>NC_134855.1:121653471-124128471 GCF_049852395.1 Peromyscus maniculatus bairdii
CGACCCACGCCTAGAGGACTTCCCTCCCAACGACTTTGGTCCCTGCTTTTTTCAGCGGACAAGAGCTTTCTGACTTGGAAACATGGATGGGGTTCTCTGTCCAAAACCCGTGCGGAACTTCTACGCTCTGGCCCCTGCCCACGACCTCCCACCCTCAAAGCGCACTCCTGTTTAGAGAGTTCTTAATTCCCTGCTGTAGGACACCTCGCCGCCAAAAGAGATGGATTCTGAGGGAGATTCCCCACGGAGAAGTCGAGGTGTCCTCTCCTGATATGTGGGCAGCCAGCATGGTTTTCCCGGGAGAGCACGGGGATCCCCATTCCAAGAAGTTGTCCGAGATGAACTGTTCGGGCACTTGGATAGGGTTTCGGTCTTCGGGTGCCGCTGGCCACCTCTGGAGAAGTTAGGATACTTGTCCTAGGGGGAACAGAGGAGAAGAATGCGCTTGCGGGGGCCATGCATGACCCACTTGTTCTTCCTGCAAAATATCTGTGTCCGAGGTCTGGAGTGTCCTTAGGGGACCTGGCACTGCTGGGGGAGAGTGGGGATTTGAGGAGAAGCGAGAGGGAGGGGATTGGAAGGTCAAAGGACGTAGCTTGGTACCCGTGGACCAGGAGGACGTCAGTGGGGTTTTAGGCCCCATCCCCTCCCTTCTAGTCTCACAAGGAAATCGTTGTGAGAGAGCGGTAGGCTCTCTTCTTGGAAGGGCAGGCAGCACAGGCTGGGTCTCTTCTGTCTGGACTTCGTATGCCTCTCACTGGGCTCCCGGCCACCACGAAGACTCCTTCAGGAGCGCAGGGCTCTCCCGCCTCCACTTACCTGCGCAGCAGCGCGTTTCCACCACAGCTGGGTTTGGCAGCGAGTTTGACAGAGGTCCTGGAGGAGGCGCGGGTCTGCGAGTGGCGGGTGGCGCGCGGGCGGGTCTCACACACAGAGAACTAGTTGCTCCAAAGAAGTGTTGTAGGTGAAGCAGGGTAGACCAGACTCCTGCTGATGGAGCAGTCGGCTGGCCTCCCTAACTGGGGCCCACGGAGGCTGTTTCCAAAGACATCCAACCCTGGGACCCTCCCGACCTCACTCCCCTCCCCCAAAAATAATTAGCAAGAGCCAGGGTCCTAGCGCCATTGGATATGATCGATTATGGTTAGCTGATAAGCTGACAGTGAGAACTTTCATATGTCATCGTACTTGCATACTTTCCCTTTTGGAAAAAAAAAGATTTCTTTTATTATCAATTGTGTGTGTGCAGCCTAGCAGAGGACAGAGGCATCAGATCCCCCTGGAGCTGGAGTTACAGAAGGTTGTGAACTGTTTCATGTGGGTTCTGGGAACTGTATGCACCCTTAACTCTGAGCTCTCCCTCCAGTCTGCTAACATACATAAGTTCAAGGAGAACTTGACAGTCATGATGGTGAAATTGACGCTAGGCAAAGTATAGACATACTTTCTCCCCATTACTTCTTGGAGAGGAGTCCACTGATTTTGTTTGTTTGTTTGTTGCAATGTAAATTTGCATCTGTGAAGAGCAGGCTTTCATTTTACTGTCTCTTTCGTTCTATTTCCTTATCCTCTCCGACAGTACCTCCTAACCAAATCCTGTGACTTGTGCCCTGATGGATATTCAGGAACTAATCAGTGTATGGCAAGGTTCCTCTGCCTGAAGAAGCTTCATGGTGTAGTGTCTGCTCCCAAGGAGCCCTCTTTCCCTCCTTTGGATCCATGTGCTGCTGATCCGTCAAGACCTAGACCTAAATCTCACCAAATGCTACAACCATAAAGAGCTTTTCCTCTCCCAAATGTCCACAAGGCAGGGACAGCTGGTACCCTCTGTTCCATCCTCAGTCACTCATGTAAATAAGTGAAAGTGAGGCAGGTTTGTTTTTCCACTGGGCAGTTAAGTATTCAGAGCTGACATCATCTGTAGGCCTGGCTTCCTCACCTTAACCAGCACACTGATGTGCTCCACAACCCTTAGAGAACTTATTAGCCTGGTTTATTTACTCTGCATCCCAGATACTGTGCTCTTTGGTCTCATTGCACTGCTCTGTGCTTGTCCCAACTTTTGTCATTTGTTTTGCATTTGGAACCCCAAGACATCCTTTTCTGTGATTGTTCTAAGCTCTAGCAGCCTCCTAACTTTTTCCTGCTCAACGTTAAGGATGAAAGATCCTCAGTAGTTGGTTATTCATACATAGGAAGGGGAAGCAATGCAGATGGGGGTAGCCTTCTGTGTTATGGGTTATCTCATCCTAACCTTGCAAAAGAAATAGAAATAGCATCAACCCTAGTTCTCAGATGAAATTCAAAGCTCTAAGGTACTAAGTAACTGCCTAATGTTGACAAAGGGAATAACCTAAATATAAATCCAAACTCATTTGACTAGAAGCAGCCTTCAGGAAGCCCTGACTGTCAAGAACTTTGCTTTGGAGGTACCATTTTGTAAACATGAAAATTTTCCCTTCCATTTTCTTCCCTTTTTACCTTTACTCTAGTTACCATTTGTTTGCTGTTGATATGTAAACATGTGCCATTGACTGCTGAGCACATCTGTATGTTTCTTCAGAAGATAAAAGCTTAAATAACCTGCCCTTTCCTACCCCTGATGCCACATGCTGTGCTGAGCATTAAAAAAATCTGGGAAAGGTTTTGATCATGATTTAATGATTTCATCACTAGAAGACCATTAGTAACTACTTACATTTCCTCCAGTAAATGGAGTAAAGTACATGTCTAATTTCTTTCTGTTTTATTTTGACCTGGTCTTCACCCCAAAACATATCCATCTGAGATGCTATGTCTAAAAATTTAGGTAGTGATGAAAATGACTTCAAACAACACCTCCACTTCTCAGAACACTGGGTAGTTTTTTTTTTTATTCTTCTGATATGGAAAGTAAAAATTACTTATCAAAGTAATAACATCCCATACCAAACAGTTTCAGCCAATTTTGAGGGGTGGGGAATATTGGGCAAAATAAGGAAAGGGTCAAGTTTTTATAAGAGTTAACATTTTAGCTGGGCAGGGGTGGCGCATGCCTTTAATCCCAGCACTTGGGAGGCAGAGTCAGGCAGATCTCTGTGAGTTCGAGGCTAGACTGATCTACAAAGCATGTTCCAGGAAAGGCGCAAAGCTACACAGAGAAACCCTGTCTTGAAAAACCATAAAAAAAAGAGTTAACATTTTAAACACTGTTAGGTACTTTTGTTTTATTGTAACATGTTTGGGTTTTTACCCATGGAGGACTAATGCTGGGGCGCTTGCCTAGGTAACACTGTACGACCATTTTCATATGTGTATGAATATTTTTTAATTCTAAAAGTAATCTACTAATAATTGTGCTGGTAGGTCATAAAAATAAATTTTGGATGATTGTATTTTATGGACATATAATTTAACTTATGAGACATATAATTAACTTATGGACATATAATTTAACTTATTTTGATATTTTCACAAAATGAGCACACTTGTGTCAAGAGCACTGAAGTCAAGAAAGAGTTACCATCAGAGACTCCAAGGCCCGCTCTTGCTTCACTGGGTGCCTCTGAGGTTAGGCAAATATAAACACTGCTTTGGGGGACACCAAGTTCAGCTGGCACCCCATATCCAAGTGGCTTCATGTCTGCATTCAACCAGAGATGGGTGGAAATGTTTTAAAACCAAAGGTACATCTGTACTGAACAGATGTTTCTTACCTTATTATGTTTCCCAAAACAATTTGTTTAGTATTTACATAGCATTGACACTGCATTAGGTGCTACAAGTAAGTAGAAATTATTTATAGTATTTGCAGAAGCATGCATGCTGACCACATGCAAATCATATACAATTTTATATAAGGGATCAAGTATTTGGGACTTAGGTAAACACCAGAGATGCTGATACCAGCTCCCAGTAGATGCTAGTAGGCAACAGCGCGTGTTTTTGGCTAGGCATGCATGTGTCTTTCTGTTGGAAATTACTAGAATGGATTCCATGAGTCGTGCATACATTTGAGGTTAGGAAGTAGTATTTTTTTTATTGCTATGTGTCCTGGTGACTTACTGCCAACTTGACACAACTAAGAGTTACCTGGGAAGAATAAGTCTCAAATGAGGGAACTGCTTAAATTGAATAGACCTATGGCCAAGTCTGTGGGGAATTGTCTTGACTGTTGATTGATGTGGGAAGACCCAGCCCCTGGTGGAAGGTGCCAACCCCCAAGGTGTTACTAAGTTGTATCAGAAACCTTGCTGAGTATGAGCACAGGAGCAGTGTTTCTCAATGAGTGTTACTCCAGTTCCCGCTTGAGCTCCTTCCTCAACTTCCTTCAATGATGAGCTGTGACCTGAAATTGTAGGCAAAATTAACCATTTCCTTCCCTGAGTTGCTTTTGGTCATGATGTTTATCACAGCACCAGAGAGAACACTAGGTGACAAATCACTACAATATACATCCCATAGAACTGCATTGAATCTGGTAGGTCTCAGTCGAGTACTTTGCTATAAAGTCCTAAAAAGATAAAATCAAAACGTCAGCCAGCAGTGTCCTCATCTAGAAGCATGATAATGAATAAACAGCTTCCAGGTGCATATGGATTTTCAGAAGCATTTTGTTCTTCATGGAGATAGACTGGGGATCTTCATTTCCTCATTGGCCACTGTTTAGAGCAAGGCTCGGCTCCTAGAGGCCACCTTCACTGACTCACAGCTAGCCTCCTTCCGCAGGCCTTTACATTCTGTAACCATTCAAATATCTCCCTTCTGTAAAGGCCCTGTCCCTTTCTTAGGTCAATCAACCTGATTGGGTCAGGACCACCAAGATAATTCCTCTTCTCATTTTTTTTTCTGAAAAAAAAAATGATTTGGTAGCCTGAATATGTTTGATTTTTACCTCCAACTTTTGTAATCTAATTTCAGAAGTGAAATCCATCCAATTTACAGTCCCACCCCACATTGCCTTACTTGAGGGAGGAGATTATAAAGGACATCAACAGTGGGAAACAGAAATCTTGGGGTACCTCTCAGAATTCTGCCTACTACAGACAAGCAGCCACAAGGTCTCTCAAAGCAATTATAACATTGTACATGTCCACCAGCAATTCCTGAGGGCTCCAGATACTCCACACTCTCACTCATATTTGATATTTCACACCTCTTTGCTCTTAGCCATTCTGATAGGGTGTGGTCATACCACCTTCCAGTTTTCATTGAAGCTTTGTCTGATGAATAACTAGAGTAAAATGTCTCACAATATGTTGTGTTTTGCACACTCTTTTATTCAGCATTTATTCATGACTGGTCAGAGTGCTGAGAATAAGAGACTAAGTGATCAACCCTAAATGGGACATCTACTTTAACCCTACCCTCACCAAGGCTCAAAGAATATCATGGAAGAGGAGGTAGGAAGAATGTAAAAGCCAAATAATGGGAAGCAGTGCTCTGAAATGCTGTCACAATCACGAACTCACAATGGTTGTGATTACTTGTATAAGACCTATAAAAGATCAAGCCAGCCCAAATTTCATCACAGATGAGGCAGATGATCTCCAGACCTCTGTTCCTTATTAAAGAACTGTTGTAGTGGATAGTTGCTGGGACTAAGAGAATCACTCTTTTTTGAAGATGCAACCTCTGGTAGGTTTCTAATGGATGGCCCCACACACATGCACATATGAACAGTACTAACTGGATTTAGTGAGTCATTACACATAAACAAAAAAAAGGCATGATAATGAGAGGAGACTTGCAGAGGACATTCAGAGAGTTGTAAGGGGGCAAGTGGAAGGTAGATATGATCATATTTCACTGTGTACATTTATAATATTCTAAATTTAAAAAATTAAAAATATTAGGGTTGCAAAAAGCTAATGAACTATGTGTGGGAGCTAAGAACAGTGCTGGGTACATAGAATCAGATATCTTTTGTTGGTAGTGGCAATAATCATACAGTGGCCTAGTAACACCCTTTTACATAAGGAAGCAGTCATGTGTTGACTTGCAGTATATCATGGAAGTAATAGACCCCAGCCCAATAACAACCCATCTGTGGATTAATAATAGTCCATGAAATGGCCCAGATCCTAGATTTCCATGAAGTTGGTTCATTATAGACCATGGTAATTGTTGCAGCTAGCCATTCTATCTTCCTTAGATTTTGACTGACTAGCTGCCTTAGAGAAGAGAAAAATTTCCATGAAGCTAATCCAAGCCACCGGAGATCCAGTCTCCAGAAAGTCACCTGTAGAAGCAGCTAAAACCTTAACTTCAAACTCACAATCCCTTTTCCTTAACCTGTGCTAATACGGAATCGAGAAAGAGCTATCAATCTGTCAATCCTGTCCGTGTCCGGGCCGGGTGAGGTTTCTCAGCCTGTGTTATAGACAACCCTGACCATGCAACATTTCTAATCCGTCTCATGTAAATAGAAAAAAAAATGTGTTCTTGGCCCATGCCTGATGCACTAAAAGAAAAATCCCTAACAAATGATTCTTCACGTTCTATTTCTTCTGAGGCTGAGTGATATTGAGAAGAGCCACTTTGAGAGCCAAATTATGACAGTTAACATAGTCACAAAATGAAAGGAGTCCAGATTTCCAATTGCTGACCCTGAAGACATTCCATGAGTGAGAAAAAACTGTTAAAGTAGGGCACTGAGATTTGTGGGTTTATCTTTAGAGCAGTCAGCATTACCCAAGCTAATAGGCCATCAATAAATATCCCCTTTTTATGTTGCTAGAGTCAGTCTCTAACCTTCCAACTAAACCAAGACAAATCACAACAAAAATAATCTTCCAACGCCTTTGAGAGCCCCTATGTAATCTCATGCTGTCAGTGAACTCTTTAAAGATTTTTAATTTGTTTTTTCTAGAAAGAACATAAAAGTCTTTCAAAGCTCCATCTGCCTACTGCAGCCAATAAAGCTACTCATAATAGATGCATAATATGTACTTCTTCGGTGACAAAACTCTTGGACAACTGATGATAATTTGGCCATAAGCACAAAAACAATGTGCTGGAAGAAGTGTGATTCCAAAAACTACCCCTGTAGGATCTTTTTCTCTGTAAGACAAAGTTGAATCAGGAAGTGAAAGCAATTGACAATCATCAAGTGAGCCATTGGCACACTTATGTTTCCCTACAATTCCCAACTTAGGAATTAACAGTAGTGGAATGGAGGAGATCTTTGCACAGAAAAAATAAAGTCTGTGATTAAGGCATGATCAAATACAAAAGGAGAGAGGATGGTGCTTCTTAAGTAAATGAAACTGGGAATCTAGATCTAGTTCAGGGCATCTTACAGCTATAGATCATGTTCAACATGGTGCTGAGTGAGGCTACAGTTGAGTATGCTATAATCATACATTCAGCTATAACTTCTCAAAGAAGTCAAGCTTTACTTAAAAAAAAAAAAAAAAAAAAAAAAAGAACAGCCTGGTCCACAGAGCGAGCTCAAGGAAAGGCACAAAGCTACACAGAGAAACCCTGCCTCGAAAAACCAAAAAAAAAAAAAAAAAAAAGTAAGGTTTAAATTTTTCTCCTGTTTCATCTCACATTTGCACTCAGATCTGTCATTTGAAAGAAAAAAAAAAGTCTTTACTGAACTTGTATATTTTCATTTTCATTTGCTATCTAAATAATGTGACAGTCAAGAACAGGAGTTATGTTTGACTTTCTTTGTCGAAGTATATTGGTTATGTATACTGCTCACTGGTCTTCAAGATCACAAATGGCTAAGGCATCAAGAAAGAACAACTGAGTTAATGCTGCTACCCTACTGGGTATGAACTGGTGAAACTAATATAAAAAATTACACTGGCTTGTCAGATTGTTCTTGTCTCCAAGCTAATAAAATAGGCCCTTACATTGTGTGTGAAATAATTGGCACAAACTGTGACATGGAGTGAAACAGAACTTCACAAGATACTTACTGATAGTAGGTTGACAAGGACAGAAAGAAAATGGCAAGATTCGGGTCTCTCTTCTTTTATAACTTTCAAATTGACATTAAATTCCATAAACATTCGTTTATTTTCCTAATTTTATTATCTTTAAATATGCCAAGTACAAGAAGCATTTAAAAACATTATCTTATGTATCATTACTCAGAGGTGACCATCACCAATCATTTCAATGCAGATATCTATGTATGAATATGTAGAGAGAAAAGAGAGATTAGCAACCCACTTACAGAAGTAGAGTCACATCAAGCATACTTTAAGTTTTAAACCATCTGATTTAATCACTATAGACAATAACCACAGAGAAGAATAAGAGGAAACTAAAATTATTATGTTTCAAATAAATTTGCTATATAAAGTATATTTTCAAATAAATTTCCCGGAATTTAAGAAAAATACACATATAGGATTTATGAGTTTGCCATTACATATTGAGGAGAGAGAATATGTAAGTATCTGTTTAATTACACATTTAATTATTTAATTGCATATTTCAAATTGTAATGAGTATAGACTCATTTGATTTGCCAAATGGGAAAATTAGGATCCTAGGAATTTTCCCTTGCCTTGCTGCTTATACTGATCAGTGTTTGTTAGATATGTCATTTCTGTATCATGTCATATGTAATTGTTCACTTTCTAGTGTACATAAAGCCATAATTAATAGTATTTCTTACATTTATTCAAGCTGAAATTCACTTCTAATTCTACTACAAATCATTTTGCCATGCTTCTTCAAGCTGAAATTATTCACTCTCATTAAAATTTTTAGTTTTATTGAAAACAATGAGGGCAGCATAAACATAAAAGGACAACTGTCCTCAATTTGAGATTAAAAATTTAAAGGGGGAAAATGGACAGTGGAGTTCTATTTGTTAAGCAATTGGCAACCATCAAGTGGGCCATTGACACACTTCTGTTTCCCTACAATTCCCAATGTAGGAATTAATAGTAGTAAAATGGAAGAGATCTTTGCACACACACAAAAATAAAGTCTGTGATTAAGGCATGATCAAATAAAGCTGCAGAGGGAGATGTGGTAATGGTATTGTTCTGGTTTGGATATATGATGTCCCCACACACTTGTGTTTTGAGCACTTGGTCCCTAGATGGTGGCACTGTTTTGAAAGGCTGTGGAACCCTTGGGGCATAGTGCCTAGCTAGTAGACATAGGCCACTGGGTGGGCCTTAGAGGATTTTAACCCATTCTTGCTTCTATTCTCTGATTCCTGAGTTACTATGATGTGAAGAGCAGCTGCCTCATGTTCCTACCATTGCAGACAGACTCCCCTGCTGCCAATATTGCCTGAAACCATAAGCCAAAAGGAACCCTTCCTCCCCTAGTATTTTGACACAGTGGCAGGAAAAATAACCAATACAAACATCCATTTAGGAGTTATCATTATTTCAAAGGGCAGGAAATCAAAGTCAACCTTTAGAGTAAGGGAAGAGAAGATGGGGCTCAAAGGGAAACAAAATTTTGGACACTGCTCATGGGAATTGGAGAGACAACTGAGGAAGACTTATAATGATTTGTGAGCAGTGCTGGGATATGTGGATAATTTGGGAGAAAGAATTAACACCATAGAGTCATTTTCTAAAGAAACACTCAGATTGGGTGTGAAGAAAAAGGAAATATTGACACTGGAGATAACTAGAGCTCTCTAATGTGCGGTGGACCTCAATGTTGTCCTGTCTATGAAGGTATTTATATGACAATTTCACTTACACATTAATTGATCTTTGGTAGGTTCTCTGACCTGGGACTGGCATATTCTTGGAGTAGAATGTAAAGAATCAGAGGTTGATGTGCACTAAACTGTAAGACCCACAGGATTCTGAGCAGGATCCTTCATAACGAAAGTCAGCTGTGGATGGTCAAACAAATGGGAATACCAAATGCCAATGATTCCTTCCAGAAATCTGGTGGTGGTGAAGGGAGGGAGGAAGCAGTGTGGTTGCGTATGATTAGAATGACTCTTATGAACAATGATTTCTAAACGCTTGTCACACCACTGGCAGATTGCTACTCTACCAAAATATTGTGACATTCCTCACTAATTGAGTCTGTATTATTCCAACTGGTTTATCCAGAGTCATTTACATTTTCACAAATAATAACTGCAATTATAGAATTACAGCCTGTCGGAGAAGGAAGAGATTTTTAGAAAAGTATTGGTTTTACCCTTCATTTTACACATGAGCGAAAGTAGATTAAATATGATATTGATGATGTTTTATTTGTTGTTTGCTGGTTTATTTTGCTAGGGTTTTTCATTCATTTGTTTCTGTTTGGATATTTTGTTTTGGTTTGGTTTTTTGTTGTGTTTTTGTTTTGTTTCATTTTTAATTTAAGAGTTCCCTATATAGTCCAGGCTGGCTAACTCATTATGTATCTCAGAGTGGCCTCAAATTCATGATAACCCTCCTACCTTGGCCTTCTGAGATTCTAGGCATGAGCTACCATGCCTATTGCAATAGTTGTGTTATTGAGTACCTGTGTGGTGGTTTGAATGAAAATGGCCCCCATAGACTCATATGTTTGAATATTTAGTCCCTGGTGGAACTCTTGAGAAGGATTAGGAGGTGTGTCTTTATGAAAGAAGTATGTCACTTGAATGGGGCATGCTTGAAGTTACAAGACATTCACCATTCCCAGTGTTCTCTCACCTCCTGCTTATGGATCCAGATGTTAACTCTTAGCTGTTCTTGCCACCATGCCTTTACTCCACCTATCATGGACTCTAATCCTCTGAAACTGTAAGCCAAATTAAGTGCTTTCTTTTCTAAGTTACCATGGTCATGGTGTTTCATCACAGTGGTAGAAAAGTAACTGAGACAGCTTTCAGTGACCATTGAGTCATGTTGCTTATCAGCTGTGCTTTGGAGACACCAAGCCAGCTGTGCAGGATGGAAACAACAAACTAGACCAAGTGATATTCCTGGGAATTATGGGACTTAAGGGCTAGTAGCCATTTCAATTCATTGAGCTCATCACATCAATTCACTTCAGACCTCCCCAATCTGCTTTTTGTGATTTTACTCCTGAAATATTTATGAATTCTGGCTTTCTAAACAAAGCTGCTCATAGATTTAGGGATTCCAGCAACAGCCTGTTGGATTTGCCTTTGGTGAAAGACAGCATAGGAATCTATATTTCTCTGAGTACGCTCTTGGCGAGGTAAGTTTATTAATTATTTTTCTGTTGCTGTGCTAAAATATCATGACCCAAAACAACATGAAAAGAAGAGTTTATTTGAACTTACAGTTCCAGGAAGATAAGAGTTCATCACTATTATGGCAGGAAGGATGACTGGAGCAGGATGCTGAGAACTCACACCCTTTACTGTAAGCACACACAAAAAAGGAACTGTACATGGTATGAGCTTTTATACTCTCTAAGACCACCTCCAGTTACACACCTCCTCCAACAAGGCCACACCTCTTAATTCTTTCCAAACAGTTCCATCAACAGGGGACCAAATACTCAAACATATGAACCTATTGGGAATATTCTCATTCAAACCACCATAGTAACTAACACAGTGCTGTGCATTCAGGAAGCACTCAATAAATATCCAAATACATGATGAGAGAGACCCGAAAGCTTAGCATCGCCATTTGATGCTCTCTGTGGAATATGCAGGTATGCCATGAGATGCTGTTGCAGTAAAGAAAGCTAAGTGAGCAAAATATTTGCTGCACAAGCGTGAGGAATGACATCAGATCCCACAACCATGTAGGAGAAGCAGAAGGTGGTTAGCATGCTTGTAGCTGGAGTCCTGGAAAACAGAGACAGACAGATTCCTGGACTCAGCTACAGCCAGTCTAGCTGACTTGGTGGGTTCTAGGTTCAGTGAGAGACTGTCTCAAAACATAAAGTAGAGAGTGATAGGAGAAGATAGTTGAAGCTGACCTCTGGCCTCCACACATGCAAACACAAGCAAGACAATCTGTGTGTGTGTGTGTGTGTGTGTGTGTGTGTGTGTGTGTGTGTGTGTGTGTACACTCATATACACACTCATTCACAGAAAATAAAGAGAACTAGGCATACAATAAATGGTAATCTGATGACCCTATTTTGTGACTGTATTAAATGGCTTCCAGTTGATTGATTGCTCTTAATAGCCTAACATTCTATGACTTGATTGTTAATTAAGAACTTAGTGACAGATGGGTAAAAGGTGATGCACAAATACTATCTGTTTTTTAGCATGTTCTTGGCTTCTGTAAGGAAAAACATAGCTTCACCAGATATCAGCCATTATCTTTCATTGTAATAGAGGTTTAGGCACAAGAAGATGGTTGACATTCAAAAGTCAACTCTAGTTTATTTCTGATGACTACATTTCCATGCACCATCAGACAAGACTAGGGGGAGGCAAAAAAAGATCTGGCAGAGCCCAATATATAGAGCAAAGGTGAGAAACAAAACCATCTGTGATTGTTTGAAGTCTGAAAGCATCACTTTGTGGTCAGAGGAAGGATAGGATGAAGAGAAGAATGGGATGAAGCGGAAGAATAGGATGAAGAAGAAGATAGAATGAAGAGAAGGATAGGAGAAGAGGAAGGCTAGGATGAAGAGGAAGGCTAAGATGAAGAGGAAGGATAGCATGAAGAGGAAGGATAGGATGAAGAGGAGGATGGGATAAAGAGGAAGGATAGGATGAAGAGGAAGGATGGGATGAAAAGGAGGATAGGATGAAGAGGAAGATATGATGAAGAGGAGGATAGGATGAAGAGGAGGATAAGATGAAGAGGCAGGATAGGATGAAGAGGAGGATGGGATGAAGAGGAAGGATAGGATGAAGAGGAAGGATGGGATGAAGAGGGAAGATAGGTACAGCTGAAAGGTATCTTGGAAGGTTGTGTCTCAGGGAGGTTTGGCATGAGCCCTAATTTGAAGCCAGCAGTGGAAGCTAGAAATAAATCACCCCAGACAGTTAACTGGAAAAGAAGGAAAGAACCAAAGAATGATTATGGGATGTTTGAATCAGTTAGCAACAAAGTAAACAAGGGCCACAGTCACACCAGGAGAAAGGGGTAGAATGTTCAGTTCGTATGCTAAGTCTGTACTGAGTATATCCCATAAGCAGGTATAATGTAGGCCACAGAAACATGGACTCTGAGACCAGAAAAAAAAAAAAAAACAAAAAAAAAAACCATGGTTCAGTCCCTTGGGTATAACGAAGGTTCTGAAAAATGGGAGAAAAAAATCAAGTTCAGGTACCACTTTTTGAGCCTTTGCTTGTGTCAGTGACTAAGTTTCATTGACCAAAGAAGCTACATAGTCAACCTCAGAGTCAGTGTGGGAGGAAACTAACTCGGAGAATGGATTTAGGGAGACAAAACAAAATGAGAATAATTACCATGGTATTCTAATACAGGACCCTCTGATGGTCACCATGTCTCTGGATTATTCCATTAAATGGTGAGAAAGTTACAAAATTTAACCAACAGCACCATTTCTCCTTGGTTGGGGGTTGGTTGTTCTCTTGGAGAATACTAGCCCTTCTTCCAACGCCATGTGGATGAATCATGAACCTAAGAGAACACTCACAAGGCAAAGGAACATGAAAAGCATTGGCATGTACAGGTGCTGTTGTAAGGACAACTCCAGCATGGGCCAGAAGAATGCAGGTGGGGAGTCAACATCATCTGTTATAGAGAGGACATAAAGCTAGATAAAATACAGGCCCTTTATTTAAGGAATTCCAAAGAGAAGTTCTTTTCCAAGCAAGTAGAGCGCTGGTGAGTCTCCTTGCCTGTGAAGCAATGACTGTCAGCAGAACGGAAGACTTCCTGGAGCAGGCAATGTCAAAATCATATGAGTTATGTTGGGGTCTGTAATTTGTATAGATTAAAATGAAAGGAAATTTATAGATGAGGATACAGGATGTGTAAGAAAGTATCCAGGGGTCTTAAAGAGACTACAATAGTTGTTCTATTTGACTAGATGCTAAGAGACTAGGAGATAAGGACAACAAAGAGGGCCAGGGCCAACTCAAGAGAAGTTTCCCACCATAAGCTGAGATGTTTTCATTTCACAGCTAGACAGAGGGAGGCACTCAAAGATACTTAGAAAGTTTAAAAGAGTGGCCACATACAGGAAATCCTAGAATGATGGATGAGCTAACAGAGAAAGGGAGGAGGGGTAGATCTCAGCCTGTACCTTTTGTCCAACAGAATCTGCCACATCTCAACAGCAAACAGCACTTCTCTTTTGATAGATGGTGTTACTGGGAAGTTGGGTTATGTACCTTTTATCTCATTGCCACTGGCCGATGACATCAATGATGCTAATGCTTTGATTAATTATTGTCCTCGAGTCTCAATGAATAGCTGTTGGAAGCAGCCAGTTATATCCATAAAGTTTAATCCAGCTAAAAACAAAATACATGTAAGTACATTTTAGAAGACAGACTGTCACATGGAAGGCAAATTTTTTAAAGAACTGGGGAACCAAAGAGCTTCACTGGGATGCCAACCTACCTTAGAGGCAGGAGGCTCCCTGATACATAAGGGAGATAATGTTTGTTGTAAGTTCCCTTCTGGGATGCTAGGTAGATGGAAAGAAAGGCTAGTGAGTGGGGCTTTAGTCAGATACCCTCTATTTGTGTCACTACCTGATTGACATCATCCTAGACTTGATATGTCCATGCTCAGTTCTTAGGCAAAAATCACATTTTGAACAGTTTGAACTGTGTACTCAGTATTAAAACAAAGAGCAACTCAGCTGTTTCATCCTGCTGTGGTCTCTGTTAGAGGCAAGTGTGGTTCTTAGACTCACAGACAGTGTGAACTGTCATTCATGGAGAGCAATTGCTTAGGTGTAGTCCAGAAGTGGCCAAGGTTGACTAGAATCATGTGTCCCAAGGGTTAGCCCAATGACTTTCCATTACTTTTAAGTTCCTTATACATTGACCATAGAAAACCTGCTAATTTTGGGAGACCATTATTATTTTATTGACAAGTCTTTGTTAAGCCCTGTGGAGATGAGGAACACTCAAAGTGATAGATCCTACAGACTGAATGATGATAGATTCAACTTTATATGCAAAGCTTATTATTAGTTCTTTGGGTAGGTTGGTGAATTCACCTAATCTGGTGTCTTCATTTAGCTTTTTAAAACACCAGCTTTATGACTTGGGGAGTAAAAAACTCATAGCACTCGGTCTCAAGTTCTACAGCAAATAAATTTATTAGACCACACTAACCTTATGTAACACCCTAACCAGATGCAGCTGAATGCTGTCTTCTGTGGTAGCTACTTACTCAAAGCAATGATAGCCTGCTTCCACTGGCCTCATGTTGACATAAGAGCTAGAGACACCACAAGTAATGAGGCTGCTTTACTGTATGAAAGACATCTGTTTAAAGAAGCTGTCGAGCCTTCCCCTAGCAAAAATCATATTTACTTTATTCATCTAAATAATGTAGCATGCTTGCCTTCTGTATGAAATTATCTCGTGCTGCTTCTCATTGATTGAGTTTTATGAGACAGCATATGATTTTATGTGCATCCATATGCCACTCTGCTGAGAGTGGAATGTCCTCTTGTTGAGTGGTTTCAATTACTATATCCCTTTTATAGTTCTAGCATCATGGATGTACTCAAAATATCCATTTCTTCACCCCTCCCATTTTCTTTCCATTGCCCAGCTACACTCCCTTTCTAAATTAAAAGGAAAGAAGCGGTAAAAATAAATACACAAAATAACTTGTTCTGAATTCCACTCCTAAGGACTTGCTCTCTGGAGAGTTATAGCAACTGGAGTCCACTGAAATAGGGTGTTAGTTATATAGACCTTTGTATGCGAATGTCCAGAAATAAGTGAGCGAGAAGCATGGTGCATGTCCACAGATGTATCCTGTCCTTGGTTTGCAAGTTCACTGTTAGGAGGGCGTGATCACAACTACTGTTGTGAACTTGTGGTTGCTACACTTAAAAGACTGTAGACTGCACCAAAAGCATACGTAATACCAATGCTAAACCACCTTGTGTCAGCTTACTCGTGAGAACATGGCAGACAAACTCCCACTAAGGAGCAGTATAAAGTCATTGCCTGCCCTCTGGCTTCTTCAAATCTGGGAAAGTGATAAAAGAAAAGACAGGTAATCTAAGGAACTCCTCAAGATGGGAAAAGAAAAAAATACTCTATGCAGTAAGTGATCCTGGTCTGAACTCTAGTTCCAATTTTTTTATGTTTTGTGACAAATATTATTAAAACAATTGGCAACATGTTGATGATATCTATATATTATAAAATATCAGTAATTTTCTTTTTTTACTTGGGGGAGTGACAAGAGAGGGTCCTACTGTGCAACTAAGATTGGCCTCAAAGCCATGATAATCTTCCTGCCTCAGCTTGCTGAGTGCTAGAATTACCACTACACCTGGCTTCACTATTAATATTCTTATTTTATTGTGATATATGTTCTTAGGAGACACACACACCATATATATATATATAAACTCAGCATGGCAGCACACACCTGGAATTCCCAGCATTCAAGAATCTGAGGTAGAAGGATCATAAATCCTAGGGTAGGCTGGATGACTGAGTAAGTCCTTGTCTTCAAACATAATAGAAAATATGTGTTGTATATGTGTGTATACATTACATATACATATGTAAATATACACATATATATATACATATACACACAGAGACAAAATGCACACTTCTCTTAAGAGTCTATTTCTACAAATGTATTAAGTGTAAAATTATATTTAAAACTTAAATTACTCACAAAGATGTTTGGATTGACTCAAAGGCAACACTGTTATCTCCCTCTGTGAATGTGAACTCACTTCAACTCCTTCTGCCACAGTGAGACTTTGCCCTCCTCTGCCATAGCAGAAAGTTTTGTAATTGGTAATGGTCTGAACTTCACTTTTCTTAACTGTATAAGCCAGAGGTAAACTAGAAACCTTGGGATCTAAATAACACCCACACAGACTCCCATTACATTCCTGTAAAAGCCCTATGCTTTCTCCAATATTCACACAAACTCTAGGGGCTAGGTCTTCATTTAATTTCTGGATCAAGCTTCCACAAAAACTTTCCTATTAGCAAATCACATCTCTGTCCCACATCCACAATCCACACTCCAGAATAGTGGCTTAACCATGAAACTTGGCCACAGCCTTGACAGTGCCTGCCCAGTAAAACCCTCACCATGCACCCAAGGCATTTTCCTGATGATATCAAGGTGCAGACAGAATTGAAATATGCGTTCCTGGGAAGTCTTCAGTCACCACTGGGCCATGAGAATTGAAAAGAACTCTCAGAAATGAGATTAGTGGCTCCTTCAGTCCAGCGTCTTACCTCCTGGCTCCTCACCCTCTGTGCTCTGCATCTTCGCTGCTTTGGCACCCCCTCCTCCTCTGGCCTGGCTGCACTCACATCTGCCTAGGCACAGCAGATCTTTCTCTTACCTAAGCAACTATGGCCTCCCAGAATCACAGGATTCTCCCAAATGGAAACCGTTCTCTCCCCTCAGATAGCAGCTAAGATGCTTTACTCTCTGGGTCTCTGTGAAGTAAGACCTGGTGCTGAGATGCTATGGACTCCACTTGCTTTTACTTTTCATAATAAAAATATTTTTATTGTACATGTCAACTTTCTAAAGCACACAAATGGCACTGCCAGAAATAATACAGAGAAGTGAACACAGGACAATTAGATCAACTGAAATGTTATACCTGGTCAATTTTCACTAGCAGGTGAACATTTAACGTGCATCTTTTTACCTGGGTACCTTATTTACACATGCCACTTTGTTTTTCTCAGAAGGTACATTGCAAGGGTCAGTCCATGTCAACGAGAAAGGCAGCAGAGCTTTCAAAGCTGTATGGCATTCCAGTTCTCATCCTCTAAAATGCAATAAACTTCTTTTTCTTTGTACCCTTCTTCCTTCACCACCACTGCTACGCTTTCTGTTGTTCTGTCCCATTGAGACTAATGTTGATATCTTAATATTTAATTTGTCCTGATATCATTTTTCAAAAATATAAAGTTTGGAGGGTAGATGATCATGATAGATAGATAGATGATAGATAGATAGATAGATAGATAGATAGATAGATAGATAGATAGATAGATAGATAGATAGATAGATGATAGATAGATATAATGATGACAGATTATAGCTAAATAAATAGATAAATTATAGGTAGTAGGTAGATGATAGATATATAGATGATTGGTAGATAATAGATGATAGTAGATAAGTGTTACTGATAGGTAGGTAGAGAGATAGATAGATAGATAGATAGATAGATAGATAGATAGATAGATAGATAGATAGATAGATGGACAGACAGATGATAAATGACATAGCATAGACAGACAGTGGGAGAGTGTTGGGTAGATAATCTCCACCAGTTCTTTCTCTATTCTCCCAAGGTCACCATGGCTTGCCTTACCATTATGTACAATTAAAAAAATCTAGTGCAGTCTCGGGGAAACATCAGGAAAACGCAGGTCCCATCCCTCTTTGCTAAATGCAAGCCCCCAAATATAATCGTCAAGTAATTGCCAAGCAGTTTGCAATCTTGGCTGTATTGTTTCATCTTCCAGTTTTATTCCTGAAACATCTTGACAGTAGCTACTAGAGAGCAAGGTTGTAAGAATATTCAGATGTGGAATAACTCCTGAGCTTCCCCCAAACTGGACCCCCAGGGAAGCCCAGCTGAAGGTCATGAAAGTAAGCAAGGAGGGCAAATGCAAGCAAGCAGCCAGGAGGAGCAGCTTCTGGTCAAAGGGGAGGCTTTCGCTTGGGGAGTGCTGGATCCCAGAACCCATGACAGCATTACTTCTAAGGAGAAATGCACATTAGTATAGCATCTGGGATGGAGGCTGTGAACACAACCTTTTTGGAGCACTGCTGCATTGTCTAATCCAGGGAACCCCAGCCTCAAGGCAGGCAGGCACAAGCTGCATTTGAATGCCATGCCTTTTCATCTGGGCTTCCCTGGTGCTGGGAGAAGCAAGTGTGTAACACGATTCTTAACAGGTATTATTAATAAAAACAAACCTGGAGCCAGGTATTGGGGTGAATGCTGAAAGATTAGAGAGACAGAACAGGCCACAGCTAACCTCACCTCGCCAGTTCCTCAGCTGATCTCATTTCCTCAGACTGGAAGCCTCTGAGTCCTCACCCAAATGGATCTCAGCTGAACTGCTGCTAAAAGCTAAAAGCTTAAAAGAGCTCTAGTTCCTGGTCCTCATGCTTTATATACCTTTCTGCTTCCTGCCATCACTTCCTGTGATTAAAGGCATGTGTCACCATGCCTGACTGTTTCCAGTGTG
Source organism: Peromyscus maniculatus bairdii (assembly GCF_049852395.1). Lineage (NCBI taxonomy): Eukaryota > Metazoa > Chordata > Mammalia > Rodentia > Cricetidae > Peromyscus > Peromyscus maniculatus. The sequence goes on from NC_134855.1 coordinate 121,672,730, forward strand.
GCTTTGAACTCACAGAGATTCAGATGGATCTCTGCCTTCGGGATGCTAGGATTAAAGGTGTATGTGCCACCATTTTCTAGCCTCTATATCTAGTGGCTATTCTGTTCTCTGACCCCAGATAAGTTTATTAGGGTGCACAATATATTAGGGAACACAATATCACCACACAAGTGTGTGGGTTTGAATAAGTGCGTCAGCTTGGAGCCATACATGAATGGGAAATGAAGCAAGAGGGAAATGAGAGAAGTATTGGGAAGCCATGCTGGGATTCATACAATTTTGTAACATAATGAGAATTTAGCTCTCTGCAAGTCTGAGTTAGCAGCATTAGTATACTGCTACCCAGCCTGAGTCTGCAAGCTGACAGTTGGCTGTGAATCCTCCTCCCTCTCATTTTCTCCTTTCAGGAACCATGCACATTTTACCTTAAAGGAATAAAGTAATAGCACCAAAACAATGTGTGTGCATGCACATGTGTGTGTGAGAAAGAGTGTGTGTGTGTGTTCATGTGTGTGAGAGTGTTTGTGAGCATGTGTGAATGTGTTTGTGAGAGTGTGTATGTGCACATGTATGTGTGCACACATGTGTACATGACTGTGTTGCAGGTGTGTGAGTGTGTATGTTTCTAGGAAGAAAGTCATTTAAACATGTATGATACGACTATAATATGAGAAGTTTTTTACTGCGGCATTCAACCGAGTGTTGGGGACCTACCACTGTTTTTAATGTCTCAACTATTTGTAATACTAGAATTATTCTTAGAAATGGAGGAATGCAACTATCGGTATCGCATCACTGAGAGGTTCAGGTGGAAAGTGCCTTCCCCTACTGAGAGGCACACAGCATCTCTCTTCCCTTCCTGATGGGGCTCCTGCTTGCACAGTGTTCTCAAACAGCTGACTGTGGCAGAGGACAGTAGATCTGGAGTCTGCGCTCCAAAGATAAGAAGCAAAATAACCGATGTGCAGATATATATTGCATTAATTTGTAACTGGTCAATGTATCTGTTTATACATTGCCCAAGAAGAAGCTCATGAGAGTTTCTGAATTTAGCCTCATCAGATCAATTAGCTCCATTTGCTCCCACAGCCCAGAGAGCTCTTAACAAAGAAGTCACCATCATGGTTCCCAAGGGTCCATGGGTGGGGATATCACTCACAGTGTGGCTGCAAGTGAGTACCACTCCCTTGGCCATGAATTCCAGTCCAAGGTCTCACTGATTCATAGCCATGTTTACAAAGATGGGTGGGAACATAGAATTAGGAAAGATGAAGGGATTCTTGGGAGACCTGAGCCTTCACCCTCTCAGTGACTGGGACTTCTGTTCTTTTGTGTTTTTGCACAGATGCGTCCATCCATGCATGCATTTTTTTTTTCGAGACAGGGTTTCTCTATGTAGCTTTGTGCCTTTCCTGGATCTCACTCTGTAGACCAGGCTGGCCTCAAACTCACGGAGATCCGCCTGCCTCTGCCTCCCGAGTGCTGGGATTAAAGGTGTGCACCACCACCGCCGGGCCATCCTTGCATTTATGCGTGTCTCTCTCTGTGTGTTATATGCATATTACTGTATGTGTGAGGGCTGTAATTCTAGTGTTCCTCTATTGCCTCCACCTGATTTTTTTGAGACAGGGCCTCCCAGTGACTCTGGAGCTCACTGGTTCAACTCAGCTGTCTGATTGGCGAGCCCTGGAGATTCTGCTTTCCCCACCCACCAGCACTGGAGTTACAAGCACACATCACTGCTCTTGGCTTTTATGTAGATGCTGTGGACCCAAACTCATGCCCTCAGGCTTACACAGCAAGCATTGTACCCGACCAGGCCATCTCCCTCACCCCCAGTGTCCGTTCTTACGAAATGAAGCAACTAGACCAGGCCACAGGGCATAACTCAATTAGCTCTGGTAACACAGCCCTGGAAAGCTACCTCCGTATATGACTCTCAGAAGTGATAGGGCCTGTGACCCTCCCCCAAGACATTTATATTTAAATATTAAAAATACATTTACATTTAACTCGCACTTTGGAAATGATCTTCGACTTTTAAATGTTGGGGTGTACTCGTGTTCATGGCTGTGCTTTTTGCAAGCGCCAATATGAGAAGCAACCCAAGTGCCCACCAACGCTTGAATGAAAAACAAAATGTAGAATGTGAGTGCACAGAGTGAATTATTGCTTCATGCTAACAGGGAAGGAACTCTGAGACATGCTCAGGACATAAGAGCCTTAAGGACATTATACTTAAGTGAAATAAGGCAGGCATAAAAGGTCAAGTGTTGTATGCTTCCACTGACAAGAGACATCACAGAGACAGAAGGTATACAGTTGCCAGCCTGAGAGAAGGGAGGTTGCTTAATGGGTCGTCATAGTTTCTTTCCCTGCTGCTGTGTTAAAATATTCTAGCAAAAGCAACTTAGGGAAGAAAGTTATTTTGTTGTTGTTGTTTTTTGTTTGTTTTGTTTTGTTTTTTCCTGGCTCACTCTTCAGGAGTATAGTTCATCAGGGCAGAGGAGTTACGAGGCAGCAGGAGCTTGAGGCAGCTGGTCACAACACATTGCTGTAGTCAAGGAGCAGAGAATGATGAATGATGCATGGTATTTTCCACTTCATTTTATGCACTCTGGGATCCTCTCAGCTGAGAATGGACCCATCCAGAGTCAAGACAGTCTTCTTCTCACATCAGCTAAGGATATCAAAGTTTTCTCATGTAGGCATGCCCAGGGGCCCCATCTCCCAATTGATCCTGATTCTACCACACTGATAAATGGTACTAACCATCACACGGTGATAGATTGGTTTTAATGTTTTAGTTCACATTTCAGGGGTGCACAGTGGAGGATAACGTTTCCTCTGAGTGTGTGTGTTCAAGATACAGATTATCCAACCCAAAGGCTCACACATGCTAGTCAAATGGTCTGCCACTGAGCTCTACCTTCAGCTGTGTTTGCTTGGTCTTTGCAGTAGGGTCTCACACTGTAGCCCAGGCTGGCCTCACTGCTGCTTCAGTCTCTCAGACTGCTGGGAATACAGGCCTGCGCCACCACACTTGATTGAGAGTTTTACTTGAGGGTGGTGAACTACTTCTGACAATGGGAGGTTGACAATGGGTACACAGTGAAATGTACTTGATAGCACTAGTCTGCATAAGTTAAAGCGGTTGAAATGGAAACTTTGAGACTACTTACCTTTACCAGAATTCCTTTAAAAGACAAGTAATAAACAAGAGCACGGAGGATTTGTTCCCTTAGTCCTGCCTTTAACCTAGCCTTTCCTAAGCTGACATCTTACATAATCATAGTACAATTAGCAAAAGCAGCAGGGAAGCATTGATACTAATTATTAAGATCTGTACAAAATTTTCCAGTGGCCCCACAAATGTCCTTTTCTCTGATGCAGGCTCTAACCCAGGGTGTGTGTATTGAACGTCCCTGTCTTCCTTGTCTCCTCCAATTTTGAAAAGTTCTCAGTCTTTCATGAACATGACTTCAAAGACACTTGGCCAGTTATGGGTTTGTCTGACATTTCCTCCTGACAGAATACACATTATGTATTTGTCCCTAGAGCTTTATACACAGGGAGCGTATGTCTGTCCTATGGATGCCTAGGCATGTGGCTGCAGCATCTCATCATGGGGCCATTCACTTAGTTCACTTGGTTAAGGCAGGGTCTTCTAGGCTCCCTTTAGTCACCTGCTGTGTTTTTCCCCCATTAACTTTGTCGCCCATTAATGATGTTCACCGGCCACACTTCCTGATGTGCTGTTTCCTAAATAATAGTATTCAACTTCTACCATCACCTCCATAAGTCCACTGGAAGGAAAAATTCCCTTTGCCTCCATTCGAATTCAGTTTCTAAAACTCAATAAACAAAGACAGAAGAAAAATAAAAAATATTCTTCCAAAACTCACTGGTACATAACCCCAAGTTCTTTTTTAGTGTTAAAATTCTCAGATTTATAGTGTCCTATTTAATAGGAAGTGAAAATCTAAATCTGGTACAATGAGCAGTGGTCAAAGGCATATGATTTGGGGTAGCCAGGGGCTTTATGGCAGAGTTCTCTTTCCCTCAGTCCACTTTTTAATACTAAAATCTTAATATTACCCCAAGCACATGAGTAGGGTTAAGTAGAAAATGTATTCAAGAACCAATGAGCCTGGAAAATGCACCTGAAATATTTATGTTAAATATGCCCTAGTGAGCCTGGTTTTTAATGAACAGAAACCAAATTACAAAAGTTACAGTGTTCTAAAGACCTTCTCTTGCACGCCAGTCCCCTGGCAGAGTTGGCTGTGCTCTTGAAACCCATCCTAAAGCCACAGACCTGATCCTAGCCCTCTCCTCCCAAGCCAAGAATGTTCTAGCAGAGCCTCTATCTGAGCTGCTGTGACTGATATCATAAATGGACAGATAACTAATCTTATTACAAACTTCCAAGGTGCCCCAAAAACCAAGGAAATAAAGCATTTTTTTTATTTAGCTATTTCTTTCCTGTTATCTACAGCTACGGGAAAATTACTAAATGTAGTAGTATAAAGCAATAACTATTTCATTGTGGCTGTATTTGAGGGTTAGAAATTCAGACAATTCAAAGAGAAGAAACCTTAGCCGGGCGGTGGTGGCGCACGCCTTTAATCCCAGCACTCAGGAGGCAGAGGCAGGTGGATCTCTGTGAGTTCGAGGCCAGCCCGGGCTACCAAGTGAGTTCCAGGAAAGGTGCAAAGCTACACAGAGAAACCTTGTCTCGAAAAAAACAAAAAACAAAAAAAAAAAGAGAGAAGAAACCTTAATGGCAAATAAGCATATGAAAATACTCAAACATTTAGAACAAAGAAACCCAAATAAGGTGGTATATTTATCTATCAAGCTACTGATTTCATGTTGTTGAGAATATAGCAAAATAGATATTTGTATTCTTACTCTGGTTTTAGTAAATTTTGGAATATACAACCTTAGGAGAAACTTGGAGAAGCATAGTGTTATCTCATTGAACAATCCTGGGATATAGGAAAATATCATCTATGCATAGTGTCCATTGTCTGTTATTGTAAAAAAAAAAATACCCAACACAGTCAACTTATAAGGAGAAAAGAGATTTAGGGGTTCCCAGTTTGAGGTTTTGTTTTGGGGTCTGTGACAAAGTAGTATATTAAAGCTGCTCACATCGTCACTAGAAAGTAAAGGGGGAGAAAGAGGAAGCAAATAGCTCCTTTTGTGACATGGATCCAATGACCTCAAGACCTCTCAGGAGGCCCTACCTCTTACAGTTTTCCACCACCTTCCACATTGAAAAGTGGGAGCCAAGACGTTAACTTGCACAAGACATTGTAGATCTTAACTATGGCCCCGCCACCCTCTCACACTCACTTTATTTTTGTAAACTAGTAGAAAAGTCCCTTCTTTCACTGCCAGTTTTATTTATTTGAGCATTTTCTCTTATTTTTGTTCTTAACAATAATTTCAGATTTGTCATTCTTGTTATATATTTTAAAGAATAACTTGTTGAATTTTATGTTTTTCTGTATTCTGTTTCATTTATTTTAACACAAATATTTTACTTTTGTTATTCTTGGGATTGGGGAGGGGGTATTTCACTGTGGCCTGGAACTCATGATCCTCCTGCCTCCACTTCCTTTCTGCTGGGATTACAGTTCTGTGACAGTTTGAATGCAACTTGCTTTTTCAAGTTTCATCAGATGTAAAATTAGGCTACTGATTCATCAGATGTAAAATTAGGCTACTGATCTTTCTTCTCTTCTTCCTTCTTATCATCATCCTCTTCCTCGATCTTCTCACCTTTCTTCCTCATCCTCCTCATCCCCTTCCTCCTTATGTCCAAGGGACTGAGATTGACCCCAGGGCCTTACGCATAGTAAGAAACCATGCTACCACTGAGCTATATCTCCAATCCCCTTCTTTTCTATTGGGCATTTTATAGCTACAAATATTCCTTTAAGCATTGCTTTGCCTGAATCCATAAGTTTTGGTATTCTTGCTTTTGTTTTATTTGACTCAAAATATTTTCTAATTGCTCTTGTAATTTTTCTTTCACTTATTGATAATTTAGTAATGTATTGTTAATTTTCACATATTCCTGAACTGCATGATTTTCTTTTTAATGTCATTATAAAGTGTGATCAGAAAGCATATTCTATGTTTTCACTCTCTAAATTTATTGACACCCATTCAGTATCCCAGCATATGGTGCATCATTTCCCATGTATTTGAGAAGACATATTTTCTTCTACTTCTTGACAAATAGTGTGTGCATCTGCTAAGCCTTCTTGGTTTGTAGATTTGCTCATGTCTTCAGTTTACTCTTTGATCTTCAGCCTAGCATTTCAGTCCTAACGCAAGCAGGTCTTTCAAGTCTCCAACTGTGGTCACTACCTTTCTATCACTGGAACAAAACACCCGAGATAGTTATCCCACAGAGAGAAAAGGCATATTTTGGCTCATATTATCAGAGTCTCTAGTCTGTGGTCATTTGTCCCCGTACCATAGTGTAAAGGGTGACAGAGAAAATCCACTTACATCATAAACTAAGGAAAAGGAGAAGAAAGGGCCCCTCAATGACTGAAGAACCATCACTGGACCCCACCTCCTAAAGTTTCCACTGCCTTCAAACAGCACTGCCCTGGAAATGAAGTCTTCAGCACACAGGCCTTTAGGAGATATTCAAATCCAAACTGGAGCAACAACAGTGACTGACAAATTATTTCATTTCTCCCTGCAATTCTACCAGGTTTTGTTTCATCTTTTAGAGACTTTGTTAATAGGTGAATTGCATATTTTTATAGTTTAATGCCATTTGAGGGATTTATTTTTATCATTATAAAATGTTATTCCTTGTTTCTATCAAGAAATTTTGTCTTAAATTGGTTTAGTTTGATACTTATATAACAACACCTATTATTTTACTATTGTATAGATAATGTATTTTTTCACATTCTTTCATTTTCAACCTGTGTATTTAGATCTTAAATATGCTTCTAGTGAACAACACATGGTACAGTCACAAACTGAATGCTTTTCTTATCAATTCTGACAGTTTAACTTTTGACTGAAATTTTGAAACTTTTTACTTTATATTGATAAAATTTACATATGTCATTTTTTCTATTTCTCTTCTACATGTCTATGTATCCAGTTTTCCATCCCTGATTAAGTACTTGAAACAGGCTATTTATGAGGTAAAAAGAGGTTTGCTTTGGCCCATGGACCTTCAGGCTCAAAGTCCTAGATCAAGTGATCCCATTAATTTGGAACTCTGAAAAAGACCTCTATATCGCTGTGGTGAAAGCCCACATCAGAGCCAGTGGCCACATCTCAACCCCAAGAGACAAATAATGCACTATAGACCCCTTTCAGGGGATACCCCAAATAACCTAAGGACCCTCTACAAATCCCTGACCCCAAAGTATCTATTGCTTCCCAATAAAGCTAGCCTGGGAATCATTAGGACACACCCATTCAAACAATCTCATATAACTTTATTTCTCTGTTCTTTCATAACTTCCTTTTGTGTTAAATGTTATCCAGGGTACCATCTTAAGTAATGTGATTATTTGATAATTATAGACTATTATATAAAATGACAAAATAGGTAGTTGATAATAAAAGAGAATTAAAATAAAAAATATTATCTAGTGTATCATCATAAGGTACCATGTTTATTTCATGATTTATTGTTTATTTTTATTGGTTGCTTTGGAGATTACAATTAATATATTAAATAGCTTGTCTCAGATTTAAAGCCACAATGATGAATATATAAAAATGTGGCTCTATTGTTGCTATATTCCCTTCCTCCATTTTTATGCTATGGTTGTTATACAAATTTATTGTATACATTATTGGCCAGTAAACACACCTTTATACTCAACTTTTAAATAAAGTAGAGAAAAAAGACTGTTACAAGCAAAAATTCATTTATAATCTCAGTGTTAGTTAGCTTTTTATCAGTGATGCAATAGCCATGAGACATCAACACACAGGAGCAAATCCATGAGACATCAGCACACAGTAGGAAAGATATGAGACATCAGCACACAGGAGCAAATCCATGAGACATCAGCACACAGTAGGAAAGGTATGAGACATCAGCACACAGGAGCAAATATGAGAACATCAGCACACAGGAGCAAATCCATGAGACATCAGCACACAGGAACAAATCCATGAGACGTCAGCACACAGGAGCAAAGCCTTATCTTGGCTCTTCTCTTCAGAAGCTTCCACCCATGACCTACAGACTCCTTCCCTTTGTGCCAGATGTGGAGATTAACATCACAGTGAGGGAATATGTAAAGGAGGAGGACAGATGTGAGAGACAGAGGACAGGGCAGAGATGGAGTGTGCCCTCCAAAGAAAGACACCCACCCCCACTGCCTTGCTTTGAGCTAGTTCCTCCAACTAGGCTCCACATGCTATCATTCCCACCACCTCTTCAATGTCACCAAATGGGAACCTTCAAGACAGGAGCATCTGGGAGACAACTCAGATCCTGACTATAGCAGTGTCCTTTATACTTTATGTTTGCCGGCACTGCAATTGTTCATTTCTTCCCGTGGATCCCCACAAATGTCTAAAAGCCTTCCATTTTACCTGAAGTTAGTAATTCTTAATGAGAATTTTGTTTATCTGGGGCTGTATGAGTTTCTTTATTTTTCAAGATTAGTTTTGTTAGACCAGAATTATTAAATTGGTAAATGGATTTTCTTTTGGCATCAGGAATATGCTATCCAACGGTCATGTAATCTCCATGACTTCCAATAGGCAGTCAGGTGGTTTTGCATGTTCTGTGTTGGGTTGTATTCAACACTGGAAATAAACTCAAGGCTTTGTGCATTCTAATTCAAGCATGCTACTACTGAGGTCCATCCCTGGTAGAAAGTCAGTTTTGAATCTTACTAAGCATCTCACATGCATTTTTGGCTCAGTGCTCAGATGATTCTCATGTTTGCCTCTCAACAGGTTGACCATTGTATGTATAATATGCAAATCTCTGACTTTATCCTATTCTGATCTTATTGCACTTCTTAGATAGGAATATTAATGCTGTTCATAAAACTACAGAAGTTTTCAGACATTGTTTCTTCCTGTCTATTTCTCCCCTCTTCTTGTGAGACTTCTGTGTATAAATGGTATGCTTGGTAGTGTTTTCATTTTACTTCATTTCTTATCTGTTAGATCATCTCAAATGGACTATATTTGTATTTATTGATTAAGTTCTGTCAGCTTAAATCTGCTATTAAGGTTCTCTAAGGATATTTCTTCATTCAGTTATTATCCTTTCCACTCCATAATTTATCTTTTTTATTTCTGTTAGTTTTGTCTATGTGATGATTCATCATTTTCATGTTTTGATGTCATTCTATAGACAAGATGTTCCTTTTAGCTGTTTGAACATATTTAAAGTCTTCATCTAGTAAGTGCAACACATGGACTTGCTCAGAGGCTCTTTATTTATCCTCCCCTCTTCCTAGGCATGGACCACATGTTCCTGTCTCTTTATATGCCTCATGACACTTTTACTAAAGACTGACATCTTAAGGAACACCACATAGCAAATCTTGAAGTAAAATTTCTCTCCATTCCCTGAATGTTCTAGACTTTATTGTTGCTGTGTTGATTTATTTGTTTGTTTGTTTAGTGTATTTCCTAGACCAATTCTCTGAACTCTGTGAGGATTAAAGGCAGTGATGGTTCACACCTTTAATCCTAGCACTCAGGAGGCAGAGGCAGGAGGAATTCTGTGTTTGAGACCAGCCTGGTTTCCAGAGCAAGTTCCAGGACAGGCTCCAAAGCTAACAGAGAAACCCTGTCTCAGAAAACTAGAAGGAAGAAGAAGAAGAAGAAGAAGAAGAAGAAGAAGAAGAAGAAGAAGAAGAGGAGGAGGAGGAGGAGGAGGAGGAGGAGGAGGAGGAGGAGGAGGAGGAGGAGGAGGAGGAGGAGGAAGGAGGAGGGGGAGAGGAGGAGGGGGGAGGAGGAGGAGGAGAAGGAGGAGGACAGGGAAGGGGAAGAGGAAGAGGAAGCAACAGCAGCTGCATTGTTAGGCATTTGCCATGGACTGTCTTCAACAAATGCTCCAAAAACAAAGCCTTTCTCAGTGAACAATATCTGAGTCATATACCAAACCTTGTCCCTGTGAATGGCACTTTCTGGCTATCTTCCAGTTATCTGGGAATGGGGCTTCTTGAATGACTCCAATCCTGGGCGCATCCTCCAGTGTCTGCTAAGCTGCCATTTTACAGAGATCTGGTTGAGATGACTTTGAAGCCACCTGCTATCTAAGAAACTTTAGAATTTGGCATCTGTGGACAGACAGGACGTGTTATAAACCTCACAAATCTTTTGGTTATTATTGGCAGAGTACTTGTTTGATTAAATGCTTCTGGGGGCTGGGGGACTGCAAGCTTCTTGTTAATTTTCAGAATTCTGAAATCATTGTTTGGCAATTGTTTCCAGTATTTCAGTTGCTCTTTTGAAAGTGACTTTTAGAGCTCCTGGACTCATTATTCTTGAAACATAGCAGTATCTTCAATTATTAAACAAGAAAGAGAGAAAGAAATGTCTCAGCATACATCAGCAATGGAACGTAGCTAGTTATTTTTACTCTTTGTTCTTTGGGAGGCCCTGCCATACAACTCCCAAATAAATATACAGAGACTTATTCTTGCTTATGAATGCCCGGCCTTAGCTGAGCTTATTTCTAGCCAGCTTTTCTTAACTTTATTATCCTGTCTACTTTTTGCCTCTGGAACTTTCTCTATTCTATATGTCTTTCTTTACTTCTGTTGCTGGCACTGTGGCTGGGTGGCTGGCCCCTAGTGTCCTCTTCTCCTCCTTTTTTCATTCCTCCCTTTACTTCTATTTATTCTCTCTGCCTGCCAGCCCCACCTATCCTTTCTCCTGTCTATTGGCCATTCAGCTCTTTATTAGACCAATTGGGTGTTTTAGACAGGCACAGTAACACAGCTTTATAAAGTTAAACAAATGCAACATAAAAGAATGCAACATATCTTTGCATCATTAAATAAATATTCCACAGCATAAATGAATGTAACACATCTTCAACTAATACTCCACAACAGTGGAAAGTCTAGATACATCATGGTATATCTCATGTCATAGCAGATGCTACCAACAGAGAAGTAAAAGTAGAGTGTGTGATAACATGAATGAAAGATGAAAAACCACTTTATATGATAATATGTAATAGATGTGATGTATGCAACGAAAATTAACTAATATTAAAATAGAAAAGGGGAAATATGGTGATATTTTATTTGTACTGAAATGTGATTTTATTAATATGTTAATAAGTAAAGTTGCCTGGGGGTCAGAGCTAATAGCAAGCCATAGCAGAAGTCTGGCAGTGGTAGCACACACCCTTAATCCCAATCACATGACAGGCAGAGCTCTGTGTGTTCAAGGATACAGCCAGCATGGAGACACATGCCTTTAATCTCAATACCAACCATAGATGACCTGGAGGTCTGTATAGACAGGCAGTGATGAGGAGGTCATGTGGTTGGGTTTACAACCAATGAGAAGGCAGAACATAAAGTCAATAAAACTACAGACACACAGGAAGTAGGTCTCTTTCTGAAGGGAAGGACAGCAGCGGCAGTAAGGTAAGAAAGGATTTTTAGCTCTTAGCTATTGCTCTGACCTCTTGAGCTTTTAACTCTGCAATTGGTTCTGTATTTCTTATTTAGTAAGATGCTTACATCTACAAACTCATTTACTTAAGAAAATAATGATTTGTTCCTGAGAATGGGTTAGCTTAGAAGAAGAAAAAAAGATTGTCTTTATGCCAAATACTACTCATAAAGAAAAGGTGATTTTTTTTTTAATTTTGGTTCTGTTTGTGTATTATGTTTGTGTTTTCCTGAGTTTTCTAAATCTACTATATGTTCCTTTTATAATGATGATAGTTACTTAAGAAATATTTGTGCCACACTGAGGCACTACTTGATCTAAAATTTCTCAAATAGGCCCCATTTAATTTTGAAAAACTTCCTTCAAAGCATTCACTTCCTGTTCCCTTTTCTTCCAAGCACTTTATCAAAGACTATTGGGGTCCAGCCCCTCGATAGCCCTCTCCCAGGCTCCATGGAAGAAATCTACAACTAGCTGATTTACTAATCTTTGATGATATTAAATGAATCTACATACACAAAACTTTTTAGTTCATTCATTTTATTCTTCTGAGTCTCTCTACATGGCTTCTATTCTGTTTTCTTACTTAGCTCTTTTCTTGCCTGATTCTCTCTATTTCTTTCTGCTGTTTCCTCTAAGTGCTATCTTAATTCCTTTATCTTTGTTCTGCCCCATCTTGGTCTTTCTCATCTCATTCTTACCCACCTAGTTCTTCCCCATCTGGCTCTTCCTCATCATCCTTCTCATCCTCCAATCTAATTCTCCTCCAATCCAGTTCTCTGTCCCTTCTCCTCCTGTCCTCTCATAAGTCTAAGTTCTTTTCCATCTCCATCCTCATCTTCACCTTCATTTCTCTCCATCTTGGTTTTTTCCTGTTCCTCTCCCAGAAATGGTCTATCCCCTTGCAAGCTGTGTGTCCCTAAAAATAAAACTACCTCTATTTTTCTATGTTGCCATTTACTGGCAGGGCAGGATAACTCTGCTCAGAGCTAGGAAGCCTGCCTCATAGCTACACTGCACCTGGTATGCAAAAATCCCTTTTGTTCTGAGTCAATTGCTCTGGAATGCTACTTGGGCTGTGAGAGAAAGGAGGATCTGAGCTTCATTTGCACAAGAAACAAAGCTATGCACCTAACTTCTGCCTGTCTCCTAGGCCTAGGGGACAAGCAGTGTCTCCATAAGAGTGTTTACCTTAATTCAGATCAGTGGTTGGTCTGAAAAGCTTATTCTGCCTGCCATTTTGATTTAGAATGCTTGAGAGATATTTCAGATAAATACATAGTATGATAGTGCACATGAAATTCATAGCAGGAAACAGCTGATATATTAAAAGCCAAATAACACCAAATACTCCCTGAGATTTGGGTTCCTCTGTAAGAATTCCTTGATTCTTCCAGGTATAGCTTGATACCTGTGGCTCATAGAAGCACTTGGTTGCAACACATACCTATATTTTGCAATCAAATACTTGGAATGGTGGAATACTTCAATTCAGGAACCCCTTTGAAAATCTCATGAAAACCATGTGTCCTCTGTCCAGTGAAAATGTACATGTGCACATTATTTTCTTCATTGTGAAGCATTCAGTTAAATTAATTGTTCAGGGCAAGTACTACAAACAATATATTTTCATCAATATGAAGGCATGTGGAAGAGGTACAGAGATCTGGAGACCTTGGGTCTTTATACGTGTGTGTGTGTGTGTGTGTGTGTGTGTGTGTGTGTGTGTGTGTGTAAATTTTATATATGCTTGCCTATATGCGAAAGAGAAAGAGAGAGGGTCCTAGAAGGGGAAGGGTGTAACTTGCCCAAGACCATCCTGTAAGAGGATAACAAACATGGGATATATCCAAGAGTCCAAGCTTTTAGATCAAGGTTCTTCCCTCAAGTTAGCTGGGACCATAGAACAAATGGCAGTATACGCTAGATCTTCTGTGACTCTTAGAGGAAAAACAAGCTCTCCTTGCCATGACTTTTTTCTCTGGTCTTGGCACTCACACTTGATTCCAGGCATCCTTGGAATGTAGGAAGATAGTGTGGAACCTGGCCTAGCACCTAGCAGGCACTTGTCAGATTTGTGACCACAGTGTTCCCAACCAGATAAGAGATACCAAAGAGTCACAGGGAAACCCCAAGAGAGATTAGGGAATCAGCCTGTAAGAGAGTACTTTGTTACAACACAGCCCTGGGGCAACTGGATGCAGAGTGATATATAAACACTTTCCAAGAAAAGAGGTTGGAAAATTTGGTGTATGAGTAAAGACAGGGTTATAAAAGCTACAAGCTGGAAGAAAGGGGAGGAAATGGGTGCCAGATAGGCAGTGAGGAAAGCGAGAGCACAGAGGTTAGGGGTCTAACAGGAGATTTTAACTGTGTCCTCACACAGTCCCTGCTTACATGTCCCTATCCTGGTGCCAATCCAGAAACTAACCATCCTCCTGTCTTTGACTTTCCACAGCTCCCCTTTGCAGAAGGCCTGTATCACTTTTATCACAATGGCCTTGCAAAGGCCAAAAGAAGACGGAGCCTACCCCACAAGCAGCAGCTGGAGAGAGACCCCAGGGTGAGTTCTGTCCAGAAACCTGAATCTTGATCTCTACTGCCACACCAGAACTCACCTGGTAGATACAGAGGGCAGACAGGAGATGTTGAAATGCTGGGATTTTATATACTTTGATAGATGAAATGGATCATTGAAAGACACCATAGACTCCCTGCTCTTGTTTAGTGCATAGTAAAAATCCCTCGGCCACATGGACAGGGATGGGGGGGGAGGGGAATCGGGTGCATCATTGCCTTCTTTAATTATTGCATGAAGATTGCAGATTGCCTGGAAGCATGCTTTGGCCTGTGGTGAATGGAAAGACACACAATGGTTAGTGAGTTGTTTATGGAAGGTTTCTACTGGCAAATTCATGCTTTGAAAAGGTTTCTGTGTTTCATATTATGGATGGAACAATATGAAGACCAGTAGATGATGATCAGCTCTCCTCAGTGGGTGTCTCGGTATTCACATATGGCTGCAGCCACAGACTTCAGTCAGTCTTCATCCCCTTGTATCTTCTTCTACTGACCCATCTGTTCCTCACTCCTCAGCTGTCTTCTTTTTTAATTTTTTAATTAAAATATAGACATAACATTTCCCCCTTCCTTTTCCTGCCTTCAATCTACCCCTCCCCTTTGTTCCTTCTCAAATTTATGACCTTTTTTTTGAATTATTGCTATGTTTTTATTCTGCTGAGTCCACTTAGTGCCTCATATATATACATAATTTTACAAATGGCCACTTGATGTTGGATAACCTGTTATAGATTCCTGGAATAGATTGATTCTCCCTCCATCAGTAGTCCTTAGCTGCCTGTAGGTCTATGTCTAGAGGTTCAACCCCATGAACCTCCATGTTGGGATGTTTATTAGTATTGTCTTTGTTCTGGTCTTGCTTAGGAAACCATATTGTTAAGATTTCTTAGGTACATCTTCCATGTCATTTCTAGGAGATACAATCTCACAGAAGACTTCCTGGTCCTCTGGCTCTTACAATCTTTCTGGCCCCTTCTTCCTTGATGTTCCCTGAGTCTTGAGTACAGGATTGTACAGTAGATGTGTCCACTAGGGTGAGGCACCCCACAATCAGTTGTTCTCTGTGTTGTGACAGTTATGAATTTCCATCAGCTACAAAGAGAACTTGGTTGTCTTCTTAGTGCTCATGATCTCTATCTTTTACCTCAAATTTTTATTTTACTCTTGGACTCCAGATTTTATTTTCAATTCCCTTCGACAGCTAAAATTCATTTTTCCAACCAAATGTGAGACCTTAGCCATGAGGAGTTCCTCTACAGTGTTCCTGTTCCTTCTCTTCAGAGCAGGAACCTTACCATCATGTCATTCTTTCTCCTCTAGTCTCCAATTACCTCATTTACCTATACACTCATCCCATTGGAAATATTCTGGTTTCTCTTAGCCAAGTTCTAAGAGGCAAAGTACCACCAAGGTCAAGTTTGTGTCTATGCTTTGAAGGCAGTGCAACCTCTTTCATATGAATCTTGAGGAATAGATAGCAAGTGGGTGAGATGTTTGAGTTAGAGATTTGTACAAGATCCCTTTTTAGTAAGTAGACCTGGGAATTTCTTTTTCTAAAACTGATGAACATTCCATAAGTTTTAATTAGGGCTTTAATTAGAAAGTAAAGATTCCCAAGCAAGCTACCAGATGACAGGACATAGGCAATTTTGTCTTACTCCTTAACGCAGGTCTTTTCACATGGCCTGGGGGGAATTTTGATTCTGAGAAGGCATTTTATCATTGCCTTTGCAATAAAGGCCAAGTGTCTAATGCTGTGTCTGTTGTGTAAGTCATCACCATGACCCAAATGAAGAGCTCTCTTTCATAGCCTTGGCCTTGTCCCTACTAGCTAATTGCCCAAGGACACCTTTAGGCACTATTGGAAGGGATCTTATTAATATCATTTTTTAATCCAATGTGAGTACCACAGGGCAAGGACCACCCAGGTACACTATGTTACTGGTTCTCCCTCATGTCAACCATGCCCCAGCTTACCTGTGATGGGCAATCAGTTTCATTTTACTTATATAATTCTATAGAAGCCCTGTTATTGCCCTCCCACATACTCAAAAATACATAAAAGGAATGAGGCAAAAACAAAGAGATACTTTTAAGCCCAGGGAGGCTGAATGGAGAATTGAAGAACAGCCTATCTAAAAGGCTATTGTTTGGATCAGGGAGACTATATGAAGCCACTAAGTTGAGATTGTTTCACTGGAAATGATCCCTGGCATGGTGATTCTTGGTGTCCTGTGATGTTTGCAAAAGGGAAGATAATGAGATGGGTTGGTAATAAAGAAGGAGTTCGCATCTTGGTAATTCTATTCATTTGTCTTTCTTCTCAAAATGTTACCCATTGTCACACAGCGGCATCTGTTCCCTTCTGTCATGCATTTTAAGTGTCCTAGTAGTCAACTGCCTGGACCTAGTAGAAGTAAACATCTGCCCTGCCCATAAAGGCCCACAGAAGTAATCAGGGAACTTAGTCAAGATTAAATAGCCTGAATGTTGTCAATAATAAATTCATTTTAGGAGAATAAATAGAGCATGAAGTTCTCATATATCTTTAACCAAAATAAAGTTGTTTTTGTTATTGTTGTTGTTGTTGTTGTTGTTGTTGTTGTTTGAAAAAGAAAAGTTGACTTACAACTAACTGCTTCATTTCAAATTGTTACATTAAGTCGTCAATCTTTTCTGTGTGATATCCTTATGGTCGTATAATGTTAGGCACCTGCAGAGGTTAGAATTGTCAGGCACTATTCTGAACAATGATATGGAAGCCCCAGGGAAATAAACCTTTCCTCCCTGAGTTGTTTTGGTCATGACGTTTTTATCCCAGCAATAGTAACTCCAACTAAAACAAGGTTTCTAAGCATATACCAACAAATTGCAAAATGAAAGTAGAGAAATAAAAGGGGAATGGTTGGGGAACCTGAAAAATAGTTGATATAGGCTTTCATCTCTTGCATAGATGTTGCAAATCGTGATTCATGAGCCAGAATTTGAGAGTAAGTTGTTTCTTCCTTCTCTGAAAATATCTTCTAGACCATAGCCTCTCAAATTGTGCGCTGCAAACAACATGGGCTTGTATAAATAAATACTGGAATTACAAAATAATTGGCAACTGAAAAGGTTTCTGACAATATGACAGGAAATGAACAATGAATTCAAGTTATTTCAGGCAGCCTATTCCCATATTATGCCACATAATTTCACTACAGCCTGGCTCTGATATACATCAACACTTTGTCACACAGAATGCAATGCCAACCAATACTGCCTGACACACTGTCTTAGTTACTTTTCTATTGTTGTGATCAAACACCATTACCAAGGCCACTTATAAAAGAAAGAGTTTAATTGACTTACAGTTTCAGAGGGTTAGAGTCCATGATGGTTTAGTAAAGAAACAACAGAGATCTCACATCTTGATCTACAGCCATGAGGCAGAGATAAAGAAAGAGCAAGAGTCTTCCAAAACCTCAAAGCTAGCTAACCCATAGTAACACACTTCCTAAAACGTGGTTATACCTCCTAATCCTTCCCAAACAGTTCCACCAACTGAAGACCAAGCATTAAAATATTTTTATGCCTAAGGAGTCTAATTGCATTCAAATCACCACACATTTCAGCTCAAATTCAAGCACATTTCATCATATGAATTACAGTGTTTTACTCACTGTTTTTCTCAAAGTTTTCTTCTCATACAGAAATATAATGGTTTAATGATGGAATACAAAGACTTTCAGTATTTTCCTACCAGCATCCCTCAGCATGTATCAAATTAGTATATCATTAGATTGTATTGTATTATAATGCTTGACTTTAAAAATTGCTGTTTGAGCTCATGACTTGAGTTTCAAAACAAATCACTGAATTAATTTTAGCTGGGGCAGAATTTCCAACAATTTCTATAATAGCTCGAAACACCACTTTTATATTGCATGTTTATGAAATGAGGCCAATTATAAAATAAAAGCATCCATCAACTCTGGGAACATTAAAAATATTTAATCAAATATTTAGCCAAGATGTAATACTTTAAGCAGAAACAAATATATCTCAGTATGCAAATATCTATCTTAATATGCAAATTTGCCCGCATCTTTACTAAATGCTAAAATTATAGTTGTACCAGAAAAACTATCTTAAAATAAGTATTTTATGATTTGTTATCATTAAGTGTTTGCTTTGTGTAGCTATTCATATTTCTTGATACTCGGGCTCATGTAAAAAGAAATATTGAATATAAAGTGGTCATGAGTTGAAAAAGTTAAAAAGTCCCATCCTATACCAACCAATCTCAACTATGCATGTCGCCTCGGCATCATCCTTTCTGGCCCCTTTACTCACTGTCTGTGACTTATAAAAGGTAATAGAAAGCCCAAGGAACCACATGCGTGCAAAAGATAGGCCGAGCTACTACAAGTTCTTGGGGTTGCATTCAGCCAAGCAGCTTTTTGGCCTAAGAAACCAGGATCCATTACCAACCCAAGAAGTACACAAAAGAAAGACAAACAGCTGATAAAGAGAAAGGTGGATGAGTGCAGCAGGTTTCTGTTTTGGTTTGGTTTGCTTTTAGGACAGAAACTTCAACAGTGCCCATTCCACTTAATGCCAGTGGAAGCTGGATAAAAATGCTAAAGGGGGATCTAAAGAGCTACCTTTAATATGCCATCAATATGCAGACATGTATATTATTTCAAAAATCTTCTCTTTTCCAGCTTTTGCTCTGTCAAAATGTTGGCGTACTATTGAGTAGCGTGACTTAAGCTTGTGTGTTGCTAATTTCTGCCATGGCTTTATGCAGTGTGTATCTGGATATACTGTAGACTTTCAACAAGTGATGGCTGAATGACTGAATGATTACCAATTCTCCTCTTTAAATCATAAAATTGTATCGCTTTTCTCTACTTGTTTTTTTATCATTATTATAAAATACATGTCTAGGTAACAGAAGCATAGTCCTCTGTCTAGTATGCCTTTTGATGCATTCATGATCATGGGTAAAGGAGAACAGTTGCTATTTTATTTCTTCCAAGCTTGCTCTTAATGACTCACATGATGAACCATTTTTTATTTTCTAGAATATCATATATTTTTTCCTAAGCATATTGATACTCATGACACAACCATGGACATAAGCACCTGGAAAGTTTAGGCAGTAAACAGGATTTGAAGATGCGATAAATCAAAATCTGGGATGAAACAATAAAAATACATTTTCAATACCATGCTTTAAAAAAATTCTCTGCGGCCGGGCGGTGGTGGCGCACGCCTTTAATCCCAGCACTCGGGAGGCAGAGCCAGGCGGATCTCTGTGAGTTCGAGGCCAGCCTGGGCTACCAAGTGAGCTCCAGGAAAGGCGCAAAACTACACAGAGAAACCCTGTCTCGAAAAACCAAAAAAAAAAAAAAAAATTCTCTGCCATATTAAACCTCTCTGAGATTTGTCTAACTTGTTCAGAGCAGCATCAGAAAATCTCAAAGTCAACCTAATTGTGGTCCCCAGTCAACATATCAAAGCCCCATAAATTCTGCAAGACTTCAAAAAGCTATTGGAGAATAGACTTATTTAAGATGATGCTTGTTTCACAGTTCTTTCTCATCTAGCTTGTACATAGATTTTTAAAGAAAATATAGCTGAAACTCATGATGAACTCATACTACTTTATGAGCAAAAGACACTCAACAAATGGAAGCTGAGAGGTTTGATAAAGAAACAATCTGCTTTATTTATTGAAAGAAGTCATATTTGGCTTAAGATTATAATGTGCATTTTATTTTCTAAGCAATCTACTAGATCATACTATTATCCCCCAAAACTCATTTTTAAACTTGTTTCAGTTTTGTACTTCAGAAACTTCTAGAAAGGACTAGAAATAGAGCACAGCATTTAAGCACTTAGCCTAATATATGAAGCCTTGGGCTGGATCTTCAGAAAAAGAGAGGGGGCAGAGGAGAGGAGAGGGGACAGGAGGGGAGGGGAGGGGAGGAGAGGGGAGGGGAGGGGAGGGGAGAGGAGAGGAGAGGGGAGGGGAGGGGAGGGGAGGGGAGGGGAGGGGAGGGGAGGGGAGGGGAGGGGAGGGGAGGGGAGGGGAGGGGAGGAGAGGCCTGCCAGTCCACTGAAAACATCTCATATCCCAAGAAATGGATAGTGCAATTTCCTAGATTCTTCCTCTTCCATGCCTTGTATTCAGTCACATGATTTGAGCCATTTTTTTTAAAACAATCTGTTTTTGAACATGTTTGTGAAGTTTTTCTGGTACTCCAGTAATGCATAAAAGTTTGTTTCAATTGATAATAGAATCACTTCAAACTTTCACAGCCTTATCACAAAGTAAGAGAGAATTTTCCTATTCTTTAAAACAAGCTAGCCAAGCAATCATGACACACACCTTTAATCCCAGCACTAGGGAGGCAGAAACAGGTGGATTTCTGTGAGTTCGAGGCCAGCCTGGTCTACAGAGTGAGTTCCAGGACAGGCTCCAAAACTACAGAGAAACTCTGTCTTGAAAAAAACAGAAAAAAAAGAAAGAAGTTAGACATGATTCATGTGACTTGCTTGTAAAAGTCTGAGCTAATGAGTAGACCAGACTTTCTTTGTTCGTGTGATTTAAACAATAGCATAATTGATATTGTTTTTAAAGATAGGTTTATCGTCACAATTGACAGTTGGGTGACAGACAAAAATTGAGAATGCCTTGTAATTGCTGCAAGTTCTTTCCTGACTTGACACACTAATGCACTGAAGACTAATTGAATGCAGTGATTTATCCATAATTAGTGAACATCTTACTCAGCTATGTGTAGACTCAGATCAGAAAAAATAAAAGTGAGCTATGAAGGAACCCAGGAAAATAACAGAGCCATGATATAGCAATTGTGCCATAGTTCACACACATCTTCTGGGGAGAAAATGTTGTAATCTCAGCAGTTCAAAGCAAGCTGACAAATTCATGTGCCTCCTTCTCATGGGAGTTACATAAAATTTTGTCGCAACTGCTAAGCTTTTGGCTCCCAATTCTTTTCAAATATATCATCAGTTTTTTAAAATAAGGATAGATCATTGGTAAGTGCTGTAGTCTGGCCACAATCAGTCCTTGGATTTATATTGATAAAATATTTCATTACTTGGATTAAAAATTGTAGAAAAGAGGAAACATCATTTCCTTCCACTTCATATAAAAATAATGCTACCAAAAACAGTGCCCTTTCCCACTTTTGTCCTAGCCAAACTCTTCCTGAGGATGCCTAACAAAATTTGAGGCCACTCTACCTACTATCACATAGAATGTGTGACAGTCTTTCAGTCTGGGCACTGAGTGAAAAGAGAACACATAGAGTACAGAGTCTATTTCAAAAGATGTTTTCACAAATAGGCTATTTTCCCTCATAGTCTTGACTCTAAAATGGTGAGGTTTCCTAGCTTGAGATTCTACTCAAAGAAATGTTTAGGAACTGCACCCTCTGACTTCTGAATATCTTCTTGTTTTTAAATTCTTCTCTTACACATACATCCCAACTGCAGTTTCCCTGCCCTCCACTCCTCCCAGTTGACCCCCCACCTCTCCTCTCCCCAGATCCATGGATCCTCCATTTCCCTTCACAAAAGAGCAGGCCTCCCAGGGATATCAACTGAACACGGCATAACAAAATGCAATAAGACTAGGCACAAACCCTCATATCAAGGCTGGAGGAGGTAACCCAGTGGGAGGAAAAGGTCCCAAGAGCAGGCAAAAGAATCAGACACCCCCACTCTCATATAGGAGTCCCACAAAAGTTCCAAGCTAAACCTCCATAACATACATGCAGAGAACCCAGCACAGACCCATGCGGTCTTCAGTGGTTACCACTTCAGTCTCTGAGAACCCCAGTGAACTCTGCTTAGTTGATTCTGTGGGCCATGTTCTTGTGGTGTCCTTGACCCCTCTGCTCCTATAATCCTTCTTCCCCTCTTCTGAAGGATTCCCTGAGCTCCGTTTGGCTGTGAGTCTTTGCATCTGCTCCCACCAGCTATGGGAGGAAGCCTCCCTGATGAAGATTGGACTAAGCACAATCTATGAGTATAGCAGAATATCATTAGGAATCGTTTCAAGACTTTTTTCTTCCTCAGTTCTATCCTAGGTCTTCCAGAACAATCTTCCTTGGTTCTGTCCTCGGTCTCTGGGCTTTCTGGAATACCTTCTTTAGGGAAATGGGAAACATAGGCTTGCCTGTATGTTTACTTGTTAGGAGACATAACTAGGGGCATGATAGGTGATAGATCACATTTTTCCAAGGGCAAGAGTCCTACCAGCATTTGTATTTGTATGAAACCTCTATTCTAGAGGCTGTTGTCAACTGCTGTCTCTTCAAATTCCTATTTCCTTGTAGCATCAATTGGAGCAAGAGTGGTTCGTGACTTAACAAAAGTTGTAAGGCTTACAGAGGGCCTTAACTGCTACAGTGTTTCTCTGTTGCAGGTTCTTATGACACAAATGAATTTCCCCTGCTCTTATGCACAAAATATTAAGGAAAGGAAGAGTCCTAAGGAAACATGGATGAGCCTTTTGCCTTAAAGCTTTATAGTATTATCATTTAGACAAAATAAATTCTGAAAGGGTAAATGGCTTCTGGAGTCACATAGCCATAATTTATAGGGAAGTAAATAAAGTTCAGTACTCTTCCCAATAGTATGATGTATTTAATTAAAAAGCTAAGTGAGTGTGGCACACACCTTTAATCCCAGCACTGTGGAGGCAGACGCAGGTAGATCTCTGTGAGTTCAAGGCCAGCTTGGTCTACAGAGTAAAAAGCTAAGTGAATATGGGTATGGCTTCTGAGCTTGTAGTTCTTTAAAACAATGTTTTCATCACTAGTTGAACTTTAAATTAAAAGTGATATTAAAATATTAAGATATAAAATAGACTTCTATAGTTTATGTTAACTGAATAGGTTGAGCTTTGAAGAAATGGGGAGAGGAAGAGGGCACTGGTAGGCGCCAGGGCTTGTCTCACTCCACAGCTGGGTTATTCTGTGCCCTAATATGGCCGGGAACTGAACAATGGGAAAATGAAGCAGGGAGTTGGCCTCAGTTCTCTAGTCGTTCTCACAGTTTCTGGATGAGAGATTATAGCATTTTAAGATAATACTTTGGATACAAAATATTTTCTGAATACAAACTGACTTCATCTGCTGTGGGGGCAATGGGACATGACCAGGTTCCAAACTTCCACACTTGTAGAATATTGTCTCAATATTTATGTCTAACTTCCCCCAAGGAATTTTTGAAGTTAATTTTAACCATGCATAATTTCCACTTTACATGCTTTAGAATTCAATCCTTGAGGTGTGATTTCTCGCTGAAAAAGTAAACAAAGATGGTATCGTCACTTGGATTTCCTAGAAACATATCCTAAGAAGTAGACTTATGTGTAGTTTTCTTGGGGAATGAGGCAGGTAGGGGTCAGCAGAGGAAGACACTGACCTTGGAATGTGGCTAATAACAGGCTACCTCAGCCAATCCTACAGCTATGTCCTTTCAGAGGGACACCAACTCAAGACAAGGAAGCAGGCCTGTGTGCTCCTGTGTTGACCAGATGATTGGTATTCCTTAAAGACTCTTAGACAAATCACATTCTACTGCCAAAGGCAATTTAGAGTCTAAGGCAAAATCTGGACCATCCTCAGCAACTGGGAATGTAGGATGGCTCTGTGAAGTGACCCAGGAACATCCCACAGTGCCCACCACAGCTGGCATGCCCAATTAGCTCAAATTGTCTTCTGAAAAGGGAAGAAACTCACATTTGACTCATAAGAAATGGTGTGCAATTGAGCCTGGGGTTCAGAAACACTCACCTTCCCTTTAGGAAACATGTTTAGATCCACTGCCGTCCAGGACTTCCTATTCCATCCCACTCCCATCTCGATATGTGACAGGTCAGGGGCGGCTAAGTGATGCCCTTGGGATGACCTAGGGTTGATGGCCCAGCTAGCACCACAAAGAAAGGTCTTTGACTCAGAGGTAGCAAGCCTTCCAGAGTCCAGCCTTCCCTACTCAACCCAGCTCCTCACCTTACCCCCACCTGTCTCCTCCAGAGCTCACTTTAAACCCAGGGGAAAAGCCTGGATCTGTGGCTAATGACCTTGACCACATTTTGAGCCCAGATGCTGAAGCTGTGAGATCCAAGGGGAGCAGCTCCTGGCTTCGCTTCCCATCTGGCAGCCAAATTCATTTTCTAGACACCGTGTCAAGGTCCAGCAGGTGTTTATAAGTGATGTATTTTCAGGGTGACTTGGCAGCATCCAGAGATGAACTTGATGGGGGAGATCAAAGGGAGATGCCTACATGAGTGCCCATATTGGTGGGAAAAAGCTCTTCTGCCTAAATCCACTGGTTTTATTTTAAAACAGGGAGCGACTTCCAGTCTCTCCTCTGGGCATTGCAGATGTGCCTGGCTTCCTGCCTCAGTGCTCTGCTATTGATACTATAATTAACTATTTGTGGGGAACTGGGGAGAAGTGTTTACTACAGCTTAGGGAAGGCAGGGGAAAGCTGCCAGTGAGTAAGCCTGGTTATTTCCCTAGACGTGAGCACATTTTTAAATGATGGCTGCTATTCTTGCTGCTATCCACCGTAAGGAAGGGGCGGGAACACTCTGGGGGATGCTGTGAGCAAACCCAGACAGCTCTCAGCAGCTGGAAGTTTCACTGGGAGGAATCTAAGGGTGTGTAACATAGAGCTTAAGCTAGCCTCAAACTCACTATGTGCCCCCAGCCTAGCCTCAAACTCTACCCTTCTGCCTCAGCTTCCCAAGTGCTAGGGATACAGGGGTGCATTAGTATGCTTGGGCCACATGCATCATCTTTCTAAATCACAAAACAGACAACCAGAGATGAGCTAGCAAACTTAGGATTACCCGAGGAAATGCATAAATGAATGTCAAGCAACTTTCTCCTGACTTGCCTTACCAAGTTCTCTCCCAGTCTGTCCCCAAGACACAAAAAGAAAGGTCTTTATGGGCAGAAAAACATCCCTATTAAATGCTGTAAAAGTGAGTATTTTGTGTATGTTATCAAACTCTCCATGCAATTCCTTTATCTGGATGCTTGCTAATGAGCTATGTATTTACTGGACCCTACCTACATGCTGGGCACTGTTCTGGGTCCCAAGATACAACAGTGAATAAAATAAAGCCCCCCCCCCCACAAAGCTTGAGTACTAATGAGGGTGAAAGAGAAAGGCATAAAACTCCAGGACTGGTTGTTTTAAAAAAAAAAAAAGAAAGAAAGAAAGAAAAAGTATTATAAGGATGAATAGAATAGAGCGGAGTGGGAGGAAGCGAGCACACCATGGGAGGGGCGCTCCTAGTTTATAAAAAGCATCTAGGGCTAGCTACCGTGCTAAGGTTACATTCAAAATAGAATTGAAGAAAATAGGAGGAGACCCATGTGTGTATCTGGAGACAGAGGATCCAGGCAGAAGAAGAAGCAAGAAGAAAAGACCTGGAGTCCAAAGACACATAGTGTGTTCTAGAACAGCAAGATGTGCTCTAGGAATGGTAGGAAGGCTGCAAAGGAAAGAGCCAAAGGAAGGAAGAGATGTGATCAGAGAGGTGACAGGGCAAGATCTTGGGCAGTGCTAAGTGGTCAGTTCAGGAACTCTGGAAGCTCAAGGGTGTCTCAGCCTGTGGGCAAAGAAAGGTTACAAAGTGGAGCAGAGGAAGAGAAGATCAAGGCAAACTAATGACAATGTTTTAGGAGAGAAATGAAGGCAGCTTCAGCTTTGTAGAAGTGAGAAACAGGCCAAACAGGCACATTCTGTGGAGGGAGTATTCAAGGTTTCTGATGCCTTTGTTGATGGCTTAGACAGGGAGAGAAAGCGAGAGCAGTGAGACTCCAAAGGTGGCGACCTGCTTTACTACAGCGTGGAAATAGTACTCAGTTGAGGAAGATGGGGACTGTAGCAGCTCCTAATGGGCAACGGGTAGGCAATGTGAATTTAGAATTAAGCATGTTAACGTCCATCAAGTACATGAATAGAGAGGTAACATGAACAAATGGCCACAGGGATCTAGGAGAGAGGTCAAAGTTGGAGCATCCACTGGGATCCACTCACTTATTGCTAGAATTAGATGCCATGAGAGTACCAGTTGAAATTACCTAAGAAATTTTAGTAGTAGCCTAAAAAAAAAGATGAATAAGAATGAGACCTAGAAAATCACAAAATGTAGGGTCCCAGGGAAGATGACTGGGGACCAGCAGAAGAGACAACAACATGGGAAACCATAGAATCAGATTGTTCAAAGAAGAACAATCCAGTCAGTATTTCCTAATGCATCCATATTTGAAAGACTAAACTGATCTTACCTACAATTATTTGTTATTGGAGATGTTGGTATTGTCTCACTTTCCACTCTTGTCTGTTTTTCAATTATCTCAGATGATACTAAAATCCATGGTGCATAGATAAACTTATGAAATAAAATAGGTGGCATGAATTTTGCTGGACACTGCTATGACTGTGATGAACAGTGGACAGTAAGACATAGAGTCAAGCTTGACTGAGAAGGATGAGGACCAAGCTCTTAGGATTTCAAGCCCAGGGCTGAGGAGAATGTCCAGTCAGTAAGGATTTACTATGTGAGCATTCTGACCCATGGTGCATCCCTATAACCCATGTGGGGGAGAAAAAACTGAGAGCAGAATTCCTGGTTACAATTTGAGTACTGGAGAGGTGAATACACAAGGATCCTTAAGTTTGCTGGACAGTCAGCATGCTCTAATGGTGATCCCCAGCCCAATGAAAGATTGTCTCAAAAAACAAGGCAGATAACAAGTGAGAAATGACTCTTGAAGTTGTTCTGTGACTTTCACACACACACACACAAAAACATACACCTGCACATACATGTACACTTACATACAAAACACACACCACACACACACACACACACATACACACACACACAGAGAGAGAGAGAGAGAGAGAGAGAGAGAGAGAGAGAGAGAGAGAGAGAGAGAGAGAGATACCTGCCCTCACACACAGAGAATTCAAGTTGGACAAAGAAATATCTCAGTAAGAAGACCTGCTTCTACAGTTATATGGTGAAGTTACCGAGAAAAAGCCTCTGTTTGATGAGGTGGGGGAATTTACATCCCATAACTCCTTTTATTTTTAAGAAACTGAAAAAGCCAAGAAAAAAAGATAAATGTTACTGAAAACCAACAGGAGAAAAGTGCTAACTTCCAGCTAAGGAAAATAAAAATCCAGCTTATACTGATGGAATCTTCAACATATCTTCATGGATTTCAGAAAAACAAGGTTCTTAAAAGAATTTCTTTGTTGAGATTCAAACCCCTAACTAGAAAGTAACTTCTCAATGGAGTCATTGCTCCAAATGGAATGGATTTTAGTCAGTACTTACTTAGCTGAAGAGAACTGTAAATATTCCTCACTGGTGACATGAACAAGTATATAAAAGTCAATCTCACTACTAAATATTCCTAAAATAACATTTTGGGTGGCAAATATAGACTTTGTTTTGTGGTTCCTCATAAAGGGTTTTTTTTTTTTTAAGTCTTCAGAGCTCCCATCCATTGTTTCTAAGTTGGTTTAGCCCATGACATTTTTGCAATCCTATTTCCCATCTGTAAAAGGGCTTGATGCTGTGAAGTCCCAGTCAGGGGAATATTTTTAAGTGAGTGAAATTGAATCCCTGCCATTCCCAAGCACATGCAAGTCTTGTGGGTTCAGAAAAGGGCAAGGGGATGAATCCAGACCTAGAAATGAGCAAACAGTAGCTAGACAATGATATTCACATCTGAATAACAGCCCCACTGCCGGGGTTTATCTAATTGGTTTGCCATTATCTGTATTGAAAAGGTTGTATTTTCCATCTTCTCTATGGTAAGTATGTCTCATTTAGCAATTAAAAAAACATATTGCCTGAGAGAAAACAGGTAAGACAAAACAATTTTCTATTCCCTGAAAGAGAAGAACAACCCATCTCCAGGTATTAAAGAAATTCTTAATGGGTGTTAGTTGTGAGGACACCTTGAAGAATCCACATGAGAAAGCCCATCAGAAAATGGAAGCAGAGAAAAACAATCACAGCCTACTGTGAGGAAAGAAAACCCAAATAATTGTCTATTTGGAAGAAAAGGAGCGTGAGGGATCTGACCCGAGGTTGTCCTGGGGTCTGATGCTACTTCTGACCCCAGTTGGAACAGCGCTTGTTTCTTTAAACAAGTGCCACCAGCTCATACCTTCAGTCCCATCTCTGTACTGTAAGGACCATGGACCAGCAGGTCTCTAAATCTCCCCCTTAGGTCTTTAAGGCTTTGATTCCACCAAAAACCTGAAGCTTCTCCAACTGGTTGAACCCAAAGCTGGGGCAGAAACCCAGATCGTCTCACAATCCTTCCTTTGCGTTTGTTTATTCCCCACTGAGGAATGCAGATTTTCCTCAAACTGATACTGAAACATGCCTGGAAGACCCACCATTTATATGTTAGTACTCTTGTCTTTCAGAAGAGAATTTCAAACCTGAGGTTAGCAGCCCTTGACATTCATCTCTCCTCCCAGGGGAAACCTTAGATGGTGAGATTAAAGTTATTCACTTGTTCAAATAAAATATCTGCTCAGCTGCACTTTACAAATTGGGATTCAGTGTGAGATTTTATTTGGTATGGTAGGTGCATGGGAATGGGGTTTCCTCTACTGAACACTAATGTCTGAAGACTGGTGGCTTAGTAAGTGAAGGCACCTGCAGTCAGACCTGACACCTGAGCTTGCTCCTTCATCTCTCCTCATGGGAGGACAGAACCAACCCCCACTTTGTTTTGACCTCACCATATTCTCTGTGGATCCTTTGACACACACATGGGTGGTCCTATGGGGGAACATGTTGGTGGGGACCATCAACATCCCAGGGAAGTGTCTTCTCTTTATGGGTGAGGGGGTGAGGGTCTGGTGTGCTTTTATGAGTCCTCTGGCCTCATTTTTCTGATATAGCTTTAATATGTTCATGAGCTCAGATGATCCCAATCAACTTTGATAAGTTTATAGGGAGGCACCTGCTCATCTTAGGAATTACTCATGTTTACTTCGAGTCTGGGACTCATGGATGGTGATGGACAGGGAGTGTAGGGTATATTCACAACAATGTGCAGAGTCACCCTGTCTCTGTGTTTGTATTCAAAATGGAGTTAAATATTCTTTGGAAAATGGAGGCAAGGCATGACCTGAAAACCACTTTTACACAACATCAACATTATGTTTAGAAAAGTTGATATAGTCACACACATACTGAGAGAGAGTCTCATTATACCAACATATTAACATATCAACTGTGTGATAGGCAATGTGTGATCTGATAATTAATGTCAGTAATTAAAATCAGAATGAAAAAACCTGCACTTACTCACAGTCAGCTATGCAGAGTAATTAAGGCTACTTTGCAAATTGGAACCAACAAAACCATGTAACTTGTTTTGTAATAAATCTGTACATTATAGAAAGACTAACATGTCCATTTATGTTTCTTACACAATATGCTCATGACACTAAGCTATTGGGAGAAAAAATCTGATGATAAACCTATAGACCACTATTTTGCAAACCCCACTCTTAACTTTCCAGGGCTCTGTGGACCAATATCCACTAAGATATCTTATCGCTAATCTGAGACTTCATCATTTGCTAAGATGGTCCACACAGAAACCTCTTCTCTAAAAAAAAAAAAAAAAAAAAAAAAACTTTCCAGGCTTTAATCCCAGCACTTGGGAGGCAGAGGTAGCTGGATCTTTGTGAGTTCAAGGTCAACCTAATTGATCTATAGAGTGCATTCCAGGACAGACAGGACTGTTTTACAGAGAAACCCTGTCTAAAAAAAAATCAACTTTAAAATATATCCAAGTGTAATAAAGCATTCCTATAATTACAGAACCCAGAAAGTGCAGACCGGAGGATGACAAGTTTAAGGTCAGCCTGGGCAACATAGTGAGTCATAGAACACAAATAAATCAAGCTGGTACTCACCTGGAAGCTTCATTGCTACCGGCTAGGTTTCATGGTACTGGAAAGTGCTATGCATGCTTAAAGAGGAGAAAAGTAATCCTGAATCTTAACCAGAGGTTAAGTCTATGAGTTAAACTATTGACTAGCCTTGGCAAGACATGACTACTGGCGCAATAACTGTATAAATGTCATGGAAGCAAGTAATCAATTTGTGGTTGGATCTAAAGTCCACTCCACAAGATGAAACTCATATCTGGCATCAATAACAGGGCCAAACCTCTGTTGTTAGACAGATCAAATGCCCTCGGGGAGAGCCTATACAACTATTTCTTCTAAACAGGAATAGTATTTGACTGACTCAGTGACTTACTGATATGCCTGTAGATTAGGGCACCTCTCAACCTTCATCAGACAAGCTCCTTTTTGCAGTAAATGGAAATTAACACAAAGACCTACAACATGTCAAAATGCAAAGAATAAGAATTGTGGGATGCTTAACCCTAAACAGGACATCTATATTATGCTTGCTCCTCCCAAGGCTTGGGGATCATTGTAGAAGAGGGGACACAAAGATTATAAAAGCCAGAGGTAGTAGGTAACTACAAAAACAAACTATTTTCTGAACAGGGCATGGCAGTTCCACCTATTAATTCATGAAAGTTATGACAATATGCACAGGACCTACACAAGCTCAAGACAGATAAAGTCCCAACATGGAAGGAAGAGGTGAGCATGAAGTCATTCCCCACCTCGTCTAAGGAGCTATTGACAGTTGTTAGCTGATGGAAGATGAGTCAGTGTTCTTTATAGTTCCTAGTGAACCATACTCCAATGGAAGGCCACACATCCAAGTGTATATGTGCAGCACCAACTGTACTTAATGTTTCAGATAGATAGATAGACAGATGGATGGATGGATGGATGGATGGATGGATGGATGGATGGACAGATGATAGACAAAAGGATACAAGTTGGGTGTGTAGGGAGGAGGGGTGGATCTGGCTGGAGTGGGAGAAAAAAAGTGATGCTAATCAAAACAGATTGAACAAAATTCTCAAAGAACTAATAAAAATGAGAAAATTTGAAACTAATTATTTGGGGTTTTTTTTTGTTTTGTTTGAGACAGGCTTCTTTGTGTAGCCTTGGCCATTCTGGAACTTGCTCTGGAGACCAGGCTGGCCTCAAACTCAGAGATCTGCCTGCCTCTTACTCCTAAGTGCTGGAATTAAAAGCATGCACCACCACCACTGCTTGGCAAAAATAATTGATTAAATGAAATAACAAATAAATCCCCAAAGGGAAAGTGTAAAAATCAAGAGAGAAAAAAATAAAGAAAAGAGAAAGGACACACAAATAGATAAAAGAAAATCTCTTCCTTAAAATAACCACAAAGGGGCTAGAGAGATGGCTCAGCCATTAAAGGCTAGGCTCACAACCAAAATAACCACAAAGCTACCTTGTAATCTTTATTCACAATCTAGGTTCCACTTTCTGGAGCCAATGATTTCATATTCTACCTGAACACCCTTTCAACTTTTGAAAATTGATATACACCTTGGGCTTTCCTAGTACAAACATTCTTAACTCCTTCCAGATGTCTTAACTGACCTGGGGGCCTGTTTCCCCAGCATTCCCAGGCACACCTCTCAGAACCTTTTTTGAGAGCTACATGAATCATCTAGTCATGCTCTGATAACTGTCACTGCCCATATCTTCCCGTATTTTCAAAACTATGTTCCTCTTAATACATACATACTAGGATCATTTTAGCCTTTCATGGAAGTCATAATGCTTATTATTGATTAACACTGAACCTAGAGTGACATTCTAGGTCTTTCTCACATTGTCTAATAATCAGTCCACTCTTGGGAGATTGGCATGTTTGTCCTAAAACAAGGGACTTAGATTGACTTGAATTTTTCATCTTGTGAGAATTCATTCCATTCTGTTGAAATTTCACTGGATCCCAATTCAATCTCCTCATTTCCTGGCACCTGTGATTGATTTTGATCAACAATCATGACCTCAACTACTTAAGAAAGGCTGGAAGAGGACAGAAAAATATGACAAAGCTAAGAGCCTCTTGTCCAGGATGATATAAATCTGTTAATATAGACTCAAAGCTGACACCATATAAAAGGGAAATTAAAAACACTCAAAGTCCCAAAAACACCATACAAGGAAAACAAGGAACAGTCTCACCAAGGCGGCTATTTGAGGACTCTGTGTGTGTGTGTGTGTGTGTGTGTGTGTGTGTGTGTGTGTGTGTGTGTGTGTGTTAACTGCACTTAGAATCTGGTTGATTTGTGTGTGTGTTGCTCTCTGAGAAATCAGTTTGTTTGCTCTGGAACAATCTAATTCAGTCATTCACATGACAGAAATCGCCAGGCCAACCAGTTTTCAATCCGGTTCTTTGAGGCACTTTGAATTTAGTTAATAACTTTCTCACCCACCTGCAACTGTCTGGTGTTGAATCATGAAAATTTTTAATCAGAGGCCCTATAGCAATGGGTAATTGCTAATCATGAGAGTGCCAGGTGGCTCTTAAATTTGAGCCAAAAAAATTTTTATAAAACTTAATAAAGAGATTCCTTTTAAATGAGTAAGTCAAGACATCTCAGAAATAGACTAATTCAACTGAGAATCATATTCTGTGACTAAAATGTAACCTGTGATTTGACTTAAATCAGTGCACTCAAAAAATTATTCCAACATTTATTCATGTGACATGAGCAAGTTACTTAGCCTTCACTAATTATCTCCATCTTGCCATCCCTAACATTTCATTACAATGAAAGACAGAATGTCTAGAAATAAATTGCCTTAATTTCCAAGTCTGACCATGGCATCACAATGATATCTGAAAATGAGTGTCCAAGACTTCAAAGTTAGAAGAGTGACTTCATTCTGAAAGTACTCATTAAGTTAGAGCGTGGTTGTTTTCAATTTTGTCAAGAGGGGAAAGGTGATACTGTCAGCTATTTCTTTTGCATGTCCTCCATCTAATTCACTACTTATTCTGCTGGCCTGCCTCTACCTCAGGAAATCTTTTAGTACAACCTTAAAACAGGGTTCCTTGCATTAAACTGCAATAGAGTCCTTGAACTTCCAGCCAGAGTATATGAATGATAAAAAATTATTGTCATAGTAAATGAAATTATTCTTCAATAACAAATTAACCCTCACATCCCATCAGTTTAATATATAAATATTTCCTTCTCACTCATTGTGCCAGAATGCCCAGCAAAAACCACTTACAGGAAGGGGGAAGCGATTTGGGCACATGGTTTAAAGTGTAGTCCATCATGGGAGGGAAGACATGGCAATGGGATTGTGAGGCACTGGTTCATAGTGTGTTCACTATGAAGAGAAAGAGAAAAATGGATGCTAGTGCTCAGCTCACCTTCTCCCTTTCTATCCTTTTAGCTTAGTCCAGAGCCTCTGTCCATGGTGTGAAAGCTCCTGACTTTGAAGTGAGTCATTATTCCTATAGAAACATCCACATAGATACACTCAGAGATGTTTCTCCTAGGTGACTCTAAATCCAGTCAAGTCGACAGTTGTCTTAGGGATTTTACTGCTGTGAAGAGATACCATGACCACAGCAACTCTTATAAGAATGCATTTAATTGAGGGTGGCTCACTTACAGTTTCAGAGGTTCAGACCATTGAGATCATGAGGAGGAACATGGCAGCATGTAGGCAGATTCAGTGCTAGAGCTGAAGTGATACATCTTGCAGGCAACAGGAAGTCAACTGACACATTGGGTGACATCCTGAGCCTAGGAAACCTCAAAGCCCATCCCCATGGTGACACACTTCATTCAACAAGACCATAGCCACTCCAAGAAAGTCGCACTTCCTCATAATGCCACTCCCTATGAGATTATGGGGGTCAATTACATTCAAACCACAACAACAGTGAAGATTAACCCCCTCATTCGTGGTACAGGCTCTATTGAGTTGGTAGAGATCCTAGTTAGCATAATCTTTCAGTGACTGGTGTTGTTGAATGTATGATCATTATGACATGCCCCCATACTAACTTATGGCTTCCAGGGTATTAGGATGGGAGGAGAAGATTGTGATGCTTATCGTGTGAAGCATGATAACCTCAACCCCACCTTAGTTTGGAAACAACACATATCACTCTTCTCCACATGGTCATGAGTAGGTAGCCTGCACCTCTTAATGAGAAAGAGATGAGACACGTAGATCTCCCTTGTGGTCAGAAAGGGCAAGTAAACTAAATACTGGAGGCAGTATAAGTCTCTCACGCAGTGTTTTTTTAATTCAAAATAATAAGAATGTGAGTCAGAACATTGGTGATTCCTTGGGATTAAAACTTTTCTATAAACTCAGCCCTTGCATTATAACTATATTGGCAACTATTACTGCTGTGTAGTCTGTGGTTAGTGAGAAACTAAATGGCATTTGCATTAAATACAGCAGTTATATTCTTGTATTTCCCTAAGATAGCTAGAACCACACTTCCTAGGACACAATTCTCTTTCACAATGTGACCTCGTCCCTTCTCTAATAATCATAAACTATACGGCTAGAAATGTAGCTCAGTTGATAGAGTGCTTGTCCAACATGTGAAAGGTTCTTGGTTTTAGTCACAGCATTGAAAGAATAGTGAAGTTTATTGCTCTACCCACAATGACTGACTAGAATGTGAGATGCTTTGTCAATTATGGATCCACCCACTACCTGACCTAGGAGCATCTCATCCTTTCTCTGTCATGGGGCTATATTGGAAGTGCGGGCCACACTGAGAATATAGTACTGGAAGAAGGCAAATCAGGTAAAGATGCTGATGTGCCAAGGGAAGAGAACGGGGAGGAAACACCCAGAAAGAAGATACATGTGTGCAGAAGCCATTTTGCAAGAGAAATTGTTGGCCCCAATGATCCCAGCTGCTGCTGTTCGGGGACCAACCACTCAGTTACATCTCTTCTGAGTTCTGGACCTAAAAGCCCCTAAAGCCAAATAAAGTGGTTAAGTCGCTGATTTTTGACATATTTACTCAATGCAATAATAAACAATAATAAATGAATTTTCTGCCCAGGTGGATAAGAAAAAATGAGTCATAGCTGGAGCAAGCCCAAGTGAGGAGCACAGAACACTGTACTCCAGTTATCCACAGACTTTCACTGTCTTTATGTTGGCATTTTGTTTGGTTATTAAGGTTTCTGTGGTAGTGTTTCTATTTAACCTATAACTTGTTTTTGCTTGTATAGTATAGGAATTATAAGAATTAGGGGGTACCAGGCCGGAGACATGGCTCAGAGGTTAAGAGCACTGGCTGCTCTTCCAGAGGTCCTGAGTTCAATTCCCAGCAACCACATGGTGGCTCACAACCATCCATAATGAGATCTGGTGCCCTCTTCTGGTCTGCAGTCATACATGCTGTATACATAATAAATAAATAAATCTTAAAAAAAAAAATTAGGGGGTACCATTGAACTTTAAATGGTCCCCAAATGCCCATGCCTTCAAGGATTGTCCTCAGGACAGCACTATTAGGAGATAATGGGAACTTTAAAAGATGAGGCCTAGGGACCAGTCCTGAGGTCACTGGAGCTGAGTCTCTAAGGAGATAGTAAGGCTCTGTCTCCCTCCTCTCCCTCTCTCTGCTTCCTGTCTCATAATGTATGTGGTTTTGCTGTACCACACACTCTAGGCTCCCCAACGCAGAGCCCATACTCTGGGACCAATTGATCATGGACTAAAACCCACAAAACTGTGAACAAAAATAACCCTTTTCTCTCTGTAATTATATTACCTCAAGTACTGTGTTATAGTGGCAGATGGCTGATTCCGAGGAAGGTGTTGCCAAATTTCATTGTGTGCATTTTTTTTCAATGAACTTACCAACATGGGAGGAACTCATAAAAAGTTTATTTCCCCCTCAAAACATCCATTCTTAATCCTGTTCTAGAAGTTGATACATTTGGAAAAGATCTGGAGAAAGTGGGCTCTTTACTCAGATGTAAAATCACAGTCAGTGAGTGAAGGACAATGTATGCTATGTAAAGAGAACAGACCTGTGTGAGCTCCAGAAAACCATTGCACTTTCACAGTCCTCAGTGTCCCTACTTATCAAATAATGAATGACACCAACTGAGCTTGTTTCATGGTCCTACTGTGGCCATCGAATACAATAGACAGGAAGAGTCACTGATAACTGTTGTCACTGCTGTGCACAGAGATTCAGGACAACATTTTAAATTGTGTGCTAACAAATCTAAAAATACCTCACTGAAGTGTAGGAAATGAATATAAAAAGAACTTTCAATATTTTTTTTTAATTTAAACCGGTGCCTTATCAAGTAGCAAATTACATGGGACTTGGATTTTCTCTGAAGTACAGGGGAAACTTGAAGTCTGCTGGCTCTCTCACACTACCTCATCTATGAGGAAAGAGTACATCCAGAGCCCTCTAATTCGTCTTTGAAATTCTGCAGCCTCCAGATCTCTCTGGAGTGGAAGACTTGTGGCAAAGATTATGAGTATTGCATAAATTCCTATTTTTCCTTTGTAATTGTTTACATTTGTTCTTGGACAGTTTTTACACGGATGTAGTGCATTCTGATTACTACCACTCCCACAATCTCTTATCTCAGTCCCATCCATATCATCACCCCTCTCCCTACAGGGTCCTTTCCCATATTCATGGCTTCTTGTCTTGTTCTGTGACCTACTCATTTGCTGTTGTCTGTTTGTTCATTTATTTGTTTTTCATTATTTTTTAAGATTATAGTATAATTATATCATTTCTCCCTTCCCTTTCCTCCATCCAAATCCTCTGATCTCCCCCTCTTTGGTCTCTCTCAAATTCATAGCCTTTTTTCATTGATGTTAAATACACACACACACACACACACACACACACACACACACACACACACACACACACACATATATATATATTTGTATATACATATATATTCCAAAATACATAAATATAGCCTATATAGCCTGCTCAGTCTGTATAATGTTGCTGGTATGGATGTTCTCAGGGCTGACCATTTGGTATTGAATAATCAACTGATGTGCTCTTGCCTGGGAACGACTACTCCTCATGCTCTCAGCATTCCTTAGTTGCCTCTAGCTCTTCATGTGGGATTGAAGCCTCATGGACTCTCTGCTATCCACTTTAGCATGTGTATTGTTGTTGTCCTTGTTCAGTTCAAGTTTAGGCAGTCATGTTGGTGAGACTTTAGCTTCTGACAGTCCTAGGAGACACAACCAAACTCCCTGACCCTCCTGCTATTACACTCTTTCTGCCTCCTCTTGTGCAATGATCCTGAGCCTTAGAAGTAGTTGTTTTGTAGATGCATCAGCTGGGACTGGGCTCCACAACTCTGCATTTTGATTGGTTGTGGTTTGCTGCTTTGGTCTCTGTCTGTTGGAAAGAGAAGTTTCCCTTGACTACGTTTATCTGTGGGTACACAAACAAGTATTTAAAATGTACCGAGGGATTATGCTAGTTTGGTAAAATGGTGGTTGTAAGCTCTTCACCAACATCTAGACTTCACTAGCCCTGGGTAGTTGGATAGGTTTCCGGTACCAGGCATGGTTTCCCTCTTGTTGAGCCAGTCCAATTAGAGAGCTGATAGTTACCAACAAGGTATGTGTACCACCACTGTACCATTAGGGTTATCGTGCCATGCTGGTCATTGTTATGGTTCATAGACTTCACAGCTGGGTAGAACGGGTGGTTGCTTCCCTCCTTTTTAAGCTTACATGGCACCATCTGGTAAGCCTCGGAGGGGAGGCTTTCAAATCAATTCCAGCTCAGGCTCCTCTGGGCCCTGCATCTGAAGTGCATGATGTCAGCAACAACAGGGACTTGCCTTCCACCTCTGGTGGGTAATCAAGGACAATAGCAATAGACTATAATGTTTTGGGAGTCTCTTGGACAACCCTGATGAACAACTCAGAAGAGTGCTTCTCATCCTGATATTGGTGTTTTTGTTAGATGGTCTGTAGATCTTGGAGGAAATAACATCAGCCCAAATGGGAAATTTTCATTTAAACTATATATGTAAATTTATAATCAGACTTTTAAGTATTATATGTTGTTTTAGGCAGATAGTTAATAGTATGATTCTTTATGACTCTTTCAAACATCCTTAATTTTGTTTTACCCTCATCTCTTATTCTGTATTTATCTCCCTCCCTAATTAGAGCCTTCCTCATTTTTCCATTTCCCCAGTTTCATTTGTACATGCCTGTTCCTCTCTCTGCTGCTCTCCCACATCCCTACTCTGGTAATGGAACTTGCCTGGTTTCTGCAGTTAATCCAAGATAAGTACTCATATCTGAAGATTGGGAGCTAGGAGCCTCCAAATAAGAGAGAACATGTAATATTTGTCTTTCTGGGTCCAGATTATTTCACTCAAATGTGATGATCTTTTGTAGTTCTATCTGTTGACCTGTACAGTTCATGATTTTATTTATTTTACACCTGAATAACATTCTATGTATTCTGTGTGTGTGTGCACCACATTTTTATTATCTATTCATCAGTTGAAGGACATTTAGGTTATTCCCATTTCTTAGCTATTATGAATAGAGCAGCAATGAACATGACTGAGCAGTATCTGGAAAGCAGGATGTCGAGTCCCTTGGGTGTATGTCAAGGAGTGTTACTGCTGGGTTATATGGTAAATTTCTTTTTAGCTTTTTGGGAATTCTCTGCACTGATTTCCAGAGTGGCTGGACAAGTTTGTGATCCCACTACTAATGAATGACGGTGCTCCTCTCCTTACATGCCCCCCGCCCCAGCATTTGTTATTGGTTGTTTTATTGTTCTTCACCATTCTGGCTGGAGTAAGATGAAATCTGAAAGTGGTTTTTATTTGTATTTACATAATTGCTAGGGGCAATGAATGCTTTTTGAGATGTTTCTTAGTCACCTTTTTCTTCTTTTGATAGCTCTCTGTTCAGGTCCCAGGTCCATATTTTGAATGGGTTGCTTGTTTTTTGGACTCTTTGTTTTTTTGAGTTCTTTATATAATCCAGATATTAATCCTCTATCAGACATATAGTTGGCAAAGATTCTCTTCCATTCTGTGGGTTTCCTCTTCACCTGGTTGACTATTTGTTTGTCTCTGCAGAAACTTTTTAGTTTTGTGAACTCAATTGTCAGCCTTACTTCTTGGGCAAATGGCGTCCCATCCAATCAAGATGCCCTTTCCTACACCTGTGTCATGAGGAGTGCTGCCTGTGCTTTCTTCTAGCAGTTCCAGCTTTCACATCTAGTTCTTCGATCCATTTGGAGCTAGTTTTGTACAAGGCAGTAGATACAGGTTGAATTTTATCCTTCCACATATGAACATCCAGTTTTCCCAGAACCATTTGTTGAAGATCCTTTCTTTATTCCAGGGTATGCTTTTTTGCAACTTTGTCAAATATTAAATGTCTGAAGTTGCATGTACTTATGTTGGGGTCTTGGATTTTGTTCCATTGGTCTACAGCTTGTTTTTGTGTCAATACCATGTTGTTTTTATTACTATGTCTCTATAATCTAAAGATTTGTCATGGTAAACCCTCCAACCCTGTTGTCCTGATCAAACTCCTTGATCTGTGATTGCCAGTTGACAGGCCCAGTCTTGTGCAAGCCCAGGGCAGGCTGCTACAACCACTGTGATATCGTGTTTATAGAGTCTGTTTCATTGACTGAAGAAGACAGCATTCCATAACCCTTTTTGCTATTACCCGGCGCTGGCGGCTCTTACATTCTTTCTGATTCCTCTTCCATGATGTTCTCTGAGTCTTAGAAGGGGTGGCAGCAATGTCCTACTTAAGGCAGAACACTTGCTTACCCATCGCTTAGTCTCAGCACCTTGAGAAGAACGTGACTCTCCGTATTCACCACCATTCCCTGCAAAGAGAAATCTCTCTGACTAAGAATGAGGGTAGCTTTTGTCTGTCCAGGTAGGGTGGTTAGAGTATGCCCCTAAATTCTGACCTTAATCACAGATTCATCACTCCACTTTCCAACTATTCCATTTTTCACCCTCTCATCTGCACCATGTACTTAATAATTGCAGCATCCATGTTAAGGATGAATGCGGTCATTAAGTGAGATGATGCTATGTTATGTATTCAAAAGATGACAGCCATGATTGGTGATGCTTTTGTCATCTACTGCTTAACTCTATAGTGACTGACACTGAGTTCTAAAATTTATCTCTGAATGAGCACTTTTATTCATGGTTCTCCTTTTAATAACTTTAAGTGTCATAAAGAGCATACTGAGTTATGAATGAGTGACTTTATTTTCACTGTGATTTTATCAAAACAATAGTTTACAGTTTTAAAAGTCAAATGCAGCCTCTCAGCATTAATGACAGCTGCATTTTGCCCCTAACTCACCTCTCAGCTCACTGACAACTCCTGTGCTCGGCAGCTCCACATTTTAAAAAGGTGTCAATTCGTTCCATTTCAGATCTTGCATATGAACTTTCTCCTATTGTATTGAGAATTTAACTTTTTTTTTTTTTTTTGGTCAAGCAAAGTCAAAATTTACTCAAAGAGGACAATTTTTTGCTCGACTTTAAAAGAAAAACCCCAGGGCAGGCAAGCTATAACTCTCAGCAGCTACTGAGAGGACGGGGAAGTGATGGGAAAGAAGGCAGCGTGGAGGTCAGTCCCATGGCACACAAACAGCCACACA
The DNA here is from genome assembly GCF_049852395.1 of Peromyscus maniculatus bairdii. Taxonomy (NCBI): domain Eukaryota; kingdom Metazoa; phylum Chordata; class Mammalia; order Rodentia; family Cricetidae; genus Peromyscus; species Peromyscus maniculatus. The sequence continues at coordinate 121,713,645 of NC_134855.1, forward strand.
GCCCAGAAATGGGCTTCAGAGAAAGATCAAGGAAACCCAGAGAAGCAGCAAAAAGCATTCCCAGGTTCAGCCAGTATCTGAAAGAGACAGCAAAAAGGAAAAAGAAAAGAGTGTATGTAGCTCAGGGCTGCTTGTAGGGACTCTGCTGGGGATGGGAATTCTGGGAGGGAAGAGTGTATGATCTCACTGTAAGTATAATTAATTATTCCATCTATCTCTTCAGCATGGCTCAACCTGAACCTGCTTTCCTAGAGGTGAGCCTACCTTCCTAGAGGTTAGCCTACCTTCCTAGAGGTTAGCCTACCTTCCTAGAGGTAAGCCTACCTTCCTAGGGGTTAACCTGCCATCCCTAGGGGTTAGCCTGCCTTCCCTAGGGGGGTGAGCCTGCCCTCCTGAATGGGATCCCTCAGCTGGGTAATTGACCAGTCAGAATGGATTAACTGTTTTATCATTTGGGTAGTTTGGAATTTTAAGTTTCCACCTAGTCTAGCAAATTCATCACTTTGACCAGAAGAAATTCGTTTTCCCTTAAGGGGCCTTTACTAGCCTAGAGCTGTGTCACCTACTTCTCTGAAGAGGTGGTCCTGAAATCACTTAGAAGGCGGGCTGAAACCGGGGGATAAATAGAGCCCATTCTCACTATGAAGCCTAGAGGTCCATTGCTGAAACTGTTCACAAGATGGATTACTAATGTCTGGGCTGGAGTTTAGTTCCCACCTCATGAGCAGCCTCCAGGCATGGTTCTCAGTGAGGAAGTAGATAAGAAGCCACACTACCTGCTGGCATTTCTAGCCAGAGAACCAAGGACATTCCTGCTTCTGAGGTCCCTGCCCTGAGTTTTTTCTTCTCTCCTCATTACCACCACCACCCCCCAAGAGGTGACCCTAGTTGCTATTAGGAAATTGGGGTGATAATCAACTTGACTTCCTTGAGAATTTCACCTTTTTAAATGCAACACACACACACACACACACACACACACACACACACACACACACACACACATTTCTTCCAGTTTTTGAGTATGAGGCTAAATCAATATTCAGTGTTTATATAATTAAAGGTAGTTAAGTATCAGCCAGGCGGTGGTGGTGGTGGTGCACACCTTTAATCCCAGCACTTGGGCGGCAGAGGTAGGTGGATCTCTGTGAGTTCCAGGCCAGCCTCATCTACAAAGCCAGTTCCAGGACAGGCTCCAAAACTACACAGAGAAACCTTGTCTTGAAAAACCAAAAAGATGAAGGAGGAGGAGGAGGAGGAGGAGGAGGAGGAGGAGGAGGAGGAGAAGAAGAAGAAGAAAGGCAGTTAAGTGTCATCCACAGCTGAACCAATCGCTTCTCTTTTCTCAAACAGCTTTTGTGTTTCCCTTGGTAATAATGGTTTTATTTTCATTTTCTCAATTTCTTATGTTTCTTTGTCTAATTTTCTCTTAGATGGTCCAATAACTTTCTAAATCTCCTCTCTGTGTGGTCAACACATCTGATAAACTACCCACAGTTTTATTTAATTGCGTCCCTCAGGGAGAAGTCATCCATTGGCTGTGCTCTGCGTGGCTGCTCTCTGGACCAGCTCATGACTCCTCCATTTCAGTCTCATCCTAGTCTTCCCCTTTGGCTGCTCAGTGTTTGGTCCCTTTCTTCCAGATTCCCTACATCTGTCTATCTCAGGGTACTCTTACCAGAGAATAACCTTCAGACTCTCATTCTGTAGCCAATTTAATTGATAACTTGATAGGTTAGTGACTGTGAGTTGTAAATAAACATCTCTTAAAATGGAATGTCACCCCGTTATCTCTGCCTCAGTGGTGCTATTGGGAGAAATCACTCTGGCTGTCTCCACATGTTCATCGTATCCCCCAGAACTGCTTCAGCAATTAGTTCTCTACATTAATTTCTTCTGATCCCCCTCCCTTTGCCCCCCGTCCCCCGCCTTCCTGGTCTTCCTTCTCTTTTTCTTTCCTTTTGTTCTTTTCCATGAGGCTGGGTGTTTTTAGCTATACCTGAATATCACTTGCTAAGCTCTAATACATAAGTTCTAAGTGTCCCAGGGTGTGTCTCAATGGGTCAGTCATATACAAATATCTGCTTCTCTGACAAAACTGTTAAGTCTATTCCCGAGGTCTTGGTTCAAATTGCTTTAGAAAATACGTGTTTCTCTGGGTGTTCCTGGGTGAAGCTTCTAGATTGGCACAGGTTCTCAATTTCTGCATGTTCAATGACATATGTAAGTTAACTGTCAATAAGAATTTACCATCAGGTTGTAAAGAGGAACCAATAGCCTTGGCAATAGCCTGTGGTTTTTGGAGGTGGGGGACCCCTTTGGCCAATGACTCAATAAAATGTGACCCATTCATGGCACTGGATGTCCTAAGATGTCTAGTTGAGACATTCTCTCCCCTATTATATGATAATTCCATTTAAATCAGCATTTTATATGTTTTTGTATATTCTTTTATATAAATATATAATATAATATATACAATATAAAAATATATACACATACTCTTTTCTATGTGTTTATATTGTAGGAAGCTTCCAAAGTCGTGGGGTCTACATGGCTTTGCAATGGGCCTTAAATGTTAGTTGCCCCCCCCCATATCCATCCTCCACCCTACTCTCCTCTCCTAACCCTCCTCCACTTTAATCCTCCTACTCTACTTTCTCCTTTTTCTCTTTAGAGCACTGTGCTGCATTTCCCCTCCCCTGGAAGTAGAAAATACATTTTAATTCATTTCTAATTACACAAGAATCACACGAACACATATATGCTAAAAATCCAGATAATCGTAGAATCTTTTCAAGTTGTCCCTAACACCCTTCAATCTCAGTGCCCTCCTTAGAAGGAAAGAGTTGTAGGTTTCATTAATCCATCCAGCATTTTATTTATGTCAACTTAGATATGTTACATATGGAAACAGAGTGTATGTGTGTATGTACTTAGAGAATAGTTTATCCCAAGTGGGACCATATTGTATATACTAACTTTCAAGCCCCCCCCTTTTGTTTTTCCATTTAGTAGTGTATCTCAGACCACTGAGCATTGTGGACCACACCTACAGTCCTAGCACTTAGAAGACTGAGGTGGGACTGGGAGTTCAAACCCAAACTGTTGTTGTTTGTTGTTGTTGTTGTTTAATGAACTACTACTACATGGTGTTTCCAAATGTATGTGTGTCATTTACTTAACTGCTAACTTATTGATGGGATGTTACATGGTTTCAAACTTTGAATTTCATAAACGTGTCATGGTTCTTTGTAAACATGTTTGTTTCTTTGAGCTAAAGATCAGAAACTGAATTGCGAATCAAACTTGTGTTTTGGGCCTAGATGATCTTGACTCATCCCAAAATAATATCACACAGAAATCAGACACAAGTCCTTATGTTCCAAAAAGTGTGGTATGGAGCCTTCCCCTCAACACAGAATCACTCAGAGCAAATTCCCTGGCACCATTGCCAAATACCCTTTGTTCTCCTCCCTGAGTTATTTGTTGTTGAGATATTTGTTCCCTGGTGTTCCCTTATCAGTAGCTACCTGAATACTGGGTCCTACACTCAGGGCAGCCTAGCACAGCACAGTAACACATTATGGACATAGTAGGCAATGTATAATAACAAGGTATATTATCCCAGAACTCTCAAGTTATGAAAATGCTCCAGCATCTATTAGCTCTACCTAAGATAAGTAGAAAACTCTTCTTCTGATCAGGAAGTAATAATGAGACGCGCTTTGTGTTAGGGCATTAATGTCGAAATGGTATCTGAATAATTTATTGGCTCTTTCCGTGCACCAGCAGTCTCTCCTGGTGGCCACCTGAGTATATCTGGAAGTAAAACACAGCAAATGATAAGCTCCAGAGTCAAGCATGACAGCAGAGCTCTCCTCTGAAGAACCAGTTGTACCGTCATGCTTTTCAGTAACCTCACTGAGCTCCTCCTTTGTGCCCTCTGCCCTTCAGTCTGCCTGGTGGGTCTTACAGAGATTAGATTGCAGCCCCACCCTGACAACTTGACCTTCTCCTTCTTTGCTTCCACCTTCCTTTGAAAAAAGGTGCTTCTACTTGAATATGTAGTGTCCCAGAAGTCTGCCATTAGGAGCCAGCCTTTGGATTCTAGTTGGACATATGACACTCCTCAGTATACACATACTGACTATCCATCTAGTAGCAGATCTTGGGGACAAACCTTTGTCCTGCTAACCATAAATGGAATTAGATTTCTGTTTTATCTGCAGTGGCCCCTCCCTAGTACGTGCCCTCCTGGAACTCTGATTCCCCCTTGCCAAGGAAGGATGAAGTCAGAAAACCCATTCTGTTATACATAAAGATTTGAAAGAGAAATAAGAGGTAGTTTTCAGTCTGCCATTTATGCCAATTCCTGTGTAACTTCAAGTACAAATACCCATTTCTTTCATTGGCCGTGCTTACTTTTTACCTAAATATTCTCCTTATCCCTTGAGCTGTCCCTTTCAAAGACTCAAGGAAAGAAAAAAGAAAGCTCCCATTGTTGCATCAAACACAGAAAAGTTCATCCGATGTAATGTTTCCCTCTCATCTTATTTCTGTAGCTGAGGATGAAAAGAACATCTCCGAAGGAGGCCTAAAGAACAGCCACATTAATTAAAGGAAAGGTTTTTTTTTTTTAAATAATAACTAATGGACACGCAAAGGAGCCTCATTAATGGGAATATTTCCCCTGAAAGGGCATGCATGCTGTGAATAAGAGTGTTATGGCTGGTTCTTTTTTTTAATAAAGTGAGACCTTTTGTCTTTTTGCTATTAATAACACAGGCTGAAGAGAATGAATCTAAGAGAGTTTCATAAATATGCCACATTACAGGAGAATTACCAGACCTTGGGTTCCTTGTTTCTCTCTGTTCTAGGGTAAGACTTTTCTTTGTTGCTTTTTGCCATGACCAGAGAAGAGGTCAGGACTAGGACTCTTTCAGAGAATTAAACCTAAATGTGGTGACTTAGACCCCATTAATCCAGCTAACCAATGAACCACTGGCCTGCACAGCAACTGGATAGAGAAGCTGACAATTTCACCCAAGGTACAATATTCAAATATAAAAGACAAAAGATGACATGGTAAGAAGATGGAAGGGGAGTGGTATAAACAAATAAATGATTGGTATATTGACAGCTGATAGACAAAAAGATAGATGTGCAGATACATAGACACATGATATAGAAACCAGTGAATCACTGAAAGCTAAACTCTGTAGATATATCTATGATAAAGAAAAATCTAGACAGCTCTCAGATCCATGGGGAATTGTTTTCAGGACCCTTAAAGATACCAAAATCTACAGCAGTTCAACTCTTTTACACAAACCATGTAGTACTTGAATATAACATATGCCCATTGTCCTAGGAACTATGAAAACATGCTGGCTTCCTTCTCATACTTTATACATTGTAAAGATAATGCTGCAGGAATCATTATTATGAGATGTCAGTTAGGGAATAATGATGAAAGAAAAAGTCTGTACATGTTTAGCACAGATGCAATAAAAAAAAAACAAAACATGTTTTCCATCTAGTTGGTTGAATCTGGCATATGAGTGCCCTGAATATGGGGGGTGGGGGTGGCAGTTGTTTTCAAAGTAAGAGCACTGAGGGTGAAGTTGGATCCTTAATGTATTTCAAGGAAGCATGGATTGGTACATAGAGTTTTTTTTAACACACCAAAATCTTCTTCAGGGCACACATGGCCACACCCCCTTCATTGTGGTGGCAGAAAAGCCTCAGAATCTCCCTAAGAAACTGGAAAACTAAGCAACTGTGTTCATATCTCAACAGAGTGCAAGGCCTCTTGAGGCTGAACCTTCACACACAACATACCTAATTTTTGTGGACCAAATCCTGTGAGTGACTAGGAGATTACCAAAGCCAGTTCCAACTTTAAGCATTTCCTCTCTCCAACCAGAGTATGACCACTATATGATCTTAAAGATAAGCTTTCATTTGTTTATTTAATGGTGCTGAGGTTGAATCTATGACCTCATGCATGCAAAGTGACCGCTGTACCACTGAGTTACATTTTTAACCCCTAAGGATGGGCATATTCTGAAAGATGCTTAAAGCTTCAGTTTGGGGTACTGAAGAGCTACATAATTACCAATCTTGCCATGCAAGGAGTAATTCCACCCAAGGTATAGGCACTCCCAGTTGTTTGTTCCACCTAAATCCGACTAGTAGTGTAGCTTAGCTCTGGATCAGCTGAAATAGACATTGCTTACCTATTTTAACTTCTATCTGTACCCATCTATGTACACAGAGAAGCAAAGCAGGCCAGCAAGAGGGTTCCTGACTGCTTAGCTGACCAGTGTGGTGAACAGACTTTGGGTAATGAATCCCATATGCCACATCTTACATGTGCTGTTTCAACCACATTCTCCTTTGCTACTTAGATCTTTGACAGGCAGCCATCCCAACCTGGTTCCCTCAAAAATGCCATTATGTCATCTCTACCCTTTCCATCACCAGCTCTCAGGGGTGGGGAGTTATCTCTGCCATTGTCCTGTGTGCTGTATGAGAGTGTCAGAAAGGATCACCCTCCATGGCTCCCACTTACAACAGAGATGAGGACATGCAGCTAACAGCCAACGAGGTCTTTAGCAGCTCCACACGTATTCCCATTCACACAACTGCTGACTACTTCTGAACCACAAGGCTCACTTAATCTGCAGCTACCCTGGTTTGAGCTAACTGTGATACACTGCATACAACTGGTAATGCCTTTCATGAGTTCCAACCTTGATTTCCCCTAGGCCATGTCTTAATCACTGTCGTGGCCATCCGGCTCTCCCAGCAGTTATCTTCTATGTGTCCTCTGTCATTCCTTGTTTGGAGGAACATGTGTATATGAGTTGTGAGTCCATGGTTCTTGAGGAGGCTGTATTTTGAGTTCCTCCTACAAAAGTAGACAGAGGATCTCCAGGGAAATAGTAAGATTTGGGCTAAAGCTCTGAGGAAATACTCAACTGTGGGCAAATCTGGATTAATTCTGTCCTCAGTCCTGTGATCCATTGCTGCTATGGTAAAGACTCTGAAGTGGAATTTTCCTTCGGAAGTTGAACCACAACCTTATCTGTAACTTAGCACATCACAGACACACATGTGGGTCAGTGCTGATGCATCATGGGAGCACTTGAAAGAGCTTCTTACTACCTGGAGGAACTGCTAAGAATACTACTGCTAAGAATACTCCACACAGTCATAACTTTCAATCTTTACTCGTACATTGCTCTTTGTGTGGATTTTAATTGATAATAAACAATTTTCAAAGCCTGCAGGAAATACATAAATGCAGGTCAAAGATGGCTAAGCAATCTCTCAAAGTAATTCCAGATAGAACATGAAGCTGCCATTGCTCTCTTGTTCCTGTTTTTCCCAAAGTGAACAGACTTTGGGTAATGAGGTAGAGACTTTTCTTGGAACCTCATTGATGAAAAATGACATAAAAGACCACAGTACCTCACACATGTGGCTATTTGAACATCATCTGGAACGAAAACAAGACAGAATCAGCATACAGTGTATAACAAAACCCAGATGTCTCTTGAATAAAAGGTTAATCGAATGCTAATGCTAAATGAAAGAGTTTTAAAGGCAGGAGAAAGGATGTTGGAGATAAATGGGGAAATTATGTGCAGCCTCCATATGAGTTGGAAGAGAAAGCTCTCTGCACAGAATTTTTTAAAGGAAATTAACCTTTTCTTTAACACCTAAAATGTGTTAGGTGTTTTATAAAAAAAGTACTAAATACCATTCCAGGAGACTAAGATGCCAATAAAAGTCAAGACTTCTGTTATACTTAGAGAGAAATACAGCAATGCCTTAGATTTTACCCTTTGGTCATATTTCATTAGATGTTTATATATCAGTCCTGATTCTGTCAGGGATTCAGTGGGTTTGCAATTTTTTTTTATTCCACTGGCTTTGCTTCATGAATTACAAGTCAGCCTGTGCCTCACATCCCAGCACCTTCAGCCCTCATCTCCCCCTTGAGGACTGGGTCATGTTCACAGCTTGCATTAGTCAAGGTTCCCCAGGGAAACAGCACCTGGAGGAGGCGTGGAGGAGGGGAGTCGTGTGTACTCTAAAGAATTGCTTTATGTAATCATGGCAGCTAGCAAGTCAGGGTAGAAAAGACAGCAAGAATCTGTTCCCATTTTGGAAGCAAAATTTTCCCTGCTCTGGAAACTTCTATCTGAACTAAAGCCTGCAACTGACTGGCCAACACCATAATGGTCAATGGTGATTATCAACTTGATTAGATGAATAAACACCTAGGAGATTAGTGAGCCATATCTATGATAGCTAATGTTGATCATCAACTTAATTGGGTTAATAATTGAGTAGGAGATTAGTGAAGCACTCCTTTTGGTGTGTCTGTGAGGATGCTTCCAGGTGTGTCTGCAAGGATATTTCCAGGAACTGGAATGAATGGATTCACCCCTTTTGGAGTCACAATTTGATGATATCATTAGGAGGCGATAAAAAATAGAAAGTGGGGGTTGGTAGAGGACACTTCCTTGGGGACTTTAACTTGCCTTGACCTCATCTTATATGCTGCTTTCACTCTGCTTCCCATCTACCAAGAAGCAAAATATGAAACTGGGCATGTTGCTCCATGTTAGAGCACTAGCCTACATGCTCATCGTCTTGGGTTCTAGCCTGAGCACTGAAAATAAAGGTCAAGAAAGGGACCAGTAGGCTCCACCACACACTCCCACCTCCAAGATGGTTACCTCTGAGTGACCACAGACTGATCTCTTGGAAACAGTGAGCTAAAACAATTCCTCCCCAATTTAAGTCACAGAGAGGCAAAAGCCTGACTAATACAGAGAGCCCCCCACATTCTGAGAATTGCCTACTATTGCCTCAGTCTACCAATCTGAACATTAATCACTTCCAATAATTCCCTTCAGGGCAACATCTAAACTGGTTGACACTCGTAGTTAATCTTCACTTAGTATAACAATCAAGGCAAGCAAATCAGATAGCAATTGATGGACAAGGCTGTTGGGAATGATTGGCGAGGTGCTTTCAAGGATAATGGAGAGGAAAAAAATAAAAACATGAGAGATACTTGCCCATGAAAACATGGAGGCATTTCAGCAGTCTTGCAAGCAAGCGCACTCCCACAAATGTGCACAAATAGGGAAGGGACAGATGGACCCGAAGAAAAGTTAGAAGGGTTTATTCTTTTATGCCCAGATGATTTGTCATTCAAAAGCAAGATCAAATGTGGTCAGATTTTTTTTTTATCCAGTCCCTCAAGGACCCTCAAACCTTTCTAGCAGACAGGAGTCATTTCTCCAAGAACACTGATTCCAGAGACTGCAGTACCACCAGCAGCACACAGATGGCGCTGTCACTTTTCAATGGAGCACCAAACCCTCAATTCCTCCCCTGGAAATTGCCACTCTAGGTCAGCCTGACCTATGAAGGAACAGAGATATGTGGCACTTCCTTCAGATCCTGGGCCTTGTAGAGTACCTGGCCCTAAGGGTTGCCTGCCTTTCCTCTCACGTGGCTATTTTGGTGGCCTTATTTGCCTTTACCTTGTCTATAACATATAACTACCCAATAGAGCAACCTGACTGGGAGTCTGACTTTTGGGTGGTTTTCCTTCTCTGCGATGATTTATTGCATTGCTCATGCAAAAGTGCTCCCACCCCCAGCACACCCCACAGCCTGCACCTTGAGGTTGCATGTAAGTTTCCCCTTCCTGTGCTAAAGCTACCAAAGAACCCTCATAGACCTTTCAGGAACTAACAGCTCTGCCCCCAGGATATCTCTTCTTGTGCAAGATGACACTGGTGAGGATTTCAAGCTTGTCCTTCAATGTGGACTCCATCCATCCTCCACCTTAGCAGTTACCCTGCTCCAATCAGTAATGGGAGAACACTGTTGGAGCGGTGGAAATCCCGCGCCATATTTCCGGAAGAAGAAGACCAAAGGGCTTTGCAACATGATCTGACTCAAAGAAGGAGGACTTTGGGAGAGAAACAGCAGAAACTTCAGAGCCTGGGAGGATGCTGTTTCATGGAGTGCTTACTCTCTGGATGCTCAGGAAAGGCAGCCACAAAGCATCTCCATTCCCCAGCTGCCATGGTTCAAGTCGCCCCTCCAAAACTCCTGTTGAAAGTCAATGGTCATTGCATCAGTGATATGAATAATCAGGTCGTGAGGGTAAAATGGACTAAATACAGGAACAGGTTACTTGCCAGGAAATAAGTTTCTGGTAAACAGATGAGTTCAGCCTGCTTCTTTCTCCCTTGGAGAGAATACTTAACTTACTTCCACAGTGTTTGGACAGAGCACCATCATCCTCTCTGCCTGTGCCGTCTTCTTGGACCTCCTAGCTTGCAGAACTTTGAGTCAGGCAAATTTCTATTATTTATCTCAGTCTGTGCCATTCTGTTACAGCAGCAAAACACAGGCTAAACTACCCACTTCATCACCAATGACTGTAGCAACATTATGCTTAGTATAATGGAGTAAGTTTTGTTGCCACAAAATGCATGTGCTGAAGTCCCAACCCCCAGTACCTCTCAAGATGAGTGTATTTTGAATAAGGGCCTTAAAAGCGATAATTTAGCAAAAAAAAAAAAAATAGCTCATAAGGATAAGTCTCTAGTCCGATGTGACCAGTGACCTTATAAGAAGAGAAAATGTAGAACCACACAAGAGGAAGGCCATGTGAACAGGGAACAGAAACTTGTCTACCAACAGAAGAGCTCAGAGCAGAAACCAGCCCACTGACACCATGCCTTGTGGTTTGAGCATCATGAGAAAAGAAATGCTGTCATTTAAGCCACCTGGTCTGTAGGACTTCAGCCTCGGCAAACTTCCACACTAGTCTCCCTCAGAGTCACGCTGTGGTTTAGTTGGTGATTCAGAAGGACTGCACAAAATTCAAGAGCCATGGGAGAGAAAATCTGAGTTCTCATGCTATAGGATTGGATCCCAAAAGGAAATATGGATGAAAGATACCACTGCAACCCACCTCATGCCGGCAGGAAAGCATTTTCTTTCATCCCACAGGGCACCAAAAGCAGAATCCCAGGAATAGCTAACAAATCCCCTATCATTTTGGAAATAAACTTATGAACTTATCATAATATCTACGACTGCTTAGCTGCTCAGGCCCAATTGATTAACCAGTACCAAGATGGAAATGAAATTGGGACAGATTTGATCTTTCAAAAGACTAGGCCTGTGCTTAAAACAAGCTGAATTCTAAGCCAGTAAGTCACAGATACACATTTAAGAATCTGTGGGATGCTCCATATATATATATATATATATATATATATATATATATGCACATACACACAGGGACATCTTATTTCACCTTTAAAAACAGAAAGTACTATTAAATACTACAATGTGGATGAATTGAGGTTCATTGCACTCAAAGGCTATGTGCTAAGAGAAATAAGCCAACCACCAAAAGACAGATAGTGAATGATCTCATGTAGAATCTAAAAAAGCCAGACTCGTGGGCAGAAAAAGAATGGAGCCTCTAGGAGGTGGGGTTGGGCATCAGGAATAGAGAGAATGGAGAATGGATGTACAACATGGGGATTGCAGTTAAGGATGCTGGACTGAGGAAGCTGGGGCATGTGGGAGGCTCTAGCACAATCTCTGGCACACACAAACACACACATACACACACGCACGCACGCACGCACGCGCACACACACACACACACACACTAAAAAAAAAAACAACTGAAGTGTCTCCACTATCATTTAGCCAGGCGGTGGTGGCACACACCTTTAATCCCAGCACTCAGGAGGCAGAGGCAGGCGGATCTCTGTGAGTTTGAGGCCAGCCTGGGCTACAGAGTGAGTTCCAGGACAGGCTCCAAAGCTACACAGAGAAACCCTGTCTCAAAAAAAAAAGACAACCATTTAAGGGAATTAGCGTGACTCTTCATTAGTTTTACTTGATCTTAATCGTCATTTAATAATAGGAAAAAATATGAAAATGCCACAGAGTGCATCAAGAATATATATAGTGTCTTGTTTATCAGTTGTAACTCACTAAGTTGGGGTGGGGGGACAATAATAATTATTCCAAGCTAAGCCAGCATTGCTAGTTAACCTTCTGGTGTTCTTTCACTGCTTTTTGAAAAAACTTTAAAAACTGGCAGCCCCCCATGAGCCCCACACCTCTCTTGGTTTTCTCTGTGGCACGTTTTGAAGCTGTGTGACATACCACTGCATGGCAACAGTGTCACTTACCTAACAATTTCCCTATTTCAGAATGATGGTCACTTCTAACTTCTCTCAAGTGAACGAACCTTTTGGAACACTGCTATAAATAAGTTCTCATTACTACTCTTTGAAGCCCTTCTGATTATTTGGGCAAGATAAATTCTTGAAATGAATTCCTGTGTTGATGTTTCCCATTTCTAGGGTTTTGAACATATTGCTATCAAGGTAATACAGGATTTCATCTTCTCCCACATGGCAGGCCAAAGATGGCTTCATATTTTAGTTTAATTTTCTTTACATATAATTGATTTTACTGAAAGTGAATTTTGTCCACATATGTCTCCATTATTAGGTTTTCTTCTTGGGTGAGAAAGCAATGACCTTGTGTGGCTCACACTGGGTCTGCAGTATCCATCATTACTTGGCACATAGTAGACCTTCAGTCAGCGTAGGGGATTTGCCTCTTTGTGCCTTTTCTATCTTTTGACAGAGCACTCTCTTTTCCTTAAGGGTCTGTACATTGCTGTTTCATACCAAGACCATTAGCTTTTCCCATATAAATATACTTCCTACAGAACATAGTTGGTCCCTGTGTCATTTAAATCTCTATCAGTAGAATTCAGCACCCACAAGCATCATCCACCCTAGGCCAAGGGTGAATGTACTGCAAGTGAATGTCCTTACCTAGAATACCCTGTCCTGTCCCGTCCTGTCCTACCCTGTCCCATGCTATCTCTCTGTCCTCTCCTCTTTCCAAAACCAAACAAGTATCTGCCTGTACTTTCTTTTATCCTTTTGTGCACTCAGTTTTGTATCTGACTTATTTTAAATTTATTTTGAAGTGAAGAACGTTTTTCATTAATTTTTTTTTCTTATCATACAAAGACCTTTCCCATTCAGTCCTTCAAAAAGAAACAGAGAGAGAGAGAGAGAGAGAGAGAGAGAGAGAGAGAGAGAGTTCTAAGTTTTTCTCTATTTATACAAAACATCAATTAAAAAGCATCACCTGGGTTGATTGTAAATACACATTTACAAGGTCAATCTCTCTTTGGTGTTTATTTCTCTGTGTGGTGTGATTAAAGAGTTTCTTTTTTGGTTAGCTTACTGCCTCAGAGGCACACATTAATTGACTTATCTTGCCCTGATCATTTGAATTTATCATGTACAAAGAAAGGGTTTTAAACCCATATTTGGCTATAGTTTTCATTAAACTTATAGATATATTACAAGGGCCAGAGCAGGCCCACCTGTGATGTTGGGCAGTCCCTTTAAATCACACTGAGTCCTGACTTACCTGGGCCTGCAGTAGACTTTTAGATTTCTCTCTGTTAATGTCTTACATAATCCCTGGGACTCTATTCCCAGGGCTCTCATAGTGGAGTTGCTATTGCAGATACTGTTTTTCTCATGACATTTTTTTTTTCTAAGACTCTTGCTAATGCATGGGAGAGCTATGCAATTTGTTCTGTGTTTAGTGTGTTTGTGTTTGTGTGTGTGTGTGTGTGTGTGTGTGTGTGAGAGAGAGAGAGAGAGAGAGAGAGAGAGAGAGAGAGAGAGAGAGAGAGAGAGAGAGAGAGAGAGGTTGACATTGCATTCCCTCCTCCACCTCTCCACTGACCTTTTGAGACAGGGTCTCTCACTGAACCTGAAGCTCCCCATTGCCTAGGCTGGCCTTGGAGCCTGGATCCTTCTGTCTCTGTCTGCCACCACTAGGAAGACAGATGCCTGCTGCCAGTCTTGGCTGTTTCACAGGGCTGGTAGGGATCCCGAACCCAGTCCTCACCCAGTCCAGCACTCTACCCACTGAGTCCTCTCCCCAGCCCAACCATAGAATTTTAAATGTGGATTATTTTTTATATCCTGCTGAACTCCCATTAATTATGATAGACAATTAAACACTTCTGCATTTTCAAGGAAGAAACTCATATAATGATCACTTGACATATTCTGTAACATTTATATCACATGCGTTTTTGTTGCTATAGTTTTGGCTACCACCTCCAGAGAAATGGACAATATCCATCAGAGGAAGCAGCCTTATTTTGTGCATGATTTTATTAGGAGTACCTCTGTTTTGTTTTTATGCTATTTTGTTTCTAATAAATACCATTTATCATGTTTTGAAAGGATTTTATCTTTGTCTATTTATCAAAAATGGAAACATTCTCACATACATCATCAATGCTTGAAAGTGTATCTATCTACATGATCACATCTGGTTTTGTTTTTACCCTATTAATGTAGTGAGGCACATTACATTGTTAGGTGTCCCTATATGAAAGTGGTCCCCAAATTACTGGGTTAAATTTTATATTTGTGAGATTATCTTTTGTTATCCTTAAATTCAGTTTATTCATATTTTTATTTAGAAATTTAAGACTTTGGGTCTGGTTAATTCCAGTGCGTGGGTTTTTTTTTTTTAATTGCATGATTGTAAAATAAAGCTTTTTTAAGAAACATATATTCCAGAGAGTTTTTTGTTTTTTTCTGTTTTTTTGTTTTTTTGTTTGTTTGTTTGTTGCCTTGGTCTTCTTTTTGTCAGAATTTATCACAGGAATTGAAACAGGACTGGAAACATCCTGCAGATTCTGATGCCTCTCAGCATCTTCCACACTAAGAAGACAACAGACCGTTCAGAGGCCTACAGAAACATCTTTAAACGGGCTGGGCAAGGGCAGGCAGAGAGTGTGCCTCACTGGTGGGTTATTTACCTAGCAGACTGGAGGCCCTGGGCTCAATCTTCCAGCACCAAAACAAACAAACTAACAAATAACTGAGACTCTTGGGTTCTCTTTTGGAAGCTGGCCTTGGCATCTCGGTGTCTTTCAAGCATTCTGCCTACTCAAGCTCCCCTCCCTTCCTAGGCGACTCTGCTCGTTTCTCCAGAGCCTCTGCAGAACACATGTTCATCTCTCCGATCAAATGTGTTGCTCTAAGTTTGTATACAGCGACTTTCATAATTTAAAAATCCCTTCTTTACCTGTAACTACACACTTTCATGGCTGATGTCTATCAACTTGACTTGTCTATCAAACTGGCTCATTCAGAGAACCAAACGTCAGTTCCGTCATTGATGCTGCACTTTGGAGTGGGACAATGCGGTTTTCTCTCCTTTTTTTTTATCAGAGCAATATTGTTTCCTCGCTGCCTTTGAAATTGTTTTTTGTTTCTTGGGCTAACACTATGTTATTTCACGGGTAATAGAAACTACTTATATTTGATTAACATATGGCATTTGATTAAAAAGTCTTCTTTGAATCAAGATTTGGATTCATGTCACAGGCTTTGAAGTCAGCTTCTATGTTCATTCCCAAGTAGTCTGTAATTACTGCTTTAAACAAATTTCCAAAGAAAGTGCGCCACATCTGCTCCCCAGTTGCAATGTTTCCAGAGAGCTATTAACCCTTGCATCATCCATGTGCCTGTGCATTGCCTGCCCTAGACTCTTACTCAAAGAACAGTCCAGTCTTCTTGCTGCCCTGGCCATTTCTCCTTTCATCTCTAAGAGACGTTGCTTTATGTATTCTGAAGTTGTTACTTGTAAATATGATGGATACTTACAGGTTTGTAGGAGCCAACTCTTTTCAGTGGATAGACCTTTAAACAATATGAAATATTCCTATTTCTCCCCGGGTCTCTTTCTGCTGTCTCTCCTAACGCCCACATCACCAGAAGTGGTTGAGATTGTTTTCCATTTGTTCACCAGATCCTTTCTCTTATTGCTCTGTCCTTTGATGGACAATATTTGCTTTTGTTTATCCAGGTGGACAACATTTTTTGTGGGGGCAACTCAGGCCTTCCTGTGGCTTCTTTCCACTCACTGTGGGCACCTTTGTTTTAGTCTTATGATTTCATGCTCTTTTGGTGTCCTCTTTTCCCGTTTCTGGTTCCTTGCTGGAATAATTGATGTTATTTCACCTCCCCTCACATACAAAGTCTACATGGCTTCAGACTGAATTCAAGGGCAACCGTCTGTTTCCCTCTCAAACTGCAAATGGCATTCCATTTTCTCGTGACACCGTGTATCTGAGGGAAAAGGCCAGCCCTGGAGACATCCCATTTGATTCCTCCTCCATTGTCCTCTTTATAACAATACTGAGGGCTCTGCCTAGGGTCTCGTGCATGCTGGGCAAGCACCCTTCCCCATAACTATATCCCTAGTCTTCCTTTTCCTTTTGTTTGGAAACAAACTCTAAGTTTCCCAGACTGTCCTTGAACTTGGGATCCTCCTGCCTCAGCCTGATACTATGGCCCTGTGACCCAGGTCTGACTCTTCCTGTACACTGGATTTTTCCTTCTCTTAATTCTTGTAGCACTTTTTCTTTCTCCTAAAATTTCAGAAATTCCATGATATTGCATTTTTCTAATAATCTTGACTGTCAATCAGTGAGAATTCTCAACCTAAAATCTAACTTTCCAACAAATTAAAAATGTCATGCGTATCTTTCTCCATCTCCAGTGCCTGCTCCCCCTCCTTAAGCTCCTATTATAAAGCTACAACACACTCCGGGTCTCATCTCCATGCTTCAGGCTTGTCTTCTCTCTTTGTCTTTCTCTCTCCTCGCTCTGTCAGAATTCATTAAATTCATCTTCTTACTTATCAGTCTGGCTTTTAACAATGTGTTTTATTACAAAATTAAATTTAGGATATTTGTGTTTGTCATCTTTTGATTACTTCAACGAAATACTTGAGATAATAATTTAAAATGAAGAGAGGTTTATTTTGTCGAGGAGTTAGTCCATAGTCTCTTGGTTGTGCTGCTTTGGGTCTGTGATGAGATGGTGGCTAATGGAGAAAACCTGTCACCCTTGGTGTCCAGGAAGCAAAAAGAGGTACAGAAAGAAACTAGGGTCCCAATCTCCCCTTCAAGAGTATTCCTTCCATAACCTAATTTCCTCTTACATGACCCACACACACAGTTTCTACCATGCCCCAGTTGTGCGGCTGGCTGGAGACCAAGCCTGTGACACGGGACTTTTGAGGGACGTTGACTATCCAAACTCTGAAATACTCACTGTGAACCTTTTCCCCATGTGTTTCTTTCTTCGTAGTAAACTGTTGCCATTATGGTGATAGAAAGACACCCCTCAGACTTCACTGATACTATCCAGAGTCATGAAAATCTTCTCTTGATTTTTCAATGGCTTCTGTGAGATTCACACTTGTATATTCAGGTGCCAGCAGGGAGTTCAAGAGGCCAGACACTGCCTTCAATGTGGTACGCGTGTTCTCACGATGAAGCCAAAGCCACTCTATGAGTCTTAGACACTCAGGCTATTACTACCAATGGTTGACACACAAAGAATACGGACAGACCTGGGCTGCTGACTCCAGAGCCCAGTGCATTCTACTACCACACATAGCCACCATTTGTTCTTGTCCTCAGTGAGTGTTCTGTTCCAAGCTATGTCTGCTGTCTGCAGCTATGTCCGTAATTTTTCTGGCATCTGCCTAATTTTCCTAAATCAAAATGAAAATGCATCCATAATGATAAGAGATGTGGCTACATGCTTGTCCCTCCCTAAGTAAAGTGAGGGGGTACCACCAAAGAGCCTGTCCCAGATGACACAGGCACAGGCTACAAGCTATGCCGGTCCCTCAGGACCTGGTAACTGTCTAGTTCACTCTCCAGCCATGGAGCCTGGTGGACGGAGGTGTGCCTGCCAAGAAACAGCAGAAAGACTGTGTCTTAGTTACTTTTCTACTGCTGTGACAAAGCACCATGACCAAGGCAACATGTAGAAGAAAGAAAGCTCTTTATGGGGCCTACAGTTTCAGAGGATGATTCCGTGACCATCATGGTGATGAGCATGAAAACAGGAAGTCAGGCATGGAGCTGGTTCCATAACTTGAGAGCTCACATCTGATCCACAGGCACCAGGCAGAGAGAGAGAGAAAGCTAACTGAAATGGTGTGAGCTTTGGAAACCTCAAAGTCCAGCCCCAGGAACATACCTCCCCCAACAAGTTCGAACCTCCTAATCCTTCCCAAACAGTCCCAAATGGGGGAGCGGGGCAAGCATCCAAATATATGAGTCTGTAGGGACCATTCGCCTTCAAACCACCACAGGCCACCTGAGTGAAGCAGGCTCCCTGGGACAGAGACCTCGCACAACCAAAGCAAGTTCCAGAGGCCATGAGAAGGAAGCAACACCTCTCAGAAAGCTCAGACACCTCTCAAGAGTGAGATAATCAAACGCAGACCTCAGGCTCCTTTTTATATAAAACTGCAGAAAAACAAATGACATGGAAATGGAGACTAAGAACAGAGCGCCCACAGGTGACCTTTGACCCACTCCTGACACTGATGTGGCGGCTGAGCTGCCCACATCTTGCTCATCATGATACCATCTGTTCATATCTTCCAAAAGTTCTCCCAGCCTAGCCCGTCAAGGGTGGACTTGGGGTTTTCTAGCATCCCCGCAGATTTTGTCTTAAATGTGCATGCCTTTGTTATTTTCAATGCTGTTTGGGGTAGAGAGAGGAGAGGGCACCTGAACTCATGCCATCACCTTGAAAAGGAGCCTTGCACTGCTGCTGTTTTTAATTGGTAGATATAATCGTGTATATTTTTCATTTGCAACTTGCTATTTGGGGGTAAGCGTGCATTCGTGGCATGTGATAATTCCCAGGGTTTGAACCTTGGCAGGAGGAAGTTAGGGAGATGTTCGTGAACAATGAAAAGTTTTCAGTCAGAAGAAATCTATTCAACAGACCTCCTGTACAAAGTAACTGTTGTTAATGACAACCGATTGTGCCCTCGGGTTGCTAAGACTAGATTTTAGGTATTGAATATTTTTAAATGTGTTACCATATTTTTTAATCATCAACAGAAAATGTAGGAAGGATTTTTTTGGTGATGTTTCTTCAGTTCTGCCTTCAAAGGTCAGCACCAGAGCCATCTGTGATGGTTCCTAACAAGCTAATATGTGGTGTTTTTTTCCGATATTCCACTCCCTGCTTCCAGAGACTCTGCATTTGCTTTGTAATGTCTGATCTACTGTTGACCAAGAATCAGCAAACAGGGAGGGTAAGCTAGGCTTAGATGAGACCAAATTGGGCCCCTTTGTAGTTATATATTTATTTATGTACTTTAAATGACTAACATGGCATGAGAATTTATACAATTACATAAACTACATTGATTGAGTTGATGTTTGAACAGAAATTTTAGTAGACTGAGTATTGTGTATATATATTGTGTATATAGTCTGAAGAATCAAGTCCAAATGTTTAAAGGGGGCTATTTTACATTAAAGACATAGCAAAGAGTTCCTCAGGGTGGTGGGGAGTTAGGGTAAGGGGATGAGTGCCAGGCAGATTCAGAGAGGCCAAGTTACATGGTGGGCCTTGGAAGCCACAGCAGGGAGCTTGGGTTTCCTTTGTAAAGGGCCATGAAAAGACTGGAGATTTAGAAGGGTCATTGGGTGACTCTACTGAGCCTCAAGAAGAGGTGCTAATGTCATTGAGTGTCTGGAGCTGTAGTTGGGTTTCAGCATCATTTTGGAGCATCATCTGGGGAGTGAGAGACTCTCCAGGGGTGGATCCAAATTGGCCATAACCCTTCATGTAGAAACTACACGTCTGGGTTTTCATGTATTATTTGTTGAAGAACTAGCACCATTACTACAGTATTATGAATATCATTTCTTAATATGAAATGATGTCATTCAATATTTGTTTGTCCTGCCTTCATTAAGACATTTTCATCAAGGATGCCAGAGTGCTCAATATGCTCTCTTATCCCCAGTTCCCTCTCACTAATTACTCTTCCTCACCCTGGATTGTGTCCCTTCTTCTTCCACAGTGTGTATGCGTGCATGCACATGTGTATGTGTAAAAATCTAGATGTTTTTTCATATAAGATAAAACATGAGTCTCAGTCTTCCTGAGTCTGGCTTATTTCACCTAACATGAGGATCTCCAGTTCCAACCATTTTCTCGCCCAGGACATATTTTATTTTTATTTCATGGGTGAATAAAAGCCCATTGTTTGTATGTGTCACATTTTCTTTATTTACCTTTAAGTGTGTTTTATCCAATATTAACATGTCTACCTTTGCTCTTTTGTGTGTGTATGTGTGCAGTGTATGCAACATATGTGGGTGTGCATGTCCCCTCATGCACATGAGGCCAGAAGAGGACGTCAGATGTCACATATCCATTCCATCAGTTTCTGTCCTTCCTTTGAGATTGGTTCTCTTGCAGAATCTAACGTTCATCATTTTGTTGTTGTTGTTGTTTTAGCTTGTTTTTTGTTTTCCTGGCTAGGTTGGTTGGTCAGCAAGCTCTAGCAATCTTCCTGCACTCCTTACACACACCCAGAGATGGGATTACAGGCACACATGACCATGCCAGGCCTTCTGTGTGGGTGTAGGGACCCAAACTTGGGTCTTCATGCTTACACAGCAAACCATTTTCCACCAAGTTATCTCTCCAGCTCCCACAGCCTCAATCTTAAGGTTTTTAACTGTCATGTATTCTTAGACTGGCTAGAAAATGATTTAAAATAATTTTCCTTTAATCAGAGTCTATGGAGAAGATGAACCGTGCTTTCTAAGCTCCTGATGTTAACACATATCTTCTTAATGCCCTTGTGGACAGCTCCCTGGAAGCAGATAGCTTCAGTCAATCATCCACCCCTCTCTTCAGGAGACTTCCCTGATGGATGTTTTTCTCTGTCGGTTTGCACATTGGAGCCTCTGTTTGCTTACTCCCTGCCCTTATCATGCTTGTCCCTCTGTCTAAAATGTAATGGGTTATGTGTACTAGCTTCACGTCTAATACACATCCGACAGACAACCTATACTGTTTAAGATAGCGTCAATGCCTCAGCTAATTTACAATGCCCATTTTCCTTTTTATATAATCTTTGTCATGTCTTATATCATTTTTACCTCTCCACCCTGAAGTCAGATAGTTTCTTAATTACCTCAAGTTATATTTTAACACATAATCATTTTAACCCATGAGGGTTTGTTTTAGTGTCTGTTATAAAATACCCTCCACTTGATAAACAACCCACCCTTTTCTCAACATAAGGGAGGTTTCTGGAGTTCCTGCCCTAGTAATCTTTTGCTTCACTGGTCTCTCAGTACGTTTTGGCTGTGTAGTATGCGTTCATGCCCAGCATATTCCTTTATTACAGTTGTGTTCAACAACCACCTTGCTGCCTTTCCTTGTGCATTTATTCTCTCAGAAGAGCTCTGGAGCAGCAGCATCCTGGTTCACAACTCCATCCCTTGGGGCTTTTGCTTGGAACTGCACCACATTTCCAGACATGGAACAAGTTACTACGACGCTAGACGCCACTAAGCCGTCTTCCACGTTTCTTTCCTTCTACGACACCCGTAGCCTCCTCTCATCCTCACATTCGGAAGGGTTTCTCAGACCCACCTCTCCTTCACTAATCCAGTTTTCCTCGTAAGTTAGCATTCTTCTGAAGTGGTCATTTTAAGCTTCATAGTTCTATGTTCTTTCTGCAGCCCTCATTCACCACAGAGCGTTTTCTCTGGGGAACCCTCAGCCCTACTCACAGATTTCACTGGAGCCAAGACAAACGTTCACTCCTCCTCCTGTTCCTCGCTCTGTCTGTTTTTGTGTATAGCATCAGCTCTCTGACTGTGGAACAACAGCCTGGCCTTCTCAGTGTCTAGGCTGCCTCTGTTTTCCCCTCGTAAGCCATCCGGCCAGGATGATTCCTCCATACTTCAGGCCCAGAGAAGGGAGAGGGGTGGGAATCTGACGGGTTCTCATTTGATCTCACCTGTACAAAAGCCAGCGAAAATGCCGTGCCTGGAGGGTGCCTCCTCCCTTCCTCCTGGATTAGCCCATCAGGGTCCTCGTGGCCCACCATCTACACCTGCCCTCATTAGATGTCCACGGCCCCATCTTCCCAGCACAGCCACGTGTGTCTGGCACAGACCAGTGTCTGTGCAGCAGCGGGCACCCGCTTCTAAGTGACATTGGGGAGATTAAGATGAATCACCCCAGCCGGGCGGTGGTGGCGCACGCCTTTAATCCCAGCACTCGGGAGGCAGAGCCAGGTGGCTCTCTGTGAGTTCGAGGCCAGCCTGGTCTCCAAAGCGAGTTCCAGGAAAGGCGCAAAGCTACACAAAAGAAACCCTGTCTCGGGAAAAAAAAAAAAAAAAAAAATGAATCATCCCAGGGCCTTGCGAGCTGAGTGACAGGGCATGCCCAGGCTCTGTGGAGGTCTCTGGTTACCTGCAGAGTGTGGAGGAAACTTGAGTTTGAGTAGGACACGTGGCTTTCTTCCGGGTGAGGAGCAGGATTCTCCTTCTCTGTCACTTATAGTCATTTCCACAAACATTCAGAGGCTGAGGTCTTAACAGCAGACACCCATGCCCAAGGTGTTAGAAGAAAGGAGAACTTTGTGTCTCATTTGTTACATATAATTTTCATCTTTCCTCATTTCTTGTTTTTTTTTTCACTTCTATGTTATTTTAGTTAAAAACTAATACAGGATTTTTAAACAAAATTCACAATAATACAACAAAAAACTGAATTTGTCTAAATGCAAGTTAAGTCTCTACCAGAATTATTCTCAGAAAGGAATAAGTCACCTCAGAAGGAGGTCTCCCAGGGGCCTCTTAGAATGCCATGTGCTCCCAAGATTGTATCTGGAGTGGAGTTCTGTTTGGGAGAGCCACAAGGTCCTTGAACAGCCTTCATTAATGCCACTTTGGAGCTGTAGAAGTGACCCAGTGAAGTAAGTAAAGGATGCCAGGAAAGTTAACAAAAGCATCATCAGTACTGCTCTGATCAAGACCTCCTCTCGTGTAAAGAATATGTTTGTAAACAAGCCTTTTAAAAGAATCAATGTAAAAAGCAGGGCTCCCAGCATGCGTGGCCTAGAGGATAAAAGGAAATAGAAAGGCCTGGGGGCAGCACAGCCATTGAGAATTGACAATGGTAATAAACTATCCTCAATGTTTATATATTAATTAGGCTGTCATTTTATAACTGTACATTTATTTGCATAAGTATTTGGTCAGTGTACATTTTACCCAATTTGCTCCACAGTGATGAGGATGATGCTGGGTTTCCTTTCTGGTATGTCCCTGTAATATAACATCCTGGCATGGGCTAAGCACTCAATAAACACCTGTTTAGTGAACAGGGAAAACAGGTACTAGTTAATAAGCAGTAGAATTATCTGATTGTATACACAGGGATAGGAACAGTGGGCTAGCTTTGTCTAATTTACATAGTCCACTTGGAAGCTCTACTGTGTGTTTGTGTATTTCAGTCAATTTACATGTCTTCTTACTAAAAAGTCTGTGAAATGGGGGTTGTGCAGACTTCGTCTGCTTCTGAGTTCTTAGGCAATTCAACCCTTCGCTGAAGGACCGTATACCACCAAGACCCTTCATGACTCAGTTTCTCCATTCACAAAATATAGATGACAGTAGTGCCCAATCAGAGGGCCAAGTGAGCACTAAGTGAGATGTGTGTTGAAATAGAGCCTGGTGCAAAGCATTCAACAGGATGTAGCTGTTATGATCAGTATCACCCACTTTACCGATCACAAACAGCAAACATTCTGTAAAAAGAAAATGCTAAAAACAGAAGCTGCGGTGCCCAGAATTGGAGCAAAGCTCTGAGCAGAAAAAATGAATTCCCCTCTCACCTGCTCTGCTGTGCTCTGCTGTGTCTGCTTTCGCCTGAGTCAAGTGTCCTAACTCAGCCCATCTGAACACGCCACAGCTCCGCTCAGCCCCCTAGAACTCCGTCTCCTTTCACAAGCCCAGTCATCCTCTCCCTGCTTATTCCTGGTACTGTTTTTGGGCTTCCTGTTGGTAGATATCCAGGAGTTCCGAAGAGGGAGTACAGTTTCTGCTCCGTTGAAAAATAATTATATCAAACCAGCACTCTCCGAGATGTTCCTATGAATGTATGTTAGTTAAGAAAATGTCCCTAAGGTCCAAGAGTTTAGGGACTGTTTTCATAAACAACACGAAGCAGATGTCTATATCCCAAGACTATTTGGCATTGTAAGCATAAATGCTTGTGTTGCATTTCTGAAAGAAAATAGAATAAAGAGAGCTGTTTGCAATTTAAAAAAAAAAATGTTTTTTCCTGGGGCCTCTAAATAAGTTTTCTGAGAGGACAAGTGCTGATAAATATTCTCTTAGGCTAAGCTTGGAAAGGGGTGGAATGCATAGGGTAAGGAAATGGCTTCTAGGATAAGAGCATGTCGCAGGCATGTACCTGTGACAGGATAACATTGGGTCCATGGTTTTGACCTCCCAACATCACGTTGGCCATGTCCCAGCCATGGGACTTGATTGGTCTTTAAATTCTTCGCTTTAAATTATGACTCACATGTAATAACTGTATATATTTACACACATTGTTGTACACGTGTGTACGAAGTGTACTGGTCAAATCAAGGAATCTCCATCGTCTCATTTCTTTACACACAGAGCCTTTGAGCTCCACTCTTCTGCTTCTCCATAAACATTAGAACATATGCCCCCACCACCACTATCACCACCATCAATAGCAACAACAATACCACTACCACCATCAACAACACCATCACCACCACCATCAACAACAACAACAAAACATCACCACCAACAACAACAACACCATCACCACCACCATCAACAACAACCACAAAACATCACCACCAACAACAACAATACCATCACCACCACCATCACCACCACCATCACTACTGTCAACACCACTACCACTACCACCACCATTACGAGCACCACCACAATACCGGGCTGGAACCCACCTCACATATTGTGGGAAAGCACTCCACCACTGACCTGTATCTCCAGCTCTCTTTTGACTCTTTATTTTGAGATGGGTCTCATTGTGGTGCCCAGGCTGGTCTCGCATTCATGCTGTAGCTGAGGGAGGCCTTGAAAGTGTGACCTTTCTGCAAATGCCTCCTTAGCTGCTGAAATTACAGAACAGCTGGAATTATGGACCTGCATCACTAGACCCCTCTAGAACTTTGGCCCTATCCCAATCTCCAAAGTCCAGCCTGTAGACATTACTACTCCACATTCAGACTGATGTTTAGCTCCCACATATAAGAAAACACACAGTTTCTTCAGCTTTAAAATGAGGATAATACTAGCTCCTTCCAAGCGTCACTGTGAAAATCTAATTAGAAAAATCAGAAGCACATAGTTCAGTCAGTATGTTTTCAGGCAATAAAGGTTAAACATCAAGTGAACACAGGCCACTAATGTATTTTTGCCTATTTTATTTCTGTTATCTCATTTTATTTCTTTATGCCATTTAACATGACATCTCTAAAGGTAGACCATCATTAAAGCTCTGTTAAATAAATAAATAAACAAGAAGCTTTATTAAATTGCTAAAGGGGTAATTAATCAAACCATAGCAGGGCAGCAATGGGCCATGTATGCAAACACTGGGAAGAACAGCACGATGATTAAGTTGAACACAATGCATTTTGTCACTGCTGGGCATTCTCACTGTAAATGCCACTGTCTTTTCTTAGCTGCACACTTTTCTGCAACTGTGTTACTCCCAGAATGAGGGCAGAATTTGCCAGAACGATGTTTTGGTACTAAGTACTGAATGTATTCAGACAGACTGAATAGGGCTTTCTAGCACAATCGTATGCACAATGCAGTCCTACCTCCCTCCAGCCAGAGGACTGGCCGTGCAATCTGTATAAGGGTTATAAGAACAGCTTCAGTTCCTTGGTTGTGTGCTGGTTTTTAAGGAAGTTGTTACGCTAAGATGATTTGTTTCTGGTTCAGCATTGACACTGAGTATGTGAGTATGGAAAGAAAATTCATACAAATAAGGCCTTTGGCAACTGAGCCTGTGAGCTGGCTGTGAGCAAGTGCTGAAGCTGCCCAAGAGAACCATCCTAATCCTCTAGCAATAGATAACCCAAGCAGGAGGTAACTTGGTGTATCTCTGCTTTGAGTTTGAATGGGTAATGGATTATATTTGGGGCAGGGCTTAACTCAGGTGCGGTGCTAAGGAGAAATGGCAGAAGGACACTCACTATTCCCCAGGACAGTGTGGCTCAGTGAACTCCCTCCCCCTCCACTTCCTACTCCATCTGGTTTAACCGTTTGGGTTTATTAATAAAAATATGTTTTCAAGGATCCAGAACCTTCTTTATGGCCTATATAACGAGCTAAGGATAATATGTAATGAAGTGTGTAGAAACTCTTTCAGAATTGACAGTTCTCCTTAAAGCAATTAATGCCAGACCCATGTGTTACTCTTTTACCTTAAGTCATAAAGTGGAAGGAAAAAAGAAAAAAAAAACCTCTTGAAATTATATTGGTATTTTTTTTAAAAAGCTTTGCAATCCAAATGTTATGTATCTCTCTATATAAGTATTTAATTTTTTGGGGGGGAGAACAGTCTGAATGTGGTTGATATAATCATCTTCTCACTAGACATGGTGTGAGCAGCACATTTATTTTAATGTGCTCTCTAGCTAGGGCATTTTAGAAATGACGAGACCAGCCATGTTAAGTTGCAAAATTACTCCATCTTTTAAATTATAATTCCCAATATCATGCAGACTAATTCCAGTGACTTTAACTTATTTCACTCGGCAGGTTTGGGTAGACTTGCTAAGTACTGAGAATACGATGAATAAAAGGAATAATCTCTGGCTAATAGCTTTTGAGGACAATGGACAAGACTATTCCAGGAACATTTGTTATGAGCTCTGAAAATATAGGGGAAGAATAACTAATTCTCCCTGGTGACCAGAGAGAATTAGAGTGATGAGATAAAGTGGAGCTAAGAAGCCCAAGGAATGAAGGGGAATATGTTCATTGCCATTCTCAAGTGAATAGCAGCATTGGAGGTCATTAACCAGTCAGGAATATTGTAAGCAGCCTAGTCCTAGTATACCCAAACTGTGATGGTAGCTATAGTAGGAGCAGCCTGAGAGATAGCTAGGGCTGGAACCCTAAAATCTTTGTTAATGCGGGGGTGAAAACCACCCCTATGTTACATGTGGCTTCTGCTGAATGGCACCAAGTTGAAAAAGGCCTCTTATCTCCTTGCCATTCATTGAGTTCCCTGCCATGTCCCAGCAGTTGTCCAGGCCCAGGATGCAGCCAACTCCCTGATTTCATGGTGCCAATATTCTAATCAGGCAAGATAGACAGTATCCAAAAGAAGAAGGAGGAGGAGGAGGAGGAGGAGGAGAGAGAGAGAGAGAGAGAGAGAGAGAGAGAGAGAGAGAGAGAAAGAAAGAAAGAAAGAAAGAAAGAAAGAAAGAAAGAAAGAAAGAAAGAAAGAAAGAAAGAAAGAAAGAAAGAAAGAAAGAAAGAAAAGCAATAAGTAAAAAAGAGAATATGTCAAGAAATAATAAAACTACACAGAGTGCTAGAGCTGGGTAATGTGGTAGACAATGACCAGGGAGTTTACCTTGGAAGCTGGCCAGGAAGGGCCTTTCCAGAGAGCTGACATTTAAACTAAGGTCTGAATTACACAAAAGGAGCTAAACATACAAAGCTCCAAGGGAAGACCAGTGCAGACAGAAATCGCAAAGCCCCTTGGAGAGAACAACTCAGTACTGCTTTAGGACTAGAAAGAAGGCCAGGGAGCTCAGTGCCCGGAGTTTTGCTCCTATATCAGACAGTTACTGCTGTATTCCAAAACATAATGACTCCAACCAATGATTTCTTCAGCTAACTCTTCTACACATCAGGAATTTAAAATGAATTTAGGGGAGTAGCTCCCTCATGTATTCTGTGGGCAGTTCTGGGTCATTTATGCAATTTTGTTGCTGATATTAGCCAAGACTCAACAGCTCTGGGGCCTTAGATGCAGCATTTCAGTGATCTCAAGTCTGCTGCTTGTGGTCCTTCATCTTCCAGTAGGCTAGCCCAACCCAGTGACAGTATAGGATGCCAGAGAGGAAAAAAATAAATCTCTTCATGCCTAATGCCATAACAGGTACATCATCACTTCTAGATTCTATAATTAATATTAAAGCAGGTGATAGGTTCAGATCAAATTATAGGAAAGGAGATTAAATTCTGTCTCTCAATAAAGAAGCTGAAAGGTCACATTGCAAAGGCAGATCATATATATAAAGGAGTGACATATCCTGTCTATGTGTTTGGCAACCTCTGCTGCCTAACCAAAAGCCAGAAGTGAACTGGGTCAGTGGGAAGGTTCTCTGTTGATTCGACCATGAAATAATAGCCGGTGGGATCAATGAGGAAGTAAAAGCTGCAAAGATGAGTATGTGCAGCTGAGGAGCAGGGCAAGACCTCCTTCAGCCAATGGCAGTCTCCTTGTCCTGTTCAGAAGAGTTAACAGGAAGCTGAAATTGTGTAGTCAGTCACCTGATTTCCATACAGGGGTCTTTCCATCATCAACACTGACCCCTTGGTGACAGATTCTCTGAGACATTTGCCATCACCGTGAGACAACAAACACAGACCTCGTATGCTATAACTAGAGGCTTGGTTTTTACTAAAGAAAACAGTTGTTGATAAATGAACATGAAGATATTTCCTTTATATAGAGATTTTTATTGTCTGCAATTCCGAACTACTTAATAATTTATTGAAATACTAATAATAACTTCACGATGACACTGTTGAAAATTTGCCTTTTTTTGTATTATCTTGATTGCCAACTTGCCATAAACAAATGTTGCCAATCTGTGCATTTACAAACTATGCATATTCAAACTGTTTTCTTCTACTGAAGTATAAACATCAAAAGTGGTCTGTTCCCTTATCACATAGGAACTTTCTGGAGACCAAGAACTTGCTTCGTTCATCTTCGTGTAGCTAGAGGCTCACATACACACACCTGCACCAAGTAGGCCATGAAGAAATACTCATGGAAGAAATGAATAAAATCTTCCTTAGGAAGAAGATATAAATACAATCCATCAGAAAGATTCATCAACTATAGTAGCTTGAGGTCTTTGTGTCCTTTGAGACTCTCCAATTTCAAACTGCCTGTTAATTGAACATCACAATGAAAGCTCTCAGCCTTTAAGAAAAGTAGGTTGAAGCCGGGCAGCGGTGGCATACACCTTTAATCCCAGCACTTAGGAGGCAGAGCTAGGTGAATCTCTATGAGTTTGAGGCCAGCCTGCTCTACAGAGTGAGAGCCAGGACAGGCACCAAAACTACACAGAGAAACCCTGTCTCAAAAAAAAGAAAAAGAAAAACTAGGTTGATTTCTATTACATAATCTAATGGCTTTGGAAATTGTTCTATGGAAATACCTAATTTTCTAATCGAATAAGTGCTGAATAGGTAAGTTCCATTTCCTAGGAAAAAATATGTGTTCATGTAATAATTAAATTCCTGATAAATACAGCATGAATGTCTCAGGGATGAGTATTTATCAGGGAGTTTAAATGTCTAGAACTTGCTATCTCATTAGAGTTAGTAGAGGAGGTCTGACTGGCATTGTAAGCTGCTGGTCTTCCAAGGTGACCCAACATGTAGATGACCAAGTCTCAAAGTGGGTGATTTATCATTTCATTCTGGGAGGGTGTGAAGAAGTTCTCCACTGTTAGGATGTATCTCAGGCACATTGACAGTGATGGATAGTCCTTTGTCATGCAGTTTAAAATGGACATGTGGGTCTGGGATAACAATCTACATCTTCTGGTCCTGGTATTTTGTTTTCAAAAGCATGCCAGACCTGAGAGAAATAAGAGATTGGGGTTTTTTGCTACACATAAAACAGCAGCCCCAACCCAGATCAGGTGGCCTTAGAGACACTGATTTTTCCTTTCTCTCTTCTATAACTGGCACACACCCTAAAAGATTTTAGAGCTGGCTCGTTCCTCAGCTCTGTGGGCACAGCATTTCTCCTTTTCTTCATGCGGTAGGTGACCAGAGCAAGGCTTACTAAACAGGTGCATCAGATCCAGATATTGCATTCCATTTTTATCACTCAACTGCTGTGGTCTGCAGTCTCTATTGTTAAGAAGTCTCTCCTGTGGCTGTAAATGTGTCAGTTTCTCAAAGGTTCCTTAAAAATCAGGGGCACTGAAAGGCAGCATCTCACTTTTCAGATTAAAGGACTAGATTTTAAGGACTTTGAAACTCAGAAATTGGCGCTGGAAAAGTGGCTCAGCAGTCAAGAGCACATGATGCTCTTGAGAGGACCTGGGTTTAGGTCCCAGCACCCACGTCAGGTGGCTCACAATCACCACTAACTCCAAATCAGACACCTCCCTCTGGCTTCTGCTGGCACCTGCACACACGGTGCAGAACTGAGAAGTGACTTCTCCTTTCTTTCCCCATCCTGCTGCCAAGTGCAGTTCCTGAGATAAGTGTGAGAGCAGCTACAACAGGGATGGAAGCATGAGAGGTTAAGATATGGACCACTTATGTTCTCTGTCGTCTCCTGAGAATGAAATCCTCCCTTCTTCTGGACCAGCACTCTTTGTCTGAGGGCCATTAACAACTTGTTCATTTAAAACCATTTAATAATTTCTAAATATACTCCCAGCTCCATTACTCATTTGATCCATATATCAATGCTATCCAGTCAGCGGGCCAAATATTAGGACATTTAATAAATGAGAATGGGAGGCACACAGTGTGCAAATAGCTAACTCAAGGGCAAACAGAAAGCCTGGACATTACCAAGACTACAAAAAAGTCATCAGACTGGCCATAAGTGAAATTTTCCACTCTCCTGCATGAGACTGGGGGGCGGGGGGGGGGGGGGGGAGTGGCCATCACGGTGCACCAGGCTCCTGTGCAGTGTGATCCAAAATATTTTTGCAACAGCCACCAAGTTGGCCTCAAAGAGACTGCAATTAAAGTGGGAAATGGAACAAGCACAGCTCCATGTCTAGAAATTAAAACGATGGGATTCAGGGGCTCGAGAGACAGCTCAGTAGGAAAGAGCACTTGCTGTTCATTCAAAGGCCCAGGCTTGGTTCCCAGCATCCACATGGGAGCTCACAACCATCTGTAACTCTAGTCCCAGGGGATCCGATGCTGATGTCTTCTTCTGGCCTCCACAGGCACCAGGCACACAAATGGTGCACAGACACACACATGCAGACAAAACACCCATACATTAAAAAAATACAAAAATTTAAAAAATCATAATATTTCTATGTTCCAAACCCAACTCTGCTCACTCTCATTTTGGACTCTTCCCGTAAATACTGACTGTATTTCCTAAGAGGAGATCTGAGGTCACTAGCATAGTGAAAGTTGTTTTCCTCTCTGAATTCATAAGATAAACTGCAAAGGGAACTACATGGATGGTCTTATATTTTCTGTATTTTGAAAGACAAAGTAATTAAAATGTAATTTTGATAATGTATTTCGTTTACCCCAGCATCTCCAAACTATTATTTTTAACACAGAACTTCAGAACATTTTATTTCAACACAATACCCACCTAAAATTAAGTTAGTAAGGTGATTACATCCTTGGTCTTCAGAACCAGCACGTATGTTCTACTGAGAGAACACCTCAGTTTAGGTGACTGTGTGTCAATGACTCAGAGCCCTGGGCAGCTAGTAACTAGCCCAGAGCTACCGGAAAGCACAAGCTGTTCCTCAGATTCTGTAACGCTGTCCCCTCAGAGATGTGTTCATCTTCCTCCTCCCAGCCTTACTGCCCCTAACTTCGACCCCCAAGGGGACCCCAAATGCAACTCAAATTTCCTCTTCCAAGAGATCCTGCTATCCACATGAAAGCCAGGGGGGAAGCCCAGACATAGATCTTACAGAAGCTGACATTGTGCCAGAGACAGAGAGGCTGGAAAACTGGGTACCATGAGACCACCCCCTCCTCCTGGTCAACCTCCTCTCCAGGCCATTTGCATCCTGGGGAGAAGAGAAGCCTCCCAAGTTGCTTTCTGGGTCACTGCTGGGTAATTCAGGCAACAATGGGCCATAATTTTTAAGGTTTCTCCCAGCAAGTCAACTACTGCTAATAGCAGCCTCACATTAATGCTGATGCCCGCAGACGAAAGATAAAAGGGTGGATGTTTGTTTGGTCAGCCCATTGAAAACTCCAGGCCCGAGCCCATTTGCAGAGCATTTCCACAGATAAATGAGACACAAATCATGTGTACCTGACTGCAAATGAATAGCTTGCTTGCATAAGGCAAACTCTGAAATCTCCATTTCTCAGCGAGCTTGCAGTGACTAATGACATGCTCATGTTTCCACCTAAGACTAAGTGGTTCTTTCCAGAGAGAAACAGACCCAAGTCTCACACCCTAACTCACCCCCACCCTCCAAAGAGACTGAATTACTGCAAGTACTAACATATAGGTCCCAGAAAAACTTGCAAAAGATCACAAATAGCAGTGTTACCTTTGAATTCTGTCCCAAAAAAAGCGCTTCAGCTGAAAAGGCACAGAACCACTCAGTTAGCAATTCATGGGATGACAGAGCTGCTTTGAGTATCCTGTTGGAGTTCCGTTGGGCCTGGACTTTGTATACCAAGGGAAGCACTGAGCCAGGTTTGAAAAATGATGCTGGGCATCTAGACTCAAATTCAGAATCCATGTGGGAACCACTAAGCCAGTCAGATTCTCCAAACCTATGGGAACGAAAACACTTCCTTGCCAGACACTGTGGGACTGACCTCATTGGTTTGGAAATTGTGAGTTAAACATCCATTGCCTGGCTTGTGCTCCAGGAGGCCCAAAGTGAGACTTGGGTATGTGCAAGTAGCCAAAGTGGTGAGTTTCTGGCTTGGCCAGGAAGGTGGGTTTGTTTGTTCTTTTAGTTGCACATTAAGCTGGATAAACCCATCGATACTGAATGTTACTTCTGAGTTATTTTTTTTAAAATTACATCTCTAGTAAGAATATTGATCTGCTCTATTGATTTTTTTAAAGAGCCTTTCCAATTTTGCAGTGTCTGCTAGTCACTGACCTTAAAAATTAGATTTTCACAGTGTTATCTTTGCCTCTTAATGTAATCATGCTTCTTAAATGTTTACTAAGGCAAGAGTGACTCCTTTTATACTTACTGTGTCTAATGTTCCAGTGGGTTCCTGGGGTCACTCTTTGGAGCATATGGATTGTCAAAATGCACCAGCAGAGATCAGAAAAGGTGTCAGAGAAGACTTCCTTACAGAGATAGTCTACACTCTGTTAGCCCTTTCTGAAATAAGCCAATGAAGTAAGCCACTAGATTGCTCTCTGAGTCTCCCTGAAGGTTTATGCGGCCCCTTTTGTGTATCTAGCCAGCCTCATCCACAGCTATAGGTTTGGTAACTTCTGAAGTTCCTGCAAGGGTTAATTCAGTGATGCCTGTGGAATCCTGCATCAGCTTGCACTTGTACATTTTCTTCAGGTAACAAGTTTAAAAACATACCTGAATGCCCTGTCTCTGGCTCCCTTTCTTTCATGCTTACCAGAGCTTTCTGTAACACACACACACACACACACACACACACACACACACACACACACACACACACACACTACTTGTTCTCAAATTCTATTAATGGTATAATTTGATAAGACCATAGAGAGTAACAGTAGTACCTTGGCATGCTTCCTGGACATCAGGATGGTCTTACCCACAGAGAACATGCATTCCCCAACTGAGTTAGAATCCCAAAACACCATCAAGATGTGTTTGATCTGTAAACCAGTGGTGTCAACTTTTCTCCACACCCTTATGTGCCCTACATTGTGACGTGGTGAGGTGTTGCGGGTGTAATACCTGGTGTTATGGTGTGGCATCTGGATTGTGAGAGTGAAATGTGTAGAGATTTTCTTTTAAGTCATTCCTGGTTTTCTTCATCATCTGGCCCAGCAGACAAAAGTTATTAAAAATGAGCCTAGCATTTCTTAATCTTCTCAAAGAACACTAGCCAAAACATTTCTTGAAGTCTGATGTCTCACCTTCTCTCTCGCTCCCCAGGTGCCTGACAGTGTCACATCCTTCCTTCCAGCCTTGTCGTCTTCATGACTTCTGGACACTCTCTCTGTAGAACTTCCTCCTCTTCCTCCCCCTCCTCTTCCCCCTGCTCCTTTTTTCCCCTCTTCCTTTCTGTCTCTACCTAAGCTTAGTTAGGTAAAGCTTGGCCTCTCTTTACCTGTTCATGTTCAGCCTCCAAAGTTTCCATTATGAAATTGGGGACCTGACTCAATGGTTCCCAGCACGAAACAGTGAGGTGTGACGAAGATGATTGTGCATACACATATGCATACATATCTCCTCACGGTAGCATCCTGTGAACTCTGCAAACAGACATCCAGTGCTGGCTGGAATCACCCAAAATCCTCCCAGACACAGTCGAGCTATTTCCCCCTTTATTTTCTTGCTGGGAGAGATGTAATTTCTCAAAACGGTCCGGGCTGTTGCCTGGCTGGTTCTGCTCCTCCTTGACAAACTGGGATTTGAGGGTAGGTAAAACATCTTCATTTATTACAGGTCCTTTTTTTTTTCTTTTACTGGCAGCCATCACCTGTTACTCGCGGCTCTATACAATGCCCATCCCTCTTATACCCTCTGAGAGGTTTTCATTCCAGGTATCCTTTATGAATTGTCACATTCAATTCTGAGACTTTCTTTGAAAGAAGAGAAAAGAGAAGTAACTCAAAGTCGAAATGATAAAATAAAATTTCACCCCCAAATAGGTGTGGAAAGACGCTTTTTTTTTTTTTAAAGAACATAGAAACGACAAATGAAAGATTGGGAAACAATTTGTTTTTTAGAAAAAGACTTAGATGCAGAAAAGAATGAAAATGAAATTGCCAGAGGCTAGCCTGCGGCAAGGATGAAGGGCATAAATCAGATGAGAAAAATTAAAGTTTGTCTGACACTGTCACATAGACAGGCCTTTCAAACACTACATGTCATTCAAACTTGTTTGGATGTGTCTGGCATCTCCTGTATCCATCCTGGGCTTTAGATGTCACTTAGTTGGATGACAGGATATGTTTTAAGATGTGCTGTTCTGGTCACAATGCTGTATTATATACTTACAATGGACTCCTGGCTGGGACACAGTTCCAAATACCAAAAGAAATGGAGGACAGAACAGCAGGTCCAACCCCATTTCCATCCATAATGCGGTTGAAGCAAACCCCAGCCCTTGAACTCACACTCGTTTGTTCTCGGCCACTTTGCAGTTCTACATAGACTCTGCGAGAGACGCGGCATGTGAGCGGCTTCTGATGAATGGATGTTTGAGATCCAGAACAGACTGAGGTCTACTTGTCTATCATCATGTTTCTCGTTTGCCCAAATCCCATATAGCTGGAAAACAACAGTAGGAGCCTCTGGCAGAAAGGCAGAATGCATTCTGGGTTGTATATGAGCTGGGTAATGTCAAGTGGCTCGAATGGCAGTGTGGAAGTTGTTCTGGTTCAATTTGACTTAAGTCAGGAAACAATGAATATGTTTGTCCTTTCCTCAACACAATGTGGTCCCAAGCCACTTGTGGCCAGTAGTGTCCCAACACCACAGAGCGTTCCAGCCAGCAGCTGCCATCTGCCAGGATGCCTACAAATGTCAAAGGTCTCCAGGGTTCTTCAAAGCCTGCCTCTGCTTTCAGCAGTGCTGAATGGCCTACCAAGCCATATTTGGCTTCTATTGTCATTTCTGCAGGGACAGAAAAGAATGCATCTGCTGGCTTAGATGAGAAGCTCAGGAGATGAGCACACACACGCACAATCAAAACAAAAGTCATGGTCGTTCTGCTCAACTGAATGGAGGGAGGAGAATGCTGTATTTCATTATTACAAGACTCATTTCTAAGCCTGTGCTTGACGAAGAAGCATTTTTTTTCATCTAATAGGATGTGGACAAGCAAGGATTAATCAGAAGTAATCAATACAAATATCAACTCTGAGAGAGAGAACACCAATTTCTGATCATTAAAAAAATGCTTGTTATTTTTATGCTATTTTATAATTTCCTCATAGGCAGCTACTGTGCTCTGCTTCCATAAGAAATAGAATGAAAATAACTTTGAGCAAGTCACTCTTGACTACTTCACAAGCCATCAAGGTGGAATGGATTAGAACTCAAGCTTTTGGTCCTCTGGGTCAGCAGGGAGGGTGGGTTCAGTTGGGCACATCTGCTTGTCTCATTTGGAGCATTCGTGCACATACAATCAGCAGGTGAAGTGGCTGGGACTTGGATGACCCTTGGTTGCCTTACTTATGTTTCCTGTTCCAGTGGTGGCTGTTGTCTGGGGAAGTTATGGGAGTAAGCTGCATGTCTCTAGCAGATGAGCCTAGGCTTTTTAAGCCACTGGTGGTCACAGTGTTCTGAGATACAGTAAGAAAGGGCGAGCCCCAGTACACTGAAATTGATCAAGCCACTGTTTATGACATGTTTGCTATGCTCCATTGGACAAAGCAAGTCCAGTGCCAACCAAACCCAGGGTCAGTGTGGATAGGAAATTCCAAGAAATAAAATAGGGGGCAGAAGCCAAACAGGCCCATAACTCCAACAACCTACCAGAGAAGTATCCTTAGAAATAGTTTCATGTCTCAGGAGATCAAAGCTCTGGGAACTTGGAGTCATGCAATCACATGATTGAATGGAGCTCAGATGTATTCAAATCCTTCCTTTAATAGATGAGGCAAATTCAATTCAAAGAAGTGCATTTTTTATTTGCCCCAAATCATGTGACTACCTTGATAATTCATTATGTAGGTACTGGAAAGCATTCGGAATCACTGGCCATGTTTAGAATAGGAAAAAAAATATGCTGAAGCTTTAGAGTCGGGAACATATTTTAGCAATGAAATGAAATGAAAAGACAGAGCTCAGGTGGGTAAGTAACGAAGAGCTGTCACAAGGGAAAGTCACCTGATGCCCATGGTGTCACGCTTTCCTCAGGCTTTTCTGGAGGTTGCTTGTATGAAGTTTTGTTTGTTTTTGAGACCCCATCTCCCTGTGTCGCATATGCTGGATTCAAACTTCCTACTTACCAGAGCTGGCCTTGAATTCATCATGATTCCCCAGCTTCAGCTTCTTGAGAGCAAAGACTGCAGACATGTGCCACCATCCCCATTATTTTAGCTATGGGAGGAAGCACTTCCCAAGCTTTGGTATGCCTCTGAATCATCTATAGATTTGGAAAGATTCTGATTCAGGAGGTGGGATCTGAGACAAACACACCCCTTCTGATTTGGGGGGCAGGGTCTGGCACTGCAATTATAATATACTCCATCTGATTCGGAAGGCAGGGCCTGGCACTGCAGTTATAACACACTGCATCTGACTCAGGGGTGGGGCCCTGGCACTGCAGTTATAACACACTGCATCTGACTCAGGGGTGGGGCCCTGGCACTGCAGTTATAATACACTGCATCTGACTCAGGGGCGGGGCCTGGCGCTGCAGTTATAACACACTGCATCTGACTCAGGGGCAGGGCCTGGCGCTGTAGTTATAACACACTGCATCTGACTCAGGGGCAGGGCCTGGTGCTGTAGTTATAACACACTGCATCTGACTCAGGGGCAGGGCCTGGTGCTGTAGTTATAACACACTGCATCTGACTCAGGGGCGGGGCCTGGCACTGCAGTTATAACACACTCCCAGATGAGGCTAATACCGCATGTGGAAGAGTCGAACTGAGTAATTAGTTCTTCTGGGAGTTAGTCTTGCCTATATAATGCCTCATCTTCATCTCTGTCCAGCCTCATCTTCATCTCTGTCCAGCCTCTGCATGAATCTCTCCTCCCTGACATCATCCGTCCTCACAGTGGCAAGTAGGAATATGACTGATGTTCAGGAATGTCCAGGGAGAGCACTCCTTCATCGGGGCTAGATGCCTTGAGACAGTCCTCACCCATGTTATTGCTAGGAACAATATGGAATTCATAGAACATCTTCTGAAACCTAGGCTTCTGCCCCTGAAGGTGTTCCCCAGGGAGACTTTTTGCCTTGATCTCTTCCTCCTAAAAACAGTCTTCTTACGACTGCAGTCCTCTCTCACTGAGGCAGAAAAGGGATGAATTTTCTCCCACTGCCTGACCAGGCCACTTTGTCTGAAAGGGCTTTGAACCTTCAGCGAGATCCTCAGAAAGCAGCAGTAGAAGGGTAGGAACGTGACAGGAAAGAAAATGAAGACACCAGCAGCCTATGATTTCAAGCAAACTGCCACCAACAGCACCTGGGGCTCAACCTCCTGAGGATCTCTGGGAAACTAGAACGTGAATCGGTGTTCTCCCCCTCAGCTGGGAGTAAGTTGAAATTCATTTAGCAAATCCTTGAGAGTGCTCCAATAGATTTAGTTATGACCCACTTGTGAGTTGTTTGGGCATAGGAAAAACATGCCAGAAAAAGGCTTTCTGGAAGAGTCTTTGGTGTATCCTAGCAGAGTCTTCTACTCATAAAGGCAGATGCCAAAAGCATTCAGAGGAGACTGGAGTCCTTCTGCCTTAGGCATTCTAGGAGCATTAACTAGTTTCCTCTAGTCACATCTTGCTCTGGAGAAAGACAGACACTTAAGAAGCGACTCTAAGAAAATGAAGTAGTAATAAGTACTTTCAACAGAGACAATGCCATGTTCTGATCTTTCACTGAGGGAGGAATTATCCTCTGTTTTCCTGTAATTTACTTAACAATAGTTGATTCTATAATTCAGAGTCAACTGCTAGAGTCTGCACAATCCCCACCAACTGCCATGTTCAACAGAATCGCTCCACACTTTTGACTAACCTCCAATTGACTCTGACATATCAAGGACTATGTGAAAGAGTTGAATATAATTTAAAAACTGCTGACTTATATCAGGCCTAGATTTATTCAGACAAAACAGGGAGACAGGATGCTTTCTGGTGTGAGATTATTTTGTCAATTTGGACATGACAAAGGAAGAAAACAAAAATTACTGCTCAAGCTTTGAAAATCTTTCCCCTTGTGAAGATATTGGCATCAGGAAGAAAATGAACACTGGCTAAGCCCTTCTGAGTGTCAGATACTGTGACAGAGTCTTCATTTGTCATTTCTTTGATCCTGGTCTTTCCCCCAAAGACCATCAAAGAAACTCATTGACCAAGTAAAGCTATTTATCAGACTTAATGTGGTAACAGAGAACAGTGCTTTGGTGGAGAATGATTTCTGGATTAAGCTAGACTCTGTCCCCAAAAGGGGTGGTTTGTTGGGACTAAAGTTTATGATATTATTATTTATTTTGTGCTGGTATAAGGGCCTTAAAGGAGTTTTGACTTTTAAGTTTGTCAACCTTGGTAACTAACCTAGTTCATTGGTGTTACAGAAATAATTAAGTCCCTTTACAATCCATATGTTGAATTCTTAACTCATCCCACCTCAAAATGGAGCACTATTTGAAGATGGTCTTTTAAAGGAGTGTCTTGGTTAGTTTTAATTATCAACTTGACCCATCCTAGAATTATCTGGGAAGAGAACCTGAGATAAGAAATAGACCTATGGGCATGTCTGTAGGGTATTGTCTTCTTTGTTAATTGATTTAAGAGGGCCTAGCACTCTGGGCAGCACTATTCCCAAGGCAGATAGATAGTCCTGAAATGTGTAAGAAAGCTAAGTATAAGCCTGACTGCCAGTCAGCAAGCAGCATCTTCCGTGATCCTTACTTACCAGTCTACTTTGGTTTTGAAGTGAGTTCCTTGGTAATGCTGTGTATAGTGCCAAGCAGGCCTGCTTTCAAGTTCCTGGCTTGAGTGTGTGCTTTAACTTACCTCAGTGTGGTAGTTTGAATGTAATTGCCCCCCATAAGCTCATAAGGAGTGGCACTATTAAGACTTTGTTGGAATAGGTGTGGTCTTGTTGGAGGAAGACTGTTTCTATGGAGGCAGGCTTTGAGGTCTCATATATATTCAAGTCATATCCAGTGTCTCAGTCTACTTGATCTGTTACCTTCAGATCAAGATATAGAACTCTCAGCTCCTTCTCCAGCACCATGTCTGCCTGCCATGTTGCCTTGCTTCCCACCATGATGATAATGGAATAAACCTCTGAAACTGTAAGCCAGCCCCAATGAAATGTTTTCCTTTATAAGAGTTGCTGTGATCACAGTGTCTCTCACAGCAAGAGAAACCCTAACTAAGACACTCAGTGATGGGCTGTGACTTGGAATAAATTCTTTCTCCGTAGTATTTACTTTCAGTCAAAGTATTTTTATCACAGTAACAAAAACGGAACTAGACCAAGAGGTTAAGGTTACATGAGGTTACACAGGTGAGTCTTAATCCAATATGACTGGTATTGCAATCAGTTTGGGCTGCTATAATAGAATACCTAGACATGTAATTTATTAATTTATATTTAATTCTCAAAGTCCTATAAACTAGGAAATCCAAGATGGAAGCAACAAATATGGTGTCTAGGGAAGGGCCTGGTCT
Organism: Peromyscus maniculatus bairdii; assembly: GCF_049852395.1. Classification (NCBI taxonomy): domain Eukaryota; kingdom Metazoa; phylum Chordata; class Mammalia; order Rodentia; family Cricetidae; genus Peromyscus; species Peromyscus maniculatus. The sequence goes on from NC_134855.1 coordinate 121,754,193, forward strand.
CTTCTCCTAAGATAGTACTTTCCTTCTGCATCCTCTGGAAGGGAGGAATGCTGGGTCCTTGGATGGCAGAAAGGACAGAAAAGCAAGTGAGAAGGATTCTCACATATCTCTAATAAGGCTAAATGCAGCTTCAAGGGTGACTCTTCTGTTTCTCAATCACTTCCCAAGGCTCTGCTTTTTACTATAACCACAATGTGAATAAATTTCAATACATAGATTTGTGGGACCATTCAGACCATAGCAATCTACTCTTTTAAGAGAGTAGAAGGGCCTAGAGAGAAGATTCAACAGTCAAGAACACTTGCTGTTCTTGCAGAGGACCAGGGTTTGATCCCCAGCATCCTTACAACAAACCTCAACTCCAGCTTCAGGAGATCCAGCACCTTCTTCTGACCTCCATGAGCATCAGGCACAAACACAGTGCACAAACATACATTAAGACGGAACACTCATGCACATAAAATAAAAATAAGTAAATCTTTTAAGTTTTTTTAAAGACAGGATTAGGAGACTGAGGTACACAGAAGGAAGACACTGTAAAGACACAGGGGAAAAGCAGAAACTTAAAAGTCAAAGAGAAAAGCCACAGGAGAACCTAGACTTTGGACCTGATCTTGGAGTTTAAGCCCCTGGGGCTGTGGGCAAATACATTGCTTTTGTTTAAGCCTGTGAATCTGTACTGTTTTGTTACAACAGCCCTATGAAACTAATAGAGTTGGGCCACACTGTTCTTCAAGAAGGCACTTCCAAGAGTGGAGATTAAGCACTGGAGGGGGAAGAAGTCAGCTGTGCTACTTACCGACTTCTCCCCTGCCGTTTGAATGTTCCTCTGAAACAGAAACTAATTACAAATACAGATTGAATAGAAAGTAATGAGGCCTTTCTTACTCATTTTAGTGACCGATCAATTTTCTCTAGGCCAGGAGGCAACACGGGACACTTTACACAGGTTTGTATCCAGCCTCCAGCCTAAGATAATGTTTTACACTGTCTAGTATGAAGGCCAGCTGGTGGATTGTTGTTTGTTTGTTTGTTTTTACCACAATAAACACACATTCAGCTTCCTATCATGACTGACTATTTCAGGCCAGAGAAGTCACGATTTTTTGGTACCCAATGCCGGCCACCCATCACCTGACAGAGTCGCTGTTTGACTCCGGCTTAAGCCAAACTAGAAGTTTCTAATCCTGAACATCCCCCTGAAGAGGCCCAAAGCAATAATGAAGAGGGGTTGCTGGATAAATACCTCCTCTCCTTCCTCTCATGGGTGAAGGCTGTGTCCAGAGCTCCTCAGAACAGCACTAACCCTGGCTGCTCCTGTCACGACTGGCTTGCTCACACACCCTCACTGGCTGCCCATCCCCCTGCAGTTCTGCTTCCTGGGACATCACTCAATTAAATTGTCTTCAACTCCTTGCCTTGGAGTCTTCTGGAGGCACCCAAATGAAGACACCAGGCCATTACTAGAGGCTCCAAGCAGCTCCTTCTCCTGTCTTTAGTACCTCCAGAGACTACCAGCAGTCCAGGAGAAATGCAACTGTCTTTAATTGGCTCTGGAAAAACTGGCATGATGTGGCACTTAGCTAAGGTTAGAAGGCCAAGAATCAGGCTGAGGTAAGCAAGGGCCTGCCATAAGAACCTTATGTTTGGGATATTCCTGATGACAGGATTTAATGCATCTTGGCCTTTATCACCAGCTTTCTGTTGCCATAATCCACTACCCAGACATCCTCCTTGCAAATGGATACTCAACTACCAGTGAGAAAATATGTCAAGTGCCTTCCAGTCATATCAATAAAAATTAAAAACTGAGATAGGGCTATAGGTCTGACATGCTACCAGTGTGCAAGAGAGAAATCACATCCCCTTTTTGTGTATCTGCAGGAGCAAGTTAGATAACAACCCAAATACACAGTGAGCTCAAAGCCTTCTACCTCTCAGACTTCTCCTTGTCCTCAATTGAGCCACAGCAGGCTTTTTACAGTCCTGTGAGCCACCACGCTTCCTCTGGCTACAGAGTGAACTCTTCCCTCTATGCCCCTCCTCTGGGCAGTATGTTCTCTTCCTCTTCAGAATCCACATAGGTTTTCCTAACGGAAGATTTCCTGAGACCACAACCAGGTCAGCTCTCCTGGAAACATTCACACAATAGCGTTCCTTTGAGAAAGGCACTCCCCTAGTAATTGCTTTTTATCTGCATCCCTCCAAGAAGTCAGCTCCCCAAGGGCTGGGTCTGCATTCATTTTTACTTATTTCTGTGTGCTCAACACCAGTCAGAAGGCTCAGCACCCATCAGACACCAAAGAAATAGCCATTGAAGGGATTTTTTAAAAAAATGAATGAACACACAGTTAAGCAGCCCACTTTCAATTTTTCCCAAATCATTACATAATTTTCTAATATCTGAAGTCATAAGATATTTATATCAGATTTTTCTCTGAGAAACGTGTCCTCTAATGAAAATAAGTCAACAAAACATATGGCCATTCATTACATGTTCCCAAAATATGTTTTGAAAAGACTACATAATAAATATTTTCAAAGCTCAGAGGCAGAAAACAACATCAGTGACTAGTATTCATCCTTGGTGATTAGCTGGTAATGGGGACAGTGGCCTTGCTCCTTTGAGGTGGCTCTGCTTTATGTGACTTCATCCTTCCTATGCCACCAGAGGGCTAGCTCAGTCACATCCTTCTCACCACAGTGACAGAAGCAAAGGACGACAAAAAGAGTCACAGGAGTCCTAGTGGCAGCCAAGCTGCCCCTGTCCCATTGCTATCTTTGTCCTTGTGGTCTTGACCAGCAGACCTGAACATGATCAGGCCTACAGATAGAGATGTGGTTTACCCACAATGTCCACAGCAAGCACATGGATGCAGAGAGGGTTAAAAACATGTGATCTACCTTAAGAGCAAAGGTCAAGTAAATGATAAATATTTAGAAAGCTAGTAGCAAACGGTTACTCATCCAGCATACAGGTTCAAAACCCTTTGAGGAAAAGTCAGAGTCAATAATCTTTAGACATGCCCAGATCATCAAAGACACAAAAAATTTGGGAATTGCCACAGTCAAGAATAACCTAAAGAAAAATGGCAAATAAAAATGATAAGGGGGCCCACTGAAGAAGGTTCAGTGGGTTAAAACACTTGCTGCCAAAAATGACAGCCTGAGTTTGGGCTTCAGAAGCCACATCATGGAAGGAAAATGCTACACTCCTGCAAGCTGTTCTCTGATTTCCACAAGTGTGTCATTGCACTGGTGTGTGTGTGTGTGTGTGTGTGTGCCTGTGCATTCGTGCATGCCCACATATATATGGTGTGTCCCTATGTGTGCGTGCATATACATATATACATACACACACACACATATATATATAAGGTGTGTGTGTATGTGTGTGTCTGTGCATTCATGCATGCGCGCATATATATGGTGTGTGTCCCTATGTGTGCATGCATATATATATATATATATATATATATATATATGGTGTGTGTGTGTGCATGCACACTTGCACAAAAATAAATAAATAAATGGTTTTTTTTAAGTAATAAGATGGGCTTACGGGATAGGAATTGAGGGCACTGAGTTAAAACTAAAAAAAATCTGAATAAAGTACAGGCTCTAGTTATCATTACATTAATATCAGACTATCAGTTGTGAGAAATGTTCCATACTAATTGATGAGTCGAGCCTGCTCAAAGCTACTCTGTAGTGTACAGAAGCTTTCCAGGAAGTGCTTTGCCCTGGGTGACTCCATTTTATAAGCAGCATTTGATTCCATTTTGAGTGTGAATGCAGAGGCAGGCTGACTCTGCACCTTGGTGGACATGTAAACAACACCATCTGTCTTATGCCACCCACAAAGCACAGACTGATAAATCATTTATGCCTAAAAGTAAAAAAAAAGGTGCTGTTCTGTAATTTATCAAAGAAGATTGGGACATGTTAGTACATGAGCATATTAAAATCCTGTCAAGGAAATCAGGCCCCAAATCTTACCAAACGCATCAGACTGAGGCCAGAGTACATCCTCACTTGGTTCCCATAGGAAAGAGGACACCTAACTCTGCGATGATGACGGCCTCACTGGCTGTCATCTGATGACCCAGTGTGTGCGTCAAGGGACTGACAGGCAGAGAACTCCTGACTGCCCCCAGGGACTTCAGTTTGGCCCAGTCTCCAATGCTCATGCAGCCTACAGCATCTGTCCATCAACCCATCCATCCATTTAGACCTCGGACTTCACTTCACCTCTTCAGCCGCCACAATTCTTCATCTTCCCTGGAAGCTTGACTTAGCCCTGAGGTTCAGCTCAGTTCTGATGCTGCAGCTCGACTCCACGGTGAGGCCTCCAGCAGACTTCCAACAGGATTCCTTATCTGCCTGTTGCAAAGATTCTCTTCTCCAGCAACCGTCTGCTTCTGTCTTTTAGCAAGCCTTGGACTCAGGGAACCCTGCAGAGGCCTTTCAACCATTTGCACACACACACACACACACACACACACACACACACACACACACGCGCGCGTGTGTTTATTGTACAATGTCTGATATGTGATCAGTTTACATTAATAGTTAAGATTGGGATAAAATAACCTGTTTGCCCCAGCCAGCCAGCTATCAAAGGAAACTGGAGGTACCTGGTGAATCATAGTCATCAAAACCGATGAAACTTGTTGTTTTTCAATAAATTCTGGCATTGTGAAAAGGCACAAGCATGCCCATCTATGTTTCTGGCACAGCATGCTTATGACAGTGGTGTTAAATATTAAGAAGGGAGATTGAGTAAGGCATTGTCTTAGTTACCTTTCTGTTGTTGCTGTGAAGAGAGACTACGACCAAGGCAAAGTATGGAAAAAAGAGTTTGTCGGGGCTCACAGCTTCAGAGTGTTAGAGTCTGTGACTAGCATGACGGGGGCATGGTAGGAGGTAGGCAGACCGGTGCTGAAGCAGAAGTTGACAGAATATACCCTGGTCCACAAGCACTATGGAGAGAGAGAGACTGGGAATGGTACGGCTTCTGAAATCCCAGTGCTCAATCCCACTGACACGTCTCTTCCAAGGAGGCCACACCTCCACCTCCACCAACTGGGACCAAGTATTCCAATATATGTGCCTGTGGAGGCCATTCTCGTTTAAACCATCGCAGGGATATATGGAAATTTGTAGTTTCAACTTCTGTGTAAATCTGAAACTATCCCAAAGTAAGTTTATTTAAACAAACAACCAGTCAGAGATGAAACACGGTTTTTTTATTCCAATCATTTCTCACCTAGGCTCACCAACTTCTTGGTGTTGTTTTTGCAAAAGTCTGCCTGAAGAGGGGGTGGGTTATCTTCTCAGGCTGTTCAACTGCTTCCCCAATGAATCCAAGTAGACTGTGGCTTTATACCTGCATGCTAGGCTCAAATTGAAGTGATGAGCTATCTCCTTGCAAAAGCAGGAAGTACTTGGAGAGAGCCCCAGAAAGGACCTCTAGCTTCATGCCCTGTATGCCTTTTATCTGGGCTCCTTCCAGCCTCATTCCACTCTGCTCTTATTCCTGGCAAAATATGTGCCTCTACTCACTTCTCTTCTGTCTTCCTCAACTGTACAGAAACTCAGACTCAACACCAAACTTCTGCCAAGTTGGGCAGACACATTATGAAAGTAAACCAACTTCAAAGTCCATAGACAGAACAGGTACAGGGTGGTACTCTGTAGCATAGCCCTGCCTCCTTCCAAGGAAGTTCTTAGGCTAAGGTGCCTGCAGCAGCAGCACTTCCTCTGGGCACAGGAAGTCCTTACATCATATAAGCTCTTCCCTATAGCTGTTTCCCAACCTAACTACAAGCTTCCTGAAGACAGGGACCAAGTGAATACATCCTACATACTTCAAAAATTTAACAAAATGCTATATCATCCGCTATCTCCCCATTCTACTCAATATCCAAGGCACAATGATATTCTGCACCCCTTCTCTGAGGTGCAGCTGGCTCTCTGAGGCTCTAGAGCCTAGAGTCTGGGCAGTCCCCAGGCACAGCTTGCTGTCATGGCAACGAGGCATCCCTCAAGTAGACTTCACTCCATGATGTCTTGGAGCAGCTGCTGGCACTGTATCTCCACCGGTGCCACTTCTGCTGCCCTGGATTTTGCAGTGCCTGGGATAATAACACAAATTAAGATATCTTCTAGTTTCTATTACTGGTTTTGGGTTAATCACTTTTTTTCCGTATTAGCGCACAGGAAAGAGACTGTCTACAAACTTACCATTGATTTCACTGAAAAAGACCTTTAACTGCTCAGTCATGTTTTTTTCTAATATAATTCACTGCTGCCAAATTTATTTACTGTTGCCTTAATATGGCTGAGTAAATCATGCCTGTATGCCTGCGTGCCATGCCCACGCTGAGGCAAGACTTGCTAATGAGCTGTTTGCCGTGTCCTGAGTCTGGGTGTGCAGTGGTACTGAAGTGCTAGGCATGGGAGCTAGTGAGGAGTTCCTACTTTATCTCTGAAGGAGCCCCAGTTTAGGGATGACAACCCTAAGTGAAAAAGTGAGGGGAATAAAAAGAAAAAAAAATCTACCATCCATCCCCCAATGTTATATTTTCACTGCTGTTAGAAAGCACTTTTGAGGCAACATTTTATTACAGTTTTGAAACTACAAATTTTTCTTCCTCTATTCTCATCCAGAGAAGGTTTTGATATCTGGAAGCTTGTGTATATAGTTACCAAATTGGAGAATCCCTCATATGAGTGTGAGTGTGTGTGTGTGTGTGTGTGTGTGTGTGTGTGTGTGTGTGTTTTCTTATGTATAATCATATGTAACATAATTTATGGCATTTGCATATGATTACATAATACATAAATTATATATAATTTTATGTATTCTACATTATTATAGATGATTATAGATAATTATAAAAGTATACATAATTTTTGTTTGAAGCTGTACATAATCATAATTAAGTGTAATTTTATGCATTAATAATTATACATACTACAACACACATACATCATTTAATAAATAATATGTATTGGCAGTAGGAATATTTGAGGTGTAACTAACTGAGGCTTTAAATGTCAATCTATGTGTTTTATGGACACACTAAGCATGAGGTAAGAGAGGCTACCACAGAGAGAGAAGGAAGGGGGAGGCAAACTCAAAGCTAAAAAGCGGTGTCTGGGTCAAACACCGGTTTCATTGGCCTAGAAAGTGAAATCTTGGAGGAAAGCTGACCTGGCCAGCAACCTCAAGCCACCTAAGCTGGGAGTAAAATGATGAAATCGAAGCAAGTCACTTGGCTTTCCGTTGAATGGCGAGCAATCATGAAACACCGCTGGGAGACTCCAGTGTGCACACCTGAGTACCAGGGGACCTAGACTGCAGGAACACAGGGAGAGCAAGCACGGGACAGAGGCGCACCCTGGGCCCCCTTACTTCCCCACAACCTGGTCCATGATTGATGCACCACTGGTCCCCAGAACTCTGTTAGCTGCTGCTTTCTCACCAGCTGTACTGGCAGGTTAGGAATCATGGGATGCCTTTTTAATTGAAATTAATAATAATTAACATACTAACTAGTGTTGAAAACAAACAAACCATTATTCTTCCTTAACCACTGAGGGCCAGTAATTTATCTTTGTGCTTGACAAGTCCTCAAAAGAGATAAATCAATGTTAAACCTGAACTTTAATGACTTGGAAGTTTGGGAGGAAAAAATAAACTCATCCCTGAATGATAAAAAAGCAAGAGTCAGGAGATCTCTCGGTTATTCTACAAGTCGCTGTATTCCCAGTGAAAAGAGCATCCCCATAAATATGACTACTTACATGAGAGCCAAATAATATATCTTAATGCCTTTACAAGTCAGCTTTTATTTGTGTTGAACTCATAAGTATGCCCCAATTATTCAAAAGCAGGGTAGCTTTATAGGCAGGATTTGCTGTTCAAAACAGACAACCCGTCTCCATGTCACAACTCTATCAGCATCTCTGTGGGCTCTCTGTACAGGAGTGAAAACTGTAGAGAACGGAAATGCCACGTACTACACAGATTTGGTGCACATAATGTTCAAATTTGAAATCTTCCTTACAGCTAACGTTTGTCTACCTTCACATTGCCAGGGTATGTTTGTGTATGTGTTAATTCATTGATTATGAGCTTATAGTTCTAAAGCTCACAGAAGTGACCTAAGGGTATGTGTTCAGTGTGGGGAATGCCAAAGCTTATAGAGGAAGGACATATTTCCCCATGTACCACAGAAGTAGCCATTAGCACTATTTCAGTATCTGTCCTTCTGTCACAGAGCTGTGCATTGGGAGTGAAAAGTGAACCACAACTGAGTGCATGATGTTAAGTTGCCACACTGGAAAAGAGGAAAGAAGTTGGAATTAATCTCCATAGCACTTTACTTACTGCCCACAGTATTTCTGTCTCAACATGTAACCAGCATAAAATTAAAGTGAGGTATCTTACATAGGCGGTTTAGTTCTCAGACATCTCAATTATTACCAGTCAGGTTTCACATGCTTAGCGGCCACACAGAACAGGGATTCATGAAACAATCCAATTTTAAATCTTTCTGTCAGTCACACAGACAGTAGGCTCATGTATCCGTTCATAATCTTTGACTTACAGTAATAGAACTAATTAGTCTGGGTTCTCTAGAGGAACAGAACCAACAGCAGATATATATGGAAGGATATTGATTCAGTTGGCTTACATGATGCCCCTATGTACTTCAACAATGGTTGACTTCACACTCAAGAGGCTGAGAACCCGGTAGCCACCCAGTGCACAAGACCAGATGTCTCAGTGGTTCCAGTCTGAAACTAAAGGCTTGGAGGATTCCTGAAGAGCCAGTGGTCTTCAATCCACTATGGAAGGCCAAGAGGCTGGGTCCTAACATCAGTGAAGAAAGGTAGCAGTGGCCACATGGTGCCCACAGGGTAGAGGACCTTACTAGAACAACTTGATGGCAAAAAGCAAACTCTTTTCTTTCTCAGGCTTCCTCTCTCACCTGAGCTGCCACCAGAAGGTCCCTCCACGTTTAGGGTGTCTTTCCACTTCAAGTAAACTGATCAAGAAAATCCCTCATAGGTGTGCTGAACTGCCTGTCTGTTGGTTGATTCCACATCTGGCTAAGTTAACCACCAAGATTAACCATCACAGGTGGCTTTAACAATGTGTCTGTGATCACAGCTTTTAGGAGGGAGATGAGGAAGAAGCTATTTCCAGCCTGGGAAAAAATGAAAGTAAGGGAGGAGGGTGAGGGAAGGAGAGAAAAAGGGAGAGAAGAAGAAGGAACCAAGGAAGCCTTAATCAGTGTAGATAATCCCAAGGCTAGACCAACATCCAATAACCTGTCAAGTTGCTGTCTGCATTTTCTCCAGTTTCCCCATGGTTTCAAAATAGTTCCTGTGTGTCCAAGTAGTGCAAGTTCCTACCCCTACCTCCAAAGACAGGAAGCAGAAGGATGGCTGAGAAAATGAAACAGGGATCTTCCTTTATTCGTGGAGTGGAAGGAGAAAGAAGGAGGAGGAGAAGAAGGGAGAAGGGGAGGAGGAGGAAGAGGAGGAGGAGGTGGAAAGAAAAAGCCTTTCCCAGAAGTCCCTCTTTATCTCCTTGCCAGAACAGATTCTGTGGAAGGAAGGTCACAGCAGCAGCCGGGTGGACTCAACACATGACCTGTGACACTTCCTCCAATGCTGTGTAAGAAAATGTGTCTCGTTGCCTCTGTAGGAATACCAGGCACTACTGGATTCTCCAGCAAATATGTGCTGTCTACACTCTTATAAATATCACATTAATTTTATCTAGCAGTAAAGTCATTTACCCAGATTATAAAAAAGAGGTTGAGCCGTGAACCATCCTACAGTGCAAACTGGCCACTTTTTTTACCCTCAAGTGCAACCCACCTGACATGGAAAAAAAAAAAAAAACAGTTCATGAAAATTGAAAGGATAATTAAAGAGACTCAAAGCAGTGTCCTCTCAAAGGTTGAGAGGAAGCAATATGTGAGGGGATGACCCCCAAACCTTAGAGTTAAGATTATTTATTCATTTGTGTCCCATACATGTGGGTTTGTGTGTATCCAATTCGAAAGTCCAATTTCAGAGCCAATCCTTCCCAATATAAGCTCTGGTTTTTGTAAAAGTTCACAGGCACCCTAGCCAAGCCTGAAAGGCAGATCTTAGAACTGAATGATCTACCTGTAAAATAAGAGTTCTCAACCTGTGGGTCAAAACCCTTATTCTGCATACATTAAGATTCATAACAGTAGCAAAATTACAGTTATAAAGTAGCAACAAAATAATTTATGGTCAGGGGGTCCCCACAACATGAGGAACTGCATTGAAGGGTCACAGCATTAGAAAGGTTGAGAACCACGCTGTAAAGTGTGAGAACAGCAGATATTCTTAAAAGACAGTAAAAATATTGACAGCACGCTGATTCCTAGGCCTCGAAGCATTTTTATGCCCACCATCCCTTGTGATTTGAAAAGAAAATACACTAAATCTCCAAATGTATTTAACAATTTTAAGGTTCAGAAAAGTTCAGCAAGTGGGTCAAGATGACACTTGTGGGCTAGGATGAATTATTAAAGTCAGAAGTAGGGACTACACCACTGCTCCTGACTTTTATGTGGGTGCTGAGGATGCAAACTTGGGACCTCAAACTTACATAGTGAGTACTTTATCCACTGAGCCATCTCCCCAACCCACTTTTTCCATGTTTCTTATTTCAAAGTAAAAATTGACAAAGGAAAAGGAAATGGTGATGTTATGACTTACACTCTGAATGTGACTAATATCACAAAATCTTATGTTCCGTGCTCTATCTCATTTGTGGTCATCACATTCCTCCCTGCAGAGGGAGCAGGAGATGCTCACAGTGATGTCTGTGAAGAAGGCCAGTCGCTGGGGATGAAAGTGAAGAACAAAGGCTTCTTGGGCCTCCCCACTTGGTGGTCACTGAGGCCAGCCAGAAGCATCCTCCCCTTTCCTCCACAGCCCTGTGGCATTACTGTTTCTCCAAGGGCAATGATGTTTATTTGCCAGTATTAAGAAATAGCCGTAGCATGGACGTGTAAATGATAAGTGACCTGACTGGATTATCACCCATGGTATACATATTTCAAAGCATCTCACTGTCCCCATAAACTTGGACAACTACAAAGTGTCATTTTTTAAGGTAGTTTAAGAGTTAGTTAAAGTGCTAACTACCACTTGGAACTATTGTTTACAGATTAGTGATGGGCTGACGGTGAGGTCTGGCTGGACTCTGGCCTCCAGCTGCCCCAGACATACAGTTCCTGTTCTTCCTTACTCAAGTCCAGCTGGGAGCTATTTTGCCAACATGTTGCAGTAATCTGTATTTTTGTATGTGATTTCTACTTTTATAGACTCATTTTAGAATAAAATACATTTTTATAAAAACGAAAAAAGAAGAGCATATCTTCTGAGCTCAACAGCCAGATTTAAATCCTACCTTGTATATTTTCTACCAAAGTCATTTTTGCCAAACCTTCCCCATCCTTATTTGTAAAATGGGGGTGATAGAAATAATAAGGATTAAATTAGACTAATGTGCTCACAAATACAGTAAACGCATGAAACACTAATCAGTAAATTTATATCAGTGCTATTATTTCTCTACTATTTTTACTAGATGTCATTTCATATGTATACACCTTCAAATTCAGATATCTGTATGTTCATAATACAGTCAACTTCACTTGGTCCTCTCCCTTTTCACCAAAAGAAATAGACTCAGAGGGCTTACTACTTCCCCAAGTATTACAGTTTATTGCTTACCAGTTCAAGTCCTTTGTGTCTGAAAGAGTTCCTGCCAGCATGGTCTCAAGACTGAGGTGCAGAAGAGCAATGTCAAGGGGCCCTCTCATGTTCCAGAGATGGACTTTCAATAGCACACAGTTTGGTCTTGAGGTACCAGGTCCTCTGGACCTAGGATTAATATCTACCACCAAATATCAGAGTAAGAATTTCCAGGGTCCAGAGTACTCGACCACAATTTCTTCTTCAAATGTTAAGCATTTTTAAGAGAAAGGAAAGTACCACCATATAATGAGACTCAGGAAATTGTGGGCCTAAATGTGCCAATCAAACAGAGCAGGTGGCTAACTCTTGGGTTGCTCCCATCTCTGCATCCATCTGCTGTGAGAAAACACTGTAACCAAAAGAACTTGAGGAAGAAATGGTTTAGCTTACACAGTCCATCACTGAGGAAGTCAAGGTAGGGTCTCACTCAGGAGCTTGACAGAAACAGAGGATTGTTCAGTTGCTGGCTTGCTTACTGGTTCACTCCCATGTTCATGATCAGTGAGCTTTCTTATGCAGCTCAGGACCACCTGCCCAGGGAATGGTGCCGCCCATAGTAGGCTGGGGCCTTCCACATCAATTAAGACCATCAAAACAATGCCCCACATATGTATCCACAGAACAACCAGATACAGGCAAGTACTCAATCGAGGCTCTTTTCAGGTGATTCTGGGCTATGTCAACTTGACAGTCAATACTAACTAGGAAACACAGTAAACAATGCAGGAACTTCTATCCCCTTATAATGTCAGATGGCAGCTGGGTGATTGATGATCCACGAGTATTTGTTCGTTTCTCCCCAATGGCTGAATTTGGGCAGAAAACCTGATGGTGAATTGGAGACTGGACAAGTCAGTAAGAAGAGGGCATGAAGAGGAGCCAAGCCTGGAGGAAACGCCTCCAAGGAGCCTCCTAAGTGACACAATGGCAACCTAACAACACATAGTCATCACTTCCTTGTTCACAAACTGTAAGCCTGGGATGTCCATCCTTACCCCAATAGCTCTTCAAGGAAGCATGTAAAATAGCACTATTTCACTTCTTAGCCACCTGCTCTCAGTCATTTGGGGTTCACTTACAATTGACTGATTAATTAGAAAAGTCTTATGGTATAAACATGAATCGCTGGTTTCAAACAGGGAAATGGCTGATATAAAGCAACCAACTTGGAAATAGTGCAACTACAAGTTTCAGAAATTCCAGCCTCTTTACACACACAATGGTAATTAGCAGTTCTTGGTGATACTGAGGTGGAACAAATTGTTCCAAACCTAGAGACCAAAAGCAACATAAATTCTATTTGATTGTCATTTTGTTGGTCCAGAATTTGGAATGAGCCTGGGAACTCCTGCTTATCCCACATAGGTTGGGGCAGGTGGCAGTGAGATTCATCAGTGTTGGATGTCCAAGACAACCACTCATAGGATCACAAGATGGGAGCTCCTGTGAGGATACTAGGTTTTCTGGCAAGTCAATCTCAGGACAGTTGGATGTCCTTACATGGTGCCTTTCTTCCTCTAGATTATTCTAAATAGACAGCCTTTCACTGCCCTGTCCTGGCTGTCAGGTGCTCTCTCTCTCTCTCTCTCTCTCTCTCTCTCTCTCTCTCTCTCTCTCTCTCTCTCTCTCTCTCTCTCTCTCTCTCTCCCAAACCCAGGGCCTTTGCACTTGCTAGGCAAGTGCTCTATCACTGAGCTAAATCCCCAGCCCAAGTGGCATCTCTTATGCCATGCTGGGTAGATAGTTGCTCCAGTCAAGAGCAAGGACATGGGTTCTACCTCTCAATGGAGGGAAATAAAGCCATGAAGAGATTGTATATTTAATAATGACATTTAGACCCTGGTGCTACTGAGATTTTTTTCCCACAACAAGATAAGCTGGTGATCTTATCAATTGAAAAGATGCCTATCATCAGAAGGGAACATGGGTATGTGGTGTTACTCCTTCAACCCACAGCTTAAAACCCTGGTCATCTGAATCCAGGCTAGCAGCTCATTGGATGCCATTGGTTGCTTAGATGAAATTACAAGGCTCCTCCTCTGGTCTGTAAGATACGCTGACATCTTGCTTTCCTCCCCAGCACTGGGCAAACGTCCCTGAATGGTGAGAGCCTATCTAAATGGGCAGAGATATTGATTTACTTTTCTACCTTTTTTTTGAAAGCTCCTTGTTTACCAAGTGCTGAGCAAACATCAGGCAAATGGTGGACTGCACTGAAATAGATCAAGTGAAGGGAAGCACAGGCAGTTCTGGCTTTCTTAACACAGAGCTGGTTAACCATCAAGCATACACACACACACACACACACACACACACACACACACACACACACGATTGCAAAGTGCTCAATTTGTTCAAACATCATTATTTGCCAATTGATAGTGCAGCTGGCCCAGATGGTACTGGGTAGCACTGTAGAAAATGTTTCCAATCAATCTGAAACTTGAGCTCTGTCTGAAGAGAGCTGACTGAAGGCTGGGATGAACTGAGTGTCCATGTCATGGTAGGGCCACATCTCCCAGGATAGAGTATGCAGCCGGGTGTTTAAGAACAAAATTGATTGTGCCTTTAGCAAAGGGAAAAACAAAGATGTTAATCTGCCTCAGTGGTGATTGATAAACAGGGGTTTAGAGATTTCTAGGTGTCTTTGATATAGAGGATATTTAAGAATTGGTTTAACTGGGCATAGTAATATATACCTATAATCCCAGCTCTTAGGAAATTGAGGCAAGTAGATCTCAAGTTCAAGGGCAGTGTACCCAACTTAACAAGCCTGTGTCTCAAGGAAACAAAAACCAAAGACAGGAAACCACTTGTCAGCATTGTGTTGCTGCTAACACTCGAGAAACAGAGGTGCTGTTTGCTCAGAATAAAAGCCAGAGGTTCCCTCGGGTAGCCAAACGGAAGCACACTGACGCCACCTGTAACCACACCTTACAAGAAAGTCACTGATAGGGTGTGAAGTAGAGGCCCAGAACTCAGGTTGGCTCACTTCCAATACACAGCCCAGAGGGTCAATATGGTCCCTGAGAACAGCCAGGGAGAATCCCCAGAGAAGAAAGCTTTCTGTAATTTTGTCCAATTTTCTGATTTAAGTGGGCTGCTGATATTAGCAGAATCCAAGCAAAAGTATAGTAGGGCATTCTGGGGTTTGGTGCTATGTGGTGGTATTGTGTTCCCCAAAATATTGTGTACCCTAATAAACTTATCTGGGGTCAGAGAACAGAACAGCCACTAGATACAGAGGCTAGAAAATGGTGGCACTCACACCTTTAACCCTAGCCTTCTGGAGGCATGGATCTCTGTGAGTTCAAGGCCACACTGGAAATAGCCAGGCATGGTGACTCATGCCTTTAATCCCAGGAAGTAATAGCAGAAAGCAGAAAGGTATATAAGGTGTGAGGACCAGGAACGAGAGCTGGTTAAGCTTTCAGGCTTTTGAGCAGCAGTTCATCTGAGATTCATTTGAATGAGGACACAGAGGCTTCCAGTCTGACGAAACGGGATCAGCTGAGGAACTGGTAAGGTGAGGTGACTATGGCTTGTTCTGCTTCTCTGATCTTCCAGCATTCACCCCAATACCTGGCTCTGGGTTTGTCTTATTAATAAGACCATTTAAGATTCCTGCTACAGTGCTAGGTCTTTGTAATATCCTTGAGGAAATTGCTTCAGTGGAATAAGTTTGCCAAGCTCTGTCTTCAGAACACAGTTTCAGCAGTTGTTTTGAAGGACAGTCACTTCACCCTCACCTTTAACTCAAAATATGATGCACTTTTTCATTAAAAACCAAAATTCATAGATGGCTTTCCTATCCAATGGTTTCACCTCTACAATCAATCAAGTGCTTAATCATTGGAGGAAGAGGAGGGGAAGGTCTAAGTGCCCTCACCTGAACCTGGCATGGACAGGCAAGCACAGGACACAGCCCAGCATTCTCACATGTCCCTCTGGAGTGGTCCTGCTGGATTTTGACTCTTTCTTCTAAGAAGAAAGTTGATTCTTTTCTGTTGTTGTTGCTGGTTTTGTTTTAAGGAGGATATTTTTGCTTGTTCTGGTGAGATCATTTCAGGAGAATAACAATTCTAAGAAGACTCTCTTCACTATATATTTCTCTTAAAATCCAACAAATACTGCCATACATCTCTTCCTAATTTTCTCATTGTGTGAGCACCAGTGTTTGTACACAGACTAATATGAACATTAAAATACTGTAATTTTATGGAACCATAGTCATTTCTGTAGTCTACTTTTGGTAATCTGACATGACTATATTTAGTGACCTCCTACACACCCTTGGCAGAAACCAGGAGAGAAAAGGCTCCTTCCCAGGAAAAAGGCCACTACTAGGGCACAACTCCCATATCTACAAGGACCTACAGGAGAAACTGAGAGGGTAAACCCATCTCATTCAAAGGATGATTGACGGGTGCTGCTTGCTGTGACCCAAAGGGGAAATGAACTCCAAACTCTAGTATGACAGGTGTATCCTAATCAATGGCTGAGCTTTGAGCAAATCATGCCTTCTCCAACTTCAAATGTTGCTCCAAGAAAGGACTTGAGAGTGGTGTGGTCTCATGACATCATCTTGCTTTCAATGCAGTTCTGCTAGTCTCATCAAGACAGGCCTCTGTTTCTTCATTAAGAACAGCATACCATTCTAGGAAGAGACATTTTAACAATTAGTATAATAGGACTCTTGGATTCTTGGGAATATCCAGCACTTGCTAGATTCCATAAAACAATTGGAAAAGGGGATAGGATTTCAGTGCAAAATGAAACTTGAAGCTTCCTTTTAAAATGCTGGCATTGGTGGTACACACCTTTAATCCCACTACTCAGAAGGCAGAGGTAGGTATATCTCTGTGAGTTTGAGGCCAGCCTGATCTACAGAGAGAGTTCCAGGACAACCAGGGTGCTTACACAGAGAAATTAAAAAAAAAAAAAGACAAACAAATAAATGCTAGTGAGGTATACACAGGCTAGTGGCTTTCATTTGTTTAACCATAGGATAAACTTCAGGTGTAGAAATGGGAGCAGGTGAACAGAAATCATGCTCTATAGAGAATAATAGTAGGCTTTGTCCTATGTGGGAGACATGGTAGTATGGAGGGACTCTCCTTTAGCCCTGGCCCTAAATATTCATTTCCTCACCTTTCTGAAAACTATTTTTTCAAACTTGATTTGGTTTTCCCTGAGGAACTTACAATTTAATAACGATACAGCAGCAAGACACAGGAAAGTGATTGTTTCGATCAACCTGTTTGCAAGGGGACAGTTTTTCCTCAAAACTAGTTCTGACTGTCATCCGGAAATATAGCAAGTATCCCAGGGTAGGGAAGGTGTGAAGAATGGTGCACTGGGTCATTAAGATATGAGTGAATGTGCTCTAGGCAGGAACCAAGTTTGTCCATGTGAGGTCTCAATAGAGCGACCCCCAGGTAGACCATTTGGGAAGAAGCAATATGGAGGGAAGGGGCAAGCAGTAATCTGGTGTCATGAAACCCAGGCTAAGGTAGTGCTACATCCTATGGGGGGAAAAAGTGCTTGGGACTCTAAGAAGAATTCAAAACTGAGACATTTAAAGTATGAAAAATAGCTTCCCTTCCTGGCCTGGAAAACCCATTTGCACTGTTCCCGTAGATCCAGACAGCACTGTTCCTGTGGATCCAGACAGCACTGTTCCTGTGGATCCAGACAGCACTGTTCCCGTGGATCCAGACAGCACTGTTCCCGTAGATCCAGATAGCACTGTTCCCATAGATCCAGACAGCACTGTTCCCGTGGATCCAGACAGCACTGTTCCCATAGATCCAGACAGCACTGTTCCTGTAGATCCAGACAGCACTGTTCCCTGTAGATCCAGACAGCACTGTTCCTGTGGATCCAGACAGCACTGTTCCCGTAGATCCAGACAGCACTGTTCCCGTGGATCCAGACAGCACTGTTCCTATAGATCCAGATAGCACTGTTCCTGTGGATCCAGACAGCACTGTTCCTGTAGATCCAGACAGCATTGTTCCTGTGGATCCAGACAGCACTGTTCCCGTAGATCCAGACAGCACTGTTCCCGTGGATCCAGACAGCACTGTTCCCGTGGATCCAGACAGCACTGTTCCCGTGGATCCAGACAGCACTGTTCCCTGTGGATCCAGACAGCACTGTTCCCGTAGATCCAGACAGCACTGTTCCCGTGGATCCAGACAGCACTGTTCCCGTGGATCCAGACAGCACTGTTCCCTGTGGATCCAGACAGCACTGTTCCCGTAGATCCAGACAGCACTGTTCCCGTGGATCCAGACAGCACTGTTCCTATAGATCCAGATAGCACTGTTCCTGTGGATCCAGACAGCACTGTTCCTGTAGATCCAGACAGCATTGTTCCTGTGGATCCAGACAGCACTGTTCCCGTAGATCCAGACAGCACTGTTCCCGTAGATCCAGACAGCACTGTTCCCGTGGATCCAGACAGCACTGTTCCCGTGGATCCAGACAGCACTGTTCCCTGTGGATCCAGACAGCACTGTTCCCGTAGATCCAGACAGCACTGTTCCCGTGGATCCAGACAGCACTGTTCCTATAGATCCAGATAGCACTGTTCCTGTGGATCCAGACAGCACTGTTCCTGTAGATCCAGACAGCATTGTTCCTGTGGATCCAGACAGCACTGTTCCCGTAGATCCAGGCAGGACTGTTCCCGTAGATCCAGGCAGGACTGTTGTTCCCTGTAGATCCAGACAGCACTGTTCCCGTAGATCTGTATTTCAATTAATTAACTAATTAATTAATTAAATCTTTCTGTGCAATCTCCAAATTCCTGACCCATGGAATCCATATGATAAAATATTGGCATTAAGCCAAATGCTGGGTCAATTTGTTATGCAGCAATAGTAGTAGGTGGATATAATTGTTGACCTTGAATGATTTACTAATTGCTTTTGCCACTTAGTGATGAGGTCTAATTTTGTATTTCACTCCCTCTCCATTAACATGTTTCTTTTTCTCTGCTCAGATGCTCCTGGGATTCTGTCTCTATCTCTTCATGCAAATATTCCCTGGAATATTGATTCCCACGCCCTTTATCTTTCTTGGAATGTGTTGAGCCTGTCAGTCTACATACACAGGCATTTTGTTCTGTGTCTATTTGAGTGCTTTGTGTGTTTGTTTTCCTAGAACACTGTTAGAATTATTCTTAAGTGCAAGAGTGGCTCCCCACCAGTAAATCTGAAGAGTTCAAACCATTCCCTCTACTGCTTAGCTCTTGCTATCTCAGATCCAAGGACAATCAATAAAAGAGCCAAATAGCCTCTAACTATGGACTCAGTTTATTCTACATAATAATAAATGCTAACAATGGGCATGACTTCAGTGATACTTTGCGTCTTAAAACCTAAGGCTCAGCATTAGCTTCCATAGTATCCATGACACCTAGCCATGCTTGGTTGTCTGTGGTGTGGCACACAACTCCTCTCAGCCTCAGAAATTGATGGCTCTTTAACTATAAATCCCCCAGCAAGATGTCTACCTGAAACAGCAGCACCCATAAACACAAATAAACAATCACCTCTCTGTGGAGGCCCACAAAGGTTTCCTAGTGAGATCTGAGCTTGCTTTACCCAGCAGAGCTGCATTAAAGGATTGCTTGACCATGTGCATGGTTTCTAGGTAACTGGAAGAGTATACACTTGGCTGAACTAGGGGGAGGTCTTTTGCTCCACCCCTTGGCATTTCTATAAAGAGCCCTTTAGAAGAGACAGAAGGGGCCAGTGGATAAGGATCCAACCCTCCAGAAGCTATGCTGTGTTTCTGTTTCTCGCCCCTCTATCCTTCTATCTAAATCTCTTATCCCTCACTCCTCAAGAGTATCCTAGTGTAAAATGTGGGAGCTGGTTTTCCAGCTGGCCTCCCACAGATGGTGCCAGGAACAGGGACAAGGGCCTTGGTGAAAGAAGTGTCAGGGGGCATCATGGGTATAAGAAGGCATGCCTGATAAGGAGTTAAAATATAAAGGCAGTGGTGTTTTATTCTCAGGAGTGAAAGTTATGTGACAGAATGCCGAAGTTGAAAAGTGAAGTTGTAGCATATATTTTGCTATCTAGGTTTCTTTCTTTTTCTCTCTCTCTTAATTTCTATCTATAAAAATTAAGAAAAATATGTAAGGTAGAATATAGGAACATAGTGTAAGAAGACATTTAGAGTAAGAATAGAATTAGGGATATTGGGTAAAAGGAAATTTAGGGTAAGGTAGAATAAGATAAGCAACAAGACAGAGGACTGTGTTCCTTGATTTCCAACTATGGGACTATGAATGCAAATTCCTGAGAAGAATCAGAGTCATGAAAAAATACTATGAGCCGGGCAGTGGTGGTGCACGCCTTTAATCCCAGCACTCGGGAGGCAGAGGCAGGAGGATCTCTGTGAGTTCAAGGCCAGCCTGGGCTACCAAGTGAGTTCCAGGAAAGGCGCAAAGCTACACAAGAGAAACCCTGTCTCAAAAAAACAAAATAATAATAATAATAATAATAATAATAATAATAATAATATGAAAGAAAATGGGCAGAAAACAATTCCTATGGAAGCTTTTGGCCTATGGATAGCTTAGATCTAAGCCCTGAGCTACAGGGAAAGAATTCCCCCTCAGGCAGATGGGGGGTGAAATAAACCTCTTTACTCTGCTGGCATTGCCACTGTATAAAACCATTGTACCATCAGAATTAATTTCCTCTTGGCCATGAAGCCAAGTTTAGGGAACAGAAGTCTTGGGGAAAAGCTAGTAATCTTTCCCTAAAAAAAGTGAAAGCTTTTCAGATCTTTCATTCTCAGATCTCTTTTCTTCCTGTAAGGACAAAATTAGATTCACCTAGAAATAACATCTATCTGTATGGGGAAATCACCTGTAATTACTCTAAGAAAAAAACAAAAATATCTTGGAATATGACAAATCCTCTTTGCTAGTCCTGTCTCTCCTTCAAGCCAGTAAAAACAGCAGCCAGAATCTCCTACAGTCAGAGCCTATGCCCAAGAAAGTGCAGGCAGAAAGCTAAGCAGGGGCAGCATCCCCCAAGGTGGAGCCATGGCAAAGGCAGTGCAGGACCCAGGAAGAGCTGCTGGTGTGGAAGAAGTTAGCATAGAAACTGAGCCTCAGCTAAGGCATCGGGGGAGGGGACAAGTGGGGGCAAGCAGAGGATCAATCCTAGAAAAAAACTCTTACTGAAAAAGCTTTATTTCAAGTACTTCCATTTTCTTCCTCTGACCCAGAAAGATGGGGGAGCAAGCCCCTGGGAGTTTTTGCTTCTGGCACCAAAGCACCTGTCCAAATGTGTATGGGCAGATAGACATGGTTGCTGTGGATGATTGATTGATAAATAAAACACTGATTGGCCAGTAGCTAGGCAGGAAGTATAGGCAGGACTAGCAGAGAGGAGAATTGAGAGAACAGGAAGGTAGAGAGGCGGAGAAGAGGAGATGCCAGCCTGCCATCCAGGGAGCATCAAGTAAAGGCAGCAGGTAAAGCCATGAAACATGTGGAAACATATAGATTAACAGAGATGGGCTGAGTATAAGAGTAAGAGCTAGACAATGGTAGAACTGAGCTAATAGTTGAGCAGTTTAGATAATATAAGCATCTGTATGTTCATTTTATAAGTGGGCTATGGGACTGCCAGGGCTTGGCAGGACTCAGAGAGAAAAACTCTAGCTACACATGGCCCACTCTCGGAAAATGTCAGGTGAAGGAAATACACCTATCAATACCAGCTCAGGGAGAACAAAAATCCCCTTTGTTAAAAGAGCAAAATCTTGACTCAAAAACCTCCTGTGGTAAAAGCAAATGCTTGAATACAGACAGTGTGAATTGAAGTTTTCTCCTAGACCCAGAAAGGCAGCATGGAAAATGTAGTTTGTTCATAATGGCATGATGATATAGAGAAAGGCATTTGGGGAAATGTAGTCTGTAAAAGAGATACCAGTACTGCTCTGCCCAAAAACTCTGTTTTTTTCAGCTCAAGATGCTAATTTTTTCACAAGCTTTGTTAGCTTGCCTCCAGGGAATGAGAAACAGGTAAACAGCTTGCCTGTCAGGTGGGAATTATTTGCTATGAAAAAGCAAGATGGCGAATTGAACATAAAATAGGCATTCTTTGTACTCCTCAAGGACAATGGCAATCTTAAGAAACAGCTTTTAAAAATTAGGAAGGGGGAAGCCAGGCGGTGGTGGCGCACGCCTTTAATCCCAGCACTCGGGAGGCAGAGCCAGGCGGATCTCTGTGAGTTTGAGGCCAGCCTGGGCTACCAAGTGAGCTCCAGGAAAGGCGCAAAGCTACACAGAGAAACCCTGTCTCGAAAAACAAAAAAAAAAAAAAAAAAAAAAAAAAAATTAGGAAGGGGGAAACTGTACCTTCAGAAGCTTGCTGGCTACCTGAGTTTGGTACAATGTGTTAAACAGAGAAATATCAGCTCCAGAAGAACTGAAGTAACTTTCAGAATGATATTAAAGCTGACCACTAACTCTGAACTTTCAGAAATAAAGCAGTGTTGAGTTCACTTATAATTTTTACTATGGTAACTCAGGATTTGTGTACTCTCTGTCTTGTTGAAAGAAAATAAATTAGTTCTGCTAAGAGATTCTTTCTGGATGTTTGCTAATAAAGTTTCTTCTTGAATATAAGTTTGGTAAATAGCTCTTCTAAGAAATCTCTTCTAGATATGTGCTAAAGTTTGTAAAATATTCCTATAGAGTTTCCTTTTGAATATAAGTTTGTAAAAAGTGTAAATGTTGAATGTAAGTTTAAATGTTGAATATAAGTTTGTAAAAAGTGTAAATTTTAAATGTAAGTTTATACTAGAATTGTTTTTATTACTCCATCAATATCTGTCTAGTCCAGACAAATTAGATAACATTAATTTTTAAAGGATAACCAAATCAATCACATTAGAAGCATCTTGAAGTTTTTATTGTTCTTTTACCTTCATATATATTTGAATATTTTTATGATAGCTTAAAATATAATTTTATGATCTCAGTAGCCCTTGGAACACTTAAGTGAAGGTGTCATAATTAGGGGAGCTTTTCTGCCTTCTTTCTAAGTTTCCACTCTTCTGTTTCTGTTTAGAAAGGGATAGGCCTCCCACAAAGAGTTAGTTTGTAACACTGTCAAGTTAGTTGGTAACACTGGTATAGATGAGCTACCTAAACAGCTAAAAGTGTTTTTATAATTAGCACAGGTTTTTGTTTACTTGAGTGAATACTTTGAAATGATTTGAAATGACTGTTTTCTCCGGTGAATCAAAATAGTCTCTCAAAAAATTTATTGAACATCTGTTAGGAGAGAATTTTGATCCAGGAAAAGGGCTTGGTGCAGCTAAGACTACTGCAATCACCTTAGACCCATTCCAATAAGGATATTCTATCTTTATTATCCTCTACTCCTTTACTGGGAAGTGTGACAGCTATAGAGATCATTGTGGATGTTTGCAAGTTCTTAGTAGGGACCTGGGTTAAAGCTGAGTTAAGCTCTGTACCCCTCTTGCCAGAGGCTGGTGGCCAAAGACGGGCAACTTTCTTCATGATAACTTCCTGAATGTATGTATGTAAAATTAATCAAGAAGGATGACCTAAGACAGGCACAGTCTATCTGAGGAGCCTGGGGCGGGGGGCCTTTTTTATATCAAGAAGGGAGAATTGTAGAGGCCCATAATGGTTTCCTAGTGATATCTGAGCTTGCTTTACCCAGAAGGGCTGCATTATGGGATTGCTTGACCATGTGCATGGTTTCTAGATGATTGGAAGGGTCTACACTTGGTTGATATAGGGAGAAGTCTTTTGCTCCACCCCTTGGCATTTCTATAAATAGCCCTTTAGAAGAGACAGGACAGGCCAATGGATAAAGGTCCAGGCCTCCTGAGGCTGTCCTGTGTTTCTGTTTCTCGCCCCTCTATCCTTCTATCTAAATCTCTTATTCCTCACTCCTCAAGAGTACCCTGGAGTAAAATGGGGGAACCAGTCTTTCACCTGGGCCCCCACACCTCTCCCAGCTCCCCCTCCTAAGGCTTTTTGTCATGGAAGCATTCTTCAGTTACTGTTTGTTAAGAGAAAAAATTCAGAAAAGAGAAGTTTGAGTGGAATTTTATTTAGCAAAGCAAACAGCCCAGAAGAGAGATGGGATGGACTGCCCTAAATCAGAAACATGCCAGTAAGTTCTATGTTGTGCAGTATAAAGTGTTAGTTATTTAGCTGCGTTGTGTTCTTACCCTGCAAGGAAACGTCACGAAACACGACAGAATCCGCTTATAAGAGTTTATTAGAGATACAGGGATAGAGTGCGCAGGCCTGTGGGAGAGACACGTGCGTGGAGAAGAAGAGAGGAGAGAAGAGAGAACTGGGAATATGGCGCTCCGCTTTAAAAACCGGCTGGGGGCGTGGCCAGGTCACGTCACTACTCCACACATGTGCGTAGATCACATGGTCACGTAGCACGCTTACGTAGCCATGTAACGTCACGGATTCTGGTCACGCGAGATGCCTTGGCCGGAACTTGCTAGGTGGAGATGTCCGGGTCCGCCGGGTATCCTGGCTACGAGAGACGCTTTGACCCGGAAATGGCTAGGCGGAAGTGTCCGCCTGGTAAATGGGACCATGGGGGGCGTGTTGTAAACCCTTCATAAAGTCTCTAATGAATATTTATGAGATAGATGACCTTGTTTCCCTCCCAATAATGGTGCACTAGATCTCTCTTTTGGGGTATTTCTTCCCCATGATCTCCACCAAAGAGGGGGTGTCAAAACCACAGGTAATTAAAGTAATATGAGCTCTTTAGAGCACACAGCCCCTTCATTGGTGCATATATGTCAGAGAATACCCTCAAGCAGTGGTTCTCAACTTTCCTAATGCTGCAGTCCTTTAATGCAGTTCCTCATGTATTGAATACCCAGGGATCCCAGGGATTTTGCTATGTCCAGCATGGGATATCTGAAGGAAAAAAATCTACATACAGTATGCTTTTATGTCTGTTAACTTTATTCCTCTAAGACAAAAATTCTATCAATACAACTATAGCACCATCAGGCATTCAGAGCAGGAATAACTCTAGACACACCAAGCTCTTTATCCATCTACTTTATTTCTCTGGTCTGAAATCCTGTCTACATAGTTTCAGTTCCATCTGGTTTCCTCTCATAGTCCTGCTAACAACTAAGCTCTTAGGCTTCTAGCCTCATCTTTGTCGTCTATATCCTCATTCTCCATCTCTACTACACTCTACTCCTGGCACTAATGGACTCTACAAGAGTTCTGCATTACTGCCTACAAAGCCTCTGCCTTCCTCTCTTCTTTCTGGCAAAGCCATTTTGTCTGCTCTACAGAAAATGTCTGCCCTTTCTATCCCTGGCCACTCAGTTCTCTGCCTCCTCAGGAATGTTGTTTTACCTTCCACCTTGATATGTAAAAATCTCTTTTGTCCTCAGTCAATTGCTCTGGAGAGCTGCTAGGCCCTGAGGCAGGGGTATGGTCTGAGCTTCATTTGCACAAGAAGCAAAGCTATGGTCAGCTTTCTCTTAGGCTCAGGGGGAGTTAGTTCAACAGGTCTAGAAATAATTGGGCGTGCAAGAATTTCATAGTAGAAGACAGCTGAGATATTAAGAGCTGAATAGCACCAAATATTCATAATAAATGGCTTGCCTTTTGACAGACCCTTGGCCATCAAAGTATAGCTTTAATACACAGCTGAGTCTCTATAATATATTCTTGTGGCTTGCCACACTCATGTCATGGTGACCTCCAACCATAAAATTATTTCATTGCTACTTCATAACTGTAACTTGGCCACTGTTATGAATGGTAATGTAAATATCTGATATGCTGGGTATCTGATATGCAATCCCGTGAAAGAGTGGTTTGTGTGACCCACAGGTTGAGAACCACTGCCCTAAGGGCTTAATTTCTGATACAGCAGGAACCACTAAACTGTGGCTTCAGGGGTGCTTGGTCACAAAGGGCACCCTGACCACCAGGAGACACAGCTACCAAGAAACAGCTGCAGCATCCTCAGTCACTCATATCTAGCTCCCTGCTTACCCAGTGTCATTTTCAGTAAGGAGACAAGGAACTCCTGAGGTGAACACACACTCTGCTTGCAAACAGAGTCACTCAAGCATCATGCAACTCATAGACCACAGCCTACCGCTGCCTCCCTGGTGCTGGGATTAAAGGGCTGTGCTACATACCAGCTGGCGAGAGAATTTTTGCTAAAAAGTCCTCTTCTGTCCAGGACATGACATCATCAAATGCCTTTGTTCAGCAGCACTGACCTAGCACTAAGCAGCAGTGCTTCGAATCCTGGTTCTGGGTGTACCTAGTTGGACCTCTCCAGGAGCTTTCAGCTTGTTTGAACATGCCTTGAGTATTTCTGTAAAAAAAACTCAAGGGTACTAGGCCAGGGGTCACTAACCATACTCAGGATCACAAATGGCCCTCAGAAGCTAGGCTATACTTAACTGAGAAATTTGTCTATGGGTCTTGTTTCTCCTGGTCTCCCATGCAAATGACCCCTTGTCACCTCTCCACACCAGCAAGTGCAACATATGTGTTTGTATCTCTGTATTCCTAATCATCCCCCTTTAGCTACTGTTCAGGGGGGGTCAAGTGTGTGCCCAGGAGCCCAAGATTAATCCAAGCTGTAAGAACACTTTATTTTTTTCTGATAAATTTGTAGAAAGCACCATCTAGTTCTATCTTACAGGAAGGAAAAAGGGAGTGGAGGGTCAAAAAAAAAAAAAAACTAGAAGAGGGGTCTGTGTACTACTACAGATGTCTTGAGTATTAAAGTGTGAACATCTACACACCCAGCACCAGCAAACTGCATGCCCACTTACACACATATGCACACACATGCATACACACAGGCACACACATACATACGCATGCACATATGCAAAGTTAATATTATCTAAAAGTTCTTCATACATATTGAAAAAATGACTAATATTGCTAATATTCCCTGCTTCATACATATTGAAAAAATGACTAATATTGCTAATATTCCCTGCAAATTAGTTAGCACAGATCACATCTTACAGTCAGGAGGCAGATCTATTTATTTGTGAATTTCCAGTGGCCACCAGGGTATCTGGTATTCAAGAGGCTGCTGGATGCTGTTTGTGGAACCAAATGGGTTGCAGCAATTTTAGCAGCTTTGACTCACATAAGACAATAGTGCAAACCACAGCTGTCCCCCCAAGAGACTTCACTTTCACCTCCTGCTAGCCATGAAACAGGATTTTTGTTGCCATCCCTTAAAATGCAAATCCACACAATAAAGTTTTGAGTGACATGGGTTTGTTAAAACGTGCTTTATGGAAGGAAGGAATGAGTTTATATCATGCCAAATAGTTTAATAAAAGTCCCATTAGATTTATGTATTCCCCTCACAAAAATCTCTCTTCAGCCACCAGCTATCAAATCACTGCCACGTTTTATGGATCGCCTTGTCTTCCCACATCAAAATATAGTCTAGAATTAGAAACAGTTCATCTCTGACCCCAATTTGCATGTCCTTGAAATCAACACCACAGTCTCTCAAGCATCTGACCAGCCCCACCCTCTGCAGAAGACAGAAGAGCATCCTTCACACAGGCTCAATTTTCAGAAACCCATGAATGTGTCCACCCCAGAAGAATGGGTCACTCCCTGAGTGTGGGGGAGGGAGCTTGTTATGCTCAGAACATGAGATTGCTCTTAGCACTATTCCAAAGCCAAGTCATTTGTTGCAACAAGGACCCAGGGCTTCCCTAACAAGGCTGTGAGGTGACTCCTCCCCATCCAGCACAAAAGCCAGATCAATAGAAGTCATCTTTTTACAATGTGTATAAGGAAAAGTGTTTAATTACATAAGAAGACCAGATTTATCATTGAGATTTTAGAAGATGTAGACAAGAATGAAAGTTGAAAAAAAAAATCACAGACTTTAGTTGTTTTCTTTCTCCCTTTCTGCAGTTCCAGGGGTTGAATCTAGTTCCTTGCATGTTCTCCCAGCCTTTTATTTCCTTTTTTTTTTTTTTTTTTTTTTTTTTGAGACAGTATGTAAGTTGCCCAGTATAACCTAGAATTCACTCCATAGCCCAAGCAACTCCTGAACTTTCAGTCTTTTTGTCTGGCCCTCCCAAACATCTTGGATTGCAGGTCCTTGAAAATGGAGAAAAAGGAGACCATGCACCTAGGGATGCATGGAGAAAAAGGAGACCGTGAGCCTAGGAATGCAGGAAATCCAGTGGAGGGATAAAAGGCAAAAACAAAAAAGACCTACCCTTGGAGGACCCAGAAAGAACACAGCCTCAGAAAAACACTTCAGTATTAGATCTCCAACCTCCAGAACTCCAAGGGCGTAAGTTGGTGTTTTAAGCCATGAAATTTGTGGCAGTTTGTTACTGCAGTCATAGACAGCTAAGACACCACAGAGTGAAATCTGTTTTCTCTGGTCTTCCTTAAAGGACAGACCTAAGCGAATGAATGGTTCCAGGTCTTCCACGAGCACCATGGCAAAGCCGATCCATTATACTCTTCACTTGTTCTGCACTGCCATGCGGGCGCTCATTAATGCTCCCGCCACTGGGCGTTCCCGGTCTATGCAGGAGTGTGTTAAGAATCAATAGCTCTGACCTTTATTCCTTGTTGATGTTTTATCATCTTGGGCTGCTCAGCTTGACGTGAATTACTCCTTATGCCGCTGTTAGCTATTCACTACCATCCGCCACCCACAACCTCAGACACATGCCGGTGGCAGCTTCAACACACATTTCTGTGCCATTGGCAACTAATAAAATAACAGTAGAAGGAAAGAACTGACAAGAGTTTGCTGCTGAATAAGATGCTGGCCTTTGAGGGAGACCACCAGCACATGCCCTTGTGGAAGAAAAAGCAGAGGAAGGGCCCCTATCCTTCCCTTGAAGTCTTCAGTCCATCTGTTAGTAGGAAAAACTGATGTTCAGTGCCTTATTTAAGAAAAGGAGGCTACATTTCAGGGTTGGGAGAAACTTGGTGCCAGAGAAAGTCCCAAGAATCCACAAGGATGACCCCAGCTAAGACTCCTAGCAATAGTAGAGAGGGTGCCTGAACTGGCCTTCTCCTGAATCAGATTGGTGACTACCCTAATTGTCATCAGAGAGCTTTCATCCAGTACCTGATGGAAGCAGATGCAGAGATCCACAGCCAAGCACTGGGCCAAGCTCCAGGAGTCCAATTGACAAGAGGGAGGAGGGAATGTATGAGCAAGGGGGGGTCAAGATCATGTCGGGGAAACCCACAGAGACAGCTGACCTGAGCTAATGGGAGCTCACAGACTGTAGATTGACAGCTGGGGAGCCTGCATGGGACCAACGTAGGCCCTCTGTATGGGGGTGACAGTTGTATAGCTTGGTCTGTCTGTGGAACCCTTAGCGGTGGGATCAGGACCTGTCCCTGGCATATGAGCTGGCTTTTTTGGAACCTATTCCCTGTGCAGGGATACCTCATGCAGGGATACCTCACCCAGCCTTGATGCAAGGGGAGGAACTCGGTCCTGCTTCAAAGTGATACGCCATGCTTTGTTGACTCCCATGGGAGGCTTTACCCTTTCTGAATGGAAGAGGAGTGGATGGGGGGAGGGACTGGCAAAAGAGGAGGGAGGGAAAACTGTGGTTGGTATGCAAAATAAATGAAAAAAATTAATTAAAAAAGAAAAAGAAAAAGAGCCCTGCTTAAAAAAAAAGAAGGAAGGAAGGAAGGAAAGAAAGAAGAGGAAGCTAAATTTTCCATAATTCATTTTCTTTCTATAGTGGTCAGTGGTTTTTTTCATTCTTAGGATGAAACAAAACCACAACCTCTGTAAGAGCATGTGAATGGTGGGTCTTTCCCACAGTAAACGCATCCCACACAGAAAGACTGTGTCTAGAGAAACCAAAAACTCAAAGGATGCTTCCTCCTACGCTTTCCTCCCATCCTCAGTTCTTCCTCCTGCGAGGTGCCCAGTCCAAGCCGGATCCCCTGTGGTTGATGACCTCTTCTCCCTAGCTCACAGAAACTGCCCCAGGCTCTTGAAATTGTCTTTTCCACAAGTCCCCATCCCCCGCCCCCTTGTGCCGATCTCTAGCATTGCCTTTGAGAAAGCTCTCTCATTAATAAGTTCTGCACAAGCGTGTGTAAGTGAGAACACCTGGAGGTACCTCCGTCCCAGAGGACTTGTTTTCCAAATCATTTAAATAGAGTTGCAATCAATCTGGATAATGAATGTTTCAAATTAAGGCTTAACCCTTCCTGGCTGAATTCAGTCCAGGTGCATGTGCCCGGGGCAGGTGATTCAGGTCACAGGAGGCTGCCTTCATACATATCAGGTCACACCATAGGCTCCATTAGCCTAATCTCTGTCCCTCATTCCTTCCTTTTTGTTTGTTTGTTTTTTGATTTTGGGGTTTTTGTTTGTTTGTTTGTTTGTTTGTTTTTGAGATAGGGTTTCTCTGTGTAACAGCCCTGGCTATCCTAGAACTCACTCTGTAGATCAGGCTAGTTTTGAACTCACAGAAATCCGCCTGCGTCTGCCTTCCAAGTTCTGGGATTAGAGGCGTGCGCCACCATGCCTGGCTCCTCATTCCTTCTTGATGATATAGATTTTGTGGATATATTGTTCAGCATAATTATCTCAGGAACATTTATAGACTGTTTCCCAGTTCTCAGCAAGAGTGTTTCTTCCACCTGCTCCTCACCAATAAGCTCAGGAGGTCAGGAATCGCACCATCTCTGTGCTATGCATCAGTCAACAGATTTCTATGAAGGACTCAAGAACAAATACTGCAGGCCCTAAGGCCGTATGGCCTCCTTCGAACACCCCCAACTGTATTATGCAGCATGGAAGCAGCCAGAGAAGACATGTAAACAAAGAGGACTGGCTGGCTTCCAACCATCTCTATTTACAGAAGTAAGTTCAAATCTCTGCTCTAGATGGAAACATGACTCAAAGAATTGGAGGAACCTACCTGAGAATATGTACAAATATGGAGCTGCTACACCAGGGCCTGAGCCCAGGTTTGTCTGATTCTCTATCTAGTGATCAATCACTGAGCCTATAACGCAGTCTTTAGCACTCTGGAGAATCGTGACTTTGGACAAAAAGACCACCATCTTCACCTAGCCATGCCTTAACACTGCAAGCATGGCATCACCTGGACCTAGGATGTCATCCTTCTCTTCTGTCAAGAATAGGGCTTTGACATCCCAGACACATGCCACCTAGCATCTTCCATCTCCTAGCTCACCAACAAAACAGGAAGATACAACATTATGGGGCTGTGCGATGCAGTGTTAGAAGCTGTACTCCAGTGTCATGCCAGATCCTCCATGGACTGCTCTGAGCACCTTCTCAAGGGCCCTGCTGGCCTAACTTCATCTGTCCCTCCCCCTAACACTAGTGTATCCCTGAGGAAGAGGCGCCCTCGGCAGACTATCAGATGTGAGGATGCTAGCTGGTCACAGCTAGGATGAAGAAGGGTGGCAGAGCCTTTTCCTACATCCTATTTTTCCCATCCTTATCCTCAGACTTTTCCTCACAATTATTTTCCCAAGATCCTTCTCCTGTTGCACTAGAGTCCTTCTGCCCACGTAATGGAAAACAGAGTGGTCTGTGTAGCTCAGGTAGGCTCTTTGGAGTGATCCATTGTGTGTGTGTGTGTGTGTGTGTGTGTGTGTGTGTGTGTGTGTGTGTGTGTGTGTGATCAAAATGTTTTATGTTATAGCGGCTTGACTTTTTTAGCCTCTTTTTTACACTCAGCTCTCAGGAGAGTCCCGTAGAGAGATCAACATCATTTTGACCAAGGACAACATTTAGGGGCATCTAGCTTCCATGGCCTGCTCCACAGCATACGCCAGTCTAGCCAGCTCTGGCTTAACATTTGGCAGAAACTCTACCCTCTCCTAATATCTTCACTTCCATAAGCCCAGCTCCTAACATGCACCCACAACCCTAGTAATGGGGACAAGAGAGTGTGCAAGTTCATGCTAAGCATAATCCACATGTTCCTGCAGACATGGGAGCTAGGATTTTATCCTTCAATGGCATTCTCATTGTTTCTTTGCGCCACTGGAAATCCCTTTCGTTTCCTCTCTAATTGCATTGATTTATGTCATGGCATACCTTGTGCACAGAGCTCCGGATGATGGATAGCAGTTTGTTAATATCTTGTCACTGAGATGCAGTGGCTAGAACTGTGGTCAGAGGCCCAAAGCCAGAGTTTGTTCCCTCAATCGATTGCCTTCATTCTTGCAAGACGGGCAGACCTCTCTAAATGAGGCTAACCAATGCTGTGCACTCAGCCATAATTGTGGCTTAACTCTGTGTTCTTTCAAAAGTTAAGCCATGTGATTTGCACATAATTGGGCTCTCCAAAAGTCACACCTGCCTGCTCAAGGAAGAAATTAACAGTCTTGGCCACCTGCTCCCTCCCCTCCCGAATCTGACCTCTCTCAGCCACATCTTCCCTTTCTGACCCTCTACTCTCTAAATCTCTTTGGATTTTGACACCCAAGCAGATAAACTGGAACTCCTGTCACCACATTGCCAGGTATTGCATTTGTGGGCTGCAGTCTTCCTAATCTACAGCCAGGGAAGTTTAAGTCACAGAAATGGTTTAAGTTTAAGTCAAAGATAATGGTGTTGGCAGGGATGTTTTGGGGAGCCATGTGGCTGGCTTGGGGGATCTGCTCTTTTTTCTTGGCTTGTAGGCAGCCTTCTCTAGATAACCTTTCAACAGTCTCTCTGTTTGCATGGGTTTCCCCAATTTCTCTTAAATGAACACACCAGTGTTATCCGATTAGACTACAGTCTAATGACTGCATTTTACCTGGGCCCCCTCAAGGACAAAATCCCAGATATAATCTCATTCTGAGGAACTGGTCATGACTTTAACATTTGGGTTTAGAGATGGACACCAGTCTGTAACAAGTGGTAACTGTGGCTAGTTAGATATTAATATGATATCCCAAAGAAGTAAGCTAAGGTATCCTGCCTCAAAATAAATGGTCCCTGGCCCCACTTCCTTCAGTGTCCCCCAGCTGCTTAAAACTGGGGATTAAAGTCCCCCACCATGCCTCTGCCATCTCCTAGTAGGGAACACTGGCCTTCTCCCTGTCTCTCTGCCACCTATTGCTGTAAGAACATTCCAGAAATGACATACCCTTTCTCTTCCCCAAAAGGATATCAGTGATGGGGCATGTCTTCTGACTCCATCTGTAATCCTGCATCTCATAAAGGTGTGCATTCATGCCACCCCTGGGTGTTCTCACTACAAGGCTGGGTGAGAGACTTGGCACTGTCCTTTTAGTTTGGTTTTAACTTACCAGGAAGGAACAAGCCACCACCCAAAATAAAGGCTAGAAAGTGGATGGTATAAATCAAGAGGGTTTTCGCAAATAAGATCCATGTGTTCTTTGGAGACCTTGCACTGTTCTCATTCCCTACCCTAGTTCTGCATTGCCTCGATCCCCATCTGGGAGGTGAGCATAGATATCTGTTTATCTGGATAAATAGAGTACATCTGCCTCTCAGTCTGAAGGAAGTCCTCTGAGGTCTTCCAAGGTGCTCATTTCCCAGCCATCCTCTTTGGTTGAATTTGATTTCAGTTTTTAGCTTTGTTTTGTCAGATATGGTCAAGAGAGAACAGGCAAGGGCTGAAAGGCACAGGCCTCAACCCCAGCTGCCCTCGCGAATCACCCAGGAAACAACTACAGTAGTGAGTAAGCCTCCGGTCTCACTCCAGCCCTCTGGTATCTGGTTTGAGCCTTTGAATCTCACCAAATTCCAAGACCATGCAACCAGAGCTGGGGGCCTTTGCTGCATAACTAAAGACAAGCCAAGGGTCATAGCAACAAAGGAGCTTGGCTACTCAGAGGGTTTCCACCCAGGACAGGAAGCATAGGACTCAGGATTTCACAAAAGGCCCACGTTCCTCTGTGGTTTCCAGACTACAAGGTCTCTGAGATCCACACATTTCTGAAGTTCTCACACTCTTAGACACGCTTATTGGGAGTGCCATTTGACACAAATATTCTGGACAGCATTTAGCAATAATTGCCTTACAAAAAAATTTAAAAATCACCTATTCATTGACCAAGTGTGGAAAGACATCACCAACATGTGTGAGCATGCCAAGTATACACTCTGTGTATGGGGATATTCAGCAAGGCATTGTGCAGACTTATCACACAACAACCTTGTTGATGGTTTGGAAAAGTTCAGGACACACTGCCAGAGGGGCAAAGCATGAGGAAGGGTAAAGAATGGAGATAACTGCACATCTCAAGATGATCTTGTCCACGGTGAAGCCATTTTAATTTTTGTTCCTCCAGGTATGAGAGGATAGGGCTTTATTATATCTTTCAGAACACAATTCAACCCATAACAATTGGAAGTTACATAATTCTTTACAGTACATAAAATGACAGTGTAACACAGTCAATGTCATGACCAACAAATCAAAGTCCAAGTTAAAGGAAAAGTCATTTATTCAGGGATGTTTTAAGGAACTACAAGAGACATAGGGTCCCTTGGCCACTGGATAATATTCTGAGGGACTCAGAAAATGGTAGGTTTTTGTTACTGTTTGTTATTTGTTGTTTTCAGAGTTTTGTTTTGTTTTAAATCTGGGGCATGAGTGTGTGTGTGTGTGTGTGTGTGTGTGTGTGTGTGTGTGTGTGTGTGTGTGTGTCCACATACCTGTGGGTACCCACAGAGGCCAGAAGAGGGTATTGGATTCCCTGTAGCTGGAGTTGCAGATGGTTGGGAGCTGCTCACTTGGGAGCTAGGAACTGAACTTGGGTCCTGTGGAACGACAGCTAGTGCTCTTAACCGCAGAGCCATCTCTCCAACCGAGGGGTAGAGTTTTAAAGAGAAAAATCCGCAAGTATGCAAGTAATTGTGTACACGTTATGACTGATGGAAGCAAATGGTCAGATTTGGAGCCCAAATGTCTGCTGGTGATTGCTGTTTAGCTGCAAATCCTGCAAGAGTAAGTGATGGCCCAGGATATTGTGGTACCTGCGGTTTGAGCTGAGATATGTATGCATCTGCTCCTTCAGTGACTTCCCTGACCTATTCTGGTGGCTCAGAACCAAAGTGCCAGCCACCATCTTATGTCCTAAGTTCACAGCATGATTGTCAAGCCCCAGTACCTAAAATAACCTGGATGAGTGCATTTTAGCTTCTTTTCTTGCATTCACTTCAAGCCGAAACCTTTCTTACCCTGTCAGAGGCAGGTGTCTCTTTTACTCCCCTTCCTCCTGGCTCCTCCCAACCCAGAACATTCCATGCTAATTAACAGCTGTTTAATTATCAGCCCAGCAGGGAAGCAATCATAGCCCAGTCCTTAACCAGTTATTTCCCCCACTTAAGCTGTCCCAGATTTCTGGAAGGCTGACTATGCTAAATGCCTTAGGGAAAAGCAGTGTGGCTTCATGGAAAGTTCAGGGTGTTTGGAATCAATCCATCAACCTGAGTGACTCTGCCACCTTTCACACTGTTGGGCATGGCTTCTGAACCTCCATTTGGTCAGCTGTAACAATACTCCCCAGTTTTATTGAAAAGGTGAAGGATAGGGAACATACCTTGTCAACCAAAAAATAGTAAGTAAATGTGTTGGGTTACTTCCTGTTCTGTCATTGGACTGTCCTTACTGATGCACTGTAGGCACACAAAAAACATCTGTTGACTGAGAAATTCTCAGTTGAGAACCAGAAGAAGTAGGGGGTAGGTGGAGTTATTTGTGTCCCATATGTGCACACATGACAAAATAAGTGTAAAACTTGAGTCAGAACTGTGGGGTACCCGTCAGTCCCCTTTCTTTTTAAGAAGGAGTCACAAGCACTCCTGCTTTCCCATGTTTTTGCTTGGACATTTGTACATATGGTCAATGGCGCACTTTGGGGAGGCATTCTAAACCTATGCATCTAAGTTAATTGTGCTTTGTATTTTAGTAGAGGGGGAAGTTATGATTAAGTCATACAAATGTCACTGGGATTGCATCCAAATGGTGCTTTACAAGAAATAGGCTAAAATTCAAAGGCTAGAGAAGGGACAGTGAGTCAGGTGGTCTTATAGTTATTGTGAGGGATATCGTTTAGGCACTAGGAAAATGTTGCCCTGACATTA
This sequence comes from Peromyscus maniculatus bairdii, assembly GCF_049852395.1. Taxonomy (NCBI): domain Eukaryota; kingdom Metazoa; phylum Chordata; class Mammalia; order Rodentia; family Cricetidae; genus Peromyscus; species Peromyscus maniculatus. Next base: position 121,790,177 of record NC_134855.1, read on the forward strand.
AGGGATTTATCACACATAGAATTGTAGCATTGAAATCTTCCCCAGAGCTCTTTAAAAATGGCTTGCAACCTCATCTCTCTTGTCATGTTTATTTCAGTTGCAACAGAAAACAACCTAAACAACTAATAGGAGGGAAATAGTTGGTACATGACTCTACAGAGATGTAGAAATTAAAATACCATAGCTATGTAGTAGCATTAAAAATTTTATAGTAAGGCACTCAGGAAAGAAAGAACGCATGATTTCATCTACAATATTATTACTAATTATGTAAAAATTAAGTATAATTATGAATTATAAATGAACAAGAACCCAGAAAATAAAATCAATAGACTTGCATGGAGAAAGAAAAAAACATTTCTGGAGTTTTTCCGCAAGATATATTTGCTAAGACATTCTGCCAAAGTACCCCTATGATGTTTGTGGAGGATAGGAAGATATAGATGTAGAAAGCCTGCTCTAGGCTTAAGATGCCTGAGTTACAAAAGAAGGGTGATGTCCAGGGACTATGGCACCCTAAAGCATCACTGGTTTCCATTAAAACCTCATTTATGAAATTAAAATTAATTTCATGGAAATGGATTAAGCAGTCTTTTCATTAGTGTGCTCCTGGTCTAATTGAGTTTGGAGTGACTGGTGAAGTCATTCCTACACTGAGGCTCTTAACCTCAAGTCTGCTGTGGGCCTTTTGTTCCTAGACTGCTAGAAACACCATGTAGATAAGAGTCTTCGAACTTCCCCATGGCGGCTGGTAGTTGTACTTGCCTCCCAATGATCCTAGCAAGAAAAGTTACTATTTCACAGAAGTTATTCATGACAATGAGTCCAACACAAGAATCCTTCAACAGAAGTCAATAAAGGTGTCCCTGTGGTGAGCACTGGGGAGAAAGGCCTCCCTGTGAGACCACATTGGGGGAGAGGAGCTACTGAGGTCAGACTTCTTCCTTCCTAAGCTGAAGGGATTCTTAGCTTAAATTTGTTTCAAAGTAAAAGGTCTGGAAAAAAGGCACATAGTGACTGCCCTCCAAACTGAGAACCACACATTTGCTTGGACCTTTTAAATGTTTTTTGTATTAATGAATTGCAGCGCGCACGCACGCGCACACACACACAGAGACACACACACACACACACACACACACACACACACACACACACACACAGTCATGGGGGTGGGGATTTGAGAACGTAATGTCCTGAACCATTGACTCTATGCAATGTAACTGGCCAAAGACCCCAGCTGTGGCATTCTGAAGGCTGCAAACCTGGAGCAGTGAGGTCACACTTCCCCCACAGCTACTCCAGGCCAGGATTGGGGGGCTGAGGCAGGCCCATTGCCCTGGAAAGTTACAGGGTTCCAGCAATGACCAGATTTGGGTCCTCAACAGCTTGCCAGTGCTTCCTTAGTCAACAGAACAGTCAAGGATAGATTTGGTCAACTTTGTTCACCTGCCCTTTACTTACTGCACAGTTTCCTATATTTTCTCTCTCAATAAAATCTACGCATGTTTTATCCCATTTGGGGAATCTGTATCTTAGAGGGGATATGTGTATGCATATAAGAATGCACACATGAATATTCATATACATGCATATGTCTATAGGTGTGTGCATAATTGAGCTGTAATTTATCTTTTTTGGTAGCTATGAGCAATGTCAATACTTTTGCCATTTAAAAAAAAAACACCAGTCAACCCTACTTTTCCAAGTACTTTGCTATTAGCTATACCATAGCATCTGTCACTTTTTGGGAAAATATCCAAGAACTCAAAGCAACATTGTACAAAGACTTCTGTATAGAGTTCCTTCTGTATAAAGTCAAGTTTGAATTTTTCTGTCAAATGAGGCTAGCCTTTGTGGGTAGGTGTGGAGAATGCTGAAGTGAGAACTAAGCTCCCCTATAGAAAAGGAAGGGTCAAGTAAAATCTAGAATCTTTCCACTCTCCCCTTGGCCCTATGGCATCACTCGGGATTTGGACCTACTGGCCTGCTCTCATCCACACCAATGAGAATTTCTGACTGCACAGAAGAAGTAGATTCTGGACCACTTCCACAGAAGAGCTATCAGGAAGCTGCCAGGGGCTCACCATCAACGGGAGCTTGAAGAGTCAGCTTTAATGGCCTACAGTGCCTGCCTGTAGAAGCTCTAGCCAAGATCCTTTAGACTCTAAAGTTTAGAGAAAGAGTCCAGTAGGCGGACTCTGAGGTGAATGGGCTCCAAGTATTCCTTGTCCTTGCCTCAACTTCCTAAGAATCAACTGCTAAGAGAGAAGGCACCAAAAGAGGCATCCTGAGAGTGAGAAAGCCTCGCTGTTGAGAGAGTGGAAGCGCCAGAATTTCACTCCTACTAACGTGGAACTCCCGGGACAGGAAGAAAGTGCCCCCGAATGTTCTAGGGAGAATTGGGAAGAAGTAAATAGAGTGCTGGGTCACAAAATCTAATAGAAATAATAATAAATAGCCAGTACACACCCTTTCTTGCTGGTCTCTCATCCTTGATTTTATAGGTGTCAGACTGGCCGCAGCAATTGAGTGATAAAGGAAAGAATGCATAAATGAAAAGAAATTCCCTGATGAGAAGGAAGTCTGGTTATAGCCTGGAGCTTGCTTGAACTAACAGCTCCCAAATTTCATTTCTATCCAAGAGCTTGGGATTCTGCCTGGCTGCCCCAAACTGAACCATGGGAACAAGGAAAACAGTGCAGACTTCCCACCTCTTTCCCAGCCCTTGCCTTCTGGAGCCTTGCTCGCAGTGAGGCTTACCTCGCAGTGGTGGCTTTGTGTCTGCTGGAATTCTGTTTAGCTGGTTCTCAAATGTGAGATGCAGCACTTATAGCAAATGCAAAGGCTGAAAGCCTTCAGCAAGGTGAGCTATTCAGATTTTACCCCGGACTGTCCCTCAATCCTCAGCAGCTTCCTTTTCCTAACAGAAATGTTCTATGGCTTCTTGTATTTCACTTAATGATCCCCGACACCTCATCTTCCTCAAGAATACTTTCTCCATCCAATTCTTATTTTAAAGGAATTTTCTTTGGGCTGTTGTTAACCACTGACAGAGGCAAGCACCTGCAGGGGCAAATGCCTGTATTAATGTACCTTCAAAGTGTCTTTTCCCTTACTTTCAGATAAAAACCTTGATGTCACAAGCTGAGCATGGCCAGAGGTATCCTGTCTTTGGGTTTGATCTTTTAAACGTGTGTTTTAGGACTGTGCACTAAGCACATGTGTCTACTATCTTTCCCTCCTAAATTATGAACTTAAACTGAGCATGCTCAGGAATGACTACTTAACTGCGTGTATGCTCAAGAATTAGGCCCACCCCTGTATGAAAACGCACAGGCCACCTAAATAAAACCCCGGTGAAAACAACTCTCATACGCTCCTTACCTATGGCAGGTAACGATATCTCCACTACCTCCACTCTTTGTGTGTTGGCTCTGCCTATTTTGGCTTTGCACTCACCAACCTGTGAACTGACTCCAATCAGTGATACTATCCCCAATGTCCGGTTGTTCTGTAAACATGCTCAGACAATAAATGTTTATACAATGAGATCCTACATAGGATAATCTTACTTTTGCTGAGGAAAACAACATGTGCTCGAACACAAACATCGTTTACAAATAAAATCTGAGTTCATGACAACGAATTCCAGAAGGGTATTAAAGTTTGTACTTGGGTAATCTATTGGTATTGTCATTCCAGGTAAAGATGGCCCTGCAACAAGAAGGATTTGCCCGTAAAAAGAGAGGGTACAGGGACATCAATGAGATTGACATCAACATGAATGATCCTCTTTTTACCAAGCAATGGTATCTGGTAAGTTTCTCTACTATTTAAAATGGCCCTCACTTTGAAAGATGAACTATTTCTTTGTTATTGGGCAGAATGATAGACGGCACCCAAGTCAATGAACGCCTCTGCCCAATATGCTTGATTTTCTATCTATTACCTCCCATACATCTTACTCCCTACACTTCTACCAGGAGCTGGTCATGATCACATTGTCCTGGATTCTGAACAGGTCTACCTGTATGCCAGTGAAGACTTTTGAACCACCTGAAAGTCAAATCAAATACTTAGGAGAAGTAATCCAGAAGTGTCAACAGGCACAGGCAGGTGGGAGGGACGTATTGGAGTCATAGCCCCAAGAGTTAGAATCCAGTGTTTCTATGTGCAAGAGAACTGAGAGATCGTCAAAGGTGGCATTTAACACTGCCTAAAACAGTAATAGTGAACCAGACTTCACAGCGCTGAAACCTAGGCTGTCTCATGGCAAATACTTTCTGAAGACACAGTCCCTCAGGACCCATGTGGGTTGATGGAGCTATGTTTAGAAAAAGATTAATAGGGGCAAGAGGGATGGCTCAGTGATTAAGAGCATGTTCTGTTCTTCCAGATGACCCAAGTTCAGTTCCCGACACCTGTGTCAAGCAGCCCACAACTGTCTAGAACCTCAGCTTCAGTGGATGCCACACCACTGTCCTCTTAGGCAACCCACACTCACCTCCATAAACCCACACATTACACATAATTAGAAATAATAAAAATGAATCTTTTTTAAAGGAGATCAATGACTCCAAACTAACCTAAGTGGCAGAACACATTATAAATGACTGATTCATAAATGTCAGTGATGTCTTACTTTATGGAGGGTTAGAAGATGATGAGCAAGATAGAAAATGAAATGATATAGACTACTACACCATAGGGATGCATCCCCGTTTCCCTCCTGACGCTTCAGTGTTTGGCTATGCCTTATGCCTTTAGTCATAGAATTCTGAAGGTTTGGGTAGCTGAATGAACTTATGTCTGTTAATCTGGATGGGGTAGGTTTGTTGCAATAACAAATAACCCCCAAATCACAGTAGTTTCTTAAAATCAATGCCTGTTTTTTTCTGAGCTCCATCCTAAATGCTTCTACAGCACCTCAGCAAGGAAAAGAGATGATCTATACACAGTCTTGAAGCCTCTGCCTAGGTGTGACAAATAGCACATGAGCTCACATTGTACTGGCCAAAACCAGTTACATGAGCACTCTGAATGAGAAGGCACGGCGGGGCAGGCAGGGGTCGGTGGGGAGAGGGGTGTAATCTTTAATGTGGGCCTGGAAGGAAAAGAACAGTAGCTTTTGTGAAGCTTATTAATGACACTAATGACCTTCCAACAAAGTCTTAGTAATGCCCGAACAGCCTCTGGTCACAGTGGGCCTTTGCCAGCACACCTCCGACTTCACTATTTCTTCAGCCATCATTGAGAAAATCTGTACAGACCATATATGCTTGGAAAGAGGCTAGTGGGTGTATTAATGTGTGTCATTCCTTCATCTTTCTTTTTATAAAAATGAAGGAGGGGCTGGGATGATAGGTCAGACCATAAAGTACTTGGTATGTAAACATGAGGATCAGAGTTGAATTCCCTGAAACCATGTGAAAAACACTTGTAATGGTGCTTATCCATGGTGGCATGCACTTGGAATTCCAGAGCTGAGTTGTTTGTCAGAGACAGGAACCCTTTGGGCTCCTTGACTAGCCATCCCAGGCCACTTGGCAAGGCAAGCCCTCAACTGTCTCAAAACACAAAATGGTCATTAAGGAACGATGCCCAAAGATGACTGTTCCCTTCCACACATGCACATACACACAACTGGGCTGTGTGCACACATGCATCCACACGAATATACACATGAATACACACAAAAACCGAGGAGGAATTTATTTTTCTGTATGAAAACATATACTGAAGAATAGTTACCTATCTTGAATTTAGTTCAACAAATATTTTCGAATAAGATTTAGTATAGTGTACTAAAATTCCCAAGGTAAAAACTTTCCTCCAAAAAGAAAGGTTATTGTCATTTAGTAAAGGAACTTCATTCAGTAAAAACTCAAGATATTATGTGCTACAAAACATGAGCTAGACCAAGCTTTGACAGTAAATGTTTTATTCCCCATTTGGAAAGTTTGTTGTGATGGCTTCTCCAAGATCATTATATAAGGTGATTATAATTTTCTATGTGGTACCAGGAATTGAACCTAGGGCTTTGTGTGTGCTAGGCAAAAACTTTACCACTGAGCTATATGTCTATTCCTATAAAACTAGTTTAAAGATGGCAATGGAGTTTTGAGATAAGGACATTAGAACAATTTCAATCTTTACATAAAGCAGAAAAATCAGCTGTTTATATGAAACAAACAGAAGATGAAGCCTCTAAGGGTTGAAGTAGGCCACCCTAAAGCATGTTTCATGAAGGGTGTAGCCTTACGCTGGCCAGGCAGACCATGTCTGGCAACCAAATACCAGCATATGTCACAGCCCCAAACCAATCCCATTCTCTGCTTTGACTTCCTCTATCAGTTCAACACTGGGCAAGCTGATGGCACTCCCGGGCTAGACTTGAACGTGGCCGAAGCCTGGGAGCTGGGATACACGGGGAAAGGAGTGACCATTGGAATTATGGACGATGGTGAGTATCTCATAGCCCTCCAGTCATTTGCAAGAGAGTGTCTTTCACACCTCCAGACATGAAAGATTGGTGTTTGATAGAGGCTAATCAGGCAATTAGCGATTTTGATGCTTGACCTAATGCTCGCTTCGCCATACTTTGACAAAATCCTCCCCTTTATACAGATCAGTAATCATGATACTTGGTGATGCTCTCCACAAGTATTGCTTGAAGTGATAAATAAGAGACTAAAGAAACCAGTCTGTCCTTGACTTGCTTTCTTACTGATCCGATCCTTACAGCTTACCTAAAATGTCTTTAAAAACCCATATATGTTTGCCTTCTCTTCCCCTAGATCCACACTGTACAGTGTTATGGCTGCTGACTATGCATGGCCACTCAGAGTTAATAATTGGAGCTAACAGCAATTTAAAATTCAATTCTTCACAACAGCTCCATTTCATATTTTAGCATTTTGTTTTTCACACTATGGGGAATTAAACCCAGGGCCTTGCACCCTTGCTAGGCAGTTGCTCTACCACTCAGCTACATCCTCAGCTTCCTTGTTTTAGGTAGGCACATGGACTATTTCAACTGCTGAAATCAAAAATCCATTTCAATAATCACAGAGCATTCTGACAGTGTGGCTTTGGGTCCATGACAAGATTGAGGTTTAGACAATTTGGCTTTAATGTTACTTTCAAAATAAGCCCCTGTCAGGCAGTCTTTGATAATGGATATATCATTGACAGCTCCATATGTTACTCTGCTATGCAGGCTGGAGATTTCAGAGTTTTTGTGAATTTGTGTTTTCTTAACTGTGCGTGACCTTGCCTCTGGTGAGATCCTGCAACACCACCACTACCCTGCAGTCATTTTGCTGGGATGTCCCTTTCCCCTTGGTCAGCTCACTGGCTCTTCCACTAAAAGTCCCACTGTGCATTACATTATCGGTTTAATTACCTACAAAGCCTACATAGACATGAAACAGTGGAGCCTCTCCCTTCTGAACCTCCTCAAAGAACACTGTTGACTAAAAGCAAGCCTTTGAAGCAGAATTGATGGAGAAAACAAGGGAAGCCAGGCTGCTCCAAATCTGTTCTGTCTTTGTGGGAGCTCATTAAACAACAATGGGAAACAATGGCTCTGTAAGCCTCTGATGTGTGAGATGTTTTGAAGTGGATGTAAAAGCCTTCTCCAGAGCTGAGAGCTTTCCCTAGAAGAAAGGAACTGTGTGGAGAGATGGTCGGAGCTTATGAACATATTTTTTTTCCTTCTGAACACTTTGTCTTAGACTCCTTTCCAGAGCTGCTGGGGCCAGATCACTCAGAAAAAGAGGCATCTAAATTTGGAAGAAACCACCTAGGATGTACTGTGAGAGCCAGGGTTAACAGCCTGTGTGTGTCGTCTACTGTCAATAAAGAGGCCATCCTAAGCATGGCACAGCAGTGACAGCAGACACACTGCCCTGATCAACTTCCCAACAGCATATAGATGCCAGTGCAGTTTCTGTCCATAGCCTCCTTGAACAACACTCAAGCCATCCCTTCCAAAGTCGGAAAATGAGAAGGTGCCTCACTCTGCCCCAGACTGAGAGGCAAAACCCTTTAGAAAGCCCCAGAAGGATTTCCTGTTTGACCTTAGTTCTGTAGGTTAGTGGTCTTTGAAATTTCCCCTAAGTTGAACTCATCACCTCTCAAATAAAGTTCCTGATTTCTCTTTTGTTTTGGTCACATCTGCTACAGAAAAAACCACCTAGATAATTTTTTAAAGCTACTATGTCTCATAGTTCTGTGAGATGATGGGCTTTGCTGGGTAGTTTTGCTGCCGTCTCTAAAGAAATAAAAGAATATGTGTCCCATCAGGGAAGGTGGCTCAGTCAGTAAGGCCTGGGGACCTGAGTTGCAATCCCTTGCACCTATGTAAAAGCTGAGTGAAGCTGTGCACATCTCTTACCCCATCACTAGGGATCAAGGTCAGGTGCAGAGACTAGAAGATTTGGTTAGGTTTTCTGTTTTGGTTTGTTTTTTTTTTTTCCACCACAAAGCCTTAGGATGGCTGGCACAGCTCCAGTAACAGCGGCACAGCCTTAGTATGTATGGGGCCAAGATGCCAGCAGAAGGTGCTTAATGGTACTCCTAGCTTATAAGTCTAGCATCCCAGGATAGTTATCAAATGCACTTCCTGCTAGGCTAAAGCTACCATGTGAATGAGCTTGTTTGAGTCCTGCCCTCATCTCTCCTCCAGTTGTTCAAAGAAGGAAGGAATCACAGAGAGGTCGAATAACCTCCCTGAAGTCATCCTGCTGGTTATCACGGCAGTTAGGATCAAACTCCGCTCTTTGACTCCAAACACCTCCATTCACAACCATGATCGGGTGTAGTTGCAAGGCCCTGCTCTGTTGCTTTTTCCCCAAGGGCCATTCGTACAGGTACGGCATATGCTGAGACTCTACAGTCCTGCAGACCTGAGTGAAAGCTTTTCAGTTGCCCCTGGGTTTCTTTCTACAGTGAGTTCTGAGGTCAAAGTGTCTGATGTACCTCACCAGCATAAATAGACCATAATTCTACCCCAGGAATGACTCCTGGGCCCAGAACAGGCTCCAGCTCAAGAGCAGGCACAGAACTCCAGCTGAGGGGATTGAAGCCTCTGGCTTACCAGAAAGGCACATTCTGGAGAGACTAGTGTCAGCTCCCAACTGCCAACACCTCACTAGAAACCACTAGCTTTCTCCTAATGGCTTTTCTCGCCCAGCCATACGCCTCTTATTTCCATGCTGGAGTGTGCTCTAATCCATGGTTCTCCATGCCCTGTTAAATAATCATCCTTTTCCTCCCTGGGGCCAGCTTCATTTCAGAGGAGAAGCTAGTTGATGCTTTAGAAATGTCAGGATTTCTACAAATCTCTTTTACATCGCCGCTGTGATGAACCATCCATCTCACGGTCACTAAGCCCCTGACTGCTGACATTTATCCGGAAGCGTTATCCGTGGGCCCAGAGCTCTAATTGGTTTCACTGCTCTGCAGTGTGTCTAGGGGCCACCATCTCTCCACCAAGGAAGTGATGCAGCCCTCCCCAACACAGAAAGGGAAGGCAAAGCAGAGGGTTCAGGATAAGTATCCTCTTCCCCACCTCCGACGCGCCCAAGTCTCCTGCACCGTCATCCCTGCAGAAGCATCCATTTCTGGGCAGCTTTCTTATGAACACAAAGGCAGGCATTAACCTTCCACTCCTGTGTTGTCTTTTCCCAGGAATCGACTATCTCCACCCAGACCTGGCCTACAACTATGTAAGTACAAGCTGATTTTTAGGTGTGGGGAATGTGTGCTTCTAAGCAACCTGCTGCATCTGGTTTTCAGAAACACACTCAAGTATATGCAATATACATGCATGCAGAGGATTGATATCCACATACAGAAGCACATGCATGCCCAATGCAGGAACAGTCACACACACACACACACACACACGCACACGCACACGCACACGCACGCATGCATGCACGCACGCGCGCACATGCGCGCGCGCAACTCAGATATTCATGTGAAGACAGAACCACACCCACATTCTCCAGTGTGCACACTTGTGTGTGTGCATACTCCATCAACCCACCTTGTTAGAGCAGTTGCTCAGATATGGGAGCTGGCCAAATGTCAGGTGGGTGGCTTTTCGAGAAGAGCGGATAACAAGCTGAAGTTTGGAGGAACAGACTGCCAAGAAAGCAAATAAAGGGAGAGGCAGAGAGGAGAGCAGCATGGCAAGGCTTGAATCCACACCAGTTGCAATCCTCAAGGGAAAGGGATAATCAGACTACTGGGTGTTGATTGGCCAACACTGAAGACCAAGAGCCAGAAACTGTGGTAACTCACATTGCAACCATCACTCCATAAGAGGAAGAATAAACAGTATCATTTTTGACAATTTTTGCTGTTTTAAACATTTCACTGAGCCTCGCTTTTAAGGCCCCTCTACAAGCAAGTACCATCAGCAGAGACTCATAGCACAACCCTAGGTTTGAACTTCACACATACTTTTGCACCCAGCCAGTCATATCCTGTCTTCCCAATAAACCTACAAGCTCTTTAAACACAACCAATGTCTTCATTCCAACCTCGGGAGATGCAATATGCAGGCATCAGCCTGTTCATTTAAAGTTGCCCCAGCCGAGTTACACTTTCCCCATAAACTCAAGACCAGTTCTCTGAAATCACAGTGTCTCTCTCAATCTATGTAGAGTTGAGACAAAACCTAACAGTATCATTTGTCTTATTTTTGACTAAATATTTCCATGATCGTTAAGTGCAAGCAGAGTCAACCTGCTGAGGAGAGCAGTGAGGTCAGCAGATCATGATAGTCTCAAAAGCCGTGTGAGAAAAGAATTTACAGGGCCACATCTCCACATTACTAAGTGATTGGATGGCTTAGATGTGACGAGCTTACCCAGTGCCCTTCTAGGAAAAGGTACTTTGGGGAGGTACTTGTTTGGGTTTCCCCAGAAACAGACCCCTAAAACAAGAGTTTCAGCAAAAAAAAAAATTCTTTCCTTCTGCGCAATGCCAGAAAGTAGAGATGAAGACAAGGCAGCCATGATGGATAGGTGCATTTTCAAGCAAGTGACCACTGAGGCAGCTGGGACTTAACCCCGCTAGGACAATCTGAGAGATGATATAGACTAAATGAGACTGAGTACCAGAGGCATCTCACCTGGCATAGGACCTCAGGGGACTGGAGGGAGGGGGGCAGGATTCCACACAACTCCAGCAGTTATTGGCTTAGGGCTGGTCCCAGGAGATAGTTAGGCTGCCTCCCCAGGCTGGAGGACAGCCTCACCTGTATATAGACAGTCCCTCTCCAGGGACATGTGGGTGTCGGGCCCAAGAGACATGTGACAGCACCTGCTGCCAGTGTACACTTGGAAATCTCTTAAAGGTTAGACAGAAATGTTCTGTACTGTGGGAGCAAACTCCTCCTCTTTATTAATTTATTTTCAATAAGAAGTGAGAATTCTACCTGAAGCTGTTCAGCAAAGTTTCCTCATACTCAAACCAGGCAAAAATGTTTCCCAAAGCAAAGCTCTTTTCATAGCTTGGTTATTCCGAATAGTCAGAAAAGAGAGAGAGTGTGCTGGTAGTTCAGGGCTCTTTCCACTAAACTAAGAATTAAAATACTTTGAAAACTGCAAATCAATATATAAATGTAAGTCTTTAGTGTTAATTGAATTCAACAAATCCACACTGAGTCTGCTGAGTGGAGAGCAAAGGATAATAACAGCTACTTCTGTGATTATTCTATTGTTTAAAGGTTGAATTGAATCTCAGGGTCTGGTCCCATTTGTAAGTGCTCACTATTCCAAAAAATTAAAATTCTTTTTTTCCATCCCAATCGCAATAACCATGAAATGAGTACTGGCCAAGAGACTACTTTCGACCAAGTCAGAGCTTCGTTTCCCTGCCTCCCCGATGGATGCCACAGTCTGAACAGTTCCTGTAGCTCAGGATGGGGGAAGAGAGGCCAGGAGGGAGCAGGCACTTGCCTAGGAAGGGTGCAGTCAGGGAGTGTCTCACAGCAAGGCTTAGGAGCAAGCAGATAGGGAAGTGACTGTTCTGTAGCTCTTCGACCATGGCAATTCCAGACTTGTATCTGCAGCACGGTCCCAAACTGAAGCTGTGCTAAGTCTGTGGCTGAAGGAGTACTTCTTTAGGAATGTGTGGTGTGTGGAAGAGGTGGCAGTTGGCAGAGTTTGGGAGCAGGTAGGGCAGAATCTCATCTTTGCTTCATAGGCCTCCTTTGTTGAAGCCACGAGTCACACATGGCTGGTGGGCCTGTAAATTCAAAGAGGCCATTCCGGCTGTGTCGGAGTTTTCTCGAGGACTTGTGTTGAGACAAAGATTTGACGCTATCTGTGAATTCCAACTGAGGATGCACAGACATTTTTTTTAAACTTCATTATTCCCTAAACAACAAGCTGTTAGATAACAACTGCAGCATTCATATTATATTAATTACTATAAAACATGTAGAAATGGGCTCAGGTGTGTCCCATCTATGATCTCTCTTCTGTATGTGGCCCCCGACGGCTATGAATGTGACTCAATACAAAATAGTAAACTTACTTAAAATATTAAGAGATCTCTTTCATTCTTTTTTTGCAACTCAATGGTAAATTCTCAAGCTTGAACTTAGTAAAAGATACTATCATATCTAAAGGTAAAAAAGTTGGCCACACATGGCAGGAGGGTGGATCTAGGTTGGATGTAAATACCACACTGGTATGTAAGGGGCTGGCACATCAGTAGATGGCTTCCCTATCTTGGAGTGGGGCTCTGCCCCCTAGGAATACCAGGCTAGACTTCATCTAGAAGGACATCCCAAGAAGCCCTAGAAGGGTAAGGTGAAAAGATAGCAAAAAGAACGGGCAGCCAAGGAAGGCTTCTATAGAAAGAATTGCCAGAGGGCAAGGGCACGAATTCTACTAAGGAGTTCTGAGAAGCCCTGCAGGCAGAGCCCGCCTTAGCCTTTACCCAGCAGTACCTGTCAATCACTGGCTACAGCGGTACCTGTCAATCACTGACAAGAGCTACTACCCAAAAACAGCACTGGAGAGGAGAGGAAAGGGCTTTGTTCCTGGATCTTCTGGCCTGCCCTCCAGTCGAGCAGAATGAGGTCCAACAAATGAGGGTTTTCCAAAACCTGAGTATTCCGATGATTGTGTTTCAAACTGCATGCAAAGGTGGGTTCTAACAGTGTGGTGATTGTAGGAACTGAGTCAAACCTGCCATCATTCTGAGTCCCTACTTCCTAATTGTGTAACCTTAGACTTGGAACCTTTGTTTCTTTGTTAGTGAAAAGGGGCACAGCAGGAGTCCAGCCGAGTTTGCTGACACAGCCAGGCATTATTGAGATAATATGTGTATCAGGACTGACGCATACTAGACACTCAGTAATCTTCCGTTTTCTTCTCACAAGAGCTGAGGTTATAGCTCTGAGCAAGTCAGGTTATACTGATGGAGAAGCGGTTCAGGAGGGACTCAGGAAACAAGTGCAGTGGCTCAGCCCGATTCCTAATGAGCTCGGAGTTATCCGAAGGAAAGAAAAGGTCAGCTGACCCCAGTTAAGTTTAAGATTGTGAGGCTAGGAAAGTTAAGAGCAAAGAGTGGAGGAGACCAAAAATAATCTCAAAGATTCTTAGAATTCCCATCCAAGCAAAGTGAAAGGAAGGAGAAAGGGAAGCACCACTGTCTATGGCCAAGGACGGAATGAAGAAGGGTGCCCCCAGAAGGAGAATTCCTGATCACTTCTCTGCTGCAGATCTTTCAACTAGGAAGATATGCATGGGTCATTGGAGAGTTGGGCTGGTCCCTAAGGCAGGCAAAGGGACTGTAAAGCAATCCTCTTCTCCAAAAGAGGTGTTGTTGGTGTTTTTTACTCTTTGGGGGGGCCCACCACCCAGCTCCCAAATAAATCACACACAGAGGCTTATTCTTGATTATGAATGCCTGGCCTTAGCTTGGCTTGTTTCTCACCAGCTTTTTTTAACTTAAAATTATCCCATTTACCTTATGCCTCTGGGTTTTACCTTTCTTTATTTCTGAATAACTTTATTTTTTTACTCTGTTGCTGTTTGTATAGCTGGATGGCTGGCCCCTGGAGTCCTCCTCCTTCTCTAGCTACTTCTATTTGTCTCACAGATTTCTCCTTCTATATATTCTCTCTGCCTGCCAGCCCCTCCTATCCTTTCTTCTGCCTTGCTGTTAGCATTCAGTTTTTTACTAGACCATCAGGTGTTTTACACAGGTGCAATAACACAGCTTCACAGTGTTAACAAATGCAACATAAACAAAAGTAACACACCTTAAAATAATATTCTACAACAAAGAGGTTTCCTCTAGGCAGGGAAAGCATGCCTCCTCGTCTTAAGTGACCACAGAAAGCACACAGGAAGGTCGGCTGCTTCTTGCACTCTGGTCTCCATCATTCACCCTGCAAATGGGACTCAGCCTTTGGGTAGATCCATGATCGTATGTAAAGATCTGTCAAGATGCATGTATTTTTCCTTGAACTTCTTCTTGAATTCTTTTTATTTATTTTATTGTCTTTTTAAAATTTGTTTTGACTTCCTTTTGGTGCTAGGAATCAAATCCAATGCCTTGTACGTGTTAGAAAAGTCCTCTGCCAACAAGCTATGTGCTAGCGCACACAGGAACTGTTGAGTGAAGCCAAGGGGAAGATTCAGTTGACTGCAATTCCATCTTCTTCCCGAGACCCCTAACTCAAAACCCCCTTTAAAGAGGGTGAAATATACTCCCTGATCCCTGACTTTAGATTGAGCCTTGTAATTTGTTTAGAGTAACATTACACATGATCTACATATGTGTTTATGATTTTACTCTCCATGATTTCAGTAACCCATGGCCAACAGCAATCTGAAACTACTAAAAGAAATATTTCAAAAATACACAACTTTCAAATAGTCTGGTGAAATTTGGTACCATCTTACCCAGGACATAAAGCATCCCATTGCTCAGTGCATCCACACCATATACACTACCACCCATTAGTCACATTTAGCAGCTTATCAGATTGATTGTAGCAGAGCCACACTGCTTATGGGGAAGTAACTCTCATGAAATTATTTAATGCTGTGCCACAATGTCTATATCATTCTTCCACTTTTCCTCACTGCACAGACATTGTGACATCTCCAGTCATCATAAGGTAAGAAGAACAGTACATTTGAAAAGAGAAAAAAAATCAAATTTTGTTATAGCGTTACTCCAGCTATTTTATTTTATCATCATTCCATTTATGTTAATATCAGCTATTGCCATAAATCTTTTACTGTGCCTAATTAGAAATTAGAGTTTATCATATGTCTGTATTAATAGAAAAATACACACCATACAATAATGCAGAAGTATCAGTGTGCTGGCTCAGAACTGCCTAATGTGGCTCTATGAGCTCCCACATTCCTATTCTTCTGACATCACCCTTAAAAGAGTTTGCCCAGGCTAGCCCACTGAGCTGGGAAGAAGATGAGAGACACTGGAAGAAGAGCTGCCTCTGTTGCCATGGTCAGAAGCTCCAACACCCAAATTGTCCCCTGCACCACAGAAAGAAACAGAGCTGCATACAGGAACCCAACACCCGTCAAATGCCAGCTGAGCACAAACATACAAGGCCACCCAGGAACAGTAAAGATGCCCAGGCTAGACTGCTGGTATTCCCCCACCCCCAAACCTGCAAACTCCTGAGCTGCATAAATGTGTAAAGGTATATGTTAATGACACATCACTGTTTGTATATAGTAACTGTTACAGTTACCCATGCAAGACTCCTCAAGCCTCACATATTACACGATGCCCATCCAACATAAAGAGAACATACAAGTTCTTCTGGCTTATGAAAGGCTCACAGCCTTCTATTGGTCAATTTCTCATCGGTGTGAGAAGCTACTTAGGGGAGGAAAGACTTACTTGGCAGTCCAGTAAGTTCCAGGGAATGTGGTCTACCACAGTAAACAGGGCACTGCCATAGAAGCAGCTCCCGGCCAGAACCCTGGAAGCATCAGGCGGCTGCTTATTACAGGGCTGACCAGGAAGCGGAGCACAGCTGGAACTGGGGCCCAGACACACTGGATGTAAGTCCAGTCCTACCATCCCATCTGTAAGTCCAGTCCTAGAGGATCCAGTGCTCTCTTTTACATACATGGTACATACATGGTGCATAGACATACATGCAAGTAAAACATCCATGTACCTGAAAAGAAATGAGAACATTTTAATATAAAAAAAAATTAAATCTTTAAACCGTACACTGCTGAGTGTCCATGGTTTCCTCTTGTGACCTTGAGTCTGGCATCATCAGAGGGGAACCCACTGCATATTACTAGCTCACCCACCCACCCCCCAAAAAAATGCCCAGTCATTGCATATTGCCTTACTCACTCACAGGGCTGAAAATGTTAATCAAACCATCATAAGTCAGGGGCTATCTAACAGATTTCTTGGCAACTCTAGACCAAAGCAATTAAGGTTTGGGTCTCACAGTGTATGTTTCTTTAGACACTCCCCAAGACTCTGGTCACTAGCCTAGTCATTTATTTTGGCATTCACTCATCCTTCCAACAATGCCATTTACCTAAAATGTATGACTACATCTCAGTTAGATTGTCAGCTTTCTGTGCATCTGGTTTGCACATATTTGTAGCTTACTTAATACTTAGAATTGTAGTTATCAGGTATCTAATAAATATTTACATAGTGCTGAATATTTACTATTGTGAATGAAATCAAACAATGCCCCTCTGTTCATGATTGGAAAATCTGGCAGACAGAACCCTCTAATTCCCAGCTCCCAGCCACCTCATAGGTGGATACCACCTTTGGATTCCCTGTAGTGCGTGACACCAATGTCAGAAAGAGAGAACCATGGAAGCCAGGCAGCAGTGGCGCATGCCTTTAATCCCAGCACCCGGGAGGCAGAGGCAGTCAGATCTCTGTGAGTTCGAGGCCAGTCTGGTCTACAGGGCAAGCTTCAGGACAGGACCAAAACTACACAGAGAAACCAAATACTCATAGGCCTGAAGAAAAGATTCTCAAGGTAGGTAGTCCACACTCGGGTAGCCTCAAATCATTTATTTTCTATGGTAGCTTTAACACCTTTCCCCTGGCCTGGGTTGGTGAAACTATTACATGAGGATACAATTTGGTTCCCAGGTTGGAGGATGATAAATTAGACTTTGCTTCAGTTCAAATGTCAGATTATTATGGATTGCACAGTGTTGTTATTCAAGCGACAGAAGTGCTTAAAAGAGAAAACAAGGTCATCCCTGAGGACCTGCACTTCCTCCTTCCTCTGAGGAGTCCTAACAGATCACTGTTTCTGAGGAGGAACCTGTGGAGAGCTCTGAAGTACTGCCAGGGCTGAGCTGAAAGGAAGTGCCTTGGGCTTGGCAGCAGTGTGCACCAGGGCTCCAGGTGGCACAGGGCTGCCCTGATGAAAGAGTGACGGCTGGAGACAGGCCCTGTCCTCATCCCTGGGTGACTCAGATGTCATACAGTATTGATCACATACATTGCTCCAGGCTTTTAGGCCTATTAATATTTTAAAAAGTACATTAATAATGCATGTGAAATTGAAGCTTAAATACCCTTTGTGTGTGTCTTATTGAAAGGGAGTCGGGCTATTTTCAGCCATGTGTGTCTGTGTGTGTGTGTGTGTGTGTGTGTGTGTGTGTGTGTGTGTGTGCGCGCGCGCGCGCGCGCGCGCGCATGTTGACCAGTTAACAGTGAACTTCATCACTAGAAAGCCAGACTGAATAAATAGAACTGTCTTAGAACTGTCTGGATGATCCCTTGGAGAGATCCTAGGACAAATAACTATAATCTTATTCAATTAATGGATTAAAGGAAATGGTCCATTTTTACAAGGACACATTTGGTATGAAAGTGGACAAAATAAACCTAGTTGGATTAAATGGAGCTCCTTCCTTGGACTGCTTGTTTGTAGCACAATTACAGCTAAAAGCAATGGAAAGAAATCTAGTTAGTGAACTTCCACAAATTGCTCACGGGACTAGACTTCGCTCCACTGAACCTAGTCAATTTTCAAGAGATCTGTGTGTTCAAGTATGTGAGGTACTACTCTAAGGGCCAGGGTTGTAAAACGCGGGGTAAAATACCCTTCCTGCCTTTGGATGGTTTCCATTGCTGCAATGTACTTAATACTCTCTTAGAAAATAAAACATCATACACTTGAAAATGCAGAGAAATCAAGAAGACACTCAGAGCAAAAAAGCTAGAGTGAGAGATGTATTTAAAGAGTAGCAACTTGCACACTAGGAAGAGACTTGCTTTCTTGAGAGGGCATATGGCAACTTGCCTAGACATCCTTTTGGTGCGATTCCTGGCACATGGGTAGTTCCAAGTTCATCGGGAGATCTGCTTGCACTCAGAAGTCTAGACTGAAAGTGACCCTCAAAAATCACTTCCTTGCTCCAAAATTCCCTAAAAGCCCTCGACACAATTTCATTTCATACTCTAACTTTAAGTGACTTACAAACCACAGTGCTGTCTTTCACTCATGAAAAACTCGCCTAGAGGTCTCATTCCCCAGGGAGATCATTAGCAGAGAGAAAGAGAGTCCCCAAGCACACATGTATATGTTGGTGTACATGTACAGAGCCTTCTTCTATAAACAAATATTAAATTATGGAAGGAAGAATGGATGGATGGGTGGATAGAAATGGATGAACCATAAGAACCACAGTTAAGTTTCCACTGCAACCCAGTATCTGTTCTTTCCTTTAAAAATCTCTCCATCATTTTCTGTTGAAGACAAGTGTCTGGGTTATGCAGAATTCTAGAATGATTCCCATGCTTCCTTTCCTGGTGAATCACTCTCTGTTTCCCCTTGAATTGAGGCAGGAGCTATAAATGTGACCTGGTATCATTCCCATAATTGGCTTGCATTTCAAAATCCCATGAAGATTCCTAATCAGTTGAGTTTTAGATAATCAAATAGAAGATGTTCCCATACGGGCCAGAACTAAACAGGTGAGCACTTTGAAAGAAGAACTGAAGGCCAGACAAGGAACAAGTCAAAAGGATTTTAAGCATCGTGGTTCACCTACAGGCTTTGAAGAGCCACCAACCATCACATAAAGATGGTGGCCTACAATGTACTTTATGCTCCAGGGTTATTATTTTGCCATCAGAGCACTTAGAAGAGAAATAATGGCCTGTCTAGGAACTGAGGGCATCAATCTTATAACCATGAACTACTAAATTCTGTCAACAGTCAGTAATTTTGGAGAATACCCCCCAAGTCTTAGATAAGATCTCAGCCTCTGCTTGATTTCGGGCAGATATAGCAATAGAAATTAATATATGTTCCATTTTAGGGGAGATCTGAGCCTAAACTGATTTATCTTTTTATTTCTTGGCAGTTTTATACATACACTGTGTTGTCATCATATTCATACTCCCCATTGCCCTCAGATATCCCCCTTCCTTTCCCTCTGTCCCTTCTTCTTCCTGACTAGTTCTCCAGTGACTAAGTCATTATAAGAAATGACATCCTATCCTCCAGTAGGCATTAGCTGCCATCAGCTCCTCGGGAAGGGTGGGGCTTCATGGACACCCCCTCCATTCTTGGTGGAAAGTTGAAGGTGGCCATGAGTGCTGCATGCTCATGGTTGCAATGGCTATGCCATATCCCGATGACAGCATTCCGTGACAGTCTTCCCAGTCCTCCTCGTCTCAAGTTACTTCTGCTGTCTCTTTCATGATGCGCTCTGACTTTGGAGGTTGTACATACAGATGTCCCACTTAAAGATCAGTGATCATTGGCCATTTATTATTCACACTTGGACCAGACATGAGTCACCTCGTTAACCACCACCCTCTACAAAAAGGAGCTTCACTACCCCAGATGGAAAGCCACATCTGTCTATGGGTGTAAACATAAATGTTATAAATATTTAGAAATCAGCTAGAAAACATGTTCACATGGGAAAACAATGGCATTGGGGGTCTTCCCTTGGGTTCATGCTCTCCCCAGGCATAAAGCTTTTGACCTGGTTGCTAGTCTCAGGGTGTCGTTCCCTCCCATAGCACGGGCCTCAAATCCAATAATAAAGCAGTTTGTTATCACCAAAAGTGTTGTGCTACTGTTGTGCCAGTGGGCATATCTTTCCTGGTGGATCAGTATTGTGGCACACATACTCTACAGATGGGTGAGATGACTGACGTGTCTCCCCCAGCAGCCTCATAGCACCTTCCACACCATGCATGGTAGCCAGCAGGAAGCCAGTTTGCAGCTGAGTTCCACCTTGATTTCTCAGTGTCCTGTAACCCAAATGTGAGCTGTCCTTGGCTATCAGCTCTTACCATCTAGTTCTTATGGGCAACCAAGAGCAATGCCAATAGCCTGTCTTCTTCCAGAGGCCTCTGAGACATTTCTGGGTGTGAACTGACTTAACTGTTTTTCAAGTTAGTAAGAGCAAATCACCCTTCAATTTTTACATGTTTTAATACATTTGTCTTTATCTGTCTTTATCTCAAAAATATGTGTACCTTTTAAATTGTTTTTTTTGTTTATTTGTCTTCTTTGACAATTTCATACATGTACATAGTCATCTGTGTTCATCTCTGTGATCATCTTGAGGGAGAGCGGGCGCCATGTCTGTCTCCACATCCTCAAAGCTCTGCTCTGCACGTGACTTAGCAGATATGCAATGACAGTTTGCTTTCTACATGGCTAAATGGAGTCAAGAGACTTGGCTAAGGAAAAGGGGTCCACCTAAAGCGAGGAAAAAGAGGAGGATGGCTGTGCTCTCTACAGAAGAATGGTCTCAAGATGCCCATGTCCTGATCCCTGCCACCTGAGACTGTGTGAGATTATGTGGCATATGAAGGGGCACTTTGCCAGTGGACTTAAGGTCAATTCAGAACAGGGAGACCCTTCAGTGGTTAGTCTGTTGGTGGTGATGTGGCCAAAATGTTTGACAGACACAATTAATGGAAGAAAGATTTATTTTGGCTCACATATTCTGAGCCCCAAGAGCTTGAATAGAAGAACATCACAACGGTGGGAACATTAAGTGGAGAAGAACTCACTTCACAGATGAGCAACAAACAGATGGTATGACCGGAACAGGAAGTAGCCAGGGAGCCCCAAGATCCTGCTCCCAATGACCCACTTCCTCCAGCCAGGTCTCATCTCCTTAAGTCTCTACAACCTCCCACAGTGCCATTATCTGAGAGCCAAGCATTCAACTCATGAGCCTGTCCTGGGTGCTACATCTACTGTTAACCAAGACACCAGGTGTGCCAAATGCAACCACACACACACACACTTTAAAAGCAGGAGATGAAAGCAGACACCAGATTTAAAAGAGGCATGAAGGTTAATGAAGGGGCAGAGGAGATTCAGAATCCAAGGACTCAATCCATTTTTCTGGCCCTAAACCTAGAAAGAAGGGACATAAGTCAAGGTGTGTGTGGCCTCTGGAAACTGACAATGGCCCTAGGTTGGCAGCAGCAAAGGAACAAGGGCCTGGATTCCACTGACAACCTGAACTAGCAAGCAACCAGGTTTTACCCTAGGGTCCCACTGCAGGGGCACAGCCCAGACAGCACCTCGATTTTAGCCCAGTGAGGCTCAGAACCTGTGGAATTCTAAGATAATAGATGTGAGTTATTTGCCCCTACTTAAGCTTGCATTAGTCTGTTACAGCAACGAAAGAAAATGAATACAGGGGCTGAGGAGGTGGCTCAGGGGGTAACGTTCTTGCCACATAAGGTCGACAACCTGAGTTCTGATCCCCAGAACCACGTAAAAATGGAATGCAGGGGCCCAAGCATCTGTACTACAGCCTCCTTACCAAGAGACGGGAAGCAGGGAGGGACAGGGGACTCCCTGGAAGCCTGTGGGCCAGCTCCCCTGGCATACACAGCAGTGAGCAGCAAGAAGAGACCCTTTCTCAAACAAGGCTGAAGGACCAACATCAAAGACTGCTTTCTGACCTTTATACCGATGCTATGGCACACATACACACATACACTCACACAGGCCAGGAAATGGAGAGAGGCCATCTTAACCGGAAACACTGTCTTCCCTCCCCGGGAGGAGGCGTGAGCACTCAGATCTCACCAGTGCTAGACAGTGAAGCATTACTATTTAGTTGCTACCCCGGCAGCTCACAAGGACACAGGTAAGGCAGTTCTGAGGCCAGTAGTGACCTACCTGAGCCCAAACTCTTCCCCATGGAAATCTCAGTCCTTGGGGGACATAGATTGCATGGGAGAGCAAGATTGCAATCACACTATGACAACTTTTGTGTGACCAAAGTCCACACCAGGGGCCTCTTGGGCCTCATTCTATAGCTAGGCAGAGTCTATGCCCTTCCCATTTCTCCAGTCTGAGTGCTCTCAAAGCGGAAACTGCTTCAGACTAAGGCTGACTTGGGTGTGAGTTTAGGGGTATTGGGGGGAACTGGTGGAGTATTGTTTTGCTTAGAAGGCTGAGTTCCAGGGCTGGCCTTGAACTTAGGTACTCCTTCCTCCTACTCCTGGGTGCCAGTGTTCTAAGGATACACCAACAGTACACAGCAGAATCTTTGTCTCCTTTCAACACCCTCAGTCTACATGGTTAAAGCAAAGGTCCTGCAAACGCAGAGATGAGCCTCCCTGTGCTGAAGCCAAGGTCGTAATAAGTCGAGTATTTTCGAGATGTCCTAACCCAGACTCTTACTCTACAGAGAGCAAAACTAAGGCCTGGGTGGCCAGCGAATTATCCGAGGTCAGGGGTCAAGTTAGAGCAAAGTTAATCCTGGAACTCAGATCTCCAGTGTGTCCAAGTGGCTGCAGGTGCCACTCTCACAAGTGAGGTATGTATTCAGATATTTTTGATGTGCCCTTGGGCCATTTTCTGTGCCCTCTCCCTTGCTTTGGACTGGTTTTGACTCCAGTTCCAGCACTTGCTCTTTTTTTGGGGGGGGTGGGGGAGGAGGGAGGGAATTGCCGCAGGGATATTAGAGCCTCTTAGGACTCCCCATCCCCTCTTGACTTCCATTAAACTGTGATTCCCTGTGTTCGGCCGAGCAAACAAGAATGTGTATATCTTCCTGCGCCCCCTTCAGGACTTTGCCTGAAATTACATCTAGACTTGGCTTGCTTCCCTGCCCTAACTTCTTAATCAACGTCTCAGGGGCAGCTCCTGAGGAACTAGAGGATGCTGATTTTGCAATTGAGCAGTCTGGAGATTTGGGCTAAGCAAAAATTTCCATCATATGTAGCCAAGGCAAAAAAAAAAAAAAAATCTCTGACGCAAAAAAAGAAAAAATAAGATTAGCTTTTCCGCCATGGTAACCTTGCTACCTCCCAACCGACAGGAAATTATTTTCCTGTAAGAAAAAGAACCCTTAATTACCAACCAATAATTAAAACCTGAAGTCAAGTACAGGAAGCCAGAGCTGGGCTCTTAGCAGTGTTCTTGAGCATAGTCTTGGGAATCATGGTGAGGTCTCTGCTTTCCATGTAGCCTTTACATACCCTCTCCACAATACAGGATCTGCCGGCTGGAAGAATAAGATGTGTTACAGTGTGTGGAAGGTGTTTTCATTAAGCTATGAAGAGAGAGGGCTTGTGTTTTATAGAGCTAACACTGCCAGGTTTTTAAATAGGTAGTTTGGTATACATCTAAGACATTCTGAATGTTCGAAGTCTCCTGTTGAATTGCTATAAGAAGAAAAAGAAAGCACCGTTTAATGGTCCTCAGTTGTCCCATCGCTAAAACAATGAAGGTTGTCTTTCCCAAGAAGACTATGACTACCTTCAGCATCAAAGTAAGAGAATAATTATACATATTGCAGATATGGAAATTAGGTTTTTGTTGATTATATATATACATGTATATATAAGTGTGTGTGTGTGTGTGTGTGTGTGTGTGTGTGTGTGTGTGTGTGTGTGTGTGTGTGATCAGTTGAAGCTAAGCATGGCGGCTCACACCTGTAATCTCAGCACCAAGAGAATTGCCATGAGTTCAAGGCCAGCCTAAGCTACATAGTAAAAGCCTATCTCAAGAAAACAATGGGAAAACCAATGGAAGAATCTAACAGATCATAGATTATAGAGCAAGAAAACAGTTGAAAATCCCACAAAAGTTAGGGACCATCCTTGGCCTCATAGGGATGTATGAGGCCTCATAGGCCTCAAAATGTAATTTTAGGGGCAGAGGAACAATCAGGTGGGCTTAAGGGAGGGGACATGGCTTCTTTTACTTTCAGGCGTGGGGAGTGGAGGATGAATCAGTTGGCTCCCCAGAGTTAAAGCTGCTAAGCTGTTCTGGTACAAAATGCTGGACCCACTTTGTATCATCTTCTCCTCTACCACTGCCTCTTCCTCTTCATCATCTTCTCCCTATCTCTCTCTTCCTCCCTCCCTCCTTCTCTCCATCTTTCCTTTCCTCCTTTAGAGGCTCAGGGCAAAGGCCACACCATCCCGCCTAAGTGTCTGCAATATTGACCAGACAGATACTGAGCCATTTGACCCAGGAAGTACCTTGATGGGATCCTTACCAGGCCCCTTACAGAGAGCATGTTCTCTGTGCATAGATAACAACATGGTTCAGGAACAGATCAGCTAATCCCTCACAAGCAGGCCCGATTATCCAGCACCACGTGGCAGTTTGGTTGGCGAGTTCTCTAACTCACAAATCCATCTCCCTTCATGTGGAGCTGATTGTGACTTCACAAAATCTGAGGTCCACATGGTGTTTGCATCTCTGCTCCCTGCCTTTGGCTTCTGGTATTTTAGCCCCTGTGGCTTCGTCTCCTTTACTTCTGCTGCTTCCTCCTGACCAACAAGGACACACAGCGTGGTTATTGACAGTGTCCCTGGCCCTGTGTGATACATGCATTATCACATTCACTCTGCAACTTATACCAAATACTTATGTGGTTTGCGCGGTCAAAAGTTCGGCTACTTTCTTGTGTATCTGTCTCAAACTGAAAATTGAAGATCAGAGAGGCTAGTGATCTGCTCTGCTTACACAGCCAGTGAACAGAAAAATGTGAAGTTCACCATCTGTCACTGCCTTCCTTCGGCCTGATCCTCCTTCAGTCATCCCACTTTCACAAATGCTACTGCCAAAAACAGAGTGGCAAGCCTGCCAAACACTCACTCTTTTCTTCCTCCCTTCCCCCAGCCTACCAACCCACTCTCTCCTCCATGGTCACTTCTCTGGCCCTGTGAAGAGTATCCTGGACCAAGCCCACATCACGCACATCCACAAAAGCATCTTGCTTCCACTCTTGGAACACATTCTATGCCAAACAACCAGAAACTAAATAAAGCCTTGTCACTTCCCTACTTAAACCCACCTGATGGCTCCCCTGCCCTTAAAATTGCCTCTTTCTCCTTTCCTATGAGACAAAGGATGGCCTGACTTCCATGGCCTTTTGAACCATTTTTCTGCTGCAACCTCTGAGACATACTTAACTCTTCCTCAGTTTCCTCCACTGTTAGGTCCATCTCAATTTAAGCACCATGCCCTGTTTAGTCACTTCCCAGTTCTTAATACAGTCTGTAGTTATGTGTGTGCTTTGGGGGTGGGAGGATGCCTACCAATTGGAGCACCTGCCATTTTAGCTGTCAGATTCACCTTGTTATCCTCCACATAGCAGGTGGCCAGAGCAGAGTAAGCAATTAATAAGTACTCACCACATGGCTGGGGCATGAATGCTTTGCTTAAAAACACTTTAGCCTGTACCCTTTCTGGTGGTCATGTGTGGTAGTTTGAATGATAATGGGCCCCCTAGCTTCATAGATTTGAATGCTTGGTCCTCAGTTGGTGGAACTGTTTGGGAAGGATTAAGAGGTGTGGCCTTGTGGGAGGAGGTGCGTCACTGAGGACAGGTTTTGAGATGTCAGTAGCTTCCAGTTTTGATTCAAGATGTGAGCACTCAGTTGCTTCAGCCACCTGACACCTGTTACCTCTCCTCTGCCATCGTGTACTCCTATCCCTCTGGACCTGTAAGGCCAGAATAAACAACTTCTGTAAGATGCCTTGGTCATGGTGTCTCATCACAACGACAGAAAGGTAATTAAGCCACCATGCTTTCTTTCCCACCACTCCTCCTTGGTTGTGCTGACAGCGGCAATTATTTATTTATACCTGAATCAATGCCAGCATCTCACTCTAAAAGAAAAGCTGTTGTCTGCCCCACCCAGAATCGTCCAATCCAGAAATGAACGTATTTTTGTTTCCTGGTTGGGGCAGGACAGCTGTGTTTCTCCATGGCCTGCAGCTGAGGATCAGAAGACCCTTCTATGCGGGACTGCCTTGTTCAGCCCCAAGGGAACAAACCAGAAGGAACTAGAGAAAGGGGTAGCAGTGGCTTTCTCAGTGCCCTCAACTCGAGTTATGTGCAATTTCAGCTTGACTTCCAAGACACGCCTTCTCAGGCTGGAAAATAACCAGGGTTTCTTCCATTGTAGGGTCAGTATTCAAAAGATTTTGAAAAAGATACATGTGGGTTTCTTCTTAGTTAATAGGCTTCCTTTATTCGCTATTTCTAGTAGGAAGGAATTCCCAAATATAGGAACTCAACTCACAGGACTCGGCAGAAACAGGGCATTAGAGTGTCCTCACTATTAATATGAAAATCCATGCACCATACTTACAAATCTTTCCAAGGGAAAACAAACCTGCCTTGGAAACAATGTTTATAATTACAATCATGGATGCTATCAGTTCCTCAGAGGGAGTGCTTAAAATATCAATTTAAATGCAAATGAATTTTATCATTCCAAATTAGACTCGCTCCATTGTGTTGAAATTAATATAGAAAATAATATTGAATGCTAAA
Organism: Peromyscus maniculatus bairdii; assembly: GCF_049852395.1. Taxonomy (NCBI): domain Eukaryota; kingdom Metazoa; phylum Chordata; class Mammalia; order Rodentia; family Cricetidae; genus Peromyscus; species Peromyscus maniculatus. The sequence continues at coordinate 121,816,993 of NC_134855.1, forward strand.
TTGCAAATAATTAATATTGACACAATTTAAAATGTAGGGTTTCATTTTAGTATTGGGGGGAAAGTCTTGTCTGCGTGTGTCACTGTGTGTCACGATCAGTGTCCTCCATGCATGGCAGCATAGCATGTTGATTAACTTGAAAAAGAAGACAAATGGCAGGCGACATCCCAGGGCCCAGCAAGCTGTCCTTTGGGTCTAAAGAAAAAATCTGAAACCTGTATTTAACTGACAAAATAGCACTTAAAAATAAATGATTTCCTATTTACACAGCATGAAGTAGTACCATTAGACAGAGAAAAGGAGACCTTTTTTATGCTCTGTAATCTAGTCTGGGGGTTGACAAACCCCATCCAAACACTGTCCACTGGTTTTATAAAAAAATAAATAAATAAAACTATGCTTAAAGCAGCCACATTCACTTCCTTTGTTTTTTAGAGCTGAGCATCAAGCCCAGGGCCTTGCACATGCTAAGCAAGTATTCTACCACTGAGCTATATGACCGGCCAGCCTGTTTACTTATTGGTGATGCCTGCTTTTGTGCCATAAAGGGAAATTGTAACAGAGACCATGGGGCCTGCAGAGCTTGAGACTTTTGCTACTTGACCCTTTAAGAAAAGGTCATCTGAAACCTGTTGATTTGACCCGTCACAGATCAAAACACAGAAAAGGGTTTTGCTGAAAACCTAAGTCCAAGAATGCAGTGAAAGTCCAGTCCTGGCTGGACCATTCTCCCGCTGGGTGGCATCTGGTGTAACGCCATCCATGTCTCAGGGACATAACTTGCTCATTTGTAAGCTGGAGGACAGGGCTCTTGTCTGTTGTAACTCCAAAACTGTACAAAACTCATCCTCTCCAATAAAATCCCAGATTAAGAAGCAAAAGCTGGATCGCTTGTGTAAGGAAATGATCCCCAAGTAGCTTGAATCTATTTAAATCTGCTCTTGATGATGGCAAATATGTCTTTGCACTCACCACAGTAGCTAAATGACTTCAAAAAGTTCTGTGTTCACATGCCATTGTCATTTCTAGTCCCCTGAAGCTGGCGCTGAGGGACAGAGTCATAGGGCAGCATTTTCTTTAGGACTTGGTCCCAAGAAGCATGGGTAGAGGAATATAGGAATGACTAGGGAAGGTGGGGCTGCCCTGGGTAACACAAGAGTCTTACTGTGGGCAGCTGCAGTTCACTAGCATCCAACGTTCCTAGGATACAGGTTAGAATGGATGAGGTGATGTTGTGGGCATTGATATATCCACTGCCACCAGCCATCAAGTAACAAGTAATAGGATGGAAGAGGGGCAATGGCCTGTCCTCTGGGCTGCCACAATCACAAGCAGATGGGACTCCAGCTGTCCAGAGAAAATGCAGTCTCATGCAAGTTGAGTCAATGGGCACTGGAATGCTAAAAGCAAGAGGTTCTGAATGGTTGTCCAACAGCACCTGCCAAACTTACAAAGTCAACAGTCTCTAAAGGTTCTATTCACACATACCTATCAGTGAGCTCTCTCAGTAACTGCATGGCTTTTTTTTTTACAGCACATACAGAATATGTATGTGCTACAGTAATCACTTACTGTACATATTATAAAAGAAAAACAATCCTAAAAGATGATGTAACATAAATATTGAAAAGGTTAAAATACACACCTATGTCCATAAGAGCATTCTTCACCAGAAACAAGACAAAGAATCAACCAAAGGGTTGATGGACATGGAAACAGAGGAGTAAAATGCAACACCACAGAGCTTTAAGGGGAAGGAACCCTGTGAGGCTGCAGTATGGATGAACCTGGGGACATGAAGCTCAGTGAGATAAGCCGATCACAAAAGGCATACCCCGCCCCCACTTACCCAAATTCTTAGAGTCAGGAAGTGGAGTTGGAGAAGCTTGTATAATAGGCTGACAGTTTCAGGCTTACAAGATCAAATGTTCTGGAGATTGCTTGTACACTAATATAATTTACATTTTTTCCTTTTTAATTTATGTGTATGGGTGTTTTGCCTGCTTGTATACCTGTGCATCAAGTGTACACAGTGCCTTTGGAGTCCAGAAGAGGGTATCAGATCCCCTGGAATTAGTTACAACAGTTATAAACTCCCATGTGGGTGCTGGGATTAGAACCCAGTTCCTCTGAAAGAGCAGCCAGTGCTCTCGGCCACTGAACCATCTGGACAGCCCCACACTGATGTATTTAAACATGACTGAACTCAGCATTAAAAATAGTTAAGAAGGTAAATTATACATCATGTTTTTACAATGTTCTAAATAAAGTACCTAAAAATTGTAACCAAACTCGAAATAAGTTCTAACATTTTCCCCTCAGCATTAAGGGGTAGTACCTTGGACTAACAGAGCACTGTATGGCCCTGTTCTCAGTGTGACCAGTAAGGAGAAAGTTTCTTTGCCAAAGAGCTGTTCTGACTTAAATAAATGTGTGTGTGTGTGGGGGGGGGGGTGATGTAGTCAATCACAGACCTCCTCCTCTTAAGAAAAAATCCTCAGGAATACTCAGCACTAAAATGAGACAATAGAAGCATCTCCAAATAGAGCAGATGAAGATGCTGTCCAATAGTACAGGTGTCCTTAGGAACCTGGTCAGCCAGGCACTAGATCCTGGGGGGGAGGGGGTCTTCTCAACAGAAAACAAACTCAGGATGGGCAGCACACTGAATCCCTCCCTCACCATCAATAGGACCTGAGCTGGTCCACCGAGAGCTCTGGGTAGCATTTATGACCTTAATCAGAAAGCATGCAGCGCTCATCTGGAAACTAATTGGATGCTAAAATCCTCCACACATCGTGACGTGTTGGATATTACAAAGATTTTGGTGGGAGTATATTTAGCAACAGTGACATTGATGTTGGATCCCAAGCAGGGACCCCTGTCTACTTGGAGGCTCATTATACTCAGAGTGACAGCAGGCACTTAGCAAATCTCTTTTGATTGTGATCATCAACCAAGTCACTTGGAGTATCTTTAATGGCTAATGAGGAATTGTACCAGAGTTGAGGTTTTTCTAAACAGGAAATCAAACCTGGACTTTGTAACCCACTGAGCTTTTATGTATTTAACCATTTTCACTTGGCATTCTATTTTACCTTAATGGGTCATTTGAAAGCTAACTGTATTTTACCTCCATAGTTGACAACCTCACTTGCCATATGAGTAGAATGATAAAAATAGATTCACCCTGTGCCTGAAGTCTTTTATGTGCCACCCATGGTGTGTATAGCACACTCCATCCTGGAGAATGCTTTGTTGGGAGGGCCAATAGCCAAAAAAGATCTTGGAAGGAATAGCAAGGATCAGGGCCATGAGTTCACACACAGTGGTTGATACTGAGAAAAAAATGGAGAAAGCTGAGGGTGACCACTCAAGTGAACAGCAAACACGCTGAACCTGAAGAAATAACTGCTCCTCAGCACATGGAAAAGACAACAATGTATTCTCAGGTTTAGGGATGTAGTTTGAATAACAATGGACCCCATCGACTCATTTATTTGAATGCTTGGTCCCCAGTTGGTAGAATTACTTGGGAAGGTGTAACACGAATTGCTAAATGGTTTTATTAATTTAAAAAAAAAAGGAACTAGATATTGGGTTAATTTGAAAGATCAGAGAAACAGAACAAGCCACGGCCACCAGCTATTACCTTACCAACTCCACGAATCCTCTGATTGAAATCCTCAGCCTCAAGAGCATGAGTTCCTTTTCCCTCATGCCTTATATACCTTTCTGTGTCCTGCCATATTATTTCCTGGGATTAAAGACTGTGTGTCCTTCCCAAGCAAAGACATGAGGTCTCAAGTGCCGGGATTAAAGGTGTGTGCCACCACTCCTAGTTCTGTTCCCAGTGTGGCCTTAAACTCACAGAAATCCAGATGGATCTCTGCCTCCCAAGTGATAGAATTAAAGGTGTGTGCTACCATTGCCTGACCTCTGTTTACTATAGTGGCTGGCTTTTTCATCTGATCCTCAGATAAGCTCTATTAGGGTACATAATATATTGGGGGACACAATATCTCACCACAGGAAGGATTAGTGGTTTTGTCTGGGGAGTTGTGTCACCAGAGGTGGGCTTTGAGGTTTCAAAAGCCCTTGCCCTTCCCAGTTAGCACTCTCTGCTCCATGGTTGTCCTTTCAACATGCAATCTCTCAGCTACTGCTCCAGCACCATGTCGTTCTGCCTGCTGCCATACTTGCCCCATGCTGATCATGGACTCTAACTTTCTGGAACCATAAGCTCCCAGATTGAATGCTTTTTTTTTTATAAGTTTGCCTTGGTCATGGTGTTTTGTCATAGAAAAGTAAGACAGAGGCCTTCTCAGACTTTGCAGCTCCAGGGACCACAAGCAGCTAGAGACCTGTCTTCTGGACTCAACTTGTGGGGATGTATCTTTTACCTCTACAATTTAAGGGGACATGGGGACTAGAGTAAGTAAGGGCTCAACTAAGCTTTACTACTGATGAAAGTTTCCCATGATCTCTCCTGCAAAGCCAAACACCCCACAGGCTTATTAGGGGTGGGTATTTAAGGCAGCCAAACCCGTCTGCTACCTCAAACCTCAATAATGCAAATGCCCATACTGCAGTGTCCCCCAGGGAAAAGATTTAGCAGCTTCCTACCAACTCAGACTCACACACACAACTCCCAGACATGCACTCACCAATAACAGAAACACATACCCATAGGCAGGCATCCACACAACAGCTGCATTTGTATTAGCAAAAAGGAGAGAATTGCAATGTCCATCAGGAACTGAATAGGTAAATAAAACTGGTATATGATGAGTTCATACATCAGAATACTATCTCACAACAAAATAAAAAATAATGAAAACAACAGAATAGGCAAATGGCAATGCATTATATTAGCTAAAGAAGGCAAACCCCAAAGCAACACATACATACTTACTGCCATCCACAAGGTGTCCTAAACAGGCAGGATTAGACACTGTAGGGATCGATGTGGTGGTTGCCTGAGACATCTAGAGATGAACCAAAAGTGTATCACATGGTGAGAGAATTTTCCAAGGTCTCTTGGAAAGTCTTGCTTGGCTGTGATTGTATGAATACATCCACTTCCTATGCATCCAGATGCCCTTCAGATCATACAGTTTACTATGCAGAAACTAAACCTGCAGAAAAGTGACTTTCAAAGTCATTATTAGTAATAGCGCCAATTCAGAAATCAGTAACTACTGAAAATGCCTCGTGAATGTGCTAAGGATGGAATAGAGGACCTGTTCCAGCCCCAGGAACCTCAAGTCTCAGCTTTTCCCCTGAGCACCAGTGAGATGTCAACTCTTCCCTTTCCCCAAGTCACTATAAGCCTAGAAATGAGAGACCTTAGACCCCTGTCACTATGCACACTGCTGAGGTCTGAACACCATTACTGAATTCTTAGGAAAGTATCTTTCTTGCCTTTTTTTCTGTATTTGCCTTTTAACATAAAATTTAATGCTTGTTCATTGTGATTCATACTCACAAAACAATAATAGACAAAGATCGACAATTTCCCTCTTCTCTTCTTTACTTCTTCCTCCTCTATAAATTGCACTCACTTTCCAGTTTCGGTACTGAGGCAGCTCTGTGTAAATCCTTCTAGATTTTTCTCCTTCTAAAACCAGAGTCCTACAGAACATCATATCATCATGCAACTTTCTCTTCTATAAAACAACATATTCTCTCCATCAGTATGGCTACACCATAGTTTATTTAACCAGCCCATAATGATTGACATCTTGGTTTTCCTCTAAAACTTTACTGTTACAAAAGAGAATGGCTGTATGCCTTGAATAGAGAGGGTCTTCACAAACTTGTGTGACTATCCCACTAAAATAAAATTCCTCGAAGTGAAATGGCTGGGTCAAGGAGCATGTGCAATTTTAATTATGCAATTATACAATTTTTATTTTAACTCCCTCCTCAAAATATTCTTTGGATACGTCATAGTCATCTCAAGAGAGAGACGTCTCACAGAGAACAGAAAGAAGTCCAGAGAAGCAGTGCTGGTGAGGGAACTGTCCAGTCTCCTTGAAAAAACGGCAGCTCTAAGACCAGTGGGGCCTTATTTTCTGGATGCCAACTTGAAATTTCCATAATGAAAAATAAAACATGGGATTTGTATTAAGCCTCTTAAACAGTACCATTGATGAGAGCTGAGAGGATATGATTTGAACATGTGTTAGTTGATAGATTTAAGGACAGGAACAGTTTCGTGTCAGCTGCTGTAATTAGCCAGGAATGAAGATGAATGAAGGGGCCCTCCATTGCCAGCCAAGCCTCAACTTTAATGCTGGCTCAAGAGCTACTAGGGAGGGACAGAGACAAGAGCTGAGCTGGGAAACCCACACAGTTCTGAAGGCCCAGAATGCATGTTGGCTCTCAGAACCAGAGGCTCCACCCTGGAGAGCGCCCAGCTCACTTAACTGACCTTCCCAGACACTTTCCAACTAAAATGTGGCTAGAGCTCCAAGGCTTTTTTCCTTAAAGGGAGTTAAGCTCTTTCTCAACCTGAGAGACCTTGACTCTGGAAAAAGCGAGGGTGTCTGTCCCCATGGTAAATGCCCTGAAGACCTACGGAGTTCTTCAGCATCTTGTGGACCACCACCTCATTGAGCCTTCCTCACCCACTCCACCATCAGCAACCAGGCCAAGTTTTGGGGGGCAAGTAGTTCTAAGAGAGAGTCTCCAAATTTATGAATGAGCATTTCACTTTAAATTATATAAAACTAGTCTGGTTGCCAATCACTGTTTCAATTCATTTTTTACTTTATTTTCAAAAGGTAAAATTTTGGTTGCACCATTCTGTGACTTCTGAAAACATAAAATCATGAAAAGACCACCACAATCAAAAAAACAAATGTCCCTTTCGAGCTGTGCCCCCCAAATGCCCGGATGCTCCCCTCCTCATCAACTCCTTGCCCCCCATCACTGACAGCCACAGATCCATTTGCGTTCTCTACAATGTTGTCTTTTCCAGAAGGTCACAAGGCCTGTTACATGTGTAATTATTCCATGTGGTTGGATATATCAGCCACTTCATCTTTTTGGTTGCTGTTTGATGTTCCACTGTGTGCTGTGCCATTATTTGCTTCCCCCATCTCCATTCTGGGACATTTGGACAACATCCAGCTTGGGCAATTAGAAACCTCTTGGCTTTTATAGGAAACTAAGATTTCTTAGGGTAACCCAGCCACTACTCAACTTTTAAAAAATGGCACCAACCATCCCTAGAGTGCATGGAGACCGACAGAGCCTCATGATTTTCTAGAGGTCAAGAAAGCTCATCTCTGAGATAACCCATCTCCTTTGTGCTGCACTGGCACCCATCCAGCTGTGTCTCCCGTGTCGGATAAGGAACTGGGACTGTGTGCCCTGACACTTCCAGTTAATGCGTCCTTGTATATTCCCCCTGTGTCTTACCAATCTAAGCCAAGATGCTTCATTTTCTTTTCATGTTCTCCTGTCAACTCTATCTTAAAAGCTTCATAAATATTTCTAAGCAAATAATTCTTGAGATTTAAAAAAAAAACAGAAATAAGGTTAAATGAAATTATGGTTATTTTTCTATTTGAGTTTTTGAAAATATACATAGTTTGTGCATTTGGATGTTAAATGTGCATTTAGAATGTAAGATTATATTCCCAGATTTTGTGACTTAAAGGTGGGTTCGGGCAAAGGAGCTGGTGTGACCCCACTCTTCAAAAGACCTGCATTAGGAGATGGGTCCTGAAGGGGTAGGCAGGTCTTCGGATCTGAAGATAAGCTTCATTAGGAGAGCTGCCAGCACCATAAGCATAATGGAAGCCTGAAGGAAGAACAAACCCTTCAGTTCCTGAGAACAAAGCAGACTCCTGACTCTTATGGGATTTAGGAGGGCTGAGCAATCTTCAGACCATATGGTCTAGCCTGGGCTATGTGTCAAGCTGCATAGAGGCAAACACTAAGTAGGACCATAAACTTACCTTGCAGTTGTAAGACAGACTACATACAGCACAAGGCTTACAGCACAGCATGCTTTACTATATAAATACATCCTGCTGAGTCTGTGTGTGATGTGTGTGGGTGTGAGTGTGGGTGTGTGGTGTCAAGGCTGACCACTCTGTTGGACAACCAATAAGGGGCTTTGTCCCTGAGAGAGGTTAATTCTCCCAGCAGACATTAATTGCCTGCAGTTCCTTGTCTATGGGTGATTCACCATGAAATTTTCTCCCTTCCACATAAACATGTCCATTGATATTGCTGTTATTCCGGTCTTGTTTATGCAGTCATTTCTAGAAGAGACTTTCACGGGGGATTTCCCAATGTTCAGACTCTTACAATCTTTCTGCCTCCTCTTCTGCAATATTCCATGAGCCGTAGATGCAGGAGTTGTGATGTTGATGTTTCCAATGGGGATGTGCTTCCCCCCACCAACACACACACACACACACACACACACACACACACACACACACACACACACACAAAATCTTTGATTTCTGCATTGTGTCTAGTTGTTTTTCTGTAATGGTCTCCATTTGCCATAAAGAGGCTTCTTTAAAGAGAGGCAGTAGCTACACTTATCTGTAGCTACAAGACAGAGATTTAGAAAACAGTAAGGAATTATGCTGGTCTAGCAATGTGGCTTTGCAAATTTGGTATCAACATTTTAATTGTATAAAAGTGCAAGTAATGAAAAGTTAAATATTTGAAATCTCTGGGAAGCATGCTTATATTGTCCTAACTCCAAAAGCAAATCACTATATTTTAATATTTTTTAATGTATAGAATGTGAGCAAGCTCTACCTGATGGCTCTCAAAATGTTGAATATATCCAAATCAACAAAACAGACAATTCCTGTAATTTGTCCGTTCATTCATTCAGCATGTTTGTTTGTTTTTTCGTTTTGGTGGTGGTGGTGCTGGTGCTGGTGATGGTGATAGTGGTGCTGGTGCTGGTGATGGTGGTGCTGGTAATGGTGGTGCTGGTGGTGCTGGTGATGGTGATAGTGGTGCTGGTGATGGTGTTTTGTTTTGCTTTGAGAAGCTCCTGTGTAGTCAGTGGTTTCAAGTCAAAGCCTTAGTCCACACCCATGGACCAGCCACAGAGACTGGCAAAGTAAACAAGTGCTGTGGACACACACAGAGGCAGACTGTTGGAGGTGGGGGATCCCTTCTAAACAGACATGTGTAAGCTCACTTCCACTTAGCACACTGAGGAAGAAGAGAGTTCCAGATGAATAAAAGCAGTGCAAGGCCAAGCACCAGAGGACATCCTGCAGCATTGTGGGGAAGGGGCACTAGGGCCACACATTTGTTTCCTGGGGCTGCTGTGACCACAACCTGGCCGACTCAAAGTACCACAACTGTATTCCCTCTGTCCTGAGGGCCATAGATCCCAAACCAAGCTGTGATCAGTGTGGTCACTCTAGACAGTGAGCCTGAGCCATGCTTTTCCTGGCTTCTGGAGCTGCCGGCCACCCTTGGCACCACTTGGCCTGTACCATTCCCCCTTCCTGTCACAGACCCCATCTGTCCATTCCCTCCTGATGTCTCTGTACCTGTCTCTTCACACGGCCTCAGGAGAATAGCAGCCATCGGAACTAGGGTTCCCATTGAACCAGTGTGAGCTGGTCTTACTTATTTATATCTACAAAGACACTATTACTGATATCATTTTCATTGGTGGTGGGAAGGACCTGGGCTTCTATGTCAGAATTATAGCCTCAATCTTCCTGTGGAGGAGACTCAACCCCTCCAAGCCAAGTTCTATGAACAGCAACCTAACCACTCTTTCTATTTTCTTTCTTTCTTTCTTTTATACCCCGATGACAGTTTCACCTCCTTCCTCTCTGCCCAACACCTTCCCTTTGCCCCTCCCCCATCCACTCCTCCTACATTGCTACTCAGAAAAGGGCAGACCTCCCATAGATATCAAGAAAATACGGCATGTCAAGTTTCAGTGAGACTGGGCACCTTCCGTCATTTTAAGGCTGGATGAAGCAACCTGGTGGGAGGAACGGGTCCCAAAAGCTGGCAAAAGAGTCAGAGACAGCTCCTGCTCCCACTGTTAGGAGTCCCAGAAGATGACCAAGCCACACAACTGTCACATGTATGTAGAGGGTGGGTCAGTCCCATGCAGCCTTCCTGCTTGTCAGTTCAGTCTCTGTGAGCCCCTGTGAGACCAGGTTAGTTGATTCTGTGGGTTTTCTTGTAGTGTCCTTGACACCTCTGTCTCCTATAGTCCTTCCTTTTAAAAGAAAGAGAGAGGTGGGGAGGGAGGGAAGGGAGAAAGGGAGGGAGGGAGGGAAGGAAGGGAGGAAGGAAGGAAGGAAGGAAGGAAGGAAGGAAGGAAGGAAGGAAGGAAGGAAGGAAGGAAGGAAGGAAGGAAGGAAGAGAGAGCTGGGTAGTAATGGAGCCACATCCACTTCTGTATCACTGGTGATTCTTTTCCCACAATAAAGGCATGTGTGAGACAGGACCTTCAGGCCCTTGAAGTCTAAAACATTTACCATATGGCCCTTAAAACAAGGCAACCACTAAGCTAGAGAGAAACTGAAAGTCAGCAGACCATGAACAACCTTGGTGAAATTTAGAAGCCAGTGCTTGTACTTGACCATGAGAGCTCTAGGGACGAAGATCAATCAGGGGGATGGAATTCAACACTAAGAAGAAATGCAAAATGGAACTGAATACACACACACACACACACACACACACACACACACACAGCATGGGATGGGCGGAAGGTTTTTGCAGGCCACAAGAAAAGGTACTCATGTTAGACAATCAAAGAAACAGAGGGCAGTGAGTGAGTCATTGGCCTCTGTGGTTTGAACAGGGTCTTGGGCTCTAGAAGGTGTAGGAAGATGCTGAGATGAACTTGAATGAGAGTTGTTGAGGACCTGGAGGGCTCTCCCTCCTCCTGGTTCTTAAAAATGCTGAGAACACCAATGGCCACGGAGATGCCTGTCATCTTCAAAGAGCATAGGCCTGAATACTCCCCTCCCAGAAGACTGTGGTACATAATTCACCTGCTAGAACCCAGAGCAAGAGGAGATGGTGTGATTAATGTGGATCTGATGTTCCATCTTGTAGCAACTTAATAAAGTATGTGCACAGCCTCCAAACAAAGGCTGTAATCACTTTTCCATAGTTTATGAATTATGAAGTTGGATTCCCATCAGCAAATGCTGTCAAAGTTTTTGGCATCAAAACCAATTAAAATGATGAATCACTGTGAAAGGAATTGGGAACACATTTAATCTTTTTCTAGAACAGTTGGGGATCACTTCTCTCTTTTTTGACCACATTTCACATTAGCAGGGAGCATAAAATTGGTCTCACTCAAAGGTAAATCTCAACTTCTTCATCAAAGGGAACTGATCCCCTTAGCTTTTTCTCCGCTGTAAACACTGCTGTGTTTACTTTCTACTCACTTCCCAAGGTCATAGCTCTCTATTTTCATGTCCGCTTAGGAAGGTTGTCCTGCCTAAAGAATCATGAAAGCTGAGATTAACTGTGAAAAATACAAAGACAGATGAGAGAAGACTGTGGGCACATCTTGGAACACAATTCATTATGGATATGAAAGTTGGTAGAACCCAAAGCTCTGAGGTCTGACCCCCCCTGGCCCCCATGGTTAGTCATCATTTTGCTGTCATTTACACATTTTAGGTTTTGATGTTCCTGTTCCTCACACTGGGATAGTAAGACTAAGTGAGGTCCTGTTGGCTGGAGCATTTTTTTTCTCTCCCCTTTATCATCAAAATGCACTGTAAATGTCACTCAGCACACTGGAGAATGAATGTGTCTGAATCACTCTCCAGCTACTTCCAGCTGAAAAGCCTTCAGCAAACCCCATAGCCTCACTGAGCCTCTGTTTTCTGACCTGTGAAATGGGGCTACAATGTTCAAGTCTCAAACCTATTCTGAGGCCCAAGTGGGACGGATTTGGTCAGAAATATACACACAGATATTCACATCTGAAACATACATGTGCACATCTCACAGGAACAGATCCCTGACTGATATATTTATATCCACATAGCTGTGCTTTTGACAGGTGAATAAAAACATTCTATACAATGTGTTTGAGATGAAATCCCTAATAAATGGTACTTGCCCAGGACAGCCCCCGGGAAGAGGTGACTCAGCTATCGGTGAACTCATCTTCACTATTTTTAGGGCCAAAAAGAAGGATAGGCAGGCGACATTGAAGTTGTATAACCATTGAGGTGGGGAAGGCAAAAACTAGTCACTCCATGTCTCCTGGGACATCTAGATTCAAAAGCAGTGTCCTTGACCTCCCTTGCCACTCAAAGCAGACAGAAGCCCCACCAAGGGAACAAGCTAGAGAAACCCCAGTTAGAAAGAAGGGAACACAAATTGACTCATATCTCACCACCTTGACAAGACAAATTGAGGCCATGGCTGCGACGTCACCTTGCACTTCTCCCTAAGCTGAATCTCTGCTATCTTGATGTTAATTTACGTGGTTGCTGATGTAAGGCTTTGTGGGACTGTGAGAACCAGCCAAGAACTGCCTTGTGAGCAGCTCCTCACTGCCTCTGCACCTTGCAGCCTGCCAGCTCCATAGCAGCAGGGATGCTCAGCTCAGCTCCTGTCCTCTCTCCTGTCCCAAAGCCCCAGGGCATCCCTGAAGTCACCCTAGGTAACCTTCTTCTAACTCTCTCATTAAGTTACCAAGGCCAGATACTGCCTTTCAAAAACCCACATCAACCTCACATTAACCAGGGCATCAATAACTACTCTTAACCACTGAGCCATCTTTCCATCCCCCAGTATTTATGTTTCTAAAAGTCCTCTAGGTGATTTTGTTGATGTTTTGTTATCCTTTAATGGCTGAACCATCTCTCCAGCTCCGGGTGATTTTACTCATGTAGCCTGAACTAGGAATCACTGCCAACTGGCAACCACAGACTCAATTAAAAATTCTGCAACTAGTGTTGATATCCTGAGGATTAGTAAACAGCCTAGCTGAGGGCCTATTATTGGTTAGTAGTGACTTGCCATTGCACAATGTCTGAAAAGCATCAGGTAGTTCATGAATGTCTGTCACATAAGCAATGGACTGAATGCATGTATGAATGGGTAGGGAACCCCTGAAGACCAACAGGCTACAGGATGGAAAAGATTGAAGTCACTGTGTCAAACTAGCAAGGCACCGTGTTGAGAGCTGAGGACAAAATATCTTTTCCGTTGCTTCCTAAATCTCTTGTGTAGATGGATAATTTCAGGGCCACATTTAAAGCTGACTCTACTGATGACTGGAGGAGCCAGAGCTCTGCATTTCCCTGTTACTTTCTTCCAGTGCTTCCCAGCCGGCTATCAGCCACCACCACAAGTTCTGTGACTGGTGATAACATTATCCTTGTGTGTTTCCTCACACTGACTCACTTTTTAACATTAACCAGGTGTAATCTAAAGGGAAACTACAAATCACTATCTCAAATAGGAAAGCCACCCCGGCACTGTGGAGCTGACTGTCACGGTAAACGCCACCCAAGCAACCGAAGCGGGATGTTTCTTCTCGCCAATGCTCGCCTCTGTTAGACAAGAAGGATTACCGAGTTTGGGGAGGTGCAAAGCAAGGAAGCACTTAACAGAGACTTTGTCACCATAATAAGGATGAAAGGGTGTTCTTTAAAGGAGTGACAGTCCCTCCCTACAATGCCAGATTATCTAAAGTGGGGGTGAGCCCACAGTTGAGCATCTGAGTCAGTTAGCTTCCTGTTACTGTAGCTGATACCTGACACAATCAACTTAAAAAGAGGAAAAGCCCATGTGGGCACATGGTTTTGGAGGTTCCTGACTATTGCTTTGGAGCCTCTGTTGAGGAGGGACATCTAAACTGTTCACCTGGTGAACTGGAAGTGAACGAGAAAGAGGAGAGCTGGGCCCTAGAGTGCACGTGGGGGCATGCTCCAGGCTGCCATGCAGCCCCACCTCTTAAGGATTTCCACTACCTTCTGATAGCACCACAAGCCGAGGACCAAGCCTTTGCCACATAGGGCCCCTAGTGGACATTCTAGAGATACCGCAGCAGCATCTGAGGAAATGCCATTCCTAGCAAATAAGTTTTAAACTCTGCTTAAGAACTCAGGAGCCATCTATGATGCGGAAGAACTTTTGGGAAAGAAAAAAAGTGGGGAGGAAGCCCAAGATTTCACCTTCTGACACATCCAGTTGCCAGTGTTATTTGTCTTATCTAGATTTTAGCTTTCATTTTTTCTTTGTTTAATTGTGTGTATGCATATATGTTTTGTGTGAGACTTTACACAGATGAGTGTGATTGGCCACAGAGGCTAGAAGAGGTTCTCAGATGCCCTGAAGCTGGAGTCACAGTTGGTAATGAGCTGATCAACATGAGTGCTGGGAATCTTCCTCAGGTCCTCTGCAAGAAAACTACCTGCTCTTAAATGCTCAGCCACCTCTCCACTCCAAAAATGTAATTTAAAAAAATCCTACTTCCATACAAAATGGTATAACCAACAGAGGAAAAGGAAATGAGTTTGGAAAGCGAGGGAGCTTCCTTGTTGGAAGCCTCTTTGCCCTGTTTGGCCTAAAAGGTATTCTACCAACCTCGGATGAAAGAATTCCCTAAATAAAACCATGCTGGTAAAGAACAGTGAACGGATCTTGCGAAGGAAGAGATTCGTGTCTCCAGTTCTCGTAAAGCCTGTCTTGAGGTCATTTGAGTAACTGGGGTCATGAATGTGAGGCCCTGGAAAGTGGGATTAGTGCAAGTGGGGAAGTCAACTTACCTGCTCAATTTACACACTTGGATTTAAGCAGAACGCTCTGTCGCTGCTCCGGAGAGCACTACATCGTTCCTTTTCATTTGGTGGAGATTTGGTCTTCTCTTCCAAGCATTGCAGTAGAATGTAATAGTTATGATTCCAATGTGCAGACACTAAGATTGTAGAGGAAGGGGAAGAGGCTTGGAGCCAGACTGCACTCTCCCAGCCCTTGCTTTCCCCCTTCTCCTCTGCGTGACCTCTGGCAATCGTGCAGCTCCTCTGGGACCCAGGGTCTATGCTCATGGCATGGGGGGGGGGGGGGATGAGTGCTGCACACATAAGAACATCCTGAAGAGAAACCAACGCACACAGAACACCTGAACGAGCCTCTTGCATGGAATGATAATGTAGCACTGTGCATCATTTGTTACTGTTATGGCAAACATTTACACTTGGAAGGTTATACAACGAAAGCCATGTCTTCCATCCCAGACACCATGCCTCTCTGCAGAGGCAAAGCACTATAAATAGGCCTTTGTGCTCCTTTGCATTCTCTGTATTCTTAGTCTATGAGTTTACCGTCTATGCCTCTCTTCCATATAAATGAAAGCTCATTATGCATTCTGCGCTGCACATTGCCATCTTTACTGAATGACATTTCTTGGGAATGAGTTTGTTACAAGCCTTGTACTTCATCCTTTGCCAGAGGTACAGAGCTTTGCATCTTAGTGAACTATAATTTATTTAACTCATCCACAGTATTGGTTATTTGGGATACTTTCAGTCTTTTAACATTATACTCTCAAATGTCTTGAATATGTTTAAATTTATGTTAAATATGTAGTGTATAATTAAATATGTAATTTACATGAATATATGTAAATATGCAAGTGTACTTTCAGAGTCTTGGGGATGAATCATTAGGTCAAATAGTTCATTTTTCATTTTGATAGATGTTGCCAATTTTCTCTTCAAAGGAACTGAACCAAGTTGTACAACCAACAAAATGCTCATGACCTTCATCTTCAAGGTCTTATTTTAAATGCCTAAAACACATAAAGTGACCAAGTTTCTTTGTTTATTTTGGCTGCTATAACAAAATAGCTCAGAGTGGGTAATTTATAAGCAACAAAAGTTAATTATTCATAGTTTAGGAAGGTGCAAGTCCAAGATCATGGGGCCAGAACATCCAGTGTCTGTGAGGACCTGGTCCTCATCGATAGTGCTTTCTTACACCATCCTTTTGTGGTGAGGCACAAACAAGCTCTCCAGGAGCTCTCTCCTAAAGACACTAACCCCACTTGCAAGGGCCTTACCCTCATGACCCTAGTCACTCAAAACACCATTCTTACCAACAACTTGGAGATTTCTTTTCAATATGTGATTGCTGAAGGAACACCAAGAAAGACCAGTAAGTCGATCATAGTTTCCAGGTATTAAAATTACCTGAGTGGCACGATCATCAAGGCTGCTTATACCACCATAACTTTCATTCCACATGCAGAAGAAGAAAGCTTTCAACCAAATTTCTGACTGCAATATTTTTGTTGTGCTGGAGAAAAGCTAAATCTCATTAAGTTTTACAGCCAGACCTAATATAGATATATTAAGTAGGACAAGCTGGATTTGAAGCGGTGAGTAGTGAAAATAAAGTTGCATGCTTTTTCCTACCCAGGTTTGAAAGCCTGTCTTGGAGTGGACTTTGGAAGATGAATTCCAATGAGTAGCAGCTTCCAAAGGTCAGCCCCAGGAACACACACCTGTGTGCAGAACCGGGCGAGCTCAGGTGGTGTAGAGTACTGCCAAGCAGGCATTAAACCTGAGTTCGATCCCCAGAACTCATGTAAAAGAAAAACAGTGCAGTAGAGTGTGCCTGTAATCCCAGTGCTGAGGAGGTAGAAGCAAACAGAACTCTGGGGCTTATTGGGCCAACCAATTTAGGCTACTTGTGAGTTCCAGGTCAGCCAGAAAGAGACCCTGCCTCACCACCCTCCACACAACATCATCACCACCCAAAAAAAAAAAATAGGCAACACCCATGGAGCACAATCCAAGCTTGTTCTCTGGCTTTCCCACATGCATACATAAACATGATCACACACGCACATACACAAATGTGTGTGAGGGAATCCGCTTCAGTCTAACATAATAAATGCATCACAGGCCGTCTGAGATCTGAAGACAAGCCAAGGAGACATTGACAGGCAATAGTCATCATAAAGGGGACTCCAAAGAGCTACCTTGCCTATTTCTTTGAGCAACTGCCCACCCTTCCCTCTATATGTACTCCACAGGCTTCGGAGAAATATGTAAGAAAAAAAGTTCTATTCTTCTAAAACCAATTAAGACACTGTTAGTTTAGAGCAGTGTGTGTCAACCTTTAGAAATTATCATCGTTATTGTTGTTGTGGTATTATTATTATTATTATTATTATTATTATTATTATTATCTCTATCTCCTCTTAGACTTAGAGCTTGATGCTTCTCCCAATCCTGCTGATAAGGGTGGCATCCAGTACCACAGCAAGGATCGGCTGAGCTTTGGGAAATGCAAGCAGTCCAGCCAGAACTCTGTGACTTGAGGCATGCTGATACTTGTGTGTCCTCGCTGTTAGGCTCCATCATTCCTAGTATCTAGATTCTGTGTCAGTAACTAGAGAAGTAGCTAGAATTTCCAAGAACAAGACATAATGAGAGGAGATGTCAAACCTGCCACCAGAGAGCACTGTGAGAGAGAGAAAGTAAATGCCCTTGGAAACCTGAAACACAGAGAAGGAGAATCACAAACAAACTTCTGACAGCGCGTCCCTCTTTTTTTTTAAAAAAAATTTTTGGAGTGCTAGAGAAATGTTAAATTTCATTAAGTTTTACAACCGGGCTTAATATAGACATAAATCCCTTTAATGTTGGTTTCAGTCAAAAGTGAGCTGAACATTATCGTTAAACCAGTGCATGTGGGAGACTTATTTGAGGAAAATCAAAATAGGCACAGTTGGGAACGTTCAGCCATGACCATATTAGATGCAAGTAGGCACAGTAGCAAAGTTCTTTAGGCACTGATGGGCTGCGCTATTTTGTTGCTCAGTTTCCATATAGATGAGCTTTGTGCCGGGCCAATATGGTTGCGGTTTAAAGTCTATCTGGGGAAGCTCATTTCTCTTTCATTAGCCCATGAGCTTAGTGCAATTTCAGCTAATACTGTTCCACAGCTCCTAGCTGGGCGACTCGGTTAAATGCCTTCAGGGAAAGCAGCAATCTAGAACAAAGGGACAAAAGTGATGTTTCTTGTGAATTCCTCTAGCTTGGCATTGCACTGGCAATTCATCACACGCCACCCCATACCCAAGTCATGCATACCTATTGCTTGAGACATTATTTAAGTCTCGTACTATATTTCACTGGAGACATCTTATCTCCCTGTCTGACTTCTCTGAGGTCCAGATTCGTGTAACTACAACATTGTAGACCTTTTTCTTGTTGTGGCTGATGCCCCAGTGCATACATAATGAGATGGAAGCACAAACTCCCTAACTGCTGGAGAATTGCAAGGTAGCAAATGAATCTGAAAAGGTGTTCATCTGGGCAGGTGGGTGACAAAATGGCAGACCCTCTTCCTAAAGCGCCGCCAAGCCTAGTTGCGGCCCCAGCTGCACCCCATGGGCATGTCTGGCCCAACTGCACATTGCAGCCTTAATTTCAATAACCACTTTCTCAGTTTGGGGGTCAAAATTTGGTATTCAAAAAAATACCAAACTCAGATTTGGTATTCAAAAAAAATGATCTGTGCCATCATTCCATCAGGTGCCAACATTACATATGTCAACGAATACACAAGCCTAGTGTGGTCAAAGTGCTAATATGTTACCACTTTTTAGGGAAGTCTGGGGAGTTATAGGGAGAAGTGGGGGTAGATATTATCATATTTTATTATATACATGTGTGACACTCCCAAAATCTAAAAAAAAAATATTTTATAAGATGGCTGAGAACTGTATACAGACACTATAAGTACCATGTACCCATCTCCCCTTAGCAGTGGTTTCAGCATGCCTTCTGTCTACAGCAGTGTTCTGACCTTGAAAGCAAGCAAGGTATTTGTGAAAAAAAAGAAAAGCTAGAGGCTACAGAATTGGTGCCTCCTAGCCCACCCCAGAGATCCTTCAGCCAGTAGTAAGCTGGCCTCAGTCTGTGGTCTCAGCAACTTGCCTTAACAGCCCTCCTCGGTGGTTACCAGACGAGAGAAAGAAGCAATAAATGCCTCACAACGTAGTCAGATTGTTTGACTCAGTTGCCTTCAGCAACTGTGCCCCACCTAGACAGCACAGATACTGGCCAGAGGTCCAGGAGCAAAAGGGGTTACCCAGGAAGACAAGATCCATGGGAGACTTTAGCCTGTAGGACTAGAGCCTGGGAACACAAGTAGCATCGAACATGGGTCAAGGTCCCACAAACTCTTTCCGAAAGAGGCTTTGCAAGCCTGTACACTACTGGTTAATTCTGTTTAATTATGAAAATAACCACGGGCAACTAGGAAGAAGGGGAGCTAACTATTGCAATAAAACTGTTATTTACAAAAACCGAATGAGCCGTGGGCCATATTTTTGTAATCAAAAAAGAAAGGGCTTAAAATTATGAAGCATTGCACAGACAGGAAGAGAGCAACTTCAACAGCACAGGACCCTGGGCGTAATGCGTGAGATTTCTAGAAGAAACTGCTATCCTGATGGGAAAGAACCGTAATTGTTGCCGCAGGTGAGTTAGCAGTTAGCACCGCTACTGAGAAATGCTACAGTAATTTGTGGAGCCATCAGATGCTGCTGTTAGAGGTCATGTTGTCCCTAATCCACTAGCCCTGGGTTTGTCCAGATGTTTGTCTGGACTCTGGAAGAAAAAGCTTAAGTGGGTTCCAGTTCATTGCGTGTGTCACTCAAAGTTCACCCGGAAAGACATGCGCTTCCTCGGGAGCTGTGTGTGTTGCACTGTGATCTCAGCCAGGATGGAAACATTTTTGATGCCCACACACTTGCTTTATTGGAGGTGCTTAAAAGTGTGCAGTTGTCTGTTACTGTCAGTGAAGAAAGGGCTTTAACAGAAGTTCAGCTTAAAGGAAACGGTATTTGAATGTTAGTGCTTGTCCGGCTGCAATGTCTTTTGCTGCATTGACCAGCTGATGGACCACCTTCTGGAGTGAAGGAGCATCTGGCAACAGGAACCTTAACAACAGTAAGGGGTGGAGAAGGCAGGCTCTGTTGTCCTCACAAAGCAGGCAGAAGCAGACTGAATGGAGCCACACCTCAGAACAGCATGAGTCCAGACACCAAGGAGTTAAAGAGTTAATGGCTGAAGTAATTAAGAAAATGAAACCCAAATAAACGCTCATCACCTTTTCAAATGGATATGTAAAAGCCATTTGTTACATTGTGCAAGATTCTTTCATACTAAATAAGTAACAAACTACATTATTCTGTGGAGTCCGGGGAGCAGAAAGAGGTTATTGAACAAGCTGCAATCCATCTGTCCTTGCATTGTATCCTTCTGGGACAACCCTAGTCTAGGTTCAAGACTGACATTTCTCCCTTCCACACTAGGTTGCTGCCTGAAGACTGAGGAGTCTCAGGCAGCCTGACCAGAAGGGCCCCCTGGGTCCTGAAGCATTCAAGTCTAGCTTTGAGGGCAGGATGACAATGTCCAATCTACCTTCAACCTTAAGAGCTTCAGGAGCTTCACTGTAAGTGTGGTTGCCCCTGAGCTCAAGAGCCCCCATCTTCCCTGGCTTCACAGTGACACTGGCCCCAGTGTCTGAAGTGTCCCTTTGGTCAGCCTGCACCTTGGATGGCCACACAAGCATAGCCTCTGGGTCTGAGAAACAGAAGGCTGTGGAAATCAGTACCTCTCTTGACCGTTCATAGCTCCGCACACATGTTGACCCTCTGTGTGATGAGTGTAGAGGCTGACACCAGCTAGAACTCTAATTATTGAACTATATAACTATATAGAGCAAAGTAAGTCTCACTTTCTATATATTCAGATATTCAGAAACTCAGTTTTTGTTTATTGAATTACTGGAAACACCAGAGATGTTTGTCCCCCACTCCCTATGAAGAACTTTAAGAAGAGAAAAAGAGCTGTATTCTGAAGTTTCTCCCAGAATGACTTCTAGGGAACCCCTGAGGTCACCCTGGATTCAGCCCAATCTTTCCCTGCCTGTGTGATGGCACAATGATACTTCAAGTTCTTAACGACAGTTGAATCACCACGATCCTGAATCACAGAAGATTAAGTTATATTTGCCAAACAGCTCATATTTTCTGAAGCAAGAAAATATAATGATGTATTTTACAAAGAAGTCACAAAACTCTAAACAAGCGTCTAGCTAGACCTGAAATAACCAGAGCGTCCAATTGACTACAACATCACGTCCTCTCGAATATTTTTTTATGGCTGCTGTAGGAAAGTTCAATATAATTCAAGGCCAGTTTAACTTCTCGTACACAGATAATTTTATAGCAGGCACATTGTCGTTCAAGTCGATCGATGATTCAGTTTGCTTATAAAAGCATAAACAGAACCTTTGAAAGTATTGCTTTTTGTCCTTTCTTGCTAAAACCATTAGATTTGGGGCCAGAAAACATACAGCCCAAGCAGAACAAGTATTTGCCTTCCTTAATGTTCAGTGTAGACTCTTACCGGAGGAACTAAGCCTTAGTCGTCAAATTCATTATAAAAAAAAAAAAAATTAGGTTTGCTAACCCGCCATCTGTTTTGAAGCAGGGAGAAAAATCTGACCCCAGATAATACAGGGTCTTTCTTCTTTTTATAAAAGTGGCCAAGGGGTTCAAGGTTTTTTAATTTCAAGTTTTTCAGAATTTCTCAGGCCCTCCTTCTAATTCATACCTTTCTTAGGTCAGCATCTTCTCCATACCCTGGAATGGGAGCCAAAAGACCTCAACCCGAAACCTAGATGGAACATACATGCCAGAAAAGATGGAGTAGAGAGTTTACATCCTTTAGGTAGTGAACACAGAAGGGGCTGGAGAGGTGGCTTCACGGTTATGAGTGACTATGGCTCTTATAGAAAATGGGGCTTGGTTCCCAGTACCCACACCAGGCTCACAACTGCCTGTAATTCCAAGTCCAGGAGATCTGATGCCCTCTGGCTTCGGTGGGTACCTGCACATAAATTGTGCCCATAAACTCACTCAGGCACAAACATATCAATAAAAGTAAAAGATAAATCTTTTTTTTTTTTTTTTTGGTTTTTTTTTTCGAGACAGGGTTTCTCTGCGTAGTTTTGTGCCTTTCCTGGAGCTCACTTGGTAGCCCAGGCTGGCCTCGAACTCACAGCGATCCGCCTGGCTCTGCCTCCCGAGTGCTGGGATTAAAGGTGTGCGCCACCACCGCCCGGCTAAGATAAATCTTTTTTAAGTGAAGAAAATCTGTTTCCCTCTAACTGAACTTAAATTCTGGTCTTGGTCAGCTCAGCTGTGCCCCAGCCCTCCCTGTCTCTAGCTTCAGACACTAGCTCAGTGTTAAGGAGGAAGAGGTGGGAGTCATGGTGCCAGCTCTCCATCATCATCCTCAAGTCTTCCTCATCGTTGTCTTTTCCCTGGACATCAGCTATCGGTTCATGAAGCTCCTGCCCAAACCCTGGGTCCTCATTGTCCTGATCGCCAGAACTTCCTGACTAGCTGGTTCTCACCAACCTCAAGAGTATTCTAATATTCCTTTCCCTGAGATGGGGGTCAGTGAGGTACAGGGCAGGACCACCACAGGATTAAAAGATGAGGTGCCTCACAGAACTTTTCTGATCGATAATCCATGACCCTGTCATAGAACAAGCCCAGATCTGTATCAAGTTGCCATTTCAGCATGTACCCACCCCATTCCAAGAACACGGCTCAGACTAATATTATTTAAATTATTATTATGCTCAGACTAATATTTTTTAAATAAATTAATACAAGTAGAGTATCACTCATCTGAAATGCATGGGACCACATTATTTAGGACTGAGATTTTTTTTTAGCTGAGAATAGTTACTACATATAGGATGTTTTGGAGGTGAGATCCAAATCTGCGCATGAAAGTCACTTATGTTTTATATACACCTTGAGAATTTACCATAAGATTAATTTGATACAATATTCTTTTTTATTAATTTTTTTCATTTATTTTACATACTGACCACAGTTTCTCCTCCCTCCTTTCCTCCTGTTCCCTCTCCCCACCTCTTTCTTACCCAGCCCCCATCCACTCTTCAAGCATCTCCATTCAAAAAGGGGCAGCCTTCCATGGGAGTCAACACAGCATGGCATATCAAGTTGAAACAGGACCAAACTCCTCCTCACAAATCAAGGATGAGCGAGGCAAACCAACTTGGGGATTGGGTTCTCAAAAGCCAACTCAAGCACCAGGGACAGGTCCTCATCCCACTGCTAGGGGCCCCACAAACAGACCAAACTACATAACTGTCACACACATGCAGAGGACCCAGGTTGGTCCCTACCTTTCAGTCCAGAGTCTATGAGCTCCCACAAGCTCAGGTCAGCTGTCTCTGTGGGATTCCCTGTCATGACCTTGACCCTCCTCCATAGCTCATATAATCCCTCCTCCCTCTCTTCAACTGGATTCCCGGAGCTTGCTGTGGATCTCTGAATCTGCTTCCATCAGTTACTGGATGAATGTTCTCCAATGGCAATTAGGGTAGTCGCCAATCTGATTACAGAGGAAGGCCAGTTCAGGCACCCTCTCCACTATTGCTAGTAGCCTTAGCTAGGGTCATCCTTGTGGATTCCTAAAAGTTTCCCTAGCACCAGGTTTCTCCCTAACCCCAAATACCCCCGACTCTGCCATCAAGATATCTCTTTTATTATTCTCCTGTCCTCCTGCCCCCAACCCGAACAACTGGATCCCTCATGTTTCCATATCCCCTTCTTTACCCCCAATTTACCCAGGAGATTTCTTATAATTTCCCCTTCCCAGGGAAATCCATGCATCTCTCTTTGGGCCCTCCTTGTTGCCTAGCTTTTCTGAGGTTGTGGATTGTAGCCTGGTTATCCTTTACTTTACAGCTAACATCCACTTATGAGTGAATACATATCATATTTATCCTTCTGGGTCTGGGTTACCTCACTCAGGATGATTTTTTTCTAGTTCCATTCATTTGCCTGCAAATTTCAGGATGTCATTATTTTTACCACTGAGTAATACTCCATTATGTAAATGTACCACATTTTCTTTAGCCATTCTTTGGTTGAGGGGCATCTAGGTTGTTTCCAGGTTCTGGCTATTATGAATAATGCAGCTATGAACATAGTTGAGCAAGTGTCCTTGTGGTATAACTGAACATCCTTTGAGTATATGCCCAAGATTGCTATAGCTGGGTCTTGAGGTAGATTGAGTCCCAATTTTCTGAGAGAATGCCATACCAATTTCCAAAGTGACTGCCCTGAATACAACACCAATAACATAGACACTGAGATCGACAATTAATAAATGGAACTTCCTGAAGCTGAAAAACTTCTGTAAGGCAAAAGATACTGTCAATAAGAAAAAAATGGCAGCCTACAGAAGGGGAAAATATCTTCACCAGCCCTACATCTGACAGAGGGCTGATCTCCAAAATACATAAAGAACTCAAGAAACTAGACATCAAAATACCAAATAATCCAATTTAAAAGTGGGGTACAGATTTAAACAGAGAATTCTCAACAGAAGAATCTCAAATGGTAGAGATACACTTAAAGAATTGTTCAACATCCATAGCCATCAGGGAAATGCAAATGAAAATGACTCTGAGATATCATCTTACACCTGTCAGAATGGCTCAGATCAAAAACACTAAAGACAGCCTATGCTGGAGAGGATGTATAGAAAGGGGAACACTCCTCCACTGTTGATACAATATTCTTAGCACATTTACATTTTTCCATGAAAGTAAGGTCAGGTGTAGAATTTATTTCTACTTTTGACATCTCATTGTTCTGAAAAATGTTGAGAATATGTATGTTAGAATTATATATTCCACAGCTGGAGATTCTGGGTACTCAGCCTGTACTACAGTTCTGATCACTGCAACCAGTGGAATCTAGCAGCTCTTTGTCATCCAACAAGTCAAAACAAAAATAATTGGGATTAGTCAATATCCTGCCCCAAACAGGACAACACTGAAACACTAGCTTTTCAAATTAAAGTGTGTCACATACTAAAGTATTTTTACCTAATGAAGGAGCACACACAATTTCTAAAAATGTCTCAGAACCATGAAATCGAGGAACACTAAAGAAGGAATGAAAATATCTTTCTGAACCCAAAGTGAATCGAGAAGCCATCTGGAGTCTTCCTTGCAAAACCCAAAAGTGAAGAAACTATGGAGAAAAGACTTTCCACAGACCAGCCTTCCTGGGAAGGCAGAGAAGGCAAGGCAACAGGAGTGGATTATTCACTCAATAACAGTAGGCATTGCAGCACATGGGCAAAGAATAAAAGACAAACCAAATGGAAACCTAAGTACATGTATAAAATCACTTAAAGATGATTGAATAGAGTACACGATTGATTTATTTGCCAAAAGTCTCACAATGGAGAAAGGAAGTTACAGGATGACAGAGTTTCACACTCCTAACTATTGTAGGCTGTAAGAGTACACAATTATGAAAATTTACAATGACATGTTTATTTATTCAGTCATTTGGTTGATTTTCCCTCCAACTAGGCTCTAAGATGTGTAAGAGCATGGATGCCAGCACTGTGTTGTCCTTATCTAAGTGTCTGACATACATAAACTCTTCATGGGATTTATAAAGACAACCAATGAGATTAACTGTACACATGGGAGGAGACATGGGAAAAAAGCCAGCACATATGAGGGGAAAGGAGACAAGCTTTAAGCAGGCCAGTGTGAAGGAGCCTTATGGAAGTGAGTCTTCAACATAAAGCAGGAATTAAATGCTAAAGGCTGTCTCACTTACGACATGAGAACTAGAGCATTGCGGCCATCAGTGAACAGAAGTACCAATGAAGCTCAACACAAGCTGGGTTCTAGGTGGAGTCTGCTAACACACAAGAGGTACCCCGACTTAAAATGAAGCTATTCCTGGAGAACACTGGGCTCACATTTGCTAAGTCTTTGAAGGCTTGAAATAGGGGACACAGGTTCTAAGGACACATGTAGGTCTGTCACGATTTTGCAAGAGCTGGCCCTCACAGATTGCAATATATGCAAGGATATACTACTATATATAAATATAATAAATAAAGTATATGCAAAATGCAATAATGCAGAGCCTTAGCACAACCTCCAAGGAGGAGTTACAAATATAAGATCACGGGGTGTTGAAAGCCCCAGCTCCCTTTATGTGTTTGCAGCTTTACTGACCTGAGACCCCTTATGTTTTTCAGAACTCTGATGCAAGTTATGACTTCAGCAGCAATGACCCCTATCCCTACCCACGATACACAGATGACTGGTTCAACAGGTAAACTGAGCCTTGAAAGCATCTTTATTGCTAGCCCTTGGGGTTGATTTCAGTCTGTTTTGTTTAGGGCTTGAGTGTCATCAGCAACATCATACCAACATTGCACTGTGTTATGTATGTTCTTCTTCATAGTGGCTACATTTCTGAATCTTTGGAGTTTTAGTATTATACAGTGGCCCTCAAGAATTATTGTTTGACTATCATCTTGTTCTGTTAAACTAGAAATGGTTTGCCAATCTAACCTATGATGGATAAGAAAAAACAGAAACAAGAAAGTTTTCTCAGTTCACTACAGTGATTTAAAAGATTTCACTTGTCCTATTAAAGCTATTTCAGAGAAACTTTTTTTGTTCTGTTTTGAGACAGAGTATTACTATGTAACTTTGGCTAGCCTAGAACTCACTATGTAGACCAGGCTAGCCTCAAACTCACTGAGATCTGCCTGCCTCTGCCTCCCTAGTGCTGGGATTAAAGGCATGCACCATCATTCTGGCTCTATTCCAATAAAAATTTTGTCAGTGGTTCAATGTTTACATATTTTTAAAAATATTTCTGCTACAACCTCATAACATCTCAGGTAGACCTTTCCACAAAAGTGTAATTGACAGAGGTTTGAAATATGGACCATATGGTCCATCTAAGGGTATCATTTTTCTCCATCCTATTTTGCTACTGACCACATAATGTGGCTTCTTCTTTCTTCAAGTAAATATCTTGCTTAAATGGTTAGCTATGTATGAGAAATATTCAGAAATTTAGGTGTTTGGCTTACTCAAAAAAAAATGTTTTTAAGTTCAAAAGTCACATAGATGAGTAAGGGTTCTGGTTACTGAAGGGAAGAGTGGCTATAGATGACAATGGTGTCTATGTATTTCAAAAAGCTAAATAGGACTTAAAGTTTCAAAATGAAACAGTTAAATGTTTGAGAAGTCAGGGATATTAAAATATTAAACCCAATGTAAATATGATATATTGATATGTCACATAGTAACATTAATACGTACATTTTATGTACCAGTTAAAATAAACTGTTTTAAATTTTAAAGTAAATTAAATCATAAATAAAGCTGCTGCTTCTGTATTATCCCTGCCTTTGGGTGAAGACCATAAAAGTATATGAATTTCAATTCACAGCATGGGAGCACACCATGCACAGAGCATTTTCCCATTGCTCTTGCTTCTTGTGAACAACCTAAGCTCTAGATCAAGCAGAAGTTACCTCCTTCAGTTTAGTGACAGGGGAAAGGTTGAGAAAGGCTGAGTGGCTTCCCTGATCAATCAAATCAGGTTCAGTCAAAGCCAATAATAGGTCATGTTTTACAGTGTTTTAAAATCCAAATTCTTGCTTTTTTTATTTTCCTTTCAGTTTTTGTTTGAAGTAGGGTCATAATTTGTAATCTAGGTTGACCTGAAACTTACTATGTATCCCAGGCTGGCCTTGAACTTTCAACAGTTCTCTTGCCTCAGTCTCCTGAGTGCTGGGATTCCCAGCGTGCACCACCGTGCCCAGATCAAATATGTACCATTTTTATACATATCACTATTTATTTTATTCAAGAAGTGTGATATCCAGAAGTGGCCAGCATAGATCCTCAGTGAAGCAGGTGGCTTAGGCTAGCTTCCTATCAAGCCAGGAAACATGGGTGTGGAGGCTCAACAATTTCAGATATGCAGAGAGAATGAAGATGAGAATTAAAGTCAGGCATACAATAGTTTTAAGGGATGGTTACTGATGTGCAGTAGCATAATTCAATCTCTACTAAGTTCTTGCAGCCAGAATATGATGACCATGCAGTGCTTGGAAGGATGTCTTTGTAGGATGGAAAAGTATCTAATAAGATCTGAGAATTTTGGCCACGAAGTGTTTCTTATTCCCATGACTTGTAACCCTGCATCCTAGTACCTTACCACATAAATCATTTTTAGACACAAGGATATGAAGTTGCCAAAAAAATGTTCCTAAGCAAGAGTTTATAAATAACTAACAGTGAATCTAGAAGGCTGGGATCAGCTGGATCTGGCCTCAGCATTGAATGATTCCTGGCCCTCTCATGAGCATAATAGAGCTGTAGCATCACATGAACCAGACCATGCTATCTCTCTGTAGCTAATAGGTATTAAGTGTTGATAAACTGACCCAAGCAGATAGGGGAGTTTTTCCTGAATATAAACGCAGTCTCCTCCAAGCTAAACCTTCTTGTGTGATATTTGTAGGAATGTATATATAAAAAAAAAAAAAAACCTCTACAAAAATGCCTTATCTCCTAAATATTTTCATTTATAAGTTTGTTCTTGAAAGTTCCATTTTTAACAGGCTAACAACCTCTAATTAGAACTAATTAGTGTTTAATGTAATAAAAATCCATCACTGTCAGCAATAAGAATTCCCAAATGACAAGTTTACCAGAGTCACAGTCCTAGTGAGTCAGGCAAGCATACTGCCTGCGTCCTAGGAAGCCAATGACTCAAGACAGAGTGTCCCTCCTCTCTGACCAATAAATAACTTTCCCCCAATCATCAAGTCATTCTTAAAGACTTTCATCCACTACAACTTGTACTGCAAAGATTGGGTGATGCCAGGTCAGTCAGACTTGTGGCCTCACAAACATAACAGGGATTGAAACTGATTGTATGAGGATGGTAAGATAAAGTTCAAGCCCACCCCATTAGGAGAACCTTGGCCCAAAAAGTCGGCACCTGCTTGGCATGAAGAGAATTTAAATAAGGTAAATAACATGTCCTCCATGTGTAGGATATATCACTAAAAGTTCCCTGCAGAATGAATGAACACTGTACCTGGTATCATCTTCAGTACTACTTACAATAACTTAAGGCAGGAAGTGGAGAATGGGTGGGGGTGCTGAGAGCTGGAAACGTGAGAGTTTGCTCGATTTGTATACACCTTCTCTATCCTGGTATTTGTCGGACTTTTGTCCTTATGTCAAATATCTAAGTGAAATAATTTAAAAGCAGGAAAGTTTTATTTGGGCTCACAGGTGTGGAGACTTCGATCCATGAGCCCCAGGAGAGGCAGAATATCATTGTGACAGGAGTTTAGCTGAGCAAAAGCAGCTTACCTCATGGCTGACAGGAAGCAGAGACAAGAAAAAGCCAGGGCACATCTGGCCTCCAAGTGTAAGTCCTAACTTCTCCAGCTAGACCTCACCTCCCTGTTTCTTTCTTTCTTTCTTTTTTTTTTTAAAGATTTATTTATTTATTATGTATACAGAAGAGGGCGCCAGATCTCATTGCAGATGGTTGTGAGCCACCATGTGGTAGCTGGGAATTGAACTCAGTACCTCTGGAAGAGCAGTCGGTGCTCTTAACCTCTGAGCCATCTCTCCAGCCCCTTTTGTTTGTTTGTTTGTTTGTTTGTTTTAATATTTATATTTTATTTTATTTTATTTTATTTTATTTATTTATTTATTTATTTATTTGGTTTTTCGAGACAGGGTTTCTCTGTGTAGCTTTGCGCCTTTCCTGGAACTCACTTGGTAGCCCAGGCTGGCCTTGAACTCACAAAGATCCGCCTGGCTCTGCCTCCCGAGTGCTGGGATTAAAGGCGTGCGCCACCACCGCCCGGCCCTCCCTGTTTCTTTCATCACCTCCCAAACAAAATGATGCCAGCTGTCGAATAAGCCTGTTGGGAACATTTCCTGTCCCGACCATAACATTACAATGAGAGAGAAACTTCAAATGCAGGAGGCCTAGACAGAGGCAATGAATAGGCCTGGGGGTTGAGTTTGGTACTCTTGAAAGCATTGGTTTTGTTAGGCAAACTTCTGAGGAACTTGCCACATTATATGAGGTAGGAAGCGCATGCTTGAATCCCCACAACCCCGACTGAATCCAAGGCTAACATAACACAACAAGCTAACATGCACTGAACTAAACTTAGTATCTCTAAGGCACAGTCATAATGCTTTGTATGTGTTAATTTAATTAATTATCATAAATCTCTGAATTACCAGAATGATTCCTAAGCATATAGCTTACACCATTTGTACAAGATTGCACAGTTAATAGGTGGTAGGAGAGAATTTTGATGCCAGAGAGGGGCTCATTGGTCCAAGACTTGAATGAAGATCATAGGTAGAGTTGGAAGTGGGAGCAAAGAAGATGAAAGAAAGAGAGATATAGAATTCATTCAAGGAATGCCCTGGACATCTGGCCCAGAAGTAAGAGACAGTGCAGGGAGCAATATCCTAAGAAGGGTGAATGGAGGGAGAGAGATAGGCTGCTAAGAGAAAAAAGAGGACAGACTTTGCGGATGGGTGAAAAACTGAGCCAGGGTCACAGATGAGGGTCCCTATCCCACTGAACCCAAAGAACGCTGTCATCCAGAGACACAGGAGCCTTGAGCTCAGCACCTGCCCTTGGCCAGTACAAGATCTGTGTTGTTTCCCCAAAGCCTCATGCCAGCTTTGTACCTGTACCATCAAAGGGACATGCCACTGCCTCTCTGGGTGTATTTTTCTGGACACGGTCATAAAATCTGGTACGCCACCTCCATTCAGGCTCTATGGTCTCTTAAGCAATTCTCATCACAGCATGCATTAAGTCTCCAATAAAGCTGCCTGCTGCTGGCCCAGAAGGAGCATGCTGCTATTGATTCCAGCAAGGCTACCTGCCACAGAGGCTAGTTAGATCCCAGGAGCAATTGCTACACAGGAATCAGCAGTGGCAGGAGCCATCTATCCCAAGAACCCATTACTGGGGAAAGAAGAAAATACAACAAAGGACCCTCAAGCAAGCAACTGAAATGTATTCCTTGGATGAAAAACCACATTCAAAGCAGCATGTGCCCCGTGGGTTTTCCCAACCATTTTAACGCATGCTATCCCAGCCTCTGTTCTTTACTGATTAATCTGTTTTTCTTCCAGTGTACATTTCTGATAGAATATATTTAAAACTCCAAGCCAGGACTGTTTATGAAAACAAGGTTCATACATATGCAGCACTACTTTCAATATGTGAGAATATCCTGCCCTGTGCTTGACTGCATTGTGTAGTATATTCATCCTGTTGTGGACCATTCAGTCACTATATGCAGTATTTGAGCTCCAGAGATATATCTGAAACATAGTCGAAAATTTTGCAAAGTATTACTTTTCTTCTAGCTTGCAATCAGAGAATGGCATTTGGCCCAACAAAACAATAACCCAAATTACAAAAAAACAAAAAAAAAGGTAGAAAATATTACACATTTAATGGGCGTCAATAATGTGCAGATATAATTGATTTTCTGGGAGACCTCGGGATCTAACAACAGTTCTTTTCCTGGCTGGCACTCAGTCAACACTGATTAGCTGGTTGATGGATGGGTAGCCTACCTTTTCAGGCACGCTGTTGAGTGGCCTTGACATCTGTCCATTTTTAGAGCTGCCTGTTATTCACAAGGTTTGCAGCACACATTTGGTCAGCACTCTTGCACCTCACTCAGCTTTAAGAGAGTGTCTGGTGATGTGCTGTGGATCTGTATTCCATTACTGTGCAGTTGTCCATAAAAACCCCTCTTGCATAGCATGTCTTTGACAGGCGCTGACCACTGAAATGTCATCCCTGCCAGTGGCGATATTTATGGGGCAGGGAGGATGCTGCACATTCTATTAAGCCCTAGAGAGGAAGAGATTCTGGACTAGATACAATTCTTGGCCATGAAAAGTTTACTATAAATTCAAGAAGAGAGAAGACGTTTATTACTCAGATAGCCAAAGTCAAGGGAAGACAGATGTAGGCTGAGAGCCATTCATATCTACGGGAGCTACTCTGATTGATAATATAGTTAAAACTTCAAACATGAGAGATTTTTTAGTGTGTTGGGTTTTTTCCTTATTAGATGTCATCGTATTTCATTTTAAAGAACTCTATGCAACAGGTCATGGAAGAACATGTGAGGAAAATATCCCTCTCTGGCTTGCTCCTGCCACACTGATGTAAACTTAGACTTGACCCTGGTGATGCTTAATGGCTTAGGAAGAGATGAACATCTTTTTCTTATGTCTTTATGGACTCATCTTCAAGTCATCTCCTGGATAATAGCATTCAAACCATTTTCAAAGATGTAATCAAACTCTTGTGTTCACGTGAGCACTGAGGCAACCTAGCAGGTGGCTGTTAGCTTAGCATCCACTTTATATCCAAGCCAGAGCTTGGGAAGGCCCAGCTGAGTACCATTTTCTCAGTCATTTGCAATCCTTAAGCCATAATATCACAGTCTCTGGTCCTCCACCTAGACTTCATAAATGTCCATCATATATGCTTCCCCTTCAGCTAAAAAAAAATAGATAGACAAAAGACAAATGTCTCTATGGGTTAGGCAGAAGATTATAAAGATTGTAAAATACCTGTGCATTGGTATAATCATCTATGCTTTGAAAGCTAATTTTGTGCATGTTCACACAGGGTTTTTATGGTCTTCAAGTGACAGTAATCCTTCTCTCAAGAGAGAAGAAATGTACCCAGCTATGACAGACAAATACAATATTCTACAAAATGTTTGGTGGGGGGTTGGTGATGCCCAGATCAGTGTCTGTGCTATAGAATAAATTAATGCTCTTGCCTTGAAGGTTTGCCTTGGGCAATGGAGACATGTAATGTAGTGTACTTGACACAGAGCCTGAAAGCATTCCCTCAGTGGAGGTACATGTTGTTGTGAATTTCAATAAAGGGATTTCTACAGAAGTGTGTAGCAGGAATCTTAAAAGTTCTTATTAATAAAATCAAACCCAGGGCCAGGTATTAGGGTGAATGCTGGAAGATCAGAGAAACAGAACAAGCCACAGCTTCCTCAACTCACTAGTTCCTCAGCTGATCCTGTTTCCTCAGACTGGAAGCCTCTAAGTCCTCATCCAAATGAATCTCAGCCAAACTGCTGCTCAAAAGCCTAAAAGCGTAACCAGGCTCTATCTAGTTCCTGGTCCTCAAGCTTATATACCTTTCTGCTTTCTGCCATTACTTCCTGGGATTGAAGGCGTGAGTCACCATGCCTGGCTGTTTCCAGTGTGGCTTTAAACTCACAGAGATTGGGATGGACCTCTGCCTCCCAAGTGATAGGATTAAAGGCGTGTGTGCCACCATTTTCTGGCCTCTATATCTAGTGGCTGTTCTGTCCTCTGACCCCAGATAAGTTTATTAGGATGCACAATATATTGGGGGACACAATATATCACCACAGAAGTGAAGGCAAAAATCCTTCCATTTGGGTCCAAAGTAGGAGAATGGCTACCAAAGCTACAAATGGAGAGCCTCCCTGCTCATTTACCCAGACATCCACTCTCTCACTTGAAGTTCTAGAAAAAAAGGAGATCACACACAAGTTTAAACTTTCTGTATTTCTGTTATTGGTGGAAAGGGGAGTTCAATAAAAACTTTCCTTATGTGTGAGAGAGATGATTGATTGCAAAACTGAAAAGTCTTAGAAAATACAGCCTTAGAAAGATGAAGATGTTCCCTCACTTCTACAAAATAAAACAGAGCCAGGCAACCAAAAGCAACTTGGCAGGCCCCATGAGTCACCAGTCCATCTAGTGTATTCATGCCCATCTATTCTAATAAGCCTGACCTTACAGCTCAGTGGACTAAACCAGCAAGCATGGCTCATGCCAAGCTAGTTGGACATTCTCTACATTGAAGCTATTATATGCCTGATCCTGGAATTTCCATCTCCAGTGACATGGATGAAAAGCCTGCAGCTGGCTGTCCTGGAACTCTGGCTGTCGGAACAAAAGGAGAGTAGAGGACAAAAAGGTTGCATAGAAACTACCCATGCTGCCTTGATGAATAAATCTGCCTTCTCCTCCATAGTCTGTGAATCTAGGGCCTGGATGTGATACTCACAACCACAGAATCAACTAAAGCAAACCATAGGACCAATAACTAGGAAATAGAGCCAATGCGGTGGGGGGGTGGGGGTTGCGGGAAATGGGAAGGATCAGATCAAAATTCTGCAGTCCAAAGTTCCAAATGCCTGGGGAAACCCACACCCACACACACCCAACAAAATTAAAACCAGACCTGGCCCTCAGCTGCAGATGTAACCATGGCCCCAGGTGGCAGCACATATCACCCAGACCAGCATGGTCCCAGCAGCAGCACGGCCCTTAGATACCATCTTGGACACAGGTAGCTGACCTGACTCCGGTCATCCATACAGACTTCAGTGGTAACTGAAGCCATGGACATCAACACAGACCCTGGCTGCTGCAGAGCCACGGACCCAGACAACAGAATTCAAAACCATACACGGCCCTCAGCTGCAGCTCAGGCCTGGACATCATCATGGCCCCAGGTGGCAACACAAGCCACCCAGATAGGCTTGGCCCCAGTGGTGGCAAAGCCCTTGGACACCAACACAGCCACAGATGGTGGCCCAGACCAAGACATCCCTGTGGCCTTTGGTGGCAACATGGGCCATGGGCATTAACACAGACTCCAGCTGAGGTAGGACCATGGTCCCAGACATGGCCATCGACAGCAGCCTGGGCCAGGAGGTTACAATGACCCCAGGTGGCAGCACAGGCCATCCAGATCAGCATGACACAGCTGCAGCATGGCTCTTGGACACCAACATGACCTCAGGAGGCAGGACAGACCCCAGAGACATCCCCATGGCCATTAAGAATAATATCAAAATTACAGGCTTACAACTACCTATAAGTTTCAGGGAATTTGGCATCCATAAGTTTCTGCACATCTAATAAACACACTTAGGCACACATGTATATTTTAAGAGGTAAGAAAGCAGAATATAGAGACAGAACCCACATACAAATAAATT
Source organism: Peromyscus maniculatus bairdii (assembly GCF_049852395.1). Taxonomy (NCBI): domain Eukaryota; kingdom Metazoa; phylum Chordata; class Mammalia; order Rodentia; family Cricetidae; genus Peromyscus; species Peromyscus maniculatus. The sequence goes on from NC_134855.1 coordinate 121,851,999, forward strand.
TATGACATGATTGAGACTGCAATAAAAAATGAATGATAGCATGGTGGCATTCAATAATTGCTACTCGTTGTTACTCGAGGAAGCGAGTTTGCCAGTCGTTGCTACTCGAGGAAAACTAGGCATCCCTCCTACATCCTGAGCACAAATAGAGTCTTAAATATGTATGAACCTTTTAGAATTAGATGTAGGAAATATCTCTATATCCTGACATCAGATGGTCTTCTTAAACAAGACTCTAAGCCATACAGGGGGAAAAAAACCTGATAAACCTAAATTATCAAATTTTCAAAAATTTGTTTAATAAAAGTGATAGTAAATAAAGTTGGAAGCCAAGCCACAAACTAAAAGGCATATGCAACAAATTGTCTAAAAAAGGAGTAATACTCAATATTCATAAAGAACAGCTATAAATACGTTTAACAGAAGATGAACGTCTTGATAGGGAAAAATGGTATCAAGGCTGTGAACAGGCAACAGAAGAGAAACTCTGAGAAAACTAAGCATATGAAAATACAGCCTTGGTCATAATGATGAAAATGTAAAAGGAAGCAATAAGATACCATTTCACACTAACAAGATGGGCATATGGTAAAATTTGACAACATTAAGTGTTAACACTCCCCCACCATGCACAAGATAATTTATAACCACACCATCCATGTTCATTCCTATATGAGTACCCCAGAAAAACCCTCCCACGTGGACATAAGAAAGTAATATACAAGACTTTTCTTTTTCAAATGATGTGTGATAGTCAAGAAAATCATGAATAAAATAACTATTTGTAAGACAAATTGCTAAATAGTCTTATTAACAAAAACCCAGAACCAGATATTGGGGTGAAAGCTGAGAGATCAGGGAATCAGGACAAGCCACAGACAACCTCACCTCACCAACTCCTCAGCTTCCAAAGAGATCTACTTCCTGTATACCCATGCCTATATGCCTTTCTGTTCTGCATCTCACTTCCTCTGCCCAGCTACATCACTTCCTGTCTGTCTGTACAGACCTCCAGACCTCTATGGTTAGTGCTGGGATTAAAAGTGTGTGCCACCATGCCTGGCTCTGTTCCCAATGTGTCCTTGAACTCACAGAGATCTGGATGGATCTCTGCCTCCCGAATGCTAGGATTAAAGGTGTGTGCTATCATTGTCTGACTTCTATGTTTAATATAGTGACTGGCTTTTTCCTCTGATCTTCAGATAAGCTTTATTAGGGTGTACAACATATTAAGGGACACAATATATCACCACACCTACCATTAGATTATGGGTAAATAATTTACAACATATTATTAGTGGACTACTGCTCAATGTTAAAAATAGTCAAATCATGAATTTCCAAGGAGGCAAAGAAGGAATGATGGTGGAAAGGCTTCCATCACATGTACAAAGACTCAAAAACTCTGAAGTCTGGAAAATATTTGGCTGTTAGGCTTATATGGTGGTCTTATAAGAGACATTGTTCATCAAAACTGTTATAATGCTTAAAATATTTCATAAATTAAAATATCTACATGCTCTGTGGCCCAGCCAAGTTGATAAATAAAATTAAGCAACTCACTTTTGTCTGCACAGTTCTGATAGTTGGGAATAGATAATAGTAATGGCAAGAATAAAATCAGAAGTTTGGAAGTAGAGACTTGAGTTGAATTGTGGTTGTGCCTCTTAATTGAGAAGCGACCCAATGGTTCTATTCCTCTCTATTTAAAATGGAGAAAATAACAGACCTTTTTGAGGGCTAAATATGATAACTTATATAGAGTTTTTACCATAGTCCCAAGCCCATAGTCTGCACCAATGTTGGGGGAAAGAGTCATTGCTGGCATCCAGCCTAGTTTATGTTACATTATGCCTTCAGTAGAGTGTGTTTAGAGACAGATGTTTGATGCTCTGCATGATGACTTGTATCTGTAGTCTTGCATTTGGGAGGCCTAGAATTAAAGCCAATCTGGGCTACAAAGTGAGTTTCTGTGGGAGCCCACAGAGATTCTAACTTGTGGTGGTTTCACTCAAGGTCAGAGAGTCAGAGTTGCTCCCCAAGGCTGCATGATAGGGTCTAAAGGCATGGTTACCAGGTGTCTTATACAAGATGCTTGGCCAGGCGGCATGGTTATCAGGTGTTTTGAAGGGTCTACACTTGGTTATACATCGTGCTTTGATCTTGAAAGGGCGAGGTCTTTTGCCCCTCCCCTTGCTAGTTCCCCTAAGTGAACCCTAACTTGCCCCTCTAGCCTGTTTTATGCATTTTTGTTTGTGTATTACTACAGTAATGTTGTGTAACAAGTCACCTTCAGCTTAAAATAATAAGCACCATTGTTCTACACAAGGCATGCATTTGTTTGTACTCATTCATTCTACAGTATACACAGATTTCAGTATATCACATTGCTCTCAGTGAATTCATACAGTTCTATCTGTCATTTTAAAATTGATTCATTAACTTAATTTTTGAGAAATGCAGAAAATATTTCTAGCATTACCTCACTAGTAAAAAAGGAAAGTGCAAATTAAACAATAAGATAATACCCACATTAATCGGTTTTGCAAAAATGGGCAAGCAAGTGTTTGCTGTGATAAAATACCCTGGCAAGAGCAACTTAAGGAAGAAGGGATTATTCTGGCTCACAGTTCCAGAAAGATGTAGTCCATCATGGCAGCAGGTAGGCAGGGCAGGGTGGCAGGCACAGGAGGCTGGCTGGCCGTGTTGCATCTACACTGATAAAGCAGAGAGTGAACCAGAAGTGTGGTCAGCTACGGTGCCCCATAACCTACTTCCTCCAAGTGTTCCACAGCCTTCCCAAACAGTGCCACCAGCTGGGGACCCAGTGTTTAACAAAATAAAAACAAAAAAAAAACAGGGTTTCTCTGTGTACCTCTGGCTGTCCTGGAACTCATTCTGTAGACCAGGCTAGCCTGGAATGCATTGAGATCCTCCTGCCTTTGCCTCCTGAACACTAGGATTTAAAGGTGTGCACCATCACCACCAAGCCTACAGATTCTTTTCCTCTTTTTTTAATTTTATTTATTTTCATTTCATGTGCATTGGTGTTTTGCTTGCATGTGTGTCTGTGTAAAGGTGTCTGGTCTCCTGGAACTGGAGTTATAGAGAGTTGTGCACTGTCATGTGGGTGCTGGGAATTGAAGCTGGGTCCTCTGGAAGAAAAGCCAGTGCTCTTAACTGCTGAGCCATCTCTCCAGCCCCAGATTCTTTTATTACCATCTTAATCACTAATATTAATTTTTAGATTACATAGTATACATCACACTATAGATAGACAGACAGATGGATAGTGATTGATAGATAGATAGATAGATAGATAGATAGATAGATAGATAGATAGATAGATAGATAGATAGATAGACTGACTGATGGATGATAGATCCAGAATCAAAGGGCAAAAGCAGACTTAAAGGAGCTCAAAGAGATGTAACTGGAGACAGAGGGAGGAGGCTGATAGACGCAGAGTCTCTGTGGGAGTTAGGTACCAGAGCTTTTGGGGGAATTGCAGAGGCAACGCATTGTTGAGCCCTGGGGTTAAGTCAAGCTGTAAAGGTGAGGTGTAGAACCAAGGAAGCCACTCAGGAAATGTAGAGGACAGAGTCCACACATAGATATGATATTTTTTGATGACTCTGTCCCCACAACTTTTCTCCCTCTGACCTCTATCAACAACTCCCCTTCAACTCTACTAGTCCCTTTACTAAATTCTTGGCTTTTAGTTTTCTTTTATGACCCTGGTTTAACCGGGGCCATCTCTATGCCCATTGGATCGAAATTACCCATTGGCACTTAGCGGGGCCACCAGTGGGTGTATAACTGAAGGTAGTGACCCCTCCCCTTCCAGACTCTATCCATAGCAAATAGTTCTAGATGGGGTTAGAGTCCCTTAGCCCCTCCTCAATCTGTGCCTGGCTACTGATAAGCCCAGTGCAGGCATCCCCATCTGCTATGAGTTCAGGATTTCAAGGGCGGTGTCTTGTCCTGAAGATGGTATTTCGTAGCCCTTCTCCCCATCTTTCAGCTCGTACCTTATCTCCATCCCTCCTCTGCCATCTTCCCTGAACTTTAGAGGGGAGAGAGTAAATATTTTGTTTTTCTCATCACCTTCTACAGCCACAAGTCTCCACATTAAACACCATTCACTGAAAAGAGGTTTCTCTGATTAGGGTGATTTAAAAGGCAATGTGATACTATGGCAGTTTGGCTAAACAACAGTATTCAGTTTTCCACTCCTATCCTCAGGGTCTATGGTCTCTCCCAGCATGGAGTTTTGTCTAGGTTTCTAGTATCGGGTATAGATTCCTTCCTGCAGAGAGGGCCTCAAATCCAATCCAAGAGCAACTGGTTACCCCAGAACAGTAATGGCACCATTGCACAAGTTAGCACATCTTGCGTGGTGGGTTGGTTTCATAGATCAGAGGATTCACATGCAGGAAAGGCCATTGATGCCTTTTCTCCTCCAGCATCCTGAATAGTATCTTTCAGGACTGTGAAAGCTAGCCAGTGTGGAGGAGGAAGCTTCTAGCTCACTTCCACGTTGCCTTCTCTATATTGAGCAGCCAAGGTGTATGGTATCTTCAGCAATAAGGTCTTATCATCTGGTTATAGCGGGGAACTAAGAGGACTATCAAGAGCCTATACTGTTGGGGGAGTGGCCTTCGGATTCTCTGTAACTATCAGCTCCTAAGGAGCTCTCTGACTCCTGGCACAGGAATTTGTGTTTAACAGCCTATGGCTTCTGGGAACAGCCATGCAAGGTTGTCTCCTTTAAATTCTTTTTTAATATAAATCACATTTTTAATTTAGTTACAAGATAGTAGATGTCCATATATTATTTTCATATCCCCTTCATTTTGGTTAATTTCCATCCTCTTGTCTCCCCTATCCTCCAACCCTTTAAACCTTCCTACCCCAAGTATTCCCCCCTCTCTACTTTTATATTACCTATTTTCTACTAACCTCTCTCTTCAGGCAGCCCCTCTCAGGAACCTCTTTCTAATGTCCTGGTTTCTAAAGGTACTCCAAGTTAAGCATACAAAATTACAAGTTAGAAGCCAGGGTCCACGTATAGAGAAGAACATGCAGTGTTTGTCTTTCTGTATCTGAGTTAACTCACTCGATATAATGGTTTCCAGATCCATCCATTTACCTGAAATTTTCATAATTTTATTTTTTCCTCACAGCTTAATAGAATCCCATAGTGTATAGAACATGTAGAATGGTACATAGAATCCCATAGTAGCACATTTTCATTCTCCATCTATCAGCTGATGGACATATAGACTGATTTCATTTCTTGGCTACTATGAACTAAGCAGCAGATAACATGAACAAGCCAGTGCCTCTGCAACAATATGTACAGTCCTTTGGGTATATGGAGTTGACTTGTGTGGTCACAGGATAGTTCTACTTACAGCTTTTTGAGGACTCCCCACACTGTTTTTCTGCAGTGGCCACATCAATTGGTCTTACCACTAACAGTCAACAAGGGTTATCCTTTCCTGACAGTCTCACCAGCATTTGTTATTATTTGATTTCCTGATGATTGCCATTCTGACAGGGATTAGATAGAATTTCAAAGTTGTTTTAAACTGCATCTCCCTGATAGCTAATAATATTGAACACTTCTTTTTTGTTTTGTTTTGTTTTGTTTTGTTTTTTGTTTTTTGGTTTTTTTTTTTTTTGGTTTTTCGAGACAGGGTTTCTCTGTGTAGTTTTGCGCCTTTCCTGGAACTCACTTGGTAGCCCAGGCTGGCCTCGAACTCACAGAGATCCGCCTGGCTCTGCCTCCCGAGTGCTGGGATTAAAGGCGTGCGCCACCACCGCCCGGCTTGAACACTTCTTTTTTATTGAGAATTTTGTATATGTATATAATATTCAAAATCCTTCCACTCCAATTCCTTCCCCAAGTACCCTGTCTCTATTCAATCCCAATGCCACGAGTTATTATTATTATTATTATTATTATTATTATTATTATTATTTGATTATTATTTGAGTCCACCTGGTGCTGCCAGTATGTGCATGGGGCCATCTTCTAGAGCATGGGTAGCCTCTCAGAGACTGCTTCCTTAAAGAAATGGACTTTCTCTCTCTCAGCAGTCATCAACTGCCAATAGTTCCTCAGCTAGGGGTGGAACTTCACAACCGCCCCCTCCACTCTATGCTGAGATTGTTTTCTGGTTTGAGCTAGCTGTCACAATCTTTGTGAGTTCATATATGTATCTTCCTGTTGCATCTAGGAAGCACTGCTTTCTTTTTGTTTTTCTTTTTTAAGATTTATTTATTTATTATGTATACGGTGTTCTGTCTGCATATGTGCCTGCATGCCAGAAGAGGGCACCAGATCTCATGATGGATGGTTGTGAGCCACCATGTTGTTGCTGGAATTGAACTCAGGATCTCTGGAAGAGCAGTCAGTGCTCTTAACCACTGAGCCATCTCTCCAGCCCCAAAGCATTGCTTTCTTAAAGCTGCCTGCTATCTCTGGCTCCTACTATCTTTCTACATGGATCTTAGTACCTTTTCATGTAGATCATTGAACTTTGAGGAGAAAGATGTGATATCTACTTCTCATTTGGGGATGATAACATCTGCACATTGGCCAATTGTGGGTTCTGTGCAGATTGCTATCTACTGCAAGAAGCTTCTCTAATGAAGGTTGAGTGATGCACTGATCTATGAGTAGCAATAGATCATTAAGAATTGTTTAATTGCTACGTCCATTGTGTCTTAGTGACTTTCCTATTACTGCTATGAGACACCATGACTAAGGCAACTTATAGAAGAAAGAGTTTATTGGGGGTTTACAGTTCAGAGGGTGAGTCCATGACCACCATGGTGGGAAGCATGGCAACAAGTAAGCAGGCATGGTGCTGGGGCAGTGGATGAGAGCTTACATTTAATTCACAAGCAAGAGGCAGAGAGAGAGAGGGAGAGAGAGGGGGAGAGGGAGAGGGAGAGGGAGAGGGAGAGGGAGAGGGAGAGGGAGAGAGAGAGAGAGAGAGAGAGAGAAATGGAAATGGTTGGGTTTTTAAAACCTCTAAGCCCATCCCCAGTGACACACCTCCTCCAACAAGTCCACACCTCCTAATCCTTCCAAAATAGTCCCACCAACTGGAGACCAAGTATTCATGAGCCTATGAAAGCCATTCTCATTCAAAATACCACAAATCATAGTAGGTTTCCTCCTACTACTATTTTCCCATAACCTATCTAGCCACGAGTCTTCAGCCTCATTTACAGGGTCAAGTATGGGTTCCATCTTATGAAGCAATACTTAAATCCAATCAAAAAGTAGTTGGTTACTCCCATAACATTCATGCCACTATTACACCAATGGGCATATCTTGCCAGGCAAGTCATTATTATAGTTTTCAGGGTTTGCAGCTGGATGAGTCTGATGATTTCTTTTCTCCTCTGGTGGCATGTATAGCACCTTCTAGTACTCTGAAAGCTAGCCAGTATGGACAAAGCTTTCAGCTGAATACCAGCTAGATTTGTCCATGCTCTATGACTCAAGTATATACACTATAGTGTTTGTAAAGATCAAAGTGGAAAAATGGAACAGGAAAGATTAAAAGGGGTGAGGAACTGGAAGTCAGGGTAGGGAATGTAGGGAGGGATAACTAATAATAAAGGCCTTTTGAAAAACTCATATAGAAACATACTACTGCAGAAGCTTCCTAATATGTACATGTATAAAAAGTTGAAATGGGATTTACTTATGATGGGGGTTCAATGCCTCAACTAGATACCATATGCTACCAAATAAAACCCCAGTACCAGGAATGGGCTACCTCTTTTTGAGTTGTTGGCCAGTGGGGTCACATAGACCCCCCAAAAAATTATAGGTTATTGCCAATCCTATTGGTTACCTCCAGAATTTGAAAAGTAAGACCCTGCTTTTTTGGGCTTTTAAGGTTTTTCCATATAGAATCCTACCTTCTTGGTTAGGTTAAATTAGAGTTTGGTTTGTTGCTACCTTTGCTGTTGTTGTTGATGTTGTTGCTGCTGCTGTTCCTGCTGTTGTTGTTGCTGCTGCTGTTGTTGCCATTGTTGCTATTGTTGTTGCTGCTGTTACTGCTGTTGTTGCTGTTGCTATTGTTGCTACTGTTGTTGCTGCTGTTACTGTTGTTGCTGTGCTGTTGCTGTTGTTGTTGTCTTGGCTATTAGGATTGTTCCCTATTTTCTCTCTCTACGTGTTTGTCATTGGTGTCTAAAAAAAAGCTATTGGATTTTGGATTCCAATTTTGTATCCTGCTACTTTGCTGGATTTTTATTTATTGGTTCAGAGTTTTCTGGTAGCATCTTTAGGGTCTTTTATGTCTAGAGTCATGGTTAACCTGAAAACAGGGGCCCTTTAACTTCCTCTTTTCCAAAATACTGCCAGAAGGTGCTTTCTTGTTTCTGTGCCAAAGTGGAAAGCTAATTCAATGAAGGTGAGTGACCATCACTCCATCATTGGTAGGCAACATCTCACCCCTGTATGCTAAAATACCCTTGGAAGTAACTACCACCCATGGATCCTAGTCCTTCACTTAATGAAAGAATGGGTAGATCAGTAGAATTGAGAGACTGGGGACATAAAGGCACAAAGCCAGTGGAATGTCAACTGAGGAAGTAAAAGATCCCTCTTACCAGAGCCATCAATCTTTGCTACTTTGCCTGCATCAGATCAGTTACCAACAACCAGGAGCAGACAGAACTGAAGAAATCCCCTACAAATGCTTTTGACCATTTGTCTGACTTGCCTCTGTTTTCCCCACAGCCATGGAACTAGGTGTGCAGGAGAAGTTTCTGCTGCAGCCAGCAACAATATCTGTGGAGTCGGCGTAGCATACAACTCCAAGGTGGCAGGTGAGCCAGCCCTGCCAGAGACAGGCACCATGCTAGGCAGCCTGCACCCGGAGCTGTCACATTCTGATCTCCAATCTTACAAGGTCCAGCAAAACTATCCCACTGGGTGGGAACTCTGAGACCCACAAGTGGAGCAAGCATGGGGAATACATTTAATTTTAACCTGCACTCAATATACTTTCAATATTCTTAACCACAAGATGCTGAAAAATAGGCAGATCACGGGCCCATAGCTCAAATGTGAATGGATTTTCATAATTGTAAACATCCATGTAACCAACAAAATCCACCCAGACCCCAAAGCCCTCCTCCTCATGACCCTGTCCCCAGGTATTACCCATACCTACCCAAGCATAACCACAACCTTGTTTTCTGACAGCAAAAAAAAAAAAAAAAATGATAATTTCTGGTATTTAACTTTACATTAATGCAGTCATTACTTGTTTGTTGTTGTTGTTGTTTGTTTGGTTCTTTTTTTTTAAGATTTTAATGCTTGGCCTAGCATATTTCTGGCTAGCTCTTTTAACTTAAATTAACCTGTTTCTCTTTATCTACCTTTTGCCTCAGGGTTTATTACCTTTCTTCCTTCTGTACATCTTACTTTCACTGCTTCTCTGTGTCTGGCTGGCTGGCAGCTGCCTGGCTTCTTGCCCCAGGCACGTTCCTTACTCTCTCCTCCTTCTCTCATTTCTCTCCCCCTTTCTGAGCCTAGATTTCTCCTCCTATTTACTCTGTCTGCCAGCCCCGCCTATCCTTTCTCTGCCTAGATATTGGTCGTTCAGCTTTTTATTAGACCAATTAGATGTCTTAGGCAGGCAGAGTGAAACACGTACAACATATCTTTACATAATTAAATACACATCCTTACATCATTAAACAAATGCAGCATAAACAAAAGCAACACACCTTTCCACAGTTAAAGTAACGTTCTGCAGCATAAGCAAATATAACACATCGCAAAGTTGCTACTTTATCATGTCAGTGTTGGTAGCATTTTAATGAGAATCAAATATATTCTCTAGAACATAAGGAGGTGTGTGAGGATTGCTTTCAAAGATGCTGGGTGGCCTTGAAACTGTTTTGTATAATCCATCACTTCTTTAAGGAGACATGATCCACCTGGCATCTCTTATGAAGCCCCACTGGACCCAATATTTTATACTTTTCTCTTTACGAGACTTAGAGAGAAAGACAGGCAAACTCAGAAGTTTTCAACAAGATGCCTGAGGATGGAATGTTTTCTGGTTGTTTTCAGTTTTGGGTCAAACTGGTTCTGAATTCATTCAAGCTTAGTCACCTAATCTTGTTTTTCTTTCTTTTTAACAATTTTCTTGATAATTTCTTTCCTAGCAATTTATTGAACTGTAAGCCTACTTTGCACTGACACATTTCTAGAGGCCTAAATAAAGCAAATGGACACTCTACAAACCCACCCTTATTTTCAGAGTGCTTGCAGAAACACCTGCCTGAGCTGGGTGCAGGATTTCACAAAAGAATATGCCTGGAGGGGTGGAGGCTGGCTCCATTGATAAAGTGCTTGCCTTTTAAGTACAAGGACCTGAGCTTTATTTTCAGAACCTACAAAAAATTAACAAGCATTATGAACCACAGCAACAACCAGCATGCCATGATAATCCTAAGAGCACAAATTTGAGAGGGGAAAATATTGTACTTATTCAGGCTGACAACTCTGAAAGCTTGTGTGTGTGTGTGTGTGTGTGTGTGTGTGTGTGTGTGTGTGTGTGTGTGTGTTTCACTGAAAATGAACCAAACTCTTGCAGAGAATTTTCCTTAAGGAACTTTCTGTGCTATGGAGGGCTAAAGCACCACCTGGTGATCAGCTGCGGTAATTGCCAGTCTGTGGCATTCTGGAGATGTTCAGTGCCAGGTTAGGGAGGCACTGGTTGAAACACTTGGTGGGTTGATTCAGGCCATCTTGAAAAGAAGAAAGAAAAATGCTTGTCACAGTTTAGTAGCACAGACCTATAATCCCAGAACACGAAAGGCTGAATCAGAAGCATCTTGAAAAAGAACCCAACTTACACTACTTAATGGAATTGTGAAATAGAAAACTAATCTTCTAGGGAGGGCGGGGGGGGGGGGGGGGGATGACCATTAAGCACCTCTTCATTTGCTTCCTGCCTGTTGAGCTCTTCAGTTCATAGACTTTGCTCATGTTTCCTGTTGGTATTTAAGCACTCTTGGCAGGTCATAAATAATTGACCTGCGTTTGTTTAAGTCAGTGCAAACTTTGACACAAAGCCACCAGTCCATCTAGAATCTGCTTTTGTAGATGTAGTGCTAAGTCAACTAGCCGTTCTGTTTTTTCTCCAAACAGAAGCCAGTGTTCCCAGCACCATCTGTGTAATAACTAACCCCCACTTACAGTCATATGCATATGGTGTGTTGTATATTAACTTCCCATACACATATGAATCAATCTCTGGGAAAATGCAACTAGGTAAAACCTCATAAAATATGAATTAGAAAGTATGGCTAGGATTGGATGCTACCCTTGAGGACATATCTTCCCCACTTAGACCACTCAGGCTCAACCAGTCTCTTCTGGAATCAGTCTCACAGACACATTCAAAATGATGCTTCAACAATTCCCAAGGTATTCCTTCATCAGGCAAGTTGACACCTAAAGTCGTCTGTGTCCTGCACGGCCATTTGATCGCTGTTTCTCCCTTGGTGACCACAGTCTTAACAAAGGCAGTATCTGTCTATTTGATCTCACATTAGCACTGAAGAATCCAGACCAGACTCTAGTTCACAGTCTATGTGCAAATTCTATCTTCTGAATACGAGGAAAGAATGAAAAAGAAAGGGAGGGAAGGAAGAGGGAGGGATTCAATGGATAAGCCCACTAAGATACCAATAATCACTTAATGAAAGAATGGGTAGTTCAGTAGAGTTGAGAGACTGGGACATAAAGGCACAAAGCCAGTGGAATGTCAACCAAGGAAGTAAAAGATCCCGCCTACCAGAGCCATCAATCTTTGCTACTTTGCCTGCATCAGATCAGTTACCAACAACCAGGAGCATTCTCCAGACACTCCCAGCTCATTGCTTCTCAAATATGCTATAGGGATGTCTGGGGACCAGACATCAGTAGGAACTGCCCCAGGGTGCAACAGAGACACCAGTCTAGTGAGCCCTTTGCACAGTGCCCTGGCACCCTCCAGGCAGAACAGAGTGCAAGACCACCCACCAACATCCCCTGGTGTTCAGGTGTTGAAAATACAGTGTGTGACTTTTTCTAGGTTCTCATTTTCAAAATCTCAAAATATTGGGACCCAAAAAGACCCTAAAAGTCTAAGTATCCATGGATACTTGCATAATGGCAATTATAAAGCTAATCATACAAATCAACATATTGCCTCTCTGTCAGGCACAGTGCAAAACTCTTGACTCATTTAATAATGCCCTCTGTAGTTCTATCACATTATTATATCTCTATATGACACATGTAGCTGGCAAAATTTAATACAGGGACCACATCTTGGTAAACTGTGAGATCAGTTTTCACCTGGTGTCCCTGCTTAGGAAACTCCAGCTCTACTGATGTAGCTGAATCAGGATGGAATTGCAAGCCTCTGTGACTGGAAACCAACTCCCTCTTCTTGGTTTGTTCCACTCAGGGACACATATGACCCTTAGAAATCCCCTTAAAGGGAGACCTTCAAAGCTGACACTCTCCGGTTCCTGACATCTGTTTTTAAGGACACAGTTGTTGCTACTTCTTCTTTACATAGCCAAGGAGGGAGGGAGGAAGAATTCCAACCAAGCTAGCTCCTTAACAGTATTTGTCTAACATGGAGACTGGTGTCCCAGGCTTATTATTATAGTCTGAAAGTTTTAATCATTTCAAAAGATATCTGATTATTTAATTATTGATATTCCCTTAACCATTTCTTTAATTGTATGAATTTGGAAAAGAAAGACCAATTTTATTTATTTTGTAAATGTCTTTCTTAGGAGTGATTATGTAAGAAAAAAAACAATTCTTTTCTTATTTTTAATTTTCTCTCTTAAACCATATGGGTCAGACTTGAGAGATGGTTCAGAAGATGAAAATGTTTGTCACACAATCCTATTAACCTGAGTTCAGTCCCCAGAACCCAGAGAGGAAGAGGGTAACTGAGTCCTGAAAGTTGCCCTCTGACCTCCACATTCATGTCATGGCATGTGTGTACACACATACATACATCACATGTGCAGACATCATACACACATACACACATGTACACACACATGTACATGTTGCTGGGGAGCTTCTCTCCAGGTCCCATCAAGCCCCGCAGTCCCACAACCCAAGTATAAAATAATCACTCAGATGTTTATATTACTTATAAACTGTATGGCCGTGGCAGGCTTCTTGCTAACTGTTCTTATATCTTAAATTAACCCATTTCTATAAATCTATACCTTGCCATGTGGCTCGTGGCTTACCAGCATCTTTACATGCTGCTTGTCCTGGCCGTGGCTGGCAGTGTCTCCCCCTCCTTCTTCCTGTTCCCCCAATTCTCCTCTCTCCTTGTCCCACCTATACTTCCTGCCTAGTCACTGGCCAATCACTGTTTTATTTATACAGAGCGATATCCACAGCATGTACACACTGAAAAAAGAAGATTGAGAAAAACTGAAATTAAAAATCTATCAGTCTTGCCGGGCGGTGGTGGCGCACGCCTTTAATCCCAGCACTCGGGAGGCAGAGGCAGGTGGATCTCTGTGAGTTCGAGGCCAGCCTGGGCTACCAAGTGAGTTCCAGGAAAGGTGCAAAGCTACACAGAGAAACCCTGTCTCGAAAAAAAAAAAAAAAAATCTATCAGTCCTAAGTAAGCAAATGCGCAAAAATAAGAAAAAAATAAAAATAAAAACCTTCCCAATAACATTCCCTGCTGGTTTGTCAGCCTAACCCTGCTGAACAGTCAAGGTCATGCACAGCCTTGGGGAAATGCTGCCTCCTGCCTTCAGTCCACTTGTGTGGCCCGTGGTGGATGTGCAGGAGGGGACCACAGTGACTCGCAATGAGCCGCCCCCCCCTCATAGCAGCTCCAACACAGGGGTGGAGGAGAAGACAACGTGACATAATCATTTTCACTCTGAGCAGAGTAAAGCAAGTCGGCAGAGAGAACAATGCACACTCGGGCTCTCCAGTTACTTCCACGCCATCTTGGGCTTCCCAGGACGACCCAAAGCAGAGCAGGCCCAGGTGGATTCAGCCATAGCTGCTTTCCTTTTCGAATCAGAGCAGATGGGTTTGCACAGAAGAACAGGAGATGAGATCGCCTTTATCTGATGTTTCCACCATAAAAAAATAAATAAATAAACGAGGAGACAGGCCACGATGGTGTTCGATTTTAGTGTTAATTAAAAACAAAAGGTAATTTTTTTTATTAAGAAAAATTTTCATATCAATCAAAGATCCCCCTCCTCCCACCCCTGCAGCCTCCCCCTCCCAACCCACTCCTCATTCCTTCCTACAAGAAGGTGAGGCCTCACATGGGGAGGTACAACAAAAGATAATTTTAACAAAGATTTTTCAAAGACTATGAAAACCATACTGCTGATCACATAACATGGAATCTCTCCGTCAGCAAATGAATCACTTTCTTATGATCATCATTGTTATTGGCCGGTAACATATAACACCAGTCAGTTTATGTATTTCATATCTGGGTTAGTTTTTTTTTTTTCCTTAAGCAAACCAGCTAAAATCACCATAAGCATCATGACTGATGAGTGTTCAGACCCTAAAACCTGGGTGAGCATGAACTTACTCCTTAGCCTTCGAGGCTGATATTCCTGAGCACAGAAGGTGCCAATCATTGGTCCGGAAGCACCAGGGTGATCTGTACCGGCATGCACTGGTGTCAGATGAGAGAACACTTCCGGTGACAGAAGAATGGAAAGGGTGCTGCTGAAATAAATCCATTACACCCTCGCAGCCCCGGGGAACCAGGCCCATCATGGTGCAAACTAAGCCAGGAGGCAGCTATAGCCTCTAAATGCATGGAAATGGGGGGAAAGACAGAGTACTGTGACTGTTAATGAGGTATACAGACCTGGGGGGGGAGATGGAGGGTAGAAATGCCAGCTATGCAGGCTGTAGCCGTCCTCACCAATGGGGTCATGTCAACCAGTAGAGCTGACTCACAGCTCCTTCGACACTTCTCTCTTCCGGTCTCCCACTACCTGTCCACAGCTCCCAGGGCATTTGGGAGCACAGGAGAGGGGGGGGTCCTCCCTAAAAACCTTCAGATCACTCTGAGCCTGTGTCTTGGCCACTAATCATGCTGTCATTTGCAAAATTAATAATGTATC
Organism: Peromyscus maniculatus bairdii; assembly: GCF_049852395.1. Taxonomy (NCBI): domain Eukaryota; kingdom Metazoa; phylum Chordata; class Mammalia; order Rodentia; family Cricetidae; genus Peromyscus; species Peromyscus maniculatus. The sequence goes on from NC_134855.1 coordinate 121,867,191, forward strand.
TCATTCAATTAACGCATGCCTCAGTCCTCCTGAGGTTAACATGATGAAAAGAAATCCCAGGAGCCTGGCCCCAGGACTATGGATGAGTCCAGCTCTCAGTCTGTGACCACCCCTCCCTCCCTCAGTGCTAAAGCAGTCAGATGAACGAATGCACCTCAGCGCTTGGGTTCCTGTTCAGCACAGAGACTCGTGATAGGATAAAGAAGGAGCCAGAGTCGCAAAGAGGAAGAGGGTTGGAGGGGCAGCCATCTGCCCCACACTGACTCTGACAAACCCAGGGCTGCCATCAGACAGCTGGTGGGACAGGCAAGGCCTCCTTTGGCCAGCGTTAAGTACCCCTCGACTTCCTTCTTTTTGAGGTTACCTGCTCAAGCCTGGGTCATTAGTACCAGACAAATTCAAAAGCATATGAGCTTTCTCCTTAAAACAAGAGAACATTGGCCTCTCGATTTATTTGCCACCCACCAAAGCACAAACAATTTCACTTAAAATTTTTTTCTGTTCAGTCTATTCTGTAGCTCAGTGGTCTCTGTTATGCTGTTGCTGGCTTGCTAGGGATCGAGCCGAGGATCATGCATGCTAAGCAAGCACTCTATCACTGAGCTACATCTGCTGTTTTTTAACCTTTGTTTTGGAACAAGATCTCAATTAGGAGCCCGTTCTGGCCTTGAACTACAGTCTTCCTACCTTAGCCTCCTGAGTTGCTTCTCTCAGAGGTGAGCTGCTCAGGCCTGAGTGTCTAGCACTAAGGGAATCTGAAAGCACTCGCGCTTTCTCCTTAAAGCAAAAAAATTACAGGCATGCACCACTATGCCCGGCTACATTTCTTAAGTAAATAGAACAGATATAGCTCCATGGCAAAATGTACTTTTAAACTTTCTTTAAAATGCAACTTCTAATAAGTTCAGACCAGTTCTTAATCTAAATGAGCTTCGTCCAAAAGAAAAGCTATCAATTCATAATTGAATGTTTGTTGGCATAAACGGGTGACCTGGCTTAGGGGTTAAGGCAGAGGCAGAGGGATTAATGGCCATCTATGGCCTTTATTGCTTGTTCTTCTGAACCTGTTATTTATGTTGGAGAAGAAAATCAACTAAAGGAAGTGATAACATCAGACACAGACATTCATTATTAGGAATCCATCAATCTGGAGGTAAATGCCCATGTCCAGCATCATGCTGAGCCCAGAGACAGAGGTAAACACAGTAATGCACCCAGATGCCTTGCTCTCTGGTAAGACATGAAGCACTGCTACCCCTGCGATTGGCCAACAGGGTTCTGGGAGAAACTTTAACCCAAGGATGGGGAGTGGCTTTCACATCACTAAAGAGGGAAGAGAGAATGCCCAGCCTCTTGAGGTAAGGATAGGCCTTAAGAAAGAAAAGAATATCTTGTAAGCTCCTCCTGCCCTAGAAGAACTTGGGTGGCCTTTATTTAAATTAATTTGCATATCACTATAGAAAATGATTTTTAAGAAATAATATCCTTACATAATGATGTCCTTTGACCACAAGTCTTTTCCTATGGCTTCATAGGGACTAAGAATGGAGTGTTTGTATTCAGATTTTGTCTGAACACAGCATAGGCCCTTCACTTCATAATCACTTCTGTTGCTGTAACAAAATACTTGAGGCTGAGTTGTGTATAAAGAAGGTCATTTGGCTCATAGTTTTGAAGGATGAAAGGCCAAGAACAGGGGACCTCATTGGTTCAGTCTCTAGTAAGGATACAGCAGAAATACACACAAGAGTGATTACCTGGTGACAGAAAGGCAGAGAATAGGCAAGTTCAGTTTTGCTTATGTTTTAACAACACATGGTCCCATGTGTACTACATTAATCTCTTCCAAGAGCAATGTTCCCACAATGACATAATTACCTCAGTTCTCATATTGCTGCTGAGTACCCAGGACCCAGCACAAATCTCTAGGAGACACATTCAAACCACAGTAGTCCCCATGGGTAAAGTCAGTTCAGCTTGCCAACACAATGACAAAGCCTTGTAGAGGGCAGTATAGACCAATCAGAAACATCTAGATGATTCAGCTGGCTCATCTCACTGGCTGCTGGTGAGTTAACACTGAAGAGACCTTGTGGTCAGCCAGAGGGTCATATGACCAGTGAGTCTGTCAGAAGCAGAGAAGACAAAGGTCTTTTTTACCTTCCTCCTTGTGTCCCTGTGTGCAGCTCTGATTTGCCCAGTTCAGTCCTAAACATCAGGCTCTTCTCCTTCCTGGCAAGACGATGCCCAAAAGGCATCAAAGAATAACAGGCTTGCGGAGATACCATAATCAGAAGGAAGGGAGTGTGTCGTGCACCCATTCCTGACCATTTATGCTCACCTGCTTAGCTCTGTACTCCCGCACATTCCTTCTAAGCTGTGATGAACTGACAGTGCCTCTTTTTTTAAGTCTCACCTCTTGCATCATCCCTGTCCTCTACTCTCTGCACCCTGAAGCTGCTTGCTAAGTATCAGTTGCTTCCTTTTACTCACAACTGCATTCACCCTAGAAACCTTGGCCCCTGACCACAATGGTCAATTCTGCATCTCTGGAGGCTGGGTTCCCATTTAGAGGCTTAGTAAGGATCACCTTCCATACCATCTCTCCCCATTAAGAATTCAAATATATTTTGTTTAAAGAATAATTTTTTTTCTTCAAATAGTTACTCAAGGAAAGACATGAGTGAGGCCTGAAAAAGAGTGGGTAGGGTGATCTGAGCACCATTTTTTACCCTCAGACTCCACAATGTTCTGAGGGCACTGAAGGTCCCCAGCTCCTCCCAGGACCCAAGCTTTTCTCAGTCTTGTTTCTGTTTATGCCTGTGCACAGGTATCCGGATGCTGGACCAGCCCTTTATGACAGACATCATCGAGGCCTCCTCCATCAGTCACATGCCTCAAATGATAGACATCTACAGTGCAAGCTGGGGCCCCACCGACAATGGGAAGACAGTTGATGGACCCCGAGAGCTCACGCTCCAGGCCATGGCTGATGGCGTGAACAAGGTAAAGACATCCCGGTCACCACAAGGTCCCAGTCCACCCATAAGGTAGGACATGGAAGGTGAAGTGGTGGTGACAATACAGTGGACAAAGTGTCAGGAACGGGTCAAATGTTAATTTAGATCCCGTGGAAGGTAGGCACAGAGTTGGGTTTAGTGGTGCAAGATGTGCATGGGAGGGAATTCCAAGCAATCGTAATGTGAATGAGAGGCAATGGAGTCATAGAAGGTTAGTCAAGAATGAGACCTGACTTTTGTGATAGGGACAGAGGAGAAAGTTTGCAGAAGGCTCTGAGACTGTAGTCCCACTCTGAAGAAGTTTCTGCTGAGTTGGCAGGTTGTCTTCATGTGAAGTTACCCATGCAGAGCAGAAATGGGCCAGCACTGGCATCCTCATGACATGCTCAGGGGAAAGCCAGAAGTAGTCTATAAGCAGTGGGGTCTCTGCCCACACTGGATGGTGGATCCAGGGGCAGCAGCTTCCAAGCAAAGCCCCAGTGCTTCTATGGGAAGAGGTCTGAGCAATGAATTTTGTGGCCATTGATTTCTGATAGTAGCTCAGCAATGGACAGTACCAAAGAAAAGGCACCAAGCTGGAGCCTCCAAAAGGAGAGGAACCAGGAGACACATCTTCATATTTAAAGAAGGGATGCTCCCTCATATTACAGGGCAGGGGTCACCTAGACAGAACACGAACCAGGTTTAGAGAGCACAGCATTCCTGGGCCAAGACCCCATTCCAATCCCTAGTACCCAAGAACCTGTCAACAAATGATTTCACCCAGCCTAGCCTGCTTTGTTGGCTAAAAAATAGTCATATGTGGAATCCTTCAGGGGTTGGGATCATTATGAAATGTAAATTTGGTAAAATATGGTCATAGCACTGAGAGATGCCCACAGTTCCATGAACTGCTGACCCTCAGTCAACTACCCTAAGACCTCATGGCATGAACACAGCCTCTGGAGATGTTGTGGGTTACATCAACCAGGAATTCAGAGAGGGTATATTGGGTGTGCCCTGACTTTTCTCCAGATTCCTGGGGCCCAAAATTCCATAGTACTTGTGGTTTGAGCATCAGTTCCCAAACTGTCTTCACCAGCTGTTTTTGAATTGCTGAACTCAGAGCATGGCCACTGGTGAGCCTTGGAGAGGGAGGTGGTGGGAAGTGCCCTGGATCAGCCCAGCCTGCCTGCTGTAGCCAATACTTCATTTGAGCAAGATTCTAACAAGGGCTGAGGGGTGCTGCTGTCAATGACTTGGGAATCCATGTCTCATAACCCTGAGATACTAAGACCCCAAAATAGCACTTTAAACAAGCACAGTAAACAGAAAGAGTGTGGCAGCTGCTTACATTCTGGGAGCAACAGGGTCACATGGATGTCTGGTGACCAAACTGTATGTCCTGCTTAATCTCGGTGCTGCAGGAGCAGACTTCCAGGTAGCTCAGCCGAAGGACATCCTTTGAGGAGGCAGGAGTGACTGGAGCAATGGGGTGATTCAGGCAGGTCCTCACATCGCTGAGGGAGAGTTGGGCCTCCTGGGTCCCAGATAGCTACAAGATGTACAGAAACCCACACTAGCACTCTTCAGACCAGATGCTTGGCCACCTCATACCTGTTTTCCTTGGCTTCAGAACTCATTCTCTTCAGTCCTTTCTTCTTTCTTGGGACATGTGTTCAGGTTGTGGAGACATCCCCTTCCCATCCTTGCTTATCACAACCTGCAGCTTCTGTTCTACTTGTCCACACTGCTTCCAGGGAAAACTTGGCCCCAAATTAGGAGACACAACTTCCCCAAACCCAAGCTTCAAAAATAATGTGGTTCTGTCTGAAAGGCTCAGAATCTGAAGGGACCAAGGACAATGACATTTCTAACACCATTTTCTCTTCTGCTTGGGACAACTCACAATGGTGGATATTCGGCCTTCCACACCCTCTAAAGGAGGAGTCTCTTGGGTACCACTGAATTCTGCAAAAGATCTAAGCAGAAATATAAGACCATATGTCCCTCTCTGTTACAGAGTTAAATCATGTGCCCAATTCCTCCTCTTGAAGTCTTAACCCTAGGTGTCTCAGAATATAGCCTAATTTGAAATTCTGGTCATTGCAGAAATAATTAGTTAAAATGAAGGTATGTTGAGTGGGTCAGGCCCCTAAGCCAGTATGATAAGAATAAAAATCCTTAGTGATTATCAAAATGGTAGTGTTTGCTCACAGACATGCTCAAAGGGAGAATGTTGCACAAAAAGGAAGACAGAGATCCCCGGACCCATGTGCAAGCCAAGTAATATCAAGATGCTAGGAAATCACCAGAGACTATGGAAGGGTTTGGAAGGGCCTTCCTCCAAGGTCTGGAGAAGAAGCAATTCAGCTGATACTTTAGTCTCAGATAACTAGATTCCAGGGGATTCCAGAGCAGCTAGGAAATTAATTTCTGGTGTTTAGAACACCCTGTTTGTGTTATTTTGTTACAGTAGTCCGATAAAATTAATGCACCTTTCCAATCTTAGAGCAGGCCATCAGAAAGAGGATTAAACCAGACTCTGTAATTGTGGAAAGACCTGGTCACTATTCCAGGTCATCTTGATATCTCCTGGCTATCTCTTTTATAGGCAAGATGGTTGACCACTGATCCAATGACAGTATTTTTTTTCTTCTCTTTCACATACTCAAAAGACCATCTTCCTTCATTCTGCATCATAGTTAAAGAGTAAGCATTCAAAAAATCCACAGAAAACTACAACCAACCAAAATACAGAGTTGTGGAGCCTCGTCCTGATGGACACATCGACAAAACACTCCCACATCTACAGTTCAGAGATCACTGTAGAAGAGGGGGTGGAAAGACTGTAAGAGATAGAGAGGATTGGAAAGTTTGTTGTGAGACTGTCTCCTAGTAACATCAGGACCGCTACCCATAAAGTCTCACCAACATACTGCCTAAACATGAGCTGAACAAGAATGACACCAATAGAACCGTCAATGTGGATAGGGGATTGTTGTAATTTAATCTTAACGACAGAAATGTTCCTGTATGGCCAGTGCCGTGACGAAGCTGCTCCTGATGACGTCACACTGATAACTTGAAATCAGGGATAGAAGTTGGCAAACAGAGCGTTTCCATCCCCCTGCAGAGAGCTTGTTGTTCACCAACACATGCTTGGTTTTCCTTCTGTCTTAAAATGTGCATACCCCACAGTCTCCTGTAAGCAGAGACAGCCTAGGCCTAGTGAGGCTGAAAGTTCCCTTTGGGAGGGTAAAACTGGAATAAAAGCACCTGAAACCCTGAATCATGTGTTCATGCAAAATGATGAGTTTTTCAACCTGAGTCACTACTTATCCTGTGACCGTGGAGGACAGCTTTGCTAAGTAAGCCGTGACCTCCTCATTCCATAGGAGAGCTGTCTCCCTTACATTCAGTACAAGTTTCAAGAGACACAGAGTCCTGGAAGTGAATAGCTTCATGCCATCCACTAAACATCAGTTCCTACACTTGGATGGAGCCTGGTGGGACTCACAAAATGTCCTGTAACAAGGCTGTGGCGATCTGCTGTTGAAATTGAGCCAATCCAAATCAATGTGGAGGACCCTGACATTAGGATGGCACAAGGCAAAGGCCGGCCGATGGGAACTGGTTTCAGAAGGTGGTGTCGATGCCCTGTTTCACATACCCAAGGCTGGAACTCTTGACACATCAGCAGCTTGCTTTCTTGACAAGTGATTCACCGCATGGTTGAAAAAAAAGCAGGCACCCAGCCCAGGGCCAGACAGCAGGAGCCTAGGGGAGCATCCGGCAGGTGTCCATTTCTCCAGCAGACATGGTACGTTTTGGCACCTGAAGCTGGAAGAATCAGGCCAGTATGTGACAAGTGCCCTCTGTCCACATTTGCAATGCAGATGCACTGGAAACAAGGCATCCCTGGGTGGCTCCTGTCAGTGATGTGCTTCCGAATGTCACATCTCAGAGCTGGTCGCTCTCTCTGCTCCTGTATCCGTAACTTCCCCGACTCCACCTGAAAGGCCTTTTCAAATCAATGCTTCTGCAAAATGTGCCAAGATTGCTGAAAAGCAAGAGACAAATCTTCACGACTTACCTTCAGACAACAGCATGCAAATATTTTGAAGAGGAAAGTGCACGATGTGGTGGGAAATAGGTGTCTTCTCATTTGACTTTTCCCCAGCCTGTGGGAACAAGGCTTTGTTTCAAGATAACACTTTTTAGACAGTTCAGAGAATTGTGAAAGTGACAGCATATTATACAGAAGCAAAGGGCTCCTTCTCATTAGTTCGGTTATCTGATTTACTCCAAAGAAAACCCCACCTAGGAAAGATGGCATCCATCCACACACAGAAGTCTGACTGTTAGGCACACAGAGGCAATTCTTACATTTGTCTTTTAATATGAACATCCTGCATATAGGTTTTGTTTGACCAATATAATAACCATAGAAATGACGAGTAGAATAAAGAAGTGGGCAAGAGACCCTTAACAGTGCACACACTGTTTGCCATAGATTTTACCATTCCCAAGGGCCTAGCACCTGCTTCACACATACACATAATTTATCTGAATCTATAGAAATGTCAGTTTGCCTCTTCTAAGTTTTTTCAGTACACTCTTGATGAGGCATCAGAGAACAGGCAGAACAGAAGGAAATGGGGCTGATGACCTATGTTGGTGGTCAAGGGCTTTCCTGGCACACGTAATGCTCTCTGGGTTGATCCCCCACATCAAAGGAAAAGAACAAATTGTTTCCCTGTCCCTTGTTGCAGCCTTGCCTCTTTAACTTGGTAGTATGCATGTTGGGTTTATATTTAAAGTGTTTTTCACAGTATTCCTGGGAAGTTGGTAACCGAGGTCCTGAATGATGAAGTGGCCAGTAATTAATCTCTACCTGTGCTGGCCAGTTTTGTCACCTTGACATGAGCTAGAGTCATTTGGGAAGAGAGAACGTCAATCAAGGAAATGCACACACCCCCAGACTGGCCTGTGGGCAAGCCTGTGCTTCATTTTCTTAATTAGTGACTGATATGGGAGGACCAAGCCCATCATAGGTGCTATACAAAATCAGGCTGAGCAAGCTGTGGAGAGCAAGCCAATAAGCAGCACTCCTCCATGGCCTCCAGGTTCCTGCCTTGAGTTCCTGTCCTGACTTCTCTGGAGGCTGGACTACAAACTGTAAGCGAAAGAAACCCCTGTGAGCTCCCTGGTCACTTTTGGTCATGGTGTTTTATCACAGCAAAAGGAACCTAAATGCGACACAGCCTTAGCTTGAGATCTCCCGAAAGCAAACCCTGAGACAAGGCTTGAGTTTAAGATCTGAGCTGAACTTGAGTTCAACTCAAGTTCAGGATTTGAGCTGATATTATTGGGGAGGCAAAGGGAGTACCAGGCATGAGAAGGGAGGTGTGATGAGAACCAGAGAGGGTCAACTCAGGTTGTGTACTCAAGCCAGCCACCCCATGAGCAATTGAGATCATAGGATACTAGAAATACATGTAGACACACAGTAAAGGTATTCTGTTGGAGTGTAAAGGAGCTAAGACAGAAACCACTGAATGAGATTTACTCCCAGGGTGGCAGTGCACTACTGGTCAAAGCCAGAGGGCAGGTACATGGAGAAGGCTTCAGCCTCTTGGGAAATAGCCCTAAGACAAAGAAATGCCCACATTGACATTTGGAAATTCCCAAGCACGAGGTTCTGAGATCCAAGGGATCTGGGATGACACCATCTGCCATCTGTTATAGTCACAGGAGCAAAATCTAATCAGAGACTTGGAGTCACCACTCTCCAGTAGAGCACTGGAGAGCATATGTTCACTATGTGGATGGACAGATGTGGTCCCTCCAAGGAAATGGATGAGGCAGCAGACAGGCCACCAGAGAACACAGCATCATGTCTTCCAGCATCTTCTTTTCCTCTGACAACCAGAAGAAGAATCCAGAGAGCATGAGAGAACCTTGATGGTAACAGAGGACTCATGAGGCTCTTCTCCCACATGAAGGGAAAACAGCCACCCAGGACAGCCTGGAACATTTTGACTGGCTCTAACGACTGTATCTCAGCCCCTTATTAATCTCTTCTCAGGACTTCAACTAAAGAGAGCAAATAAGTTATGAGTAGTTAAAGACCCGCTGCAGGAATTCTCTGTGGTGCTGATGAGACTGAGTGCTGATAGATCATCCTTGGGGCAGGTGGAAGATTGGGGAGCAGGGCACAAGTGTCAGGTTTCTGCACTAGAATATATGAAGATGATGAGCCACTTGTCAAGAGAGTGGCTCAAACGCCACCATCCCGCAGCGGGGAGTAGCTGGCTGGGGAGAAAGTGATTAATCAGGTGTGGGTCAGGCAAAGCCCTGGTGCTGCTTGCTGAAATTTAATCAGAGTGTGGGTCAGATACAGCGGCAGCAGCGCCAGGGCCTCAGCGGGCGATGGATGCCTCCTGCCACAGAGGACTCAGAGGCACTGGGCCAATGAAGGCTCACATTGGGGCAAGGGCTGCTTGGCATGAGGCCAGCAACTCAGCCTCCGCAGTGGTTCACATACTATTAACAATCCTTCCCTTTGTTTCTGAAAGAAATGGAAGAAGGCATAGGCTGTAGGATCAAGGAGTTCACAGTCATTTTCAGCAACTTAAGGAGTTCAAGGCCAGCCTGGGCCACATGAACCCCTGTCAGAAAGGGTAGATTTGCCTATCATGTGCAAGACCCCAATCAATCCTCAGCACCATAAAAACAAAAATATTTTATATTGGCATTTATTATTTATAGATGTTAACACTATAGTCATTATAAAGTCATTATGTAGATGAAGAATCTTCAAACATGCCTTCCTTCTCCTCAGAAATTCCTTCTTTTAGTAGCTCCACCTAAGTAAACAGAGATAACAAAACATACAAAATTGCATTCGTTTTAAAAATTGGAGTTTTTAAAAACTAGAAATAATCCTCTATGTATGACTAAAAAGGAGAGAATAAACTGCTAAATGCTTATTCAATAAGACTAATAAAACATAATATAGAATACTATTAATCACGTGAGTAAATGTTAATTATATAATAGTAAAACTCATTTTTAAGTAGGCCAAGTAAAATGAATCTATTTTATCCTGGGTTCATTTCGGAAGCTATTCTAATACTTTGCCTCTCTATATAAAACTATCAGGAATCCACAAAATCACACTAGGAGTCATTTATTCACAGGTTATAAAGAATTTCTATTTTCCTCTCCATATGTATTTCAATAATTCTACATTGCATGCAATTTTCACAATAAAAAGTTAAATATTTTTTAAAGCATGTTAATGTACTAAAATGTCAAGGTGAAAACCAGAGATGGTCGTACACCCTTGCAATCCCAGCATTTGAGAGGCTGGGGCAGGAGGATTTCTGTGAGTTCAAGGCCACAAGACCAGGGTAGGCTACAAAGTAAGGCCTTCCCTTTCATTCAGTGTCAGCTGCTCTGCAGCCCAGTGCCTGCCCACGGCCTCATTCATGCATTTGTGATGAACTGGAAGGTAAACTAGAGACCGGCTGGCACAAGGAAGCCCTTGCATGGTCTGGGAGCTCTTGGCTATCAGCTGGGGCAGTGAATTTGGCTGGGCTCTTGACAGGCTAAGTCAGATTCATTGCCCTGTATAAGCAAGTTCTGAGAGATAGCAGAGAGCAGTACACGGTTCTTTCAGTCTTGGGCTTAGAATCTTTGCCCACTTAATGTCGCTCACATTTTGATGGTCAGATCAAGACATGAAGCCAGTCAGGAGCCCAGGAGTAGGAAAGAGACCCCCTTCTCCTCTTGAGCAAAACTGCAAAGTCACATTACAAAGGGTGTTGATACATGGGATTATGCAAGTAGAGGTCACAATGACACCCGCTACGCCAAGGTGCTTCCTTCTATCAAGGTTGCTTCCCCCACTGGCAGCCTGCTCAGGGACTTGTAAGGGAGAGTTATCGCAGTATTAAGCCCAATCTGAATCTGAGTCTGTGACCCTCCATGCCAACATCAGGAACCATCTGTTTCCTCTTTGTCCTGGTTTCCAAGAGCAGTTGTTTATTTTGATGGAGTCTTTCAGTTGTATAGATTTATCAAGAATCTGAAGACAATTACCAGTTTGTGGTCAAACAATTATCTGTGGACTTACTGACTCACTCAGTCACAAGCTAATCAATTCCCAGTCCTATTAGAAGAAATTCAGAATGCCACTTCTCCTTGTCAAGAAGCAGACAGAGCTTGGAGGTCAACCAGTCCCTTGTTTCCTAATGACCTCTCCACCTTAAACCACTGAATCAGAACCACAGACCCCTGGTGGCCACGCGGGGCTTTTCTCTGTCTCCCCCTACACACACTCTTCTTTTTCTTTCTCTCCCCCTTCCTCCCTCTTCCTCCCCCTTCCCTCCTCTCTTCCACTCCTCCCTTTAGAACAGTGGTTCTCAACCTTCCTAAAGATGTGACCCTTTAACACAGTTCCTCATGTTGTGGTGACCCCCCCAACCATGAAATTATTTTCATTGCTACTTCATAACTGTAATTTTGCTACTGTTATGAATTGCAATGTAAATATCTGATATGTAGGATATTTGATATGTGACACCCCCCCACAAAGAGGCTGAGACCCACAGGTTGAGAACCACTCTTTCAGAGGGTCATCTAGACACCCTACACCAATGTAGCAGTAGCGCCTGCGTTACCGCTAACCGTTCACCATGTCTGAGCGAAGGGCTGCGGATTAAAAAATAGAGACAAGAGACAGCGAGTCATTCGTACGTTTGGATGTCGAATGCCGTTTATTGAAAGAGGGAGGAAACCTTAAATACAGGCTTACAACACAAATGGAGGATCCCCTGAGGGCAGAAGTTCGCTACCAATGGTCTACATTCTAGACCCAAAGTTCTGCATTCTTGCATCTAAGTTGTTTACACCAAATACAGGATGCACCTAAGTTGTTTACATCACAAGCAGGATGTAGGAACAAAGAACCTCCGGTAAGCTCTCCGATGATCCTAAGCCGAGAAGGACACCGGCAGGGAATCTGAATAGGAAGGACACCTGGTCAGGCAAGCAAGGCAGCAGCCACTCACAGTCGGGGGTCAGGGCCCATGGCGCCCACACACCAAGTTATGGAGAAAGGGGAGCTTGTCCCCCTGACCCTCACTTCCCACACTGCATGGCTACCCTTCACTCCACTTTCCCACCCAGCCCTAGCCTCACTTCATTAAGGATAGCCGAGAAAAAAGTAAGAAGCAAATGACCTAATCCTGAGAAAGGCAGACAAGAGAATACTCACAGAGGGCAAGGAAAGATAAAAACACTAGGAGCATGGATCGAACAGGAGCACTACTGACTCGAGTCATGTATAATACAGCTTGTCTTCTGTAACCAATGACCAAATGAGATAACTACCATGCCATCCTCTTGAGTTCAGATGTCATTGGCTATTTGTTACTTCTCCACATTAAGCTTTATTCCTAGAGCTGGTCCCTTGCACAGGTCAAATGGCATGTAGCATTTCCACTAGGATATATACACACATGTAAGATTTGTATATCATACTGGTTAAAGATAAACTTTATTTCTATATCTACATATATATCTTATGTAGTTTAATATAATCATAGCCATGTACAATTAAATTTCACTGAATACTTACATGTAAGAATAAAATCACAATGATTGCCCCAGGGAGTTTTAACTTTTCTTTTCTGTATACTTTGATACTTTTTATAATGAGAATATACTACCTTTACAGCATTTTGAAAACCAATTCATTAGTAAATTTTAAGACTTTTTAAAAATCAATTTATTGGTAAATTTTAAAGCAATGTTCTAGCCTCTGTTGGCCTGCTATTCTCAGCTAAAATTACAAATTCTGGTGAGTATGTTATATCATTCTTGGAGAAGGGTCATTTCCACTATCTTCCATTGGATGAATGTAGTTTCCATCCCAGATAAAATGAAAATTCAGTTACTTGATTGCATAGTGGCATTAGCTCAAATCCTGACCCTCCCTAGGCCAAGACCTTACCTGGGCAGGAAACCCTCCCCCAACCCCAGGCCAGAACCCTGCGGCTCCTGGTTCCTTGATGTTGGACTTGAAACTACATCTTCCTTGCTCTACCAGGGCCGTGGGGGCAAAGGCAGCATCTATGTGTGGGCCTCCGGGGATGGCGGCAGCTACGATGACTGCAATTGTGATGGTTATGCTTCAAGTATGTGGACGATCTCCATCAACTCAGCCATCAATGATGGCAGGACCGCCTTATACGATGAGAGCTGTTCTTCCACATTGGCGTCCACCTTCAGCAATGGAAGGAAGAGGAATCCCGAGGCTGGTGTGGTATGTGTGAGCTACTTCCTGTCCAGTTCCTTACCAGCCAGGGGCCCCTCTGTGGCAGACTGATCTCTCAACTGCACCCTATTCCTTTTATAAGTTAGCACACCTTCTGAGAAGAAGGTCCAATTTCTCCATGTTGAATTGTGCTTAATTAAGGTGGAGACGGACACTTTGCAGATGGGAAGCAAGATGGACTTGAAACTACACCTTCCTTGCTCTACCAGGGCCATGGTGAACCTTTTCTAGTTTATTTTCCATAGATTTCTTGTGTATCATCTTGCATACAAGTAATGATGTGCTCTGGCTTATCAATATTTCCCAACATGTCACTTACAAGAAGAGGAATAACTGTAAGAACTAAGGTATCACATCACACCACAAGCCCCAAGAAAGCACCCATGCGTTACAGCAGTTAGAAACACCACCAGGCTAGGAATGAGGCTGCAAGTGGTAGTGTGTCTCTCTGTGTGTCTCTGTCTCTGTCTCTCTCCCCCCACACCCTCACACCCTGCCCAGGAAACCATCTTCCTTCCTGGGCAAGCAGGTGCAATAGCAAACTTGCCCTCCTCTGCAGAGCACAGTAACACTTCGAGGATCTCTTCCTCTCTGGTTACTTTGCTCACATTCTGGTCCTCCAAGCCAGACATTTGGCATAGGATTTAAAGTCATGGATAGGATACATCTTGCCTGGGTCACCTGCTGCCATTGGGACTTCCCCAGACAAGAGGACAGGAGCTCTGGTAAGAATGAAACAAAATCATTCTTACCATGTAAGGTTTGAACTCCACATCCTCCTCTGGATTCTCATCCTTGGCCACACAGTCAGCCTTGCAAATGAGCAAGGGGAGGGGGACTTTTGCCTACAAGAGACACAGCCCTTAACAGCTACTCATCCCTCTGTGGCCCTCCTGGGTGGCCTTCTGAGATTAGAGAAGAGGACATGCCAGCTCCTAAGCAGAATGGGACTTCTGAGCCATCCAGAGCCTAGCAGAAAAAAGCAAGGGACAGCAGCCTCCACCCTGTTGTTTGTGGCACCTCACTCTACCCTCTGGGAGTCCAGGCCCTTTCCCAGAGGCCCCAAGGGATGAGATTTTTGCCTTCAGCCCTTATCTATGACACTTACTCTACTTGGCTTGGGAAGGGCCCCTCTTTTGAATATTGTAATTTTCTGAATAAACCACCTTTAAACCTTCCTAATCCTTTGTTCCTCAAAATAATAAGCTCTCCTGAGAACCCTGTAGAGGGAGAAGAATTTCTGTGGTTTATACGTGATCTCAATGAAAACCCAGCTCTCACAAATATTGAAAATGAAATCATTCTCATTGAAAACTCCTTTAACATCCAGTTATCCATGTATCCCCTAAATAAAGTAGGGGAGATAACCAGCACACACCAGGGGTTCTTGGCATGTCTTGGAATCTTTTCAAAGTTTTAGATGGAGAGGAATATTTGTTTTTAATAACCTGTCCTTTCTAGGTAGAATAACCTGCCCTTTCTTTGGACATTTAGTCTTCCCACTTTGAAAATACCGCCTTTTCCTTCTGGAAGAGAAAAGAAATGCTGATACGTCATGATTATCTCATGATGGACTCATGATGATGAGTCCAGAAGCCAAGCCCAGTGCAACTCAACCCACCATCGACTGTTGACTACTCAGAAAAGTTCAGATGAGATTAATAGATACTACCCTGATCCTCATTGTCTAGGGTTCAAACCGTGTGGCTTGTTCATTCATTACTCGATGTCTTCTCTTCCAGGCCACCACAGACTTGTATGGCAACTGTACTCTGAGACATTCTGGGACATCTGCAGCTGCTCCTGAGGCAGCTGGCGTGTTTGCACTGGCATTAGAGGCTAAGTATGTTTCACCCCTGAACTGGAGGCCATCTCTGAAGGGTGGACTAATGTGTGCCTCTCCATTCACATGCCAGGTGTCCACAGAGACAGGAATGGATGTGAGAGTCTAGAAAGTCAGGGCTAATGAATTCTGCTAGACATAAAAGTCATAAGGCTCATGGTTCTTAAATGACACATAGCCATACACATACATTGTAAAAAATATATACCTGAAAGAGCAGAAGGCTCCAACACCCACATATGAATCAGCAACTTATTTACACACCAAAATACAGCGCACAAATATGACTTCCTCTATGAATCCCTCCTTTATCTTTTGTGAGTTACACAGCTGGTTTACTCCACTAATACTCTTAGTCAGCTGAATGAAGAACTATTGAGAAGAATAGTTCTTGTATGAGAAGAATCCACTTCTCTACACCAACACAAAGCAGGTGAAGTTATGCCGAATAGACCAAGAAATAGGTTCTACTAGGAAGCCCTCTAGGTAGCAGATAAGACATCATTTCCTATGAGAGACCATATGTGGCTCCTCCTGGGTGTGGCTCAGATTTAAGCATCAGTGACAATACCTGCCAGGGTGCTGCTTACCTCCTCTGAGGAAGCAGAGCCTGGACTTAAATTCAAGGAATACACTTTGGCCCCCAGAAATCATGCTACTATGCACATGGGTTATATGGGGAGTTTAGAGATTGGTTCACCCAGCAACTTGTGAGAAGTTAGATTCAGGCTTCCCAGGTAGAGAAGTTCCCATCTTGTCTGCAGTTGCTAGGTAACCACGGTTTCTAGCAGACTTGCCCTGTCTGTCTCCGCATATTCAGTGCATTCTCTGACCTGCGAAAGGCCAGGCACAGTGCAGGCTTGAACTCTCAGTTCTCAGGAAACTGAAGCAGGGGAATTTGAGGACAGCCTGGGCTACATAGAGAGACCCTGTCTCAAAAAAACAAAAACAGACGAAAGAGGCAAGCATTCATTCTCCCCTCTCTGTACCGGTCTAGACGTTGATTCTACCAGTTGATTCTTCCAACAAAAGTCAGGTGGAAATTTCAGGACACCATGAGAGGAACACTGTTCAAACTTGACTATGAAGGACAGATACCTCTGCCCTCCTAAGCGCAGAAACCAAAACTCATCCATGTATGACAGGCATTATCAGAAGCTGAAACCATTCGTCACACGGTCTGCACAGACCCTGGGATCTAATCTGGCTTTGCTCACTCAGCTGCAAGCCCAAATAAGAGTCTCTCTTCTGCCTTT
Organism: Peromyscus maniculatus bairdii; assembly: GCF_049852395.1. NCBI lineage: Eukaryota > Metazoa > Chordata > Mammalia > Rodentia > Cricetidae > Peromyscus > Peromyscus maniculatus. The sequence goes on from NC_134855.1 coordinate 121,883,637, forward strand.
CGACCTCAGTGGACAAGGCTTAACTCAGTTCCTTGGGATTTGGGCAAGCAAAATGTCACTTGCCTGGGCCTGACACACACAAAATGGGCAACCTCAGTAAGTTGGCGTGGGGCAGGATGAGCCTACTGAAATCCTAAATAGATTCCCGGTTCTGCACGGACCAGTCACCATCCTTTCAGCACACATGCTTATCAAATGAGCTTTCCAAGAAACCCCACCCAGAGCTTCTCCTTATTTCTCATTGGCCAGAAATAGTCACAAGAGCACCCCATGCTTCAAAGAAGGCTGATAAATGTAGTGTTGCCGAGCATGTTGTTGTTCTGAGTAAAATTGACATTCTATTTTTTCTTTTCATTTTTTTTTAATTTTTGAGGTTTATAATATAATCACAGTCTCTCCCCTCCTTTCCCTCCCTCCAAACCTTTTCATACACCCCTCCCAATTCTCCTCCAAACACATAACCTCTTTTTTCATTATTATTGCATGCATATATACATATGTATCCCTAAATATAAACTATTCGGTCTGTATAATGGTACTTGTATGTGCAATTTCAGGACTGACCATTTGGTATTGGATAACCAATTGGTGTGCTCTTCCCTGGCACCTCTCCCACTCCCAGCTTCCCTCGGTTGCCTATAGTTCTTTGTGTAGGGTTGAGGCCCCATGGGCTTTTCCCTGTCCAGTTTGGCATCCTTGTTCAGCTCATGTTTGGTCAGTCACGTTGGTGAGACTTTATGGGGGTAGCTTCTGACCTTGTTAGGAGACAGAATCTCACAGCAAATGCCCTGATCCTCTGCCCCTTACAGCCTTTTCATCCCCTTTTCCACAATGTTCCCTGAGCCTTAGATGTGGGAGTGTTTTGTAGATGTATCCATCAGGACTGAGCTCCACAACTCTGCATTTTGATTGGCTGTGTTTTCCTGTAGTGGTCTCCATCTGTTGCAAAGAGGAATAAAAGAAGAAATGAAATGAAAAAGACAATTCCTGGTATTGTCCAGTGTCCATGTGGGCATTATCTTGTCCTGATTTCTATTACATTATCTGCAAAATATTCAAAATCAGGCCATCCCCAAGGTTCAAATGACTTGCTAAATATCATTATCAATGCTGTAACTGGTTTTTTTTTTTCCTAGCTTGCTTTGGTTACTGATAGCAAGCTCTTTCTTGAGTACCCATACTGCATGAGATACTTAACACACATGATCTGGGTTACACATGTAATCTACATTTACTCCTCACCAAACCTTCGAGACCTCTTCCCCATAGCTAACCGATGAAGCTGGGACTCAGATGTTGAGGTAATTTACCCATATTCACACAATGGGACTTACTCTCTTGGCTGCTTGAGTCTAAAGCTGGAGTTTTTCTCAGCCTGACTACTGGGCCTGGCAGAGGCAGTGCCAGCATAGAATCAGTAGCAATCCCATTGAATTCAAACCTATCTGCCCTGACATATTGTTTACCAACCCTTGATGATTAAAAGATGTTGCCAAGACCAAAAACACCATCTCAAGCCCATGGTCTCTATTATCAGTGTGTGCAGGAGATATGTGGGATATCGTCTTACTCCTAATTCTCATGTTCATAACTTCACGGATGCTGATTCAAAAGCTCTGGGAAGCTACCTTTGACACTAGTACCCAGATGGTTCTGCTTTGGGAGGCCTGAGGACCACAATGAAGCTCTCTGTCTGGGACATCTCAGGGCCTACACTGATGGCTCCTGAAGCAGCCTGAGCTCTTGTATCATGACAACTTGCACCGTTTCAATGCTGAGCTACCCACCTGCCCCCTAAGCCATACACTCTGTGAAGGCAAGGAATTTCCTTTGACAAGGCTATAAATAATTAGCCCAGTGCCTGGATGTGGTAGACACTCAATAGACATGGATGGAATATATCATGTGCTGTACCTTTTCACATACATGTGACCTAGTAGCCCAACCACTTCACAGAACCGTGAAGAATGTGTCATGTTGGCTATCTCTAGCCTCCAACACAACAGCCTTTAATACTGTAGATATTCTGCATTTTCATGTTGCCATTATTTAATAGCTGTTGCCTGTGCATCTTGAGCTGATATAGTAAAGTTCAAGCTTAGGGCAAGTTAGTGAAATATCTATTTTGTAGAACAGTGTATTCTATCCATCCTGGAACTTCTCAGAGAGGCAATTCGGAGGAACCCAACTTTATTTCACACATGCACATAAACAGCTAACTCCTGTGTGTGGCATGATCTCTGTTCTGTCCCACCCCCACCAACCCACTCATGAGGAAAACTCCAGAGGAGCGAGTGAGGTGATCCTCCCCAGGGTGTCTGGGGAGGCACAACACCTCTGTATGGTGGAGGTGAAAGCCCCTCCACCTGCTGGCCAGCCTCTGGGTCCCTCGGATTCTCATTTGTCAACACTTCTGGCATTTAAAAATTCAGAATCCCATTCTAGAAAAACCTGGCAAGTTAGCCACAACCAGCTTCTGGATGAGCCCAATGTGCTCAGAAGCTTCCCAAAGGCATTGACCTGCCTTTGAACCTTCTCCCTTGAAGCTGTGGTTCATTGTTGGGGGAGCATGTGGCTTACTGGAGCACTTTGGCTCTGATTCTGAGTTCCAAACCAATGACCTTTGAATGTGTTGAAATTTTGCCAAATGAATTGTATCATTCCTTGTCCTTTCAATTGTTTGGCTCCTGAATAGAATCCTCGTCCTTTTGATTGATTGACTTCTGAAGAGAACAGTAGTTCACAGGGGGCCTCCCTGCCTCCCCCTCCCCCCCACGACTCTCAGTAAAAAACTAATTCTGCATTACAACCCAACACACTAACCCCAAATGTTTCATGGAAATACTAATATCCTTTTGCATCTGTCCACCATCTTCCTTTTCTATTCTAATCTATCTTATCAATTAATGATTATTCATTTTTGAGACAGTCTCATTAGATATCCTCTCGCTCATCTCGGTCTTGTCTACTGGAATACTCTGGGACTGCTAACAATGCCCAGCAGCTACTTCTCACACCCAGCAACTATGATTTAATTTGTCTGTGATGTGGACTGAGTAAAGGAATTGCATACATCCCCAGAGAGATTTTTTAGCCTGCAGCCCAGGTAGATTGCCTGTACAGTGAGTTGTCTCCACTAGCTCACCAATAAGTCATGACTTGCACTTTTAAAAACTAACACTGAGCGGTAATGGACACAGGTTTCCAAAGACCATAGTGAACATCATCAAGGGGCTGGATGCCTTGTGCCTTGGGGATACAAATATGTTGAAGGTATTGTTCCTGCCTCAAACTGACAGCCTCATTTCAGACATGGAGTGCACCAGGTAGTGAGCACCCAGATTAAGAATTCACACACTGCAAGCACTAGAAAATGCACCCCCACATTCCCTTTCAGCTGTGACTCCCAAAACTAATGCTAACCCAATTCCCAACAGCATAAATGAGTTGTTTCTGTTTCTATGCTTTAAACAAATGGAATCCTATAGTATTTCCCTATAGGAGTTCATTTTCCCTTACTATAATAAAATCCCTGGCGCTAGGTACTTAATGAAGAAAAGAGGCTTATTTAGCTCACAATTTGGAACTGGAAGCCCAAGGTCAAGTGGCCCTTTTGTTTAGCCTCTTGTGAGGGCCATTCTGGTCATGGCAGGAGCAAGTGGTTGAGGAAGGAATCATATGACTAGACAGGAAGCCAGAGAATGGGGAAGGGCTGGGCTTGCTCCTTCGTCACCACATATACCATGGTTCTAGAGAGTGCGTGAACACTTTCCGTGAGTTCAGAGTTCACAGATGTTCCAAACTCTCCTGAGGGGACATGTCCTGAGTGTTACTCACCTTAGTCATTGTGGTCTTCCTTTCTCACTCTTATCTCCACCCTGCACTCTGCCTCCTGCAACCAGCCTGGATCTGACCTGGAGAGACATGCAACATCTGACTGTCCTCACCTCCAAGCGGAACCAGCTTCACGATGAGGTCCATCAGTGGCGACGGAATGGGGTTGGCCTGGAATTTAATCACCTCTTTGGCTACGGCGTTCTGGATGCAGGTGCCATGGTGAAAATGGCTAAAGACTGGAAAACGGTCCCTGAGAGATTCCATTGTGTGGGAGGCTCCGTGCAGAACCCTGAGTAAGTAGGGGCGGTACTTCTCCTGCCACATGTGGGAAGGTAACCCCATTGGTGATAATCCCAGGGTCCCTCTCCATGACAGGAACCACCCTGGGTTTCATCTGAGACAACCAGCTTCTGGGAGAAGCTATAGAGACACACAACTGCAGATGGACCATGACCTGGAACACAGTTGCGCAACTTGGAACTTGTGTTGTAACCATTCCCATAGTTTATAGCATTATTTTTAGGTACACGAGTTGATCAGCCAATACAGCAAGCATGTTGACCAGTAATAAATATGACTAATGTCCCAGAGGCACCCTGTAATCCTTCATTATCTCCCCAAGAGCAATCACTATTCTAACTCCATAGACTGATTTGCCTAATCTATATTTAATATAAATGGAACCTATATTATGTTCTCTTTTATATCTCTATTCTTATGGGGAAAATTGTATTTATGAGATTTGACCACATTCGAGGTCTGTAGTTTATCTTGACTGTTGACGAGTGATCCATTGTGGGACTACCGCGACTGTTCACTCTCATCTGTGGGACAAGGGAAAGACTTGATTTTATTCTGCATGCGGTGGGCTGTGATTTAGAGGGGTCTGAGTGAGTCCTCCACACAGAAGCCACTGAGTGTGTCAAGCATAGCTACTCTCCATCCCATCTCCCTGTGTGACAAGAGAATTGGTCAGCAAAGAGACCACTTCATTTCATTTCTCTCTATTCTTATTACATATATACCATGAAAATCACAGAATGTAAGTATTGTTTGTGGGAGCAGGGTTAAAATAAGATATGACAGTGTAATATAAGCTGACTTGAGCTCACAATTCTCCTGCCTCCAGAGTGCTGGGATTGCAGAATGTGTTCACCAGTATTATTTGAGTTTTGATAAATATATGCAACTGGGAAACGATCACCCATTAGAAAGATGGCATATCCCATCCACCTGGAAATGTCCCTTGTGTTCCCTTCCAATCAGGACACACATCCCACCAACAGCCACTGCTCTTATTCCTCTCATTGGAGATTAGCTCTACCAGTTCTTGAATTTAGCTGGAATCAGACGATATAGGGGCTTCTGTTTCTGATTTATTTTGCTCAACACTGAGTTTGTGAGATGCAGCTACGATGTTGCATGTAGTAATCTCTCATTCTCTCCCACTGCTGAGTTTTCCGTTGTGAGACTTCACCTCTGAGCTTAATGAGACTTAATCGTACCAAGATGGCATCCCCTCCTCTGTTTCCCTTCGGTCTTGGATGCTCTGCAGCTGCTCTAGTCAGTTACCCAGACCTGAATTCAAATTTGAACCACACCAATTTAGACCTCTCCACCAAGCTCCTGACCTTTCTGACCCCCTATTTTACCAGTTTCCAGTCTTTGTGGCCTGAAATGGAATCTACAAACTCCATCTCAACATAATGTTTTTGAACTCATTAGAGAAAATATGACTACAAAGAAAGTCAATTTGATTGACAACATTACAGTGTTTTTAAGTCGATTTGTGACAAAGCAGTGCATGTTCTCTCCTTTAAACAAGAAGTTCTAATGGACATCTAATTTATTGTATGTATATAATATACATGATAAATTCAGAGTAGTAACTGGGGAAATGCCACTGCAAAGCCAGGCATAGTTCCACACACCTGTGATCTCAGCTCTGGAGAAACTGAGACCGGAGAATTACAAAGCCTAGGTTACATAGCAAGACTGTCTTTTTAAAAGGTTACTGCAAGATGTATGCAATATAAGATGTGAAAAAGCTCTCACAACAGAGTGTAAGAAAGGGCTAAAGCCATTCTGTATCGGGTCCCACATTCGTGAACAAAACAGAAGCAAAGTCTTTCTTATACTTTAGTGAAAGTTAAGATGCAGGCTTTTTTCCCATGGGAACGAATATGCTTCTTAAGTTCTTTGGGCTCCAGGAGGGCATCTTCTTTTGTCCTTACAAGCACAATGGAACTGGTGCCTCTTTCTGAGGGGTGTTAGTGACACATGGTATAAAGCTGGCACATGGTGGGCACCTAGTCAATGTAACTTTGTCTCTTCCTTTCTTCCATCATTTCAAACACTCCTACTTCACACTTTAGGAAAAAGTAAGATAATAATCTCTTAAGACTCAGGAAGAAATAATTGTCTGGTTCTTGTGTGAATTCCAATTTGTGCTCTATGTTTAAAGCATCCTCTGATGGAAAGGTTTGGATGTTCATCCTCCAGTAAACTAGCATAGTCTCATGGGGGACAATCCACCTGTGAGCAGGCATCCTCCCATAGGTGAGCATCCTTCCACGGATGAGCATTCTCTGTAAATGAGCATTCCCCTCATGGATGAACATTCCCCCTAGATGAACAGTCATTGGTGAACATCCTCCATGGATGAACATCTTCCCTGATTGAGCATCCTCCCTGAATAAACATCCTCCTTGATTGAGCACCCTCCTTGGTTGAGCATCCTCCCATGGATGAACATCCTCCCATGGGTGAGCATCTTTCCATGGATGAGCATCCTCCCATAGATGAACATCCTCCCTGGATGTGCATCCTCCCTGGATGAGCATCCTTACTGTCTACTCACTGAGTCCAAGAAAGTGGCATAAAACACATTCTTGCAGAACCCCCACACTTTCCCCATGAGCCATTCCATTATCTCATAAAGCATCACTTCAGCCCATACTGAATAGGAGAGCAAAGACTCAGACCAGGACCCATGGTCATCTAAAAGCACAAGCTCCAAGTGATTTTTATAAATACATGTATCAAGTAAATGATTAAAGACAGCCTCAGAGGCACCAAAATGCATCGGTGTTTAAGGGAAGAAAGGTTAGCACTTCCCCCTTGGATTGATTTGACCAAGAGCAAGCCCAAGTTTGAATTCTCCACTTCTCTCCCTGTGTCTTTCATCTGTCTGCCAATACAGTTACTGGCCTGTCTGTGTTTGTGTCTGTGTCCTGTGTCTGTGACAGTCACTATTGCTGTGTGTGTACCTATGCCTGTGTGCTGCCTAAGTGTCCCTAGCAAAGGGCTTTGGTCTGTATTCATTAATCAGCATCACATGAGGAAGGGATGAGGAATGCTTTATAGAAATCTTTAACAGCTTTGCAGGGGATTAAGTTATTTGCTTCAACTGACCCTAAAGCATTCAATACTGCAAGCATGCCTCTATCAAATATCTCTAGGCTGCTTCCAACATTTATTGCAGATATTTGTTGTATAAGGTTGCTTTTGGCCTGTTTGCTGTTTTCAACAAATGATTATCATAACATATGTGCATTGCTCTCTGGACCAGATAATTTAAGATTTAAGATAATTTAAGATGGATCATTTAAGATTGAAGCTATCCATTAGCTTAAGCTGTAAAAGCAGATTACATGGGAAATCTGAGACAAGTAAGATTGTTTGTTATACTGTTCTCTTAAAAGTAAATTAAACAGGCTGAGTACACAGCAAAATATCAGGCTAAATCTTAAGTGACCTCAAGTTGTATTCTTAACTTGGCTGTAAGGTCCAGTTTAAAAAAAAAATCCAGTCTCTTAGAATATAAGAGATAAAAATGGCTACTCTAAAGAGTTTCTGGAAGCTTTTACATATATTGTATGTAGCCAATATTAGCCTGGGAGATGTGTTCTATCACTGTTACCTTTTACAGATGAGGAGGCTGAGATGCAGAAAGCAGGAGAAATATGGTCAAGGTCAAGGGAGACCAAACCAGGACTAAAGGAAAGGGCAAGACCCAGGTTCTTTTCACTATATGACTCTGACCTTAATTCATTGACCAAATGACCTGCCATGTTCTCGGACCCTCTATCCGGCTCTGTGGCAGTCCTGCTGGGAGCTCAGCGGTGTCTTTATGGGTCAGGGACTGGCGAAGGTTGAGGGCATGCTGATGGTCACCTAGCTGCTCAGTGGCCAAGACTGGATTTGAATGGAGGCCATATGGTCCCTTCTGTGTCTCAGGGTGTCTGTACTGAAGGGGGTGATTCCTGTGGGGAGGGGGTTTCCAAAATGTCTCCTGAAGACTTTGAAAACCTACCTATGGAGTGGTTCCTCCCTGCACTCACACCCCCAAAAAAGCCATAACTGCCATTGTTGATACTTTGTCACTGTGGCTCATCCAGTGTGCTCTGGAAGTAACTGAACAGAGACTACTAGGACACGTGGCTGCCTGGAGCACTTAGGGCTCAACCCGACTCAGCAGAACTACCTGTACCTGAAGACAGTTAGAGAAGCCTTGACTAGTGCGTCTCTTGGTAGAGTTTAAAAGAATTTCTTAAGAAATTTGGAGGCTGTGAGGCTTTATGGGTAGTGACATGCTTTCTAGCTGCACCATCCAAAATAATAGTGGATTTTTAGTGCACTATTAATAGTGCAGCTGCAGAGCACTGGACTGGGAGAGCTGAGTGACTACAGTTTCTATTTGATTTGATTCCAAGTAGTTTATGCAGAAGTAGCCCCCAGTCGCTAGTGGCTAGTGTCGGCACCAGGACTCATCTACAGTCCTCCTTGGAAGGAGGGTTGCTGAACAGGGCAAGCAGAATGGGAAATGGCAAATTAATAAGATCAGCTCCACGCAGAGTGTCAAGAATTCGAGGCTAGGACTGGCCAGTCCATGTTACAGCCTTGGACTTGGGCTTCTGTTGCTGGAGAGCCACTATCCAGTCCCCACCCACAGACAGCATAGCATTATGGTCTCAGAGAACTCAGAGGCTGGACAGGAGAGCTTGGTGGGCAGCATAGGGTTGACTGTGCCCTCTTGACAAAGATGACCCTGATGACCTGGACTCACACTTGCAAGGAGCTTTGATGGAGGAATGAACAGCCTCCCCAACTGCCACTTCCCACGACACTCAGGCTGCACAGAAACAGCTTATAAGGCAGAGAGAGCGCTAAGAGCAGTGATTGTCAGGTATATACGGGTTTCCTCGGCATTTATCTTCCCAGAGAAGGAGTCAATTTGAAAAGCAATTTTCTAAAGAACTTTTATCAAGAGACTCAGTGAAGGGTGCTCAAGGAGGATCAAAGGGAAACGAAACCGGCTGTGACCAGCTGTGCCAGCCATGTGCAAAGAACAGAATGAACTCGGCTGCCCGGTCACCTGTGCAGAGGGGTTACTGAGCTCAGGCCACTCCCACCTCCCACCCTCTAGGGAAACGTGGCTGCAGCTCCTCTAGCTGAGTGTGTGTTCCAACTGAATTCCAGACAAATCTGGGGAAATGTGTTAAAACCTGATGTGAATGCCAGAAGAGACATGGAGGAGAGAGGAAAAAAGTATGCCTTGCCCCATAACACCTGTGCAGCCCTGCACAGCACTTCTGACACACAGGGTCTTCCTGTGGGGGTCATTGGGCCCATGACCCTATCGTGTGCAGAAAAGGAGCCCCCAAATGAACATCCCACTGGGAGTGCTCACAAATGCAAGACTGTAGGCATTTTATGTACTTGAAAAAGAGTGGCTGTTGTCCATGGCTAATGAAAGAATCACAATTAAACAGCTGAGGGTGTCCATGGCACAGGCGTTCCATGGGGCACACTGAGAAATGCTGCTTCTAGGCAGGAGTCGATTGACTGCTTGCTTAAAGCAATATACAACAAGATAAAGGTATGAGCCATCCCCAAACCCCCAGGGTTTTCTTTAGAGGACTTGAGCACCAGGCTTTTGTGCATCTCCTCCTGTAAGGTCAGCTGTTCTGAAGTGTCTTGGTGAGTGTCTGCATTGAAAGTGTTCCAGAACATGGCCTAAGAACAGGCACTCTATGACTATTCAAAAATATCTACTCCACAGCCACCTCCTATTTTAACTTCTCCTGAGCTAACTCTTCCTAAGCACAGATCTTATTTTTTCATTTCATTTGTTCCTCTTTTTTATAAAAACAAGATACCGCCACGATAGTAAGACCAAAATACAAGTGAAGAGAAAAAAAAACTAAATAAATAAGAAACCCCTGAAAAGTACAGTTATCTCACAGTGTGGAGGCTTTGCTCCAGGACCACAGAGGCTTGGGACATCAATGAATGCTCCTCCTGTAAAACAGTGTCTCCTCCTGTAAAACAGTGTCCTACCATAACCTGTGACACACTCCCCTGTATGCTATCCCTCATTTCTAGATATGTATATAAAATAAAGTAGATGTTCAGTTCTTATACTGTACTGTTTAGGTAACAATGACTATAAGCTAAGGTGCTCTCCTATCTTATGATTCTCTTTTTCCCTTTCTTTCTTTTAATTCATTCATATATCCCCTCTTCTCCTCTCCTCGTAGTCCCACACACACACATCCCTCTCCTCCAAATCCACTCCTCTGTTTCCCTTCAGTAAAGGGCAGGCCTTCAGGGATATCAACCTAACAAGGCATAACAAGTTACGATAAGACAAAGTACATACCCTCATATCAAGGCCAGACAAGGTAACTCAGTAGGAAGAAAAGGGTCCCAAGAGCAGGCAAAAGAGTCAGAGACAGCCCCTACTCCAACTGTTAAAAGCCCCATAAGAACACCAAGCTACACAACCATAACATATATACAAAGGACCTAAATCAGACCCAAAGAGGTTCCCTGTTTGTCCGTTCAGTCTCTGAGCCCCAGTGAGCCCTGGTTAGTTGATTCTGTGGACTGTGTTCTCATGGTGTCTTTGACCACTCTGGATCCTACAATTCTTCCTCCCCCTCTTCTAAAGGATTTCCCGAGCTCTGCCTGTGGGTCCCACCTCTAATTCTTAGACAATCAAAGAAATATGTTCCATCTTCTCAAAAGGAAGTAATGTCACTTTTCTGCCAAAATTTCTACAAACTCACTTGAAAAGTGAACATCCCTGAGTTACTCCAGTCCCTAAGTATCCTGGATACTATTGGAACTGAAAAAAACGACTTCTCTGTGACCAGAGATTCATCTCCTACGTGGAATGAATCATTAAGATAATAGAGTACTGGAGGTGGGTGGTAGTATTTTGTTTTGTTTTGTCTTGTCTTGTTCATTGTTTGTTTTGTGACAAGGCCTTTCTATGTAGCCCAGCATCAACTCAAACTTGTTATGTAGCCCAGGCTAGCCTGAAACTCATGCTCCTCCTGTTAGCGCCCTGTGTGCTGGAATCACAGATGTGCACCTCTGTACCCAACTAATAATGACTTGCATTCAGCAGATAATAAGTGAGTTCTGTGGCATCAAGGGAAGTTATTACAGGGAGCATCCTAGTTGTTGGCTTGTGAGTTTCCTTATTGGACTTTTCAAGGGAGCCCATAATACAGGGTAGGAATAGAATATAACATTCAAACTCATGCCACGTATCTTTCTGGCATCATTCTTTGCAAATCCCAGATCCCTCAGAGTCCACCTTCTAGAGTCCTTCTTCTAGACCTGCTCCTATCTTCACAGAAACCCCATGGCAGACTATAGAATTTCCCTAATACCATAAGGGACCAGCCATTCTAGAGACCACCAAAAGGATGGCCAAAAATCCTGCACTGCCAAATCTACACTTTCCCAGAACCTGTGAGCCAAGAAGAAACTGATGACCATAAAAACAGAAGCCCAGGAACTCTCTTGCATCTTGTTCTCCTTATCAGGTTCAAATTCAACAACAACCAAAAAAAAAAAAGTTTCCACCTCTCATGTGTGGGAATAACTATCAAAATCAATGAATAAAAAGTTAATTAAATTAAAATTTTAAAGTAGAATTTCAGCTCTTCACTCATGCTAGCTGCATTTTAAGTGTTCTGTTGCCACATGTAGCCAGTGCGTACTGTACTGGAGTGCACAGGTACGGAACACTTCCTCCACAGTAGGAAGTTCTATAGGCCAGTGCCAACCCAGTGATTTAAAAATACACTCTGTACACACATGTGAATATAACCTGACTTCCAAGGCTGGTTTTATGTCTGCTTGCCAACAAATTCTCAAGAGCCTAGGACCAAAAGGCCATTTCCGCCACCACCCCTGGCTCTCCATAGCCAGTGGCTGCTTCCTGTGTTAAGGAGCTTTGATGCTGCCTTGCTCATGGAAACACGTATTTGCTACCTGAGTTACTTGGACAGTTGCCATGATAAAGTTCCCTACCCAAAGCAACTCATCAGGCTACCATTCAAGGCCACAGACCATCATAGCAGGGAAGTCGCAACAGTGGAAGCTTGAGGCAACTGGTCAAGTTCCATCCACAGTCAAGAAGCAGAGAATGGTGAATGCCAGGACCTAGCTTATCAGCCCAGGGTCCCCATCCAGAGAATGGTAACAGACAGCAACTAACCTAATCAATATAATTCCTCAGAAATATTGTCAGAGGCTAACCTGAGTCTAAACGGTCCCTCCCAGATGTGCCTGGAGGAGCCTTGTGTCTGGCCTAGCTGGTTCTGGAGTCAGTGTTAATTGACAAGTGACATCCAGTGTTTACCACCACAGTTTTCAAGTGGCTCAGGAGAGTATGCCTTGATTAATCAAACACAGCATGTGCTTCTAAAAACCCTCTCGGGCATGTGATCTCGGCTCCAAGGGTACTACAGAATCAGACTTGGCACCAAGTTGGTTCTGTGTGATGAGCATCTTTTTGTAGATGTGTTCTACAAGATGCATGTTTTAAAATACCTATCATTCCTTAAAAACAAACAAATATGTGTTAGTTGGAGCTCTAAATGCAAAGCCATGTAGAGAGAGGATATTCCATAGACAAAAAGTCAGGGAAGAGCCCTAACACATACTATGTGGCAGGCACTGTGGTTGGTGCTTTTACACAGTCATTAACCTCACAAGTCCACTTGCAATAGTCACACTTCAAACGCATAATTTTCCAATCTCTCATAACCAGTAAGTGTAGAAGCTGTATCCTAATTCAAATAAGTGTGTCCCCAGACTCTGTAGTCTTCCCATTGCACCATGTGGTTCCAAGTAGTCTGTGTCTTGTACAGGAAGCTTAGAGTTTTGCACATTCAAAGACATTCTTCAAGGAGGAGGTGCCCTGTAAAGAGAGGTGGCATGGAGAATGCCTGGGCTGGCCTCCCAGGGTCTCCAACTCTGGTCAAACACACTCCCAGAGTGGCCAGATCTTTCACTAGAATGAATTAAACCAACTTCGGCATTTTTAGTGGTAGAACAGTTGAGCATCCCTGGTCTAAGAATCAAAAATGCTCCAAGATTCCGAATGATACCATAAGTGGAAAATCTCACACTGGCTCTCATGTGACAGATTCTGGTCAAAGCATCACTGCATAGATAAAAATATTATTTATGATTACCTTCAGGATGGCATATAAGGATATGAAACATACATGAGTTCTCTATCTAGCCTCGGCTTTCATCTCCACAATGCATAAGCACATTCCAAATTCCAATATTCCAAATATAAAGTATTTCTAGTCCCAGTAGTCCCTCTGCAATAGGGAGTATTCAGTCTGTAGGAACCATTAAACCAGCAGCAGCTCCCACTCAGCAAGGTCTACAGCACTTTAAACTAAAGGCACGATGGAGACTTCTTTTTGCAGTATCAATGCAGTTATCTGTCAATGCAGAGGCTCATAACTGGACAAAGTACTGAGAATAAGTGATATTGAGCGCTCAGCCCTAAATGGAACATTTGTACCAAATCTCCAAGACTCAGAAAACACGGGGAAGAGAGGACAGAATGTAAGAACCAGAGGATAAGGGAGAGAGCTGTGAAATGCTGTTCTCTGGCCTTGACATGGCCGTTGCATTCCTAAATGCATAGCAGCTGTGCTCACCTGCACACAATCTGCACAAGCTGGAGCCCTTAACATCACAGCCAAAATAAGAGAGGGGCCCATGGGCCTCCACCCCTTCCTGAGGAGCTTCTGGCAACTGATAGCTGCTCTGGGAAAGAAAGTCATTTTTATTCAGGATGTGGCCACCTGTAGGTCACCCATGCTCTAGTGGACAGCCCCACATCCATGTATGTACAGGCAGCATTAAGCAGACTTAGTGGGCTGGCCTGTTTTTTTAATGCATAAAAGTAAAAAGGGGGACATGTTGGGGGAGTGGAGGGGGAATGAGGGGGATAGATACGATAAAGATACATTATATACATGTAGGAAATTGTCAAAGAACAAATTTTAAACGTACTTTAAAAAAGAAAAGAATAAGTCATTATGAACTTTTGCCTCCATCTGAGTCACTCCTAAAGTTAAAGACTCCTAAAGTCTCCTAGGACAAGACCTTGCCAGTTTGGGACACTGAGTCATTCCACTAAGAAACAGGGACGCCAGAGAACATTTATGGAACACATCTTGTCAGTCGTTGGTAGAGGACTGGTCCTGAGGAGCTAAATCCCTGACACTTTTAGTTGTCCTTCACACAGACTGAGCAGATGCCCACAATGTTGGCAGGGAAGGAGCTGGGAGACAGCTGAAGTGGAAGGTGGGCAGGCTGAGTGAGAGCTGTAGTTGCAGGTGACTCAGAGAGGGCTTAGATGTAAGGACACCAACAGCGGCTACCTTCCCTTTACAGGGAAGGTTCCATGCTCAGATTCACAGCTGATGTGAAAATCAGAACCCAAGTCAGTCTCAATAATTAATCTCAAAGCACTTTCTCTTCCTGCTACAGATGGTGTCTTGAAAGCCCTTCTCATGGTGTGCATACCTTCTCTTACCAAATCTCTTCTGTCTCTCTGCCCTCAGGAAAATACCACCCACTGGCAAGTTGGTACTGACCCTCCAAACAAACGCATGTGAGGGGAAAGAAAACTTCGTACGCTACCTTGAGCATGTCCAAGCCGTCATCACAGTCAATGCGACCAGGAGAGGAGACCTGAACATCAACATGACCTCCCCCATGGGCACCAAGTCCATTTTGCTGAGCCGGCGTCCAAGAGACGACGACTCCAAGGTGGGCTTTGACAAGTGGCCTTTCATGACCACCCACACCTGGGGGGAGGATGCCCGAGGGACCTGGACCCTGGAGCTGGGGTTTGTGGGCAGTGCACCACAGAAGGGATTGCTGAAGGAATGGACCCTGATGTTACATGGCACACAAAGTGCCCCATACATCGATCAGGTGGTGAGGGATTACCAGTCTAAGCTGGCCATGTCCAAGAAACAAGAGCTGGAGGAGGAGCTGGATGAAGCTGTGGAGAGGAGTCTGCAAAGTATCCTGAGGAAGAACTAAGGCCATGCTTCCATCTCCGCCACCCCCTCCTCCCTGCCTCTGCCTCTGTCCTTGCTCCAGCGTCCTGGCAGCCACCAGCCACCCAGCAATTCCTGTTACCCCCACACAAGCGACCCCAGCCTGGTCTGTGGCTTTGCTCGGTGTCAATGATTCTTTTCACTACAATGGAAGCAATCGTTTTTATTCTGTAGCCCAAATATAGCGTTCCTACCAACATCTATGTCCTATGTGTGACTCGACCTTTATTTCTGCCACGTAAATGGGTGATACGCTGTAAACAAAACAAGGACAGCTTTTCCCTCAGTTTTTTTCATATCTGAGAAGGAAAAAGAATGCACCTAAAAAGCCACACTTGGTGACTCGAGAACAACCGTGGTCTCAGCTGAGGTGTTGCTACATAGCATGGGGATGACAGGTGACAGAGGGTGACCCAGCTCTAGCACAGGGTTGGGTGGTGGCTTGAACTAAGCAAGACTATTCAGGGCTGTAAATTGAGGTGCATGATGAAAAAGATACTGTCCCCAGGGAACCCTAAATACTGGACAGGGTGAGGAAATTTAAAAGACACAAGCATTGAAAATTTACCACCAATACCCAGCCCATGTTCCTTCTGTTCTGCCAGGATGACGTAAGATTAAAACATGTGGCTCTTCTGTCAGCAGCGGCTGCTCTGAGTTGGGATAGAATTAACTAGAGCAGCCAACATGCCTCTCTTACACAGAGTTCATCCACACACCTTCAGTTTTCTGGTACTCTTTACACAGCCATCCAAGAGAGAAAACTACCAGGCGTTTCCAGCAGCTGTCTGACATGGGGCAGTTTACTAGTTTTAGAAACAGGAACATTCGTTTTCCCGAGTTTTAGACCTCCGTGATGTGGCACAACCAAGAGGCAGAAGTTTTTTGGTTTTGTTTTGGGTTTGGGTTTACTGTTGAAAACTTTGCCCACACCCACCTGTGCTCTGATTTCCCAAAAGTATCACTGGAGTGCAATATCTCCCTCCCTCAAGTTGTGATTTCAGTGATGTACTGGGAAATGGGCCTCTGTTCCAGAAGAGGCCAGTACATGAAAGAGGTACATCAGAAGTCCCAAGTGACCACATTCAAGTGGACCGTGGTTGCAAGGAGCCTGTTCCACTGAGAGGGCGTGTGCCACCTCATTTCCCATAACTGGGTGCCAGAAGGGAGCAAGAGATTACCTCTTTTAGGAAAGCAGATATCATCTTGGCAACTCAAATCCATGAGAATATGTAACAAGCACCCCAAAGGGGACAGTTGTCAACCTTCAAAGACACCATTTCATTCCTGAACAGTTTTTTTACCAAAGTAACCCATTGTCACTTGGTGTCCCCACCCATGGATTGGCTTCTTGCTCAAATCTCAGTGTTCAGTCATCCCATCCCCCATCCCCAGCCACCTCAGGCTCTCACCCTCCCTTCCCTTGAAGTATGCACATAGTCTGGAGTTACTTTACTGAAGCCAGCAACTCAGAAGCACTGGGGTTCCATTCCCTGAGGGGGGCAAATTTAAGAGAGAATTCTGGAAGCTTGTTGCATTCCATTTTTCCACCATATTAACAAGAATTTTTGTCTTCTCTGACACCTTGTAACTTGCCCTGTATCATGCTTTTTTTGAGTGTAATAATATTTATGATTTTTAAAAGAAATTTATTACTTGTTGCAAAGGTCTTTTTAAACCACCTTAGATTTAAAGAAAAAAATGGTAATCATTGAAAATTCATTTCACATTAACAGTCTGGAAATAAACCAAAGGACATTATGTGTGCATGTATGTATAAGTGCACACAGAAACATATATACATATGTAGACTATATACATGTGTATATGTGTATATATATACTTGTATAAATGTACATACACACATATACCTAAATATGTGTGTATTCTGTATGTATTGAAGACACAGACACCATATACATCTCTAAAAGAGTATTCAGAAAATATCATAATGATTCTGGCTGAATAAAAAGCCAGTGGAGATTCAGGTAAAATATCTGTTCATCTCTTCCCACTATAACACCTCTGTAATTTTGAAGCTTTCTGTATAAACATTGTCTTATATAAGTAGCAGAAATATGAAATAGTTGTCCATATTTTCACATTTGTGGTATAATTTACAAATTTAGAGAGTAACTTATCAGCTTCTTAATAGAAATGGCAAGTTTTGATATGAGTATATAGTATATAAAGGTATATAATGCTAAATATATATAAATATTTGGTCTCTTTTTCATTTTCGGCATCAGTATTACCACAAAAATATGTCTAGATAGTGATGTTTTTATGATGCCCCTGATTCTAATGCAAGAGATAGTTATTTATTTTAAAAACTGAAAATAAGCAAATAACAATCAGGTTAATATTGTTACTCCGTGACAAAAATTTTTAAGGAAATTTTAAAAAATATGCTGTAAATTAGGCTCAACAATAAAATATACCTTCCAGAAAATATGTGGGATGTGCCGTATCTTATACAAAACACTTCCACCCATTGTAGGAGCCAAAACTAGATCTTAAAAGCCTGCTTTAGCAAATATGCATGACAGATGTGTAACTAGCAGATAAGTCACGTGCAAATTATGATCAACAGCAGCATTTCTGAGACTCCAGTTACATTTGGTAGTGGGCTGCAAATTCAGTGTAGGTAATCGATACCAGACCTTCTAACAGAAGAGAGTAAGTCAATCATGTATATTAAGTACTGTTTCTTGAGGCACCTGCTCCCAGTGTGTGTGTGTGTGTGTGTGTGTGTGTGTGTGTGTGTGTGTGTGTGTATGTGTGTTGGGGGAGGGGGAGATTAAGAAGGAGACGGGGGGGGGGGGGGGAGAGAGCGAGAGAGAGAGAGAGAGAGAGAGAGAGAGAGAGAGAGAGAGAGAGAGAGAGAGAGAACAGGTAAGCAACTGTCTTTCTGCCTGCCTGAGCATGTGTACTGGCCCATGATGTAAAATGTATGTCTTAATGTGGGCCACGATAAGAACTCTTTTAGAGCTGAGCATGGTAGCACCCATCTTTAATCCCAACATTTGCAAAGCAGAGACAGGCAGACCTCTGTGAATCAGAGGCCAGCCTGGTCTACATAGTGAGTTCCAGGATATCTGGGACTATAGAGAGAGACATTGTCTCAAAAAAAAATCTTTTAGAAAGATGATTCTAGAATACACTAAGCTAGATGAAGTTATACTATAATAACAAACAGACACAGAATCTCAGTGGCTTAATGCAAAGGTTTATTTATCATTCCCGTAAGTTCACGTGAGGGTTTAGGTAACTCCAAAGCTTTAGATCCCCATACCCTGAGAAGGGATCTAGGCCATTTCAGTCTCATGCTTTCCTGTCTGAACATGGGGTTCCTAAAATCACCAGGCAGCTTCTCATCATCCCTCTCTACTCAGGAGGATGTGCATACACTCTCACCCACAGCACCAGCCAGTTTTCATCAATGAACTTCCATGAACACTGGGAAACTGGGAAATGTAGGACAATTAATGAGCTACTCAGTGGACATGGGATCCCCTACCATGGTGCCCGATATGTAAAACAAGTTCTTAATTCTAATTTACACAGTAACCTCTCCTCATGGGTGGTACCGTGCATTATTGCAAACTAATTGTACCTCACCACCATGTGACCATATGTTAATTCTAAACATTGTTTTAAAGTAATTCGTTGTAAACCATTTATAATGTTCTCTGGTCCTATATTTATTAAACTCAATTATTAAAACTTCAAGTGAGCCTATGACTAAAAACAGATATGGAAAGATATAACGCCCAAAGTTTGGTCTTGTGACATTGAAACACTACAAGCCAATACTTTTGTTCATGCATTGATACCCTAAATATTAAGGTTTTATTGTGTGTGTGTGTGTGTGTGTGTGTGTGTGTTCTCTTTGTTCACTCTTTTTCTTAATTTGTTTTATGTGTATGCACATTTTACCTGGGTGTCTGTTGGATCCCTTGGAACTGGGGTTACAGATGGTTGTAAGCCACCGTGTGGATACTGGGAATTGAACCTGGGTCCTCTGCAAGAGCAACAAGTGCTCTTAACAGCTGAGCCATCTCTCAGCCCCATTTTTTAAAAATTCTTATGGAGTTATTACTCTGTGCCATCATTACCCTTGTCATTATAAATTAAACATGGGTTTCCATGTGACGAATGCATTCATTGATTCAAGTGATTATATGGAAACCGCAGAGTGCAAAACCGTGTAATCAAGTACTTTATAATTAGATGGAAAGAGAAATACTAAATTAGGAGATGTGTTGAATTCTTTTGTTGCTGTTGTTTTGGGGTTTTTTTTTTATGTGTTGAATTCTTGTGTTGAAATACTTCATAGCCACAGTGTTTACAGATGCAAGAATCTAATTTGCTTTTTAGAAATAATAAAAATAAAACTGCAAAGATTTTAGGAAAAGTGGATATAAGCTTGAAATCAATAAATCAGCACATGTCTCCTGGGCCAGTGCAAATGATGTGCTGTGTCTAGTAAAGCGGCTCTCTGCCTCTGAAAAAGGAACGAGTTGATAGAAAGGACCGGGAAAGGACACTCAGCCTATGGGGGATTAAATACATGGAGGGACAGGCTGGTGGGAGTTGGCATAGAGAGACCAGCACACAGGAGAATCCCAGTCTCTGAAGAATGGGAGTCTATTGAGAACGGAGACCAGTGCAGTGGGT
Organism: Peromyscus maniculatus bairdii; assembly: GCF_049852395.1. NCBI lineage: Eukaryota > Metazoa > Chordata > Mammalia > Rodentia > Cricetidae > Peromyscus > Peromyscus maniculatus. The sequence goes on from NC_134855.1 coordinate 121,903,553, forward strand.
AAGCCACGCCCAGAGGCAGTGCCCTGAATACCACCCCCTGCCAATGGCCCCAGTCCATGTCCTTCTGGAGTCTCCTTCAACTTGCCAGGAATATTAACTGCGTCTTAAGGGATGGACACACACACCTAGATCCAGAAGAGCTCTTTCTATTGTAAATTAGTCAGTGACCAATTGAGTTTTTCCTTTAGTCTCTTATTTTCAGTTAAACTCTTTCCTTTCATTTAAAAAGCTGATCAGATTTGATTTCAGATTTCTAAGAAATCAAGAAGCAAAATCTGATCTGGAGGTAAATTCTCTAGGCCACAGTGCTAACTCAGCCCAGAGAGGCGGGGGCTCTGTGTTGCTGAACTCCTAATTCTCAGCCTGAGTGAACTGGGGCAGGGGCAGGGTGAGAAGGCAGTTAGAAATCTCAGCCCACAGAGTTCAGAGGTCAGAGCAGTCCACAGTCCAATGAAGAAGCTTCAGATCCCCTAAATCTAATGTCAACTGTCAACCTTTTTATATCAAGGAATCTCCTGACCCATTGGCCTTCCCATCCTAGCATGGAGTGCCTCACCCACTGGCTTTTCAAAATCCTGCACCCAAGAGAACATCCCATGATCTATTCCCAACTGGAGACTAGAACTTACCATTTTCCCTTGAGATCCCAGACCTCAGAGCACTGACTGGCCACAGGTGACAGGCAGGCAGCGTAGTCACAGGACGCAAGTAAAGAGGTGAGTGTGGGTGCTGAGGGCACCAGCACCACGGAGCTATTACCCCAGGAATGAATGCCAACTCAAAAGTCTCTCTCTCTCTCTCTCTCTCTCTCTCTCTCTCTCTCTCTCTCTCTCTCTCTCTCTCTCTCTCTCTCTCTCATCAGTGTGGCTTTTTGTAGCATTTATTTGCTAACATCCAAACCTGAGAAAGTGTAAGCATTTGTATCTGATGATGCTCTTGGTCATTAGTGTACCAAATACTGTATGAGTTTTGGGGTCACTTCATTCACCAAAATGCCCCAACCACAAATCTGTGACAGAAATTTTTTTAGGATAAACATGATTGTAATGGTTACTTCAGATCCTCCCCTATGGGGGTCCTCTCTCCCTCTGGGCCCATTAGCCACCAGGTCGAGAGGGGAAAGAGGCAGATGGGGTGACAGAAAGCTTTGGCAGCCGATGAGCATGAATGGAGACAGCCCTCCGGGAGATGGATTTCAGTGAATCAGCTCAATTTTATTCCAGAGTATAAGGTATATATAGGATTGGGCAGCCTGGGGACAAACCCTAATTTGCATTAAGTGGCATGGTCCTATCTTGGACTTGGTATGTGGCAGCAGGGTCCTATAGCAGAGCCCTTAGCACAAGACTTCTCAGCAGGGATCTATGGCAAAGGTCAAACTAAAGATGAATAAGGCATCTGGCTTAGAGACAGCTTTTAGATAAGGTCAGTCCTCCAGGCCCAGGGACATTCTCCAGATAAGGGCAGGGAGAGAGCAGGAAGCTTTGCTGGAGGAAGGGAGCTTGATGTTGCTGAGCTATTGAGACAGCTGATAGGCCATGGGGAGGCTGCAACCCCTGACCAGCCAGCATGTCTTCCAACACTTCCATATAAGCTGCAAGTCGCCAAGGAAGCAACTGCATGGAATTTTCCAACATGAAGGTGGGGATGCTGGTCAGAATCACCTTCTGGTGTTCTAAGCTGAGGTTGTGGGAGGCCCTATAGGTGTCTTCCTGCTGTCAGGAAGGTAGCCAGCTACAGCCATGGACTGAATCCAGGCACAGCCTGTGTTTGTAAGCACACCCTTGTTGGAAACACATGTCTGCTTATCTTTGTTTTGTCTGTGCTGTATTACGACAGCAGGGTTGAGTAATTATAACGGAAGGCACTATGTGATATTTATCTATCGTGTGTGTGTGTGTGTGTGTGTGTGTGTGTGTGTGTGTGTGTGTGTGTGTGTGTGTGTGTGCTCATATTCATGGGTACATGTGCGTGTTTGGAGGTCAGAGGTTGATGACAGGCATCTTTCTCAAATTGCTCTCCACCTTGGTTTTTTTGAGACATGGTCTCTCACTTGAACCTGGAGTTCGACTGGCTGGTCAGCAAGTCCCAGGGATCCTCCTGTGTCCTCCTCCCCAGCTCTAGGGTCACAGGTGTGTCCCACCACACCTGGATTTTCTAAGCAGGTGCTAAAGAGAGCTCTCAGGTCCTCCTGCTTGTGCAGCAGATACTGGACTGACGACGCCATCCTCGCAGCCCTTTAGAGGAGCAGGCTGCCAGCCCCTTGTGTGTACCTCCTTGGTGCTTCCCGTTAGGAAGCCGCTTGTGTGGTTTCCATAAATACCAAAAGCCGATTGTTCTGTCCATCTGCCTGCAGTATCCACCAACCTGGGAGACCCAGCAGGCCTGCTCGGAGCAGGCCAGAGGAGCAGAAATGCCCCAGGGTCAACCTTAACTTGCAAAGAGCGGAAGCAGGTGGTGCTCAGCCTCCTCACCTCTTGTTGGAACTACGGAAAGATTTTCTAGCCAGTCTCTTAAGAGGTCCCCGACAGCAGGGAGTCAACTTGCCCTCAGGGATCGCTTGCCTAGCAGTGCATCCTGTTCAACACATCCCTTCCCTCTCACATGCCCCATGCCTTCACCGCTCGGGAAGCAGAAACTAGAACAGTGAATGTAACAGAGAGAACTTAGTAGCATAGCACCACAAACTGAGGGAAAGAACTGTTAGCTGATTCAAAAGAGAACATTAAGTAGCACACAGCTCCAGGTCTGTGAGATACGTGGGAGTCTCAGCCATGCAGCCTCTAAGGGGGTACCTGGGCCTGTCTCATCTGTGGTGCCAGGAAAGGGACCTTAAAGATGGGAACCTATGCCTGAGCAGGATAAAGCCAGAATCAACTCTGGTGGAGGTACACACCTATGGGTGTGGACGTGACAACTGGTCATCTGAGTTGGGGTAGGGGCTTCAGTTCTCCCTCGGGATAGCTGATGTTTCTTGAACATGAACCTGTACCATTTTACCTTGCAAAAGCAATGCCTAGGAGCTGGCCCTATTGCTCACTAGTAGAGTGTTTGCCCAGCATCCCTGAGTCCTGAATGGGGATCCCCACTAACTGGCCCTATTGCTTACTAGTAGAGTGTTTGCCCAGCATCCCTGAGTCCTGAATGGGGATCCCCACTAACTGGCCCTATTGCTCACTAGTAGAGTGTTTGCCCAGCATCCCTGAGTCCCTGAGTGTGGATCCCCACTAACTGGGCCTATTGCTCACTAGTAGAGTGTTTGCCCAGCATCCCTGAGTCCTGAGTGTGGATCCCCACTAAACACAGAAGGAAAGCAATGCTTAGAGGCCGTTTGAGGACTCAGTGCTTTTAGCCTGTTCTCAAGCTCTGGGTGCATGAAAAGCCCAGGTAGCCAGGGTGGTGCTAGACAAGGAATTAAGATATATATATATATATGCCGGGCGGTGGTGGCGCACGCCTTTAATCCCAGCACTCGGGAGGCAGAGCCAGGTGGATCGCTGTGAGTTCGAGGCCAGCCTGGGCTACCAAGTGAGCTCCAGGAAAGGCGCAAAACTACGCAGAGAAACCCTGTCTCGAAAAACCAAAAAAAAAAAAAAGATATATATAAGGAGAGGGTGGAATTAGTATCACTTAAGACTCCCAGATCTCTAAGGAGGCCTAAACAGGTTAGTATGATCTCGAAGGCCACTGAAATGAGGCAGATTTATGCAAATGCTGAAGCAACTGAAAAGCAGACTCAGTGGCTGCTCATGAGAGAGCAGTCTGAGGGAGAATGTTTCTGTTCAGGTGGCCAAAACAGAACACCACAGACCAGGGTGCGTCTGGAGAACAGCAACTGCTCCCCGACACTTCTGGAGACAGGGAGTCCAAGGTGGAGATGATGGCAGATTTGGGGGTCCAATGAAACCCAGTTTTTAGACAGCACCTTCTAATTTAACCATACCTGATGGATGGGGCATCCCTGGTGACTCTCAAGTTTTTAAGAGTATTAAGCCCATTCATGGCTGTTGCTCCTCCCGTCACTTTAGGGGTATGAATCTGGGGGCACTGGGACACTCAGATGATAGCAGAAGCATTACCAGGGTGGCGTGGACAGAAACCGTCAGCAAACAGCAAGGAGTGAGTGTTTCTTCTCTTGCAGCCCCGTACCCTTTCCCATTCCCCTCTGTGGTGGTTTGAATGTGTCTGAATGTTCATAGGGAGTGGCACTATTAGGAAGAGTGGCCTTGTTGGAGGAAGTGTGTCACTGTGGAGGTGGGCTTTGAGGTCTTATGTGCTCAAGCTACTCCCAATGCGGCACACAGTCTCCTTCTGCTGCCTGCAGATCAAGATGTAGGACTCTCAGCTCCTCCTCCAGCACCATGTCTGCCTGCATGCTACCATGCTTCCCACCATGATGACAATGGACTGAACCTCTGAAACTGTAAGCCAGTACCAGTTAAATGTTTTCCTTTATAAGAGTTGCCGTGGCCATGGTGTCTCCTCACAGCAACAGAAACCCTAAGATCCTCTCCAACAGTGCTTCCCAGAGCACAGCTGGCAATGCCAGAACAAGTTTGTTTTGGAGATCCTGGTGATCCCAGAGAAGAGAGGATTGGGAATAAGAGGTAGGAGTCCATGAGCCAGCACACTGAGCTGCCATCACGGCTCTCGCCAGCCACCAGCGCCCGGATCTTGTTTAGGATCCGCTTTGTTGAAAGCCAACAGAATTCAAACCTCTCTGGTTCTCTTTTGGCCCACAATCTCGCTAGCTAGCAGTTAGTTTTAGGACCTTTGGGTTGCACAACAGAAACCAACTCTAGCTCGTGAAACAAAAAAAGGATGTGGAGTAAATCTCAGAAGTAAAGCTAAGAGAACTTGGCCAAAACCATCCCAGCAAAGGGGCAGAGATCACAGAGAGTCTGGGAACCTGGATACAGAGCTGGAATCAGGGAGTGATTTCATGAGACCACATCCATTAGAGGAAGGCTGTAGCATGTTCAGTCTTGAGTTCGCTGGCCTGGTCTCAATGAGAGAGTGTCTTATGGGTCTAGACTGGGTGATTCACTCAGCCCTAGGCCAGCGAAGGCAGAATATCTTGACTGACAGTATGACTGGGGCTATAGCCAGAGTGAGAAGAGCAGCTCATTACAAACCCAGGTTATGGATAGCCAGTATGGCTGGGAAAGGAAGGACAGCCAATGACAATCAGCATCTGAGATTGGGTTTTCCCAGAAGCCAACCCTAAGAACAGGGGTCAAGAACAAGTGGCTTAGTTGAAGAGAAGCATCTATGTTGAGAAGAAAAGTAAAAAGGGGAAAGAAAGGAGGACAATATAGGACAGCTGACAGGTGGGTTTCCTCCTGGGCATTGGGACCCATCGTGGACCTCCTGGGCATTGGGACCCATCATGGACCTCCAAGAGAGTATGTTGCATATACCTCAGTTGTTCCAGAAGAGGAGAGGAGGGTTGGGGTTTTCCACTCTAGGTCCTATTCATCCTTGGTTGAGGCTGACCCAGAGCATAAACTCCATAAAACTCCCAGCATGCTCAGTGTATGAATCAAGCACTCTCCAACAGCCTTAGGATACCCTAAAGTGGAGAGTCCTATGAGCTTGTAGCCAGATCTGAGACCTTTGAGTGTAGACATGAACCAGTACCACAATGTAAACCAGGCATGCATATACCAGGGCAATAGCCATGATGGGGGTCGCCTGGGATGCTTGAAGCCTGACAGGGATGGGAACTGCCATGCAGCTTCCTTGGGGAAGAGGCAATTTTGGAGAGAAGAGAAGAGGAAGGCCCTGTGAGGACACAATGGGGAGGCTGCTTCTGAGTGTCCATTCTTACTAGTGAGAAATGGAAACAAAAGGTTTGGAGATCTGGAGGAGAAGGGCCGAGAGTTAAACCAGCTCTGCAGCTTTCCAGGGAAAAGTAGAACAAAGGCAGTGGGCAGCAGGCAGCGAGCAGCAGGCAGCAGGCCCAACAAGATGGGCAAGTAAGGCTGGTCGCAGGGTGTTAGACCAAGAGCTCAGTCATGCACCAAAGCGCCCACTGATACCAACTCCACTTTGCACATCATGGTCCCTGCTTTCAGGCCAAGGCATCCTGGCAGGAAATGGTGCTTCTCTGGTCTCTGCCTCCCACCCTGACCGCTTCTCCTTCCATTATATCCCTGAAGCCCTCATTTCTCCTCTTCAAACAGGCCAAGTCCCCTCCTGCCCCGGGGCCTTTCTACTTCAAATTCTCTCTGCCTGGAATGCTCTTCCCTCAGATCTGCACAGGATGCCCCCATTTTATCATTCAGGTCACGGGTCATATTCCCCACAGGGTCTTCCCTTTACTCTTCCATCCCAAGTAGATGCCACCAGTCTCTCCAGCAGCCCGCCCTAGTGACCTCCCTCGTCACACTGTGTCTGCTTCTCCCAAGGACTGTCTGCTTCTGCACCCTCTTCGTCCCCACACCAGAACAACGGGGTTGGGGAGCAGGGCCACATCTGGTCCCCTCTCTAGAGTCTTTACAAAGCCTGTCAGGACAGATGCCCAGTCTACTTTTCCTGGCTGATTAAATACAATATAAAAATGCCCTTTCATTCCAAAATGATACCCCCTGCCTTTTTGTATAAGAATATTCACTGAACACACAGCCTAGACAATAAAAAAAAAAAAGCTTACTGGGGAAAAGAAAGGCTTTTTGGTGGCTGTTAACGTCTAATATAATAGACACATGGGCCCACAGGCCTGCATCCCAGGGTCCAGCCAGTGGCTCACATCATTCTCTCTTACGCTTTTAAGTTATAAATATTTCAAACTGCAGAATGGACTGGTTTCTCCATTCATCTTTTAGAAAGAACAACAAAAGCATATTTCTTTCTTGAAACCAAAGCCTCCAATGAATCCCGAACAAGACTGTTTGAGGCTCTACCTCGGCATGAAAGGTGGATCTTCAGCTGTCTGTTGTTCCCAACAAAGCAGGGCCACAGTGGCATTCGTGACCCTGGCAGTTTTCTCACACAGTGTGCGGCTGTCTTGCCAGGCGCCCGTTCCCCCTTTTTAGGCCAACACAACAATCCACTTCAGCACATTTACTTGGTCCCTCATGTAGTTTGGAGCATCCATGTCAAGAAACAACTTTCTAATCACTGTTAAGGTAAAACCTATTTCTAGACTGTTAATAGAATACTGGATACATACGGACAGCTTAGAAATTTCTGTGAGCTAAGGGTATAGTTAATGAGGTATAAAGTCCTGGGTTCAACAGGTTCCCCTAGCCACACACACACTTTTTGTAAACTTCCATGGCTGATATAATTTCTATTTTATAGAATTTGGAGTGTGTGTGTGTATGTGTGTGTCTGTGTGCATGAGCATGTGTGTGAGTGTTCATGTGTGTGCAGTTTCACAAACATGTGCTTGGGTATGTATGTGGAGACTAGAGGACAATGTTGTTGTTCAGGTATGGCCTACCTTGTTTTTAGACAGGGCCTCTCACTGGATTAGAGTTTACCTGGCCAGCAAGTCCTAGGGATCCACCTGTGTCTGCCTCCCCAGCATGCACATGCCTGGCTTTCTGTGCAGTCTGGGTAATTGAACTGAATGAAGCTTGTGCTTGCAAAATCAAGTCATCCTTGCAGCCCCACCCCCATCATGCAAACATCCGAATGTAGACAGTTTCCTTGTAATAGGACATCACAAATAACCAGGTGGGAAGTGGAAAGGGAGCCATGAAGTCAAGGCTGCCAATGGGAAGGGTGCTCTTCTATCTGTTTCCAGGCAGGGCTAGCAGAGCTGAATTCCACTGGGCAACTTTAGGAGTGAGAATAGAGCCCATGCCTGAGTTAGCCCGGCCCTACTGGTGTTGACTCACCCACTGCTGTCAGTCAATGGGAGGTGGCTACTCCAAGGGTTCACTTTGGAGGCCAAGGATGTCCTCAGGAAAAGAAGTCCATGGGGCATTTGGAAGTCAGTCACAGAAATACATGGAAATGTCCAGGGTAAAGAGGATACAGGCAGAGCAATGATGCTGTCTGCTGCAGTGTATGCACCAAGTGTTCATTTGTGTAAGACGCCCCAAAACTTTTTCACCCAGGAAGTGCAATTTTCCATCAAGTTGCCAAAAGCTAATTTTCATGCTACTTTGTAAACGCTGGTTTAGAAGTTAGTGAGCCCGGGCTAGGGCACAGTTATGCCAGCCTAAGGATCTGAGTTCAGATGCACAGCACCATGTACGAAGCTGGGCACAGGGGCACACTCCTGTAATCCCGGTGCTGGGAAGGAGTGTGGGGGTGATGCAGCCTGACTTCTGGAGCTCACTGGCCAGGCAGTCTAGCCAGGTGGTAGGAGGGTTCAGTGAGAGACCTTGTCTCCAGAACATTGTAGAGATGCAATTGAAGAGGTCACCCATTTTCTACTCTACCCTCATACATGCATGTACACCAATACAAATGTATACAAACATGCATACACACATGTAAGAAACTAGTGAAGTAGTCCAACAGGCACTTATTGACTAAATACACACACACACACACACACACACACACACACACACACACACACACACACACACTTACTTCAGGACCAGCTTTTGAGGGACCCCAAACTTACAATTTCTCATCAATTCATATCTAACAAAACCCTCAGCCACACAAGCACACACGTGTGCTAGGAATGGAATGAATGACCCACTGTCATCAACTAGCTTTGTTTTCCGTGTGAAACCCAGACACCATCTGAGATCTTAATGAATCTATCCACAGCATGCTGAGTCTAGTACGGGGGACCACGACTCTAATCCCCACACTTAGGAGGCTGAGGCAGGAGGATCAAAAGCTGAAGCACAGACTGTGCTGCAAAGATCCTGTCTCAAAAACAAGCAAATAATGAAGCATGCTGAAGAGCATGTCCCTTCCTAAAAGAGGGTGTTGTGGTGACCATTAAGGGAGCATCCTTGGGGGCTGGAGAAATGGCTCAGTGGTTAAGAGCACTGACTGTTCTGCCAGAGGACCCAGGTTCAATTCCCAGCACCCGTAGGGCAGCTCACAACTGTCTGTAACTCTAGCTCCAGGGAATCCAATGCTCTCATACAGACACACATGCAGGCAAAACACCAATGAAAATAAAATAAAAATAAATATTTAAAAAAGAGAGAGAGAGCATCCTTGTTCTCAGCACGGCTGACCCACGGCCCTATTAATTAGACAAGGGATATGGTGCAAGCAAAATAAAAGCATTTTAATGGAGGTCATTGGCAATGCCAGACAGGTCAACTATGATCTAATCCAAACGGGAACCCATCTCAAGGCACTTCTCCTACACTGGTCCCAGATACTTCCTTCCTTCGAGCCCTGGCTTTTTAAGAGCCCTTCTCTCCCAGTTTCTTGTCGGCCTTTGTCTTCCCAATCACAGTCTCCACAATTACAGAGGTTTCTTCGTACGTCTGAATACTCTCTGTTGAAATCTTCTCAATAGATTCCACCACCTCTACCTTCTTAAAAGCTAAAGCCTTAGAAGGGATTTTTGCTGGCAGGCTACTGCTCTTACTACTGGGCCCCTCTGGTCCATCCTGATTGGACCCAGATGTTTGTGAATGGGATGTAGATGGTCCATCAGGACCAGGTATGATCACGGGACAGGGTCGCCTGGGCCCCTCATCTTCCTTCTGGCCATCATCATCTTTTTCTTCCAGGTCTTTTGGTTCCTTGGCCCCTATCCCATTCTTATCTGTAACCTGCTGGTGGTTTGAATGGTCACCTTCCCTGCCCTGGGGAGCCCCCTGTCCATTCTCCACAGGTGGCATGGGCTGCCCAGGAGAGGGCTCCACGTAGCCATCATGATGCATGGAGTCTTCCTCAATGGAAACCACCACCCCACCTCTAGCTGGGATGGAGGAGGAGTAGAACTCAGGGTCCACAAAACTGGCATCCCCTGTGACCAGTATATGTCGTCCTTTGGTGAAGAGGTCAGCGGGAGGCTCTGGCACAGGCTCTTTGGGGCCACTCACTCTCTCTTTGATCACTTTACACAGCTTCCCAAAGGCTTTGCTTATCTGGCCCCCATCTGGTACGTCCTCAGGACCCCCTTCTTGTGTTGGACTTACTTCCTGTCCACCCCTTGGTCCCAGCTGAGAATCACTGTCTGCTTGAAGCTCCACCTGCGCTGGGTTTGGCTCTTGCAGAGTTTTTAATTGCGCGTCTTCCAGAGTTTCGTCCACCTTGTCTTGAGCTATAATCTCCTTCCTTTTCGGAAGGCTCTTGGGGAGGACCTTTTGTCTTGGTTTAGCTGCTGTGATGTCCTGCACAGCCCTGGTGAGATCTAAGGAAAAGCACACAGGCAGTAAGCCAACACACGTGTCAATGAGAGGGAATGACGACATTCATTGAAAAACATGACAGCTGAACTGAAGGGGAGTGTCCAGCCATAGGCTGAACCAAAAACGATGGGAAAGAGCCGTGGATCTCTCATTCATGCTGAGGTCCCAGCCCAACCAGTTGGGAACCTTGGCATGAGTCATATGATCTGGGTTTCCCAAAGGGGAGGAAAGGTGCCACTTTTCCTGGCACTCACTGTTCACCCTCAGCTGGAATAACACAGAGAGACACCAAGCCGGAACAGCTCCAGCCTCAGTTCCATCCCCCTCCTGGACTTACAGCGGGGTACCTGGATCCAGAGTACACAGTGGGAACTCACTCCACACAGTCAACTCGCTAACTCTCTCAAAAGAAGCCCATGGCAAGGCTGCTGGGCCTATGTCAGGTTCAGGTGGCTTTGGGCTTAGAGACAGCATCTACCTACAGTGTCCCAACAACCTAACTGTGAATTAGTTTGCCATTGAATGCCTTGATTGCCATTCCCTTCATTTGAGGCTGAGAGGAGAATCAATGCTATCAAATTCAAAAATGGATACATATCTGCCTTTCTTCTGTAGCTGAATGTCTCATGTTGAGGCTGGCACTCCTGGGTGGGCTATCCCCCACGAACTTTTCTCTTTATAACTTCTTGGCTCAGTTACATATTCTATTCAAGGGAGCATATCGAAGAGAAAGGGGAGACAATCTCCCTCACATGAAAGCAATTTCTGGACTCGGGAGGTAGCTCAGTCTATAAAATACTTGTTGCACATGCATAAGGACCCGAGTTTGATTCCCAGAATCCATGAGAGGAGAAAAAAAAGAGAGAGAGGTGTGGTGGTGTGATCCAGTGCTAGGAGACAGACAGGAGAATGAGGGGTGGGCAGATGGTTGAGTAGGCAAGTTCCAGGCCAATAAGAGACAATAAATAAAGGTGGTGTGTGCCATTAATTCCAGCACTCAGAAGGCAGAGGCAAGCAGATGTCCATAGAGTTTGACGCCAACCTGGTCTACATTGCAAGTTCCAGGTCAGCCAGAGCTACAGAGTGAGCTATGTGTGTCACAAAAACAAACAAACAAAACAAAGTGAAACAAAACAGAGTGAGTGTCACCTAAGGAACACACATGCACAGCCATGTGCACCTGCACACACACATGCACAGCCATGTGCACCTGCACACACACATGCACATGCAGAATTTCCAGACCAGTTAGAAGGGAGCATGAATGGCAAGCAGGACGAAAATCACTTGCTTTTGCCCAAACAGAAGAAGAGAGCAGAGGAAGCCATGGTTGGAAGGAGGAGGCCAGGCTTGAGGAGCGTTACCTTTCACACTGGATCCAAGGCTGAGAGAGGCCCCATGGCTCGGGCCGATCAGAGAGATGGGTGTCTCCATGAAAACAGAGCTCAACCTGGCAGGGAAAAAAAAAAACAAAAAAACAGAAAGAATGTGGCGCCATCTTTAAGTCATCAAAACAAACAGAGTGAGGGACAAAATGAAGTCTTGAATCCTGAGCAAAAGTGGAAAAATATAAAGAGAGAGAAAGAGAGGAGAATGAAGAGAGAGAGAGAGAGAGAGAGAGAGAGAGAGAGAGAGAGAGAGAGAGAGAGAGCTTTCTCTAGAAGAAAGTGTGTGTGAATTGAACATCACAAACTGTTAACCACATAGACATTTACACACTGGCCAAGGACACTGAAGATGTTCTCATTTCTTTAAGCTCGAGCCATAAACTGTGAAAAGGCCAAGGGCACTGTACAGTGACTACTTAGACTCTAAAGCACCATTTCTTCATCAGATGGAGTCTGTGGGCTTTCATTTTTCAATTAAAGAGTAGCCAATCCAGACTGAGATATTTAGGGCCAACAAGATATTCTATATAGGATGCATAATATACAGGATAGATATATATTTAGGATATTGTATCACACATATATAGTATATGTGATAGATAGGCCATAATACATAGAATATAAGACCAAAAGTAATAGCTAGGATAAATAATACCTAACATTTCTAAGTAACATATAATACATAAATATAAAACTGTCTTAAGAAATTGAGGAAAGATGTAAGAAATTACTGGATCTAGGTGGAGTGCTCAGTAGTTGCTTATTCCATACTGTAACATGTTTATCTTTTTTTAATCTACTTCAAAATTGATATTAACAATGCAACCAAAGGAGTACACCATTGACTTTTTGGGATGCCCTTTCCCTAACACAAAAACTATGAAAAGGAGAGATGGCTCAGAGGTTGAGAGCACCGACTGCTCTTCCAGAGGTCCTGAGTTCAATTCCCAGCAACCACATGATGGCTCACAACCATCTGTAATGAGATCTGTCGCCCTCCTATGTATACATAGTAAATAAATAAATCTTTAAAAAAAAAAAAAAAACTATGAAAAGGACACTAAGTGCAGTTCTCCAATTCTTTTCACGGGTGTGCTAAAAGCATTCACAGAAACGGAAGTGTAACATGGAGCGACCCCAGGACACATGGCTCTTGCTCGAGAGAGAATAGACAAAAGCTTGCTTTTCCTGCCAAGTGTCTGTGCCCGGCACACACAGCCAAACTAGCGCACCGGGAGCAGGAGGAGCTCCGCTGTGAGGTGCTTGGAAAATGACTTCTAGTCTCATTCAACCTAAATCCAAACAAACTGGGAGGACTGGTGTTGAAGAGCACAGCTCGATGCCTGACCTGGTCTCCGGAGCTTATCTATAGATGGCTATCAGCAGCGACTCGATAGAGAGAGAGGAAATCTCCAGCATCAAGTGGGGTTATCACAGTTCTGTTATGGAGGAGACCTGCCCTGGTCCTCCCAAACAGTAATCACAAGGATAGCAGTTATCAGCAATAGCAGCAGCTCTAACCTCTTCTCGGTGCCATGCAGCGGAGGAGGCACAAACCCATGATCTCACCCGCTAGACCATCAGCTCCCAGGGCCGCAAAGCAGCCCCCTAAATGTGGCTGTTTCTGGTCAATCTACTCAACATATCAGGCATCCCTGCAACCACCCCACCACCCCTCCCGTGCTCCCTGCCCTAATCTCCAGTGCTCTGTCACACTCCCTCTGCTCCAGAGTCATGCATCTTCAAGTCAGGGGTGTTTGAGTTTCCTTGCCCGCCACATCATCTGCTCCTCCAACTGTGAACTCCACAAAAATCTGTAGAACAAGGATGTAGACAGGCCAGGGAGCCAGGCATACAGATACATGAGCATACCTGTTGCCTTCGATCTCAATGATCCGATGATACCGGTCTAGCTCATTCCTCAGGGTCTGCTGGGCCACAGCCAGCTGCCTGCAGTCATAGGACGACCTCTCCAGAGACCGTTCGGCCTCCTCTATCTCCTTCCGTAGGTTTTCGATCTGTTCGTTGTAAAGCTGTATCTCGTCATCGTAACACTCGTGAGCATGTTTAATGGCTTGTTCGAGGGCTGTTGTCTGTAGGCAAACACAAACTGCATGAAACTCGTCACATCGTCTCCCAAAGACAGATAAAAGTTAGCGTGGGGGCTGGCAAGATGGCTCATTGAGTACAAGTGCTTGCTGGGCCAGCAAGAGGACCTGAGTTCAGATCTCCAGCATCCATGCAAAAGCCAGGCATGGCCCCACATGCTGGAAAGCTCAGTGTCAGAGGATGAGACACAGGAAGATCCTAGGAGAGAGCTTGCTGGCTAGCCAGCCTACTTGAAGCGGTTAGTTTCAGGGTGAGTGGGAGACCCTGTCTCAAAAAATAAGATTAAGAGTGGTAGAGAAAGATACTTGATATCCTTTCCTAGCTTCTCTGTGCATGCCCACAGGCACATGCATCACACACACACACACACACACACACACACACACACACACTCACACACACACACACACCCTACAAATGTAAATTAAGTTTTTAAAGATGCAGTAGGAATACCAGAGAAGGTCATTTTACATTACTTTCAAGAGCTTCTGGGGGTGTGAACAGCCTGCATATGAACTTAATGATAAACTTACTATATGTGATAAGACTCTTAAAAATCTCATGTCAATGAACTATGAACCAAAGGCTGAGGGGCTCCCAGCTGGATCAGGCCCTCTGAATAGGTGAGACAGTTGATTGGCTTGATCAGTTTGGGAGGCATCTAGGCAGTGGGACCAAGTCCTGTGCTCATTCCATGAGTTGGCTGTTGGAAACCAGGAACTTATGCAGGGACACTTGGCTTAGTCTGGGAGGAAGGGACTGGACCTCCCTGGACTGAGTCTACCAAGTTGATCACAGTCCTCGGGGGAGGACTTGTCCTGGAGGAGGTGGGAATGGAGGGTGGGCTGGGGGTAAGGGGAGGGCGTGGGAGGGGGGAGAATAGGGGAACCCATGGCTGATATGTAGAACTGAATGGCATTGTAAAATAAAAAATATATATCACAAAAAAAAAAAAAATCTCATGTCAAGAAGAAAAAGATTTGACATGCATGGGCCTTAAAAAAAATGAAAGAGGACTCCTGCCTCTACCAAGAGCGATACTTCTCACACTGCTCCGTGTGTCCGAGCTGCCAGGCCTGGGCAGACAGGGATTCTGACTCTAGGGTGGAGCTAACAAACTACGTCGCTAACTGGCTCCCATGGGATGCTCAGGGCCACGGTTCATGGATCATGCTTGACATTACAGAGGGCTAGACAGACATCTATACCCAACTCCAGGCTTGTGCACTTCAAGGTGTTCCCTGCATCCAAGCATAAGCGTGCACCCTGGACAGCCTGGTGATAATCATTGCCAAGACAATGGGACTCTTCCATCAGGGGCAATATTTGGAAACTTAACGTAGAAAGGTGTCTGGGAAAATATTCATTGCATCAGAAGGATGGATGGATAAGGGAGCAGGCACATGGATTGAACCATTTTATGAATGTGTACGTGTGGCTCAGGAAGGATATTTGTATATATGGTGTTGTGAGGCGTGTGTGTATATGTATGTGTGGTGTGAAGATGTTTGATATGTGTGTGGTATACTGTGTGTGACATTTGTATGTGTGTATGGGTGTATATGTGAGGAGTATGTACATGTGTCTATATGTATGTGTTGGGTGTGTGATGTATGTGGGTATATGGTGTGTGTGTTCATGTGTGATCTGTGTAATATGTGTGGTGTGTATGTATGGTATGTGTGATGTGTGTATGTGGGGGGGTATGTATGTTGTATGTGTATATGTGGGGGGTGGTATGGGGTGTGGTGTATGTACTGAGTGTGTGGCTTGTGGACCCATGGACATATGCTGAGGCCAAAACAGAATGGCAGATGTCTTCCTCCATCACTCTCTACCTTATTATCTTAAAAAATGTCTCACTAAACCAGAAGCTCATCATTTGGTGAGGCAGCTGGCTAGCAAGCTCTTGAGACCTGCCTGCCTCCACCCTGCAATATAGAGAGCGTGGAACCAGAACTGAAGCCAGCTCAGGAGAGCCCATCATGTGCCTTGTCCCCTGGGACTTCAAAGAGGGATATCTCCAAAACAGTGAAGTGGAGGCAGGCTCCAGACTACTAAGAGGACATGCCAGTGGGGGCCTGGGGCTGCCACGCTGAAGCAGTGACCTTTTGGAATGTACATGGAGAAGCTGAGAGAGGCCTGTCTTCAGACAGAGAAATGAAACCAAAGAGGGAAGATAAGCAGAGATGTAGGAGCCTGTACCATAAGAAGAGGAAGGAGGGAGATGGGGAGCCGGTGCCTTGGATCCCGGTTCCTGGTCCCTGCTGCATACCTGTTCTCATACCTGCATACCTGTAAGCTTCCTGTTAGAATCAGTTCCTTGGCGGGGGGGGGGGGGGGGGCGGGAGGGCGGGGGGGGCGGGGGGGGGGGAGACCTCTTTGGGTATGGCTTCCCTGTCTAGAGTGGGAATCCTGGTTTGTAAAGAAGTGCATAGTAATGGATCAGCTCACCAAGTTCATTGCAGCCTCATCAGGGAAGAGCTGCTTTCATGTCCTTTGCTACAGATGTGGAAACTGAGGCATACCAGCGAAGTGACTTTCCCATCAACACTACAGCAAGATGCAAACCCCACCGGGTAGGGTGTGAGACATGTCCCGAAACTGGTCTCCCTATCCCACCCTCCTCCAGGCTACAGGTGAGCAGTGGGCAGCGGGTGTGCACAGAAAGAGAGTTTCCCGTCCAGGGCCCTGGTACATTGCCATCTATCACCAGCCACAGAATACACACTGGACTCGGTGTAACCACATGCAGAGATTTCCTTTAGAAGTCTCTGTGTTTTCATTTAGAAAATTTCTAAACTATAAGCCCCATAGCAAAGGGTTGTCACAAGAATGACGTTAGAGACTTGAAAAATCCTCCACAGTCTCCTACCCTATAGAACGAGTATGATCTCTCTTTATAATTTATGATTTGATGGTTTGCTATTTTTGTTTTGGTGGTGGATAGTTTGCTGGTTGGTTGTTCATTTGAAGAAGTATACATGTTTTAGAGGCTATGTCTTCAGATGGCATGACGTCCATGCCACGTGTCTAAGCCACCTTCCAGTCTTAACAGGCAGCTAAGACTCCATGGGATTCTTCCGACTCCTGCATCCAGCTTCCCTGGTGTCCAAGGTGACATCTGTTTATGAATCTAGATTTCTGTCTATACCAATGTGGCTTTTATAACTCAATAACATAAACAATGCATCAGAATGGCTGTGGCTGAGGGGAGCCGCTTAGCATGCACATCTCTGCACTATGCTGGGAATAGTCATCACTCATCCAGCTATCAGAGAATGAGACCCGGAATCAGGCAGGTGATTCGATGTCTGGCATGGAATGACCAGCTGCACCTCAAACGCCTGTCCCTGGCACTGAAAAAGGAAAGACTGCCAGAAAGAAATTATTCCTAAAAGGCAGGTGCCACGGGAGGAGTCAGAAGAAAGGAGGAGTGGCCAGGGCTACCTGGAGGGATACATCAAAGGCCCAGAGGGAGGGGCGGGTGGGGAGCATGAGCCGCATGCAAGCCTGTGCTTTACGCTGGGAGTGAGGTGAATGCTTTTTCTGCTTGCAGCGTTAGATGGTCTGTCTCTTTCTATCTCTTCATAGAGCAGCACAGGGCGGCAGCAGCCCATGCAGGAGCCTGACAACACACCCCATCTGCGCAGTGAACTCCAGCCTCAGCCCTCTTAGGACCAGAATGTCCTCGGGTATAGACCTTTATTTAAAAGGAGGATCAGCCCTAGATCACGATGGCAAGGCTTAATGCACCAAGAAGGTCACAATTGTCGGTAAATGAGGGGCCAGCTATGGTGCCTCCCTCTAGAAAAGGGTGAAAAAAATGAAATCAGGCAGCACACCAAGTACACATGTTCCTTCTGCAACCAAACCAAGATGAAGAGATGGGCCACAGGCACCTGGAGCTGGGGGAAAACAATGACAGGCAGGGCCTGGACCTACAACACCACTCAGCTGTCAGAGTCAAGTCAGCCATCAGAGGACAGAGGGAACCAAAAGCAGCATTACTCTTTGAGACATCTAACAATAAATGGGCTAGTTTGTGTAATAATGATATTAATAATACAGTCAGTAAGGTTGCTTTGTGGGTAAATGTGCTTGTTACCAAGCCTGACAACCTGAGTTTGAGCCCCAGGACCCATATGATAAAAGAAAATCAGCCGGGCGGTGGTGGCGCACGCCTTTAATCCCAGCACTTGGGAGGCAGAGCCAAGTGAATCTCTGTGAGTTTAAGGCCAGCCTGGTCTACAGAGCGAGATCTAGGACAGGCACCAAAACTACACAGAGAAACTCTGTCTCAAAAAAACAAAAACAAAGAAAGAAAGAAAGAAAGAAAGAAAGAAAGGAAGGAAGGAAGGAAGGAAGGAAGGAAGGAAGGAAGGAAGGAAGGAAGGAAGGAAGGAAGGAAGGAAGAGAATCAACTTCTGAGAGTTGTCCTTTGAATTCTACACATGCATGAATGCACACACACACACACACACACACACACACACACACACACACACACACACACACACACACACACACACACATGCACGCATGCACAAAACCAGCAAATAAATGTAGTGTTTCATTTCGTTTTGTTCGGAAGAGCAGAAACCTGTGTTCTGCATTGATTGAGCACTGACTTCCGATTCTCACCACTAGATGGTGATGAGAACCTTAATGAAAACAGAGGCCTGGGTGTGTCCCGCTTGGCAATCATTAAAACTTGTTTTCAGGTTCCCTCAAGACACCAAATTGCCTGTCATTTCTCCTCTGCCTGGAAGAAGTGACATCTCCAGGGACTTGAACATCTTGAAGGAGGGGTCTCCCCAGCTCTGATCTCAGGCTCTGTTCTTTGATGCTGGCTGTAGAGTCTCTCAAATGCCTGTGGAGTCGACTGGAGGACTTGTTAAAAAAGGGATTGCCAGGCCATGACTGGTCTGGATGTACTCATGAGCTTGCATTTCTGACAAGTTCCCAGATACTGCTGATGCTGCTGGGCCAGGGACCTTACCCTGAACACCCCAACTGTGGAACATTCTGGAAGCATCAAAAACCCTAACTATCTGCCGCAACTCTGCCAAATGCCCTGTCCCCAGTCCTAGCCTTGACTTGGCTAAAAGGCTATGCAACCAAATCTCCCTTAGAGGTCAGCTACTGTGGAAGTACAAAGGCTCTTAAATTAGCAGAACTCACAGTGACCATTTTTAATGACACTGTACAGGGCGCAAGCCTAGAACTCAGAAGATCAGTCACAGAATGTTCTGCTCTACCCCACACCCAGCACACCCCTCACACCTCCAGTGACTCATATTTACGCCCTCGGTTCTCAAAACATGGCTCCTGAACCAGGACCATCAACATCACCTGAAACTTGCAAACTCATGATACACACCCACCTGGTGTCTATCAGAAACTATTGTTTTCAATTAGATCTAATTAGACAAGCTCATGGTCTCCGTGAACTTTGTCCCCTCGTGTTAAACCGAGAATATGCTACATGGCAACAGACTTTGTCAGTGTTAAGGTTCTTAATTAATCTTTCTTAAAAAGTAAGGTATTTAATGAACCCTAACCACATAAGCCCACACAAGAGGAAGGAGGCAGATTAGGGAAGTTGGAGCCAGAGGATCAGACACTGGAGGGCTTTGCGCACAGCTGCTGGCTTTGAAGATGGCACAGCCTTGGGCCAAGGAATGCACAGCCTCTACAACCAAACCAGCAAGGAAACGGGGTCCTCCCTCCTACAGCCTGGCAGGAGCGACGTCTACCAACAACATGAATGATGAACCACACTGGAAGCAAGTTCTCCCATGAGATCCTCCAGCTGGGACCCAAGGGACCCACTCCTTTACTTCATCCTGGGAGACCCAGACCAGAGAGACCAACCACGCTTGCCTCTCCACCTGCCTTCCAGAACAGTGAGAACAACCGCAAGAGTCCCTTCATGCACCTGGGTTGTGGCAGCTTGTGAAGGCAGCAAACCTGGGTTTCATTAGACCCACGGCTGTATTCTGATACTGAATACAGGCAGCCCTCGTATCCGAGGAGTTCACATCCACAGACTTGACCAATTAGAGATTGAAAATAGTTTTAACTGTGTCTCTGCTGAATATATACAGCCATTTTTTGTCGTTATTCCCTAAATGACAAAAGATAGAACTACTTAGACCCCACTCACACTATATTGGGTGTTGTAAGTTTCTAGAGTTGACTTCAAGCATATGGGAGAATATAACTGCACAGGTTATATACAAATACCAAACCACTTCAGAGACTTGAGCATGCATGAGTTTCAGGCTCTGTGGGGATGTGAAGATTAATCCCCTTGGATACTGACAAGCAAACATACAAGCACTTGCAGACTGTCTCAGGCCTGTGTTGGTCCACTCTACTGCAGTGTGAAAGCGGTGTGCAAGGCCATGCTTCTCGTTCTGCACTCTGCCCTCTTGCAGAGTGGTGACAGCAAACCAGAGCTGAGTCACTATGAGAGGACACAGCAGACATCTATAGGATGCTGTGCTGTTAGCCCAGGATGTGCAATAGATAGGTGGGCCATAGGAAACCCATTTTCACCTCAGGCTATTTCAACTCGCCATGGAGTCACCAAAACATGACCCCTCAAGTCAATGATAGGTGTATAGCACATGGAATTATTTGGTAATTTTTGACAACTATCTTCAGATAATTGGCTTGCTTTTAACAATTAATATATGTATTAATTTTCTGAGTAGGGGTCCACAAGTCTCACCAGACTACCGAAGTCCACAGGGAGAGAGGAGGACCTAAATGAGAATGTGAGAGCCTATCTTAGACACAGAGATAAACCTGTGAGTCTCAGAAGATGAGAACAGGGTGTGATCTGGAAGTTCTACCTCATGTTCAAGAAACCAGACTAATCCTGTTATTTCAAACCCAATGAATTGTAACTAACAGTTTGGAAACAATGGGTTTCTGGGGCTATGTCAGGCCCGCACCTGCTTCCTGAGTCATACATACCACACATATACAATACATTTATTCCACATGCATGCACATATACCCTACATAGATACATCACAGACTCCACATACATATCATATTTTTATAGTCAACAAAAACATTATATATACGCGAAGAAAGAAAAACATTCTTTTTGCCCCAGAACTAGGATTTTCCATATCAGGCTAGGCTTTTCATCTTGGTGGTATCTAGGGCTGTGGTTTTCAACTCTGTCACCCTGGCCATGGAAAGGGACATAGTTCACACCATAAGACACATCACATGTGTGTATTTGAGCAAATGCATATGTAGTCAAATATATACAGATACATTTAAGACAACGGTTTCCCTAAATAAACTCTACACTTTTAACCCCCATACATTCTGTTCCTTCTTATTCTCAGTTCCATGTTGTTGCTTTCTTCCTTCTTTACACCAGTCAATTTTACTGAATTCATTTTATACCCAACGAGTTGCAACTAACAGTTTGAAAACCACAGTCTCCAGAACTATGATGGAGCCTATACCCACTTCCTCAGTCACATGTAAAGCACACACAATACACACATCCCACATGCATGGACATATGCCCTATATAGATATATCACACACTTCATAAAAAAATGCACATGCCACCCATATACCTGACATCTCACATACACATATATACAGACGTCAAACACTGTGCCACATGAACACACACCCTTCACATTACACACATATGCAATACACATACCACACACGCTTTGCAATATACTCTACACACTTACACAGCAAATACATTCACATCACACATACTCACACATTACACACAGACCCTATATACATACATATACCACACATAGCATATGTACATCCCACACATACCCACACATACCCACACACAATACACCTGTTCTCTACATAAACATTTCTTTGTCTCTCCCTTCTCCCCTCCCCTTTCTCTCCTCCCCTTTCTCTCCTCCTTTCAGGTCCTCGGAGGAAATCACAGTCACCAAGAAGTATCTAGTCCCTGAGCCGTGGTTATGTCCTGAGAAGAATGTATTTTAAGTCATGACTCAACTTCTCCCCTGTGATCTTCAGCTCCGGGACCACCACTGTCCCTGACTGCTTTCCAGTGGCCCCTGGAAATGCTGCTCCATGAGAGCTTTGTGAGAAGCCCTGCAGGGATGGGAAACAGGATGTCGGAGACTGAGATGCAATGGGAATCCAGGAAATGTTTTCCATTTTTCCTGACGCCATGAGCAGAAAGGCAGGGCCTGAGTGACATGTCAATCCAGATGTCCCAGGATTTGCAGTCAGAATTTTAGATCTTATTCTCTTTTGTTCCTTGGGTGTACTTGCCTACTAAATGTTAATTGATTGGTTTGAGACATGTGGTTCCCCACTTCCTCCCCAGCAGGAAGTGCAGCATTTAAACCCAACATTCCCCACCACTGTGCCCATCCGCATGGAAACAAGAAAGAAGCATGAAGGAATCAAGACTGTGAACCATAAAAGCCACAAGTAAAAAGAAACAGACATGTGAGCCTCCTGCTAGCAGATAGCTAACGAGAGGCAAACACTGCTACAACCCACCCACCTACCACCCTGTGGGCATTCCTCTTGAAACATCACCAATGTCAAAGGAGAGACCATTGGAGAAAAGAAAGAGGAAGGCCCAGATTTGAGTGAATGTGGAATTAAACCCCTCCTATGTGTCTGTCTCTAAGAGGCTTGGCATAGGCAAAGCGATCCCCATGAAATGGGTTATTGCCCTTGGTAGGGAAGGGTATGACTCGATGGAAACAAGAAGGGAACTACCATGAGACTAGGTGTCCATATGTTCCTATCTCCATTTTCCCAGGACTCTTCTTAGCTAAGCGCTAAAACACGCATCCCGGGAAGTCTCCGCCCAGGGCAAAGCAAAGCGTTTGGTCACCTGCTCAGAATGTGACAGTGAGGACACACAGGTGCTGGGGGGTGTCTTTCTGTTTGCTGTGATTATGTGTTGCTCCCACTGGCTAATAAATAAAGCTGTCTTGACCTATGGCAAGGCAGTTTAGAGGCAGGCAGGAAATCCGAGCAGAGATATGGAAAGGAGGAAGGGGAGGAGTCACAGCCTCTGCCCAAGGAGCAGCAAGATGTCAGCAGACCAGTAACACTATGGCCACGTGGCAACATACAGATTAATAGAAATGGGTCAAGCTAGCTAGCAGGAAGCTTGAGCCATAGGCCATACAGTCTGTAATTAATATAAATCTCTGAGTGATTATTTGATAAGTGGCCGCAGGATGGGGGGATGGAGGTGGGGAGCGTCGGGCTGGACTGGAGAAACCTGGCTACACCCGGGTGGGTTGAGTCTGCAACAATCGAAGAAATGGATACCTATGCCTGCATGTTCCGTTTCAATAAAATGTACAGAAGATCCTGATAAGGATGTGGAGCGTACCTGGGCCTGCAGCTCGGCTTTCTGCGCCTGCAGATGGGTGAGCGCCTCCTTGCCCTCCTCCAACTGGCTCCGCAGGGCAGCCACCTCCCGCTCTGTCAGCAGCTTCTCCTGCATGAGGAGCTCAGATTCAGATTCATACAAGAAGACATGCAAAGATGAAAAGGGCAGAGTTGGGCCCCTTCTTTGTGTCCCCCAAGTTCACGAGCCAATGCCCGATTTGACAAGGCGTTAGTCAGTGGGAACCTTTGGAAGGTGATTAGGGTCAGATGAAGTCATGAATGTGGAGTGTACTTCAAATTGCTAAATGGTCTAATAATAATAATAATAATAATAATAATAATAATAATAATAATAATAAACGGAGTCATATATTGGGGTAAATGCTGAAAGATCAGAGAGACAAAGGAACAAACCACTACCACGTCTCACCTCGTCAACTCCACAAATCCTCTAACTGAATGCTCTGAGTCCTCAGCTGAAAGCTCTCCAGCCAAAAAGCTTCATCTGGAAAGGTTTTAGTTCCTGTTTCCTCACACCTTATATACCTTTTTCTGCCCAACCATCACTTTCTTCCTAGTGCTGGGATTAATGGCATGTGTGCTTCCCAAATACTGATAGCAAAGACATGAGATCTCAAGTGCGGGGATTAAAGGCGTGTGCCACCACTACCTGGCTCTGTTTCTTTCCTAGACTGAGTCAACCTCTTGTAGTCCAGGGTGGCTTTGAACTCACAGAGATCCAGGCAGATCTCTGCCTCCCAAGTGCTAAGATTAAAGGTGTGTGCCACCATAGCCTGGCCTCTATGTTTAATCTAGTGGCTTGTTCTGTTCTCTGATCTTCAGGCCAAGTCTATTAGGGTACACAATATATCACCTCAGTGGATAGTGTATACTCATAAGAAAAGGAGGAGTTAACAGGAGGCTCACCCTCCCACCCACCACCATGTAGGCACACAGTGAGAGAGAGCCTGTGACAGGTGCCAACTCTGCTGGCAACTTGGAGCTCCAGCCTCCAGAGCTGTGAGCAATAAACTAAGGGGTCCTGTGACAACAGCCCAAGCTGACTCAAACAGGCCCACGGTGGCCACTATCTGAACCATTAACTACTCAAGAGTAAAGCTCAGATAACAAAGATCTGGAGACCCAAGTATAGACCTCTTTGTGCCACAGACTGGCTAGCCAGACAGACATTTGACTTTCAAAGCCTCCATTTTCCTGTTTGTGAAAAGAAAACTGTGGAATGCAGATGCTCATTTGGCTCTGGGTTCTGTGTCTATGAAGGTGAAAATCATTTTGTGCTCTGAGCCATGAACTCTGCACCAGTACCAGGCAGGAGTCACCTAACCCCAAAAGGTGATAGGGAATTAGGGCCCTGCTGAGGCCACTGCACTGACCTATGGATGATCAATGGGGCAGAGTCCGGGAGGAACCCCCTTCCAACCTGTCCACAATCTGTCCTGACTTGCTTCTCTACTTATTCAAAAATACCAGTGATTCACAAAGGCTGACTGTTCAGGAACCCTGCCTTCAACACAGAGGACACTTCCTCAACACCCCATAAACTCAAAGCTGAGTCTATACTAAGTGTTCAAGCCACATCTAGAAGGCAGCCCCTGGTCACAGACACCTCATAAGGGGCTGCGAGAGTGTAGAAATCAAAGGTTCACATGTTGAAGACTGGTTTATTATCCTATGGAGCTATGGAGAGCGGTGAAACCTGTAGAAGGAGCCCTAGTGGGAAGAATTTAGGTGGAGGGCATTATACCCTTGAAAGAGATACTGGGTCCCAGGTCCCCTTACTCTCTTCTCCTTCTGCTCCTGTCATGAAGTACTGTATTGCCACAGGCTCAAAGCAAGAGGGCCCACTAACCACAGACTGAAACCCTTAAGGCCTGGCCTGCTTCCCCTAGCTAGGTTCCACCTCCTAAAGGTTCCATAAGCTCCTGTCATAGTGAGGGTTTCTATTGCTGTGAGGAGACACCATGACCACAGCAACAATTATAAAGGAAAACATTTAATTGGGACTCGCTTACAGTTCAGAGGTTCAGTCCTTTATCATCGTGGTGGGACATAGCAGTGTGCGGGCAGACATGGTGCTGGAGAAGTAGCTGAGATTTCTACATCTTGCAAGCAAAAGGAAGTGATCTGTCTCATTCTGAGGAGCTTGAGCATAAGAGACCTCAAAGCCCACCCCCACAATGACACATTTCCTCCAACAAGGCCACACCTACTTCAATAAGACCACACCTCCTAATAGTGCCACTCCCTGTGAGATTATGAAGGCAAATTACATTCAAACTACCACAGCTCCCAAAAGAAAGCCACCAACTAGGAACCAAGCATTAAAACACATGAGTCTGTAAGAGACATTTCAAGTTCAAACACTGACAATGTTCATTTGTGCAAAGGTAACCTCCACAAATTTCTAGGAAAAAAAAGGAAGAGTCAGTGAAACAAACCTGCAAGTATCTGCCTAACTAACAAGTGTCTCCCTAACTAGCCAGTCTACCTAACTAACCAGTGTCTACCTAACTAGCCAGTCTACCTAACTAACCAGTATCTACCTAACTAGCCAGTGTCTACTTAACTAGCCAGTCTACCTAACTAACCAGTGTCTACCTAACTAGCCAGTCTACCTAACTAACCAGTGTCTACCTAACTAGCCAGTCTACCTAACTAACCAGTGTCTACCTAACTAGCCAGTGTCTACCTAACTAGCCAGTGTCTACCTAACTAACTAACCAGTGTGCAGAACTCGTAAGAGTCACAAAGAAGAAGATGCTTTCTGAATCTGCCTCCCTGTCTTTCCTGTGCATAGGTGGATACCACTGATGACAGTAAGTATCCCCTCCACTAACATCAACGCCAAAAGCTCTTAGGGAAGGGTTAGACCTCACGAGCTCCACCCCACCCATGTCTATGTTGACCAGCACAGTCATGCGCAGACCCTATGCAGGCAATGAGGGATGTTGTAAGTTCATGAGTGCAACAGCCATTATTAAAGGCATTGGGGGTAGGGGATCTTCCAGCCTGGAGGTTTTTGGTTTGTTTGGTTTTTTTTTTAATAAGTTAAAATTAAACCACTTAAAGCATATGGCAAGCCTATCGCTCTGGGTCTGCAGTCTGTCTGGCCCCTGTGTCCCCCAAAGAGCACAGTCTGAGGAGTCCAGTCATTGGCTTGGGACACGGCTTGAGCACACTTCTGGGAAACTACAAAGCCACCAGGGCTAAGAATCACTGCCTTAGGTCATCCTTGAAAAACAAAACAAACAACAAGAATCCCTATCAGAATCTAATCAATCAGTCCACCAAACTTCTGCCAGCCTACCCTAACCACCGAGGAAAGGACATGGTGGCATTTTATTTCTTTCATCATATTTGGTGCCAAGGACCAAACCCAGGCCTTGAACATCCAAGGCACACCCTCAACCCCTGAGCTGCATATCCAGCTCACATTTTAATTTTAATTTGCATCCCTTTGTCTATGCTTCCATATAAAAAATGCCCACCATCCTGCCAAGCAGCTGGAGAACTGCTGTGGGATGTTCTGTATGGCAAATGTGATACTCTGATTGGTTAGTAAATAAAACACTGATTGGCCAGTAGTCAGGCAGGAGGGAGTATAGGCGGGACAAGGAGGAGAAGAATTCTGGGAAGTGGAAGGCTAAGTCAGAGACACTGCCAGCCGCCACCATGACAAGCCACATGTGAAGATTTATAGAAATGGATTAATTTAAGATATAAGAACAGTTAGCAAGAAGCCTGCCACAGCCATACAGTTTGTAAGCAATATAAGTCTCTGTGTTTACTTGGTTGGGTCTGAGCAGCTGTGGGACTGGCAGGTGAGAGAGATTTGTCCTGACTGTGGGCCAGGCAGGAAAACTCTAGCTACAGAGAACCACTAAAAAGGAAATGCGAGTTTCGACTGGCAACAGGATTTCACATCTCGCACATGCCATAGGCTCACACAGTCAGGAACAGAGATGACCCTTGCAAGTGTATTCATTAGTGTCCTGAAGTTTGTTCTATGACCAAACTGCTAAAGGGAATAAGAAAACAAACAGCCTACTACTGTTTGTATGTCCCCCGAATGGATCCCCAACAAAGCAGAGTTGAGAGCTGGGGCCTAGTTGAAGGTTCTCTGTCCTCAGGCATGGACGTGAGCCTCTGAGAACAAGCTCACAGGAGTGGCTTCTCCCTCTTCTGACAGTGAGGACTAAGAACCTGTCCCTTTTTTTCCTTTCCACCTACCACCAACTAAGGTAGCCTGAGATAGCCCCTAACCAGAAGCTGGTGCTTTGATCTTGGATTTCCCAGACTCCAGACTTTAAAAAACTAATTTCTGTACTTTATAAATTATTCAGCCTGTGGCATTGTACTATAGCAACACAAACAGGTTTTCACACATCCCTACTTTAGGAATGGGCAAGAGAGGTGAACAGATACCTCAACAAAGAAGGTCCATGAATAGGAAATTAGCACATATGATGATGTTTAATATCATTGGTTACTAGAGGATGCAAATTCAAACCACATCCAGACTTGCTACATATCTAGCAGAGAAATAAAACAAGGACCAAAGCGATGGTTGACAGCTAGCACCGGCAGGAACGCAAAACAGGAATTCATTCATAACTAGAGGGAGTGTAACAATGGCCCGGCACAACAGGAATTCATTCATAACTAGAGGGAGTGTAACAATGGCCCGGCACAACAGGAATTCATTCATAACTAGAGGGAGTGTAACAATGGCCTGGTACAACAGGAATGTGGTCTGTGCCCTCTGAGCATTCATACTGGATTTTAACCTCTTCTGAGAAGCCTTGAGAAGATGGAAGCACATGCCTATAATCCCAACACTCAGGAGGCCGAGGCAAGAAGCTGGCAAGTTCCAGGACAGCTGGAATTACAGAGCAAGAGTGTCTCATAAGAAAAAAGGGAAAGTTCGTCAAGACTATGAAGGGGCCGTTAGAAAGTAATTAGGGTTGGATAAGTTCATCGGGGTCCAGTTCCCTTGATGAATCCTGCTAGCTTTATGAGAAGAGAAAATTCAAAGGACACAAAGACACACAGACACACAGACACAGGACCTGTTGCCTTGTAGAGCTCTGCACTACCTCTGGACACTGCCAGCAAAAACACTGTAAGTAGACGAAAGCCCCTTGACCCTGAATCTCCAGAACCATCCGTCAAAGCAATCCCCTCTTCTTTCTAGCTTGCTCAGTCTACTATTGTGTCATCAGCAAGAGAAAAGAGACTAATACAGCACACAATTTTGAATACAATCTTACAGTATGCAAGAGAAAATAGACCACACTTCCTAGAAGAAAATACCTAACATAATGTTAAGGGACATAGCTTGTGTCCTCTGAAATCTATCAGCATTTACAGTTGGAACAAAGAATGTAAGAATAACGCTCAAACCTAAACATCACTCAAAGTAGGCAGGGGATAACTTACTGTAGCCCTAGCAGTCTGACCCAGTGTTTGTCCCTGGACCTCTGAGAAGGTCAACTCGGTCCACAAGTATGTGAGTAAAGACTCCCCCAGGACTGGACAGCTTTCCTTGCAGCCACGGCTCCAATTCTTACCTCCCGCATCCCACTAGTAACCAGGGACACTTGAGGAGCAGTCTGGATGATCTGCTGCAGGATGCTGATGTAGGTCTGAATTTCCAGAAGATTCTGTTGCAGAGGGAAAGAATTTTCATTACAAGTCGGGCTGCCTGAATCCTTCCCTCCCGTCCTAAGCGAGCCCAGGAATGAGCACCTTCACAGCTGTGGTCATACTGGGAACGACCCAAAGATCAGCTGCAGCTGCCAGGGAGGGCACCATGGAGTGGGCATTCCACAGCTTCAGGAGAGCAGCAGGGCAGAAGAGCAAACTGAGGCTTGCTTTATTTTGCCCTTTCCCTTCAGTTACCTTCACACATTGCCACTGGCTTCACCGAGCCCTGGATGTTAAGTGCACCAGAAGGGCAGGGACCAAACAAGGGATGGCAGCTACAGAAGACTCTGACAGCACAGGACAGTGTTTCACTGAGGGGGCAGCTTTAGCCAGCCATGCTGAGACTAAATGAATGTGTGTGTTCTCGGGCTGGCTTTGAAGTCCCCTAGAACGGGAGTCCCTTTATGAAACAGGGCTAACTGTCCGCAGGGAGGCCTGGTGACCCCCACCAGCCAATGCACCTTCCACAGCTATGACCAATGACTGATCACACAGCCCCCCCTCCAGAAAGCAGCCCTGACCAACCACTGCTCAACTTGTCCGGAAAGCTACATGGGCCCCAGCCCGTGAGTGAAACAGACCAACTTCTGGCCTCCAATGAGACCAATGCTCCCTTCTCTCTCTCCCCCACAGCCCTCCTCTAATTTAACTGAGGTCCCTGGGTCACCATCTCAGGCTCTGCTCATAGGAGCTGACTTGAGTCCCTCCAAGCCAGGCTGGGGTCCAACAGATAATAAACAGGAGCTTCAAATAAAAAATAATAATAAAAATAAAAATAATAAATAATAAATAAATAAATAAACGGGAGCTTCCCACCCTCCTGATTATTGCTCTGAATGCCGTCAGAGTGCTCTGGGCTGCTTTGGGACTGCCCCCAGGCCTTGCTGTCAGGATAAGTACAAGGAAGCTAAGTACAAGGAAGCTGCAAGGTGTGAAGGAGGAAGCAGGTGAGGGCCAGGTGAGAGGCTGGAAGGATCTCTTTCTGTGCCCAGTGCAAAGCACACACGTCGGCGGGGTGGAGGGGAGGAGGAGGAAGGAACATGGGCTTGCTGGGCCCTAGAAGTGCTTCCCAGAGAAAGATCTGGGTGTGGGCAGCTGAATTAATGAAACAGCTAACAGGACAGGGAAGTGACAGGGGCAGGAGACTGGCCAAGCGGGGCATGTCATCTGTTGCATTCCTGTAGGCATGGAGCTCATGACTGTCATCCAAGTCCTGCTACCCAGACAAGAGGAGCCCAGGGAGTTTTCATACAGATGTCCGTCAGCCGCTGGATGAGGCCACTTCAGGGGCATGGGGGTCCCCCAATATTTCCTATGAGGCAGAGCAGCTTTCAACTGCTACAGTAAGGTCCTCAGCAAAGAGGTACAGACACCATATCAGTGAAACGAGGACCCTAAAATAAATGAACCCCACAGAAGGAAAGTTTCTCCAAGAAATTCCAGCCTGGTGAGAACAGGTAGGGGTCCTAAGGCCAATTAAGAAATTCCCCATCTACCCTAGGAAAAGGGTCCTCACAGCCATAGTATCGTGCAGCTAAATCTACACAGGTCCATTTCCTGGGTTTTGTTTCCTCTTTTCTACAAAGTAACAAGGAAGATGGAAGGAAACTATGAATTCTGGCCTCAACTGTAAATAACCCCCTCACGTCTCCAGGTTTCTTCTGGCTAAGTCAGGGGACAACAGACCTAAGATTC
Organism: Peromyscus maniculatus bairdii; assembly: GCF_049852395.1. Lineage (NCBI taxonomy): Eukaryota > Metazoa > Chordata > Mammalia > Rodentia > Cricetidae > Peromyscus > Peromyscus maniculatus. Next base: position 121,934,163 of record NC_134855.1, read on the forward strand.
GGGTTACAATGTGGGCCATCAGAAGGAGCCCAGAGCCCAGGGAGAGTTGGCATTCCCTCTCCATTAACCCACGGTTAACCCACACAGGGGCACCGGGATGCCACTCGAATTTTGAAAATAGCAAGCAGCCTAGAAAGGCCAGGCTGCTCACTCACGACTACACAGGGCTAGGATTTGATTTTCCGGTGTGCCAAGGCCTCCAGCATCACACCCGTGAGAGTCTGATCAGGAAGAGGAAAGGTCGGGACACTCTGAAAGAGGGGGCTCCTAAACAAAGGTGTCAGCTAGTTACCCCGAAGGCAGAGCTAAGGGCTGTAACACAATACCAAAAAAAAAAAAAAAAAAAAAAAAAAAACTCTCCCTTTCTGCATTTTTCTGAGATAAAAGTTGACTGCTTACAGCTCAAGATAAGCTGTCTAAATAATTTTGTAGATTACAATGTGAAGTACAGACACCGAAACCTAACATCACAATCCCCACATAACTTGGCATCGCCCACTGATGCCCTCTATACAGCTCCGGCCGGCTGGGTGAGTGCTGTCCAGTGGCCGGCTCATGCCAGTTCAGGGGAATGCAATCACAGGTTGCTCAATCTGGCAGTCTCCTGTTCAGCCAAACTCAGACTGGGTTTTCGAGGAGAGAGGGAGGGCTTCCTTCCCACATGCGCTGCTCACCTTTTTGTACCTGTCCTTGGCCACACTGATGTCTGCCTGCAGAAACTGTGCTTCCAACTGAAGGTGAAGGTTCCGCAGTAAGGCTTCATCAGCTTTCTGCAACGAAAAGAGCCACGTCAGGGTCGCAGGAGCCCTTAGGTATAGTGTGAACCAACGTGCGAACCCAGGGACGACAGTCTTGTTCGTGTGTGTGTGTGTGTGTGTGTGTGTGTGTGTGTGTGTGCAGGTTTGAGGGGTGCACACGTGCCAGGTCAGAAGACAACTCTCAGGAGTTGATTCTCTCCCTCCACCATGGGTTCCTGGGATCTCACTCAGGTCATCAGTCACATAGAGCAAGTGTTTCTACCCACTGAGCCATCTTGCCAGCCCTAGAGGCTGCATTCTGAATAAAGCACCACGCTAGTCGTTGGGCCTCGTTGAAAACAACAGTTCTCATGACTCGGTGATTTTGCATCCAAGAGGACATTTGACATCTAGAGATAGTTATTACTGTCATTATTGAATGGTAGAGGCCAGAAGACCGCTGTAAGTATCTTACAATACACAAACAGCCCTCCGCTCCCCACCACACTCATACAACAAAGAATGTTATAGCCTAAGTGTCCACAGTGCCAGGCTTGAGGAATCTTATCTAGAAAAAGCCAAGAGTTTTAAATAGTCACATAACAAATAACCCTAAAATTTACAGAATATCTATATTCATTCTGTATCTTGCCATCAGTAACTTGAGTTTTAAGACCAAACCTATATTATATAAAGGTAGAAAGAGAGAATTGACTCCTCAAAGTTATCCTCTGAGCTACACACACACACACCATGGCATATACCCCCACCCCCACCTCACATCATACACACACACACACACACACACACACACACACACACACACACACACCATGGCATGTACCCCCATCCCCACCTCACATCATACACACACACACACACACACACACACACACACACACCATGGCATGTACCCCCATCCCCACCTCACATCATATACACACACACACACACACACACACACACACACACACACACACACACGAAGGAGTGTCATACAAAGACACAGAGCCAATTTCTTGGATGTTTTCTACCTTCTCTCTGTCCCTTTTCAGCCTATAAGGATAGGGTGGGGTGGACAACATTTACTGATGTTCACTTTTTCCAAACATGACCCTATATTTGATCCATAATTACTGGAGCTGAGGGAGAATTAGATATGGGATTCCAAGAGCCCCTTGTTCTTTGTGTTATTGCTAAGAGAGATCAAACACTCAGAATCTCTGGTTATATATTGTGTATCAAATAAAATTTGCCTGAGGATCAGAGGACCGAGTCAGCCACTAGATTAAACATAGAGGCCAGGCAGTGGTGGCACACACCTTTAATCCTAGTACTCGGGAGGCAGAGATCTGTCTGGCTCTCTGTGAGTTCAAAGCCACCCTGGACTACATTAGATTGATTCAGTCTAGGAGAGAAACAGAGCCAGGTAGTGGTGGCACACACCTTTAATGCCAGCACTTGAGATCTCATGCCTTTGCTACCAGTATTTGGGAAGCACTCACACCATTAATCCCAGCACTAGGAAGGAAGAGAAAAGGCTGAGCATAGAAAGGTGTATAAGGCATGAGGAGACAGGAACTACAGCTTTTTTGGCTGAGGACAAAGGCCCCCCTTTCAGCTGAGAACTCAGAGGCTTTCAGTCAGAGGATTCCTGGTGATAGGATCTCACCTTCCATTTGGCCTGAGGATTCGGTAGTGGTGAGAAGTTTCTCTAGTGACTTGTTCCTTTGTCTCTCTGATCTTTCAGCATTTATCTCAATATCTGGGTCTGGGTTTTTTATTATAAGACCATTTAGGATTCATGCAACAAGAATCTTATAGATGGACAAGACCTTGGAGAACATTGGTCTGCTCACATTTATTTTTAAAGTCACTGGTACCTTCCTTCAAGTAAAATATACCACAGAAGCCACTGTATAAGATCAAAGCAAAGAAGTTTGCTTATTTTGGGGTGGGGGTGGAGACGGACCTTACACATGCTAAGCACATTGGATCATCTTCCGGCAGATCATAAAAGGCCACAGACAGCCCATCTGTCCAGCAGCTCTAGTCCCTTAGTGGCCCTTCAACCAAATCCATGGACCAGGCTGATCAATGGGTCCTTCCATTGTTAATGGAAACTAAGAGATGATAACAGGACTGGAACCTGCCGAGTGGAGAGCCCATCCTACCAGACACCTACCATCCTTCCACATCTCCCCCTGGGGATCATGCCAGGACCAGCACTGGCTCCCACAAAGCACTATCTCAAAGCCACCTGTGGTGATAATAAAAAATGCAATTCTTGTCTTTAAAATGGGAGTTAGTCAGATGGTTCTGTAAGCACATGTCTTGCTTGGAAGACAATCATGTTGTATACTGCCCCGAAAATCCCAGAGGTGAGTTGGCACTTTGGAACGGCGCAGTTGCTGATATGATGAGAATTTGTTTTGGAAGCATGTTCTTTTATTTGTGCCAAAGAGCAGAAATGTGTAGACGCTTGTGTTTTCATTATGCCTGAGATGCTGTCAGCTGAATTTCCAAATGCTGCAGCAACAGAAGCATCTAGATGTTTCAGAATCAACTGCCTGTGTCAACTGTCTAATTTGAGAAAATAATCCAGCCCTGATAGTGTGTGTGCTCGAAACAGAGTAGATGGTTCACAAAACAGATCACAGTACCTGAGAGCTAGCTAGAAATGCAAATACTCTCGAGGATTCCAACACCCCTGCCAGGTGCTGAGGACACGGGGTGAAGTTCCAGAGCCACCCGTCCACGAGGTCTGCGTGGTCCAGGATATTTACAGCCCCACCCCACACTGTGCTGGGGATGGAAGTCAGGGGTTTGCACATGCTATGGAAGCCCTTTACTACTCAGATACATCCCAGCCCTCACAGCCGTTTTTGAGAAAGGAACCGGAGACATCATTCAAGTTCAAGGCACCCTTGACAATCATCCTTGACAACTTTCCCTCCAGGAATTCTAGGCTCCCGTCAAACCCCAGCTGCTAAAGAATGGAGATCCAAGTTCATTAAAACCACTGGCAAGCTGGGACTTAATTTTAAAAACACTTTTCTTCCAACCCCGGGTATCAAAACATCTTTCCAAAACTGCGCATCTGCCTGAAGGAAGCTCTGGGTGAGCTGAGACTCCGCTCTCTCCTTGGCGTATTTTCTAGACTCTGCTCTCTCCCTCTGCTCTCCTTTCCTGCAAGCCTCGCCACACTCCAACCTCCTCCCTAATGCCTCCCTTCCCAGGCTCCTCCTCTCCTCTTCTCTGGAGTGAGGAATTCTTGGTCATGTAGCAGCTGGTACCCCTGAAGGTGGCTGCTTCATGTTCCATCTTTTCTGCCCCAGACCCCGGGATGTCCTGCTCTTTCCCACCGGGGACTTCAGAGGCACGTGAACTGCATGCACATGAGCCCCTTTGGATGTTTTTTATTGTCTTTAGGTAAACACGTGTACCTAGAAGCTACATCGGTCTAAATTGTTGTTAATTTTAAAGAAAGGGGAGTGTTAAGCTGTAAAGTTCACTCCTAAGAGCCAGCCGTCCAGCTGATAAGCAAACTCGGGAATTACTGGCAGCCAGTCATCTTCTAAGTACATATGTGTGGCAATGAGTTACAGAGGCTGTACAAGCTTGAATGTTTATTTAAGAGCCACCTGTGGGTCTCACTCCATCAAAAGGCTGAGCATGTGACTAACTCTGGCCGTACTGCTCAGCTGTTATGTTGAGGGGTTTAGCTCTCTTCAAGGAGGGTAACAAGGAGTGGCTTGCTTTGGCATATGTGCCCAAGAACCCAAAATGACCTGTTCTGGATGTCTACTGCACGAGCCACGTGACAATCTGGCAGGTGTGTGAATCAATGTCTTCCCACAGCCACACCCAAGGGTGAATCCCTCCTGCAAGTGACACTATCAGAACTGGCCCTGAGACTAAGCGGAGAGGCAAAAGTTGATTTGACTCAGCAAACGTCTCCGGACTTGTTAAGCAAAATCTCTGATCCAAGGCTGGCAAGATAGCCGAGCAGGTCAGGATACTTGCTGCCAAGGCTGATGGCATAAGTTCAATCCCCAGGACCCATATGGTAGAAGGAGAGAACCCACCCCTGCAAGCTGTCCTCTGACCACATGCAATGGCATGTGTGAACACACACACACACACACACACACACACACACTAAATAGTAAATAAATAAGTAAATGTAAAGAAAAAATTTAATCACTTTTCTGACCATCAACAGGATGAGAATTCCACTCTTCTAGCCTCCTCTTTCTCAGCTGATGATACACACCGGGATACAGAGTGGTAAAGCCCAGAAGGGTAGACAGGCAGACAGGTCACCATTGTGAACAACAAGCCTTGATCCTGCTGGGAACTTGTGGAACTCTCTATGCTGAGGGGGAACAACTGGGGAACTTAGCCACACTCACTGTGATCTTGGATGACTAAGATTCATTTCCTGGGGTGTGCATGCCTAGTAGGTCTGAGATGAGTGAGTCACGTTCCCACAGCAGGAGGTTCAGGAAGTCTTCTGTGGGCCCTACATGTCTGGTGACAAGTGGCATGACACAGGAGAAGGATCCACTATCTAGACCACGAGGCATCTTTAGCCTACAGCCCTTGACTTTGTGTCTAGATTCTGAGGGACGCGGTTTCTCTGCTTGTCCTTGGGAAGTAGAGAATGAGCCAGGAATACAAACCCTCCAGTCTATGCCTGCCGTGCATGGGATGAAGAGTTCTGAAGCTATTTAAGCCCGTGGGTGAGTCCTTTGACTGGAAAAAGAAGGCCCTGGGATGGTTTCTTTCTTGGAGTGAAATCAGCCCCAGCAGTAACCACAGGCTGATCTGGGGCTCCCACAAGCTGATTCAAGGACCCTCTCAATCCAGTGTTTACACAACTTCACTAACCCCAGGAACGATTACTTTTCACTCTGGGTTTTCTTTACACTGATTCACTTTTTTCCTTAGGTTTATTTAAAATGAACTTTTTATGTAATATGCTATAAATAAAAAGCAATCATAAAAATTCATGATTTAGCCTGGCGATGGTGGTGCATGCCTTTAATCCCAGCACTCGAGGGGCAGAGGCAGGCGGATCTCTGTGAGTTCAAGGCCAGCCTGGGTTACAAAGTGAGTTCTAGGAAAGGCTCCAAAGCAACACAGAGAAACCCTGTCTCAAAAAACCAAAAAAGAAAAAAAAAAGTCATGATTTGTGGGGCTAGAGAGATGGCTAAGCAGTTGAGAGCACCTGCTACTCACTCTTCCAGAGGACCCAACTTCACTTCCAGCACCCATGTCTTGTGGCTCACAACCGCCTGTAACTCCATCTCCAGGGGGATCTGATGCCCTCTTCTGACTTCCAAAGGTACCTGCACACACTCGGCATAGTCTCACATAGTCACATGCATATACACATAAATAAAACTTTTTTAAAATATTATAACTGGGGCTGGAGCGATAACTCAGCAGTTAAGAACACTTATTACTCTTACAGAGGACCTGGGTTCAATTCTCAGCACCCACAAGGCAACTCATAACCATTAATAACTCCAGTTCTAGGGGGTCCAACTTCCTCTTCTAACCTCTGCAAGCACCAGGCCACACCCATGATGCATAGACACACATGAAAGCAAAACACCCATACACATAATAAAATAAAATAAATCTGAAAGTATATATAATTCACAGCTATGAAAAATTTACACCTCCACGAGCCAGCTAAAGTCACTTCCTGTTCCATCAGGTCATGCACTTCATTCACAGTTGGGGAAACTAAGCTGGTATCTGTCACATCAAATGTTCTGCCACCGACCACAGACAAAGACCATGCGCTGCCATTTGACAGGTAAGTCATGTGTACTGCTAAGTCATTTCATGCTCAGTGGGCATGGAGACATTCTCTCACGCCAGTGGACTGTGATTACTCCCACAGATAAGAAAGTTAAAGCTCAGAGAGGTAAGCGAATCCACTCCCAGTTTCACAGATACTCGGCAGTGTGGTCTGATTTATTCACAGATTACCTTCCTCTTGTGAGCAGCGCAGCTCACTTGTGGGCAGGAGGGTCCTAGCCTGGCCCAGGAGACAGCCACACCAATTCATTCTCGGTTATAGCCCTCACCTACATTCTTGGTGGCCATGTCATGAGGGTTATTCTTGTGGGGCTGGCAGTTCAAACGCCCACTGTCTCTCTGTTACAATGTACATGAAGGTCGCGTGGCTGTTTTCTCTGGGTGGAGAAAGGGTGAGATTTATTTTCCTTGGTGTTCAGTTTCTGCATTGCCTTATTTTTCTGCTGAGAAGATGAATTGCTTTTGTAATAAGAGAGAAAGGACAAAGGGTTTGAAAAGCCACTGTCAGTTTCCATTGAAGGTAAAGAGAAGGCCGCCACTGTGGTGGGGTTGAGAGGGACACCATAGAGGGCCTAAATTCCCACCCAGGTGAAGGATGTCCTTGAAAGCCTTGGCCTGTGAAGAAGACAGGGGGCCCTCCTCTTGCAACTTTGGACTGTAACCACAGCCAAAAATGGGATGAATTAAAAGTGTGAGCAGAACAGCTGGGAGCTACTGAGTGCTCATAAAAGAAATTCCCAGCTCTGCTACAACAGGCTTGGAGCCACATCCCCACACCCCCATCCCCACCAGCCTAGAGCCTGCGTCCTTAGAGCGCCGCTACAGCATATCTTTACCACCACCTTTCTGTTCCGCCTAGCTGTTGGGGTCCACAGAGGTTTCCTAGTGAGATCTGAGCTTGCTTTACACAGCAGGGCTGCATTAGGGGATTGACTGACCACATGCATGGTTACCCCCGTGTTTGGAAGGGTCTGCACTTGGCTGGGCTGTGCGGTATGCTTTGATCTAGCAAGGGGGAGGTCTTTTGCTCCACCCTTTGGCATTCCTTTAAAAGCCCTTTAGCGGTGACAGAAGGGGCTGATGGGTTTTGACCCAGGCCCTCCTGAGGCTATCCAGTATTTCTATCTGTCTCTCTCCCCTCTCTATTTCTATCTAAATAGTTCTCACTTCTCCCTACTCAAGAATACCCTGGGGGAAAAGTGGGAGCAGGTCTCCCACATCTAGGATGCTCACATGTCCTCTGTCTGGCCCGAGACAGTCCCAAATGCTAACTGCTGACCTGCCCACTAATTATCAGCGGCACCCCACTCCCAGGGTCATCACTGAGAGAATGGGCACCAGATGCAGATAATGTTGATAAAATAAAATCAGGCTTCCCAAATTTTTAGTCCCGGTTTTAATGCCGCTTTGACAACAGAGGTTAGACAAAGCTAGGAAGTGGCAGATGCCCTGAGTAATCCCTCCTGTCCCAAGTGGCTGCCAGTTATACGGAGAGAATTGTAAGGGCAATCGGAGCTCAGGAAGGAAGAGCTTTGTCTAAATTAGGGTTTCTATTGCTGTGATAACACCATGACCAAAAACAACTTGGGGAGGAAAGGATTTATTTCAGCTTACAACTCTCGGGACACTCTCTGTCACTGAATAAAGGCAAGGCAAGAACTCAAAGCAGGATCTGGAGGCCAGAACTGAAGCAGAGATCACGGAAGAGTGCTACTTACTGGTTTGTTCCTCGTGGCTTGCTCAGTCTGATGTCTTACACCATCCAGGACCACCAGCCCAGGGGTGCTCACACCAATCACTCATCAAGAAAATGCCCTACAGACTTGCCTATAGGCAATCTCGTGGGGGCAGTTTCTCAACTGACATTCCCGCTTCCCAGATGACTCTAACTTGTGTCAAGTTGACAAAATAAACAAGACAAGTTTAGTGTCTTATCAGAATGAGGCTATAAGCATAGGAGCATTGGGGGGGGGAGCAGCCCATGTGCCCTCAACAGCACCCTTCAACTAAGTCGTCTCCATGACTCCTTCCAACCCAAGGGGTGAACTCTGGCATGATCAGAAAAGGTGGTTCTTGTAGCCATTAGCCATGCCTGTGTCTGTCCAACCCTTCTGTCCACAATAGAATTTACTACTCAGAGCAGAATTCTCCCGGCTACAACAGAAAACCCAATCAGGCTGATTGATGATGGACAATCGGAAGAAGGAAACTGTCCCAGCTAGGAACAGCTCCATATAACCATTACAGGAATGTTCCAGAATCCCTAGCACCTCCCCTGTGACTGTTTCTCATGAGAGAGAGAGAGAGAGAGAGAGAGAGAGAGAGAGAGAGAGAGAGAGAGAGAGAGAGAGAGAATGCTTCAAGGGAAATAGGTGTTTCTTCCTCTCTTCCCTGAGTCTTTTGCTTCAAAACAGCAACGTCAAGGCTATTAGCCAACAGAATAGAGGTATCAGTTTACACAATAAACATGGTCATTTGTGATCAGTCTATCTAGATAAACCATAAGTGGGCACTGTAATGCTGGCATATCGTGTAGCCTAGAACTATAGTCCATGTGTTGGGAGCTTGGTCCCCAGTGCAGAGGTGCTGAGAAATAATAGGACCTTCAAGGGGGCGCGCGTAGTGGGAAGGCATTACATCCCCACCCCAGTGATGGTTTGCCATGCAAGCCCACCTCACATGCTGTGAGAGTGATGTCTTTTATCATCAGAAAACTAAGTCATAGGCCCCTTCACCAGATTCGGTGGCATGTGTTTGTATTTGCAACTTCCAAAACTGTAAGATAAAAACTCTTTTCTTTACAAATTGCCCATCCTCGGGTATTTCGTTATATTAATGGAAAACAGATTAACACACCAAGCATATCAGCTTCATGATCTACGTTTCTCTCATGAGACCACACACTTTATGTCACAAGGTGGGTTTGTACATCAGTTCACTCACAAAGAGACTCAGTTGAAATTAAGAAGTCAAGAAAGAAAATGGCAACAAGAAACAGAAAATCCTAACATAATGGGAAGAGGGTTATGGGAAACAATTGCTCCTACCATCCAATTCAGTGCTGTAAGGGAGCTGTGTAAACCCAAGGCTGTGTTCCACTCACCTTGTTAAGGCGCTCCAGCATTTCTTTTAGCACTGATTGACATTCACATTCATTTTCATATCTGCAAATCGGACACACAGGCAAGAAGAATTAGGCAGCTTCTAGACTTTCACAGTTACAGATCACATTACCAGTGTAAAGTTCAACCTCAGATAATAATGCCCTTTTCTTTAGGAAGGTAATTTCAATTTTAAAGAAATAGCTAATTCCATATTTCCTTGCCCACTGCTTCCCAATAATTTTCATACCATCAAGTACATAGAAAATGAAGATAACCAAAAAAGATAAATGAAACAGAAGTCCTCACCCTGGATCCTCAAAGCATCTCAGCTGCCTCCCACCCAGCACCTGAGGATGGGGGAATTACATCTTCGCATAGCTGTAACCCAAGCACAGCCTCTGAATAGAGACAGGAAGGCTGCCCCATTCATAAAACAAACGACAGACCTCCTACACTGATGTACTCATTTACACGTGCAACACGTCAATGTTTCTCTGTTATGTCATTTATCCTCACAACCAAAGAAAGTGACTGCTGTTACCTTTGAGGGAAAGATGAAGAACATGGTTGAGAACCTTGCCCCAGGCTAGGGATTTGGTTCAGTGGTAAAGTAGTTACTGCACAACCATGAGGACCCAAGTTCAGATCCCAGGACCAACAGAACACCAGTCACAGTCTTGTGCATGCCTGAAAAACCAGCATTGTAGGAGGCAGAGACAGGGGAATTGTCAATGCTGTCAGCCTAGGTGAAAGTAATTCAAATTCCAGGTTCAGGAAGAGATCCCGCCTCAAAAGAATAAGTGTGTGTGGGGGGGGGGAGTAATAAAGAAGGACACTTGCTACCATCCTCTGGCATTCTAGTCCATGCACAGGGACACACCGTCACACAAACACATGCTTACACATAAGCCACCCACCAGCCCGCACATACATGAGCTAGAAAAGGAATAGAAGAGGATGAGAAGGAGGAAAAGGAGAAGGAAGAGGGAGAAGAGAAGGAGGAAGAAGAAGAAATAGTTTGCCCTGTCTTCACCAGAAGCTGCCAGCACCATGCCCCTACCCTTGCAGCATCACCCCTGCCTAGCAAATCCTATTCCAGGCTAGTGGATGCATGAAACTAATTCTAGTTAACACTGAGCCCAACCCGGAAAGCACAGCTTTCCATGGCCTGGACATCTTGGCCTGTGAGTCAAAGTCAAGTATTAACAGCCATGGAAGGTGCTATGTGCAACCTCTGTGTTCTCAGAATTAAAAAGGCTAGGACAACCAGACCCAATCAAAATTGCATTCCAGTTCCAAACGGGTTAAGCATCTCTGAACTAGTTCTACATTTCACACCAAGAGGTCACAGGCAGTCATTTCTCTTTGTGTGGCTCTAATGGGGTCAGAACTTGTTTTTTAAATGGGTTATTGTCTTTGAGAATAACATTGTTAACAAAAATCTAATTTTCTCATGGCCCTTTTCCTGCTAAAAACATCTAAGAGGCTCTGCAGCTTAACAACATGTTTGATAATAAGCACAGCAACACAGTCTCATGGGTAATTTTCATGCTATAAAGATCTGTCTAGATATATTAAAGATAAGTGATTTCATTATACAAAATTAATGGGATAAGAATTCCCGTATTCATATCAGTGAGTTCAAAAAGTAAAAACATACTTTGTTTTTCATTATATAGTTGTTTATGTAATATTGTTTTGTTTCCAGCAATTTGGATAATTGACTGTATTTATTATTGTATTCTGGTATTTTCCTTGTTTTTATGATTCTTGTTGTTTGCTGTTTTATGTAGTCTTGGGTGCACTGAAAATTCGACTGTGAAAATATCCATGTCTCAGGTGTAGAGTGTGTCGTGTCTAACATGTTGTGGACCTTGAGGCTCCTGCTTTCCACTTCCTGCATGCTCTCACCTGGCTTTGGCTACTCGCCAGTCCACCTTGAGAATGCAAAAGCATTATATGGGGTGGAAGTGTGTGTGTGTGTGTGTGTGTGTGTGTGTGTGTGTGTGTGTGTGTGTGTGTGTGTGTTATAATAACTTTCAAATCCCACTATCTAAGGCAAAAGATTAAAACTTCTGGGCAATGGTAGTGATTAAGTCAATGAGACATTTAAATCAACCTCAGTGTGTGCGGAACTGCTCCATGGACTAACTGCTCCATGCTGGCTATACAACTTGAAACCAGAAAGGTTGATGGGAAATGAACCAATGGCTATGCTTTGATAGACATGCTCAAATGCAGGTTACAAAAGAATTCAAAGAACATGTTAGAGGAAAACCTTCTGCTACCCCACAGCAAAGACTCCAGAACCCAGCTGTTGCTAGAGTGACCAGTGGAGCCCATGAAAAAATGAAAGTTCTTGCTGAGTGTCAGGGTAAACACTTGTAATTCCAGAACTCGGGAGGCAGAGGCAGGAAGAGCTCTGTGAGTTCAAGGCCAGTTTACTTTACATGGAGCTCCAGGCCAGCCAGAGCTATATAGTGAGACCCTGACTCAAAAAAGAAAATTGTTGGCCTCTCTGAATAGAGCCTGGGTATATGCATTTTAAGCTGATTTATATAAATGTTGTTATTTATTTTTCAGGTTAAAAAAAAAACCAGGTTTTGGGGCTGGAGAGATGGCTCAGAAGTTAAGAGCACTGGTTGCTCTTCCAGAGGTCCTGAGTTCAATTCCCAGCAACCACATGGTGGCTCACAATCATCTATAATGAGATCAGGTGCCTTCTTCTGGCATGCAGGCATACATGCAGGCAGAACACCATATACATAGTAAATAAATAATAATCTTCTAAAAATTTGATTAAAAAACAGGTCTTACTCTGTAAACCAAACTAGTCAAACCCAAGCTGGCCTTAAACTAAAGGCAACCCTCCTGCCTCAGCTTCCCAAGTGCTGGGACTATAGATGTGAGCCATGATGCCCAGAAATTCATATAATTTTCCAATGGATAAATTTCTCACAAACTTAAAATTTTAAATGTTTTAAAGTTATTTCAATAGAAGTCTCCCTCCTGGAAATCAGTTTCCTCCATCAGAGTCTCACTGGGTATATACAAACCACACTTAAGGGAAAAATGGCCAACACAAAACCAACTCAATGGGGTTTTTTGTTTGTTTTGTTTTGTTTTTGGAGGTTTTTAAACTCATAATGCTTTGTCTGGGTTTTTTTTTTAACTTTACATCTTTTGCTTACATATTATGGTTTCCAAATTTGTCTTTATGGGTTTTCTGTGTATACAAATTATATGTCTCAGCATCTGCATGTGTTTCTTGTGCTTTTTCTTTGACATTTTTTCCCATTTGCTTACTTGTTTTGTTTGCTTTTTTTAAATCTCATTTTATTTTATCATTTTTAGATGCCTGCTTATTTTCTAATGAGAAAGAGGAAGAAAGGGTGTGGTTTGGGGGTGGGTGGGAAAGTGGAGAGGATCTGGGAGGAACTGAGGGAGGGAATATATAGTGCATTTTAAAAAGATCTATTTTCAATTAAAAAAAAAAGTCTCCATTTGCCCTGTTCGTTCTTCCTCATCCCCCACAAGCAATCAGTGTGGATGGGGGCTTTTTTTACTTATGCATGAAAAAAAAAATTTAAATTAATGAAAATAACACACTACACTTTTTAGCACTGCATAATATTCCACTGAATAGATGAAGCTCAGCTTTACATCCTGCCTTCGACCGGTGGTCATCCTGGTTGATTTCAGGCTTTCTCTAGTGACGATGTGCTGCAGCAGGTAGCTGTGTGCGCATGCCATTTCACACCGGCCAGAGCACATCCTGGAGAAACTCCTTGGAGTGGCCTACTGACGCAAAAAGCCACCTCTTTCTCTAACTTAGGTGATAAATTGTTCTTTCTTAACATCTGCTAGGTGATGTTAATACACAATTCCATCTGTAGGGGAGGAGACACCATTCCCTAGATCAAGCCTTCTAAAACTTCTTAAACTATTGTCATTGACGATCTCTGCTAGAACACTGGTTCTGATTTAGGAGGTGTGATGGCCCCGGGCCCAACAAGCTACACTCCAGCAACTCTCCCACTGATGCTGAGGTTGTTTCAGATGCTGCAGCGGGGCCAGGGACCACATCTTGTATATCCGGACCCTAGAGATCACACATTTAAATGTAACTCCCAGATGTCACCTACCACACCATGAAGACAATTAAACTTTGCACATGTAGGTTTGAATTCCATGTCCGGCACAGCCATTCATGGATCTTGCCCCAGATCCCTTCACATTCTGAACCTCACTCAGTCTCTCTATAAAACGATCCAGTATGGATCTGGCTTTGAGGGTTACATCACATGGGAACATATCAAAAACATAGTACTGCACCAATGACTACCGAATCTCTAGTTACAAAGGCTAAATTATGAAACCAATATAGGTATCCAACAACAGAGGAATAGATGAAGAAAATGTGATAAAGACGGACAGATGACAGGTGTGTGTGTGTGTGTGTGTGTGTGTGTGTGTGTGTGTGTGTGTGCGCGCGCGCGCGCGCGCGCGCGCGCACGCGCGGGTAATTTTTCAGCCATAAAGAAGAAATAAAGAAGAAACTTACGCTGTTTGCAAAAAAATGGGTGCAACTCCGACTAGAGATGATCATATTAAGCCAACTAAGTCAGTTTCAGAAGGCGAATATATTTTCTCTCATTTGTGGTTCCTAGATTCTATATAGTCACATAAAATCATATACACACATATATGAAATAAAAGAAATGAAATTATCTAGGGGAAAAAGGAAATAAATGGGAAAAGGGAGAGATAAGAAAAGGGAAGGTAGAAGGGTCCAGGGATCAATATGGTTAATGTACAATATATACCTATAAGAAAATTAAATTGGAAAAAAATTATGAAGTCAAAGAAATCGGTCATGTGAGAGTGCATATTCTGAAATTCTAGGCCGATAGAAGCAATGTCTGCTGACATTAAATCAAGACCGGGCGCGCTGGGAACTCGGAGGAGGCACCTCTAGGGTAGTGCAAACCACCTTGCTTATTTGAGTGTTGGCTCAAAGTAAGCGCTAAAAACTCAAACTACACAATTAAAATCAGTGTGTTTCACTGCGTATTACACCTACATCCCCAAACACATTAAAAGTAAATGAAACTATACCCTGGGAACCGGAAGGTGCCATCTAATTGGAAGTTGGTTGCCTTCAGGACCTGTGCATCCGCACGCCCCTTTCCGCAGGACAGTCTGCACCTGCCCCCCACCACCCCCCACCCCCACCCCCGCGCCCTGCCTCGGTTTCCCCGACAGCGCCTCTTACTTGCTCCGGAACTCGTCGAGCGCTCGCTGCGCCTCGGCCTCCTGCCTCTCCAGCCGCGCGCGCTCGGCTGCCAGGTCCCGGGCACGCTGCAGATTGGCCTCGACGTGGCGGGCAAGGGCGTCCTCGGGCCCCGGCTGCTCGCCCAGGCGCTGGAAGGCGTCGAGCTGCCGCCGCAGGCCGGCGTGGCGCTGCTGGAGCGCACGGGCCCGCTGGACCTGGGCGGCCACGCGCTCGCCCAGAGCCTGCAGCGCCGCCAGACCGGGGGCCGTTCCCCCGGGCTGCGCGGCGGGACCCGCGGGCTGGGCGCGCTCGTAGCGCTCCTGGCGGGCCTGGAAAACGTAGCTGCGGCGGTACATGGCTCCCGGGAGGCCGCGGCCCTCTCGGTGCCGGCTAAATAAGCATCAGCCGCGCTGGGACCTTCCAGAGCCCGTCAGCAGTGTGCCCTCGGGGCGGGCGCCCAACAATGGCGAGCCGCGGCCGCTTTGTGCGCAGGATTAGCGGCCCATACAGCTGCCGGGTGGAAGGGGCATCCGGCGAGGACTGCTTTGTTCAGCCATTGTGGAGGCCTGTTGCTGTGTGACTGGATGGAGGGGTCAGGGGGACAAGAGATGCATGATGCTCTTTTGACTGGTTTCCCTGGACACTGGGTAGGCGACCCAAGGCCAGCTTGCTAAACGCTAATGCGTCCTGCAGCCGAGTGCTTGGCACTTTTGTGCCTTCCAGCTTTCGTTGTTGAACTTAATTAATACTGGCTTTGTTTGCTGTTGTTTTCGGGTTATTTAAGCCATTGTAATTATAACATGTTGAGGCTGTCTCGAGTAAGGGTTATCACGTAAGTGTTGAGATGTGTTTCCAGTAATTTCTTACTAACACTTTTGTGTGTATTTGTGAAACTTAGGAAACAAGACTGAAAATACTGAACCCTTGCTCTTTCACCAAGGAGCTGATATAGGTGCTTTGAACTGAACAGAAGTCCATACAGTATGGAGATTTAATAAGCTGCCCAGCTCTCAAATAGTCTCATTATGCTCCGTTTAAACTTGTATTATATAAATAGCAGTTATACTTGATAACAAGCTTTAAAATATGTACATTCACAATTTGATAGCTAGGTTTTGAACATTTCTGAAGTAAAATGTGATGTTGAATGTGACAGGAATATCCCTGAATATAAATATTTGTCATATTGAAATATTTAAAAATCATTATCAGAGGCTAGGGAAATAACTCAGTAGGTACGAGTGCCTGCTGTACAATCATGAAGACCTGAGTTCAAATCCTCAGCACCCATGAAAAGCTGGTCATGTCTGAGCATGTCTGTAACTCCAGCATTAGAAAGGGAGACAGACTGATGGAGAAACAGCAAACATCCTGGGCTGTGAGAGACTCTGTCTCAAGATATAAACAGAGGGCCGTAGAAGAAGACACCGAGTGTCCATATTCGCACTCATGCTTACATTTGAGTAACCACATACTTAACAGTGCATTTACATCACACACTATTTTTTTAAAAAATCATTATCAAAAGAACAGGTCTTTTCTAAAATAAGGATTAGTGATACCATGTATTACCAGCCACATGGATTGCATATAACTATGCTACAAATAAAGTCAGCTATTAAAAATAGAGATCACTTAGATCTTTCTTGAGTTTATTACCACTTCAAGCCTGTATAGTAAGGATTCAGTCTGGAACAAAGCGATGTAAGATCTGTATGTGTGGTGCTATGGTTATTCATTCTCATTCTCATTCATTCATATTCATTCTCATTCATTCTTTCTCTCCCTCTCTCCTTCCCTTCCTTCCTCCCTCCTTCCCTCCCTTCCTTCCTCCCTCCTAAGACATTTAAATTTTCATGATCAACTGGAGGAGGGTATATGAGTATTTTTGTAGGTGTCCCACACAGTGCTGGTAGCATGGTGTGATTTCCGGCTTCTCAGAAAGCAAAACCCACATGTAATGAGTACTGTAAATCATCCATGGCCTTTGACCTCATGTGATAATCAGTCCTTGCTACAGAACAAACCACCCTAAACTAAGTGTCATGCAATGACACTACTCTCCAGCTCCCAGCTGAACGCTTCTTCTAGCTGCAAGTCTTTTGATCGGCTGAGACAGCACCATCTAGACCCCTCTTGCCCTTCTGAATTAGCACTGTCAGAAGCCCTGCCAAACAGGCTCATCCAGGCTTCCTTTGCAGCAAGTCCACTCATATCCTGTTATTCAGTCAAATGACAGGACCCCAGCCAGCCAGGGTCAGGAGTTAAGGGGGGGGGCAGCAGGGGTCTGGAGAGATGGCTCAGTAGATAAAGTGCTCTCTGCTAGGAATGAGTGCCTGAGGATTTTCCCCCAGTGGACGTGTAAAAGTAAAATGTGGTGTTCTAAGTCTACGAAACCCAATGCTAGGGGCCTCTCCAGCCAGCCAGCCAGCTTACTGAACCAGCGAGCTCCAGCCTCAGTGAGAGACCCTGTCTCAAAAACTAAGGAGCAGAATGAGAGAGGGAGACACCTGGGGTTGAGCTCTGGCCCCCATACATGCACACACACAGATGAATGTAGGAGGTGGCTCACTCGGACCCTGACAAGGATTTGGGTGTAGTACCCCATCACACTAGAGAAAAGAATCAACACCAATTCCATCCCACAGAACAGTCCCATTGAAGATAAACATATCCCAGAAATAGAACAAGAGAAAGCATTGTTTCTGTTTACTACAGTGCAACAAGTATTTTTTTAAAACTGTCTACTAATAAGCCAGACATGGTGGTGTGTACCTCTACTCGGTTAATAATTGAGCAAGGTAAGTCCTTCCTGTCAAGATACAAGACCTAGGATGGATTGCAATCTTCCTCCCAAGTTGCTTTTAGTCAGAATGTATCATCACAGCAACAGAATGCAAACTAGAAGAGTGAATCAACCCCTGCGGGCTGTTTTATGCTGTAACAAGACGACAAAGGTTTGTTTACCACTTATGATACAGTTTATCTGAGGTTAGCTATAACCTTTGCCCTGTGTTCTTATTCACTCTGACACCCAGGCTATTGAAGTAGCTACTGTTTTTGAGTCCTGCTGTTCATCTTAAAGAAAGAATGATACATTTGAAAATTTCCAGACAATATTATCGAACTGGCCAAAGCAAATTGTATGACCCCATTTAACTCCAAGTGCACTGCTAAGTTCACAGAAGGAACAAGAGCTGGTCCTACTCATCAGCTGATGAGCGATTGGTCAGTAGGAACAGAGCCCCTAGATATGAAGAAATCATGAACGAACTAGTTGGTTCTAGAGACATGTTAGGAGAGAATTTCCACAGACCATAGGACGCTACGTAGATTTGCTAAATAGAATTAAAAGTTAACACTAGTTTTGGGTGAAGGTAGAAAATGAATGCTATTAGGATAAAAAAGACACAAGGTTAAATCCTGGACCCATCACTTTAGTAAGTGATTTAACCAACCTGGTCACAGTATGAGCAGTGAAAAAATGAAAATAACCACTTACAGATGCTGGGTCACTATACTTCTCTTGTGCACATTCACATTCCCTATCCCAGAATAGTTACAGGAAGCACCCTCATTCTGGTTAGTATAACTCAGGTATGCCCTGGGCGTAATCATGAGAAAGCAGCCAGGAAACCCTAGATAAGAAACGTCCTATTAACAAACAGAAAGGGGTGGTGGTCTTTAAAATGTAAATTTGACTTCTTGATAATTCCAATATGCCTGACATGGGATAGCATCTCAAAGCAGGGGTTTTTTTTTTTTTAGATTTATTTATTTATTATGTATACAGTATTCTATCTGCATGTATGCCTGAACTCCAGAAGTAGGCATCAGATCTCATTATAGATGGTTGTAAACTGCCAGGTGGTTACTGGGAATTGAACTCAGGACCTCTGGAAGAATTGCCAGTGCTCCCCTTAACCTCTGCCTGAGCCATCTCTCCAGCCCTCAAAACAGTCTTAATTTGTTTTTCTCTGATGGCTAATGATGTTGAACACTTTTTTGTTGTTGTTGTTTTATGAGACAGGGTTTCTCTGTGTACCTTTGGAACTTGTCCTGGGACTTGCTCAGTAGACCAGGCTGGCCTCGAACTCACAGAGATCGGCCTGCCTCCGCCTACTGAGTGCTGGGATTAAAGGTGTGCGCCACCACCACCTGTCAGATGTTGAACACTTTTAAAATGTTTATTAGCCCTTTTTGTTTTTTTAAATGATCAATTTGATCTAAAAAAAAATCCCTCATATTTCCTCCTTGCTTGCTATAGGTTAACTCGTGCTTCCCCTGGCCCGCTCACACACCAACAAGCCTCACATGCTTAACCCCTGACCCTGTAGTAAGAATGTGATTTCACTTGGAGACAGGACCATTAAAAGGGCAGTTAAGAAGGACTGACACCAGTGGGGTGTGCCTTTCCATGGCATCCGGAAGCCAGAGATGACCTGTCATGTCTTGATCTCACACCTCCAACCCCTAAACCAGGAAAAGTAAACTGATGTTGAAACTCACTGGCCTTTGACACTTGCTCTCATCCTTTCCCACCATGTAAAGATGTCTGCCACCAGAGGGCCACACTGTACTGAAGTTGAGCACGCTGCCAGAAAGTCTCAGGGTCATTGCAGAGAGCAGGGGCAGCAGGGAGTTGCCCCATAGCTGCTTGAAGCCTTCCTGGCTAACTGCCCCTGTCCAAAAGGCAAGACAGCCAGGGAAAGCCTCCTTCTGAGTAAGGTATCCATTGACCCTGGAAAGATGGGGCAGACTCTCTGCTCAAGGATCCCTGCTTAATGTGGTCCAACCAGGCCCCATCTCTAAAGACATACAGCAGTACGTGCTCGGGTGTTGCCAGGAGTGGTAAGTTAATATGAAGGGTGACAACACACTCAGAAGTGGCTCCAACTGCACACAGTTGACTCCGAGAACCTTCTGGAAAGTGAAACTTGATAGTCAAGCACTACAGACTTAAGAGGGTGCTAAGCCTCCCACCCTCTTACAAACAGAAGTGTCAGATGACCCAGATTTATGTCAGGACAGTTGACACATGCGCCACCATGCACAAAAGCAGGAAATAGTAGCAATGTATGATACTAGAAACAAGAAATAGGCCCGGCAGCGGTGGCACACACCTTTAATCCCAGCACTCACTAGGGAGGCGGAGCCAGGCGGATCTCTGTGAGTTAGAAGCCAGCCTGGTCTAACAGAGCAAGATCCAGGACAGGCACCAAAACTACATGGAGTTTTGAAAATTTTAAAAAAAGAAACAAGAAGTACTGAAGGGAGTATTGGTACAATCACTGTTGGAACTTGAATATAGAATATGGATTAGCTAATATATCACAACAGATTTAAACTTCCTGATCTGGATAATTGCATTTAGGACATGTGAAAACTGTTCTTTAGAAACACACTGGGTTAGGGATAAAGAGGCAAAAATGTAGTTTATAAACATACAAATAAATTCATGGACTAATGAAGCAAGTAAACCAAAATGTGAAGAACTGATGGGTTTGGTCAGGGGTACAGAGGACTTTCCTCAGCTCTTCCTTCACGTTTTCTGTAAGTTTGACATTATAAAAGAAAAAGAAAAAGTTACACCCCAAATCCCAAGCACTTTAGGGAAAGTATTATGTTAGATAACGTATATACTCTTTGAGAATTTCACACATGTATACAATGTATTTTGATTTATATAACCCCCATGCCTCCTCCAACTCCTGACAGGTCCCTCCCAATTTTATGTCTTCTTTTTACTTTTTAAAATATTTTTTTAAATTTTATGTATATGGGTGTTTTGCCTGCATGTATGTACGTGCACCATGTACATGTCTGGTGCACATGAAAATCAGAAAAGGATATCAGATCCCCTGGAATTGGAGTTATGGGGAGTTGTGAACCACCGTGTAGTGGCTGGGAACCAAACCCAGGTCCCCTGCAGGAACTACAAGAGCTCTTAACTGCTGAGTCATATCTCCAGCTCCCTTTTTTCTTCCTTAAAAAAATAATAATCCATTGAATCTCATTAGTTCTTCTCATACGAACATGAGTGTGGAGCCATCCACTGGAACAGAGTAAAACTGACCAGGAGCCCCATCCTTAAATAAAGCTTACTCTCCCTTGTAGATGTAACCAACCGTCTTATTAAATAAGAAACACAGAACCAATGTAAAAGAGAAAGCCAAGAGGTCAGAGCTCAGAGCTAAAATCTCACCCTTCCTCCTGTGGTGGTCCTAGCTTCCCGAAAGAGACCTATTTCCTGTGTGTAAGTCTTTTTATAGTCTTTTGTTCTGCCTTCTCATTGGTTGTAAACCCAAACACGTGACTGCCTCGTCACTGTCTGTATGTACAGCCCCCCAGGTCTTAAAGGCATATGTCTCCAACACTGGCTGTATCCCTGAATACACAGAGATCTACCTAGCTCTTCTACCAAGTGCTGGGATTAAAGGCGTGCGCCACCACCGCCACACTCTTGCTATGGCTCTAATAGCTCTGACCCCCAGGTGTGGTGGTAATCTAATTGTACTGAAATGTGATTTTGATTGTATGTTAATAAATAAAGTTGTCCGGGGGTCAGAGCTATTAGAGCCATAGCAAGAGTGTGGCGGTGGTGGCACATGCCTTTAATCCCATAGATCTCTGTGTGTTCAGGGATACAGCCAGCATTGGAGACATATACCTTTAAGACCTAGGGGGCTGTACATTCAGACAGTGACGAGGCAGTCACATGTTTGGGTTTACAACCAATGAGAAGGCAAAACAAAATACTATAAATAGATGAACAGACAGGAAATAGGTCTCTTTCAGGAAGCTGGGACACCGCAGGCAGAAGGGTGAGATTTTAGCTCTGAGCTCTGACCTTTTACATTGTTTCTGTGTTTCTTATTTAATAAGACGGTTGGTTACATCTACACCCAGGCAACTTTATTTATTAACATACAATCAAAATCATATTTCAGTACAATTAGAATACCACCACACTCCCTCCCATAGCAGCCATCAGCTTAAAAGCAGGTACTTTTTCATGGCAAGAAGGAAATGCAAGAAATTATCGCTGATGCACAAGATGGAGTGGTCTCAGCAACCATAATGTGGTTGACCGCTCTGAGCAGAGTTTACCTCCTGCCATGTGACTTCCACATGCTGGGGATTTTACAATGTAACTAGACCTGACTTTCTTACACATAAGACAATGGGACACAATGTTGGGATATTACTGATGTTCACACCAGCTCATCTTCACTCTGGCTGTGAATGAAAAGGAACCATACTCAAGACCTTCTGTTTCAAAATGAAACATGTCATTGTTTCTGCAGGCACCATAATCCTCACCCTGATAGCCATAGTTTTGCTCTGTGCATCTCTTTAAGGTGTAATATCGGGGGCTGGAAAGATGGCTCAGCAGTTAAGAGCACTTGTTGCCCTTGCAGAAGACCCAGGTTCAGTTCCCAGCACCCCCTTGGCAGCTTACAACTGTCTATAACTCCAGTTCTAGAGGATCTGATGCCCTCTTCTGACCTCGGCAGGCACCAGGAATATACATGGTGCACATACATTCATGCAGGAAAAGGAAGACATATACATAAATATATTTTTTTAAGTTGTAACACCATTAAACAGATGTACTACCACTCTCTCAAGTGAGTTAGCCTACTTTGGGACCACAACCTCTTTGCTTCCGGAAATTGATTAGTTTGATGTATATCAAGCCACTGCTGGCCAACTGGCATGCCCATACCGCCTTAAGAAGAGGATACTCTGGGGGCTGGAGAGATAGCTCAGCAGTTAAGAGCACTGGCTATTCTTTCAGAGGTCCTGAGTTCAATTCCCAGCAACCAAATGGTGGCTCCTAACCATCTGTAATGAGATCTGGCGCCCTCTTCTGGCATGCAGGCAGAACACTGTATACATAATAAATAAATAAATCTTAGAAGAAGGAGAAGATACTCTGAAGCTGGGGAGATTAAGATCACTAGCTGTTCTTCCAGAGGATCAGAATTCCTGGCCTCCATGGCCACTGCATGCACACGGTACACAGATATACATGCAGGCAAAACACTCACACATATAAAATAAAAAGGGGAGGAAAATTTAAGTGGTTACTCTAGGCTGTGTGTGTATGTCTTAAATCACAGGACTTGGAAGGCAGAGGCAGGCAGGCAGAGCGCATGAGGAGAGAATCAGAAAACAATTGTAGGAGCCATTTCTCTGCCCCCACCACGTGGGTCCAGGGACAGAACTCGAGTCGTCAGACTTGGCAGCAAACATCTTTCTTTACAGAGCCATCTCACCAGCCCCTAAATTTTCTACCAAAATTCCCATTGGTTGGCAGGACTTAAAACAACACTCGGAGAACTACCTGTTCTAGCCATCTGACCTCCCACTCAACCACTTACACATATTAATGTTGCAAATAGACCTCAAGAAGTCTTCTGTCCTATATATACACTCATGTCACACTTTTGACTCGGGCTTCAGGTGTCCACCATCTGGTAGAACTGTCCATTGGGTTGTTCTTCCTAGACTATAGCTTCATGAAGATGGGACCAACATTAATCTGATCAGTTCCAATCAGCCATCTTCTACCTATGGATCCTCAGAGCTCTGCCCTCCATCCTTCTCCATGACAATTTAAACCCTAGATGTGGGGTTAGAGATGGCTCAGGGACTAAGATCGTGGTTAAACGGGTGCACTGCTCTGGCAGAGGACCAGTATTGGTTCCTAGCATCCACATTGGGAAGCTCACAGCCACCTATAACTCCAGCTCCAGGGAATCTAAAGCCTTGTTCTGACTTTAGAGAGCATTTCATTCATGTGTACACACACACACACACACACACACACACACACACACACAAATCTTTAAATCCTAAAGCTTGGCCCTCCCAGGCCACATCATCTGCCTCACCCCACCACCACCACCACCACACACACCGGTTTCCTGTATAGTGTGGCATGGGGCGGGGAGGGGGGGGGTGTCACTAGCAGACCAAGAAGACCATCCTGACCCCTCTGCCACAAGCATACCCTCCAAATTTCTCTCTTGCACTATTAGGCTTAAAATTAATAATGGCTTCCCACTGTCACTCTTTCTTCTCTGGGCACCTGGCTGTATTTTATTGATTTCTTTGACATTGCCCATAGCCTCAGACACTATCCTTACCTTAAGCTTTCTTCCATTAAACCTTCTTTTTATCCCATCTATTTCCCATTAGCTACACAGGAACTCAGAGCAACCTGGTATCTCATTGATCAACTAGTAAAAACTTTATACACGAACTAGGAGCCTGGTTTAAAAAAAGGTGGGGTTGGGTGGGAGTGAGTTAACCTTAGATAGAAACTCAAAAGGAAAGATCAAATTGTTGGATGTTGGGAGGGTCATCTTGAAACTTTCACTGGAAAGCTAGATACCATGTGACCACAGATAAAGCCTTGCACCGGCTCTTATCAGCAGCTTTGAGGAAGGCCTGGCCTTGCACTCCAGATTCGCTGACTGGACTATTTCAAAGGGCAGAGTCAAATTTAGTAGCAGCCTCAAATTGAAATTTACTTTGCTCTCCACTTCTCTCTACGTTGATAGCTAGATTTATGTCATCTTTCATCATTAGAAGACATATACAGGGACAGAACACCCATACATTCATTGAGAAAGAAAACAACACACCCGTCAGCAGAATGACTGTCGCCCTAAGACATGGGAGAGGGACTGAGAGGGAGAGAGAAAGACATCTGTAAGTGATGGATAATAAGGACACTTCCCAGGCCGTCTCAAAGGCTGTGGCTTCTCGGAGATGAGCCTAAAACAAAACCCATTGCAAAGTTGGCGTCCAGGGCGACTCTGCTGCTTATTTTGTTCTGTGGTGAGCCTTTGCTGAACACAGCGGTCTTCACCCCAGCCACAGAGCTGTAAGTGGCCCTTGTGTCTAAAATGCTCCTGGGCTGTCCTTAGTGACCCTGACTGCATGACTTGGAGATGATAATTAAAGAGTGTTTTCTCCCAGGGTAGAGTACAAAGGTACAATTGTGTCCTCCAAAGTCATATTGGAATATTTAGGGGCATTGCTTTGTGTTTTGTTTGTTTTATTTCTTTCTGAAGTGCTGGGATGAAACCCAGGATCCTGTGCATGCTAAACAAATGCTCTGCCACAGAACTACTCCTTAGCCAGTAGTTGGCATAGTGATTTCTACATGTGGTAGTGTTTGAGAGTGGGGTGCATCAGCAGATGTTGCGTCCCAAGACAAGACCCTCATGAACAGAACAGAGTAGTGCCCATCTCCCGGAATGGGCTAACAGTGCTGGAGCCTGGCACCACTCTCCTGCCTTCTCTGTGTGCCCACTTGTTCCCCAGCTCTCCTCTGCGTGATGAAGCAGCAGGAGACCTTCACCAGAGGCTAAACTGATGCCAGCACCATGACCTGAGACTTCCCAGCTTTAAGAACCATAAGCCAAGGAGAAGAGTAGGCTGGAAGATTTCCAGCGAAGGTAGGATTATTCAAGGTGCGGCCTGAGGCTGATGAACAAGGAGCCATGCAAGCTGCAGAAAGTGATGAGGGTGAGCTAGGGGTTGCAGAGGTTGGTACTGTCAGCCACATTAGGCCGTATCTTGTTTCCTGGTGACCACAGTGACTCTGGTGACCCCATCGGCCCTGGCAATCCTGGAGCCCCAGCATCACAAAAAAAGCAACTGCTGTAATTCTCCTTTACACACCAGGGTCATATAGATGTTAGGATTGGCTACTGCAGCTCCCAACCAGCTTCAAACTTCCATTTCTGCTGTCCTGACCGGCTTGTCCATGTGTTGCACCATGTCCCCTCCCCCTAAGCCTTGTGAGAGAAAAGTGGGTGGACTCTTCCCAACCTTGGGTCCTTTCTCAGGAAGCTTGGCCAGTAGTTCCTGCAGCAAGTATTCCTCTGGCTGCTGTGAGGACCCAATCATTTTCCTATGTCGGCCTTTGCATTGCATGATCTACTTGTTTTGTTTGGTTATCAAATGTATGTTATTAAAGAAAATAAATCTGAGCTACGATGCAAAAACAGTAACAACAGATTTTTTTTTTTTTTTTTTTTGCCTGTAAGCTAGAAACCAGAGTGATAGTTTGGTTAGGTAAAGCATGTGCTTAACATGAGTAAGGCCCTGACTCCAGTGCTTAAGTGTCAAAGCAAACACAACAAAAACAGAGTCAGAAGCCAAAACAAACCTCTATTCTTCATAAATTATCCATTTTCAGGTATTCTGTTCCAGCAACAGAAAATGAAGACGATAACGCACGCTGGATCTGAACATGTCACTCCCACCAGGGTTGCTGCTGTGTGCTGCCCTAGTAAACTCCACATGGTGCATTCCAGGATATCACCAAGATGACAAACCAAGGAGCCCACGTCTGCTTGGGGGACATGATTTGGCTGAGTCGTCCTGCAGTACTGTCTAGAGCTGCTTCTGAGCATCTCATGAGAGCCCGCCCTTAAACTTTCAGGGGACCTGCCATGTGGTTGGCCTGGCATCAGCAGCTCGAAATCAGTGCTAGTGAGAGTATTTACACCATAGGAACTGACAAGCCGGCAGGTGAAGTTGTTTCCATCTTGGGGAGTGAATTGTTCAAATTGACCATCTACAGGTTTCACCTTACCTAAGAAATCCTGACGGCTGAGACATTGCTGGCATCTTTTGCCTCTGTGAGCTCTCAAGGAAAGAACTCCATCTTCCTGCACATATTGTCTTAACTGATGCTGGAAATGTAAAGCCCCAGTTTTAAAAATTAGATGTGGAAGTCGTGAGATGTCTGGTGGGTAAGGGCTCTTGCCATGCAAGTCTTACTACTAGAGTTAGAGCACGGAAATCCATATTAAGAAAAAAAAGCCAGGTCCAGTGGCACACAGCTGGAATCCCAGCCCTCCTACTGTGAGACGGGAGGTGGAGAGCAGAGAATCTCCTGTAAGCTAACTAGCCAGCCAGTTTGGAATATGCAGAGCAGCGGAAACAACACAAAAGGCCCTGCCTCAGCAGAGTAGGAGAGGACTGACTCCTGAAAGCCGTCCTTTGACATCTGCATGTGCACTGTGGTACTTCTAAACCCCAACTTCACACACACACACACACACACACACACACACACACACATCGCTAATAAGCAAAAATGTCTTTAAAAATCTTAAACTAAAATTAGGGTCTCTGACTCTAGAGTTTGGTTTTTTATTTTACATTGACTCAAAAGTTTCTGAAAATTAATTTATGATAGATTGCCTTATAAAGTTAAAATGCCTTCCAAAATCTTATGGGGCAAATTCAGAACCTGGAGGAGCTAGCCAGTAAACTAAGCCTATCTCTATACAGAGAAAAGGAGATTGGTTTCAAAATAGTCTAGGCCCAGCTGGAAGAATTCTGCCTGTATTTTAGTGCAAAGGGAGACACAACCTCTGGCTAGCCTCAAGATTTTTTTCCCCTGAAATAATAACTGACCCCAGGCTCTGTTGTTTTTGGCCAAGTCTTCTCTCAAAACAAAAATTTTGCAGCTGCAATGACCTAACTTGGGAAACAACTTTATAACATTTTCTAGGAACCACAAAACATTTGTTGTACTGTTTTCAGACCAACAGAGGAGGTAAAAGGAGAGGATAATATTTTGCACTGTAACAAAGAAAAAAAAGAAAGAAACTTGACAAGGTCAGCAGACAGGAGAATATTTCAGTTCAAATAAGGGTCATCCATGGTCCATGAAATGTTTTCTTGCAAATTAAAAATGAACATGCTACACCCAGCTAGAAACACACATCCGCCCAACCAGTTACTACAGCAGAAATGGGGGGGGCTTTACTTGTCCTGTAACAAATTTTAAACTGAGCAACTAGTTTTGACAAAATCAACAAGAGCGTAAATCTGCAAAAATATCTCCACATGCTCTAATCAGCAGGGCTAAGGGGCCACCCTCGCCTGCAAAGATAGCCTCCTATTGAAGAACAGCTCAGAGGCAACAAACACAGCTGAGCTGTTTGGAATGGGGAGAAATATGAAAGCTTCTTGCGTGTGACTCAAATTTCAGTGGGATGGTGGCAGGCCAGTCACATTATGCAGAATCCATTAGCCAAATGCTCTCTGAAAGCCTGTTGAGTGCGGACCAGTGAAGATATTTGAAATAACTTGATGCATGTGCTGTATCAAAAGGCATATGTAATTAAAGCCACAAGCCCTTGGGCTAACGCATCAAGGTTTAAATCCTTCATGATTCGTTACTAACGCTTAAGCTCTCTAAGCCTTATGTGCCACTGCTGGAAACTGGAAATCACAGTAGTGTCCAAAAGAGTGGCTGTGAGGGCTAAATGGTGTACTTAGAATGGTGTCCGGCACGTGGTGAGCGCTTACTAGACATCAGCCATTATGTTTACAAGTAGCCTGATTTATTTTAACATCGGTCTTAGTTTGGAGTTCCCCAGAAGCTGACCTTGAGGCAAGAATTCAAATACAGGTCATGTATTTGGCACAAAGTCCAGAAGAGGAACGGAAAGTGAGGCCTAAAAGGGAAAGTAGGCAGTAATGGACTGTAACTACAGTGCTGCTGTGGGCACCTGGAGCTCCACCAGGCTCTAGGAGACAGAGAAAGAAAGACACACAGCAGAGCTAGCCCAGGAAAGGGCTATGGATGCGAATACTTAGGCAACCCCCGTATCTGTCGTGGATGGAGAGAGATGCTTCTGAAGGTGTAACAGCCGTAGCACAGAAAATGGCAGGTGGTGCTGAGGAGGCAGCCTTCCGTGTGTGTGTGTGTGTGTGTGTGTGTGTGTGTGTGTGTGTGTGTGTGTGTGTGTGTGTGGCGGCTGCTGAAGGGATGCAGGCATCCTGCATCATTGCTTTCAGATACTTAAATTAACCAAGTTTCTGTACACAATGCCATGCAGAGCAAAACAATGGACCAAATCACAATGGTGTGGAGAGATCGTAACGGAGCCAGAGGAGTCCCATCACCTAGTGCCATCACAGCTGTAAAGGTTACATGGTAACTCTAAAGTTACATGGTAATGCATTCCTTCTGTGTCTGTGTGACTTCCAGCTTTGCCAGTTGTGTATGGCGCCATCATTCCAGACAGTCTCAAATATTTGATAACAATAATGAATGACTGTGTTGCCGGCTTACTCTCAATATAGTTTGTCTGTTGGTTGTCCCCAAAGGCCCGAGTGTTAAAGGCTCATTTAGTCCGCAGAACTATTGGGCAGTGGTGGAGTAATTAGGAGGAAGTGAGGTCATTGGGGGCATTCCCTCAAATGGGAACCCCAACCCCTCCCATTTATTTAGACTTCCTGGACACTATGAGAACAGTTGCCTCTGCTGTGTGCCCCACCATAAGATGCTGCCTACTGTGTGCCCCGCCATAAGATGCTGCCTACTGTGTGCCCCACCATAAGATGCTGCCTACTGTGTGCCCTGCCATAAGATGTCGCCTTACTGTGTGCCCCGCCATAAGATGCTGCCTACTAAAGAGAGAGCACCCAAATTCACAAAATCAGAAATGAAAAGGGAGACATAACAACAGACAACGAGGAAATCCAGAGAATCATCAGATCATACTTCAAAAACCTGTACTCCACAAAAATGGAAAACCAGGAAGAAATGGACAATTTTCTGGATAAATACCACATACCAAAATTAAATCAAGACCAGATAAACCATTTAAATAGACCAATAACCCCTAAAGAAATAGAAACAGTCATCAAAAGTCTCCCAACCAAAAAAAGCCCAGGACCAGATGGTTTCAGTGCAGAATTCTACCAGAATTTCAAAGAAGAACTAATACCAATACTCTTCAAAGTGTTCCACACAATAGAAACAGAAGGAACACTACCAAACTCTTTTTATGAGGCTACAATTACCCTGATACCCAAAACACACAAAGATGCAACAAAGAAAGAGAACTACAGACCAATCCCCCTCATGAACATTGATGCAAAAATACTCAACAAAATATTGGCAAACCGAATCCAAGAATACATCAAAACAATCATCCATCATGACCAAGTAGGATTCATCCCAGGGATGCAAGGATGGTTCAACATACAAAAATCAGTCAATGTAATACACCATATAAACAAACTGAAAGAAAAAAACTACATGATCATCTCCCTAGATGCTGAAAAAGCCTTTGACAAAATCCAACACCCCTTCATGATAAAGGTCTTAGAAAGATCAGGAATACAAGGAACATTTCTAAACATAATAAAAGCAATTTATAGCAAGCCAACAGCAAACATCCAATTAAATGGAGAGAAACTCAAAGCGATACCACTAAATTCAGGAACAAGACAAGGCTGTCCACTCTCCCCATATTTATTCAATATAGTACTAGAAGTTCTAGCAATAAGACAACAAAAGGAGATCAAAGGGATACAAATTGGCAAGGAAGAAGTCAAACTTTCACTATTTGCAGATGATATGATAGTATACATAAGTGACCCCAAAAACTCTACCAGGGAACTCCTACAGCTGATAAACTCCTTCAGTAAAGTGGCAGGATACAAGATCAACTCAAAAAAATCAGTAGCCCTCCTATACACAAATGATAAAAGGGCTGAGAAAGAAGTCAGAGAAACATCACCCTTTACAATAGCCACAAATAATATAAAATACCTTGGGATAACACTAACTAAACAAGTGAAGGACCTTTTTGACAAGAATTTTAAATCTCTAAAGAAAGAAATTGAAGAAGATATCAGAAAATGGAAGGATCTCCCATGCTCATGGATAGGTAGGATTAACATAGTAAAAATGGCAATCTTACCAAAAGCAATCTACAGATTCAATGCAATCCCCATCAAAATCCCAACACAATTCTTCACAGACTTGGAAAGAAAAATACTCAACTTCATATGGAAAAACAAAAGATCCAGGATAGCTAAAAGAATCCTATACGATAAAGCAACCTTTGGAGGCATCACCATCCCTGACCTCAAACTCTACTATAGAGCTATAGTAATAAAAACAGCTTGGTACTGGTATAAAAACTGACATAGGGACCAATGGAATCCAATTGAAGACCCTGACATTAATCCATGCATGTATGAACACCTGGTTTTTGACAAAGGAGCCAAAACTATACAATGGAAAAAAGAAAGTATCTTCAACAAATGGTGCTGGCATAACTGGATGTCAATATGTAAAAGATTACAAATAGATCCATATCTGTCACCATGCACAAAACTCAAGTCCAAGTGGATCAAAGACCTGAACATAAACCCAGTTACTCTAAACTTAATAGAAAAGAAAGTAGGAAGCACTCTTGAACGCATTGGCACCAGAGACCATTTCCTAAATAAAACACCAACAGCACAGACCCTGAGCACAACAATTAATAAATGGGACCTCTCAAAATTGAGAAGCTTTTGCAGGGCAAAAGACACAGTCAATAAGACAAAAAAACAGCCAACAGAATGGGAAAAGATCTTCATCAACCCCACATCTGACAGAGGATTGATCTCCACAGTATATAAAGAACTCAAGAAACTAGACATCAAAATACTGAACAGTCCAATTAAAAAATGGGCTAAAGAGCTAAACAGAGAATTCACAAAACAAGAACTACAAATGGCTGAAAGACATTTAAAGAAATGCTCAACATCCTTAATCATCAGAGAAATGCAAATCAAAACGACTCTGAGATACCACCTTACACCTGTCAGAATGGCTACGATCAAAAACACCAAAGACAGCCAATGTTGGAGAGGATGTGGAGCAAAGGGAACACTCCTCCACTGTTGGTGGGAATGTAAACTCGTACAACCACTGTGGAAATCAGTATGGCGGTTTCTCAGAAAATTAGGAATTGAACTACCTCAAGACCCAGCCATCCCACTCTTGGGTATATACCCAAGGAATGCTGATTCATACCATAAAGAGACATGCTCAGCTATGTTCATAGCAGCACTATTTGTAATAGCCAGAACCTGGAAACAACCTAGATGCCCATCAACAGAAGAATGGATGGAAAAAATGTGGTACATATACACAATGGAATACTACTCAGCAGAGAAAAACAATGAAAGCATGAAATTTGCAAGCAAATGGATGGAACTAGAAAAAATCATCCTGAGTGAGGTAACCCAAACCCAGAAAGACAGTCATGGTATGTACTCACTCATAAGTGGATTCTAGATATAAAATAAAGAACAATCAGACCACAGCCCATAGAACCATAGAGGCTATATATATAGTATGGAGGTCCCTAGGACAACTGTGGCTTATAATAAATTTCGGTTTTACTCAATTATTGAAAAAAAAATAGCCAAATGAATGGAAACACATGAACTATGAACCAAGGGCTGAGGGGTCCCCAGCTGGATCAGGCCCTCTGAATGGGTGAGACAGTTGATTGGCTTGATCGGTTTGGGAGGCATCTAGGCAGTGGTACCAAGTCCTGTGCTCGTTGCATGAGTTGGTTGTTTGAGGCCTGGGGCTTGTGCAGGGATGCTTGGCTCAATCTGGGAGGGGGAGACTGGACATGCCTGGACTGGGTCTACCAGGTTGATCGCAGTCCTCGGGGGAGGACTTGTCCTGGAGGGGGTGGGAATGGGGAGTGGGCTGGGGGTAAGGGGAGGGGGTGGGAGGTGGGAGAATAGAGGAACCCGTGGCTGATATGTAGAACTGAATGGTATTGTAAAATAAAATAAAATAAAATAAAATAAAATATGCTGCCTACTGTGTGCCCCGCCATAAGATGCTGCCTACTGTGTGCCCCACCATAAGATGCTGCCTACTGTGTGCCCTGCCATAAGATGCTGCCTTACTGTGTGCTCCACCATAAGATGCTGCCTTACTGTGTGCCCTGCCATAAGATGCTGCCTTACTGTGTGCCCTGCCACAAGATGCTGCCTTACTGTGTACCCCACTGTAAGATGCTGCCTACTGTGAGTCCAGTGGGCCAACTGACCATGGAGAGAAACATCTAAAACTATGAGAAGAATAAATATTTCCTCCTATAAGTTGACTATCTGGTATTTTGTCACAGTAATAGAATGCTAACTAACACAACTATATTTTACTTTTTGTTTTTAATTTAAATTTACTGTATACTCTTACTCATACACAATAATTGGGATGGGTGGGGAGCAGTAGAGTGAGCTGGGGGAAGTAGTAGTAGATGTATATGTTGAAAATACACTGTATGATTATATGAAATTTTCAAGGAATAAATAAAAACACTATTGTTAAAATATTCCAATAACGAAACTGCATCTTATTGGGGGGCGGGGGGGGGATGAGGCTAGAGATGTAGTTTAGTGGTAGAGTTCTTGCTGAGCATTCTCACAGCCCTGAGTTCTATCCCCAACACACACGCACGCACGCGTGCACGCGTGCACGCGCGCGCGCGCGCGCGCGCACACACACACACACATAATTGAAAGACATTTTAGCCAGGTATGGCAGTACTTGCCTATAATCCCGGCACTCTGGAGACTGGGGCAAAAGTAGGGGCTAGCAAGATGGCTCAGTGGTTTAGAGCACTAGTTGCTCTTGCAGAGGACCCAGGTTCAATTCCCAGCAGCCACATGGTGACTCACAACAGGCTGTAACTCCAGGTCCAGGGGATCCAACATACTCTTCTGATCTCTGTGTACACCAGGCACACACATGGCACACACGTATACATGTGGGCAAAACGCCCATACACATAAAATAAAATAAATAAATGTAAAATTTTTAGGGAAAAAAGTAAGTTTACTTACTGTGAATCAGTATGCTAGGCTGGTAGCATATTATGTAATTTCCTTATATTTGCTCAATCTCATGTTTTGTTCACCATGAACCAGAGCAATCAGATATTAGATAGATATAGATACATATATGGTTTGAATGAGAAACTCCCCTCACAGGCTTCCATTTTGAACACGTGGTTCTCCGTAGAAGTGTTTGGAGAGATTTGGTGGTGCAACCTCACTGGAGGAAGTACATCGATGGAAGCGGGCTTTGAGATTCAAAACCTCTTAATACTTCGCATTTCTTCTCTGTGCTGTGTGCTTCTGTTTGAAGAAGTGAGCTATCAGCTCCCTGATGTGATGGACACTTATCCCTCTGGAACCATAAGCCAAAATAAATTCTTCCATAAGTTGTTTTTGGTCATGGTATTTTATCACAGCTCAGAGAGTAATACAGACAGACAGCCTACTCTAGGTGTGAAGGAGCCTGTGCCAAAGAATAGCTTTGTATTCTTTAATGATGGGTACTGTGTTGTTTTAATGGTCAGCCTTCCAGAACACAAAGTCAACAACACTAACAAGCCAGTGTTCACTTTACATTGTTTTTTATTTGACCTTATTTTTGTTGGCTGAGGATGGAAGCCAGGGCTTTTGCACGTACCAGGCAAATGCCCTACCATTGAGTTCCAATTCCGGTTCCTCTATACTGCTTTGGATGGAGGGAATAAGACAAGAAATAAATTATGCAACTTTAAAAACCATTTTCATAAGTTCTCATCAAACCAACACAGAGTTGGGAACAACATGTGGAGTTTAAATGCTAAATCTTTGAGCCTTTCACCTCCTCTTCAATACTTATCACTTGAAGCGAAAGCTGTACTCATGATTTTTCACAGTGCTGCTTCAGCCAAGCATTCATGAAAAAAAGAAAACACCCCTCTTTTCTCCAAAATCTCTAAGCTTTTAGCAGCTGAATAATAGGTTTCCCCAGCAACTGAAACCAGGCAAGGTTTTAAGACAAATAGCATGTTAAGACTTTCTTTCCCATGCATCCAGAAAGAGACTCAAATGCTAACACCGTTATTAACACAGTAAGTTCCATCCAAAACTGAGAAGTCTACCTATTACTTCTGAGGTTGTTTGTGTCCTTTTCACGTGAGAAGAAGGGAATTCACAGGTCTGGTCACCATTTCTAAAATGAATGACTGCCTCAGCTCTTGATAAGGAGAAGACTGGTAGGCCCTACCTCATGGTTACAATCGTTTTGTGTAATCATTACCTGAAAAGAAACAAAACCCCATCCTATGCACTAGTCAAAATATGAGGGGAAGTTCAAATGTGAGATGAAAGATAGGGTGCTACATAAAGAAAAATTAGGGGCGGAGGAGAAGGCTCAGTGGATGAAGATGCTTGCTGAGAAGCCCAGGGACCATGCTTGGAATTCACATGGTGGAAGGCAAGAAACAACTCCTACAAACCGTTCTCTGACACACCTCTACATGTGCATGCAAGCACAAGCACACACACATACACACACACACACTAAGTCAACACACAATTTTTAAAAGAATTACAAATTGAAAAGAAAAAGATAAACGTTCAGTAGAAAAGTGGGCAAAATCCAAGCCATTGAGAAGTTTGTGGGAGCCTAAGCGTCTGCAGTCTTTTCAAATGGGAAGAAAATTAGCCACACAAAGAGGCTAATGTTTCAAATGCAAGTTATTTCTGTAGAGGTCTACATAAGGCACTAGGTCTTAAGAAGGCATGTTGTCCCAAAACAAAAAGCATCCAAACTCACCATTCATCAAAAGCACTGCAAATACAAAGTGAGTGAACAGTAGAGATGAAAGAGCCCATAAATACCCATGTCATGCTGTGAGTCCGGGAGCCGAGACAGCCACAGGTATGCCTTCAAATAGCTTTTCTAGAAGGTAAGTCAACGAACAATAGCATCGCAGTTCTTTAAGTGAATGTTGACCTGGTTGTTCTACCTCCAGGAATTTAGCTAAAAGATACAATTGGGGAAAATTTTAAACTGTCAATGGATTCCATCAATGGATTGTGAACCAAGTGGGGGTGGGGCTTATACTTTAGGAGACTGGCTCACGTGACTGTAGGGCTGGCACATTTGAAACTTATAGAGCAGCTTGGCAACATCAGGCAGGCTAGTAGGATGGAAACTCGGGTTGGATTCTGTGTTTTAGCCTGGAGGTAAGTTTCTCTTTCAGAAAATAATATCCACTGTAAGAGCTTCCAACCAGTCGGGTGAGGCCAGCCATTTAAAGCCAATCGGCTTTACTTGAAACAGTCGATTATTAATGCTAATCAGATCCACAGCCTACCTTCACAGCAGCACCTACCCAGCAAGGCGACACCCAGAATTACCACACATGGTCATGGTGTTACCTCAGAGAAACAGGAGTTATCAAAGAGACCGTCACTTTGCTTCCTCCTGGGTCAATGGCTCCTCTCCTTGCCGCCCGCCCCGAGTGTCTCATTAACATCGGAGTCGGACAGTTCCCTTCTTGTGGCACTTTCAGCTCCATGGTTCCACTGGCTTCTGCACTTCCTTCCTTCTCACTCCTTCTTAGCATCCTTCAGGGATCAGCTGCCACTCACTGTGTTGGAATTACTGAGATTCCTCACAGACCTATAGAAAGCTCTCTTCTCTTTTCTGTTCAGAGGTCACATGATGCTTGGCCTTCGGCTGTCACTAACAGCCGTCACCCAGGGTCCTTCTGATGCACACAACAGACACCAACAGATGAGACCGACCTTCTCTGTGGTGACACGGAGCCCAGAGGAGAGCAGTGCAGAGCTGGTGTGGCCTAGCCACTGGACCCGGGTTCATCCCCATGCTTCACCCTGCCATCTTAAGTATGTGGACGGGGTCCCGTGTTTACAGGGAACTGTTTCCAGTAGGTCTCACTTCAACGGCCTCAGTGCCTTCCTAGCAACTCTTTGGAATCTACTTCCGTTATTTATCCGGCAGCTCTCTGCTGACAACCTACTGTGTGTCAACAGTCTTGTGGGCCCTGGCAGTAGAAAGGTAGAAAAAAAAAAGATAAAACTCCCTGTTCTTGTGGAGCTTATATTCAAAAGAGGAGAACAGGGATGAACTAAGTTAGGAAGAAAGAGCAGTGGTCACTAGAGGTTAAGGAGAGGAGAGAAGCTGGGACAGAGAAGGCTGGACAAAAGCCACCAAAATACAGTTATAGAGGGGGATGAATTCTAATGTTCTACACAGAAGGGAGACTACACAACCATTTGATATGTATTTTATAAAGAACCAGAGGGGAGGGGCTTGAGGCTATCAATATAGAGCAATGATATATTTAAGGTAACCCAAGTAGTAATTACCCTGGTTTGATCATTATACATTACATATACATATTTTGAGTTATCACACAGTAACCCATCAATACATACAATTAGCATATCAGTAAAAAGTTTATGCCCATTTTGGTGGAACAAGCCTTTAGACTGATCAGTCAGGAGGCTTAGATTGGAGGTTCACTTGAGTCCATAAACTCAAGACCAGCCTTTCTGACACAGCAAAACAAACAAAACCAATCTAAAACCAAACAAAAGCCACTTTAAGTAAATAAGCAAACAAGTAAGAGCTACATTAGGTTAATGGCGACAAGCCATACAGAGAAAAAGTAAATGCTGAAGGAAACTGAAGAGATGGAGGCATTTCAGACAGTACAGTAAGAAGGGGCTTTCCGAAGGCCGTAATGTCTGGCCAGGGAATTGGAGTGTGTAATGGGCAAGTCATATGGACGCCTGAAGAAGGCGTATTCTAGACCCAGGGAAGATCTAGTGTGGCAGGATATGCCAGATTTGTGCAAGGACCAATGATGAGGTCGGTATAACCAGCATGGAGAAGGTAGAACAGACAAGAAAGACCACAGGCCAGATGAGTTGGCCCAGAACTAGAGGCTGGAGACTACAGCATTTCTATAGACTCCTTCATAAGGGTTTAGTTTTGCCATGAAAGTAAAAGAAAACCATTGATGGTTTTAGCGAAGAAGTGGTATAAACCGACATTTAATTTAACAGGACCACTTTGATAGCTGTATTGAGGATGCCAGAGGCAAAGAGACCAGTTAAGAGGTCACTGTAGGAACATATAGACGTGGTGATGAGTCGG
Source organism: Peromyscus maniculatus bairdii (assembly GCF_049852395.1). Lineage (NCBI taxonomy): Eukaryota > Metazoa > Chordata > Mammalia > Rodentia > Cricetidae > Peromyscus > Peromyscus maniculatus. The sequence goes on from NC_134855.1 coordinate 121,971,936, forward strand.
TCCAGGGTGACAGTAACGAAGGTGGTGAGAAGTGATGTGTTTTGACAGTTAAACCAATAGAATTTGCTGGTGAGAGATAGGAGAGAAAGAGAGGAGTCAGGAGTGAGTTGAAGATGTTGGCAAAATGAGAAGCACAAAACCACCATTCACAAGTTGTGGGTAACTGGAAGTAACACAAATTTGCAGCCAGATCTCAGGAGTCCCGTTCTAATCATCAGGCATCCACAGACAAATAGCAAATAAACAGCTGTGTCTCTCTGCTTGAAGCTCTAGAAATAAGCCAAAGATAGGGATTCAGAATTTGGAAACCACCAGCAGAGAAAATGATATTTAAAGTCCTGAAACTGGATCTCAGTACCAAGGAAACTAAGTTGAGCAAGTAAAGGGAAGAAGTCTGAGGCAAGGACACACCCAATAACCTGAGCCCTCCCATTAAGCTCCATCTCCTACAGGCTGGACCATCTCTGAACAGCATCATAGACTGTTGACCCTCAGCTTTGGCATATGGGCCTTTGAGAGACATTTCAGATTCAACCACAAAGAAGCTCCCGGGACTCTTTGGTGAGAGCAAGGATACTGTGGGGAAGGAACAGTGAGGATGGGATGCTGAACTCCACAAGCCGAAATAACACCTGGAGCATAAAATGGATAGGGAAGACAAAAGAACATTCACATCAATCAACGACTTCGACAGATGTGTAGATATTTGTCTTTCATGTTCTAGCTGGGTTCTAGAATGCAGCTGGCAACTCAATAGTTCCTCTACTCATGTATCCCCTAATTTAGCAGAATAAATGATATTGATTCCTCTATCGAAGCCCCTTCAATCACACAGCATGCATTTATTCGAGGGTAAAGAATCAATGAACAACTAAACAATTAAAAATGCATTGTGTCAGTTGCTGGCAAGCACTTCAAAACATGCATAATAGAAAGAGAATGCAGTGTGGGCAAGAGGGGAAGCTTTCAGATAGGATAACCAGTGATGTCTCTTATACCAGAGTAGAGACCTTACCAGTCAGGACTGGGGTCTTTGAAAAGATTGGCTTAAAAATAAATAAATAAATAAATAAATAAATAAATAAATAAAATCAAGTAAATAAATATTTATGGTGGTAAAACTGAACAAAACAAGAGAAGCCAAAATTTATTTTTGATACAAAAAAAATTAATAGAAACTATAGTTACAGGTGACAGACTTTTAACATAAGGGGACAAAGTATACTAAGTTCAGTGTTACTTCCTTTAAGTTTAAAATTCACACGAGACACCATTTCTTTTTCTAAGAAAAAAGGACAAACTACCAAAATGGACTCAAAAAGTAAAATAACTAGAGAAAGTTGGTTCAAACCTAAATTTAAGTTAAATGTATGTTGAAGAGCAGATCGAAGGCCCCAGCAGTTTCTCAGGCTGATGCCATCAGCAATGGTCTCGTTTGGTCCACCTCAGAGAATTTGTTCAGGATAAAGGCAGAGCAGGAATCCTTCTAACTTACCCTCTGTCTTGGGGCCTAAACTGACCCAGGATATTGCAAGCACAAGGCCAAAAAGGCATACACTTATTCCATTTATGAAAATATATTCTAAATAAATGACTAATAAACCAACACAATGATGAACTGAGAGCAAGCCTTGGGGGTCCAGAGATAACTCAGAAGGTAAGAGTGCTTGCTGCCGGAGCATGAGGAGCTGAGTTTAAATCCCCAGAATCCATGTTAGGGACTGTTCGTGGCCATATGTGCCTGTAACCCAGCACTGTGGGGCACAGAGACAGGAGGGTCCCCTGGGAATTTCTGCCACCAGCATAGCTCCAGGTTCAATGAGGGACCCTGCCTCAAGGGAATAAGCCAGAGAGTGACATCCTCCTCTGGCCTCTGCATGTACACATGCGTGCACACACTACACACACACACACATACATTAATATCAGCTCCTTCCCCTCTACATCCCCACGTACACAAGAAAACAAAAGTCACAGCCATGTACACTGCATCATAGAGGTCAAGAATTGTTGAACATTAGAAAATCCATCAGTATCATTTATTCTGTTAAATTAATGAGTAAAACTCCTATGGTCTTGTTTGGCTGGAACCTCCTGCTCAACTCCTGTTTGATCTGGAAAGCCCCATTCCTCTCTCTCTAAACCCCACCCTCTCAGAGAATCTCCAAGAAAGAAAATGCATCAAAAAGTAGTCCCATAATCTTGGCACCTGCGGCAGCTCCCCCCTGAAGTTGCCAGCAGCCCAAGTCCCCTGCCTATAGTGCTCAGCTTTTGACCATACTTGGGCATAAACCCAACTTGTAGTAGACACATCATCACCCCCTCGTCTACAGGCTGTATAAGCTCCCTGCTTTAGTTCCAGCGTGTGACTTCTCCTGCCTTGATCTCTCGGACTGGAGAACTCACCCAGGATGTGCTTTGCTCAAATAAACCTGTTCTTTTACTTTTTCAATTCTACTTGATCTGGCTTACTGCATCAGCAGAGAAACCTATTATCGAGATACAGAAAGCCTATTAGGTCTCTCCAAAACATTTAGTAAGAGTAGACAGGCATGCAGTGCTGATGAAAAATAAAACCTAGCAGAATAAGATTAGAAATTTGCTTGACTTGTTAACATATGTCTGCCAGAAACCTGGCACAAAAGACGTAAGGGCTGGTGGAGTATTGGAAGCTTTTCCATCAAAAATAAAAACACGGCAGAAATGGCTGCCACTACACCAGTCAGTATTACACCTTCAACTTAACCCATGAAGTTACAAGAATCAGTGTTTAGTTATCAGAACTAGAAGCTGAGAAACAGAATTGTCATTGTTTGTGGCTTGCATGACATTATTCTCAAACATCGAAGAAAATCCAGAGGGAAAAGTACAAAAATTATCAAAGTTAACCATGGCTTGCCTTTACTCAAACAATAATTAATTTCAAATATAATCGGCAAATCATAAAATGTTTTTCTAATACTTCAGTTAAGTCATACATAGGTCTGCAAGGAGAAAACTGTAAAGTTTTATTAGGAGGCTAAAAGCAAGACCTGAACACATCATAAACATGCAATGCTCAGCTAGAGTCACACATCCTTTACCAAGCTGGTTACTTACAAATAGGAAACGCTGGGGCTGGAGGGATGGCCTCGTGGTAAAGCATATGGACCAATCTTGCAGAGGACCAAACTTCTGTTTCCAGCACCCATGTTGGGCAGCTCACAACTACCTATAATTCTAGTTTCAGAGCATCAGATGCCTGTGGCATCTTCAGGCATCTGTACTAACTAATATGCACATACCCCACTCACACACACACACACCACCACCACACACATACTTGTAATTTAAAATAAATATTTTTAAAACATATGAAATACTAATCAAATTGTTACTGAAAACCTTGGGAATTCCCCACACAGAATGTCATGTGCTACTAGGGAAACTGGGATCCCCTTTCATGAGTTCTTAGTATCATTAATAGAAGAATCTCAAAATGGACTCAAAAGGAAGCTTGGCAACAATTTTATTAGAGTTTGAGGAGAAAAAACAACAGGTCAAGAAAGCTATATATTTTGGCAGTTTCCCAAAGAAGGAAGATGGAGAAAAGGAAGAGAAAAAAAAATGTTGTTTGTAAGCAGTCACATAGCAAAGTGTGTGTGTGTGTGTGTGTGTGTGTGTGTGTGTGTGTGTGTGTGTGTGTGTGTGTGTGTGTTTCAGGGAATAACTTCAAAGGAAGAGTGAGAAAGCTCAGAGCATCTGGGAAAGCATGGCTAGTGTTTGGACAAGGATATGGAAAGAAGAGAAAAAAGTTATGCTTTTCCGAGTAATTTAGAAAAGCAGACAGGCTTAGCAGAGCTATGTGGTAGTGGCTTTGGGAGTAAACGCATGGAGGTGGGTTTTCTGGGCATGATAAAGACATTATCTCATTAAGGGGATAATTATTCTTCCCTCCCCTTAGCATGGCTTTAGGCGTATCAAGCTTTCCTGAGTGGTAATCTCTTGGTCAGGTGATTGAGAGGCACAGCTGGGTTAACTTTTAAGGGAGAAGAAGAATGTATGTAATATTCTAATCTTTAGGGCAGGTTAAAATGACTCCATTCCAGGTCAGAGGTAGATTTCATCGCTTAGACCACGAGAAAATAGCTTTCTCTTTATGGGCCTCAACAAAACTCTGATACTCATCCTCAGCAGCCTCTAAGATTTCTGCAGCACCCCTCTTTAAGAATTGAGACTGTGAAATTGTTTAGGAGATGGGCTGAAATTGGCCTTTAAATATAGATATTAAAGCATGAAGATCCAGAACTCCAGCTCCAAAGCTGTTCACCAAAATGGATTGCTGTCTGGGCTAGCATTTTATTCACACTCTAATGTGCAGCCTCCACGTTGGGGTCCTCATCTAGGAGAAGAGCAATGAGAAACCAGAGCTCCCTCTGGCATTCCTGGCCTATGGCCAGGACAGAGCCAAGGGTATTTCTCATTTCTGGACAAGGCTAAGAACTATTCACTTTCAGATCCTTGCACTAAACTACCAGACCATCTCCTTCTGTCTTCATCAAAATATCATCAGGATTTTTAAAATAGAACTTGACAAGTGCTTCTGAAATTCATACAGAAGAGAAAATAAATAAGAACTTAATTTTAAACATGACCTTTCAAATATTTAAAATATACTATTGAGCAGAAGATGTAGCTGGTGGTATAATGCTTACCCAGCATGTGAAGATATATATATGTGTGTGTGTGTGTATGTATGTATGTATGTATGTGTGGTGGTTTGAAAAAGAATGCCGGCCCCCCAAGCTCATATATTTGAATGCTTAGTCATTAGGGAGTGGCACTACTTAGAGGGATTAGGAGGTGTGGCCTTCTTGGAGGCAGTGTGTCACTGGGAGTGGGCTCTGGGATTTCAGAAGCCCAAGCCACACCCACTGGCTCTCTCTTCCTGCTGCCGGGTACAGATATAGAACTCTCAGCTCCTCACCTCCTCTACCTGCTTGCTGCCATGCTTCCCACCCTGCTGATAATGGACTAAACCTCTGAAACTGTAAGCAAGTCCCACTTAAATGCTTTCCTTTGTAAGAGTTGCGGAGGTCATGGTGTCTCTTCACAGCAATAGAACACTGACTATGACAGTATAGATATGCTAGAATAGTTTTTGTTATTGTTATATGTTTTGGTTTGTTGGAGGGGGGCTGTGTTTTGTTTTGTTTTTTGCTGAGACAGGATTTCTCTGTGTAGCCCTGACTGTCCTGGAACTCACTCTGTAGACCAGGCTGTCCTCCAACTCACAGAGATCTGCCTGCCTCTGCCTCCCAAGTGTTGGGATTAAGGCATGCACCACCACCACCAGAAAAAAATAGTTTTAAAGGTAGTATCTTTTTAAGAATGAACAAGTCAGTAGAAAAATAGAGTAACCAATAACAACATGTGTTTCTACATAGTGATGAAAGCATAATAAAAATGAAATTTACACCAACGGGGAAGACTAAGTAAATAATTCAGAGAAAATTAAACATAGATAGAAATAATTAGATACACCTCATAATATTTAAAAGTAAACATACCTCAAATTAATTCTAAAAGAAGTCTTGGTGGTAGAGAAGGCCTTATTTAGTGCGAGCGAGCGTGTGTGTGTGTGTGTGTGTGTGTGTGTGTGTGTGTGTGTGTGTGATGTGTATGGTATATGCTCATGAGTGTGTGGGTCAGCGCATCTGCTCATGTGTGCAGAGGCCAGGAGAGGGGCCAGGTGTCCTCCTTTATCATTCTCTGCCTTATTCCTTTGATTGAGGCAAGGTCTGTAGCTGAACCTGGGGCTTGCATTTTTGCAGCTAAGTTGGTAGCCAACCAACCCCAAGGATCCTCTTTCCTCTGCCCTTCTTGGTGCTAGGGTTACAAGTGTTCATGGGATCACTCAGTAGGTTCTGAGATCCAAACTCTGGTCCTCATAATTGCATAGCAAGATATCTTAACCAATGAACCATCTCCAGCCTCCAAGAAGACCTCCTTAATCAAATTTTAAAGTAAAAGTGCAAAGAATATAAGGGAATGAGAAAGATGGTAGAGCAGAGACAAAAACAAACAAAAACTCCCCTACATATCCCCAAATCTGAAAGAAAACACCTAATCTATGAATGCAGAAAGAAAGTGAGAAGCATGGCAAGGCCAAGAAATGCCTCAAGTAAATAGTAGACATCAAGAGACTAGATAAAAATCCAGAAATACTCAAGTTTGGTGTTACAGAAATACTGGAGGCCACTGGGGATGGATATCATGGCTCTGTTGAGGAACTTGAAGGAAATGCTGTTTCCTTGGATCTAAAGAATGAAATCTACCTCTGGCCCAGGGAATGAGCATGACATTCTGATCTGCTCCTAAGATTAGAACATTGTAGACTATTTTCTTCTCCCTTGAAACTTAATCCAGCTTGGCTTCTCAGTCACCTGCCCAAAAGATTATTACTCGGGAAGGCTGATATGCAGCCCCTAATGCCCTGCTAAAGAGAGGGGAGGAATAATTATCCCCTTAGTGAGGTAAAGTCTGTACAGACATTTGCAGAGCCTCCTTCATGTAACATTGTTAAGCATAACTGACTCAGAAAGGCATAATTTTTTCTTCTTTCTGTCTCTTTGTCCAAAGCTTGGGCATGCTTTTTTGGGTGCACTGAGCTTTCTAATTCTTTCTCTGATGCTGCTCTCCATACACATTTTCTGCCCTGTGGCTGTTTACAGACAACATGGAATTCTCTCTGCCTTTTTCTATCTTTCTCCATTGGGCAGCTGCCCAAACTTACAGGTTGCATACCCTGTAGTTTTTTTTTTTTCTCTCAAATTTTAATAAACTTGTCCTCATGCTTCCTTTCAAATTTTGTTTATAAATTATTTTATTAACAAGACTAAGAACCCAAAGAAGGAATCCCAACTTCTCTGGTAACATGCCATGCAATGAGGGACTCCCCCAAGTTTTGGGTAACATTAGATTTGCAAAGGAAACAACAGATCCCAACTTGGAACGCTGAATGAAGTGGTGAGGAAGGGACAAAATCTTCCCTCCCCAGCTCAGGATCTGCAAACGGAGAAGGAAAATCTCCAGAAGCAACTACAACAGAAATAAAACTTCCACAAGCTGCTGGAGGCAAACACTAGAGAAGGTTATTTCACTGCTGCTGTAGGCTGAGATGAAGAGGTGAGACAGCCTACTCTGCTGGGGAGAAGAGAAAACATGATGCAATTATATCCCAAACCCCAAAGCTACCCCCACCACTGACTAAGTATGTAACGACCTGGAGAACTACGAGAATTTCTGATGGAAGCTGACCCGAACGTAAACTCAGTGTCCACAAATAAACTTACAGAAAATTCTGAGGGACACTTAAGAAAGCAGCCTGGACTCTGGTATGGGGATAAAATCCAACTGCAAAGATAAATACAGCATAATTGCTACCCCTGAGAGACAAGAAAATTGAAATCTAGGCAAGGAAAATGTGACCGAACAAGAAGGCAGTGGCTGGCAGGAAGGAACTATCTTCATGGGGCAACCCTTGCTTAGGGCTAGGAAACTCTCACGGAAATGCAGACTCCTGGGGTCTGGAAGTATGGCTCAACAATTATGAGAGTGCACTGCTCTCCCAGAGGACCTGAGTATGGTTCTCAGCACCCATGCCCAAGGCTCATAACTGCCTTGTTACTCCAGCTCCAGAGGATCTGATGATTTCTTCTGGACTCCACAGGCACTGCATGAACATGCAGATACCCACACATAGACAGTTAAACATGAAAATTAGATCTGAAACAGACAAACAAACAAAAACATGCTAACTCCTACACAGGAATTCAGCTGCAGGAGAGACAAACAGGACCAGTCTGGACTCCAGCAGGACACCACACACGGCCCATTCCAGTCCAGCCTGTTCGAACCCCAGAGACACAATCAGCTGCTCTCAGCACAGGAAGCTTAGAAAGTGAACTCAGGGGACCAGAGAACTATCACACCCAACAGGGGGAAAGTATTGACTAAGTTTATATGTTTTATCTTTATTTCACTTTATCCCTGCTTTATCTTCACATTTGTGTTATTACTTCCTAACTGTCTTGGTCCAGCTTTTATCTCCCTATCTTGTGTTTTATGATTATTCTTTTACTGCACTTATTCTGTTGTGAACCTTTCCCTTCAACCTGTGTTTTTCATTTCCTTGTTCTTACTTCTTCTTTCCTTCCCCCACTCCTTCTTTTCATTCAGTTAATTTCCTTAGCTTTACTAACCTTTAAACTCCACTTATAATAAAAAGTATTCTGACTTTTGTGCTTCCTAACTTTATTAATTACTTATTAATAATTTATTAATTTTCCTTGTTGCTGTAACAAAATACCTGTCCAAACAATTGAGGGTCGGGAGGCGTTTCTTTGGCTCACAGTTTGAGGGTACAGTCCACTGTGGCAGGGACATTGTCGTCAAGTGGGTGAGGTGCATTTCACCCACAGTCAAAAAAGCAGAGAGTGATAAATTGCTGGTGGTCAACTTGCTTTCTCCTCCTTACACCAGCAAAGACCCCAGCCCATGTTTAGAAAATCTTAATCTTTCAGACACATGCCCACAAGTGTGTGCTCATGGGCATTTTAAACCCTGTTAAGTTGGTAATTGAGAATTAGCCATCACATCAACCCTCTTGGGCATCTAACTGAAATGCTCTCTCTTGCCTTGTGCGCTGCATTTTAATACTGTGTTTGTTCTGTAACGGTTGTGCCTGCTGTCTGCGTGGCCCCTCTGACTAGCGGTGAGGACCGTACAGTCTAAGCGGCAACTGCTTCCTCAGAAGACCTATATTATATGTAAGATAAAAGTAACAAAAAGAATGGGGTGGGGGAAGACACATCCATTCCAACTGATGCTCCAATTACATCACCGAAACTCAGAACCTGAAAAAGTCAGTGCGGTGCCTCCCACAGCCCAGAACTCCCCCATAACTGCAGCCAGAGACAATGAAATGACTGAAATGTAAGAAAAACAGCTTAAAACACTAAAAGTAAAAGATTCAGCGACATCAAAGAGGATTCGAACAAGCAGGTGAATGAAAGAAATCAAGACCTAGATTTTAGTTTTGTAAACATAATTTTTTATTGATTCTTTGGGAGTTTCTCATGCACCCCAATCCCACACATTTCCCAGTCCCTCCCAGTCCATCTTTCACCTTTGTAGCAACCTCCCTCAAGGAAAACTTAAAAATAATAAAAATAAAAATATTACTTAAAAACAAAGAAAAACAAACCAACAAAACAACAACAACAAACGCTTCGCTCCTCCATCTTTCCTGCCTCTCCATTGCCTCTTTGTTTGTCTTATTGGCTTTGGGGGCTGTGGTGTATCACAAATTATACTTTTTCTTTTTTTAAGATTTATTTATTGTTTTATATATACAGTGTTCTGCCTACATGCCAGAAGAGGGCGCCAGATTGAATCACAAATGGTTGGGAGCCACCATGTGGTTGCTAGGAATTGAACTCAGGACCTCTGGAAGAGCAGCCAGTGCTCTTAACCTCTGAGCAGTCTCTTTAGCCCCACAAATTATATTCTTTTGTCCGAACAGCTTTGCTTACAAATGTTCCTTGTGTAGTGTGCTGTTGATGAGGTTCAAGGCCTCTGGCTTAGGGTACACCGTCAATACTAGACCCTCACCAAATCTCTTCCTGGATGTCCTGCTGTTGCCTGGAGTCATGGAGATCTACAGCTATGTTTCCGCAGATCAGCCCCCTCGTGCACTCTAGGTGGTCATAGATGGGGTAGATGGTGGAGAGTGCCGACTCAAAGCCCTGGGTACGGGCCTGGGTGGCAGCTCATTTGCTTAGTCCAGGCTACTGGGACCACCCTCCTCAGGAGAGGGGCAGAGTCAGCTCTCCCACACCAACATCAGTTATAAGTATACATGTACCAAATGTTGGTGAATCTAATTTCATAGATCAAATGAACTTGACAGACATCTACAGAATAATCTACCCAACAGCTGAAACAAACACCTTCTACTCAGCAGCTCATTGAAATGTTCTCCAAAATAGGCCACATTCTGGGCCAAAGTCAAGTCTTAACAAATACAAGCGATCATAATGGAATAAAACTAGATATCAATAACAAGAGAAATTATAGAATCTAGACAAATGTATGGAGATTGAACAATATATTCTTTTTAAAAATGTGTGTGTGCTATATGTTTGTGCTCCTATAAGTATGTATGCAGTTGGGGGTTGTGAGTAAGTGTGTATATAGCTCAGAGGTTGATGTTGATGTCTTCACAAATCACTCTCCACTTTATATTTTGAGACAAGGTCTGTCATTAAATCTGGAACTCATTAATCTGGCAAGACTAAAGCCAATGTGCTCCCAGAGTTTACCTGTCTCAGCCAGCTCTCTCCATCCCACCCCTTCACACACGCACACACGCGCGCACACGCGCGCACACACACACACACAGAGAGAGAGAGAGAGAGAGAGAGAGAGAGAGAGAGAGAGAGAGAGAGTAGCATGAATCTTAACAGGTCTTATTAATAAAGAAAAACCTGATGACAGGTATTGGGATGAATGCTGGAAGATCAGAGAAGCAGAACAAGCCACAGCTTCCTCGCCTCACCAGTTCCTCAGCTGATACTGTTTCCTCGGACTGGATGCCTCTGAGTCCTCATCCAAATAGATCTCAGCTGAACTGTTGCTCAAAAGCCTAAAAGCATAACCAGCCTAGTTCCTGGTTTTCACTGCCTTTTATACCTTTCTGCTTCTTGCCATCACTTCCTGGGATTAAAGGCTCACTTCCTGGGATTAAAGGCTCTTGTTACCATGCCTGGTTGTTTCCAGTGTGGCCTTGAACTCACAGAGATCCAGGCGCATCTCTGCCTCTGGAATGCTAGGATTAAAGGCATGTGTGCCACCATTTTCTGGCCTCTATATCTAGTGGCTGTTCTGTTCTCTGACCCCAGATAAGTTTATTAGAGTGCACAATATTTGGGGAACACAATATCACCACAAGAGAGAGAGACAGACAGACAGACAGACAGAAACAGACACAAAGACATAGAGACATAGAGAGAATAATTATAGGCTAGCATCCTTGATACATAGGAACACAAAATTCTCAATAAAATACTTGAAAACTAAATTCAACTACATACTGAAATAATCATATACCATGACCAAATTGGATTAGTTCCAGGGATACAAGGGTGATTCAACACATATGAATCAATAAGTGTAATATAACACATAAATAGACACAAGGACAGAAAACGCATGTTCATTTCAAGAGATGTAGCAAAGGCTTTTGACAAAGTGCAACATCCTTCATAATAAAAGCCTTGAGGAAACAAGGGCTAGAAGGGACATACCTCAACATAATGAAGACTAGATATGATGACAAACCTGAGAAACACCTGAGCAAAGTAGGAGGAAACAAAATCAACTTTAAAATAACAGATAACTTTTCTATGTGTTAATAACAAACATGCAGAGAAAACTAAGAAAAATAAGGGGAACTATCCCATTCACAATAGACAAAAAAAGAAGAGAAAGAAAGAAAGAGGGAAGGAAGAAAGAAAGAGGGAAGGAAGGAAGGAAGGAAGGAAATGAAAGAAGGAAGGAAATTAAGGATGGAAGGAGGAAGAAACTGAAGGAAGTGAAAGACCACTGTAATAAAAACTTTAGAACAGCTGGGAGGTGGTGGCGCACGCCTTTAATCCCAGCACTCGGGAGGCAGAGACAGGCGGATCTCTGTGAGTTCGAGGCCAGCCTGGTCTCCAAAGCAAGTTCCAGGAAAGGTGCAAAGCTACACAGAGAAACCCTGTCTCGAAAAACCAAAAAAAAAAAAAAAAAAACAACTTTAGAACAGCAAGAAAGAAACAGAAGATGGCACTGGAGTATGCAATGACCTCCCATGCTCATGTATTGTTAGGACGAATAAAAACATCTGTAATACTGAAAACAACCTACAAATTCAATTCAATCCCCAACAAAATTCCATATTCACATGGAAACACAAAATACCCTAAATAGTCAAAGCAGTCTTGAGCAAAAAGATGAATCTTAAGCCATAGTAACAACAACAACAACAACAACAAAAAAGTATGGAACTGGGTGAGGGAAGACACACGGGTGAGCAGAATACACCAGCACAAGCAGAACTCAGCCCACGCAGCTACAGCCAATCAGTTTTTACAAAGGTGTCAAAGAATTGGAGGAAAGATACCCTCTTCAACCAACTGTGCTGGGAACTGGGTACCCATATGTAGAAGGATGAAACTAGATCTCTACCTTTCACTCTGTACAAGAATTAGTTCAAATAGATCATAAACCGTAATGTAAAACGTATGAAACTGCTAGGGGGGATGTCAACATATAGGCCCAGGCAAGGACTTTCTGAAAAGGACTACAGTAGCTCAGGAAATCATTCCAAAAACTGGAAAATGGGATTGCGTGGAGGAAACAATAAACAGGGTGAAGAAGTAGTCTACAGGATGAGGGGGAATTATACCCAACCATATCTCTTATGGGAAATTATTACCTAAAATAGATAAAACACAAAAACTTTAAACATCCAAAAACAAACAGCCCAACAAATAAATCGGCAAATGAAATGAACACACTTTTCAAAAGACGCAGTACAGGTGGCCAAAGGATGCATGAAAACTGTCAGCCCCCTCAGCCACCAGAATATGTAAATTTCATCTCACCATTGTGAAAATGGCCATCATTAAAAAACAAACGACAACAATGTTGGCAAGGATACTGAAGCTGAGAATATTAACTAGCGTAACTGTGAAGCTGAGAATGGGAGTTCTATTAAAAATGAAGATAGAATTATCATGTTATCTAGCACACCTGCTCATTCACGCTTAGTGTGGCTCTAGTCACAATAGGCAAATTAGAATCAACCTAGATTCCTAGCCACAGGTGAATGAATAAAGAAAATGTGACACACATACACAATGATTTTTTCTTTAAGAAGAAATTATGTCATTTTCAGAAAAAAATGGAATTAAAGATGATGATAGCAAGTGAAATAAGCTAGGTTCAAAATGGCAAATATCACTTGTTCTTTCATATGTGGAACCTATATAACATACACATATGCACATATATACACACATATACATACATACACACATCCTCCATGAAAACAAAAGGGAGACTATTTGGGAAGAGAAAAGTATTAGCAACATAGGAGGTGGGTGAGACAGAGGCATAGTGGAGAGTGAATATGGTCAAAGTTTATAATCCACTTGAACAAAGACCATTATGATATCCACTGTTTTGTACAACTTATATATACTAATAATTTTTAAAGACTATTAGGTTAAAAAATACAATAGCTATCAAAAAGGATGGATATGCTTATCTTATTATACCATTTAGCATTATTAAAACATTATAAAAGACAGGACAAACAAAATTTTAAATGACAATAAACAAGCAGGAAATATGTCTTTATATACATAGCAGAGGGTTGGTAATCAGAACATGTATGTGACTTCTAAGGTCAGGACGAGAAAGACAAACGAAACAAAAGTTATTTTGTGAATTTCCCTTTCACAGAAGAGGAAGCACAAAGCAAACATCTCTAAAGATGTTCAGCATCACTCGTCATCAGAGAGCAGCGTTCTTCACACATCAGATGGACCAAATGTGTAAAGCTGAGGTCCAGTGGCAGCGAGATGTGGACAGGTGACTCACATATGCTGCCTAAGAGAGGATATATAGGTAAGCTTTCGTAATGGTGGTTTATCTCAGGTTTCAAAATTAAACTTGGGGCCAGTAAGAGGACTCACTGGGTAAAGGCACCTGCTGCCAATCCTGATAGCTGGACCTTGAGCCCTGGGACCCACAGGGACAGGACTGATTCCTACCTGATGTACCACATGTGCTGTGGTACATATGAACCCCTGCATCAAATATACACACAAATAAAATGAAAGTTTTAGAAGCTAAATTTGCATATACTCTCTAATGCAGTTTTTAGTCACTAACAGTAAAGCAGTTTGCATCCATATGCACAGGAGTATACATATAAAATAAGTATTATTTTCTGAAAAAGAAGATATCTTCCAATAATGCATGTAATTAGATGTTTTGAAAAATCATTTTTCAAATTATTAGATTAAAAAGATGGTAAGATGATTAATAAGAGATACTCTTTATCATTCATTTTTTAGATTCTTCTGTAGAAACAATTTTTATGTGTTTGTTTTCCTTTGGTTTGGGAGTTTTGTTTTTGTTTTTTTGAGACAGGGCCTCTCTCCACAGCCTATGCTGGCCTCAAATTCATAATCAAACAGGCTCACCTTCCTAGTGCTGAGATTGTAGGCAAATTAAACTTGCATTTTTGCCCTAATTTTAAATTCTAGTTTTATTTGTAATGGGTGATAAGTGGAAATAAGTCAGATATTCTTTTTTAGTAATTTAATTTGCTCTTGGGCAATTTCAGATGTGTAAAAATGCATTTCAATGACTGTGGTGGTAATCTAATTGTACTGAAATGTGATTTTGATTGTATGTTAATAAATAAAGTTGCCCGGGGGTCAGAGCTATTAGAGCCATAGCAAGAGTGTGGCGGTGGTGGCACACGCCTTTAATCCCATAGATATCTGTGTGTTCAGGGATATAGCCAGCATTGGAGACATATGCCTTTAAGACCTAGGGGGCTGTACATTCAGACAGTGACGAGGCAGTCACGTGTTTGGGTTTACAACCAATGAGAAGGCAGAACAAAATACTTTAAATAGACGAACAGACAGGAAATAGAAGCCTCATTCGGGAAGCTGGGACACCGCAGGCGGAAGGGTGAGATTTTAGCTCTGAGCTCTGACCTCTCGGCTTTCTCTTTTGCATTGTTTCTGTGTTTCTTATTTAATAAGACGGTTGGTTACATCTATAAATGACTCCCACCCACTCTCTCATATCTCCCCCCCACGCCCCTTCCCACATTCATGTTGTTTTGTTTTGTGACTCACTGATTTTAACAAAGCTGTCCGTGAGACCACAGACTTGGAGTTTGATAGTTCAACTGAAGAAAGACTGTATTATTGGAGAAATTATTTTGGCCACTCCACGTAGTTAAAAGGATATTTATTTAATGGCGTAACTCACAAATTAAGTAATGGGTAGGTCGCAGGGTCTGGGGAAGGTGTAATGCAGTCCAGCGGTGTTCTCCGGAGCTCTGCACAGTCAATCTGCACCGGTCAGCGTCCCGGCACCGAGAGAGCTCCCAGAGAGAGCGCTGGCCCATCCAGCTCTCGGGTCCCCCGGCGCCTCCCCTAGCCCCGCCTCGTAGGCGTGACAGTTGCCAGAGTCTCAATGGGGGTTGGAACTTCCAGAACCAAGCTGGAATGGCTGCCCACTACACTGTATTCCCTCCAGAATTCATCAGTAGCCAATATTTTAGGATGATAGGGATAGGATCCCATGAGGCACTCTCCAAGCCCTGACTAAATGTTGATATGCCCAGTCTTGTGCAGGTCCAGTGCAGGTCAAATATTCTTCAATGGATGGTTAAACTATGGCACATTCATCCTATGGAATATGACCTGGCAATAAAACAGAACAAACTATTGATATACTCAACAACCCGAGTGTCCCTCCAATATGAAATGCTGTCTTCTGTACATGACACGTCCTTGTGAACTCAGAATGGCTGTGGTTTCCTATGGAGGTCAAGCCAGTCAGCATTCCAGTATGGATGGGAGAGGGGCCCACGAGGTTCCATCCCTGTGGTGCTATTAGCAATTGGCGGCTGCTGGGATAGGAGGAGCCATTTTTCTTCTGGGAGGTTGCTCCTGCTCTGAAGGATTGTTTCACACCCATGCTCATACGAGCTGCACTCAGTAGATTATAGAAGAAAGAGCAGAAGAGAAAGAAGCTGTTGTGAGGTGGGAGGGGGAAGTATCAGGGGTTTCAGAGAGTGAGACGGGAGTTTGGGTTGGATATGATCAAGATGTATCGTCAAAGACTAGAAAATATAACTAAGAAATCCTCCAAAGAATCACACTAGTGAAACAAAAGCTAAGCTCCATTTACACAACGTTCTTGAAGTGACAGAATTGAACAAATGGAGGTCGGGCGAGGAAGGACATAGGTGTGGCTAAAGAAAGGCACCATGAGAGCCACCAAAACGGTTCTGCAGGTAAAAGTGCTCGCAGCCAAGGCTGGTGACCTGAGTTCAAACCTTGGAATCCACATGGTGGAAGGGGAGAACCAACTCCTGTGAGTTGTTCTCTGACATCCACATTGTATCATGGCAAGCGCGCGCACACACACACACACACACACACACACATGCACACACACACACACACACACACACACACGCACACACACACATGAAAGCCACCATGAGGCCTTCTTGTGTGCTCTGTACTCAAACATATACCATAGCTTTGTTACCTGTTGCTGTTGGGGACTGATGGGTCAGAGTCTGCATTATTCTTATCCCTGGCATAAGTCTACATGATCATGTATTAATGAAAACCCTAAATGGATGAGATTAACCATTCAATAAACACACACACACACACACACACACACACACACACACACACACACATACAGTTTATCGAGACAGGGTCTCTCTATGTAGTCCTGGCTGTCCTGGAATGCACACTGTAGACCAGGCTGGCTTGAACTCACAGAGATCCTTGTGCCTCTGCCTCTTGAGTGCTGGGACTAAAGACGTGCAACACCATCACTTGGCTAAAGCTTTTTTTTTTTTTTTTTTAGAAACAGAAAAAAAAAATAGAGCAAAATGATTTCCACTCTGAATTTATTGTTAATGTCATTTGGTTGAACCTGCAGAATTTCCCAGGCCCGTTTGTGTCCTGGCCCAGGGCCCAACCCTCTCCCTTGGCAGACAGCAAGCCATTTCTGCCAGGACCATCCCAACGGCTGTGGAGGTGACTGCCAACATCACCTTGGCTACCTGTGGGGACACGCCTGTCACTGCCTGGAGGGTGGGGAGGGCTCTATTCCCATCAGGCTGAAATGCTGATGAATCTAAGATGAGAGGCCAAGGACAGTAAAGGAAGGGGCTCGCCTAAAGGAAAAGCGCTGCTCGGCATCAGTGCCAGGACCCTGCCACAGGCCACCGACAAGTTTGGCTCCATTTCTCTCCTAAATGGAACTTGAGATAAGCGTCCCAGCTGCTGGGTCAAAAGGCAGTCAGTGCTTCTCCCTTCCCAGCCCACACTGTCTTCCAGACCACACAGCACCCGGGGCCTGGCCACCTCGGCGGCTTCTGTGAAGGAAGACACGCCCCATTGTCTGTGTTGCTGCTCGCCCACCTCCCTTCAGAGTATTCTAGAATTTTCGCTCTGCAGCCCTACCTCTTTCCCAACATGGCTTCTGTATTGCTGGAGGGAAGTCCACTCATCCTTGAGGAGCTGTGGGAGGTGATCCGCAAGATCTGGGAGGCTTAACCTTCGGTGCCGCGGGCACCTTCCTTAAAGTCCTAGGATCCTTACCTGTTTCACAGCCCCCTTATCTATTTTTGTTGTTGTTGTTGTTGGGTTGTTTGAATATTTTGTAAATATGCTGTAGGGGGAGGAGTGGACTGGTTTTAAGATCTCACTAGGTGGCCCAGAGTGTTCTGGAATTCACGATCCTCCCCTCATAGCTGTTCTGGTGAGAGGTTGCAGGTGTGTGTCATGACATTATGCCAAGTTTCTAAAAGATGTATTCTTGTATGTGTGTGGGAGTGGGTGTATGGAGGTCACAGGACAACTTTGTGGAGACAGTTCTTTTGGGAATCGAATTTAGGCTACAAATGCCTGTAAGCACTGAGCTATCTCAGTGGCCATCCTGGCTGTTTGTTTATTTAGAAAGGTCTTGCCATGTAGCCCAGGCTGGTCTGGTGGAGCTGGTGATCATTCTATCTCAATCTCTCTAGTGTCTGTTAGCTACTTTTGTAGCCTAACATAGAAAGACAAATACCTCATAATGTCTTTCATGTGCAAATTCTAAAAAAAACCTCTGATTTAATAGAAGTAGAAGATAGAATAGTGGCTGCCAGAGGCAGGGGAGGGGGTGAGAGGGAGTGTGAATGCAGAGAGACCAGTTCTACAGGTAAAGCCACAGCTAGATATGAGGAATAAGTTCTCAAGTTTTCTGTTGTACAGAAGGCTGATTAGAATTGACAGTGTTCAATGGTGCATTTCAAAATACCTAGAAGAACTGGAAATGTTCTCACAATTGAAGAAACGTTGGATGGATTGGGACTGGAAAGATGGTTCAGTGGTTAGGAGCACTGGCTGCTCTTCCAGAGGACCTGAGTTAAATTTCCAGCAACCACATAGCGGCTCACAACTGTCTATAATGGGATATGATGCCCTCTTCTGGCATGCAGGTGTACATGCAGAGTCTTCATACATTTTAAAAAGAAAAAGAAAAAAAATAAAACTATGGATGGTGGGTAAGCCAAATATGCTGGTTTCATAATTACACCATACATAAGCACATATCTTCTTTATTTGCTAATGAGAGACAGAAAAAGGATGAATCTGGATGGGAGGGGGTGAGGAGGAGCTGGGAGTAGAGAGAGAGGAAACCATAATCAGGATATAGTAAATGAAAAAAATTTATTTTCAATAAAAGAAAAAACATAATTGTGCATAAGTAAAACTTAAAAGAAAATTAGCGTTTAAGGCCTGGGTCTTTACCTGCTTTGCCATTAATCCTCCTTAACCTATGTTTATCATGACTCTAGACTGTGTATGTTTATATGAGTGTATGTGCATAGGGTATGTGGGTATATGTATGTTTATGTGTGCATGTGTGTGATATGTGGGTGTATATGTGTTTATGTGTGCATGTATGTAGTATGTGGGTATGTGTGATATGTGTTTATGTGTGCATATGTGTACTTTGTGGGTGTGTATGTGTATTTATATGTACCTGTGTGTGATATATGGGTGTGAGTATATATGTGTTTATGTGTGTGGTATGTGTTTGTGTGTGTGTGTATTTATATGTGCATGTGGAGTGGTGTGTGTGTCTGTTTATGTGTGTGTTTATGTGTGCATGTGAGTGGTTTGTGGGTGTGAGTGGATATTTGTGTATGTATGTGCACACATACACACTTGGCATCCAATTTTAAGGAACATCGCTGACCAGCAAGGCTGTTCTATTAATAAACCTATCACACAGGACACGTCAGCTGAAAAGCAGATTCAAGCCATTTGTTACAGTTTTCCTGGGTGTTTCATCAGCCTTTCACTGGGTGTAAAATTTCCATATGATATTTTCTCTAGAAAACACAATCAGTTGGTGGGATGGTAAAGCAAGGCTTCCTTTATTACCAGAAACACTCAGCTCAGGAGGAGCTGGGCTGGACTTTCTGGATGCAGTCACTGTTCCAGATTCTGAGCTTCTCTGTAGCCAAGTTCCCTCCACACAGATGTTTTCACACAAGGAAATACTTTTTTCCTTTCCTAAAGGGAACATATTTTTTATTATCACCCTCATTAATTTTTATGATTGGTAAAATATTTTCATTATATTAGGCAAAAAGAATCTGAACTAAGTAAAGAATCCAAACTATTTGAAATATCTTCCTGGCCAGAAAGACACTGCAACCAACCCAGAAGGAAGTTTCTGGTCTCAGGAAAATCCAGCAGAATGCTGGCCTGCTAGGAAGGCTGGGAATCCAGGCCCAGCTTTCGGCTCTTTCTTCTCTGACAATCAGGAAGTGGACCAGAGTTTATTTGTTGAATATGCTCAAAGAAGAGCATTGTAACCATGGCATCTGGTTTAGTGGAGTGCTTCTTAGGTCAGGCTGCTGCTGAGCCAATATTTATCATTTTAGAAATTTCCATGAGTCATAAATGAAACCTGCGCCCGCAGTACCTTTTACGGGCGTTTCTTTCCTAGAGTTGTTTAAAATGGAAAGGAAGAAATGGCGAGCCTAGAATCCAGCCCTCGGCCGGCCTCTGCTAGAGCACACCAGCACACTATCCTGCCTGGAGGACCCACCGCAGAACAGTCAAAGACCCGGTGCTGGCTGCCAGGAGTACCTTCCCGCCCTGCGGTCCGAAGCTTCTGAACCGGCCTGGGCAAAGAAGGAAACTTTGGAGCTTGGCAGACAGGAAGTGACTCACTGGCTCAAGGGGCAGGCGAGACAGTTTCCCACAGGATCCAGAACAAAATGAGCAAGTGATTCTCCCAACTCCAGGCCAGAAAAATCTCAGGAGGGGCTCATCTCTGAGAGACTGGGCCTGCATCAATAACCAGGCACCTCCCTCCCCAGCGATTTAAAAAATAATGATAAATGCGGTCAGCCTGACCGCAGGTTGCGGCCTGTGGCCTAATTTGCATATCGTGAAAATGTGTGAGGTTAACACTGTTTGGGCCCTTGGCACATGCTGAGGGAGCCCCATGAATATATAGTATGGTAAGTGGTTGGTTTTATTTTTTATTTTTTTAAAGGAAGAACTGGAGATGTGGCTCAGTTGGTAGCATGAAGGGGAGGGAGGGGGGGTGGGGGGTGGGGGTGGGTGGGTTCAATTCCCAGCACGTACTTGCCTGCAATTCCAGTACTCAGCAGGTGGAGGCAGAGGGATCCGAAATTCAAGATCAAAGTCACCCTCAGCTACACAGTGAGTTCAGGGCAAGTTAGGCTACAGAAGGCCCTATCTCAAAACCAAAACAAAACAACAACAACAACCACAAATCAATCAAACAACAGTCACTATGTCTAGTGCCCAAGACTTGGAGTTTATAAACAAAAATCCTGTCTTCATATGGCTAGCATAAAATACAAATTACCAAGACCATGTTAAGCTCTCAATAATTTTAAAAACATTTATTCTAATTAACTGTTTTGGTGCTGGTGACTGAAGCCAGGGTCTGTCTCACATAAGCTAAAAACATGAACTCTTCTACTGAGTTCCACCGCCATTCTCAATAAACCTTCTACAGCAGTAGTTCTCACCCTGTGGGTCGAAATCTTGGAGGTCGAATGACCCTTTCACAGGGGTCACCTAAGTCCATCAGGAAACATAGATACTTTACATTGTGCTTCATAACAGTAGCAAAATTACAGTTATGAAGTAGCAACAAAATAATTTTATGGTGGGGGTCACCACAACAGGAAGAATTGCACTAGAAGGTCGCAATATGAGGAAGGTTGAGAGCCGTTGCTCTATAGAGGGCCAGCATTTCATCTTATAGCCAAAGAGGTCGTTTAGTATCAGTAACGCCTTCAGTTTTTCCAGCAGAGGGCAAGGAGGCTTTGAGAGCCGCTCCCACAGAACGCCATCATGGCCAGGCTAGCAGGGTAGAGCCAAGACCGAAACCTGTGACATCCAAACTCACAGGACGGGGGTCTGGAGATAAAATATTGGAGTCCTTGTGATTAAAGCAAGTCCCTGGCAGCAGAAGACACTCAGATCTCCTAGGCAGCCCCTGCCCTCTGTTTCTGACCATAACCATGTTTCCTCATTGGGAAGACCTGAGTTTCCTTGACTGAGTTATTAGACGGTATCATTCCTTCTATGCCTAGATAGGTAATCAAGGAAGATAACTGGAGCAGCCCTTATCCGAAGGAAATCAGTACACACACACACACACACACACACACACACACACACACACACACACACACACGCAAGCCACTTCCGTTTCTACATTCATCTCTTGATAGGAGTTCATTTGTGCTCTCTTTCCTCCAAACTTCCACTTCTCAATGACCCCTGCAGCTGTCTCTCTTATAGTCACATTGGCCACTATAAAGGAGAAGCCACATGGGCCACCTTTGTGGTTTCCCTTTGTGGACGGCTTGCTGTCTTAGGACCTGGTAACATTTCCCTGATGTGATCTGCCCCACTGGTTAGGATCTGGAAAACTCCCAAGGGAGCCCAGCCTCTGCGGCCTTTCATCTGCGGCTGCCTGCCTCTCCTTGTGGCCGGGCTCAGGACTGACTCATCTTTGTGTTTCTGACTAATGCAGCCACAGCTAGCACATAGTGGGAACCCAGGGAACATCTTTCAGGTCAAAGTCAAAGTTCCACAGCTGGCACACAGTGGGAACCCAGCAAACATCTTTCAGGTCAAACTGAAAGTTCCAAAGGGATATGCCATTGGGATGGGAACAAAGTCCTTGTTTCGCCTCCAAATACAAAGCATTTGGCTTCTCTCCTTCATGGGGGAAACATTTAGTAATAACAGACACTAGAAAGATGAAAACAGCCTTAAAAAAAAAATCAGTCCAGACTACTCAGACTCCTACGTGGTTAGTATGTTATGAGACTGAACACAAGAAATCCTTGTTTTGGGAGGTCAAAAATAGTTTTGTTTGTAATTTTGCTTTTTTTTTTTTTTTTTTTTTTTGAGACAGGATGTTGCTACCGGGCTGGCCTGAAACTTGCAATCCTCCTGTCTTAGTCTTCTGAGTGCTGGGATAATAAGCATACACTACCACACCCCACCCCACAGATAGCTGAATACTATGAGAAAGTTGTTCAGCCCAACGCAATAGAAAATAATGTGAGTAGATAAAATGTGTATGCTTTCTCTTACATGTATAACACAGATTCAACCTCCCCCCTCTCTCTGTGTGTGTGTGTGTGTGTGTGTGTGTGTGTGTCCATACATATACATACATATATACATGTGACATCAAAGCAGAAAGGAGACAATTTAGGGGAAGAAAGGAGACAAGCAAGACTTAGGAAATGGGTGACAAAGGAGGGGGATGGGAAAATAGGAACAAGGGACATGAAATCTATGTATGGAAATGCCACCATAGTGCATGCTAACTAAAAGGAGTTTAAAAAGAGCTATATAAAACACTACAGCTATAAATACAGTCTATCACTGAGGCTATAACTGCGTATTTTCCATTCATCTTCCTGCTCCCTCACCACATCTACCCAGCCCTACATGATCACCTTTTGGCCTCACTGGGGTCCACACACCCTAACTTATCAGGCTCCAGCCACTCTCTTCCTTCTCTCCTTGGCAGGCCACGCTTAGCTTCTTCCTCCATCTAGGATGCCCCATCCCCCAAGACCTTTCCATGGCTGGGTCCTCCGTAGCATTTAAGTCTCACTCTTTTTGGACCTCACCCCATCTCTCGTGGACCCAGTTTTATCAATGGTGCATTTTCCACCCGCAACCCTGTGCAGTTATTTGTCGAACCTTGATACACTAAAAGTCCAGGTGGACAGAATCTTGTCTCATTCCAGCCTCTAAACAGAGCAGGCGCATTGCCGGCACAACCCAAACGTGGAAATAATGAAAGCAGTAGTTTATAGTTGAAACCAGGTCATCCTCGCAGGCAGCATTTCTTCCAGCACTCGCTTCCTCCTTTTTAATGTCACTATGCTGGATTCCTTTACACAGATTGGCTGGTTTCTCTCTGTCCTTCATGTCTTGACCTTTCTCTCACTCTGCGTGTCTTTATCCTTTCTGCTATCTTCCAAGTTAACTCCTTGACCTCATCTTCTTTACCCACCTCTTTGTTTCAGGGCATAGCCCTGTCAGCCTACCTACTGACCAACTCGGTTGGTCTTACAGCATTCCTAATGTCTTCCGCTTCTTACAGCTGTCCCGGCCTCTCTGGGAATGTCTGCCTATGCTCACATCTTGCTTCTGCTTGAGCTTATTTAGCTTGCTGTTTAATCATAGTGTCTGAACTTTTTTTCCATCTTCCTCTTGACCAGTGGAGTCACATGTGTCTTAGGATCTTCACCCACTCGGGCTTGTGAGAACTGGGACTGCTCTTCCGGAAGACAAGTGGGGATGTTGCAGGCTGGGGAGATACTGATGTTGGAGTCTAGCCTCAACCACTCACTTTAACTAGGAGGCCCTGTCCCTTCCAGATGACTTCCGGTTCTCCTGCGATCTTCTGCCTCAGGATGTAACCATTGAGTTCTCTGAGGTAGAAGGAAAGCCCTGGGCCAATGCAGCCCACCTGCAGGTGTTGACATGAACTCTCTACAGGGCAGCAGAGATCCCTTGTGGCAGCCGGGAGGATGAATATTTTTGCAGGTTCTGAGGGATTCCTGCCCTAAAGTCCCAGTGGGAGAAGCTAGATTGACAAGGAACAGTGGGACTAGGAAAATTGGGTTTCCACCAGAGAGTCCAGCATGCCTCGCCTGTTGCTGTGATAATCCTTTCTTCTCTCCACTTATCATTTCATTCTCCTCTATCTTATCCATCATTTATCTGCCATATAAAATAGCCCTACTTTCCCTAAAATTACTTCTGAGCTTTGGAAAGCATTCATATGCTTTTTGTTTGTTTGCTTGCTTTTGTTTTCCAAGAAAGGGTTTCTCTGTGTAGCCCTGGCTGTCCTGGATCTCACTCTGTAGACCAGGCTGGCCTTGAACTCACAGAGATCTGCCTGGCTCTGCCTCCCGAGTGCTGGGATTAAATGTGTGCGTCACCACTGCCCAGCAGCATTTATGCTTTTATGTGTTACAATTTCCTACAAAAATTCTATTCCTTCATTCCTATCCCTGACTTTATAATTTGTGATTGTACTCAACCCTTGACTTCTGCATTTTGGACAGTTTATTCTGAAACCAAATACTTAACTTCTTTATTTGTCCCTTTATGAACCTTTCCTGGCTCGCCTGTCTTCAGAAAGGCAACCACTGGATGAGAACTATAGAATAAACACAGCATGCTTCAGAAAAACAGGAAAATAACAAGAATGGATGCTTCCCTGCAGCTCAAGATATACTGCTGCATGAACGAATGCAAGCTACAGTCCTGTGGGTATTATGGAGAACAATCATACTTTTTAAATACTCCATAAAGGTCTAGAAGTGTTGTCTTGTTTTCTGTTTTGTTTTTGATTCATTTTACTTTTATTCATGCAGCCTAGGTTGGCCTCAGATTCACTAGCTAAGGATGGCCTTCAACTTCTGATCCTCCTGTCTTTATCTCCTTAGTACTAAGATTACAGGTGTGCCCTACCATGTCCTGTTTAGGTGCTGCTGGGGATCAAACTCAGGACTTCCTGTATGCTAGGCAGGCCTTCTGTCCACTGACCTATGGCCCCCAGCTCTGGGAGGTTTTGAAATTGGTAAGTAGGACAATGTGACACTGCTAATTTTGGTGGATCTAGGTCTAAGAACTGTGGGATTGTTCATATATGCCTACACGGAGCTTCCTTTTCAGAACACCTCCCCTAAGTTTTCCTGGGATGCAGGGCAGTGAGCACACTGGCTCCTGGAGACTGTAAGCAAGCTTCGAGAGTTGGCACAAAAATTAATCTTTCTAGAGGGGAGGGAGGAGTTTAATAATTTTTATAAAAATCATAGTAGTGACAATCCCTTATATCCTTCCTTTCCAACTTGGGCCAGGCAGAAGCTTCCCTACTGCTTGCATTTTAATGGCCCCACAAAGAAGGGTGATTAGGAAAAAAGGGGAGTGTTTAGCCATCAAGGAGGTGGAGACTTGAGACGACACCATCAATGTTCACATGCACATCTGTCAGAGTGGGCATCAGGAAGCATGTACCTCTGGCACTCCATGAAATGCACACATTTTCCATGAAGGAGATGGGGATCCCAGATGTGTGCACTGATACCAGGTTCAACAAAGCTGTCTGGGCCAAAGAAGTAAGAAATGGTCCATATCCACGTGCATTTGTCCAGAAGATGTAATGAAGCTGAGGGGTCACCAAACAAGCTTTGGGCGTTGGTAACTCATGTCCCTGCTACCACATTCAGAATGTATAGACAGTCAATATGGGGGAAAATAACAGCTGAGTGATCAAATAAACTCCGAAAACTGCAAAGACAAACAGACAAACACCCACAGAGGACTTCTTGGACAGAGAGGGGTTAAGAAGTAGCTGTCACAGCTGCTGCACTGTTTTCCAATCCATTTTCTCCTGGCTTACCTTGAGTAACCTAAAAACCTGCTACCTAAAGACACAGATCTGTTGAGTATTTAACATCCAAAGAATAACTTTTACTGTAAGACCAAGAGATGCCAGAGCCTTAGGACTGCTAATCATCAGGACAGGCAATTCATTCTTCCTATCTATCATCTATCTGTCTGTCTGTCTATCAATCCATCCATGCTTAATAAACAACACCCACAATGTATTTTCTACAACTTCCTTCTATCTGTTTTTCTGGCAATTACCTTTGTTATGTTAAGAAACTTCCTGGTGACTTTAGTCAACTTGTAATCAATCATGTCACTTGATGGTTGGGGCTTTGGGCTTTTAAGGACTACCTCTTCGCCTTACCTTCTCTGTAGACCTACATAGCATCTACCTGTGGCAGTCACTTCCGCTTGTCTCCCAACATCCATTTTTCCTTTATCAAGAAACCTGTTTTTAAGCTGAGCACCATGCTGGCTAGGGAATGGGTGACATCTCATTGGTGAAATGCTGGTGAAGGTGATACAAGCAGAAATTCTGGGAAATTTCGTTAAAAAGAAAGAAGTGACCTTTTCACGGTCTTTTCTTCCTTCTTTCCACCAAGAAAAGGGAAGTGAAAGCTGATGCTCTAGCCATTTTTAGATCATTGAGTGACTCTGGGAAAGCTATCTACATACTCATGGAAACAAATTAATATACCAAATAGGAATTGTTGTCTCTGTACTTCTTTGACATGTGAAGTAAGTTTCACATATCAAAATTCAATAGTGGCTTAAACCACCACTTTTTCAGATGCTAGAAATTGAATCCAGGGTCTCAAGAATATTAAATACATGTCCTACCACTAAGCCACATCATTAGCCTTTGAAAAAAATACAAGCAATATACATTCATTCATTCACTCATTACTGTATATTGAGAATCTACCCAAGTTATCTTATATTGAAAAACAAAACGAGTAATGGTACAATTACTTCCATATACACTTTGTGAGTTTGGACTTAGTCTAGCCATAAACCAAATATTAGATTCCCTTATTTGGTTCTTTCTGAGATGTGTACTAACTTATGTATGCAAGGGACAGTCATAGGCTGGGCACTGATCACTAAACACTGCTGGTTGATGATTATACACAGGGAACCATCTGGATGACCGTCAGTGAGAAACGATTCAATAAATGGGCAGTCAAGCTTATGACAGTCACAGGTAGTGATAAGGAAAGGTCACCAAGGTGATCATTAGCTGCATAAAGCAAGCTATAGGACATCCAGAATGAAACTATTACTCAGAACACCAATGCAAATTAAATATACACAGGGTGCATTCCCATATAAGGCAGAGGCTATATTCACACTAGTGGTACTCTGAGGGCACTGACAGTACAGGACAGACCGTGTCCACGGTGCCTCTTGTTGCAGTTTGAATCATCCCTAGTGAGGACATATATCTATCTTACCCACGTGACTAATATTCTTTTTAAAGACTACAGGTATACATAAGCAGGGAATAGAGAGATGAATTTGTGGTGGAAAAGTAATGGAGAGATCAAATAGTTTTCTATCTCAGGTTCTGATAGGGTTATGACCCCTGACAAAGGAGTTTTCTCCAGACCATTAACCTACAGCTTGCTGAGGTCTCACTAATGTATAACTTATTCTTCCCTGTTACTCATGTTAGTAGTGTCAAATGATATCACATAGATGTTCATAGATACAGTACCCAAAGCATGTTCTAAGTGGACAAATGAAACATACCTGTCTTCTATTCAGGGTGCCCTTATGTGTTGCAGTCTTTCTGAGTGGCTGTGATAGACTGATATACCATAAACTGGATGGTTTAACAAGAGAAATTTCCCAGGATTCTGTAGGCTTGGGAAGTCCAAGATCAAGGCACCAGCAGACTTAGTATCTGATGAGGAAGTCTCTTGATTGCTGTCTTCTCCCATTTGTGCCAGTTCTGCCTTGACAACCCGTTACCTTCTGAAGACCCACCTCCAGGTATCATTACACTGCATCAGGAACCAGCTTTTAACGTTTGGTCATAACGTTCTATTACAACTTGATCTTTCTGGGGGCTGGAGAGACAGCTCAGAGGTTAGGAGGACTGGTTTCTCTTCTAGAGGTTCTGAGTTCAATTCCCAGAAACCACATGGTAGTGATTCAATCTGGTGCCCTCTTCTGGCCTGCATGCATACATGAAGGCAGAACACTATACATAATAAATAAATCTTAAACAAACAAACAAAAAACCTTCGATCCTTCTGAGGGTGAGGAGGAATAAAACCTCTGGAACAACTGGATGTAGATGTGGGGGGGGTTAAAGTTCAATGAGAATTCATCCAAGGCTACAGTGAACAAATACATTAATTTGTCTGATAAATCCTAAACCATCTTTAGATTCTGGCTCACTTAGGAAAATGGTTATTAAGCATGTAGCATGTTGAGGAGTTGGGCCACTTCATGTAGAACGCACCCCAAATTTGTTTTCCTTTTGGGACTCCCAGTCTAGTCTGGAAGTATTGGTAAATGTATAAAAAACAGTTCATAGCCACAAAACATCAGTGAAAGCCCAGGAATGGTGTCCCCCCCCCCCCCAAACCAGCAGCATCACCACTTCTTTGGTTGCAACATCACGTGATGTGATGGCATCAGAGACCCTACATTCTAAAATCTGCGTTTTAAATAGTTCCCGGGGGTGACTTAGATGCTTATAAAGGCTAGAGCAAGGATGCAGTGTAAGATTATGGAATGACACCAAACTCATTCCCTGGAAAGCTGTCCGAGAAATTTTCTTTCAGGTTGGCAGGCTGGGGGCTCAATTATTGGGCAGACCCCTAAGAAGAGGAAGTGAGGCCAAAGGCAGAGGGGACAGGGAGACTTAAGATTCTGTAAGAAGACATAGAAAATCTTAAGTACGCGGTAGGATTAAATTCTTGTGTCTGAACTTAATCAGGGAAGATGAAACACACAAAGGAGATGTCGGGATCCGCAGATATAAGTCCTTAAAGGAGCGGATTCAATTCTGCACTAGAGAGGAAGTCTCATTCACTCCTGGGCAGGAAAACAAAAAACAAAAAAACAAATAAAAAAAATTCCAGAAGGGTTCCAGCTACAACTGAATGTAGGTTCTATCTCATTAGTATGGTCCCCAACTAGTAAGACCAGAGAATTGTTTAAGATGCAAATTCTTCGGTTACATTCTAGAGGTGCAGAAGCCAGAACTAAGAAATCTTTTAAACAGGCTCTCCAGGTGATTCTGACGCCACTGCTGGAGCCTGCTAAACACCCTGTGGCAAAGCCGTAAAGGCTTAGAATTGCCACAACTTGCCCTTTGTCTTGAGGGGGAATAAAACCTACTGGGAACCACGTCTGCTACGGACGCAGAACAAAAGCTACTTCGGGTAGATTTCAAATAGCGCCCAGAAAGTAGAAACAAAGAAACACAATGACCATTTTGTCCAAAAGCCTTCTATCTAGAGAATTAAAAATTTTGTTAGAGATCGTGATCGTCGCCTAAATTAAGTCCAAAAGTTAGGTAATCATCCATCGTCTTACGAGTTCCTTTTATTAGCTACAAAAAAAACCCCAAACAACGCTAGGATTCTTGGTGGCCCTCTGGAAGCTGGGTTTCCGTGCAACCACCCTTTAGGAAAACACAATTCCCCAGAGAGAAGCCCCCCCAGCGCAGCGGAGGGGCCGGATCCACAGCCCCAGGCCACGCGGCGTCCCCCACGCATCCCCGCGGGCCACTGGGCCTCCTCCCAGCCGGCTCGGAAGATAAACAAATCACTCCTGTTTTCCAGCCCTGAAATTAGCGCTGACTCACACAGCACTTTGAACAGCCACTGTCGCCTCAGGAAGGAGGAAAAATGTGCAGATTTTTCCTCTCACGCGACGGCCCGACGTGCCGGGCTGACCAATCAGCACAGGATGGTGGGAACAGCACCAAAGTAGGTAAAAAAATTCGAGATGCGGGCCCGGAGCGCTGTTCAGCGAGCCCTCCCCGCCTCCCCGGCATCCCCTCCCCCGCCCATGCCGCAAGCCGAGCGAGCTCCCGCCCACCGGCGCTCGCCCCGCCCACTCCGCGCTCCGGCCCCGCCCCCGGCGGCGCGCACACCTGGCCAGGTGGCGACTTCCATGTATGGGCAACAGCCGCGCGGTGGGCGGGGCATCGCGTAGTCCCGCCTCCAGGGCAGGGCCATCCTCCCTGGAGCGTCCTTTGCCCGCCCTTCACTCAGGAACTGCCCGGCGCTCCCCAGGGCGGGGGAGCCATGCACTCCCCTGACTCAATCGCCGGAACGAGGTTTCCAGCCGTCTGCAGACTGCCGGGCCTCCTGGGTGGGGCCTGGCGGGAGAGGGGGGCGGAGGGAAGGGCTGTTGCATAGCAACGGCGGGCGGAGCGCAGCGCGCGCAGGCGCAGTCTCTCTGGAACCCGTGCAGCCTGCCCCTTAATAGGCTCGAGCTGTCCCATCCGCCTTGCGCTCGCTCTCCTAGTCTTGCTACGGCGAGGAGGACGCTGCACAGACTTTGCCGCCAGGCTCCTAGCTCTCGTCTCAGAAGTCCGCCGCGGCGAACATGGTGAGTGACCCGCAGCTCGGGCGTCCGACGAGGGAGGGACCGCGTCCCGCGGCTCCAAGGCAGCTCCCGGGCCGCCGCCCGGGATCGTCTCCGGCCCGGCCTCGCTGCCTTGGATCCCGAGGTCTGTAGGTCCCCGGGATGGGCCGCGGAACCCGGGGACCGTCCGTGTGGGCGCGGTATTCCCCAAGGCCAGCTCAGTGACCCATGAACCTTTCCAGCCCTTTCCACCGAGAAGGAAAAGAAGGATTTTATTGAACACCCTAGAGGGCGGGGTGATGGCTAGCGAGCGTGATTAAGAACAGGGTGGCCTTGCCGTGGCATTGTTTGTCGTA
Organism: Peromyscus maniculatus bairdii; assembly: GCF_049852395.1. NCBI lineage: Eukaryota > Metazoa > Chordata > Mammalia > Rodentia > Cricetidae > Peromyscus > Peromyscus maniculatus. The sequence goes on from NC_134855.1 coordinate 122,002,687, forward strand.
TCTGGCAATCAGCTTCAGTGGCACTCTCGTTGGGCTTGTCAAGCTTGGCAGTGTCTCTTTTAACCCTTCCCTACCGGGTCCGTCCATCTGTAGCTAGAAATTTGCCTTCGCCTGAGAACATGGCTTTACCACAATTCTGGGTGCAAGGGGTGAACGTGATGTTGCTTTCCTGATGCAAATTTAAAAGCTTTCAAAAGGTCCATTTAATTACTCCAGCCCTTTAATAAGAGAAACATTCGTTGTATTGAGATGATGGAGATTTTGTGTAATTTACAAACTTCTCTACTTCTAAACTGTTATTCTAATCTGTTGTAAAACAGTATCTCAACTGGGCAATCAGGTAGACCATTTTGTCGTTGTAGTCTGCATACACTGTTACCATTTTTGGTCAATGATTTGCTGGCAAGGCCTTGCCACACTGCTAGAAATATTATCCTGTTGCTGCATCTGTGCGCTTGGAAGCAGTTAGTGCCCACTTATCTGTCTACAGAATGTTTTCACTGAATAACAACTTTGATTTTCCTGAGGATGTAGCAACTGGCTTGCAGGTGCAGGCTGGCTCGTTAGATTAAATGGGTAGTTTTCTTGATAACTGACCATGCTTAATAGTGTCGTGATAGTAAGTCTTGTTCTTCTTTGGGTTTAATGCTGTATCAGCTACAAATAGGTCAGGCCCTGAAGTCTTTGAACCTCTTCAAGATTTGAAATGTATCTGTATGTAGTGGTTTATAGTAAAGACTTGATCTAAAAAGGCTTTGAGTTCTGATAAGTTTGAGCACTCAGTGTAATGAAGTGCTGTGAAGTGAACTGGTGCCTGCTCTCCAGTCTGCTGATGCAACATCTTTTCTTTTAGTTGAGAATGAAAACTTCATATTTACAATAGGGCCAAACATTTTAAAAGTGTAAATGCTTAGTTTTAAAGCTTAACTTTCCAGTGTACATTCAAACAAAATGAAAGAGGAGTGAGTTGTATTTCCTGGTACTAGAGGGAGAGAGAAAAACTAAAGGTGGATTCATTCTTATATCCAAGTGCTAATATAGTTATTATGGTTTGAGGACGTGGGTGCAGGAATGCCGTGGCGTTTTGTGGAGTCAGTTCTCCTTTCACTGTGGACTCTGGGTATTGAACTCAGCTTGTCAGACTCGCCTGGCAAGTGCCTTCACCTGCTCAGCCATTTCACCAGTTCTGGGTGTGTTTTCAGCATGAAGATTTCAGAACACAGACTCTATGTTTGCTTTTATAAGCATAGAACATCTCCATTCAGTCCAGCCACTAGAGAATACTAGAGAGAGACAGTTTCTCCTTTATTATCCCAGATTCTAGCCCTCTCTATATTTGAAACTTTTAGGTTTTGTTGGTGAGCTGTTTGGTGTCTTTTTCTGAGGCAGGATCTCACTCTGTGATCCAGAATGACATGGAACTCACTGTGAAAAGCCCAGGCTAGACTTGGACCTGGGCTTGCAATAGCATCCTGCTCTCTTAGCCTCCTGAGTGCTGGGATTATAGGTGTCAGCTAATATGCTTAGCTTCTCCCCTCTTTCCTTTGGTTTTTCGAGACAGGGTTTCTCTGTGTAGCCCTGGCTGTCCTGAAACTCGCTTTGTAGACCAGGCTGGTCTTGAACTCAGCAGAGCTCCACCTGCCTCTGCCTCCCGAGTGCTGGCATTAAAGGTGTGGGTCACCATTACCTGGCTCCTCCTTTTCCTTTTTTTGGGATAATAGTGGAGAGATTAAAGTTTAACTGTAGATGGGTTTGTTTTAAATTAGAAGAATTACTTCCTGGTACTCATTAAGTCTTCTAGAAGCAGTTGGAATAAAGGAAGTTGAAATTAGAAAAATGAGATGTCATGTTTTCAGATGTCTCGCTACAAAATATCACCATAAATGTCTTTAAAATCCCCTCCCCACAGGGGGAAAATGTACCCTCTGTTTGCACATGCCAAATAAAATTTCTGTGTGTGTGTGTACTGGGTGTGTCAGCTTCCTCATATGTGCAAAGATTACTTGCCAGCTCACCATTAAATTCCTAGCTTTATTTGCTCAGTTCTTTTGGGTACAGCTTGACACATCACATGTAGATTTGACTAGCCTTTTCTTTAATCAAGGAATGCATTTGCAGCATAGTTTTGTGGCTCTCTGGAAAGTAGGGTGTAGTCTTGCCTTGAAATAGAGTTACAGAATATGTGCTAATATAACCCTTAACTTTACACAGAATTCTTCTCCAACAAACTGAGCTAGTTGACTTGGACGGAATTACCAACTTATTCTGCACTTGGTGATTCGGAAAAATACTTTTAACGACTCAGCTAAATAGGTTGGATATACATTTGTGTGCTCTGCGCAAACCCCCCCCCCCTCTTGGTTTTTCAAGGCAGGGTTTTTCTGTGTGGTGCTGGCTGTCCTGGGGAACTCTCTGTGAACCAGATTGGCCTCAAACTTAGATCAGTCTGCCTCTGACTCCCAAGGACCACCAGACTTTGTGTGCCCATTTAACATGAGAAAGCAGATTGTAACAGATCAATTATCTCCTACAAATCACTTTTTCTTCTTTTACGTCCATCTTTAAAATGATTAATTTTGAAGCATTTTAAGCGGTGCAGAATAAAGATCCCTTTTATCAAAAGAAAAATCATGATTTGGGGGGGGGTCATTTTTGGGTATTTGTTATCACTGCACCTAAATGTACATCTTCCTAGTTAGTCTCTTTCCTCCCTAAAAGGTACCATTCCTGTGTCAAAGATCTTAAGGGACTGGCCCAATAGGAAATGATTTCACTCAGGATGTTGCAAATTCAGAGAACGTTCATGATGGAGAAACTTCTCCAAGAAAAAGATTTTGAACCTGGGCAGGTAACCCAGAGAGTCTTGAGGAAGGATATGAACAGATCTTGACAAAGAATATACAATAGGCCTTTCCTTTCTTCTTTTCTTTATTTTTTAATAATTGAGATGGTCTCACTGTGTAGCCCAGGCTGGCCTCAAACCTATAGAGATAAGCCTGCCTCTGCCTCTCGAGTGCTGGGATTAAAAGGCCGGTCCTTGGGTGCAAGGTTCAGGTCCATTTCACCACAGCCATCTGAAGTTGATAGATTTCATTCTTTGACACTTTTATGCGTTAAAAAAAAAAATCATTCATGTGTGTGGATACCTATATGTCTGTGTGCCATGTGGGTGCAGTGTCCCATACAGGTCAGAAGAGAGCGTCAGATCCCTTGGAGCTGGAGTTAACAAATGGTTGTGAGTTGTCATGTTGGAATTGACCCCAGGTTTTCTGCAAGAGCAGAAACTGTTGAGCCATCTCTCCAGCCCCTTCACTTTCCATGCTTTTAAGTAGACATAAACACATTCACGCTGCATTAATGTGTTCAATTTTATATATATGCTATACCTTGCCCAGCCCCTGTCAGCTTTTTTTTTTTTCTTCATTTTTTTGTGTTCTTTTGGGGAGGGCATTGTTTTTTATTACATTTACTTAATTTGTTGTGTTGTTTACACATGCTTGCTTAGGTCTATGTGTAGAAGTTAGAGGACAACTTGCTGGAATTGGTTCTCTCCTTCTTCCGTGGGTCCTGGGCATTGAATTCAGCTTGTCAGATTTGTGGGCAAATGCCTTTACTCTGAGCCATCTCACCAGCCCAGGGTGTTGGGTTGAACTACTGGATATTAGTCCACTATAAAACTGTACAAGTTCATTCATCCTTCTATTAGTGGACATTTGGACATTTCTCCAGTTAATTCATCCATTTAAACTTTTTACCATAGTTGGTTTCCATATAACATTACTTACTTACTTAATTAATTAATGTTACTTGTCCAGTCCCTGTGTGTCTCTCTTGAGACACCTAAGAGACCCTTGAGTGGAGAGCATGCATATGAATTTTATCCTCCTCTTGGTATCTTTTACTTTGCATCCCATTATCTATAGCCTTTTGGTGGCTTGAATAAGAAATGTCCCTTGTAAGCTCATGTTTTTGTACACTCGACTCCCAGTTGGTGGAAATAACTGATACATGCCTCCTTTCTATTTCTTTTCACCTAATTTGAGCCTTAAATCCCTTGCCTATCTGATGTGTAGAAAATGGTTTCTATGTTTGACAATTAGTGCTACTTTTTGTATATATTGTACTTTTTTTTAAATTGATGCTGGGCATGGATCCCAAAGCCTCACCACATAATGCTAGGTAAGCAAGGTACCACTCTGCTCCACATCAGCTTGCATCTTATGTTTTTATATGTCTGATATACCTGTGAACCTGACTTCATCTCAGCTGGCTTTAGAGCTACACACTCAATCACTGACCAAAACACAAACAAAAAACCCAAGAACATGATTGTCAATGCTGGGTCCTCATACCATGGACTGGTATTCCTCCCTGTGTGTCTTTCCAGGCATCTTAAGCTGCTAAATCACAGAGGACAAATGCTTCCTCTTTATTTCACCTGCCATTTTCAGGCTTCTGGGGTGATGGACTGTAGACTAGATAGTTCCTTCTTAGTTGGGGGCTGCAGAGATTAATCTCCTCCATTCTATACTTGTCTCTTTTTCCTGGGCAGTTCATTTAGCCAGAATATTAAAAACAAATGGAGAGATGGTGCCATAATGAAGAGCACTTGCTGTGTTTGCCGAGGACCCAGGTTCAGTTCCCAGCCCCCCCACTAGGTGGCATACAACCACCTATAACTCCAATTCCGAAGGACCCCACTCCCTCTTCTGGCCCCTGCAGGTACTACACACACATGAAGGCACATACAGACAAGCAAGCACACACCATACACATAATTATAAAATAAACCAAATAACCAAAGAATGTGTGGGAACTCTACTTCCTACTTAAAATTGTTGTGAACTAAACAAACAAACAAAGCCCACTTAAAAACATCTATGCAAAACAAACTCATTCTCATTCTCTGTCTGACAGGATCTCCACCCTGTGTAGCCAGCCCAGGCTGGTCTTTAAAACTCCATCCTCCTGAGTGTGGGGATTACTTGCATGTGCCACTTTACCAGGCATATCACAACAGTTTTCCATAAATAGAATTAGTTTCAATGAAATAGTGCTTAACAGTGTAAAGGATCTCAAATGTTTGTATTTTCATGCTATTGAAACATACCTCCTTTCAGTAATAACCAAGTGTCTTGAGATGGAGCATATTATTCTTGACATTTGAAAGGCTCTGAGCCTTGGAAAACTAACTTGTATATATAAATGCATTGTTTTGTCTGCAAAGCATACTCTAGGCCCTGTTCTGAGTGATTCAGTCTGATCTCAGAGTACAATTTGCTGACTTATGTGCGAACCACAGAACATAAAACAGGAGATTATTAAAATACTATGAGCCTCTTCCCTTTTAGATTGTTCATGAAATCCTATCTATCAAAAGGCTTATATCTAACACCAGGAATATTTTAAGTTTCCTTCTGTTCTTGCTTCCTTGTAGTGCTGTTACAAGTGACAAGTTTTCACTGGGAGTTATGCTTCTGAACATTTTACTTGTCTTAACATTTTGCTGTGAAAAGTGTAGAGTTAGAAAACTATATCAGGTTTATTCAGCCCAGTAATACTTCAAACAAATCTAGTTATGTGCCTTAGAGTCTGCTAGACAAGGATGCCATTGAATTCAGCTTTTAATCTGGAGTGATTCATAACTCTCATACTCAACTATTCTTCCAGTGGCTGACATTGTCACTAAACATGCTTACATGTTGCTTACTCAATTCCTTAGTTTTCTGTGTTATGTTAAAATTTAAGAATTAAATTTTAGTAATTTTAAAAACAAGTGAAAAGAATTTAGTGTCTAGTTGCAGGCCGGTAAAAGTTGAGAAGTCTCTGCTCCAGTAAGACATGAATGAGCACCTGAGAGATGGAGAGCTCAGTACCTCCTGCAGCAGGTACCCCATCGAAGGAAGACCATTCTTCCAGCGTTTATGTATTATGCTGTAGGTTGGACCTCTTTTAACTTGATCACAGAAAAAGAAAAAATGAATTTTCTATCCTGGTTCTTCTATTGGCTTATCAATGTAGTTAGCATTTTCCATATACATTTGGTGCATTCTCCAGTGGTTATAGAGCTGAAGTTGGCACAGATAAGATGGTGCCATCTTACTTTTGAGCCTGTCCTTAAACCATTGAGTTTTGAGGATTCTCGTTGTGAAATTTTGTTTCAGGAATGTGTATATCTAATTCTTTTCTCATTGCTCCTTAAGAAAAATAGCCAGCAAAGGTGAAATTTAGTTAAACCAGTATAATCATCACTTATTTGTGGCACTAGGTACCAACCCAGGACTTGTGTATGTCTGGAATCACTCTACTAAGCCATCCCTAGCCCTATCTAAAATTTCATATCAACATTTGACTGACAGAAAAATTAGTAAGCTTTACATATTTTCATTGTTGGAAATTCTGTATATATTTTACACCTAAAGCACAACTCAGTCAGGCTTGGTGGTATTCCCCATTCATCCTAGCACTTTGGAGGTGGAGACAGAGGCAAGAGGGTCTTGAATTCTAGGCCTGCCTGGATACTAAATAAGATTGTCTCAATGTAAGTGCTTAAATATTCATTGGGCATATTTGACTTGTACTTAGATACCATGACTGTGGTTTAAAAAGTAGGTTCTCATACCCAAGTTTCCCTAATACATTTAACAGATTTATTAGCAATGGAATGTAGAATTTTAAAGTTGTTAATTAAAATGAAATAGAATTTAAAATACAATTCTTTAGCCATATTTAAAGGAGTCACTAAACTGTATGTGGTTAGTGGTGGCCTTATTGGACCAGCCATATACGTTATGAATGTTTTATTCAGTTTGTGGTGGGAAGTTAACTTGAATACTAAGCTGACACTTTAATTCTTTGCACTTCTGCACATAATCTAAGAAGCAGTGCTAAGAATGCCAATTTCTTTTTAATTTGTGTGTGTGTGTGTGTGTGTGTGTGTGTGTGTGGTGTGCGCACACGTGCGCCTATACCTGATTGAGTTTATATGTTACCACATGCATGCAGGAGCCCAGGAAGACCAAAAAAGAGTGTTGGATCCCCCGGAATTGAAATTACAATTATAAGCCCCCATGTGGGTTCAATCAAGTCCTCTGTAAGAGCAGTACTCTTAGTTGATGACCCATCTCTCCAGTTTCTTTTGTAATACTAAGATGCTTTTTAAAGCCAGATTGTACCACTCTTTTTAAGATGTGGCTGTACGTATCAATAATGTAGTCCCTTTCTCATAGTAGCTCACATAGTGTTACTGAATTATAATGAATTTGTGATGAAGAGGATTTTCTTAATTTTGACAGACAAGTTCCTATAGAGATGGATTATTTTAATTTTTACACCTCCTGTTCTCACTTTTAAACAATGCATTGGAAATTGAGGCTTAAGCATTGGAACAATTGAACAGCACCCCACCTTTGTATACACATTACAATTCAATTTGAGTCTTTTCATGTAAATCCTTAGAGAGGAGGCAATTATTGCTGTGGTAACACTTGAAATGATTCTGGCATACAGAAACTCCTCTTTTGTGAATGAAATTGGATGGTATTTGCTTATTGGAGATCTTGAAATAGCTTAAAGGCCCAACACACGAAGGAACAAGGTAACTTAGAAGTGTTAACTGAGTGTCACGCGTTGTGTTCCGGTGTCCCATGCCATCCTTAAAGCAGTTCAGGTGCTACCACTTCTCCTGAGCCACACTGCCAGGCTGTTGGAGGCGTGGTGTTGGAGTCTGGTTTTGCCTCTTTCTCTATGGCCTTTGGTTAGTTGCTGATTTGTTCCTCAGTTTTATCACTTTTCATTTTTTGCTGAATGAATGGAAAAAGCCAAAACCACTTACTTTATTTGAAAAAATAAATAAATAAAAGGATTTTTGCCTAGCTGGTCTCAGGCAAGCTAATCCTTCATGGTAAGAAAGAGTGAGCTGTGTGAAGAATGTTTCAGGCAGGGGACCTCTTCAAGGGACCTTGAGCTTGGTCTGTGCTTGGAAAGAAAGGCTTGTTGGGCTGAAATCCTACAGACGAGGGAGAAAAAGTAGTGCATCAGCTTTGGTCACTGTGACAGACTAGCAGAGTTAGTCGTTTAAAGAAAGAAAGTTCGATTTTGGCTAATGGTGTCTGTCCATGATTGTGGGGCCCATAGCACTTAGGTCCATGGTAGCACAAAAGCATCATGATAGAAACGTACGGGGTGGAGGATGGGGGATGGGGGCTGCCAGGAAGCAGAGATTAAAGAGGCGTGGCCTGTGTCTAACCTACTTCCTCCTATTGACCCCACCTCCTAAGATCCACTGAAGTATGCATAGATGGACAGTCCCTTCAGTTTCTCAGGTCTTTAAAAATTAAATTTGGGAGCTACTCATACCTCAGCTATTTCACTCCTATTTAGTTGTTAATGCTCTGCCTGATAACACTGATTCATGTTAAATTTAAGTTCATTTCTTTAAAAGAAATGTTATCTTGTGCTTAAACTTTTATACATTTGCACCATTTCTTCAAAAATAGTGTGATTTGTAAAATTGCCAAGTCAAAATCAATTGGAGTGGTCTGTACAGCAGAAACAACAGGGTGAATTGATAACCTGAAAACCAGGAGAGATTACTTGCCAACTAGTCACCCAACAAGGGAGTAGTGTCCAGAATATATTAACTCAGGAACAAAGTCCCAAATGATCTGATTACAAGGAGCAAATGGTGTCAGGTGTGGTGGCACACATCTATAATTCCCTCATTTGGGAGGCTAAGAGGGAAGACTGTGAATCCCAGGCAGGTCTAAAAAAGGTAGTGGTGGAGTGTTATCAAATATAGTAATTAGATATTAGTTGATTTCATGTCGTTTTTGTGACTAGTGTTGCGGTAAACATGCGTGTTTACCAGACATCTCTTTGACAGGCTGATTTGATTTCTTTTGTATGTATAACTAGTGGGATAGCTACATTGTGGGAGTTCTATTTTTACTGTTCTGAGGAACCTCCATATTATTTTCCATAATGCTGCACACATCCGCATTCCCACCAATGATATGGGGCAGTCACCTTTTTCCACATCTTTGCCAGCATGGATGTATTTAGGCTCTTGATGGTGAGTGTGACGGATGGTGTTTGGTTGTGGTTTACATTTCCCTTTTGACTAATACAGTCATTTTTTCATATAATTGGCCATTTAACCTTTGAGAAAGGTCTGTTTAGCGCCCCCCGCCCCCTTAAATCAGATTTCTGCTGTTTTTCAGTTGGGTCACTTGTCTCTTTTGGATCCTCGTCCCTTGTTGGATGAATGGCTTGCTAATGTTTTTTCATACTCCGTTGGATGTCTCTTCACCTTTGTATCCTTCGTTGAACAGAAACTAATTGGTTTGATTAACCCCATTTGCCTGTTTTCTGTGAAACGTCTGCTCAGTGTCTTGAAGGTCACCCCTGTGTTTTCTAAGTTTCATGGTTTGGGGTCTTTGATGCAGTTTGACTTGATTTTTATGTGATGAGAGATGGGGTCTAGTTTATTGTTTTGTGTACAAATTTCCACATTTCCCATCGTCATTCACTAAAAACTATCCTTCCTCTAATGTAGGTTTTGGGTGCTTTTGTCAGTGATTAGTTAGCTATAGATTATGGAATTATTTCTGGGTTCTCTGTCTGTTCCATTGGTATGCATGTGTGTGCTCTTATGCTAGCACCATGCTGTTTTGCTTATTTTTTCTTTGTAGTATGTTTTGAGATATGAGCTATGTGTCTGTTTCTCACTCTGTAGACCAGGCTGGCCTCGAACTCACAGAGATCTGCCAGGCTCTGCCTCCCAAGTGCTGGGATTAAAGGCATGCGCCACCACTGCCAGGCTCCATTTACTCTCGTGTAGCTTAGGCTGGCTTCATACTCAGTGTGTAGCCAAGGCTCTATTTGAACTGCTGATCCTCCTGCTTCCAGTTCCCATGTGCTGGAATAGCAGGCATGTGACACTGTCGCCATCTTCCTTTGTCTGTTTTGTGAAGAAAACCTTTGCTATTTGGGTAGACATTGCGTTGACTCTAAGTCTGCTTTGATAGTATGGACACTTTGCCAACACTTGGAACCCATGAGCCTTTCTGCACTGTTTTTTTCATGGTGGTGTGTAGTCTCCATTGTTCTGGCTTCCATGGTTTGTGATTAGCATTGTATATAATAGTCCACTCCCTTGGCTAGATGGAGGCCTAAGGGGTTTGGTTTTGCTTTTGCTTTTGATGGTGTAGTGCCGGGGGTAGAGAGAGGCCTTGTGCCTGTTAGGTAGGGTTCTGTCACCCGATGAGCTTCCAAGGGACTATTGTTGCTGTCCTTGTTTCTGGCTTTTTGTTTTGGCAGTGGGGATTGCTTTCTTGATTCTTTTTGTTTTTTCTTTTTCCCTTTTTGCTCTGCAGCTTCACTATTGGTACATAAAAATGCACTGGTTTTGTATACTGTTTTGTTTTTTTAAAACTGAATTCATTTGGCAGTTTGGTAGTCAGACTTTGATGGAGAGAATCACGTTGTTACAACAGAATATGCACTTCCCCTCCCCTGTCTGCAGTAGCTCTTTCTCTCACCTTGCTGCTCTGGGTGAGACCACATTCTGGGTAGGAATGGTAAATGCGTGTCCTTGTCTTATCCCTGATTTTACAGGGAATAATTTTTGCTTTCTCCTCTTCAAGATGATGTAAAGACATTTTTACTTTTTCAAATATTAGCAAACCCATGAAACATTCTCTCTACTTGGTAGAACTAGCAGACACCTCATTTTAAGTAATGCCTTTAAATGTTTTTAGCTGCACAATCAAATGGGCCCATGGCAACAACTTAGATCACGCAAACTTTTAAATGTGTTGTTTTGTGGAGCATTGATTTCTTAGTCATGCTCTTGAGTATTGATTACTATATATATATGTATCTCTTGCATAGCATTTATCCTGAAATTTATGTGAAACATGATGCTCACATATTAGGCAGTTAGAAAACCATGTTAATAAGTTTAAAGACAAAAATGCTATTAAACTTTTATTGGTTAAGTAAACATCTAGTTGGCAGCATTACAATTCTAGCTCGTGGGTGGAGGATTAAGATGCGTAGGGCCAGTGTAGACTGAGAAAGATACTAACAGGATGGGAATGGAGGTAGATGATAGAATGCCTGCTTAGCATGTAACAAGGCCTTGGGTTTGATCCTGGTACTGCATAAACAAAGTAACAATTTAAAAATATCCACTATCCGCTCTTGTTCTTTTGGGGGAAGTCCAGAGCAGGAGTCAACTAACAGAGAGACAGTATCGGATAGCTAATACTACAATAATAGAAAAACTATAGTCTTCATCAGTACATGGAGGATCATGCAAATTTTGGTTTTAGAGCTGATGATGAAGGACAAATAAGAGCTGCCTTCCCAAAGGAGGATCTGAGCTGACCCTGAATGAGGGCAACCAGATGAGAGGAGAAACTATGTAGCACCACAAGAGAATGTGAGGTGTTCAGGGATGCTTACTAATGAGTTCAGCAGCTCCTAAGTAGCAAGGAGAACTTCCGCTTGGTCTGCGGCATAGGTCATCCCAGCTACACTTGTGCTGTTCTAAAGTGACTCAGGACTTTTGTGATTGGAAATTGGTGGTGAATTTAATACTGTTTGTTCGGCTTTCTCTCTTTTTCTGTTTTTATTTTTTAACTAATTCATTTATTTTTATTTTTTAAGATGGTTTCTCTGTGTAGCCCCAGCTGTCCCAGAATTACAAATGGTCTCTAGCTGTCTCTGCCTTGAGTGCTGGGATTAAAGGCATGCGCCACCATTCCTGGCTTCGCTTGGCTTTTTGAATGAAGTAGTATTGAAACAGAGTTAGCTTGAAACATTTTGTGGCTCACTGGTATCTGATGCGGTAACTGCAGCTACAGTGTGGTGTGGTGGCCCTTAGCTCCTTGGCCAGGCATCTTTAACCAAGGGCATTAATCTGTAAAACTGCGCTTAATACCTGCAGACATTTTCAGTTCATCAGGATATTGGAGAATCCCTGTGTGTTTCTTGACTAAGATATACTGGGAAGGGACAGGTTTTAGGGTGAAACATACTTACTCACTTGCTAATCTGGCCATGGCTTTCTTCCTTGTGGGTGATAGCTTCCTAAAGTAGTGTACTTGAACCTTTTATTTTTGAGATTATAATATAATTACGTTTATTCCTTCAACCGTCCCCTGTACCCCTCCCTGCTCTCCTTCAAGTTCACGGCCTCTTTTCATTGTTGTTGCATGCATATCCATACATGTTCTTCAATGTCACCTGCACAGTCTGTGTAAAGGTATTCGTATGTATGTTTTCAGGGCTGTTTAGCACTGGACAACCAATTGGTGTGCTCTTCCCTGGGGAAGGCCACCTTTCTCTCTCCCAGCTTCCCTCAGTTTGCTATAGTTCTTTGTGTAGGGTTGAGGTCCCATGGGCTTTTCCCCATCCAGTTTGGCATGTCCATCAGACGTGGCATCATCCTTGTTCGGCTCACATTTGGGCAGTCATGTTGGTGAGACTTTTGAATGTAGCTTCTAACATGACTAGGAGACACAAATCTCACAGCAAACCCCCTGATACTGACTCTTACAGTCTTTTCATCCCTCTACCACAAAGTTCCCTGAACCCTACGTGCGAGAGTGTTTTATAGATGTATTCATTGGGACTAGGCTCCACAGCTCTGTATTTTGATTGGTTGTGGTTTTCTGTCATGGTCTCTGTTATAAAGAGAAGTTTCCTTGATGAAGGGTGAGGACTATACTTACCTATGGGTATAAGGACAAATATTTAGAGTGTAGTTAGAGATTGTGCTGTTTTAATAAAGTAGTGGTTGTAGATTCTCCTCTAAGATCCATGACTTCACTAGCACCCGAGTAGTTAGCTGGATTTCCAGACATGGTTTCCTCTTGTTGAGTAGGTCTTAAGTCCAATTAGAGAGCTGTTGCTTACTACCAAGGTGTGCATGCCACTGCTGCACCCTTAGGTTATCCTGGCATGCTGGTTATTGTGGTTCATGGGGGATTTATGGTGCCTTTAGCAGTAGGGACTTACCTTCCACTTCTGGGGGCAACCAAGGGCATCAGCAATAGGCTGTCTGTTTGGGAGTCTTTTGGACAGCCTGGCCAACAACTCAAAGGCTTCTTAGGTCTGGTATTGAGGGTTTTGTTAGGTATCTTTGGCTCTTAGAGGGAGCATTGTCAGCCCAGATGTGAACAGTTCATTAAAATTATGTATGTATATTTATACTGAGTATATTTAAAATGTTTCTCTCATCCATCTCTTTTTTGAGCATTTCTTTGCTATTTTTAAAAAGAGGTGTGTGTGTGTGTGTGTGTGTGTGTGTGTGTGAGAGAGAGAGAGAGAGAGAGAGAGAGAGAGAGAGAGAGAGAGAGAGAGAGAGAGAGGTGTGCAGATGCTCATGGAGGTTAGAAGAGGCTGAGATTCCCTGAAGCTGGGTTCCAGGTGGTTGTGAACCATGCAGTGTGGGTCCTGGGAACTAAACTGGATCCTCTGCAAGAGCAGTGAATATTCTTAACTATTAAGACATTTCTTCAGCCCTGTGGCATTGAAAATTATTTGGTTATTTCTTTCTTTGGGGGGTGTGTGTGTGTGTGTGTGTGTGTGTGTGTGTGTGTGTGTGTGTGTGTGCGTGTGTGCATGCATGAATACCCGCCATGGTACACACATGGAGGACAGAGAACAGCTTGTAGGCATTAGTTCGTTCCTCCTACCATGTGAATTCCATGGATTGAACTCAAGTGGTCAGTCAGACTTGGTAGCCAGTACCTTTACCTGCTGAACAGTCTTGCTGGCCCCTTTCTTTGCTCTTTAACCACCTAATATATTATTTATTTATTTTAGTTATCATGCAAAATACTAGGTTTCGTTATGGCAGTTGGAAATGAATTTTCTTGTTCTTGCTCGCACCCTTCCATTGTTTCTCCAGTTTTTGTGCCCTCCACCACTGGTAACGTCCTTTCTGTTTCCATCGCACAAGGTTCCGATGCCCTGTCCCCTCCTCACACTCCCTTTCCGCTTTATCATCCCATTTCTAATTGCATAACCTATGTACATACATATACCCGGACATTCATATATGAGCGAGAACTGCAGTATTTGTTTTTCTGAGTTCAGCTTACCTCATGTAATATAGTAGTGTCTAGATCCATCATTTTTTTTTTTTGGAAATATTGAATTTTCATTTTTACGGCAATGGAAATTCCATTGTACACATACTACATTTTCAATGTCTATTTATCTGTTGATGGTACCACTAAATATTCACGAGAAGAGAGAGAGAGTTATTTACCAGATGCCCCAGTTGTAGTGAACAGCAAACAGGGAATCTCTGATTGAGGAGATAATCTGTTCTCATTACCACCCTGCCCTCTGCCCTTTGTAGTGTACTCCATAAACTTGTTCCTTTTTTCTATAAATAAACAAATTCCCGTTCATTGGTATTTTGCCTGCATGTATGTCTGTGTGACTGTGTGAGGGTGTTGGGTACCCTAGAACCCTAGTTACAGACAGGATTGAGCTGCCATTGTGGGTGCTGGGAATTGAACACAGGTCCTGTGGGAGAGCAGCCAGTGCTCTTAACTGCTGAGCCATCTGTCTCTCCAGCCCCCAAATATAAGTATTAACTTGTCCAATAACCAAAGCCTTTACTGACAACCAACAACGAGGCTTGCTGAAGAATTGAAGATGCTGTAACTGGATCTTCTGGTTAATAATTGTAATAATTAGTGTGCACTGACTGAATGGCGTTGCGAAGCACTGCATTCCAGTGCTTGGCGTATGTGGTTCCACCTATCCTCTTGAGTTAGACAAATGAACAGCTCTGACCGCCCTGGGGGATGCTAGAGGATGCCGCAGGATGTTGCTCCTCTGCAGAGAGAGATCTTCTAAAGTGAAGCATTCCCAGTTCTGCTTAGGGGACAAGTGTAACCAGTTTTGTTTGTTTAAGGCATTTTCTCAACTTCTTTGAAGAACATATTCTCAGTTAATTGCAAATGTGTCAGAATGATGGGGGCCAGAGTTGCTTTTCCTGCTCTCCATAAGCTTCTCCAGTTCTCACTTCACTTTTTTTCCAGTAGTCAGTCCTGCTTCCGTAAGGGGTAAAATACAATGTCTTCTTTTAATCCACCTGGAAAAATTAAGCCTTTGGTTAATTTGCTTAAGTTGAGCTGTTTTGCATGAAATTTTGACTTTTCATTTTTATTGCTTTGAGTCTTTGAAACAAATATATATTTTCAATAAACAATGCCAGGTTTGGTGGTGCACACCTGTAATCCTAGCACTTAGGATGCTGAGGCAAGATAATTATTAATTTGATGCTAGCCTAGGCTATATAATGAAACCCTGCCTCTGTGTGTGTGTGTGTGTGTGTGTGTGTGTGTGTGTGTGTGTGTGTGTGTGTGTGTGTTAGCAGTTTGTTTCCCTCAAAATTGCTTCCTTGCCATCAGAAATAGTCAGCCATAAATAGATTAAATACTCAATGTGAAATCTTTGCCCTTAGAGGCATTAATCTGTTTTTTGCATAGTATAATAACTGAAGTTCCAAGTGACATGAGTCATTTAAAAAACTATTTCCCAAGACAGAAAGTTATGTAATATATTTTTATAAATTTGTTTGCCCAAAACATACTATTTTAGTATTAAGTCAGTTTTATGTACTGCGACTTCTTAAATTTCTTAAAAATCAAATTAATAATTTATTTTCTTATTGGCTCAGATTTCCAGTGTTCCAGCTCGTGGTGACGGTGACCACGATAGAAGGCAGGGAAGAACCGCTGGCCCAGCTGTTACTGGCCCCCCTGTCTCCCTAGAACAGCTGGAGTAGGGAGTTTGTAACGCAGGGTCAGACCTCAGGGTGCCTGGGAGTCTGCCTTCCTTTTTGTCTGGTCACTTACTCTCTTCTTTTCAGTAGGATGACTAAGCTGGAAAGATCAGAAGACTCTGGAATTCCAAAGTCAAGGGGCAGAGAGATCTCTATGGCAGGGCGGGCATTCAAGGGGGGGGGGATCACACTGATTTCACTCAGCTCCCCATTGAATTCCCATCTTTCTTTTCTGGTCCTGATGGAACCCTGGTCTTTTCCAACCCCCTCTTAACCGCAGTGGAGCTGTATGAGGGGCAGAGTCGGAGGGCTCAGCCCTTAGGCAGCTCTGCAGCACTATCATGTCCAGCAGCCCAGCTGTTAGCCCTGCCTCTGCCGGTCCTGGGCAAGGCAGGGTCTAAACAAAGGGACCTCGACCCAATCTGAAACTCCCTAGCTCCTTGGAGAAACTGCTATGAGAAGGAGCCACTGACTGTTCTGTCAGTTTACAGTTAATTTACAGTTCTGTGTCTGCTCTGCAACAGCCCACTTTTCAGACACTTTAGACTCTTAGAAAAACCAGGTTTTAGAAATTAATAATTTTCTTAGGTAGCTAACTGGCTTTTATTCTGCTTTCTTTAATTAGGATTAAAGTGTGGTGGATTTGAATAGTGGGGCCGAGGTGAGGTGTCCTACTTGAGTGTAGCAGTGAGAAATGAACCTTTCTAATGTTCGGGTTTAGGGTGGCCTCCCGTTGGTGACAGTCATGTTCAGGTTTGGACTGGTTCAGTGGTTACTGTAAAGCCTCAAAACTTGATGACTTAAGTTTTAAAGATTGCCACTCACCCTTATAGTAGAGTTGAGAGACCTGTTCTTTCAGGTGAGTCTGCCATTTCCAAGATTCTGCCCAGTGTCTACATTATCAGTAGTGACTGTTTGAGGACCATGTACTTCATGAATCTTGAATATTGATTGAAGATTTATTTTATGTATGAGTACCCTATCTGCATGTACAACTTTTATACTATAAGAGGGCATTGGATCCCACTATAGTTGGTTCTGAGCCATCATGTGGTTGCTGGGAATAGAACTCAGGACCTCTGAAAGAGCAGCCAGTGCTCTTACTTAACTGCTGAGCCATCTCTCAAGCTCCATCCACCCCCCCCACCCCCCCACCCCACCCCCCAGTTGGTGAGTTTATAAATGCTCCATCAAAAGAAACTCAAGGCAAGCATATTACTCACTGGGCTTGAAACAAGGTCCACAGCAGCTGTTCTGACACAGGGCGGAGTGTGGATTCCTGTTCTCCAGTGGTTCCTAGTCTGGAACCTGGAGAAATTTCAGCTGTGAACTCCATAGCTTTTTAAGGTAGTCAGAGCTCTTGTGGAGCAGAGTCTATTTTTGCTCTCAGATTCTTTCCAACTTTGCAGCAACTTAGTGTTCCCTGGGTCAGAGAATTTTCAGTGGTCTGTATTGTTTCAGCTCTACAGACTTGAAGTCTAAAATGGAATTTGATTTAACTTTATTTAAAATAAATTTACAGGCTCTTGACTGCTGAGCAGTTAAATATTGAGTGCTGAAAAATGAAACTGATAGGAGAGGTCTTTTTTCTCTCCAATCTTTTCTTAAAAGAACCAGACAGGCCCTGCCTGGCGTTTCTTCTGAGATGAAAGCCTTCAGGCTGGGATGGGTAGGCCTGGACAACCAGCCTTTTTGTTGGGGAAGCATAGTGACTCTCCAGACTCCAGTGTTTGGCCTGCGACAAGACTGGCCTTGGTGTCTCAGGGCACAGAGGCCTCAGGTGAGTCCACACAGTGGTCCAGACTGCAGGGGGGGGTCTGCCGTAATGCTGTCGGCCTCTTCTGTGACCCTGTGGAGTTGGGCTTAAGAAGCCATGAAGGGCCCATAGGTTGTGCCAGGTGTCTGTGGCACAGATCCTTGCACTCAAGCCACCAGAATTTGTAAAGGACTTTACTCTTCCGTCACACCTCACAGGTGAAGAAGTAAACACAGCAGAGAACTAAAGTCGTAATCCTATTTCAGCGAGGTTTAGGGCTAAATTTTAACAAGTCACCTGGATCTTGTGAATGTAGGTTCTTAGGCTCTGCTCAACATATTGTCAAACCCCACATATTGTGGCTTAAAAACCAGCACAGGTGATGTTTCTGGTAGAAAAGGCTCAGACTCTGCCCAGGTTGGAGCCAGCAACTTCACTACAGCTACAGAATCGTTTCCTTTGTTTTCAGTTACAGCACACGGTTGATTTCTAAATCAGTTTCCAGCTTTGTTTGAGAGACTTAGATACGTTGGGTATATTCAGATACTGGTTGAATAAATAGGAAGCTTCCAGTGTTGCCCTCTGATAATTGGGCAAGCACTGAATGGACTCAGTAGGTATTTAAAAAATACTAACGGATGAGAGCACATGAAGATGGGAAGGAAAAGTTGTGGGAGGATGGGGAGGAGTTGGAGGCAGTGGGGGATGAATGGACTCAAACATTATATGAATGGTAAACTTTAAATAAACTATTTTAAAAAGAAAAGCTTGGTTGTTGGTTAAAAGAAACTTAGATGTCAGCATTATTGTAGACTAGAGAGGTACTGGAGTCTGTTTTTCTAGTTCTTCCTTGATGATATTTGAACATTATTTTCCACTTCTTGCAAAGATTAGAAAGTACTACCAAAGCATTGATTCTTAAAAATATAATAAGTGTGCATGTGTAATAAGAATGTAATATAGTATAGTATATAGTTTTTGTTAGTTTTTTATTCAGTATTAATTTTCTGGCTGCCACTGTATTAAAGTGTGCTGTTCATTAAAGGAATTGCATTTATAAGAAAAATGTGTGGATTTGGTTGGCTACATTGGAGGAGCTTGTGAGTAGATGTGGATTAGGTAGGACTGCAGTGTATGTTAACATTTGGATGATGAAATGCCAAACTACCTTACTAATCAATGCTAGGTCCCCAGTATATATCCCACTCCCCTCGCTTCTTGCAGGCATCTTTTCCTCTTGTATTTTTGTGACTGGGTCTCACTGATGTAGTCCAGGCTGGCCTTGAACTGGTGATCTTCCCGCCATAGCTGTCAAACTGCTTGCTTGGATAGAGGCATGTACTAGCACAGCCAGCTTCTTTCACGTGTGTTTAAGTAGCAGTTGATTACAGAGCATTCCCATCACCCCTAAAAGAAAACGGCCAGTTTGCAGTCAGTCCCTTTCCTCTTCCCTTGGTCCTGGAAACCGCTAGTCTACTTAGAGAGTCGCCTTGGGGGACATGTGATATAAATAGACTGATGCTGCACGCAGCCCTTTCTCTTTGGCTTCTTTCTTCTGAGTGTGATGCTTCCTGAGGTTCATTTATGCTGTAGTGTGTCAGTTCCTCATTTTTGCTTTATTGTGTGGATGGACTGCATTTAAAAATCCCTTCGCTTAATGGATTTGGGGGTGGTTTCCAGTTTTTATCTGTGTGAATAACGGTTCTGTGGACATTTGCAAGTGTTTGTTCACATGGGCACGTTTTAATTTTTATTACTTTCATATGTATACCAAGAACTGGAATTCTTAGGTCATCTATTAACTCCATATTTAGCTCTTTGAGAATTGCACGTGTGTGTGTGTGTGTGTGTGTGTGTGTGTGTGTGTGTGTGTGTGTGACAGAAGCTGTGTTGAGTGTCATTATCACTCTCTGCCATGTTTTTGGAGACAGAGCTCTCTGAACCTGTCCCTTGGTGTTTGATCTGCCAGCCCCCAGGATCTGCAGGTCTTGGGTGCCCCTAGTCAGTCCTGGATTGTTAGCACAAGCCATCATGAGTGCCCGGGATGTGGGTTCAGGTCAGCTCAGTCTTTCTTTTTAAGCCATCCCAGTAAGTGTAATTTCTGATTTGCATTTCTCTAATGACTACTGATGGAGAGCAATTTTCCCCACATGCTTATTGGTCATTTGTGTCCTGGGATGTTCTTTTGAGAAATGTCTGCTCATATCCATTGATCACCCTTTAATTGGGTTCTTTTTTTGTTACTGAGTTGAAAAAATTCCTCATATTCTGAGTTAAAATTTCTTACGATTTGCAAATCTGATTCTGTAGGGTTTTCTTCACTTTTTATGTACTTTGCCCCTTATATAATTGGTATTAATTTTGTGTATCTATTTTTGCATTATTTATTAAATCTTTTTTTTAATTATTTTTTATTTTATGTGCATTGGTGTTTTGCCAGTATGTATGTCTGTGTGAGGGTGTTAGGTCCCCTGGAACTGGAGATACAGCTAGTTGTGAGCTGCCCTGTGGGTGCTGGGAATTGAACCCGGGTCCTCTGAAAGAGCAGTCAGTGCTCTGAGCCATCTCTCCAGCTCCCTGTTTATTAACTCTTTAAACGTGTGCTCCTTGCTTTAGAAAAGCTAACGTAAGCTAAGGTAGTTAAAGCAGCATACCGAATGGTGGCTGTGGGAGTTGGTGTCCGTAGCGCATGACGATGGACAGAAGACAGAGAGGTTCAAGATCTTTCAGCATCAAGAGCTTGTTTAACTCCTTGATCCAGAATAACAAGTAATAATAACATGACTAAGGGTTATTTTTCTGCTTAGCATAATTCCCAGTTAAACTGTTATGTTCATTATTAACAGTAAAACCTTTTCATTCTAATCTCAATTTATAATTTAAATATTTTATCAATGAAATAGATGTATGTGTACATATGCCTGTGAGAGAGAGAGGGGTGTGGGGGGTGGGGAGGCCGGAGGTCAACCTCAGGTGTTGTTTCTCAGAAACTGTTCATCTTGTTTTTGAGACAGTCTCTCATTTGGTATTTATGGATTAGCCTTGGCTGGCAGGCCGCTAAGCCCAGGTCTTCTGGTTACTGCCTTCCCAGTATTGGGATTACAAGCGGACTAGCATGCCCAGCTTTTGCTGTGGGTGTCGGGTATCGAACCCAGGTCCTTTTGGCTTACATAGGAAGCACTTCATAGACTAAGCTTTTCCCTCCACGTGGTAAATAGAAATTAAAAGCAAGCAGTTACTGAATATTGATTAGCACTTTGAGATCTTTACATAGTGCTTTTTTTGTGAGAGAAAGAAATGTTATAGGACTGCAGTTTTTCCAGCTAAGAAGCTGAAACCATCTGTTCTGCTTCATGAAAAGATTTTCAGGTGTTATTAATATACAGACTAGGAGAACGATCTCAGTTAAGGCTCTAAGAAACCTGTAAGAAAAACAGTTCAGGGTTGGTGTGCAGCTGGGTCAGTAGAGTACTTGCCCAGCACGCAGGAAGCCTGGTATTCAGTCCCCAGCACAGCGTTAACGAGACAGTGTCAGACGTCTGTAACCACAGAACTTGGAAGGTGGGAAGAGAAAGGTGAGATATTTATAGTCATACTTGGCTACACAGAGCCTGTGATGATAGCCTGGGATCCACGAGACCTTGTCTCGGAGACAGACTGGGGGGTTGGGAGTGAAGACAATACTCAGCTGTTGAAGAAGCCCTTTTGAGATTTTAGGACACCGAGAAGCTGCTACAGTCAAGACTGCCCCTTACCCCATGTAGTGGCGAAAATGACTTACACAGTATGTGTAAGTCTGAAGTCAGTAATGGTCGTCTAAGTATATGCCAATCTATAGCCAAAATGTGTATTTTATGTTTGAAATTATAATTGTTATAAGCTTTTGGCACATTTCTGTTCTCATTATAGGCCTCAGGAGTTCAGGTTGCAGATGAAGTATGTCGTATTTTCTATGACATGAAAGTTCGGAAGTGCTCCACACCAGAAGAAATCAAGAAAAGGAAGAAGGCTGTCATTTTTTGTCTCAGTGCAGACAAAAAGTGCATAGTTGTTGAAGAAGGCAAAGAGATCTTGGTTGGAGATGTTGGCGATACCATAACTGATCCCTTCAAGCATTTTGTGGGAATGCTTCCTGAAAAAGATTGTCGCTACGCTTTGTATGATGCAAGCTTTGAAACCAAGGAGTCCAGAAAAGAGGAGCTGATGTTCTTCTTGTGGTGAGCACTTAGAACCCCGAGCTTCTGTGGCTCTGAGATCTTGGAGACTAGTGGGGACCAGGATGGTACTGATGGTGTTGGGGTTGAGCCAGGACCATGCATGTGCTAGGTATTCTCAGACCCCTCAAAATGATTTGTATTGAAGCTACTCAGGTTCGTTGTCAAAACATTTGCCAGCTTTTATAAAGTGTTAGTTGTATTAATAGTTTAGCTACATTGTCTACTCGAAAGAACACCATTTTTAGGTAGTTTATTTTGTGGATTCTTAGAACTCGTTTCTAAACTGAAATTCCCTGGTACAGCAAAGCCTCTCCCTCTTCAGCACGTCAAGCTGAGCATCAGCCTGCTCTGCTGGGTACATATTCTTCACTTGGGTATTGGTAGTTTCTTTCTTTTGACAGAGCTGATGCCATTCCTTCCTCATTGTGGTTTGCTATGTGTTCCAGTTAGGTCCCCACTACCTACATAGGGATATTTAAATTTTAATTGTTAAAAAGATACCTCTGTATTTTGAGACAGGGTCTCACTGTATAGTCCAAGCTGGCCTGGAACTCAACAGTAGCTCTTCCTAGTGCTGGAAGTACAGGCGTAGTCTACCATGCCCAGTTAAAATTCACTGTTTAGCTGATTGAATATCTGTGTTTCTAGTTTGTAGCCATATACAACTGACAGACATAGAGCATTTCCATTGTTGCAAAAGACTCAGCCGAACAGTGTTCTCTAGTTAGCATTTTAAAGTGGTTTATTGGCCTTTTCTAGTTATTCTAGTCTTTTTAATTATTTGACATTAAGCCTTAGACAAAAGTCTTGTGTCCAGGCATGGTGACACATACCTTTAATCCTAGCACTTTGGAGAGAGGCAGAAGGATCACTGTGAGTTCCAGGCCAGCCAGGACACAAGGGGTCCGAGACTGCAGGTCAAAAACTTTGAGATTTGAGGGAAGATAATGGTAGATTACACATCACTTCTATTCCACTAAGGCTGTACAGTACTCTGGTAAACCATGGCATTGTGAGTCCTGCAAGCATGAGGTCAGGGAACGTGTAGGAGCGGACAGCTCACCATCCATGGAGAATGGTGTATAAAGAAGTACTGAGGGGCTGGAGCGATGGCTCAGTGGGAAAAGCACTTGTGTTCTTGCAAAGGACAAGGTTTGTTTCCCCAGCAACAACACCAGGTAGCTCAGTTCCAGGGTGTCTGATGTTCACTCTGGCCTTTGTGGACACCTGCGTGCATGTAGTACATACACAGACAAGTAGCCACACTCATAGACATAAATAAAACTTAAAAAGGTAATTATTGATAAGCCTTCAAGTTAGTAGGATTTGGATTTGAATGAGGTGCATTCATTAAACTTTATTTCTCCTATACACTAATTACAGTGTTAAGGCCTGGGGAAACAGCTCTATGAATAAAAATCAGTAAAGTCCCTGCCTTTGGGGAATTCAAAGCTATGTGGCAGGTATGCTGGCTAAATAGGCTTTTAAACTGGGCAGTATTTTCTTTACTTGCTTTTTTTCCTTTTTGTACATTTTTTATTCTTCACTGTTATTGTATATGTTATTGTACATGTGACCATCTATAACATTACCTTCAGAGGTGGGAAATAGAAAACTCGTAGATTCTGAGGCCTGTCTCATCTCCACTGGAGATTGTTGAATATGATGGAGGCTGTACTTTCTCTAAAGCAGTCCTTTCATTCTGGCATCCTCTGTCTAGGGCACCAGAACATGCACCTCTGAAAAGCAAAATGATCTACGCGAGCTCAAAGGATGCCATCAAAAAGAAGTTTCAAGGTATGGACTAGACTCACTTATGAAGTTTTATGGGTATAGTGAATCCCACAATCGGGACTGCAGTGTCTCTAATACTACTTTTCTTTGGAGAGCTTTGGCAACAAAGAAGGGAGATGTGCCCATGTTCCTGACCCTGTTCCTTTCCCATTGGTTGTTCATCACTGTATCGCTGGGTTTAAACTAGGGTCTCACATAGCAGCGGGGTCAGTTGGTTTATGTTATTCGTATTTAATTGTCTGCTGCTGCTTTTGAATGTAGTCGGTGACAAAGCTGTAGAAAGAAAATGTTAGGAAGTGGGGAAGCATTCTCTTACTTCTAGCTTTACTGTTCATTCAGTGGTGTGATTTTAGGTAATTGATTCATCTGGGTCCAAAGGAAAATACACCCACCTTGAGCTGGCCAGTTGTACTTGACTTGCTACTGGGTGGCTGGGGTCTGGATGAAGTGGCCTTGGCCAGGCTCCAGCCAGAAGACATTGGTATGGGGGAAGGAGCATGAGGCACAAGGGCTGAGTGACCTTGGCTAGAACCAGTAACATCATGGGCCTCAGCTCTGGGGCAGGAGGCTTGCTCCGAGTGTTCTGCTGCCACTTCCCTCCTACTGTGATGCCCCAGCAGCTGAGGGAGCTGAGGAAACCAGGGTTTACCCCGTGTTGGTGTCGTTGCTTTTCTGTGACTGGCTTTTGTCATCTGGGAGAAGAACTGGTTCGCCCTAGCTTGTTTTCGTGAGTTAAGGAATCCTGTTTCCTTTCCCAAGCCCTGCTGCCGCTCAAGTCAGTGGGTTCTTCATGCATTTAGGTTGATTTCGGGCCACCATAGTGTGCTCCCTAATCTGTCAACGGACGCTTCAAATGACTTCTCAGCTTCAATACTTGGATGAAACCCAAGAGTTAAGGGGAATTGCTACATAAGACTTGACTTAGGGATATTAAATGATAGACACTTTGAAACTTTTTTTTAGTGGAATCATCAATGGCTTTCTCAAATTAGTCCAAAAATGTCTGAAAACTGACCTGTTGTGCTTTGAGTAAGAGTTTGAGAAATGATCTTCAAATGGTAGACAACTGTTTACAACATAGCAGCTCTGTGCCGAGAAACTGCTGTGTGCGCGCCCACGGGGGATCTAGTTCTGCGGGTGCTGATGGAGCTGTCCTAAGTGTGTCCCGTCAGTGCCACATCTTAAGTGTTCGCTGCCTTAAGCGTGGTGGGTAATGCCACCACAGAGCTGTTTTCTATAGCCGTGTTTTAGTTCATGCTTGCTTTTTTTCTTTTTTCTTTTAAAGATTTACTCTATTTATTTATTTTGGTTTTTCGAGGCCAGGTTTCTCTGTGTATCCCTGGCTGTCGGGGAAATCGATCTGTAGACCAGGCTGGCCTCAAACTCAGGGATTCACCTGTCTCTGCCCTCCAAGTCCTGGGATTAAAGGCATATGCCACCATGCCTGGCTTTTACGTTATTTTTAATTATGTGCACATGTGAGCATCAGTGTGTGGGTTCATGTACATGTGAGTGCAGGTGCTCTCAGTGTCAAGAAGAGGGCACCAGATGCCATGGATCTGGAGTCACAGACCATTGGTTGTAAGCCACACTAGTGCTGTGGACTTATCTCTGGTCCTCTGGAAGAGCAAGAAGCACTCTTAACCATTGAGCTCTGTCTCCAGCCCCCATATTTCTATTTATTTTAAATATCAGGAAAAAATTACTAGGCCTGCCTCTTTATTGAAATATGACGTTAGTAAAGTACATATTATAAATTATTATAGAACTCTGAATGTCCACAGACTGAACATGATGGTTTTTATATAATTACCAGCCCCACAGCCTCTTTCTTGATGCTCACTTTCATTTGTACCATTCCCCTACCTTTTCCTGAACCCCAGTGGTAACTGGTACCGTGGCATCTAACTGGAAACATTAGCTGGGGCTGATTTAGAATTAAATAAACAGAGCCATAACAGGATGTCCACTTGTTTTTCTGGCTGCTTTCAGTCAGCATTATGTTTGTGAGGGGTCATTATTTTGATTCATGTGCTTATACATTATTTCTTCCCACAATTAGATAGCATTCCATGGTCTGTAATATGCAAGGGTCTTTAGCTTGCTACCTTAGAGAAATAAGTAAGCTGCTGCATAATTCTAAATAGAATTTCTTTTTCTCTCTAGGCATAAAGCATGAATATCAAGCAAACGGGCCAGAAGACCTTAATCGGAATAGTATTGCTGAAAAGCTAGGTGGCTCCTTAATTGTAGCTTTTGAAGGGTCCCCTGTGTAGATCATCAGCCAGTGCCACGACTTCAAAGCTTCCATTTAACACTGTCCTTTCACTATAGAAGCAAAGCATATAGATTTAGGCCAGGGTCTCACTGAGGGGAATTTGTCTTGTCATCTTTTAGAGTAAACTAAAAATTCTATAGATGTGTGCAAAAACCACTACCCTATATAAATCTAGCCTCTAAAGTTTTGTTGATGTGGAATTAAATTCTTATTGGCCAAATACCTATTTTCATGAGGTGACCTGTAAAGATTTTGTTAAGCTCAGGATTTTTAATAACACAGTTCAGAAAACAGTACAAGGCAATGTGAAGAGAACTACTAATCTTCGCTAACCTCAGCAGTTTTGTTTCTTTTGCTTAGAAAACTGATTGTAATCTATGCATAATTTTCATCCAAATTCTGTATTTTTCCTTGACTTAAACAAAATGAGATATGATTTTCTTTATAATGTGTACAACACTAATATAAATAACAGCAGTTAAGACTAAGCCAGGCAGTCAGTCTACCATGTGTGTCATAAGACTGCTTCAGAATTGTCTGCTTCAAATCCACGCTGGTCTTGCAGAGCACCATCCAGAGCGCAGTGCTGGATGCAGGACGCAGCCCTGTACCTGCAGTGAGAGGCTCCCTGGCCTGGGAAACTGCTTACAGTGACTTGGTGTCTTAGAAATCATGGTTTATCCTCAGGAGAATGTGCAGTGTCTTGTAACAACTAATTATATATTGCAAATTAGGGCTTCATTGTAATCTTCTTTATTAATGACAAATGATAAAGCAGTGTATTAATAAGCCAGGGTGCTGTCGATCTCTAATTTCTTCTTCAGAACCATGCTGCATCTGGTACAGTAGGATGTGGAAGAGTGTTGAGTATGTTTCCTCGGGGGCCTGGCAGGGTGCAAATCCTTAGCAGTTTACCAGCTATGTATGAAATGGGAAGCAGGTACCACGAATGACTCTCACCGGAGACTGCCCGACAACACTTGGAAGTGATTGTTACCACCACAGGCATGACACGGAACAGTAGAGATGCACAAACAGCTGAACTTAGAAGTAGCAATGCTGGCTTTATGTAATAAAGGAAGCATTTGTAACTTACCTTTTGTGTGATTATTTGTCTGAATTAGAGATGAATTTGCCTTCTGTACGTTTTTTTTTTTTTCTATGATAAAGATCATGTCCAAAAGCATCTTGAGGAGGAAAGGGTTTATTTCATCTTACAGCTCCCAGAATCCATCATTGAGGGAAGTCAGAGCATGGAGTCAGACATGGAGGAACGCTGCTTACTGGCTTGCTTACTGCACACCCTAAGACCACAAGCTCGGGTGGCGCTGCCCACAGTGGGCTGGGCCCTTCTCCATCTATCATCAACTAAAAAAATGCCCCAAATACTTGCCTACAGGGCAGTCTAATGGGGGCATTTTCTCAGATGTGGTTCCTTCTTCTCCGATAACCCTAGATTGTGTCAAGTTGACACAAAACAAAACAAGCCAGCATACTTTCCCTGTCCTCTGGGTTTTGACATTTCTGATTAGGAGGGGTAGGGTCACAGCTCACTCCTGTTTAAATGAGAATGCTACTGTAAAAGTTGGACATCCTTTTCCTATTCCAAATGTCTATCTGAAGGATTTTGCAAGCAAAATTGTAATTGTACTATCATCAAACTCCCTCTAAAAGTTGGCTGCTTGTCATTCCTCATCCTGAAGCTCTATGCAAAACAGCTTTTAGTAGCCATTGTAGCCCATCCCATAGCCTATGAGGTCAAGAACAGCCCTGTGGGTGGCCCGGGTAGTGTCCAAGGCTTTTTAGAACTGTTTCTGCTTGTGAAGTGTGGCTCCACAGCCATCACCACAGCTCGACTTCAGAAGTTCAGGCACACAGGTATGTGCAGGACAGGGGCTGCCTCAGGGTTCTAAGCGGTCTGTGAGTGACCATCTCCAGAAATAGGGTAGGTGTTAATGGTTCCTGGAACCCGTTTGTCTCCTGTAGTGGCTTTTGGGAAGTTGCAGGGGACACCTAGTCTGGGCCCAAGTTGTGCTAGCAAGTATTTCATTTCAGTTCTGCCGCAGTTAAGGTTTACATGTTTGTTGACGTTGGCCAAGGACAAAACTGCCAAGTATATGCCATTTCTAGAAGACTTTTACACTCTCAAGGGTTAACATATTAAGATGTGGAAAGCCAAGTTAGGGTTCATCCAGTGGGCACTCTTGGTTCCTGAGGAGGATGCTCATGAGGCCAGTGCTGACAGAATCCCATCAGGAGTTGCTTTGACATTCATTACTTCTGAAAGTATTAGACTCTGGAAAACAGCTGTGATGTGGACAGCTGAATCTTGGTCTTAACAGAGCTGCTAGGTCCTTGGCAGCTTCATTCCTATAGCCTCCTGGAGAATGAACCTCCCCAAGGATTTGGAGCCATTTCAAAATAACAGTAAGGTTTGGGCTGCCACTGGAAGAAGGGACATCCGGTGCATGACAGAGTGGTCAGGGGAGCCAGGGTTCCTGATGAGGAACATGTCACAGTAGGACATGTTGAGTTGGCCAGGGCAACTGGAAAGCCTCCGGCCAGCCCCTCAGTAGCCAGCAGAGGCAAAGCAGTTCACCTAACTGGGCAGCTTGACTTGTAACAAGCTCAGATGCCATGATTCTAGCCCTGGTATCCCTGCTGCTGTGGCGAGTTCCAGGTCTGCTTTAACCCTTGGCATTTGAAGGCTGGGTTTTGATTAGTAGGTGGGACATGAAAGGGGTGAGAAAACTATCCCTTTTGGCCTCAGAATTCATTAGATCCAACCCTGAGAGCTCAGTGAGAAAGCATTTGTGGAGGGTATCTTTGCCTTGTGTTCACCAAGGCCTTGCTAAGGTGGCCTGTTCCCATCCTTACTGCATTGCCCCATGCAGCTGCCTACAGGCCTGTGTCCTGCCTGCGGGCCACACTTTCAACAAGGGTCATGAAAGATGACCAGAGCAACATGCTTGTCACAGCTCGCTGGTGGTATGGGCCACAGGACACTGGCCATCAAGGACATCTCTGGTGGCCAGATGGGATCTTCTTTCTAAAGGGAAGCATTTAGGCAGCTCTGGTACTGGAGGAGTGTGACACCCCAGGAGAGCAGGGTCTCCAGAGAGATTCCTGTTATTCCCACCTCCTCGGCCAAGGGACTGGAAGCCTGGACTGCTTGGGCATTTAGTCTTGGTGTACAGGCAGCTGTGACTGGCCAGGCCCCCGTGGTGTTTACCATGTTGAACCTCTTTCACACTCTGCAAAAGGCCACTGTTCAGTGGATTGCTTTTCTCTGCTCCAGAGTCCCATGGATAGAACCTTATTTAGGAACAGCTGGACCACCAGGTCTAGCTGAGGTCTAGCTGAGATCCAGCACACTACTGCTGCTGTATACCACCTGGCAAACTCAGGCTCCCTCTGCTGGCCTGGGAGGTGGTGCTGCTGGGCCAGTTGGGAGAACTGATGGGTGGGCCCTTGGAGCCAGAGACGCTGGAGTGTCCACAAAGTACCCAGGCAAGCCCCTACAGGCCTTCCCCTGCACTGTGGCTGTCTAGCTACCCCTCTTCCCCATGGAAGTCATGGCTCCCACTGGCGGCCTGAGGAGAGTACCGTGATGAGCAGAAGCCAGGAATGAGTTATCCAGGGTCTGCAGCCTGGTAACTCCAGTATCTTGCCACCTTTCCTCAGTTCCTTCCCTCTCAAAATGAGTGTAGCCAGGCAGAGGTGGCTCGTGCCTTTAATCCCAGCACTCAGGAGGCAGAGGCAGGAGGATCTCTTGAGTTCAAGGCCAGCCTGGTCTACAGAGTGAGTTCCAGGACTCTGTTACACAGAGAAGCCTTGTCTAGGGTATGGCAACAAAACCTCAGCAGATGTTCTGCAGTGTGAGGAGGCTAAAGGACACAAGCATACTGATGTTCTCAGGATTCCTGTGACAGCTCGCAGGAATGCCACCTGCCACTCCAGGGGACCACGAGATGCAATCACTGTGCAGTGTGGGAATGGCACTTTGGTCACCCTTACCCCATAGGACTTGGCATCCAGGGGTTGCCCAGCCAAGTTCATTGAGTCAAATCTCTCAGGATTTTGAGGGTGACAGGTTAGGGGACGTGATCTACTGCTTGGTTGAAGAGACTGGATGAAGCCTGGCACAGGAACCAGGAGCTGCTCTGAGCTATTTTCCCTTCCTGGTGGTTCACCCCCTACTGTGACTACTTCTCACATCAACTCCAGATTCCCCCTGTGGAAGCCCATATAAAACTTGGACAAGGTTCCCCTAAATCAGGTCACTGGGCCAACAAGAGCTCCCAGCTCCGCGGTCACAGGAAGTCTAGCTTGGCTTCTGCCTGAGGGCAGTTGGTGGCAGCACCAGAGACCAGCATGGCTATTTATCCAGGTCCCTGGTGGGACTGAGCTCCCTGCCCTGCTCCAGGGACACTGGAACTTAGGAAGTGACTGGAGTGGGTGGGACAAGGCAGGAAACAGTGGGCCACATTCCCATGCTATCCATCAGCGTCCCAGCCTTCAGAGAAACTCATCTGTCTTAGGGGACAGCCACTCTTGGCTCCTCCTCCTGGGCTCAGCAGCTAGATGGAGAAGGCCCAGCAGAAGATCAGACAAGACTCCAGTGCCGGGCAACACGTTGGTTTTAATGGCATTGACATCCAGGCAGTCACATGTCAGTTCTGCTTGGCAACTTCCAGGGGTGAGGGGCTGCAGCTTGGCTGGGCTGGGCTGAGACCCTCCAGTCTGCTCAGCAAGCCTCCGAGAACTCACCACCTGGCCTGTTGCTTCCCGACCCGGCCCCACTGAGAAATACAGACAATTGCACTGATTGACATAAATCCCGAGCGGCCTGGCCTCCCAGCACACCCTAGTCTGTCAGCGTTGATGAGGGCTTTGGCGTCGGCTTGAGGTGGTCCAGGGCTGCTCCCGGGAATAGTGTTTATCAAATGTGACCAAGGTTCTTTTACAGACTGGGGGTCTGGAAGATTTATTTCTGTGGTTCTGAGACTTGTCTCCAATGGCTTCACTGGAAGTTGGGCCTGGATAACGAACGCTGTGTTGGTTGGTTATTTGTAAGGAATGTGTAAGGCATTTTGGTAAGTTGAACAGTTTGCCGAGGAGGTCAGACAGAGGTTCCCTCCTTTGAGCCGCGACCATCCTCCTGCGAACAAAGTGGGCATAAGAAGGAACGGCCAGGCCAGGAGTCAAGGCACCCCCACTTGCCCCATGCCCAGGACCCGCAAAGCCTTTCCCAGGGCAGCTCCACAGGCACCTCCAGGCACTTCAGAGAAAGCAAAGCTGTCAGTCTAGAGGTCCAGAGCTGACTCCAGGGGCTGGGGGATGCATGCGCAGGGACTGGTGGGACCCTATGATGAGAGGAAGGTGAGGCACCGAGCGTGGCTGAGGATCTGCGGTCCGGCATGCAGGGGCCACAGAGGCTCAGGGTGAGGACGAGCTAGCAGTGCAGGGGTCGCCCCGCAGTTCTCCACCCCCAGTGCCCCCTCAACAGCATGGGCCAAACCACGGGAGGACTGGAGGCTAGCCCTGCGGTCCAACCTGCACTAAGTACTTACTGCTTTTTCCAGCTGTTCTTGCAACTTCTGCACTGTGTCCTTCTCTTTTGTCAGCTGCTCCTGAGTCGTCTTCAAAAGCTCTTGAAGTTTGGTGGCGGCACGCCCTAGGTCACTTGTTAGCCTCTTCTCTTTTTCTAGTCTCTCCTGCGGGCCAGGGGGGTGAAGGAGGGAAGGTGATACAGTAGAAGAAGAGGAGCTAGCTCTACAACCTCCATGAACACAAGGCAGACAGTGCTGGCTGGGAGGAAAGCCTGTGCTGACAATTCTGCCTGTGTCCCGTCACCTCCTGCTGCTGCCGGGGCAGCTTCCTGGCCTGGTGGTTTACTGTGCACTGCCCACTACCAGAAACATGACTTCAAGCCATACAGAGCTTACACTTAAATGGCAACACTAACTTGTAACTGAGATGTGACTTAGTGCTGTCAAGTGCCCTTCACTAGGCGTGGCAAGGGAAGCCAGTGCCTGTGCGGTTCTCTGGCCCCTGTCCCAAGGCCAAGAATGACTGTAGAGATGAGTAAGAATGGCCTCTATAGGCTCATTTATTTGAATGCTTAGTCATAGGGAGTAGCACTATTTGAGAAGGATTAAGAGGTGTGGTTTATTGGAGCAGGTGAGGCCTCAGAGAAAATGTGTCTCTGGGGGTAAGATCTGAGGTTTCAAAAACCCATGCAAAGTCCACTTCTTTTGTGGCCTGTGGATCAGGATGTAGCTCTCAGCTATTGCTCCAACACCATGTATGCTGCCATGATAAATGGAATAAATCTCCGAAACTGTAAACAAGTCCTCGATTAAATACTTTCTTTTATAAAAGTTGCTTTGGTCATGGTGTCTTCACAGCAACAGAACAGTGACTAAGCCAGTGACCAAAGCCTTGAAGACCTACAAATCCAACTGGTACCCCAGCTCTATCCTCTACCTTCAGCTGTATGACCTCTTCTGTTCCCGCAGACTCCAGGGGACCAGCAGCGCGGAGCTTCTCCAGCTCTTCTTGTAACCGACAGGCTGTGCTCTGAGCCTTAACAGAGAGGGGACAGGTCTGAGTAAGAAGCCTAGCAGTCAAAACTGGCTAAGTTCACCTAGGGGCAGAGGGGTGAGCATCCCCAGCCTAAGGCAGTAGCTCAGGTTAATCCATATGGCTGGATGCGCATGGGCAAGAAGCTTGGACATAGTCTACAAGCACCCAGGCCTTCGGGATCCCCCAAAGATGTGGATACTCACAGGCTCAGCACCCGTGCCCATTCACTGGAGCTCCGGGGCTTCTTAGCCCAGGTGTGTGGTGGGAAAGCTGGGAAGGGCAGAGACGATGGCCAAGCTCTCAGGATAGCCTGAAAGCTTGTAGGGGCTGAGGGCACTTGGCAGGGGCTAACCTCTTCAAACTCAGCTGTGAGCTTCTGCCGCCGTGTCTGCTCATCCTCCAGGATGGCCTCTGTCCGCTCCAGCTGTGTTTTCAGCTGTACGGAGACACAACAAATGTGACTGGAGAGTCTGGCACAGGACCCTCTGGGGACAGGTTGAGCCTGTAGGCTCTACATTCTAGCCGCTTGCTTCTAGCTGCCCTGCTGAGTCGCTCTTAGCACTCTTCCTTCTGGGGAGACAGTGCCTCAGACTCGAGAGAAGCAGAGACGTTGAAAAGAGATGCCAGGGAAATACTGCAATCTCAGGAACCTTTCAAAGGACTCACAGGGTAAGAAAGACCCCAAAGCCGTGAGGCAGATCCCAGGTCCACAATGGGAGCCCAACAACAGGTCCCTGCCTCCTCCAATTGCTCTTGGTAGCAGATATCCCAAGAAAGGGCCACAGCTAGAGACAAAACCCCTTTGTGGCTATAGACCCAAACCCAAGCTGCAGCCCTGTCCTGGTCTTGGGAGGGTTAAAGGCCCTGGCTACCTGCCCTTGACTCTACCTTCCATTCTGGGTACCTCTCATCCATCCCAAGCAGGGTGGGAGGGTGACTAGCAGTGGGGATCGGACACACCTACACTCAGGTTAGTCAGTACACAGGCTGCCCACCCTGAGTACCACCGGAGGAGTTAGGGACACATCTGAGGACCAACTCATCACCCTAACCTTCACAGGGTCCTGCTCGGCTGGAGGGACAGCTGGAGACCCAGCCACGTCACCATCCTCTACGTGGCTCTTCATGTCACTCAACTGCTGCCTGACCTGAAACAGGGAGGGGTGTGTTTGTGCAAATACACAGCTGGCGGCATGCGCACGCGCGCACACGCACACACACACACACACACACACACACACACACACGAGGGGGGGGGGAGAGAGAGAGAGAGAGAGAGAGAGAGAGAGAGAGAGAGAGAGAGAGAGAGCGCACCCTTGTGCAGGAAAGGTACGCCAGGACTACACACTCCACTCTGAGCCTAACAGAGGCCTCTGGGCCAATGAGAGCTATGTGTGCTTTTTGGGGTGAACTGGTGCCCCCTATCCCACCCCCTGGAGCAAAATGACTTCAGTGGATGTAGATCACACAAAGGCAAGGAGTCCATCTGGACAGAGGCAGCTGACAACATGCCACACTCCAGTTCAAGGATGTAGATGATATTATTGCCTTGTAATGTTCTATTCTCTGAGTTCTATTGCTGGGGACAAGTTTCACAATATAGTGGCCCTGAGGCCACTAGACCTCTAGGCCTCCCATCTGAAGGGCAGCAGGGTCACACAGGTTGCTTGAGAAAGGTCCCAGTCAGAAGGCCTGTGGATAGAACTCAAGTACAAGTTCTTCAGGAAATCTGGGCAGCCTCAGATTCTACTTAAGCTTTACTCGGCAGGCCACCCCAGGTCTGCCTTCCCAAAAGGCTCAACAGGCCGAAACCAAAGGGCACAGTTGAAAGATGACAAGAACCCCTGCCAGGCATGCTCTGTGTGTGTGCCTTGCCTGGGCTGCACCCCTGGAGGGTGTGGGGTGCTCTCATCCAGACCCAACCTGGCAAAGAGCTGAGAAGAACAGCCTTAGATCCGGGTAGCTTGGCCTGGGCCATAGCCACTTCTGGTGTGGTAGTCTGGGCAAGGCGTCAGAGCTGGGTGCAGTGAACTGGGAGCCTTGCTGGTCTTAGAGGACAGTGTGGAGGGTGCTAGCCTAACCCACCAGAGCTGCTCCTCCGGCCAGAGCTCTCCACGCTCAACCCCACATTTCCAATGCTGA
Source organism: Peromyscus maniculatus bairdii (assembly GCF_049852395.1). Lineage (NCBI taxonomy): Eukaryota > Metazoa > Chordata > Mammalia > Rodentia > Cricetidae > Peromyscus > Peromyscus maniculatus. The sequence goes on from NC_134855.1 coordinate 122,037,276, forward strand.
CGGCTACGTCAAGGTTTTCAAAGTGACATTGCAGATCAGACAGAACACAGCTGTGGCTGATCAGGCTGCTGTTACAGCCAGAGCTGGGGAGGACGCAGTCCCTGGACGAGGGAGCGCAACTGGCCAAGCAGCTGGGACACGGGATCAGACACGGCAGCTGCCGACCGGAAAATGGACGGCCTCCTCCCAGGCAGTCTGCACAGTGCAGCCCCTCCCATCTCTGCAGGTTTATCTGCTCCCAGTGCCTGGCAGAGGGCCAGAGGGAGCAGGCCGCCCTGTGTAACTGAGACTGGCAGGGCCTGGGTCATCACTGCAGCGGGAAACCCTGCAGAAAGCACAGGCATGAATGCCACCCTTGTGATGTCAGGGTCCTATGTCCTGGACTGGTCAGGTGAGAAAACAGGCTAACAAGGTCTGTATGTCCCACAGCTCTCTGTCTTGAGCAGGGGCCAGGTCTTCCCAAAGACGGGCAACGGAATGTAAACATCCTGGCCCCTGGCAGCTACCAGCCCAGCTTGGAGTTTCAGGCATACTGCACGACATGACTAAAGCATGGCATGCCCTGCTAAGCTGCGGTCTCTGCATGGATGTCAAGACGCCACCATCAAGTTAATCTCACATGCACACACACATACCCATGTCATACTCCTCTGCCCAGGACATAAGCCGACCTACCAGGGCAAGCTCAGTGCTCTGCTTCTGGGCTTCACTCTTGGCTTGATCCAGCTGAGACTGAGAGTCTAACAGAAGCTGCCTCAACTTCAGGGGAAACAGCAAGGTGAAGAGTAGAGGAGGAAAAAAAAAAAAGAAAACCGGTTCCAGTAAGCCTGTACCTTACCCTGAGATAGACCCCAAGCCCGGGGGATTGACACAGAAGGGGCAGGTGTCCTCCAGCTACCATTTCCTGTCAGCTGACTTAGGAATGATGGCACACCCAGGCTTCAGAAACACCTGCCCACTGTCTCTTGTTAAAGAGCACAAATTTGCAACCAAACTAGACTGCGGGCGCCAGGCTTGGGAGCTCGGCTCCTGAAACCAGAAGTCAGCAGCAGACTGAATCCAGTCCCAGCTAAAATGGACAGCAGCGAGCCTGGCAGAGAGGCCACAGGCTGAAGGGCCAGCCGGAGCAGGAAGTGCTACTCTCACAAACAAGGCTCTGCCCCTGGACACCTCGGGACTGTCAGTCCAAAGGGGCACCAGTGGACTTGAGGGGAAAGTCAGAAAAGCGAGCTTCTAGGGCTCCTATTGACAAGCTCTCAAACAGTACAGAAGGACCCCTGGGAATAACCCAGGCTTCATGGGGCAGAGGCCACTCAAGACCAAGACCTGGGAATGGTGGATTCACTCACCCCTGCCACCTCCTTGGCATAATTCTGGCACTCTGCACTGGCAGCTGCCATGTGCTTCTCCAGCTCCGCTTCCAGAAATGAAGTGTGTTCCCTCACCTGGACAGGGACAGACATGGACACGGGTCAGAGCCTCTCAGTGGCCAACAGGGGCCCTAATTATACAAGCGGGAATGATAGGTGCCAAGTCTGGCTGGCCCTGAAATATGTAAGGGTAAAAATGATACTGGGTAAACTGAGGTCAGAAATGGGGCAAGAAAGCCCCCCATTGAACTTCAAACCCAAATTCCAGTCCTGCTGGGTCCCCCAGAGTCCTCAGGCTCCAGGAGGGGTGGGGGAGCAGCTCTGACAGACTGGCAAAGCTTGGACAGAAGGCACCTTCCCAAAGGCCACGGCTTGCTGCAGTGGCTTGAAGAACAGCAGGTCCCCGTCAGCATGTCTGAATTCTAAGGTCTATAATCAAAGCCACTGCTGGGCAGAGCTGCACAGCCCATGGCTCTCAGGCCACTGAGGCTGTAAAAGCTTATCACTTAGGCTAAACAGGACAAAGCCCTTGCTCAGGAGAGCGACAGCCTCCTTGGGCACGAGGTCCATGAGGAAAAAAACAAGGACCCATGCAATCTCTGCATGACTGTCAGAACGCGACCAGCAAATTTATAAAACAACAGAAAGCAACCCTCAGGACAGAGGCAGACGTACCTGATCTGAGCTTTCCAGTTCTCCTTTTAGCTTCTCTACAATGTCTTCCAGCTGTTTCACTGTGACTCGTGACTACAAAGGGGAAGAGCCATCAGGCACGAGAGTCTGGGGGAGAATCCTCGGGTGCCCACCCATGCTGTGGAGCCCGCTGGGCTCTGGGGGAGCCGTACCTTCTGGAGCTCCTCCTCAGCAGCCCCCACCTTGGCCTTCCACACACGCTCTTCCTCCTCCACACTCTTCTGCAGGTCTTTGAGCATCCCCTCCTGGAGGGGAGGGGACACTGAGGCAGGCCCTCTCCCTCCTTAGCTTGACCCCAGAAACGTACACTGTATCTTCCTGACCCCCAGCAGCACTACTCTGCCCCACTGACTGCAGACTGGGTGTCACGGGGAAAGAAGCTGGCCCTGGCAGGGCTTTCCCAGGAAATGAGGTCTATAGCCCCCATTCCTACTGTTCTTGGAATCAAAGGGCTCAACCCCATTTACTCCAGGCCGACCTTGTCCTTCCCTGCCTGCTTGCCCAGGCATCCCTATTGTCACCATCTCTCCTAGCCCCAAACCTTAAACCCACCCTTGTTCTCGACTTAAAAAACAAAGACCCAAGAGCTTTGTCTATCCCCTTTTACCATTCAGCTAAAAAATGAGGCCCAGAGGATGCCAAGGGGCTACTTGAGGTCACACAGAACCATGCTATCATCTCCTGCCCTAAAGACTCCAAGCTCTCCTTCCTGGCAGTACCCTAGACACACCAAGCCATAGTCACCACCAGGGTTGGTCCTGGTTGCTTACCGTCTCCGCCAGGATGGTGCGGTACTGGTCACACTCAGCCTGCAAGGAGTTCTGGGTCTCTTCGGCCTCCTTCAACTTAGAGACTATGTCCTGAGGGCAGAGGGACGATCAGGAGTCTGGTTAGTCCTTTCTCTTGACGACTCACTGAAAAAACTGGGCTCCTGATTCCTAGGGGCCAGAGGAGGACCCATGCCCAGCAGCGTCACTCACCAAGGAGGGCTCCAGGGCAGCAGGTGGTTTCTTCAGCAGCTCCGAGCCCTTCTCTTTGACTTCTCGCAGCCATTCAGCATAGTTCTGCAAGGAAAAAAAAAAGGCATGGTGGGGCCAGATGCTCCCTGACAATAGTGGGGACCTGGGAAGTCATCCTTCTTCCTACCTGGTGTGCTGAAATGGAGAGGTCTGGGAGCAAGGCCAGCAGGACCTCCTTGGTCTGGGCCTCAGCCAAACGGAGCTGCTTCTCTGATTCCTCCTGGAGGGTGGGAGAGAGAAGGGCAGCACTCAGCCAGTCTATGCCCCCAGAAGGGCACATCCTCAGTGCTGCATGCGAGGGACAGGACAGAGGAGCTATGCTGTTTGGTCTATACCCCTGATTATTTGTGTGGACAGCAGACACTCAGGTCCCAAAACCTTTCCCTTTCCAGCTTGTGTGTGCAAAGATGTACACACATGTGTAAGGACCAAGCTGAAATGTACAGCTAGGGCAGGGTGGGGGCAGGAAGAGGCTAGAAGGTGCATGGTGTCCTAACAGGTGGAAACTGTGAAGGTGGAAACAGGGCATCCCCAGCAGCCACCAGGGTTAGGGCCAGTGGGAGACAGGGACAGAGGCCGAAGAGGCTCACCTCCAACTAGAGGAGGAGGAGAAGGGGACCAAATTCCCACCAGGCAGAGCTAAACCAACTTAAGGGACTGCAGTGAAGGTGACCCAAGCCTGACACTCCTCACTGGCCCTCCAGAGGGAGCCAGCAGCCTCTCCTCAAAGCATGACATCGGGAAAGGCCAGAGAAGAACTACAGGAGCCATGCAACAAAGCCTGGGGACAAGGGCCTCCTCATGCCCCCAAGGACAGAAGTCTGGGGAATGGCTCCAGGGAACTTTGGCCTAAAAAGTTTCATTTAAATCTGAGACAGACTGAACCCACTGGCAGTTCCACACCACTGGGCACGACTTGAGGCTTGGGGTGGCAAGGACCCAACCCTGTGAGCAGCACTTTGTCTATCTATACCTGGTACATGAAAGCAAACAATATGACATGTGAGGTGACCCTTTACCTCTATCTGCATGTGTAGACACAATCGAGTCAGGTAACAGCTCAGGCCACAACTTAAACATTTGCCACAACATGGGCCAGATGGTCATGGGTCATTTCTAGGACTAAAAGTCCAAGATTCCAGGAATCTGACTTCAGCTCTAAGACTGCAGTGTGGCCAAGGCTAGCCCTCCCCAAGTCTTCCTTTGGAGAACCCTCAGGCTTCCTGGGAGAACCATGAGAGAGTCACTGCAAGGCTTGTCCTATGGAGACGCACACTCCTTCCATTAAGTGACGCTGGCAGGAGAGAGCCTTTCACGTGGGATGGAGACGTGGGATGAGCACAGGTGTACAGGGAGCTTTAGGTGTCACTACTGCTGGGGATGAGACTCCATGTTGGCTCCTGGCCAACCAAGGGCCCCCGAGGACTCTGCTGCCCAGATGCTCACTGCTAAGATCATTTCCCTGAGATGCAATGTAATTTCAGACAGCCCGAGAAACAGGCAAGAATATTCACTTTAGGCCAGGATGAAAACTGCACAAAATCTCTAAGCTGCAAACCCTGGGCTTGCTCAGAGTCTGTGCTCCTCTCAACAGAGGAAAGGCATTAAGGGCACAGATTTCTTCTCTCCATCTTAAGGAAAAATGAAAAGGAAGGCAGGAGAAAGAGAAGGAAAGAAGAGATAGGAGCTTGGGGGACACTGAGGTGGACACAGGAGACACTCTGAGGCCAAGGCTAGCCCACCCATGGTTTGTGTTTCATGGTGTTTGCTAAAGCAGACCAGTACTGCTGCTCCAGTCTTGGCCTGACCAAAGTACTCAGGATGGACAGGTATTCCTACCTTGGCTTGGGTCAGAGAATGCAGCTTCTCTTCACAGGTCCGCTCAGCTAAGGCCAGTGCCTCCATGGCCTTCCAGTTCTTTTCACGGAGGTCCTAGAAGGAACCAGAGAAATTATAGCATGGTCCCCACTGGCTGCCTCAAGTTGGTCTCAGCAAAGGCAGGGCCCACAGAACCTCCCCTAGTAGGACCTGCCAGGGACTAGGTATCCTTTCCTTGGTCTATAGACACATGGCCTCTCAGAGCAGGTGCTCAATACAAAGACAGGAACTGTGGCCAGAGCAAAATGGTCAAGGCACAGGGTAAATAACCTGCCATTTCCAGGAAAGTAGAAGTGGGGAGCTAGCCTCTCTTCAGAGGGAAAGAGTTTTTCCTGCCTCCCAAAGAGAAAGCATGGCCCCTGGCACAGTTCTGGCCCAGAGATTCCCTGGGAAGCCTCGTTCTCTATGGGGCACTGTGACAAGGTAAATGCAAGCACAGCCTCAGTGGAGAGGTATGTCACCTGCTCAGCATGGCTCCTTCCTGTCTTCTAGCATTACCCTCCCTACCCTGAACTCCTCAGAGGGATCACAAGCCCGGAGCCAGGCCAACCAGCACGCTGCAACCCCAGCAGTTGTGGACTGTGTGGGAGTGGAGAGCCAGGAGAGAGACTTAGCACAGACAATGGGAAAGGAGCTGGGGAACGGCAGGTCCCATGGGGGCCTGGCCGGTCTCCTGTGTTTGCAGGTGATTTCGGGAGGACACAGCCCACAGCTCCTCTTTCCCACTTCATCCCACCCTTCTACTCACATTGTTCTTCCCTTTCTGCTGCTCCATAGCCTCCTTGAGCTCACTGGTCTCCTTCTCCAGACACGACACCTGTGACTCCAGCTCCTTGAGACTGGGGCGGGGGCGGGGAGGGGAGGTTTCAGTCTCTGCCTGGGCACCTGGCCCAGCTTGCCGTCCCTCCATCAGCCTGGGCATAAGCTTTCAGAACAGCCTGTCTCGCTGCCTAGCCTTTCTCCACTCACCAAAGTGCCAGGAGTCAGGGCACAGACCCGAGTGAGAGTCAGAAGTAAGGTTTTTAAGATCGTCTTTCTTCTAGCCCAGGCCCTACCTTGGCACCACAGACTACGCCAGCTGACCCTTCTCCCTGGTGCATGCCTGCCCTTAGAACTGTGCTCAGGACTCAGGGCAGTGCTGTGCCTTCCTCACTGGACTCTGGGCACCACTGTTCTAGCAGCTCTCAAAGGCCCACTGACTTCTAACTCTTCCGAGACTCACAAGCTCCTTCTCCTTAGTTCTGGAACTGAGGTTTGAGGAATTAGCTGAAGACAACCCATCACACATCTCTCCAGTGCTCTAAAAGCTATACTCAAGGCTCTTGGGAACGAGCCTCAAATGGACATCTTAATGTGGTACCTTCTGCACTAGATGATAAGACCCAGATATGTGAAACTCCAAGTCCAGAAGTGGTCAATTGTGGTGGTTTAAATAAAAATGGCCCCCATGGGCCCATAGGGAGTGGCACTATTAGGAGGTGTGGCTTTGCTAAAGTAGGTGTGGCTTTTGTTGAAGGAAGCATGTCACTCAGGGGTGGGCTTTGAGGTCTCAGAAGTTCAAGCCTGGCCAGTGTGTCACTGTCATTTTTCTGCTGCCTGCAGATCCAGAGGTAGAACTCTCAGCTACCTCTTCAGCACCATGTCTGTCTGCATGCCGCCATGCTTCCCACCAAGATGATAATGAACTACACCTCTGAACTGTGAGCCAGCCCCGATTAAAGTTTTCCTTTATAAGACTTGCTGTGGTCATGGTATCTCCACAGCAATAGAATCCTAAGACATCAATGACAGTCTGAACCACCAGCTTGAGCAACTCTGAGATGCTGGGAAGCCTGGCAGAAGAGCTGCCACCAGTCTAGGGGTGTAGGGGTGCAGGGGTCTGACTGCCAATGTCAGCTAGAGGAGAACACACATGTGCATGTTTCTTCTGGGAGGCCATGGTCAAAGCTTTCTGAAAACCACCATTCTAACTCACACTAACATCAGCTATAATGTCAGCACAGGCTGAACACACGGCCATCCTAACCACCCTGACTAATAACGACTCTGCCTAGCACAGCTTCCTGTTTTCAGGAATTTCAAGTCTGAATAGAGCAGACTTGGCTTTGAAGACCCTGGTGGGCTTTGCAGCTATAGGTTTCAGGCCCACGGAACCTTGATTCCACCCTCAAAGCTCCACTGGGATCCCTCAGCTACTCCCGCTAATGCCAGCATTACTTAAGAGTCTCTTCCGGCAGAACACCTCAAGCATGCCCAGGACAAGACCCCGAAGAAGCAGAGAACGAAGATCAGTGGCAAGGACACACTGACCATAACCTCCTTGGCAGTTGCTATCAAGTTCCAGAACATTTGGGGTTGACACTTCAGCTCAGAACAGGATGGCCCCACCTAAGCAACTTACAGATACACTGTTTCAGAAGGAAATCAACCAGTTTCTGCTAGACATACCAACACCAGGCAAGACATTAACAAGTCTTGTTTGGAATGTGACTTAGTTATCTTAGTAATGTACTGTGTTATACAAATATCTGAGGTGATTTGTTTTGATACAATGTCTTGTAATCCTCCTGCCTCAATCTCCAAAGTGTTAAAATTATAGGTGTGTCTTATCATGCCAGGTTTCAAAAATCCGATCTTAAAACACAAGAGAAAGCCCTGAATGAACACAACCTCTCCACCTTATAAACACCATCAGGAGATGTGATGTTTACCCACGCATTCTGAGAAAGGAGGTGGAGAGACTTGGTTTTTGGGTCTTCAAGTGGGTTCCTAGTTTCCTTCTTAACACCGCCCCCACCCCCAGTTTCAGAGCCCGGTGGACACGTGGGGACAGACAGGCTGTGGCTAGGGAGCTGCATTTGCTGCAAGGCACATGGGGAAACAACTCTTTGGCAGCGACAGCCAGAATGAGGGGTTTGTTGACTGCTATCCTAGGACACTTGCCAGTATTCAGGGAGATGAAGACCATCCTTCATGCCCCTCCTTCACGTGGCTGCTTTGGGATCGTAGACCATGGCAGCCAGCACTCACCTCCCAAGCCTGTGGGCATCTGACCCTGAGGCACTGGTCAAAAGGACTTGAGCCTGATGGGAGCTGGCCCATCCAGATAGTTTGGCCTTAGCACCAGCAAATAAACAGCCCTGAGAATGGCCTGGTGTGGGTCTGTGCAGCTACTGACACTGAGGGGAAGTAGTCTGGCCAGCAAGGAAGTCACCTCACAAAGGAAATGAGGTCTGTAATGTGCTCTGGACTACTCCAAAAGAAAGGGAGTACAGCATCCACTTCCTCATTTGACTTCTGGACCTCGAGCCTTAAAAACCCCTCGCCTTGAGGAAACTGAGAGCAACCCTGGACCACTGGAGCTCTCGGGAAGTCTTTCCCTCACAGAGCTCAATTTGCTCCTGGAGAGCGGCAGCAGCTTTCGCTGCCTGCCGTGTTCATCCAGGGACTTGGGCTATGGAAGCCTCAAGTGTTAAGGAGTGGAACCTTTAATAGGTGGGTTAGGGGGAGGCAGTTCAGTCATGGGAGTGTTGACCTAAAAAGGAATTGATTTCTATAAGGGCAAGCTGTTACAAACAATAAGCCTGACCCTGTCTTCCTGCCTCACCACGAGCAATTTCCTAATATAGACTCCTGCCATAGTGCTACTCACCATGATGTGATAGCCAAGGAAGCCCCTCACCAGAGGCCAGATACCAAATCTGCAAGCTAAGAACCTTTTCTTTTTAAGAGTCCCCAGCCTCGCATATTCTGCTGGAACAATGGAAAGCAGACTAATGCAAAACTCTTGCAAGGTGGCTTTGTTCCCTACCCAACTCTGTCTCCTGTTTTTTAAGTAACTGAAGGGACAGGTTAAGAAGGGGGACTCTAAAAGGGGTTCCCCCTTCCCCCCAAGACCCAAGCATTCCAGTGAAAGCTCCAGCTTCCAAGGGCCATGGCCAACCTGGGCTAAGCCCTGCAGCTCCTTAGAGCCCTCCTTGAAGCTTACCGAGTCTGCTGCTGGTCCGCCTCAGCTTGGCTGGCCTGAAAGAAACACACAAAGCTCCTTGGTTCCACGAGGCTCACACATGCAGGAACTGGGCAGGGTTGGAGGCCCTTTGCTCAGTGGAGTCCACCCTCACCTTGGGCTGTCCTGAGAAGGGACTGACCTGGGTGTTTTGGGCCTGGCCTGCTTCCAGAAGGGTCTCGATGGAACGGATCCTCTCTGTGAGCTGTGAGTTCTCTGCCCTGGCCTCCTTGAGCTGCCCGTGGAGATTACTCAGCTCCTCACACTTGTTTTTTACCTCTACCTCAGAAGACTGTAATTTGCTGTGCAGTTCTGTTTCAGAAGGGCAAGGAGAGAGGTCAGGGTCTGGAAATGCCTGGCTGGGTATCTCAGCTATTGCCTCCTCCTCCAACACACACAGCACACCAGGGGCTCCCTTTTGGGCTGTGCAATGTGCCCAGAGGCCTTAAAACCCATTTCCGCATGGAGCTTCTTGTGGACTGGTAAACAAAAGCATGCTGCGGCAGCGACATCTGTGAGCACGAGGTGAACTGACCCACCAACAGAAAACTAAGATCAAGCAAAGCACACTCAGTGCAAGCTGCACAAGATGCATTCTCTAGAAAACACTGGCTCATATGAGCTGGGACTGAGAGCCGAAGTCAGACACCTAGTGACTGTGCCGTCCCCAAGGCCCTGCTCTGGCCTTCTCTGTGGGGGACAGCCTCCTCCTATGGTCATTTCAGAAGTCCCACGGCTAAGATGGTCCAGAGCCTGACACTCCCCATCTCTCCCTAAGGCTGATCCTCAGGCTCAGTCCTAGGTGTTGCTTCCTGTTGCTTTCTGTCCCTCCACATACTGTCTGTCCAGAAGGCACTGTTGTGACCTAGTGCCCATGTCAGGGTGTTCAGGAGGAAGGGTGGGTAAGTGACTGATGGTCACATTCTTATCACCAGCACTGCCTAAGCCTCATCCAGCCCTTGTAGGCCCTGCCCGAGCCCTATGTCCTCAGCTCATGGTTAATCCTTCCAGGTTCTACTCTGTACCCAGTGGACACTCGTGGCCCTCTATGCTCTAGTTCCCACAGTGAGACAAGGTCACTGGGCAGACTCATCTGGGCCCCACCACAAAGAGCCACTAAGACTGCACTCACCTGCCACCCGCTGCTGCTGCTCCTGGGCCTTTTCAGCATCTGCCCGGAGGCTGGCATGGCTCGTCTGTGCCCGGCACAGCTCCTGGGTGACCTCCTCAAGGCGCTTCTGCAGAGCCTCTTCACTCTCTTTATGAGATGCCTGAGGAGGTACAGAGGGAAGAGGGCTGTGAGAAGCAGAAGAAGAGGCCTAGCTCCTGTAAGCTTGGAAGCTGAAGAGAGAGAACAAAGCTCTTTACATGGCTCTCCTATTCACTGTGGTCTCTGGATGGAGGGCCACTGACATGGTTCAGCAGGTAAAGGTGCTTGCCTCCAAGCATGATCATCTGCAGTTAGTTTTGGGAGCCACACGATAGGAGAGAATGACAGGACAGAGTAAGTCTTTCTAGATAATGGAGCCTGGATACATCCTCCCCAGCTAGCAGCCCTTCAGTGAGGACAACTGCTAGAGGAGAGCCCTTCTCTTGGGAGCTAGCTTCCCCATGGTGTCAGGTCTCTCCTGTGAAGCGGCCGGACACAAACAGGCACACACTTAAGGCATACGGCACTTCCAGCTCTTTCCCTTAGAAGTTCAGCCAAATAAAACTCAGTGTTCAGCCATGTCTAATCCATTTTTAGTCTGTATCCCAAAGACTTCCATGTCAATACAGACAGGGCCACCTCACCCTTGTTCAGAGCCATACAACTTTGATGTGCCTGATGTTCTCTGTTTTCCACTCAGTGGCAGAAAGGCCTTTCTCTGGTGATCTCACTCAATCCTCCTCAGGCCATCTGTCAATCATTTTCATACACCAGGCTCCTAGGGAAGGAGTACTGACAGGCCGAATCCTACAAACGGCCAGATAGATCTTTGCAGAACCCAAGTCTGTCTGGGGCACGGGTGGGTGAGGGGCCAGTCAACAAATAACTCTAGTTAGCTAAAGTGGTATTCCAAGTCATGCCTCAACCTTTTGAGGGGCTGACAGAATTGAAAACACCACTTTCCTTCTCTTCTAGGGCACAGGGTGTCTGCACAGGGTGGTTCTAGGCCAACCACTTCAGTAAGAGCCACAGAGACAGGGCTGACTGCTGTGGGATAATGCTCTTGTACACTGTAAAGATCTGTCACTCCTGTTGGCTTAATAAAATGCTGATTGGCCAGTAGCCAGGTAGGAAGTGCAGGCGACTAGGAAAATTCTGGGAAGAGGAAGGGCATCACCAGCCAGATGCAGAGGAAGCAAGATGAGAATGTCACACTGAGAAAAGGTACCAAGCCACATGGCTAAACACAGACCAGAATTATGGGCTATTTAAATGTAAGAGCTACTTAGTTACAAGCCTGAGTAATAGGCCAAAGAGTTTATAATTAATATAAGCCTCTGTGTATTATCTGGAACTGAACGGCTGTGGGACCAGGCGGGACGGAAACGTCCCTCTGTAGTTGAATGCAGTGATAGGGCAGCCCTTACTAAGGATGTGCCCCTTCAGCTAGAGAAAAGTGTGCACTATCCAGGGGGAAGTTGGCGTGGCTTTAGGGTAGGTAATGTTTTCTCTGGCTCAGCTCCAAGTAAAGGCACAAAAGCAGCGCCTCCTAGTGAGCAGGCCTGCTTCTCCTCTGCCCTTCCGTCACAGCAGGAGCCTGCTAGCCTACCTGGGCTCTGCTATCCTCACTGCTGTGTCGGTCCTGACAGGAACAGGACAGAGATGTCACCTGTGCAAGAAGACCACAGCCCGTCTATGTCTCTCTTTTCATTAAAGAGGAGAACCAATCCCGACTGCAGGGAGACTGCATGTTTTTCTTCTTGTGGCCAGCATTAACTACAGTACTCATTTCAACAAGCAATCACAGGAAATCCATTCATCTACAGAAATCAAAAACTTTAAAACTTTAACAGAAGGCACACATATACATCTTAGACATCAAGTCTTTTAGCCCGGAAGAAGGTGGTCAACACAGCCAATCACATCAAAGAATCCCAAAGGCTAGTCCTATGCTAGGCCAACTGGCTATGAACTCCCATAAACACTGCTGGGACTTTAAACTTCAGTCCAACCTGGGACAAGGAGCCAGGACAGGTACCATTAATGCCCTCAAAAAACATTTTACACTTCCTTTCTGCCAAGCCTGAGAGATGGCTCTGGGGTCAGGGTTAGGGCCACCTCCTGATGTCCATGCTCTGGGAACCAACCCAGTAGGCCTCCCCTGCCTGCCCTGGGCCCTGAACAGCTAGCTGACTCACAGTGAAGGAGCAGCAGGCGAAGGAAGCACAGAATGGAAAGAGCCCTTTCCTTCCGGTCATCCTCAAAGTCACACTGCCCAACAGGTGCTACTCTCAGGCCCAGGAACAGAGAGGAGCAAGGCTCAGTTCTGACTGCCTCAGCCTAGGCCAATCTGTCTTCACACAAGCTATTAGGAGCATCAGAAGCCATAAGGCCTGGAGGCTGACTCAAGCCCTGTGGGTGTTACCCAGCATGCTATGCGGACAACCTCCCTCCCTCTTTCTGAAAGAGACTAGGCATCCTTGGGAAACAGCTTCCAAGCCACAGCATCTCCAGCCAGTTAGCTCACTGGCCACTCCAGAGCTGCAGGAGCCGGACTCAGATCCAGATTCTGACTCTGCGATGTCCTGGCCATGTAAACTTTGGGTAGTTGTTTCACTTCTCTGGGTCACAAGCATCCCTGTGAGTAAATGGCAGATGCCAACAACAGTTCCTACCTCATAGGGTAGGTTACAACATTAGCTGAGCTAACTGATACTAAGCACTTACACTGATGCTTAGCACACCGCATTTACTGTACACTACGGCTCTTAACAAGGCAAAGGTCAAGGGTTAAGCCCTAAACACTGACTACGTCTCTAGCTGTTCGTTCTAACTGGAAAGGGATGACTCAGTATGACCAGGCACTGTTCCTGCTATTCAGTCAGGTTTGGTGGGCAGTGACTAGATGCTGAGGTGGCTACCACTGCTACTCACCTGCAATTGTAGGAGCTGCTTCTCAAAGGTGGCTGCCTTGGCTTCCAGAGCTTTCCGCTGTTGCTCCTCCTGCCGGGAGGCCTCCGACTTTTCCACTAGCTCCTTGCTGACCTTGCTAAGCTCCTGTCGGAGCTTTGCCAGTTCTGTGTTCTGCCTGCAAGACAGTCCCCAGCCCCAGTTGAGGAAGGTGATAGAGACTGGCAGCTGGTCCCTCCTTCAGGCTTATCTGCCCTTTACTATTTTAGTGCCCAAGTCTTAGGGCCATATCTAAGAGTCTTTTGCATGTCAACCATGTGGCTTTTGGTGTGGGTTTTACTGAAAATGGGTTGCCAATATAGTATGTGGACCAAAGAGAGCAAAAGGCCTCTCCCAGACACCACTGGAAACTCAGACAGGTGCAAGGCACCTCCCCTGACCCCTGCAGTGCTGGGCAGCAGTCCACAAACTCCGTGAGTCTCACTTCACTGGCAGAGGAGACAATGGCCAGGCTAGAAGAGTGCCTCCTGAAGACACTGATGGCACTTGTCCTGGCTCCTTGTTCCAGAAGATGACCAGGGAGGTCACTCAAAGCTAGAGATCAAGGCACTTACAACGAAGTGCCTTCAGTTTGGCACTTTAAAGTGGGTCTCAGGCCTTAAGAACATTCTGGAATTTCAGGAAACTTACTGAAAGGAAAGTTTGAGACTAATCAAATGTCTACCTCTATCACTAGCACAGAGAAAGCATAAGACAAGACAAGGGGACAGACAGAAGTGTAAAACCTGGCTGAGAGCTGCTGTGCTCCATTGACAGATGGGGTCCCTCCTCTCTGACTCAGGGTTTCCTAACTGTACCAGCGACTAGACGACAGAGCCTTTAGCTCAAGCACCGTACAGTGCAGAAATCCAAGTGACCTGGAAAGGGTGCTGTGGCACCTTCCTGGGACCGCTTAGGACTTGGAGATGGAGATAGTGTTGGTAAAAGCCACTTGGCTGCTGTGCGCACCCTCTACTGGGGGAGTTTCTGGACTGAGGGGAGGCAGCAGCTGCCAATTCCCCAAACTTCAGAACTTCCTCCAGAAAGTGACAGCAGATTCCACATGACAGACAATGCCAGAGTTCCTCAGCCCCCAAGCCCTCCCAGTGGAGGACTGGGACCACAGCAGGTCCTTGTAATACCTATACTCTCTTCTAGAACAAATCTGGCTTCAATACTGTGACAACCCCCTCTCCATACCATGTATGCCAGCAAGGATGCATGGCAGGTTGGCACTCATCGGCTCTGAGACATCAATGACGTGAGGGGCTCTGGGCCAGCTGCCCAAAGACTCAACTGCTCAGAACCCACATAGATGCTGGATGGGGGGCAAGTGGAAACAACAGGCCCACATCCAGAAAGACACTAGACTGTATCTGCTATAGCCCACAATACACCCACTAAATGCACCCATGTCCTAAGCCCTAGGGATCATGGTACCACGGTTTCTACATGGGACCCTCAACTTACTTGCTTTCCACCTGGCTGGTAGCCTGGTTCAGGGCATCCCTCAAGATGGAGTTCTCCTGCTGTAGGCGGGCCAGCTGGGTGTTGGGGCCATTCTCCAGCTGCTCCTGAAGTGTGCGGATCTGAAAAGTTACCGACAAGAACATCAGCCACACACAGAAAGCTGATGCTGGCCCAGTTTGGTCACACAGCTCAGAGTGGAAGGCTGGAGGCTACATCTGCTCCAAGGAGTGTGCATTAAGCAAGGGGCCCAAGCATGGAGCCACTCTAGTGTCAGAGTCTCAGGGACAAGTAAGTGTGGGCCTCCTGCACCATCACCCATAACACATCTCTTCTCTCTACCCAATGCCACAGATGTATGTACATGGACCTGAGGTCACACAGGTGTACTATTGAGAGAAAAAAAAAGCACATGGCCACAAAGTACAACTACCTCAAGGAGGGCTCATCTCCTGCCTTCTGAACCCACATGGGAGACATGGGAGACATGCAGCAGGGAGGCAGTCATGACCAGAGTGAGCCAAGCATAGGTTTCAGAAGATGAATGTTAGGCTCTGACACTGAGGGCCAGTCTAGACAGGGAGTCACCAGTGCTGGTCTCCAGACCCAGGTAAAGGGATGTTCAGGTCTCCTCCTTTATGGGATCCTCCCAACCACACAGAGTAGAATCAGCATCACTCCAGCCTCGCCTGAAAGCCTGATCCTCAGGCACCACCTGATGCAAGGCTCTTTTGAAAAGGTGCTCCTTAAAATATATGTTAAACCTTCCTGGTTATTAAGCTCAGACACGTACAAGAGCATCCAGCCAATTCAAGCTCAGCAGACTTCCTCAGCCGCCACTCACTCCCTGTGCCCCCACCTCACCCGGCCCTCTCCTTCCCTGCGCCTACCTTGCCCTGCAGCTGTTGCACCTCCTTCATATGGTCCCGGTAGCTGGCCTGCATCCGTGCCTGCACAGCTGCCATCTCCTGCTCCCGGGCTACCAACTGCTTCTTCACCTTGGCCTCCCCAGCTGCAGCTTTGGCCTTCTCTGAAGCCATCTCCTAAGAAGAAACGGCGGGTGGGAGTGAGAGAGCTGACCAGGCAGGCAGAGACAGGGCCAGAGTGTTTTCCTGAAAAGCACTGGAAGGGCAATGTTTTAAATGGAGTTTGGTTCTGTCTAGCCTGGAAGATGAGTATTGTCACCAGCACCCATTGGTGCTCTGTTGCCACATTTTTTTTTGGGACCTGGCGCCATTCCATAGGCTTAGTGAGCCCCTGCATAGACTTGCAGGTTGTCCACAGACTTTCCGCCAGATAGAGGCTGGACCCGTACTACCTCCCATCCCAGCTCAGTACCCAGTAGTGTCTGGCTGGTGTATGAAGGCCTTGGGCTCCTCAGCTGAGCAAAGCCCTATCTTACAAGGCCTCATGCTCCGGCACTGGAGTGGACACACAATGGTCTAGTCCAGAGTGTGGTACCTGGCAAGACAACAGCTGGAACGGTTTTCCAGAAAGTTTTGCCTTCCTTGGCGTGGAGTCTTGAAAGCCTCACCTGAGCCCTGAACATTTAAAAGGGCTAGGGATGGAGCTCCCAAGAATACCCAAGCCCATAAGCGCCTTTAGACACTGCTCACACTGGTCATGGGCCCAACTCTGTCAGGACCTTCCACATGAGAGTAGCCGACTGCAGATAACTAGCATTCTCAGTACATCCAGGCCAGGCCTTCTGGCATGACTCCAAGAAAGATCACTAAGCAAGACCCCTTTTCCAAGTATAAAAATGTCCCTATATGAATAAATGAAATGTGGAAGGGACTGAACGTGAAACACAGAGCCTATGACTCTCACTGGCTCCTGTGAGAATTAAGGTAAGTAAGGAGAACTTCCATATGCTCAGTAACATTTTCTCATATAATTTCTCATTGGTTGGGGCTAGGAGATATAACACAAGAATGACATAAACATTCTGGCTCTGTTGAAATTGTCCACAATTTCAAGGGCATAAGGAAGATTAAGGCAGACAAAATGATAAATATCTAACTATTTACAAAGGGAAGATACAAGTACCAACAAAAGCTCCTCCCTCAGCTGCAAGCCAGCTGAGGACCTCAGTGGCCACTTGCTCACAAACAGCCTGCTAGGCTGGACCAAGCACGGTCAGAGTGTTTGCTCTACAAGGCTCACAGTCTGCCAAATGCAGGTCTGTGGCAATTATAATGATCACCTCCATGTGAGAATTCCATTAAGATTTCTGGGAACCGAGCCGGGCGTGGTGGCGCACGCCTTTAATCCCAGCACTTGGGAGGCAGAGGCAGGCGGATCTCTGTGAGTTCGAGGCCAGCCTGGGCTACCAAGTGAGCTCCAGGAAAGGCGCAAAGCTACACAGAGAAACCCTGTCTTGAAAAAAACCAAAAAAAGATTTCTGGGAACCAAAGAGGGCTGGGAACCAAAGTCATACGGGATATTAAGAAAATGTGCAACCCACCAGGGAAGTAGAGGAGCCCCTCAGAGGAGGCAAGAAAGAGTAGGGTATACTGGGAACAGGCAGCCATCCAGAGAAGAGGGGAAGGTCAGATGCAGAGGGCTACTTCTCAGGGTGCAGACTTGGAGATGGAGACTAGGAGCTAGTGCCAAAGCATGAAAGAGGTTTAAACAGAGATCAGCCCTGGGTCTCCTGAGCTTAGAGGAAACCGGATGCAGTTAGGAGACAGAGGATCACAGCTGGACATTGGCATTAAATCTGGATCAGAGCCAAGGCCCAAACTCTGGAAGATGAGGTAGGTAACAAAAATCAAGGCTTCTGGACCTGCAGCCCACACCAAGAACAGATTCTACTGCCTCAGCCAAAGGAGGATGGGACATGAATCTAGACCTAATGAATCTGTCTGGAAATCAGGTGCTACTGTGGTTTTTGAAACCATATCACACAGCCACCTCTGAGGGAGAGCGTGGACACGGAGTGGCCAGCACAGAGGTAAGGTCTAAGAGGCCTTACTTCCTTCATACCTGCCATCCTGTCCTTGGTGAATGTGATTTCAGAATGGGAAAGAGCCCATTCTATCAGAGGTTGCAACCTCCTCATCCATCCTGCCTTAAGCCCTTTCTAAATTAAAGGGCACAGACACAGCTAACTAGCCAAGCAGCACCCAGGCCGCCAGAGGGGCCACCACTGCTGCAGCCTCTGGTCGGTGACTTGGGGAGTCAGCAGGTTCCCATCGGGACTTCTGTCTATTTACAAAGAGGGTATCGGGGCGGGTGGTTTTGTTCTGTTTTGCTATCAAGTTGACATACTCTGGAGTCATCTGAAGACTGTCAGTTATGCTGCCCCTGGACAAGGAGTCCTGAGCAAGCCTCCATGGCTTTCACTTCAGTTCCTGTCTTGAGTTCCTAGCCTGACTTCCCTCAGGGATGGAGTGTGAATTCAGAGTTCTAACATGAAATAAATCCTTTCCTCCTGAGTTGGTCATGGTGTTTAATTAGAGCAATAGAAACTCTAACTAAGGCAGAAGGTACAGAAGAATAGCTCCCCAGAACGGTGGACTCTGATCCAGATGGTATGCTAGTCATGTGACCTGCGAAGTGGGAGGGCTCTGCCAAACTCCCTGGTATAAACAAACTCACCCTTACTGCAGCCTAGGCCGAAACCCTAACATGAAGTGTGCACAGAATGAGGAGGAGACGGTGCATGCAGCTGTGCTAAGCCAGGACAAGTAGTTAAAGGCTGCATTTCCAGTAATCCCGGACAGCTCAAGGAAAGGCCATGTGGTGACACCTTGGGAGGTAGGAAAGAAGGCCACTGAACCCTAGGAGAGGTCCCTGGTGGGTGACTAGCTTGTTTCTCAACCAACTTTTCTGTCTAGCTCAGAGGGGCAACCACTGAATTGAGGACAAAGTCAATCTGCCTCATGTCTAGTTTGCCTCAAGTAACCAGATGGGAGTACCTAAGGGAAGGGCTATGTCTAAGATAGTGCCAGGTATTTATTGACCCAGGCCATCTCCCTGAGTCTGCTGCCTGGGACAGAGAAGGCAGAACCCAGGGAGAGGGCAAGAAAAAACCCACAGCATCTGGCCCAAGAGACAACTTTCTAACTTAAAGGATACCAGGCCCATGAAGACTCCCCTTCCCCTCCCCTCCATATCTTCTTGGGATGCTCTGACACCCACCTCTCGGAAGCAGAGAGGCAAGGGAGAGGCTTCAATTAGTTCAGCAGTGAATGACTGACTATCCATGCCTGGGGACCTGGCATAGCCTGAACAATGCCCAAGCCTGCCTCATAACCACCTGCCATTCAGAGTCAAAACCTTCCAGCCAGCCACAGGTAGCCAAGAACTCCTCTGTATACCACTCCACTGATGTCAGAAACAAGGAGGAAAAGCAACCTCTGCCCCAGTTCTCACGACAACCACCCTGGATTAAGTGTGCACCTCCTCCTTCCTAAGTGCACTCAACTCAATGGATGACTTGTCACCCTAGGAACCACCACAATCTGAGGTCCTTCCTGGTCTCTGCTGAGCTGCAGGTATTCTTAGACCACATGGGAGGGATCCCCAATACCATACCTGGGTGGACAGCACAGAATCTCTAGTCAAAATATTCTTGGCTTAGTAAGAGCCATATGCTAGGCAGACAAGCCTAGCCTGTCAAAGCCACCTGTCCTGATGACCAAGGGCAGCTGTGGCCCTGGGGCAGGGGGTCCTCAGAGAACAGAGAGAGGAGGGGCTGCCTCACTTCTGAGTTTAGACAGTACCTTGTTAAGTTCCCTTAGTTTGCTCTTGGCAACAGCTGCATCTTCTTGCTCTGTAGCTAGTAGCTTTTCTTTCTCTTCTAGCTGGCGTTTCAGAATTGCTACAGGGTCACCCTTCTGAGTGGCCTAAAAATGTTGACAAAGCCATGTTAAAGGAGAACAGAAAGATACATAGTTCCCCCCACTCTGGCAGTAAAATAAGAGAACCGCAGGTAGGTAGCATGGTCTTCAAGGTAAGTGGCTCCATCTGACTCTAGACACCGCCATGGGAACTGACGGTCCTGCTAAGCTACCCAGCCTTCAGGAACTCCCAGACCTTGTGTACATGGGCGCTTGGGGTAGTTTTCATAAGCATGGTATTTCCAGCCTTAAAGACAGTACATGCAGGCTGCAGGCCACTGGCTGCAGTGTGGGAGCTAGAACAGGAAACTTGTACTCTAAGGACACGGTCTGAGGTAAGCTAGGACTCCAGCTACTTTGACCTCCAACACTTATGTCCAGGAAACACCCCCAGTGCTTACTTGCTAAGGAGCTCCCAGAATCAGGGAGAATATACAGAGCATGTCATCCCCAAGTGACAGCCAGGAAAGGACTATCCCCAATATCTCCAGCCACTGAACTGACCAGCAAAGTTACATCCTAACTAGTCAAGGAACAAACCCTCGCATACCTCACTTCCTAGAACAGTTCACTGGCCAGGGGCACTAGAGAGTAGAAAGCAGTCTTTGAACTTGCCCTTATAGCACAAGGGGCATGTCACAGGGCTCTGTCACACACTGTGTCCAGATTTCTTTCCTTGTACTTTGGCCCAAGCCAGCTGGGCCAGATCCCATGTTCTAAGCCCAGAGGCACATGCAACCCCAAGGCCCTGCTCTGCCTTCTGGGCGGGCAAGCAGGGCAGATCACGGACAGCTGACCCAGGCGGCCTGAGCACAGGCAACAATGGCAGGATTCTCTAGAAGTGGAAACTGTTGCAGGGCCATTCTCTTTGCAGTTTGTCAAGCTGGGCATGGCTTGTCAAGCTGGGCAGAGGCAGGACTGAGTCAGATGCTGATCTCTGGGGGAAAGGTACGCATGCCAGCCCTGCAGTGGCCTACCTTATGCCAAGTGTCCTGAGTAACTCCAGTCTTCTCAGACAGAATCTCAATAAGCCGCTGGGCCTCGCCTTCACTGAACACCATGCTTCCAACTGTGGAGACCAGTGTCTTGTAGGGCAGGAAGAGGGGGCTGTCGCAGTCTGAGGGTCCTGAAGGGGGAAGGAGCAGGGGCTTACATTCTACCCCAAAACAGGGGGTATACAACAATGTCCATCAAAAGGTGGCCCTGGTCAGAGGCAAGCAGAACTGTTCCACACCTCAGAACAGCAGGCTGGTACAGTGGGCTTTTTTTTATAAATGATGGGGCCACATCCCCAAAGAGTCTCAGCCAAGGCTAAGAGAAACATCCTCATTTTCTCTTGGTAATAGGGATCAAAGGCACAGCTCAGTCCATGCTAAGCAGGCACTCTGCCATTGGGCTACAGACAGCCTTCGTCCTTTCTTCCTCCTCCTTTTTAAATCAAGACAAAGCTGTGCAGGGAGGGAGGAGTTTTGTTGACAGAGCTGATCACACACAAAGCCCTGGTTCAAGCTTTGGCGCTGCACAACCCAAGGATGCTCCAGAGAGGAAGGCAGCAAGGCCAAGGTCATACTCTACTCTATAGGGAAGCTGAGGCCTATCTGAGCTAAATTAGACCATGCCTCAAAATAAACAAACAGCAAAAATGATGGGCAAAACTATGCACAGATTTTCCTCAGAGGTTCTTTCTCTTTCTTCTTTTTCTAGTGAAACATTTTGGTTCTTCTCACCTTCCATGTCTCAGTGAGGTTCCTTTTTCTACCTCAGCATCTCCATGGGCACTGACTGCCGGTGACCTTTCACTAACTCCAGTGAGCAGAACCACACACGCAAAGCCTTGGGAAAGGTTGGAGGGTACTAGGAGTCTGCTCCCCACACTCAGGGACAAGCACTCTAGCTCCAGTCTCCCTGGATGGAGCTTAAGTAGTGACTGGCTTTAGGAGCCGAATGGCTAGGCCAGGTGTCCCAGAATGAGCCTGTCCACTCCCTAGGTACAGACCACTTGCTCACCACCATCACTGTCAAAAACAAACAAAACCCCCTAAACGTCCCCACCCCCAGTCTCTGTTGATACTCATGCTGCTTTGCAGGCAAGAAATGAGTGAACTGAGATAGATGACCTGAAATGCCTGGGGAATTCCTTTGGCTGATAGCTAAATTTGCCCCACAGTTGAAACAGAAGGCCAAATGCACTAAAACAGACAGACGGGCCTGCAATGGCAAATTCAGCTAAGCCTACCTTTCGAGGACAAGGAATGGGGAGGGTTTCTACAGCAACCTTGAATTCTGACTTGTCACAATAGTTTTACTTCGTAGTCACAATATTTTTATTACAAGTGGAAGCACTCAGCGTGATACCGTAATAAGGGGAAGGTGGGATGTGGGCGAGCTGGTTGCTACGAGCACCTTATTTTATAACTTCTTACCTTGGGAAAGCTCAGTAGATTTAAAAATAACCACATGAGCATTAAAGACCTAAGAGCTTATATTACCAAGAAAAGGGAAGAGTATGTGTGTAGGCACCCCCTGAATTTCATTGAAATATGTACGCACACACAACTAATAGTGGACTTATTTATACATACCAAAACAAATATAATCCTGAGTGCTACAGAGCCAAAATAAAACAAAACACCCCACGAGCTCACTCTTAGGACACATTTTTCTGTTGTTGGCTTTCCCATGCACCCCCAACCTTGGGAGGCTATTCACTGCCCAGGGTTTAAAAGACACAGGCGAGGCATGTTGGCCTCTTAAGCGTATATGCAGCTGAAGGCTGTAGAGACATTTCCTTTCCCGATTCAGAACGGTCCAGACACAATGTTCCCTGAGAACTTGTATGTGACTCCTGCAACCTGTGATGTACTTCAAGCAAAAAGTTTACACGGAGTTTCAAAAACTCAGTGTAGACAAGAACGACATACTGGATGCAAATTGAGAGAATAAGAACTTTAGATAAATTGAATGAAGTATGCTGTTAAAATGTAGCATGAATCTTAAAAGGTCTTATTAATAAGAACAAACCCGGAACAAGGTATTGGGGTAAACGCTGAATGATCAGAGAAGCCACATCCAACCTCACCTTGCCAATTCCTCAGCTAATCTTGTTTCCTCAGACTGAAAGCCTCTGAATCCTCATCCAAATGGATCTCAGCTGAACTGCTGCTAAAAGCTAAAAGCTTAAAAAGGCTCTAGTTCCTTGTCCTCACGCCTTATGTACCTTTCTGCTTCCTGCCATCACTTCCTGGGATTAAAAGCATGTCACCATGCCTGGATGCTTCCAGTGTGGCTTTGAACAGATCTCTGCCTTCAGAATGCTAGGATTAAAGGCATGTGCTACCACTGCCTAACCTCTATGTTTAATATAGTGGCTGTTCTGTTCTCTGACCCCCAGATAAGTTTTTTTGGGGTGCACAGTATATCAACCACATTAAAATTCATTCCAACCATTTCTTCTTGACCTATTTCAGTATATCAACCACATTAAAATTCATTCCAACCATTTCTTCTTGACCTATTTTAATGTGGCTAGCCAGGACTATTAAATTACCAATGTGGTTCACACACACCATATTCCTCTTGGACTGGCTGTTCTATGCTCTTCCAGCCCCATGGACTCCAAAATGCTCCTTGCCAAAATTCTTAGAAGGCCCTATCCTCAAGAAGTCCGTGAGTGGTTGAAATCTCTAACCTCTCTTGAATTCTCCACCAGGAGACATTCTTCTAATGGAGCATGTCGGTGTATGCCTGGAATTCTAGCACTTAAGAGGTAGAGAACAAGAGTTTTTAAGGCTAGCCTGAGCTACATGAGACCCTGTCTCAAAGGAGGAGGGGGGAGGAAGAAAAACTCAAATAAAGACACTGCCCTTTAGGCCCTATCCCTTGAACCCTACCCTTTACCGAGGGAGTGAAACATCTATCACTGCTGGAGGAGGCCTTGCTACTACTGAACATCATCTTGGGTATAGGCATCAGCTGTGGGATGTTTCAAGATGCTTCCAGCACTGTCTAAAAGCTCCTTCCTAGGTTCAGAGGGTTTATGAGGGTATTCTTTGAAAGTGACACTCTGGACTTGATATCCAGACTGCTCACATCCTCCTTCAGGGTCTCGCCTCATAAGCAGTATTCACCCCTCATCAAGGAAACTTCTCCTTGCAACAAATAGAGACCATTACAAAAAAACCTCAAACAATCAAAATGCAGAGCTATGGAGCTCAGTCCCAATGGACACCTCCACAAAGCACCTAAGACTCAGAGAACATGGTAGAAGAAGGGGCAAGAAGACTGTAAAAGCCAGAAGAGTTTGCTGTGGGTGAGATTCTGTCTACCCGTAATGTCAGAAGCTACACCCATAAAGTCTCACTACATGACTGCCCAAATGTAAGCTGAACAAGGACTACATCAATGGCCCTGCCAAAACAGCTGGGGGGAAGCCCATAAGGGCTCAACCCTACCCAAAGAAGGTACAGACAACTGAGGAAAGTTGGGAGCAGGATGTGGCCTTCCCTGGGGAAAGAGGACACAAATTGGTTGTCATCCCTGAAAACATATACATACGAGGAATTTTATATAGATGAGTAGGTTACATTTAGAAATTTTTTATATATGGATATATATAAATACATATATGCATGCAATATCAATTAATGAGAAAAAAAGGCCGTGAATTTGAAGGAGAGCAGGGAGGGGTATATGGGAGAGTTTGGAGGAAGAAAAGGGAAGGGAGAAATGTTTTAATTATATTATAATCACTAAGATTAAAAAAAAAAAGAAAATGAAAGTATTTTAAATATAATAAAAAAAAACAAAATGAAATCATCTTGAAGACATCTTTCTGATAAGTTTTTTTAAGTAGCATTCTAATGAATCCTTATTAAAACTTCCTAGGGTAACTATGAAATTTTGTTAAACATTTCCATTAGAAGTAAACAGTTGTAACAAGTCAAACAATCCAAAGCAGTGTAAAGTAAAATGGAGCCTTCTCTGCCTATCCCCCTTCTCCATTCACAGAAACTTCCACAGCCTTCTCCATATATACACCCTCCTTTACATTATTTTTAGAGAGTTATAACTTCACAAAACATTTTTCATTGAATCTTTTAGTTCTATTTAAAAGGAAAAAAAAGGCAGCACCTCCATTGTCTCTGAATTGGAGTCAGTAAAACTGACACACAAAAGGGGGGATCCTGGATGAGTCACATCCACACAACATGCCCACAGGAGCCCAGCACCCCGCTCACAGCACTCAATCTACTCATGCCTCTAGCAAATGCTTGAAGATTCTCCTAATCCTTGGTATTGTGAAATCTTAAGCTATTAGAATAAACCTGCCAAAGACTCCATATCTACTCCATTAACCACAGGCTTTAGAAAGAGCAAGGGGTCAGGGAATTTCAGAAGAGGTCAGCTCCCTGGATGGCTACTCTGGCAGCCTGGGTCTGGAGAGGAATGAGGCAGATGGACAGACAGCAAAGAGCAGCTACTCCGGGTTGGCATCAACCGGAGACACAGCAACCTCCACATGAGCCAGGTCCTTCAGGAATGCCGCAAACTGCATAGACCAGGATAGGCCTGTTCTGCATAGAGGGGCCTGAGGCACAGGGCTCCACTCCACGTAACAGCTTACACGGGGAAGTCAGTCCAGAACTCTTACAGCTGCAGACTCAGAGACTGGGCTGGCAGTGCTGACAGCTAACTCCCTAACAAATGAATAAAGCCACCAAGGGGCTAAACAAATATATGCAGGCCAGGGCCAGCCTACAGGTCACCCCTGGCCTTGGTTATATATAGTGCAGCATCTAGAGGGTCCAATGGCCCAGGCAAAAATGTCAATTTCCAACTCAGCTCCTTTCATCTGTGTCCTTGGACTTACCTACCTCCTGCCTTTGTTTCCTTGTCTGTAGAGTCAGTATTAACTGTTCCTCCCTCCCGGCCTGGCTGCAAAGAGACTGACTTCCAATGTGCTTGGAACGAAGCACAGGGAAAGCACTGAAAACCAACCCCAGGGCCAACTTTGGAGGCCCAACCATTAAGAGCCCTCCTTGGACAACTGTCCCTTCCCAGCCCAACAGTGAAGAAGTCAGGCAAGAGGCAGGCTCTGAGGATGGACTCTCTGAGGCCAAGGCTGACACAGAGACTCATGAAAGGGCAGACTGTCCTGACTCATGATGCTAAGCTTCAAGGGCTTGAGGGAAGACTTTGCCAAGACTGCCAAGAAGCCTGAAGAGTCAGTCAGTGTGCTTAGCACCCCAGACTTCAAAACTATGATGTGGTTTGCTACTTTAGCACCGAGATAAAATACTTTAGCACCGAGAAAATGAAACTTGTAAAGAGGCACTTAGGAGTCTCTTCTCTGTCAACTGTGGGGTCCTTCAGGAAAATTTGCTCTTTGCCTGCATAACCACCAACTCCCCAATGAACAGCCTCAGCGTTAAGAGGAAGATGTTAACATCAGGGGACTCTTGAGACTCAGAGCTCACTGCTCTAGCAGCAGCCACCACCAGTGTCCAGCTATAGAACATACCTGCCCTGACCGGGCCCCACTTTTTCTCCCGGAGGGAGGATATCAGCCCACTCCAGGACTTGCTTTGTGGGTACCTGTGGACAGCTAGAGGCTAAAGGGAGCTGAGTATCACTGTAGGTTCCCAACATCCCTGCCCAGGACCGGCAGACCCAGCTTGTTTCCAAACACAGTGTATGCACTTACTGTGTCCCTGAGAAGTGTGCAGAAGGCTAGGCTTGGAGAGATAAGTAGAAAGGAAGACCACAGCTACGCACCACAGCAGGCACAGGGATGTCATGCAACAGAGCACCATGCTGGAGCCCAGGGAAGCACCCTGGCAGGAAAGCAAGCAGAGGCTAAATAAAGCACAGGCGCCTGCAGGAAGAAGGGGAGCAGCCCAGAAAGGCAGAGTCTGCAGGATCCAGGACTCTGGATTCCCCAAGGAGTAGAGGGAGGTAAGCCTGGAATAGGTGCAAGATTTCATGGGCCCCAGAGATCTGGATTTTTATCCCACAAGTGCAGCCACTAAAAGGGAGCATTGTTTGGGATGCCAAGAGGGACAAGGCTGAAGGCAGGCAATTCAGGTAAGAGCCCAAGGCAGAGAGCTCAAGCCCAAGAGTATTCAGAGACTAAGTGTGAGAAGCCCAGGTGACAGCCCAGGGACTCCTCACAGTGGGGCCTGACAGGAGCATGGCCTGAGGACTAATGAGGATCCAGTGGCAAGGACATTCAAATGAATGTCCTTAGGGACTGTCCAAACCCATTCTGAAGGCCTTCCCCTCAAATGCAAAGACCATACCTGACAGCTGCTGTCTCTCCACACTCCCAGGGAATGACATGGATGGTACAAGTCCCCAGCACAGCATTTCCACAGGAAGAAAGTCACATCCCAACCTTAAGCAGATTCCATGCCCAGGCCACCCCAACCACCCCAGCCATATAGAATGGTCAGGCCCCAGACCTCTAAGCCTCTTGGAAGCCCAGTTCTACAAAGTCATCTACATTTACAACCAAAGGTCCAGGGACTAAAGGCAAGTTCTCTATCCTGCTCATCTCAAATCTAGAGGCATCCCTTTTCCTATCAGGAGGCCAGTTCTCCTCAGGGCCCAGGAAAGCTGGCAGGTGACACTTTCTCTAATAACAAGGAAAGTAGACCAACATCACTGCAACCTCCCCTCAACTGTGTATTTATAAAGTGTGGCCAAGAGTCTGTGGGGAAGGTCAAGGCCTTCAAAGACATTAAAACACAACATGACTGCTCCCACCTCCACTTGGTGCTGCTCTTCCATCCACAGCCAAGACTGGCCCTGGGCAACAGGTTAAGTGGGGACTCCACTCCCAGAGCAGGCAGCTCACCCCTGGTCAGCACTTCTCAGAGCACATAGGCCAATGATGACAGCTACACCTGACCCCTAAATGGCCACAAACATTCACATCTGGAGTTTTCAATGCCCTGGGGCCAAGCACAGAAGCTATGGAGAACAGCTTATTAAGGGTTTCCCTTTGGCTGGAGAAGAGAATAATCCATTACCAAGCTGGAAAGATGTGTGCATTAAGTGGTATCCTACAGACTGAATGACTATTTTCCTCTTTACACGTGAGGGGTTTTCTCTCCAGACTTCAATAGAAACAATTTTTTATACCTGGAAAACAAATCCACAATCACAATAGTTTTAAAGACAACCGTGGGAAGGCCTTGGGCAAGCTCCCTGCTCGGGCTTTCAGGCAGAGTGGCCGAAAACCAGAGAGAGTTCCAGCGGCAGTCACGATTTTCCTTAGTGCCTACAGAAAGACCACAGAGGCCTGGACAGTACCTGAAGTCAGCACTGCCACATCCAATAGTCACCAAATGCAGATGTCCAGAAGAGTGTCATCTAGCAGCTTCTCACTGAACTCACTTCCCTGAGGGATCACTTTACATTCTTTTTGGAGGGAGAGGAAGAGAGGAACAGAGAAGGGGGGAGGGAGAGAAATGGGGGTCTGGGTTTTGAAAAACTCATACAGAAAGTGAATGTCTCAAATCACACAGAGTTCAAGTCAAAAGATAAAAAGGTCACCAAGACTTGTTCTGAGCGCACACCTGGTGGCTCCAGCTGTAAACAGAGTGAGGGGTTAACTGTATGGATGGGAAGGGCCCCAGGAGAACTGCTATGGAGACCCTGTACTGCCACCTGCTGGCCACATGACTTCTGCCAAGTCTGAGCTGTGGCTGTGTAAAACAGGCAGAGCTGGGCTGTGCGGGGTGTAAACGCTGGAAAAGCGACATCAAGCACCTCTACAAACCCTGGCCACACAGGACGGTTGCCACACCGTGGAACAGCACCAGGACATGGCAGGACAAGGACAAGGCAGGATGGGCACCTGAAGCATGTGTGAAGAGGCGAAGGTTGGCAGAGGAAGGAAAGAGCGCAACCATGGCCCATTAAATAGTCTAAAGAAAGCGCTGAGCTGCTCTGGACGCCCTGAATAGGATCCCTGGAAGGTCGACTAACCCTTCCTCACCTCTTCTGTCCCATGCCTGTCAAGTTACAGACTTTCTTACACTGCATTTCTGCACACAAAGAGCTCAGACACCGCCACCAGCACCCACAGGCCACCACTAGCTTCAGGGTACAGAAGCACCTTTGACATTCATCTTACCTCAGCTTACGAGCACTTACCAGGCAACAGGTACCAGGGGTGGGTGGGTGGCGGGCACTGGCATCTTGGGGGAGGCCTGAGAGAACTGGCTGCCGCCTCCCTCCACCCCAACTGTCCCGAAGGACTAACAGGCCTCCCTTCCATCATCCAGGGACGCTCCAGGAACACACAGACAGGAGTTCCAGAGTGGAGTTTTGTTTCCTTTCCAGTTTAAAAAAATATATACAAATAGAAAAACTAGAAAAAAGTAAAACGGTGAATGAAAGGTACAAAAAAATACCCACAATCCTATCTCCCAGTGATGTCCTTTCTCCCAGGAAAGCCATGAGAGACTAATAAAAGCCTATTTCTGTTTTCTACATTATGAGGCTGGTGAGATTCTCCTGGCCACGACATCATGGTCAACTAGCCCCAGAATAATTACCAGCCTGCCAGCTGGGGAAGGAGAAGGGGGTCCTTCAAAAAGCCAATCCACAGAGTATGACAAAAGTACCACAGCCCCTGGGTGCACCCCTGTCCCACAGAGCAAGAAGGCCATGTGCCCTATGGTAGACTTCTCACCTGGACCCTGGTCTCAGCCCCTCCTACCAGCAACAGGAAACAGGCCTCACTCCAGTTAACAGCTCCCCCATTCTAGAACTCATGCTATCTTCAGGGTCATGGAACATATAGTGTACTTCCCATATCCCAGACCCACATGGGATCTAGCCAAACTCACTTCTAGTGCAGATCTCCTGACAGCACAACACCACGAGGTCATTTGAAGTAATCAGTGCGGCCCTCGGCTCAGGGTGGGAAGCAGGCAGGCAAAATTAAGAAGGCACAGACTAAATCCAAGGATAAAAATAGAATTTAAAAACCACCACCACCACATACACACACACAACACACACACACACACACACACACACACACACACACACACACACACACACACACACACACACACACACATGCTCCTGTGCATCCTAAAGGATGCTGGTCACAGTTGCTGGACTACCCACCAGGCCAGCAGTGGAACTCCAAAGAGTGGCATTTCAATTCATGGTAGTTTTCACTTCTCTAGGATTCTACCAATTCCCAGTCCCTAAACATTCAGAAAAGAATCTCTACTTTTTATTTCACAGGCCAGTGTTTTCTCCTCTTTCCATGCAAGAGCTTATAACACCCTTTTGCAACACAAACCCTTCTCAGTCCGACAGAAGAACCACACAGGGGTTAGCTCTGACACAATCAAGCAGGCCTCTGTAAATCACCAACTGTTTTTGGAGAGTGAGGGAGCAGTCTTCCTAAATGACAAATGTACCCACCTTCTGACTTGTAATTACAGACCTAGGAATTTACTTTAAGAGACACTCACACAGCAATATATGTACATCACTGCAGCATCAATTTTAGCACCCAAAAAAGCCTGCACACTACTTAAGTGTCATTTAAATAAATCACGATACATTCAGAGCTGAGTGTGGCAGCTTTGCAAGCCTGATGTGGAACGATGTCACCAATACACTGCAAAGCAAACAGCAGTTTCTAATTGGCTTGCATGTGACAGCAATGTCTCCAGGGTCCCCAGGGTCCCCCAGAAGTGAATGGTGACAGGGACAGAATTGGAAGAAAGACTTTCGATTTTCACCCTATCCATACTTCCCTACTATTTAAATTCTGTTTGCTGGAAACATACTTTTATGTAATAATCCATTTTTAAAAGCAGGGGTCAGGTGTTCATTGTCAAAACACTGCCACAGACAAGTGGTTAAACCCTGTGGCATGGCCCCATCAGTCCCTTAAAGTAACATCAAAGCGGAAGTTCTGGAAGAGCTCCAGCTGGCCTACAGAAATGTGCCCAGGTCTGCCTCCACATCTGCCATGTCTCCTCTAGGGTACCTGTCATCAAAGGCCTTGCACCAACCAGGGACAGTGAGACTGGCGATGCAAGCCCAGTTCACACTGCTTCTGCACTGTGATGTCATTCTTATGGCCTCTCTATGATATGAGGAACAGTGGACAGCTAGAACTAAGTAGGGGAGTGGCTGTGTATGATGCCAACAGCCAACACATGGCTGCAAAGCCATGTCTTCTTCATGTGGATGCCTGCAAGGTGACCCAGGAGTCCTCCTCCCCCTAAATGGCTGCTACTTAGAGCAGGGGTATCAAAAAGGACTTTCTGATGGTGACATTTTATCTCTGCACTGTTCTAAAAGGCAGCCACTGGCAACATGTGACTACTTTTTAGAGTATTAAAGGACAGAAAGTATGACCAAAGAACTGAGTCTTATCTTGGACTAATTTAAATGGCCAGGGTGATCAGAAACAAGCTCTTAGTGGACAGCATCTCTCTCAACTCTCATTGTCTGCGGCCAGTTGTTAAAACCTCGTGGTGCAAGGGCCTTTCTCATTCATCCCCTGCCCAAGTCTAGGTCTCCTGTATTTGTGGGAAGAGCTTCCTTCCCAGCCTGCTCTATACCAGTGATGGGACCCACTCCTCCAGCATTTCCTGGATCCTCACAGCATCATCTCAGGCTACTTCATCTGCCCAGCCCTACACTGCCGGATACCTAGCACCACCTGCCGTTCTAATTCTTCTGTGTTGGGCACATGTGGTCCCCAGAACACAGGCAGCTCTGGACAAACAGACACTTATTCGTGGCTAGGTTGCAAAATGGCTGAAGGCAGGCCAGCTGGGGGAGTTAGAACCTAAGTCTAGCTTTGTGAAAATGTTCAGGTCTGCTTCTCACTCTTGCCTGCTCACCTGGCAACCCTGTTCCAGCTGCAAGGTTTGGTACTAAATCAGGTGAATTCTAATACACTTCATGTATCAGACTAATAAGACGATTCCGTGACCCTCTGGTAAGTATCCATACTGTTAGATTTCAGGCCCCAAACTTTCAGTTACTACAGTTCATGCTTTAGTTCAGTGATGAAAATCATGGAGGAAGTTCAAAAAATTGCTAGTCAAGGTGAATCTGAGTTCCCACTGCTTTCTGAAACAAGATGGCCAGTAATCCCAAGCACTTCACTGATACTTGGCTTTGTACTGGTTTTTGTTGTTGTTTATACTTGGGTCTTCACACATGAGACTCAAAATCAGAATTCTCCATAGTCTGAAGCCCTACTTTGCCAAGTTTCCCTGGAAGTTGTGCCAGTATTACCAGGTGATCAGGCATAAATGAGAAGCAGGCCTGAATGTGTGTGTGTGTATATATATATATATATACATTCATTCATATGTTGTACTTAGAAATACCAGTACAATGGAGGAAAGGGTGTGTATCTTACTGAGCCCACCCTGAGGCCTCTGCCTCATGCTGCCCGCACCCACACAGGCAGTGAGACAGTGCAGGTCCTCTGTAAGACACCTGCCTTACTCCCCCATCACTGCTCAGCCATGGCTGGGGCTGGGTCGCCCTCCCAAGCCATCATCAATCAGGAAAATCGTGGCCAAAGGAATAAGAAATATCTTTCCAGCCCATGAACTAGAAAGAACGGGAAATATATTTTGCTGGAAAATAAGCAGACTGTGACAGAATCCATCAGGTAAACACAAATGGGTGGTCTAGCCCAGGGCAGCCTGGCCCCAAGGAATCAGCTAAAGCACTATATATAAATGCAAACACCAAGCTGTCCTCATACCCACAGCCATCAGGGGCCATACCACGTGTGTCATTCTCAGATAACACCTAGCACACAGCAGAGCCAAGTACACAGTGCAACCATAAAAACAGTAACTCACGAACACGTTCTTGCCAGTTTTGGTCTGACAATGCCACACAGGGTCTGGCCACTGCACTAAAAGACACAATGAGAAGACATGATTCTTTTATCTCCATCACCTTCCACAAAAACTGGCCATGGAGTGGAATGGACAACCTCCACATAAAGCATGCTCACCCTGTCCACATCACTGCAAGCAGGAAGTACTCAAAGTCCCCTACATCCTGAGTATAACAGGAAGCTGAGGGGAGTCTTGACATCGTAGAGATGAGGTGGGGGCTCACTTACCTAAGGATACTAAGTGGGAACAGAGTTATGAACAGCAGAAACAGACTCTCATAGACCTTCACACACCCTCAGGACATAAGGGTTTTCTGCAGCTCACCAGGGAGCCTCACCAATATACTCTCCTGATTATTTAGGAAAAAAGGTGGCTACACCAGGCATGATGGCTATTCCAGGATTTGGGAGACTGAGGCAAGGAGGCCATCATTTTGAGACCAGCCTGTACAGTGAAAGTTGGGGGAGGGGGCGAAGGGTGGGGAGACTAAATAGACTTGTCAGTTGGGCAGTACCTGGAATCTCAGGACTTACTGCTCAGCCAAGTGCTACTCAAGAGTTCCCTTCGCATGTTTATAAATGCTTCCCATCACCTGACCTGAACTTCTACAGCTCGAAAACCATGGTCTCTTCCCCCTGGCTGGAGTTCTAGCCTGTCTGGAAGACCATACTTCCTCATGACAACCCTGGGCTTCTACGAAGCACCTCAGCTCTGTGGTTCCTGTTCTGCTCTACATTTCAACAGTTACTGATGGGAATCAGTGCACTGCAGAGGCCTGACATGCTGATCTACGTCCAGAGAGCTTGCCAAACACAAGGAAAGGAACTCCTACCCTCCCCCCACCTTCACACACACACACACACACACACACACATCCCCCATCCTGCAGGATTCTTTCTGGATTGTTTCAGCATTTGGAAATTATCATTACTGCTTTATTATTTTGGGGATGAGGAATACAGCATTTAAGATAATATATCAAGACCCAATTTTATGCCCCTAAAGTAATTTAAAAAGGCCATCAAATAAGAAGAGTTTTAATGGGAAATTATCTACTGCAACATCTCATTAGGATTCATGTCCCATGTGGCCTTGCACCAAGGAGAATGAATGTTATCGAAGGCCTTCCAAACAGGTTTCCAACTTCTGGGGGCGCTGTCACAGCCACAAGAGCCAATGCCTTCTTCAGGGTTGCTTCCAACTTTTGAAGAATAAAATATCAGCACACTGCATAAAAAAAAAAGTCAAAGAACAACTGGCCTCTCGCTGTGAGACAGCCGGCACTCTGCCTCCACAGGTTCCCCATTCAGATCCACCAACCTCGGATCAAAAACATGAAAAAAACAAAACAAAACAAAAAGAGGGAAAAAGTGTCGCTACTGAACATAAGCAGTCATCTTCTTTGTAATTATTCCTTAAAGAATATAACATAACTATTTACATAGCATCTGCATTGTATTAGGTATCTGAAGTAGTCTATAGGTGATTTAAAGTCTATGGGGCAGGCTACAGATGTAGCTCATTGGCACAAAACTTGCCTAACGCACATAAGGGCCCTGGGTTTGAATCCCAGCACTGTAGGGTTAGACGATAAATACACTCTTTTTTAAAAAGGAAAGTGAAGTGTATGGGACTTAGTGAGTTAGTTATATGCAAACATGATGCCATTTATGAGACTTCAGCATTTGCAGGTTTGGGAATCCAGGAGCAGGGGAATGCCTTGGAATCAATCCCCTGAAATAGGAAGAAAGGCTATTTTTTAAAGTTGTTTTTGTTTGTATTATCTCATATTTAATGTCTTTGTCTTCTTTCGTTATCAGTGTTTCAAGAATTTGGTAGCCTACTTTTCTGAACTTAAGGAGTCAGCATGGTGCCATCTCTGTATGTCTCTTTGGAGTCCTAACATCCATCACTGCTGAAGCCGGGAGCTGTGCTGGGCCTGTGTAAGCAGATGCAGCGCCCCGTCCCCCCCCCTCCGCCGCCGGCCCGCCCCAAAGCAGTCTGGGGCATCAGGTTCACTAAGCACCTGTGTGCCCCAGTTGTTTCCTCCAGAGAGACCTGGAGGAATAACCTCCTCAGAACCCTGTGAGAGTCTGCTCAAGAGCTTTTCACAAGTCACACAAATTCAACCACTATTTAACCCCTGACTGAATCTGTATACTCACCACCCACTAAAAATACCAAGGCAAATCAGTGTTCTGTATTATCTCCTGTCTATATAATATGGAATCTACATTAATGTTCTATAATGCTTCATTAAATGACTAGGGAAGAGGGGATGGAGCAATATGAAGAACACTAAATGAATAAAGCTAACATTAGGTGAGGTATGAGCACAAAACAGATTGATAAAGACACAACCGGACCTTTGAGAAAACTTGCCAAGACTATCCTGTCAAGACTGTTCTCACACCTCCCTGTGCAGTCCCTCAGTGGAGACATCGTGGGTGCCCTGTACCTTGACTCAGGCCCATTCACATGACTTGCTCTGAAGAAGGAGATGCAGCTTGAATGTGCCTGCTCCAAATGACTTATGCCTCTGTTGTAACCCTGAGAGGGCCTCTGCCCTAGAGACACAGGCACTTCAGGCCAGGCCCCCAGATGAACTCATGCATTGCCTGAGCCAACCCAGTTAAGGCAGAGCCTCCCA
Source organism: Peromyscus maniculatus bairdii (assembly GCF_049852395.1). Taxonomy (NCBI): domain Eukaryota; kingdom Metazoa; phylum Chordata; class Mammalia; order Rodentia; family Cricetidae; genus Peromyscus; species Peromyscus maniculatus. Next base: position 122,072,216 of record NC_134855.1, read on the forward strand.
GCAGACAGGGCCTACATCAGCCAACCTTAGCCAGACACAGGAGCAAAGACAGAGAACTTCTGCTGTAAGGCAATAAACCTGGGGTGCTTGTTACACAGCCTTGCTACAGTAGCAGCTGACTGACACAGATGGCACCCAGTTTTGTAGCTACACCCTCCAAACTAAAACTCTGCCTACTGCAGAGGGTCGAGGCTCATAGAACTCAGGAAGCTTAGGAAGTCAAGACTCACAGGCGCCTCCTCACGGTGACATAGTACAATGCCTGGGGAAGAAAGGACTCTTGAGTGGAGCTGCCTCCAAGTGGAGCAGGGGCAGGGAGCTCCAGGAATGCAGCTCTCCAGAACCATCAGCCAGGCTGGGGTAGGTTTTCTGATGGTGATACAGCTGTCTGAGACTCATCCATGCTCTTGTAAGTAAACCCTCACCCCTGGCTCCTGTATAAAAACCCAAAAGCTCAGTGGTTCATCAAGCTGGACTTGGGTGGACCTGTTTCTCTGGTCTGTCACCAGTTCCCAACCTGGGGCGACCAGGAAAAGTGAACATACAACACTAAGGACACCCACCAGTCTCAGAGAAACAGCTTTCCCTCAAGCTCACAAAGCAGTCAGGGCACTCACCAGGCTCGCCTTTTCTCTTTGAACCAGACTTCTTCTTTGCAGGCGCCTCTTGCTTTGGTGCCTCCTGGCTCTGGATCATTCCTGTATTTTTACCCTGGGCAGGAGCTGATTCTGACTTTTTACCCTGATTGGCAGCTGTGTCCACCTTTTTGCCCTGGTTGGGGGACTCTTCTACCTTTTTGCCTTGGTTTGGGGCTCCTTCTGCCTTTTTGCCCTGATTGGGGGACCCCTCTGTCTTTTTCCCCTGGCTTGAGACACCTTCTGTCTTTGTGCCTTGATTAGCAATTGCATCTGTCTTTCTATTCTGATTGGGAGTCCCTTCCCCTTTCTTGCCTTGGTTAGGACTTCCATCCCCCTTTTTGCCCTGATTCTGGGTCCCCTCCCCTTTCTTGCCCTGGTTTTGGGCCCCTTCCCCCTTCTTGGTCTGATTCTGGGCCCCTTCCCCCTTTTTACCCTGGTTCTGGGCCCCCTCCATCTTCTTGCCTTGGTTTGGGGTTCCTTCTGCTTTTTTGCCCTGGTTTTGTATACCCTCAGCTTTTGTGCTCTGGTTGGGAGACCCGTCCCCTTTCTTGCCCTGGTTCTGGGCTCCGTCCCCTTTCTTGCCCTGGTTCTGGGTCCCGTCTCCTTTCTTACCCTGGTTCTGGGTCCCGTCTCCCTTCTTACCCTGGTTCTGGGTCCCGTCTCCCTTCTTACCCTGGTTCTGGGCCCCGTCCCCTTTCTTGCCCTGGTTCTGGGCTCCGTCTCCCTTCTTACCCTGGTTCTGGGCCCCGTCCCCTTTCTTGCCCTGGTTCTGGGCCCCCTCTGCTTTATTTCCTTGGTTAGAAGAACCTTCTAACTTTTTGGCCTGGTTTTGGGCCCCTTCTCCTTTCTTGCCTTGGTTTGGAGTTCCATCTGTCTTCTTGCCTTGGTTCTGGGCTCCTTCCCCCTTCTTGGTCTGGTTCTGAGCCCCTTCCCCCTTCTTGGCTTGGTTCTGGCCTCCCTCGCCTTTCTTAGCCTGGTTTTGGTTTGTTTCCCCCTTTTTGCCCTGATTTTGGGCCCCTTCTCCCCCCTTCTTGGCCTGGTTCTGGGCCCCCTCCCCCTTCTTGGCCTGGTTCTGGGCCCCCTCCCCCTTCTTGGTTTGGTTCTGGGCCCCCTCCCCCTTCTTGGCTTGGTTCTGGGCCCCCTCCCCCTTCTTAGTTTGGTTCTGGGCCCCCTCCCCCTTCTTGGCCTGGTTCTGGGCCCCCTCCCCCTTCTTGGTTTGGTTCTGGGCCCCCTCCCCCTTCTTGGCCTGGTTCTGGGCCCCCTCCCCCTTCTTAGTTTGGTTCTGGGCCCCCTCCCCCTTCTTGGCCTGGTTCTGGGCCCCTTCCCCCTTCTTGGCCTGGTTCTGGGCCCCCTCCCCCTTCTTGGCCTGGTTCTGGGCCCCCTCCCCCTTCTTAGTTTGGTTCTGGGCCCCCTCCCCCTTCTTTGCTTGGTTCTGGGCCCCATCTCCCTTCTTAGCTTGGCTCTGGGTCCCATCTCCCTTCTTGGCCTGGTTCTGGGCTCCTTCTCCCTTCTTGCCCTGACTGCTGGTAGCAGGAGCACTGGTCTTAGAGCCCACTGGGGGCACAGCCACCATAGGCACCTCCTTGGGTGTGGCTTCCAAGATGGCAGACTTTGAAGCAAGGACCTGGATGGAATTCACAATAGAACTGACTGCTGGCTCCACCTTCGCTACTTTTTTCTCCTTCTTCTTTCTGTCCTTAGGGGAGGAAGCCAGCTTTTCCTGAGGCATGGCTGGGACTGTGGCTACAGGGGTATGGATCGTAGAGGAATGGACTGAAGTTGGAGCCACGGCCATTGCAGGTATGCGCACTGGTTCCTTGAGGATGATGGTCACGTTGGGATCCAGGTCATGGTCAGGTATCTTCCCATTCGGTTTCTCTTCCTTTTTCTTGGTCTTTCCTTTCTTCTCCACGGTTTTCTCCTTCTTTTTCTTCTCTCCTTTCTGGTGGTGAGTTTTTGCCATCTCCTTGCGCTGGTTGGCAAGGGCTTCTTCATACGACGTCTCCTTCATGGAGAAGGTTGACACCAGGAAGATGCCGATGGCAGAAACAACCATAAACCCGCCAAAGACCACAACCCCCAAGGTCTGAGTGTCGTAGATATCCATCTTGGCTGACTTGCTTTCCACCTGCCAACACATACAAGTAGATTACTTTCTGGAGAAACTGAGAAACTGGACAATTTCCATCCCCTCTGCCCAAACTTAAGCTTTCTTATTGCTTCTTCAGACTAATTGAGAGTGGAAGCAAACCCATGTTCTTTCATCCCTTCTTCAGAAAGGGGTAATGTTTACCTAGAGTCTGAAGAGTTCTTCTAGTGCCCAGAGATACAGACAGACAAATGGCAGAGAACAGGGGGATAGCCAGAGTTGGTACTGTGGCCTCTAAAGCCCATGGCCACGGCCCAAGTTCAAGGTGACCCCTTGAGTCCTCCCAACTACAGGATTCAAACCACTCATGAACACAAGTGCTGTTTAGAAGTGCAACAACAGGGTCAGTGGAGATGTGACCAGGATGCCAAAGCTAAGTATGGTTGGTTGCATGCACCACATACACAAGATGGGATTCTGAGTAATCTGAGGACCTTTCACTTTTCATGTTGGGTTGAAATGTTTATTTTTTATATTTTTCTTCAGTGTAAAATTGGCTGTTTAGTTAAACAAACCAACAAAAAACCCAGTCAACCCTAACACAACTGAAGGCTTTCCCAGCAGGCCCCTGGCACACCATACTCTGCTTTGTTGCCAGTGCCCTAAACAAAACCTCAGGGGTCACAGACAGACACCTTGGTACTGTAATCCTAGAGTAATCAAGAACTTGGTTTAGGACAGCACCCCTTCTGTAGCAACACCACCTCAGTCACGGAGCCTACAATTTCCACACTGGGAAATAGAAGTAAGTCTTGCGAAGGCCAACAGATTCTAGACTTGGAATTTCACTTCTGCATACTCCACAGGAGAAGCGGGCACTGTCACTAGCTCTTCGTCAGACAACGTACCCGAAACCAACAGGACGAAGAAGCACACCATTCTTGTTGCTCACAGACCCAAGTCCAAAGGATCAGAGCCAACTGGGCTCAGCCCTTCCTGGCTGATAGCCCAGGCTCAGTTCCACTTCAGCAAGCTTTTAACTGCTGCTGTCAATGCAATGCCATCATCAGCTCCCAGTCCCCTGAGCTAGAGAGGAGAAACAGTCGACTCCCTCTGAAAGGATTAGCAAAGAACGAACACGCAGAACTCCAGTGCAGAGGGGAAAGGCGAGGAGGGGGGATGACAAGAGGGAAAAGGTGAGAAAGACAAGGACACTGGAGCCAGGCTCTCTAGACACTGTGGTTGCGTGGGCAGTGAGGTCTACACTCCTCTTCCACAGGGGTAGAGTAAGGAAACCGATTAGGAATGAAATATTCAAAAGTAATGGACTCCAAACGGAGATATTAGGACAGCTAAAAGATGGGACATTGTTTAAACACCTCAGCATCACATCCTGGGACACTCAGTTGTCTCCTCAGAGTGCAAACCCCTTTCTGCATCATCCTAATAAAACCCTTGAGGAAGGACTGAAATGCCTGTGACAGGCATTTGCTAGCATACTCTCTATGGTGATTACTTCCCACTGTGGCTGTTGTGACTCTCACTCTTCGAGAGCCTGTCATCTGGAGCTGTACATGACCAAGGCCCAACACTCCATCCCTGCCACCGCTTCTGCAGCAGAAAAAGGCTGAGGCCAACCCACACAAGCCTTTGAAGCCTGGGCAAGGCAGCCTTTATATTCCAAATGGATTCTGACTTCTAGCTATGGACCACTAGCAGCATCTGACCCAAAGCCAAGGCCGAGTTCTCTCACATGTGACAGTCAAAAAAGGCTATTAAAATAAGCCTTTCCAGGAACATACTCCTTGCACCTGCCCACTCCTGGCTCTAGTCTGTGTGCAGGAGGGCAGGGACAAAGTGTGTGATATAGCTGATCACCCCTATCCCTGGAGTCCCCCAACTGAAACTCCTACAGAGAGAGCCTCACAGACTCTGCTAACAGAGACATGCTCAGGTACAACAAATTACAGTGCAATCAGCTGTCTAGTCAGATGACAAAACCTCTCAGAGCATCACCTTTTCCAGAGGCCTGGCTCAGCCTGGCCACGGCTCCATAAACACCAAGTGGCCTCCAGACATCTATGCACTCAAGGGGTTGCCTCTCGGAGAGCTGTAGTTGGCACCAGTCAGCAGCCCCTGACACAGTGAAGGGCTATCAACAAAGCAAGGCCTGTTCACAGCTGAGGACTGTGGAGCTCTGTGCAGCTTCGTGCCTTCCGACTGCTCAGCTGAGACAGAAAAGCCACGGCTGGAAAAGCAGCCTTTAATCTGACTCCACATAGGCAAACACAAACTACATTCTCTGTGGGGAGTTCAGAATCAAGGTAAGCAAACTTGGGTGATTATTTTCTCCCTGCAGCACACACAAAGTATGTTTATAACAGCTTAAATGTGTCTTCCCAACTTTTGCAGAACAAGCTGCTTTAAAAAGAAATTACATCCCTACCATTAATTCCTGAGGTAGAATTTTTTTTTTTAAGAAAGCTTTCACAGGAAAATGAAAAGCCCAGTCTTTAGTAATACACTGAAACATTTAAAGCTAAGGCAGTTTATCTTTGCAAGCAGCAAAGAGATGAAAAAAAAAATGACCTTCTGCTTTCAAAGTGAGTTTACCTTCATGATGAACCATAACTGTAAGCTGAAATACTGCCCCCCCCCAAGAGAATTTAGGTGAAGACACAAACACATCCTGGGAGACTCTCGACCCTAATAAAGGCAGGAGGCGCGCTCTCTCTCTCTCTCTCTCTCTCTCTCTCTCCTATGCTTGCAGGAGCCTCTACCTCGTGCCTGCAGCTTCCTCACTGTTCCAAGACCACAGAGTTCATCTCTTCAAGGGCTTTCCCCTGGGCCATGCCTACATGGGCTAAGATTCGGGCCAGATGTGTGCCCACCCATACTCTTTACTATCTCACGACAGCAATCTCTATTCTGTCATCTCCAGAAACTTCGGTGAAGTAAGTATTTTTCCGTACCTATTATTGTAAAATACTCATGAAAGACTAGCTGATGAAAGCCCTAGGAGGGACGGAAACCAAGGCCATGACCACTCCCAGGTTTGGCTGACTAGAATTCACTACCATCTTTAAGGCTCAAGAGAATGCTGCTTCTTCTGGTCTTAGGATTTGGGGAACATGAAATGGGGGCTCTCGACTCTTCAAATGTGGACCGCATCTACTAACTCAACTGGCATGATAAAGCCAGTTCAGTCCCATTCAGCACTTGAGATTTAGGTGGATTTTAGGAAAGGACCTTCAACAACAATGTGGAGTTTGTTTTATTACTAGCTAGCTGTTCTACAGTGGACAACACCTGGCACTCAGGGAAGCCATCTTGTAGAGGATGGTCAAAGATAACTAGCCTCCAGACCTGTTCCTGAGCCAAGGTGACTTGCCAAAAAGGTAGTGGATAGCAAAAAAATAAAGGCAACAATAGCAATAACCACATCAAGATAGGCATCTCCTAATATTTTAAAATAAAGACTGAGTACTCCCAATCCAAACATCTGAAATTCACCTGTTTTTTAAAGTAAGGGAGCAAGAGATGGTATACAGATGGAAAAGTTTCTATCAAAGATGGTATACAGATGGAAAAGTTTCTATCAAACCTATATGATGGTTTCAGTCAAAACACTGGCACAGGCCAGGTGCGGGAACACATGGCCATAGTCCCGGGCACTTAGAAGGCCCATATAGGAGGATTTTGAGTTCAAGGCCAGCTTGAGCTACAGAACAAGACCATATCTCAAAAACAAAAATAAAAACAAAAGCAAAAACACCACACAAACCTTTTTTAAAAATCAGGCACATTAAAAATATGTAAAATTGGGGGCTAGAGAGATGGTTCGGTGGTTAAAATTGGAAGCTGGAGAGCAGACTCAGTGCCAATGCTTACAGAGGACCAAGGTTTAGTTTCCAGCACATAGGGATACACAGCGACTCAAAACTGCAACTTCAGTTTTAGAGTATGTGACACCTTTTTCTCACATTCATGCACTCCTGTGTGCACATAGTACACGTAAATTCATACAGGGACACACATACACACATAAAACTAATGATAATATAATGATTTTTTTAAAGGAAATTAAGCTACACAAACTTACTAGAGTACATAATGTACACAGGATACAGGAATGAAGTTAGTGTTCAGATTTGGGTTCATCCCTAAAATATCTCACAGATCCATACCAAAGTCAAAAACAAAACCCCAAATCTGGGACATTTCTAGTCTTAGCACTTTGGAAAAGGAACAGTAAATTTGTATTATTTGTATTTGTATTAATTGTATTGTTCAGATACAGAGTTTAAGAAGAAGGTATGATTATTTCCCAACCACATATATTTGACATATAGGTATGTCAAATACTAACATTTTCCACACTAACTTCAGATACTGTGTGTGTGTGTGTGTGTGTGTGTGTGTGTGTGTGTGTGTGTGTGTGTGTGTGTACATATCTCTTCCAGTGTAACTGCTATGTAAAGAGCATTATTCTGGGTGACATCTGACAATTTTTAATAATCTTTATTTTGAAACTCATACAGATCCAAATAGCTTTGGCTAATTCCTTAACTCCTATGATCTGCTAACAGCCATACTCTTTATGTACATGTTTTAAATTCTATGCTACTCACACAGAACTGAGGGACACCTTTACCAGAAAGGACCTCTTTCATGCTCCCGACTCCTGCCATTCAAAGTCAGTTCCTAGAGGTAGTAACCACTGTGACACAGTCACTGTTCAGCTACCTTCCTGTACCAACTTTAGTACAAGAGCTAGAGGCAGAGCTCAGAGTTAATACACTCAGCTGCCCGGGAGTCCAGACGCACTCACTGGCAAACTTCAGATATGCTTTCTGCAATAAGGTAGGTTCAGTCGCTGAACTCTCCCTTTGGCAGATGACAGACAACAGTCATGCACCACACCCTGCCTGGCCTCCCCTTCTTTCTGATGGATTCTATACTCTGCTCCACTGGAGTCTTTATTTAAGCCCTGTATCAATTTCGGGTTTTTAGCCTATTACCATCCCCTTCAGAATTTCTACTGAGCTTTTAATTTGAATCATGCTGAATTCACAGACAAACATAGGCAGAACCAACACTGTGACTACAGGGACCCCATCAACGAGCAACTATGTCCTAGCCCTACACTGACGTCAATGTTTTCTTTCAAGCGTCTAGAATTTCTCATGATTTTTCTCTGTGAAAGCCTCCCATGTCTTTGTGATGTTGTCCTAGATTATTGCTTTTTGTAAAGTCCTACAGAAAAAGCATATTTTGTAAATTATTTTTCCTATTCTCTCAGCTACATACAGCCAGTCAAGCCACGATGTTTATATATGGATCATTCATTCAGCTTTTATTATGCTAAACTCTTGTCAAACTGCAGCATTTACAGACTTGCTTTGATTTTCTTGGTATTAAAAAAAAAAAAAAAAAACTATCCATGTGGGAAAGAGAAAGTCCTGTTTTTTGCTCTCTGGGCTTTATTACCTCATTTCTGAGCAGAACTGGTAGCAGGAGCCTCCTTGCTGGGCTGCTGCATCCCCACAGCTCAGGTTTCACTATCACATAGAGAATCAATATCCATTTTTGGTAGAACCCTTTCCACAGGTTAAATAGTGTATACTATCTTCTATCTTCTTGGTTACCGTACAAAATAAATAAATGAGCACTGAGTGAGCAACTGTTTTTCACATCATCTGACATTTTCTCCTTTAATGTGAAATATATTGAATTATAATACAGTAGCTCCCTTTTATCTGCTAGGGCTAAATTTCAGGATTAAAGGGAATCCTGACACATAGTACTGAACTCTGTGTGTATACACTATGTTGTCTCCTCTATATACATACCTATGATAAAGTTTAGGGTATAAACTAGGCACAGTAAAAGGCAAAACAACAACAATCAAATAAAACAATTATAATAATACCACTGACAGCATTACTACTGTCGTGTTTAAGGGCCACAATTAAATAAAGATTAGTCATATAATTCCATCTGATAACCCAGACTAGTGGGCAGGTAGTATATACAATGTGGATGCACCGTGTAACGGGACAGTTCATGTCCTGGGATGACATTCTAGTAGGAGAATGACAGAAAATGTGAAAGTGACTCATTATTTCTGGAATTTTCCACTTAATATTTTTAGACCATGGTTAACTGTGGGTAACTGAAACAGAAACATTTGACAGAAATTCTTTTTAAATAACATCTCTAGATTTGATGTCCTTTTTTTTTTAATTTATTTATTTATTTTTGGTGGCCTTTGTCTTCAAAGTGAGAGAAATCAGGTCACTCTCACTGTCCTCACCTGGGTGACAGAACCACTAGACTCTCATGGAATGGGCTTCAGATCAGCCCTTCACTCCAGTTCACGGGGACCCTTGTTCTAGGATGAGATGAGCTGTCAAAGGAGGCAGCCTGAGACCTCTCCTTCGGGAGAGAAGGTAACGGGAGCACTGACTTAATTAACCACTGATGATGACTGTACATCCAACTTCTGGGTTGGTGAGCCGATTAAGTCTCACTATCCCTCTGTCTTCCATGGGTTTACACTGTTTTCCAACTTCTTGGGCATGAATGCATGTTAATTTTTGGTCTTCTCCTGGTAGCAAATACTTAAGGCAATAAATTTGCTCTAAAAACTCCTATTGCTTCATCCTAAAGCTATAATGAACATTTCCATTATTGTTCAATTCCCAAATCCCCATGTCTTTCTTCTTTGACTTGTGGTATGGTGATGTAATAACTTTCCTAACATACAGAAGGGACTGAATTATCACAAAGAAATCCTAATTTTAACTGCATTATAAATTTCCATATTTTGAATTATGATCTAAAAATCAATTACTCCCTCCCCGTCTCTCTTACCTTTTTGTCTGATCCAACAGTTATTGAGAGCTCTCACCTTTCCGCTACCTGCACATACTTTTCACATACTTTGCTTTTTTGGAATCTATCGATGTGTTTTATTTGAGACTATCTTGTTAGAATATAAAATCACAATTAATAGATCTTCCTGGTTAAGTACCTGCTATTTCTCTTCCCATTTGAGAATGACCCTCTTCAATAATGATTTTTTTCCATTAAATTCTAGCTTGTCTGATTATTTTCAAAGCTTCTCCAACTCTTGTGAAATTAGTATTAGATTAGAATGTTTTTCTTTCTTTTTTTTTTGTTTTTTGTTTTTTTTTTTTTTTGTATTTCAAAACAGGGTTTCTCTGTGTAGTTTTGGAGCCTGTCCTGGAACTCGTTCTGTAGATCAGGTTGGCCTCAAACTCAGAGATCTGCCTGGCTCTGCCTCCCATGTGCTGGGATTAAAAGCGTGCCCCGCCACCACCTGGCTTTTTTTCTTTTTCAACCTTTCTGCATTTGTGTTTTAAGTGTTACTCTAAAAATAGCATATAGCTGGATTTTATTTTAACCCCAGGGGCGATCTGTCTTAGGTTTAGTCCCCCAACACATACTATGATTTTTTTTCTGTAAACCCACTCATCCATCCTCTTGATTCTGGGGTGCCTACTGATGACGGCATCTCTTCACTTGCAATGTCTGACTAGTCAAGCACTTTCTTGCTGTATAGCTTGGGTGCTAAACACTGTACTTCCTTGAAAATGAATCCCCTTGAATGTTTGTCTGTTTGTTTGTCTCACTATGCATCCCTGGCTGGCCTGGAACATTCTAGGCAGACCGAGCTGCCTTCAAACTCAATCTGCCTCATGACTACTGGGACAAAAGGGAGGGATGCACTAGCATGCCCAGCTCCTTTACATTTTTTAGCTGTACTGTTCACCCCACATTTTCCTAACGTACAAACCTGACTCCGTTTCACTCCTCCATCCTCCGTTCCAACAGGAGAACCTAAAAGGCTTTAAGTCTGTTGCCTTCCATCCGACAGGAGCCCTGCCCCATCTCGCCCAATCACTGTTGCTCTGACAGACAGCTCATACTCATTTGTTTAATTACTCGGAAGTCTGTCCTTTGTTTATCATTGCTACTTGTCTTTCATCCCATTAGGGTCTTGCCAAAAACTCTGTTGGTCAGTTCTCTGACCAAGTGTAGCTTTCTGATCCACTTTTACAGTCCTCACTCTCTGAAAAGACTTTTATTTTACCTTCATTCTTCATGAATGAATTAACTATACAGAATCCATACAAAAGCTCTCTTTCTTAAAGATTTGATTTTTATCTCCTGGCTTTTCTTTGGTGGTAGAAAGATTATTACTGAAAACATGCTGCTAACCTACTGTAACCCCTTTATCTTTTTATCTCTCACCATCTTTTACGTGTGTGTGTGTGTGTGTGTGTGTGTGTGTGTGTGTGTGTGTGTGTGGTGTGCACATGAGTGGAATGTCAGGTGTGAATGAACATGCAGAGATGGGCCCCAGGTTGACTTAAGTGTCTTCCTCTATCATTATTGAGTACTTTGTTGAGGCAGGGTCTCTCAATTGAACCTAGAGCTTACTGATGAGCTAGTCTAGCTAGCCAGCTTGCCCCAGACATCGATCCTGCCTCTGGCTCCTGAACACTAGGGTTACAGGTGGACCTCTGTATAGCGTCCGCACACAGGACCTTGTGCTCTCCCCGGCCCTTCTCATCACTGTCAAGTTCTATGTTCAGGGTTCTGCGGAGTCCACGGAATACCTATGTGGATTTAACCTTATTTAGGTTTATTGTGCTTTCCAAGTTTGAGGAGTCATCGCACCGACTTCAATTCTGGAAAACTCTTCATCACTGAATTCCTTTGACAATCGTCTCACTCCTCATGTTCCTTCAAGGTGTCACCTCTAATTAGACCTTAATAATTCTCTTTGTGCCGCCATTAGGGAAGACTTCAGATGTAAGATCCACTCGACCACTCTCTCTTAGGCTGAATCCAAACAGCTTCTTAATGAATTCTTCGAGCTGTTCTGTCCTGTTCAAGTCTGCCTGCCTTCTTTCGTGGTACCTTCTTACCCCTTTTCCAGTTCTTTCCTTGCCTTCTGTTCTATCTGCAATTGTAATTTTCTACTACATTTCTGTTAGGCTTTATTGGTGGCAATTCTTTAGAGACTTTTCCCTAAAAATCATTTTATCTTTGCTTCAATCAGGCCTTGAAGAGGCTGACTGTTATATGTGGCAGGGACCTATGATGGAAAAACTCCAGCTTTCGCCCCGATGGTTCAGCTGTCCCCTGTAGTCTCTTCTTGCTACTAACTAGGAACCTGCCTGCCCTTTCATGGAGGGTGCAGCCCTTCAAAAGTTCGGGACATACTAGGTGTTAGTGCCCACTTCCTATCTCAAATTCCTGTTCCACCTCAACATTAAGGCCCAAGATGACATCAGCTGCCCACACCCACCCAACAGTATCCCAAAGTCAGCTCAGACTGGGCCTGTCACTCCCCCCACTTTTCTCTGGCAACCTCTGTTTCCTATGAAGCCCAATGCTTACCAACATTAACTAATATTTCCAAAGCAGCATCAGAGCCTCTCCTCTAAGGCTTTAAACGTAACTCATTTTTTGAAAACAGAGTAACTGAAGACAATGTGGCAACTAAATGTAGGATTTTGAAATAATTTATTTCATGTGTTTAAAAGTAACTTCCGACTTTAAAGAAACAATGCCATTCATTTTAAAGAGTTGAGACACTAAAAATAGAAATATATTCTATTATAAGCCTTGCTTAATCATCAGCCATTTCAGATTCAATTTCTATGCCTGAGGGAAAAAGTAGAGAATTAACAAGCTTTTGTTTCCTTTAAAAAAAAAAGTCTTTGAAAAAGTAGGTATCTGAATAGAACTAAACCCTCTGGGGGGTTACAAGAAGCCACCAGTTTCCACTTTATTAAAGAAGACAGGCCTACGGCATGATAAAGGATCCTCAAAACAGACAACTGGTCCACAAAGCTTTCTTACTGTAATAGATATTCATCCCCAGAAAGCAGAGGCCAGTCGGCACGGCATCCAACCAAACATCAGCTCTCAGTAGGTACTGGCTGTGATCGGACCACTAAATATTCTATCAGAGTGCTTGATAACCGGCACTCATAGGAATAAATCCAAAGAGAAAACCACAGGATCTGGATGGAGAAAAATGTTTTGTGTGTTGCTGGAGAGGAGAGGCGTTTCTTGGTTCTAAAGTTTTCTACTCTTGCAAATGGTCACTAAGGGTCTGTTGCTGGCATGCAAAGGAGTGAGTGATCCTCATGTGGTTACTGTTTTCCTGAGCAACTCTGCCTAATTCTAGCCATACGCCTTTAGTTTTTTTTTTGTTGTTATTGTTGTTTTGTTTTGTTTTTAACTTTCCAGTATCTGTCAGCATATAAATCAGCTTGTTCCTTTTTTCCCAATCTTGACCTGTTTTATTTTTCCTGGGTTTTTGCTGAGTAGGACCTCTGATACAATGCTAAAGAGAAGGACAGCAGGCAGTCTGTCCTCACATCAAAGGGGACAATGCAGGTGCCTAGTTGCACCATGATGCTTGCTAACTTTCTGTAGACATCTTTCTCAGGTTAAAGAAGTTGCTTTTTACCCATAGTATGCATGTAAGTTTATCACATATTTTCTCTATATCTGATAAGATAATTATATCAGTCTACTCTCGTAACCTGTCAGTATGGCAGATGAACATAATGCACACTTACTTTTCAACACTAACGGAAGTTTGCATTCCTAGGACAAACATCACTTTGTCATTATATGTGCTGTTGAGTTTGGCTTTTATTCCTAGGTATGAGATGACTGACTGGTGTTTCATCCCTCCTACTATTCCTATGGAATAAGGTCAGCAGACATCAGAATGAGTAGATACAGAATGTCCTTATCTTTCTCTCTCTCTTCTAAGTTTGAGAAGAACTAGAATGTGTATTCTTGACATGCCTGGTAGGGCAAACCTGTGAAAGCATTTGGCCTGGTATTTTCTTCGTAAAGCTTACTCATGGATCCATTTCCTTATGATTACAGGAACATGCAGTTTTCTCTCTCCCCTAAGTTTAGTACTGGTAAGTTTGATTTTCTAAAATGCATCAGGGTTGTCACAACTTGCAAAAGTTTTGTCATGTTAACCTGTGAAAAACAAGCTACGTATCATACGTGATACATCTTTCTCCCCCTCTTTCTGCTAAATTTTTTTTAAAACTGCCTAGCTACATATCCTAGACTGGCCTCGAGACCCCCCCTTCAGCTTGCAGAGTGCTCAGGACGCAGCCGTGTGCCGCTGCACCTGGCTGGTAGGTGCGCGCCGGCGGTACGGATTGAGCATGAGCTCTGCACCAACCCCACTTGTCTTTTCAGCGTCTGCATCTGTAGGGAGGTCCCGGTCTAGGTACTTCATGTTGCTCCTCTGTCCCTTGCTCGTGCTGTGCTCGGGACCTGCCAGTGTCCACCACCTCTTCTATGGAGGCCCCGTGGCTCAGCTCTGCTGTTTTGTCTCCTTTGTTCTTCCTTCCCCGACTTCATGGCCGACCTGAGCTCACTCTGACTTTTATCACGTTAAAGAAATTGCTTTTTATCCTAGTTAGCATAAACTGCATCACGATAGATGCTTTGCTCAATAATTTTCTTTTTCCCTTTTTCAATGTGTTTAAAGTTATTAATCTGTCAAAAAAGGTTTCAGCTACACACTACAAATTTAATATGTACCATTTTCTTTATTGCTGTCAAATCATTTTATATTTCTCTACTTTATGACCTACAAACATTAGAAGTATTTTTAAATTTCCAAATACACAGTGATTTTTCTATTATTTTTTATTCATATTTCTAATTTACTTGAATTGGGTTTAAATCAGTATTTTGTAATGTTTTAGTCTTCTACCTATCCTGGACTGCTTTTTGCCCTTGACACAGCCATCTGAATACTGTGAAGTATGTGTGAGGTGGCTGTGGGTTTCTTATATATATAGTCACATACAGACTATATTCTTTACTGTTTTATCCTAAATTGTTGATTAGTTATAGGATCACTAAAATTTCTCTACTGTGGTTATGAATTAGACCATTTCATAAAAATTCTGACCATTTCCACTTCATATATTGAGACTCAAAAGTTAAAATGGGGCCAGTGAAAGGGCCAGTAGGTAAAAAGTGCTTGCTACACAAGCTGACAACCTAAGTGTGATCCCTGGAACCATAGTAGGAAGAGAGCACTGTCCTCTGACCATGTGTGTACACACACACACACACACACACACACACACACACTTTTTTTTAAGTTAAAATGCTCCAACTGTTGAATTCACCTCCCTCTATACTGCTTTTACACTTGATCACAGCCAAAAAGCTGCTAAGCGATCACAATGTGCTTTTTCTCTGCCTTAAAGTCTATTCCCATAACAATGACACATCGGTTTCCTTTCCGTTATTTTAAGATGGAGGTCTTTCTACATAGCCCAGGCTACTGGCCTAGCATACAGCACCAGCACATGTGAACTGGCTTTCTCTTAGTGATATTTCTATAGCTATATTCTTCCATCCTATCTATGACAGTGCAATAACTGTACTTTTAGAATTCAGCACAAGCAGTGTCTTTTTGCTTTAACTGGAGTATTTAGGTAATTGGCATTTAATATAAATGCTAATACAATGGGTTGAAATCTGTGTTTTCTCTAACATTAGTCTCCCATCTGTCCTGGGCTGCTTTTTGTCTTTATCCTTCTTGATTGCTTTTGAATGTTGTGTTTCCCCTTCTAGTATTACAGAAGTAACCCACTCTTTAATTCTTTAGTAGTAACCTTTGGGGGGCGGGGGAGATCAACATTCAGCAGTCATAAAAGTCAAGCAAATTTTTTATTCTGTCCTACTAATTCCTTTACTCTCCCTAACTATTGTTTTTATGTGTTTGACCTTATAGTTTTTCAGTCTCCCCAACATCAGGGCATTTGTTAAGAACTGTCCAAATATTAACCACCTTCTTCACTTTTCATTCTTTCCCTCCTGGCCTTACTTTCCTTCCAGGACACCCTAGAGCTTCCTGATGATCTACTAGTAAGTCTTGCCTCTGCCTTAAAATACCCTGCTTCCCCCGCGCGCGCGCGCGCACACACACACACACAAAGGGGGGGGGGGCGCTGGAGAAATGGCTCAGTAGTTAAGAGCACTGGCTGCTCTTCCAGAGGACCCGGGGTTAATTCCCAAGCACCCAGATGGCAGCTCATTACAGTCTATAACAGCAGTTCCAGGGGATCCAACACCCTACCCTCATACAGACATACATGTAGGCAAAACACCAATGTGCATAAAATAAAGATAAAATCAAAGTGAATAAAAAATGATCTCCCCCACTGCTGAATTCTTCTCTAGTTATATCATGTAGACTTCTTTTTATTCTGTTTGGGTTGTTTTGGGATCTTTGAAAAGACGGGTATCTCATCCATTCTGCAAGAGGATCTGCTAAGCTACTATCTCTTCTTCAAACACTGGTTGTCTCTCCCCTCCTCTAGAACTGTAACTCAACACACTTCTCAGCCTGCCCCCTTGATTCTCCATTGTTCCCACAAACCACCTATCTGTGGTTCTCCACGGTGAATTCTGGGTATTTCTTCTGCTCTACCTTACAGTTCAGTGCTTCTCATCAGTCCTGTCTAACAAAGCTGCTATGGATCCACCTGTTGTGGTTTGTTACAATTACTGGACTTTCCATACCTCTAAGGTGTACTTGCCCCAATCCAAATGTGCTCCATCATTCTATAATTCCCACCACTTGTAGATCCTTTAAACCTTTCCTGTTACTACTTTCAGCACAGCACGTGGCAGCATTTAAACCTCGCGTTCACAGAGCTGTTCCTACTGGTCTTCTTCGTCCACAGCACTTTCAACCTTGTGTTTAGTTCCATGTGTTTCATAACCATCCACTGTCCATGTTCCTGTTATAATCATGCCGTAGGGTGCTCCAAGTCCAGGAAATAGGTGTGGTCCTTCAAATACTGAAGGACTGGCCCAAAGTGCTGTCCAGTCACCTCTCAAGCACAGAGTCTTAAATGAATTTGAACTTCTAGCATGTCTGTCATATGACCTTCACGAGGGACAACTTCTGACACTCACTTTCAGGCTGGGTTCCTCCTACCCTAGCAGCTCTACAGTAGGAAAAATGTTCTGTTTTTGTTTTGGTTTCTTTTCTGCAGGGCTGAGGCTGGAATCCAGGGCCTGCTCAATGCTAAGCAGGAACCAACCATTCGACTACACTCTGGCCACAGAAGTATTTAATGCCACTCTGTCTTCCCCCTAGAGGTTCCATCACCCTCAGTAGTACTAGTTCTTAGGAGGATCACTTCCTAGCCTGTTACCCACACTGACCTCTGCCCTTTGACCCTGGGAATACTACAGTTTGGCCTCCTGGATACCCTATTTACCAGCTTCCTTGGAATCTTCTGAGCCACCCTATGCTTTTCAAGAGGCATTTTTAAAATCTTTTATTCAGAATTTGTCCAAATCAGAAGACTGGTCAAGACAACCTCTACCACCAGAAACCCAGTGCCCCTCCATGGTATCTGCCACTGCTGCTAATCACAGCCAAGCCAAATCACAGCTCACTGTATCTTACACTGAAAAGAAGGACGACTGCTACATGACAAGAAGGCCAGCTGGGCCAGGGAAACAAGCTCCCAAGCCAGAGCTCTTTACCCACGCTTTACTTTTGGAGGTCTCAGTAACCCCTTACAGCCATCTGACTCACCACCACGTAGGCATGGCTGACCTCACTTCCTAGCCAAAAATGTGGGTTCAGTGGACTCCGAGTTACGCAGGACGTCAGATAACTTTTATTACTGTATACTGTTACAACTCTTTAACTCTGTTTTTCTTAATTTCACACAAGTGCCTACCTAATTTGTAAATTCAACATTATTGTAAGTATCTGAAGGCAAAAAACGAAGTGTATATAGGGTTCAGCATTATCTGCAGTTTTAGGCATCTAATGGGAATCGAGAGAAATATCCCTCACAGATGGACGAAGACTATACTCCACAGCAGGTTGGGGGTGAGGGAGTAGGAAATCCTGTAGAGATAGCCCCCTAGCACCAACCTCTGGAGACAGATCAACATTCTGACTAGAAATGTCTGTTTTTATAAAACCCACAGGTAGAGGGCTTTTTTGCAATGGACTGCTCAGCTTCTGCCTTCACTGCCCATGACTAGCTGTTTTCCCACTTGGCTTGGCTGTGAAGAATGTCAGTGCTCTGGCCCTCTCTCCACAGCCCTCTGCAAAGGCCCCCCTTCACCAACAAACCCTACTGGCCAACAGTCCCACCCCCAACACAGAACTTCTAGCATTTGGGAATTAACTCTTTTTATCATCAATGGTGATTCAAACCTCACTTTAGTTTTTTTTTTTTTTTTTGGTTTTTCGAGACAGGGTTTCTCTGTGTAGCTTTGCGCCTTTCCTGGAACTCACGTGGTAGCCCAGGCTGGCCTCGAACTCACAGAGATCTGCCTGGCTCTGCCTCCCAAGTGCTGGGATTAAAGGCGTGCGCCACCACCGCCCGGCTTCACTTTAGTTTTTTTGTTTTTTGTTTTTTAAGCCAGCCATTTTATAATACACCTCAAGCTCTCAAATACTGCAGTGAGAGTATAAATTACTACACGCACTTTGAAAGAAAAGCCTGGCACTTTTCTCTATTGCTGAGCATATGCCTCTTTATGGCCCACAATTCCAGATTTAGATATCAGACCCAATAGAAATATGTGCGCATGCTAACCAAAAGTCAGGGCGAGACCAATTATGCCAGGGTTATTTATCCACAACAGCTCCTCCCTGGAAGCTAGCCAGATACTGTGATACAGTCATACACTGGACGAAACAAGAACAAATGAGCGGACCACAGTTATCTCAACCACATGGATGAATCTTACACACACACCAAGGGAAAGACAAATGAGCATATGTCACGTGATCTGCTTCCATTATGTTCACACAACAGCAAAGAGACTGTGATGCTATAAACAGGAAAGCAGGTATCCTTGAAGAAAGGCTCTAAGGGGACACAGGAACACAAAAAGAACTAGTTACACAAGGGTGTGCAGTTTAAATAAGTGTATTTCACCATGGCTCGAGTACATACACATTCTTTGCAGTAAAGAATTAAAAATGCACACACCTTGTACCCTGAAGAAGAGGACACCTTTAAGGATTGTCACAGAGTGCTGTTGCTACAGCCACCTGCTAACAAGCATATAGGACACTGCTCTCTCCAGAAAGAAATTAATGGGACCTCAGCCAAGGAGGGTGTCCCCGTCCTGGAGTGGCCAGGGCTTTTCATTAACCCTGCTTCACTGTCTTTAAAAAATGAAAACAGTACAACAGGCGGCCCCAGATCATCCAACGTATCTGGGAAGTGACCTATAATGAGGAGGAGTAGCGGGGCTTCAGAGCCACAACTAAAGTGGGCCTCTGAGAAGTCCCTTGACATGTCCCTAATAAGACTTTTCATTAAGGGTTTTAATAATTCATTTACTCCTCGTCTCCTTCCTTTTCTCAATCACTGTGATTACTATGAAGTGACTTTCTAACTACAAACAAACATCAACTACAGGAAATAATATAGCCAACAGAAGTAAAGCTACATCTGATTCCTACTCAGGAACAGTCTTCATGGAAAACAACACTGGTTTTAATACAGTTGAACGGTAATTTTAAGCACCAAATGAGAAGTTCCAGAAGACATACCACTTAGGTATATATGGACAAGGGTCTTTACCCTTCTACAGAAAAGAATTCATTCGCATGTCTCACTCAGCACAAACGACTGAAACTCCAGGATGCACCTGCCATTTCTTTGTCTAAAGGAGCAAAGTGGGAGAGAAATGAAGGAAAGGGTCTGGAATCTGATCTTACCCAGCAGACCTCAGCCAAGTTTCCTCCACCTCAGCTGCTTTCCATGCAAACCTCCTCAGAGACATTGCCATGAGGGAAAGCAAAGCTTCCTCTCACTCCTTAGCCTGACAAAAGCCTGACTGAGGGAAAGGAAAACCCCATGCCAACTACAAGACAATAATTCTCCCTCCTACCACTATGGCACACTTTTATTCTCCAAGCAAAAATTCAACTCTTTTTAGAAAAAGCCACCACATTGTTTGAACCAAAAATAATGTTTTGTTTCCTAGAAAGACTAGTTCCTCGGCAAGCCTGACCCAGGACCTTCTGTACCCTGGGAAATGTGGGTGATCCCCGCTAATACTCCTCCTGGGACCAGAGCAGCAGTGAAGACACATGCTCAGTTCAGAGTCATGAAACTGTCCTGCAGACCGAGAGCCCAGGACAGAGGCAGCATCCAAGCCCAAGCCCCTGCCCCAAGGTTCATTTACACCTCTGGCCTCTGAGGGCAGCAAGGGGCTGGTGAAGTTTGACAGCACTCCTCAACCTTCCTGTCAACTTCCCAACTGCAGCCAGGCTGGAGGGAATCCAAAACTCACTCCCACTAGTCCTAGGATGGTTTGCGTTTACATTTGATGCTCCAGCAATCCAGCCTACTTTGAGTTAAATGATTGTAGACTTGCACTAGAAAAGCCTCTCCATCATCCCAGTGAGCACGGACATCTACCCGGTGCCATCACTGTTCTAGATCCTGGGATCCCCTAGGAAGAGGAAGCAGATAATTCCCCTGTGTTGACAGAGCTTGTCCTCCAGTGGAGATGACAGGCAGGTCAAACACAGGACATATCAGGTGGTAGGAATGAGGAGAAAGCTGTGCGCAGCTTGGACAGGATGGGAAGGTGTGTGTCACTTTAAACAAGATGATCAACAGATCTGAGGCGGGTGGAGGGGTGACTGTGCATCTGGGAAGAGCTCCCCAGGTAGAAGAGACACATGCCAAACAAAGCCCTCCAACAGACACAGCCTGAGGGCTGAAGAGGTGGCCAGTGTGGCTGAAAAAGAAGGCAGGCAGAGGAGTGAAGTCAAGTCTAAGTGGGCCCAGGAGAGCCCTGGTCAGACAGACAAGGACAGGACAGAGCAGTGACACTATCATCTGGAGCAACAGTCTAGAAGGCAGAGGTGAAGGCAGAGCTGGGAATCCGCTCCAAAGACGAAATCAAACAGGCTGGAGGAAAAGTGACCGGAGGACAGAATGGAACCTGCCGAGATGGTGAGAAGAGCCAACTCGGGCTCCCATCTAGAAAGCAGAGCTGATGGGATTTGCAATATGAGAGAGCAAGGATTAAAGATAACGCAAGGCTCGTGGCCTGAGATATGGAGACACCTGGTCTGCTTTCATTTTACAGGAAAGGAACACTGAGGCCCAAGGAAAAGAGGTCATGCTCCTTGTTCCTGGGATTAAAACGAGCCCCTTCCCCCCACAAGCTGCTCAGAGCACCCTAAGTTGCAGTACAGCCCTATGCAGCTCCGCAGACCCTCAAGGACTGCCAAGCACACCGCATATGCCAGGGCAGAACTGCCGCTGAAGGCAGGCACAGGCTCACCAACACCATTCTCGGAAAAACCAACCAAACAAACAAACAAAACACTGAAGAATCAAACTAAATTCTCACTTTCCTTGTGAAAGACTTAAAAACCTAAATTTTAATGAGAAAAAAAAAACCCTCCATTATTAAAAGATTGGTTTTGTTGTTTAGTACAGAGGTTGGCCAAATAAATGTCATTTTTGTTCTAAGTTCTAGATCCACACTGGCTTAAGAGTTTGGAGACACTAACACAGGCCTTGTGTGCTCCCAGGCTGCACAGGCTTAGGGTACAGAATTAAAGGTTTGGGTTCAAGACAGTTGTTTAATCCACCTTCTGATGATGCCCCCTGTCACTATAAACAGCTGATGACTTCCGGCATCATCTCAGTGGACCCTCTCTGACCAGCAAGAGAACCACTAGTTGCTCATCATTGGAGGTTTCCTTTAAATTTGGGCTTTCCGTCGGTCTACTAAGCACTGACAAGAGAACAACCAAGAATTCAAAAAGTCTTCCTAAGTCCCAGTGAGCTTTCAAAGCCATACAGAGTATGACAGGACCTGCCCCTAGTCCCTGCAGCGCTCAGGAAATAACTTCCACCAGCCAGGGAGGAAAACCCTGGCACCCTGGAATGTGAAGGTGCTGGGGACCAGGAGGGTATCCCAGTCTTGCCTAAACAACCAGGAAACATATCACTTATATAGCATCCTTTAGAAAGTTGCTTTTCATTTTGAAAAGTTCAGAGATATGTATTACCAACATCTAAAGGAAAAGCAGAAGGCGAGCCTGGTTTTAAACTGGGGTGTGTGCTTGCCTGTTTTAGGAGCCTCATTCAGAATCCGTCTGCCTAAAAAAACAATCTCCTAGGAAGTCCCCGAGTTAATATTCTATAATGCTAAGCAGCCTCCATGGCCCAGGCTTTCTCACTTAGAATTAAATATTTACTTTCCTTACAAGCTGCATACTTTCCATCTACTGCCTTCTTATTTTTTCTGTGTTTGGTACATCCGGCCATCCTCATGCTGTTAGTTTTGGGTAAAAGTGCCTCTCTCCCTCCCTACCCCTTTTTCCTCATATGCACAGTTGAGACTGGGTTTTCTGTTTTAAGATTTATTTTTATTTTATGTATGAGTGCCTGCATGTATGTATGTGCATCATGTACATGTCTAGTGTCCACAGAGACCAGAATTAGATGTCAGATCCCCTGGAGCTGGAGAAACAAGCAATTATGATTCACCATGTTGATGCTGGGAACCAAAACTGAGTCCTTAGTAGGAACAGCAAAAGCTCTAAACCACCGAGCCAACTCTCCAGCCCCCAAGACTAATGTTTCCTAAAGGTGACAGTTTAATGAGCTAAGTATGCAAACTGCTATCAGCAGTCTATTTTGGCAGACAAAATGGACATTTCACCTGGTTCAACATTATTCTGTTTTCATGTGATCAGGAGGAACAGGGACTTGAACCTTTAGAGAACAGCTAGCCTGGCCTGCTGCTGTCTGGTCAAACTTGCCAAGAAGGAATGATGTAACTCTACGTGCAACTACTCAGCACTTACAACTTTGCTAAGAACTGGAATGTTAAAATGTTATTGCATTTTAACTGACATACTTTAAACTTACATAGCTGTGCGTGGCCACAGCTGTACATGGTATGGACAATGCTGTTGTGGATAACAGCTTTTCCACACAAATTCACGTGTCACGCATTTGTATGTATGGAGTTTGAAAACGCAGAGCAGAGACATTTCATAAAGGAATGAAATGCCAAGTGTCTTCCCGCACTGCCAAATTCTCACTGACTCTACACCTTGCCACTGACACTCATTTTAATCTTCTAGTTCTGTGTCCCCCCTTGGGTAATTAGTGTCCCAGCAGGATGGAATGTGTGGCCCCACAGCCTGTTCAGAAAGCTGGAATGATGTCACCTAGCAGTTGGCAACAGGAACAGGTCCCAAAGCCTTCTTATCCATTGGGCTTCCAGGTTCTCATCTACTGAATGGGTGATAACCACACCTACCCTAAACATGGGTGTATTGTGATGTCTAAAACCACAGCAGTGCGGTATTTGATTCTAAATTGCAAGCCTTTTGAAGTTAAGTTGGATCCAGATACTTTTATTCCATGAGATGGTAGTCTCTCTAATCAGTATGAACTATAGGAACCCTGGGCTTCAAAACCTAAGAGTCCCAATCTTGGCCTCCTCCAGGAGCCAGAGAGCCATGTTTGTACTACTTACTAACTGGAAAGGGACTTACAAGGCCTTCATTCACCACTGCAGACCTGGGATGTATAAAGGGATAACACAAGGGAAATTTTCCCTTCTGGAAACAAGATTTGGGCAAGGAAAATCACAAGTACTGTTGGCTCGATCCCTTTGTCATGTGTCTATTAGTTACAGCCTTGGGGATAAAGAGCCAAGTAAGGAGCTGGGCTCCTGTGCTTTTAAAAGGTATCCCTGCTACACAATAATCCAATATTCCAATTAAATCATTTGCATGCAACCATTTCAACTGAGTTTGGTGCTATATAATTATTGTAGCATGTAGAGTTAAGGCTCATTTCAGCAAAGAGCATAATTGCTCAAATGTGACTCGATTCAGGATTTATTTAAAACTCTCCCATCAAGCTGGGTGTTGGGGTACACACCTATAATCTCTGCATTTGGGAGGTAGAGACAAGAGGAGCAGGAGTTCAAGGTCAGTCTAAGCTACACAGATGGCAGTCAGGACTAAGACTCTGTCCTGAACACTGCAAAAAGGAAGGAAGGAAAGAAGGGAGGAGGAAGGATGGGAGGAAGGAGAAGAGGAAAGGGAAAAGGGGAGGGAAGGGGAAGAAAGAAAGAAAAATGTTTCTGTCAACAAAAAACATCCATACATTATAATACCACTCTAACTCCTTAGAACAAGTAGATGGTCAGAGTTCAAGTCCTAAATATGAAATTAAAGAGTTCTGTTATAACATGCCACAACTTCACGTAAACCTGCTGCTTCCAACCCTCAAGATCCCTTCTTGCCTTCATCCCCCAATCTTGGCCTTCTCTAGGCCTCAACTAGTCCAGGAGCCAGGCAATCCAAGCTTGCCCGGGCCTCTAAATGGAAAACTTCCTAAGGTCTGCCCTGACCTCTCCTGCACTTCAACAGAAGGGAAGTGGCATCTCAGGCCCTCAGAACAGGAAGCTGCTTCTCCTCAAGAGAAACAAGCTGGCAGACCAAAGTGGACTGACCTTGCAAAGTTCATTAACACATTAAGACAGCTATCAGTCAGGCAGCCCAGTGCCTGGATCACAGAAATTTCTCCGGGAGCAGGAAGTTGAGACAAGCAAGAAAAGTTGGGAAAAATGTTAAGGAAGTGCTGTGAATGGTGAGAGAATAGTCGACTGTAAAGGTCTACGTCCACTTCGTAGTTCTTCGGCCTACAATGTGAGGAGGCTCTACTCAAAATTCCACCCGGGGCCGCCACCCCCACCAGAAGGCTTTAAGCAAATGAACGACTAGCTTAGCAAATACAGATGTGGGAGGCTCCAGGATCCTCCAAAGTTTCATTTCCTTGGTGTTTCCCAGTCCTGAACTCTGACCTCAAGAGCTATTGCCAAACTGCTCTCTGTTTTACACAAGATCCCACACTTCCTGCCCGGTTCCCCGACCCCAGTGGTGAGTGGGTGGTACTATCTCCAGGCCAGAGATAAGGAAACCCAGGTTCAGAGGTCAGGAGACATGAGCCTCAGGTGTTCAAGGGGGTGGAATCCAGGTGTGTGACTTCTGCAGCCCTGCATGGTCCAGAGTGTGAGCCAGGCTCCTCCTTGTTCTCTGGTTCTCCCACGTCCCTAAACACACATCCCACAAGAACAATCAATACTAGTTGGCTACTCCCTACATGTGCTAGGTCTCCACCGCTGTCTCTCAAACAGACAAGCAGGAACCCTGTTTTTTCAGGTGGGGAAATGGTAAACCTCTGAGCGAAACCACCTGGTTAACTACCGTCCACGAAGAGTGACACTAACAGATCTACAGCTGGTGGCTTACAGTACGGGAAGAAGCCCCTGAAGCATCCCGTACCGCTGGAAGCGCGGGCCGGCTGGCCTCCCTGCCCTGGGCACAGCCGGGAAGCCTGGCGGGCCGGGACAGATGACGGGCCCAGTGCCAGCGTGCTTGGCCGGCCGGGCCGGAGGTGTCTGCTTCCGCCTGGGCCTGGCACCACCGGTCCATTCATCGTGGCCGCGGGAGGGAGAGGCCAGGCAGGACCCAGGGTGGCCCCAACTCTGGCCGGGTCTGGCACCCTCGCGCCCGGGCTCCTCGCGGCCCCGCCGGGAAACGGTGCTGCGGCCCCGCCGCCAGGGGGAGCAGGGAGCCTCATCCCGCACTCCGGGAAGTTGCTAAGGCCAGTCCCGGACTGCACCCGCGGCGAACCCCGTGGCCCCCGCCCGCCCCGTCGGGGCCGCCGACGTGTCCGGTGGCCGCGGCCCGCAGCCCCCGGGCTCTGGGTCCCGCGTCGCCCATCCCGTCTCAGCCCTCGTCCCAGGCCTGCCCACCGCCTTCCGCCACCCCCCCCACCCCCTCCGGCCCGGACTCCGGCCCGGCAACGTCATCCGGTGGCTTCCCGAAACTTAACCCCTTCCTCCGCCAGCTGTGTGCCGCCCCGCCCCGCCGCCAACTTTCTTAGCCCAACTTCGGAGCGCGCGGGCCGGCCCGACGGCCGGGCCAGGAGGGAGGGGTCGCCACGTCGCGCCGCGGGGCCGCCGCAGCTCCTGGCCGGCCGACCGGCCAGGGGGGGTCCACCCCGAGGGGCGCGCTCGGCCGACGCCTCTGCACGGGCTCGGCCTGGCACACGCAGCTCCGTCCCACCCGAGGGGCCGCGGCCACCGCCAGGGCGGGCGGGCCGGCGCCGCCGGGGGAGGGGCCGCCGAGGAGACGTGTCACTCGCGGCGCGGCGCGACCGGCCCGGCGCACCGACGGCCCAGCCCGCGCGCCTCCACCGCCGCCGCCGCTGCAGGGCCCGGCCAAGTTTCTTACCTGCAGCGGGAGACGCGAGAGGGAGAGCGAGAGGGCAAGAGCAGCAGCCGCCGCCGCCGCCGCCGCCGCGGAACCGCGAGAGAGGAGCCGGCCGAGCCTCCGCCGAGAAGCCGCCCCTGAGCAGCTGCACACACCGCGACCCCGGTGCCGTCCGCCCCGTCCGCCGTCCGCTCCGGCCGCTCGCTGGCTGCGTGCGCGCGTGTGGAGTCGTGGCACTTTCTGCCTCGGAGCTGGCGAACGGCCCCCTCCGCCGGGATCGCCGCCTCCTGCCTTCCCCACCCGGACCAGCCATTCATCGAGCTGCCTCTTCCCATTGGTCCACTAGCCGCCACTCTACTGGCAACTGTCCAATCAGATCGCGGACTGCCGCTCCGCGGCGGCGGCCATTGGGTAAAAAGGAGGGTCTACGTCTCAGCCAATGGGAGAGGGGAGGAGCTGCGGGGAGCCGCGGGGGGCGGGGTCGAAGAGGGGCGGAGCCGCGCAGCGCAGCTCTCAGCTCTGCGCGGGGGGCGGGTCTCTAACGCCCCGCCCATCTAGGGAGGTCGTCTGCCGGCCCCGCCCACTCAGGGCCGCGGCTCTCCACGCCACCGCTTTTTCCGAGTCGGCTCCGCCTAGGCAGATGGATTGTGGTTCGAATCCCCATGGCCGCGGGCTGCTCTTCCCGACACTGCCGGGCTTGGGTGGCGATGGGTGTAACCCCGAGGATTGCATAACCCGTGAATAACAGGGGAAATGCTTTATTTAAACCCAAGTAACTTGACACAAAGCACCAGCCCCTGGATCTAAAGACAAGTTCTCCAAGGGTGAGAGCAGGAAGAATAGGGCTTCTTTATCTGCAAACATTTTTTCTAGATGGGATTTTCTTGAATAAATGAAAGAACTGAGGTGGAAGATCCAGAAAGAACAAAGGAAATTGAGGTGGACTGCGTATCATTTCGTTAGGGAAGATCTTGTACAAATCACACAGCAAGAGTTACAGCAGGACAGCCGGCAGTGGCGGGAGGTGGCACGCCTTTAAGCCCAGTACTCCGGAGGCAGAGCCAGGTGGGTCTCTGTGAGTTCAAGGCCAGACTGGTCTACAGAGCAAGATTCAGGACAGGCACCAAAACTACAAAGAGAAATCCTGTTTCAAAAAAAGAGTTACATACTTCCTGTAACATTTCATTCCAAGTGATGGGGACCATGAGAGAAAATCTGCTGGCAATCCAGGAAATTGATCTAGTGGTATTCCAAATATTAGCTCCAACACACTCTCTCTTAAAAAAAAAAAAAAAAACCTATTTAGAGGAGGGATGCATACGCCACCATATGCATATGCAGCCACTCAGAAGAGGTGGTTCTCCCCATCCGTAGTGGATTCCAGGGATCAGACTCAGGTAGTCAGACTTGCAGAGCAAACACTCTTACCCTGAGCTGTCTCAATACCCACTTAAATTGAAATAATTTTAAGTTTTGGTGCTGTTTGTTTGTTTGTTTTGTAAGAGTCTCACTATGTAGCTGTCCTATAAATTGTTATGTATAACTGGGCGGTGGTGGCACACACCTTTAATCCCAGCACTCCGGAGGCAGAGCCAGGCGGATCTCTGTGAGTTTGAGGCCAGCCTGGGCTACCAAGTGAGTTCCAGGAAGGGCGCAAAGCTACACAGAGAAACCCTGTCTCGGGGAAAAAAAAAATGTTATGTATAACAGGCTGGCCTTGAACTCACAGAAATCTGCCTACTTCTGCCTTCTGAGTGCTGGGATTAAAGGCAGGAACCACCTTGCCTGCTTAAATTTGGGTTATAACCATTTTTTTTTTTTGAGACAGGGTTTCTCTGTGTAGCTTCGCGCCTTTCCTGGAACTCACTTGGTAGTGCAGGCTGGCCTCAAACTCACAGAGATCCGCCTGGCTCTGCCTCCCGAGTGCTGGGATTAAAGGCGTGCGCCACCACCGCCCAGCTGGGTTCTAACCATTTTAACAGTATCTCTTAAAATTATCCCTTTGAACCAGGCAGTGGTGGTACACGCCTTTAGTCCCAGCACTCAGGAGGCAGAGGAAAGTGGATCTCTGTGAGTTCAAGGCCAGCCTGGTCTATAGAGTGAGTTCCAGGTTAGGCTCCAAAGCTACACAGAGAAACCCTACCTCAAAGAAAAAAAAAATTATCCCTTTGAGCCTACACCAAGACCAGTCTCTCTCTCTCTTTTTTAAATTTATTTGATTTTATTTTATGTGCTTTGGTGTGAAGGTATCAGATCCCCTGGAACTGAAGTTACAGACAGTTGTGAGCTGCCATGTGGGTGCTGGGAAAAGACCCGGGTCCTCTGAAAGAGCATCCAGTGCCATCTTTCCCCAGAGCCAGCCTCTTTGAAATGAAGTTTCTCTCTGTCTCTCTCTGTCTCTGTCTGTCTCTCTCTGTCTCTGTCTCTCTGTCTCTGTGTGTGTGCGTGCGCGTACGCACAGAGGCCAGAGTTTGATATCAGTCAGACATCTTCCTCTATTGCTCTGGACCTCATTCTTTGAGACACTGTGTCTGGCCCTGAGTTCACTGCTCTGGCTACACTGGCCGACCAGAAAGTCCTCCATCTCCACAGTGCTTGGATTACAGGTGGCGCCTGCATTTTTCAAATTCATTCTGGGAATTGAACACAAGCCCTTCATGCTTTCACAGAGAGCACTTTACCGCTGAGCCATCTCCCCAGCCTCTAAAATGTCGTTTTCTAAGAGACCAAAAGGACTATGACTGTCCCAGCCTCTGTGTCTGTCCAAGCTGTTGGTCATCGCTACTGTCCAAAAGCTGTTGGTAAAAAGTAAAACTTTAGGGGGAGAATGCACAGGGGTTAGGCTGAAACTAAAGCGTTCATTTCTAGTTTTAATCTCAGCAGTTCCTTAGCAAATTAATAATTAATCAGCAGGAATTAACATGGATTACCTTTCCACACTCAATCATTTTCCAGCACCGACACTCACTTGAAATGAAATTCAAGGATTCCAGTTTCTGGCCAGCAGTTGCTACCAACTAGTCTGGCTGGACGATGAGCAAGGCATTTACCTCTCTGAGTATAAATGGACTTTAAGACGGTCACTCTCTCTTCTGGGGTAAGTAAGCACATTCATTCACAAATTCATTCACTAGTGTTTGCTAGTGCCTGGGGCAACTAAAGGTTGAGCTTGCAGCCCAAAGCGATACACAGATCCACCAAGGGCCCAAAGACTTGTCCATGGCAGGTTGCCCTTTATCTACTTCACTGCATGTCTTTAAATTTTCCCAGAAGCAGACCCTGGCAAGAGGAATTGGTTCAAATGTAGTAGTTCTTCAACATCTGATGGAGATTAGTTCCAGGACCCCCTTTACCAGGTTGCAGTGTCTGGGGATGGGCGAGTCTCATACAAAAGGATGCGCATATAGCCTCTGCACACCTTCCCAGTTGCTTTAAATCCTCTCTGGACGCCTGACGGCCAGGCAATGCTGCATGAAGCGTTGTGATACTGTATTGTTTAGAGAGTCATGACAAGGGAGAAAAATCTGCATGTGCTTGATACAGACAAGTGTTTCCCAAAGAGTTTTGATCCTCTGTGGGTTAAACCTGTGCCTAGAGAGCTGTGGGTGGAAGGGCCGATGGAAATCCGTTTGGGAGACGAGCTGGGAAACACTGGTGGAGAACTGGAAAGGGAAAGACCCAGAGAGGAAGCCTGGTATCAAGCAAGCAGCTGCTGTGGTGTGGGGACAGCCAAGGCTTGTGTCCCTGGGGATGCAGAACAGCCCTATAGAACACACCCCAGAAAGCCTCCTCGAGAGGGATGAAGACAGGGCCGTTCATTACCCGTTTTAGTACTTGTTGGCTAGAAGGTTCTGCAGCAGGGGGAGAATTAGCTCACCCCACATGTCCATCAGTACAGAAAGCACAGAAGCCCTTGGTGGACTTGGGAGTGCCAGAGGGTGTGGCAGGGGCCCCTATCATACCTTCTACCTGGGGACCTGGCCCTGGCCCAGGGCCTGCACAGAGGAGGACCTGGCAAATGTAGGTTCTGTAAATATTATCCATTGGGCAATAGGATCCCAGAGTCCCCAGAAGTGAGGAGTGTTTACAAAAAGGGCTCTCTATCTGTTCCTTCCCCTGTTTCAATATTTGGCTCACGCTCTCACAATATTCATTTCAGGATGAATAGTGTGGCACGGTGTGAGCTCCGCCTTCCTTCTGCCCCTGTGTCTTCATCCTCTGTCACCATCCAGCTGTGCTATGCAGACTCCCATCCCCGGCTCCCCTTTGTCAGGCTTGGCCTCTTCAGCGCTCCCAAGGAGTAGCTGGAGAAACAGTCACCTCCAGAATCAATGACTAGAAGATGCCTTTGAGGGGGTGACAGGCACTCTGGGGCTAAGGACTTCCAACATGGGCCCCAGTCAGCTAAATCACATATTCCCCGGCCTTATGAGGACGATCCCATGTCACTGTCCAGCCTCTGGGTGCTATCTGCTCAGTGGCAGGCTCCAGGCTGAAGCCTAGGAAACAGGTCCTGCTGTCCACACATGTAGCATTCAGGTGTGGATAGGAAATTTCAACGCAAAGTGGGCAGTATCGTCAGAAAGGGTAGTCAGGAGACTCCAGATGGGGAGTTAACCCAGACACAGAGAAGAGGTGAGCAGAAGCTTGAAGGAAGTGTCCAAGGGACCCAGGCCAAAAGGTATGCAGCTGGCAAAGAGCAATGTGGTCAAAGGCTAGGTGATGAGAGACTGGGATGCCCAGGGCAGAGATCCTTCAAGACTGACCAGGGAGAGAAAAGGGAGGGAGAAACTGTTTCCAAAGCTGGTCACAGGAGAACAGGAGTGATCCTTGTCTTGATAGAATGATGGTTACATGGCTGTAGTAAAATTCATCAAATGCTACACTCTTCAAAAGGCTAAAACTTGGTTTGTAAGCAAATATACTTAAGTCAACCAGACTCCAAAAAAGAGACACATTAGGTTTTAGTTGCATATTTAAAGCAACTGAAGCATTCTTATTAAGGAAAAATAAAACACATAAGATTAATTACCAAGCATAGTCTATTAATCATGATAATGCTTTGATTTCAATTACTAAATTGTGGGTATTATTTTTTAAAAGTAGGCAGAAAGATAAAGATACAGTACAGTTTTAAAGGTGGTTTTGCTTTGTCAACAATTATAGAAGAATGACAAATGAAATTTCACACACACACACACACACACACACACACACACACACACACACAGAGTACTGGAGAGATGGCTCAGAGGTTAAGAGCACTTGTTGCTCTTGCAAAGGACCTGAGTTCGGTTCCCAGCACCCACAGGTGGCTCACAACCATCTGTAATTCCAGTCCCAGGAGACCCAGCACCCTTCTCCTGACCTCTGCAGGCACCAGGCATGCACATGGTGCTCATACATACACACCAGGCAAAACACTCATACACAGAAAATAAATAAATCTTTTTTAAAATTCAAGAAAAGTCAGGGTAAAATATATAGCACTTTTAGGGCTTATCATGAGCCAGGCATTGTTTTAAACACCCTGCAGATGTGTAAAGTTATCTAACCTTCAGAATGGGCCCATAAGGGAGGTTCTGTAACTATCTGCATTTCAAAGATGAGGAAACTGAGGCTCTGAGAGGGTGACCAACCTGCCGACTGTCCCAAGGCTAGTCAGAGGAGGAGTGACTGGCTGCAGAGCCCATACATATAAAAACTGCATATTGGAAGGTGTCCTGTGTCTCTGGGAAGAACAGAAGCGGTTAGAGCTAACTCAACAAAGGGTTTGTGACCATGACATCTAGGATCATTCCTTCATCATGCTCTTAGAGTAACTGAGACCCAGCGAGGTTGGAGACCCAATGGGCTGGGAGATGACCCCTCACAATAATTCAACTAAGAAGTAACATTAAAGCTTGAAAGGGGCAGGATGGGGAGGTAGGAGTGTGTTTAGAAGGGATGCAAATGAGCTGGGTGAACCCAGGTCAGGGAGAGACAGGAGTCACCTGTGAGCTGGGGTTTCTAGCCTGAGTGACAGGGCCATGGTGGTGTCACTTCTGAGACAGGATACGTAGCTGGAGAAGGTAACTGAGGGAAATGCACTTTACACACACATTGTGTTAAATTACAGGCATCTGAAGGAAGTCCTGAGCGAGATACAGCAGGCGGTACCTCACTTACTTACTCCAGCACACATCCTGAGACATACAACATTACATGATGTTATCCCACAAACAGCTTAAAACGTACCGCACAAACTTAGCTACAACATCTTTAGGTCATACAATTTTACAGGACCATATTGGATATGTACCAATGTCTGTCATTGAACTATTGTTTCTGTGGTGCTGAATTTCAGCGTCCATGACAGAGTTTGGAAGCCTAAACATGCAAATGGAGAGTCAATGATCTTGAGAAGGACAGCAATGGCCATACACAGAGTACAGAGCTGTGGGTACTTGGGGACAGGAGAAATCCAGTGTCAAAGTCCTGAGCAAAGAGCAAAAATCCCACAAAAGAATGTATCAGTCAGCTCTTGCCACATAACAAAACACTCCAAAAGCCAAAGGCTTAGAACAAGTCTAATTTTACATTACATAGTTTTGGCTTCTGTGGGTTAACTAAGGCCTGGCTGAGGTTGGTTGGCTTGTTCACAGGTCTCTGAGTGGCCTGGCCACACTCTAGCCTGAGCTTGACTAGAGTATACGTACTAGAGGCTTACTCTGAAGCTCTTGGCTCACTTCCTCTTCCAAGGATCAGTGAGGCCAAGGAAACATTGCCATTGTGTTAGTGATGTAAGCAAAAGAAAACAAGCGGAAATACACAAGGTCTCCTGGAGATGAGGCTCAAAACTCTGTTGCTTCTACCTCATTCTTTTGGTCAAATCATGTCACGTAAGTGAGCCTGGATCCAAGGAGAAGGGAGGAGCAGGCAGAGATGAATGGTTGGCACTACAGACACCATGCACAGCTGAGTCCATGAAGGGGTAGGATGTAGTCAGACTTTTCTTCGGGCCATCAGCTCACAGAGACTTATTATTAATGATAAAAGCTCAGTCTTAGTTTAGACTTGTTCCTAACTAGTTCTTTTAACTTAGATCAACCCATAAGTTTTAATCAATGTTCTTCCACGAGGCTCAAACTCCCAATCCTACTTCCTCCAAGTCTGGCTAGCAACTCCACCTTTTCCTCTTTCCAGAGTCCTCTCTGTCCTCAGAAGTCCCACCTAATCTCTTCCTGCCTAGCTATTGGCCATTCAGCTCTTTATAAAAACCAATCAGAAGGCGCCTTGGCAAAGACACACAGTGTAAACAAATATTCTATAACAGTGTAAACAAATATTCTGTAACAGTAAGGGGAACTGTTAAGTCTGGAGAGAGTAGGCTTACAGAGCTGGAGGTTTCAAGGGGTGGGGAGGAATGATCAGTGTTCAGTGTAACCCGGAAGCCCCACAGAAGAGAGACTGGGATAGGCAGTAATTGTAGCAACTCGGCAGTCAGGGGGACTTGGGGAAACAGTTACAATGAAGAGGGTGGCTGGTGAAGCAAGCTCCAGACTGAGGAGGGCTGAGGAATAAACAGAGAAGCCACGAGCATTCCTTCATGCCACAGATGTATCCCATGAGTACCACTGTGTATTGATCACTCTCCGGGTTCTGGGGACACAGCCTTGAGTAAGGTAAAGGGCTCCCTTCCATGAGCATCGGCACAGTACGGTAGGGAGAGGGACCATAGAGAAGTTAGGCCGTGAACACACAAGATGAGTCCAAGTGGAACAATGAGTCACAAGGAAAGACCATAGGCTCCTGGGACAGAGAAGGGTGAGGATTTGGAAATCGGAGTGCTATGGGTGTAAAAATGATCAGAGGAAGACTCTGTGGCAGGGTGAGGGGTTTGGTTGAGACTTCATAAGACATAGATCTTGTCTCAGAATGGAGAAGAAGGGGTACAGAAACCCTGGGGCAGAGGGAAGCTCAACCAGCGGTTCAGGGAACAGAAGGAAGGCTGGCCACTTGGCTAAGGCTTAGGGAAGAAAGGAAGACAGGGCAGATAGGTATGGGGGAGATGCCTAGGGGTATGATGGGATGAAGGACCCAGGGGAGCTTTACCCAAGGGAAGGCAATCTGATCTGCATTATAAATGGTCACATTATAAATGCTGCAATAGGCAGAATAGATTGTATGGTGTAACCGAGGATAGGAAACATGGGAAGCTGGGGCAAGATTCCAGTCAAGGTATTGTTGATGTTGTGTTGGTAAATATTTAACCATTGGCTTTCATAGGTGAGGCCTCCCTTGTTTATAGCATTTGCCAATTCCTGTGGTGTAAATACTCGCTTCAGATCCCTTTGTGTTCAAGTCAAAGATAGGGAGAATTCTGTAGTCATATGCCACTGTAAACTATCTAGACTATGTAGACATGAGTAAAACAATGATATTTAGTATTTATTATCTTTGTTTTTAAAGTCTACCACATGGCAAATTTTAGATGATTTAATTTTTAATGATGTTTGTGTTTAATAAATGCCTCAAAAAATTCTTCTAAATGTAGCAGTCAGTTCTCATAAGTGAGCTAATTCCATTACATCACTTAGCAACTGAGCATAGTATTCATCCAGACCACAGTAGGATGTACGTGTGAAAGTGTAAATGTGTGAGTATGAGTGCAAGTGTGTGTGTGTGTGTGTGTGTGTGTGTGTGTGTGTGTGTGTGTGTGAATGTATGTGATTATGTGGTGCTGTGGGATTTCTTTCTGTATGCTGTGAATATGTGTTGCTCTGATTGGTTGATAAATAAAGCTGTTTGGCCAATGGTGAGGCAGAATAAGGTTAGGCGGTACATTCCAACTGGAGAGGGAGGAAAAGGAGAGGGGAGATGGAGGAGACGCTGCGACCACCATTAAGAGAAGCAAGGTATGAAGGTACCAGTAAGCCATGAAGCCATGTGGCAACTTAAGATAAATAGAAATGGGTTAAGTTATAAGAGCTAGCTAGCAAGAAGCTTGAGCCATAGGCTATCCAGTTTGTAAATAATATAAGCCTCTTGTGTTTACTTGGGACTAAGCAGCTTCAGGACTCGAATGGAAGAGATTTGTCCTGACCGCAGGCCAGGCGAGACACAGGAAAACTTCTGACTACAGTGTGGGTTTGAGTGAGTGTGTGTGTGTGTGTGTCTGTGTCTGTGGTGAATGGGAGCAGGGTTTTAAAATATTAAAAACAATGAAATACTAAATCAGGTGCATTAGCATACACCTACAATCTCCACCTCAGGAGTCTTAGGTAGGGGCATTGTGACTTTGTAACCATCTAGGGGACATACAGAGACAGTACCTTAATCCTCCCCTGAAAATATAATAAAGAAAAATAATGAAGCAAAGCGTGATGTTTATTCCTGTAATTCCAGTAGTCAGTAGGCTGAGAAAGGATGTTGCTGTACATTTAAAGCCAGCCTGGAATACATGGTGAATTCCACGATATCATGGACTCCAGAGTGAAACCCTATCTCAAAAAAATCTATAAAGAAAACAGGAAAAATGAAATATCATTCATGTGGGGGTTGACATTTCCAGATCCACTGAGGTCAGTGTGTCTCTATGCGATGCATCATTGCCCAGACCCAGGCAATACCTTGATTCTGGTAAGAAACTGCCACAGATCAGATTCCCCCAGAAAGAGACCTTAGAGAAAGACATAAATACAAGAAGTATACAACAGGAATATCCAGGGGGAGAGCAGGACAGGAGACAGGGGGAGAAGCCAGTACAGAGTACATCGGAGAAACTACCGTGGACCGCTAAGGCAGAATCCCACTGAGGAGCCCCAGAGATGGTGTGGGATGTGCCTCAGGAGAGGGCAAACTGAGATGCAAGGAGTGAAGTTTTTTTTTTTTAATTTAATTTAAATTTACTTAGTGTGTATGCCCACACACATATGTGTGCACAAGTGTGGAAGTCAAAGGACATTCTGAGATTCGGTCATTTCCTCCACCATGTGAATCCTGAGATTAATTGCAAGTCCTCAGGCTTGGCACCCAGCACCTTAACTTGCTGAGGTGTCTCACCAACCCAGGAGGGAAATCCTTGTTCTCCAATGTCTGTCCATCCCTGGTTGAAAACTATACCAGTCAGCACTAACTCACTGGTATTTCCAGACCACATACCAAAGAAAGCACTTAGTTTCTGGGAGGGAAGGTGTTGGGGAGGGGGGAGTGGCCGGGGCTATTTTCAGAGTAGCATTTTAAATGTTTGCAGTTGCATGCTTGTGTTAATCATCTTGTTTAAAGTAATGGAGGAAGGTAGCCTGTGTTTGTAATAATGGGCACAGGAGCTGTGGGCAGGACACCGGCAGGGTCTGCTTCATAACTCGCCAACAGCTCATGAATGAATTAACAAACAATGAATGAAATCAGAGCCTTTTATACCTAAATTTAGAATGTAAAAGCTTCAAAACACGAGAATCCTTCTATTCCCCAGTCAGCACATGCCTCCTGCACTCTTACAAGACCTAGAGGAGAGAACTTGTGTGATCTCTTAGATAATTTAAATTCTGCAGCTGTCCTCTTCAGAACCAGAGTAATATTATACACAGAAGGCAAAAATCTCTAGACTATAGTTTCTAAAGAAAGATAAGGCAACATAAAGTAGATAGTAAGTTGAACCAGTTTGCCAACATATGTGGTATTGAAAGGTAACTTAGGTCAGAATGTTTGGTTTGTTGTGTGGGTAGAACTGGAAGTAAGCTAAGAGGACTTTTGTAAATGGCAATACTTGGTCCAAAGGCTGGCTCTAAGTCCTCCAAGTAAACAGAAGAAAACAAAACAATAGATGAATCATATCAACATGTACTTGGTGGTTTCTAAAATGCTTTGCAAATGATCTTTCACCAGTCATGACAGGAAAGTGTCCTGACTGTTATCTTCAGTTTAGAGACAAGGCGCTCAGTCTCAGGGAAGTGCAATGGCTTGTCTGGGCCTTCCCACTTACAAATGACAAAGTAAGCTTTGAAGACTCTCAACTAGCATGTTTCCAAGGTACATCTCTCCACCCACTCTGTGGATCTGCCAATGGAGAATGGAACAGGTATAATAGACCCTTCATTAGATAATGAAACCTTTCTCATTTCTACCATCTCTTTCAGGCTCCAGACCATTCTTTGGATACTAATGAGGAGGAGGTAAGCTGTCAAAGGTGTTTTAATTGAAGCTGAGTGTGATGGCACATACCTGTAATTCCAGAATTTAGGAAGTTGAGATGGAAGGACCCCAAGTTTGAGACAAGCGTGAGCTACATAATGAGATCCTGTCTCAAAAAAGTTTAGCTGAATCAAAGACCCTGTCCAGTTGTGCTATTTAGCCATGATCTCCTAGGATCTGAAGAATCATACCAGTATTCTCAGATAAGGGGAAGCACCAATCCAGAGAAATAACGGTCCTGATGTCAGCCCGGCTTGGTAGATGCCACACACTGGACATTATGGACAAAGCCCAAGGGCCATCAGTTTGGAAGGCACAATGGGCCTTCATTGTTCTATCCCCAAGCAGACAGCATCCTTAAGCAGCCTAGCTAGGCAGACATCTTACCTCTTCTTTAATTTTACCAGAAGAAGGGATTTGGCCCAATGGTAAAGAGCTTGTCTAGCATGCACAAGTGTCCTGAGTCAATCCTCTGCAACACACACACACACACACACACACACACACACACACACACACACACACACACACACACACACACGGTTGCCAGAAGTGAAGAGCTGTAGTCCTATAATTCCAACTTTCACTGCTCATTAACTTATTTGTTCACTCAAAAAAAAAAAATGTAAGGAGCCCTAAATTCACTGGTCTCTACCAGTTGCTAAGACTTCAACCGGTTGCTAAGACTTCAACAGAGTGTGCTCAGTCTTAGTGGCAGGCGGCGGCAGCAATGGGTTTATGTAATAGACTAAATTTCAACTGTGGGATACCCTCCACTGTTAGTGCACACAACAAGAGATGCGCAGGAACCATGAAGGGTGGAGCTGGTTTCCATCCCCTTTTCTCTTCCCAGTGCATCCTTCTGCAAACTTGACCCATGAAACCTCCACTCCCAGCTCGTTTAGCCCCACCTGCAGCAGCTTAGCACGGTCCTCACCATGGCCAGTTTCTTGCCTGACTTTTGTAGGCCTACCCCCACCCATCAGGTTCCACATCCTCCCTCCTGTGCACGCCTAGGGTCTCACACAGACACCCCACCCCACCCCCTCCAAGGCCACCCCCATCTTCTCACCTTTCAAGCCCTGCCTTCGGCCATTTACTGTGTAACTATGGCTAAGTTTTCCAAGCACCCTCTTGTCATAGGTAGGAAACATTTATTTGAACTGGGTTGTGCTCTGTCCTTAAGAAGCCCGTGAAGACCTTTCTTCCACACACTGCTAAATACTTTCCCCTTGCCCTGGCTCCCCGGAAGGCTGCCACACAGAGTATAACCTGGAGACTCTATGTCTAGGAAGCCACAGTTCAGCAGCAGTAATACTTAATACTTAAAAGGCTGGACTTGTTCTTTTTTCCTCCTGAATTCCCTGTGATTTTAGTTCCGCGATAAGCCACTTTAAGCTCCAGGAAGTTCTTTCTTATGTCTATCTTAAACCACTCTGTCCTGGCTGTGTGCCTATTTCTTCCAGTCTTGTTCTTTGTGGCTTTATGGCAGAGCCGAGGCCTCTGCTCAATGCTGGGCCTCGGCTAGGGGATCATGATGTGGACAGTGGTTGATTAATAAGTGGCTGGCACTTAAACCTTATTATTCCATCTCCTCTTCCAGGTTCATCCTTCCAGACTTAAAACCTGCAGCTCCTCAGCCCCTCTTCCCCACTTCATCACTGCGTGGCTCTCCTCAAACTCTGCTAATCAGCTTTTTCCGTCCTTATTTTGTTTTTTTAATCATCAGTGAGAGTTTTGAAGACGATCCTTATGCCAGAAGCAAGGGGGCGGGGGAAGTAAAATAAATTCTAAAAGGGCCCAGCAGGGTAACAGAGCTCCATCTGAGTGTCAGGCTGACAGGCCCTACCACCAGCTGATACAACAGCCCCATCCCAGCTCAGCACAACCCTTCCCACAACCTATTTCAATTGCAACTGGGGAAGTCGGATTGGGAAGCAAGGGAGCTTAGCCTGCATCGCGAGCAGCCCTCTTTTTGTTGTTGTTGTTGTTGTTGTTGGTGGTGGTGGTGGTGGTGGTGGTGGTTTTTTTGTTTTGTTTTGTTTTTGAGACAGGGTTTCTCTGTGTTGTTTTGGTACCTGTCCTGGATCTCGCTCTGTAGCCCAGGCTGGCCTTGAACTCACAGAGATCTGCCTGGCTCTGCCTCCCAAGTGCTGGGATTAAAGGTGTGCGCCACCACCACCCGGCATTGTGATTTTTTGTTTGTTTTTCCGAGACAGGGTTTCTCTATAGTTTTGGTTCCTGTCCTGGATCTCAATCTGTAGACCAGGCTGGCCTCGAACTCACTGAGATCTGCCTGACTCTACCTCACTGGTGCTGGGATTAAAGGCGTGCACCGCTGCCACCCAGCTCAGCCCTCTTGTTCATACTGCTGATGGTCACTCTTGTTCATACTGCTGATGGTCACTCTCGTCAGAGAACTCCAGGTCTGGGCAAAACTTGGTGAAGTGGCTTTCACGTAGGCAGATTTCATTCCTCCTTCTTGTGCCATTTCCTTATGATCCCCCTGGAGCTCGGGGGTGAGGGAGGTGTGGGGGGGCAGGTTTGCAGATGTGTGTCTTGGTATGGGTGTGATGGGTGAAGGGGAGAAGATGACAGACTCACTTATACTGAAGCTTCAGGGACTTGTTATGCAATACCTTTCACATATGTTTTGCCCAATTATCTCCAATGGCAAGTGAAGGTGAACGCTGGGGTTGGGGGGACTTGGGTCATTTAGTTATCCTTTTCAGGAGGATGTGAAAGCCGGACATGGTGCATGCCTGTGAATCTAGTACTGAAGAGGCTGAGGAGGGAGGATCAGAAGGCACAGTGGGGGCAAAGTGACCCACGATGTGGCTGTAGAGCTCGACACAGTTGCTCACATCTCAGCTGTGGACGGAAACAGGGAAGAGAGAATGCTGACATTCAACTTACTTTCTCCTTTTTATTTTTATTTTTCCCGCCTTGGGATAGTGCCACCTACCTTCCGGATGGGTTTCCCCTCCCAGTCGGTCACCTCTGAAACGCCCCCACAGACACGCCTAGGAGCTGTCTGTGCCTCAATCCCAGGTGACTCTGAATACAGTCGACAATGACTATTGACCGTCACAAAGACCCATGTGATTTCTGGGTTCTCCAAAACACATCCAGGAAGTCCTTTCAAGTACTGTCAAATTGGAAAAGTTTACTGTAACTTGAGCTTTTATTTCAACTTTATACGTATGGGAGTATAGCTATGATGCTATGCTTAGACACACATGTGTGGGTGTGATGCTGCTCCTGGACACACGTGTATGGTGTGGTACTGTACCTGGGCAGGTGTGTAGGGTCCAGAGGAGGACGTCAGGCATTCTGCTTGTCACTCTCCATGTTATTCCTTTGAGGTAGGATCTCTCACTGAGCCTGGCATTAAGCTGATGGCCAGTAAGCCTCCGGTCTCCACCCTGCATAGCGCCGGGGTTGCAGGAATGCAAAGCTGTGTCTGACTTTCTGCCTGAGGGCTGGTGTTGACACTGGGGTCCTCACGCCTGTGCAGCAAGCTCCCTTGCCCACTGAGCCATCTCCCCAGCCCATTTTATTTCGATTTGATTAATATAGAATTGATACGTGTGAGTGCAGACAGTACGGGATATAGCATGAATCTTAAAAGTTCTTATTAATAAAATCAAACCTGAGCCAGGTATTAGGGTGAACTGGAAGATCAGAGAACCAGAACAAGCCACAGCCACCTCACCTCTCCAGATCCTCAGCTGGTCTTGTTTCCTCAGACTGGAGGCCTCTGAGTCCTCATCCGAATGGCTCTCAGCTGAACTGTGCTGCTCAAAAGCCTGAATGCTTAACCAGCCAAATGCTTCTAGTTCCTGGTCCTCAGGCCTTAGATATCTTTCTGCCTTCTACCACCACTCCCTGGGATTAAAGGCTCGCTTTCTGGGATTAAAGGTGTGAGTCACCAGGCTTGGCTGTTTCCAATGTGGCCTTGAACTCACAGAGATCCCAGATGGATTTCTGCCTCTGGAATGCTAGGATTAGAGGTGTGACTGTCACCATTTTCTAGCCTAAGTATCTAGTGGCTTTTCTGTTCTCTGACCCCAGATAAGTTTATTAGGGTACACACTATTATGGGGAACACAATACCACCACAGCGGGAGAACTACCAAGAAAAATACAAAAGGGAGTCAGAGAGATGGCTCAAGGAGTGGGTTCTTTCCTGGCAAGCACAAGGACATGGGTTCGATGCCCAGCACCCAGGTAAAAAGCTGGGCATGAAGGCACATGCTTGTAATCCCAATGCTGAGAAGACAGAGCCAGGAGGGTTCCTGGGGATTGCTGGCCATGCAGCCCAGATTAATTTGAAGCCT
Organism: Peromyscus maniculatus bairdii; assembly: GCF_049852395.1. Lineage (NCBI taxonomy): Eukaryota > Metazoa > Chordata > Mammalia > Rodentia > Cricetidae > Peromyscus > Peromyscus maniculatus. The sequence goes on from NC_134855.1 coordinate 122,113,823, forward strand.
CAGGTTCCATTGAGAGAACCTGTCTCAAAAAATGATGGCATCTAAAAAAAATGACACCTGAAGCTGACTTCTGGCCTTCACACACATGCACATGTGTGTGTGTACACTTGCACATAAGTAAACCGATATATATATATATATATACATAACTACACATACACATGAACACAAAGAAAAACACATGAGATCCAACCTTCTGGTGAGACATTTTAATCTTTTCCTTCTACACTAGTTTCTTTGTATGAAGACTCATTGTCTAAATACACAATGTTTTAAAAGATTAGCTACTGTTTAAGTGTTCTGATGATGTACCTGGTTGCATTGTCAAGGCCTAGGGAACTGACCCAAACTGTCTTCCAGTTGGAAAAGCAGAAGTTTGAGGGCAGCCCCTCCAGAAACCTGGGGGTTCAGAAAAGGAGGGAACAGGCAGGGACAAAGAGTGTTCTGGAAATGTACTGGGTGGTCACTGGAGGAGGCGCCTTCCTGCTCTGCCCAAGTCACTTAAGACAGTGTTGGTGGCTGTCACTGTGAGCAGCACACGTGGCAGTGAGCTGGCATTTTCTAGAATGACCCACCCACAAACCTGGGCTTCCTGGCACTCCTTCAGCAAAGCAAACACCAGATCCTGAAGAAGCGCTTGCTGGCTTTCCTTCAGAAGTGAAAATGAATGAGGTCGTTCTTTGGTGTGTTTTAGAAAACTCCACTATGGTTTTGACAAGACTTGTGCCCATATCAGGGCCTTGCAGTGTCCTCAGTCTGACAGGTCTGAGGACACAGGTAGGGCAGAGCCGTCTAGCTCCATACCTGGCTGGCAGAGATGTCCACCCAGGAGGGACTTCCCCAGCTCCTCTCAGAGCACAGCCATCCCCGCAGGCCAGACAATGCCCTTCTTATTCCCCAGTCCTCACTGCTCGCTGGCCAATGCGGAGCCAGCCTTGTTGGCATGGCAAACATTTAGACCTGAAGCCGACAGACAGACACATCTCGGGCAGACTCCTTCAGCTATGGGTGGAAACAAGTAGTACTTGTTTCAGAGTCTCCTTAGGCAGGAGCAGTTGGAAAACAGAACAGAATACATACAGTGTGCAGCCCAGCGTCGGTAAATAATTTGCTTCTTCATTCAGGGCGTGACTTTTGTTTGTTTTCTGAAGCAGCAGGTCACTATGTAGCCCACGCAGGCCTCAAACTCAGTCTCTTCCTGCATCGTGCGCCCGAGTGCTGGCAGCATGCACCACCGTGTCCGGCTCGGTGTGTGACTTTTGAACATCTGCTGTGCTCCAGGGCTAAGGTTGAAGCAGTGAGCCTACCAGACACGAGCCCTCTGCTCAAAGAGAATCAGCACTGAGGCAGTAAGGGCTTTCTCTAACAGTGGCTGCCTCTGGCCTGCAGGTTCCTCTCTATCGCCTCCACTGGGGTCCAAAGCTTTGTGATGAAAATTTTCAGAAATAAATAATCCGTAAGTGTTGTGGAATATTCATTTAAGATGTGCTATATGTGTTTATGCTGTGGAACATTCATTTAATGATGCAAAGATGTGTTGCATTCCTTTATGTTACATTTGTTTAACTCTGTGAAGCTGTGTTACTGTGCCTGTCTAAAATACCTGACTGGTCTAATAAGGAGCTGAATGGCCAATAGCTAGGCAGGAGAGAGGGATAGGTGGGGCTGCCAGGCAGAAAGAATAACTAGAAGAAGAATGAGAAAGGGAGGAGCAAGAAAAGGAGAAGAAGAGGAACCAGGGGCCAGTCACACAGCCACACAGCCAGACAAGGAATAAGAAGAAAAGATACACAGAAACAGAGAAAGGTAAAAGCCCAGAGGCAAAAAGTGGATGGGATCATTTAAGTTAAGACAAGCTGGCTAGAAATAAGTCAATTTAAGGCTGGGCATTTATAAGTAACAATAAGTCTTCATGTGATTATTTAGGAGCTGGGTGGTGGGCCCCCAAAGAGCAAAGAGTAGAAAGAGTAAAAAAAAAAATTGACAACAGGTAAGTTTTAATGTACATGCCAATCTGAGCAGCAGGATGAATTCTCACACACAGGAACTACCTCTTCTTCCAGCATATCTGTACCGAATATGCTATCTGCCCATTAGGTACTTAGTCGCTTCGGGAAGTGGGGGTCTGAGCTCAGTACTGTACTGCTTGTGTTCAGACAACACTCACTTTACTTAATCACAGCCCAGAGCACCAGAGCAGTGATGAAGAGGAGATCCCTGGGTGTAACACATGGGAGTGTCTCTGTTATTGCAGAACTGAGACATACTCCCCCAGATACGGCAGAACTCTCTGGTAATAGAGCAGATTAAAGGGACAGAAAGAGGCAGTGGGGGAAGAGGCTATTTAAGGGTAAAGCCTCGAGTGCCATGAGAGATGGAACCTAAGCCATCTGAAGAAACAGGTACAGTAAAAGGCAGGACATGGTTGGTGCAAAGGCCCGGGGGTTGGAAGATACTGGACAATTTCAGGGAACTGAGTGAAACCGTGGTAAAAGAAGTGTAAGAGTGTGACAGTCGGTGGACTTCCTGTTGCCTGCAAGATGCAGCACTCTCAGCTCAGCACCACATCGGCCCGCACACTGCCGTGCTCCCCTTCATGATCATAATGGACTGAACCTCTGAAACCTTTCAGAGAAACCTTGTAACGTCTTTAACTATACTTTAATGTGAACTAAATAATGGCATCAGGAGCAGTTGAAATATACAGCAAATAAAGAATGTGTCGCACAGCCTTGAAACCATTGCAAATCTTTCCTGAATTTGCTATCCAAAGTTTCTGTTTCAAAACTTGAGCTTTTATTCTGCTTTGGTGTTTTTGTTTGGAGCAGGGAAGCCTCATCAGCTCTCACATGTGAAAAGTGGAGTCATCTTCCTACTTTCTTTCCTTCAAGAATATATGCATACTCTTCCTACCGGCAGGAATGGAACACCAAATCTTATTGACCCCCCCCCCTTGCCCATAGGTGGGTCATTTCAACTATTAGACTTCAACATATGTGTCAACTCCAGGGTTTGGCCAACACTTTGAAGACTTATGCTATGCTTTTTACCTGCGCCTACTCAGCTATCTCAGGACCAACTTGAAGCTGAAGAAGGAGAAAGATCTCAGAGATCGTGGCAGACCTCGCTGGTCTCCTCTCAAAGGGAGCCTCCCCCATACGGATACGGGAAAGGCTGGATTCCACACTTGTTAGAAGATTTTGGAGATGGAGGTGCTTTCCCAAAAATCCACGTGGCCCAGGATCCACTGGATATGGGGTGAAAGAAAAAAATGTCGAATGCACTGGCCATTCGGGTGGATCCTGAAGGGAAAATTAAATACGATGCAATTACTCGACAGAGGCAGTCCAAAGACAAGGTCATTCACAGCAAATATACTGACCTGGTTCCAAAGGTTATGAATGCAGATGACCCAGACCTGCAAAGGCCTGATGAAGAGGCTATTAAAGAGATAACGGAGAAGACAAGAGTAGCCTTGGAGAAGCCTGGGTCATGGAAGGTTGCTGTGGCCAGGCCAGTTCGTGCAGCCGACAAGCTGGCGCCTGCTCAGAATATTCTCTACACACCATCTCAGCAAGGAGTAGCATTCAACGCTGGAGCTAAGCAGGGAGTTATTCAGGTGGTAGAAATGCAGAAAGATCCAATGGAGCTGCCAAGATTCAAGATTAATGAGAAAATTCCCCGGGGGGCCACCATCCCCTCCTGCACCCGTAATGCATTCTCCTAGTCGGAAGACGACTGTGAAGGAACAGCGAGAGTGGGAGACACCCCCGCCCCTTGTATTCCCAACCAGAAGAACACAAAGGGTTACATAATTCCTCTGGATAAACGGCCGGCTGCGGATGGAAGAGGACTTCAGACAGTACACATCGGTGAAAACTTTGCCAAACTGGCTGAAGCTCTGTACATTGCTGATTGGAAGACTCATGAAGCTGTGGAAGTGCGAGCCCAAGTGGAGAGAAAGATGGCTCAAAAAGAAAAAGAGAAAACATGAAGAGAACCCTAGAGAAATGGCCCGGAAAGCCAGAGAGAGGAGAGCTGGGGTCAAAACCCATGTTTTGGGGATGGAGAAGCTAGTGAAAGGGATGAAATTCATCAATACAGGCGGAAAGAGAGACAGCAAGACTGGAGTCTTTCCAGGGCAGTTCCTGATAAGAGGTCAAAACTACAGAGAAATGAAAATTGAGATACCAGTGAAGTCATTGCTCTTGGTGTGCCCAGTCCTGGATCTTCCAATGAAGTTCAGTATGACCAAAGGCTCTTCAGCCAATCCAAGGTATGGACAGCAGATTTGCAGACAGAGAAGGTGAAATTTATAAAGTATATGATCAGGCCTGGAGTCGGTAAAGATATGGCTCAAAGTATCTACAGGCCAAGTAAAAATCTGGACAAGGATATGTATGGTGATGACCTAGAGGCCAGGATAAAGACCAACAGATTCGTTCCTGATAAGGAGTTTTCTGGTTCAGGCGGTAAACAGAGAGGTCGAGAGGGACCAGTTCAGTTTGAGGAAGATCCTTTTGGTTTGGACAAATTTTTTTGAAGAAGCCAAACAGCATGGTGGTTCTAAAAGACCCTCTGATAGCAGTCGCCCTGAGGAACATGAGATGAAGGCAAGAAGCAGAGGAAGGAATAGACAGGCTTCTCTTCAGAGCAAATGATCTCTTCTTATTCAGCAACCCTAATGATGCGAGTCATTGGGAAACCCTTTGTAAATGATCAGGATAGAAACCAAATCTTAGCGACAGATCCCGGCACCACTTTTTATTCCAGGAGATGGGAAGTTGAATACTGTCCTTTGGATTAGTTTTTTTTTTTTTTTTTTTTTTTTTGATTTTTCGAGACAGGGTTTCTCTGTGTAGCTTTGTGCCTTTCCTGGGACTCACTTGGTAGCCCAGGCAGTTTTTTTTTTTTTAAAGAATGGGTTATGTTTGTGCTTCTCCCACCATGCAGCACTTATAGGAAATACTGCCCTACACAGAATGAAGACCACTTCCTTGTGTGTGACACTTACTAACCCGGGGGTAATATTTTGTGTAAGAACTTCATGGATAAAATGATCCCCAGATGGTGAGTAGGATAATGTCCACACACTGGCACTGTGCTACCAAACGTATTTGCCGTGTCATGCTGTTTGGCCTCGCAGTGGGGAAACTAAGGTCTTGCTTAGTGCAGCTCTTGTTTATTTAGAAAATAAAAAAAGGAGTGGGTCAAAGAGAGACAAAGAAAGTTGGGGGCGGGAGAGACAGCTCAGCAGTTAAGAGTGCTCCCTGCTCTTCCAGAGGACCCAAGTTTGGTTCCCAGCATCCATGCCAGAAGGCTTCCAATAACCTGTTAGTCCAGCTCCATGGGATTGATATCCTCTTCTGGACTCCGAAGGCACCGTCACACATGTTGGCATGTACACACAGATGCATGCACACAAATAAAAATAAAAAATAAAGGAAGTCAAGCTCTAGATTTAGCATATGAATAACTCATCTATTACGATAGCGTGTTTAATAATTTATAGAGGGTTTCAAACATACACTATCTCAACTTAATAATCCCAACAATCCCATTAAACAGATAAAGAAATAAGCTTGAGAGTTTTTTTTCAAGACCACAAAGCTAGGATGTAGTGGGACAAGGACATTGGTCAAGAACTGTTGGCATAACTCTGGAGGGTACCACTCACGTTACCAAAAGAGGGCCTGTTTGTATCCAGGCTTGGAGGCTGTGCAATGAGCAGCCTGGACCCCAGACCTAGTGGCTCTGGGCTGTCTTAGAAATGTTTTCTTTGTATTTATGTGGGGTTTCCCCCCCTATGTTAAGGACTGATGGGAATATAAAGAACAAGGATTTGTCCCTGGGCTGGAATTATAGCTCAGTAATCCCCAGTCTGGTAGGTGGGGTGGTTAGGCAGGGAAGTATTAGGTGATAAAGATAGAGAGTATCCTATTCCTTGGTGAGCATATGAAATGTTATAGTTAAAAAAGAGATAGTGTAGCTGGGTGTGGTGGGATACTTCTGTAATCCCAACACTTGAAGGATACAGGCAGAAGGGTCAGGAGTTCAAAGCCAGCCTCTACTACATAGAGTTAGAGGCCAGTGTGGGTCACATAAGATTCTGCCTGAAGAAATAAAAGAAACAATGCATATAGGAAGATGGTAAAGGATATAAATAAATAATGTATTTGTTTTTAATCAAGGACACTGAGGGATTGGAGAATATATAGGGATAGATACACAAAGAAAAGGGTCTCTAGATTTCCTCATACTAAAAATCTAGTGTATTATAGACCATTCTAAGTGCTTGCCCCCAGTAACTTGCAGTTTAAAAATGGGAGTGCTTTATTATACCATAGAAAAAAAAGAGAGAATCTTGGTAAATCGAAAAAGAAGAAAAGAAACACCTAAAATATTATCCATGAAACACAATTTCTATCATATTTGGGGTATATTTATTTCTATTGTCCTCTAGACAAGCATCATGTATGCATATATATATATTATACATCATTGCATATACACAAGCACACAGTTATTCATATGTGTTTACCTTCTTGGGGTATAAATTATATGCTTTAAATTCATGTACTAAACTTTTTGTAGTATTCTTAAAATTTCTGTGTATGTGTGCACACATGTACTGTAGTGTGCAAGCAGAGGTCAGGGGACAACCTTCTCCACCTGGATCCTAGGGATGGAACTGAGTTTACCAGGTCCAGAGGCAAGTGGTTGCTTTTAGCTGCTGAGCCATCTCACTGACACAAACTTCATGCATCTTGAAAGTGCAAGTCAGGGTTGTGGATGTAGCTCATTTGGTAGAGTAGTTCTCTGGCGTGGGATAGGCCCTGGATTCAATTCCCAGTGTCCCTCCTTAAAAAAGGTACAAACCTATGAATTTGGGTAAGTGTACTTCAGTCATTGCCAGAAAAAGATCTAAAATATTCCTTTCATCCATAAGCTTGCCTTGTACCCTTCAACCTACCCTCCCCACCGCTGTATTCCAGGCTAGCCCCCCTATTCCAGGTGACCACTGAACTCATTTCTGTAGCCTCAAGCCAGTTTTGCCTGTTCTGAGAGTTTGTGTTCAGGGAATCATGTGAGTGTTCATGGAATCATGTGTCTGTAATGTTCTCTCTGGCCTCCAGTGCTTGGCAGGATTTTTTTTTTTTTTTTTTTTTTTTGGTTTTTCGAGACAGGGTTTCTCTGTGTAGCTTTGCGCCTTTCCTGGAACTCACTTGGTAGCCCAGGCTGGCCTCGAACTCACAAAGATCCGCCTGCCTCTGCCTCCTGAGTGCTGGGATTAAAGGCGTGCGCCACCACCGCCCAGCTGGCAGGATTTTTTTTTTATGTCTATCATGTGATCCTGTAAGTGTCAATAATTTCTTCAGTTTTATTGCTGACTTGTATTCCAATAGAAAAGTCCACTGGAATTGGTTTATCTTGTCCCTATTAAAGGACATCTAGATTGTTTCTGGGTTGGGGCTATAGTGCATAAAGATGCTATGAACATTCTGTACAAGTCTTTCTTATAGATGTGTTGCCTTTATCTTTGGGAAACATGGAGGAATAATGCTGGGCCATAGAACAGGTGTGTATATTTAACTTTAAAGGAAGCCACCAATTTTCCAAAGTGGTTATAACTTTTTCATTAAATGAAAGTTATGGTTGACCAGCATCCTTGCCGACACTTAGTATGGCTGCTCTTTTGATTTTAGCCATTCTGGAAGAATGTGTTGGCTTTAATATGCATTTCTCTGATGATGGTGACCAGTTTTTATAGGCTAGTATTTTCATAATTGTAATTGTTTTTATACTCTGCTGTTGAAATTCATACTTTGTGTTCTTCTGTTACCCACAGTCTTCATAATCACTATATTAATGACTCCTAATAGTCTAACAAGAGAATTCTTTGCAATTTACTTAATTACCCTTCTATTAGAATTTAAATTATTTCCAGTTTCTCACAATTCTAAACAGCACTAATGTTAACATTTTAGTCATAAACTTCCCTCTATGTTTTAGATTTATGTGTTCAAATATCTAATATATGTATGTTTTTCATACTTTGGATTATTTTCTCCAAATTAATCATAGACATGAAATGATCTGCTGTAAGCATTTTCATGAGCTGGAATGTAGCTGGGGGATAGACTATTTACCTAACACATATATGGTCTTGGAGCTGTTTGCCACACCACAAAAGAAAAAAATCATGCTTCATCTTCTCTCTCTCTCTCTCTCTCTCTCTCTCTCTCTCTCTCTCTCTCTCTCTCCCTCTCGCTCGCTCGCTCTCCCCCACCCTCCACCCCAACAGAGTCTTCTGTGTTTCTCAGACTGGCCTTGAACCTACTAGCCTCTTGCCTCAGTTTCCTGAATGCATAGGTTACAGACCTGTGACCACATACACTTCTGCTGATTTCCTTTTGATTCCTGGCTATGGGGGAAGGGTTGACAATGCTCCCAGCATAGTGCTTCCATAGGTGTCATGCTGTCTTGAGCCAAGAGAAAATGGGGAAAAGAGGAACTCTGGAGAGCTTTGTATCTTAAAAATGACCCACCAAAGGTGACCAGAAGTAGCACTTCTAAAATTCCCACATATGAAGTATCTGGTTGGAGGAAATGGAGTTCAAGGCATATTTTCTTGCCATACACATTTCTATTGGGTTGTGTATGGGTTTGGGGGGCTCTAATGAGAGAGAACACCGTGGGAGAGCTTGGGTGGGAACTGAGGTCCACTGCAAAGGCAGTGGGGGAATTGGGTTGATCCTATTATGATGCACATGGAAGGCTGGACAAACTCAGCATTGTGCAGGGTACCCAGGAGAACATATTGACTCTGTCCACCAGCACAGCCCTTCTCCACCACTCTCCAAGCTTCCAACACTCCTCAAACATTTGAGTAAGAGCTTTGCCACATCTGCCAAGCCCCACCCCCACATCCTTGTTTCAAGAGGGGAAGGCGAACACAGTGGAAATGTGTGGAATCCATCAACTCCTGTGGGCATCCCGAGAAGCCTCCCCACGTGGGAGAAAAGGCCTTTGGGCCAGGTTTCCAGGCCTCCCCCTGAGCAAACCCACTGTGTGTTTCCTCAAGGTAACCTTAACTGAACTCCAAAAGGCAACCAGGAGAATGCCTCCATCTGCCCAGGGACCTCACTCTTGCCTGCTATTCCCAGACCTTCCATGTTATTCTAGGACAACTCCTGTTTCTCTTTCTAATGGTGCCCTTCTTGGGGCTTGCAATGTAGGTCAGTGTAGAATTTGCCTAGCATGTGTAAGACCCTGGGTTCCATTCCTCAGCACTTACAAAAGCCTGACAAAGGTAGGGGCTGCGCCAGGTGTGGTGGTACATACCTATAATCCCAACACTCCCAGGAGGAAGAGACAGGAGGATCAGGAGTTCAAGGTCATCCTCTGCTACAAAGTAAGTTCAAGGCCAAAGTAGATTACATGAGACCCTCTTAAAAAAAAAAAAACAGTAAAATAATTATGACTCTCTCAAGAACATACAGCCTTTCTTATTCATGTCTTAGGTGAATTAGTTGATTTCCCCTGAGATGAGGACTTAGGGAACAGTCCTCGGGCAGAGCTGGCCGAGCAGAGATAGAGGAAGGAAGCAAGATATGAGTTATGAAGTCACTCCTGCTGTGGGTACCAAGGGTTCAGTCCCATGTGGTCCTCTGCTGGTTCCATTAAGTGTTCCCCACTGGTTGAGGGTGTTCCACTGGAATGACTGACATTGGTCAACTGGCTGCTGTGGGTGGGATGGGCTACCGTAGGAGGCTCTGGAACAGAGATCCAGCATGGCAGCTCGAAGTCAGGCTGCCTTCTTGCTGAGGTGGAACAGCCAAGAGACTGTGGGCAGGGCCCGTAACACCAGTAGGGAGGCCCCCGTCAGGGCTCAGGCTGGCCAGTGAACAGATCTTGAACAAAATATAGGCCCTGTTAGCTTTGGCCTCAAAGGCACAGCTCCTGTTTGTTCTGGAGAAACCTCAAAACACTACCATCAATCGCCGGAGTATTTTAAGATCAAGCCCAGGAGACCAGCACTCCTCGCTTGCCCTCAAAGCGCATTGTAGTTCCTAGACCCACAGTGCCTGCTTTGTCTGCCCACTCGCTAGATATGTACCTTTGTGGGTTCCACCCCAGACCGACTGAATCAAGACACCTCGTGTGGAAACTGCACTGGAGACCCACCGTTCAATTCTAAAACTGGGAATAACTCAGCCCTTTCCAAAATGAAGCATTTTTAAATATCTATGTGTGAGGATGGAGCACATGTGGAGGTCAGAGGGCAACTTGCAAAAACTCGTTCTCTCCTTTCATCATGTGGACTCAGGGAATCGAACTCAGGTTATGAGCTCAGCAACGAGCGCTTGCCCCATGTCAGTTGGTGAGTCCGTTTTGAATTGCTCCCCAGGAGAGAATCCCTAAGCACCAGCGGAAAAAAGAGGGTTGAGATCTCAGGAAACGTTTCGTTTCGTTCCCTTTGAAGAACTCTTTGCTTTTCAGTCCTACTATTAAAAGTATTCCTAATTATTGATTGCCACCCATGGAACAAAGCCAGACACCACAGCAGAAGATAACCTAAAGGACATCTGTGCTGGGTTCCATGGACGCAGGGCGGATCTGTGTCCATTTCCTAAGCTAATATTTAAATTGTTTTGCTTGTTTTGAGGCCACACCAGGTGGACAGGAAAGGGGAAGTCTGAGATACTGCAGTGTGGGGGCGGGGGGTGGGGTGGGGGTGGGGGTGGGGGCAGCAGGAGCTGGGGGAGGGGAATCAGTAAAAAGGAAAAAGCTGCCCTGGAATTTTTAAATAAATCACAGAACGTGTGACAAAGTCGGGTGTACACGTCAGTCAGTTCGTGGGGACCACCTTAACAAAGATGGGGGTAGTTCTGTTGAGTTGGCCCAGGAGAAGATGGGCAGGGGTTGGAGGTGTCATACCTGGTCCCACAGGCCGGTGTTCTCCACAGAGTAGAGAGATCCCCTTACCTCTCAGGCCCTCCTCTCACACCCTGTCGCCTGACATCCAGAAGCCACAGCAGGGCTGCCTCAGCAACGTGACATCACAATGTGACCCACTCAGGGTCTTGGGACTGATTTATCCCAAGAGCCCAAGGTACTTGATTACTGTCCACGTTGAAGTCACCTGCAGTTCCAGATCCACAGTGACAGACCACCTGCTGCCTGCTACTGCTGGACCAGGTGCACCTGGTGAGTACTGATACCTTGTCCCTAGCCCCCAGGGCCAGGATACAGCCGACAGCTGCAAGCGTAATGCTTTGGAGTCCCCTTGTCCCACTGGGACAGGACGAGCCAAACTGGTAGCCAGGAATATGCACAAATGAGCCCAGACTCGTCTCGGAAACGTTGACAAAGCTCTGCCCTGCCTGCCTCCTTCTGAGCCTTTTCCTGCAGGCTAACCACCTGGAGGAGGCAGGGCTCAAACCAGCACCTGTTTCCTAGGTAAAGGTCACCGTGCTCTTGAGGGATCCCGGTGGCAGGTCTGCAGATGGCAAGTCCTCTGGAGTGTATTCCCCAGCCCTCACCAAGGTCATAAGCAGCTCTTTGCTGAGCACCCTTGTCCCACATGTAGCTTTGGGCTACCAAGCGGGAGGGGCTTGTGATGGATGGAGAGGAAGGAGGGGGCAAGCATGGTGCCCAGAGCCTGCCAGACCATTAGCTTCCATTACAGCTCTTCATTCCTAGCAGCGATCGGAGAAGTAGGTTATTCTCAACACTCCTCACAGATGAGCCAAGGAGCTGCTGAGGACTGTGTTCTGTACTGGGTATGCACTTCAGGGGAGAGAGTAACCTGAAATGTATACGAGCTCTGTACTGGCTGTCCCCAACAAGATTGCTCTAGAAATAGAAGTGAGAACACATAGGCAAGGCTGGCCTTCTGTCAGCAGGGCTGGGGATGGGGAGTCTCAACATCAGTAGAGTGTTAGACTGAAAGATCTTAAAGACCATTTCTAGCTCCCACATGGCAGAATTCTGAGTCCCATAGCTTGCTTGTAGGAGCCCAGGCAAGCTAGGCCTTCCATGACAGCGGTGGGGTCCGTGTTACTTGGGCAGAGCTGGAAGGAAAATTAGAGATCGGTTGTACCTACCTGCTGGGCCCCAAATGGTAACAGCAGCATGAACTAGCTACCCAGGTTATCCAAAGTCACAGGACCAATGCGGGGTTAACACATGTTGAGCAGAACTAGCTCTGAGCAACACCCAAGCTCTTCCATTTTTCTTACAAAATTACTACCAATTAAATTATGCTGTCAGGCATAATGGAGCATGCCTGTGAGCCCAGCACTCAAGTGATAGAGGCGAGAGGATCAGGAGTTCAGAGTCAGCCTCAGCTAACATAGAGTTCCAGGTCAGCCTGGGCTACGTGAGACCTTGTCTCACAAGACACAGAAGATTGTGACTAAGGCTGGCTTTGCAGTCAAGAGTACCAGTGTCCCCATTTCACAGATGTGTGGTGCTTATATAGCTGGCCCAAAGTTAAGGTACTTGTCACAAGCATTCGGGTCTTGTAAATGGCGAGGAGACACTACATCTCCACTTGCAACTACCTCCAGGCCTGCACAAATAACGTTTCCTAATCTTTTTTTTTTTTTTTTTTAAGTCAGGATCTTATGTAGTCCAGAAAATGTAGTGATTTCCCCTGCCTCTACTCCCCAAGACTGGGATCACAGTGACGCAATGCCAGGCCGATCTTTCTTAATCTTCCCTTTGTTTCAAAGACCAGTTTCCACAGTTTGAGCCCCTGCAGCCTCTGTCCCAGATGGAGTCTTCAGTGCCTGGACATTTCCCTCTGACGGGACAAGGCAGAGCCAGTATTTCCACACCAACAGATGTTCAGTGCTGAGGAAGAAACTCTGCTAATGGAAATGAGCCTTGTCTAATTGTGGCAATCTCCCTTCTGTGTGTCGCCCTGAAATAGTAGCCATGCCCTGTGGCTTTTTTTTTTTTTTTTCACATCAGGGAGCCCCAAATTGGTAGCTGAAACGAGGGTGCAGAGGAGTCCGTGCACAGACCTCTGGTGCCACTAATCCAGAGGAAGGCTCCAGCCCGTTCAGTGTGTGGCACGCAGGGCCACTGTTGGTGCATTTGACTGTTGGTAGACTTAACTGTTGCCCACTGTTGAGCGAGAAGAGCCTCATTGAACTCAAGGAAAATGGAACCTCCAGGAAATTCATGAAGGACCGAGCCCCATAGCATGTGATCTGACCTCTTGAGCCCAAATCTGAGTTTATGTCTGACGTGTCCTATAGCCAGCACCGGTCATCAGAACTCTCATCAGATGGGGCTGTTCTTGGGCCAACCAGGAGGGCAGCTGCTAGGCCCTGTGAGGCCACGGAGCCTTTTCAATGTGGCTAGTGGGACTGAAGAACCGCATTTAAATTTTTAAGTTAGATCACATTGCCGTTCTTGGCTGCAACTAACTAATGAGCTGGACAGGGTCGCTCTAACTCCCGCCCACCCTGTGATGTCATCTCTGGCCTCAGCCCCTCCTCTCCAGCTCTCTCCGCTCCCCAGGCTGTCTTCCCTGGAGAGTCTCATGCGTTGTTTCCCCTGCTGGTACTGCTGAGGATTTCGGATCCAGTCTCTCCTCAGAAGGAAGGCTCTAGTTAGATTGTCCCCGTCCCCACTACAAATCATCCCTCATCTTTCTGAAATCATCATCTCTGTTTTGCCTCGTTTATTGGCATCTCCTAGAGTTTCAGTTCCCCCAGAGCGTGGGTGCTGTCTTCTCACCCGCCACCTCATGCCTGGGACAGTGCCTGACAGGACAGGTGCTCAGCCAGCCTCTTATCTAAGCCAATGGATATGCTGCAGGCAGTGTAGTGAAGAGAGATAGATGGTCGGGGGCTTCGGCACCCTTGCTGGATAACCCCAGCAGAGTAGCTTGGTGCAGCAAAGGTTACCTTATTTCTCTCAATTCTATCGCTCAGAAACTTGGCGTTGACATCAGTGAGGGTCACTTGATATCTTTGATGTGACATCGGTGAGGATCACTCACTCAGCTGCATTCAGCTCTGAGCAAAAGCTCAACTAGGTGGCCCGTGTAGGCCTCGCTCACATGTGGGGCTTTCAGTCCCTCCAGGGAACATTCCCCATGCAGGTAACTTGAGTTTTGTTGCATCACGGTTATCTCAGGGACCTCACTTTTTATGTGACAAGTAGCTTCTGAGAGAGCAAGTAGAAGATACCAGTCTGTTTTTATCACATACGTTGATCAGGCCAAGCCATGGAACAAACTGAGATAAAAAGGGAGGGGAAGTTCTTTGCTTGAGTAGGCAGAAAGTACTTAGAAGGAGGAAAGAATCCACAGCGGCCACCTTTGCAGACAACCATGGTTACTACAGACAGGGAGAGTCCCCCTTGTCCTCCAACCTTTGGGGACAGCTTAAATCCAGATCTTCTAGGTCTGGGTAAAGCTAAAACTTCATTCTTAGCCAGCTCCAAGAGAGACCTTGACGGCAGGTCAATGGGTGCTCTTAGATCACAGCCCATCAGGGCTGACTTTACACTTAGATTCGTCCCCAGTCCTACCAATGGGCATCCTTCCCTTGAGGTAAGCATTATCCTCCTCTGTTAGCCCCTTCTCTGTCACCGGCACAGGTGCCCACACAATATCACGAAGTGACTACCTTTTGTGGAATTCCATCCTCCAGGTATGATGTGGCCACTGATGTTTGGGGGTCAGCAGCTGTGATTATCTTCACAGGTTTAAACCCTCACAAGTTTAAGCCCACTAACATTTTTTTCTTGGAGGGGAAGAATGACTCACAAGGTTCTCGAAAGGCCGCTCACAAGCAGGGCTAGGAGCAGTTCATGAGGCTGCACATGAGACTCCAGGGACATGAGCCATCCCCTCAGGAATGAGGGGCCTTTCTCTGCCCCTCCGAGATGATGTTTAAGGAGTTATGCCTGCCGAGGGGATGGGCTGGTGGTAAACAGAGTGTAGTAGTGTAACGTCCTCTAAGTTGCCCATGCCCTTGCAAGTAATCAGCTGAACTCACTGGGTCATCAAGCTGATCTTTGGTGGAACGGCTTCTTCAGTTGTTGGTGCCCAGTCTGAGGTAAATACATCTTTGTTCACGTCTTCTCAGGACTGTTAAAAACACAATCCTACGTCCCCAATACTGCCATACGTTCCTTCTTTCCTTTAACATTTGGTTCTCATCATGCTCCCCTTGTAAAATTGGTGGGTAAGGCTTTCACGGTTACAGGATTTGAAACCAAATTCAAACTGCACATAGTCTCTGACATATGACAGTTTGATGTACGATATTTCAATCATTTTTAAACACTTAAATTTTTTTATAAGTATTTTGCCTGCCTGTACATATGTGTGCCACGCGCATGCCTGGTAACCCACAGAGACCAGAAGAAAGCACCAGATCCACTAGAACTGGGGTTACAGCTGACTTGAGACACCATGTGGGTGCTGGGATGCAAACTGGGGTCCTCTGCATGAGCAACAAGTGCTTTTAACTGCTGAGCCATCTCTCCAGTCCTAATATGTGAATCTTGATGATGATGTGAAAACAATGTACTTTCAGTAGAAACTGTACCTAGAATTTTGAATTACGATTTTCCCCCCTAGGCTGATAACATGAGATCCAATCATTTCTTGGAGTGCTAGTCAAGGGTTGTGAACTTTAGCTGTCAGTCAGCCATCTGTTCACATGTAGTCGTGAGATTAAATCAGAGGTTGCACAGGATTCTGCACTCAATAGTATACTTGAGATATTCCACATTTTACTGAAAATTTTCTTTTAGTTTGGCCCAACTGTATGCTAATGTTTGGGCATGATTAAGATAGACTAAGGTGTCATATTCAGCAGGTCAGGTTATTAAATGCAATTTCAATTTACAGTGTGTTTATCAGGATGTAAACACATAAGTCAAGGATCATCTGTAGTTTAAAAGAATAGAATTTTCTGAATGTTGTGATACAGTCCTGCAACTCCAGCTGCTTGGGAGGCTGAGACAGGAAGATCATAAATTCCAGGCCTGTCTGGACTATATGAGTAGTTAGAGGTCAACCTGGGCAACTTAGACTCTGACTCAAAATAAAAAACTGAAAGGGGTAGGAATATAGTTCAGTGGTACAGTGCTTGTCTAGCACGTGTGAGGCCCTGCATTCGATCCTCAGTGCTGAAGGGGGTGGGTGTTGACTGGTGCATACTAGGCCTTTGGTACTGGCTATATATAGACCCTCAAGTATTGATATCAAAGAGGCTACCAGTTAAACACCCTCAGTTCTTTGTCCCCCAAGGATCTCTCTGGCAGGATCTACCCCAGAGAAGAGATCCCCTGCTCTGGGGCACTAAGCAAGCCCAGTAGGAAAGGGGTGCACTTCCTCTCCCAGACTTTGCAGTGAAGGTGCCAGGGTTCTCTGGTTGGCCCAGCTGGAGCCACGCATCCATGTATAGCAGTTACTGTGGGGAAGAGAATGTGCTGTCTTGTGACCAGCCTGGATCAGGGTGAATCTCTGGACCCAAATGGTGGGGTTGATCCCTTCCAAGCTACCTGAAATTAAATCAGAAAAGGGTCTCTTTTTCTCACCAGACAGGAAGGAGAGTTACTGAAAAGTAAAAAGAAAAATCCACCCAGTTAGTTATGAGCGCTGGTATGGATGTCTTGTGTTGGCTGAAACATCAGAGGTCAGGCAGGGTCCTTATAAGTTCCAGAGAGCCCACAACACACCAGACCTCCAAAACCTCTCTGAGGGGACAGCCTCAGAGAGGCCATGAAATTAAACTCTATGATGAAAAGAAAACTAAAAATTAGTCAAGGCATGCTTCACCCAGAGTATTGGTTCAAGGAATGTTAATTGGTGTTCCTTCGAAGGCTGTTGAGAAAGTCTAGGTGGTGATGGATGAGACCAACTCAGCAGCAGTTCTTTTGTTCTACAGGACATATCAGAGCCTTAGACAAGCAGGAATAGCCTGGATCCTCAAGGGTTGAGGGAAGGCAGGCAGGCAGTTTAAAAATTACTCATCTAACTCTGTCTCAGCAAATTGCCTGGTTTTCCTCTGCTCTCACAATGCAACCAGCATAGAAAGACACCTATGACCCAAAAAAGTGGGAGGGTTTCTCAAGACAGCTGTCAATGTTGAAGCAGAGGACAGCAACCGGGGGTCTAATCCACGGACGGCACTGCTGATGTGGCTTACCCAGTAGAATGCCATCCTCTGTTAAAGCTCAGCCCCAAGAGGCCCTGAACACCCAGGAAAACAAGTCCCCTGCTTGTTATGCTGCTGGAGCAGGTGAGGGATGCCCAGCCTCTGTCCCTCTCTAAAGCTCCACCCTCTGGGAATCACCGTTGCGGAACTGTCTGGAATCATCCCGAAGCCTATCCAGATATTGTTTTGGTTTTGCATTCTTCTGGAGCCGTCACTACACGGGCACAATTGAAGCATGCACAACCATGTGCAGAGGTGACTGAGAAAAAAGGATCGGACTCAACACTAATGGACTGGGCAAAGAACCCAGTAAAGAATCTATTCAGATCCCCCAAGGCCTCTCTCAGCAGCATTCCTTCCTTGAGGGATGGGCAGAGACCACTGGAATGAGGAAGGCTTATACCCTGCTGTCAGAGGAGGTGGGCTGGAGAATGTCATTTTGAACAGGTAAAGGTAGAGCAGATGATACTTTCCATGGATCTGCTTTGGAGAAGCTGTAAGCCAGGAGCATGGACAGAACTGAGACTATGTTAGAATACCTCCGTGTGCTATCCATCTTACAGATGAAGAAAGCAAGGCCAAGGAAAAGAGGGCAAGTGACTTGGCCAGGTCACGTGACGAGCTGTGTCTGAGATTGTGCCTGTGAACTGTGATGGAGACATGCCTCATGCTTTGTAGAGTCATCTCCTTGTACTATCAGGAAGCTCCCCCCCCAACCCACCCTTCCCCATGTGTTTCTTCTATGTGGAGAGTGCCTGTTGTTCTTTCTCACACCTTTCCTGGTGGATCTGCCTACAAGCTCCAATGTCCGGCCCTGTGAAGGGCAGTGGGCACTCAGAGAACCTTAGCCTAGCCTGGAACCCCCCTCGCCGCCCCCCCACCACCACTGCAAGCCAGAGGAAGTGGGTAAAAAGTGGAAGGCTCCATGGGTCTGGTCTTATGAAAACACAACCACCCAACCATCAAGATGACGCACGGTGAAGTTAAACAAGCTCGGGCTTAGCCAAAGCTGCAAGTCAGTGCCATGGGCCACAGAATACGCCAGGCAGGAGGGCAGTGGGGGTCAGTGCTTCCAGAGCACAGCGCTTCCTGCTTCCTACCAGAGAGCTTGGGCATCAGTGTGTGGTGTGCTGGTACAGGCAATTTTGATAATGGTGCTTTGAGCCCCTTCTGAGCCTGGGCCCTTCCAACAGGCTATTCGGTGACCTGGCATAAGCTTGGTATGGACCACAGAGAAGTGAAAAACAGCCATTGTTTGGTTGGCTCAAGTCACAGGTAATTTTCTGAACACACAGAAATCAAGCTGTGACTTCTCCTGATCACGTACACGACCTTAAGTATGTTATTAAACTCCTTAGCTCTACTCCCTTATCTAGCAAGCTGGCTAGAAGGCACTGGTGATGGGGGTGTTAAGCTAATTCTGAAATAGCAACAGTCCTAGCCCTTGTAGAATAAGGGCTTCTTCAGCGGTGGCCAGAAAGGAGATTGCAGGTATGTACGCAGCCAGTGAGTAGTAAACGAGGGTTGTCACATGTCTGCCTGTGTCTTTGCATGGCTCCCCCATCTCACATTGTTGCTCAGAGTGAAGTGAGCAGCATTCAGGGTGCAGATGAGATGCCTAGAGGCACGGGGACATGCAAAGGGCTCTCTCAGTTCCTCCCTACACAGGAGTACAGGTACCAAACGTGTGTCCTCAGTCACTCCAAAGTGACTCTACCCAAAGTCAGCGCAGAGAAGAATCAGACCTGAGTGGGGGAAGGTGTGCACACTTGCCCCAAGGGGACTTGAAAAGACATCCAGATAATACCAGAACTCACGGGACTCTGAAAGAGCTGGAACCTGAATGAGGCACATTAAGCCAGGCTGTCAGGTGTGACAATTCAGCCATCTTCAGGGCATGCCCACTGAGATGAGCATCTGACTGGGGGGGCAGAGTAGAGGTGAGAATGGCAGCCACCCGTTTGTAGACAGCTTCATGGAGAAGGGCAGAAATAGCCCAAAGGAGCATTGCTCAAAGTTTAAGAGGAAACCAAGCACCAGACCCAAAGTGTAGCTTTCCTAAGAGATGGGACTTGCTTGAAAGGACTCTTACCCTGCAGCCCCTGGCCTACAGTACCTGACTGTATGACATCAAATTGTATTCATATGTACAAATGACATTATTTCTTATGGAAGCAAAGTCTGTGGTAACAGAAGAAAACTGGTGGCATGGATTTGTTTTGTTGGGTCTGTGTTACAAATGCGTGAGCTCTTTCCCAACATATAAAATTTAGCAACTTGAGGCAGGCATGGTGGCACATATCTATAATTCCAGCACTCAGACTACTGAAGCAGAGGATCATTGCCAGTATGAGGCCAGCTCAAGGCAAGCTGTGGCTGTATAACAAGATCTTGTCTGGGGAAAAAAAAATTACTGTTCTGTAATGTGATGACACATTCTGTAATTCTAGCACTTTGGAAATAGAGGTAGAAAACCAGGAACTCAAGTCCCTCCTTAGCTACATAGGAAGTTCAAGTGAGGCCAGATTGGGCTACATGAGACCATGTCTCAAAGCAAAGCAAAATAAATACCCCTTATCCTCAAAAAAAAAAAAAAAAAAAAAAAAAAAAAAATGGAGGCAGGCATAGTTGTACCTTATAATCCTGGTACTTGGAAGGCTGAGGCAGGGAGACTTGGGGAAGTTTGGAGCCAGCCTGGGCTACATATCAAGACTTTGTCTCAAGCAAACAAAAGAACAAACAAATAAAAAGGAAAGTTGTGCATAAAGATCTAAATTTAAAATTTTGGACTCCTTGGCAAAAACCTTCCCTAATCTGGTCATGCGAGACCAACCTTCCAGAGAGAAGATGACCCTTAGATGGAGTGTGGGACCCAGTTTAGCCAGAGTCTACATCTCTTTAGTGACCTCTCTCTCAGACACAATTTCAGCCCCCACTTACCATTGCCCCTGCACTGTTTTTCCTCCCAGGTTTATTCTCTTCTCTTGCCAATTCCTTCTGGTTTTTGCATTTGTCACTTACCCCTGATCTGAGCACTTAATAGGTGTTTTACAGGCTCCTCATTTCAAAAGGGTCGCGGGACGAAGACTTCTTCTAGTCTCCACCTCTTAACAATCTAGACTTGACAGTCTAGGCTGACACTTGGAAGGGACAGAATATTCTCTGCCCAGGGCAGGAAAGGCAGGTTCACTTCCTCTCAAGTGGTGTATCAACACATGGATGAGCAGGCTTCTTGTAACATTTAAAAAACTAAACCCTAAGAATTAAATCCAGGGTCTTACATATGTTAGGCAAATATTTTAATCACTGAGATACATCCACAGCTTCCTTTTAAGGTTTTTTGATTTTTTTGTTTGTTTGTTTGTTTGCTTCATTTTGAGACATGGTCTAACCAAGTTGCCTAGGCTGGTTTTGAACCAGTGACGGCTTCTGAGGTTATGTTCCCTACTGAATGGCTACAAACCCTGCAGATGTCCAAAAATGACTTCACGGGCTTCCTACAGTTTGCAAAAGAGCTCCAAGGATAATGCCATCAATGAGAATGTGATACCAGTCTTTGGGGAATCCTTTTCTGTGTATCATTGAGAACTTCCCTGAATTCCATTCAAATTTCAAAAATAGAGTTCTCATGCTGGCTCCCCTTCTGAAGCCAGACCCAACTAGTCTCCTGATATTTATTTCGGGGGGGGGGGGTGTCTTCATTTTCTGCTTTGGTGACCCAGGAAGGGATCTTGGATGGGTCTTTGCATCAAACCTGCAGAGGCATTTGCTGTTTTCTTAGGCTTCCGGACCCTTGAGACTCTAACCTAAGTGCAAGCACAGGCCTCAATTGGTTCGGCTGGATGGTTTCCAAGTTTGTGATGGTGTGATGCACATTTGGTAAGAACTGACTGTGATGTCCAGTGAGCTAGTCATATCAAGTGCATTCTCCTAAGCCGAGAAGTTGATTTGGGATGGGATCCATGACACACAATAGGAGAGTGGGGAAGGGAGACAGGATGGATTAGTGCTTGCAAAGCAGGCTATTTCCCTGAGCAGTGTGCTACCTGTGGACATTTGGGAGATGGGAGGTGTCCCACCTGAGAGGATGGGAGTTGTTAGCCACTGGCATCCCTCCCTGGCTGGGTAATACTCCCAGACACAGGGCAAAGAGCCACCGGCATTGGCTTTTGTGGGAACTCTTGAGTCCTGGAGGATGAGAAACAGGACTGGGCAGCATCTGCTAAGGATGCCCTGGTTCTGAGTCCCTGCCTTGGAGACCAGACCTGTCTCTGGGGCTCCCCTAGCCCTGAACTTTTAGCTCACCTCTTTTACTGAACAGGACACTCTCTTTGCTGCTCTGGGCCTCCATTATTCTAAATCAATCAATCATCAATCAGTCAATCAATCAATCAATCAGTTGTGGCAGAGGCTGTGAAGAGGCAGACATGCCTTGATTGCTCAATCCATGTAGGTCCCAGAACTTGCCAGTGCAACTTGGTTCCTCATCTCTCACTTGCCCACAGTCTTTACTCTGTTTCTATTCCCGGAGTGAGCCCAGCTGGCACCAGGCCTCCTTTCCAGATGAGCAGGGACTTGCTGACAGCCAAACAGTGCTTGCCTCCCAGACGACTTGAGACATACCTTGTTCTGCCTCCGTGGTCTCTCTAGCTGTGTACCCTTCATCCAGATTCCCCAGAAGATTTGGACTTCGGGCTTCCTTGGTCTGTGGAGAGGAAGAAGAGGGAGGAGGAAGACTCACGGTCAAGCCAGGAGCAAAATCCCAGAGGGAGGTTTCTGAGGTCTGCAGCTTGGCTGCCTTAGTCAGAAACGGAGGCAGGTCTAGGGGCTTCTGAGATTCGCGCTGTGTGGGAGGGCTGCAAGAGAAGCAGAGCTACAATAGTCAAAGAAACAAGGGGTCATCCATCTGATGGTGACTGAAGTAGGGTAGCCATGCAAAGGCATGGGGGGGCGGCTAATGGAGGGGACATGGAGGACTTAAAGGGATATAGTCTTGTTTTAATTTTAAAAATGTATTTAAAAAGCACAAGATGCGCAGTTATGGGGCTGGCCGGATGACTTGGCAGTCAAGCGCACTTGCTGCTCTTGCAGAGAACCTGAGTTGGTTCCTAGCACCTACTTGGGGGCAGTTTACAACTGCCTGGACCTCGGCTCCAGGGGATAGATCGTCACTCTCTTCTGGTTACTTGTGCTGTTTCTTAGACGTCTCCACCCTGTGGGGTCCAGGGAGACACAGCCTAGGCCTTGAAGCTTTTACATCTTGGGTGGCTTTCCTAGAAGCAGAGCAGTGGGGATCGGGATTCCACTCACTGAGGGCAGTGAAGGGACGAGAGAAGAATGGGTAATCTAATGTCAGAACAGTCAATTCCTGCCTGGCCCCATGGTGCATGCCAGAGCACAATCTTGACCAGGGGAGACTGGGCCGTTACGCTTCTGTATCTATCTAGAGGCCACAAAGGCAGGGAGCTGGGCCTCGGAACCTTCCAGCTGACTCCAGGTGTGATGACTTTGTCTCCTAGGCAACGCTCCTCCCACAGCAGAGAGGTTTGCTGTGAACCTGCAGCCTCAGATGGTTTGCTGGCTGGGCAGGGGACCCGGGCACAGCCCCAGAAGCACTTACCACTGTGCCTGAGTTTCCTATGTCCTTGCATGTGAATACGAAGTCTGCTTCTATCCAGTCTACTGGGAGATTTGATGTCCTTGGAGACAACTCTGCTCCCCTTGGTGGTCCTAAAGCAATATGGCTGTCAGGGCATAGATGGGAACAGGTGCTAGTTCTCTGATGGCAGTGGAGAGAGAGTGAACACCTGTGAGGTCTGCAGGATGATGACCTGATCCTTGTCACTGTCACTCTTCTGGCTTGTGGTGTCTGACTTCGTCCAGTCTGTAGAGACATCTTGATGTACTCATGGCTGCTGCTTGTGGCTTGGTCACTTACCCTTAGTGTATGTTTCTCCCCCAGGAGTCCCCTTCACCCTGACACTGGGCTTCAGCTTATTTATCAGCCCTTGAAGCACACTCACTGGGTCCTATCCTGGACATGCGGGCTGTTTGCTGCAAAACACCAAGGGCGACTCCACAGACTCTCTACCTAGACACTGTTCCTGCTGTACCACCATCCAAAACATTGGGAAATGGCTCTGCTCTGGTCGTTTCCCCCATAAGCCCATGGAGGCAGTCCCTAACTCCATGCATAGTTCCCAAGCTCACCCGACAACCAGACCTACCCCTCTGGGAACTTCATGCCTGCTACTTCCTGGTTTGTGCTCGAAATAGAAAGCCAAGCCCCTGAGCATGACCTGCTTCCTCAGTCCCTAGTCTTCCTTTCTGTCTAGTACTGCCTCCTCTTCTCTGGCACTGAAGGCAGAGGAAGGAGGAATCAGCTAATAAGGAACCACAAATCAAGAGGTTTAAAACTCACCTATTCTGGTACACCTACACTCACAGCAGCATTATTCCCAGTAGCCAAGAGGCTACAGTGTCCAGTGATGCATGACTGGTCAACAAAGTATGTTCAGCCCTCCATACCAGTGCTTCCATATCCCAAAGTCCAGTCAACCTCAAATCAGGAAATGGTCCTTAGAAAAACTGCATGTGTACTAAACATATATGGACATTTTTGCTGTCATTGCTCCTTAAACAATATTGCACTACACCAATTACATGGCATTCCTTTTTCTTAGGTACCATAAGTTACTTAGAGGTTACTTAAACTAAGCATACAGGAAGCTGTACATTGGTCATCAGCAAATCCTACAGCCAGGAATCGAGGAGACTTGAGTATCTGTAGGTTGCAGCATCATGGAGATGGAGGATGCCTTGAACCAAGGGGCTGTTGTACTATTGTGTATCCATATAGAGAAATAGTAGTCAGACTCAAAAAGGAAAGAAATCTTTGTCATATATGATAGCATGGATGAACATTAATGACACTATACTAGATGAAATAAACACAAAAAATCAAATACTGTATGATTCTATTTATTGTAGCTGAAGTTTTCTCTAGTCCTGCCCAGCCCCACAGACCCCACAACCACTTATAAAATAATCACTCAGAAGCTCATATTTATTAAACTGCTCAGCCATTAGCTCAGGCCTACCACTAACTAGCTCTTACATTTAAACTCAGCCCATTTCTGTTCATCTATATGTCACCACGTGTTCTGTGGCTTTACCTGTTGCCTTTACATGCTGCTCCCTGGACAGCAGGCTGGCATCTCCTCCTCAGCCTTCCTGTTCCCACCAACTTATGATATTTCCGGAGTAGGCAAGCATCGAGACAGTAGAATTAAATTGCAGCAAAAAAAAAAAAAATTGAACAATGAATTAAAGTGTGCATTTGTACAAATGTAAATGCTGTGTGACAGACAGTGGAGTAATACTGTTGCTGGTTTGTTTTGCCATCAGGGAATGAAACCCAGGGTCCTGTGCATGCTAGGAAGGGCTTAAACTCATTTCACTCCTGACCCCTTTCTGCTTAAGAAATTTTTATGTGACTGCACATATGTAAGTATGTAAAATAAGTATGCAAACCAAACATTTGCTGAAAATGAATCATAAATTCATCTCAAAACAATTCTTTGGTAGCCATATAATTTTACAATTAAAGACAAAAAGCAAATTTGCATACAAATAAGCTGGGTGTGCTCATTTATTTTTACATTAAGTCTTAGCTGAAGAGGTGGTTTAGTGGAGAAAGACCTTTTCCAGCAAGCCTGAGGACCTGAGTACAGATCCCAAGAACCATGTAAAAGCTGCTCACAGTAACATGCATGTGTAATGGCATGTATAATGCTATCACTCTTGTAGCAAGATAGGCTGGGGAGTCTGGTAGAACAAGAGGCCCTGTCTAGAGGGGGAAAGTGAGAATTGACATTACAGATTGTCCTCTGACCTCCGTATGTGTGCTGTGGTATGCTCACAGAGATACTCACGCAAACACATAGATGTACACACATGCATGCATACAAATCACATTCATGTACACATACACATACACCCCAAGGCGAAAGAAAGCATGAATCGAGCCTTAATTGAATTTGACTCTGCAGGACGTAGAACATCAACATTTCTCGAAGTTGACCCGTATTTTGATTTTATATATTAATTATAATTACCAAGGCTAAGACCGACACTTCACATAAATATGTAGTGCAAAATGGCAGAAGTATGCTTAGGACCATTTCAGAAATTGTTGGAAATTCTGTCCTAATCCCAAGCTACAATTTATTGACCAGTGTTTTATGTGTATGAACGTTAATTCAGCAACTCAAACAGCAATTCTTAAAATATTCCTATACAGAGTTGCATCATATGGGATGGCAATGCTTCCCCCAAGAACCACAAACCCCAGTGCCAGCAGGAACTATTGGCCAGGGTGGAACAATAACCCCTTCCGAACAGTATAGACTATTGCCATCACCCTTGGCTACCTTCCAGAACTTGAAAGTGAGATCCTATTCCTGAAGCTATTACACACTATGGACACAGGTCTTGGAGAAATCCGGTTGGAACTGACCTGGTGGTCTCCTCCGTAAGGACTGGCTCTCATAGTATCAGAAGGTGCTGTGTAAGCTGCCAAGAGAGAAAAGCTGTAAGCCTGTGAACCACAACAATGACCAGCCGGGCACGATCACCCCAACAGGGCAACAGTGGCACTTCTATCCTGGGGTAACCAACAGTTGCCCAGTTGGACTTGAGGCTCTCTCAGTAGGAGGGAATTCATGCTTACCACTGTGAACCCAGCCAAATACCCATAGCTAGGGAGGCCGTAGGCCCCAGAGGAAAACCTACTCTGCCATTTTCCTAAACTAACGTAATTTCCAGCTGTGTTCTGCTTATCCTTCTACCCAGATAAGTGCAGCTCTCATCCCTCACCAAAGAAGCTTCTTTATGTAACCAATGGAGACTAGTACAGAGATCCACAACTACCACACCAATGACCTACACCTGAAAATCAGGGGAAATGGAGGACAAGGGGGAAGGAAGTTTGTAAGAGCCAGGGGACCAGGGCACATGCTGGAGACAGTCTTCTATGTATGACAGGGAGGCTGCATCCTTGACATCTCAATACTACGGTCACCCAAACGAGGCCGTGTGTTAACAACGCCAGGCGATATGCCGATGTGGATGGAGGAAACCTTACAAGGGCCAGTTCCTACATGAAGAGCTACTTCTAAGCAATCACTGGCTACTAAGAGACGGAGAATCTGCTTTCTCTAAGGACCAGCCCCTGATAGGTTATCCATTCCCAAGTGGACAGCTCTAAACACAGTTAGTACTATATACAAGAAGCACAGAAGTTATGTAAATATTATACTCATGTGTATGAAATTCTCAAAAACAAAACAAAATTTCTGAGACAGGGTTTCTCTGTGTAGCCCTGGCCGTCCTGGAACTAGCTGTGTAGACCAGGCTGGCCTTGAATTCACAGAGATCCACCTGCCTCTCTGCCTTCCAAGTGCTGAGATTAAAGCCATGTGCCACCACTACCCAGCTCAAAACTAAAAATTTTAAAGTTAAATTTAAAAATATAAAAAAATTGAAGTAAAAAGTATCCTCTTACAGTACAATCCAAGTATGCACTAATGTAGTGCTTACATGCTGAGGAAGGACTAGGAACAAATTAAGCCTTTGTTTCCACAATTAAACACCAGAGCAGCAACGTTTTCATGCACACAGTAGGGAGACTGGAATTCACAGCTCACAGGGGTCCCAAGCCTGAGCCACGCACGTTGTTTCAGGCAGTGTTTGCTGGTGTCACATGTTGTCGGCATGTGCACTCACACCGTGTGTGCTGAGTGTTTAGATCCACGGCTGCAAGGAACCATGGGATGCAGCAGAAGTGCACACTCGCAGGAGCACCTCGGGTTGGCGGTACGTCTGATTTGGGCTCCTTGCCACACTTTGCACGACCACTACGTCAAGTGATGTGATCTCACATGGGGTCACAATCCACAGTTTATGACACTGGATGTTAGACGGGCGCTCTGCTCCTGACCTGCACCTCCACCCTCATCTGTTCTCCACACGGCCTTCAGGAAATCTGCTCATCTATCTATCCATCTCTATCTATCTATCTATCTATCTATCTATCTATCTATCTATCTATCTATCTATCTATCTATCTATCTATCTATCCATCTATCCATCCATCCATCTATCTATCCATCTATCCATCTATCCATCTATCCATCTATCCATCTATCCATCTATCCATCCATCCATCCATCCATCCATCCATCCATCCATCCATCCATCCATCTATCCATCCATCCATCTATCTATCCATCCATCTATCTATCCATCCATCTATCCATCTATCCATCCATCCATCCATCCATCCATCCATCCATCCCTCTATCCCTCTATATCTATCTATCTATCTATCTATCTATCTATCTATCTATCTATCTATCTATCTATCTATCTATCTTTGTAGAGCACGGGGCCCCAAAAGGAAGAGAATATTTTCAGGAAGGAAAAATATGACTGGGACCAGTCACAGCCAGAATAAAGGGACTGTAGCCTAGGCAGGATTTTACAGAAGCTGAAAAGTAACAGACATGGGTTGCTTAAGGCTAGGGAGGTGTGCCGAGAAAGAGGTGAGTCCATGGCTGCGTGAACATCAGAGAGCATACTTAGACACACCTAAAAGGTCTCGTCAGTCACATGACATGGCCTCCTACCGCCATCCAGAGAATGGCTGTGTAAGACTTTCAGGTTAGCTGTGAACCTTTGAATTACTGCCACAAAATGCCTGAGGCAGCTAAGTTGGTAGAAGAAGGGGTTTTGTGAAGCTCACAGCCAGGTAACAGTGGTGCAGCCTTTAATCCCAGCACTCGGAAGGCAGAGCCAGGCGGATCTCTGTGAGTTCAAGGCCAGCCTGGTCGACAGAGCGAGATCCAGGACAGGCACCAAAACTACATGGAGAAACCCTGTCTCGAGATCCCCCTCCCCACAAAAAAAAAAAAAAAAAAAAAAAAAAAAAAAAAGAAAAGAAAAGAAAAGAAGCTCACAGATTTGGAAACTGAAAAGTCCAAAAATCACAGTGCCCTTGGTTTAGTGTGGTGCCCCTGTGCATGGCACACAGTGGAGGGCACAGGAAGGAATATCATCAGATAATCCAAGAAGAAAGAGCTGGGTGAAGCCAAACTCACACTTTTAGAGCAAGACTCCCAGAGAACTACCAAGAAGTCCTGTCAGAACTAGTTTCTGAGGGCATATGCCAGTGACCCATTAGGCCACCTCCTGAGAAGGGAGCTAGCAATCCTTACAGTCCCTGGGGAGACACTCAAACCACACCCAAGCTGTAGTCCATGGCATACTTTTTCACACTAAATTTTTGTAAGCAAAAATAATGATTAAAAGTACAATATCATAAATACAAAGGCTAGTAACGGGCTTATTGTTGTTATCAAGTCCTGTGCACTGCACATAAGTGATAATTAATTGTACATGCTGAGCTTTGGGTATGTATGAGTAGGGCATGCATGTGTGTGTGTGTGTGTGTGTGTGTGTGTGTGTGTGTGTGTGTGTGAAATGGCATGCATGTAGAGGTCAGAGGGCAGCTTTTGGGGCTGATCCTCTCATTCTATCTTTATGTGGGTTCTGGGAATCAAATCCAGATCGCCAAGCTCATGCCATCAGGTCTTTACCTGCTGAGCCATCTTTCTGGTTCTCCACTTTAATTTTGAGGCAGAATATGATGATTAATCTACACTGCCAACTTGATGAGATTTATAATCACCGGGGAAACAAACCTCTGGGTATATCCACAAGAGATTTTTCTACACTGGGCTAACTGAGGTGGGAGACCCACCCTAAATATGGGTAACACGACTCCATGGGCTGGAATCTCAGACTGAATAGGAAGGAACAAGGGAGCCTACCAAGCAGGGGACATTCATCACTCTCTGCTTCTTGCCCACTGGTACAGTGTGACCAGCTGCCTTAAGCTCCTGTCACCATGGTAGACTTCACTCTTGAACCGTGAGCCAAAACTAACCCTTCTTTTCTAAGGTTGTTTCTTTTCAAGTATTTTATCACAGTAGTAAGAAAAACATCTGCCACACCGGTCTCTCCCTGAACCTGGAGCTCACTGATTGGCTATCGTGGGTGGCCAGTGAGGCCCCAGTGAACTTCTTGTTCCAGCCTTCCCGGTGATGGCGTTGTAAGTATGTGTCGCCACACCTGACCTCTTCACACAGGTGCTGGGCATCCAAACCCAGTCTTCGCACACGCATGGCATACTCTTTACCACCTGAGTCATGTGCTACACAGTCATCAGTGTGTTGGTTTATGCTGCAAACATTGTGCCAAGTGATAGGACGACTATGACATCTCTAGGCCACAGGGAGTTTCAGCTGCATTGTACTCCTGCACCTGGGTCCTGTTCATACATAATGTCCACTGTTGACTAAAGTGATCTGATCTAGTACATAACTGTACAACCTGATATTCTGAAAGTACTGAGAGACTTCTAGTCATGGGATGAGATGGGGTGTAGACAAGCTTTGGGGACCATTAATGTGTCCTGAGAACCTTGGCAGTTGTCTGGGCTACACACTGGCCTTGGTGGAGATTCGTTGAACCTTATTCAACATTGGAGAGGTGGGTAGAAGTTTTAAAGAGTTCAGACATTTTTAATATTAGGAAGGCAATATAATATGGTGACTATTCTGTGTCTCCCAGACATTCCCAGTAGAGTCTGGCCTAGCACCCTGTAAACAAAACCATTAATATTCTTGTGATGAAATGTATGAATACTCACACCAAATGGGATAATAAGGACTATAAATAGCCTCATGTCCATTCAAGCCAGGTTTGGCTCCTAAGTATATACTCCTTGCCAAAAAATGAAAAAAAGAAAAAAAAAAAAAAGGAGAAAAAAAAACCACTCTGGTTTTCAGAGCTATTTGGACTTGGAACTGGTAGGACAGAGCCTGTTTGAGCTTTGTGCCATCTGAAGACTGTAAATGAACAGAGAGGCACACCGTGGCAAGGATCCAGCGTGCAGAGTTCCAATACGCCTAGCATTCTGGTTTGATGAAGCACAGATGATTGGCTCACACTTAGTGAACTGACTACGGGCAGAGCTTGAACCAAACTCAGGACTCCTCTCTTCAGCCAGGCCACTCCAGCGCGAGTTAGCAGTCACCTTCAGACACAGATACCTTACAGCAGAGTCTGAAGTTCATGACCCTCACTCATGTCCCCTTTCCAGTTCCCCAAGGATGGGAGCCCTTCCTTGGCCTTGGTGATGTCATCCTTACCCCTAGATCACTGTGTCCTACTGTGGGCCTGTGGAGAAACCTCTGCTGGAGGCCCTGTCTTTCAAAGATTCAAGTTCTTGGGTATGGATGATGCTCACTGAACCCCTGGGGGGTCATTGAATTCACTTGGTCATCACATGCAGACTGGTCAATAGAAAGATCTATAATAGAAGAATCACATGCAAACCAGAAAATAGCAGAGGAAATAAAAGATTTTGCTTTCCATTGTGGACTGGGAACTAAGGGTAAGGACAGGAAAAATGACCTCTGTTTTTGACAATGACTTTCTCTGCTCCCAAGGCTTGGTGATGCCCATCCCAGGTCTCTATTGAATGAGTGGGCTAGTAAGTGAACTTCGAAGGTCTACTATTTAGGGTCCTTTGTTATAACTAATGCCTTCCCCACTAAAATAAAGTGGGTGGCACTTGGATTTTCCCTAAGATAATTGAGAAGTCCAAGGGTAGACGCCTTCAGGCCTGGCTAAACCCAGCACGCCAGTCAGTACTAGGGGGTCTGTCCTTTTCCTCCTCTCATTGCTTTCCTTGTCATGTGGGGCCTCCACTAGTGGCTGGCAAGCTCACATCCTCCAGCCAAGCAAACCCCACAGAGAGAGGGACCTGAGTAGCCAGCCTCGGGACACTGAGGTGAGCTGTGTGCACCTTGGAGATGCTTCCTGAGCTGACTGTACAAAACGCAGCCCTTTGGAAGCTCTCCAGGGCCATGAGCGTGATGCTCCCTTCTGTTGTATGAGGGCAGCCTTGCCGTGGCTCCTGCGACTCTGAACACCTCAGAGTCAGACCCTGACCCCAGCGTCAAGGAAACAGTACATAGCCTGTGCTCACGGGCACAGCCTAGGATCACCTAAAAGGAGTTTCTGGCTTTATCAGGTTGGTCCGAGGGCATGTCTGTGTGGAATTGTCTTGCTTATTTTTAATTGACTATTATTATTATTATTATTATTATTATTATTATTATTATTATTATTTGGTTTTTTTTCGAGACAGGGTTTCTCTGTGTAGCTTTGCGTCTTTCCTGGAGCTCACTTGGTAGCCCAGGCTGGCGTCGAACTCACAGAGATCCGCCTGGCTCTGCCTCCCGAGTGCTGGGATTAAAGGCGTGCACCACCACGGCCCGACTATTGTTATTTTTAATTGACTTGCTTTTAATTGACTAAAAGGTCCCAGCCATCTGTGTGAGGAGCCACTTTCCTGGGCAAGATGGTCCTGGGCTGCCTAAGAAAGCTGGCAGCCAAGCCAGAAAGCAGCATCCCTCTGTGGTTTCTTTTTCGAGTTCTTGCTTAAGTTTCTGCTCTGACTTCTTTCAATGGTGCACTGTGTGACCTGGGAGTGGCAGCCGAAGGAGCCCTTTCCTTCCCCAAGTGACTCTAGGTCAGAGTGTTTTGTCACAGCGACAAAAGGAAACAAAACACCACCCTTCTTTTTATCCTTCCTTCATGAGAGACCCGCCACTTGAAGGAAGAGGCCATAGACTGAAGAGTGGTGAGAAGGGCATAGAGCTCCGGGAAGCCGCTGTGACCGGCAGACAGCATTCCCTCAGACTCCAGCGCAGTGGGTGTGGGAGTGTGTCCACCCCGTCCAGGTCACCTGCATCAGTACAATCTACCTGTTGTTGTCGCACTGCAAACCCGTGCAAGGGGCAGCCTGTGGCTCTCATTCCCATGCTCTTCTTCTTGGGGGCTAGAAGCCCTGCACTGTTCTGTGCACATAGGCTGGATATTGGTTGTCCCTAATATGCTTGCCTAGGAGGGTTTCATATTCTTCACATCTTCGAGCTCTCTCTTTCTCCCTCCCTCCCTCCCTCCCTCCCTCCCCTCCCTCCCCTCCCTCCCTCTTCTCTGGAGAGTAAACTCAGAGCCTCATGTAAGCTAGGCAAGGACTCTATGACTTACATTCCCAGCTCCTTTTTATTTTGAGGTAAAAAACCTTATTAAGCTGCTCTGTGGGACTTGAATTTTTTATCCCCCTGCCTCAGTCTTCAGAGTAGCTGGGATGGACAGGCTTGAGCTATCAGGCCCTGAATCTTTGAGACCGCAGTATAGTAACACTGCATTCAGTAAAGATGTAGCTGGGCATGGCAATGCATAGTTGTGACCCCAGCACTCAGAGACTAAGGCAGGAGGCTGGAGAGTTTGATGTCAGCCCAGGCTGGAGGATGGAGAGTTTGATGTCAGCCCAGGCTGTTTAGTATGGAAAGTCTCAAGAAACAGAAGAGGAGGGAAAAGGAAAAGGGGAGAGGGAGAGGTGAGCATGAGTGCTCTGAATATGTGGATTTGTGGATTTTAAATTTTAAATTACAAGGAGGATGGAAAATGAAGTCATTGAACCAAAAAAAAAAAAAAAAAAAAAAAAAAAGCAACTAGAACACTAGGGTGAGGGGTGCTAACCGGGGCTACCTTCAGTACCCAGTCACCAGGCTGATCTCCAATTCCTAGTGGCCTATATGAAAAAGGAAACAGAGCACTTGCAAATTCTTTTTGTCATAAACGTGGATAGAATACACCTACTTAGAAAGGTACACTTTTTCTTGGCATTAAACTCCATAAGAAATACTTGGTATACTCTGCGGCATTTCTGCATTATTCCTTCACAGTTTCAAGCATATATACAAAGTATTTTGATAATATTCTTCCATTAAGACTGTTTAATTCCCCACTGCTCTGCTCCCTCCCACCCAAGCCATTATTCTTCCTCACAAATCCCCTGGCATTCCTTCTTATTTCCCCCACACTGCATTTTATTAGCATTGCTTGCATGAGCAAGATGGGGGAACTGTTTACTTCAGTAAGAGCAACATACTAGTGGCTATACCTCTGAGGAATACGACCTCCCCTCCCCGCAGCAACCGTGAACTTGTCTGCGGCTCCTCAGGGAGGGCAGGATCTTATGCACACCCCTCTCAAGATGGAGTGTTGATGGCCCAGCCTCGACAATGCACAGCATTAAAAAAAATTTAGATATGTTTATTTCATGTGTATGAGTGTTTTGCTTGTATGGACGTGCACCGTATTCATGCCTGGTGCTTGTGGAGGTCAGAAGAGGGCACCAGATCTCCTGAGATTAGAGTTACAGATAGTTGTCAGCTGCCTTGTGGGTGCTAGGAATTGAGCCCAGGTCCTCTGGAAGACTAACAAGTACTCTAAACCACTGAGCCAACTCTCCAGCCCTCCACAGTATTTAATAGGACAAAATATTTATAGTAATATTCTTTCATTTTTGGTCACTACAGGGGACTTGAACCCAGGACTACCTGCATACTGGTCAAGCACTCTGCCACTGCCACTGAGCTAACTGCTAGCATCCCTAATGCTTTCAGGACCCACAACCCCATAATATTTCTTGTAACGCTTCCTCTTGCCCTCTCACAAGGCCAAAGAGGAAGTTTAAAATTTAATATTTCAGTCCCCGTTTTAGGTAATACCATGGGGGCCTAACAAAAAACATGAAAATAAAATAATCTCTCACTCTTTTGAAAAGTAAGTCCTCTTGACGATGATTTTTTAGCCATTTGGATATATAAACTTTTAGGGACGTAGACAAGATGGTTTTATATATACTGCTTGGTTTCATAATGTAATTAGATGCACTTAAAATCATAGGTTATATAAAGTACTTTGAAATACTGTTCTTTGCCAATTCACATTTTAAGAAAACAATTGTGTTCTAATGGGTGACAGTTCTGTGTCATCTGATACAATTCTCAGAGAATATAAACTTTGTTTCTAGTTCCTGGGAGATGTTCCATCTTGAATTCCTATTACATCAGGTCCAACCTTTTGACCTTGTGATACATGTTGTCACAAAGTTCATGCTCAAAACCATACAATCGAGTCCTTCACTCTCCCCCTCCTCCCCCGCAAAAAAAAAAAAAAATTACAAAAGAAGAGCTTATATTGCTTTCAGAAATTCTGCAATTTGGTCCTGAGCCACACTGATAGCTGTCCTCAGTACATGCAGCCCTGTGGGCCAAGGAGTGGACACACCTGCTAGAATGTCCCAACTGGAGCTTGCAGCCCAAACCCCAGATAAGCATTTCCATGGCATTCCTGAAGTCCCCTCATCTCACTCTACTTATCAGGGTGAATGCTTGTGATGGTCTCTTCTTTAAGACCTATTATGTAGCCTTTGAAAATGACCTTTAAATAGTATGGAGTTGCAAGGGGAGGTAGTTCCTTTGGGGATTG
This sequence comes from Peromyscus maniculatus bairdii, assembly GCF_049852395.1. NCBI lineage: Eukaryota > Metazoa > Chordata > Mammalia > Rodentia > Cricetidae > Peromyscus > Peromyscus maniculatus. The sequence goes on from NC_134855.1 coordinate 122,148,493, forward strand.
TGATTAAATCCCACTGACTCCTTTATTCTTTATTTAAGCAGGAGACTTGCTGAGTATCTCAAACCAGAATTGACGGAGGTCATTCCTTGCCAGTGTGTCCTCCCTGAGCAGTCCTTTGTGGTTCAGAATGCAGCCACTGAGAGAACACCTGTAATCGGAGGGTCTTCCCTGGCAGGATTATGCCAAGGCATTTGCAGCTGCTCTGATGGTATCTAGTGGCCGAGTATTCAATCTTGTGCCCAACTGGAGCAGTCCAGGGACTACTGCATGTCCCCAGAGGGGGATACTCTGCTGGGAGACAGAAAGTTAGGCTGTTCAACAGACAACAGACACAAATATTTTCCATTTTTAAAAATGATGGCCCCTCTAGTACAAGCCACAGTATAGGTGAACCCTGAAGACATTATGCTGAGTAAAATTTCATGGTCTCCATCACATGAACTCAGTTCTTGAGCCCTGGTTTCCCAATGGGTGGGATGATTTAGGCTTGATCAGAGATGGATATGGGGAATACCAGTGGCTAGGGAGATACTCCCAGGTCTCAGTGATCCTGCTTCATTCCGAACATCCTAGAGTAATTCTGCTTTGATTGCGCTACATAAATACATTCCAGATAAATTTTCTTTTGAAATAAAGAAATATTTTTGAATTTCAAAAGAAAGAAAATGGAGCAGGTGATTCCCAAGGCCTGCCTGCTCTGCAGTTCTCTGAGTTCAGAGCAATGAGGGGTGGGAGAATCAATGTCTTCATACTGGTGGCTAATGAGGGTCTGATGTGCCTGGTGATTTGGAGGTGACACTGCCCTGGAGCTGGGCTGAGTCACCATATGGCGACACAAACATATCAGTCCTACACAAAATCCTACCCAGCTGGAGCCCATCATTCTAGCAAAGTAGCCCAAACTTTCTGAGAAAAATAAGGAAGTAGGGGTTCTCAAATCTTAGACACTTATAAAGGAGGTGTTGTTGTTGGTGGTGGTCGTGGTGATGCTGTTTGGTTGTTTGTTTGAGGAGTGTGGTATTTACTTGAAACAGAGTCTCACTATGTTGCCCTGGCTGTCCTGGAACTTTCTATGTAGACTAAACTCACGGATATCTCCCTAGCTCTGCCTCCTGAGTGCTGGGAGTAAAGGTGCATGCTTCCATGCCCAGCTTCCACTAAGGGGCTTTTGAAAGATTTGGAGGCCCAGCCAAATCCCAGGATAAATAAATTGAAACCTGGAGGAGGAAACACTGACTTCTTTATTATTTAAGGAGGTGACTTCCTGAGTATCTCAAACCAGAATTGACTGAGGTCATTCCTTGCCAGTGTGTCCTCCCCCTTAGTCCTTTGTGGTTCAGAATTCAGCCACTGAGAGAACACCTGTAATCGGAGGGTCTTCCCTAGCAGGGAAATCAAACAGAAGTCATTTGTAAAAATCTTCACATGAGTATAATGCGCAGTCAAGTTTAAGCCAAATGCAAAACTATGATGATTGCTTTAAAAAAATTGAAATTGGCCGGGCGGTGGTGGTGCGCGCCTTTAATCCCAGCACTCGGGAGGCAGAGGCAGGTGGATCTTGTGAGTTCGAGGCCAGCCTAGTCTCCAAAGCAAGTTCCAGGAAAGGCACAAAGCTACACAGAGAAACCCTGTCTCGAAAAACCAAAAAAAAAAAAAAAAAAAAAAAGAAATTGAAATTGGGTCACCATGTAACACAGCGTTTCTGCTTCTTTATCTGTACCCCAAAAAGCTAGATTCAGGACTTCATAGGTACACTTACGTTCTCATGTTCATGCCAGCAATCCTCACAGAGGTCAAATATTTTCCATCCTTAAAAATGATGGCCCCTCTTGTACAAGCCACAGTATAGGTTAACCCTGAAGACATTATGCTGAGTAAAACTTCACAAAAGGATGCTGTGAGATTCCATGTGTATACGGTGTCTAGATCAGCCAATCCATGGGAATGGAGAGTAAACAATTGAAGGCCAGGGTGTAGGCAAGGGAGGATGGGGGAGTCATTGTTCATGGATATGAAGGCTCTGTTTGTAGAATGAAGAGGTTCAGAGATGGGTTGCACATCAACATGGAAACACTCACCACTTCTGAACTACACATGTAAAGAGGGTTAAATGACAATTTTAAAAACACTTTTTATTACATTCATTGGGATTGGGGCATACATGTCATGAAAACACATGTGGAGGCCAGAGGATAATTTATGAGAGTCAGTTCTTTCCTCTTCCCATGTAGAAAGAACTCAGGTCATCAGGCTTGGCGGTAACTGCCTTTACCCCCTTTGAACCATCTCATCAGGCCAAGACAGCAGTTTTATGTAATACATAGCATAAAAGGAATGTGTAACATCATGGGGTGATTTGCTCAATGTGTGACCTGTAGACCAGCAATCCTAGTCCCTCTGTGGAGCCTGTTGCAAACACAGACCCCAAGGTCCATCCCATGCCTGTGGTGTTTTCAACAAGGCTCCAGGTAGTCCCTGCGCAGACTTTGAAAGAAGCCTGCCTGTGCTGGACTATTAGAAGATGATGTTTGACTCTCAAGCATCTGCTTTTCTCTTCTGTCCTTCCTATCAGGAAGCTGCCGTTGGCTGAGCTTCAGGGAGACTGAGCTCATCACCCTGTGATGATCTCTCTCTAGGACAATGACATGATGGGGAGGGAGGTGGCCATGTTGTCTGATTCTAGGCCTTGAAACTAAGGGAAGGTGATGTCCCTTTAGGAACACTCAAGGAGAAATGGAGCCACCTTCCTTTGGGCAGAAGGGATCAGAGAAAATTCTGCCAGCACCTTGGAACCCAGAGGACAGAAAACCTGCTCCTGATGAGACTATTGAGACACCAATTGACAAAATCCCAAATCTCTGTCATCAGAAGCTTTTTTTGGTTATGTGAGATTGGGAGTGGATCTACTGTCTAAGAGTGTTTGAATCCATATTTTCTATTATTTATAGCCTGGGGTCTCTAACCTCATCACTATTGACATTTAGGGCCAAAGATTTCCTTTTTAAAAGCAATGCGTTTTTAAAATATGTACAAAGCAGTGTTTCATTATGACATTTTCACACATGTATATAACATACTTTGATCACATTCTCCCTGACACCTCCTCCCCCTCCTCCTGTTCCCTTCTTTTTCTCACATAGTCCCCCCTCTACTTTTTTTTCAATCTGACTCTGCACATGAGAGAATGCATGCAATATTTGTCTGCATCTGGGTTTTTTGTTTAACAGGATGATCCCCAGTTGTGTCTTTTTTCCCACAGCAAATGACGTAATGACTGAATAAAACCCCATTGTGTATACAGACAGCATTTTTTATGTATTCATCTGTTGGTGAGCATCTAAGCTGGTTCCGTATCCTGGCTGTTGTGAATAGCGCTAGAGTAAGCATGGGTGAGCAGGTGTCTCTGTGGCCTGCTGACTTAGATTCCCTCAGGTCTCTGTCCAGGAGTGGTAGATATATTTGGGTCATGTGGTAATTCTGTTTTTATTTTTGAGGAATTTCCAAACAACCACTTTCATAGTGATTGGGTTGATTACATTCCCAATCAAACCGTGTGTAGTGGCTTAGGACCAAACAATTATCATTATTAGAAATAACAGAACCATCTTATAGCATTTATTGTCCCCTGGTAATAATATAAAGGTCATTAAAGTAATACGGAGGAATGGCTTAGAACTGTTCTCCCAGTCCAAACAGCTGAGCTGCCTTTCCTACAGCAGCTCTAGTCCTCACAGCTTCTAGTAGATACTTTGTAGCAGAACTCTAGCCCTTTTAGCATGGTCCCACCTAGTTTTCTGTAGTTCCTTCAGACTCTTTTACATTATGTAATAGGAGAATCAAGTACTTGTCCAAACCAGTAACAACTCTCATCTACATCTTCAAGTAAAATGTGTGTGGTGGTCTGTAGAGTAACACCTGAACCTGGGCGCTCTCTCTCTCTCTCTCTCTCTCTCTCTCTCTCTCTCTCTCTCTCTCTCTCTCTCTCTCTCTCTCTAGCTCGCTCTCTCTTCCTCTCTCTCTCCTCCCCTAAAGGCCAGGTTCATGCTTACAAAGGGAAAGTACCCATATGAGAATTGACTGGGGTTCCCTAAAATCTCTGAAAGAACCCCCTAGCCACTGGAGTCTCCTCTTTCCAAACAGCTCCTCTTTCTTCCAGTACCCCTCAAAGCTGTACCCCCACCTCCCGAGTCTACCCCAGCCTGCCTTCCTCTCACCTACCATTGGTTCTTCATCTGTCTGTGCTTTCACGGCTATCCCAGATAATTCTAGATTGTGGGGACTGTCCTGAGCAAGTTTTCTAGTGTTTGTGGACTCGCCCATTAGATGCCAGTAGTGTCCCCCTACCCACTGGCCTCCCATTTTGACAATCAAGAATTACTCCTTTGCAGGTTCAAGTCCCACCAGAGTCGCCCAAAAAAAAAAAAAAAAAAAAAGAATTACTCCTGTGGGGGGCTGGAGCGATGGCTCAAGTGGTTAGAGCACTGACCGCTCTTCCAGAGGACCCAGGTTCAATTCCCAGCTCCCACATGGCAGCTCACAACTCTCTTTAATTCCAGCTCCAGACAATCTGACACCCATGGCAAAACACCAATGCACATTAAATAAATAAATAATTGATAAAATAAAATAAAACCTCTGCTTTACACTGGCATTTAAAACAAACAAACACACAAAAAAGAATTACTTCTGTGGAGCCAATTCACCTGAGCAAGATCCACTGAAGTCATCCTAAAGAACACCAAGACCTTTCACTGCCATCCCTGCTGTGGGCCTAGAGAGGAGACACGCTCCTGCCATCTCCTTAGAGGTGTTTGGAGGTATTTCAAGGCGCTGAGTGGGTTCAGCTGTGGGAAAAACAAACACAAGAAATTGTTCGGGTCTTTGATGGGGCTGGCACACTGATAACATTGTTGTAGTTTCCATTTGTTGTTAGGTATCGTGGGGGAGGTTTATCTTACCAGATGGCTAAGGTGGATAGTAGGTGGAATTTTCCCTCAGCAAAGTTAGCGTGGCCCGTGGGACTTCCAAGCTATTCCTCATTCAGAAATCCTGAGCCTGGCCTGCGCTGAAGCAGACCACTAATTCCAACCATTAGCTTGTAGATCCAAGGGTGCTGAGGAGTTCATCTGCTAATGCTGGCCCTAAGCAGTCTTTTGTATTAGGAAACAACACACAGATAAAAAGAGGTTGAAGCCCTCCGAGTCATGGTTAGGGTTCACGCGTCTACAGATCTGAGTAGCAGTGTGAGAGGACCCTCCACAGCCTCTCCTGTCTTCTCTCCTTCCTAGGGTCTACAGACACAGAGACCTCTAAAATTAGAGCCTTCCGGATCCATCTTTTCTCGTAGAGTTTGCTTTCAACTTTAAGGTGTTCCAAAACGAACCGGAGGACAAGGAGGCTTACAAGAGGAGAACTGCTTGGCACAAAGGTCAGGAGGGTGGAGACGGGAATGGAGAGGTTGGATGTATCTGATCACACGTTTATGTTGTCAAGAGTCTACCATGTGTCAGTCAAGGTACCCTAAGCACCAGGCTGCGGTGGGGAGAGAAGGCCATGAGGAGGCAACAGCAGCCCTTGGGTCCTCGTGATCTACTGAGGATTTCTGTGGTAGATGTTCTCTTGCCCTGTTCTGATGCTGGGTAATCATTTCTAGCAACATGGTAAACATCCCAGGTTTTGACCCAGCACCCCGGACCCAGGCAGCTCAAGAGCTTCGCCATCCTAGAGGAAGTACATGCACGTCAGGCCAGAACTTCTATTATAGGGCCTCGGGTATGACAATATGGACTACAGAAAGCATTTGTTAAGACTTTGTAGGGCAAAATAACTGTTTTCTTTTCGGAAGGGGGTCCTGCTTACAAAAGTCATGGTGGGCTCTAGTGCAACCAGCTTATCTCTGAGGAGAATTTAAGCTAAGACTTGAGCTGATGAACAAAGGCTGAGTCAAGAGAGCTATGTTGATCCAAACATGTCCAACCACTTTTAGACTTTTTGATAGTGTGTATGAGCCATTTAAAACGGGTTTTTCCCCCCTCAAATCACAAGCTGAAACAGAAATTGACATCGAGAAAAGGATTCTGCAATGAACAAGCCTCAAATGTGGGATCGGTTGAGAAGAGATGTTCATCCCAGCGCAGCAAGGAAGGTGGTGATCTTTGCTCCACTGGAAAACTGGCTGTGCTGAGACATAGACCTTGTGCTGACAGAGCCGTGATGGGAGGCAATGCATATTCCCCAAATTCCCTAGCTTTGAGGGTTTAACCCAGGGTGTTGTGAATGCCAGGCAAGGTGTTCTATCACGTGTGTTAATCTGACTATATTAGAAGGTGTCCAGAACTGGTGTCCGTGGGGTGTGTCCAGAGAAGACAGACATATAGGCAAGGACAGGGGTGGGGCTGACCTGAATACAGGTGATCCCATTCGATTGGCTGATGGCTGGGGTCGAATAAAGCTGGGTAGGAAGGAAGTCAGGGGCATAGGTAACTCTTCTCTTCTTGAGCGAGTGTAACAATATCTGACACAGTTTCAGAAACACTTCAGTCCATTGAGGCTGGAAAAGCATGATGGGAGCCGCTCTTGGTAGTGGGAGTGCCTGGCAAGGAATCCTCACATTGTAGCAGACTAAAAAGCTGAGAACACACGCCCGAAGCAGTGGAGGGTCTAACCTTCAAAGGCCCCCACCCTTTGTGACCTAGTTTCTTCAGCCAAAGCCCTTCCTCCTAAAGGCTCCACGGCCTTCAAAATAGTACCCCAAGCTGGGGACCATTCGTTCAAAATATGAGCTGGTGGGGGGACATTTCAAACTGTGACAGAGTCCAGAGCATGAGGAGTTGTTTTTTTGTTTGTTTGTTTGTTTGCTGGTGGGTGGTTTCGAATGTTTGCTTTAGCTTCTGGAGATCTCTCCCAGGGCCTCATGGCCACCAGGCAAGTGTCTTACCGCTGAGTGCCACTCCCAGCCTCTGTGTGGACATCTCACAGGAGGGGCTCAGGATAAGGGCTGTGACAGCAGTCTTGATAAAGAAGTGGGATTGCCTCGATTGTACCACATCCAACCTCAGCCTGGACTTTGGCTCTTTATGATGCCTTATCTGCCAACCATCACAGAGTTTGATAAAAGCTAAAACACAAGGCTGACAAAAAAAAAAAAAAAATCAGGTGGCTAAGAGAGAGGACAGGTTAGTTAGCCAACGAAAGCAGTTCGTTGTTACCTTATGACATTTTCTTTACATTTTTTTTACATGTATCATTAGTGTGGTGGTGGGTACATGTGCTATGGTAGGCGTAAGGAAGTCGGAAGACTACTTCATTTCTGTTACTGTGGCAAATCATGGACAAAAAGCAACCTGGGGAGGAAAAGATTTATTTCAGCTTACAATTCCAGGTTGCCATCATGAGGGGATGTCAAGGAAGGAACTCGGCAGCTAGTCATACCTCGCCCACATTCAAGAGCAGAGCAGAGAGAAAAGACGGCACTCATGCTACCTGCCTGCTCAGCTAGCTTCCTTCTGTTTTACACCGGTCAGCAGCCTTTGCCTAGGGAACAGAGCCACCCACAGTGGGCCAGGTCCTCCTACGTCAATGAACGATACATTCCCCTCTAGACATACATGCCCATGGGCTAGCCTAATCTAGGCAATCCCTCATCCAGACTCTCTTCCCAGGTGACTCCAAATTGTGGCAAGTTGGTCTTTAAAACTTAACCACTACACACTGGTTTAGAAGATTAAACTCAGGTCATCAGGCTGGTGGCCAGTGCCTTTACCCAGAGTCCTCTTACCAGCCCAACAATTGTTTCTGTGGGTGTGTTGGGTGAAAGAGATGGAAAGGGGCTTAGAGTTCTTAGCGTTTAGCTCGCCTTCACTTGTCATGGAGTTGCACTGATCTAACTCATCCACAGCCATCAGCACACTTCTCCTCCATCCAGGTAGGAAGGGAAGTGTAAAGGCCTCCAGCACAGGACAGCACACCTGGCATTTCAAAGTCCCCAGTAGATGTGGAATGATAGGCTCCAGCCTGCCATCTGTTGCCCTCCGTCCCTTAGACAGAGGGACCTCCCCAACGTCCACTGTAGTATGAGCAATCAGACGTCTAACCCTTTCTCCTCCCGTATCTGTTGCAGCAGATGGACCACATGTCTCCTAGGCTGAGAGCCTTCCTCTCTGAACCCATTGGGGAGAAGGATGTGGCCTGGGTGGACGGAGTCAGTCGGGAGCTTGCCATCAATTTGGTCACCAAAGGTTTCAACAAGGTACATTGTTTTTTCTTCCCTAACTCTTCTTTCTAAGCTGCCTTCCTCTAGCCAGATGGCAGCCCCTGCCATGTGCCTCAGTGAGTGGCCATCAGAGAAAAAAGCTGACTCTTGGCAGGATGCCACGGACTTCACGCCACCGACCTCATGTGCTTAGGAGTCTCCAAGGCTTGTAGATGATGGCAAATAGAATTGCTTCTGTTCAGAGCAGCCAAGGCTGACAGGGTCAGCTCAGTACTCAAACACCCAGGACTTGACAGAGCCAGGCCTGCTACAGAAACCTGGGACAGAGCTGTCAGGATGGATGATGTGGGTGCACTCTCCACTTCCAGGGCAGGGTCTTCTTGCCTGTCTCTGTCCGGGCACCAGCATGACAATGGCATGTTGAGAGCCAGCAGTCTGGGAGCTCCACCTAGGTGAGGAGGTAAGAGTTATTCTAAGATTCGTTCCTAGCCTGAGAATGGCCTCAGGGATAGCCATTGGGATTGAAATGAATTAGTCTACTTTCCATTGCTATAACAAAATACTTGACTCTGGGGACTTGATAAAGAAAGGATTTCTACTTAGCTCATAGTTTTGGAGGTTAAAAGTCTGATATTGGGTGACATTATGTGTTTGGCCTCTGGTGAGGACCCTCCCAGCCACATCACAGCATGGTATCATGGGTAGGAGCTGGTGTGAGGAGATGATAGGGTGAAATAGAAAGCCAGAGGGTGCAAAAGGACCATTCTGCTCTGTTTATTCCTTTGTTTTGGTGCTTTGGATTGAATTTAGGGACTTCCATTTGCTAAGCATGTCCTTTGCCATAAGCTATATCCCCAAGGCCCCATTCATGCCCCTTTTACACAAATTGCTCTCTTAAGAACTAATCAGGGTCCTATGAGAGCTATATTGTTCCCTTCCAAGGACAATGCCATTAATGATCAAGTTATCCTCCACTAATATAACAAAAACATTTAAAGGCCCAGAACTGTTGCATGTGTATATGTGACTGACATTATACTTGTTTTGTACCCAACTCTTAACATCTGGGCCCATGGTTTCTGACTGGCATGCTGCACTGTACCTGTTATTATGTGTTGTGAATCTCACCCCCCTTACTCAGCCAAGTGAATATCCACTTCGTGGTACTGTCAGAGTGAGCTACATGGCTGAGGGGACTTGATGCTTTCTTCTCTGATCAACGGGGAGGACCATTCCCAAGCAGCTAAATGAAGGAGGCCATTCTGACTAAGGGAGAATTTTTAAATTACATAGCTTTTTCTTTAAAGAGGTGATCATTCTTTTCCTTTTATTATTATTTTTTTTACATTAGTTATTTTTCTCCTGGTTGTGACCAAATACCTAACACAAAGGAAAGCTTGTTTTGTCTCATAGTTCAAAGTCATACAATCATTATGGTGGAGAAGGCATGATCTGCAATGTCACCAGGAAGCAGAGGAAGGAGAATGCCCATGCTCATCTGGCTTCCTCCTTTGCCCTCCATCCATAGGATGATGCAACTCATGTTCAGGGTGGATAGTCCTGCATTCAGTTCATTCTCTTTTAAAGCAACTTTACAGATAAGCTCAGAGGTGTGTCTCCTAGGGGATTCCAAATCCAGACATGTTGACAATGAAGATTAAGCAACACATTCCTCTACTGTGTATAGTACACACAGTATGAAGTGTAGGGCCCAGTATATTTTTTACATAGATAGATATACCCATGTACCTACCACCTAGGTCCAGGGACTGGATACCTCCCAACTTCCTTCCAGATGGCTTCCTATACCTCCTCCCAAGCAGAGTGAATCCCATCCCCAAAGGTGCCCATTGTTCTCTTGTCTACCATGTTTCCATAACTGGGTTGTTCCTTTATGCTCAGCATTTAAAAAATATTCTTATCGATGTATAATTGTGTGCAATGATTTTATCCCTTTTAAATCACGTAGTTCTATGGCTTTTGTCTGTTTATTCTTTTGAGATAGGGTTTGGGGATTCAGGCTGGCTTGCTCATCATTGTGTAGCCGAGGCTAGCTTCAAACTTGCGCTTCTTCTACCTGATTTTCCTGTATGTTACAGACAGATGCCACTACACACAGCAGTTCTGTGACTTTCTACAAATGCATGGTCAGGTAGCCATTACCCAAGACAAAGGGCAGCCCCAACTCTCCCTGTGAAACAACATCCTCTTTCCCTGCCAACTTTTGCTTTGTTTTGTGGTATAGTCTTGCCTTCTCCTGCTGAACTCTGCTCTAAGTAAGGACTATAGGTAGAGAGACAGATGTGGTAGAGATAACGGAATGAGTGAATAAATAGACATGTTTCAGGTTCCTGACTCTGGCATAGGACTTTAGGGAGTTCCTATGGGCGTCTTAGTACATGGACAAGAACTCTCTTTATGCTCATGGCCAGCACGGTGTCCAGCATTCCCCTCAGGGCCCTGAGCATTCCCAGAGCTACTGACTCCTGACACTGATGGGGGCTGGTAATTGTCCTTTGATTTGAGTTTCTTGACCTTTAAAGGTCAGTGCAAATGGAGGCATGACCAGTGTGACCCAGTGGTAGTGCTTGCCCAGCACCTGAGAGGATCTGGGGTCCTCATCCAATACCACATTAAGATATAACACAACACAAAGTAATAAAGTCCAGTAAAATAAAAATGCAGTGCAGAGGCTTTGAGAGTTGGCTCTGTGAGATCCCCAGTGGGAATGAGAATGGCCACAGGTTGTACTGTCATAAACAACACAAGATTCATGCACTTATATCCAGCAGGAAGGGACTTAGATTAAGATTTGGCAGTTATAAAAAAAAAAAAAGATTTGATAGTCATATTCCACATCAGCACCTGGGACCCATCAGACCCTGACTGAGCCCATAAGAGTACCCAGGAGGATGCTCAGGTGTGTCACCTACAAGGTGAACAAATGCATCAGGATGCTGATGGATCTGTGGGCACGGCCAGAATGACAGATCTGAGATAAGAAGGTTCCATAAGGCAGGGATCTCGGGACTAGTCAATGAAAATGCAGCCCAAGGGGTACTCATTTTCTGCCCATGGGGGACCTACAGGGAGGAGGTCTTTCAGGGCCTCATCCCAACCTCTGTCTTTACCAGCCTCTGTTGAAGTGCGGCCATCATTTTCTTCCTCTTCTCTCCCCAGGCTGAGTTCTCATCTTTGCCCTGAACAAATATTGCCTCAGGGGTCACACTTGTTTGCAAAACATTCTTGGCATTTTCCCAGGGGCAGTGGCTCTCCCAGCTCCTTTTGTGCCTGTGCTAAATGGCTAGCGGGATGCAGCTCCATGGGCTGCCCTCACACCTGCTTGCCTGGGCTCTTCACTAGGGCACCAGCTCTCTCCAGAGCCACCAGGCTGCTGAATGCACAGGGAACAAGAAATCATTAATTAGCCAGCAAGGATGCCCCCACACATCTATCGCCTCTCTAGGGGTGTGGCCTGAATTGAGCAGACATCTTCCCTAACACTCACCAGACCTTCTAGCACCTTCTCCCCTGCCCCTGTGCTGAGCTCCCTTCGCTTCAGCAGATGGCTGGCATGAAGAAACAGGACGTGTGTCTCCTCCTCTACCCCCAGAGCCTTGACTACAGCAGGCAGACTACTGGTCTACCCCTCATGGTTAAACCATGATCTTTAAAACTATTGATTATTCACAGGGTACAGGAGTGTATGCCTGTAGGCTCAGTGACCCGGGAGATTGAGACAAGAGAGTTATTTCAGCCTATAAATTCCAGACCAGCCTGGACAACACAGCGAAGCCCGGCTTCAAAAAGAAAACATGGGCCGGGGAGATGGCTGAAGGGGTAAATTATTTGCCATGCCTGAGCAAGATCCCCTGAACTCATGCAAAGCGTGATGTGGTAGCATATGTCTGTAGTATATGCACACAGCAAGTTTGGAGGCAGAAACAGGAGGCTTCTGTCTCACATAGTGGCAAACAAGACTGTCTCAAACTGGAAGGCAATGATTGACACCTGAGGTTGCCCTTTGACCTCTACATATGTGTGCTGCTGTAGCACATAAGTGCCCATGCACACGCCCTCTACACTTGCTTGCTCTCTCTTCCTCCTTTCTCTCACACACAAGATATTTTTTAAAGAAGAAAACATTAACTATTGACTCACCTGAACCTCTTCAGGGGCTCAGAGGCCAAAACATGTGACAGGTCTGGCTAGTTACTCAGCACTTGCGGATCACTGGGGCAATCAACTCTTGCCTGAGGACCTAAATGCAAAATGGTAGCCACTGGCCCTATGTCTGCTAAGCCCTTGTCTGCATGGAGATGGGCTAAAAACATCAAACATGCTCTTTGATGCTAAAGCCTTCCCCTAAAAAAGAATGTGAAACATCTCATAACTTTTTTTATCGATTACATACTGAAATAATATTTTGAAAATATGGAAGAAAAAAAAGTCTATCGTCGGAATGGATTTCGTCTTTTTCCTTCCCCCTTATTCCTTCTGTGGCCTCTAGAAGATTAAAATTACTTATGTGGCTGGCTCATTTACTATTTCTCCTGGACAGCAGTGGTCAAGATTTAACAGTGGCAGGAGAGCTGCTGGATGGAAAGGGATAATGTAAGCGGAAAAATCCATCATGCACATGGTGTCAGACCTGCCACAGCCAGGCTGGAGCTCTGTCTCCCTACCCACTGCCACACACACATAAAGTCAGACTGCGAGCATGAGCATCTGTGGACCCACCCTCTTCCAACCCGGGGTCCTTGAAGGGGGACCCCGGGGGCCAGTCTCATCCCAAAGACCCTCTGTTGTAATGTGAAGAGAGGCCGGAAGGCTGAGCTCAGGACCAGGAGGCCCCGGGACTGCCAGTTGCTGCCTTCCTCATGTCCCCAGGTTTTAAGGCTGAACTGCTGAGGAACCCAGTTTCTCCTGTCCTCTGCTGGCATTGGACCCTAACCCTGACATATGAACCTTGCGAGGAACCAGTTACTTAAGCTTGGAGGTTACTCTGTGTAGTGTGGTGAGATAAAATACAAGGGATCCAGTGGAAGTTGAATTTGTAAAAATAAATGAATAATGTAATAATATGGACACGTCTCAGGAGCACAGAGAAGAGGCAAGAGGGCCAGACCTGTATGGACTGAGCACTCACACTGAAGACTCAGTGCTTTAAGCTCGGAGAGACTCAGAAACACTGGGTTTGCAAGGGCACCCCTGGATACGTCTACTGAAGACCAAAGCGTGCATGTTTGTTGAAAGGAAACTAGAAGAGTCATACAATCACAGACAGCAGTGTCTTGCAACAATGGGAGGTACACTCTGTATGGGGGCTTGGGAACTGTTGATCAAGGGCAAGGGAATGTGCTAGAAGTTTGATAATAAGAAAAGCCACGACAGCCCATCTCAGTCTGACAAGGCCAGGTGCCATGATGAAGGGTCAGCATTTTAATGAGTACAGACTAGGGCCAGCTACCTGGTTTGCAGAGCCCAATGCAGAATGACAAGATGAGATCTTTTTAAATGTATCAAGGCTTATATCACTTCCCAGTCCTTGGGCTGAAATCAAGTGTAAATGTATCAAGACAGCATAGCATTAAAAGGAGTCTATGGACAAACGTTCTGTGTGCAGGGTCCCAGGCAGCTACAGGGATCAGCCTCTAGGCAGATTCAAATCGCTGCAGTTTAACAAGGACACTGGCTGTAAGAGACCAGTTCACACCACTTGGGGGAAGACCCTGGCAGAGTTTCCCTGGGTGGACTTGGAGTTGAGAGCAAGTCTGCCCGTGAGCCGCCATCTGTTACTGTAGGAAGAAATGTATGTCCCAGGCTGTGGCATGGCCACTGGCCAGGGTGACAGAAAGTAGAAAGTCCTGCCTGGGGGTCTGTGTTTCTGTACCACCCTCCTTGCCTCAGGGTTTCCGGTCAGGGGTTCATTTTCTAGAGGTAGTGGTGGAACCAAAAAGGCATTGGTTGGTCAAGACCAGGGTCCTAGACTCTTGTGACACCCTCGAGTATAAAGCAAGAAGGCAGTCCATCTCTGGACTCTCTGGAAGGTGCCAGCGTGGGACTCCAGGGAAAGCCCAGAAGGATGGAGTCTCAGATTGCAACTTGGCTCAGAGACCTTTCTCCCTGCCACGTTCCTGGAAAGCTTGCCTGGGTCCCGCCTGCCACACATTCCTGGGCTTCCTGGCCGCTGAGCCCTGCAGGCTACAGAGGCTCTGATTACCACACCAGCTGAAGCCGTGGCCAGCCTCAGAAACAGGCAGAGGATGCCTTCGTCTCCAGACTGGACTACAGATGGCTGGAATATGGAAGAAGAGGGTGGGCAGAGGAGGGAGTCTCAACCTCTCAACAAGGGACACCATCTAAAGAATGGGTGGGCAGAACACCCATGAGAATCAAACGGATTGATTTAGTACGTGTCGGGGTCTCCAGCATCAGGTGGCCCGCCAAAGGGCTCAAAAGTATCACTTGCTATTTGTCATTTTTTTTTTTTCCTCCTGGTGCTGAGGGCCTTGTGCCTTCGAGGGAAGAATTCTACTACTGACTAAATCCCTAAGCCCTGCAGCGTGTTGTTACAAATCTCACTGACAGTTCTTCTCCTGGGGAGCTCCGTGTATACCCTGTTGTACCACCCAGGCACTTCTACAACCGCAGCACAGGCCTCGGTGACCACTTAGTGAGCGCCAGGGCTGCGACATCACGATTTAAAACCATCTCAGCAAAAATAGGAGGACGCTGATAAAAAAAAGGAGATTGTGCTAAGACACTGGGTTTGGTTTTGTATTTTTTTAAAAAATAAAGTTGTGCCTTAAAATCACTGCAAGTCCATGGCTCCTTTCTCTTTTCAACAACTGAGCAATATCTAAAATTAAGCCCTGAAGGGCAGCAGGGAGCTCAGTGGTAGAGTACTTGTCGAGTGTGTGCAAAGCCCTGGGTTTATCCCAGCTCCACTGCAAAAAAGTAAAATAAAACCTACAAACTCTAATGTTCGAGCACCTTTTGTGACTAGGATTCAGCTTTTATTCAATTTTATGCACACACACACACACACACATAAACACACACATAAACACACACACATTTATATAGCCCCTTTGATTAAGATGAAATTTGCTTTGTTTTATGTAATGGAAAGTCAACACAGAGCCAATGGCAGGTTTTCCTAGGAAGGACCCGGAACTTGAAGGTATGGATGGAAGCTGAATCTCCTTCATTCCTAGCTAGAGAGAGAGCCTTTAAACCAGGCCCCAGTGATGGGTAGATAGTGCGACCTGAAATCTAGCCTCTGCTGTGTAGTAGCTATCTCATCCAGGGCTCTACTGTCTTGCTCCTTGGTAATAACAGTCTGGTGAAGATGTGAGAGCTGTGGGGGGCAAGAAGGCAGAAAACTCGTGACTACAAAATTGCTGTAGAACCAGGAATCAGGGTGCACTTAATATCTATACCTTCTATGTGTTTTACATTTCCCTTTTTGTTCTGGGGTGTGTGTGTGTATTACATGCACATGGGTGTACATGCAGAGGCTGGGGCAGGACGTCAGCTGTCCTGTTCTACTCTGTCTTACTTTCTTGAAAGAGGGTCTTCACTGAATCTGTAGCCAGGCAGCTGGCCAGCAAGCCCCAGCAAACTCTGACTTCACAGTGCTAGGGTTCGAGGTCCGTGTGTGACCACAGCCAGCTTTTTATGTGGGCATTCAGGACTTGAACTCGGGGCCTCAGGCTTGCACAGAAAATGTTCTTATTCACCGAGCCATTTCCCCAGTCTCTAATTTTTTAAATTAAGTTTTGGAGTTAACATTCCAAGTAACTGCTCCTGCAGTGACATTTTCATATATCTGTGCCATTATACTCTGCTCATGTGTTTTTTTATCCACAGACATTCTCGGGAATTACATTATCAGGAGCTCCCAGAGAAACAGGACCAGGAGATTATATATAATTATTAGAGGAGATTTGTTTATTATTTATTTTCGCACAATTGGAGCCTCCGCCTTGGCTGTCCACAGACTGGAGAGACAGGGAAATTGGTAGCTTGTCGCTCGGTCTGTGAAGCAGAAAAGCTCATTCAGAGAGAGAGAGAAAAGAGAGAGAGAGGCTAGTGATACAGCTCCAGTCTGAGGCTTGAAAAAGAGGGTCAAGGTTAAGCCTGATTTTGCCGCCTGTGCTGTTCCCTCGGGGATGACTCTCCTCAGCATGTGTCTTCCCTTGCCTTCCCATTTGACAGACTCTCAGGCAGGGCAGAGCAGTGCTGGGCCTCAGATTCTGTGACTCTCCTTTCCCGCTGAGATACCACGATCACACAGGTAGTTTGCAGGGTCAAATGCACGCTACTGTGCCCTTCCCCCGCCAGCCACACCTGCACTTCTCAAGCGAGCAAGATTTCTCCAGCAATATCTGGAAATCCTTATGATGTCTTCTGTCTTGGGACCTGGGGGGTGGCAGATGCTGTTCAAGGTCCCACAGTCCACAGGACAGTCCCCACAGTGTAGAGTCGTCCAGCGTGCTAGGAGGGAGCACTGAGGTTGAAGCGCCCTATATTCCGGCCATCGAGAAAGCAGTGGGCTAGCTAACTCTAGCTCAGCTTTGGATGTGTTTTGAAGAAGGAACCACTCGGACTGCAGAAGTAGCTCTGTGGTTGAGTACTTGCCTAGCACATTGCAAGGCGCTGGATTTAGTCCACTGTGTGCACATACACACACATCACCACCACCACCACCACCACCACCACCACCACCACCACCACCACCACCAGAGAAAAGATTAAATGACCAGCCTAAAAGGAGTTCAGAGGTATGCTCGCCACCTACGCCCTATCCCCCCAAGACACTGTCATGGGCCCAACCTCATCTGGGAGCCCATTAGAAATGGAGATTCTGGGATCCCGCCCTTGTTTTAGATACTGAGTCAGAAACTTCTCTTTTATAAGATCCCAGAGAATTTTTTCAAGTTTAAGGAAAGGCCTAGTTGTCACTGCAGGATGACAGTCCCTAGACCAGGCCTAAGAGAAGCATGTGATTAACTTGACCTCACCTTTCCCCAGGGCTTGTCAGGAGTTGACCTGACAAGGGATTCTTCCCGTCTGACCCACACCCCAACCTTTGATTGACAGCTGAGTACTGATGGCGGGAAGAGGCCAGGCACATTGGAGTGGGATTCTGGTAACCCTGTCTTCCTCCCACCTGACCCTCTTCGCAGGCCTACATCCTGCTGGGACAGTTCCTTCTGATGCACAAGAATGAGGCAGAATTCCAGAGGTGGATGATCTGCTGTTGTGGTGCCACGGAGTACGAAGCCCGCCAGAGCTCCACCTGCCTGAAGGAGTGGTGTGCCTGCTTCCTGTAAACACCCTGGGCTGGCTGCTCTACCCCAGATAAATGATACCATCACCATCTACACCCAGGCTCCAGCTGTTGCTAGTGTTTCTAATTTTATTATCATTTGTGTATTAAGTGTCTGTGTGCATGAGTGTGTCTGTGTGTGTATATGTGAGTGTGAGTGTGTGTGTGTGTGTGTGTGTGTGTGTGTGTGTGTGTGTGTGTGTGATATACTAGTGTACCTGTTGGGGGGAGTGCTGATTGACACCAGAAGTTGGCACAGCTATCCTCCTTATTTTTTTAGACAAGGTCTCTCACTGAACTTGGAGCTCACTAATTGGGCAAGACTAGCTGGCCATCAAGTATCAGGAATCCTCCTGTGTCTAGACACATACCACCATACCAGATTTCATTTGATGTGGGTGTTAGGGATCCAAATTCAGGTCCTCCTATTTGTGTGGTATCTTAGTTAGGGTTTCTATTGAAGAGACACTATGACCATGGCAACTTTTATAAAGGAAAATATTGAGTTGGGATTGGCTTATAATTTCAGAGGTTTAGTCCATTATCATCTTGGTGAAGCATGGCGGCACACAGGCAGGCATGGTGCTAAAGAAGAAGCTGAGAGTTCAACATCTGGATCAGCAGGCATCAGGAAGAGAATGTCACACTGGGCATGACTTGAGCATCTGAGACCTGAAAGCCAGCCTCCATTGACACACTTCCTCCAGCAAAGCCACAGCTCCTAATAGAGCTGCTCCCTATGGGATTATGGGGGCCATTTTTATTCAACCACTACATGTGACAAACACTTTACTGACTGAACCATCTCCCCAATTTTTACACACACACACACACACACACACACACACACACAGAGAGTTTAATTTGTTTGTTTGTTTGTTGAGACAAGAGTTTTCTTTTCTAACTCAGGCTGGCTTGGAACTCACTATGTAACCTCAGCTGGCCTCAAACTTCCAAGTTGTGATTACAGGCATGAGCCACCATGTGTGGCTTTTCCTTAATGATGCATGAGCATCTTAAGGGTTTATGAATGTAAGAAAACCCAAATTCACCTTGAAACACACCCAGAAACCACCATCACTCTCTTTAGATGATATAATGCCAAATCGAACTCTCCAAAACTTATGTGACACTAGGCTTAGTTTTTCTTGAATGAGCATTAAAGTTCCAGTGCCTTAGTCACCGACTGCTATATAGCAAATTACCCCAATACACAACAGTTTAAAACAAACGAACTGAAAAAGAAGTCTGCTACAGGTAGAGTGAATGACCTGGCGATCAGCATCTGGAATGGGGTGGGAAGGATGGCACAACTGTACTGTGCAAGTCTAGAAACATTTGAGCTCCCAGAGCCCCCATAACAGTGGAAGGAGGCAAACAATCCCCCAAAGTTGACCTGGCATGCTCGCTGAGGCACACACGCACCACACACAGTAACATAACAATACCAATTTTAAAACTCTGAAATGCTTCCAACTTGGATTTCTCATTCTGGAACGTTTCAGATTTAGGGGTTTTGAATTAAGAATATGCAAGCCATCTTAAATCTGAACTCTAAAATTGGAAATACCTCTAAGTATTCTGGATTAGGACTTCTCAGCCTGTGTACAAGGTCCTAAGGGATAAGACTCAGAAGGTAACTCAGCTGGTTTTACCTCGCTGTCTCGTGAGGTTATAGACTGTTAGCTGGGTAGTAGCTTCCTCTAGGACTAGGCTGGAGGGTCCACTTCTAAGGAGGCTCCTTTGCGTGGCTGTTGGCTCTCTGTTCCTCATCACTGGGACTTCCACAGGGCTGCTCATGGCACAGCATGTGAAGAGAGGAGAGAGACAGAGAACACAGAGACAGAGAGAGAGAAAATACCATGCTGCTTCCTGTGACCTAGTCCTGATACACCCCTTCTGCCTGATTCCATAGTCTAGATTTTAGAAGCAAGTCATTCAGTATCCTGGGAACAAGTCCCTCTTCCTCGAAACAGCAAAGAATGCAGACATGTTTTTAAGGCCACCACTGTTGGGGTTTTCAGGTACAGCTGCACACAGTGAAGCTTCTCTTCCTAGCCATCCCCTTCCCCACTCCCAGCTCCTGGCAGCTACAAGATGATTTTCTGTCAAAGTTTTGCCTTTTCTAGAGATCCACACAAATGGAATAACACAGTATGTAGCCTTTTGAGATTGGCTTTTTAAATTTAGCATAATTCAGCTGATGCTAATCTACTACACGGGCTTTTTAAACTCCGAAAGGTTTTTCTCAGTGCTGTTGATGCCTTCTCCTGCTCGCATTCACTCTCCAGGAAAGTTTCAACAGTTTCTCCCAGGACGTAGGATGCCCTCCACTGAGGGTCCCTCTGACTACAGGAGCAGGAGCAGCCTGCAGAGGTAGGAGCAGAAACCGTGCAGTCCACAACCAGGGGGCCGGTAGATGGGTGAAGTCGGTGGGAAAACAGCGCTTTGTCATCTGGACAGGACAGCTCTAAGAAGGCACCCCAGGAGGGCCAAACCCTCACTTATCCAAAGTAGCCATTTTCTCTTTAATGCCCTGTGTCTACACCCTTCTCTCCCTACCTCACACCCCTGTCAGTGAGTGATTCCTGGGATCCCTCCAGTCTTCATGTTCTTTCTGGTTGCTGTGATACAGTATCTTGAAAAAATGCAACTTAAGAGAGAAAGGGTTTCTTTGGCTCACAGGTCCAGGTGACAGTCTATCTGGATGGTTTGCAATGTAACCAGCAGCAGGAGCTTGAGCTGGTTACATTGCACTCACAAATCAAGGAGAGAGCAATGTATGCATGCAGCTTCCTTTTTCCTCTTAAACAATCTGGGATCCCAGCCAGGGAACTGTGCCACCCACAGTGGGCAGGTCTGACCATCCAGTCTTCAGTTCCATTGGAAGCCTGCCTTTTGTCACATGATCTTGCAATCCCTCGGTCTAGAGGCAGAAAGTGATTCCCATCCTGTTGACTTACTCACCCGACTCTGTGACTTGCCTTGGCCAATGATATGGGGCTGCCTGAGGATTCTCCCACATGGATGTCCACTCTTTTGTGCCCCTACAGACACCCAGAGAAGAGCTACTGCCTTAAATGAGCATTGCTTGTCTGTCTTGGGCCCCAGAATGAATCTCAGGTGTGTTTGAGCTTACCCTAACTATAAGCAAGGACCAAAGACCAGCCAGGCTGCAACAGCTACCCATGTAGCCTTTTGGGGACCAGCCAACTCTCCACTGACTCACAGATGGAGTTACAAGAATCAAGGCTTGCAATTGACAGCTACTGATGTTTGGGGGCAGTTTGCTCTGCAGCAATATCCAACTGACACCTTCCTTCTAGTCCAGAACGATTGACTCTACCCTGCCAAAGTCCAAACACACCTTTACCTGAAGAGCCTGGGGCAGGTGAAAGAATATTGTTCTCAGAGCTAGTCAAATAGGGTTGTGAGCTCTGCCTCTGCTGACCACCACCGCACCCCGGGGAAGAGCTACTCAATTTCACTGAGCCTCAGGTTCCTTCTCCATAAGCCAAGGGCAAGACAGTGAGGTTAATATTGCTGCTGCCTCACACAGTGGATCAATGCAAATAGCATATGTAAATTACATGGTGCGGTAAGAATGAAATAAAAGACATTACTGTCTCTGGTCTCCTTGGAGCTCGGGTCTCCTAAGAGCCTGCTTCTCTCTTGGCCCTCAGGAAAGAATGAACAGCTATGTGCTAGTAGAGAGCCCAGAGAGCAGTTCATTTGCTCCAGGCCAGGTCTTCTCCAGCCTCTAAGCCCTGGACATCACATGATCCTTAGGCCATGCACATTCTTTAATGTTTCGGAAGAAAGGACAGCAGACGAACATCAACTCTATTCAGATTTTAACCTGTAACTTTGTGGAGTCACATTAGCCCCCTGTTCCCAAAGGTGTTTTAAAGGGCACACCAGAAGTGGCTTGCTTACCTGCAGGTCCTTACCCAGCCAACGGGGTCTCTTGGCTGGGTGGCGAGTCCATGATTGGGGAAGAGTGTTTTCTGAGAGCTGTGACCAGCATCTGAAGCCACAGTAAGATGTCTGCGAGATGGAGAGCTTTGGCCCTGGGTCTTGAACGTGGGTTTGGCCAGGAGTCAATGACTTTGGTTAGAATTTATCAAGTATCCAAGGTTCAAAGCATGGTTAGGTGCTGAGGTCAGACTTTCTGGTTTTGGGGAGCGATATAGCAATGAGGGGATGAATGAGAAACAGGCGGGAAGCCCAGCAAGGGTTTCACTTGAGCACTCGCCCCAGAAGTAATCCTAAGGCAAGAATCCTGTGGGGAGGTGTAGATATGAAGGGTACCCCAGGAAATGGAGATTAGGGCAGGAACATAACCACAAGGGAAGGCAGTCAATATCGGGGGGAGGGGGGTTACCACTATTTATCAGTGTGAGCAGGGGAAGCTTACCCTGAGGGGGCAATTCCAGCAGAGAGCAGCAGGTAACATGACCCAACCCTGGGATAGCCACACACAATCACCAGTTACTGGTGGTGGCTGATCCCAGGAACTGAGCTGCTCGCTAGGGAAATGCACCTCACTGGAAAGACAAAGAAACCCAGTGGGTGGCCACCAGGAAATGAGTGGGGAATACAGAGGCACCTGAAGCTTCTGCCTGGGGTATGTTATAAAGACAATGAGGCTTACTTAACTTTGAAACAGAATCTATCCCTTGCTACAAGTCAAATTATCTTTGTGAAGCCTCCCCTTGGCCCGCTGGGTGGGTGTAAAATGGTATGAATGTGTCTAGGAAGATGGGGACTCCTGGGACCTGGTCAAAGCGCTATTCACAGTGGCCCTGGCAGCCGAAATATTACAATGTACAGCACTGTGTCTTGTCACTCAAAGGAAGTGACATTTGAGCTTAGCATTAAAAGGGAGGTCCCCCTTGAATAAGCTGAGGATGAGGAAGGGAGAAGGGGAGGGAAAAGGGGAAAGAAAAAGGGTAGGGGCAGAGTGGGAATGGGGGGGGGGGCAAAAACACAACCCAGCCGATTCACTCCAGGTACTCCTAATGCCAAAACTGTGCCTGCTGCCTGGAAAGCCCCCTCTGTGGTGGGGACTGGTTTGGTGACCTAGAGATGCTCTCAGGGACACTAGGGTGGCACTCATGGGAACAGACAGAAATTTGAAGGGATGAGGATGTCTACAATGTGCTAATGAGGCTGAGAGTGTCATTTAACTGGGGAAAACAAATTATAACAGAGGGAAGAGCTTGTGGAAAGGCCCTGAGGTGAGAGCGCAGCCGGTGAGTCCAAGGAAAGGAATGAGCAAGGCAGGGAGGAAAATTAGAAGCAGACTGTGTAGGGCCAGGTTGTTCATTGATGGGACTTTGGCTTTCGCTCTGGTTGCGACAGAAATCTACTTAGAGGGTCACATGGTTTGATGTGTCTTAGAAGGACCACTCTGTGGTGTTGACAGTCTGTAGGACAAAGGTGAGAAATTTCAGTGACCCTGGGAAAGATTATAGGGTGGGGAGCAGGATGTCGTAACAGACTGATGAAATAGATGATTTTGGATGCTTAAGGCTGAGCTCCTAGGTGGATTAAAGGGCAAAAGGGTCACGGTCTGCTGAGAAGGCAGAGCAACCAGCAGGTTAGATGAACTCTCAGCGTGAGCTTTAAGAGCCCAGGGAAGCAGCTGTGTGGGCCACACCCTGGGAATCCAAGAAAACACTGGTGATGTGAGAGAATGTGTGTGTGTGTGTGTGTGTGTGTGTGTGTGTGTGTGTGTGTGTGTGTGTGTGTGTGACTCTGGTACCATGCCCTTGAGTAGCTAGCAAGCATGGGACCAGGCACCATCAGGAGAGACTGGCCTGGAAATTGGAGGACACCCATAGCAGACCAGAGGAGGGAAGACAGGGCAGGTCGTAATGCTGAGAACTCGAGGATTTCTCATCCGATCATCCCTGTTTTCTCAGTCTGTGGGAATGAATCAGGGAAGTAAAGATAATGCCAGCTGGCTGTGGAGGACAATGGGTGGGCAGGCACTAGAGGAAGATTCATTAGCACAAATAATGTAGAAGGTAGACGGATGGATAGACGACAGACAGACAGATTATAGATGGGTCAAGTGTACTCTCGCTAGCTTATGACAGAAAATGGGGAAGGAGACAATTGTCAACAATTGTTATTTGGGGAACTAAAAGGCACATTTACTTTCTGTACTATGTCAAATACTGCATCATCTGGGTATTTTTACAGTGTTATTGTGTAACTCAGAAAAAAAGACAATAGAAGACATTCCCATCTTGGAGACACAAAGCCTTTGAGTTCTAGGACTGTGACGAACAGGGTCCTTAGACAAACAGCTGCTCCGAGGAGCCTCATGTGGCTGCCCCCACCATCCGCTCTGCCTTTCTGAGTGGAGATGAAGCTCCTCTTGCCTTCTCTGGGCTGTAGACTTGGGGATCTCTTTTCACTCCCCGGTCTCTAGTGCTTTTCCTTTCCCAAGGCCAAGGTCACTTTGGAGAAACAGAAGAGGGTGGTGGTCTCTTCAGACTCATTCCTTCTCTCCATTTCCACCAGATTTCCATGGCTCTACATCTGTTTTCCTCTCTGCCAAGTCTGCCTTATTTTAAGGACAACTCTCACTGAAGGAACCAGGCCGCTGTGCTGTGGGGCCTGGCCTCGTGCCTGGATTGGTGTGGACCAGACTGAAGGCCTCTGCCACCAGACAGGGAAGTGGCACATAATGCCACTAAGCAGGGCCAGCACCATGGACAAGTCATTTCAGATGTCTGCATTTGTTTCCTGGGCTGTCTCCTGGCTCTGTTTTGAAGACAGCTCCAAAAATAGACATAAAGGCATTTTAAATAGCAAAGGAGATGCTGTGCCCTACAGCAATGAGATGTGTACTTTTTTTCTTGATATTTTTGTGTTGGGGGGGATGGGGATGGCAGGTGCCAGCTGATGGAGTGCATCTCCTCAAATCTGTTTGCTGGCGTTAGTTAGTATAGGCTGGGTTTGCTGTAGTAACAACCACCACCAGAGACTCCCATTGAAAGGTGCTTCATTCCTCAGTAACAGGCCTCGCCATCTTAATCAGAGAAGCTGGATTACCCATGGAGACCTGCAACAAGGCCTGGTCTGGGGTGGGGAGGGCCATCAGCCCCTCACCTGAGATTCCAGCCATTCTCTCCTGCACCTGCCCTCCAGCTTTATGTTATTCTGTCCCAGCACATAAGGTCTTGGGAAGTATGAGAGTACCTGGAGTGTTGATGGTTAATAGAAGCAGGGAGTCCATCTTTGCAGCTATGGGGAAGTCATCATTCATGTCACCTACACTCCTATAAGCAACCCTTCACCCATACTTCTGGAAGTCAGCTCAATGGACTCATTGGCTAATCAAGCTGAACTCCGGTGGGAGCGTTCCTTTGGTCTGTCATTGGTGCCTTATCTGGGGGAGTAGACAGCGTTTCTTCCTCATAGGAAAAGTTCGCACAACAACCCCAAGAACCCAGTGTCTCAAAACAGCAAAGCTTTGTCCCTTAGTCCTACTACATGACCGTCCTGTCTGTCCCTCTGCTCTCCTTCTAGGATGGAGCTGACACAGCAGCCCCCCCCCCCCCTGTCTGAGTATTCACAGATGGTGCGGTAGGAAGAAAGCTCTGGGGGTTTGCACTGGTGGTTACATGCCCTGCCTCAGAAGTGTCCCATCACAATCGCTAACAAATCATGTGACGACTAAAGACGAGGCCTCACCCATCCCCAAGGGGAAAGGGAGTGAGGACAACCGAGGCAAGTATCCTTCTGCCCCTTGGGTCTTGAGTGTCCTGCACAATTCCATGTGTCAAAGTCTTGGCCTCAAAGCATCACTGTGGGGAGGTGGTGGAGCCTGAGAGAAGACTTAGGTTACTGCGAGTGTGATTACAAGGGGGACTGACTGTACGACGCTGGTCCCTTCCACTTTCTTTGCTTCCTGGCTTCCAAGTGAGCAGTTTAGTTCCACCATGCACTTGCTACGATGT
The DNA here is from genome assembly GCF_049852395.1 of Peromyscus maniculatus bairdii. Taxonomy (NCBI): domain Eukaryota; kingdom Metazoa; phylum Chordata; class Mammalia; order Rodentia; family Cricetidae; genus Peromyscus; species Peromyscus maniculatus. The sequence goes on from NC_134855.1 coordinate 122,174,018, forward strand.
GCCAGCGTACCCCAGGCCAAAAGTTATCCACCCAATAAGAATGGGCTAGCAGCCTCTAAACAGTGGGAATGAATGTTTTCTCTTTATAAGCTGCTCGCCTCTGGCATTGGGGTAAATGAGTGACAAATCACTACCACATGACTCCATCTCGGGGGCCAGGGGAGGAGTCACAGAACATGCATGAGAAGGTTTTGTTTCATACAACACTTGCCCCTTTAGTCTTTTATGTGTTTGCCATGATTTATGACATTCTGGAAGCATGTATGTAGGCACAAGGAAAAAAACACCATTCTCATTAGAGAAACTAGAAAGTAGGGTACACTAAAGATCAATAATTTAAAACACTCCTGTCTTCAAATAGCTTATGTTTCTTTTCACACGTTTTCCAAATGCATTTTTAAAAAATTAAATCACACTTATTTATTTATTTGGGGGTGTCACACAAGCTTGCCACAGCATGTGTATGGAGGTCTGAGGACAGCCTGTGGGAAATGGTTGTCTCCTTCCACTCCGTGGGTCCTGGTATTGAACTCTGATTGCTAGGCTTGGCAGCAAGTACCTTTATGTACTGTGCCATCTTGGTCGCCTTAGGCATTTTCAAGGATGGTTTTATTAGAAGAAGATTCATGTACCATTAAACTCACCACCTGAAGGTGCGCAGCTCTGTGCATTAGTATATAGACCGAGAGCCACACAGGTTTCACTGCGATCTGATTTCAGAATGTTCTAATCACCCCAGCAGCAAGGCTACCTATCGATAGTCACTCCCTCCCCACAGCCTGTCCCCCCAGAAACCACTCATCTGCTTTCCCTCTCCATAGACTTGTCTGTTCTAGATACTTCATATGCATGGAATTGTGTGTTACGTGGCCTCTGCCTTCTGGCTCCTTCCACTAAGCATTATGTTTCCGAGAACCATCTGGGTTGGAGCGTGTGAGTATGCGCCTTTTACAAAACAAGTTGTGATTATAGTAAGCAAGTGTCATCTTGTTTTAAACATTTACATATTTTAAACATTTTCCTTTCATCATTAAATCTTTGAAAAGTAATAAATGAAGCCTGGTACAGACCTGTAAACCCCAGCTTCTAGGGAGGCTGAGGCAGGAGAATCACAAGTTCAAGGCCAGCCTGAGATATAGAGGTCATTCAAGGCCAGCCTGTAAGGATTATGTCCTTAATTACATCACCAGCCTGCGATGGTGTCCCAGCCTAAAAAGCGGGCGTGCCCTCTCTGTGCCCCCTTTCTGTACGCTCTCCTTCTGTATTCTCCCCATTCTGCGTGGTTCTCTCTCTCTCTCTCTCTCTCTCTCTCTCTCTCTCTCTCTCTCTCTCTCTCTCTCTCTCCTAATAAAGCTCTAAAAAGGTAACCATAGCTCGTGATTTTTTCACCACGGCAACATCCAGCGCTCTCTTCCGTCAGCATGGTCGCCGCTTAACCAACACAGCCTGATCAGTGGAGTGAGACCCTGTCTCAAAAAATAAAAATTGGGGGCTGGTGAGATGGATTTCTGCTAAGGGCACTTGCCACCAAACCTGACACCCTGAGTTCCAGCCTCAAAACCCACGTGATGAAAATAGAGAACCAACTAACTGCCTATAAACTGTCCCCTGACTTCCCAAGCATGACATAGTACACCCACATACAAATAAATAAATAAATAAATCTAAGAGAAATTAAAAAGTGAACAAGAGGTTAAAGACCTTGCCTGGCACGCAACCGGCTGTAGGTTCAAGCCCCAGTAGAAGAAGAAGGCAGAGGGAAACGAAAAGTTTTAATAGTTCTGCACATTAGTGTCTTGGTTTCCAAGGAGAATCAGTTCTAGGGCCTCTCCATGGATGGAGCCCGAGCACTCCTGGCACTGTGTGAGGTGTTTTAGTGTTTGCACACACGGATACACCCCTCCTGTGCACGCCAGATCCTCTCCAGCCGGCACAGCAGTGGCAGTACCATCAAGGCGACGCTGTGCCCCCATGCTGCCCTGAGAGGAAGAATGCGGACAGAGAAAAGTCGCCCATGTTCCATCCAGATGCCATTGGGAAGGCAATGCTTTTGATCTGTGGTGTGTGAACCTCTGCACACAGAACCCGTGGACACGGAAAGCCAACTGTACAACGGTGTGCACACCATGTTGACTCACACCCCCCAGGTCTGACACACACCCTCCATGCTCACCGATAGGGTTTTTTTTTTGGGGGGGGGGTGCCATTATAAGCAAAGCTTCGACAAGCAGCTACTCACGTTGATTTTGGTAGCCTGCCCCTGTTCTTCCATTAGGAAGACGCCTAGAAACAGACTGGAGTGCGTGTCGGGGAGTCAGAGAGAATGGAATGTAAAGTTCTTGATTCTGACTGCGATTCTTTTTCCAGAAAGTTCTGACCCAACATCTTCGAGCCACTCACTACAGTAAAGCCTCATTTATTAGATGGCTGGAAGGCCTGGCACCACCTGGGATGGGTCCTTTCTCCTCACCACCCCTGCTTCAGCCCAGAAGGGTCCTCCTTGTCCTCATCACTCCAGACCCAATGTTGGTGCTGAACCTGCTGGCCATCCTCACAGGCTGTTCCCTGTGCCTTGAACACCCCTCCCCAGCCTCTGCCCTCCCCAGCCTCTGCCCTGCACACTCACCTCTGCCCACCTCTGCCGCGGCCCTCAGATAAAAACCTCCAGCCTTATCTCCTCCCTCTGCAGCTGCGCTGCTACCTTTTTCTCCTTAGCATTTATCACCTTCTAATCAACCACACCGTTTACTTAACTTATTTTATTATTCTGGCCACGACAATTAATCATTAGAGCCTGGCTCTGAGCCTGGCATGAGTAGGCACACAGGAAATAAGTGTTGAATCTAATCCACTGCGGGCACTAAATGCTTCTCTTAAAAACTGGGGCCCACCCTGCCACCCACGTCCACAGTGAGTGGCTCTGTCTTCTATCAGCTCCCGACCAGCTCTTTTTTTCTTGACTCAGCTCTGAGTGCACTGGGGAGGGAGGCAGCTTCTCTCGGACTTGTTTGTCCTGCTGGATTAGGCTGACCCCCGTCAGATAAACCAGCTTGTCACCCGGGAGAACAAAGGTCTGTTTCTGGAAGGAGTGCAAAAGCTTCCGGGGATCCCAGGGAGCAGCCCGGGATTCCAGGGAGCAGTGCCCACCAGGGCACCCCGCCTTCCCAAGACCTCCCAGGTGCTGGCTCCTCCTGCCAGACAAGGACTGCCACCCACAGTCCTTGGAAAGCAGTAACCCCTGAGAGAGTGTGCTGCAAACACGGAGCTGGGGACCGGAAAGGCAAGTCCCACCAGAAGCCGGGAAATCCCTTCCCTGGCCCGCCAGGCCGCGCGGGGAGTCCCTGTGGAGCCTCCCCCATTGTGCCGCACTTCCGGCCAAGCTTCTGGGCTTTTTGCTGTGGCTAAGGAGTGAAATTCCCAAACCCAATATGGTCTTGTTTTTAAAGTGCCCACAAGTCAATGAACAGAGTCCCACAATGAATGGTCTCAGGGTCAAACCTGCACCAAAGGAGACCAACTCAGAGCTCACTGAATCACAAACTCACTCCACACTCCTCCCAGAAGGGAGCAGGCTGCCACACAGCAGCAGCCTTGCCCTTTCCGTGAGACCCATAGGCATGGTGCCCTCCGAGACTGACCTCAGAGACCCAGGTCCCTGACTTCCGACTGGAACATTCTGGAATTCTTTTTATTTCTTTATTTGTCGAGGGGGGGGGCATGGCTGCAAGAGTCCCAAATTGTTGTCTGAATCGTTTCTGAAGATAAGTGTGTGGGGGCTGAGCTATGCAGTATGGTCTTTGTAAAACCCCATTCACTCATACTATTCACAGAGAAAGCATGGGAATCACCAGCAAACAGTTTCGAGTTTCTGGAAACAAACACTCCCTGTGTAGCTACCCAAAGATAGCACACCCAGGTAAGCACTATGCAGATCAGCAGAATATCCCTGGCCACCCAGGTTCCCCGTAGACTCTTCTGAGACAATCTACGGTCCCCACCTCCACTCTGCTTACATCTGGCAGCTGAGGCTGGCTAGGTTCCTCTTGAACTTCAGGCTTATGTGCTCCGCTCTCCTGGGCCTGGCTTCTTTCAGGGATGTATTTGAGAGACATGTTGCCGCGGTCGCAGGAGTTCTTCCTTTGCTGTGGCTGTGCAGAATTGCACTTTGGGGACAGATTGACACCCTTACTGTAACCCCATTGCAGCAGCTCTCTAGTCGGAACATCCTTTTGTGTCTCTTGGTTCACTTGTGTCCCTTGGGTGTACTTGGAGGGGGATTGCTGGGTGACAGGACACATGTGTGCTCAGCTTTACTGGATACCCAGACAGACCCCCTAACGTGGTTGACCTCTCAACAGCCATGTCAGAAACCTTGGATGTCTTTGTCTTCAATGATTCTTGGTGGGTTGGTCTTTTTAGTTTCACTCCTTCTGGGAGAGGCCTAGCGGTATAGATCCCAGTTTTCATTTACACTAGACATTTCATTTCAGCTGTCTTCATTTTAAGACTCTTGGTGTGTGAGGTGTGAAACAGACACTCACATTGGCGTTGTCATGGGGATCTGAAGACAGGGCCTGGAGAGGAGTTCTCCAGGACCCAGAAATCAGGGAAGCCATGATAGTAAAGGTTGAAGATGTCTACTTGCCAGGGACAAGAGATCTGATGTCACCCTCCACCTTGATACACCCCAACCCCAAAGCTCAGGGCTCTGTCTTTGCTCTCCACAGCCTGACCACAGGTTCCTGTCCTGTGAGGGCGCTCCCTTCTGTCACCCCTCCTCCATCTCCTGGCTATCACCTTCTCTAAACACTTCCCTCTGTCCTCTGCTGGCTTTAGCTCACCGTGAGCCTCTAATTTGCAGTCTGTCAGATTACGGCCTCTGACATGCTTCAGTGACCTGTACCGTTTCCTCCTCCTCCTCCTCCTCCTCCTCCTCCTCCTCCTCCTCCTCCTCCTCCTCCATTTGTTACAGCATTCAAAACTTTGGAGACATCGTGTGAAATTCTAGCTCTCCAGCAATTCTTGAAAAAAAAAATGAAGGAGAGGGTACCATGGCAACCAGCAGCTGGAAGCTGAGTGGCAGCTACCACCTTTGTAGGCATGCCCATGCCCAGCTGACCACGGTCCTCTCACTCCACGCTACGTGACAGCAGGTGCCTCCCAGGGCTGCAGTGTGTTCCCCTCTCAAACCAGACCCTCAGCTGACATGTGGGTTCCGGTAGGTTTTTATTTTTATTTTTATTTTTTTAGAAGTGCATCTAGGGACCCAGGAAGGGGAGGATTGAAAGGAGAGGAGGGAAAAAAAAACCAGTAAGGGTGTGGACAGGTTAGCTGTGGGCGAGTGGAGCTCAGTACACAGAACAACACGACTTAGTGGTCCTGGAGACGGCTTCAGGGAGCCTCCACCAGTCATGAGGCTGTGGTCCAATATCTTAACGATTGAAAGAGGCAGGAACCAGAGCCAGGGGTTTTCCTGGCCATGGCAGTCTCACACAGGGTCTTGATAGGTTCCTGTCTCAAGGCCCTCTTGGCCTGTGGTACAGCACCACCTAAGTCATGAGTGTTTGTGTGTTTGTGTGGGTGTGGTGTTAATGCATGTGTGTGTGTGTGTGTGTGTGTGTGTGTGTGTGTGTGTGTGTAAGTGTATGGAAGTCCAAAGGTATCTTCTTCAATTATCTTCAATTATCTCCACTTTGTCTCAGGCAAGAGCTTCCTCTAAAGCTTGGCTAGCCAGCTTGCTCTAGGAATCCTCTGTCCCTGCCCCCACAAGTTTTGAGATCTCAGGCTGCCACCAACACCTATGTCCAGCTTGTAGGTAGGTTCCAGGACTCTTCCTTCTAGTCCTCACGATTGCAAGGTAAGAAGTGTCTTATCTGCTGAGCCATCTCTCTAGGTCTCTATCATGAGTATTTAACAGTGTGTGTGATTGCTCTGTCCACACCTGCCTCCACCCTGCCCTAGTCTGAGAGCATGTGTCTCTCTTTCTCTTATCATCCACTCAGGCTCACAAGGATTCGTAGGGCGTGTTCACACTTAACCTGATTGCATGCTCCTTTAGGGTCAGAGGATGGCCTTAAACCCTCCTGGGAGGTGAGGGCCTAGGCAGGCTCTTTATCTTTCAGCTTCCCACTTCCCACGAAGTGCTCTAAGTGACCTGTGTCCACAGATAACCACTGTGACCCAATTGATAGGAGCTGTAGGCCAATGCTGTGCTCTGTCCTGGGCTCTGCTATACCAACATGGGTAATTTACGTAGAAGCTGCCACATTCTTCACCGTTTTTCTAGTACTGCAGCTGTTACAAAGGCCTAGGACAGAGAAGGGGTGGGGGTGGGATAGAGCATTCAACACAGTGACTCATGTCCTCATTCACTTGTTTGTCCCTACAGGCCAAAGTTCAAGAAGCAGGGAAGACAACAGGAAGGGCCCCCTACTACGTGAAAAGAAAATACATTGAGGCCTTACATCTACAGGGAGTCCCTGGAATTGACCCTTGGTAGCTCCTATTTGAGACCAATGGCCTCCAGATAGCCTGATATAGATCTACAGTCATTCATTTTTGCAACAAACTTTGGTTGAGAATTGCTGTTGACTTTTTTCTCTTAGGACAGGGATGGACCCCAAGGCTTGGTGGGTGCTACATTTCCAACCTCAGCCATGAATTATTTCCCATTCTCTTGCAACTGTGGCTGCCAACCTTTGTGACCAAGACTTCATGCACAGGCAAGGCCATAATCTCAGAGATATGGTGAGCCAGAACCAGGTTAGGAGACCAACTGATAGGCTCAAATAACATTCCTAGCTGACCCCAGCCTTCCGACCTTGCCAGCTCAGGCCCCAGACCTTCGGATGAGGACTGTCTTCCCAGATATCACAGATCCCTAGGCATGGCAAGATAGCAACATAGTGATAGGAACTCCAGCCACGTCCTCGTGGTCGCACATGCCCCGGCAGGACACTTAGTCATTTCTGCCTAGTCAATTCTGGATCATACGTCCTACATAACCCATGTGCTGCATGGTCACATAAATCGAACACGGTATGACCACATGATCTATGCACTTGCGTGGAGTAGCCACATGGGCCTGTGTGTGCATGTGTGGGGTGGTCCTTAAAAAAGCGGGGCCCCATATCTCCCCGCCCTTCTTCCCTCACATGTGTAGTGGGTAGCCATTCCAGCTTGGATCTGGAAGTTCCAACCCCCATTGAGACTCTGGCAACTGTCACACCTACGAGGCGGGGCCAAGGGAGGCGTCTGGAGACCCAAGACCTGGATGGGCGAGCGCTCTCTCAGTTCCTGGACCCTAGACGGTGGAGGTTGACTGAGCAGAGCTCCAGAGAACACTGCTGGACTGCGATACACATTCCCCAGACCCCCGCAATCTACCTATTCCTTCATTTGTAAGTCACCCACTAAATAAATCTTCCTTTTAACTACGTGGAGTAGCCTTAATAATTTCACCAATACACATGTCCTTTAGCAGGCCTGATTACATTTATCCCTTGTCCTTTCTTTAATAAAACTCTTGTTAGTGGATTTTGTCGTGTTTTGTGACTTTTCCTCACAGGGTAAGAGCGCCACTAAAAACCATCACATAGCCCTTCTATGCCATCTGTATCTGTGGACAAAATATAATGGTTGTTGTTGTATGTCTCTGGGTTTAGAAAGGCCCTTGTGCAGAATAGGTTGCGGTGATGTAGTGTCCCCCCAATATACTGTGTCCCCCAATAAAACTTATCTGAGGATCAGAGAAAAAAGCCAGCCACTATATAGAAGTCAGGCCATGGTAGCACACGCCTTTAATCCTATCACTTGGGAGGCAGGGATCTGTCTGGATCTCTGTGAGTTCAAGGCCACACTGGAAACCACAAAGCCAGGCATGGTGACACAAGCCTTTAATCCCAGCACTAACCATAGAGGTCTGGAGTTCTGTACAGACAGACAGGAAGTGATAGAGCTGGGCAGGAAGAGGAATTGATGTAGCTGGGCTGAGAGAGCCAATGAGAGAACAGAACAGAAAGACATATAGGTGTGGGTATAGGGGGAAGTAGCTCTCTGGAGACTGAGGTGTCAGTGAGGTGAGGTTAGCTTGTGGCTTTTCCTATTTCCCTGATTTCTCAGATTTTCACCCCTGTATCTGGCTCCATATTTTTTATTTAATAAGACCATTTAGCAATTCGTCTACAATAGGTAGCTGGGATAAGAACCAACCTATGACTTCAGCTCCAGCCTTTAGCTCCAGGGAATCCATCACCTCTGGACTCTGTGGGCACCTGCACTCATGTCCTCATGCACACACACACACACACACACACACACACACACATACACACATACATGTAATTAAAAATGCAAGTCATATATAGACATAATAATAAATAAATTTTTAAGGCTTATTAAAAAACAATAAAATAAATTTTGAAGAAGAAGAAGATGAAAAGGAGGAGAGACATCTAATCAGGATTATATAGTAAACATTTGGGAGCTTGATGTTCTTACAGCTTAGTTTCGTAGAGACTCGTTCAAGTTGCCTGTAACAACCGTTCATTCCTCTGTCGCTCAGCATGGAGGTAGACATTGAAGACCACCTGGACTTATCGAGACTTACAGCCATGACGCCAAAGCTGCAGTGAATGTTTGCCTGCAGCTTCTGCACGAATATGTTTTCACTATGTTTCTTTAGGGCATTCCAACCTGCGGGTCGAGGCCGCTTTGGGGGGTTGACTGACCCTTTCACATATTGCAGATATTACATTACGATTCATAACAGCAGCAAAATTACAGTTAGGAAGTATCAACGAAATAATTTTATGGTTGGGGGGTCACCACAACATGAGGAACTGTATGTATTAAAGGGTCACGGCATTAGGAAGGTTAAGGGTATAGGACTACAATCTCCAGTTGTATGGTAGCTTAGCTTTTAAAAGAAACTTCCACACCATTTTTCAGAGTAGCTGTACCACCATACGTCCCACTAACCACAGATGAGCGATCCAGTTTCTCTCCAGCATCCCTGGCATTCCGTCTCAGCCACCCTGATAGGTGTGTGATGATCTCTCATCATAGCTTTTATTTGCATTTCCCCAGTGGCTGGAGCCAGTGAGCATCTTTTCATGCACTTCTTTGCCATCTGTAAACCCTCTTTGGTTAAATCTGTTCATTTCTGAGCTGCCTCTTTTGAAAAGTGAAACTACCCAGGTAATTCTGATAGCTGTTTCCCTGCAAGGCTTCCCATTTGCAAGAGCCACATCTACCAACAGGATGCCAGGTCAAGCATCACTGCTGCAGGGTTCAGGAAACGACTGTGGTCCATGGGTGAGGATGGCCAGAAAGAGAGCAGACGACAGGCAGATTCTTTAAATAGGGCTGGAGAGGGCAGTCACTTGTTTTCTCTCTTAATTCCTGCCATAATCTTCGTGTTTGTTTGTTGTTGTTGTTGTTGTGATGAAAACACCTGACACAAACAACTTTAGGGAAGAGGGAGACAAATTTGGGTTCGTGAGTTTAGAGGTGTCAGTTCATCCTAGCGGGAAGGGCTGGGAGGCAGGGAGGGGTTCACAGGATGGTGACAAGAAAGCAGAGGAAAAAAAGAGGACACAGGAAGGAGCCAGGGAGAGCTGTGGCCCAAAGACACCCCTCCAGAGACCGAGCCAGCTCTCTCCTGCCTCCTGCCTTTCACCGCCCTCAATAATGCCATGGTATTAGGAATCCATCAAGGGATTAGACCTCCAATTAAGTCAGAGCCCTGCAGATCTTCCAGATGAAAAACACCGTCACAGACATACCCAGGCGTGTGCTTTACCACCCTGTGGATTTCATAATCCAGTCAGGTTGACAATCAGAACTGTCACTGTCCTGCCTTTCCAATGGGTGAGCAGAGGCTCTTAACCCAGCTTATAGAACCTCATCTCTTCAAGATCTTCCCAGAGCATCCTTTCCCACAGCCCCTCTCAAAGTACCAAAATGCTGACTTCACTGTGATACACATAAATATCTAGTATTAACTGGCATTCTAGGTGTGCACAGGACAAAAATTCAGTTAGCACTGGCCAGAAAGTTACTGGACCAGAAAGGCAAGTAGTTGAAAGGAAACATTTATGAGATATCACAAGCCGGAGGGGGGGGGGGGGCTTTAATCCCAGCACTCGGGAGGCAGAGCCAGGTGAGTTCGAGGCCAGCCTGGACTACCAAGTGAGTTCCAGGAAAGGCGTAAAGCTACTCAGAGAAACACTGTCTCGAAAAACCAAAAAAAAAAAAAAAAAAGATATCACAAATTAATGTGAGAAAGAAAGGGTTGAGCCCGGGTCTCAGGAAGCTGGCCTCTGTGACCAGCACTGTGACGACTCTCTTTTTGACTCTCAATTCTGTCTCTGTCCAATGTCTACAATGTAGGAGACATGGTCAAAAGACCCAGAGTCGCCCAGAAAGAGTGGGTCTGGCACTTAGTATGTCAAGTCTTAAAACAAGGCAATGCTTTGCTGAGTTGTGGCCTAGGTCCACGGCACCATTTTGGATAGTTCATCAACATCAAGGTAGTGGAAGTGGACAAGCTATGAAGACCTAGCCACTGATGGCCTAAGTTTACTGGTGACCTTGAGGGTTTCTATGAGGCCATTAAGGATACACAAAACTCACATTCTTCCTTTGTTCATGCACACTTCCAAAGTGCTCAGACAAGCTCACATGTGCACGTGAATGCACAAGCATGCTTTCTACATGTTAATTCAAAATTTTTAAATCTCTTATAATCCTCTTGCCTTGCCTGTCCCTGCCTCTGAGTCCTTTGCATTAAGTCAAAAAGATGGAGAAGAAAGTGGAGATGGCACACCCTTTCTTAACCACTTCATTTCTATTCACATTCCATTGTTGGAGTCATATTCCCTGCCAATTAAGATGCAAAGGGTACTGGGATATGTAGTTTCTGATGGACAGTTACTTCCTGGGCACAACATTTGATCATGTCTTAGTCTGTTTATTTTTCTATACTTCAGTACTTGAAACTTTATAAAGAGTAATCTATCTGGAGGCTGGAAAAAAATCAAAGAACAAGGCACACACATTCGCTTGGGAGCTGGGAGGGGGGAGGTCTTCCTGTTGCACCATACACACTATGGCTGATATCACAGGCAATCGTATGAACTCTGGTTTCTTCTATCCTCTTATAAAGTCACTAATGCTACCATGGAGCCTCCACGCCCATCATCTCCAACCCTAATTGCCTCCCAAAGGTCATACATCAGGATGCCTTAAACATATAACATGCTTTGGGGGGGGGGAGTTAAGTTTTCAAGTTTGGGGAAACACGTTCCAATCATGACACAGTGCAAGAAGGAATATATGCTTTCGTAGGCTACCTGTTATGTCACCCTCCTCTTACCTCAGCAGTCAGTCACCCACAGACAAGTACCTCATTGTCCTGTTTTCCTGACTGCTAGTATCAAGATGTAAGACACCGGAGTCCCTGTCTCTGGCTACATCCAAGCAAGACCCAGAAAGCCTATGGGTTCGTGAAAGACAATGGTAGGCCTTACTCAAGTTTGGGAGAAACCAAGTTTACAAGTTATAGCCTGCAAGCTACCCTCTTATCACACAGGGCTGGTTGGAACCAGGTCAGGAACCAAAGTAGACAAAAGGAGATAAGGCTGGGCCAGCACAGTATTGGATCCCATCTGTGTTTACGCCTTAGCATTTGGTTTATCTCGGGATGTCTGTGTTCATGTTGATTTGTAAACTATTACATCAGGGGCTGAGGATGGTGCTCAGCGGTAGAGCAGCTGATTGCCATACTCACGATCCTGGGTTCAGTGCCTGCACCCCCAGAAGTGAGGTCCGAGTGTTAGATCCTTGATTACTAAGTTCGTGGCACCTACAGTAGTATGCCGGTTGCCTCTCTCGCCTCGCCCGGCTTCTCTGGGCCTCAGATCTCCTCACCAGCGGCCAGCCTCAGTTTCTCTCATGCACTCTCTGACAGCCTGGTGTCTGGGGATGTGCACAGTTCTAGCAGCAGGGGGCTGGGCTGCAGGTCCAGGACAGGTGCCTATAGCAGGGGCTGGCCTGGGGGCTCCAGAGAAACCTGTCACCTTTGTCTTTGTCCTGAAGAAGAGCCATCCAGAGATTTCCCTCAGCCCCTGGTGGGGGGTGCAGGGGGGACTTAGAGGCTGCATAACAAGTGGAGAGATGCTAGTTCACTGGTTCTCAACCTGTGGGTCGTGACCCCTTTGGGGGGTCAAACGAGTTTTTCACACGGGTTGCCAAAGACCATGGGGGGGGGGGAGATACTGACATTACAAAATTACAGTTGTGAAGTAACAACAAAAATAATTTTATGTTGGGGGTCATCACAACATGAGGAACTGCATTAAAGGGTCACAGCATTAGGAAGGCTGAGAACCACTGCTTTGGTTTGTCCCTGGGTGGGACCTTAAAGCCATGAGAGGGGCCTCTGCTGTCTCCGGTTGGTTTGGCTTCCTTATCTCATTTCTCTGGAGCCATTTGAATTGAGTCCTGTGAGACTTTCAAACTGAAGTCACCTCTCACAACACTTTGGTAGCAGAACACAGCTGTCACCTATTTGAAGATACAGATTTTTCCCTCAGAACTACGTGGTCTCGCGTGGGTGCCCCAAGGCTCCATTCCTTCCACTTTGCTCACTTCAGATCCCTCTCCCCTCTCCTCACCTTGCCTAGACGCCGTCTAGTTTCTGTCAGCCATTGTTTCTTACCCTTGTCTCTCTCTTCCCTTCCCCATTACATCTCCTCACTCCTGATCCCCATCCCTCTGTCTCTGTCACGCATGGGTGCAGCAGGTCTGGGTGGCTGACATTCTCAATGCTCCCGATAACAGATGGCCATACACGGGAGCCCCGCAGGACCTGGGCCTCCACCCTGCACTCCTTCCCCAGGTCATCAGGATTCCATCTGCCCTCCAGCCCCAGGGGAGGTGCTGGTGGCTCAGGGAGCATCAGGTGTTGGGAAGAAGGAATGTGGTCCCACCGGACCCAGGCTCTTTGTTGGAGGTCATCAGAGGCGGTGACTTCCTTTAAAACAAACAAACAAACAAACAAACAAACAAACAAACAAACAAACAAACAAACAATGTGTTTCCTAAAACAGCTCACTGCACCTCAAAAGAGAAGGACCCCAAACCTTAGGATAGCAAAATCTCTCCCCTAAAGCAAACCGACTGCTTGTGTGTCCTCGGAGCAGCAAACAAGAGCTTTCACCCCAAACCCTCAGCTGCCTCCTGGGCACAGCTTCAGAGAGAGGCACCCTTCAGGCCAAAAGACACATTTAGGGAGGTTCTCAGGGGTGCCACTCATGACCACGGCAAGTTAGAAAGCACCCCAAAACTTCTGGAAATAAGATAACAAATTCAAGAGTCCAGTGAAAATGAAGCAACTTTTAATGTACAATCCTGCAGAAAGCTCCCCCACACCCCCGCATCCCCCACGCATAGAGCTGAAGCACAAACAGCCGATTGTGGTGTGGCGCAAGACAGTGACGTAAAAATCACAAAAAAGAGAAGTCCCTGGCCTCTTCTCCATAGGCCAGGGCTCACTCTATCTCATTGGCTTAGGACACAAAGCCTCATCCAATGAGCAATTTGGGGCTTGAAACTGACCCCCCCCCCCGCCCCACCCGCCCCAATCCTAGACTCAGTCACTCAGCAGACCAAGGATAGCTTTTGATCTCTCAAAGTCCTAAGACACACGGGCACCACCAAAGACGGAAGACCGGGGCTGGTGTCTCTGTAACTCTGACAAACTCTGAACACACCTCATATTGAAAATGGACCATGATAATTATTTCTTACAAAACCCACCATCAGTAACAGTGTAAACACAGCAGACAATAATATTGAGTGGATAAGTGAACAAACGCAAGCCAGCGCAAGGAGAGTAAACTATTCAAAGTTGTATACAGAGAACCCTTGTTGGCAAAGGACGCCCTGCACTAAGAGCATGTGCCAGTTGGTTCCATGTGGATGTGAAGCTGAAAAGAGGAGCACATATCTGCTTTAAGGTGATGGTGCCTGCCACAACAGGCACAGGCTGGAGGCTGGGGTGGCCTCTGGCACCATAGTGGTTCTTGATCCGGGTACTCATCACCCCACACATCCTGCTTCTGAGATATTGTCAATCTGTTTTACAATAATAGGAAACCCATCTCTTTCCATGTCTACTAGGCAAAACGCAGCCATCTTACCTAATGACTGGACATTTGGCCTTTGGGAGGAGTGAGGGGTCTTGGGAAGGTGTGGCAGATCCAGCAGGTCCAGCAGGTCCTCAATGCCTCCCAGGGAAGGGTAGCCCTCAAAGTGTCTCATTTCCTCCACCAGGGTAGCTAAATCACGTGGAATGGAACATTTGTGTGACTCTGTTTTCTGCTGTTGTAACAAATAGCTGGAATAAAGCGACTTAAAAAGAGAAAAGGTGTGGAGGATACAGCTCAGCCAGCAGCAGATGCTTGCCTGTGGCTGTATGCAGCCCTAGACTGTTTGATTCTCAGCACTGGGGGAGGGCAAGGGAAGGACATTAATTTTGACTCACAGCAATTTTGGAAGTTTTAATTCATGGTTGTTGGTCCTGTTTCTTTTTGTGTTCCCATTTTTTTAAAAACCCATTCATTAACAAAATCCGTAACTTTTAATGTTTTCCCCAAATTTTCATTACTCAGAAAGTCAAACATCTGAACAAACAGCAAATGATCACCCTGTCCAAATTCTATTATTATCATCAATTCATGGCCAGTTTTATTGCCTCTATTCTCTAACAATTCCAACCATCAGTCATTTCATCTGTCAAGGTTTTGTTTTTGTTTTTGTTTTTAAATGATATTCTTTTCATCTGAAAAATTCATTTAAACCAAGGTGTAAGCAACTGAAGATGTCTAAACTGCCAACTCTCTCTAGCTCAGTGGAATCTTAATTAAGTCTTAAGCTGAGGAACAGGGCAATGGCAGCAGCATTTGGGGCACCACTTCCCTAGTGGAAAGCAGGGAAGCGAGGCATCTTGGGGGTGGAGGGAAGCAGATTGTATGTGGAAGTGAGGCATCTTACTTGAGGTGAGGTTTCTTGGAGATGGAGACTGACATCTTGGGGATGGAGGTGAGAGTATCAAAGTTGGCTAATACAGCCTCTTTCACAACGTGTTATCAACTACCGTTACTTTCTCCACCAACCAACCCTGTTATTGTCTTCAGCAAGAATGAAGATACTTGAGTCCCATTCAAAGAATGCTCTGATTTTGCTCCCATCTCTCCAGTTCCAAATGCCTTGCTCTACAGTAAAGCCAAACCCCAACAAACCCATTGTAAGAAGCAAATGTACCATTTGGCCTAACCTACTGAATATCCCGGCTCTGCCACCAACACACTGAAGTTATTGGTGGTATTCCCTTGTGACTGTGAGTCTCTCTGTCACTGGCAGCATTAACAGAGAGACTCACACCACATCAATCACCTAGAAAACATGAAGACCCAAAGTACAGTTTCTTCTGTCTTCACTCCATCAGAGAGCCGGAAAAAATCATCAAGTAGAACCACTGTTAAGTCCGGGGCCATCTGCTGTAGTTCAAATTCATTGGCTATGCCTTTTATTGGGGGAAGGGTTCAAACTCCAGGGTATCTTAGGAACTTTATACAAACCTGTAGTCACTCAGAGTTCTCAGGTTCTTCATTCCACTTTGGGTCCAAGGGTCTCCTCCCAACCTAGATACATAAGAGGCAACCCTTGATGGCAGGACGGTGGGGCTTGTACTCTTCCCAACATGGGCAAACCATAAGTCCATTGCTGCGTCCAGGTGTTCATCTTCTCCTGTTTGGCTCTTGCAGTAGTAGAGATTTTGGGATCATTTGCCAGAGTTTACCAGTCAGGGGGTGTGGTGGTGTGAATAAGAATGGCCCCATCGGCTCATATATTTGAATGCTTGGTCACCAGGGAGTGGCACTACTTGAGAAGGATTAGGAGGTGTGGTCTTGTTGGGGTAGGTGTGGCCTTGTTGGAGAAAATGTGTCTCTAGGTGTGGGCTTTGAGGTTTCAAAAGCCCAAACCGGCCTCAGTGGCTCTGTCTTCCTGCTGCCTGAGGATCCAGATGTAGAACTCTCAGCTACCGCTCCAGCACCATGTCTGCCTGTGTGCCGCCATGCTCCCCACAGTGATGAAAATGGACCAAACCTCCAAAACTGTAAGCAAAACCCAATTCTATGCTTTCCTTTGTAATAGTTCTTGTGATCGTGGTGTCTCTTCACCAGCAATAGAACACTGACTAAGGCAGGAAGTTCCACCAAATTCCCACGGAGCCAAATCAGCAACTTCCCTTTAAAGTACCAGGCAAGGCAGACTGCAGGCTCCATCATGATTCTCTCCCAAGGAGCCGCCAGTCAGTGATGGGTGGACAGATGTTGATGTAGTAAATGTTTTTGGTGGGGAGTTCTGAAGGATTCTCCATTTACCACACTGCCTATCAACACAGGCTTCCTTGTCTCCCCTCTCCAGCCCCCTGTTCTTACAGGAATCACCTTCCAAGAGATCTACACGAACTCCATTCATGTCTGTCTTTGGGGAGAACCCAGGCAGAACGCCAAGCTAGGGGTGCTGAGCTCAGGTTGTCCTGCCATCAACCCCCACCCCTCCACGATGGGCATGTCTGTCTGGAGAGCTGCTGTGAACCATTGTGCAAGGGCGGTTTGCCTCAGAGATCAAAGAAGCCTCTGCATTCGGGAAAAATATTGGGTCACATAGCATGTCATTTCAGAATGGCTCTCAAGTACAGCATTTCCTGAGCTCTGCAATTACAGCCGCTTTCTGTGTTCAGTTTAAATGACCGTGTAAGCAGCTATTTACGCTCTGGCTCCGGGCACCACTCAAGGGCTCCTTCTAAATATATCATGGCAAACTCATAACCCTAGGCTGCCCGAATGCCTAAGCGCGAGGGGTGCCACCGTGTTCGCGGATGAGTGCTTTCACATAAAGCCCCGCCTGCCTGGTGCACCATTGAAAGCCATATAGCCCTGCCTCTGCTTTTCCCTTCTCCCTGCCCTGGTATAGAAGCCACAAGGAATTCCCACAGAGCAGGGAAAGCCACAGACCTTTGAGAGTCATTGTTAGGCTGGCTTCAGGGGCCAGAACTCTGCGGAATTTAACAACAGTCCCGCTTCTCAAAACATGTGCCCAATAAATGTCTGTCAGACCCCAAGCCCATATTCATGGATTACTCAACCTCTCTCCCTTCCCTCCCCCCCTCCCTGCTTCTCTCTTCTTTCTCTCCCTCCCATCCCCTCTGAAAAAAGTGTATCATTGCTTGTGATGGGCAGAGACTGGACTCGCCATCTATGTCCATGGATGGATGTAGGCGGGTGAAGTCCATTAGACCCACCTATGGAACACTCTGTGGCCTTTTAAAAGCTGTTCTTTATGCTCTGGGACGGAAGTGCCTCCGAGACATATTAAGTGAAGAAAGCAACATGCTGAAGAGAGTGTGCGGTGTGTTATCCTCGCTTGTGAGATCAGAAAAATGTTAGACATGCACAGAGTATGTCTGAAGCCTAAACAAGAATCTTAGCAGAGTCTGCCTGCAGGGGAGGGAAGTGGAGCATAGGGACCCACAGTGAGAAGGGAACTGTGTTTGGGGTGCTTGGCTCACTGGATGTGGATGTATCACAGGATGCACACACACTGATAGAAAGAAAGTAAATGGACCTGGGGGCGGGGGAGGGGGGAGATAGTTCAGAGGTCAAAGCAAGCCAAATTCAGATCCCCAGCATCCCTGCAGATGCCAGGTGGGCGTGGCAGCCCACCCATGATCCCACCACTTGGGTAGTCCTGGAAGGAAGCTGGCTAGCTAGACTAGTGGGACCAGTGAGCTCTGGATTCAGGAGAGAGACCCTACCTCAAAATTTAAGGAGAAGAGTGATTGAGGAGGACACCGACATCAGCCTTTGGCCTCCACTCATGTACATATGTGTGCCTGAGTACATGCAAACACTGTCCTGGTTGGACTTCTGTCAACTTGACACAATCTAGAGACACTTGAAAAGAGGAACCTGAGTTGAGAAAATGCCTCCATCAGATTGCCTATAGGCAAGTCTGTAGGGCATTTTCTTCATTAATGATTGATATGGAAGGCTCCAATTCTCCGGGGATGGTGCCACCCCTGGACAGGTAGTACTGGGTGATATAAGAAAGCAGGCTGAGCAAACAGTAAACAACCTTCCTCCATGGCTTCTGCTTCAGTTCCTGCCTCCAGGTTCCTGCATTGAGTTCCCAAGGACATTGACTTCCCCTCAGTGATGGACTGTTAACTGGAAGTGTAAGATGAAATAATCCTTTCCTCCCCAAGTTACTTTTCGTCATGGTCTTTATCACAGTAACAGAAACCCTAACTAAGACAAACACGCATGAACACATTTGCACACCACAGACACATACACATGCCAAAACTAAAAAGAAAGCAAGACCTATTTTCTGGTATGAATGCACTCACCATTGTGTGCATTTGTACGGGAGGATTTAAAGTCTGTGTGTCTCCCCACCCAGGCTTGGTTCAGAGCACACACAGACACACTGCTCCTAAATAAGTTGAGTGTAGCCTGCACCTTTTCAAAAACAGACTGCCAAGCCTACCTCCTTGGGGCAGAAACAGCAATAGAAACAAAAAGTTATTCCAAGAGATTGGGAGGAGTGGCAGGTACCAGTTACCCAGGACACTGAGCCCAGGCATTGGAAGCTACACTAGGCCACATAGCAAGACAGAGAGAGAAGGGAGAGGGGAGGGGGAGAAGGAGGAGAGGTCAAGGGAGAATAAAGGAAAGGGCTGGAGGAGAATGGAACACCACGTGTCAGAATAGCATCGGAGCCCCACTTCCACACGCTGTAGAGAGACTTTGGTCACTACTAACTGCATGTGTGACTTTGGTCCCACATTACAGTAGAGCTGAAAGTTTACTGTGGCCTAGTGATGTCCTGACTGGAACATGAGATGCCCCAGCACAATATCTGTTTGCAGTGGTCCTGTACAAACAGACCTATTTGCACTGCCTACAGCACAGACAATTATATATCATATATAGCACCCAATAATGGCCAATTAAGAACCATGTGGCTAGCTGGGTGGTGGAGGCACATACCTTTAATCCCAGCAGTCGGGAGGCAGAGGCAGGGGATCTCTGTGAGTTTGAGGACAGCCTGGTCTACAGAGCTAGTTTTCAGGACAGCAAAGGCTACACAGAGAAACCCCTGTCTTGGAGGGGGAAAGAGAACCATGTGGCTGTAACTGTCTTAGCCTCTTTCCCTGTTGCTGTGATAAAACTCTCTGACCAAAGCAACTTAAAGGAGAAAGGGTTTATCTTAGCTCATAGTTCAAAGTACAGTGCACCACAGCAGAGAAGTCAGTGTGGTAGGACCTTGAGGTAGCGGGTCACATTGGGTCCATGCTCAGGGAACAGGGAGTGGGGCTGTAACGGTGGCTCCATGGTTAAGGGCACTCGCTGCCTTCTGCAGAGGGCCAGAGTTTGATTCCCAGCACGCACACAGTGGCTCACAACTGTCTGTAACTCCAGGTCCAAGGAATCGAATGCCCTCTTCTGGTCTCTTCTTCAGGCACTCCACCGCATGTAGTACACATAGTAAACTTAGGCACACACACATACACATAAAATCCAATAAATAAGTATTTGTAAAAAGAAACAAAATGATGAATGCGAACTATTGCTTAGCTCCTTTTCTCAGTTTTTTTTTTTTCAATCCAGAATTCCCTACCCAGAGAATAGTCCCATCTACCTACGATTAAGACGGATTGTTCAACATTAATTAGTGTAATCCCAACAATCCCCCACAAGTACACCCAGAGGCCATTCTCTGGGGTGATCTTCATCCCGTCAAGTTGACCATTAACACTAACAATGTCACAGAACTGATTTACATATTCACTATTCTGTATTTCATTGGTAGGTTAGAGTGTATTTCTATGTCTAAAAAAATCCTGTTCGCCCTGAGAGTGTGCTGCCTTGCCAGCCTCAGACATTTCCCATTTTACACGTCTCTCAATTGCATCACAAATGGCTGATCCATATCATCTAGACCATGAAAGAACATTTTATGATGCTCATAAGCTACAATATCTGAAGATGCTTTCTCTGAGTACAGGTCCCTCATACGTGTGGTTTATGTGCATCAGATGTCTTTCTCTATTGCTGTCTGTAATAGTGCTTTGATACAGAGAATCTCACTGAAGCAGACACCCACTTATTCAGTGCTGGCCGGCAAGCTCTCAGGAACCTCAATTCTAAGGTCGCAGGTTACCCATAACCATGCCTGGCTTTTGATGCAGATGCTGAAGATTTATAGAGCAAGCACTCTTAGCCATCTCCCAGGCCTGTGCCCCACCTTTAAGTGACAAATGATAACATTTGCTGAGTATTTAGAATGTGCCTCACAACACTCTCAGCTCTGGGGGTCAACAGCAAGATCCTTTAAAAAAAAAAATGCCCTTGATGGGGATTAGCTCAGTGGTGGAGCGTTTGCCTGGTGTGTGTGAAGCTCTGGGTTCAGAGAAAAATCCCTGGCCTCTCAAGACTTGCCCTGGGTTGGGAAGGAAAGAAGGAAAGAAGATAAGTTAACCAGCTGACATTGTGGTAAGTTGAGACGGATAGTCACGGGAATACACAGCAGGAAACATAAACAGGAGGGTGGGGGGATAGACTTCCATTTTAAGGTGGGCATGCAAGTCCTAAGGAGGCAAAATACCTGGAGATAAAGGCAGGGTTTGCACAGGTGCCAAGCCCTCTGAGGCTCCAGAGGGTCCACTTCACAGGGATAGACCCCCTCCCCCTACTACACACACTGGATGCATTTAAAAGGGATTGGGAGCCTGGGAACTCCCCAGAACCTGGTTTTCTATGAACTCAAGTGAGTCAGCTCCATTCCATGAGCCAAGTGGAGCCCCAAACCAGAGACCAGGTCCAGTTACTCACCAAGGCAGTCCGAAGACATAGAAGCCCCCATGGACCTTGTTCCAACCTCAGATTCAGATTTGGAGGAACTAGGCCTGAGGAACCAACACAAAAAATAAATGTTCCAAGAGTGCTGCCTCCTAACTACCCCTGTATGGAGACTAGCTAAGCCTGTATTGAGACTAACTACCCTTGTATGGAGACTAACTACCCTTGTATGGAGACTAACTACCCCTGTATGGAGACTAGCTACTCCTGTGTGGAGACTAACTACCCCTTTATAGCAACTAACTGCCCCTGTGTGAAGACTGCCTACCTCTGTATGGAGACTTGCCTTGCATGCCTTCAGAGCACTCCACCTGCAAAATGCTCCACAGAGAGAAGGGGCTTAAGGGGACACCTCAGAGCTTCACCAGAGGTCCTAGAAGGCCTCTGAGAGCAAACCTACCTGCCTCTGCTCGACTGGGTGTTTCCCAAAGTCCCCTGAGAAAGGCTGCTGTTGCTAATATGCTGGACACACGTGTCTGTGGACCCTCTTGAGGATTCAGTAGAGTCATTCTTGGGGAATTTATCTTATGAATCCCAGCAAGTTGTTGCTGTTGCTCTCTGTTATTTTCCTGGTAAGAGTCTAGGTCAAGACCATTATGCACATGTACACACACTCGTGTTCACATTACACACACACACACACACACACACACACACACACACACACACGGGGCAGGGGGCCTAGAACCCTAAAGAACAGGAGAGCTGTTTCCACTTGAAGGTGATGGATGTGTGTATCTGCAAGTGATGAGCAGGCATGTAGACAAGGGACATATCCTTTCCCTGAGGTAAGCAGCTATGGGGAATGTCTTAGTTTCTTTACCTATTACCATTGTAAAATACTCTGCCAAAAGCAATTTAAAGAAGAAAGGGCTTTGTAGGTTTTTTTGTTTGTTTGTTTGTTTTTAAAGATTTATTTATTTATTATGTATACAGTGTTCTGCCTGCATGTATCCCTGCAGGCCCAAAGAGGGAACCAGATCGCATTACAGATGGTTTTCAGCCACCATGTGGTTGCTGGGAATTGAACTCAGGACCTTTGGAAGAACAGCCAGTGCTCTTAACCTCTGAGCCATCTCTCCAGCCCAGTTTTTTAACTCTTATCCTCTTTGGGGCCCACCACCCAGCTCCTAAATAAAAACATGGAGACTTATTCTTTCTTATGAATGCCTGGCCTTAGCTTGGCTTGTTTCTAGCCAGCTTTTCTAACTTTAATTATCTCGTCTACCTTTTATCTTTCTCTGTTCTACAGCCTTTCTTTCCTTCTTACTTCATGGCTGGTTATGTGGCTGTGTGGCTGGATGGCTGTGTGACTGGGTGGCTGTGTGGCTGTGTGGCTGTGTGACTGGGTGGCTGGGTGGCTGTGTGGCTGACTATGTGGCTAGGTGGCTGTGTGTGACTGTGTGGCTGGATGGCTGGATGGCTGGGTGGCTGGGTGGCTAGCCCCTGGCATAATCTCTCTTTCTCCTTTTTTGCTTCCCCTTCCTCTCTTTTTCTCCTTCTGTTCATTCTCTCTGCCCACCAACCCCCTCTACTTCTCTCTCCTGCCTCACTATTGGCCGTTCAGCTCTTTATTAGACCAATTAGGTGTTTTAGGCAGGCACACTAAAACAGCTTCACAGAGTTAAACAAATGCAACATAAAAGAATGCAACACATCTTTGCATCATTAAACAAATATTCCACAGCATAAACAAATGTAACACATCTTAAACTAATATTCCACAACAGGGTTTATTCTGGCTCATAGTTCCAAGATACTGTCTGTCAAGGAGGCAGGAACTTAAAGGAGCTGGTCACATCACATCCACAGTCAGGAACAAAGAGGGAGGTGAATACCCGCAGCTACTCAGCTCCCTCCCTCTGCTTACACAATGTAGGGAATGTCACACCCACAGAGGGAGGCCATCCCCACCTCCACACAACCAAGACAATCGCCCACAGGCATGCCCAGAGGCCCCTTTCCCAGGTGCTTCTGTCCAATGGACAATTAACATTAAGCTTCCCAGAGCATGTATTTGGTGTAAGGAAGCCACCACACTGTTTCCTTTCGCCTAAGAGTGGGGGAGAAACTGGAAGACCTCTGAAAACTGACTCCTGAAAAACCCTGCTTGTGGTCACCAAGTGCCTAGCAGAAAGGAGTGCTGGTGTTGTATATGAGCCTCCTAAGACACCTGAGAGAATATTCATAGCAACACTGTTCATAAGATCCCAAACTGGATGCAGCCCAAGTACCCATCCAAGGGAGGATATATAAATAACACACTCATACAGTGGTGCAAAGCAAAAGAGAAGACAGAGGGGTTGGGGAGAAGCCTTGGTCTATTAAGTGCTCACCACACAAGCATGAATCCCATCTCCAGCAAAAGCTGGGTGTGGTGCTCTGGGTCTGCAATCCCAGCACTAGCAGGGCAGAGACAGATGGATGCCTAGAATCCACTCACCAGCCAATCTAGCTGTGCCGGTGAGCTCCAGGTTCAGTGACAGACCTTGTCTCAAAAAAATAAGGCAGACAGCTAAAAAGGAAGATGCCCGATGCTGACTTTTAGCCTCCATATATACCCCTATAAATACACACACAGAAACATGTATGTGCACAAACATGTACACACACACACACACACACACACACACACACACACACACACTCACACACTCACACATACACAAATAAGTCACCAAGTTGACAGTGGGATCATAAGAGCAGGGAGACCCCAACTGCCGTTCTTGTACACACACCCCTTTCAGCCCACTGTTAACACAGCCACTAGAGAAAGCTTTTCCAACCACATATCTGCTTTGGCCATGCCCATGCTGGACACTTGAGAATCTCTTCTTTGTCCTCAACATGACATTTACAGCTTCCCTCCCTCCCCATTTCCCCAGCCTACTCCCATTCAGGGCCCCTCGAGGCATGAGCACTCTTTTCCACACGCCCCCTACAAAGCCGTGTTTTTCTACACAGGGATTAACCTTTGCAACGGCCTGGTACTTCCAGCTTCCTCACCTCCTCCAAAAGCCCTGGGAGTGTTCACCGCACTGCCAAGCAACAGCTCATTTAAGTCCCCTTCTCTCCTACCAGACCACACCCCAGGGGGCAGGGGCTGGGTCTGTCTTGCCCAGCATCATGGCTTCGGTCCCAGCACGTGATCAGGAGATACCCCACAGCATGTGTTAATGGAATGGCATGCCCCTTTGTTCTAAAACATTGATGTCCTCCCATGTTCTTGCATTTCACAAAATCCACCCACTCCTCTGCTTCTACATCTGTAAAACCTTCCCCTGAAGCCCATAGACAGGGCACCAGGAAGGGCACCCAGGAGGATGCCCATCTTCCTCTCTCCCTCCAGATTTATCCTGAGGGCAGAACCACACCTTTCCCCAGATTCCCCTGAGATGGAGCTATGGCTGTAGTCATGGGCTGCTTCCGAAGACACCTTCCCAAGGACCCCTCTGTGTGCCTCCCTCTCCCACCTTCTATCTATATCTTCTGGGGTCATCTCCCAATTAAATGACTTACCCCCAGGTCCTTGCCAAAAGGACCACTTCCTGGGCTCTGTCTTCCAAGAGGTTGAGTGGCTGTCAGAAAACTGAATTTGGACCAATCTTACTAGAATGTTCTCTGTAGAATCCACAGGGTAATATCACTAAGTACAGAGTCCAGAGAGGGAAAAAGAGTGTTGTGCCTACCAGACAGAGAAACAGCCAGGATTTCAGGATCAAAGGAAAGTATGAAGCAAGCAAAATAAATAAATAAATAAATAAGAGAAGAAGAAGAAGAAGAAGAAGAAGAAGAAGAAGAAGAAGAAGAAGAAGAAGAAGAAGAAGAAGAAGAAGAAGAAGAAGAAATTGAGGTTAGATTTAGCAATGGAAAGCTGAGTAACAAACCAAGAGAGCCAATGGTTGCCCATGTGTAATAGATGCTGGAAGAGGTGAGGAAGGATCCTCACTGCAAGGACCAGACAGAGTGGGCTCCGCTGACACCATGATTTGAAGCTGTGCCTCCGGAACTGTGTGGTCCATTTCTGCTTTCCAAAGCTACCTAGGTTGTGGTAATGGTTACAGCCTCCTAGGACATGAATACAATATAGCCTTGTTTTTATAGCCTGCAATAATACTTATTTTCATGTAGCTACCAGGGCTTTGTGGAGTAGCTTGTTATTGTTACTATTTTCGGGGGTGGGTGGTGGGGTGGGTGGTGACCAGGGTCAGAGAGTCTGGGCGGTTAATGGATAAGTAACAAAGGTGGCAGTCAGCACAAGGGTCAGGCCTGATCTTCAGGTCTCATTGTCATTAGCTCACTGAGGGTTATTGATCTGCAATTTCCCAGGCACTCTCTAGGCATTTAAGATAAAGGAATGAGATGGTTAGTTTTAAATGTCAGCTTGACACATCGTCAAATCACCTGGGAAGAGTCTCAGTGTGGGAGTGTCTAGCTCAGGTTAGCCTGCGGGCACGTCTAAGGGAACTGACTTGATTACATTAATTCATGTGGGAGGACCCAGCTATCTTAAAAGGGTGTGACACCTTTCTCTGGATTTGCATCCAGGACTGTACAAACGAGAAGGTGAGCTGAGTTGTAGCTCACGTGCATCAGCTCTCTTTGCTCTCGACTGTGGGTGTGACTGCCTGCTTCAAGTTCCTGCCTTGATTTCCACACAATGATGGATGATAACCCCGAATTCTAAGACGGATAAGGCCTTTCTCTCTTGAAGTTGTTTCTTGTCAGGGTGTTTTACCACAGCAACAGGAAAAGAAAGGAAAGCAAAGATCCCTACCACAGGAGTTTACCTTCCCGCAGGGAGGCAGCCTAATGAGTAATCCTGTTCCCGTTGCTTAGCAGGCTAGACAGAGTTAGAGGCTATGAAGAAAGACTGGACAGGGGAGGGAAGGGTGAGTGAGCCCGGGCTCAGTTTGGAGTATTGAACAGAGGCGGCGGGAGCCTCAGGAAAATTGAGGCCTCTGCAGAGATGTGGGAATGGAGAGGGTGAGTCTCGTGGATGTCTCAGAGCCAAGTGTCCCAGGCATAGGGAACAGCCTGGGTATGACAGTAGGAAACCCAAGACATAACAAAAGGGATGATGAAATGGAGACAGGCCTGTCTCTAAGCATCAAGACCAGACTTCACGCTGTGTTCCAAAGAATCCTCTAGACTGTACAGAGGAGCTTCCAAGGCCATGACACAGCTTCACGCCACCTTCTCCATTCCCAGGCAGATTGTTAGATCTCAGTTCTCGTCAGCTTCGTCTCTTGAGGCTCTAGCTGAATTTCATCTAAAGAATTCCAGAGCTGGGAAAAAGGCCTGGGGTGAACGGCAGGACAGCTATTCCGTGCAAGATAAAGAGCCTACCAGGCAACGGTACAAATGAGGTCGAATGCCCTGTGCTAAATGTTAAGAAGCCAGACCCAAATGGCTGCATTCTGGTTTCAGTCCTATAACATTCTAGAAGGAACAAATGTATGGAGACAGAAAACAGATGCAGGCTGCCAGCAGCCGCAAAAGGAACTGTTGCCCATGCTGTCCACTGAGCCTGCCCGGGGATGCTCCATAAATTTGACCTCCCACTCCCCCAGACGCTTGTAGATGCTGCTTGAGTAATCATCTTTCATTCTGAGGTCACTATGAACTCTGACAAAAGGAAACAAAAGACAACTGCCCCGGGTGTGAAGAGCAAGAAGAGGATGTCACTCCGCCCATTCTGCACACAGGGCCAGCGGTAGTGACTTTGACTCCTTTTCTAGCCCCCTAGTTTCCACTCATACAGTTCTCACTAGACTTCAGTGGAGGACCAGAAACTCCACCAGGTCGTAGTTCCCAGAACCGCAAGAGATGCTATTAAAAATAAGATAATGAAACCTTGTGTCTTGAGCCTCTAGTTTGAGGAATAATTTGCTACACAGTAACAGATAATGAGAACGCTGGGAACAGAGCCTGAGGCAATGGCCGCAGTCTGTGTCTGCTCACTGTGCTCTGGACCAGCTGCCTCTCTTTGTTCTGCCTTGCTCCTGGCTTAGGCAGTGGGGAGCCTTCACACACAGCCTACTGGAGGAAACTCCATGCATCCCACCCTAGAGCAACAGGAGTCAGCTCTTCTCTGGATGCCAGGTGCTAAAGTTATACCGGGCACAAAGTAGGTGCTCAAAAATCCACCGGGCAGGTGGAGGCACAGCTCCCAGGCTCATTCCAGAAGCTGGTGTATCAGCAGTGATCACTCTTTACAGAGGAGACCACAATAAGCTAATAATGAGGAGGTTTCGGGAAGAAAATGAGCAGGGCTCTGTGAGGGAGGGCTGTATGTGCAAAGGACAAGGAGGCCCTCTGAAGAGGTGACATCTGAACTGAGACTGAACTTGATAAAGGTGCCAGTTTGGGGCAGGTAAGATGTGTGTTCTTCACAGAGGAATGCCAAAGGAAAGAGCCACAGGCTGTGAGTACATGCACGCACATGCATGCACACATAGGTACATATGTATGTACATACATGCACACACATACATACACATTCACACACATGCTTGCATATGCACACACATACATAACTTTAAAATATAAAAGGAAGGTTCCGGGTTAACATAAACTTCCCTTATTCTTGAGCAGGGCAAGTAACAATAAGCATCAGTATGGGAGGACAAAGAACAGAGAGTTTTGTCAGGGGCTCAGCTCTGTCACCGTGGGCGGTCTTTTCTATGTGGGCCTCTGTCCTTCTTGGTATAGGAAGGAATTGGGCTGGCATTAGAGGGATCCTTGTGGCTCACACTGGCCTGGGAGGGCAGGTTGTGAGCATCTCTTCCTAATACCCTGGATTCAACAGCGTCTCATGGGGTGATGGATGTTGGCCAAGCAGGGGAAAACACTACGGATGATTTCTTTCCCTTTGAGAGCTAGCTTAGTGCTTACCAACATGTCACTGGCCTGAACTGATTCACACAGTCTTCTGCTGAAGTTTCCTGTGTCGGGGAAAAGTTTGTACAAACCCTTAGAGGCCTAGACCTGAGCATCTCAGAATTGTCCTTAAAAGCATCTATCGGGGCTGGTGAGATGGCTCAGTGGTTAAGAGCACCTGCTGCTCTCGGAGAGGACTTGGCTTGAGTTCCCAGCACCCACGTCAGGCAGTTAGCAATCATCTGTAACTCCAGCTGCAGAGGGATCCGCCCCCTCTGGCCTCCATGGGACCTACACCCATGTGCTCAGACACACCTCATACATGTGATTAAAATAATTTTGAAAGAAAAAAGTTTTGAAGCACTTCTCGGGGACCAGTGAGGTGACACTGTGGGTAAAGGTACTTGCCACTAACACTGATGACCTGAGTTTGATCCCCCAGGGCCCACATGGAGGAAGGAGAGAACAGACTCCCAAACATTGTCCTCCGATCCCCGCATTCATGCAGTGGCATGTGCTCACACCTCCATAAATAAATAATGGTTATAACAATATTGAAGGCGCCTAGGATAGGCATGGTGGCTCCCACCTTGGGAGGCTGAGGTAGGAGAATTGACATGAGTTTGAGGCCAGCCTGGGCTACACAGTGAGTTCTAGGCCTGCCTAGGCTACCTTTTAAAAAGTAGCAACAGCAAAAGCACTGGCTGTACTTTTAAATTTACAATCAGTATGTATGGATCTGCTTCCTGTTTATTCACACTTTAAATTTTAATAAAAAAAAAAATTTACAGTTGTATTGTCCTAGCTTCACGAAGATGATGTATGTTGTTGATTCTGAAGGGCCTTTTATACCTTCATATCACACACACACACACACACACACACACACACACACACACACACACACACACACACACACCCCTTTTCCTCCGTTCCCTGGTATCCTGTAGACAGGGTTAGTATCCTCAGTCCCTGCAGAGGGAAAGCCTCCCCATCCACTCTCTCCTCCCTTCCTCTTACCCCTTCTAACCCATGGCCCTCTGCCTTGGAACTAGGATAGGCATGGGGTGACCAACGCTCAGCTGCTTTGAGAGGCCCTGAGGCAGTGGAGCCCAGGCCAAGCACAGGACATTTCCTACTTCATATGACAGCATCTGGCTCCTTACTGCCCCTGGGTGTTTCCAGTAGCTATGGGTCCAGGAGACAGAAGAGAGGAATTCCTTTGCTCCTTCTCTTCTGGAAGCACGTAGCTTAGCTTGTCACCCCGAGGCTTCATCTGGAGATCTGATTTCTACGTCCCAGACTTGGGCCACCGTGGACTTCCTGTCTGACTGGGGACACAGGCCTGTGCTACGTCTGTGTCTCCTTTCCTGCCACCGGCTGCTGCTTACCTCACTGCTAAGGATGGCTGGGTGGATGTGGAAGGCCAGCTTACAAGCAGCCAATAGTACCTGAAAGCACAGCACAGGTACAAGGGCTGTCACACTGAGAAGGACAGATCCAGCTTCTGAAGGGTGACAGGCCCTTGTGTGTTAGAACATTCATCGGGAAAAATTCCAGAAGAAAATTTAGAAAACAACACCACGTCCCAAAGGATCCCGGAGAGCTTTGTGGAAGACAGGAGGCAGAATACAACCAGAATCAGCATATCGAGAAGGGGAGAGTCTGAAAGTCGAGGGGACCCTGTCCTGGCTTCTCCTGATTTCCCCAAAGCAGCACTTGCTCCGAGTATCTACTGCCTCAATCTGCCCGGACCCTCAGCCCTCAGCCATTGTCCCCCTTCCATTCCAGCAATATTCCATATGCCGTGACATCGGCAGGCTCAGCATTGATAAATCCAGGGACTGCTTTTCAAGGCTACCACACCATCTGCTTATCCTGTTTGGGGCTACCTCCACTTCCTTTGGCTTCAAACTCGCTACTTCCGCCGCAGTCTTGGTTTGGGTTCACCTAAGGCAAGAGCTTGCACGCAGGCGTCTTACATGGAAGCAGATCCAAACAGAGGTGAGAGACAGGGAAAGTGGAATCCAGGAAAAGTGTGTGACTGGGCTGGGTACTCCTAGGGGTCCTGGGCCTTGGTACTTCGGGGACCCTCTGAGGAACTGTAGAATAAGTTGGGGTCCAAACCTGAGTAAAGCAGAGAAAGTGAGTTAGGCACCGGCATTAATTTCTTTGCTTCTTGACTGGGTATGCGTGTAACCAGCTGCCTCACATTCCTGCCACCATGGTTTTCCTGACACGAAGGATTGTATTCCCAAACTGAGTCAAAACAAACCTTTTGCCCAGCAGTGGTGGCACACACCTTTAATCCCAGCACTCGAGAGGCAGAGGCAGGCGGATCTCTGTGAGTTCAAGACCAGCCTGGTCTACAAAGCGAGTTCTACAACAGCTAAGGCTACACAGAGAAACCCTGTCTGGAAAAAGCAAAGACAAAACAAACAAACAAACAAAAACCTTTCTGTGAGGGTAAGTTGTTTTTGTTTTTTTTTTAAGATTTATTTATTTATTATGTATACATAGGAGGGTGCCAGATCTCATTACAGATGGCTGTGAGCCACCATGTGGTTGCTGGGAATTGAACTCAGGACCTCTGGAAGAGCAGTCGGTGCTCTTAACCTCTGAGCCATGTCTCCAGCCCCCAAGGGTAAGTTTTAACTGTCCACTTGACACAACCTCAAATATCACCTGAGAGCTTCAGTTGAGGAGTAATTTAGATCAAGCTGACCTGTGGGCTTGTGTGTGGGAGATTGTCTTGGTTAATTGATGTAGGGCAGCATTCCCTAGGCAAAGGGGTCCTGGAAAGTGTAAGAAAGGAGAAAACAGGCGAGCAATCATGCATCTAGTTTCTGTCTGCTCTGCACTCCGGGATGAAGAGTTCCTGCCTTGACATGCGCTCAGGGATGGAGTGCAGTCTAGAGTGATTGGGTGGACAACCACCACCACCACCACCACCACCACCACCACCACCACCACCACCCACCCCCCCCCACACACACACATGTTGCCTTTCATCGGGATATTTTATCACAGCAACAGAAATGACACTAGAACTCCTTCCTTCCTTAAGTCGCTTTTCTCATCCATGATGTCACCTCCCGTTCACAGAGGGCCACCTTCCAGGAGCATTAACTCCTGGAGCATAAATCACGGCAGCGGCAGCGCAGAGTTGCTTGATGTGGGAAGCCATCCCCAAGCATCGCGACCATCTGTACGGTGGCTGCAGTCAGGGGGTCAGGAGAAGACACGGAAGATACCAAAGTATCCACGAGATACAGCTACCGTGACAGCTGGCTGGGGGCCTCTCCTGCCCGTGTGGTAACCTCCCCACACACCCCACCCTCCCGAGGCTCCTTGGACCACCCGTCCCTCCTGCTGTAAACTGCCTGCTTGCCCATCTCCTTCTATATCCAGTGTTCTTACCTTGACCCCACCACTGTACCTCTCATTAGTCTTTCCTTCTCTCCTAAGCAACTTCTGGAAGACAGGAGTCAACACACCTTCAGTGACTGTGGATAACGTGGTATCTAGTATGCAGCAGAAGCTTAAGAACAGTATGCATAGTTCCTCTCCCCTTCCCCATAAAAACCCCACTGGTGTACATTGTGGAATGCATCTTTCATGCCCTAAAGACCCAGTGTGAAAGTTGCTTGCTAAGCTTCTGCTATCCTTGCTCCCTGGAAAACGCAGAGGCATTGGGGTGCTGACCCTGCCACTTTTCCTCTTGGTGATGGCAACCTGGCAGATGGTGGTCCCCCCTATCTGAAGCTCTAAGTTCTGAAAGCCACCTGCTCCAGAACCACCTCCTTAACCTTCGAAACTCACAAACCTCGGGCACACGCAATCCCACCTGTCTTCTATTCGAGTCCAGGCTTGATGGAATCCTCTGCCATGACACCCAGTTAATTACTCCCTCATCCAGGCCTTGAAACCTTCATTCGGGATGTTCTCCATGGATTTACCTGTTCTGGGTACTTTGTATAAATGAAATCATGTGACATTCATCCTTTGGTGTCTGCTTTCTTCCACTGGACATTTTTCAAGGCTCATCTCCATCAGCATGTATCAGCATCTCATTCATTTGCACAAGTTTTATTTCATCTATGGGTGTGCCACAATTTGCGTTTATCCATTGGAAGATGAAAGGGAGGTCTGTAGCCCCAGAATTGGTGTAGGACACACCCAGACACCAAATTCTCAGCACAAAGGAGATTGATTGCCCAGGAAGGGCAAGTGGGGGCAGGGGTGGGGTGGGGACTGCAAAGGCAACCCCGGCAAGCAAGTGCAGCAAGAGTGAGGGATGCAAGAGGTGTTTCTGCAGGTGTGGGTTCTTAGGGGGAAAGAGGGATTCTGTGCTAGGTGAGTTGGTAAATCCGCATTGGACAGGTTAGCCAGTGAAGCCAAATAATGAATTTTGATTGTTGGACCTTGGTGTTTTGTCTCAGGAGCGAGTTGGTGTCCAAATAAGGGACTAGACCTTGGGGGCTAGCTTTAGGAGTGTAAGGGTTTTTAGCAAGGGAGAAGGAAAGGGATGAAAGGACAAAGTGTGTCTGCAGTGTTTGCCATGCTCATGCCTGTTAGAGCCCCTTCCAAAGACATTTGTGTTTCCCGCTTCAGCCACTGTGCATGGAACTGCCCTGAGCAGGACTGCACATCCAACGACCAGTTCCAGATGGCTTGAGTGCAACCTAGCAGTGCATCACTGGGTCCTCAGAGATCTTTGTTTAGCTTTCTTCTTCCTCTGGTGCTGGACGTTGAACCCGGGACCTCATGCGTGCTAGGCAAGCACTCCCCCTCCAAGTCTTTCTTTCGAACACCAGCTTTCTTCTTCTTCTTTTTTCTTCTTCTTCTTTTTTTTTTTCTGTTTTGTTTTGTTTTTTTGTTTTTTGAGACTGGGTTTCTCTGTGTAGCTTTGCGCCTTTCCTGGATCTTGCTCTGCAGGCCAGGCTGGCCTCAAACTCACAGAGATCCTCCTGCCTCTGCCTATGAGTGCTGGGATTAAAGGCGTGTGCCACCACTGCCTGGCATGAGTTTTCTTCTTTTTTAGATGCCAGTCACTCCGGTTGGTGTCAGGCACTTCCTCATTGTCCCTTGCATTTCTTTTGTGGTTCCTGATGCTGAATGTCTCGCCACACGCTTGGTGGCCATTTCTATTTCTTCCGTGGAGAAATGTCCGTTTGATTCCTTTATCCAAGCTCTTTAAGTTTCTTCTTTAGATAAGATTTGGCTAAGCTTCCCCCCCCCCCCAAGAAATCATGGCTCTGGTAACCAGGATTCTCCCAGCAGAGAGAGGGAGTCCCCAGGAAGGGACTGGGAGAGAGCAAGCACAAGGAGTGTGCTTCATTTCTGCTCCCAGCTTTCATGGGCTCACGTTTTTTCCTAGATAAGCATGAACTTCCCTGGCAGCCAGGCTTGGCTTGGAGACTGACTTCCTCTCTAGAAATTGGGAAAGTCCCACAGCACCCTCTTATTGGCCTGGAGGCAGGGGTGGCCTAGTACCCACCACCATGCTCCCCTTCTCCCTCTTTCTCCCCCCACCCTCGGTCGTGGGAGGGGCCATGTGTCCCAGAGACCTGGCCAGCTTCCAACCCTGCCCCAGCACTCTTTGAAGGCTGCCCATTTTCAGGCTGTTGGATCTGCCAAGGGCCAGGGGACAGCTGGACGGTAGGTGGTGATTCAGGGAGCCAACACATCTGGGCTATCGCCAACCCCAGGGTCAGGCTGGCTGGCCATGCTCGCTGGTCAGAAGCTGCAGCTTCAACTAATGGCTTGTCTTGAAAACTTATCCAGAGTTTGTTTTCTGCACGCAGCCTCCCTCCACACCCGGGAACCCACAGAGCACAGCCTGCCTGCTGTCCCCCCATTAAGCACCACAGGCTCTGCCTCTCGTGGCCCCACAAACGTCATGTGGATGGTGCACGAACTCCGTGAGCAGCGGAATGAGTCATGTGCCCGGTCACACACACATGTGCCCCGTCCCCAGCATGAACAGCTTCAGTCTTGGCTGCACACTGGAACAACCTGAGAAACTAAAAGGGGGCAGCAAAACAGTCCTACCCAAAGACCCTGACTGGATTACTCGGGTGTGCCGGCAGGGGCCCCAAGCACGGTGGGATTTTGAACGAGTTATCCAGGTGACACCAATGTGTATACAACAGGGCTTATCAAACCTGGGCCCACATCCAGATCCCCTTCTGCAGGCAAGCTTCTGAGTCACTGGGGCCACAGGAAGCTCTGGGGTGGCGCTTTTACCCAGAGGTGCCAGAGTGTCTCCAGAACAGGGTCAACGTGCTCTTCTAGGAAGAAGCTCTGAAACTCAAGGATGAGCAGGGACTGGGGAGAGAGGGGGCTGTTCCTAGGCGGGGGAGGATACCCTCTAAGATAGAGTGGCTGGAAGAGTCTGTGATGGGGCCACAAGAGGCAAACTCCACAACATCTAACTACCAGAGGTGAGGTATCCGGCTTTGGGGCTGTGAGGCAAGAAGTCAAGCCCGGGTCTCCTGCTCTGTTCACCAGGAACATTCTTTAAGAGGGCAGGAGTGGGGCCAGACAAGCCACCACCCTCTCTACTAGGAATAATCTTGCACCCCACCCCCATCCCTTAGGCTCCTGGCCTCCTCAGCCCCTCCACTGTGCTTCCCAGAGCAGCCAGAAAGACTGTTCCAAAGATCACGGGATCATGTCACTCCCTGGCTGAAATCTTCCCAGGAATTTCCAAGCCCATCAGCAAAAGAGTTCAAATTCTGCACCCAATCATAAAACCCTTCTGCAGTGGACAGGAGGCCTCCATATTCAGGACATGTTTTTTGGTGCCACAAAAGCAGGCCGACATGCATGCTCCCCTTCTCTGCTTTCGGCCAGCAGCTAAGCATGCGGCAAGTGCTAAGGCAGCCTTGTAGCTAGGAGACTCTGGGCTCTCTGGCCGTGCTGGTCTCAGGGCTCCTAGGGTGATTCTACTCAGCGAGCTACAAAGCTCCTACCCAATCTTCCCTGCCCAACAGTCAGCCTTATATAAACCGTCACAGGTACTAGCCAGCCTCCCCTGAAGAGTCCACAGTCCCAGTTTGTTATTCCAGGTAGGGAATAGACAAGAGTGCTGAGGCGCTGAGAGGCTGGGGAGAACATTATCCTGGGGGATGTTCCCTACTATTTGGTGCAAATGATTTAGCGAGGCAGGGTGCCAGGAGCAATGGATCAGAGCAGGGGGGAAGCTGGGCAGAGAAGAGGGGGCAGAGAGGGGACAGTTTCAGCTGTCGGTCTAGAAATGGCTGTGCCCCCAGTGCCTCGGCCATCTGCATGGACCCAAAGAGGCCAAAGTCTGATCCACAGCTCTGCTGCATGTGTGGGCAGAGTCACACCTCCCTCCCACACATGTCTGCGTCCTGATCTCTGGGACCTGTGACTAAGTCAGCTTATGTGGGGAAAGGGACCTGGCAGATGTGCATAAATGGAGGCTCCCAGATGGGGCGATGATCCAGGATTATGGAGGCTTGGCCAAGGTCATCTGAAGGCTGTGTGTCAGGGAGGGGAGGAGCAGAAACAGAGACTGTAGCCAGATGCAGAGACAGAGGCTAAGGGATGCAATGACTGAGCTGTGACTGGGGCCCTGAGGAGGAGTTGAACTGGCCTTCCGGAGCCTGGGGAGACTAGAGGGTAAACTCTCCCTGGACCCTTCAGAGTGACTGCAGCCTGCATCCACCTGACTCCTGTCTGGAGAGCCCCACCCCGGACTTCTGCACAGAGGCCACACCTCCCGGATCTTTAGTCAGGTGATCAATAGGAACTGAACACACCGTGGACTACTTCGGGAACCTCCAGCCTTCACCCCACCCCACCCTCACCTCTGGGACACCCTGGGAATGAGTCATGAGCTAGTCCTCAGAGCTTTCCTACCCTGTCTTCACTCCGCCACACTTCAGGAAGGGCTCCTCCGTGGCAGGGTGCCTGGCTTGGCTTGTGTGGGGGACCAGGACCTGGGAGCTGGCACCTTTGACCTAACTGTCTTCTCACTCCCTGTCAGCCGCAGATTCCAAGTCCAGGCTCTGCTGGTGTGACGGAACACTACCAGCTTTGGAATTTATAAACAACAGCTCATTTGGCTCATGCTTCTAGAGGCTGGGAAGTCCTAGGGCTCTGCCATCTGATGTGGGTCTCTACATTGGATTGGAACAGGGCAGAAGGGAGCTGGATTTTTTTTTTTAAATCAGGACCTTACTTCCACAGTAATGAATAATTTATCACTTCTTAGGGTCCCACCTGTCAGTATTGCTACAGGGCAACTTAATTTCAGCTTGAATTTAGAACAGGACATTCAAACCATAACATTGCCTTTATTTAAAACTGACCAGTCAGGAATGGTGTTACAGGGCTGTGATGTCAGCACTCAAAAGACTGAGACAGGAGGATGGTATGTTTGAAACTAGCCTGAACTACAGAATGAGTCTGTCTAAAACCAAAGAAACAAAAGTCTTATTCTGTTTCTGGGAAGACACACCATGACCAAGGCAACTTATAAAAGAAGCATTTCCCTGGGGGACTTGCTCACAGTTTCAGAGGGTTACTCCACCGCCACCATGGTGGGGAGTGTGGCGGCAGGCAGGCAGGCGTGGCACTGGGGCAGTGGCTAAGAGATTCCTTCTTGATCTGCAGGCAGCAGGCAGAGAGAGCAAAGCTGGGCCCCATGTTGCCTTTTGAAACGTCAACGCCCACCCCTAGTGACACAGCTCCTTCAACATGGCCACACCCCCTGGTTCTTCCTAAACGGTCCACCAACTGGGAACCAAACATCCAAATCTATGAGCCTATGAGGGCCACTCTCATTCAAAGCACCACACCACCTCAAGCCAAAAAAGGAATTCATATCATCAGAGTCGGACAAGGTCTTAGTGATGCTCTGCACAGTATGTATCTAAACTTGACAAAGTCCCCCGCCTGTGCTCCTTCAAGGCAGGATGGCATCCTAAGACAATGGTAACTGGCTTCTGCCCTCCTGCACAGGAGTCATTGAATATGGACTACCCAGGTGCCCCAGGGACCCAGCAAGTCCTGGGTATGAGCCATTAGCAGCAGAGCACACAGATCTTAGAAAAGGATGCTGATGGCCCTGGAAAAGAGGGATTTGGTATTCACTCGGACAATGAGCTCGACCCCACAGGCAATAACCCAGATATAACCCCCTCCCGGCAAACAGCTGCAGGAGCATCAGCCAGATGCCAGAAAAGGCACCCACCTGCTAATGTTGGGGTTTGTGATTGTCTAGAGACCAGGAAAAAGCTGTTATTTTCATCAGGAAAAAAAAATACAAGGGCTTGAGCCCGTACTTCCCACATCGAAGTTCTGTGGTAGCCAATGGGTGCCTCTTGGAGCACAGAGCTGAGGAAGGTGGCTGAGTCCCAGCCTGGGCATCGGGCCAGGCTGAACGGATCTCTAAACACTGGCATGCCCCTGCAGATGCAACACAGAGGGGGCCCCACCCCCACCATCTTCTTCCCACCCTTTTCCAACAACATTTTCATTCCTCGTATTTTCTCTCCTGGCATTTCTCTCCCCCTCCTCTCAACTCAAGAATGCCAACAGCCCATAAGCCCCTGGGGCATTGCTCAGCTCCAAGGATCTCAGGCACAAAGAAGAGTCTCATTGTGGCCTGAAGGAAAGGCTGGAGCCAAGGAGACAGATTTATATCCAGGGTGGCAAACTTTCCTTATAAAGGATCTGGCAGTGAGTATCCAGCCCCTCCAGGCCAAAGGGAAGGGTCTCCACCACCAACCACTAACCACCTCTGCCGCCGCAGTTCAAAACTAGCATTAAATGTAGCATGGACATGTGATCTGACTATTCTGATAAAACTTTATTAGACACGAACAGGCAGGGGACCCGATTTGACTTGTGGGTTAAATAGTTTGTAGCCTTGTGGTTTACATGTCCACAGAAGATGATTTAAGGTGGAAGGATGATACATAGATTTCAATTCTCTTGCCAACTCAGACTGCTCCCCAAGTGACTTCCTGGATGGCTGTGTTAAAAAGGATTCCAGGGAAGGTGCCATCACTGATGAACACCCTGTGTAGTTGACCATAGAAAGGACCGGGGCAGCATCAGGACCTCACTCAAGTCAACCACTGGACTAACCCTCACATTCTGAGCAAACAGCTGCATCCCAGAGAGGGTGACTTGCCCACGGCCACACACTGTGTCAGGGACACCTCCACAGCAGGTGGGAAGCTGCATTTGTCTTTTTGCCTCATCAGTACACATGGACGCTCAACCAGTTGGCCTGGCCAGGCGGTACTAAGGTTTCTGCTCTGCCGCCTTGAGAGCAAAGACACCAGAGCCCTCGCCAGCTCTTGATTTGCAAGAACTGATGTTTAGAAGCATTCGTGCCTGTGAAAAGTGTCTGCCTCTGACATCTGAAAAGTGAAGGAGCCGAGTTGTGGGGAGGCAGTTTGCTATTTGCTGGGGGCTGGGGAAGTGGCCCCATCACCGCCAGGCTCCCCTTTATACCAGGAACTGTTTCTCGAGCATGAGTTCCACAGGTGAAAGCTGATCTCAGGCACAGAGAACATTCCAGTGTGTCAGGCTCTGGCTTACCTCCTCACCGTCTCTATTTCTGAAGAGCCTAAAAGTTTTAACTATCCCGGATAACTGCCAGGCTCTTTTATTAGGGCCAGTAAATAAGCAACTGTAGCAAGAAATTCTCAGCAGGATTCAGGTGGGAGTTTCAGATGAAACATTTAGAATCCACAGTTCTGGAAACAAAATCTTTTTTGTTAATGTGTCAATCAATCCAGGCCATGTAGTGAGAGCCCTGAAGCCTTTGGGGCTGCAGTGTGCCTCACTGGGTAAGTGTTGGGCCAAATGCAGAGGTCGCAATTAACAGGTAGCTGCAGAAGGCCATGAGGCCCAAGCCGGCTCTGGGGTCCTTTATAACTTCAGAGGCCAGTCCAGGCCTCACCCACAGCTGCCTCCCTGAACTGCATCTTTCTGTCTGAGAATAGTCTCGCTGTGCTCCCCTCCACAGGCGCCACAAGCCGGATGGGCTACAAATGGCTCCTGGGATAGCCCCCAAGCCACCCAAGTTGGCCATGCACTCCTGCTGCTTCTGCCTCAGCCCCTGAGTTTTGAAATTACAGGTGTGCACTCCCACACCTGGTTTAGAATGTAACACTTGGTATCACTTCTCAGGTCTGGGGGAAGGGCATCTGAGTCCTATTTCCTGGTTTCGTTAACACGCCCCCTTTTATCTGTTCCTTCACTCCCTGTTTCATGTATTCACCCCCATGCCCTGGGTGTGTCTCTCAAAGAGCTCGTGCACAGTCCTCGTCTCAGGGATAGTCTCGACCCAGATCGCTTTTGAGCTTGTTTGTCCCTTCCCTCAATGTCACAGAGGGGTCAGAGGGTTAAACTTGCTGGTCGCTTTGGTAGAGGGACTTCTGACTGTGCAATGTGTAGCTGTGAGTGTGAGATTCAAACGGTGGCAGCGGTGGCGGCGGCGGTAGCAGCAGCCACACCACGTGTCAGTCAGTCCAGCGTGCATCCCTGTCTTCCTTCTGCTGGCTGCTCTGGATGCTCCTCCATTGATGGCTCCTTCCTAAACTCTATCTTTCTCATGCTCATCCCTCTGCTGCAGGCATTGGCCCATGGCAACCAATCAGAATCTTCTATCCTCTTGGGCACTGTGATTGACTCGGGGAAGCCAATAGAAGGTCTGGGAAAGGCTATAAAGAAAACTTGAAAACAACCAGGAGCGTGGCTGCCATTTTGCATGGCATGGGAATAGAGCAGAATAAATGTAAATAGAAATAAGGTGAGATGAGGTATGTGTGTCTATGCACATGAGAAAGAGAAAACGGAGAATGAGAAAGGGAGGTGGGAAGAAACAGAGCAAAGGGAAGGAGCACCGAGCATGGGTACGTGCCTCATCAGGGCTGTTAGAGCCGGCTCTACTCCAATTGAATCTCTCTGCAGTCTCATCACTGAAGCCAACATATTCCCTGTGTGTCTGAATTGGAGTTCTAACACTTACAACAAAGGGATCTCGACAAGGAGACAATTTGCCATTGTATCTAGCCCCAAACCTACTCATCCCGATGATGCCAAGATGCTCTGTATAACCCTTCCCCCTCACACCAGCTCCTATCTGGGATACCAAAGGAAAACAGTGTCCCTATCCTTCCAGTACTACATAGAGCTTTGCT
Organism: Peromyscus maniculatus bairdii; assembly: GCF_049852395.1. Taxonomy (NCBI): domain Eukaryota; kingdom Metazoa; phylum Chordata; class Mammalia; order Rodentia; family Cricetidae; genus Peromyscus; species Peromyscus maniculatus. The sequence continues at coordinate 122,214,087 of NC_134855.1, forward strand.
GCATCAAGCAGAAGTAAAAATAGCTATGACTATTAATAAATTGGCCAAGACTTTATTAGTGACCTTTGAGCCATTGCAGAATAGCAGAGGATCTGAGAAGCCAACAATTAGTGTCAGATGATGTCTTAATGTGGAATCAGATGGCAAACTATGCAGCCATTTGCCAAAGGGATACGAACTGAGTCATGTAACATAGAGAGATTGGTGCTCCCCCATCCATGGTATCTATCCTGCTACCCATTCACCTGTCTATTAACAAGCGTTTACTGACCCTCTCATTTAGACTTTCCTTGGAGCCAACATTGAGACTCCGTGCCAATGTCCGGGTAAAATGCTTGGGCTGACTTTCTCAACCGTTCATCCTGTAGCTCATCCTGTTTCAAATAGAATTTACTTAACCACAAATAACAGGACACAGAAGTGATACTGGCTTGGAGAACTACAGCCACAGTTATTCCATGCATGCACTATGAATGCTAGCTCAGTTTTCATGTAGCAGCCAGCGATACCAATAACCGTGGATTCCTCCACCCTTCCCATCAGTGTGTTGGTTTGTCGTCTTCTTGCTCATCAGCCACAGTCACAAAATAGATGCCTCATCTCCAGATATCAAGGCACATGCAGGATCAGCGGTGGAGGATGTTGCAGCAGAGGCTATTGGAGCTCACTCCTCTCCATCCATTCTCTTTCACGAAGTCCATTCTCTTTCCTGCCAAGTTCCAGCTGCCTTTCCCTGGGGTTTGCTCCTAAACCCAGAGATGACAGTCTGTGAGCTGTCATTTAGGAATGCTAAAACATTTGTCTCTCCCTAGAGGAATCCCCAGCTGATGACTGCAGATGTGTTAGCGGAATGGATAGTCTTGACTGTCTACCTGATTGGATATGGGGTCATCAAGAGACATGTCTTTGGGTGGTTTGTGAGGGCACTTCTAGGAATGATTAACTGAGGGAAAAGACTTTCCCCAGAGTGGCAGCACCTTTTCACAGCATCCCAGATAGAAAGAGGTCCTAAGACAGAAATAAACAGTATCACTTGCAGCCTGTGTTTCTTGCTGGTGAATGCATTTATGCTGCTGCTGCTGCTGCTGCTGCTGCTTGCTATAGAATAATCCTTTTGTACACCGAAAAGATTTGTTACTCAGATTGGTTTAAGAAAAAGCTGACTGGCTGGTAGCTAGGTGTTGGGAATATTATTTCAAGGTGTGTTACTTTTGTTTATGTTGCATTTGTTTAACTCTGTGAAGCTGTGTTACTGTCCCTGTCTAAAACACCTGATGGTCTAATAAAGAGCTGAACATCCAATGGCAAGGCAAGAAAAAAGATAGGCAGAGCTGACAGGCAAAGAGAAGAAAGAGAAGGAGAAATGTGGGAGAAAGGGAGGAGCAAGAGAAAAGAAGGAGGAGGACACCAGGGTCCAGGCACCCAGCTACACAGCAAGCCATGGAGTAAGAAGGAAAGATAAGGTATACAGAAATAGAGAAAGGTAAAAGTCCAGAGGCAAAAGATAGATGGGATAATTTAAGTTAAGAAAAGCTGGCTAGAAATAAGCCAAGCTAAAGCTGGGCATTTATAATTAAGAATAAGCCTCTGTGTGTGTGTGTGTGTGTGTGTGTGTGTGTGTGTGTGTGTGTGTGTATGTATGTGTGTGTGATTTATTTGGAAGCTAGATGGCAGGCCCCCCAAAAGAGCAAAACCAATCAACAACATTTTGATGCCCAACATGGGACTAGAGTAAAAGAAAATCTAACAATAGCCAGGCAGGAAGTATAGGAGGGACAACCAAACTAAGGATGCTGTGATGAAGAAGGGCAGTCAGAGAAGTTGCCAGCAGACAGAAGGAGAAGCAAATGGGCACACTGTGCTGAGAGAAGGTACCAAGCCACGTGGCAAAGTGTAGGTAAGAAATATGGGCTAATTTAAATGTAAGAGTTAGCTAGTAACAAGCCTGAGCTATCAGCTGAGCATTTACAATTAATATTAAGTTTCTGGGTGATTATTTGGGAGCGGCTGCCAGCACAGGAAAACTCCACCTACAGCTGCTGCTGCCAGCCTTGGCTAGCATCAGACTCCAGCTTCTTCAGGCTTCCAACATGAACGAGGAGCAGTGACTCTCCAGAAACCTTCTAAATGGTCAGCATCAGATTGAGACTACTGAGATATCTGGCCTCATGAGCTGGCCAGCTACTGGGTTCTCAGCTTCTCCAGTGTGGTCAGCCATTGTAACTACTCATCTGCTGTCACATAAGCTGACTGAATGGATCCCTTTGTAATGTGTGCTCATTGGGTCAGTTCTGTTCCTCTAGCACTGACATCATGACTTTCTCAGGGATGACTCTAAGGTAGGTGATTTGCACCTTTTCCAGGGATGCCTGTCTGACGAGGCTCCTGTCACCCACATCAGCAGCTAAACCTCTGTCCACTGCTACCCTTCCTTCCCTACTTCTCCTCTCCTACAGGTATCCTCTGAGGCTGCATCTCAAACTAGCTGCCTCACACTCCTTGAGTCAAGCCATACTGGGGAGTGAAGGAAATAAGACAGTGCTTTCTTCCACTAGAAGGAAGCTTACAGAAAGCCCCCCCAGTTCACCTTCCCTTTGTCAGACCTGGGTCCCTCAGCCCCTTTCTGCCTCCAGCTGTCTCAGGGGAGTTGAGACAATGAGCATCTGGTAGGGAAGTAAGGTTTCTGGAAGTTGGGGCCCCTAAATGAACAGGATGTGTAAGGGTTTACTGAGTGGGGAATTTGCAAAGCACTGGGTTCTGACCAGGAACTGGAAATGGGAGGCAGACAATGAGGTGAAGGCATTGCCAGAGACCAGAGACCAGGTGGAAGCCAGTGTGGGTGTGGCAGAGTGAGGAGCCTTGAGAAGCTCTCTGGGAGATGAGCCGAGAAGACCCCAGCGTGGGTTTCTGTGGGTTTGTGCAACAACCCATAGCAAGGGCCAGCGACAGAAATCAACAAAAGCAACGACCCCATCTGGAAGAGGAGAGAGAGAGAGAGAGAGAGAGAGAGAGAGAGAGAGAGAGAGAGAGAGAGAGAGAGAAATAACAAACAAGCACCCAGACACATATGAATCCTGATTAGCTCCATGTTTCAGCAGGCTGGCTTCCTGCCTCTGCCTCTAAGTTCTGGAACTAAAGGCTTGTGCCACCATACCCGGCAAACTGCAGCCTGATCTTATGGAGGCACTTTCTCAATTGAGGTTCCCTCTTCTCGGATGACTCTAGCTTGTGTCAAGCTGGCATAGAACTAGCCTGCACATCAGCTTTACGTGGGTTTGTGGGGCTCAGACTTGGGTCCTTACACTTGTGATCTAACAAACACGTTACCTAGTGAACCGTCTCCCAGCTCTTCTGTGATCCTCTTTGCCAGCAGCTCAATTCCTAACGGGGGCTCTCCTCCTGTTTTGCACAGGGCACATGTGGCAGTCAGAGGATAACCTCAGGTGTCTGTCCCCCCCTCCACCTTGCTTAGACAGGGTCCCTTTGGTACTCACTGCTGTCTAAGGCTAGCTGGTCCCCGAGTTTCCAGGGATTCTCCAGTTCAACTCTTGTGCTCCTATAGGAGTGCTGGGATTACAGATCCATGCTAGCCAGTTCAGCTGTCATACTTAGGGTCATCATTGCTACAATGAAAACCTTGACCTTGGAAGTTTAGCTTCCAGAACTGTGAGGAACAGACGCCTGCTGTTCAAGCCAACTGAGCTGACTAAGCATGCTAGACCCTTGAAAACTGGGATGGGGGTGGCAGAAGGTTAGATCCCTATCATTCTTGCTCTGGATTGACCTTAGCTGGAAACATGTCTCCAGCTGTAGAAACCACCAGGAACAGGTAGTGGCCAAAGGGACAGTAGCCAGAGCAGAGGCAAACCTGGGAACTCAGGACGGGGGACAAGGCTTTAGGCGAAGGCCAAGGGCATGTGTCATGCTGAAGAGAAAACAGCCAAAAAATAGCACAATCATGCCCAGATGTTATTTATCTCCGGAAAGAGACAAAATCTTTACACAACTCTGATAACCCCCTAAAATTGTCTCGGTTCGGTTGGAGAAATAGGGGCTTCCTCAGTTATTTCAGAGATGAGCCATTTGATACTGGGAACTGGCCACCAACCTACAAGAGTGCCCCCCTTATCTGTGGTTTTACTTTTGGCAGTTTCGACTGCCCATGGTCAACGGCGGTCTGAAAATACTGGACGGAAAGTGCCAGAATGAAATAATGCATCATGTTTACATTCTAAACAACCTTTATGACTATATACATTTTATAGTTGTTCTACTGTTACTGACTCAGTCTCTCACTATGCAGTTAATTCACCAATTAACCTTTACCTCGGGCGTGTGTGTATGGGTGGAGAGCATGGCTACATAGGATCTGATGCTGTCAGCTGTTTCGGGTAGGCACAGAATGCCTTAGCGACTGTCTGTCACTAAGCAGGGACAGCAGTGTTGGAAGGACTGAGGGGGCTGACAGGGAAAGACACTTAAAAATTAATACCTGCAGCGAGGGGGTTAGAGAGCTGGCTCGGTGGTGGAGATCTAGTACAGCTCTTTCCGAGAACTCTTGTTCAGGTCTCAGCATCAACGTCAGGCAGCTCACAACTGCCTATCACTTCTGCTGGCTCCCTCCGGTGACTCCCATGGACTGACTCTGCAGAAGACAGATGCTGCTGTATCTATCAAGTGCCACCTGCAGGACTCCCGCCACCCTGGCAGCCCGCACAGCACCAGAGGGCAGGAATGGAGCTGAAGACCACTGAGTTCACAGGGCGGCCGGCAAGTGGGAAGGAACTGTGTGGATGGGGTACTGGAGCCAGATGAAGATGAGAGGCAGAGACAGAGACAGAGCGGGGAGCTTTCTCTTCTGGGCTCCGTCAGCAGAGTGAGCCAGGTTCTAATGTCTCATAACTCACTGGACATAGATCCTCGGTGCCTCAGTTCCAGCTGTGTGTGCTGTCCACACCCACTTCCACGATGACTCGCCAGTGAGCTCTGTGCATTCCACAGGGTGCCACCTCGGTGGTTCCCATCACGTACCCTCTCCTAAAAACCACCTCCCCCTTGAGCCTCACGGCCACCAGCCTCGGTACAGCTCTCATGGTGGCGTGCCCAGGTGGGCAGGCTCCTCTGTGCAGGGCTTCTCACAGCTCACTCTTCTCTTGAAATGTGCTCAGCATCTTAATGGAAAGGTTCTTTCCAGAAAATGGACTAGCACCAAAAATAAATTATCCAGAAAAACAAGACCGCTTTCTCTACCATGAAAGAAACTGAAGAGCTCATTAGCCTTGGGAATAAATCATGTTTTCTAGTGTTGCGAGGCCAGAAGACAGGACCATGAATATTCATAAGCATACCTCTGAAGTGAGGGCTGGAGAGCCTTCTTTTAGGCACCACCCATTTGAGGGAAAGGTTTTCTAACTGTGGTTAGGCTGGCTGAGCCCAAATCTTCAACCAGGAGACTGATAACCTTTTAGTGAGAATTTATACCATGTTAATTGGTTAGTCATACCAAGTTAATTTCTGGTAAAGGCAATGGGGAAAATTGGCCAAACTAAGTAAAGCCAAGGATGTCTACGGGTGGCTTTAGAATCTGTGCAGACCCAGCCACACCTAACAGCAACAGTTTCATGGGGACCTAGCCAACATGGAGAGGCAGCTGCTATGGCTTGGACCTTGAATGCTGCCCAGAGGCCCGTGTGTCAAAGACTTAGTTCCTGTGTGGCAGAGCTGGGAGGCTGTGCAGCCGTTAGTGGGTAGGCCTAGGAAGAAGTCCTTGTGTCATTTGGGGCATGCCTATGGGGAGGGGGAGGAGGGGGGCTGGAGTGCCTTGGTTGCTTCCTCTTAAGCTTCCTGGCCATAAGAAAACGATGTCTCTACAACGTACTCCCCAGCATTATTATCTGGCACATCCTTCTGAGGCTGAAAGCAGTGGGAGCCCCCAAATCTGTGAGCTCATAGAACCCCTTCCCTTTATAAATCCACCATTTCAGGTGATTTGTTACAGCAGTGGAGAGCTGACAGGGGTACAGACCAGTCACCTCCCGGTCTCACGGACCCAGCCTTACCTTTTTGCCTTCCCTGGGTTTTATGGTTTGGTTTGGTTTTAAGTCATAGTTAGGATAAGTCAAGGCTCTCAGCCTTGACTCACCTTCAAACAACCCCAGGAGCTTTCTGGTAGAAAGATGCCCAGACCAGATCAGATCACGAACCGCAGAGGTCTCTGGGGTCACACTGGGTGTCAGTGGTTTGAGCACACAGCCAGGGCAGCTGTAGCAGCTGGTGTCTGAGGTACTGCTGTGCTTCCTCCCCTTCGCTGAAGACACGCCTCCCCACAGAGAGGGAAGTCTGCTCCTGGGGCCTTGACTCCAGAGAAGTGTGATGCTTCTGTCTGGCAGGGTCCTCCTTTTTTTCTCTTGAAGCGTTGGCTTTGGGGCCGTGTCTGCTCAGAGCTCAGCTTCTTTGCCCCCTGGAGAAAGCATGCTAAGAGGCTGGTCAGTGACCCAGCTGATCTCCCAGAATCCCTGCCAACCATGCAGGAGAAACTTCTAGAAGGACCAGTCCAGGAGAACATTCAGGTGACCCCAGTTCCAGCTGACACCCAGGAGCAGTACCCTGCTGTATTCAGGCCTCACCTGGAACTGTGAGCGACAGTAGTGGATGGAGACCTTAACCAGCAGGCTGTGCGATAATTGTCTGTTGAGCAGAGAATGGCTGGAACAGGCAAGAACCACGGGATCAAAGGGGCGTCCACAGGGAAGCATTCCAGCAAGGCACACACAGTCTCCAACAGAGAAGAACACTCTGCTACTGTGTAGATCTGAAATGTCTCCCATGTACAAAAACCTTGGTACCCAGTCTGGGCACTAAAGGTGGATCTTTTTTGGGGGGGGGCGGTTTCAAGACCCCTGTGTAGCTTTGGTGCCTGTCCTGGATCTCGCTCTTTAGACCAGACTAACCTCGAACTCACAGAGATCTGCCTGGCTCTGCCTCCTGAGTGCTAGGATTCAAGGCATGCGCCACTACAGCCCGGCAAAGGTGGATCTTTTAAGTGGAAGGGCCTGGTAGGAAGAAGTTAGACCACTGGAGTGGACCCTTACAAGGGACATTGGGACCTCCCTCTCTTTCACTTCCAGGCTGCCCACGGGCCTCTTTGGTCAGGTTCCCTCCAGGATATGTTTCTGGTGCTACATGCTCAGAGCAATAGGATACAAAGACCATGAAGTGAAGCCCCTGAAAGTGTCACTCAGAAGGAATCTTTCCACTTTATAACTTGATTTTCTAATGTCTCTGTATCACAGCAACAGAAAGATTACTAACATGCCCTGGACCTCAGCAGGGCCAGCTCCATCCTCACTCTGTGTCCTGCCTGCTCCCATGCTCTGCCCACACGTTATAAAAAGAACTTCAGGATTTGGGGACAAGATAGCTGTCAAGGTAGAAGCCACCCATCCATGCAGTGGTCCCTGTTAGGCTAAACAGGTTTTTGCTGTGTTTTCAATTTTGCTAATTTTTCCATTTTTAAACACCAATCCTACGTGTTATAATTCATACAGTTGGTGGTCCCATATGGTCACTGTTACCATGGGAAGGCAGCTATGGCCAATGGTCTATTTTTTTGAACCAGCATCTGAAGGCTCAGAGAGACTATTTGAGTCTCCTTAAATGGTGTAGTGAGTAATAGAAGAGGCGAGAGTTAAGCCCAGGGGCTGTTGGTGCTATTACACTGCTTCTCTGTTTGGGGAGGAAAGGAAGAGGAGCCCCAGAGCCCCCTCAATATGTTCCCCTCGTGGCTTAGGAACTCTATTAATTGGCTTTCTGATGCTGTAACAAAATACTCGAAGCTGGGTACTTTATATACAAAGCAGATTTATTTCTTGGTCCTGCAGGCTTATGAACATGGTGCTGGAATCCGTGTGGCTCTGGCATCACAAAAAACGTGCATGAGAGATTACATGTCAAGACAGGAAGCCGCTGAATATGCTCCCAACAGCTTAATCTCTTAGAACTAATCCATTCCCTGAGGCCAGTACTAATCCATCCTCAACACCAACCTCCACCCCTAATAGCCTTCCACTAGGCTCCAACTCTTCTGCGCCCCTTCACCCCCGCCCCCCAGTGCACTACCCATTCCTACACTAGAGACCGAACTTCCAGATACCTTCAAGCCATGTCTAAGCCACGGGAACAGCAGAAGCCCAATTCATTCGGGGAAGCACTGCATCTAAAGTCATGTTCCCTAGTCATTCTTGGAGCTAGGTGTGGGTGTGTGTCTAGTAAGAAGAGCACCTCAGCGTTGTGAGGACATCTACAAAGCCTGAATCAGAAGGACCTGCAGGAAAAGCCTGCAGCTCATGTGATGGCCGGAGGCGCTCCAGCAGCCACATAGACTATGAAGACACCTTAAGGCTGCTCATTACAGACAATGGAATAAAAAGCAATAACAAGCTTGGGTCCTGCCATGGATTGCCTACCTCTAAACTTCTTAATAAATGGGTTAATACATGCTTGGGTCGTTAAGGCCCTGTTTTAGGCTTCTGATAGGGCCTACTTTATCTCTAAAGTAATAAAGTTTACATATTGGTTAATTCTGAAATTCTTGCGGGAGCCCCATCCGATGGCATGATTTGTCCTTAGGACATTGAAACCCTGTTTTCTACGTCAGAAGTCAAGTTAAGTTCCAATACTGACAACATTCTTCCCTCACATAGCTGGTCAGGCAGAGAGCAGACACGGAACAGGCGTTTGTTACGTTCACCCTTAATAAGCATGCGCAGATCGGCAGGGCTGGGAGGCCGACATAAGAGGTGTTTACCTCATGGGGCTCCACCTTGGGAATAGACTGACGTCCACCCTGAAGGGCTATAGACTGACTCTTGCTCTCTCCTCACACGATGCCTTTCTTCTGCCACGGTGTGACACAACCCTCACCAGATCCCACCCCTCCATCTCAGTCATCCCCACCTCCAGAACTGTAAGGGTTAAGGCTCTGTTCATTGTAAATACCCAGGCAGCACAAACAGAAGGACAGGTGTAGCAGGAATCTTAAAGGTACTTGTTAATAAAATCAAACCTGAGCCAGGTATTGGGGTGAACTGGAAGATCAGAGAAGCAGAACTGGCCATAGCTACCTCACCTCGCCGGATCCTTAGCTGATCCTGTTTCCTCAGACTGGAGGCCTCTGAGTCCTCATCCAGAATGAAACTCAGCTGAACTGCTGCTCCAAAGCCTGAAAGCTTAACCAGCCAAATGCTTCTAGTTCCTGGTCCTCGCACCTTATATACCTTTCTGCTTTCTGCCATCACTCCCTGGGATTAAAGGCTCGCTTTCTGGGATTAAAGGCGTGAGTCACTATGCTTGGCTGTATCCTTGAACAGATGGATTTCTGCCTCTGGAATGCTAGGATTAAAGGTGTGAGTTACCACTGCCTATCCTCATGTTTAATATTGTGGCTGTTCTGTCTCTGACCCCAGATAAGTTTATTAGGGTGCATAATATTTTGGGGAACACAATACCACCACAGACAGGTAGGCAGTAATATTTGTAACTATCACCCTGTCTATTTCTGGTAACCTCATGTATGTGTACAGGTGCCCTTTAAAATTACATCATACAAGTGATCTTTGTTGGTTAAGGGAGTGTTGTGGGATATTTATTTACACTGTGTGAAGATGTGTCTATGCTTTGCCTCACCTGCCTAAAGCACCTGATTGGTTTACTAAAGAGCTGAATGGCCAATAGCTAGGCAGGAGAGAATAGATGGGACTTCCGGGGAGAGAAAGGAACTCAGCGGATGAACCAGGTGCATGAGAGATGCCAGAGAGACACGGAGGGAGTCGGACATACACAATGGAGGAAAGGTGAAGAGCCACGTGACAGAATGTAGATTAATATAAGAGCTAGTTGGGAACAAACCTAAGCTAAAGGCCAAGCTTTCATAATTAATAATAAATCTCCATGTCACTATTTGGGGGCTGGTGGTCCAAAGAAAGTCCAACCATAGGGGAGAGCAGGAAACCTCACTAGATAGCCAGGGAAGATTGGTCCAGCCCTAGTCCTTGGGTACTTTATCTCCTGTGTCCTGGGATGCCCTTGCGCTTGCCTTGTACTCGATGTGATACAAGTTAAATTGTTAAAGATGCTTGTGTGGCATGCACCGTGATATTTTCCCTGCTGAGAGCCTGTGCCAAGTGGTAACTGCCCTTAGTTGTGGCCCCAGAATAAAGTGATCTACAAAATGAACTCGCTGAAGACATCTTGAGTCCTGGCCCAGACAAGCAGGTCATACTCCCAAAGCCAGCCTAGTCTCCTGGATATAAAAGTTTGTTGATGCAGACCACTGAGACGGTGGGACTGTTTGTTTGGCAGCAGAGCTGACTAACAGTATCATTCAGAGAACTGCACACACAAAAATCAATGTCTTCCTCCACTCCTGCCTTTCCTTCTCGCCTCCTTCCTGGTCCTTAAGTCCTAAACCTCACTCAGAGCATCTCTTTCCCCTCTCCGCCTTTCTTCTTCTCTCTTTCAGATCTCAGTCCTCTAGATTAGAGCAGACTTCCTGCTGTAGATGAGGCACATGAGGTCATCCTTGTGTAGCCACAGCAAACTTCTGGAACTGTAAATCAGACCACAGCCTTCCACACTTGGACCCTCTTATGGGCTTTAGCTTGGGAAGCATCCCTGAGTCTAAGAGGGGTATATCTATGGGTTCCTGCATGTACCTGCCCTTCCATTTGTGCACACTCTCCACCTTGAACCTGACTTGCCCCAGTTTCCCATGCTGAGCCTGACTTCACACAGCCAGGCTGGGGTCTTCATGGGTGCTGCCCAACTGAAATGACCATGTCTTTAGTTCAAGGTCAACTTTTTAGGGTACTGTTCAAATGCCTCTGGCTCTGTGGGTAGGGATGAAACGAGGCAGATGGAGGCTCCTTCAAAGTTAGAAGAAGAGCCACCCTATGATATAGGGTCTCACTTCAGGGTAGACTTCTTTCTGTTTACCACAGTTCTATTCCCAACAGATAGCATATGAAGCCAAGCTAGGTTCCACGTGGAAATGGAGGCAAGGTGCTACTTACACGAAAGAATACTATTTGGTCTTTAAAAAGGAGACTCTGGGGTTGAAGAGATGGCTCAGTGGTTAAGAACACTGGATGTTCTTTAAAGGACCCAGACTCAGTTCCCAGGACCTACATGGCAGCCTATAATTCTAGTTTCAGCAGATCAATACCCTCTTCCACCCTCTTAAGGCCTCCAAGGTCACCTGCCCACACATGGTGCATACAGACAAACAGTCACACCCACATACACGTACATGAAAATAAATAGATAACACAATTTTAAAGATAAGTAAATAATAAAAAGGAGATCCAGCCATTTGCAACCATATAGTCAACGCCTGAGGACCAGTTAGTTTCAAACCGTCAAAGCCATCCGATTTCGCTTTTGATGCAGAATCTGGGAGAATTGAACCTGCAACAACAGAGTAAAATGGAACTCACCAAGGGGCATGATGCAGGGAGTGGGGTGTGAGAATGGCATGCCCAAAGTATACAAAGGTCCCGGAACAACACACAAGCAAGAAATCCAAGATCTACTGCACCATATGCCCGTCACAGTTAATACTAACATATCATGTATTTTAAAATTGCTGAAAGAAAGTCAGGCGGTGGTGGCACACGCCTTTAATACCAGCACTCGGGAGGCAGAGCCAGGCGAATCTCTGTGAGTTCGAGGCCAGCCTGGGCTACCAAGTGAGTTCCAGGAAAGGCGCAAAGTTACACAGAGAAACCCTGTCTCGAAAAAACCAAATAAAATAAAATAAATAAATAAAATTGCTGAAAGAATAGATTCGAAATGTTCTCACTATTTAAAAAAAAGACATAAATATGAAACAATGGCTATGTGAATATACATGATATAAGCGTCCCACAAAGTCTACCTCTGTCAACACATCACACTGGACCGACAAATATACTCGATTATTCTTTGTTTACTAAGAATTAAAGTTTAAGTAACCTCACTCGCAAAAAAGCACCTTGTCTGGCTCTCCCCTGGAAGGAGCTCCCTGAGGGCAGGCCTGCGTTCCTGTCCTCCTTGTTCAGAAAGGTGTCTGTCAGTGCCCGCAGCTCTGCTTAAGCCGTGGAGTCCTGACTTTCTAGAGAACTCAGAGTGGGGGATGTCAGGGGGGAGGGCGGGGGGGGGGGGGAGGAATAGAGGAGCAGGGACCGGTTGAGGAGGGAAGGAGTCAGAAATCTAAAGATGGAGCGTGAGAGGGGAGTTAAGGACAGAAAGGGCCACGGAGCTGAAAATGCCTGCTGACACCAACACTTTCCGTTCGCTCTTCCCAGCTCGGCTCAGAGCCGGCTCAGGCCGAGTGTGTGTGCAGCTGGCGCAGGACTTACCGTGCGGGTGCCAGAAACATAAGCAAGAGGGAGAGACACGCGGCCCAGACAGGGCGTTCCTGGTGGGACCAGCCCAGGGGCCGCATGGCCTGCTGCTCCCCTCCAACTGCCAAGGAGTCTAGGGAGCTATGGCTAAGGAGAGGGGCAGAGGAAAGCCCTTGGCACCCTGCAGGGGGACCTTTCTAGGCCAGACTTAAGGACCCGTTCGCCAGGAACACGAATGCTGTGTGCACATCTGGAGAAGCCCAGGGCACCAGGCTTTGTCCAAAGGAGACTGACTCTAAGTCTCAGGCACAGCTGCCTGCTTCTCTAAGCCCTTGACCTCCAGAATCACCCTGGGCCGGGGTGGAGATAGTCCCAGGGAGTTGCGTGGTTTTCAAAGTTCCCCCAGGGATTCTGAGAGGCAGCTCCAAGTTGGGACCCACTGCCACCCACGCATCAGAGCTCTACAAACCTTTGCTGTAGAGCCAGAGGGTAAGTACTTCAGGTCTTGTGCTTGTTCTGGCCGCTGCCCTCATACCCAGAGCAGTAAAACGAGGGCCATAGATCAGAGAAGCCACGCTCCTGTAAAACCTTTTTAATTGAATCTCATAAATTTGAAATTTATAAATTTGAAATTTCATAGAAGATTTATTTACATGCTATGGATATTTCTTCTTTTTTTCCCCCTCCTAAAAGTATCTCCTTAGCTCAAATTAAATGGTGGGCAGGACTACATAGTTCACGAGCCCTGACTCAGACCTGTGTTACTAGGAAGAGAGAGTTCCAGGCAACTTTTAAAACAATGCGGCATTCCAGTGGTTCCTAAGCCAGTGTCTAGTGGACCCAACACTACCCGTTCTGGTGATATTGATTCCCCATAGCACACAACATCAAATATGCTACAGCCTGGCCACATGGGTCAGTGGTAGACTGAGGATTTGAAAAAATCTGGTCTCTAGCCTTAGAAGACTTGAGAAGTGGTTTCATTTAAATCATTCTTTTGATCCCCAGGGAGGCTTTGAACTGCCCACCGTGATCTATAATCCCCCTCAGATCTATAGTGGTAACTGCAGCAAACAAAACAATCCTGAGTGCAGGGGGGTGGGGGGAAAGAGCTAAAAAGGAATGCAGCAACTCTTTAGTGAAGGCTCTTTGAGTAGAATTACAATGCATTTTCTCTCACTGTGTTTGTCTGTTGTCCTTAGGAACACCCGTGAATTTTATCACTGAGAATTGTATAATTAAGAGACTTTTAGGGATGGATAACCAACACTAAGGATCTGTGAAAAAGCAATATGGAAGAGGTTGAATGGAAGTATCCTACACGGCGGGGGGGTGGGGGGGTGAGGGTGGGTGGGGAGGGGGGAATAATGCTTTTCCAGAAGCCATGGGTTATTAAAAATCTTGGTACCAGGTGTGAGATATCTCCCTACAAATTATTGGTCATAGCGTTCCAAGAGATGTCCTCAAATGAATACTGGCAGTTGTCATTGCTCTTGTTTGCCTGCCAGAACTTGAGGATGAGAGCCTGTGGCTGAAGACACCACACACTCTGCTCTCACGACTTGAGGAAATGAAGCTGCAGTTGACCTGGAAGCTTCCTCCTGGCTGGCTAGCTCTCAGAGTGCTAGAAGGTGCTCTCCAGGCTGCTGGGAGAGAAAGTCATCAACAGCCTCACCCTGCTGTGAATTCTGCAAACTGCAGTAATGACCGCCCTGGCAAGATGTACCTATTGGCGCAATAGTGGTGTGGATGTTAGGGGGCAACCAACTGCTTGCTGTTTGGACCGGAGGCCCACTCTAGGAGGGAACTTAAGCTAGGCATCAATGTGGCCAAGCACTTGTACCTAAGAGGCCATAGGCCCCAGGGAAAAGCCTACTATTGTTATTATGCTAAATAAATATGGTATCAAACTGTCTTCTAAAACAGGTCTTTTAGACTTTTTCTTTTTATGTGTATAAGTGTTTTGTTTGCATATGTGTGTATGTATCATGCGTATGCCTGCTCCCCACAAAGGTCAGAAGGAGGCATCAGATGGTTGTAAACTACCAGACGAGTGCTGGGAACCAAACCCAGTTCCTCTGCAAGAGCAACAAGTGCTTGTAAGCACTGAGACATCTCTGGAACCTCCAAACTGCCTTCTAGCTACTTACCTTAATACCCATAGAGTGGGGCGGCTTTCAACCTTCCTCACTTGTTTCTACAGTAGACAGTGGTTAGTGTAGAGACTCACAACTGGTCCTAGCACAGAAACTAAATGACTGTGGATTGATCATCCCTAAGCTGGACATCTCACACACGTGTGCACACTCACAGGCACACACACACACACACACACACACACACACAAAAGGCTCAAAGGATATTGCATGCAGAAGGGACCAGAAGATCGTAAGAGCCAGAGGTTGGAGAGGAAAGCTGTTAAGTGTTGTCTTCTGGGTATTACATGTTGAACACACTCATGAACTCACTGCAGCTGTGGTTACCGACACAAGACCGGGCCAGTCAACATCTTATCGTGGAAGAGGGAAGAGCTCATGAGAGAATATTGACTGCTACTGGTGGCTGGGAGAAGGGTCGTCACTTTCTTCATGACGTTGCCCATTCCTCAGTAAATAACCTCCCACCCATGGTCATGCACATAACCCTATGTAGACTCTGTAGAACACACACACACACACACACACACACACACACACACACACACACACACTGAAAACAGGAAGGGGACTGGTTGGGAAGAAGTGTTTCATGGGAGAAAGCAGAGATAAGAGAGTAAAGGGGAGGGAAATGCCTAAAATTTATTATGTACGTGTATTATACTGTCAAAGAGCTTTTCAAAATTTAAAGAGACCTGTAAAAGAATTCTCTGGACAGCAAGTTCGCCATTGAATGACCTCCTCAGTATCTTCCAAATCTTTGGTCAGGAAGTACTTTTTCATGTTTAATCCATGTCTAGAGAATTAAGGAAAGAAAAAGACAAAATGAGAAACATATGTTGTCCTTTTGACTGCCGAGCCCCAGTTCCTGTCATTCGTGGTTATTTTTAACACTAGAGTCAGGCTGGTGGGATACAGCAGGCCTAGAGATGCTGAGAATGGTCACAAGTCCATCAGCACAGGACCAACGAAAGCAGGTTGCTTCTGCGGCTGACCTCTCAATTCCAGGACATCCCAGCAACCATCTGGATGGTTGTCAGAGTCATCCAGAAGCTCAAGGGCAACACTCCAGGCTTCTAGGGGAAAGTCACGGGCCTCAGTGGACCTGAGTTTGAGTCCCGACTTGGCTACCTTCACACTATGAAGCTTAGGAAGAGCAATCGAGTTTGCTGAGTCTGTTTTCTCTTCCAACAACCTTGAGCCAGAAGGCAAGGGCGGTTGTTCGGCTAAAGCTCCTGACATAGGCAGCGAGGGCATTGACGATTCTTCCTTCTGATGCTGGGACATCAGATACCTGGTCAAGGTCATCACATTATTTACTTTTTGTTGCTGTGACAAAACGCCATACCAAAAGCAACTTAGGGAAGAGAGAGTCTGGGCTTACCGTTCCAGAGGAAGAGCCCATAACGGCAGGGGAGGCGTGGCAGCGGGCAGCTAGAGCCGGAAGCAGAGAGATCACATCTTCAATAGCAAACCCAAAGCAGAAGGAGTGAGGGGAGACGAAGAACTGGAAATGGGGCGAGATTATGAATTCTCAAAGTCTGCCCCCAGCGAAGGGCTTCCTCGAACAAGGCTCCACCTCCAAACTACACCATTAACAGGGGACCAAGTGTTCAAACATGAGAGCCTACAAGGGACATTTCTCATTCAAACCATCGTAGTCATGAGCCTGTGCAAAGGGCTGGGAATGAACCCGCCCCTCTTGTACTTGACTAGAAGAGACTTACGGCGGAGAACAAACTACTGAGCGCTTTGTCTCTGGCTACATCCCGGGATGAGGCCTACATCAGGACCCGTGCATGATGACAACATGTATCTCAACCCCAAACTCAGCCACAGCCCAAGTTCAGAATCTCCTTTGTTGAAGAGCTGGGCAGCCCATTCAGTAGCTACATGTGAGAGCATGTGGCTATTCATGTGTAAATTAATTCAATTTAAATGAAATTAAAGGTTCAATCCCTCATTCAACCTAACCACATATTGAGTGCTCAGAAGCCACATGTGGCTGCCTTGATGTACAGCAAGATGAGCCAGGACATTGCCACCATTACCAGAGGTCATTAGACAGAATTCTTATGATGGTTTCTGGGATCACACAGGCCACACCTAGACAGACAGACCTGTGGCCATTTGCAAAAATGTTCTCATATTACCGCAGTGACATGTTCCCTGAGTGGAGAAACCAAAATTCCATAACTAGCACCTAGTGTCTGACTATTGGGGTGGATTGGTGTGTGTTGTGTGTGTGTGTGTGGGGGGGGGTGCTCATGGGAACACAGCCCCTAGGGTGCTGAGGTTGGGATCTGAAGCTTGAAGATGCTTCTGCTCTACCATGGACTGGCAAAGAGCAGTTGACTCCATTAGGGCAATTTGACGACACAATGGTATCCAAGCAAGAATCCAGCGGACTAATGTGGCCCCGGTGGAATGGCAGCAAACCCACGGGGCACACGGCACGTGGCGTGCTACATCCTGGCTACATACGTTTGGTGAGGCATGGCAGATGTTGAAAACAGCCAAGTTTGCTTCTGCAGGCACCACTAGTTTAAGAAATTCTGGTTTCAGAATGGCTTGGCAATGGCCACAGGGTGGAAAGAGAAAGGGCAGCTATGTGAAGTCTGCTGTGACCCAGCGCCAGGACAGCTGTGTGAAGTCCAAGCTGGAGTCAGGAATCCCCAGGTCCCTTTGAGTTCAGTGGTGTGCAGAGATCCAGGTGGCTCACCTGGAGTGGAGGGTGACCTTTACAGATAATCTCGCCTGGATAACGAGGGCTGGGGTGAAATAAACCTTCTCTCACCTCATCCCCGTCCCCCTCTCCCGGCATGCTCCAGGAGCTACCCTAGCTCCTGCCCCCTACTGGGGTTCTAAAGTCTATGCCAACCTTAGGAATGTGGGTGATGTAGGTGCTGCTGGCAGGACCCACCACTATCCTCAGCTGTCCACTTGAGAGCTTGTGTTTGCCACACAGGAGCTGGGTAACCTTCAGAAAGTTAGTTCCTTCCTGTGACTGCTCTGGCCTTGAAACAGTGTGATGAAAACAGTGCTTACCACGCTAGGCAATTCCAAATATTAAGTAGGATTCAATACATTCAGCTAGGCCCTGAGTACAGAGCCTATTAGTATGTAATAACACTCAGTAATACTGTTAATCACGTCAGTGTGGCATTTGACTGATTGCTATTCGTTACAATTAATACAGTAACATTAGTCATTAGCTGCTGCCTGCATCTCTGAAGGCAGAGCTCCCCGTCTGCATCAGAAAATGGTCACTTTTTGGAAAAATGGACCCTCCATCCCTGCACTCTCCCACTAGGCTGCAAAGAATACCATTAAAATGCTCTGTGTCCTTATCTTGTCAAAGGGTTCAAGATGTTAAAATATGTCTTATTACTGGTGACGCTAGTGGAGAGAGAAGAGAGGGAGAAAGAGGAGAAAAAAGAGAGGAGAGGAGAGAGGATTTTAAGGAATTGGTCCATACAATTATGGAAGCTGGCAAGCCCAGAGTCGGCATGGTAGGTCAGCAGGCTGGAGACCAGCGACAAGGTGATGTTGCATTTGTTGTCTAAAAACACAGAACAGAGTGCAGACAAATTCCCTTTCCCTCAGGGGATCAATCCCCTTTCCTCTGGGGAGTCATCCCTTTCCTCTGGGGAGTCGGTCCCCTTTCCTGGGGGAGTCGGTCCCCTTTCCTCGGGGGAGTCATCCCTTTTTCTTCTTAGATCCTCACCACCTGCTTAGACGCAGCCTCTTGGCTTGGGGAAGACCATCTGCTTCATTCAAGGTCCACTAGTTCAGTCTTAACTTCTAAAATTTCTTCACAGCAGGGCTGGGGTGTAGCTCGGCTGGTGGAGTGTTTGCCTAGCATGCACAAAGCCCGAGATTGAGCCCAAGTGCCTCATTTTGTTTGTTTGTTTTTAAAGGCAGGTGGTACACCCATGTATCCTTGTGCTCAGGAGGTAGTGAGATGATTAAGCTCAAGAGCCAGCCTCATCTATGCAGTGAGTTAAGGGCTAGCCTGGTCTGTAAATAAACCTTATCTTTAAAGAGAAATCCCAGTGTGGCACGGTGGTAAATGCCTTTAATTCTAGTACTTTGGAAGAATAGGCGGGAAGAGCTCCGTGAGATTAATGCCAGCCTGGTCTATATTTCAAGATCTAGGACAGCCAGGGATACATAGTGAGACCCTGTGATAAACAAACAAACCAAAAACTTCACAGCGGTATCCAGACTCCAGTTGGTCTGGATGACCCCGCCAAGGTCACATATGAAGTTAGCCATTATTTCAGGCTACAGTGTATGCGCCCCACTCACATATAGGAATTGAAATCCAAAATCCTCGTGGCAGCTGGTGAGGTGATGCAAATGAGGAGGGCTCACCACTCACACCTGGGGCCCCTGAGCTAACTGGTGAGTCCTGTCTCAAGGCATCAGGGCGGTTCATTCCCCTGGGAATGTATTGGGACTGCCAGACACATCAATTCTTTTTCAAGAAATATCGAAATTTGAAATTCCAGATGACATGGAAAGATGTCCTCAGACAGGCCATTTGCAACCAGGACCCAAATGATCTCATTGAGTATGTCAGTGTCCTTGGTTCATTATTAAAGCTTCTTCTGCTAAAGACTGCCTGGCTGTGGAGGAGGGAGCTCATCAGAAGCTGAACTTCTCTGTGTACTTAGAGCAATGCTGTTCTCATTGTAGCCCAAGTCAGAACCACCCAGAGACCGGGAAAATGTAGACACTGAGCCCCACTTATCACAGATATCTGAATCCGTGCACACTCAGCCCCTTACATATGATATTGTAACATTTGTATAGAGCCTGCACGTTCTCCTGTATACTTTCCATCACCTCTAGGTCGCTCCTTATACCCGATACACGACAATGAATGGCCTATAAATAGATGTTGTGCTGTGTTGGGCTGTGGGTGGGCAGCATCTGCAACAACACACATCATGAACTTAACTGAACAGTTATGAGAGGGTGTTTTATGATTTCTTTTCCCCTCAACTATGCCGTTCTTGAGAGTGAATGTTGTAAATGACATCCTTGTATAATTTGTTCCATTTTCTGTCTGAGATTGGTTAAATCCACAAATGGAGACCCCTCAGAAGTGGAGGGCTGACTGTACTATATATGATAAGATACATGTGGGTGTGCACATGTACATATAGTTGTAAAACCATAGAGTAGAGCAAAGCCTCAACCACAGACGCCAAGAGGCTGACAGGAGCTGCACTTGGAATATGCTAGAAAGAAGCGACCCTGGAATTCACCAGCCACTTCTGCTGATAACCACACTAAGGGCCTAAGGATGGTCTGACCACAGGACTTCAATCGTAGTTGAGAATGCTACACTGTCCTGTTCAAGGACCTGGCCCAGCCAGGACCTGCTTACAGAAATGCTCCACAGTGGATTAAGAATAAGCATCTCTTAGTCTAGCTCAAAACACATATCCTTATCCTAAGTCCCAGAACCTGTGAGTGTGGCCTAATTTGGAAAAACAGAATTAAGTTAAAGATGTCAGAAAAATCACCTTGTGTATGGGCAGAAAACAGGCCAAAGAAAAACTACCATTTCCCTATTCAGAGACTGACTCAGTCACAAGCTGAGAGCTGCCCAGAGCCACCAGAAGGAGGGAGAAACCAGAAGAGTCTTCCTGGAGCCTCTGGGGACAGCTTGACTGTGCCAACCTCTTGCTTTGGGGCTTCTGGCCCCAGAAGTATGAGAATGAATTGCCATTGTTGAAAGTCACCTAATCTGTGGTCACTTTTAAGCAGTTCCAGGAATCTGATACACACTCAATTCATGGTTGAAAGTGAGGAGCAGAGACAGAAAGTGCTATTTCCAAACAGCTCCTGTACCATCCCCGTCCTCTAAGAAGCTGATGCTGTGGAATATTCCTCTTGTACACTATAAAGACTTGCCACTCAAATTGGTTTAATAAAATGTTGATTGGCCAGTAGTCAGGCAAGAAGTATAGGCAGGGACACCAACCAAAGATGATAAGAAGGAGAAGGGCAGAGTCGGGAGAGTCAGGGGAGGCACAAGCCTGCCACCAGGCAAGCAGGACATATAGAAAATGAGGTAACAAGCCATGAGCCATGTGGCAAAGCATAAATAGAAATATGGGCTAATTTAAGTGTAAGAGTTAGCTAGTAACAAGCCTGAGCTACCGGCTGAGCATTTGTAAGTAATATTAAGCCTCTGAGTCAGTTATTTGGGAAGTGGCTGCCAAGTATTTGGGAACAGGTAGGTGGGAGAGAAATGTCTGATTACAAACTGAGGCTAGAATTCTCAAACCCCCACACTCTGTGGATGCCATGCCCCTCCTCCAAGATACCATGCTCTTCCTCCAGGATAAAGAGTGGCAAATCTCAGGGGGTGAAGACCTACCTTGTTGGCCCAACCAACCTAAATGGAAGTTAAGGGATGGCGGGGAGGACCATTGCAACAATTAGTTTAGTTGTCAACACAATGTAGCATCACTTGACAACAGAGTCTCAGTGAAGGATTGTCAAGATCAGGCCAGCCTGTGGGCATAACTGTGGGGGACTGTCTCGATCACGTTAATTGATGTGTGAGGCCCTGATGAAAAGTGGTTTGGGGTTCTGGACTGTATAAAAGAGGAGGTGAGCTGAGGACACGTGTAGCCATTCATTTCTCTCTACTCTTGATTGGTTGCGGGTGTGATGAGTTTAAGTACCTGCTGGTTTGGCTTCCCCACTAATGCATCTTGGAACTGTGAGCTAAAATAAATCCTCTCTTCCTTGAGTTGCTTTGTCAGCATACTTACCACAGTAGCAGAAAGGAAACCAAGACTGTTCCCCTGGAGGGAGTGGGGCTTACCAAACTGGTGGCTTTCCTCCAAAGCCCTGTGGCAAGTTTGGGTCCAATGCAGTCCCTTCTCTGAGACTGGAAAACAGCAAGCAGGAGCTGTTCCCTAGATGTGACCAGCAGCCAGGGCTCCCTGAGCTTAGGTGGTATGTTCTGCGTGGCACCAATCTGAGTCTCTCCAGCTGAGCCTTTGGAAATGCTCTTCCTCACTCACAGCCTCTCTTAATGAGAAGGGGACCAGAAAACCAAAGTGACCCTAGCCACCTCCCAAGAGTCTCTTCTCCTCTTCCAAGAGGCCCATCAGAGAAGACTGTGCCCACAATGGCTCCTCTCCAGGACGGGATGCCCAGCAGGTCCACGACGTACATTCCTTCTTGCCCACACAGCTTACCTCATGCTTTCAGAATTTCCCAACCAGAGGAAAAAGATGACCTCAAGCCCATCTCAGGAAATGTGTTCTCTACCACGGAAAGGCAAGTCTGAGTGGGACAAGGCACACAGCCATGTTGCTCCTCAAGAGGCTGGAGAAACTTCAGGGGCCAAATTCATAGCCTTCACCCTGCCCTGAGAAAGATTTTAAAAGAATCTCCCACCTCCAAAGCTTCTAGTTTTGATACCTTTTTCTTTCATTTTCAAGTATCCTCTGAATTTTTCCTTTGGGCGACACACACTTCCATCCCAAGCACCTATCAACACCTGCTCTACTGACCAGCAGGCGCCTCGGTGGCTTACGCCATGAGGGCCCATTGCCCGCCAGCCAGAAGGCAGACAGCTCGCTACGCTAAGCATGGCCTGGAAGTTGCAGCCTGTGATGTGGGATGAAGCTCCCGAGTCACAGTCAAACCCAAGCGAGCTGGAGACAGCACTCCCCTCCTCCTCTCCTTACAACAGCCTCCTGGCTAGCTTCTTCTGAGCAGGTCAGGCAGGGGTCCTGAGGGTCCTTCTTCCTGAAGGTCTGTCCCATAGTCTGTCCCTCGTGTTGCTCCATTTCCAAACCATCACCCCAGCAGTCTACCTAGCTCTGCAGCAGCTTGCATTTGGAGCCCACTGGGGCATAAAGTTAGGGACGGCCCGGAGCTCTTGGCGGCGCTCCTCACAACCTGGTCACTGTTTTTCTCCTCTGCCCCTCCTCAGCTCCCATCTGACTCTCTCAGGCAATAAGCGTAGAGGTGCCATGTGCTGGGCCTGATGGCACCATCCCTGAGCTCCAGTCAGGCCTGTGACAAGGGTCTGAAAGATAACCCACATGCCATCTGTCTAAACATTTAAACATCACAAGTCAAGCAATGAACGGTTCAATAAATGATATTCCAGGCCCCTGCTCTGACCTGAGGGCTTTCATGAGACCCTGGACGCCGTTTTGACTTCGCCGCTGTTCTAAAACTTCAAAGAACTCCGCCCCAGAATGAGGCTGCAGCAAGACAACTTGCCCAAGCCTCGGCCCAGTCCCTTGCTTGACACTTAGCAATCCCGCCGGCCACCGTACAGTAGGCTGTGTCCCAGCTGCAGACAACCCAGTCTCAAGTCCAAGTTCCTCCAGTGCTTCACACACTGTTCTGTGCCTGCTCACGCTGGTCTCAAGTCACCTCTCGGGATATGTCAAAGCCCCTCTTGCTCAGGGCTAGGGCAGCCCTGGGGTGGCCTAGGACATTTTTTCATTGTTATTCTGCACAGGCTGCCATTGCAAAAATACCGTGGATCTGGTGCGTTAGCAGCAGTCTGAAGCATTCGTGGGTGCAGCTGTCATGCAGATCTTGTCTGAAGCCCCATTTCACAGATGAGGAAGCTGAGCCGAGGTCCACAGAGACAAAGGACTTCAGTAGGCAATATGTGGCACATGCTGGCTCCTGCCACGTCCTCACCCACCCTAAAAATAGTCAGCACTTGCCGGGCGGTGGTGGCGCACGCCTTTAATCCCAGCACTCGGGAGGCAGAGGCAGGCGGATCTTTGTGAGTTCGAGGCCAGCCTGGGCTACCAAGTGAGTTCCAGGAAAGGCGCAAAGCTACACAGAGAAACCCTGTCTCGAAAAACCAAAAAAAAAAAAAAAAAAAAAAAAAAAAAAAAAAAAAAAAAAAAAAAAAAATAGTCAGCACTCACAGCAGGAAATAGAGAATTCTCTCTGTGGTCTTTCTTAGCCCTGTGGTGGCCCTGCTCTGAAGAAGCCCTGTGGGGAGCCCTATGGGTCAACCTGCTGCTCCTGTGGGCATTCACAGCCCTCACACTGGCCAAGGAATAAAGTAGCTTCATTGTGTGGTTCAAGAATCAGGAAACATTTCACTCCAGAAAGGGGCTGGACAGGGCTGGTGGCAAAGGAGGAAAATGTAGACTGAACAGTTGAGAGTGACTTCCACAGGGGCGGCGGTGGCGCATGTCTTTAATCCCAGCACTCGGGAGGCAGAGGCAGGCAGATCTCTGTGAGTTCGAGGCCAGCCTGACCTACAGGGCAAGCTCCAGGACAGCCAGAGCTACACAGAAAAACCCTGTGTCAAAAAAAAAAAAAAAAAAAAAAAGCTGATAGATTGACCTTAGGTTACATGGATGGACTTCACTGTCATGAGATTGAAACTGACCTGGTTAGGAAGTCTCTCTCTCTCTCTCTCTCTCTCTCTCTCTCTCTCTCTCTCTCTCTCTCTCTCTCTCTCTCTCCCTGACTTCTCAGAGAACAACTTAGTTTCCTATTACCATGACACACAATGGTGGCATGGGTGACTCCGTTTTGATTGTTAGTCTGGTCTGTTGGAGCCTAGTACAGGAACTTAAGTTCAAAACACTGGGTTTCTGGTGTTGTTTTGCTTTAGCACATTTGATGCGACATGTATCCTCCCTCTACGTGTATCCAGAACACAATCAAGGACCCTGGAGCCAGTCTACAGGCAGGGTTGTATCTGAATGAAGCACAGTCCTTTCCTACGGCCTCGAAGATGTGTTTGTCTACAGGCTCTGGAAGAGGACCCAGGTGTGGTGATGCATACCTGTAATCCCCACACTCAGGAGGTGGAGGCTGGAAGATTAGGAGTTCAGGGTCATCCCCAGCTATACAGTAAGTCTGAGGCAAGCCTGGCCTATGTGAGATACTCTCTCAAAATGCAAACAACAAAAATCTCTCCAGAAGGCAGCTTTTGGAGAGCACTCAGGAGGCAGAGTCAGGTAGAGAGCTCTGTGAATTTGAGGCTAGCCTGGTCTACATAAGCTCCAAGCCAGCTAGGGCTACAAAATAAAAAGGTACATATAGGAAAAGAGGAAGGAGTAGAGAGACCATGGCAGCTAGGATGGTCAGCCCAGTGCTGGGAGAATCAAGACTCAAAGCCAGCTTGGGTTACACAGGGAAACTGCTAAAAAGAGAAAACAGGAACAGCCCACTCCAAACCTTCTAACAAAAATATCACAGAGACTGGAGAGATGGCTCAGCAGTTAGGAGCCTGGGCTGCTCTTACAGAGGACCTGGATTAGGTTTTTGGCACCCATATGGAGCAGCTCCCTGAAACAAGGGGCCCTGATACAAGGGGCACTAAAAGAACCAATGGAGAACTATGGCCAAGGACTACATATTAAATATCAGCCTCTGTCACCAATCTCTTGCGTTCTATAAATTTTTCTGAGATTTTATTGCTCACGTGTGTAGACACTGAAGTATTTAGGGATTGAGGAAGCAAGAGGTCCTCAACATTCCCTAGTGTTTCAGAAATTTACAGTAATAATACTTTGAGGCTAAAGATGGTGGTGCATTCCTCTAGCCACAGGACTCAAGATGCTGAGGCAGGAGGATGGCAAGATTGAAGACAGCCTGGGCTGCAATAGCAAGATCCTGTCTCAAAAATAAGTTAATAGAGCCAGTGAGGTAGCTCAGAGGATAAAGGTCCTTGTTGCCAAGACCAACAACCTGATTCAATCCCTAAAACCTACATGGTAGAAGAACAGGCTCCCCTGACCTCCTGACATGTGCCCTGGCATGTGTACACATGTACACAACAACTAAATAAATGTAATAAAAATAAATTAAAAAACAAGTGAACAAAAAGTAAATAACTGGTCCACAAGTGATCTGCGCTTATGGATCAGTTTGATCGAGGAAACTTGCTGTTCCTCGGTTTATTCACTCAACACAGGACCACTGAACTGGAGCAGCAGGCCAGGCCCTGCACTGGACAGGGAGACGGGAACAGCCATTCCTGACCAACATCTGCCCGTGGTCCCCCGCACCCCACAGCTGTCCTAACCCACTCGGATCCCTGTCCCCCGCACCCCACAGCTGTCCTAACCCACTCGGATCCCTGTCCCCTGCATCCCACAGCTGTCCTAACCCACTCGGATCTCTGTCCCCTGCATCCCATAGCTCCAGCCTGATGCTTGCCTCTTGATGCCATTTTGTTTGCTTTGTTTTTTCAGTTTGCAGCCTGGCCTTTATCACCTTTGAAAATCTCAGCCAGTACAAGCTAAGCTTTTCTAAAATGCTGTACACCCTCCATAGTGAATGTCACTCCGTCCTCCCCCAGAGGGCTAGAGTTAACAGATGCAATTAGTGTTTAAATTATGCATCTGTGGGTACATAAATTATATATTCATACTTACACAAATCCAGGAGACACACTTCGTTTTACAGCCAGTCTACAGCCATACAAATGCCCATCACCTCTGTAGATATCCATTTTTCTTTTTCTTTCTTTTTATTTTTATTTATTTATTTATTTGTTTGCTTATATTTATTTGGGGTATGGGGTGTGTGTGTGTGTGTGTGTGTGTGTGTGTGTGTGTGTGTGTGTGTGTTTTCAATACAAAGCTTCTCTATGTAGTTCTGGTTGTCCTGGAACTCACTCTGTAGACCAGGCTGGCCTTGAACTCAGAGATCTTCCTGCCTCTGCCTCCCAAGTGCTGGGATTAAAGGCATGTGCCACCACTGCCTGGCTTGCCAGCATTTTTCATCTGACTTCTCTAGTGCTCACTCCTTCAGGGTAAGGGCTCTCAGCCTAAGCTACACATTAAAATCACCAAGGCTACATTCCAACCCACTAAATCAAAATTACTTAGGGTGAGACCCAATCATCTCTGTTTTTAATTCTAAGGGATATCAACAAGCAGTCAGTGTTAGGGATCAGTATAGGAGCTGTGGTAGCTTGAATGTATTGGTCCCCATAAACTCATAGGGAGTGGCACTATTAGGAGGTGTGGCTTTGTTGGAGTAGGTGCAGCTTTCTTGGAAGAAGTGTGTCACCGTGGGAGTGGGCTTTGAGGTCTCCTTTGCTCAAGCTACTCCCAGTGACACAGACCACTTCCTGTTGCCTGCAAGATGTAGGAATCTCAGCTACTTCTCCAGCACCATGTCTGCCCGCACACTGCTATGTCCCACCATGATGATAATGGACTGAACCTCTGAACTGTAAGTGAACCACCCCAGTGAAAGGTTTTTCTTTATAAGAGCTGCAGTGGTCATGGTGTCTCTTCACAGCAATAGAAACCCTAACAAAGATAGGATCTATGAAAAATGTGGGTTTCTTTTGTTTTGTTTTGTATGAAAGCATAGGAAATGGCATTTGTCAATGGGGAAAAAAAAAACCCTGAAAGCTAAAGAAAAACCTTAAACACGCACACACACACACACACACACACGCACACGCACACGCACACGCACACGCACACGCACACGCACATGCACATGCACACACACACACAATCTCCCTTTCCCGGGCTTTTGTTCCTGCACACATCACCATCACCTTCACCCCGGAAGCCTGCGTCTGCCTAGGGCTTGCTAGCTTGCCTTGCTTCTCAGTTCAGGGGAACAGCAGGGGTTTGAAGATGCAAAACTGAGTAAACTGGCCTTTTCCCTCTGGTCCTTGAGCCAAGCGTGTGTAGCCCCTGTCTGCAAAGGCAGCCTTGCTTTTCTTTGCACACGCTCTCCTGGCTCTAGGGATGCTGCAGAAGTCCTGGGGTCTGTGCCTCCGGTGGCTTGAGTCAGCTCTAGATTTTCCCAGCACTGCTGGGCCCCTCTCCAGGAGCATCTCCAGAGGCAAGATCCTGCACAGTGACACACTGGCTCTCTGTCGCTGTTCCTGAGCCCCAGCTCACCTCCCTCAAGATGGCTCAGCATGTAAGGGCATTTGTCATGCTAACCTGCTGACCTGAGTTTGATCCCAACTCCACAAAGTTGTCCTGTGACCTCCACATGTGTGCCATGGCTCACATGCACCGCGGGCTCCCCCCCCCCCCCCCCCCGACACACACACACATCATCATCATCATCATCATCATCATCATCATCATCCTTATCATCATCATCATCCACACACAATTTTTTTAAATTCTCTAAATGAAGGAGAAATTAAGATTAACATAAAATAAAAATACTTTTCTAAACATTTGCTTATGGGTGGGAAAAAAAGAACCTGAGATTTGACAGAACCATGGCCATTCATCTTAACTAAAAGCAAGCCCTTCCTTTTAGCCCGGTAACACGCTGATCCGGCACCCCTGAGGGTGACAGATGAGTTAAAACTACTACTCCCTTTTGACCCCAAGAATGGGGAGTTACTTCCCTGCGTCTGGCCGGGGCAGTTACCTCTGCAGAACCTCTTGGTTCTTTTCAAGTCACAAACATCTCCAGCCGAGTCATGTCCTGCCCCTTTTCACAGGCCAAGCCAATGTCGCTTCTCTTTGAATAAGCTCAGATTTAGAAAAAGAAGACAATTATCCAGGTGGCCTTTACAGAATGAATGGGATAATGGGCAGTCCCAGCACTGTGGGAGCCAGGACAGACTGATGGGGGCTGGGCCTGCCAAAGGCATCCCAGGAAATCCAGGCTTGCACTGGCCACTCTGTGCTCTGCACTAATGATACAACCCATGCATGTCCAGCATCAAGTGTGGGCAGGTACCTCTGGGGATGCAGATGTAACAGCACCCATGGGAGCCAGAAGGCCAGGCAGGGAGATGGGGTCCTGTTGACTGAACTCCCAGCACAGCATCTAGCAGTGGCCTCCCTGGGGAAGGTGATGGGAGGCAGAGAAAGAGGATGCTGAAGACAATGAATGCCCTTGATCTTGAGTCCACAGGGACCCCTGGACCTTGCCCATCAGCAGAAGAGTGCCTATAAGCCTTGCAGGCTACTTGCTTCTCATAACAGCCCCCTCAGTAGGCACTGGTTCACGCTCTGGAGGCAGAGCTGTGTCTATTGCTGATTTTGTATTTGATTTTTATCAAAGAGGGACCTTGAGCAAGGAGCTTGATCCTAGTTTTCCTAAGTTAAACTGTGTTTTTGTCATGCCTAAAATTTGAGTATCCACAAAAAAGTGTTCTCCGACGGTTGAATGAGATGGAGCCTCTTAGACACAGAGATGACATCAAGTGGGTGCCTGACAAATAGGAACCCACCTGGATATTGACTGAGGGAAAAGGCTAGAGAAAACTACACTTCCCAGAGTGCCCTGTGCCAAGGGAAGGAAGATCAGGGGAGGAGAGGACAGAGTGGTTAAACTTACTTGGTAAGGAAAAAGAGGATGAAGTCACCAAGGTGCCTACCAAAAAGAGATCTCAGCAGCTGGACTTGGCTTCGACTAGGCAATATGCAAGTGTGTAACCTGAACGGAGCTGTCCAAGAAGACGGAGCCAAGGCTGAGGCTGCAAGGCCAAGGCTGTGCCCAGCAGCCCTCCTTTCTCTATCTTCCCCGCCCCCTTAAAACATGTCAACACAACCTTTGGGGAACATTAGTTCCATAAGTGGCTTATTCAAAGGATCCCAGTTCATCCCCACAATGGGGTAGTCATCTGGGAAAGGTCAAAGATGGATCCATACCTTCCTCCTCACACAAAGATAAATTCCAGATAGATCAGAGCTTAAAACTGCAATTGTAAAAACAGTAGAAAAAAAAAAAAATGAGATGCTGAGAGCTCTTCTTGTCTGCATCCATGGATTCAAACAACTGTGGACTAAAAACATTCCCAAAGAAATTGTGTCTCTACTGAACATTTGGCCATTATACACTAAACAATACAGCTTAACAACTATTTGCATAGCATTTACATTGTATTCAACATTATAAATAGTCCAGAGGTGAGCTATGCATAGGTTATATGCTAATATTGTGCTTTTTTTAAACAAAAGGCTTGAGAATCTGAAGATTTTGCTATCTGCAGAAGCTCTCGAAAACAATACCCCATGGACACCAACAGATAATTATAGATAGGTAGATATGAATTTTTTTTATTAAGCGCATACATGCTTGCATAATCCAGTCCTGGAAGATGCACATCATGGTGGTTGTCCACGGAGAGAAAGAAGATGGAGAGGGAGGGCACTTGCATTTGTCTTTGATTATATTAACATGTAAATGTAAAAAGGGGGTGGCGGTTGATTTTTTTTTAACCTTTATTTATTTAGCATGGATAGTCTACGTGCGCATGCTCACATCACAGTGCATGCGTAGAGGTTGTGGCTCTGGGACAAGTGCCTTTACCAGCTAGCCATTTTGTCATCCCCATGTATTACTTCTTCATAGCATTGCACTTGGGTAAGTTGTCCATGGTTTCTCCACAGATAAATTCAGTCCCTCAAGTCAGAACCATGAGGATCCTAAAAGTGTCACATCTTTCAAGCAAGGAGCCCCATCGCATCTGCTGGAACATGGCTGCTCCAGAGCAGAGCCAGTCTGAGCCCTGTGTGGGCTCTGGAAACCTAACCAGGTGGGGGGGTGGGGGAGGTGTTGAGAGACAGGGAGCCAGCCAGCCCAAGCCAGGAACCTTGAGAAAGGAGGCAGGACCACACGACTCAGAGAACTCCAGGGTTCCTCGGGTGTTGCAGCTCGGGCCTGAGTACGGAGAGCCCCCCCGCCCCCACACCCCGACCCAAAAAAAAAAAAAAAAAGGCTCAAAACTTAGGAGACTGAGACGTTGAAGTCCCCACCAGGGTGAAAGCAGACTCATCAACCCGTGTTCAGCCTCCTCCGGGCCCAGCAGCTCCCTTCGAGAATTGCTCGCACACCCGTGACTCTTCCCCAAGACGTTAGTTCAAGTTGGCACAGCCACGTGCGTTCTGTGACCTCACCATTTCTCCACTTCTGGGTTTCCCTTTGTGTCTTACATGTTCCTTTTGGAAATTTTCAACTTTTTTTTTTTTTTTTCAAAGTGAAGCGAAAGGAATTTTTCCAGAGCTCGAAGATGTTGGCTGAGAAGTAAGTACTGGTGGGGGAGGGAGGGCTTGAATAAGAAGAACTAAGGAGCTGCTGTGGAATGCGGGAGAGTGGGGGTGTGGGGGGAGGGGGGGCAACATGAGACTCCAAGAACTGGGTGCAGACCCCCCAGGGCTCCTCATGAGCTGGCCACTCCTCCCGGATCTGGTGTGTCTGTGGGCCAGTTGTCTGGGCCTTGGTTACCCCTTAACCACCCCATTAATGCTTGGTCTCCTTTCGTCCCAGGGTAACACACAGCTCAACATTCTGCTGCTGGAGCAGAGAAGGGGCGAACGGAGAACTGGGGTCGATGCTCGAGCTTGGAAGTAGAGGGAATCCATCATCTCTCCCTCTCCCCTCCCCCTTGGCTGATCTCTACCCCTCTCAGACTACACCAGAAAGACAGTGCCGAGTGAAAGAACTTTCTGGGCTCCACCTTGAAGGGAAGTTGCTGAAAGCCAGAGAGGCTACTCCCAAATCTGGACCCCTGGGAGCACGGGGCTTCTTGGAGTCCTCAGAGCCTGGGTCCAGCCTTCTCGTTCAGACCGTACTTGGCCTCTGCTCCCTCCACGTTGTCTTCTTCCTCCCACAACACGTTGACTTTCTGCCAAACCATTCCTCTCCTGGCTCTAAACTTTTGTCAGGGGGGAAGAAAAGATGAAATCAGCACTTGGAGAGCTGGAAGGGGAAAACAGCTGCTTTTAACAAAATGGGGTAGAGGAGGGAGGCCCCACATCTGGATCAGGGTGGAAAGCCTGAGGTCTGAGGTCTGATACGACACACAACTCACATCCGCAGGGTCCTACAGGCACACAGAACACCCACTAACGGCACCCTGAGCTGTATGCATTAGACCCAGGCATGTTTGATACATGTATTAACCTCCCTGATTGCAGAGTTTTTTCCCTTCACCTTAGAGAAATGGGAACAAAACATTTCTCTTTCCTCTTTGCTCTCCTACAAGGAAAATTGTAGCCCACGTACTTAGGGCTTGAGAGAGAGTGATGGGGTCTGTGGCACTCTTGCCCAAGTCGTTGGGCTTGGCCAGACTGTGTGGCATCTACCACAAGACATGTGGGCCTAGGATTACATCCTAGTTGTTGTTTTTACCCCAGAGGGGTCAGAGAACTGGATTTTTATGTGAAAAACACCTGAGATTGAAATGTTGACAAATAATTCAGAAGCTGAAGGTGCTGGGCAGTTCGACCCAGCACTGCCCAAGCAGACAATATCTCAGGGTGAAGCAGGAATGTGGGACACCCGGCTTCCTGGAGGAGGGCTGATGCCAGAAATGGCCCGGAGCAGACAGTGTTGTGACCCATTCTGCACTTTGGCTCCTCCTGCACCATTGGTGTGTCCCCAGCCCCTCCTGGGTCCAGAGAACTCCTCTTCCAGCAGTGTGTGGCCGAGGCCCTTTCCTGAGACTGCTGGAGTCTCCTTTTGGGAGGGGACAGTATGTCGGGTAATTTGATTGACAACTTGATTGGGTTAAGAAACACCTAGGCCTGGGTCTGAGACCAGTCAGTGGTTAAGAGAGATTGCTGGTCTCGTAGAGGACTCAAATTCAGTTCCCAGCACCCAGTTCAAGCAGCTTTCAACCACCTTTAACTCCAGAACCAGGGGATCTGACACACCTCAACATCTGGACACACATACACCTGAATAAAAATAAACATTTGAAAAACAAAAGTGAACTAACTAAGAAAGAAACACCCACTAATGAGGGGTACATTTGAGCGTTTCCAGACCTGGTTCACTAAGAAAGGAAGATCCACCCTAAACGTGGACAGTGCATCCCTCAGGCTGGGGTCTCAGACTAAATCAAGAGAGAAAAAGAATACAGCTGTGCCGAGTCCTGGTATTTCTCTTCTCTACTTCCTGGTTGGCAGCTCCCACCTCTCTGCCTTCCCCTCCCTGAGGACTATCTTCCTCTGAACTGTCAACCAAAACAAGCCCCCCCTCCCTCACATCACTTCGGGGAAGATATTTGGTCATGGTAAAGAGAAAGGTAACTAATACTGTGAGCTCACGGTGCTTAGAATTTACCTTCTCCCCCCAGGCCTGAGAACCTTCGCCAATGGCTTAGGTAAGGGCTTCACCATGTAGCTCCCTTACAAAGGTGTCTCTCCCGCCTCCTGAGACCATGCTGAATTCATCCTCTGGGGACTTTGCCTGAGCTTGCTCTTAGCTTAGTGTCCTTGCTGCCCTGAACTGCTTCCTTCATCCACCACCACCCCCCGCACCCCCCCCCCAGCACTTCCTTAATAAATCACGGGCGCACAAGGCCTCTTTCCAGGATCCATTCTGGAACTCAGCCAAGAATGGAGACAACTCCTGCTACAGTAGAAAAAAATTTTTAAAATTTAAAAAACAACTGGCACAAACAGCTAAGTACCTCAGAGGACACGGTTGTAAAAACCTCATCTGTAAGAGAGCATTGTCTGAGAATCAACTGAGGATGCATGGCTCCTTCCTTTGGGCCCTCTGCTCTCCTACCTGACCCCTATCTCTGCATGACACCCCTTCGTAGACTTGGAACTGTTCTCAAATATCTTCTCACTCTGCCCCAACTATTTGGCAGACATCGTATGTCTGACCCCATCCCAGCCAGACTCAGTAAATTCTAGACCACTTGCCCCAGTGGCTAATACAAGCTAAATTTAAGTCAAGTCATGAGTGAAATTTTCCTGGAACACCACAGTGAGTAGGCCTGAGGGAATTCAGTTATCCTGGTAGTAGGAACACAGATGCAATCTGGAGGCTGTAAGACTTAGAACCCTGCTGTGGGATGTCCTGTATGCTGTGGATATATGTTGCTATGACTGATTGATAAATAAAACGCTGATTGGCCAGTAGCCAGGCAGGAATGACAGTGTAGGCGGGACAAGGAGAGAGGAGAATGCTGGGTGGAATAAGGCTGAGTCAGGAGATGCTGCCAACCACAGCGATGAGTAGCAAGATGTAAGTTACCGGTAAACCACGAGCCACGTGGCAAGGTATAGATGAATAGAAATGGGCTGAACTTAAGTGTAAGAGCTAGACATTGGTAGGCCTGAGCTAATGGCCGAGCAGTTTGATTAATATGAGCTTCTGAGTGATTATTTTATAAGCGGTTGTGGGGTCCGTGGGGCTGGGCAGGACTGGAGAAAACTCCACTACAGAACCCCAGGGGAACCCAGCTGAAAACAAATTGGGTCTACAGAGGTGGAGTGATGAGAGAACTGAGGGGAAGGGGTACCACGGCCCAAGTCAAGTTTCTCTTGCTACCAAAAGCATCCTGATGCTTGCCAAGACTCTCACAGGTAACTGTGGCTTTTGGAAATTCATGGAACCCCCAAGACAGAGAGGAGAGAAGCAGAGAGGAAGCGGGGCTGGTTCGATGCCGCCAATGAGCGCTGAGAACGGAAGCAGTATGGCGGGAAGGTAAAGGAATGGAGAGAGAGGTGTGAGGATGAACATGCGAAAGAAAGCCTGTTGCCAAAAAGGGCTAGAAACTTTTCCCCCCCTGGGCTACTCACAACAACAAAGAAGCCCAGCCATACACAAATGTGGGAGAAGGCAGGTGCTATGGAAATGACTTGTAAAGGGGCCTGAAACTCCTGGCCCAGCGCTTTGGAGCACATTCTGGGGAGTGCCTTTCTCTTTCTTAGTAAACAGTTGTTTCTATTGACTATGTGTTCTGGTGAGGTTCTGTTGCTACTGCTTGCTTGGTTTTGGTTTCGGTTTGTCCTGGGACATGAGAATCTGGATACCCCAGTGGGTACACTCCACCCTGCATACCCAGTGGGTGCCCTCCACCCTGCATACCCAGTGGGTGCCCTCCACCCTGCATACCCAGTGGGTGCCCTCCGTCACCCTGAATACCCCAGTAGGTGCCCTCCTCCACCCTGCATGCCCCAGTGGGTGCCCTCCACCCTGGATACCCCAGTGGGTGCCCTCCGTCACCCTGCATACCCCAGTAGGTGCCCTCCTCCACCCTGCATGCCCCATTGGGTACCCTCCACCCTGGATACCCCAGTGGGTGCCCTCCACCCTGGATACCCCAGTGGGTGCCCTCCACCCTGGATACCCAGTGGGTGCCCTCCACCCTGGATGTAGATCTGCACCTTAAAACAAGAGCATGTCCACAGAGGCAAACCCTGCTCCAAGAAAACCAGCCTTACGGTAAGCATGAATGTCCCTTGCTGATTCCCCGGGCTTTATTCACCAATGTCACGGCATAATGTACCCACCAAGTACACCCAGGGCCTCATCTCCCTCTAGGACCTTCCTTCCACCTGGTTGGAGATCAAGTTGGCTGGGCTGCATACCAAAAAAATATCTAAATATCTTCTCTTTCTTTCTTTCTCTTCCTTCCTTCTTTCTTTTTTTTCTTTCTTTCTTTCTTTTTCTTTTCTTTTTTTTTTTTTTTTTTTTTGAGAGGAGTAACCGTGATGCAAAGTTGAAGAAGCCAGGCTTGGAAACACTAACATAAGACTTCATACCACGATGACTTAGAATGTCTAAGCCTCAGAAATCCAAACACTGGGGTCGTCTGCCGTTCCTGGCAGCCTTTACATCAAGAAATCATGTGGTAACCCAGGAAGCAGCATATGAGTCAGAGTAACCCATCAAACTAGGGTATCTCCACTGCCGGCCCAAAAATCAGGGTGTCAAGTAGAGTATGTGATGGGGGGGGTGTCCTCGGAAACCCCAACAAGGAATGGAGAAGAGGACAGGGAAGAGGACAAAGAGTGATTTATGGAGCTCGTCCTGCTGGGGTAGAGTGAAGGGGGAAAGGCACTGCAGGGAAGAAACAGAGAGGGGTCACACACTCTGTGTCACCCCTGGTGTCACCCCTAGCAGTCAGAGGCAGTTGGGTGCTCAGCTGCCACCTCTCAGCAGCCGCCAAGAAGTCCTGCTCCGGTTTTCCTGGGTCTCAGGCCAGAGTCATCTGGGGGAGGATCAGGGGTGTGTTGCTTTTGATTTGTTTGTTTTCTAACCACAACTTCTAGGTCCCACTTTCCATGAGCTTACACTGTGAGACCGGGTCAGCCTGAGCTGCGGACTGCTCAAAGCTGTCCAAGTGCCTCACTGTGTGGGAAGCCCTGCTCTTGCTGATTTCTCAGATCCCTCGGGGGCCCACTGAGCCTACCGGTTGGAGGCCTCTTTGCACGGAGTTCAGCTGAGGATGGAAACCCTGAGAAAACACCCGTGAAGGAGAGAAGAACCATTTACTGGCTGGAACTGCAGCTGGTGGAGGCTTGAGAAATGAGCTGTGGGGCCTTAATTCAGCTGTTCCTGCTCCCGTGACACAAACTGAGCTCAACTCACAGACTTTCCTTAGAGAGAAATGGGGGGGGGGGGGGCGGGAAGCATATTTTCTTAGGTTTAATTTCCTTCCTATGTCCTTAAGAAATGCCCCTAAAGCTTACACTGCCTCAACCCCAGTAGCATCAAAGACTTTTAAATTGAGACCCAGGGTGAGTTAGCTAAAGTAAATAAAACCCAGAGGATGAGGGAAATTAAAAAATAGACTGTCTCAGAGAAACCAAGTCTCCACCAAACAGCAAAAGGAGGGAAACTGGTTGGGGGGAGGGGCTGGAGAGGAGAGGATATGGAATTCCAGGAGTTTAAATGCAAGGAAGAAAGGAATTAGCATTGACAGATTTAGCAAGTAAAAACACTGGGTGCCTGGTTCAATTTGTATTTTAGACAATAAATAATTTTTATTGTCTGCTCTGTAATATCTCAGACATTCTTTTATCAAATATTTCATGCAATAAATTTACAGTAAAACATTATTCATTGCCTGTCTGAAAGTCAAATTTAACTGGGCATCCTGGGATTTTTATCTGACAACCCTAATTCATACGTTAAAAATTATGGTCAGTGGGACTGGAGAGATAGCTCAGCGGTTAAGAGCACTGGCCACTCTGGCCGCTTTTCCAAAGGGCCCGAGTTGAATTCCCGGCACCCATATGGCTCCTCCAGGAAATCTGGCATCCTCAGACAGACAGACATGCAGGTAAAACCCCAATGTACATTTAAGAAAAATACGGTCGGCTGGTTAGCCACCCTTCAGAGATGCCTTTGCCTTAGGTCAGCTTTGCTTCAACTTCGCTTCAGTGGGGCCTTGCTAATCATTTACGTGGGTGTCCCCTGCTTTTGCGGGTATATTTGGCTTTGGGGGATTTACAACACACGGAGAGGAAACACCCAGAGTAGATTGAGGAAAGTGGAATGCAAGGACTGCCAGAGGAGGTCCATGCGTGGAGGTCACAAGCAGCCAGTATTCTTGCATCTTCTGTCACTCAGTCAGGCCACAGGAGCAGCCCTGTTCAGCTGGAGGCATTCCAGCACTATCCCCTCCCTGCAGTGATTTGGGGGTCCCTGTAGGAGGGTGGAGGGAGAGCTGCAACGTTCCAGGCCTGGCTTGGCGCAGTAGGGGACCACACACACACACACACACACACACACACACACACACACACACACACACACACACACACACACCTATCATGTTCCAGCCCTGGAATGGCTCAGAAGGAGACCACGCACACATCCCCAAGGGGATGCTCTTCTTGCCTCCCTCTGCCCTGCACACACACACCCTGTCCCTGAAGGGATGCTCTCCTCCTCCTCACCTTCCTCTGCAATGCACACACACACACACACACCTGTCCCCTCCCGGGGGAGCACCCCTGCCCCCGGGGGGGGGATGCTCTCCTCGCCTCCCTCTGCCCTATATTTTCCTCCGCGGCGTCTCCACCGCTCTAGCTCCCCACCTCCCGTCCCTCCAAATAAGGAAGCTGAGCTTCGCGACCGCCAGCGAGGACGCCCGGTCTGGTCCCCGCCCCCAGGCCTAATCCAGCTGCCAACGAGGCAGCTGCAGGGGTGGCGGGTAGGAGGGGGAGCGCAGCGGTGGCGGGAGCGTGCGGATCCCGCGGCCCCGATCACTATCTAAATGCTGCGGTGCGGGGCGCAGCGCGGCCCCCGGGCGCTCCGAGGCACCTGCAGGACAACCGCGTCAAGGTCGAGGTGAGAACCAGGCTTTCAGTGCTGCCGGGATCGCTTAGCTCTTTCGCTCCGCCGGGCTCCGCAAGGCGGAAGATGACGTGGCGGAGCGAGGAAGCGCCACATCCTCGGATCCAGTCGCTCCACTCCCAGGAACTGACCCAAAGGAAATAATCCAGTCCAAGAAAGAGAGAATATCCGGGACTAGAGCAACACGTGGGAAATGGTTTAACGAACCTCCGCACATCAGTGCTATGGAATGCTCTTTTATTTCGTGCGGCATTTAGGTGACCGTGAGCGCTTGGTATCAGTCACCCTGTCCGTATCTGGGTACAGAGACGGTATAACCAGATCTCGTATTTTTACTCTGGGGATTCACAGGGAAAACGAGAAAGTGGGACCAGGGTGCAGTAGATCTGAGCACCGGTGTGGGGCCTCATCTATAAAATGCAAACACTTCCTAGAGGAGCGATGAGGGTCCCCGTGGGAAGGGTACACCAAGCATCTGCCACTCGGTGAGAGCTCTAAACAGCTACCAATAGTCCCGACCGACCGAGACTGTGCTTACTGCTGTTGTGGGAACGTGCCAGGTGCCATGTGAGAGTTATTAAGGGTATGCAGAAGTGAAAGTGCCACGGCAGAAGCGCACACGCTTGAAAACACAGGAGGGATGTGTTTAATTATGCCCGGGGATGTCACCAAAGAAGTCACAAGATGATCATTTCAGCTGGGTCTTGAAGGAGATGTGGAAATTTTCTGGGTCGACAAGATATGAAAAGACGTTGCAGGCAAAGCAAGCTTAGGGGCCTACAGGGAGGAAAGAAGGAGCAGGGTTTGTAAAAGCTACTTCTAAGTGTCGTGCAGGGAAGGAACAGATTTCCAGCTGCACATGTATTCGTCAGCCTCAGTTCCACACGCTCCAGGCCAGGCCCTCCTACTAGGAGTGACTCTCCTCCTCTAGGCTTGGCTCCGCCGGTCAGACACCACTCTAGGCTCCGCTGTGCATCAAGGATAAGTTCCCATCTTTTGTAGGGTGATCTCAATCCACGCATGCTCTGAGGCCAATGTCACCCCCCCCCCCATGATTCTTGGCAGCTGGGAAAACTCACCCACCTGAGCTCTTCATATAGGAAGATATTGGGAAGAACAAGAGTGAGTCATTTTTATGTCCAGTGACCCAAATCTATATGAGTCTTTGTCCCACCATCCAGTTTCCAAATAATGACGTGGAGACTTCTTACTAATTATGAAAACTTGGCCTTAGCTTAGGCTTGTCCCACTAGCTCTTATAACTTAAATTAACCTGCCTCTGTTAATCTATGTTCTACCGTGTGGCTTTTACCTCTATCCAATTCTATGTGTCCAGCTCAATTCCTTTGCCTCTTCCTCTGTCTCCCGGAAAATTCCACCTATCTCTTCTGCCTAGCTATTGGCCGTTCAGTTTTTTTATTTCGCCAGTCACAGTAATACATTTTCACAAATAATCCAAGTAAAAAGACCCCTGTGTTCTTGAAAGAAGGGGCTATGGTGGTAATTTAATCATAATATTCAATAAATGTGATCGCTTATATACATCAAACACTGAGCACACATCATCTCCATTAATCAGCCATCCTTATCCCCTAGCTATGGATGCTACAGCTAGAGCTGTTTGTTTGCTTTTGTGTCTCTGTGCTGGGATGGACACTAGGACTCTGTACATTCTAGGCAGATGCTCTGCCACTGAGCTACACCAAGCCCACATGTGGCTCGAGGTCACCCAGCGAGTAAGGATGAGTCTGAGATTCAAACCAGAGCTGCCTCTCTTACTTCAGAGCCCACCCCCTTACTCCTGGGCCATGCTACCACAAAATGGAAAAAAGCCAACTGGGTCAAGAGGAAGAAGGTAGGGCTTATGAAATCCTTGATTTAACGGGTAAAACCGTCACAGGCTCATAAGGGGCCATGGCTGCAGACCACAGTGCTCTGAGAAATCATCTAAGCACGGCCCGACGTGGCCCTGCTTGTCATTTCTATATTGCATACGGCCTTAGCATAAAACCACAACTGCCCCAGGCCTTTCGAGACAGGGAACTTAATGTAGAAAACTGGCTTCGGAACTTTGAATTGTTGAGGAGCCCAGCTGGGACTGGGACTGCTACCACCACTAGGCCTGGACAGGAGAGGACAACAGAATAACGTAGACAGATAGACCTCAGCCAGTGATCTGAAGCCACCAGCAGGAACTGGAGCCAGAGCAGAGCTGCCACCATTGCCTGAGCTGACATCACTGGAAGCATAGGAAGATGAGAAGAAACTCCCTGGTTTCCCCAGTCTCCACTCTCCAGCCTTCCGCTCATTTGACCAAATCTCTATGACAGCCACAGCCAAGGGAGCCCTCTGCAATGTAGAACAGGAAGTAGAAGGTGGCAGGCAGGGAGGGGTGGCATGGGGATGGAGATGGTGGTCCAAAGCAGGCAGAGAAAAAGAAAAGCAGGTACCATTCCCACCCAAACAACCGTCCTTGAAGGTGGCTGTCGTCTTTATCCCATTTTAGAGATGCTTAGAGAGACTGGATGGCTGAGTGAGCAAAGGGAAGCAACCCTCGGGTTTAGACCCAGCTCTGTGCGTCTGTCTCCACAGCTTGAGCAAGACTAGTCACCCGAGGACTTCATGACTCCTGAAGAATTCAACAACAGCAGAAACACGGTGAAAGAGAAGCCTTGGAACTCTAAGACTTGATCATGGGGTCAAAGAGCAAAGGCCTGGGTAATGGCGCCATTCACAATGCCTTCCCTTCTGACCCACAAGTCGTTGCAGCACCTCGGAGAGGAAAATTCTATTAAGCAACAGCCAAGACTCTTGCTCTGTGGACAAAGGGCAATTTTTATCTTCTCTGTGTGCCTGAGGCTTTCTAGTTTGTTTTACAAGGAGCATACATTGCTTTGTTGGTCATCTTTAGACAGCAACCCACTGGTTGCCGGCCCCAGATGAAGAACTCAGCAGGAAGGAAGTTGAGGCAGAAAGATGACCGGAGGCTGGACCCACCAGCACAGGTGACTTGTCACTGCACTGTGACCCTGCTCCCTTAAAAGAGAACAAAACCAGATCTAACATGATGCCAGAGTCTGGGCTGTTCTTTACTAGCACAGACATATATGTGTGTAAACATACACATGCATTCCTATAATAACATACACAAACACATGTATTTGTTCTTACAAGCCAGCCCACAAT
This sequence comes from Peromyscus maniculatus bairdii, assembly GCF_049852395.1. Taxonomy (NCBI): domain Eukaryota; kingdom Metazoa; phylum Chordata; class Mammalia; order Rodentia; family Cricetidae; genus Peromyscus; species Peromyscus maniculatus. The sequence continues at coordinate 122,254,831 of NC_134855.1, forward strand.
GCATACAGAAAATGAATACCCACAAAAACATACAGAAGCACATTGTCATGTATATACAAACCAATATATCTACACATGTACCCCCATGTATACACAACACATACACTGAAACCATTATAAACATCACACGGGTATGCTTTATTTCACTTTTTGAGTGAGACTTGGAGATGGGAGTGAGGTTCAAGGGTAGAGTGTTTGCCTAGCTTGTATAACGCTTGTATAATTCCATTCCCAGCACCACAAACCAGCCAATCACTCATCAATAGACAGATAGATGATAGATAGACAGACAGACATACGGCAGATAGGGACTTAAAATAGCTTTCCTGACTTAACAAGGACTTACTTTCCTGTCTTACAGGGAGTTCTCTGCCTCCTCTGGACAGCTCCCCAGGATACCTCCGAAGGGTTGGGAGCTTCTGTGGACCCCAGAACATGTTCTGAAGGTGCATTCCCAGAGTAGGCTTCAGAGAGCACTTGTCTCTGTCTCCATGGACTAGGAGGCCCTGCCATGCCCTTGATCAGCAAGTGCTCGCAGTACCAGGAGCCCAGTGTCTAGAAGGGCTGCCCGGAGCTCTTTCTGAAGCCACAAGCTTTCCCACTGTCCAGCTCTGAGAGTGACTTCAATTTGCCCAGACTCTGGAAGAAATCCAGCAAGATGCATAGAGCTAGGGGGTTTGGATCAAGTCCCTGCTCTTCTCTAAGCCTCTGTTTCCTTCTCTGTGGTAGGAGGAGCCTCTCAACTCTAACCAGGGGCTTATATCTGGCATGCAGTAGAAGCCTCCTGACCCCAGATGCAGCTGGGGAGGAATTTGATTCCAAGGATGGCATGCTTCCAAAACTCTTGGCCACCATTATTTATTACCATACTTCCATTAGTCATTGACACTATAAATACATCTATAGCTTCCTCCACCAAAGAGCCCAGATGGTCTGGGGAGGAAAGGAACCTCACACACGTGCACTCACCCCACCCTCCAGGTTAGCCACAGCCCAGTGGTTTGCCAAAAACATCTGCCCACGTGAATTTCCATACTGAGGTACAGAGATTCCAGGATCGGGGCAGACAGCTGCAAACTGAGGGCTGAGGGGGGGGGGGTTGTCTCAGACAGGAAGGGACAGGCAGGCAACCTGCCTGCAGGTGCAAAAAACAGGATCACATGACTGGACAGGACAAATCACAGATAGGTCCACAGCTTTTGAGCACCAAGGGTAGGAACCTGTTTAGGATGAACTAGGTAATCCTCCAAGAAGGGAGATAGACATTCCAGCAGTCAGTGATCTCAGGGGTTTTGATTATTAAGAGAAATAACTTTGCCATATCACAGAATGCATGGGGACAGGAAAGCATCATGGAGTGACCTGCATTTGTAATTCCTTAAACAAAGGGAACGGGGTACAAGGAATAGAGCCACTGGGAAACACCGTATCTCTGATGTCCTCGAGGGGCAGGTCTGCAGTGACTCCAGGCAGCCCCAGGAAAAGAAAGCCCTACCCTAGCTTGAGGCTCTGCAGAGCCCCCATTCCACTGTGGCCCCCTCTGTCAAGTAAAGAGCTGATCAGCCAAGAGAATACCCATCTAGATGATCCCGTGAACTATGCTAGAAGGTTCCATGAAGGTCCAGTAGGTATTATTAACAGGCCCAAAGGACAGTTAACGAGCAGCTATCTGCTAGCCATTAATAAATGAGCTGCTTCAGAATGAGATAGAACTGGACGTGGGAGTAAAGGGAAGGTTAAAGGCAATGCCTTCCTGCTGGGCCGAGATCCCGTCCAATGGTTTCTGCTTAGATAGGTCCAAGTAAGCCCACATCACCTCTAGTAGTGGTAAGATAAGCAAAGATGCTTGGGGTAGGCAACTAGCAGCCTTTCTCTGCCTCACTTTTAAGTGCCCCCCCCTTTTTTTTCAGGGGGCGGGGGTTTGAGACAGGGTTTCTCTGTGTAGCTTTGTGCCTTTCCTGGAACTAGCTCTGTAGACCAGGCTGGCCTCGAACTCACAGAGATCCGCCTGGCTCTGCCTCCCGAGTGCTGGGATTAAAGGCATGTGCCACTTAAAGGCGTGCACCACCACCGACCAGCCTTATAAGGTCTAGCCTCAGCCCGTCTCCCACACAGATCTGGGGGCACTGCCAGCTTGTCTGGGGTCTAGCTGGTCAAGACAGGCTCTGCTAGAGTGGCTGCTTCTCTGTCCTTCCACCATCAAGCAGGCTGGCCTAGGCAGCTTTCCCAGAGAGAACGTAGAAACCTGGGCCTCTTGGGGCACCGGCTTCCTCCTGCCACGTTCTATTAGCCAAATCCTAAGGGCTGTGGCTTCAAGAAGTAGCACGTAGACTCCATCTCTCCCTGGTAAGAGTAGCAAGTTTGAATCACGAGCCCAAGGTGGTGGTACACACCTGTAATCCCGTACTAGCAAGGCTGAGGAGGGAGGATCATGAGTTCAAGACCAAGACTAGTCTGGGCCACAGTCAGAAAAAGAAGGAGGGAGGGAGGGAGGGAGGGAGGGAGGGAGGGAGGGAGGGAGGGAGAAGAAAAAGAAATCAAATGTGTTGTAAAGAGGTTTGACCCTCAGGAAAATAGGTGTAGGCATTTTTGCTAGCAATCTACCAGAGACACTGTGGGCCTTCGCCCTCTGGGGAAGATTTCAACTGGAAATTGCCAAAGAAAAAGTCCCCTGAAACTTCATCTGTAAAATCATGGCCATCAAAGTTACATGATGAGAACATTCAGAAACATTCAGCCCTTAGCACCTGAGAGAGGCGTAGGCTACAGGACCTCCACCCTCCCGCAAGACACCAAAGTGCAGGAATGCGCAAATCTCTTATGTAAGGGTGTCTGTTGGAGCTCAGCAGTAAAGGCTCTTGCCCTTGCTGCAGAACCCGATGCCCAGAACCCACATGGTTGTCCTTTGACCATCACACCTGTGCCATGTCACCTGCATGAGTACACACACACACACACACACACACACACACTATTCAAATAGTGAAGTCTTTCCATATAATCTGCATACATCCTCTCAAGTACTTTAAACCATCTCTACATGACTCATATCTGCCGCCCCCTACCCCAGTCCAATGTCAATGCTATGGAAATAGTTGTTACACCGTGTTGCCTAGAGGAAAATGACAAGAAAAAAGTCTGTATGTATTTGGTACAGATCTTTCCAAGCCTCAGTTGCTGGCGTCTGTGGATACAGAGGCACACTGTTTATTAGATGTCTGTCACGGTAGTCGCAGCAGGCAGATTCCCATCAGAAAAACAGAGCCAAGGACGAGCAGTTCAGCAGGGATTTCATACAATATCCTAGTTAAAAGGTGACAGAAGAGCTGGAAGAGATTGGAATCTGCTCGAAACTGCTGCTTCCTTAGGCTGAAGGGACAAAGAAGGGAGCGGTATCTCCAGCTAGAACCTGGAGCCAAGCAGGAGGGGATGCAAGGCTACCGCCCAAGGCGGAGAGAGTGGGGGTAGGCCCACCTCCCTCCTCGGCTTCTCCCTTCCCCAGAGCACCAGTCTTCTGCTAATGCTCCCATTGGCTACACCCACCAGGAAGACAATGAGTTAGGGATCCTGGGAAATGTAGTCCGTAGAGCTCAGGGCCCTGCAAGCTGGCAGAGTATGGAAACCAGCCTAGGGAGAGAAATAGGAAGCTCACTATGGGAATGGGAAGACCTCCTCAGCCTACCGAAAACAGGAGACTGCCTCAGCCTTGAGTATGAGTTCCAGATCTCAATAAATGGGAGAGCAGCCAGGGGAAGGCTGCGGTGAGCTGTCCCCCACAGAAGGGAGTAGCCATGGAAAGACAAGATTAGAAAATGACCCACTGCTTGGGGAAGCAGGATGGCTGCCCTCCCCGCAGCAGTTCCTGAGCAGTGGCACTCTAGCAGAGGGATTGATGGCTGCTGCAGCTACAGATTAAACATGAGCTGGCTTAGGCACCAAGCACCATGCTTTAGGTAGACTGTATCATTCTGCCACAACCTTCTACACCAAACACCAAAGATGTTCCTGTAATACCCAGGAGAAGTTTTATAGGAAAAATAGAAAACACGCCAGGTGTCTGTAGATAACAGAACAAAGTTGAGATCCTGAAACTGAAAAATGAGAACATCCCCAAAGTTGTGTGTGTGAGAGAGAGTGTGTATTATATGTGTGTATGCATGCATATGCATACATATATATGGGTGTACATATACTCATATTATATATGCATACATATATTCACATGCAGTGTGTGTGTGTGTGTGTGTGTGTGTGTGTGTGTGTGTGTGTGTGTGTGTGTAGCAGGAATCTTAAAAGTTCTTATTAATAAAAACAAACCTGGAGCCAGGTATTGGGGTGAATGCTGGAAGATCAGAGAAGCAGAACAAGCCACAGCTTCCTCACCTTGCCAATTCCTCAGTTGATCCTGTTTCCTCAGACTGGAAGCTTCTGTGTCCTCATCCAAATGGATCTCAGCTGATCGGCTGCTAAAAGCCTAAAAGCTTAACCAGCTTATCCAGGCTAGTTCCTGGTCCTCACGCCTTATATACCTTTCTGCTTTCTGCCATCATTTCCTAGGATTAAAGGTGCGTGTCACCATTTTTCTGGCCTTTATATCTAGTGGCTGTTCTGTTCTCTGACCCCAGATAAGTTTATTAGGGTACACAATCTTTTGGGGAACACAATACCACCACATGTGTATATGCATTTAAGGCCAAATTAGACCTCTGAGCCAATACAATTTTCTGTAAGGATGAAAACAGACCATATGTGAACTAAGAATTAAACCATACAGCTCAGTGGGTATGTTTTCTTCAATATTTATTAGGATTTGAGATTGGAAAAGTTTTACATGACATTATATTCTACAGTAAGAAATAGAAGGCCAGTGAGGTGAGCTCATCTGCCCAGGATCACACATCTTATTAATGAGATACACCTCAGTAATGGGAGAACTAACGTTGGTGTGTCTGCTCTTACGATATCCTGAGATTAAATAACCATGGAGTCATCAGAGCGTGAAACCGTCACTATATCCACATTATCAGAATGGGTACACAGTGATGGAACCAAATTTACACACACCGTGCACAGCATGAATGGCACATGCCAGGTTTGTCTAGCCCTCCTAATGTGAGTCTTTAAATGTGTGGGAAATACCCAATGGTGAAGGAGGTAAAGCTCACCCATCTAGCCCCATGTGATGAGGAGTCTCAGAGGGGTTGGGTCACTTACTCAAGGTCACACAGCTGGCTGGAGAGAAACCACAGGGGCCCCCAGAGCAGCCACAAGGCTGTTTCATGGGCTGCTTCCCCTGATCTAGAGTGCCCCTTTTGCCACCAGGGAGTTTCGACAGCTCAACTCTAGAGGGCAGAATGGGTGGAGTTCGGTTTTTCACAATTCTTTCCCAGGTTACGGGCAAAGACGCTCCAGCCAAAAGTAGAAATGTATCTAGTCTAGTTTCCGGTTGTTTTTGTTCAGCCCAAATAATAAAATCGTTTTGCAGGGGAAGAAAAAATAGGCAACTTGGCCAGCTTCCTGTTCTTCTCTGTACCTTTCCTGGAAGGGGTGCCCAGCACTTCAGTGATGGGGTGGGGGAGGGGCGGTTTCCAACCAGGGCACCTCGAGAGGTGAAGTCAAAGGCCAGATCAGCTTAGCTCGAGTCTAATAAGAGTCCACATCCTGCAGGCTCTTCAGTGGAATCTTGCTCTCCAGGCACCTTCCCTATTGTCTCAGTAAGAGCCCAAGGTTTCTTTCTTAGTGGTAATTTCTTTTACTATTATAGCTGCCTTCTCCACTCCCGCCTCGTTAGCAGTTTAAACATGCCAGGGTTCCCATGGGCTCTTCAGCGTGGTGGAGAGACTTCCAGAAGACGGGTGCTACAGGGGTCAGTTGTACTAACAACTGAAGTGCTTGTCTGTGGTTAAGAGACAGCAGGGAACAAGCTTTACCTTTACCTCACTCAGACATGGGTAATGCAATCTGAGCTAAGCTCCTAATAAGTGCAAGGATGGGCCGGGCGTGGTGGCACACACCTGAATTCCAGCACTGAGCGGCAGAGGCAAAAGGATCTCTGTGCATTTGAGGCCAGCTTGGTCTATAGATCTAACTCCAGGATGGCCAGGGCTACACAGAGAGACCCTGTCTCATAAAACAAAAATTTAAAAATTCATTGAAGGATCGCATATCAGTTGGCTTCTGCTTTATTGAACAACAACAAAAAAAAAGCAGCTGGAGGGTGGTGGCGCACACCTTTAATCCCACCACTCGGGAGGCAGAGCCAGGCAGATCTTTGTGAGTTCGAGGACAGCCTGGTGTACAAATCGAGATCCAGGAAAGGCACAAAGCTACACAGAGAAACCCTGTCTCGAAAAACCAAAAAAAAAAAAAGCAAAAATTTAGTAGTTGGAACATTTGGCTTCTAATCAGCCATGCAGGTGGCGCTTGGCTGGGTGACTCTTTGCTCCCCGATGGCTTACTTGGGCATCTCTGGCCTCCTGCTGGGCTTCTTGGGATTACCTAGTCTGGGATTGCTCATCAGAGATGGTGTATCCCTGCCCCTCAGAGTCTGGCTCTCTGCAGGACAGTCTAGGCATAGCAGTGTGGGCTTCACACAGGACAGCTGGCCAAGTCCCAAGAGAAGGACACTAAGATGCAGGGCCTCCAGTAGTCACATTCCAAAGCCACTGGGCTTCTTGAGTGCATCAGTGCCCTTGTTGAGTGACATGTACTCAGGTCTGTAACCTAGCAGTGAGACCTGGAGCACTTTCTGCAGATGACTGTTGAGTATTTCATGGACCATGGTGATATTCAAAGGAAACAATGCTTTCATATTTATAGATTATTTCATTGAACTATATGTAAAATGGGTATCAATAAATGTATTTACTCAACAAGAAAAAAGATGCAGGGCATCTGGAGACCCAGGCTTAGAACTGCATGAAGTCACTCCTCTGTTCCAACTCCAATCAACGAAGGGACTAGGAATCAGCCCCAGTTCTTTATCAAAGTGAAGCTTTCAAGGAGTATTAGATCCAGGGAGCATTAGATACAGAAGGAATGCCACCAGATCCACTTGAAAAGGCTTTTCCCTTACATCCGTTCTAAATCTTTCAGGAACAAAATAACCGCTTTGGAAAAGAAAAATGCCCCCCCCCCTCCGCAAAGTTAGAATTGAGTATCCTCTTCAAGTAAGGGTTTGTGGCACAGGCTAGCCCCACCTACTAAGACAAACATTAAGAGAACACAGCAGCAAGACCAGGAACAGCTAGCTGACTTACTGGCTTGGCTTCAAGAGATCCAGCCTTCACCTGTTCAGGGATTATATAAATCATTCTAGCTTGGCATTGACCATGGTGGGAATACTTACACCATGAGATTTGGCTGGTTCTACCCATCAGGTGCTTTTTCTCCCAGACAGCTGTTTTCCAAGCATACCACTTCCTGTAAGCCAAGCAAACAATACCTCCTTCAAACGAGTGAGCAAGACAATCCAATACAACATGAAAAAAATGGTAACATGCCAATCAGACACAATGATGTCAATGCACAGAGTGAACTGAGGTAAACTGAGCCTGGAGAGTGTCCAGAAGGGATCTCAGGGTCTCCACAAAATAAAAATGAGGACTTGCATCACAAGGAGGTAGCCTTTGGAGCTAGACCTTGGAGGAAAAATAAAGACCGTCCCAGCAGAGGTGAGAAGGCAGCTTGTACACGGAAAATGGACAGGTGAAGGCGAGGGACCGCTAGACTGGTAGAGATACTCAGAGCTCAGAGGTTTTGTTTAGTGACAGCCTGGCTTTGTGTGACAGAGAACCCTACACAAAAAAAAAGTCATTTAATTTTAGTCACTTTAAAGCCTAAGGCACCCCAAGTTCACAGATTCTCCCCCATTTGGCACCAAGAAGGCCTAAGGCTACTTAGCTCCCAAACCCAGGAACATCCGTAACACAGCCATACACAAGAAGCCAGTTCAGACACAGCAGCTCTGCGTTCTATCCGGACCTTCCCATCAGCACTTGCTCCGGAATCTCAGAGAACAGGTTCGTATGTTTCCCTGAACTTCTCTTCCCCTCTTGGAAAACAGTGCACATCTGGATTTGACCTCAGCTTCCCCATCCACTGCGTGAGCTTGGCCACACTGCTTAATCTTTCCTGATTTTCAACCCAGAAAAATGGAGCAAAGCAAGAATCTGAGTTGCAAGAATTCAGTAGGACATGGTGGCTGGATCTGAACTGGATTCAGGGTGGTAGCAGCCTGGGGAACATGGCACAATAGTGGGACGATGATGATTGGTGGTGGTGGTGGTGGTGGTGGTGGTGGTGGTGTGTGTGTGTGTGTGTGTGTGTGTGTGTGTGTGTGTGTGTGTGTGTGTGCATTCAGGTACTCCTGTTTGAATTCAAATGCAAATGTGAATGTAAATGTGTGTGTTGGGAATATCAGAAAATTTCCCAGATTTTAACTCAAACCTCCCTGAGCCTCCATCTGTTTTCTCCAAAAAGCCAGGCCTCTCCTTCCCAGACTTGGGTGGACAAGTTGGCTGGGGTAGGAACAGGGCCCAGGCAGCCTAGACCTTGTGGCACATGTCTCTGTGTGAGCAGCTGCGACAAATCTTGACTGCTTCTGACCACCTGCACCAAGGAGCCACTTCAAACAAGGAGTCTCTTGCAGGTGGTTGCCCCAGCCCCCAATCCACACCCACAGGTGGGACAGTACAGCCAAGTGCAGGAGGGGGTCTCTTCTGGACGTGACCCCTCAGGGATCAAGGGACCAGTTCTCAGGTTGCCACTGGGGAGGGGTTGGCATGGGAAGTCCCCTAGGTCAGTGCCCCAAGCAAATATTTGTCAGATCAATATTCAAGACTGACCTATTAACTGCAAACATTGAATGAATGTAGCATCAGGACAGTGAGCAGCAGCAGGCCAGTCCGGAATGTCTTCCGTGGGCCCCCAGGAAGTAGTTTCCTGTCACTCTTGCCCACTTCTTCCCTCCCTCTGCCTGGGGTCCAGTGGTCATCCACACCACACCCTTGACCTGGAGCTCTCTGCTTTGCCCATAGAATGAACATGGTCCTAGTACACACCATTATCTTCCCCCAGACAGTAGCCAGCAGCCATCCAGGGAGCCTCTGGCTCTGTATCCTTCCTGTCCTGGTTAAAAAAAAAAAAAAAAAAAAAAAAAACTGGCTCTGTCCTTTCCCATGCACACCCTGGGCAGGCATCCCCAGCAGCAAACAGCTGACGAGGACCAGACATCCCTCCTGAAGACCCCTGAAAGAGCCCAGGAGTGAGTCAGGGAACTGGACCAGACCCGCAAAGCTCATATTCCCCTCTGTGAAAGCCATCAAGAGTGTCCAGGAGCCCAGGGCAAGGCAGGCCTGCTGAGTGCTTTGCTCCAGTTGCTAGAGGGCTAAAAATACCCTGGCACTGCCAAACATCCTCCGAGGCCCAGGGGAGCCTATTGGGGAAATGGTTACCCAGCACCTGGGCTATTAAAAGGCACAGGCAGAACCAGCCAGGCTCCTAGGTGTCAATTGTGCCCTTTGCCACCGATACTCTGAATTCTTCTTGTACACACTTCTGCAGAGGCCTGGGCTTTCCTGCCCTCCCTCACTCACCCTGACGATTCTCTCTTCCCCAGGCTGGATCAGTCTCACTCCTGGTGGGAACACAGGTTGCCCACAGAACTAAGCTTTCACAGATGCCCAAACAGTACTTGCCTGCAAAATGCAGCAGGCTGTAGAGACTTCTGGTTCCTCTAGCCAAGCTACAACTAGCTAGCCAAAACCCAGCATCCTGTAGTAGGGTCTAACACAGTAGCTTACATTCAACACATGTTCACAGCCTGTGGCCACCACTCTTAACCCTACCAGGGCCTCTAAGCCTATGGGTCTGATGAAAAACACTAGAGTATGGGGAGCTCTAATCCCCCAGGAAACAATCTTAGTGAGATTGTGGGCATGTGAAACCCATCCAAGAACATACCCCCAAGTTAGGAACCCTGAAAATTTTAAAAGTCAAGCACTGGAAAGATGAATAAGAAAGCTAGGGGTGTGGCTCAGTGATAGAGTACTTGCCTGGGAAAACCCTTGTTTCCATCCTCAGCACTGGAAGAGGAAGAGAGGGAGGGGAGGGGAGGGGAGGGGAGGGGAGGGGAGGGGAGGGGAGGGGAGGGGAGGGGAGGGGAGGGAAGGGAAGGGAAGGGAAGGGAAGGGAAGGGAAGGGAAGGGAAGGGAAGGGAAGGGAAGGGAAGGGAAGGGAAGGGAAGGGAAGGGAAGGGAAGGGAAGGGAAGGAACTCCCCCCTGGAAAGACATGGTAGTACATGACTTTGATCTCAGTACCAGGGAGGCAGAAGCAAGTAGATCTCTATGAGTTTGAGGCCAGCCTGGTCTGCACAGCAGAACTCCAGACCAGACAAGGTTACATAGTGAGACTCTGTCTCAAAAACAAAACAATCATAAATAAATATTTTAAAATAACTTCTAAACATGCCCTTATACACTAAGTAAATAGATGAGTAAATAAATAAACAAATAGCTTCCTCCTTCCTCTTGCTGTGAACAACCTGCAGCCCGTGCAGGGGCTTGAAGCAACACAGACCCCGCGTCACCGTTTCTGTCAGGCCAGCTGGGCCTGGGCCCTTCCTGGCTGAGCAAAGTAATGTAGGACTGTGGTGCCACCTGAACTTGGACAGGGAGGCATCTGCTCCCAGGTCGACTGAGGCTGTTGACAGGGTTCAATTCTGCTCCTAAGTTGTTTTTTTTTTCTTCTTTTCATAATATTTTTATTGATTATTTGGGAATTTCACATCATGCAATCGATCACACCTACTTCCAAGTCCTCCCAGGTCTGCCCCTCAACTTTCTGACCCCCCCCCTACCGGCCCCCCAAAAAAAGAAGAAATTAAAAAAACAAAACAAAAACACCCACAAGTCGGGTTTGTGATGACCACATACTCAGTGGTGCATGGTCAAACGCCCAGTGGCCAGCCCTTTAAAGAAAACTGAGTCCTACCCCACCTACACCCCGGCCAGGAGCTGTCAGCTGTGAAGAGCCACACTTCAGCATCCTTATCACAATTTTTAAGAGCTCTTTTTGATGATTTCCTGTCTAGGCTGTTACCTTTTTGTGTTTGTTTGTTTGTTTGTTTGTTTGTCTGTGATGGTGGGACAGAGGTTGTCACACAACCCTTTTATGTCCCTCTTTCTCGACTGTGAGTCTGCAGTCATTGATGCCACAGCAAAAGTAGCTTCCTTGTCCTTTACAGTCAGCGGGAGCACAGATCATGGACCTCTGTATGGTTTCTGTTGACAGTGTGGACCATGGTCCTCTGCCACAGCCCAGGCCATAGATAGTATCATAGGCTTCAGTGGCAGCACGGGCCCACAGACATCAATACGGCTTCACGTGGCAGCACAGACCATGGACATCCACATGGCCCTCAGTGGTAGCCCTCAGTGGCAACCCTCGGTGGTACCCTCGGTGGTACCCTTGGTGGTAGCCCTCGCTGGTAACATGCAGACTTTCTTCACACCTGTCATCACCTTCAAATATCTAGTTCCACCTCTCTCCACCAGACATGCACCTCTCTGGCCTTCCATCTTCCCTACCTTTCCACTGCATATTCCTTTGTCCCTACCTTTCCATTGCATATTCCTTTGTCAGAGTGGCATTGGAAACTGCAGTACATCAGGCAGTATATTTTTTTGCCCAAAGAGCTTTACATACAAATAGTCGTTGCAGTGAGTCATTGGTATGGTTCAAATTTTCTGGTTTCTGACATACCATAAATCCTGGGCCATTGCAGGGACTCATCTTGGATATCTGCTATTGCCCAAAGTCAGGGTCATCTCCTGACTAGGCAGAAGGTTTGGGGGCAGGTTCTGTGTGAGTTCCAGGATGCCACACATCTTTCCACTTTTGATGTCAGCCTTCCCGAAGCTTGTTGGGCTCTACCTTTGTGCTTGTAGCCTATGGGCAGCACCACAGCCCCCCCCCCACCACCACCACCACCACACACACATCTACTATCAGGGAAAGCAGTGTGGGCTGCAGCCGCAGCAGCTCCAAGCTGGGGGTCAGCCAGTGAACCTAGGACCGGCCCTATTCAGTGATGACATCTGGTTCTGCAGGACGGTCTCCTCCATGCACTCCAGCAGCTCGTAGACAGAATAGATGTTGGGGTAGACCATCTCAAAATGCTGGATCTGGGCCCGGATGGCAGCAGAGTCGATCAATCACCGGCTTCTCGGGGCTTTCCTCGGCAGTGATCTCCTAAGTTTCCAACAAGCTATTGGCTGGAGGTTTCCTTCAGCGCCTGGGGCCATCTACAGCTCCCCTGCCTAGTGCCTTCTCCACTGGTGACTCACAGCACAGTGGTTAGCTTTTGTAAGCAGAACAGAATACTGATGACGTCTTCCCAGATGGATGCTCATATTATATGAAAGATGAGATTTTATATCCATGCTTCTTTCTGGAAGCAAGCCACAGATTTGACCCACAATCAAGAGGGGGGTGGGTAGGTCAAAGGTAAAAAGACAAGAAGAAGACTGTACTGTGGCATGGTCTTGAAATTCCAGCCACACCAGCAAGACTTAGCAAAAGAGAAAAAGAGGGCAGAGAGAATTATGAGTGCCCCTTCATGTCCTTGTTAGGAGGGTGAACTTCATGTAGAAAGGGTGTGAGAGGAAAGGGTGAGGGAGGTGACAGAGGCGTCAACTGGGAGGCAGGAGCCTTGGTTCTGGGGACAATGGGGTGGCGGTGAGGCCACAGAATGCAGGAAGACTCACCATCTCCTGTCCAGGCTGCATTTCCTTTTGATCTCTCTTTGCTTAAAAGTTCTTCCTGTCTCCCTGACCCAACTCCTCACCCGGCTTCATTGTCTCCCAGCCCTTAAGACCACATTCCCTGCAGTGTGTTATTTATCAGCTAATTGTATTCCTGTCCTTTGTAGGATATAAGCTACCAGAACAGTGCCTGGTTCCCGAACACACTTAATAGCTATTTGCTGAACAGATAAACACACAATTGAGTTCAAAAGATGGTCTGGGTGCTGGTGCTCAGCAGTTAAGAGCACTTGTTACTCTTGCAGATCTGGGTTTGGTTCCCAGTACCAGGCATGCACGTGGTACAGAGGAGAAACATTCATAGGCATAAAACAAAATAAATTAATCGAAAAATAAAAAGATGGTCTGACAATAGATTTGCTTGGACTTCATGCAATTAGAGCGTGGCAGAAAGAAATACCCTGTAGTGGTGCTCTGTGTTTTCTGCCTCAATGGGATTTTAGAAACATGAAATGATAACATAGTGACTGCACATATCCATGCCCATTTCAATACAGGCACACAAGGTATAAGATCAGAGGTACTCTTCATTCTGCATGTTGGGAACAGTCAAAACTTTCTCTACCAGCTGCTTTAAAACAGCCAACTCCTTGATAACAGAGTGGTCATCCTGTGTGCTACAGAACCTGTGTGCTACAGAACCCGTGTGCTACAGGACCCGTGTGCTACAGGACCTGTGTGCTATAGGACCCGTGTGCTACAGAACCCGTATGCTACAGAACCCGTGTGCTACAGGACCCGTGTGCTACAGAACCTGTGTGCTACAGGACCTGTGTGCTACAGGACCCGTGTGCTACAGGACCCGTGTGCTACAGAACCCGTGTGCAACAGGACCCGTGTGCTACAGGACCCGTGTGCTACAGGACCGTGTGCTATAGGACCTTGGAAGCTGCTTTTCCTCCCTCTGCCCCTGCACCTGCTGGCCAGCCTTGCTCCTCCTCCCCCGACAACCTGGCAACCGTTGCTCTGATCTTTATTACATTTTGTTTATTTAGTGTATGGGGGTGCCGTTTCACGAGCACCGTTTTCTGGTCTTAGGACTGGGGAGATGCTCAGAGGGTCAAGGCACTTGCCGCTAGGCCTGACAACCTGAGTTTGGTAACTGGGACCCTGATAGTGGAAGGAGAGAAATGGCTTCACAAAGTTGTCCTCTGACCTTCACACGTGTGCCATGGCTCACACCACACACACACACACACACACACACACACACACACACACACACACAGAGTAAGTAAATAAATGCAAGAAAAAAACTGGAAAAAGATCAACTTTTAGTTTTCACATATAAATGGGGACATGTAGTATTTGTCTTCATCACTATGTCCCTGATTTATTTCATTTAACACATTATTGTCCAGTTCATCCCTATTGCTGACCATGACAGACAGAACTGTATTCTCTCCATGGCTGATTAATATTTTCTCTGTATATCTGCTATATTTTCTTCATCTGCTCATGTTTCATGGGCACTTAGTTTAATTCAGATCTTGGCAACTGAGAACAGTGCTTCCATACATACAAGAACGTGTGTCTCCTCCGCATACTGGGTTCCATGTCTCGGATGTATACCCAAGAATGAGGAACTCTATCACAGCATGTTTTTAGAGTGTCGATTGGTTCTGTATGCATGTTGCTGGTGGTGGGAGTCATGCCACAGAGCACACGGGGAGGTCAGAGGACAGCTTGCGGGAGTCCGTTCTCTCCCTCCACCTTGTGGGGCCTGGGGAACAAACTCAGGTCGCCAGGCTTGGCAGCAAACACCTCTACCAGCTGAGCCATCTCATTGGCCCCTCGACTTTGTTTTTGAAACTGTCTCACTTTGGATCTCAGGCTGACTTCAAACTAGGAAATCTCGGTCTTCAACCTCCTAAGGGCTGGACTACAGGGTGCTACCCTGACCGGCTGTTAAGTGTTTTTTCCCGTGCTTCCTGGCCCTCAGCAAATCCTCTTTTGAGTGTTAAATAAGCAAATCATTCACCTATTTTTGTTTTGTTTTGTTTATTGGTTTGTTTTGTTTGAGACAGGATCTCTCTACACAGGCCTGACTGTCCTGGAACTTACTATGTAGACCAGGCTGGTCTCGAACTCACATAGCTCCACCTGCCTCTGGAGTGCTTGGATTAGAGTCCAGCTCTTTTACCTATCTTTAACAGATTATTAAGGATTTAGCTGGTGAGTTGAGTTCATTCTATAGCCTGGAACTTAATCTCCGGTCAGATAAAATGGTTTGCAAACATTTCCTTCTGCTCTGCCGCTGTCTCTGAACTCAGTCCCTTGTCCCCTTTGCTGGAGGACGAAAGCTTTAGACTTACTGCCGTCCCTCTTCTCTGCTTTGGCTCTGTCCTTTGTACTTTTAAGG
The DNA here is from genome assembly GCF_049852395.1 of Peromyscus maniculatus bairdii. Lineage (NCBI taxonomy): Eukaryota > Metazoa > Chordata > Mammalia > Rodentia > Cricetidae > Peromyscus > Peromyscus maniculatus. The sequence goes on from NC_134855.1 coordinate 122,270,018, forward strand.
TGACATCCACACCCCTGATTTTTTTTTCCATTTGCTCAGCTCAACGTCTTTTAGTGCCTCCTCTGTGCTTCCCTCCGGTAGCTCCAAGCTCCAGGTCTGACTTTTACATCTTCGGCCCATTCTGAGCTACTTTTGCACGTAGTAAGAGACAGGGATCTAATTTCTTTCTTCCACCTAAAGACCGCCAATGTTCCTAAAACCAGTTATTGAGCAGACTGTCCACTCACTCTTGAACGTGCAGTTTTGGCACCTCTGTTGATGGATGCGTGGACCTGTCTCGGGCTTCTCTGTTCTGTTTGTCTGTGTGTTCGTTTCCACCCTCACTGTGCTACTTTCCAGTAGGATTTGAAGTCAGGCGTTGTAATGCCTCCAGCTCTTTTTCTCAGCATCACTTTGCCTAGCTGAGTCTTCTGAAGCTCCATACACACTTTAAGTGAGTTTGTAAAGAATGCTATTGTGTCTTGATGTGGATTGCATCCAATCTACAGGCTACTTTGTTGCTTTCCCAGGCAGGATGGTGCTGTCTGTGACAGGGGAGGAACAGGTGACCATGGGGGCATGATGAGTTGATCTGGTCCGGTGGGCCTGAGATAGGTGATTAGGTAATAGCTAGACTGGCTATCCAGCAGGAAGGAACTGAGAAGTCAGAACTCACGAGATAGGCAGGGAGACAGGAAATGGATCATACAGTCAATTCTTCTTCTTCTTCTCCTCCTCCTCCTCCTCCTCCTCCTCCTCCTCCTCCTTCTTCTTTTTGTTTTGTTTGTTTGTTTGTTTGTTTTTGCTTTTTTTTTTTTCAAGACTGGGTTTCTCTGTGTAGTTTTGGTGCCTGTTCTGGGTCTCGTTCTGTAGACCAGGCTGGCCTTGAACTCACAGAGATCTGCCTGGCTCTGACTCCCGAGTGCTGGGATTAAAGGCGTGTGCCACCGCCACCCAGCACAGTCAATACTTCTAAGGATAGAGGATGTAGTGGGGTTGAGTGAGAATTAGGAATGTGCAGCAAGGAGAAGGGGCCATCTTGGGAGAAAGGAGAAGGTGTAGATCCCAGAGGAAGAGATCCAAGAAGAAAAGAATGTCCTGCTCAGTGCCAGCGAGAGGCCAAGGCAGCAAGATGAGAACTGACAGGATTAAGTGGCTGGGAACCAACAGAGACCACAGTAAAAGCCTCTCAGAGAAACAGAGGTGTCCCCATGCACAAGAGGCCACACAAGGATGCCAATCATTCCTTCAACAAAGAGCCAAGAATAGATTCAGTGGGAAGGAAGGAGGGCAGAAGCATGGACCCGAGACTGGTGAAGGAGATTCTGGAATGGACACACGTTGCTGGCCCTGCAGTGTGGACTAAGCAAATGTACCCAAACACAGCAGTCTCCTCTGTCCACCACAGACACCTTCCAAGACCGTCAACAGATGCCTGAAACATCACTAACACCAACCCCTGTACACGGTGCTTCCCCCTACGTACACACACCTCTGAGAAAATCCGTAAACTAGTCACAGCAGGAGATCACAACAAATTATATCAAAGAAGAACAATTAGAACAGTAGGCTGAAATAAAGTCCCCAGGTCACACCTCTCGCCTTTGGGGGCCATTGTTAAGTAAATGTACATAAGCACTGTGGCTCTGCAGTGAATCTGATGGCCAAGCGGACCGGAGTGGCTAATGTGTGGGTGGTGTACACAGCATGGATCCATGGAGCAAAGAAGTATTTACACTCCACATAGGGTGGAGCAGAAGATGTTGTAAGACTTCATCAAAGCGGTGTGCAACTTTAAACTTTTGAATTGTTTATTTCTGGAATTTTCTACATAATACTTGGGGCCATGGTTGACCACCCTGACACAGCAGAAATTAAAAACCACAGACAGAAGAGCTCTTGTATTTTCTTCTCCGATTTGAGCTAACACTCTCAGCAGTGAGTTACAGTGGAAGGGGAAGAGACTGGGCAGATGTGCTGTCTGGACCCTCTGAACTTGCCCCAAACCTGGGCTGTCAAGAGATGCTTCAGAGAGAATGTCAATGGGAACTAGAGCTTTCTGGGCCCCTGGACTGCAGAAAAACACTGGCTTCCATCCTGACTTTATCCATTACAGCCTGTGGCAGATGATGTCGTATCAAACAGCCCCAGCAGCCCCTGCTACCTCCTCTTATACAATCAGACAAGATCGTCGTTGAGAAATGGAGTCTACGTCCCTTCACCCTGAATGTGGGCAGAGCTCTGTCACCCCCTCAGCAGGTAAGAGTCCACTGGAAACTCTAGGTAACAAGATCCCAGTGGTTGGATAAAGTCAGACATCTCCGGCAAGGTGTTTCTCTTGGGAAATATGCCACTGAAACCCAGAGCCACCATGTAACAATCCTGGTTTTCTTAAATCTACCATACAGAGCCATACCAACCAGGGGTGGTGGCTCATACCTTCAATTCTAGCAACTTGAGAGACAATGGCAGGAAGATCTCTGAGAGCCTGAGGCCAGCCTGGTGTACCTAGAGAGTTCCAGGCCAGGTTGGGCTAGGCAGTGATGCTCTGTCTCTCAAAACTAATCATTTTAAAAGCCATGTGGACAGAGCCACATGAAGAGAGGCCAAGGTCCCCAATCATTTAATAGTTCTCATTTAATTGTTTATGCAACTACTACAACAAAGATCACTGATGGGGATCTTGTCAGATTATCCCAGAGAGACCCATGTGGAGGGGACCCAAGTTCCCAGCCCCAGTTTCAGATAAACACTCATCTAAGACCTCTGGGCCTCAGCACTCTCCATGGTCTTAACCTTAACAATCATTTTTTTCTCTGGAGATTTCCCAAAGTCTTGTCCCCTCTACCTTCTGTGCATATTCACTCTACCTTGGACCCAGAGGAAATAATGACTAGCAGGCTCTCTACAAGTAGAGTGTCCACTGTGAGTGGACCCTAGTGGTGGCTGGCACAGGCCACGTGCCCAGCAGCCAACCATGCCTCCTCCAGGAAATAGAAAATCAAATCGAGAGGCCGGCCATGCCAGGCCAGCTGCACTCCAGGAAGGAACTGGGCAGGCTGCCCAGAATCACCCAGAATGGACTTTGGGCTGATCACCCACACTGGATTGATGCCCTCACCTTCTCGGAAAAGGTTCTCTCTCCAGAACCAAGGCCACCGACTGTCACAAAAGCCAGGTGTTGACAGAGCAGGACAGATATGGGAGGGGCCCATGCCTATGCCAGACACATCCCTGAGGCCTGGCTGCCCCATCATTCCCGCCCCAGTCTTGGTGGAAGGAATGAAGCAGAGACCGCCATGAGTAGGGCAGCACCCAGCATCACTGTGGCCAACCTGTGTTCTGTGTGCAGAGTTCTGGGGCACATGGGATATAACAACCCCACACTCCCATGATACTCATATGTGATACTCATGCTGAGAAATATATAACCTGTTCCTGCAGGGCGTTTAAACAGCTTAGTCTCTGTTATCTATTCTTTCGACAAATATTTACATAGCCTCGAAAATAGTCTCCCAGTTTACAATGTTGAGTTGGCATCATAGAGAAATTAACATCATGTTTGTCAAAAGATACATTTTCTCCATATGCAGGGAAGTAATTCACTGTACTAAATACATAGGGTCTTACTTATGTCTGACTGATTACAGGGCCTAACAAAGTGTTCCCTAATGAAAGGAAAGTATGGAATAGATAAGTGCTAATCATTATAAAAAAGCATTTTTCAGGGCCAGTGAGATGGCTCCTTGATTAAAGCGCTTGCCACCCAAGCCTGGTAGATGACCTGAGTTCTGTCCCCAGAATTCACGGTGGAAGGAAAGAAGGGACTCCAGAAAGTTGTCCTCCGATTTCCACTTCGCACCTTGACACACATGCACTTACCTGTACGTATCACACACACACTCACACAAGTAAATTAAAACTTGGAAAAATGTAGTATCATGTATGCATGTGTGTAAATATGTAAAGTCTATGTCTAGAATAATAGTTTGTAACTAGGACCCCATTGTTCCCTAAGGGACATCTAGCAACATCTGTCACAACTGAGAGGTGATACTACCATCTAAAGAGGAGAGGCCAAGGGCCACTGGACATCCAGTCATGCACAAGACTACACCAAAGTATTACCATCTGCTCCAAGATGCTAACTGTGTTGACTGCAAAATCTGTCCAGAAGGGTACTGGGACACAGGTTGTGTTAGTTACTGTCCTTGTTACTGTGACAAAATACCTAACCAAAGTGACTTAAGGAGGGAAAGGTTTGTTCTGGTTTGAGAGAACAGTATGTCAGAACGAGGAGAGCCTGACAGCAGGCGTGTGGAGCCACTGGTCACATAGCGTCCAGTCAGGAAGTAGAGAGAGATGGATGCTGGTACACTGTTCTGTGTAGTTTTGATGCCTGTCCTAGATCTCATTCTGTAGACCAGGCTAACCTCGAACTCACAGAGATCTACCTGGCTCTGCCTCCCAAGTGCTGGGATTAAAGGCATGTGCCACCACCACCCGGCCCACCAATTGCTTTTAAGATGAAGAAAGAAGAGGAGGAAGACAATGACTACGATGACTTCAGTGACTTGACTGTCCACCATAACTAACAAATTTCCTGTTCTTGATTGTTTGGGGGGGGGGGAGATTTAAAGAAGGGACCAGGACCTGCATGCCCCAACACTGGTGCCCATGGGGTCCATGTACCCAGCAGGCCTTTCTCTTCATCCCTCAAACTCAGTACTAGTGACATCATGGGCCAACCCCTCCTTCCTCATGGGGACCACCTTGCACTCTGCAGGACATTCAGGAGCATTTTGGTTTCTGCCTCCTCAATACTGACAGCTCCCTTTTCCAGATGTGACAGCCAAAATGTCTTCTACCATTTCCAGATGTCTTGTGAGAAGGGAGCAAGGTCAGCCCTGGTTGGGAAATACTGTGTTCCATCTATCTGTGAAAATACAGACACAAAGCTGCCCCCATTCACTGGCCTTACAGATGTATACACCAGCTGGATCCTCAAGTAGACACACAGCCACACAAATGGGCTACCTCAAGTGCCAAAGGACTGAGGGTGTGGAGGAAGTGATCAGATCCAGAGCAAAGGACAGGGGGTACATACCTGCCGTGGGTGTGGCTCACAGATCTATGAGCAAGATAGGAGCTTCTCGGCTTTCCTAAGCCATTAGCCCATTTCACAGAAAAGGAAGTGGAGCAGAGGTCTGATGTGGCCAAAGTGACACAGTGAATGATGGCTGACCCAGCTCTAACCCCTGCAACATCCCAGGATGTCCTCACAGACTATCCTCAGCCTTTGTCTGGATGTTGGGTCCCCTGAGTCCCCTGGCCTTTGCCTCGAGGAGCTGATTCACCTAAGATGTGTGTTTTCTCCACACACACTGCTTTGCTAGGCAAGCCGTCACTTAGCTCTTCCCGGGATAGCTGCAGAGGGAAGGGGATTGCTGTGCACACACAGGGGCATCTCCGTGGGCCGTTTCCTTGGGGCCACATCATCCTAGTGACCATGCTGGTCATTGGCAGAAACTCTCCACCAATGAGAGTGGAAAGGAAGAACATGAGAATAAGCTCCTTAGAGCATGAGTTTAGGGGTGACGGCAATGAAGCCAGGCAAAGAGGTTTGAGGGTTAATCTTGGTTGTCAGCGTCACTTGGTCTGGAGTCAACTAAGACAACCCTCTGGACTGTGTGAAGGCTATTTCCTGAAAGAATTGATTGATCATGGAGACTCTCCCCTGGAGTAGGCAGTGTCTTATGCTGGAGACCCAGAAATAAAAAGGTCAGAGGGAAAAGAGCGTGGCTTTTTCCTGTGTGTTTTTGCTCCTTGCTTTGAATGCATCTACTCTGGTGCTGCCTCTGCTGCCATTAACCTTCACTGACAGCAGAATCCAACTTCTTTGGCCTTTAAATGCAGACAGAAGACCAGTGGCTCTCCAGGCCTCGGCACCAGATTGGGGTTGCCAAAGCATTCAGCCTTGTGGACTGAGCAGCTACTGGGTTCTTGGCCTCTCCAGTGTACAGACAGCCACTGCTGGACTACCCAATCCAGATTGTGTAAACCAATCTAGTAAATCCCTTTTGTAATACATAATTGTTTTGGTCCGTGTTTAGTGTGTAGTGCTTTTTCTTAATTAGCGACTAATGGGAGGGTTTATTCCAATGTGGGTGATACTACCACTCCTGGGCTGGTGGTCCTGGGGTGTGTAAAAAAGCGGTCTGAGCAAGCCATGGGGAACACGCCAGTAAGCAGCACCCCTCCAGGGCCCCTATGTCAGTTCCTGACTCCGGGCTCCTGACTTGAGTTCCTGCCCTGACTTCCCCAGAGGATGGACTACAAGCTTTGAGATAACCCCTTTCCTCCCCAGGTTGCTTTAGGTCATGGTGTTTCATCACAGCAATAGAAACCCCAACTAAGACGATGTTCATACCATCAGGTCCATTTCTCTACAGAACTCTGGCTAAGACAGATGCCGACACTTACTTTCCTCCTGGTGGGAAAAGCCAGACTGTTCCAAACCCAGACTTTGAAACCAAACTGCCTGGGTTTGTGACCTACTTCCTGGCTGTGTGATCTCAAAAAGAGTGCTTTACCCCTCTGAGCCATCCTGAGTCACCACCACAATGATACAGAGATAGTAACGGTAATCTTCCTGGGATCACTAACTCAGCTGAGACGATGTATGTGGAGGCAAGCACATCATGCCTATATTCTACATGATTCCCATTGCTTTTATTGCACTATTAATCGTAAATATAATTTTTTAAAGAAAAACACATTACTGGAGTTCACGAGCTAATAAAAGTCACACACAAATATTCACAGAAGCTGGTTTAGAGACCGGGAAAACTAATGAGAAGTTCTGTCTTTTAGGAGCAGGCCTAACTGGTGCCTGGCCCCTTTACACATCTAAGAGGTGATGACTCTGTTCTTGGTTTCGGCTGTTTTCCAGCTGTGGGGTTTCTCATTGATCAGATCGAAATCCCGAAGGTCTGGCAAAGGAAGCTTTTAATTGCTCTGGATGGACCAATTTTTGGCTTAGCTACTCAAGCATATAATGGGGGGGGAGCTTTTTAAGATTGCTTTGAGACAAATAACACAGTCAGGATGCCTGTCTGACCAGACCTCACCTGACTCCCACAAGTCCTGGGGACAGAGAGGACCAGGCAACACTCCTGACCTTTATCAAAATAATGTGCAGATCTTGTCACAGACTAAGTGTCCCTCAAAGCAGATCTAGCCCAGGATTAGCATCAATTTCCTTGATTTGGAGGGAATCCTGAGAGTTGCAGGAAGGGAGACCGAGAAGCCAAGGTAGCCAACAGGGGTGAAGAGTCAAGCGGGTCAAATCTAGGACCTCAGCCCTGCGGAGCAGACCCCAGCACAGGCCTATCCACAGATGGCGGAGCTAGAAATGTATACCCCAAGTCCTCCTGGGATGTCTCCCTGGCATTTCCAGATGGATGTCCCCAGTGCCGGCAGCTGGAAAAAGTCCCGGGACAAAGTGACAAATGCCAGCAGTTGGAAATCAGGGTGCTGGAAAGACACCAATGCATCTGCTGCAGTGCCCACATGCAAGGCAAGTCCCGCATGGGATGGCTCCCTGCATCCCCACAAGGGCTCTGGCTGAATCCATAACCTTTTTTAAATGTGTGAGGTCGTTAGATACTTATTTATAACCTTTACACTTGCCCTACGTGCTTATAATAACGTTATCCCAGGGATGTGTTAATTTAGAAATGTTTTCTTTGCCCCCATTCCATAATTCAATTGTATCCCAATGTTTCCAACTCATCTCTGGTCTTGGGGTCATCGGCGACACTGGCGGCGGCGGCGGCGGCGGCAGCGGCGGCGGTGGCAGAGCCGCCCTTGAGTCGCTGTGGCTCTCCCCACCAGCACATTTTCTTCCCCTCTGCCTCCATTCTCAGTGATCAGCACTTTTGGAATCTGTAGGATGCGTTTGCTGGAATTTTTATCCCAAGTCTCAAGCACCTATTTGCATAACATTAGGGCAGCTGGCTGCTCCATTCATCCTGGAGGGGCCCCTGCATGTGATCTCCATAATGCAATCACTTGGTGTGGCTTGCTTAGGTGTCCTTAAAGGACATGTTCACCCTCACAGAGCCATACTTCCCTGCCACACCTTCTGGAATCTGCTCCAGATCGGAATTCAATTTCCTAGCCTCATGTGTCAATGTGATTGTGTTATTGTAACAAATGATCAGTGAATGGATGGTTGATAAAGAAGATGAATTTATTTCCTTACTGTTCTACCAGCTGGAAGTCCCGGATCAATGTGCTGGTGGATTCAACGTCTGGAGGGGCCACATCTCTCTGTTTCCACAATGGTGTCCAATTTGCATCCTCCAGAAGGTAGGACCCCTGGGTCCTCATGGGGCGGGAGAGTGGAGGGCCAAGAAGAGACTGAGCTAGTTCCCATCAGCCCAAGGCAAGCAGAACGTGCTAATCCACTCATTCTTGTATAATATTAGAGGGACCAGCCTCAATATTATACATCCCAGGGGCTCAGGAGAGAGAACTACTAACGGCGAGAACTATTTTCAGGAAATATAATCTCAGCACACCGAGTTCTATAGTCCACTTGCTTTAATTCCTCTGGCATAACATCCTTTATACACAGTTGCAGTTCTGTTCTCATGTCTAGCTCCTTTCTTGCCTGATTTCTCTCTATATTTATCTACTGTCCCCTCTATGTTCTATCTTAATTCCTTCATATAGTTCTGCCCCTTCTAGGTTCTCATCCATCTTGTTCCTTCCCATATCATCTCCTCTCCCGTCTCCTTCTCTCTCATCTGGCTCTTCCTCATCTTCCATCTCGTTCCTCTAGTACTCTCCTGTAGCCCTTCAATCTACTTCTTCCCCATCTCAGTTTGTTCCTCTCAAGTTCTTACCCATCTCGTTCTTCCATTCTCTTCTCTCTTCTTCGGCCTGTCCTCTGCTTTACAGTTATATATCTCCCCAAAATCACAATCCTCCCCTCCACCCAGGACACTCAGCCTGAACTTCCTCAGGCAGTGATTGTCCACTATCAGGATCAAATGGAGGGCTGATAAGAATTACAAAGAAGGGCACTAGTTGTTAATTACCATTTGTGATCCAAAGGGGAAGTGACTAATGAATTAACTGAAGGCTAAATATGGGTAACATCTAAGAAGAGGGATCTTACGTGCATAACTATAACCTTAAATGTGTTTGGTAAAGGATGTTAAAAATCTATAAGTTGCTAGGTCAATGGGAGAAAATAAAACTGTCTTCTTTTTTCCTGTGGCTCCTATCCGTTCAAGCTGTCTGCCGTTTACTGCAGGGTGGGGGAAAGTGTGCTCAGTCTCTAGGCAACCTGTGTACAGCTAGATGCCTCTGGTGATACAGGGAGGTTTGAACTGGGAGTTCTGGCTGAGCATAGCTGTTAGCACAGAAGTTTATCTAAATATTCCTAGAAGTGGTTAGGTAAGTAGTTAGAGGTCTATAAAGTTAGTAAGGCTGTAAGAAAGAAGGGCCTAAGCTAAATTGTGTAAAACTATTACTTAGTGTCCACCTGGCCTAGGCGGCGTCCTCTTGTGAATTTACTGTAAGTCAGGAGACTTGTACGTGGGCTGCTATCACTTGTTAGTCCTTGGAAGTTGGGCGCCCCCCTGGGTGGTGTCTCCTTGTGGAATTTAAGTCAGGAGACTTTCAGGTGGGCTGTTATCATTGTTAGTCTTTGGCAGTTGGGCGTCCACCTGGGTGGTGTTTCCTGTAGTCCTTGAAAGTGGCTAAGGGAAATAACTGGTTCCAGAGAAAGCCTTTCCTGAGGCTATTCTCCAAATACCTGGAATATGTATGTCCAGAGAGTGATCAGTCTACACTGTTAGTCCTTCTTAGGGGAAAGTCAATTGGGAAAACTATGAAGGCACACATGATTTTCATAACAGAATACAGCTGATATATAACAAGCCAAGTAACACCAAAAACTCCTTGGGATTTGGCTTCCTCTGGAGGAATTCCCTGATCCCTCCAGGTAGTGACTTTGCCATAACCAGCTGAGTTCTTATGATATATTTCTGCGGCCCGCAAGAACTCATGAAGGAAGGACGGCCCCACCTCTTACTACCAGCATGGTGAAGTCTCAACAAGACTGTAGAAGCACTTCCATGAACTTCAGATCACCAAAGTCACCCAGATGGGTGTTTCGGGTAATATGGCCCTTCCAAACACTTTGTTGCTCAAAACCAAAGGCCATCCGTCAGGAACAGATGGAGAAGGGGGTGGGGCGGGGGCATTGTAGCACCTCTCATGGATAAACTATTTGTCACTGATAGATTCAGAGAGAAGGGGAGTCATTGCCTCCACTTGTGGACCTAACAGTGACCCCACTGGACTCCAATGGACAGTTCCAACCCAGTCCAGCTCGATGGTCACACAGATGGCCCCGGTTAGATTAAATCATAAAATAAACCCAAAAGTCATGAATGTGGGAAAGAGATTTGAGGAGATGGTACTGTTAGGTCTCAAAGCCAGAACACAGGTCAAACTAAGGTGCTTACTAACATATCAAAGCTAATGCTGGCTGCCAGGTTCTTCCAGAATTCCTCAGTCCCTACCTAACAGAGGGCCCTCCTGGGGGACATACCGGCCCCCCAACTAAACTTCTCCATTCCCTTGCCCCAGCTTCTCTGGCCCCTATATAACCCAGCCATTTTGGCTACGCCAGTCTCTTGGCCCAGGCTGCCCCTCTTGGTCAGGGCCTCCTCTCGCTCTCCCTCCCCGCGTTTCCTCACATGGCCTGCCTCAGTCCGACCATGCTCACTCTGGACTCTCCCAGATGTCTCTGCCTCTGGCTATGCTCTCCCTCATATCTACAATGAACCTTCTCCTCCACCATACCTAGGAGCCGTCACGTCCTCCTTTTATTTCTTTCAGTATTGATAGGGATAGAAGTTAAGTGGAGGTAGGGCAAAGAGTGGTCAGAATGCATCATGTACACTTCCAGTTTACAAGTGGAGACATGAAGGCTTGGAGCAGGTCAGGAAGCAGTGGAGTGCAAGTGCTGGGTGTGACTTTACTGTGTTCTCCCCTCTCCCAAAGCATGGGCGTTAGAGACTCTTTTCTAATTAATCAGCTTATTCTTACGTGTACGCGCATTTTGCCTGCCTGCATATCTGTGCGCCACATGTGTGCAGTGCCCACGGAGGTAAGGAGAGGGTGTCGGATCCCCGAGACCTTGAGTATTAGAGAGTGGTGAGCAGCCGTGTGCATGCTGGGAATCAAACCCAGGTCCTCTGGAAAAGTAGCCAGTGCTCTCAGCCGCTGAGCCATCTCTCCAGACCCGGGGGGAGTCTCTTGCATGAAGCAGCAAACCCCAAGAGAGCAGAGCCCGGGTGGCCGGGCAGCTACGCTTCCTGAGCTACAGAGTCAAGAGCAACCTCTGGCACTGCAGCTGGAGGTCTGGTGGTTCTTCTCATTCCAGAAATGAAAATCCCTGCCAGACATCTGCGTCGCCTTCCAAACACCACACCCGAGACCATTTCAGACGGCTGCAAGGGGTTTAACCAAGACAAAATAGGCGTCTCGCCTCCCCCTTCCTTCCTGTCTTAGTAACCAGGCAATCCCATCTGCAGGGAGTTGCTGACTAACAGAACTGAAGCTCTGGAGATAGTCATCAGGGAGAGACAGAGTGCAGGAGAGCTGAGGATCTGGAGATAATCACCCGGGAGAGACAGGGAGCAGTGTACTGTCCAAAGAGAGCTGTGGGCTTGGAAGCCGGGTGGGGCTGAGCGCTGGCCTTCAATTTCACCATCTGTAAATCAGGACTAGTCCAGAGAGCAGATAACAATTAAGAGATGTAGCATGCCACGCTCTATTCAGAATGGATGGTTGTGCTGATCAGGGTTCTCTAGAGGAACAGAACTGATAGAATATGTGCATTGTGGTGTGTGTGTGTGTGTGTGTGTGTGTGTGTGTGTGTGTGTGTGTGTGTGTGTGTGAGAGAGAGAGAGAGCGCACGCGTGCTTTATCAGAGCAGCTTACAGCCTATAGTCTGGCTCATCTAATAACAGCTGCCTCTCAATGGAAAGAATGCGGTAGTTGTTCAGTCCACAAGGCTGGATGCCTCAGCTGGTCTTCAGTCTACACTGGAATCCCAAAGTAGGTTCTAACACCAGCAAAGGAAGGCCTCAACAGTAGGATAAATGTGGTTGCCAGCAAGACTGAGGGCAAGCAGGCAAAAAGCAAACGCGTCCTTCTTCTGTGTCCTTCGGTGTGGGCTGCCACCAGAAGTTGTGGCTCACGTTTAATTAAGGTGGGCCTTCTGACCACAAATGATCCAGATTTAAGGTGGGACCTCTTGCCCTAAAAGATCTGAAAAATTCCTCCACAAGTGTGCTCAGGTTTTAGTTGATTCCAGGTGTAGTCAAGATGGCAACCAAAATGAGCCATCACGATGGGGCGAATGTCCTTCCTCAGATCACCCCATCCTTTGTGCTTCTGCTTCCAGTAGGGTTACAGGGGTAACAGCATGGACCAGTTCCCTCTGGAGAAGCTGGATAACCCGGATGGAGAACAGGGGACATCTAGCTTCTTGCTTTGACTTCTCAAAGGCATCTCCGCCAATGCAAGGGTATCCCCTGAGGTTAGATCACATGGCCTACCTGCCAGAAACCCCTCATCCACCCTACTGGAGGCCTCCTCAGATTGGGGCCCTATTCCTGCCCTAGGAGCAAGCAGATAGGAGCCCAGCAACTGTATCTGGGCCCCTGGGTCCCAGGAGCAGGCTCCCTGCATTGTGGAAATGGGAGCACAGGGGTGGTAAGACGAGGAGGAAGCAGGCTGGGAAAAGATGGAGGTCAGCAGGGCAGCAAAGGGAAGGAACCCTGTCCTCCCTCAGAGAACCCTGAGAGGGGACATGATGGAGCCACAGACTGCTGAATCTTCACACAAAGCTGGGGCCTCCAGGAGGGCAGCTGGGTCTCCAAAGCTTGTGTTCAGCTCACATCTCTCCATAGCCATGACTTCTAGAGAGACCTCAAGGGCAGGTTTTGCAAACCATCCCTCAGAAAGCTGTACATCCCAGCTCTGGCAGCCAGCCCTGTCAGGAAAAGACACATCAGAAAAGAGGGTGACATACAGCCAAGGACGCTGGAAAATGGCCCCACAGCCAAACAGACCTGAGAGGTTCTGTTTTAAATCAGCCCGTGACTTCCCTCCCACTAATGCCAATGACCAGGCCCTACTTTGCCATGTCATGAGCATTTTCAGTCATGCCCAAAATCACACCATGAAACTGTGACCATTTGGGGCCAGTGAGATGGTTCAGTGAGTGAGATGCTTGTCCACAAACCTGACAGTTAAGTCCCAGGACCAACTTGATGGAAGGAGAGAACCGGCTCCTGCAAGCTGTCCTATAACCTCCGCACTGTGACATGTGAGCCCAAAGTTGATTGCTGTTGCCTGTTCTCCCAACATTGACTGACAGGGTATGACAAATCGGGATTTTAAAAATTATTTATTTATTCATTTCCCTCTGTGTGTGTGTGTGTGTGTGTGCTTGTGTAAGCTCATGTGCACCGCCTGTGTGCAACAGCCCTCAAAAGCCAAAAAGAGCACTAGATCCCCTAGACCTGGCAGTTGTGAGCTGTAGTGTGGATGCTAGGAATCGAAGTCAGGTCCTTCGCAATAGCAGCAAGTACTCATAACTGCTGAGTGTAGCAGGAATCCTAATTGGTCTTAATAAAAACCTGGAGCCAGATATTGGGTAAATGCTGAAAGGTCAGAAAGACAAAGGAACAAGTCACAGCTACCTCTCACCTCACCAACTCCTCAGCCAAAAGGCACTGAGCTGCGGTCTCCTCCTGCCTTATATTCCTTTTCTCTGCCCAGCCATATCACTTCCTGTCTCAACCTCCCTAGTACTGGGATTAAAGGTGTGTCTACCACCCAAGTGTACCACCCAAGTACTGGGAGCAAAGGCATGAGATCTCAAGTGCTGGAATTAAAGGTATGTGTCACCAGTGCCTGGCCTCTACGGCTAACTAAGGGCTGGCTGGCTTTGCCCTCTGATCTTAGGCACAGCTGAACCATCTCTCTAGTCCCAAATGAAGATTTTTAAAAACTTTTATTTATGCGCATTGGTATGAAGGTGTCAGCTTCTCTGGAACTGGAGTTATAGACAGTTGTGAGTTGCCACATGGGTACTGGGAATTGAACCTGGGTTCTCTGGAAAAGCAGCCAGTGCTCTTAACTTCTGAGCCATCTCTCCAGCCCCAGGATTTTTTTTTTTTCTAAAGTTCAAGAGTTAAATAGCATTTGAGAGCAACTGGAGAAGAAATGTGAAATTATAATCCTCATAAAAACAAAGATTTTATTCATTTCATTGACTAATAAGGGAACATAAAAATATTCTAACTGGTCTGGTTCAAAGGAAAATTCTAAGAACCACACAACTATGGCTTATCAGAATGCTAAAATGAACTTCCATTAGAGGCAGAAGTCTGTCAATAGTCCTAATAAGCACGTGCAACCCATTCCATTGGACACAATTAATTCGCAAGCCTATGGTTGTGAACCATTTGCATTGTTAGAATTTTTCTTATTTACAGTGTTGCCAAAGACAGTGAAGGCAGAGAGAGCCTGGAGGGATTCTCTACCTTGGACACTTAGAAGCCACTGCCTTTCTGTGTGTGTTGGAAAGCTTTCTTCGGGTGTTTCCTGATGGTTATATGTGAGATGACTACATTGGCGGAAGAGATGCATTCAGAACTTGACCCCTGGATTGGCGTCATGGGAGGATCTTGGAGGAAATGGGAGTTAGGTATGATGTTGAGGGCTGACGAGGATCAGGTGAGGAAGGCAGCCTTGTGAGGTGACAGGGGGTGGGGGGGGAGCTGGAGGCTGTAGAGCCCGGCACTGTCCTTTGGCAGAGTGGACACAGCTGCCCAGCTGTCTGTTCCTAGCAGAATTGGCACGTGAATGGGACTTCTTTGCGGCATAGATACTTTTGTGACTATAGGCTCATTACCAAGAGTCTTAGTGAGGTGGGGGGGCGGGGGGCCCCACTGGCAGCTGCCTGTTCTCAGCAAATGTCGTGCTTCCTCCTGTAACAGGGGTCCCAGGGTCCCTGTAGAGGACTCTTCATCCTTTAAATTCATCTGAATGCCCTTGAGTGTAGTTCAAAGAGCATGATGGCCCCAGAGGCACTTGTTCCCTTAACAAGTTCAGGCTAGGCAAAGATGGTAGCAGAGCGATCGGATGAAAATGAATGAATGAATGAATGAATGAATGAATGGTCAATGATAACAAAATACTGACACTTTGTCAGCAGCATGTTGACAGCTCCATGCTGCCCCCCACAGCCTGAGGAGTTCCCTCATCTTTTAGGAATCTCCACTCTGGTAAAAATCTGATTCTTTAACACAGAAAAGAATTCCAAGAGGAAACAGTATGAATCAGTTGTTTGTCAAGGGACACTTTTAATATAGATCTTAAGCACAAGAGTTAATAGTCTAGTGGGGCATTTGGAAGAAAGGAAGACACATCTGGAAGCATGGGTGTGGACTTCTCAAAGAGAGAATCATAGTTAATTCTTTACGGTAGACGTATATACTGGTTTGGGTGGGTTCTGAAGGTACACAGGGTTGCTAAGGAACCTGGCTGAGATCATGGGGTGGTTCCTATGCACTGGATGGGATCACTGCTGATGAAGTAAAACCCTAGGTCACAAGGTTTGCTGGGTGAGTTAAGGTGTCTACTGTAAACAAAGGTCTGGTGTAGTTACTGAGGCGCCTGGAAAATGTCTAGGGAAGGAATAAGGCCATACAGCTCAAGCACTGAGCATGGTACATTTCTCCTTTCTCTGTGTAGCCCCGGGCTGTGCTAGAACTCACTCTATAGACCAGGCTGGCCTTGAACTCGGAGATCTGCCTGCCTCTGCCTCCCGGGCACTGGGATTAAAGGCGTGCGCCACCACTGCCCAGCTATAGCAAATGTTACTTGTGCTGGAATTCTTGACCCTCCATTAGCGAGCAGCTTCAAGCTGATTCTAAGGTGGAAGTGTCCTTTACCCATGCCCACATCCCTTTCCCTCGATTTCAGTTCTCTGAAGATACAAAGCATGTGTTTCACCCCCCACTTCCCCGTCAAACGGTGACCTTTAATTGACCATATGCCAGGCACAATGCCAGGCTCTGTACCTTTCAGAGGCAGTCAGTGGAACCTGCTTAGGGGCTTGGCTCTGAGCCCTTCTGAAGCCTGGCTTCACCCCCTGCCAGCTGGGTGGCCTTGGGAAAGTTACTTAACGTCTCTGAGTGCAGCTTTTCTCACCCACAGAATTGGAATAACCATGGTATCTGGCTCAGAAAGTCCCTGGGGGAAATTCAGTGAGTGAACACAGTTCAAACTCTTAAAACAACATCTTGATGCTATTAAATGCTCGTGGATATCAGCTATAACCTTCCAGACACCCTGAGAAAGGTAGATTTCTATTGTCCCCATTTTAGAGACAGAAAAACGAAGCTTTATTAAAGAGGTTAAATCCTTTCCTGAGCTAGCAAGTACTGGGGCTGAAGATTCCAGAACCTGTTTGCAGAGCTGCTGTGCTAACAGCCTGACTGGTCGGTTTGCAGCTTCTGGGAGCTCTATCAGCTCTGCGCTGCGGACAGCTGTCTGTCATCGACACGCCCTGTTCCGGCTCTCATGGAAATGCCACCTCAGCACCCCACCTTTGCAGAAAGGAGACTCAAGTGCGGCGGCGGCGACTCCCTGGAGCTGCCCCTCCACCTTCAGAGCGCCTGCGCTGAGCTCCCCCACTCTCTGAAAGGGCGGGTGGCCGCAGGTGGCTGGATGCTGAGCCTTCAGGCAAGACCTGGCTACCGGACGCGCTCTTAGGGTGTGCCGGATCCCTGGTAATGCAGCCGGACGTTCAAATCCGCGCCTGGTCATAGAACACCGGGCGTTGGGCTGGCAAGTTCGAGCTGGAGAAAAGCCCAAGGGAGGTCCGCTGGCCAGCTGTTGGCAACAGGCACAGGATGCCACGTCGCACGGGCGGCCTCCTGCTAGCCAGCCCCACTACTCCGTTTGTGAAAGCAGGCCTAGCTCGTGCCTGAGTGGGGACTGAGGGTGGTGAGGAGTGGCCTCCTCTTCTAGACACTCCTTGTCGCCCTGCAACGCCCCCGCCCCTTCCGGGGCTCCCCTTCTTACCTGCTGCACCCCTGTCCCTGTATCCCCCCCCTTGTGTACTCTTCTGTGTAAGCCTGCTTAAGCACGCACTGTCACAGTCCTGCGCCACAGATTGACACATTAGCACACACAGTCGATCACAGCCCCCATCCTTACCACGTTAGAGCCGATGACCATAAAACCCTTAGGTAGTAGAGTTCAGTATGTCTGAATCCCTCCTACACCGTCTGCCAGCAGTGATTTCCCCCAAGTAACATCACTGGTCCTCACTCTCCCCATCTGTGGGAAGTGTTATGAACACTATCCACCTTGCTGTTATTTTCAGGATGAGTAAAATGACCCAGGTAAACGGGCCTGGGATTAAATCAGGGCTGCATTGTTAGGTTAGGTACAAAACATGAGTCTAGATTTGAAGCCTTATTTCCCCAGGTGACTCAGGAGTGGCCGGGGAAGTCTGGGGGAGACATCTAGGGCTGAAGGGAGCTCCATAGAGCCCTGGAAGCGTGCAGCGTCTGACCAGAGATTGGAATGTAGGGCCCTGGACCAGACTGCAGCTTCTGAAACTGAGACACCTTCCTGGATGCTACACCCTAAGGGGCAGCCTAAGAAGATGAGGTCTTCTGTGTGCAAGAACAGCCAGGGCCTGAGTATACTGGGGAGCACGTGATATCTTCTAACCTGGAGGAGCACTCGGCCGGACATGCAGCATGCACAGCCCCAATAACTGCTGCACTTGGGGGTAGGGGGAGAGCACACACTGCTCGAGTTGCAACTAAGGGTATGCCTGGTGTTGGGTGTATCAGCACTTGGCACTCCTTCATGTGGAGCCTGGCATTTAAGACCACAGGACTTTGTAGCCATGGTTCCCATCCATCCAGCTTGCGATGCTCATGCCTGCTGTAGCATGGGAACCCAGGGATGCTGGGGAGTCCCGTGAATCACTAGCTTCTTATCTGCTGCTGTTGGTGCATCTAAGGCTTTGATTTAGAGTAGGGATGGGGACCCGTGAACTGGAACAGCCTCTCTGTCTCTCCTGCAGCCAGTAGTTTACGCTAGACATGTATTGAGCACTATTTGTATGTAGAAACTATAGAGAGACATTACTCCCACCCTGGCCATTACTCAGCCCCCTGGGAATAATGGAGCTCCTGTTCTAGTAATAGGAAGAAGCAGAAACAGGAATGGCCACCACACAACATGCTGAAAACACTGAAGTGACAGACTGAAAAATGCCACTGTGACAGAAGAGGACACAGGTCTGGGTGGGTGGGACAGTTAGGAAAACTTCTGGTCACACTCAGTTGCATTTGCTTCACAATTGGAGTAGGCAGAATTTCTCCCGTCCATCTAGCAGGCAAACAAGTTGAAGCATGGAGCTGAAGAGGTGGTTTAGCAGTTAAGGGCACAGAGAGCATGGTTCATGGTACCCATGTCAGGCAGCTCAGAACTGCCGGAAACTCCAGTTCCAGAGGACGCAAAGCTCTCCTCTGAGCTCTGCAGGCAGCTGCCATGGCATATGCACATATCCATGCCCCCCCCCCTTCCCCCGCGTGCACACACACACACTTAAAAACAAACAGTTTAAAACAAGCAACAACAGAAAAGAAGTTGAGGCACTGGAAGTGAGGGGCGTCTGTTTCTCCGTGAGCAGACTTCCCGTAAGCTGGCCCCAACACCCCGCCTCTCTCTCATTCCGTCTTCCAAACTCCACTGGAGATCGCTGGAAGACAAGAGAGAGGAGGAGCTGGGTCAGGCGGATCAGCAAAGCCAGGCAGCCACTGGCCTGCTTCAGCGTCTGGACTTTGTACACGTGGGCGAAGAGAGCTGACATAAGCGCCCTGCCCCCACATTGCCCCACCAGCCTCAAGGCTGGATTTTGTCCCTGCAATTCCCAGAACTGCCCCCAAAGAGGGCTCTTAACGACCAGGTGTGGTTTAGCATGTTATGATTTTAAAAAAGAGGACTGTTCAGAGTCAGAAGGGATGGTTCCGTCAGGCCCTCTGATCCTCCATGTCCTCATGTGTCAGTGGAGGACCATGAGAGTTTTAAGGGCACTGAATGCAGCAAGTTCTTTGCTAGCTAGGACTCACACGTAACAGACCATCAGATGAAACAAGCCACACTCTTGGCAGAAAATATATGGAAATGCAGGGTACAGGGCAGCGCTTCCTGGCTGAGGAGGAAGGCTCCGGGAAGATTTGGCTCCGATGCCACAGGGAAGCAGACAGCGGAGACAGAGACAGGAGCTCTCTGACTCAGCCCAAAAAAAAACTTTTTTTTTTTTTTTGTGGTAGACCTGTCTTGTCCATGGCTTTGATTTCTGTAGTTTGGTTACTGTCTATCACCTGTTACAGGATGAAAAGGACCAAGGAAAAAACACTCTGACTCTGACTTGACCCCAGGACCAGGGCTTGAAATCCCCCCAATCCTTGAGCTTGCACCAGAGTCAGGCCGCAGAGTCCCACCAATCCCTGTGTACAGAATCCCACCAATCCCTGAGGTCCCTGAACATGAAAACCCACCAATCCTTGAGCACAGAATTCCACCAGTCCCTTAGCATGAAATCCCACCAATCCTTGAGTTTACCCCAGAAATCAGGCTACAAAAACTCACCAATCCCAAGTCATCTTGGAAAGCCCCCCCAAAAGAAGCTCTATATAACTCACTCTGTAGAACAGGCTGGCCTCAAACTTGGAGATTCACCTGCCTTTGCCTCCTGAGTGCTTGGATTAAAGGTGTGTGCCATCATCTTCTGGCTCAAGGAACTCTTAAATAGAGACATTATGACCTTGCATAGGGCTAACATCAACTGTATGTAGAACTCATAGGTAGAGACCCAATGTTAGCATTATGCGAGGTCACAATGCCTACACTGTGTACCTCAGTTCATTTTCACGTGAAGACACTATTATCTCACAGCATCCCAGGAAAAATGGACAGCCATTCTACACGATAAGATATTCTGAGAGATGAGGGCTGGAGAGATGGATCTATGGATAAAATGGTTGCTATGTAGGTGGGAGGCCCAGAGTTCTAATTCCCAGCACCCACACATTTGCAAACCCAGACTAGGGAAACAGAGACAGGATCTCTGGGGCAAGCTGGCTAGCTAGACTCACCAGATTGGTAAGCGCCAGGTTCAGTGAGAAACCCTGCATCAACACATAAAGAGAAGAGCAATGGAAAAAGACACATTTACACCAACCTCTGGCCTCCACATGCACATATGTATGCAGGTACCCTCACAAATATAAACATGTATGCACATCCATGCCACATGCCCAAGAAAGATATTCTGAGAAACAGATGACATTCATGTAACTTTTATTATAGTTTATTGTGACAACTGTTCTGTTGGTATTACTATTATTAGTTTTATACTATGCCTAAATTATAAACTAAACTTTATCATAATTATGAATGCATGAGAAAATAGCATATGTAGGATTTGATAATTCTGTGATTTGAGGTATCCATTAGAGATCTTGGGATATTTTTCCCATGGATAAGGGAGGACCAGTGCACATTCCTGTGGATAAGGGTGGTGACGATGGGGGTGATGGTAAGTGGAAATAGTTAAGATTAATTTTGGGATGCCCTAGTGATTACACGCAATGCAGTGTTAGGCATGGTAGCCTGGGAAAGTAGGGAGATCCCCTAGATTTCTGTAGATGGATAAAGGCACTGTGCCATGTGCATGCAGGGAATATCATGTGGTTTCCAAAAGGAGAAGGCTGGAGAGATGTCACAGAGAGTAAAGGCTGAAGCCTGATGATCTGTGACCAATCCTCAGAAACCACATAAGAAGTAGATATGGGTTGTGCACCTGTGGTCCCGTCAGTACTACACAAGATGGGAAGCAGAGGCAGGAGGATGCTGTGATGGTTTGAATGAGCATGGCCCCATATCTTTATATGTCTGACTACTTTGTCCCAGTTGGTGGAACTGTTTGGGAAGGATTAGGAAGCATGGCCTTGTTGGAGGAGGTGTGTCACTGGGGGTAGATTTTGAGGTTTCAGAAGACCCCATGACTCCCAGTGTATGAGACATGAGCTCTCAGCCACCATACCTTTGCTCTGCCATCATGGACTTTAACCCTCTGAAACTGTAAACCAATTAAACACTTACTTTTAGAAACTGCCTTGATCATGGTGTTGTGTCACAGCAATAGAAAAGTAAGATGGATGGCCAGAAGCCCACAGGCCAGGTAGCCTTGAGTACTTACAGCAGCAGAAGCCAGAATGGCCCTGCTCAACAAGATGAAAGTTGAGAACCACATCTTGGAAGTTGTCCTCTAACCTCTGCACACACTCACACACACACACACACACACACACACACACACACACAACAAAGTGTTAAAAGGAGAGCCTGCCAGTTACAGCAATATAGTACTATGCTAAGGTACTGTCTCCCTTACACATGGAATCTGTCAAAACAGAGAGTAGAATGGTGCTGGCCAGAGACTAGGGAAGGAGGAAAATGAGGTGATAAGGTCAAAGGGCACAATGTCAGACATGCAGGATGAAAACTCCAGAGATACATGTGGGACCTTTCAATTAAGAATACTGTGCTATATACATGAAAGTCTGTTGGGGGGCAGATCTAACACCAAGTGCTTTTCTCACTAAACAAAAGGGGGGGAGTACAAGTAGGCGGGAGGAAAATTTGGAGATCATGAATAAATTTGTAACACTGAATGCTGATTATGCAAATATATGCTTATCTCTAGACACATCAAGTTGTATACATTAAATAGCAACAGAGTTTTATGTGTCAATCATACCTCAATAAAGTGTTTTTTTAAAAAAGATTTGCTCCACCAGGTGCAGTAGCACACACCTGGAATCCTAGCCCTTGAGAGGCTGAGTCATCAGGATTTTGAATTTAAAGCCAGTCAAGGGTCAGCATGTAGAAATACAATGAAATCCACATAGCTGTCAAAAACTTGGAAGCTTTCTATATGTCCTGGATTTTTGAGCTGCCTAAGACTAAATAGCAAGCTAAACACACACACACAGACACACACACACACACACACTATAAATACATGTGTATTATATAATAATGTATATTCACATAAAAACATACAAGTATATGGAGATATGTGAGTACAGATATAAATATGAATATACACATATATAAACACACAAAAACACTATAAAAGTGTTCACCAGGGCCAGAGAGATGGCTCAGGAATTAAAAGTACTGACTGCTCTTCCGGAGGATTCAGGTTTGATGCAGAGCACCTCCATGGCAGTTCATAACCGTCTGTAATTCCACGGCATCCGACACCCTTTTCTGGCCTCCACAGGCACTGCATGCACATGGTATGCAGACATACACAGAGGTAAAACAACCAAACATATAAAATAAAAAAATTAAAATGTTTGTAAAAGTGTTGTCTCCAAGCTGGATAGGACCTGAGAGCTTCCCCCCTCCCCAGGACCAGCTTTTATGGAACCAGAAGGCACCATGCAAGCTTCTGAAGGAGTAAAGCAAGTCCTACCCAGCTGACAGGAACTACACCAGCAGCAGGACACAACAACCCTAAGGGTGCGGTAGTGGTGCACATACCTTGGCGGTAACCAACAGCTCTCTAACTGGACTGAAGACCTGGTCAGGAAGAGGGAGACCATGCGTGGGCGTAGAAACCCAGCCAACCACCCAGAACCAGTGAAGTCACAGCTCTTGGAGGAGAACCTACAACTGCCACTCTACTAAACCAGCATCGTCCCTAACTAACACACTCTAAACATGTGTCCTTGTACCCACAGATAACGTAGTCCTCACCCCTCATCAAGGAAACTTCTCTCTGCAACAGACAGAGACCATTACAGAAAACCTCAACCAATCAAAATGCAGAGTTGCAGAGCCCAGTCCCAAGACATCTACAACACAACTCCTGCACCAAAGCCTAGAGAACATTCCAGAAGAGGGGGAGGAAAAATCGTCAGAGCTTGAGGAACAGGAAGTTGGCTGTGAGATTTATGTCCCAGGAATGTCAGAAACTACACCCATGAGGCCTCACCAACATGACCACTTAAACATGAGCCGAACAAGGATGGCAGGGGAAAGTCTGGGAGTCCTCAGTTCTGCACAAGGAACTACTTACCAACTAAGGAACGCTAAGATCAGGAGAAATAGTCTCCCCCAGAAAGAGCAAAGCAAGCGGTTATCCAATACCAAATGGTCATCTCTGTATTTATTATATATGCTATATATGGGTGTGTGTGTGTGTATATATATACATGTGTGTGTGTGTGTTTAGGAATTATATTTAGGAATATGCATACATTATATGTGTATATATTTAGGAATATATACTACATTAATTTTGTTTGTTTTTGGTTTGGTTTTGCTTTTCGAGACAGGGTTTCTCTGTGTAGCTTTGCACCTTTCCTGGATCTCGCTCTGTAGACCAGGCTGGCCTCAAACTCACAGAGATCCACCTGCCTCTGCCTCGTGAGTGCTGGGATTAAAGGAGTGCGCCACCACCACCCGGCTACATTAATATTTAATATTTCATTATTATATTTATATATATTCCAAATACACACACACACATATGAATGAAACAACAATTAAAGAAAAAGAGGCCATGAGTTTGAAAGAGAGTGGAGTCTGTCATATGGGAGGGTTCGAAGGGAGGAAAGAGAAATTTTAAAATTACATTATTATCTCAAAAGATTTTTAATTAATTTTTAAAGTATTTACCAGGACTGCAGAAAAGACTCCATGGTTAAGAGCACTGGCTGCTGGGTTCAATCAATTCCTAACACCTACATGGTGGCTCACAACCATCCCTCAGTCCAATTCCAGGTGATCTTTCACCTTCTTATTAACGCCATGGGTACCAGGCATGAATGCAGTGCACATACAAACACATAGGCCCAGCACTCATACACTTAAGTATATATATAAAAAAAATAGTATTTACCAAAAAGCTAATCAAGGTGATAGTACCATGGCAAATTTCTTTTAACCTTCTTCTTAGTATTTTTCTGTAATGCTTAAAAATTTCACAGTAAACATGTATAATTATAATGAAGCAATCGTTTTATTACATTTGCTTATCTTGTGTGTGTACATGTACATGAATGTGTGCCATAATGTATGTGTGGAGCTCAGAGGACACCTTGTGGGAGTTGATTCTCTCCTTCCACTATGTGGGTCCTGGGAATTGAACTCGAGTCATCAGGCTTGGCAGCAAGCGCCTTTGCCCACTGAGCCATCTCACTGGCCCATGAAACAATTATTTACAAAATAATTTGTTGTGGCTGGGGGAACAGCTCAGTCAATGCAACGTCTGCCATGCAAGCATGAAGACCTGAGTTCAAATCCCCAGGGACAGAGAGGTGACTAAGGCTCTGATGGGTTGTGGCCCTGCCTCTCCTGCCCTCATCCTCACCTGTGGTAGTATTCTAATTGTACTGAAATGTGATTTTGATTGTATGTTAATAAATAAAGTTGCCCGGGGGTCAGAGCTATTAGAGCCATAGACAGAGCGTGGCGGTGGTGGCACACACCTTTAATCCCATAGATCTCTGTGTGTTCAGGGGTACAGCCAGCATTGGAGACATATGCCTTTAAGACCTAGAGGGCTGTACATACAGACAGTGACGAGGCAGTCACGTGTTTGGGTTTACAACCAATGAGAAGGCAGAATGACTTTGAAACGACTGACACACAAGGAAATAGCTCTCTTTCAGGAAGCTGGGACACAGCAGGAGGAAGGGTGAGATTTTAGCTCTGAGCTCTGACCTCTTGGCTTTCTCTTTTACATTGTTTCTGTGTTTCTTATTTAATAAGACGGTTGGTTACATCAACACTCACCCCTGAAGCGGGATTACCTACACATTTATGGAGTCCAATGCAAACCAAAAGCAAGAGTGCAGTCAGAATTTCAAATCAGGTATGGTAACTCATGAGGCTGAGGCAGAGGTATGGCAGGTTCAAAGTCAGCCTGGGCAGCTTATTAAGACCCTGTCTCCAAACACAGTTTTGAAAAGGGCTGGAAAAGGCTCGCTGGTAGAACACTTGCCTGGCACACACGAGACCTGAAGTTCAATCTCTGGCTCTTCAAGAAAAAAACAATCGAAATGACAGCAGCAGGTTGTGGGGCACTTCTGAGCATGGTACCCTTTGTGACCCCCACCAACAGTGGGCCTGGCAGCTTGCCGGGACCCAGCTGAACCAAGTAGAGAGGATTTCCACCAGAAACATGGCTAGGGGTGGAGGAAGGAAAATCAGTCAAGGAGGAGTGAATCCTGGCCTTGGGAGGTCAGGGCCTGAGTGAGGTACAGCTCCCTTTAGCCCCCAGGAATCCCGGCAGAGACGCTACAGTATGTGTGGTTTTGCATTTGAAACCTTGGCTCCAGAGATATTTAAAGCCCAGAAGACTCTGAGGGTCATGGGTGCTAGACAGCTTTAGTTAGCAAAGGTGCAAGTCAGGAGACCTTCGTTCAGGCCAGGCCACTGGGTCTGGAGCTGGTGTCTGTTTGCTGCATGGGATTTCCAGGCTCATCCAAAGGAATCTTCTCCTAAGACATGCATACATGCATACACGCACATACACAGAGGGGCGGGGAGGGGGAGGGACCCATGCCTTACCCTCACATCTCTGACAGGACCATCATATTACCTCCGACATGCCACCCAAAAGCTGGCCCACAGGAACCTGCCCCTAGGCCTCCCGCCCCCATGCCTCCTGGATCCTGGGCACCACAAAGAGTGTCTGTGTTGCAGTCCAGCAGACGCTGAGGCTGCAGACTGCCTACACCTCCCGTAGGCCACAGGGCACAAAGGCTGGTCTGTGTGGCCTGCCTGATGAGCCCACTGGATCCCTTCCTCCACCAGGCACAGGGATAAAGTCATCGGAGTTTCCCAGGAGGCTGCCCGGGCCGCTGAGGAGACAAGGAGATGCCTAGCTTAAAGATCCAATATGGTCCTCCAGGACTCCAGCGGACTAGCAATCTGCGGCTTTCCTGCAGGGATGGGGCAGCTACCAGTCTCTCTGAAGTCTCCTCTTGGTCCAGTCGGGTAGCTGAAAGGCTCCATCACACTCTCCCCTAATCAGAGTCTTCCCACACTCAATTCGGGTACCACAGTTGGCTCCCACTCTGCAGAAAAAGGCCAAAGTCGTCCATTAAGTCCTTTTTCCTTCCTCTTCTTCATACTTGCATCTCAGCCTCACTCGTCTTTATTTCCCCAACACTAGGATTGAAACTTGCACCCAGAGCCTTACAAATGCTAAACAGGCACCCTACATTTGAGCTATATCCCCAGCCCTCTTTTTAGTTTTCATTTTGAGGTAGAATCTCTAAGTTGCCCAGACAGAACTTGAACTTTCTATTCTCCTGTCTCAACCTCTTTCATGGCTGGGATGATGAGCCTGGACCACGACCCCCCCCCCCATCTGCTTTTGAACTCTCTGGAGAGACTGGGACCCACCGGAGTCAGACCTCCCGACTGCACTCACACCTGCATTTCCCTCCATCTCCCCAACCCCCTCCACTGCCGGGAATGTTCCTTCAGCACACTTTCTTGAGTGCCTTCTGTGTGCTAGGCTCAGTTTTGTCTCTGCAGTTTTACAATGCCTGGCATCCATGCTAAACAGGGCCCCAGGGGCATCTGTCTCCATAGCAATGGCTCCTGTGCTGGGCCAGGAGTGGATGCAAATTGTGTGCCCTCATGAGCACAGCAGGTGCCCAGTGTGCGGTTCTCCGTTAGGAAGACTGTTTCTCTAGTAGGTGCCTGGGTGCAGCTATCCATAGGCCTGCCCAGCCCCGAGTTCTCCACGGAGCTCGCCTGTGCTTTGGTGGACAGTCACCAAAGGAGCTCAGCTCCCGGGGCCACACTGCAGGCATTGCTTCACAAGGCCCCCTCAGCCCGCACTCAGAAGAGCCCACACGTGACCGGAACTCAAGGGAGACTGGAGAAAACCTCACTGATGAAGATCTGGATCCAATAGATAAATCCCGCAGCATCCCCTTCTCTCCTTCCTCAGAAGGGCTGTTCTGGTGTATCCACTCTGGCTCCTTGGATGACCCCAGCAATGTGAAGGAGCCCCATTGTCCACACTGGCACCCAGCATTGACATACTCACCATTGGCTTCTCCTCTCCCTCCTTCCATTCCCTTCCTCGCATGTGGAAATCAAGAAAGTGCTGGTCCTGGAGTCTGCTTTGGGCCAGAACACCATTCCATATCTTCTGCCTGGCCTGGCTCTCGTCCATGACTTCCTTCGGCAAATGGATGTCATGTGCCTGTTACATGCTGGGCACTGTAAACCTTTTCAGGACTCCAATCATTCTCACTTTGTGGGGGGAAAGAAAAGGAAGAATAATTTGTACAAGGCAAGGAGTGTGAGGAAAGGCCAGGGAGGAAGGAGACATGGCTGATAGACACTATGTCATCAATTCCAGGGGACAGAGCCAAAGCACTGCCCCTTTTTGTCGGCTCTGAGGCATGGCTCTAGATACTTGCTGGCTTTTCCAGAAAGCTGCTATTCACCCACCCCATTCCCACCATCCTGCACACATAGACGGCTCAGGACCCAAGTGGGGATGCAATGGCCTAGATCCCATCTATAGAGACAACGGTAGGAGATGAGGTGCAGACGTATTTCCCCACTTCTTCCTCCCTCACCACAGGTCTGGTAGAGGTTCCGTGCAGTGACCTCTGTGGGCTGCCTCTCTGACCAGTCACTGGCAACTCATCCTGTGGCCCTTCAGAAAGAGGGCCTCAACACTCTTGGGTCCCTGGACTCAACCCACTCAGGTGGGAGCAGCCCTTCCGTGAAGACAGGCTTTGTAGTAATGCATACTGAGTTGTTACTCGTCTCCTGACATGGTCCACACTGGCGGCAGCCTGACGGATCCCCAGCAAGTGCCTGCCCCTCACCCCATGGGAGTCAAGTGCAACTGTTCAGTATTTGGTCCAGACAACCTCATGTCATCTCTGCTTAGTTTTCACATCTGGAAAATGGGAGTGATGGCCCTGGGCTGAGCATCCTGGGACCTTCACATAGCCCAGAGAAGAGAGGGGTCGTCAAAAGACGCTGACAAGAGCGAGGGCTAGAGGCGTGTGGCGTTCATTGCTGGTTCTTTTTCCCCACATGTCCGCTTCCTTCCCCTTATCCCTTCTCCACTATACCTCTCACATGGGCTTAATACGGCTCACCCCAGCCCACGGGTTTCTACATGCTAAATAAATACAGACCATTCACTTTCCACAAAATCGGGCTTATGTTTGCCCTGCAGCCAGCTTTTATTGTCCTCTGTCCCTATAAGAGAATACTCAAGCCTGGATAATTTATACCCAACAGACAGTTAACTCATGATTCTGAAGGGTAGGGAGCCCGAGCATGTGATGTCTAACAAGAATCCTTAAAACTTCTGCATCAACCTGCGGCAGAAGGCGGGGAGGGAAAGGAAGCCTGAGAACAAGTCTGGGCTGAACTCAGTTTTACAACTCACTCTCGATTCAAAAGCCCCACCCCCAGGATAACTAGTTAAGCCAGGAGGGCAGAGGTCTCGGCTCCCAACACAGACACTTTGGAACTTAAGTTTCAAATGTGTGACTTTAGCAGACACGTTCCAGCTCTCCTCATCATGGACACATCTGCCTGAGCAGTTGACATCCCTCCACTCTGACAACCCCATGGCATTCCACTGGATGCTCTACAGTGTGTCTTTTGTTGACTCGTCCCTTAAGCCAGGATGTCGCCTTAGTAACTGTCACTGGAATTTGGAGCATAAGTCATTTCCCGGGAGCCTTCTCCCAGGCTCCCTTGGGAAGCAGGAAAGGTACTGTCCTGCACTTTTGATCTGGTGTTTTGCTGTTTGTTGTTGTTGTTTGAGACAAGGTCTCACTGTGTAACCTTGGCCAACCTGGACTCACTATGTAGATCAGGCTGGCCTCAAACTCACAGCGATGTTCCTGCCTCTGAGGTCTGCACCAACGCATCCTGCCAATCTGGCTATTTGAAGTTCACAGCAGTAAATAAAATAACAGATCATTTATCTCCTCCCCATATGCCTCACCTTCCTCTTCCCTTCCTCCTCTCCGGATAAGTTTGAATGTATTCTGAGCAGTCTGCGATGTTCCCCTCGGGGAAAAAACCATCCTCAGTTAGTCCCACTGACAAGACTTCTAAAACTCAGCTGGTTCTTACGCTGAAGGAAGGCACAAAGCCAGTCTGTCCCCTGCCCCAGAGGCCAGCTCTGGGCTTTCACGCTCAAATAGCAGCAATTCCAATGCAGCTTCAAGTTTTCCTTGGGGCTTTCAAAAGAAGAAAAGAATACCACAGAGAGTGAAAAGATGCCGCCGTACGAAACGAGCCTTTGAATACTGAATGGACCAGTGTCCCTGGAAATGCAAAGAGCACACTCACCTGGGCAGTCTGAAGAGTCTAACAGAGATGGTATACAAAGATGCTGGTCAGAGACAGTACATGGTATTGCTCATCCCAGGGCCAGCAACGTCAGGGGACCACTCCCAAAGGTGAGGTGGCAACTTCTGGAACTCAGAGATGGTGGCAGCCCAGAGAAAGCCCCAGCCAGAAACTGTGGCCTGAGGCAGGAAATGGACCCAACAAACAGGGACCCAGAAAGGGAGAGATTATGGGGACTCTCTCTCCCTGCCCTCCAGATACTATCACAAAGGAGAGGCTAGAACAGCTTCTTAGGGACCCACTGATGCAGGCTTTAGAATCGAACATCCCAAGACACTAAGCTGAATAGATGGGGGACCAGGCAAATCCCATAGGGGAGCAAATGGGATGTCTCTGGCACAGACGCTCTGGAAGTTCAGATTCCAATTCGAAATTACCAGGTTAGTGGAATTGGGGAGTAACAGTCTGCACAAGTATATGATTGCTATTCTTTTACAAATATTGTCAACTATTTT
This sequence comes from Peromyscus maniculatus bairdii, assembly GCF_049852395.1. Lineage (NCBI taxonomy): Eukaryota > Metazoa > Chordata > Mammalia > Rodentia > Cricetidae > Peromyscus > Peromyscus maniculatus. The sequence continues at coordinate 122,300,077 of NC_134855.1, forward strand.
CCTTTCAAGGGCAAAGTTCTCCCTGCAATTGAAATTTGATTTTAATTATGGAATTTTTCCATTTACACATTGCTGTTCCTCAGACATTCAAGTAAATAAAAGCAGGGAGCAAATTGGGGTTTGGAAGATTTCCTACAACCCTGCAATGTCCTCGCTGATTCCATAAAGGAGGGAAGAAGACAGTTCCCCAAAATGATTGCTGGAAGAGGAAGCATCCACAGAAATGCCAGCCAGCTCTTGCACAAAGACTACCTTGCAAAGGTCACACCCTACGTAAGTGGCTAAGCTCGGTCAGAATAGCGGCCTGTGCTCAGCTGGGCAGCTGTCAACACAGATACTCCAGGTGGCCTTGAAGGGCGAACTCTGATCCTTAAGCTTCAGATCAACAGAGGCCTCCCCACAAAAGCCCTTTCTTCATATTCCCATCAGGAATCCCCAGATCTACGTAATGTATCTGCAGAGGCAAAGAGCTGGGCTAGTGTCTTCCAGCTAAGGTTCTGAGAAATGGGCTTTCTCCCCTCTCTGTTCTGGCTGTTAGACATCATTGCAGAATTAAATCTTCACTCATAACATATGACAACAATAAAGCCAGCCCCTGGGCCGGGAGCTCGGCTCAAGCCCAAGAACAAAGTCCATCCTCATCCTCCCAGCTGACAGACAAGTGTCTGGACTCACATATAGTTCTTGAGATATGACGTCACTCTGCTGGCCCTGAGATGTCGAGGAGGAGCTGTGGTAATAGACAAAGCTGTCACGAGCCACATTCAAACCTTTCCATAATTCCTTCCCCCACTGCCAGCATCTAGATGGAGACCTTTCACAGACTTGGAAGACAGATCAGGAAAGTCCCACCTCGAACTGAGCAAGGGCAAACTTCATGAAGGTCAGAAGCCAGGTTTTAAAGACGGTGCTCCTAACAACTGACCTTTTCAGACAGATCCCGGAGACATTCCTCTCTTGGCACAGTGTCAGGGACCTCGGAGAGGGGAGGGAATGCCGGACCTGGTGGTGTGCATTTTCACCTCTTCTGAGCACCTCCTGGGCCCTCTGGAAACACCTATTGTTTCCTGACTGGCGGCTGTGGACTTGCTGGTTCCTTTACGTCATAATTCCTCAACGGAGGCCATTGTCTTCTGCCACAGCCTCCACAGTTCTTGTCTTGCTCTGTGACAGTGTAACAGGATCCAGCAGTGTCCAAAGGAGGCCTCTACTCCCTGGCATCGGAGGCAGAAGCTGCATGAGCAGAATGGAGGAAAGGCTCTCCATCCGGGAACTGGAGTGGCCTGACTAGAGCAGATTCATCCTGGTCTTCCAGCCACACAACACCCCCTTCTGCTGCTCTTGAGACAGCTAGCCTTCACCAGTACACCCTACCCTCTGGGGGCTGGACCCCCAGAAGTTCCCTCCGATGTTGAGCGCTCAACCGTATAATCTGGTGTGGGAATGGTAAAATGTGGCATGGTCATCAAAGACACAGTGGCTTCTGCCTCAGTCTCTTGGATCACTCCCTTGAGAGTGCTGGCAACCATTCTGTCGAGAGGTCTAGGAGCAAAAAATGGAGAGGATGACATCAGTGTAATGGGCCCAAAATCAGCGTGTCTGATGGAGGTTCCAGGGGAGAACCTTTGTCTCTTCCAATGGCGTCTGGCATTCCCTGGCTCATGGCCACCTCTCTCCAAGGACTGTACCTTCTAATCTCTCTGCCTTATTATCACATCATTTTCTCCTGTGTGAGGTGTTTCAGGTTCCCATGACTCTCTCCTACAAAGACACTTATAACTGGTAGCTGAGGCCTTTCTTGGAAATCCAAAATAATTCTTTTGGCTCACAATCCTTAAACACATCTCTAGAAACATTTTTTTTTTTTTCAGCATTGGAGATGGACCTCAGAATCCCACACAGGGCAGGCAAGTACTCTCTCCCCGAGATGCTCACACAATCCTTTTACTTTTTCTGTTGAGAGAAAGTCTCACTAAGTTGCCCAGGCTAGCCTAGACAACACACATGTGGAAGTTGGAGGACAACACGGAGGAGACAGTCCTCTCCTACTGCAACGTGCCTTCCAATGGTCACCAGGGTTGGCAAAGGCAAGAAGCACCTTTACCGCTCAGCCACCTCGCCAGCCCCACTGGGCTTGTTTCTAATTCTCCCAAACATGCTGAACGGTGCTGCTCTGAGCCCTCCAAGTCCTGTCAAAGCTGCTGAGTCTACATTTTGGGGTCACTTGGGGCCTTATCACTCTGGACTTAAACATGGGATCCTGATAAATCAATCTTCCTCGGGTTTTTCGCTATTTTCAGCTCACAGGTCTAACACAAACGACTAGACTTTCTTATTTGTCTTCAGCAGAGGCAAAAATGGAGTCTACGATTAGGATTTCTCAAATCCTACTGACTAGGCTTGTGTCCTGGCCCTGAGGCCCACAAAAAATATCCTGTCCCATACGCTTTTCTGCAGTGTGGTATCTGGGCTCCTGCCTGTGGTACAGGGCCAGCCTGCTCTATCGCTGTGGACCAGTGGTGAAGCAGAGCTCCGAGGTGGCAAGAGCCTGCTCAGAGAGGCCAATCCAACAGCACACAGAGCGAGACAGGAGGGGTAAAGGGCAAGAGATGCACCTGAGAACCCGGGCCCAAGGGCCTGCTCCTCCAACTAGGCCCCCCATCTTGAATGTTCTACCACTACAAGAGCTTGTGCACGCATCTCATATTGAAACCATAACATGATTAATTTCCCCATCTCTCCTGTATCCAGAGAGCCTAAAAGTACCTTTTTTTTTTTTTAACTAGAATGTGGTAGAGGTGACCCTGTGCCATCCCAGAAAAATCCTTTAGCAGACTCCTGTCCTGCCTCTCGCCCTTGAACTCCTTGTTTGTTCTGGACATCAGCACAGCAGAGTCTGCAGATGCCTCTATAAAATTCCATCCAGCCAAACCCAGTCAACCTACAGAAGCAGGGGTGATAAATGAAGCCACCTGTGCCCACCAGAAGGCATACAAGGAATCCAATGCCTTCTGGTGACTTCCACAAGTACCGTGCACTCATGTGGTACACATTCATACATTTAGCGATAGATCTCAGAAGAGCCACCTGGGAACTCCAGAACCCGAAGGAAGTGGCAGGCCTTGAGTTCCCGACAGAAAAGACCATGATGAAGACTCGGTGCTTGGAGTGAATTTGGGTGGTGAGACCAGGAAGTACACAGGAGGGGTGGAGATGTGAGAGACAGAAGAAGGCACCAATGGGAAGGAAGGGTTCATGACTAGAATACCACTAGGGACCTCCTTCGGGGAGAGGGCAAAACACATCTCAAAACTGTCTCAATAAACTTCGGTAGTCACCCTGGAAAACAGTAATAGAAGTTGCTGAAATTTTCTGAAGAGAATACTATACATAAGCCAAACCTCACACGTCTAGATCGCCGTGATTTGAACACATTTCCTCCAAATTTCAGGTAAAGCCGATGTGATTAAGAGGTGGAGGAGACTCGAGGAGGTGAGAGATCTTAAGGCTTCCCCGTGGGTGGGCTTGCGGACCTTCTCAGAGACGCGTGCAGCAACCTTTAGCCACCTTGCCCTTCTGCTTGCCTCCTCAGCATGAGGACACAGTGCCCCTCCTCCCAGAGGACACTGAGAAAGCCCTCACGAGGCACCCAACGCTGAGCCTCAGTCTTGAATTTCCCAGCCTCCAGATTATGGGAAATGAATTTCTGTTGTTTAAAATTACCCAGTCCAGGAACTGGGGAGATTGCTCAGTGGTTAAAAGCACTTGCTGCTCTTCAGAGGACCTAGGTTCAGTTCCCAGCACCCATATGACAACTCATAAATGCCTGGTCCAAGGAATCCAATGCCTTCTGGTGACTTCCACAAGTACCGTGCATTCATGTGGTACACATTCATACATGCATAAAAAGCACCCATACAAATAAATAAATAAATAAATAAATAAATATTTGAGGTTTTTGTTTTTTTGAGACAGGGTCTCATTGTGTATCTCTGCTTGTCCTGGAACTTGCTATGTAGACTAGGCTGACCTTGAACTCACAGAGATCTGCCTGTCTTTGTCTCCTGAGTGCTGGGATTAAAGGCATGCGCCACCATACCTGATATATATTTTTTTAATTAAAAAAAAAAAAAAAACTTTAAAAAAATTTTCTAGTCCAAGATTTTTGTTTTGTTTTGTTTTTTTGAGACAGGATTTCTCTGTGTAGCTTTGCACCTTTCCTGAAACTCACTCTGTAGCCCAGGCTGGCCTTGAACTCATAGAGATCCACCTGCCTCTGCCTCCCAAGTGCTGGGATTAAAGGCATGCGCCACCACCGCCTGGCACTAGTCCAAGATTTTATGTTGTAGCTGCCCAAAGAAACTAAGAAAGAAAGGTATATTCCAAATGACTCTTGAAAAGATATTTGCATGTTCATGTTTATTACGGCGTTAGCCACAGCAGCCGACAGGTAAAAGGAAACTAAATATCCACCCACAGGTGAACAGTAAAGGCGGTCAATATAAAAACACTGGAAGATATTTAGCCGTGAATAGAATGAAGTTCAACCAAGGCGTAGCAGCACACACCTATAATCCCAGCACTCAGGCAGCAGGGGCAAGAGGACCATGAGTTCAAAGCCAGGCTTGGCACCACAGTGAGATCCAAGCCGGACTGGATTACATAGTAAAATCCTCTCTGGAAACAAAAAGAAGAAAAGGAAAATCCAGATATATTCTATAACATGGAGGGGACTTCAGGACATTATGCTAAATGTCAGTCACCAAAGAACAAGACTGTATGAGGCTATTTCTACAAAGTTCCTAGAACAGTTGAATATACAGCGACAGAAAGTAGGATGTGGTCACCAGGGCCTGGGCCAGAGGAAACGAGGAGCTGTGTAGTTTCAGTTTTGCAAAGTGACACGTTCTAGAGATCTGTCACATGTGGTGCATATAGTTAAGAGTGGAGTGTACACTCAGCAGGGTAAAGGCTGTGAACTCAGTGTTTTATGCCTTTGTTTGTCTGGTGCTGGGGATCGAACTCAGGTCCTCACATATGCTAGCCAAGTGCTCTACCCCTAAGCTACATCCGCAGCCTGAAAGTTCAATGTTTTGCCACAATTGAAAAATAAAATAGTTGGGATGGAAGAGATGGCTCAGCGGTTAAGAGCACTGACTGCTCTTCCAGAGGACCCGGGTTCAATTCCCAGCATCCACATGGCAGCTCACAACTGTCTATAAGTCCAGATCCAGGGGATCTGACATCTTCACACCAATGCACATAAAATACATTTCAATAAGTAAATAAAATAGTCTTGGTCGGGCATGGTGATGCACACGAGGCAGAAGGATTTCTATGAGTTGGAAGGCAGCCTTCTCTAGATGGTGAGTTCCAGAACAGCCAGAGATAGATAGTGAAACCATGTCTGAAAACGCTGAAATAATAATAATAGTAATAATAGTCTTATTAAGGAGCATACAAACCCATCATCTGCATCCCTCACTGTCTTGGAGTCCTACACTCAAAAGGCCCAGTGAACACACACACATGCCATGCATGCACAAATACCCCACAGAGATACACAAAGCCATGGGCACATAGAGGCAGGGTCAGAGGTCACCACCAGGTGGCTGAAGACATGGGCAAGGCACAAACTATATCTGCCATCCCATTTACCTTCTGTTTCCTCATCTGTCTGCCAGAGACGAGTATAATCCTCGAATGGAAGATTTGCCAGGGCTGTTTCGAAGATATCACGCAGTGTGTGCACAGTTAAATATGCTGAAAGATGCTGGAAGAGGCCACCGTTTCCCACCCCATTAGGCCCTGTTCCAGAGAACTGCTTCCCAACTTCCCCGACCACTCTGCCCTGGGGTCTCCCACCCTAGGGTGAACTGGACCCCAAAAGTCAGGCAGACCTGCTCTGGGTATCCTGATTCTCCCATAGTTGCTATAGTTGCCCGTACTCAGCCCTGCAGGCCCAACCAAGGATGTCCCCAGGCCTCTCCCTGGGGCTGCACAGACTTGGAGGACAGCAACTTAACAAAACCTGCTCCTGGACCCCACCTGTCCCCTCCAGCTCTGTCCTCAAGGAGGGTTCTTCCTGGCCTGGCCTTAGCCTGCATGCCATTCCGTCTGAACCAGAAGTACATGCCGGGTCTGCAGGTCACTTCCCTCTTCTCAGTATCTTTAAAAATCAGCACACTCCCCGGTGACAGTGGCGCACGCCTTTAATCCCAGCACTCGGGAGGCAGAGCCAGGCGGATCTCTGTGAGTTGGAGGCCAGGCCAGCCTGATCTGCAGAGTGAGATCCAAGACAGGCACCAAAACTACACAGAGAAACCCTGTCTCGAAAAACGGAAAAAAAAAAAAAAAAAAAAAAATCAGCACACTCCCCTCAGCTCCAGACCCGCGGAAGCAGTTGGAGAGGTCCACAAACAGGCAACAGCAGCTCTGGGTTCTCTGAGGTGTCCAGCCCCTTGGCCCTCCCAGTTCACAGACGCAGCCCTGTCGGAAACACGAGCCGCCCTCGGGTTAGCCTCTGCGAGCATGGCGTCACTGTTCTCCGGGAAGACGTGGCTTTTCCTCATTCTTTCCCACTTCCAGAGCAGTTTGGAAAAGGCTTTTCTGGATGCTGGGAAGGCGTGTGCCCACAAGATGAACAGGGCTTCAGGGGCTGCAGGCCTCCACAGCTATTTTCTTCTTTATTCCTTTTGTATTTTCCACAGTGGGCACCTTCTGTGTTTTCTTTTTAAGTGTCAGAGAAACAAATGAGAGTTTTTTAAGTACGCAATTTAAAAGCTCGCTCTGTTGCCTTCAGCACTTTCCCCGGCCTCTGCTCATTCTGGGCTCCAGTGTTAGCCGTTATTCTCGTGCAGCTCTCTCGGCTCCCAGTCAGTCCTCTGCCTTCAGCCCTTTCCTCTGTCCCTGGAAAGTCTGAGCGAATTGCAGTGGTTAGTTAGTGTGAACTAAGCCAGGCTCCTAGATGCTTGTAGACTTTTCCTTCTTACCCAGAATATTTATCATCAGATTTTTATCCTCCCAGATCTGGTGACTGATCTCCTGATCATAGGAGAACAGGAAATTACTTTCCTAGTATTGTCAGCAGGCGTACAACCCGAGGCCAATCACGAAGAAACGTCAGTCGGACTCTAAGGGACACGATGCAAGATCACTGCCTGCGTTTGTCTCCAATGTCAATGTCATGGAAGACCTGCTTGGACTGGAGGACCAGAAACAGGACAGCTGAGTGTAGCAGAGGACTGGGATGTTGTTTCTGCCATAAAGGACATTACTGAGACCGTTGGTGACATCTAATCACAATTAGATAATTGTGTCAACTCACGTCAGTTGCCTGACCCTGGAAACTGTACTGTGGCTATGTCTAGAACGACACTTTCTCTCTAGGAACTACACACTGACGCTTTGGGATGGGGGGTGGGGGGGTCGTCAAGGACGTCATAACTGTAACTTATTCTTACTCGATTTAGGAAAAGTATATGCATACACAAACAGATACACAGGAGAAGAAATAAAACAGCCAGACGAATGTGGTAAAAATGTTCCTATCTGGGAACTCTGGGTGAACAGTAGGGACAATTTTTGTCCTATTCTTGTGTTTTTCTGTGAGGCTCTTTGATCTTGAACCGTGTGTTAATGTAGATAACCCAAAGATTGACTCCTAATTGACCCCTGACTAATCTGTTTGCTTTTTTGACCTCAAACAGGCTAGCTGTTTTGTTTTATTTTGTTTGAGGCAGGGTCTTATTATGTAGCCCAGGCTGGCCTCAAACTTGTTATCCTCCTGCCTCAGCTTTCCTGGTGCCAGGATTACAGATTGCATCACCATGTCCAGACTATAATGAGTTCCCGAAGTCATGATTACTATCCCCAGTTTACAAACGAGGAGACTCAGGCTCATTTACTACGGTCACAGCAGCTATCCAGTGACCCCCAAATCACTGTCCCACAGTGACCCACTCTGACATTGGTGAGGAGACTTCCTGTCAGTTGCTGTTTTAAATTTCTTCTTCTGGTTATTCTTTGCTGAAATGATGGACGTGAAGATGAGATCAAGGCTAGGCTGTCTGATACAGTAAGTGTTGGCTACACACACTTAAATGCTCGAATTACATATAACCGAAATGTAAAACTCGATTCCCCAATAGCATTAGACACATTTCAACTCCTCAACAGCCTTGTGTAATTAACATCTACTGTTTTTATAGATAATTGATCATTTCTACCATTGCCAAACGTCATGTTGTGAGCGCTGTTCTGAAAATCTTTACATACAGTTTACTGCCCACGGTAGCTTCTCTTTAAACTCACAACATAGACCAGGCTGGTCTCGAACTCATAGAGATCCTCCTGACTCTGCCCCCTGAGAGCTGAGATAAAAGGCATGCTGCGCATCCACGCCCAACTTCCTGGGTAACTTGGAGTTCACAAAATAGTCTTTGTCAAGCTCAAATTAAGATTTTCTGGAGTCAGAGGGAGACACCTACAGGTGGTATTTGGAATTACAACCTAGCACAAGCGGACACTGAAGGTCTTGGACCCGTTCTGGTCCTGGTAACAGCTGTCAACAGCCACCGGTGAGGTCTCAGGTGGCCTGGACTTGTGAGAAAAGCTCCTGCGCCAGGAAAAGAGGAGGACAAAGTACCAGGAGGATAAACGTGGACAGGAAATGCATCCACCTCCAGCCTGAACCCTCCAGCTATGGCCCACGGGGCTGGCATAGTGAGGGCCACCCAGGTGATCCATCACAAACACTAACTACATCCGTCAAGAAATGACTCAAGAAATGACTGATGTAAGCAACTGATTCATTTGGAGGAAGACGGCAGAACCCAACGCCGAGCATTTTCTTGTCCTAACTTTGGTTTTTAACTGGCTGCATTATCTACTAAGACATTAATGCAGAAATGGGATCTACTTTCAGGCAGCTTATGATATAAAAACCCATTGAGGGGTGATTGAACTTTATGGAGACATCAAAACTTCTGAGTAAAGCACTGAAGGATGTCCCCATTTTCTCCTTTGGCACAAGGCTGCAGGAGGGAGAGGTGGCTTGCTTGATTGAGAGATGGATCCATCTAAATTATTTAGTGACCCAGTCAGTGCACCAACACTTATCAGACTTCACAGTATCCAGGGAGCAGCGGGGTGAAAAAGCGACTCAGAGTCCTGAACACATCTTGGTTTGGTCCCAGTATTAGGACAAAATACCAGACAGAACAGCTTAAATGGAAGGGGAACTTGGGATGGAGCAATGGATCAGCGCCTAAGAGCACTGGTTGTTCTTCCAGAGGACCTGGGTTCAATTCCCAACCCCCACATGGTGGTTTACAATCACCTGTAACTCCGGTCCCAGAGGATCTGATGCCCTCTTCTGGCCTCCACAGGCACTGCATGTGCACGGTGCACACACATACACTTACTATAACAGTCAATAAAGTCCAAAATTGTTTTTTAAAGGAGGAAGAATTTGTTTGGTTCATGGTTCTGTCTATGGCCACCTGGCTCTATGATTTGGGCCTAAGGTAAAGTGAAGCATCATGGAGGAGGCCGTTTACCTCATGGTAGAAAAGAAACAGACAGATAAAGAGACCAGGGTCTAGGCATAACCTTTGAAGACAGAGCCCACCCCACCCTCAGTGATCTATTTCCTCTAGCTAGGCCCTGCTCCTAAGATTTCCTCTACTTCCCAAAATAGGCTGTAGATGAATTTCTAAATGGTCTTATTAAATAAAAAGCATTGAGCCAAATATAGGGGTGAAAGCCTTAGAGATCAGGAGAATAGGGGAAACCACCAGCCAGCCTTACATCAACTCTGCAGCTCCCAAATGCCAGTCACTTCCTGTCTTTATTGTTTTGCTGTTCTGCCCTCTCATTGGCTATCTTAGCCCAGCTACCTCACTTCCTTGTCACTGTCTGTCTGTACAGACCTCCAGGTCTCTATGGTTGGTACTCAGATTAAAGGCCTGTGTCACCATGCTTGGCTCTGTTTCCTAGCATGGCCTTGAACACACAGAGACCCCGCCTGATAAGTGATTGGATTAAGGGCAGGTGCTGCCTGACTTTTTGTTTACTTAAAATGGCTGGCCTTTTCCCCCTGATCTCCAGGCAAGCTTTACTAAAGCATAAATAAAATATGACCACATTTCAGCACAAATAAAATATCACCAAATAGGCCATCAATTGAGGACAAAGAACTCAGTACACGAGCCCACAAGGGATGGTTGGAATTTGAACCATAGGAAAATTAAAGAATTAAGTCCTGTTTTGTTTGTGGTTTGCTTTGGTTTGTTTTTTTGACACAGGGTTCACTATGTAGCCAAGCTGGCCTCAAACTGCCCGGCTGTCTCAGCCTGCAAAGTGATGAGATTTCAGGTGTGCACCACCATGCCTGGCCCGAATGAATTCTTTTTTGTTTGTTTGTTTGTTTGGTTGGTTGGTTTGGTTTGGTTTGGTTTGGTTTGGTTTTGGTTTTTCAAGAAAGGGTTTCTCTGTGTAACATCCCTGGCTGTCCTGGAATTCCCTCTGTAGACCAGACTGACCTTGAACTCACAGAGATCAACCTGACTCTACCTCCCTGAGTGATGGGATTAAACATGTGCCACCACACCTGGCTTGGAATGAATTCTTTGGAAGAGGGATGGGGTCAGAGTTGGACCATTGTTCTACCTGGAAGCAGACACATTATATTTCCCATAAAAAATAGAAAAAAAAGATGCCCACAAAGGCCATCAAAATTATCCTGGGGCAGTAAGTACTCTGAAGAGGCCTGGGCAGGGAAGGTAGACTGTGGTCTCTGAGAACTCTGCAAAATCTACTGGGTCCAGGTGCCAAGCAATCTCAGGCTGTGGATGCAGATCTCCAATTTGAAGAAAATGGAGTATAGATAGTGATGCAATCCCTGAGGCCTGGGGAGAACCCCATCACTGGGGTGAAGCTGCATGGGACCAGCATGTGAGGAAGACTGAGTCTGGACTGGGTCCATGAGTTGGTGGCCCAAGAATGCCAAAGGGCCACCTGTCCAGAATTAGAGAGGTCTCAGGTTTGGGGGATGGTAGAAGGGCCCCAAATGTATCATGTGTTGCAAAGGCCACAGTAGCAAACCCTGCAAAACAAGGATCATCCCTCTGCTGTGGAATAATCCTTGTATACATTGTGAAAATGTGTTGCTCTCATTATTAATTAAAAAAAAAAAAAGGTGATTGGCCAATAGCTAGGCAGGATTTTCGGGGCAGAGAGAATGCTGGGAAGAAGAAGGGCAGAGTCTGGGGAGTCACAAGGAGATATGGAAAGAAGCAAGATAAACATGCTGTGCTGAAAGAAGGTACCACTATATGGCAGAGTAGATAAAAAATATTGGTTAATTTGAGTTGTAAGAGCTGGTTAGTAACAAACCTAAGCTATCAGCCAAGCATTTATAATCAATAATCAGCCTCTGAGTGGTTATTTGGGAAGCAGCTGGTGGATAACTCTTTATCCCCCTCTTTGGTTAGCTTTCACTGGGTTCTTGCCTTGGGCCTAGCCATGTGCTAGTTCTAGGAGGAGAGAGGCAATAAGCTTCTGGGAAGGGGAGATTCATGGAGAGCCCTTTCCCCCCTCATCACACTCTGCATAAACCTGAGCCCCTTCTTAACTCCCGGGATAATCGAGATGCTATTTCACAACACTTTCACCTTCATGAAAAGGTCTCCCGTACACAACAGGAAAAAGGCAACAAATGAATTAAATGAGCACTTTGCAGAAGAGCCATCACCAACAGCTGACAAGTTATGAAAAGATGCTGGACATGAATGGGTACAGCTAGATGCAAATGATGCACAAGGTCTAGTTTGACCACATACTAGAATGGCTAAAATTAAACCTCTGAAAACACTCAAATCGGTGGGCACATGGAGCAAGCTAACTCACAACCTGCTGTGGGAGTAGACATTCATGCAAGAATGTTGAAAAACCTCTTGGCAGATGCTTCTAAAATTAATCATATGCTGACCATGTGACCAGGTGGTTCCGATCCTGGGTATATATATATACCCCAGAAGAAATGAGTGCTTGTGTGTGCCGAAATACATGTGCAAAGACATACATCCCAGGTACACGGATAATAGCCAAAACTCAGCAGAAGCCAGAGGGCAGTCCACAGAGCAACGGATAAGTATATTCTGGTTTGCAGCACAACAAAAATCAATGAACTGATCTGACACTGGATATTATAAATCTTAGAAACACAATGTTAAGCAAAAGCAATTGGACACAGAGAGAAGAGGTGTGGCTTAGATAAAGTACTTATCTAGAATGCCTGTGACCCTGAGTCTGCTGCCCAGCAGTGTACACAAAACTAAAAAGAAGCAGGGAGAAGGAAAGACAGAGGGACAGGAACAAAAGAGCATTTACCTAGGGCTAATGTATGAAAGGTTCAAGAACAGGCAAGCTGTGTGTGGCAGTGCCCACTTCAATCCTAGCACTCTAGAGACAGAGACAGGCAGTTCTCTGTGAGTTCAAGGCCAGGCAGAGCTACATAGTGAAACCATGTCTCAAAAACTTGTTTTAATTTAAAAATAGAGAATAAAGATGAGGCACGGTAAGCACCTGCTGGGCAGTGGGGAGCGGGTCTGATTAGGGAAGGGCCTGAGACTGGACAGGGCAAGGTTCTGTGTCCTGATCCAAGTGGTGACATGGGTGTAAGAATAGGTAAAAAGTCACTGAGCTCCCTTGTAAATTATGAGTTTTTAAAAAAAACCTGCTCCATGGGAAGAATCCGTGCCTGATACTGTAATCCTGGTAAATGAAAAGGAGGAGGAGGAGGAGGAGGAAAAGAAGAAGAAGAAGAAGAAGAAGAAGAAGAAGAAGAAGAAGAAGAAGAAGAAGAAGAAGAAGAAGAAGAAGAAGAAGGAAAAGGAGACAAAAAACCTCATGCTTCAGCAGGTTGTGGTCTGGACAGGGGAACCTGCTGCTGTTCTGCTGAATGGATATGTTGTCAACCTGCCTTCTAAATATGTATACCCATAGACGAGTAGGTCAGCCCTGCTCTCAACCTTGGTCAGGCAGCTGTTAATACAGAGACTCATAACTGGTCAAAGCACTGAGAACAAGTGACTGTCGAGTGCTCAGCCCTAAAAGGGACATGGAAACATGGAGGAAGAGAAGGCAGAACAATGTAAGAGCTGGGGGATGGGGAGGAGGATGGGGAGGAGGGAGAAGTGCTGGAGGATGGAAAGGAAGGAGGAGTGCTGGAGGAGGAGGGAGGAGTGCTGGAGGATGGGGAGGAGGGAGGAGTGCTGGAGGATGGAGAGGAAGGAGGAGTGCTGGAGGATGGGGAGGAGGGAGGAGTGCTGGAGGATGGGGAGGAGGGAGGAGTGCTGGAGGATGAGAAGGGAGGAGTGCTGGAGGATGAGAAGGGAGGAGTGCTGGAGGATGAGAAGGGAGGAGTGCTGGAGGATGGGGAGGAGGGAGGAGTGCTGGAGGATGGGAATGAAGAGTGCTGGAGGATGGGGAGGAGGGAGGAGTGCTGGACATGGGAAGGAAGAGTGCTGTGAAATTCTGACATGGCCATTGTACTCATGAACTCACTGAACAAGACCAAATCAAGATCAAGCCAAGGAGATCAGTCAACATCCCAGCAGGCAGCACTAAGGGGACTCAGTGAGTCTGAGAGAGAGAGAGGGAAGAGGGGGACCTGAAGATTGGAGGAAAGTGTGTAGGAGGCATCCAAGGGGAGTGAGAAGAGCATCAGGGGTGAGTGTGGTCAAGATATACTGTATATATGTACAAAATCATAAAAGAAAATAAGTAAAAGATTTTTTTGAGAGCAAGAATAAGCAAGACTTGAGATAAGTGTGTCTCAGCAGCCCAGTGCTTCATGCTGTGGCCTGTGAGTACAATAATCATTCAGCATCGTTTCGGTACAGCTTCACACTCAGGTTCCCAGGGCTCTCAACAGGAGCTTCTTCTCTTAGCGCTTCACTCCCCTGAGGGCTCTTCTTAAAGGTTCTGACGGCACCTGGGGCTAAACAGATAAGCTGCCTTCTGTGCCCCACATTCTGGGAGGCTGCACTGCTCTGATGCTCGGGGAAAGCCTGACAGGCCTTAGAATAAACAGAGGAGCCCCCCAGTAGCCTGCCGCCCTGGGTTGTAACCCAAGGCTAGAATGGAGAGAGAAGACTAGGAGGAAAGCTTCGTGTTTATGAGACATCTTCCACTGAAGACAGGAGGTTGGGAACACGGACTTGCTGTGTAGCCTAGGCTGGCCGCAAACTTGTCATTCTCCTACCTCAGCCTCCTGTATGCAAGGATTACAGGTGGCTAGCACCATACCTACCTTGGGAAGACTTTTTTGATACTCTTCTTTGGTTGTGTGTGTGTGTGTGTGTGTGTGTGTGTGTGTGTGTGTAATTTTAGAAAGATATGAATTCATTACTGTTCAAAACCAGTCACTGTTCTGTGTGTTCTAGTCAAATTGAGGAGCGTTTCTTCTATTTAAGGAAGGGTTCTTTTCACCTCATTAGAGAGCTCAGTGGGTTTCAGTCCCCAGGGAGAGACAGAGGGTTTTTATAAAATCTCACTGCAGCAATTTCTACCTGGAAAGGTTATGAAGCAGGATCAAATGGCCCTGCCCACACTGCTTGGAGGTGGATGGGTCCAGCTGCCAGCCTTAGATTCTTGTCTCAGCCTCCAGAAAAATAGAGGAGATAGCAGAGTGGTGGGTGGGGTGGCGTGGTGGGTAGGGTGGGGAAACCTTCAAGGAGAGAGTGGGGTTATGACTGGGACTTTGCCTATGGTGGGAGTCTCTGGCGAATGCCTGTGTCTTGTCCTAAAAGTCCCGACTCTTGCCCATAAAATAATTGAAGTGGCTGGGATGTGGTTCAGTGTCAGAGCACTTGCCTGGTGTGCTTAAGGCCATAGGTTTTATCCTCGGAACCAATAATAATAATAATAATAATAATAATAATAATAATAAATTTAAAAAGTATTCTGTAGCCCAGAGAGGAAACTCCTCTGACTAGAACATTCCGATAGAGAAATTTGAGGTTCACTGAAGGTTCTCAGATGGAGTTGGGGAGCAGGCCTCGGGTGACTTGGAACTCAAAGATACACACCAGAGAAAGAAGGAACTCAGGCTTGGGGGCACATCACTTTGGGGAGGACACCCTGCTCTTTCCCTTCAGTGCATCTAAACTAGGTGTTGGCTCTGCTTGGAATCCAGGGCTCTCGGTCTCCCCCACCCTCATCCTGATCGAAACTAAAATCCAATTCTTCAGGGAAGCAACATAGCATCTGTGATCTGCGTCCCTCTGCACCCCTCAGGTGGTCACTAACATGCTGCTGCCTCTGCCTCCTCCTCTGCCTCCTCCTCCTCCTCCTCCTCCTCCTCCTCCTCCTCCTCTTCTTCTTCTTCGTTTTCCAGGACAGGGTTACTCTGTGCAGCCCTAGCTGTCCTGGAATTTGTTCTGTAGACCAGGCTGGCCTCGAACTCAGAGATCTGCCTCCCAAGTGCTGGGGTTAAAGGCGTGAGCCACCACCTCCCGACTACTAGCATGCTTCTTGTGCTTTCTTGCTTCATTTAGCCTTTTCACAGCCCTTATTTCTTACTGATGTTTGTTTGTTTGTTTGTTTGTTTGTTTGTTTGTTTTGGGAAAAGGTCTTTATGTAGCCTTGGCTGGCCTGGAACTTACTATGTAGACCAACCAAGCTAACCTCAAACTCACAGAGATCTGCCTGCCTCTGCCTCCTGCCTGCTGGGATTAAAGGCGTGCGCCACCACACCCAGCTCCATTTTTTTTTGACAGTGTGAGAATGGAACTGAAGACCAGAGGCATGCTAGGCATGTGCTCTGCCCCTAGCAAGTCCCCTCCTGGGCTTGGTCACATTCTCAGAATTGGAATGTGCTCCCATGTCACACCCAGAGCTTCACTGCCTTTTTTCCTTGTAGTCCCATGACCCCCCTAAGAAACTTCTATCTCCGAAAAGTATTTACATTACGATTCAAGGTCACAGCGTTGGCAGGGCTGAGAACCACTGCTGTAGAACATTTACCAAGTACTTCATGAGTGTTCAGTCAACCTTTGTTCACTTAGTCAGACGGGGTGGTACCCACCCTGACCCCAGCAGCTGGAAGGCAGGCACATCTGTGAGCAGAGGGTTACTAACAGCTGTCAGGCAGTCAAACGCAGGAAAGTTCCAAGCGGAAGGCACACAGCTGCTCATTACTAGAGCAAAGTCAGTCTTTACGGCTACAGAAACTGAGTAAATCTCCTAAGGGGGATGAGATGCAGAGGTAAAGAATGAAGAAGCAGAAATCTTCAATGCCTAGTACCTGGGAGGCAGAGGCAGGCAGATCTTTGTGAGTTCAAAACCAACCTGGTCTGTATAGTGAGTTGTAGGACAGCCGGGGCTACACAGCTGGCCTGAAGTGCACAACAGTTCATTCTCCTGCCTCTACTTCCCAAGGACTAGGACCAAAGACTTGAACCACCACACCTGGCTCTTTAAATTTTTATTATTCATTTATGACTCTGTGCGCACGCATGCGTGCACCCTTCCACTGGTACCTTCCTATGGGTCCTTGAAATCAAACTCAAGTTGTCAGGCTTGACAGTCAGCACCTTCCACTGAGCCACCTCACCAGCCCCAGGATTAGGATCTCAACCAGGGCGATTTGGAAGCAGTGTCAGGACAAAGACAGAATGAACAGTTTATAATGTGCCTTTAGAAACCACGTTGGGTCAGGCGGCAGTGGCACATACCTTTAATCAAAACCCAAAAAAGAAAGGAAGGGAGGGAGAGAGGGAGGGGAGAGGAAGGGAGGGAGGGAGGGAGGGAGGGAGGGAGGGAGGGAGGGAGGGAAAGAAAAAAAGGAAAGAGAGAGAGAAAGGAAAGAAAGCAGAGAGAGAGAGAGGAAAGAGAGAGAGAGAGAGAGAGAGAGAGAGAGAGAGAGAGAGAGAGAGAGAGAGAGAGAGAGAGAGAGAACCACTTTGGTTAATACTATTCACTTCTCACTTGAGCCCAGAATGCTGAAGGCACAAAGATAAGAGTCTCTGTCCTAGGCCTGTAATCAGCCTGGATTCCAGGATCAGATGAGGCTGCTCGAGGGGCAGACCCTCCAAAGGAGGGCGGTCATTGATGCAGGTGACGCTACAATCAGGAGTGGAAGGAGACAATGCTGGGCGGGACCACACCTTGACCAGGAGGCTTTAATTACAAACCTTTTGTCCCCCGCCCAAAACCAAAGTCACTACCCTGAAGATAGAACCAACCCTTTATTCCTTCCCTTTTCAACCCATTCATTAAATCTTCCGTCACAGGGTGGAGGCAGCCACTCTGGTCACCCCTAGAATCTAAAATCTTCCTGGGGCCTGCCTTGTCCAACGACATGCAAGGTCTCAGGAGCTTGTGGGATTGCGCTGTGTTGCTGAGCCCTGCCCAGACCTCCAGGGAACAGCTGAGCTGCCTGCTAGAGGAAGAGACCGCCCAAGGGACAGCCAGGTCCTACTGACCACCCGCTTTCTACACGAGAAAGACCCCAGGAGTCAACAGAACCCAAGCAAAGTCAGTACCGACTGCCTGACTTGTGACTCGAAATAAGTGTGGGGAGTCGGTATTGGAGAGAGAGAGAAAGAGAGAGAGAGAGAGAGAGAGAGAGAGAGAGAGAGAGAGAGAGAGAGAGAGAGAGAGAGAGAGCGAGCTTGAGCGATGATGGGACCCAGGGCTTCAAACATTCGAGGCAAGTTCTTTCCCACCGAACCTCTGCCCCGCCCCCCCCAAGCTGCTTACTAAGGAGCAAGCACTCCTGTGCCAACAGGTAACCAATAACTTAAAACAGGACACGGCACTAGAGGTTTCCAGGCCAGCCCCTGAGGAGTGTGAACGTGATCACTCCATCTTATTAAAATCGAATGAAGTGAACACGAACACTTCTTCTCCATCTGTCACAGAACTGAGGTTACGAGGCAAACTACCCTTCCCTCAGGAGAGACAAGGCTGGGAACACAGCTCAGTGGAGCCATGCTTGCCGGACATGAGCAAGGCCCTGGCTTTACTCCCCATCATCACCGGAAACACACAAAACATAATAACCAAATGAAGGCAGATCAGAGGATAAACACATAGACTCAGTGTAGCTCGCTGCTGTGAGACCCACCAGCAGCCAGCACAAGGGTAGGACAACCCGAATGCCATTGACAATGTGCCGTGGGCCTCCTGCGAACAGGTCTTAGGGAAGACTCCAGGGGACAGGTCTAGGAGGGCACACCCACGATTCTGTGAGTTTACCTCCCAGGCTACCACGTCCTCACAGGAATAACTGAAGGAAAGCGTTCTTGTGCCTGTACCATGGGTGGGGGTGTAGGATGGGAAGCTCGGTCACTTTGAAATACGCCAGAGCATTCTGTCCTTTTGAACCAAGTCCGCCTCCAAGAGAAACTATTTTACCACAGCCTAATCTACTGAAGTCCAATCAGAACCCAGGTTGAACTGACCCAGGGAAAGGAAAGAGCCCAACCCCAGCCTCCCGCAGACATTCTGTACCACTGAATTAGAGGGGAAAGCTGAAGCTCGCTTGTGCGTTCACAGCTTGGGGCACAGGCTCACTAAGGGCCAGAGACCAATCATGGGAATTCAGAACGCCACTCCCACCCCACCCCCAAACACTTAAGCACTGTGCTATTAGAGGCCTTTTTGCCACAGTTCCTTTTAGCTGGTACACCATGCCTGGCTTCCAAAAGACCCTACAAGGCTGAAAGCTGACGAGTTCAAAGAGACGAGAGCGAGCATCAGAATCCGATACGGCAGGAATGTTGCAATGACCAGACCAGGGCTTAAAAAACAAATCGTGAAGCTGGGCGTGGTGGTGCACATCTGTGATCTCAGTGCTCAGGAAGCTGAGGGAATAGAGAATTAGAGACCAACCTAGGCCACACTGAGAGACCCTGTCTCAAAAAACGAACACACACACACAGGCCCAGGCATGATTAATATATTCACATATATGATTAATGTGATAAGGACTTCAGTGGAAAAGGTAGACAGATGTTAGATGCTCTAAGCAAACATGGATATTAAGAAAGATAATAAACCAGGTATGCTGGACACTGTATCAGAGGCTGGAGCAATGGCTTAGTGCTTTAAGAGCACATATTGCTCTCACAGAGGTCCCAGGTTCAGTTCCCACCCATATCAGACAGCTTGAAACTGCCTATAATTTTAGCTTCAGGGGGACCTGAAGCCTCTAACCTGTATTCACATGCCCGTTGCACACGCATGTGCATGCACTTGCACACACACACACAATTAAAAATAATAAAAATAGGGGGGCTGGAGAGATGGCTCAGCGGTTAAGAGCACTGACTGTTCTTCCTGGGTTCAGGACCTGGGTTCAATTTCCAGCACCCACATGGCAGCTCACAACTGTCTATAACTCCAAGATCTGACACTCTCACATAGACATATCTGGAGGCAAAACACCAATGCAAATAAAATAAAAATAAATAAATTATTAAAATAATAATAATAATATAAATCTTTAATAGAATGAAACAGAAATAACAAAACTGTAACAGAAATGAAGAATGGTTTTGATGTCACATTAGTAGACTGGACATGGCTGAGAAAAGAAACTCTGAGGCAGCCAGGCATGGTGGTACACACCTGTAATCCAGAGAAGGAGGTTGGAGGACCAGGAGTTCAAAGTTGTCTTCAGCTACACACTGAGTTCAAGACCAGCCTGAGCTACAAGAGATAGTAGAAACCCCCAAAACTTGAAAGAGAAAGAGGGAAATAAGACTTGGGGTGACGAGGGCGCAAACGGAACAAAGAAGAGAACTTTGGGGCTATCAGCAGGAAAAGAAAGAACAAACTATCTCAAATAGCATCAAGTAAGAATTTCTCCACTGAAAAACACAGATCCAGGAAGCTCAGAGAAGGCTGAGTAGGGGGGAAAAAAAGATCTTAAAAAAAAAAAAACAAACCGCTGGGCGGTGGTGGCGCACACCTTTGATCCCAGCACTCGGGAGGCAGATCCAGGTGGATCTTTGTGAGTTCGAGGCCAGCCTGGGCTACCAAGTGAGTTCCAGGAAAGGCGCAAAGCTACACAGAGAAACCCTGTCTAGAAAAACCAAAAAAAAAAAAAAAAAAACCACAGGAATATTACATCCAAACTGCTGGGAAACAATCTTGAAAGAAACCAGAAGAAAAACGCTTGGAAACCATGCAAACAAGAGTGGATGAAATGGGGCCGGAGAGATGGCTGGAGAGAGCATCCAACGGCAGCTCCCAATTGTCTGTAAGCCCAGCTCAGGAGATCCAGTGCCCTCTTCTGTCCTCCATAGGTGCCAGGCAGGCATGTGGTGCACAGACAAAAACCCAGGCAAAACATCCGTATACATAAAGTGAAAATAATTTAAATCTGCCAGGAAGTGGTGGCGCACGCCTTTAATCCCAGCACTCGGCAGGCAGAGGCAGGTGGATCTCTGTGAGTTCGAGGCCAGCCTGGTCTACAGAGCAAGTTCCAGACAGGCTCCAAAGCTACACAGAGAAACCCTGTCTCAAAAAAACAAATAATAATAATAATAATAATAATAATAATAATAATAATAATTTATTTTTAAAAGAATGAGTGAAATAGTCAAAGGAAATAAAACTAACCTAGAGTCCTTTATCTTATAAAGTTATGCTTCAATAGAGGAGTAAGTGCCCTGGTTGGCTTCTCTGTTGCTGATCTAAAAGAACTGACTAAAAACAACTTGGGAAGGACAGCGCTTCTCCATCATGGAATGAAGCCCAGGCAGGAGCTCCAGGAGGCTCAAAGGAGGTTCCCTCTTCCCAGATGACGTGTGTGTGTGTGTGTGTGTGTGTGTGTGTGTGTGTGTGTGGTTTTTTTTGTTTTCTCTCTTTCTCTCTCTTTTTTTTAAGGCATATGCCACCACCGACCAGCGATTTTTTTTCTCATTTTTATTTATTTATTTTTTTCTATTATCAGCTTGATGCAGTACAAATTCTTACCTAATAGTGAAATGTTTCACTGAGGCTTGCCCAGTGACTGAGTAAAACTAAAACTTATTATAAGCCACAGACAAGAAGTTTCTCTTCTTCCTCCCAGGGCAGCTCAAAACCCTGAACATAGCACATAAGGTAAATGTAAGGAGACCGGAAGGAAGAGACAGAAAAGAGGCCACGATGAGGGACCTTGGAATCTGGGTTTTTGCTTTCTAAGTTTTTTTTTGAAAAAGGGTCTCAGTACATAGCCCTGACTGGCCTAGAACTCACTATGTAGACCAGGCTGGCCGCAGACTCAGAGATCCACCTGCCTCTGCCTCACAGATGCTGGGATTAAAGGCGTGTGTTATCATGCCCAGCTCTCTGGGCTTTTCTTTTTGCCGCATGTATTCCAGACCAGGTGTCTGAGAAGACTACAGTCAGTAAACGCACACAGACAGGTGCACTAAGAAGGGAGGGAGAAGGGAAGGGGAAGAGGTGAAGAAAGAAGACAGGAGAGAAGGGGACGGGGACATGGTCCCTCTAGCCAAACGACAACAGGAAATGTCTCGCAAGAACATTTGGGGAATAAAGTATACAAATCACCCAGTCTGAAAAAGAAAGAATATAGACTTTCTTTTTTTTTTTTTTTTTTTTTTTTTTAAAGGGAAAAGGACCAAGCTAAAAGTCTCAGGGCCCCATGGGACTGTGATCAAAGAGCTGGCATCCACCCCACTGGAGTCCCGGGAAAGTATGAGAGGTTGAAACTGAAAAGCAGCTGAAAAAATATGGCTACATTTTTTTCTCAGTATGATTTTTAAAAAAAGGCTGAAAGCATACGGCTTACAGCTCTGTGTGCTGCAGTTAAGAGCGTCTAACTGCTCTAGCGGAAGACAGAGTTCACCTCCTAGCATCCACACCCACCTACACCAATTGCCTGTGACTCAGGCTCCAGAGGGAATCCAACACCTCTAAGCCTCAGATGGCACCAGAACTCGCAAGCAGCACACACACACACACACACACACACACACACACACACATACAAATGCGCGTGTGTGTGCGCGCGCGCGCGCACGCGCACACTTAAAAAATAAAATCTTTTTAAAAAAGAAACTCTGTGAACTGGATAAACCCAACGAAATTCATGAGACACAATGTTATGCCCAGATTATGACCCCCCAAAGAATCCACCGTAGACCTTTGGATGTCCAGAATGCAACAGCAAGGTTTATTCTGCAGATACAAGTCTAGACAGGGACTCATTCCTACACCCAATACAGTGAGGCAGGGAGGAGTGCCTCTTTCTTGGGGAAGTTAGTTTTTATAGGCAAAACCCATAAAATTTCTTAGAGGGGAGGGGGTTAGTACGGGTCCATCCTTGATTGGTCAAGTTTTTCCCGGGCCTGGACTTCTTCTTTTATCTTATCTGTTTGCCCTGTCAGGAGTTTTACAACTCATCTCCGGGGTCTGGTCTTGTTATCTCTGGAGAGGGGCATCTTGTGGTTAATTGGTTACCATCAGACATCCTGACTCTGTCCTTTTGTTCCTGGGGCTGGCGCCATCATTTCTGGGGACTTGAAACTGGCCTGGCCTAGATCACAGTCCCCAAAGCCGCCACTGAAGACTTTTAGGTACAGAATGCAAAAGTAAGGTGTTTTCTAAGTTTACAAGTCTCCAGGGAGGCTCTTCCAAACCTCTCACTCACAGCAGGGAGGTTGGAAGGAGCCTCCCTTTTCTTTGTGAGGCTAGTTCTTAAAGGCACAGACCATTTAATTTATTTTAACCCACCTCCCTTTTTAGTCTTTTGGTCGAATATCCTGACTGTTTTCCAAAGTCCTTGTAGCAGATACAGCCACCTGGGGAAAAGGGGTCTAAGTTCTTATCTACACTTAGGAATCCTGGTTTAAGCTTCTCTTTGTCTGTAGGGGATAGAGTGGGGGGTTTTACTGAGGTATCACATTTCCCCCCTTTCTTTGTTCCTAGAGGGGCTCAATCATGAGCCCCTAACTTGCTCTAATTCAAGAGATTCCCATGTTCTCACTTCGGGGTCTGCACACGACTCGTATTCAGTGGTCCTGACTTGTGTATAACCCCATTGTACCATGAGTTATATGCTGCCTAGCCTCTGTTTTATAAATTGTACTAGTCTGTTAAGTATATAGGGCCTGAATAAGATAATGAGGATCACAGTGGGCCCTATTAGACTTGCCTCTATGTTAGGGAGCTTTTTTGACCCAGCATTTCAGCCTTACTGAAAAGGGAAAATGGACGAAGTGTTTTCTTCTGGAACTGCTTCAAGCTGGCACTGGGGTGCAGTTGTCGGGCATGGGGCAGAAAGTTGAAATGCTGGTCAAAGACTGGGCAAGGGGCATTTGTCAGAAGCATGTAGCTGCCTGACCCCATAGGGACAGGGAAGAATCATGTTAGCTGGGCTGGTCCACATCAGCTTTTAGCAAGTCTGGAGCTCACAGTCGTCTGGAGCAATGCAGTCAGCAACTGAAGCTTGGAGGTGACTGCCAGCCAAATGGAGATCTGTTGGGACAAATTTAAACTAGAAACAGAAGTTAAAATTTATGAACTTATTTGGAACCCCTAGGTCCATATCTTTAGTAATGGGAAAAGCACTAGTCCCAAAACCATGAGAGAGGAAAATATTATCTTTAGGAATACTTATCTGGGGTCCTTCCGACCTCTGTGAAGTGGATCTAGATTTTATGACTCTTTTTATCCTTTGAGGCCTGCTTACAAAATGACATAAAAGTTTTAGATACATTAGTATTATTAATCTGTACTGAAATCCATATTGTAAACAAAGCAGGTAATGGGTATCTGTAAAACAGCAGAAGTGGACTCATACCTTTGAGTCCCAACAAGAACTACAGATTTGGGTTAAAAGCTTGTGCATTTTTCTTCTGTCCAGAAAGCCAGGTATAAATTGGACAGAGATTTTTGGCCTCATGAGAAGCACTTTTAGGTTTATATTTACATATATTTAGATGACATCTAAAACAAATTTAAAATGTTGAGCTTGTAACTGAACAATAAGTAGTCATTGCTCTACCAGCTCATCAGGGCTCCTAAATGTTAAGCTCTGAACCATAGAACAAGAGAGTAATCTTAAATATATTTTATCTTAAATCATTATTTTTTTGAGATCGTCAAAGCTTAGAAGTTTTTTTTTTTTTATCCTAAAAGTGAACTAACAAGCTAGCTATCTCCTTGCAGAAGGATCTGGTTGTGTGATGCTGCCACGCTGACATAGTTAGAGCTAGCTTGGCCATCAGTACTATCAGAAATCTGAGAAGGATAATATCTGAATGCAGACCAAGAAGCTTCCAATCCTATAAATTACAGGGACCAATCCCTACCCAGGTCTCCAGAGCGTTGGAGGCACCAGTCAGAACAGCATCAATCTTCTTTCACCATCCGGCCCATTACGATCCTGTTTCCTGACTTCAGCACCAGCAGTTCCATCACAAGCTTCCCATCAGTTCCTTTACCAGGCTCTAATTTTTTCATCAGGCTGGGGGATGCTTCGGAAGAGACAATGTTGCTCCCAGATGAACTGTCCAGTCAACTTGATATCTATATCTACCTGGCCAACCCTGGTGACATTATCTTTGATGTGGTAGGGAAGACATTCAGATATCAAGGAGTCCTCATTTAGATTTACCAGGTAGGGAGTCTTTTATAGTACAGTGCCATCCTCTCAGACAGCCATGCCCATCTTATCCAGCAATGTTTTTCTCTCCATTCTGAGGGCTTTTGTCTTTTTTTTTTTTAAGTCTCATTTATCTTGGCAATAATCTTTTTCCATCTCTTGTAGCCTCTCTATGGCCTCCTCAGGCCCAATCTGGGGCTCAGCACTGGGGGAGAAGGAGGGCTCCAGCTCCCCATTGTGTGAAGGAGGAGACTAGGGTGAAGCTGGGGTGGGAGGAGATGATACCACTGACAGAGCATCTCTAGGACTGTTCTCTTTTACCTTTAGACCTCTTAGGGCAGAGGCTGAGAGTTCCTGAGTCATCAGCAGCTCCCAAAAATGCACCACCTCCTTCTGCAGCTCTCGGGTAAGCCAGGCATTGGGGCATCTTGCCCTGTGGTCAGTGTAGCCATGATCCAGGCAGAGACGTTGTGGTGCCTTGTATGTAATCTTCTTTGGAGACCTTGGGTCACTGCTAGGATTGGAAGCCTGTCTGATATAATAAGCTTTTAGATCAACATTTAAATGCCATATTCTGCAGATCTCTGAAGTATGAGGGCTGTCCAAGTGTATCTGAATAGACAAACTTTGATTCTAGTTACTTGTTTCAAGCTCAACCCTGAAAACATATGCAAGGGACTGAGTAAATAAGTAAACATATCCCTGTAATATTATACCAGTATTTATTTACCCTGAATATAATTTAAAAAGAACTCAATTATTTATGACTGACTATTTATGTTCTTTAATAGTCTATAATAAGTAGCCTAAAAACAATGTTTTTAAGTTGAAGCTCTTCTAGCATCAAATATGAGTTCAGTAAAAAAACCAAAATAAAATATCAATATAAAACATATATATGTATCATTTTATCTAAATAACTTGAGCTTAACAAACTTAGCAAATACAAGGAGGCTAGACAACATTTTTAAACATTTTTAAGTCATTGGTTTTTAACTATAAAAACTGTTTTTAAAAGATTAAGATCTCTCAAATGTCTTTTGTAATATCAGCAATAAAATATTATTATAATTTTTTAAGGGGCAGAAAACATGGCATAAATTACAAAGTTTAGCTGCCAGAGCAAGGTATTTTCCTGTATATAAAAAAGCATTTAGGTGCAGCTTTAATATTAATCAAATAAACATATGTTGCCATCTATTTAAATTTTCTAGAAACTTGCTGTTGAACACTTGGTAAAGACATAAGTACTTAGGTGTTAACTCAAGTAGATCTTTATAACCTTAGTAAAAGATGGCCAGCCACATGGCTGCCCATGAGGTCACCAGCCAAGATGGAGGGAGCCACATGGTTGCTGTTTAAAGCTCATTTTTTAAAACAATAACTTGCACGCATACACACAGTTGGATCCAAGTTACATACATACATACATACAGTTAAAGCTTGCTTACATTTTCAAGTCACATACCTGTATACATACACACATAAGCAGTTTGCAGTATCATTAGCCATTCTTAAGATGAAAACCAGTAAGAATTAACTTTTAAATTCAGTATTTGCAGGTATAAGAAACCATAACAGTTTACATCACATCCCCTCTGACCTTCTACAACCTTCCATGTACCTTCAGTCCATTCCTTTGATCCCTCAAACATTTACGCTAGACAAATTTTACTTTTTCTTTTTTAAAACAGAAACTCTTACCAAAGTCCTTCTTGTGATTTCCCTCAGTACTCTAGAATATATTGTAAAGTTACAATATTTTAAACAATAACAGAAATACATGCATATACCATAACAAGAATAACTCTCGATTTGCATCAGCACCATACCATAAACAAGAAACTGTTGGTTAAACTTATAACATAGCCATGGTAGCTTATCAATCATAGGCAGTGACATTTTATTCTTGGAGGCAAACTTTTATAACTTATTTTAATAACTTGCATTTTATATAAAATCTTTATATCTTAGACCCTATATAAATTTTATTTAAACTTTTATCTTAACCAACAATAATTTGAAACCAATTTTTTTTAAATGATGGCAAGTATTTGTAACACATTGAACTCAAATGACCAAAACCCATGTAAATTTTTATTTTTCCTGTGGAAACAAAAGCATAATTTTCCTAGTATCTTGAACTGGTAACATTTTTTTTTTAAAGCAATATCAGAACAGAGAAGGGTTAACAAGAGAAATTCCTGGCTGGCAGAAGAAACCTTGAAGTTATCACAGTAAAGGAAGGGAGGGGGAGCAGTGGTCATAAAGTGTGTCCTTGGCTGCCAGTGTTCCTGAAAAAAAAAGTTTTTGTTAACTCCTCTGACTGAAGTCAGATTCTCTGTTCAATGTTCACACAGTTTTCAGTTACAGGTAGCCATTGCCCTGTCCAGAGCAGGACATGAGAATCTTAGCCTGCCTGTACCGAGAGCACGCACTCCCACCCTCGTGAGAGCAGCCAGCTGCCTGCAGTCCTGATAGCAAGAGAGCTAGGGAGGGAGGGAGGTGAGTAGCAGAAACAGATGACATTACACAGACAATTCAAGTACCAGCACATCAGCACTGAGATGATGATGGCCTCACTCACAGCTAGCAAGCCCCTCGATTGTGGCTCACACATCCCTCCAGTGGGCTAGGCAAAGGTCTAGTGAAGAAGGGGACTGTCCCATAGCGTCCGTCACAGTCACAGTCAAATCAACAATGAAAACAGTTAACATACTACACACAAGACAAAGGGCACACGAAAGAAAAACTTTGCCCCAAGGAGACAACCAACAAAGCTCCAAGAACGACAGCCTGATGTGCTCTGGGGAGAGTGACCCTCCAGGCTCAATCACAGCAAAAACAATCCAGATTTCTGTCCTTGATCAAACAGACATCAGGGGGCTTTCACATCCCTGTCAGTTAGACATGCACCTTTTTTCTTGGAAGAGAAAGAGTGTAAAGTAACAATGACCACAATAAAACATACAAAAAAAAAACCCCACAAAATGGCTCTAACAATTTCCCGGGACAAAATACAAAGTGGCACTTTTTCCCACCGTGGGGAAAGGTACCCAAAGATGCTCCTCTCCTAAGCACTCCCTGGAGGAGACTCCTTAAACCAAATGGTCACCTCTGAGGTGGCCCCAAATGGCTCGGGACTGGGGGGTCCCTTGCCCAAATCAGGGAATGAGACGTCTCTCTTTCCCTCTCAGGATCACTGTCCGGACACGTCTGTCCCAGTGAGAGCCTGCAAAGTACAAATCGAGCCTGCAAAGTACAAATCCTTCAAAGTACAAATCAGTCGACCAGCGCAAAACATAACAAGACAGAGACAGAGACAAGACAGAGAGCGCTCTTACCGGAAGATGTCAATAAACCTCTGGACCCTTGAGGGTCCCGGTGGGGTCTCTGGGGTTCCCGGCCCATGCACCAAATGTTATGCCCAGATTATGACCCCCCAAAGAATCCACCGTAGACCTTTGGATGTCCAGAATGCAACAGCAAGGTTTATTCTGCAGATACAAGTCTAGACAGGGACTCATTCCTACACCCAATACAGTGAGGCAGGGAGGAGTGCCTCTTTCTTGGGGAAGTTAGTTTTTATAGGCAAAACCCATAAAATTTCTTAGAGGGGAGGGGGTTAGTACGGGTCCATCCTTGATTGGTCAAGTTTTTCCCGGGCCTGGACTTCTTCTTTTATCTTATCTGTTTGCCCTGTCAGGAGTTTTACAACTCATCTCCGGGGTCTGGTCTTGTTATCTCTGGAGAGGGGCATCTTGTGGTTAATTGGTTACCATCAGACATCCTGACTCTGTCCTTTTGTTCCTGGGGCTGGCACCATCATTTCTGGGGACTTGAAACTGGCCTGGCCTAGATCACAGTCCCCAAAGCCGCCACTGAAGACTTTTAGGTACAGAATGCAAAAGTAAGGTGTTTTCTAAGTTTACAAGTCTCCAGGGAGGCTCTTCCAAACCTCTCACTCACAGCAGGGAGGTTGGAAGGAGCCTCCCTTTTCTTTGTGAGGCTAGTTCTTAAAGGCACAGACCATATAATTTATTTTAACCCACCTCCCTTTTTAGTCTTTTGGTCGAATATCCTGACTGTTTTCCAAAGTCCTTGTAGCAGATACAGCCACCTGGGGAAAAGGGGTCTAAGTTCTTATCTACACTTAGGAATCCTGGTTTAAGCTTCTCTTTGTCTGTAGGGGATAGAGTGGGGGGTTTTACTGAGGTATCACAACAAGATAGTAAAACTTCTGAAAACTAAGGATCAAAATACTAATAATAGTGACAATAAGGTTGAAAGACAGTCTGGAAGATGGCACATTTCTTACCAGGAACTCAGGATGCCAGAAGGAAGTAGAGTCTTTTTTTTTTTTTTTTTTTTTTGATTTTTCGAGACAGGGTTTCTCTGTGTAGCTTTGCGCCTTTCCTGGATATCACTTGGTAGCCCAGGCTGGCCTCGAACTCACAGAGATCTGCCTGTCTCTGCCTCCCGAGTGCTGGGATTAAAGACGTGTGCCACCACCGCCCGGCCGGAAGTAGAGTCTTTGTCAAACATTTAAAAGAACTATCAACCTAGAGTCGCATTATCCTACAGAACTGAAGTCAGGGCGCTCACAGATACAGGAAACAGCAATTTGTTACCAGCAGGCCTGGGCTGGAAGAGCGGTTCAAGGAAAAATTCTAAAGGAAAGAAATTGATCAAAGAAGGCGCCTTGGAGCGTCCGGAAGAGGAAAAAAAAAAACCCCGCAAGCAGAATGCATTTGAAGAAGCACAATGGACCCTATTTCCTCTCCTAAATTATGTCTGACACTTGAGGACGTTTCCTGCTTGAAGATTACACTTGCCACGCAGACGCCAGAAGCCGTTTCCGCCCCTGTAAGCTGTTGCATCCCATCTTCTGCTGTAGACATGTTGGGCATCCGTACACGTGGGTGACAAAAGCGCCCTCTCGCAATGAATAAACATGGTCCAGCCTAAGGTCAGCCCGAGCCTCTGACCTTCGGTCTCTCTACAGCTGCTTGCAAATCACCTAAGCGACAAACCCTGGCTCCTGTGTGTGAAGGGTGCATGGAGCAAGGTGTGCGAAGTACAGAAACTGCTGGAATGGCCGCTCTGTGGGTGGAAGGAAAAAGTTTATTTCAAATTGCCAAGGCTGTCTCTCAAGGGAAAAGCCGAGAGAAGCGGGACAGGGAAACATCTTGAGGGCTGTAAAGAGAAGGGTATCCGGGAGGGGGGTCGGTCAGCGGGGAAGCGCCTGGGAACCAGCGTGGGGCTCTGATCTGTTGGAGACTTGCTGACAGGGAGCTAGATGCCCTCTCCGGAGGTTGGGGGCTGTCGGAGCAGATAAGAAAGTAATGGCTTTTCCTGACAAACAGAAACCCATTTTACAAGGTTTCTGACGAATGCTGAGTGTTTACTGGGTCAGAGTCTAGCCTGAGCCGAGTCCAAATTGTCATTTGGGGGTGGAGGACCTGATGGTAACTATTTAATACAATCGTGGTACAGAGAAGGGGTAAGGGAACTAATTAGCCTTTAATAACTTACATATCCGCTGCAACTAGAGCAACCATGGGGAAAGGCTTGCAAAGAGATGCATTCAAAACCAGAAACAGCTCTCTTTAAATAAACAAATAATACCAAGGAAATATTATGTATCACTGGACATGTATGAATCTGATAACTTCGATGGGACATGTGGCATGTAATTCAGCCTTTCATCCCTGGAACGATTTCTCAGGCATTTTTTTCCCCCAGCATTTCAGAGGTTCGAGTCATGGTCAGCTGGACTGACACTTTGAGCCTGAGGCTAAGCTAAACAACAGGATAGTACAGTACGACAGAAAACGCTCAGTCCGTGGCAGCCAGGAAACACAATGCACCTGTGCTCCATGGCTTCTTCCGGCCTTTATTCCACATGCTGCCTACCTTCAGGGTGGTTGACTCGGGAAGTGACCTCACAGATACTCCCAAGGGTGTGATTTATTCATCTCCTAGGTTTCTCTCCATCCCATCAAGAGACTACCAAGATCAGCTATCACAGAGTGGGGCACGGTGGTACACACCTGCAGAGCCGACATTTGGGAGATGGAGGCAAGAGAATTGGGGGTTCAGGCTAGTCTGACCTACATAGTGAAATCAGGTCTCAAAATAAAATGTAATAAAAGGAACGGTAGCTGGTGGTGTTGGTACACACCTTTCATCCTGGCATTCTTCAGCAGAGGCAGGTGGATCTCTGTGCATTGAGGCCAGCATGATCCACATAGCCAGCCAGGGCTATACAATGAGAGCCTGTTAAAAGTGGTTTTTTTTGTTTTTGTTTTTGTTTTTGTTTTTTTTTGATACAGAGTCTCATGAGTAGCTTGGATTAGCCTCAAACTGGTTATCTTCTTGCCTCAGCCTTTGTAGTGCTGGTTTTATAGTTGCTAACCAACAAGCCTGGCTTTTAAATTTAAATTAAAAAGAACACCTATCATAGATGGAGCCCCCCAAAAAACACAAAATATCATGTTCCACTTGTGATGATTAATTTTCAAAGTCAAGATTAAATGGACTTAGAATTATCATAGAGGGCTGGAGCGCTTGCTGTGAAATCATAAGGACCAGTTTGGATCTCAGCACCCACATATCAAGCTGCGTGCCCTGCTCACACCTGCAAGCCCAGCTCTAAGGGGTTTGGAGACAGGAAAATTGCTGTACGTGCAGGTTACAGCCTGAGAAAATTCAAGCCCTAGGTTCATGGAGAGACCCTACCTCACAGGAAAAGGTGGAAAGCAATAGAGGCAGACACCTAACATCCTCGCTGGTTTCAGCACATGCATAGGCACGCATATTCCCACACACAAATAAGTCATGTTTAAACATTATGTTAATATACTCTGGTTTCTCTTCAGATCGTATAAATCTTTCGCCTTTTACAAAATGGATATTATAACTAGTAAGTAAAGACCCAAGCTTGACATCTGGGACCCACATGATACAAAAAGAACCAGCTCTATAGATTGTCCTCTGGCTTCCACATGTGTGCTGTAGGACACATGTGTGTACATACACATAAATAATGCAACAAAAAATTGTTTCAAAGAAAGTTTCTAAAGAAACGGAGAGGCAGAATATGTTCACGGATCAGATAAACCCACACATGGTCAGTTCTCCACAAACTGACTGACAGGTTAAAGCCATTGCTATCAGAATTCCAGCCAGGATTTTATTGATGTGAACAAGACTATTTTAAATTTTACATGCAATGACAAAGGAAGAAGAGTAAATCATTCCAAGAAAGACAAAGTTGGAGGCACTGACACAATTGACTGGTTTGAGGATCTACACCAGTATTGGAGAAGGGACAGACAGACAGATCAGTGGACAGACAGATCAGCAGAGCACAGTAGAGAGGCAGAGGCTCATGATTCAGCCAGCTGCCTGTTCAGAGTGCTCCGGAAGTCACAGTGAAAAGACACTGGGGAAAACGGGCACTCACAGGTCAAACCTGACCCAAAACTCACCGTGGACTGCAGAGCCAGAGTGGCAGACCACAATAGCAATCACACGTGGGAGGTTTGGGAGGAGGACCTGACTGATGTTCAAGGCTAGCCTGGCCTGCATAGTGAGACACCCTCTATAAGAAATGAATTAAAAATGTGTCACTGACTTACGTGTAAAATGTAAAGCATAATCCTTCAGAGATATCGCAGAACGGCTCTGGAGCTCCACACTTGAGCTTTATATGAAAGTGACAATCCACAGTGGCCAAACTGGAGGACCTCATTGAAATTAACAAGGCTTTCTCTGTGAAAGACCTTGTTAAAGGGATGGGACGATAAACCACAGGGTGTGAGATAATGTTTCAAACCACTTAGCCGTCAAAGAACAGAATTCACAAAGCTCTGCAGTGTGACAACAAGTAATTCAATTAGAAAAATAGGTTAAAAAAAAAACAACAGACATTTCTCTGAAGAGGATATCCAGACAGAAAACAGGTACATCAAAACATGTTCTGCACTATCAGCCACCAGGGAAATGCAAATTGAAACCACTGAGACACCAGTGAACGCTGCTCGTCTGTATGACTGTAAAATGAACAGCCACCCTGGAGAACAGGCAGCAATCTCTGAAGAATTCAAATGTCCCCACTCAACAAGAGAAAAATCATGCCTAGTACTAGAAACCTAGTCGGCCACCCAGGGCTAGTGAAGTCATGAATTTGGAGGAGAGCCTACAGCTGACGCTTTACTAAACTGGCATAATCCCTAACTAACACACTCTAAACATGTGTCCTTGTACCCACAGATAACGTAGTCCTCACTCCTCATCAAGGAAACCTCTCTTTGCAACAGACAGAGACCATTACAGAAAACCACAACCAATCAAAATGCAGAGTATAGATGTAACTAACCGTCTTATTAAATAAGAAACACAGAAACAATGTTCGAGGCCAGCCTGGTAGATCCAGGAAAGGCGCAAAGCTACACAGAGAAACCCTGTCTTGAAAAAAAGAAAGAAAGAAAGAAAGAGAGAGAGAGAGAGAGAGAGAGAGAGAGAGAGAGAGAGAGAGAGAGAGAAAGAAAGAAAGAAAGAAAGAAAGAAAGAAAGAAAGAAAGAAAGAAAGAAAGAAAAGAAAAAGAAAAAGAAAAAGAAAAAGAAAAAGAAAAAGAAAAAGAAAAAGAAAAAGAAAAAGAAAAAAGAAAGAAAGATTGTAAGAGCCAGAGGAGCAGGGAGTTTTCTGTGAGACTGAGTTTTCTAGAAATGTCAGAAGCTCCACCCATGAAGTCTCAACATGGCTGCCTAAGCATGACCTGAACAAGGAAGACAGCAATAGACAGCCCATGAGACCTCAACCTTGCACAAAGAACTGCTGGCAGCTAAGGGATGCTGAGAACAGGAGAAGCAATCTTCTCCAGGCCGGAGCACACAATCAGTTATCCAGCACCAAGTGGTCAGACCTGGATATACACTTAGAAGTAACATTATACAGACTGAGCAGGTTGTATTCATGTATTTAAGAATTTATATGTATATACGCCTTCAATCTCAGCACTTGGGAGGAAGGGGCAGGTGGATCTTTGTGAGTTCAAGGCCAGCCTGGTTCACATAGTAAGTTTCAGGACAGCAAGAGCTACATATAGAGACCCTGTCTCAAAAAATAAATAATAAATAAATAAATAAATAAATAAATAAAAATTTAAAAAAAGTTTTTTAAATCAAAAAACAAATGAACAAAAACTATATACATATATTTTTTAAAATAAAAAAATCATTCAAGTGCCAGGCATAATGTACACTGTAGGCAGCGTTTTCCTGTCCCTACTGCCTGTTGCCAAATAAACACAATGAGGGTTATATTAATTATAAATATATCAGCTCAGGCTTGCTACTAGCTAACTCTTACATCTAAATGAACCCCTATTTCTTATCTATGCTGTGTCATGTGGCTTTGCACCTTCCTCAGTACAGCATGCCCATCTTGTTTCTCCTGCATCTGGCTGGCAACTCCCCTAACTCTGCCCTTCTTCCTCCCAGCGTTCTCCTAGTCTGGCTCTCCTGCCCAGCCTTATTCTGCTCAGCTATTGGCCAGTCAGCTTGCTTATTAAACCAATCATAGCAACATATATTCACACGGTATAAAGGAATATTCCACAGCATTTCCCCCTTTTTTTTTCTAAATAAAACAAGGTTTTAACTTTAATGCAGTAAAATTATATACAACAAAAACAGTTATTGCCAGGCAGTGGTGGCGCACACCTTTAATCCCAGCACTCAGGAAGCAGAGGCAGGCAGATCTCTATGAGTTCAAGGCCAGCCTAGGCTACCAAGTGAGTTCCAGGAAAGGCTCCAAAGCTACACAGAGAAACCCTATCTCAAAAAAAGCAAAACAAAAAACCAAAAGACAAAACAACAAAAAAAGAAACAGTTATCAAGTAAGAATTAGTTACAAGGGGGCTGGAGAGATGGCTCAGGCTGCTCTTCCAGAGGATCCAGGTTCAATTCCCAGCACCCATATGGCAGCTCACAACTGTCTGTAGCTCCAGTTTCAGGGGACCTGACACACATGGCAAAAACACCAATGTACATAAAATAGAAATAAATACATTAAAAAAAATTAGTTCCAATATCCAGTCTATTTGTATTTGGCAAAATTAGAGAAAGTATTTTATTATCTATGTTATCTTGATGAGTCTAAATTTTTACATCTAATTAACCTTTTTATCATAACTAAGGAAAACTATAATTATAACTACTCAGTCTTTAACTCCATCAAAGACCCCAGAAGGGTGAAATGATACCTAATGACAGGGACATCAGGCTCTCTGGATAGTCACCCTAGGTTCTTCTGTGACATTGAGGCATCCAGCTCTGGCCTACAGACCTGGTATATCAGACAGACATTTCTGAGG
Source organism: Peromyscus maniculatus bairdii (assembly GCF_049852395.1). Lineage (NCBI taxonomy): Eukaryota > Metazoa > Chordata > Mammalia > Rodentia > Cricetidae > Peromyscus > Peromyscus maniculatus. Next base: position 122,335,090 of record NC_134855.1, read on the forward strand.
GACAAGGAATTCTGAAGGGCCGTCCTACCTTGTCTGGGCAAATATTGATAGGTGCTTTATTTGCATCCTGTTGGTCCAGTTTGGACAGTATACTGTCAGCAATTGAGGCAAGGCCAGTTTTTTGCCCAGTGGCTAAGTTTTGCCACAAAGAAAGTAAACTCTATAAGGAGTTTCTTTGATGCTCATCATCCTCTTTAGATGTAGATCAGTGCTGCCAGGAGTAGACACATCTCATGTCAAGAAAAGTCTAAGATATTTAAACATTTTATATGCCATATCTTTTAAGGATAACGGAATTTTCCCAGGTTCCTGCCCTAAGGAAATTCCTCCCAGAGTCCTGGGAAAGACTTTACTATGTACAGCGTGAGGTATCTGAGGCAAAGGAATCTACGTACACTACACTCTTTTGTTTGTTAACTTTATTCCTCTATGACAAAGTTCTGTCCATACAGCTTTAGCTCTGTCCTCACATTCAGCGCCTCTCTGTGCCCAGTTTTCCTGTCTTCACAGTTTTAGTAAGCTCCTATGCTTTTGACCTGATCTTCGTCCTCTGTTCCTTCGTCCTCCATTTTTCCTTCCTGGCTCCTTACCCTGGCCCTGATAAACTCTACAAGAGATCTGCCTTACCCTCTACAGAATCTCTGTCTTCCTCTCCTCTCTCTGGCCACGTGGTTCTGTGTTCCCTCTAGAATTCTGCTCCAGTCCTAACTGTACCTGGTTACGCAAAAAGCCCTATGGTCCTCAGTCAATTGCTTTGGAATGCCACTAGGCTTGAAGGCAAGGGATGGTATGAGCTTCATTTGCACAAGAAACAAAGCTATGCATCTGCTGTCTGCTAGTCTCCTAAGTCTTGTAGGGGTGTTAGCTATCTAGTGGATCAGTGTCTGAGAAGCTTAGCTCTTTGCCAATATGGTCTAGGAGAATTTGGGCAGGAAAAAATTTCATAGCAGAAGACAGTTGAAATATTAAGGCTATATAACACTAAATATTCTGTGATAAATGGCTTCCCATTTGACGGACCCTTGGCCAGTCAAAGTATAGCTTTAATACAAAGCTGAATCTCTATAATATATTCTTGCGGCCCGCAAGAGTCTTTGAAAAGCTTGAATATTGCCTATCTATCTGAAATATATCTCTGTATACCTAGAAAACCTAACTAACATGACTATAAATTTGATAGTTATGGATGACTATTAGCCTGTATTTCTTTATTATCCTAAATAGCTTTTAAAAACTAAAATTTCACATTGCATACTTAACAAGCTGTATAGGTACAAGCTATATAGGTAATAACTTAAGCAAAATTAGAAACAGATTATAAGGACAATAAACTCAAATTTGTAACAATACACAAAAATATCTTAAACAGAAGTAGAAACAGGTTTGAAACATGGCGGACAATGTAGATCAGCAACAGACTACCAATACCATAGAGGAGCCCCTAGATCTCATCAGGCTCAGTTTGAAGAATTTTAAATTTATTGGTATTAAATCGATTTAAAAAATAATTATTTGGGTTTTTTTGTTTTTGAAGAATTTTAAATTTATTGGTATTAAATCGATTTAAAAAATAATTATTTAGGTTTTTTTTTTAAGAATGTTAAATTTATTGGTATTTAATTGATTTAAAAAATCAGTTTGGATGAGCGAATTTATGTGAAGATGAGAAACAACCGAGAGCTTTGAGGCAGATTGCATGCTTATGATCAGCATTTAAATATGATCCTGGGAGATGTAGAAGAAACTGTGACGACGATAGAGATTGATGAAGAGACCTATGAAGAGATATATAAATCAACAAAGCGGAACATCCCCATGCTCTTCGTCCGAGGAGATGGTGTTGTTCTAGTCGCCCCTCCATTGAGAGTCGGCTGAGACGGAAGACGGTCCTGTGTAGGAAGTGGAGACTTTGCCTCTTGAGACGTCCAGAACACTCAGAGAGAAAGAAGCTCACGTGCATTCTGATGTCATGTTCCTTTTTCTCCAGCCTCCTGCCAGTGTAACCACCTTGCTCTGTTCGGGAGCTGGCTTGCCCATTGTTCTTGCAGTTATTTTCAGGTTGTTTTTCTTTAAATTAAATTTGATGTCCCTTAAAAAAAATAAAAGTAGAAACATATACACAATATAACAAAAATAACCTGCCGGGCTGTGGTGGCGCACGCCTTTCATACCAGCACTCGGGAGGCAGAGCCAGGCGGATCTCTGTGAGTTTGAGGCCAGCCTCGGCTACCAAGTGAGTTCCAGGAAAGGCGCAAAGCTACACAGAGAAAGCCTGTCTTGAGAAAAGTAAATAAATAAATAACCTTAAATCTGTATCAAGATACAAAAATATCTTAAACAGAAGTAGAAACATATACACAGTATAACAAAAATGACCTTAAATTTGTATCAAGATATAAAAATATATTTTTTAAAATAAAAATATCTTAAACAGAAGTGGAAACATATACAGAGTAACAAAAATAACCTTAAATTTGTATCAAGATATAAAAATATCTTAAACAGAAGTAGAAACATACATACAGTATAACAAAAATGACCTCAAATTTATATAAATTTGCAGGGCGGTGGTGGCGCACACCTTTAATCCCAGCACTCGGGAGGCAGAGGCAGGCAGGTGGATCTCTGTGAGTTCAAGGCCAGCCTGGTCTACAGAGCTAGTCCAGGACAGGCTACAAAGCTACAGAGAAACCCTGTCTTGAAAAACCAAAAAAAAAAAAAAAAAAAAAGTATAAATTTACAAAAATCCATATCAATGTAATTTAAGACTAGTAGATGCTTTTTTAGTTTGAAAGTAGATTCAAATAATCTATTATTTAGAGAGTTTGACCTTTAACTAGGCATCCAACTCTTTTTTTTTTTTTTTTTGGTTTTTCGAGACAGGGTTTTTCTGTGTAGTTTTGGTGCCTGTCCTGGCTCTCACTCTGTAGCCCAGGCTGACCTCAAACTCACAGAGATCTGCCTGGCTCTGCCTCCCAAGGGCTGGGATTAAAGGCGTGCGCCGTCGTTGTTGTTGGTGTCGTCGTCGTCGTCGTCGTCGTCGTCGTCGCTGCCGCCGCCGCCGCCACCACCCAGCTTCCCCCACCCCACTTTTTATTTTTTATCATATCCAATAACAACTTGTAACCAACGCCCCCCTGAACGATGACAACCATAACCCAGTGAAAGACCAAAAACCATCCATCCCACCTCTTGGGAATGTGGGTGTCATATTCTTAAAATTGCTTCCTGCTGTCTGGGGGGTGATGGCATTTCTATGGGACCCTGAAAAAAGAAGTCCTGGGAGTGCTGGCTGTATTGTCAGTCTCTAAGTAATGGAAAAGCATAGGGCTTATCTGAAGTCCTGGCTGGAGAAGTGCATGAGGATGGACCATCTCAGCCAGCCACCTGAGCAGTTTGTAGTCCAAAGTCGATCTTTGGGTGGTGTTTATTGGCTTAGTGGCATATCAAAATCCAGATAGAATCATCATTGTGGGGTCCCATCATCTTTTAAGAGACTTCAGAGATTGATGTTAGGAATGTTTATTATTCACTATAGAAAACTTAAACATTAAATGTTATATGCTGTAAATTGTAAGGTTGTTAAAGGACCATGATCTATTAAATACATCTGGGATATTCTGGCTTAATTCCTAAATATCTGTTTAAACTCAAGCCTGAAATCATGTACAGGAAGCTAATGAAGCCCAAGATTAGAATTAGCTAGTACTTACCATCAATATCAAATCAGAAAGTTTAAATTTTGAGATAGTACTTATACCTTAAGAAAAGTTTTAAAGAGTCTACAGAACATTCCTCTAGTCTCAGTACTTTGGAGGCAGAGACAGGAGAATTGCAAGCTGGAAGCCAGCCTGGATAACATACTGAGACATTGGAAAAAAAAAATCTAAACATGTAATTTACATTTGACCCAGTGATTGCAACTGTACTTTTTTAATTATTCTATAGAATAAAAATTTATGTTCAGACATAAAATATACAGTAATATTAATTCAAAAAGCCTTAATTGGAAGAGACAAAATTAGAAACAAACCTATATCTTTTAAAAGGCAACTTGTTAGAGGAACAATGGTACATCCATGTCATGGAATACTACTCTGCAATACAGAGGAATGAATTCTTGATAACCTGATACACTCTCCAGAGAATTATACTAAATGGAAAAAAAATTGGGGGCTAGAGAGATAACTCAGTGTTTAAGAGCTCATGGTGATTTATCACAGCAATAGAAACCCTAAATGAGACAGAAATTGGTACCAGGAGCGGGGCATTTCCTTTACAGACCTGACCATGTTGTTTGGGGAGGACTGTGGAAGGACCTTCAACTTTGGGCTAGAAAAGCCACTGAATATTCAAAGCTTGGTGAACTATTCTGTGAGAGTTTGGGAGATAAGAATGCCAGAGCAATGCAGATGATGGATTGTGACGTTTCAGAGGGAAATTCGAGAGTCCCTTAAAGACTCTATCAGGGGCCATTGACTATTTTGAGTTAAGAATCTGTGGTTCCAGGGGCTGGAGCGATAGCTCAGCAGCTATGAGCACTGGCTGCTCTTCCAGAAGATCGGGATTCAATTCCCAGCACCCACATGGCAGCTCACCACTGTCTGTAAACTTGTTCCAGGGGATCGGACACCCTCACAGAGACATACATGCACATAAAATAAAAATAAATTATTAAAAAAACATTAGAAAAATTAATGGTGATTAAAAAGAGACCAGCACTTAGAAGGCAGAGGCAAGAGGATCTCTGTGAGTTCAAGGCCAGCCTGATCTACAAAGTGAGTTCCAGGACAGTCAGACTATGCAGTGAAAACCAGTCTTGAAAACCCAAGAGAGAGAGAGAGAGAGAGGGAGGGAGGGAGGGAGGGAGGGAGGGAGGGAGGGAGGGAGAGAGAGAGAGAGAGAGAGAGAGAGAGAGAGAGAGAGAGAGAGAGAGAGAGATGGGGAGAGAGAGAGAGAGCTGCATCATTGAGACAAAATCTTACAGGAAGTTTTTCCTCAGAGTCAGCACACAGAAGCTGTGTTCCAGATGTGGCCAAGACTGTGCCTGGTGCTGGCAGCCAAACTTAGCCATTTGTAAGCATCTCCTAAGGGTACTGGTTTTGAAGGCATGAAGGGGTTATGGAGAGCAGCTGAGGCTTGACACTGAGAGAGGACAGGAGAGGACATTAGTGAAAGTGCAGCCTTGGTGGCTGTTGAAGGCCTGGGACTGAAGGGATCACACCTCTAGAGAATAGAGGCTTGGCACCATGAAGAGAGCCTAGGAGAGGCTATCGGTGCAGAGGAAGGCCAGTTGCAGCAGGAGACCCCAGAGTTTTGGAGATGCCAGCACCGTGGTAGGAACGCAGTAACTATTGAGTGGAGCCAGCCGGAGTTTAGGAGACCAGCTGTGTGGGCTGCAGAGGATGGAGCCAGATGGTGACTCAGGCCCTTTGGAGGAGTGCACAAGATCATGAGTGGGTCCCAGATATGGGACACTGAGTTGTTTATGCTTTGGGAGTTTCATTTTGCTTTGTTCATGTTGTGACTTTGCCCTGCTTCTTCCTTCTTGAAATAAGAAAGTGTTTTTTTTATTTTATTTTACAGGAGTCCACAGTTGAGAGACTTTGAACTTTTTTTTTTTTTTTTTTTTTTTTGCTTTTCGAGACAGGGTTTCTCTATGTAGCCCCTGGCTGTCCTGGAACTTGCTCTGTAGACAAGGCTGGTCTCTGCCTGCCTCTGCCTCCTGAGTGCTGGAATTAAAGGTGTGTGCCACCACTGCCTGGCACCATTTTCTTTAAAAAGAAAGAAGAAAATGTTACCACTTCAGGAAGGAATACATAGGCCCACTGTGTATTGTTTCTTAGAACTAAATGTAAATGAAGTTTATCTATGTCAAAATAAAAATGTCAATTGAAAAAAAAAATCAAATGGAAGCATTAGAAACTAAAGAATATTTTTCAAAAGCAGATCTTCATGGGACTGGGGACCTGGCTCAAGGATTAAGCACACATACTGCTCTTACAGAGGACCTGAGCTTGTTTTCCAGCACCCACTTGGGGCAGCTCACAGTTACCTGTAACTCCAGCTCCAGGGAGATCTCATGTCGCTGGCTTCCATGGGCACTGCACTCATGTGCACACATAATTAAAAATAAAATAAGTATTTTTCAAAAAGTTACTAATAAAATTAATTTTTTAAAAGTAGAACATCAACAAAAACTATTTTTAAACAGATCAAAAAGAAAATATAAGCAGCCTCCATGGTATGGCACATGACTTTAATCCCAGCACTCAAGAGGCAGAGGCAGGTAGAGCACTGAGTTCAAGGCCAGCCTAATCTACAGTTCCAGGACAGCCTGGGCTATACAGAGAGCCCCTGTCTCAAAAATAAAAATAATAATAATTTTAAAAAAGCAAGATCCAGGCTGGAGAGATGGCTCAGAGGTTAAGAGCACTGACTGCTCTTCCAGAGGTCCTGAGTTCAATTCCCAGCAACCACATGGTGGCTCACAACCATCTGTAATGAGATCTGGTGCCCTCTTCTGGCCTGCAGTCATACATGTTGTATACATAATAAATAAATAAATCTTTAAAAAAAAAAAAAAAAAAAAGCAAGATCCAACATTAACCTAAGTGTTCTGACCTCTTTTTTTTTTTTTTTTTTTTTTTGGTTTTTGGAGACAGGGTTTCTCTGTGTAGCTTTTGCGCCTTTCCTGGAGCTCACTTGGTAGCCCAGGCTGGCCTTGAACTCACAGAGATCTGCCTGGCTCTGCCTCCCGAGTGCTGGGATTAAAGACGTGCGTCACCAACGCCCGGCTGTGTTCTGACCTCTTAAGAATCCTCATTACATGTCAGACTCACTGAGTGTGAGCTGCCGGGCGGGACAGCTGCTGTCAGATCATAATTACTTGGGGTTTCTGTATGTGATTAGCATTTACAAGTGGATTGGGTAAAGAGGTCACCTTCATCAATGCAGGTAGATGGACAAGGGATAAATTCACTGTCTATGTGTAAGGCAAGGCATTCAGTATCTGACCTTGGACACAAGAGAGGGTCCAGGAGAAATAAAGGGTGCAAAGGAGACTATTTCAGAATTTGGCAGAGACCAAGAGTCATCTAACCCAATTTTTACCCAAATCCGTAGGTTTGAGAAAAGCTCCATCCTATTTCTAGATCGTGGGAGAAGTCTTCTAGCTTGTCAGCACTTTACTTTCTTAGTTTGCAGAATGGGAGTGAGTGTCTGTAGTGGAACCATCAGTGCCTCCTAGCATGCTGCAGACCCTTCCCAGCCTGTGCACGACTTTGCCTTCATGCTCACAGGAAGGAAAGATTCAGCATGCTCCAGAGCATCACCAACCAGGGACCAAGAGGAGCTATGAAATAGACTCCTGGGGCTGGAGAGATGGCTCAGTGGTTAAGAACAGTGGCTGCTCTTCCAGAGGACCCAGGTTCAATTCCTAGCACCCACATGGCAGCTCATAACTGTCTGTAACTCCAGTTCCAGGGGATCCAACACCCTTATACTGATATACATTCAGGCAAAACACCAATGCACATAAAATTAAAAAAAAAAAATAGACTCCTGGACTCCCAAGGCCAAGCAGGTCAGAAAAGCTATCCACATGTCTCCCAGAGTTCGACAGTGAGCTTGAACTCCCATTGCTCATAGTGATAATGCCATCAGCTGTCCTCTGTCATGTTCCAATTCTCCGTGAACCTCTCCCCCTCCCATATTAAGTACTTGTGCCTGTATTCTTGTCACAGGGTCAACTTCTGGAACATCCCAAACCAAGAGACTTCCCTATGTTCTCAGAGTTTGGTTGAAGTCTTGGCATTGTTCCGTATGCAGGCAGAAGGAGGAGGCACCATTCTACGTGAGTGGGTATTCAGAAGCTTTTCCATCCATGATGCTTATGTAGAGACTTAGTAAGAGGGACATGCGCAATAAAACATGGAGACTGGGCACGTAACTCAGAGGTGGAGCCCTGGCTCCTGACTAGTTTAATGGCTCCCAACAGACCCATAAATTCAGCCTCTGACTTTCAAAGACCCAGCCCAATCCACCAAGCAGCAAAAGGATGTGCTGAGCAGCATTGAGGCAGAGTACCACATTCCCTGTCAAGTGAGTGATATGATCTGTAGCCTGGAGAGAATTATCTAAAAATGAACCAAGCAACACTGTAGCAAATCCTGGGGCATTGCCTGGAATTAGGAAAAGATGGAGTTTCTTGAAAGGATGCAGAAGCTCCAGAAGGCTCCCAATGGCTGGGGCTGAAGGAATATGAACAAGAAAATAAATGACAGCATCACACTGTGACCCATAGGATAAAATACATATCCATGAGTTCACACTGAGATACATTAATATTTGGTTAAATAAATTGCTGGAGAAGTGACAGCTCATCTTTGGGACGGAAATTCAATCAGTCAATATGGAAAGGATGGAGGGGAGGGGAAAATCGACATTAGGCAAATCACAGTGACTGGAAACAAGAAGGTTCGAGAAGAAAAGTGATTTGCAAAGCCTCAGGTTATCTCTTCCAGGAGACTGCTGACAACAGCGGCCAGAGCAAAGGGGAAGTAGAAACCCCAGCACAGAAGAAGCCCCTAAGAGACTCCCTTGGCCAGGAAACAAGGCTGTCATTACAGAAGGGTGACCCCAATGCCTTGTGGTCACAGTGCACATCCTGGCACAGTGACCAGGATGCACGACCTAATGAGAGACCCCAGCAGAGGGTATTCAGCAAGGCAGCCAGTCATTTCTCTCCAGGGTTGGGTCCTAAAGGTACCAAACGACAAAGGAAAGGCTGCAGATGGTGGACAGTAAAGACAAAAAAGTTAACTGTATTGCAAAGGTCGACTCTTGCATGGAGCCTGGTGAAGGAAAAGGACAGTAATGAGGAAACTGGTCCAAGGCTTGACTAAGGGTGCTGTGCCAAGGGTCATTTCCCAGATCTGATCATATTCCTGTGGTTTTGTGAGGTTAGGGGTAAAAGGAGGAATGTGGTGAAACACTGTACTGACCTTGTAACTTTTATTTTCTTTTGGTTTTTCAAGACAGGGTTTCTCTGTGTTAACAGCCCTGGATATCTCAATTTGTAGACTAGGCTAGTCTTGAATTCCACCTGCCTCTGCCTCCCGAGTGCTGGGACTAAAGCTGTGCACCGCCACACCTGGTTATTTTCTTTCTTTTTTTTTTTTAAAAAAAAGATGTGTGTGTGTGTGTGTGTGTGTGTGTGTGTGTGTGTGTGTGTGTGTGTGTACAATTTATGTTCCAGTGCCTCGGAGGCCAGAACAAGGCATCTGGTCCCTGAGCTAGAGTTACAGGCAGTTGTGAACCACCATGTAGGTGCTGAAAATACCCCAGGTTCCTGCAAGGACAGTAAACACTCCCAACCTCTGAACCATCCTCTAGCACCAAATTCTTGCAACTTTTCATTTCTTGTTTTGTTTTCTGTGTACCAGGATCAGAACCTGGGGTACTGTGCATGTCAGGCCAGTGCTGTGGGACAGTCTGTATGTCAAATTGCTCTGATTGGTCAATAAATAAAACACTGATTGGCCAGTGGCCAGGCAGGAAGTAGGTGGGACAAGGAGAGAGGAGAATTCTGGGAAGCGGAAGGCTGAGAGAGAGAGACACTGCAGCCGCCGCCATGACCAGCAGCATGTGAAGATGCCGGTAAGCCACCAGCCACGTGGCAAGGTATAGATTTATGGAAATGGACTAATTTAAGCTATAAGCACAGTTAGCAAGAAGCCTGCCACGGCCATACAGTTTGTAAGCAATATAAGTCTCTGTGTTTACTTGGTTGGGTCTGAGTGGCTGTGGGACTGGCGGGTGACAAAGATTTGTCCTGACTGTGGGCAAGGCGGAAAACTCTGGCTACAAATGGCGCCCAACGTGTTGGCAAGAGTTTCTACCTAAAACCTGAGAAAAGATTCTAAAATGGAGCTAAAAACAGCTTCCTAATTGTCTCTCTCTCAAAGGAGCGGCAGCTGCCGGTTTGAGCTACTGGCGGGTTCCTAGCGTGCGAGCTTGATCTGCAGTATGGCGGGAATGAGGCCTCTGCAAGTGGCACATTAAGCTGCGTGGTGGATTTAGCCTTTGCTAGTACAAAACAAAAAGAGGTTTCTGGGCTACAAGCTGCTTGCATAAAAGCATAGACCCACGATGGCTCCCAGAGCTGGCAGAAAACGTACCACCGCCATGTTGGGAAGCTGAAGTGGGCGGAGCCAGCAGCCGCAGCGCTGTTTCAGGTTTAAAAGGCTGAAGTTTAAAGCAATAGGCTCAAGGTAATATAAAAAATAAGCCATGTAAAGATGGCTACCACACAGAGAATCTGGATTATGTTCTCTTTGATATTTGTAACTGAAGAAAAACATTTGATTGCAAAAGCTGTTGAGTTATGCAAAAATGTGTATTTTAAAGGTACCTTAACTTCAAAATTTGGATGTAAGGATATGTTGCTTTGGAAAGGAGGCTCTGCTTTTGTTCTTACAGAAAGCCAGAGGCTATGGATTTGTTCCAGATTAAGATACATCAGGTTTGACCAGCCAAGACCACCTGAAAGATCTCTGATGACACCATGACCCAGATGATTCAACATCCAGAATCGTTTCAAGGCAACTGGCTCAGACAATACGGTCTCACGGACTACTCCATGATCCTAAAATTTTCTTTGTGTCCCCATAAGATACAGCACCCCCCTCCAGCAGGAAGTAGTAAGAGAAGCTACGCCCAAATTCCCAAATATACCAAACTGACTTTGGAGATGTGTAAAAGTTAAAACCTTCCTTTTAAAAAAAAGAAAGGGGAAGTGCTGTGGGACGGTCTGTATGTCAAATTGCTCTGATTGGTCAATAAATAAAACACTGATTGGCCAGTGGCCAGGCAGGAAGTAGGTGGGACAAGGAGAGAGGAGAATTCTGGGAAGCGGAAGGCTGAGAGAGAGAGACACTGCAGCCGCCGCCATGACCAGCTGCATGTGAAGATGCCGGTAAGCCACCAGCCACGTGGCAAGGTATAGATTTATGGAAATGGACTAATTTAAGCTATAAGCACAGTTAGCAAGAAGCCTGCCACAGCCATACAGTTTGTAAGCAATATAAGTCTCTGTGTTTACTTGGTTGGGTCTGAGTGGCTGTGGGACTGGCGGGTGACAAAGATTTGTCCTGACTGTGGGCAAGGCGGAAAACTCTGGCTACAGGCCAGGGTTCTACAACTGAGCTAATTCTCTAGCCTTCCTGTTACTTCTTCTACTACTATTTTTTTTTTTTTTTACCCCGAAGTACAAATTTAATAGAAACGAAGAGGGAGAACAATCCAGCAGCAGTGGCCCAGTTTTCCAGCCGCGGCTCACTGTTTGTGTTGAATGGCGCTTGACACCAGGGCAACAGAGCTCAAAATATTTTGAATGTGGGAGAGAAGAGGTCGGGCTCAAGCATTTTCTCTTTAAACTCGCTCCCTGAGCTTTGGAAGAGGCAAACTCACAAAATCCCAACTGACTAGCTGGGGCAGGAAAGACGCTGGGGTTTGGTCCGGGACCTGTCACTCACTGATGAACAGCATCCGTGACCCCACATTCTCGGGTCAGGCCCACATCCCCGCATCAGCCACCGCCAGGCTGTGACTCCCCCGAAGGTGAGGTGCACATCTGCTGTAAAGTGCAGGTCCCTCCCTGGCCGAAGCCTCTTTGCAGCTTGTTCAGAGTTGGATCCAGAGCTTGTGCCGAAGCCAGCAGTGTCTGGGGCTGTGAGGTGGATTCTGAGAACCTCTATTCTAGGCCGTATGACTAGAGCTGAGCTTCTCAAGCATTTTCCACTCACAACCTCTTTGGCTTGGAAAAAAAAATTTTTTTTTTGGCCTGAGAAATTTTTATAAGACCCTGGGTATATAAGTATATATATTCTATATGTGTTTATAAAATAGGTCTAAGTGGGGGTAGAGAGATGGCTCAGAGGTTAAGAGGGAGCATTGCTTCTTTAGAGGATCCAAGTTTAGTTCGCAGTGCCCACATCGGGTAGCTCCAGAGGAGCTGACGCCCTCTTCTGGCCTCCATGGACACTGCACTCATGTACACAAATCAGGTACCAACACACACACATACATATAAAATTTAAAAAATAAAATCTTTAAAATAGGTTTGCAAATCAAACATTTGCTGATAATAAATCATAAACAAGTTTACTTTAGGCCAGGCATGATGGTGCACTCCTTTAATCTTGGCTCTGAGGAGACACAGGCTAGTGGATCTGGGAGTTCGAGGCCAGCATTGCTTATATAATAAGACCCTGTCTCAAAATAAAAAGGCAGGGGTTGGGGTGGGGCTGGAGAGCTGGCTCAGCAGTTAAGATGCTTTCTGTGACCTCCAGAATTCTCGCATGCCCATGGTACACAGACACACACAGACACACACACATACACACACACACACACACACACACACTCAGGCACGCACATAAAATAAAATTAATAAATATTTTAAAATAATTTTATTTAAGAACTTATTTTTTTTAAAAATCCAGCAGCAGGTAGGCTCTATGAGTTTGACACTAACCTGGTTCCAGCCAAGACTACATGGTGAGACCCTGCACAAAAAAATAAAATAAAATAAAATAAGCTCTCCCAAGGCATCCAGTCCTAGTGGAAAGACAGGCTTGCTTTGAAGCCTCCCTGCAGAGAGTAGATAGCTCCTGCTCCACCCTAAAATGCCCAGCAGGAAGGAGTTGCAAGACAAGAAGGAAGGGCAGCCATGTCTGCCCCTGCCCTTTACACAAATATCAAGCTGTTTGAGGCCAGAAGAGAAATAAATATTGACAAAAGGATAAATAGCCGCTGGAAGGGACTGGATCCTGTAAAGGACATCCCAGGAGAGCCCAGGAGAAACTTGAGGCCCGAGCTGTCTTCCCCAGGGACCTCTCTCTTAACTGAGGCCTTCAGTGCCTTTGGATGAGTCTAGAGTCCCTGAGGATTTTGAGTCAGGCCTCCAGAATCTCTGGGGAGTGCCACCTTCTCTGGAGAGAAGGCCCTGGGCTAAATGTGTCCTGCTACAGCAGTGAGTGTGCCCCTCTATCCACAGACCCTGGCTCTCGAGGATGCCTGGGCTCAGCGCTCTCATCAGAGGCTCTGGGTTGCTGGGTTAGAAGGTCCCCACTCAATCTCTGCTCAACCTTGGGATGTACTCCAGAAGCAGTTTCTCAAACACCTCCTTGAATTGGAAGCTTTGAGGCCTAGAAGAGGAGGTCAGGGTACAGAGAGAGGACAGAATTTTCTATAGTTCCCCAAGCTCTGAGAGGCTCAGGACTAATGTCCCAACTTCCATGTGGCCTCACATAACCAGGACAACAGGAAGCAGGCAAGGCTGGGGAGCAAGCATGGGTACCCCAATCACGTGGGAGAAGTCTCCTTCCAGAGCAGGGAATGTGTCTTATCCATCCATAGAGTCTGAAGCCCCAGCTTCCTGCTCACCTAAGTGTGACTATCCACCAAGTCTGTCCCACCCCAGCACGGTGGCCAGCACACGACACAGAAGATGGAGGCAGGCCTACAGATTCTCTTTGGGATGTCAGGCCTGCCTTCCCTGCTCTGCAGCCCTGACAGCAGGAGCACATGCCCACAGTCCCTGCACAGGCTGCCTCTTCACGGCCTGCCGGGTGACATACCTTTCCAAGGAAAAATGCTTTGGGTCCGGCCAAGCGCTCTGACCAAAGCTGTGTGCAGAGGGTGAAATCAGGACCAGAAAGGCAGGGACTGGGAATAGAGGAGAGATATCCTGTGGGAGAATTAGGGTTTGTTATCTCCTCAAACAGGACAATGCCTGAGTCAGCTAACCCAGCCTTGGCCTACTTCAGGCCTCACACCTCTGCCCACCTCATAAGCCGGCCACTCTCACAACCAGAAAGCTCTCTGGAACCCAGTCAAAACTCGGCCTCTGTCCCATCTGCCGGGTTGTAACTCTGCCTCATTGTTCACGGATAACACCGAAGGTTTGTTGGCTGCTCTCACGACCCGTCAGCTAAGTCAAACCCCACCTACCTCCTGTTGGTGCGTAACTGGTCCTGCACTCTCCTTTCTTCATATATAGCGTATTTACACCAGAGGTTCCACGCCAGCTGCCTACCCAGCTGCAGGCACCTGGCCTTCCCCACATATGGAACATTCTCTTCTTGATTCCCCAATACATCCCCATTATCTACCATTCAAAACAATAGGCTGGGCTTGGTGGTGCCCGCCTTTAATCCCAGCACTCAGGAGGTATAGGCAAGTGGATCTTTGTGAGTTTGAAGCCAGCCTGGTCTATATTGAAAGATCCAGGGCACCCAGGGCTACAGAGAGAACAAGACAGCAAATGAAAGAAACTGTAATACACCTCCCCAAGCACGGAATCCCAGAAGGCAAGCTGCAGGTCAGGTCTCTGTCTTCCTCTGTGACCTTCAACGGAGGAGAGGTTTATTTTGGCTCCAGCTTTTGGAGGGCTCAGGCCCACCTCCTAGTCTCTCCCCTTCCCCATCTGCAGACAGGGATTTTACAGTGCACCTTACAGTGCCTTTCCAACTCCCCAGGAGGAGAGTCCACTCTGAGGTTTTTCATCTCAAACTTTGCATTGAGGCCTGACATGTCCCTAAGGCAGGGAGACACAAAGCCCTCCCCAGAATCAGAAGCCTCCGACGACCCTAGCTCCTGAGCACGCTGACTTTTATGTAGTTTTATGTAGAGCAGCCATAAGGACAGAAAAGAAAGGACGAGGCCTTGGGCCTTAGCCTCAGCCTGCCTCCCCTCAGACATGTGAGACCAAGGATGAGGCATAAGGAAGAGGGTCTGGATGCGAGGAAGACCGGAGTTAAGCTAACCTCACTCCCTTCTAGTGACCCTCTCGTCACAGCGTCAGGGGTTGCCTGGTTTGCGGTGTTCGCCGTCAGCGATCACTCTTGATGACACCTCAGACGTGTGGCCGCTCTGAAACCGTCGTTTACACTGTCATCTAGAATTGGGAGGCAGCCTTGCATAGCCAACGCGGTTGAAACCGCCTACCTTTAGGGGTGCGCAGAAGTCTAGCAAGTGAGATTTTGACCTCAGAGGCCCCAAACTCCACCCCAAAAGACTTCTCCAGCCCCTTATTTTCTGAACACACACACACTATGAAGAGTTGTGATGTCTGCCTTTACACACTCTCTCTCTCTCTCTCTCACACACACACACACACACACACACACATACACACAAAGGTTAAGACGGTCAGCTTGTCTAAAAATGTTTTGTTATCCATCCTTCTGAAATTATGTCCTTAAATCGAGCATGTTCATAAATGGGCCCAACGTCACATGACTATATAGAAGCTCCCAGAGTCAAATCTCCACTTCCTCTATTGGAGGGCACTACATTGAATTAACTGGGCAGATAGCTACCATCTCCCCCTTTCACATCTTGGCTGTACATGTTCTGGCTTTGTACTCACCAAGATGCAGTCCAGCACATTCAATAATCACCTAATACTAAATCTCCATCACTAGGCGTTGCTGGGGTGGCAGCCACAGCTGCTTCTTGTGTACTAGTGTTTCGCCTGCACGTGTGTCTGTGCTCCACGTGTGTGCTTGGTGCCTGGTGTCCACAGAGGCCAGGAAAGGGTGTTGGGTCCCCTGGATCTGTAGGTGCTGGGACTCCAAACCCAAGTCCTCTGGAAGAACAGACAGTGCTCTTAACGACGGAGCCATCTCTCCAGCCCCTGCTGGTGCTTCTTATGGATTATCTCCTTTGAAGTTCACAGCTCCTTCCTTCAGTGAGACAGATATCTATCCTCTCATCTGAGACAGGACCAATGGCCCAAGTGCCTCTCAGCAAGTCGGGACCAGACCTTCACACCCTGACACTCTCTATATTTAGAATACGGGAAGGGACAGATTCCACATGGCTCACTGGTGTCAGGGAGAGGGGCAGTGACAGGACCATAGGAAGTCTGGATGGTTTGAACACTGAGTACTTCCTGGAACCCTATTCTGCAGGAGGTGCCACACAGGCACAGGGAACACCGTGAGGAAAAGAAGTAAATGTTAAACCCCAATGTGAAGGCAGCAAGACAAGAAAGGGCAAAACCTAGGGGCAGCAATTCCACACACAGCTGGGGAGGCCATTTCCTTCTGCTCCCTTCTAGAAATACCCTGCTGCCCATTCCTTTTATGTCTCTGTAGTTCAAGGAGTAATTAAAAATGTACTTAAAGGGGCTGGGGATATGGCTTGGTGGTAGAGTACTTGCCAAGCGTGTGTGAGGGCTTGGGTTTCATGTCCAACACGGGGTGGAGGTACTTAAAACAGCATTTTGTGGGAACAGACAGTTGTCTCCTGCTCTTACCAATCTTACTTTTGGGCTTTACAAATGAGCCTCTCCATTGGACAGCCAGCAGCAGGAAAGCTGACCCTTCCTCGGGCCAGAGAGCAGCTTCCCAGGGATAAGAGACAGCTAAGGAGGCTATGAAATTAGAGACTAGCACTGAGTAGATTACAGAAATGAAGCTGCAGACCAGGAAGCCTGTCATTAACTCAGCCTGGAAAGAGGCCTGGCTAAGGGATGAAAGCCAAGGAAAAGGTTGTTATATACTTGGGATTGAGCGGAGGTTACTGGAGTCCCTCCAAAGCCTAGGGGTCCATAGCCTTCAGGTCAGAGCCTGTCCCTTCACTGCTGGAACTGGAGTCCCAGATACATCTGGGGTCTTGGGCACCTGGCCTAGTCCCCACACCTCATCTTCCTCAGCTGTAAAATGGAGCTGACAAATCTCAACGCACAGATGACATTGAACGCACCAAGTGGTCCCAGCCCTGGCCTTGGCTCACGAGAGCATGCATACCAACCCACTAGCCATACTGGTGCCCATCTGTAATCCCAGCACTCAGACAAGGAGGTGAAAGCCTACGTGGGCTACAAAGTGAAACTCTGTCTCAAAAACACCAAATTAAAAACAACCAACTACAGTGGTAGAGGGGTCTCCTCTACCACCAAAATCTAGGTGAGAAGGATTGGAGTGGGGGCCCTGAGACTGGCTAAATGGAGTGTGGGTGGAGCAGACAGTGTTGAGGACTTCCAATTACACTTGCTAAGAAGCCCTGAGCACCAGGTGCACAAAACTGGCACCGTTTCATCATGACAAGACCTGGATGGAGGCCAGACAGGGCTGAGCAGAATGGTTTGTCCATGTTACTCAATGTTGGGGGCTTCAGTTAAGAAAATATGAACATCACAGGATTTAGCTGTGCCTGGATCTGGGGCTGGCAATCTATCTCAATGGTGGGGCATATGCTCCACAAGCATGAGGTCCTGGGTTTCTAATCCCTGGTACACACATGTGAACATACATATGCATGCTCATCAATGTGCATGTGCACACACATACTCGAGCAATGTACGTGCCCCTAAATTAAAATGCAAGTAAATTTAAAATGAAATTTAAACTTTTGCTCATTTGCACTAGCTACAATTCCTTAGTATAGAATTGCCAGACTCATCAAATATATATATATATATATATATATATATATATATTTCCCAGTAAAAATTTACATCTCAGAACAAAAAATGTCAAATACTACATGTAATATATTACACTAAATACTCTGTGTGTTACCTGGAATTCAAATCTGACAGGGTGTTTTGCATTTTACCTAAAACCCAGCATTCCCTCTCACAGCAAGAGGCTCTGCTATGGAGACCTCATCACTCACTCAGGATGACCTGAAAGCCAGGACTCAGCAGGAGACAGGCCTTACCCACACGTGGTTGCCTCCTCACTGGGTTCTAAGAGGAAATAACCCCAAACGACTTTCTCTGCTCTGAACTTGGGAGTTGCCCCCCAGCATCCCTTCATGGCTTGCATTCACGTCCCCAGAGCAGACTCAGATTCTAGAGTAGGCAACAGTGGGGTCTGGAAGGTTACTTGGACTGACTGAACCCAGCCCTAGGCTAGGCTGATTTAAGACTCCAGCCAAGTTGTTGATGGAGAAGTTGGTATGATCCCACTTCCCCTTGAGCTCACCCCAACAAGGACCCTTCCAAGTAGCAAAGTGTGCTCAGCCCTCACGCCTAACTCTGAGACAAGTGGCTGGCAGTTTCAATTCTCCTGCTGCCGCTGACATTTTTCAGACTATGTGCAAGGAAGCCAGACACCACGCAGACTTTGGACAGATACAGAGGCCTTCTGGAATTCAGCGCAAACTTGCATTCTTCTCCAGCATTCAAGGAACAGGCCAAACTCTGCTTCACCTGACTATGTGGTCTTTTTACACAGCCTGTGCACACTCTCACTGGCCCCTTCCCCATCTCTATGGGATACTTTTCAGATAGTCTCCCACTTCCCAGCCAGGATCCTGCTATCATCAAATCCAAGAAGCCTAGAGACCTGTGGTGGCTGGAGCTGGATCCAGCCTGACTTGTAAAAACCAGCTCTAGCTTGGTGTTCCCACTCTCCAGTAAGGCACTAAACCACTCTGCATGACCTCCCTGAGCTAATAAGCAGGGCAAGGCAGACATGAAGTAGGACTTATACGAACTATGCCGAGAAGCTTTGGGCCTGGGTCACTGACACACTACCTGACCAGGAAGCAGATGGCATTTGCTGCTCTGGACTCTTCGTTTTGGGGTTATCCATCAAGAGGGCAAATTGTTCCCTCCTATGGTTTTGCCAACATGAAGGACCCAGGCCAACCAGCAAACACACAGCCCTAGGCCATTTCTGATCCCACCTAAATTATAGGAAAGACCTGAGACAAGTTTGAGGTCAACAGTCCCAACAAACAGCCATGCACTCACATTACCTTCACAGCATGTTAGGTGGAAGCCGGAACTCTCTAAATCACCCCCCCCCCACACACACACACTATAAACCCCTCAAAAAGGTGCTTTGTTCTATTCACCAGATGAATTACTGCATGAGGGCAGGAACTGGAACCCAACATCAGGACTACATAGACTTTTTCACCGAAACTAAAATCCAATAAACTAACAAACTTTTCCTTTGTAGATCAGGCTGGTCTCAAACTCAGACATCCACCTGCTTCTTAAAGGTGTGTGCTACCGCTGCCCAGAAACTAACAAACTAACAAAAGGAGGGTTGAGTAAGGGGAGTAGATGAGCTGCTAAGAGTGCTTTTGGGACAAGCCTGGCAACTTCCCTTCAGTTTCCCAGAAAGGAAGGACATCTGACATCCCAAGAGTTGTCCTTTGACTTGTGACAAGTGCCCAGGTCCACACAATAATATTCAAAGTTTCCTAGGCCTTTGGAGACATTCTGGGGATTACTCCAAGGGGAGAGGGGTTGGGACAGAGCTCAGTGGTAGACCTAGTTTATACAATACCCTGGGTTTGATCCCCACCTTTCTCCCCAAAATGCCCTCTATTCCATACTGAGAGAATAGTTTTTAACATCTAGAAACTATGCTGTGTGGTGATATTGTGTTTCCCAAAATATCGTGTACCTTAATAAACTTATCTGGGGTCAGAGAACAAAAAAGCCACTAGTTAGGCAGTGATAGTACACACCTTTAATCCTAGCATTCCAGAGATAGAAATCCCTCTGAATCTCTGAGTTCAAGGCCACATTGGAAAAAGCCAAGCATGGTGACACACGCCTTTAATCCCAGAAAGCCAGCCTTTAATGCCAGAGAGTGGTGGTAGAAAGCAGAAAGATATATAAGGCATGAGGACCAGAAACTAGAAGCATGTGGCTGGTTAAGCTTCAGGCTTTCCAGCAGCAGTTCAGCTGAGAGCCATTGGGATGAGGACACAGAAGCTTCCAGTCTGAGGAAACAGGACCAGCTGAGGAACTGGCAAGGTGAGGTAGCTGTGGCTTGTTCTGTCTCTCTGATCTACCAGCATTGACCCCAATAACTGGCCTCGGGTTTGATTTTATTAATAAGAACTTTTAAGATTCCTGCTACAATGCTGGACCATCATGGACCATTTCTGCCCAAGGTGTGTATATGGATAGAAAAGAAATCTGTAAATATTTGACTGCAAACAGGTCTTTTTCATTGTTCTGTACTGTCCCAATCAAATATGTACTTTTGTGGTTCACCAAGGCAAAGGTTAACCAAATCTGCAGTCAACACTGGACAACCCACCCACTACTCAATACATATGCATTGAGGTATACTGGGCAGGTGAGAATGTCCCTGGACCTATCATTTCCAGCTGTGCTTCCCCCAGACAGGCCACATGGCCTGGCTTTGAATCCCTATTACCTCACAGCTGCTTGATGAGTTCCAGAACATAAGGGCCTTAGCCAGGAAGGCTCTTGACTAGGAACCTCAGGCTCCCTGGCCTGGTTAGACAGCATACCCTGTACTAGTGGAGGGGTCAGGTGATTGGGCATTTCCTTTCCTGTCATGATTGACATTTTAGTTACATGAGCTGAAAAGCTTTGGAGACCAAGACCACCCAGCCCTGAACTAGGCTTTGCCTACCGTCTATAGGCAGAAAACTGAACATGGAAGCCTTGCTTAACTCTTCCTCTGCTGGAAATATTCCAGTGAATATGACCCTTTACAGAAGAGTGGGACAGGTAACTCAAATGAATCTCCAATGCACAGCGAGGAAAGACTAATATAGAACTCAAGCTCAATTGAGTGCAAAGCAAAACTTACCCTTTTAAATTGGTGTGTGAAGCTTCATGTATCACAAGCATACAGTTGCCAGTCTAATCCAGAACTGGGATATAGGTAGTGTGCAAGCTGCCTGATGCACTGTACTTTTTCCCTTTGGTTTCTTGAGACAGGGTTTCTCTGTGTAGCTTTGGTGCTTTTCCTGGAACTCACTCTAGACCAGGCTGGCCGCAAACTCAAGAGATTTGCCTGTCTCTACCTCCCCAGTGCTGGGATCAAAGGTGTGCGCCACCACCACCCTGCTTCATTTTCTCTCAACTTCCTGACCATGGTGTTTGACCCCTGTAACCAGACAATCTTCTTGTCTGCTGTTTGTACAACTTGAGCATTCTGGGAATTTCCATAACATTCCAAGTGGCCCACCTCCAAAATCATTTCCTGTCACCACTTTGGGAGGAGGTCTAGTCAGTCTATAATCCCAGCACTCAGGGGGTGGAAAGGATAAGAAGACTACCTTACTCTAATTTAAAAAAAAAAAAAAAAAAAAACCCTCACTGTATGTCCATGAGAGAGCAGTTCTCAAGGTGTGCCCAAAGCCCACCTGTACTCTTGGCTTGCTTCAGGATGCTGGTAAGTCTTTTTTTCTGTTACTTCACTTAGTTCCCAAGCACCTTGAGAACCCACCCAATGACAGCCTTAGTCGTATACTTGTCTCAGGTCTAAAGTTTCCATTCTATCTGTTCCTGCCAGGATCAACCAAAAGGGCACTGAATAAGTACACAAGGCTTCAATTGACTTACAGCAACTCTAGTTCATCTAACATCCAGGTAGCTTGGCAGTGACTGCATACCAGGCAGGAAGCAGAACTAGGACTCTATCATACATGCATCTTAGTCGTCCTGTCTGAGGAAAATATATGATCGCATAGCTACTACTCATGTAGCTGTGGTCTAGGTACCCACTACCACCCACAATAGAGAACTGCTTAGCAAAGCTCTGAAGGTATCAGTCACAGCAAAGAGCCAAGCTGCACAGTACTCCAAACTGAGACTAAGCCAGACTTGCTGGTACACCATAATGGCAGAACTCTGGAGACTGAGCTGAGGCAGTGGAATCCTGCATTCAAAAACAAAACAAACATTGCTCATGGTAAGGCAGCACACAGCTTGCTTGAAGCCCTGGGCTCAGTCCACAGAGAAGACAGGTAAAGATTACAGATTGAGCAGACAATAAAGCCTTTCCACCTGTGGAAAACCCAATAGCATGCTCGAGACGCACTCTAGTCTTGTGTTTTGCAAAAACACTCCATATGGTAACATGATTATTTTATTATATACTTTATATAAAAACACCCCAAGTCCAAACACACATGCCCCACCATCAGGGAGTGTCAGAACCCCAGATTCTCCTTTTCCCTCAAGCATTTATATCCCAGTCACAAAAATGGAGCTGTGAAGGGTGTATAAAGACAAATGAGATCTTGCTTGTTACTGTACAAGCATCTGAAATGACCTTGACAAGAGGAGCAAAATCTACCTAGTTAAAGAACATTGCCTGAACCTGCCAACAAGCAGTTACTATTTCTTGTAATTGGCACCTGACATGTCTGTAAGGGCACAGGAAATGTTGAGACAGACACGAGCCAGGCTATTGCTTCTCAGAAGGCACACATCTCCATACCATTTATTAGTAATTCCTGACAATCTATAGGAGAATCTGTGAGATTCTACCTACTTTGAGGTATTAAATGCATAAGAAAAAGATTAGTTATGTCCAAGTAACATGCAATGAAAATTTAAACCAACATGGTTAAATGTTAAGATTTTTAGAAATCAAAATATTTATTCACATGATTTTTAGACTAGTCAAAGCTATTCTTCTGCAGTAATGGTTTAAGTGCAAGTGACGCTGGCTTTCACATTGGCATTCTTCAGAGTGGAGACAGGTCAGTTGTTCTTGAATAAGTCAATGCAGCTCTGCAAGAGGGAGACATTGTTCTAGGGGGAAAAAAGTATGTGTAAGTTAAGGAAATAAACCCTCTTGAAATCTGAATCTGAAGTAGCCAATCCAGCTGACCCTTTCCTCCAGGACAGGTTGCCCCAGACTAACCACAGTATCCCTGAAAAGTCCAGTAAGGATTGCTGTTAGTGGAGACCAAATCTATGCCCTTCATTATTGCTAGGGCACTGATCTGCCACTGAGCCCAACCCAAACCCAATTGTAATTTAAATACAGGTGTCAAAATTCTTTAACCCATAATTCAAGTAAGACCCCAGAGTTTCTCTGCTGAGTTACCAAGTACATGACAGGCCAATGACTTTTTTTTAGTAGGTGAATCTGTGAGCTCCACACCAGCTGCCAAGGCTATAAACAAAGCAAGTTCCAAACCATAGCTATAGTTCAAAAGTCTCAAACAGAAAATGAAACTCAAGATACCAAAATGCCCCCCTTTTGGTATGTGTGATTGAATGGCAGTATTTCACTACATAGTCCAAGTTGTCCTCAAACTTGAAATTCTCTTGCTGTTATCAGCCTTACTACTACTCAAGAGACTTTAAGGTCTGTGCTACCACACATGGTTCAGAAAGAGCTTACTAATAAAAATCATGGCAGGAACTGACAAAGTGGCCTGTCAGGTCTGTGAGAAGAAGGCAAAAAAGAATACTCTAAACCTCAAGTCAACCCATCTCCGCAGCAGAGGGAGTATCAGCTGGCAAATGAGCAAGTCCCTAAAATGTTGGGTTAACAAAGGGACTCACTCTGGCATGCTTTATTTCCAGTTCAGACATTTCAATTAGGTTCTTTCTAAACGCTGCCACTCTCTTCCGTTTGAAGTTTATCAGTTCTGTGGGAATAAAGAGTTAAAATTACCAAACTCTAAGAAAGCTCAAGTTCCCCACTCATAGCTTCCAAATAGCCCCTTTCACAAATGACCTCCAGCACTTCCTTACACAGCCATTCAAGACACTAAACACCACACAGCACACTGCCTGCACGTGGGTCAGCATGCCTTGGTTAAAGAACTGGTAGCCCAGGATTGCCCAAATTTGGGATAATCCTTTCCTCCACTTCCTGTACATCCTTGGTAGGATTCTAGGCATGGATCACTATAAGGTAGGTAAACCTTATGAAAACTTGAGGGATAAGGATGAATCAAATCCACTGTCCTATCATAGCTACAAGTATGCATCTAAGGAGGTAGATACAGTCTAGTACTTAACACTGGTTTTGTTTCATGCCCATCAAGACAAGATACATACATGAGAGCCTCCCAGACCATACCTTGTATTCAAGCCTCTTTCTCAGACAGTGCTGGTGAGCTCCAGGCTAACACACATCTTTAGGCCAATCTCATCTGGGAGTGTGCTAACAAAGGGGATAGACCCTACCTTATGCCTCACTGACCGATTTCTACTTTCATAAAACCCACTATTACTGTCTCTTAGTGTTGAGGTATGAACTTTCCTCAACCCCTACCATGTTGTTGCTTCTTATTCCACGGTGATAATTCTAACACATCCCTATAATAACTAATACACTCCCCATTCCCCAATAATCTCAATGTTCTGCTGCGGAACAATCTTTCTGTACACTGTAAATATGTATTACTATCACTGGTTAATAAAAACTGACTGGCCAATAGCTAGGCAGCAAAAGGTTAGGTGAGACTTGTGGACCAAGAGTGCAGGGAAGAAGGGTGCAGTCACGGGGAGTCACCAGGAAGCAGAGAAGCAAGATGAACATGCTGTGCTAAAAATAGGTACTACAACATGGCAGATCGTAGATAAGAAACATGGGCTAATTAGATGTTAAAAAGCTAGTTAGTAACAAGCCTAACGTATCAGCCGAACATTTATTGTTAATATTAAGTCTCTGTGTGATTATTTGGGGAGCTGGCCAGCAGGACAGAAAAACTATTCCATCTACAATGTCCTTTCATAATTATTTACTTAGTTATCTTCTGAGTCTTGTCTGCATGTATGTGTGTTCATCATATTCATGCCTGGTGCGCACTGAGATTGGGATTGGAAGCGGGTAATCAGTTCCCGATGGAGATGCAGATGGCTATCAGCCACCATGTGGGTGCTGAGAATTGAACTCTGATACTCTACAAGAGCAGCTAGTGCTCTTAGCTACTGAGCCAACTTTCTTGCACCTCCACAACCTAACAGAAACAGCCAAGTTTTCTTTAGTATTAAAACTCATCTTTCTTGTGTTACTGGGGACAAGCCCATAGCCTCAAAACATGAGGCTGTCTACCAGAACTGCACACCAGCCCTGTGGGGATGGGGGGTTACTTCTGCATAATTTGTAATATTTGTTTCCAAATAAAAATTGAATACAGAAGAAATGCTCAACCTTCTTTTGCAGATTCAGAAAGTTGTTCAAACTTCTGGCAGCATTCCTGCTGGTGAGTCTCAGCCAACTTGACATCTTTGCTTTTTAACCGAGCCTTGTCCAAAGCTTTGTTTGAATTCTCATAGTCAATTAGGGCTTTTGTGCGTCTGTATAAGAGATCCTGGGAAGCAAATTAATAGCCATGATGTAATCTCCAGAGAACAAAAGAAAAACATCATGTGTTGAAAATGAGTGTCTAGACACGCACACAAAGTCTAAAAAGTAGACTAAAAGCACCAACACTTTAAAATGGCAAAAGGTAAGGCTGTAGCCCATTTCTCTATCTAGCACTAAGGCTTTATTTTTGTTGCTATGTGTTAAGTACCTGCACACACGAGTCTGAAGGCACCAGATCCCTAGAGTTAGAGGTACAGGCAGTTGGTTCTAAATCACCTGACATGGGTGCAGGATATCGAACTGCTAGACCACCACTCTAGCCCTTCATCCAGCATAATCTTAAACCTTCACAAGGGATTGAGGATGTAGCTTAGTGGTACAGTGTTGCCTAGCATACTCTAAGTTTGATCCTTAGCAGCACCAGAAGGGAAGGGGGAGTGGAGACAAACAAACTCCATCTCTAAAATGAGGGTGCCCAATTCCCAACATTTTTTGAAAATCTTTGATGAAAACTTCCTTCTTGTTAAATCAATAACTGAGGTTGTATCAGAAAATGGAGCACAGCATATCAAACATGTCTATTTACTGCTAAGTAAGTCAAAGAGAATGCCACCTGACCCTCAAACTGAAAATCAGCACTAGGAACCCACCTAACTTGAAATAAAAGCATGGGTCTAATACCATGAAACCTATTGTTTGAGTTCTAGGCCAGTAAGAGGCCCTGTTTAAAAGAGGGTAAAAAGTATCTCACCGCAGGCAAAATTCCACATGTTTATTCTCAGGACTTCACATACATGCATGCACACACAGTCACAAAATAGACATCTTAAGCATTAAATTTCTGGTTGGGCAAGATTAATGGGCCACCTTACCTTTGCAGCCTCTATGTTGAGCATGTAGTATCGGAGGAGCTCTGTCAGTTTTAAATCTTCATCTGATGAGACTCGACCTTCCACTTTCTGGTTTAAACAAGTAAAGGTCACCAGTCAGGCAGAAATCAAATCTAGGGACCTTAACTAAATATTACCAAGACCAACACAAAACTTCTTACCCTCAGTTTTTCAAATAGCTCTGCAACCTTCAATAGGTACCTGAAAGTATACAGAAGGTCACAGTTCTCTATGACATACAGAAAGTTATCAATACTTAAAACTACCAGTCAAGAATCATACACAAGGTTAGCAGAATGGTGGTGGTGCACATTCTTAGTATGGGCATTTGGGAGAGACGCAGGCAGAACTTGGAGTTTGAGGGCCAGCCTGGTCTACAGTGTGAGTTCCAATGAACAAGGGAAAGGCATTTAAGACTTGGATGCTGGAAACAACATTTGATCAGACTATGTTCCGGGACAGAACTGAAACCAGCATTAATACTTGAGGGGTTTTTTGTTGTTGTTGTTGTTCTGTTTTGTTTTGCCAAAGACAGGGTCTCACATAGCTCAGACTTGCCTCAAGATCACTATAACTGAGCGTCACTGATCCTCCTAACTGAGTGGTGGAAGTACAGGCATGTGGCACCAACCAGGGCTTTGTGAATGCTAGACCTGCCCTGGACTCCTTTCCATTGTACCTCACTGTAACATTTAATGAGGTCTATGGACTGAACTAAGTAAGGCCCTTGCATAAGCTAGGGAATCACTTTGCTTACTTTTTGATGACTGTGGGTTCTTCTAAGGCGAGGCTATGCAAGCAGGCTGCAGTGTGGATGTAGTCATCAGCAACATCTGGAGAAAGAAGCACAGACCTTGTTATCTGAGAAGACCATAGACAGCAGAGCTGTAAGTGGCCAAGCAGAGAGGGAAAGGTATTTACTTTTGTGACATCTGGTCATCTTGTCGGCTTTAGCACAGGAATCCTTGATCCTGTTGTAATAGTTAATAAGGAAGTTCTTCTCTTGTTCAAAGAAGTCATCCACCTCCTAAAAAGGAGGAAAAAGGAACTTAGTTAAGAAGAGGAATATGTTTTGTATTAGAGAAAATATGGGCAATCCAGCACATTGGTAGCTGAGGTCCAACCACCACTGAAATGAGTCTAGCTTGGACTGTACAGTGAGAACCTGCCTCCAAACCAAAGCGGTTATTAACAATCGTAATTTTAACCAGTACATACTAGATTATCACAAGACTTACATACTTACAATTCCCAAGACTGGTAAAAATAATCAAACACTAACAGGTTGCATTAGCAGAGAATCATTTTGAAAAGCAACTTTGTGAATGGCCAATAAATACTGATATCCTCCACAACCCAATTCTTGTGCTGCAGCTCTTGGGTGGGACACTGCCACCTAGCCTTGAATATCATTTGTATTTGTGTAGGTTTGTATCCATGTTTTTGTTTTTTATTTGGCTGATTTCAGACCGACAATTTTGGTGCCTGACAGCCCTTGCCAGGAACAGCAACCGACCCACAATGCATATGCATAAAACCCACACCATGTTGTCTAAGACACTCCATTTCCAATCTTCCCCTTCTCTCAGTACCTGTGTCCTATGCTCCCTTCTCAAGCCCTGGAGAGGCAAAGCCAGGTACCAGATAATAACTGTCAAGATCATTATTTACAAAGAACAGGAAGGCACTAGGTGTGAAGAAATTAAGGCATGCATGAACAAGAATGGGAATTTGTCATTATCTTCTAAAGCAGCCCTGCTGGTTCCACAAACAAAAAGCCAAGCAGACAATGTTAATTGTAATCTTGACACAATCTAAAAACAGTCATTTCAACATATAGCAACGTTAGTAAACACATCTTCCTCTTGTACTAAGTACGTAAAATCTAGTATCTGTAAAATTTAAAATCTAGTTTCCACAAGGTCTGGTGGCAAACACTTTTTATCTCAGCAGTTGTGAGGAAAAGGGCAGGTGGAGCCAGGCCATTCGAGGCTGCAAAGTTGAGTCCCTGTCTCAAGGGAGAGAGAGAAAACACTAGTTCCTTGTGTCCAGCTAAGCTACATGTTTTCACTCTCACCTATGGCTGGCACCAACGCACTCTGCGGTTCTTGAATAGTGGCTTCCATGCACACTAGGAAGTGATGCAGCACCACAGAGCAGCCATCCTTATTTTCAGACAGGGTCATGCCATGTTCCACAGGCTGGTCTACCTCCATACTAGGTTCTTATTCCTGTCATAGCATGTTCACAGCTTACTTTCTTTTACAATTGAGAAACTGACATCCTTCCCCAGAAGACTCAAGAATGGAAAAGTTAACGTTGGAGAAAGAGTATTCTGAGGAAATAAATTAAAGTTAAGCTGCCAGACATGGTGGCCCATCTTTAACCCAGCACCCAGGAGGCAGAGGCTAGCAGACAAGTCCCTGGGTTCGAGGCCAGGCTGGTCTAGGACAGCCAGGACAACACAGAAACCTCGTCTTGAAAAATCTGAAAAAGTAAAGAAACCATTTCCTAAGAAATGTTTAACACCTGATTAATAAACACTCCCCTTCTCCAAAGAAAACTCATATACTCCCACGAAACCAAGACTTTTCTGAAACAGCCTAAGCTTCTTACCTTCACTCCAGAAAAAAGGACTTCATCAGCACTCTTCACCACACTTTTAAAAAAGCCACCAAACATCTCTTTGGTATTTTTCCGCCTAACACTTAGCTAAAGGAAGGAAATTCCAAAAGGACAGTTTATGATATGGCATGTTTCTGTTACTATTTTAGTAATCACACAAGTAACACGTTTTACTAGCATAAACACACCCAAGGTACTTTAATCCTTTCTCAAACAAAATCTAAAACATTAAGTTATCTATTCTCAAAGGCTAACCTAACATTTCTGAACCATGGAGGCCCCGAGTCCTAGAGGCTTTTCAATTGTTGGTAGAACTACTATTTGATACTATTGCTATCAGGCTTCAAGAATTTAAAGATATTTTTTCCCCCTTTAAGACAGTGTCTCACTATGCAGTCTCAGCTCTCCTAGAACTCACTATATGTACAGACTCACTGGTCTCCAACTCACAGAAATCTGCTGGGATTAGAGGCTGCATAACCTAGGCTTGCTTAATATAAGTAAAGAAACATGCTTTAAAAAATAACAAAATAAAGGTATAATCAATTTCAATTCTTCCAATATTAAAAGGAGGAAAATTATTCTAAGGGAGAAGCCGTTCTCTTTCAGTGGGTTTTTAAAAAGTGACCTCTATAATGGATAAGCAGGAAGAGAAAACATTGTTTCTCCACACTTTTTCTGTATTGATAAATTCAAACTCAAGAAGCTCCTATTTTAGAAGTATTTCAACTATGGAAATGGAAAAATTGCCTTACATCCTGATCGTATTCCAGGAAAACATGAAAGTTTCGGTCTTTACTGAGAACAGGGTGAGAAGAAAGCCGCTGAAGAAAGACTTCATGGGAAGACACAGTCTTCTTAAAGACAGCGAGATACTCACTGAAAAAACATGTGCACAAAGAATTCAGTTAGCATTGCTCAGTTCCTGCTCAATACAGCTCGCTCCTTACCTCCACTCTTTTGCTCATGATCACTAAGGAAAATAATGCAACTAGACTCGACCTAAACATTATGATTCAATTCAGTAGCTAATTAAATAAGGCAGCTGCCATTCTGGAATTCGTAGACTGAACTAAAGAAGGTAAAAAGTGCTGCAGTGGTAGCTGAATTTGTTGTATCCAGTCTGAGACTCCAAGCTTACATGCAATTACTGCTGTAATCAGCAAGAACAAGATCTTATTCCTGTCTTTAAAGATTGAAACCTCTTTCATTCTGCAGGGACATGAGTACCACTGTTAGTGCAGGCCTGATAATAAAGAGTTGTCGAAATAGGCTAATGGTGGAAGGGAGTGCTTCTGAGTCAAGATAAAGAAATCCAAGACAGACAGACAGACAGACAGACAGACAGACAGACAGACACACACACACACACACACACACACACACACACACACACGCAGAGATTTAAGGGAAAAAAGCACACAGTACTTCTAACGTTTCAGGCACACTTGCTGGCTCATAACTAGCTGGTTTGTGTGCAAACTTTAAGGTGTTATAATCTGTGAACCTGGCCTCCTCTTTCAAGGCAACTATGTGGTCATTCAGAAGATTCTGCAACAAACAGTATTTGCTACCATCTAGCAAAGTTCCAGAAGTACATCATATAACCTGTCAAAATCTACAAAATGTAGTTTAGAAAATGGCAATAGGCAACACATAGATCTATTTTGAACATCAGTCCTTCCCATTTGGTTCCCGTGCACTTCTTACGAGAGCAAGAAAATTCACTTACGCTTCCAGTTCTTGCTTCATCTTTGCAAATTCTTCTTTTGTCATAGATCCTTCCCCTTCTCCCAGTTTCTGCATCTTCTCTCGAGGGCCATCAAAATCGGGCTTTGTAGGAGCAGGAGGGATCTGTAGCAGAGGCAGGTAATCTTACCCCAGTGGCCATATATGGGGTACTGTCATCTCATCAGCTCTGCCAATACAGATGGCCACCCCAGTCAAGCTAGCTAAAAATCAGCTCCCATTTCATACAAACTTTATTCTTTCTAATCCTTTGAAAAAGAATTAGCCGGGCGGTGGTGGCGCACACCTTTAATCCCAGCACTCGGGAGGCAGAGCCAGGCGGATCTCTGTGAGTTCGAGGCCAGCCTGGGTTACCAAGTGAGCTCCAGGAAAGGCGCAAAGCTATGCAGAGATAGTTCTAGGATAGCCAGGATATATAGAAAAACTGTCTAAGAAACAGAAACAAAACTCCTCCTCACAGTAGAGCATTGATTGCTCTTTTCAGTCTTAGACAGCTGGCAAAGCACCACAGCACACACACGCTGTTCCACTGTCAGCTCACAACAGGCACAATTAATGCTAACAACTAACCATTAAGAACGAGGCTTCCTCACACCAAAAGGAATTCCTCCATTCTCAAAGATTCTCATTTTGGTGCTGGAGATCTAACTCAGGGGTAGAGTTCCTACCTAGTTTATTTAATACTCCATATCACAAAACCAAGTTTATTATGTTTTAATTAACAGAACATTCTGAGCAAATATCAAATATCAACCTAATTCAATGTAAAAAAGTTTCAGCCAGCTACGGTATAAAGCACCTCAGAGCAGAGACAGGACTTAAGAATTCCAGTTCCTCTTAGGCTATGAAATCCACTGTCAAAGAATCAGAGAGAAATCACTACTGGGCAGATTCTTCATTCTGCCCAGTTGGACAGGACACCTATTTCAATTCATTTAAAAACTACCCATAAGCTCTGCCAACTGTCTCCATCACTGTAAGCACCACTAAGGAATTTTACTGTATGCTAATGCTCAGGTTTCTTGGAAATAAATCCTACTGGTACTTGGTGTGGCTGTGGAGGGGAGACAGAGGGCTGGAGAGATGGCTCAGTGGTTATGTTCAATTCACAGCACTCATGTACTTACACCCACCATGAACTCCCAGCTCTAGGGGAAAAGACACTTTCTGACCTGTGGGCATCCACACTCGTACTCACACAGACACATTTACACATAACTAGAGAAAAACCAAAAATAAAGTTAGATAAGACTTTGTTCTACAATATACCAGCATAGACCTCTGTGCTCATCTCACCACTCCTGTACTAGCACATTTTTAAATGTTGCCAACAACAGTTAATAGACAAAAAATAAATGAAAAATAGGCAGAAGAAATGAGACTTTTTACAAACCACTGCAAGACACAGAACTCACAATAAGTCCGGCATAATCTGTTGTTTCAGTAAGAGTGTCGTGCAGCCACACGAAGTCTTCATGTTGCCTTGTAACAGAAAACTCTGGGCTCTGAAATGTGGGCAGTGTGGTCTGTAAAGAGAGGGAGGAAGTAAGTGGTAACCCACCATCTGATTAAAAAAAAAAGGCTTTAGATCTCCTAGGCTGCACTATGGGAGTATCACGATCAGTATCACAAACCTAGGTAGCTCAAGTCTCATTCATCTCTAGGAAATTCTTTTCACAAGCCCTTTTGAAGCTCGCTGTGTGTGAAACAGCAAAGATTAGTAAAAGTTCTAAGAAGTTAATAATTTCCACAATGAACCCTCCCCTAGTCATAAAAACAAAACAGCAAGCATATTAATGTTAAATGTCTTCACTACAGTTTACTATGGCTCTGGAAATTGTCCTTGGCTTCCTTTTCCAATGATTTACCTCATATGCAAATGAAAACCAAAAGGGAGAGTCAAAGCTGTGGAAGCATCTGTGCCTACACATTTGCTTATTAAGGGCTCCACCCTAGCAGAAAGGAAGCAACAGTACAACACTGAGCCCTCAACAGGCAAGACAGAAGCTCATGTTTTCAGGAGTTTGCCACACTGCCCCTAAAAGCAACCATTTCAATCAACTCATGAACTCTCTTTGCACTCTTCTGAAAACTCAACCCAGTACTAGCAGTTACTGCTAAGGTTATTCTGTCACTTACCTTGGTGTGTACTGTAAATTTGACCTTATCTCTCTCACTGAGTGCATCAGGTATGTCGATCTGAAGCGAAGGGTCAACATTCAGGTCCACAGACACAGATCTCAGCTGAAATACATTTTAATTATTAGACTTCCTACCGGTAGAGGGAGCCAGCAAGCATTCTTTTTAATGATGTGATCTATGGTAGGCTGCCCACAGGCCAGACCATCCCAAGATCTAAAAGGTCTACACAGATCTCTGTGAGTTCAAAGCCAGCCTGGTCTACATGGTGAGACTGTCCCCACCCTCCATTACCCAGTAAAACGGTCCACACTAGCTCAGACTGGCATAGTCGGAGATGGCACTCTCAGGTGTAAGGATCCTGAGTAGAAAGGTAACTAGACCTCTACTTCAATCTGGGAACTGAACCTCCCTCCAGTACCACCATAACACAAAACAATAAACATAACACAAACCCTAATGAAACAAAGCAAACTCTTTCAAGAAATAGATTCACTAGATCCAGCTGTTTTTCTTCTTTGCACAGAAGCGAGTTTGGCAGGCCCCACTCGCAAGATCAGCTGGGCAACACAAACTGGACTTGATGCAGGAAGAGAAAAAAATCTCAAAGTTGGGTACAGGAAGAGATGGGAGGGTGGTTATAGAAGGATCTGGTATGTATGAATATGTTCAAAATATACTGTATGAAATATAGTTTTAGAAAGCATTTTCAAAAACCAGGTGTTTAGAAATGTATTTAACTACCCAGCGGTGGTGGCCCATGCCTTTAATCCCAGCACTAAGGAGCCAGAGGCAGGTACATCTGTTGAGTTCAAGGCCAGTCTGCTCTACAGAGTGAGTTCCAGGACAGCCAGGGCTACAGAGAAACCTTGTCTTGGAAACAACAACAACAACAACAACAACAACAACAACAACAACAACAAAAACTTTATACAAATGCTACCATATCATCATACCCAAACAGTCCTGACATCTTAGCATAAGCACTTTTGTTTTCTCAACTACTCTGTTCAGTTTCTTACATGCCCATTTGAGATCCCTGTAGACAGTCTTTAGCTAAGCAACATGCATATTTATGACATAATATAGAATAAGCGTACCTACGGAACATGAGTTTTATTCTATAATCAGAGTATGTCAAGAGGTTAGACATATTTAAAAGCCTGAAGGCCAAGGGACTTTTTAATCACAATTTTGCTTAGTTCTGACATTTCTGATAAGCAACCTTCCTTCTGAAAGTTAGTTACTATTAAGTAGACACAGCCTCCAAAAATCATCAACATATAAACTTCAAAGGCAAACTGTCATTCCATCTTTCATGACTGTTATGGTCAGGTGGGATCTTAGGCCTTAGAAATGGCAGCACTAGTAGGTATACAAGGGCAGCCAATCTCTGGGACATTTTCTAGAACTCAGCAACAATGTCCATACTTCTGAGTAATTTCCTTATTCTCTCCCTTTTTTTTGAGACATGGTTTCATGTGGGGCCCTGGTTGGCCTGGCCTTGAACTCAGAGATCTGCCTGCCTCTGCTTCCCAAATGCTGGGATTAAAGGCATGAGCTGCCACCACACCAGGCTCATTTCCTTATTCTTTAAAAAAAAAAAAAGTCAGAAACCTCGGTTACTAAAGAGTTAACATGCTTTTCAGTGGTTGTCAACTTAGTTTCTTATGCTGCATGACCCAAAGAATAAAATTATTGTAGCTACTTCATAACTGTAATTTTGCTTCTGTTATGAATTGTAATGTAAAAATCTGGTATGCAACCCCCAAAGGCTGAGAACCGCTGTAAATGTTGACAAATCCTTAACCTTTGCTCATGAGTCTAGCAAACTCAGAAGCCTAAAAAACTCATTGGACTACCTTTGACACTATGGTAGAAGGACCCAGGGGGGTAAGTGATCAAGTAAATAGGGTTTAAGTACTATAGGCAAAGTGACAATGGAGTCCACCACGGAGTAACTATCATCTGGTTCTATCTTCTTACACTGACATCACAAAGGGGTATATAGCTCCTACCACTTACATCCACACACATCAGTAAAAAGTTGTGCAATGCTCAGAACTAAGTCAGCACTTGTATCCTCATTCCAGAACCACCAAGCAGATTAAAACATTAGCATTCCTGTTTATGCTTAGCTAGCAAAACCAACACCCAGTAGTCCAAAACCAGACAGCATTTGCTAAATAAACCATGCCCAAGGGTAGAAGGGTGGCAACCTTCTTGTCACCTACTTCATCAATCTTTGAAAACTATAATGCAGTTAATTATACCACACCCCTCCACTTCCTTCCTTCAAACATTCCCATATACTCCTCATTCTTCAAATCCATGGTCTCCTCTTTCAATGGTTACTTACAAACACATACATGCTCCTAAATACACAGGTACACCTCACTCAGTCTATGTTACATGTGTGTTTTCCTAGGAGACACAATCCCACAGTAAACTTCCTGTTGCTTAGGCTCTTAGAATCTTCCTGTCCCCTCCTCTTCTGCAATGATCCCTGAGCCTTACAGATACAGCAGTTGGGACTGGCCTCCATAACTACATTTTGATTGGTTGTGATTGTTCTATAATGGTCTGTCTATTGTAAAGATTAGTTCCTTAATGAGGGATGAGAGCTACACATACCTGTAGTTACAAGGAGAAATGTTTAGAATGTAGTTAGGAATTACGCTGGTTTAGTTAACTGTCTGTGCTAGGTTCTCCGCCAAACTCATGACTTCATTAGGCTTGGTCTCCAATATCAGGTATTAGGATCCCTAGAGGGGATCCTAAGTTTAACTAGAGCTGTTGGTGAGAAAGGCACCAATATACTGCACTCTTAGGGTTATAGTGCCGTGCTGGTCATAATTGTTTGTAGTTCACAGACACCAGTTAGGTAGGAATGTTGACTGCTTCCCTCCTTGAAACTTGCACAGCACCTCCTGGTACCAGGAAAGCTAGTCCTCAAAGAAGTCTTTCCTATCAGGTCAGTTTTCCAGCTCACAGGGCCTCGGTCTGAAGTGTATGGTGTCTTCAGCAATAGTATGGACTTTCCACCCCTGGAAGAACCAAGGGCAATACCAATAGCCTATATTTTGGGGAGTCTCTTAGACTGTCACTGACTCTTGGGGGTACTGTCAGCCTAGACCCCGTGAATCTTCTAAAGAAAAATTAATTTTAGTGTGTGTGTGTCTGTTCCCTTGTTGCTGAGGCCGCATGAGATCCCCTGGAGCTAGTGTCACAGGCATGAGCTGCTGACATGTGTACTGGGAGCTTAACTGCTAGACTCTAAAAGCAAGCCCCATTCAAGGCTGAGATAGTCCCTCCCTTTCCCTGAATCTTGAAGCATGAAGGTACTGGTTATTCACAGTATTGGCCAATTATGGGCCTAATTTGGGGCAAATGCCTTGGGGATAGAAGGGAAAATTCATTTACATCAGAAGAGAGAAGATAACCATGTGGTAAGCATACTTCAGAACCAAACCCAACCTTGGGCAACCCAGATTTTTAATCAGTTACCTCTTGCTGAGACCCCTTAAGCTATTTGTAAATCAAATCTAAAACAATGCCCACCCTCACATAAACTTTGTACTTCCCTATATTTACCCACTTCACAGAGGTCAAGAATCACTGTTAATTATTGCTGAAGGCCTGGTGCTCGATATGTAGACCAGGCTGGCCTTGAACTCAAGATCTGCCTGCCTCTGCTGGGATTCAAGATTAAAGTATTGCTTATTGGTCAAGCAGCTTTAAAACTGTTTCAAGTACAGGTCACCAACGGTAACTGCTCAGGTTGTCACAACACTTGCACGTTCTCCTTTAGACCAGTGTCCCTCACTCAGAATGCTTTGTTAATCTAGCCCCATTTAGTACAGTGTTAAGTCATACAGAGCCAAGCAGTGCATGTGGATGTGTTAAGAGGCCAGCCTGGTCTGAGCAAGTTCCAGGACATCTGGGGCTACACAAAGTAATCCTGGGGTGAGGGTGGGGGAGCCATATACAGTGTCATTTCCTATTATTTCCATTTTATTTTATCATTAAAAAGAAATTTATTACAAAAAACTACTTGTTTATATTTAAATTATTTTTCTATTTCCCATTTCTAATGCAGAAAAATATACATACCACAGGAAGAACAGTCCTAAATTCAAATGTTGATATTAAGTGAATCAAGTTATCAGTCCTACTGTTTACTCCTACCCTGAAGCTAACTAACTTTATGTAATTCATCTGTCTGTATGTATTCTATCAATACTGTGGTCCTAGCGCACAAAAAGCAACTGAAGTATCCACAAGCACTATACCAACTCTCCCTTTAAACGGCTCAGCCAGCCAGGCCACTCTCCTCTCACCTCCACAAGTGGGAGATGCATACTCACGCAATTAATGTAATAACTTATAAATATGAACTAGAAGGGCTGCAGGAAGTGATCAGATTTGCACCACTCATCTTAGTGAGATGGAACCCAGAGAGACCCATCCCTGCTGACACTAGCCACTCTTACCAGTGTAGTCTACCATCACACAAGCAATCCACAGTAGAACACTGCAGACAGCAGGGCATTTGGAGGCTACTCAGCCCTAAGTCCCCAGAACAGGAACTAAGGCTGGGAAGAAGGTCAGTGCAGCGTACTCAGCGAATGGATAAACAGAATCATCATTTCACAAGGCTGCAAGCCCAGTTCTAGTCAGAATATGCCAAATTGCTGCCTTAGGTAATTCCCGTCAAGAGATCTTAGCTATTTGGACTATTTTCAAATAATCACAAAAGATTCCATTTTCCTCTTTTAGAAGAAGAATCTTCAATGGCTTACTGGAAATAGGTGCCAGGGCCAGCACGAAGGCACTTGTGGCCAAGCCTGATCATCCAAGCTTGATGCCCAGGACCCACACGGGGGGGGGGGGGGGGGGGGGGGGGGACAAACTCCCACAAGTGTCCTCTGACTTGTGTCCACAAACATAAAAAATAAAAAGGGGGAGGGAGGGTACATGTTGGCAATGAAGGCACTTTTGGAAAGTTAGTGCATACAGAAAATTTTCCCAATTTAGGTATTACTTAAGTAAGCTTACCACAAGATGTCTGCCCTGTAGTTCCCTCCCGATTACAAAGAATGAAACTGTTTCCTCAAAAAAAAAAAAAAAAAAAAAAAAAAAAAAAAAAAAGCTATCCCAGCACTCCGGAAACAGAAACAAACTCGAGTTTGAGGCCAGCTTGGTCTACAGTTCCAGGACAGCCAGGGCACAGAGAAACCCTCTCTCAAAAAATAACAAAATTACAAGATTGTAACCACACTACATTTTTGAACTCTTGATAATTGAAGACATTCAGGTTTCTACCTACAAAACTGTTCTCACTTAACTGCTCAACATAATGCCCAAACAGCATAATTTTAAAGTGTGTGTGCTTGCTACTATTCTACTAGGCAGTCTATGCAGACCAATATCCTGGATCCTCTAGCTTAAGCTTCCTGAGTAGTATGCTAGGGTTGCAGGTATGGTTAGCCACATTCAGCAACAGTAAGACCAATCAGCAATCCATTTCTAGGTGAAGTGGAATTCTGGCCCACAATGTTTTGTGAGGGCTGTAGCAAAAGAACCTCAGGTTCCCCAAATACAAACCTAGCATACACATCACTCACAAATAGAGTGAACACAGCTGTACTGTTGACATGCTAAATTAAATGCAGAGAACTTGTTAAAGTTCCTCATAATATCTGGAAAAGGTCTCCAATGCTCAACAATCCAAGTTTAATGTAGTATTAAACCTTCACAACCCATCAACCATACATTTAAACCCTTGCAATAAACTGGCAAACTTCACCCTTCTCATCACATCATTTTAGAAAGCTAGTTTAACCTCAGGATTGCTTCTCAACTAAGGGTAAATTTGCTCAGTGCCAAAGGACATCTGACAATGCTGACAGATAGACAGGTGACTACTGTCATCTCTAGCCATCTACTATGGAAAAGACAGGCTCCCAAAACACAATTTCACTAGTGCTTAGGTTTCATAGAAAGCCCGACTTATAAGCACTAGATCACAGTAAGTCAAACCCAGAAAAATTCTCTAAAAGCTGGCAGACTTCTTTCTGCAGCCAAAACCTGAACACCATAACCGGCTGAAGTATACACAAATGGGACACTAAGACACCATGTGCAAGTTGCTGATCCAGAACTAAGGCGTGGGCAGCTTTGAGAAGCCACACTTCCTGAGTCATATGACTACAGTGTGAAACTTGACTGCACAAAATTGATAAATTTAGACTTGCTACGGTACTGATCAAAGTTCAAGACTGTCTATAACTAACAATCACAGTTAATTGAAGTATCTATAGAGAAACAGCAGCAGCAGTTAAACTTACAAATTTGTCACTACGTACATCTAAGCAAATGTCCTTCATTAAGTACGTTAGTGCAAGTTCCAGTCAAAATTGTTATAGGCACTAAGGATTGGCTTCAGGGCATTGCTCATGTTAGACGAACAAGCTACCACTGCTACATTCCCAGCCCTCTCTAACAAGGAGAATCCCTAGTTAAAAATGGCAGCAGAATACAAAGTGCTAAAATAGGCTCAACTTTCAATCTCATTTCAGAGTTTTCCTTTTTTGGGACAGATCTCCATACAGCCCCACTATCTACCAGGCTGGTCTCCAGAGATCCTCCTGCCTCTGCCTCCCAAATGCTGGAATTAAAGGCATGGGATCCCACACCCTTTCAGAGTTTTCTTCTTCGGAGGCAATGGGTCACTATCTAGTCCAGGCTGGCCTTGAGGGAGCCTTCTGCCTTAGCAAAATGGAATTACAGGCCATCTAGTCAAAATTGAATACCCAGGGACAATCACAACACCCCAACACAATGCTGCTGCACTTGATTTACCCTAATTTAGACGGATCCCACCAATACACACAATGAATCTACTATGATGTCAAATACTTAATGACTTTCTGTAACTGGAAGCCTGACAAGAAAGGTGTGCCAGGTGGTGGTGGTGCACACCTTTAATCCCAGCACTCAGGTGACAGAGGCAGGTGGACTTCTGAGTTCGAGGACACCTTGGTCCACAGAGCGAGTTCCAGGACAGGCTCCAAAGCTACAGAGAAACCTTGTCTCCAAAAACAAAAAAGCTAAGTAATTAGAGTACTTAAAATTGTAAAATATATTAGTTGACAAAATTTGCCCAACTTGGACTCCAGTTCCATCTTGACACTTGCCAAATTTCCTTCAGATAACTCCTGCCATCTAGACCAGATCTGCCACTGCCTAGTACGGTTCAGGCGACAAAAATGAAACCACGTGCTAAAAGCAGTAATTTATCTCAGTATTTCTCTAACTCAAAACGAGAAGGAAGCAAAAGCTGTGTAATTTCCTCCACTGTAGGTATGTGCTTGGCTTGCACTCACTAAACCCTTAATCTCCAGTTTTGCTGGATCAGGGTGATGGTGAACGCACTTTTAAAATCTATTAGCAATTAATATACGTCATTTTACATAGCTGATTCTGCTCCAAGCTACAAGGAAACAGGTATCAGAAAACGAGAAAAAACAGCCATCAAAATCCCACCCAGCACCTGTTATAATAAATGATAGGAGAAAGAAAAGTTGCTAATTCTTCTAATGTAAAAGAAATAAAACATCACCTACCAAGCTCTATCTCAATACAGTACCCTTGTTCCAACAATACCGTTGTTGGGTCAATCCAACTGGTGCTCCAGACTGGCATTTACTTACTAGATGAAAGTTTGTCCATTCAAAGATACGTAAGAACTCCTAATATTTTTCTAGGATTCCTTTTAAGCTCATTTGTTGGGAAAACTATACTGACGATTCTGCACACAAAATCTTGACCCATAACCTATTTGCGCAATGAAAAATTCAAATTTAAAGAACCAATAAAAGTGGGATCTTTAACTGTCTATATAGTAATCTCCGTTTATGGCATCAGACCTCAGGCTATTTGCAGCCCGGGGCTTACATCAACACACAGGATTTACTAAAAATTACAACTCCCACAAGGACACAAATAGCTTTTTTAAGTTGCAAGAAAGATGCTACAGATTCTTGATGGAATTTTCCCACTTGCTTAAAGGAAAAGGCCCCGTTTTCTTAAAAGGGGGTAGGAATCGCCAGCGAACCTCCGATTCACTTTCCAATGACCAAGGAGTTAAGTTTTAGGAGCCTTTAAACGCGCTCCTAAGGTCTTCGGGCACCAGCCGCACTCGAATGACTGGCAGAGGCTCAACACCAAGAGCAGAAGAATCAGGGTCCTGTCCGTCTGGTTCTCCTTGGTCAGAGAATGAGGGTGCACTGAGACCCCACAGGGAAGCACTTATAAAGGGGCCGTTGGGAATGGGTGGAGGGGAGCTCCGGGTCTCGCAAGTGCTTGAAATCTTGCAGATTTCGCTTGCGAGGACCGCCCGAACCCGGGAGAAGGAACAGCCGGCCCCGGGAGGCCGGAGGGACCTCCGACTTTCGGTAGCGAAGCAGGGAGGATCTCACCTTGCTGCGGTCCTCATCCTGCTGCTCCAGCAACTCGGGAACCGCGGCCATGGCGACGCGGGCCTCGAGCAAGGGCTGTCTGGCTGTGCGAGGAAAGAAGAGGCTGGGCCGCCGCCGGGGCGCCTTTCAGGGGCGGCCGCGGCCCCGCCTCCGCCGGCCTCCCTGCCGGACGGCGGCTGGAGGCCGCCGGACTCCGCCACCATCCCAGCAGCCCCGGGCGCAGGCCAGCGGCACGCCACGTGCTTCCCCCAGAGCAGGCCTCCCCCGTCCCCGCTGCCGTCCATCTTGGAGCCGGGCAAAGAAGCAACGCGGGGCCTACCCTCGCTCCGCGCCACGCGGACACCAGCACCGCAAGGCCGGGACGGGGACGCGAGATCCGAGCCCCTCTCCCGGGGAAGGCGCGCCTCGAGAAAGGGCGCGAGCCACCGCCGGGGGGATTTATGGCCCGGCCAGAGTCCAAGATGGCGGCGGGCGGTGACGTGCGCAAGATCCCGCGAGAGCGGAGGCGCGAGGCCTGGAGGCGCCCAGGCCTCCGCTTCGGGGGAGGAGGAGCGCGTGAGGCGCGAGCGGCGCGGGGCATGCTGGGGACGCCTCTCTCTCGGGAAAAGCGCGGGACGCACAAAAGTACGGGTCCCGGGAGGTTGGTCGCGCCCCGGGCTCCCAGACGCGGTGGTGGCTCAGGTACCGACGGGGCCCTGCAGGAGGCCGAGCGTCCATGTAAATAGTCGCTTCCCTGAGCACCGGGGGCCACAGTTCCCCGCCTCCCACCCCCCTGCGCCACGTGACCTGCAGGGGTTCCCGTCCCAAGTCCGGTACCACGGGGTCATAGTAGCCCCCACTTTAAAGGGTGTGGGG
This sequence comes from Peromyscus maniculatus bairdii, assembly GCF_049852395.1. NCBI lineage: Eukaryota > Metazoa > Chordata > Mammalia > Rodentia > Cricetidae > Peromyscus > Peromyscus maniculatus. Next base: position 122,376,910 of record NC_134855.1, read on the forward strand.
AATTAACGAGAAATGCCCATGCAGAGGGGTTAATAAAGAGTTTGGCCCCGGCGGTGGTGGCGCGCGCCTTTAATCCCAGCTCGCGTGGAGGCAGAGGCAGGCGGATCTCGGTGAGTTCGAGGCCAGCCTGGGCTACCAAGTGAGTTCCAGGACTACACAGAGAAACCCTGTCTCGAAAAACAAAACAACAACAAAGTTTTGTATATAGGTGCCGGTGTTTAAGTGTAGAGTAAGATTTGTGAATTTGGTTTTGGGGTGTGTGTGTGTGTGTGTGTGTGTGTGGTGGGCGGGGGTGGGGTGGGGTGGGGTTGGTTTTGTTTTTTGAGACAAAGCTAAGCTAACCTGAAACTCACAGTCATCCTTTCTCCACCTCACAGGTACTAAGTTTCCTGGCCAGTGCCACCAGGCCTGGTCACATGACTTCAGATTAAAGGTTTAGGGTGTCTTGTCCCCAACGGCCAGCACAGTGACATTTAGCGAATGCTGGTTCTTGTAATTTTGGTGAATCTTTCTTGGAAACGATTTTTCTCCAAATGTCAGAAGTTTAGTGTGTGCACTTTTGATGTTTGTTCTTGTGTGATTCTTCACTTTGATGGTTTGGATATATAAGACAGCTCGAATCTAACACCACTTTCTTTTTCTTTTTTAGATAAGAATACAGCATGCTTTTAAACGTTACAGACTAGAGAAAGTGAGGGGGGGAAGTCTAAACATGAAGCCATTTCTGACCACGTGCAGGTTACTTAGAAGTTTAAACGGAGTTTCCGTAAAACCAAGCCCTCTTGTGAGTCTCTCCACTTCCTCTTGTTTGTGTGGCCAGAAGAAAAAGAACTCTTATGAAGCAGTAGACCAGGCCAAGTACTCTCGTTTAGTACGGTCCGTCTTGTCCAGAGCCCCGGTCCAGACCCCGGAGTCATTGTTCGAGGAAGACGATGTACTCTATGGTCCTGTCAGTAAGCGTAAGGCTCCAGGGCAAGAGCAGCAGGCAAGAGTTCCACAGAACTGGTTTCCTATCTTCAATGAAGAGAGAAATGTGAAGCCACACACAAGTGTTTCTTCAGGTCCTTTGAAGATCCCTTTGCAAAGAGATGCGCTACCCAGCGTGACACGCATCCTTCAGCAGACCATGACACCAGAACAGAGTTTCTTTTTGGAGAGGTGGAAACAACGGATGGTTCTGGAGCTGGGAGAAGATGGATTTGCAGAATATACTTCAAGTAATTCTTTTATTTCTGGTTATGTGTGGTCACTGGTTTCTAGAATATAGAGCATTCCTGTCCAAAAAAATATGAAGCTTAAAAAACAACTTAACTGAAGGACTACTTTGAAATAGCATTAAATAGCATTTCATGTCTGAAAGGAAGAGTATCAGCTCAGGACTCCTAAGGCCAAGTTCTCAGCGCAGAGGAGATTCATTTGCCCCAGAGGGACAGAGGACAGAGAATAAGAGACAAACACAGGAGGAAGGGAAGGGGCAGGAATGTTTGTCCAGGAAGGACAAAGGACTGCCTCTGGATAGAGAGCAGACAGACGTGGCACATAAGAAAATGGCAGTTTATAAAGGTACGGGGCAAACCCTGCGTTTAATTTTAATTGGGCACGTTAATTAGGGAAGCCAAAGGGGGCTTTTGATTGCTAGACCTCCCATACTTTGATAGCTGGACCTTGGTGGCTAGCTTTAGGGATGTAATCTAATGGGAGAGAAGAGCAAGGCCTGCCAGAACCATGCCCACCATGTCTACTAAATCACTTAATCCCTCTTAGCTGCTATTAACTGCATTTACAGAAAAGAAAAAAAAATGGAAATATAGAGGTCAAGTTACTTGACAAACTTACATAAAAATGCATTTGATTTGTAAACAAACTATCATTTTTTTCCATCTCTTGACAAAAGTCTACTTTTTTAATAATTTTTTTTTCTCAGAATCTAATTCTTACCCATTGTTCTACTTAAAGACTGGCTACAATCCAGAACACATGATCCCCACTTACATTGGACTGATCAAATGTTCTTGACTTGAAATTGGTTAAATAAACTTAAGCCTTCGGCTTTCTTTCTTTCTTTTTTTTTTTTTTAAACTTTGTGTTGGTCACAACGGTTTTGTTTTGTTTTGTTTTAAAGATTTTATTTTTTTTATTATTATGTATACAGCATGTATGCCTGCAGGCCAGAAGAGGGCAGCAGATCTCATTACAGATGGTTGTGAGCCACCATGTGATTGCTGGGAATTGAACTCAGGACCTCTGGAAGAGCAGTCAGTGCTCTTAACCTCTGAGCCATCTCTCCAGCCCGCCTTCAGCTTTCTTATTTTTAAATTTTTTACTAGTTCTTAGAGATGTTTGTGCAATGTGTTTTGGTCATATTAAGCAGCCTTGGACTCTTCACTTATTAGACAAGTGAGGGTGGCTTCCTTAAAGCAGGTTCTTTTAAGCCAGACATAGTGGCACATACCTTTAATCCCAGCATAGGGTGGTAGAGGCAGGCAGATAGACCTCTGTGAATCAGCCTGGTCTACAGAGTAAGTTCCAAAGCAGAGTAGTGAGACCCTGTCTGGAAACAAAGAAAGCAGATTCTTTTAAAAATTGAATTTTGAGTCAGACATGATGGTGCACGCCTATAGTCTGTTTCCTCGGGAGACTGAAGTAAAATCACATGTTCAGGCCAGTCTGGACTACATAAGGAGACACTGCTGGTGGTGGAGCTGGGAGTTGGGAGCAAACCATTGACAGGAGAATGAGCTGGTCTCATAAGGATTATATAAATGTCTTTGGTTAAAACTGGGGCTTACATAAACATTCCTTAGCCTTTGTTTCCCCAAGAATATTATATGTACCCTAGTGACATGAGCACTTTTAAGATTATTGTCTTTATTTTTAGGTCTTTAGGGAAAAAATACCAAAATAGTGTAAGCATATAATTATATAGGTGGTACCTGGATATGACAAAAGTGACTAAGGTGGGGCTGGGGGGATGGTTCAGTGGTTAGAGCACTGGCTGCTCTTACAGAGGACCCAGGTTCAATTCCCAGCACCCACATGGCAGCTGACAACTGTCTGTAACTCCAGTTCCAGAGTATCCAACACCCTCATACGGACATAAATGCAGGCAAAAACACAGTGCACATGAAATAAATATTTTTTAAAGTGACTAAGGCTTTCCTTTATAACATTCTTCAGCTGTGAGGGGCAAGGATTATATGCCAGGAGTACCTTCTTTTTTTTGTTTTTTTGTTTTGTTTTGTTTTGTTTTTTTTGTTTTTCGAGACAGGGTTCCTCTGTGTAGCTTTGCGCCTTTCCTGGAACTCACTTGGTAGCCCAGGCTGGCCTCGAACTCACAGAGATTCGCCTGGCTCTGCCCCCGAGTGCTGGGATTAAAGGCGTGCGCCACCACCGCCCAGCCAGGTGTACCTTCTTCATGGTTAATGATAACCACTAAACTCTTCTCTGCTTTCTAAACAAGCAAAATGGAAACCTTGTAACAACATTCTAAGTTTTTTATTTGTGCCACTAGAATTTAGAGTTGATAATTTCCTCATGATAAATTGTTTTGGTTTTCCTTACACTAAGAATGGCTTAGTTGTCAGGACTCCTAAAACTATTAGTAAGAAATGTAAAGGCAGCATTAGCAAATGGCTTCACAGGTGAGAAGGCACTTGCTGCCAAGCCCGAGGACCAGCGCTGCATCCCCAGAATTCTCACTGTAGAGAGAACCATTTCCAGCAGGAGGTTATCCTCCGAGCTCCACACAGGAGTGCACACACACACACACACACACACACACACACACACTCTCTCTCTCTCTCTCTCTCTCTCTAAATTAATTAGTTAATGTTTTTAGGAAATGAAAGACAAACTGCTGGGTCGTATAGATAGGCCTTGACAGAGTAAAGGAACACACTGGTGACCTGCTTGGTGAGGGAGAAGGCTTCTATTTGGAACTGGCTGAACTCACTCTCCAGTTGGACAATTTCCTAGTCAGCGGTAGACTAAGGCTCTGCTGTGTTTCTCTGTTAACTTAATACGGACTTTAAGCACTGAGCAAATTCACTTCAAGTAAGGGGGTACTCATGTGGGTTCATGCAGTGGTTGGAGAAAGGAAGTTGACCTTAATCTTGGGATCCTCCTCCCAACTGCGGGGATCACAGGCACACACCATGCCCAGCTAACCTATTTTTTTAAAATGTTGTTAAATTTTATAAGTTGAGTCTTGTTAATGTTTTCTGAGCCTAAAATTCATGGGATCCTCAGATCTAGATGTTCATGGTTACATATATGTGAAGAATCTAGCCAGGATAGGTCTGTAGCTGGGAATGACCTATTTGCATGGCAATGGATGAAGTAATTTTGTATTGTTTGATAGTGCTGATGGTTAAACTCATGGCCTTGTGCTCTGCTACTTAACTGGTTGTCTTCTGATTCATTAAGTAGTGTGTAGGCTAACACTGCATCTTTTTAAATTTTAATTCCATCAGGGTTAAATTTCTTGTAGGCCTTTCACATGCAGATAATTTCACCAGGGCCAAGGATATGTGGAGTTAGAATAGTTTACCTCCTAAACTGAATTCCATTTAACTTTCTGGTAAATTCCCAGAAGCAATTTTAATTTTTGCTTTTGTAGAACTAGCCTTTCAAAGTCTGTAAACTTGACAAAAATAGTATGGTTTACTATGACCCCGTTTGAATGAGATTGTTTCCTCTTTCTGTGGGTCTGTCTGCAAGCTTGTGCCTCTGTGTGTATCTAAATAATACTCCCTGAACTTACTTAGCTCCTTGCTCTGCTAGGAAGAGTCTTGTGCCAGGGTCCTCTTGCTTTGGGTAAACAGGACAGCCTAGGCTAGTGGAGGAGCACATTTCATTCTCTTGCTGAGTTGTATGCAAATTCAGTAGTGCCTGAAAGCACCAAGCCACTACCCAGCCTGACGGTGCACCCTCTTTTTCCTCCTCCTTTACCAACGATCAAGTGACAACATAGCATTCCTTGTGTTTATTAAATGTTTGTGTTTCCTTTTTTTTAACTTAAAAGAATGTAAAGAAGGCTAGGGAGATGGCTTAGCTGTGCCTGCTAGGCAAACATTGTAACTGTAGCCTTAATCAGGGCTCCATAAAGGTCTACTGAGTGAAAGCTATTTCCTTCTGCTCAAGAGTATGAAATCTCCCTCCGGCCTGGGTGGAAACCTAGTATTACAACCTACACAAAACAGAAGAATTTATTCAGCTGGACTGGTCAGTCAGCTTGACTAAGGGACCACTCCCCGGGAAGGTATAGTCACCCAATACTATGCTAAGAAATGGAAGGAATAATTATCCCCTTAATGAAATAATGTATTTTTTCTTCCCAGAAGCCCATGGTCTCCATGCAGTCTCCACTGAGCTGCTATGAGGCTCTGTGAGATCTGCCACCTTCATGAATTCTGACTCAAAATTTTAGATTTTCCCCTTGTGTGTGTGTGTGTGTGTGTGTGTGTGTGTGTGTGTGTGTGTGTATGTGTGTGTGTGTGTGTGTTGTGTGTTGGACACTGACCAGAGACTATGTATGCTTTTTTTCTGGTACTTTTGGCTATTTCACTCTTTCCACATGGCTGCTTGCCAAACCTCCCTGGCTATCTCAGAAAGGAATGGCTGTCCCTCTTCCTCTTCCTCTCCCTCCCTCCTCTGGGCAGTAGCCAAGATTTACAGCTTGGGTACTGGAGAGATGCTTAGTGTTTTAGAGGACTTGCTCTTCCAGGGGACCCAGGTTGGATTCTCAACACCCATGTGATGGCTCACAACCACCTGTAACTCCAATCCCAGGAGTTCCAGTGCCCTTTTCTGGCCTCCATGGGCAACAGGCACACATATGTGGTACACAGATATTAAGGCAAAACATTCTTACACATTAAAAAAGGGAAGAAAGAAATTTACAGCTTGCCTGCCCTGTGGTTTTTCTTTTAAACTCTTTCAAAAAAAAAAATTTTAAAGGTAAAGATAAGCCAGACATAGTAGCACATTCCTTTAATTCCAGCACTTTCTCTGTGAGTTCAAGGCTAGCCTGGTCTACAGAGTGAGTTCCAGGACAGCCAGAGCTATATAGTGAGACCCTGTCTTGAGGAGGGGAGGGAGGAGGGAGAGTGCATTCTTGGATTTCACAGGAAACTGAATTTTGCCGGTCATAGTTATATATACCAATGCATGATGCTTAAGTAAGGATCGCACGTTGAAGGCTAGCCTATAGTACAAACAAGACCCTGCCTACAAAAACCAAAGACGATGAATTTTGTGTCTAAGGGGTTGCCATTTAAAGATAACTTGTGTATAATATATATATTTATTATATGTATATATTTTAATCTTGCTTTGGTTTGGTTTTGGTTGGTTCAGTTTCTATTTTTCCTTGACTTTCTTTTTAGATATCTTTTTACAAGGCAAACAGTTCCATGAAGCCTTGGAAAGCATACTTTCACCCCAGGAGAACCTAAAAGGGAGAGAAGAGCACCTCCAGTGTGGCTATATCAAAAGTGTCCAGCATATTTTGAACGAAATCAGTGGTGTGCAAGCTCTGGAGAGTGCTGTCAAGCACGAGGCCTTGAAGTATGCAGGGCTGCTGGACTGTGTGGCTGAGTACCAGTAAGTACAAGAGTGTCTCCTTCAGTGGGCAGTGTAGTGATGTCCACTGGAAGATGTGCCTGAGGAATTGTGGCCTCCACCTTTTTAAAGTAAAAAAGAAGTGAGAACAGGGCAGGAGCTGGGAGGGATGCAGCAGGGAAAGCCGCATGCTCTGTGCCGTGTGAAAATCAAAGTGGTGAGGGAAAGGTGTGTTTTCAGTAGCCCCAGCCTGGCCTATCTTCCCGCCTGTCCCCTCTCCCTTCTCCTCAAGAAAGATGCCAGCTGCAAGACCCGATTGGTTCCTGCATGCTCTTTTCTGGCTTCCCTTTTAATCAGTGTTGTTTTCTTTTGGTTTCCTACCCCTCCCCACCTTTTTTTCCTGTTTTCCCGAAGATTGGACAGTGATCTGTGGCCCTGAACATGTACTCTTCCTGGCTCCCAGGCAGTGGCTGATATGATAAGGATTCTGAACCGGCTACAGTTTCTAAGTTGCTGCTGTTACTGATTTCCCCCAGTCATTCCAGATTCCAAGGGTGGCTATCTTCTACAGATACCCCATTCCAAATAAAGCATGTGAGCAATAACAGGATGTGGGGGAAAGAGTGTAGAATCTGTGTGTGTGGCATTTGAACCTCTGATTACATAGTTTTTTGAGGCAAGGTTCTCATTATATAACTCTTGCTTGTCCTGGAACTCACTATTTAGAACAAGATGGCCTCGAACTCACAGAGATCCACCTGCTTCTGCCTCCTGAGTGCTAGGATTAAAGGTGTGCACCATTACCCCCAGCTTCAGGGGATTTTTAAATTACATTTTATTTACTTATTTTTATTTATTTGTTTATTTAATTTGTCGTGTGTGTGTGTGCGTGTGTGTGTGTGTGTGTGTGTGTGTGTGTGTGTGTGTGTGTGTGTGTATACACATGTGCACTCCCACACCATGGTGTGCATGTGGAGATCTGAGAACAACCTTGGGAGTTTGCTCTCCTACCATGCTCTCCCAGGCATTGAACTTGGGTTGTCAGACTTGGCAGCAAGGCGCCGTTTTCAATTTGAATTGTTACTTACAAAGACTTCCTCTGGATTCTCCTTAGAGGCAAGCTGTGTGTGATCGATTGGAAGACATCAGAAAAACCAAAACCTTTTATTCGAAATACGTACGACAATCCACTACAAGTTGTGGCATATATGGGTGCTGTAAACCACGATTCCCACTACAGTTTTCAGGTCAGAACCTTGAGCTCCTGCTTGGTGAGCTTTGTGTGTGTGTGTTTGGGGGTCTACTCCACTCACCTGTAGAGCACTCCTTCCCTTCCTCGACTGTTCGCCACCCCCATTCTTCAGTGTCTTATCTGCCATCTTTGTGTTCTCTGTGTCCTGGTGAAATCTTTAACTAGCCCATATTAGAAACTGATGTGGAGATACTATTGCTTAGCACTGGATAGTTTGCCCTGGAACAAGAGGAAATACTGAAGCTGTGCTGTGTTTCTTTCTAGGTTCAGTGTGGCTTAATTGTGGTAGCCTATAAAGACGGGTCCCCTGCCCACCCTCACTTCATGGATGAAGAGCTCTGTTCCAAGTATTGGGCCAAGTGGCTTCTTCGACTAGAAGAATATGCAGAAAAACAAAAGAATCAGAGTATTCCAGAGCCAGACTAGAGGCCAGGATATTACTTGGGAACATTCAGTGAATCTGAGAGTTATGTTAACACAAACTGAAGATGTAATTTGTTGGGATGTATTGCTACTGAGAAGCCAGAAAGTCCAGAAGTCAGCACTGGACCAGCTGTCGTACCTCTGACTGCTACCTACCTGAGAAGAGGGCACACAGGATTGGCAGTCACCTTGGTGACTCCTGGACTCTCTTGCAAATCTTTTTGTGTCCCTGGCAGAATGCCTAGTCTTTGAATTGAGATCAGAAGGCAGTGAAGCTTCATGTGCCAAGCATGCCCCTGGGGTTCTCAGGGTGAGGAGGGGTCACGCACTGCCAGGTGTGTGGACGGAGAGCACATCGGCCATCACCACTGTAAGGTGCTTTATACAGTAGGACTCCTATATCATGAGGGGAAAGCGGCTTCTTAGCATTGAATTCATTCACATGTGATTGGCCCAGAGTAAACCTGGCTGCCTAGAAAGCTGGAACACTCAGCACATCATTGGCCAGATCCTTTTCCATACACATAAGCCCCAGCAGTGGTCACCATTGTTAGGGTTTTAGTACCCTGTTTCTGATGTCAGTCAGCAGGCCATGTACTAGAAAAAAAAATACTGTTGTGGATTTTCCAACTAAGAGCAACAATGATAATCCACTTTTTTTCCCCTGTGTTTGTTAGGTAATCATTGGTTGTCTTTGAATTTGGGAAAGTTAAATAAATGCCATTATTTCCCTGTTAGAGGGTTTTCTGTTTTATAAAGTAAACCTCGTAGAGTTTAAGTTACACTACTAATTTAAAATTAAGGTTCTGTAATCACATTTACTTTTCATTAGTCATAAAAAAAATAAATAAAAGGTATTTAGCTGACTCAGCAGTTAAATGCTTCCTAGTCTCTCAGAGGACCAGAGTTTGGTTCCCAGTGCCCATGTCTGGCAGCTCACAACTGCCTGTAACTGCAGTTCCAGGGGATCTAGCACCCTCCCCTGGACTCTGAGGACACCCGTACTCATATGCATACACACACACATACACATAAATAATGAGCTTTTTGTTTTGTTTTCTGAGACAGGGTTTCTTTGTGTACCTCTGGCTGTCCTGGAATTCACTCTGTAGACCAGGCTAGTCTTGAATAATAAGCTTTTTTTAAAGAAAAAAATAATAGTAAGTAATAAAATGCTTTGTTTGTTTTTATTTAAATGTGTCTTTATGGGGTAATTTCATGGCCTGAAAATGGTTTTCACTTTGCTTTCATTTATTGACCTATGTTTTGTGGTGCTGAGGATCACATGTGCCCCACTATTGTGTCTAATCCTTGCACTTTGGTTTTAAGTCCACAACTTTGCCACCAGCCAGGTAGCCTACTGAGTTCTATGTAAATGCATAAAAGAAGGCGTCCTAAGTGAGCTCTCAACCCTAGTTACCTGACAAAGTCAGTAAGATGTAGATAGAAAAATGTGTTAGGTTTACTAGAGGAAGTGAACCAAGAAAATCTAATAAGATTTATTGGGGCTGGAGAGATGGCTCAGAGGTTAAGAGCACTGCCTGTTCTTCCAGAGGTCCGAGTTCAATTCCCAGCAACCACATGGTGGCTCACAACCATCTATAATGAGATCTGGTGCCCTCTTCTGGTGTGCAGGCATGCATGCAGATAGAACACTATACAAAAATAAATCTTAAAAAAATTTTTTTTATTAGCTTGACTTAAACTGTAGGGCTCTGTATTCCAACAGTGATCCTTGCCAGAGGGCCAGAAAGCACAGTAGCTGCTCCCTGGGGAGTTACTGGTGTTGAGTTCTATTTGAAGGCTGACTTGGAAAATGCTAATGTCGGTATAAGTACTGTGAAAGCACAGCTCCAAGGCAGAATTCCTTCCTTAAGGGCTCATAGCTTGTCCACAGTATTGATACTCATTCAACATCGGTTGAAGTCTCAATCTGATGAAAGAGATGCGGACATGTTAAAGATGTGTTAAAATTATTATTTATCTGTATGAGTATATGTCTCTGTGTGTGCCCTGTCTACAGAGGCCAGAAGGGGACAGCAGATCCTCCGGATGGACCTGACCTGGAGTGACAGGCAGCTGTGAGCTGCCAGACATGGGCACTGGGGCCCTTTAACTTCCTGCATCTCTCCAGCCCCAAATGCACATCTTTAAAAGATGGGGAGGGGTGTTGGAGAAGTGATCGATGGCTGAGAGCAGCGGCTGGCCTCTCTTCCAGAGGACCCAGGCTGGGTTCCCAGTGTCCACACGGCGCTCACAGTAGTCTAACTGCAGATCCAGGGAGTCTGATGCATGCTTCTGGCCTCCGAGGGCACCAGTACTCACATCTACATACTCACACACATGGGCATTTTCTTTTAAATTTTTAATTGGACATGGTATCACATCTACAGTCCTGCTGGCTCTGAAGGCTGAGGCAGGAAGACATCTTGAACCCAAAAGGTGAGGGCCAGCGTGGGAAAATAGTGAGACTCAAGAAGAAATAAATGATCACTGTTAAAGGCATAGAGCAATAAAGCCAAACTTGAGTGACAATATTACTCATTTTGGGATGCCTCCTTTCCCTCTAAATGATCTATATTAAAATCCAGTGGAGTGAGTTTCATATATTAAAGTTCTTATTTTATTTTGAGATGGGGTCTGGCCTCACTGCGTAGCCAGCCCAGTCTTGCCTTGGGTATTCTATACAGCTGTACCTAGTTGAGCCACGGCAATCCCCCTGTTTCAGCTTCCTGGGAGCTGAGAGTACAGGTGTGCACTACCATAGCACACTTATTGAAGGTTTTAAAACGGTTTACCCTTTGAAAACATTTGTCATGCTGTGTATGTGCAGGTGCACACTTAGAAACAAAGGATGTGTATGTGCAGGTGCACACTTAGAAGTAAAGGATGTGTATGTGCGGGTACACACTTATGGTAAAAGACGTGTATGTGCGGGTGCACACTTAGAAGTAAAGGACGTGTATGTGTGGGTGCACACTTAGAAGTAAAGGACGTGTATGTGCGGGTGCACACTTACAAGGACGTGTATGTGCGGGTGCACACTTACAGGTAAAGGACATGTGTGTGCGGGTGCACACAAGTAAAAGACGTGTATGTGCGGGTGCACACTTACAAGTAAAGAACGTGTATGTGCAGGTGCACACAAGTAAAGGATGTGTATGTGCAGGTGCACACTTACAAGTAAAGGACATATGTATGTGTGGGTGCACACTTACAAGTAAAGGACATGTATGTGCGGGTGCACACTTACAAGTAAAGGACGTGTGTGCGGGTGCACACCTACAGTTAAAGGACATGTGTATGTGTGGGTGCACACTTAGAAGTAAAAGACGTGTATGTGCGGGTGCACACCTACAGGTAAAGGACATGTGTATGTGCGGGTGCACACTTAGAAGTAAAGGACGTGTATGTGCGGGTGCACACTTAGAAGTAAAGGACGTGTGTGTGCGGGTGCACACTTAGAAGTAAAGAACGTGTGTGTGTGTGGGTGGGTGCACACTTAGAAGTAAAAGACGTGTATGTGCGGGTGCACACCTACAGGTAAAGGCCATGTGTATGTGTGCGTGCACACTTAGAAGTAAAGGACGTGTATGTGTGGGTGCACACTTACAGGTAAAGGACGTGTATGTGCGGGTGCTCACTTAGAAGTAAAGGACGTGTATGTGTGGGTGCACACTCACAGGTAAAGGACGTGTATGTGCGGGTGCACACTTACAAGTAAAGGACGTGTATGTGCAGGTGAACACTCACAGGTAAAGGCCATGTGTATGTGCGGGTGCACACTTACAAGTAAAGGACGTGTATGTGTGGGTGCACACTTAGAAGTAAAGGACGCGTATGTGCGGGTGCACACTTACAAGTAAAGGACGTGTATGTGCAGGTGCACACTTACAAGTAAAGGACGAGTATGTGCGGGTGCACACTTGAAATCAAGGACGTGTGTGTGTGGGTGCACACTTAGAGGTAAAGGACGTGTATGTGCGAGTGCACACTTACAAGTAAAGGACGTGTATGTGCAGGTGCACACTTACAGGTAAAGGACGTGTGTGCGGGTGCACGCTTATAGGTAAAGGACACGTGTGTGCAGGTGCACACTTAGAGGTAAAGGACATGTGTATGTGCGGGTGCACACTTACAAGTAAAGGACATGTATGTGCGGGTGCTCACTTAGTAGTAAAGGATGTGTATGTGCAGGTGCACACTTACAGGTAAAGAATGTGTGTATGTGTGGGTGCACATTTAGAAGTAAAGGACGTGTATGTGCAGGTGCACACTCACCGGTAAAGGACATGTGTATGTGCGGGTGCACACTTAGAAGTAAAGGACATGGATGTGCAGGTGCATACCTACAGGTAAAGGACGTGTATGTGCAGGTGCACACTTGAAATAAAGGACGTGTGTGTGCGAGTGCACACTTACAGGTAAAGGACGTGTATGTGCAGGTGCACACTTAGAGGTAAAGGACATGTGTGTGGGGGGGTACACACTTACAGGTAAAGGACGTGTGTGTGCGGGTGCACACTTAGAGGTAAAGGATGTTTATGTGCGAGTGCACACTCACAGGTAAAGGACGTGTATGTGCGGGTACACACTTACAGGTAAAGGACGTGTATGTGCAGGTGCACACTTGAAATAAAGGACGTGTGTGCGGGTACACACTTACAGGGAAAGGACGTGTGTGTGCAGGTGCACACTTAGAGGTAAAGGACATGTGTATGTGTGGGTGCACACTTACAGGTAAAGGACATGTATGTGCGGGTGCACACTTACAGGTAAAGGACGCGTGTGTGCGGGTGCACACTTGAAATAAAGGACAGCTTTCTGGCCTTGGTTCTCTTTCCACCACATGGGGCCTGGGAAGTTTGTTCTTTTTGAAAAGTTGATTTTACAGGGCTGAAGAGATGGCACAGTGCTTAAGGGCACTTGCTACTCTTCCAGAGACGCAAGTTTTGTTTCCTGGAACCCACATGGTGGTTCACAACCATCTGTAACTCGGTTCCAGGGGATCTGCTGCCCTCTTCTGACCTCCACCGGCACCAGACACGCATGTGGCACACATACATACATTTAGGCCAAACACATAGAAAAGAATCTAATAAGAATATTTGGAGAGAGAGGGGGAGAGAGAGGGGGGGGGGGAGAGAGAGAGAGAGAGAGAGAGAGAGAGAGAGAGAGAGAGAGAGAGAGAGAGAGAGAGAGAGAGAATGTGTGTGTGTGTGTGTGTGTGTGTGTGTGTGTGTGTGTGTGTGTGTGCGCACTGAGTCTAGAAGAGGATATCAGATAGCCTGGATCTGAAGTTACAGGTGGTTGTAAACCCATGTGGGTTCTAGAAACTGAACCTGGGTCCTCCACAAGAACAGTAAGTACTCTTAACTGCTGAGCCACCTCTCCAGCCCCAGTTCTGGGAATCTTAGGTTGTCTGGCTTGATAGTGAGTGTCTTTGCTCACTGAGCCATCCCGGCTTCCTTACAGGACTATAAGATATGATTTGGTAGTTCTTAGTTTTTGAGACAAAGCTTACTATATTCTCTTTTCCACTATAATTCAGGGCTGGTGATATAGTTCCATAGTGGAGCATGTACAAGGGCACAGGGTTAGCCCCAGGACTACAGCAACAGCCTGATGTAACTACCCATTCGCTGCTTTAGAACGGGGGAGGCACTGACAATAAAGAACAATTTCAATTTAACACAAAATTACCCTCCCTTCAGACCTGACCCCTTCATTGCAGCCATTAGCCTGTGACGGTCTGAGAACATTAACCTCTAAGAGCCTATTTTTAAGTTATAGGGAAACTTGTCAGCATGTGACCCTGTGGTTTTATGTGTTGACCTTGGCAAATACAGGAAGAAGGTTGGTTAGTGAGACTGTGTTTCTAGGTAACCAATTTGCCTACCAGCTTTAAGAGGCGCTAGAAGGGGGTAATTTGTTCTAATCACTGCAGCTTTCCACCTGAGCAATTAACATCTGATTACAACTTCCCCTGCCCTCCCCCAGATGCTGAAGAGTGAAGCAGGGGAAGAGCCCAACGTCTATTTTTAAAGAAACGCTTAATGTGTTTTGAGCTGGTACCTAAAGGAGCCATTCCAAAGCAATCAGCCCTAAGCACAGGGCAGAACTGATCTCCTTCTGCCCCCCTCCCCACCCCCACAAGCCCCATAAATATAAAAGGACGTTCTGGCTTGGGCTTTGAGGTTCTCCCATTTTGCTTAAGAGCTATAGACAGATGGGAAATAGGAAGTAAGAACACTAACAGATGAGTCCACTCTGTTTGTTTCCCTGATTCCCCTCCTCAGTGAGACAAACATCAGTATGTTTGGATCTTTCTAACGTATACTTTTATAGATTTAGGACATGAACTGGTCTCCATAAGGAAGTTTTACTTTATGTTTTTAGTACTTAGATTTTTTTTTAAAATCTTTTCTCAGTACTGGGAATTAAACAGGGCCTTTCACGTTCTGTACAAGTGCTGTGCCCTGCCCCTCAGTAATTTGTTTTCGAGACCTATCCAGGTTGATCACATGTGGATATGGTGCATTTATTATTATTATTATTATTGTTATTATTTTGAGACAGTGTCTCTACATATCCCTGCCTGTTCTGGAACTCACAACATAGACCAGGCCGGCCTTAAACTCACAGAAATCTTCCTGCCTCTGCCTCTCAAAGGCTGGGGTTAAAGATGCATGCCACGGCCAGCATTGGCATTAATTTTAACTACTCTGTGGCATTCCCTCACGATTTACTGCCGTGCTAATGAGTTATAAAGTTAACTTTTGAGAGCCGACAGCCCTTCAGTGAACACTTCTCTACATGCTTTCCAGTATGTGCAAAGCACATGCAATCCAGTGCAAAGTAGAACATAGTCGTGACTCTCATTTACTAGGGCTGTGACCTTGGACAAGTTACCCAGGAACTTATTTAGGAACATATGTAAATAAATATATATTATATGTAAATATAACATGTTATATGTAACATATTTATATGTACATTAACAAAAATTAATGAAAAAAGAGTCCATGAATTTGAAGGAGAGTAAGGAGGGTATACAGAAGGGTTTGGAGGGAGGAAAGGGAAGGGGGAAATAATGTAAATATATTCTAAAACAATAAAAGAAATAATTAAAATATTTCTCTTCAAAATGGCATTATCAACTTAAACACCTACAAGCAGTGTCTAGTTTTCTGATTTTTCCATATCCTCATCAACAGAAAAGTTGCAAGACTTTCCCCCAGCCTGATAGGTTGAGAATAATCCATTCAAAGTACTAGCTAGTCCTAATCGCTTGCATGAAATCCACTTTAGAACTGGATTGCCATCTAGTGGTACCAGGTTGCACTGCAATTATGATGCAGGAGCCAGAAATTTGTAGGCCTTCCGTTATCTCTGGGTAATTAGGTGGACAATATAGGTCTGGTTTGATTTTGTTTACTGTTTTGTTTTGGTCTCAGAGTTTTTCAAGCTAGCCTCATACTACTGATCTTCCTGCCTCAAACTCCTGTGTCTACCACAAGGACCAGTTCTCTGATTGGAAGAGATGGACTAAATGAGTTTTCCATCATCTAGTCTCTATTTTTTTTTTTTGGTTTTTCGAGACAGGGTTTCTCTGTGTAGCTTTGCGCCTTTTCCTGGAACTCACTTGGTAGCCCAGGCTGGCCTCGAACTCACAGAGATCCGCCTGGCTCTGCCTTCCGAGTGCTGGGATTAAAGGCGTGCGCCACCACCGCCCGGCTAGTCTCTATTTTTTTAAGCAGCTGTACTTCTCATTTTTCTACCATGGTGGCAGGAAGCCTTTCCTCTAAGTCCCAGACGAGAGAAGTCCTGTCTGCAAACCCAGTCAGGCCTCTTTCAAATGAATGCATCTGGGTCACAGCTCAGACCAAGGATAAATTAGGAATGAGGCTATTTACCAAGCCAGCAGGAGACTGCAGCTCCCACCAGGGTGGGCTGTCACTGAGCACCCCTAACCTGCAAATGGGGGGTTGCCAGTAGGGTACAACTCAGTGCTGGCCCAGAGAGCCTCACAGAGGCCTGAGCTGTGTTCCCAGAGAATCCTGGGTCACATCCTTCCAAATCAGCCCTAGCCTATCTGCTGTGAACACTTCATGTCATAGTTTGAAAGGGTCTGGGAGTGCTTAAAATGCTAGGCAATGATCAGAGGCACAGTACGGTTTACATTATTCATGTCTTCTGTGTTATGTATGCACCTGCATGCCATGGCACACGTGGAGGTCAGAGAACAACTTTCAGGAGTCAGTTCTCTCTCCTTCCACTGTGTGGGTCCTGGAGATCCAACTCATTTTTTCAGCCTTTCCTACGGGCACCTTTTCCCACTGAGCCATCTTGTTAGCCCATAGATACATTTTTTTTTTTTTAAAGATCTATACAAAAATGTTCATGGAAAGTAAGGTGTCAAAAGTGATATTGCCAAAATTCATGTAACATAGCTTTAAATTCTGTGGCTAAATTAATGGGATGTTAGAAGATTGAGAAGAGAAAAAGGATCCACAGCAATTTAGAACCATTTGTAATTAGAAACATCCAATCCCGCCAGTCTGAACATCTCGCTGCTAGGCTTATGACCAAAGCCTTTTTTTTTTTCTGTGTATGAGTGTTTGTATGTATTTACGTGCATGTCTGGTATCATTGGAGGCCAGGAGACTTCAGATCCCCACACTGGAGTCATAGAGGTGGTTGTGAGCCGCCATGTGGGTTCTGGGAATCAAACCCAGGTCCTCTGCGAGAGCAGCCAGTGCTCTTAACCACTGAGCCACCTCTCCAGCCCCTGGACTTGTGCCTTAACCCAGAATAACTTCCTTCTTACCTTTCTCCAGCCACATCTGGACTGTGTAAGTATGGTGTAAGTGGGTCCAAACCCCAGTCTTTCTTCTGCTCCGCTGGAAACATGATGGTGGAGAACAGAAAGGACAGACAGACAGAGGCTCAAATCCCAGCCCTGTAATGGCGGGTTGCTTCTCCGCTCAGTGCCTGCCTTCTCATTGGTGGTTTAGGTAGATTCTGACCTCAGCATTGCTGGAAATTTAACATGGGAAGATGAACACTGGGGAAACTATTTGTCCCTTTCTTCTTGGAACTGGCTCAAGCCCTCACTGAACTCCAGTGGCGCCGCTGTTTTCACACTGTTTGTGTGCCCTGCCCTCTGTCCCTGTCCCGTTGCAGGTGTCTGGCCTCCCAGAGCATGGGAAATGCCGACAGGTCTGGATAAATGTATAGCTTTAGTACATACATATTGTTTGCAGTATGAACCACACATTTTATAATCTGTGTGTGTGTGTGTGTGTGTGTGTGTGTGTGTGTGTGTTCTAAAACTTGAATAATGAACAAGTGAGATGACTTGTTTTTGGACTTCAACCTCCAGAACCATTCACAAGGTAGAAGGAGAGAGCTGACACCACAAAATTGTCCTCTGGCCTCCACACGTGAACTGTGACACACGCGCATGCCCTATACTAAATAAGTAAGTAAATAAGTGTAAAAAATAAAATGAAACGTGACTAACTACAAAATGTGTTGCAGGAGACAGGTGGTCATAAATCGAAAGACTTGGGTATATTTTGAGTTCAAAGTCAAGTAAATAATAGACATAGTCAAAGCCACATAGAACAGTGTCTCAAGAGAAGGATAAAAAGGGCTGGAGAGGAGGCTCAGCGCTTGAGAGCACCAGCTTCTCTTCCAGAGGACCTAGCTTTGATTCCCATCACCCATTTGGAGCTCACAACCATCTGTAACTCCAGTCCCTGGGGATCAGATGCCCTCGGCCGGCCTCTGAGGGCACCAGGCATGCACATCATGAGCAGACATACATGCAGATAAAACATCCATATGTATAAAATAAGCTCTTACAAACGTAAGAGATTAGAAAGGGGACACACAGCACAGGAGACATCAGGGAAAGGTCTGTAGGCCAGAATGTCACCAGAGATGGTGTATTTAATGCTGGTCAGTACTTGGGAGAGGCTGTGAATGAATTCATTGCCAACACAGAGATGTATACGTTATGTGCAGCACCAGAGACATCAGACAGTGAGTAAGGATGTGGTGCGGGAAGTCGTAGTGCTGTGAGTTACATAGGGAACTAGTCATGAGTTGCCAGAGTGACAGAATCAATAGGATGTGTAGACAGATACGAAAGGATTTAGTAGGGGAATTTGCTCACATGACTTTGGAGGTTAAGAAATCTCATAGTATGCCAACTTGAGCTAGAGAACCAGAGAAGCAGAACTATGGCTTAGCCCAAGAGTCCGGAGAGACAGGGAAGCTCGGCCTGAGGCTGAGGGTCTGAAACCCAGGGGAACAGGTATTAATCCTACAGTCCAAGGCCAGAGAGCCTAGAGTGCTAATGTAGGACAGAAACTGGTCTTCCAACTCCGGGAAAGACAGTGAATTTACCTGTCCTCTGCCTTTTGTTCTGTGCTGACCATCCAGACATCTAGACGGTGCTTCCTACATCCAGCAATCCCACCCCCCCCCCACACACACACACAATCTATGCCCTTATATACACATACACCCCACATCTATTCACCACACACATGTGGACACACAATGGGTAAAGGCGGAACATCCTTAGTTCACTGATTCAAATGCGATACCCCACGACACCCCTACACAAAGCAATGCTTTACTAGCAATCACCAATCCAAATATCAGCCTCTTACCACAAACCCAAGAATTTCCACCTCTAGGTCTTTTTCTGGGTACAGGTAAGGCCAAGGTGCTATGGAGTTAGCACACCTGGCCAGATCTTTATGTTGTTGTTGACTTATTTTGACACAGCCCTGGCTGGCCTAGAGCTTGCTAGGTAGATACAGCTGGCCCTAAATTCATAAAGATCTGTCTGCCTCAGCCTTTGAAGTGGCTTTTTGTTTTCTAATTTGTGTGTGTGTGTGTGTTTTACTTGTGTGGGAGTTTTGCCTGCCTGTATGTGTGTGCGCCTGCCACATGTGTGTCTAGTGCCTGCAAGGGGCCAGAAGCGGGTGTTGGATTCTCTGGCACTGGAGTTACAGTTATGAGCTCTCAAGTGGGTGCTGGGAATCAAACCTGGGTCCTCTGGAAGAGCAGTAAGTTCTCTCAACTACAGAGCCATCTTTCAAGCCCCATTTCCCCCCCTGTCTTTTTAATTTTTATTTTATTGTTTTGCAAGTATGAGTGTTTTGCCTGTATTTATGTCTGTGTACCATATTCATGCAGTGTCCAAGGAGACTAGGAGGAATTGGAACCTCTGGAACTGAAGTTACAGACAGGTACGAGCCACCATGTGGTTACTGGGAGTCAAACCCAGGTCCTCTGGAGGAGCAATCGATGCTCTTAATTGCTGAGCCACCTCTGTTGCCCACCTGGGCAATTTTTTTTTTTGAGACAGGGTTTCTCTGTGTAGCTTTGCGCCTTTCCTGGAACTCACTCTGTAGCCCAGGCGGCTTTGCACTCATAGAGATCTGCCTGCCTCTGCTTTCCGAGTGCTGGGATTAAAGGTGTGCGCCACCACTGCCCAACCTGGGCAAATTTTTAACCAGTGAAAATTGGGAAACAGTAACTCAGACTAGACCAAACCAACTTTGGGCCATGTTCTTTCTGTAGTCACCCAGAGGTGCCCACAGCAATGACCTGCTCATTAGCCACTGGCTGTGGCCTTGTCTTCTCTTGTGACAGTGCCTGGGACCAGACAAATGACTGTATCAGGTCAGCTTTGGGGAACCTGGAATTAATACAATGGGGTGGTGACAGCGCTGATGTGTGGATGAGTGTGGCTCACAGTAAAGAACTAAGCCAGCCCACCGGCTGTCCCCTACCACACACGGATGCTCCCACAGCGTGTCTAGACTCCGCAGGAGCACGTGCACAGACAACAGTTCTAGCACAGGAAAAAGCACTTCTCAGCTGGCCCCGCCATCCTGCTATTTGTCATTCCATCCATCTGCTGTCCCCGAGAAACACTCACCCACGTCAGCTAAAATGGTACACTGGGCTTGGAACTGGCTAAGGAAATGTCAGGCTGGCAGAAGAGAGAAGAAAACCAAAATAGCAATTGTGTGGACAGTGGTGGCAACACAGATCTGCCCTTCTGGGTAGGGCAGAGTGAGCACAGGGGGCCTCTCATGGGGCTGTGTGGAGGCCTTGGAGTGAGCTTTGGGAACCTAGCTGCTGGCTCCAGGCCTTCCCACCGTCTCCTGCCCGGCACCTGGGCACTCTTTCCTGGAACCAGCCCTGTACATCAGTTACTGCTTCTTATCCCTCCCTCCACAAGAGCAGGGGCTTTGACAGAGAGAAAGAAGTAGGTTTCTCTTTCTTTCTTTCTTTCTTTCTTTCTTTCTTTCTTTCTTTCTTTCTTTCTTTCTTTCTTTCTTTCTTTCTCTCTCTCTCTCTCTCTCTCTCTCTCTCTCTCTCTCTCTCTCTTTCTTTCTTTCTTTCTTTCTTTCTTTCTTTCTTTTCTTCCTTTTTAAGCTTTTTCAAGACAGGGTTTCTCTGTGTGGCCCTGGCTGTCCTGGAACTCACTCGGTAGACCAGGCTGGCCTCAAATTCAGAGATCCGCCTGCCTCTGCCTTCCGAGTCTGGCTGAACTAGGTTTCTTTAAGGTTGATGTTGACTTGTTTATAATCCCAGCACCCGGGAGGCAGAGGCAGGAGGATGGTGGGTTTAAAACTAGACTGGGTTACATAGTAAGACCTTATCTCTCCAAAACTAAGTAACTAGCTGCTGTCTGTTTACCTGTTGGTTTTCCAGTCTTCCTTGAGGAACAAAGGAAGTTTGTTTTTGTTCAACAAAAAAAATTTGTGAATTCTCAACTTGAGGTGAGTTGTAAGAGGTGCCCCCAGGTCAGTGTGTTCCCACTCCGAGTGCTGGAAATCTGGTGTTTATCTCTCCAAGGGAAAGAGTCATTCTAAACACACAGCTGTTTGGAGCTTAGGCTAGATAATTATGCATTCATTTCATTCAACAAATATTTACTGAGTTCATTTTGAGCTAGATATTATTCAGGGCCCCAGCGATAAGGCAGTGAGCAAAATACACTAAACTTCCTACCATCTGGGAGCTCCCAGTCCAGCAGGGAGACATACGGCAGTTGACAGGTACAGCTACAGATGTAAGGCCATTGAAAATGCTCCGAAGAAAGGCAAAGCTGGGTGTGGCTCAGTCAGTAGAGCGCTTGACTCGAATGCACAAGGCCCTGGGTTCAACGCCCAGCATGACATACTCAGATATCTTCAGCTCCATAGCAGCCTGGGCTGCATGAGACCACGCCTTGCTTTAGAAAGAAGGGAAGAAAAGGGAAGTAGTTAGAGGGAAGGAGGAAGGAAGAGAATAGGGAGAGGAGCCTGCTGTGGTCAGAGACCTGACTTCCTGTTGTGGTGCATGACAAGCCGTCTGAGTGTAACAGCTGGGTTACATCTCAGGATTCCACAGAGTAACTGGGCTCAGGTGGCTCTTTGGTTCCTTGAGGGCTCCCGTCACCTGGGTCTTAATTGGCAATCCACTCTCCTCTGAGGTCTTGGCAGAGATGGCTGGAAAGTAGCTCAGCCAGGGTTTGCAGACCACTGCACTGCCTTCCATGTAGTCCTGGGCCTCCTTCCCTGTAGTCTCAGGGTGTTCCCCTTCCCTCGGGGCCAGTCTCTGTGGCTCTCTAGCAGGGTAGGCAGACTTCCATGTGAGTGAGTATGTGTGTGTGTAGGCAGGATCTCACTACATAGACCAAGCTGGCTTCACACTCACAATCTTCTTGCGTCAGCCTTCCAAGTGCCAGGATTGTAGGCATGGATAGCCGCATCTGGCTAGACTTCCTATCTAGTAGCTCAGAGTTCCCGAAAGTCAAAGCTTCCAAGACTCTGGAGACTTAGCCTGGCGTTGCCTTTTGCAGTATTCTGTGGGTTAAACTGAGTTACGGGGCTACATTAGAGTTTGTATGGAGAAACAACCACACAAGGCAGGGAATGCTAGCAGGCATGGCTCACTCTGTACCAGCCATCCAGAAAGCCTCACTGTGTGTACAGAGGTCAGAATAAGGAGGAAAGCCACTAAGAGGCTGTGAAGAGGGCCTGAGCCGAGGGTGTGGGAGGGAAGAGTAGAGAGTGAGCAAAGGCTAGAGAGGCTGGAGATGAGGTCAGCAGGCAGCCAGGAGCTGGAGCGCCGTGGCCCCACAAGCCATGGAAAGGGATACCAGAGTTACTGTTAGTGTGGCAGTGAGGGGGTGGGACTTAATCTGCTGTTGTCACCCTACAAACCATGGAAGGGATGCTACTCTTAGTGTGGCAGGAAGCGGGTAGGGAGCTTCATCCAGTATTATCACCCTTACTGCTGGCTTGAGTTTGGGTTAGAGCTGCGCATGGACCTCTCATCATAAAGACCTCCCGAGGCCACCTGCAGCCTACTTTTGGAATTTTCCACACTGCTCTGCTTGAAGCGTTCCCTCTGGCATGTGGTATGGACTTCATATGGTAAGGATTTGTCTTGATGACTGTCCTTCCCCTCTAAAATGTAAACTCCAAGTAGTCAAGGGTCTTTGTCTGCTTCAGCTGTGGGCCCACGACGAATGATGGACTGATGAACTGGTCAGTCCACCTCTGCAGGCCTAGCTGAGTCTGTCACAATGTCTGGTGCATGCAAGGGCCTCAGCGAATCATGAATGTCTCTCTTTGCTCAGCAGCACAGTGGCTTTTAGAGTTCTGCTCAGCTTGTACAGAAGTCACTTTCCAGCAAGCAATTATGCAGGGCGAAAGAAAAAGAGAGAAAAGGCAGGCCTTGGAAGCAGTCCACACAGTGACTAAAGGTCACGGGACAAACCCTCATTCACCTGATTCAGGCACACTTGATAAGCTGGCTACCTAACAACGTAGCCTGGAAAGCCCTCGTTGACGGAGGAGGGGCCAGGACAAGAAGGAAAACACCAGCTGCCAGCCAATGGAGAGCTGAGAACCAAAATGGGACCAGGAGGCACTGTTTCCAAGCGGACCAGTACCTAGCTGCACAGTGGGGCAAGCGACTGGCCTGGGAACCTGAGCCGCTCCAAGGCTGGGCCTGCAAACGAACAACAGTTAATATCTGTGACAGTCATCACATCCATTTGTTCGTTTGCTCGTTGTTTGTTCGGTTTTTAGACTGGATTCAATACGTAGCCCAGGCTGGCCTTAAACTCACTATGTATTCCAGGCTAACCTCAAACTCAGAATCCTCCTGCCTCAACCCCTGGAGTGCTAGAGGTATGCACCACCACCCGGATTCATTGCATTAAGTGCAATCACACATAAAATAATACATTTTTAAATTTGCATTTTATGTAAATGAATGGCTGCGTATATGTAGGTACACCATCTGTGTATCTGATGCCCAGAAGCGGGAACTGAACCCTAGTCTTCTTTGAGAGCAGCAAGTGCTCTTAACAGCTGAGCCATCTCTCTAGCCTCCATTGTGTTCAGGGTTCTCAGTTTAAGATGAGGACAGGCACCACATATTTAAGGAGAAGAAAGTATTTGAAACAAAGAGATACTAGCTCTGTGAATAGGCACTTACTCTCTTGTAGATAAGATCGTTAACTATATGACATCCCTGTCCTGTTTTTTTTTTTTTTTTTAAGGTTTATTATTTATTATGTATACAGCATGTATGACTGCAGGTCAGAAGAGGGCACCAGATCGCATTACAGATGGTTGTGAGCCACCATGTGGTTGCTGGGAATTGAACTCAGGACCTCTGGAAGAGCTGTCAGTGCTCTTAACCTCTGAGCCACCTCTCCAGCCCCCCTGGTTGTTTTTTTGTGAACTTGACACAAACTAGAGTTATCTGGGAAGAGAACCTTCATCTGACTGCTTTTCAGTAAGTTGTAGGGCTCTTTCTCTCTTTCTTTCTTTCTTTCTTTCTTTCTTTCTTTCTTTCTTTCTTTCTTTCTTTCTTTCTTTCTTTCTTTCTTTCTTTCCTTTCTTTCTTCTTCTTCTTCTTCTTCTTCTTCTTCTTCTTCTTCTTCTTCTTCTTCTTCTTCTTCTTCTTCTTCTTCTTCTTCTTCTTTCTTTCTTTCTCCCTCCCTCCCTCCCTCCCTTCCTCCCTTCCTTTCTTCCTTTCTTCTTCCTTCCTTCCTTCCTTTTTTTTTTTTTTTTTTTTTTTTGAGATAGGGTTTCTCTGTGTAGTCCTGACTGTCCTGGAACTCACTCTATAAACCAGGCTGGCCTCGAACTCAGAGATCCACTTACCTCTTCCTCCCCAGTGCCAGGATTAAAGGTGTGCACCACCATGCCCAGATTGACTTCTTCTTAACTAAAGATTGGTATGGGAGGGCACAAGCCCATTGTGGGTGGTACCACCCCTGGGAAGATGGTCTTGAGCTGTATAAGAAAGCAGGCTGAACAAGCCAGTAATTATGTTCCTTCATGGTCCCTGCTTCAGTTCCTGCTTACAGGTTCCTGCCTCGACTTCCACGGATGATGGACTCTAACCCGTAAACCAAAAAACCCTTTTGCCCCCAAGTTGCTTTTAGTCATGGCCTTTATTACTGAAATAGGAAGCAGGCTAGGACAGTCCTCTACCAAATCCTACCACTCCCCCTCCTCATCTGCAGCAGCTCTATCTTATGGTCACTGGGAGTCCAAAAAAGGCCCATTACGATTGGAGAATGGTCTCCAAGGCTGTTGTTTTGGAGAGTGGAACCTCTAAGAGATGGGCCTTAGTAGAGGTCTTTAGGTCATGGAGACATGCCCTTGGAAGGGAGTGTGGAGCCCACAGATTGTGCCTCTGATTTCCTACTTGGTGACATGACCCATATACACACTTCCTCCTGCTGATGTGACAGAGCTGAGAGAGGGCTCCCTCCAGGTGAAAGGAGACGCTAACATCATGATCTTGAGCTAAAGGGGCATGGTGGCGCATTCCTTTAACCCCAGCGCCCTGAAGGCAGAAGCAGGCAGATCCCTGGGAGTTCAAGGCCAGCCTGGTCTACAGAGTGAGTTCCAGGACAGCCAGGGCTGTTATACAAAGAAACCCTGTCTTGAAAAACCATAAATAAGCCGGGCGGTGGTGGCGCACGCCTTTAATCCCAGCACTCGGGAGGCAGAGGCAGGCGGATCTCTGTGAGTTCGAGGCCAGCCTGGGCTACCAAGTGAGTTCCAGGAAAGGCACAAAGCTACACAGAGAAACCCTGTCTCAAAAAAAAAAAAAAAAAAAAAAAAAAAAAAAAAAAAAAGAAAAACCATAAATAAATAAGTCAGACTTCTAGCTAAATAACCCTCTTTAGCATAAGTAGCCTGTGATCATTAGTCTTGATTGTCTGAAATCAACAAAGAGTCAGTCAGGCATCTGGGTAGGTCTGTGAGGACATTTCCAGAAAGGTTAACTGAAAGAAGACCCTCCCTCAGTGTGGGAGGCACCTTCCCATGACCACCCGAGACACAGAGATCTGAGTATAAGCAGTGATTGCTTTTCCTTGAGTGAGTGAATCTGTCCCTGCTTGTTGCTACTGCCTTCAGCAGAATCCAGCTTTGGCTTCCAGGGTGGACTGAAAACGAGAATCTTCCAGGCCTTCAGGGCCAAACTGGGACTGTTAAGGCCTCCAGCTTCACTGACAGAGCAGCTGCTGTGTTCTATAGTGTACAGCCATTGTTGGGCTACCCAGCCTCTCATGGAAGTCACCTGAGTGATCCCCCTTTATAATACATATATACTCAATGGCTCTGCTCCCATCAAGAACCCTATCTAGCCAGGCGGTGGCGGCGGCGCTGCCGCACGCTTTTAATCCCAGTACTCGGGAGGCAGAGCCAGGAGGATCTCTGTGAGTTCCAGGCCAGCCTGGGCTACAGAGTGAGTTCCAGGAAAGGCGCAAAACTACACAGAGAAACCCTGTCTCGAAAAAACAAAAAAGAACCCTATCTAATACATGATCTATGACGACAGATATTTTACTGCAGCAACAAAAAGCAGACATTGCCCTTAACTGAGTCCGCATTAACCTTCAGCTTCTGCATAGTGTGCTGTGCGCTCTTCTCACCCTGGTGTGAGAGTGCCCAGCTTCATGGCATCATACTGTTTATGCAGCACCCAGAGTCCTCTCTCCCCTTAGACTCCTGCCCTGGACTCTACCACCTGCTCAATGTGCCTTTGTGCTTATGAGGCACATTAGCAACTTGAAAAGATCTGAGCCCCGAGCTGATTCAGGACCTCGGTTAACGCAGCTTCCCTCAGGGTCATCCCATCTCGGGTTGTGCTGCCTCCTATTCCCAGGGTAGCTTCCAGGGGAAGGCCAAAGCGTTGGAGTCGTTTTGGAGTTCTCTCTTCTTCTCACAACCAGGGTAGCCACACAATTACATAAACCAGAACTGCCCCCGGACAAATAAAGATGTATGGTCTATCCATTAACCCACATTCAAGCCATCAGCAAACGCAGCTAGTTCTATTTTTAAAAATGTAGCCAGCATCCGGCCATCCCTCACCACCTCCTCCACCGTCCTCCTAGTCCAAGCATTCATTGTGTCCTGCTTTATTTTTGCAAAGGCTCTTTAATTGGTCTCCCCACTTCCACCCTTGCCTCCCACCCCCAAATCTGTTCTCTCAGCATCCAGAGCAAGTCCCCTAAAACACAAACAAGAACATGTTGGCCCTCTGCTCAGAGCTCTCCATGGTTTTGGCTCTAGTTTGAATTAGTGTTCCCTGAAGGCTCATCTAGAAGAAGAAGAAGAAGAAAAAGAAGACTTGGTCCCCAAGGTGGTACTGTGGGCCTTTATGAGGTGGAGCATTGGGGGAAGTCCTTAGGTCCTTGGAGCTGTGCCCTGGAGAGGACTTGTGGGACCCTGCTGGTCTTCTTTCTAGTTTCTGGCTGTGAGGTGAGCTATTTGCTCTGTCCTGTGCTTTTCATACTTGCCACCCAGCACCCCATACAAGGCCCAGCTAAATGGGTCCACCTGATCTTGGACTATGCACTGCCTATCCTCACCATCACCTGCTCCCGACCCTGAAACCTATGATGTAGCCCAGGCAAGCCTCGACTCCCTTGGCCTCCCAAGTGCTAAGATTGCAAGACTGACCTACCATGCCAGGCAAAGCTTTTCTCCTTTGTAGGTTAAGTATCTCGGGAATTTCCTTATGGTAATGTGAAGATGATTAATAGTTTCCTGATTCATTCAGAAGGAAAGCTGAAGTCTGCCTATAGCAGTAATCTGCTCCCCACCCCACCCCCATCTCCCGTTCCCATCTGTCTGCATGCTCCCCGTTTCTTCTCACTCTACACACGCTACACTCAGCCTCGATGGATGTGTCAAGCACACCCCCACTGTGTCTGTCTGTCTGTCTGTCTGTCTTCCCGGCCTGTGTCTTCTTCGTTCCCTCTGACTGGAGCTCTTCCCCAGGTAGCCACAAGGCTTCTTCCCTCGTTTCTCTCAGGTCAGATATCCCTGTCCCCCTAACCTCCAGTATATGCCAGGCCCTCTTTGCCTTCAGGTGGCAAACCATGTTTTACAAAAATGGCCATAAGCTCTTCAAGAACCATTCCCCCGATTCAAAAGGGGATGTGAGCTTCCTCCCTTAGAACATGGACTGCCCGGTGACATGGCAGCCTTGTCAGGCTTGGTGGCACACGCCTTCACTCTCAGCACTCAAAGGCAGAGCCAGGGAGCTCTCCGTGAGTTCCAGGCCAGCCTGGGCTACAGAGTGAGAGCCTGTCTCAAAGAGAGAGAGAGAAAGAGAGAGAGAGAGAGAGAGAGAGAGAGAGAGAGAGAGAGAGAGAGAGAGAGAGAGAAATGGCAGTGGAGATGCCAGTGCCACAGGACTGGCAAACTAGAGTAGCCTGTAATCCAGTCTCTGCCTCAAGCAGCTTCTCCTTCAGAACTTACCCCATCAAGCTGGGTGTGGTGGCTCACACTTGTCATCCCAGCACTAGGCTAAGGCTGGAGTATAAACTCGAGGCCAGCCTGGGTTGAGAGTAAGACCTTCCTGTCTCAAGTTTACCACGTCATGCGATACAGATCACAGGGACCACAAGGGGTGGTGCATAAGGAAAGGAATGGGAGATGCCATCCAGCAGCCAGCCTGGCCCACCAGGTGGGTGATGAGAGCCTGCAGACAACGCCAGGGTCCAGCCTTGGAGTCTCCCAGCTGAGGCCCCAGACATCTGAAGGACAGAGAAAAGCATGCCTTGTCCACACCCAGACCCACAATCCATAAATTTTGGACTGGCTCATTACATGGTCACAGGAACTGATCGAGGCGGTCAGTTTCTCTACAGCATCCAGTGTGAGATGTACTGACCTACTTGTTCGTCCGTTGTCTGTCTCCACCTTAGAGAACCAGGGACTATCCTGGCATGGTGGTTCACGTCTACAGTTCCAGCCACTGGGAGGCCAAGACAGGAGGACTGGCACAAGTTCAAGGCTAGCCTCAGCTACATAGTGACTTCCAGACTAGCAGGGGGAAGAAAAACTAAGACTGTACCTCCACACAAGCAAACAAAGCACAATAAATGAAAGGACACTGGTCTATTTTGTCTAGCCTTAGTATCTAGAAAAGTCCCCAGCATACCATGGGGACTTGAGAAATATTTGTTGAACAAATGAATCCATGCTAATTAAAGAAAACTGCTCCTTACTATAATTCGCACACCTTCTGCTGAGGCATGTGACCTTTTCCCGAAGAAAGTGTTCTCTGGTGTGTTTTGGACTAGCTCCCTGTTAAAAAATATCTCTTGTCAGCCATCTGGAAAATGATAAAGTTGGATCCATACCTCCCACTATACCCCAGGAAATAGTCCAAACAGATCAAAGATTTATATGCGATAAAATGAAGCCGTTACAGTCCCAGAAAAATGCATGGCAGAATTCCGATGTAACCTTGGAGTCAAAAGGCCTTCCCCCCTATGACTTGACCCCCAGCAGCAGCCACAGAAGAAAAAGATGGCTCAACTCACACTAAATAAAACTTCTGCAAAGGGAAAAAAATTCATGAGGGAAAGTCAAAAGCTAAATGACAATCTAGGAGGAAAAGAATCCTTAAACCACGAAGGACTGAACTTCCTGGTACAATCAAGCATGTGAGTAAACAAAACACTCTAAGAAATCAAACAGAAGAGGGACCAAGAAATTAGGCAGTGACTGGACGTTAGACTGCTCCCTGGAACAGCTATAAACGGTTCTTGACAAGACAAGACAGCCAGCCTTCCTCTCACACACAGTGACAAATGTCAAATAAAACGACACTGAAAAACTATTTCTCTCCTATCAGATGGGCAGAGAGTCAAAACCACAGCAATACAATGTTGGCACCGTGGCGAGGGCATGGGTACACTCACAAACTGCAGACTAGCACCATCGCCTTGTAGGGTAATTGAGCCCTATCTCCAATGTTAGAACACCCAGCAACTTACCCCACCAAGGGCCAGCCTTCTTTATATAAACACACACACACACACACACACACACACACACACACACACACACACACTTTTTTAAACAAGATCTGTACAATTCCTAGAAGTTCAGTGGAGAGGCTTGGGTTGTAGCACCGTGATAGTGTTTGTCTATTGTAGGCAAGGTCCTGGGTTCCATCCACACAGCACAGGAAACGGAAGTGGAGAAGGCAGAAAAACAGACTAGTAACCTGTGGAAAATGGACATTCAAGCAGTTCACAGAAAAGAGAACTACAAATTGCCCTTAATGTATGAAGCTGTGAACACTGACAATTGCATTTCTGGAATTGCAATTTCTGGAATCCGAAGACAGAATTGCATTTATGTGAAATGACACACATATAAAGTTACTCACTGTCGTCTTCTCTACATAGTAGCAAAACATTGGAAGCCTCATAAATGTCTATCACTGGAAAACTGATAACCTAAAGTATGGTACATCCACACAACACTAGACAGGGTTTATATTTTATTATAGTCATTCATTCATTGGAGTGTGTGTGTGTGTGTGTGTGTGTGTGTGTGTGTGTGTGTGTGTGTGTGTGTGTTCACATGCCACACCATGCCCGTGGAGGTCAGAGAACAACTTGAGGGAGTCAGTTCTCTTCTCTTATCACGTGGGTACCAGGGACTGAGCTCAGCTGATCAGATTTGGTGCGAGAGCCTTCACATGCTGAGCCACCCTGCTGGCCCAGGTATGCACTGGAAGAAGAATTCTGGGCTTGGAGAGGTGGCACAGCAGTTAAGAATGTGTACTGCTCTTGCACAGGACCCAAGTTTGATTCCCAACACACATGTCAGCTGGCTCACTCCAGCTCCAGGGGATCCAACACCCTCTTCTGGCTCTTCAGGCACCCGCACACATGTGACACACACACACACACACACACACACACACACACACACGTACACACACATATGAATAAAATTTTTTTAAAAAAATATGCACATTAATGTTTGCCAAAAAACACAGAAAAGTTATACAAAAAGCCAATAGTATTTACATCCTATTAGAATTCTGTCTATCTTGTAAAATAAAATCCTCTGTCTTGTAGGGGAGAAAACATTGGCTAACTATGGAGGAGAGCCTGGGCAGACGAGGGACCAATTTGGAGGCACCACATTTCTCCACATATATTATTATATATATTTTAAAAACAACTTCTTTGAATGCCACATAATTTGCAATAACTGATATCCTTTAATTCTAAAAGTAGGTTCTTTATCAGAATGTGTGCATTCTGAGTAGGGTCAGAACCTGTGGACTTCAGCCATTTTTTTTTTTTTTTTAAAGCTCTGAGAATCCATCAGTCTGGTCCCATTGTCCCACCCTGGACACCTCTGTGTGAACCACATTGGTTACAAGAATTCACAGCTGCTATTACTGAAAAGGCCCAGAGGTCATGCCCTCTGTGTCAGTCACATGGGATAACTGGTCCCTTGTTCCAGGTAGCACTTCTGGGTGCCGTTCACACTCCAGGACCCCTTCTACGGGACTGTAGCTGGATTTCTGAGGAACCCAGATCTTCATCTTTTGTTTCTGCCTCTTCAGGCCTTGTTACCCTCACTTCCTTATTGGTTCCTCCCATAGCAGCCTTCAGTAAGTCACCTGTCCCAGAAGCCCTGTTCTAGCCTGTGCTTCTAGGAGCCAGCCTATGACATCCATAAGATGCACTGCTGGACCCAGAAGTTAGATTCCTTTCTCCAGAATAAACTCCCAGGAGGACAGCTGCCTAAAATCATCATGAGCCAGGATTCCTTCCCTGTGTTGACCGCACACTAACCCAAAGCCAGCACTGCTCAGTGGACTCAAAGCATGTCAGACACTCACAGGTCTAGTCCCCGCCACCAACAGACCCAAGGCTTCAGTGCCGTCACTACTTGGACTAGTCTCCAAATCAAGCCTGGACACACTGGCTGAACTGCCTGACAACTGGCTGAGCAGGCCAGGCCTGGCTAGCAGGGCTGGGATGAGGTTGGGGTCAGAAAGTCGAGAGTGGACATCCAAGTTGAATGCAGTGGGTGCATGCTTGTAACCCCAGCCATCGGGAGCCCAAGGCTGGAGGGATAGGAATTCAAGGCCACCCTGGGCTACATGAGACCCTGCCTCAAAAGCACTCAGTGGTTAAAAGAACATGTTCCTCTTGCAGAGGCCTGGAATAGCGTCCATACACATCAAATCAAAATAAATTACTGAAAATAAAGTTGAGGGGCTGGAGAGATGGCTCGGTGATAAAGAGCACTTGTTCCTCTTGCAGAGGACATGGATTCCATTCTCAACACCCACATGGCGGCTCATAACTATAACTCCAGTGCCAGGGGATTCAGTGCCCTCTTCTGGCCTCTGCTGGGACCAGGCATGCAAGCAGTGCACAGACATACATTCAGACGAAACACCATATACACGAGATTTTATATTAAAAAAAAAAATGAAAGGGGGTGGGTGATTTGAACGAGAATGGCTACACAGGCTCAAATATTGAAATGCTCGGCCCCCAGTTGATGGAACAGTTTGACAAGGATTAGTGGTCCTGGCCTTGTTGGAAGAAGTGGGTCACTGGGGATGGGTTTTGAGGGTTCAAAAGCCCATGATACTTTGTCATTTCTCTCTCTCTCTGCCTCTTACTTGTGTATAAGGATGGAAGTTCACAGCTCCTGAACCAGCATCGTACTTGCCTGTCTGCCTGCCGCCATGCTCCAGACCAGGATTGTCATGGACTCGCTCTCTGAAATGGTAAGACCCAATAAACTCTGTATTCTGTAAGCTGCCTTGTTCATGGTGTCTTATCAGGGCAATAGAAAAGTAATGAGGACGGGGAGTTGGGGAGATAACCCAGTCAGTTACATGTCTGTTGAACAAGGCTGAGGACCTGAGTTCAATCCCCAGCTCCCGTGTGGCATGCTGGCATTTACTTGAAATCCTGTCACTGGGGAAATAGAGACAGGTGGATGATCACCAGAGCTTAAGGGCCAACCTAGCATAATTAGAAAATCCCAATGAAAGACCTTATCTTTAAAAACAAGACACTTAAGAACAATGCCTCTGGTTCACCTCTATGACATACACACTTCCAAAAAAACTCAACTATGATTTAAAAAAACAATTTTTTTTAATGATTTATTTTCATTTCATGTATATCAGTGTTTTGCCTGCATGTGTGTCTGTGTGAGGGTATTGGATTCCCTGGAACTGGAGTTACAGATAGTTGTAAGCTGCCATGTGGGTGCTGAACCCAGGTCCCCTGGCAGAGCAGCTAGAGATTGTAACCACTGAGCCATCTCTCCAGTGGCCCTCCCTCTTTGAGATGGGATCTCTCTATGTAATCTTGACTGTCCTAGAACTCATTATATAGACCAGGCTGGTCTAGAACTCACAGAGATCTGCCTGTCTCTGTTTTCCAAGTGCTGGAACTAGAAATATGTTTTACCATGTCAGGCCCAAAAAAGAAAAAGTCGAGAGATGATTTTGCCTGTCCTATAAAGACCACAAGACGCCCATCATAATCCATTCTCTCACTTTGTCGCATAGAAGCTTTGTTGAGAAAGCTATACACCCCACCCTCGGTTGATGTAGCTACATCCTCCCCAAGGATCCCCCACAAAAGAGTATAAAAGTCACATACTTTATACAGCAAGTATCCTCACACCTTTTCCAGACTTGTACAGACACAGATATCTCTCTCCTGTGGTTCATCAGCTTCTGGTCTATGGCCTGAAAGCTGTTTCTGACTGACCACTGTAGCTCTCCTGTTGGGGGAAAGAGGGGTTCCTGGTACAGCAAGTATACTTGGCCAGTGCAAGCATGGACAAGTTGGAAGGGCCCAGAAACAAACACCTCCAATGGCAGAAGACCTCAACCAATGATGGATGAGGAGTTCAGGGGGTTTCCTCTACCTACCCCATGAGAGGGCAGCCAGGCATGCTTTCTGCCTCCGAGGTCTCCAGTTGCCCGAAGCAGTAACTTTCCAGCTTCTGTGTCCTTTACCAACACTGTCTTTCCTTCCTAGCACCCTTGCCCAGTGCGCACACACCCCAGTGCTTCCTGGAATCACCTCCGAATCCCTGTAATCTGGACACTTGCCTCTGTATCAGTTTCCTGTAAAACCAAGTCCAAGATGGCTACCCACGGTTATATTGGCTTCAGCTAGCATGTATTAGCAACACCCTAGGACATGACAGAGTGAAGCAAGGAGAGAAATCGGGGTCCCTGGTATGCCACACAATTAACTGGGCATCTTTGTAACAGAATTGTCTGGTTTTTAGAAAGAATTTGATTATTTTTAAATTGTGTGTGTGTGTGTGTGTGTGTGTGTGTGTGTGTGTGTGTGTGAGTGTAGGTAGGTAGGTAGTGGTGGAGGCTAGCTTTGTGGGTGCCAGGGACCAAACTCTGCAAGCTTCTGCAAGAGCAGCAGTGCTTAACTGCTGAGCCATCTTTCCAGCCCGAGCTGTCTGATCTTAGCCATTACACCTGCCCAACATCCGTTTTCCCTTTGGGTCCCATCACCCTGGTTTTCTGCTGGGGAGCCACTTTCTTAGGACTGTAGCTAATCTGTTCACTACACCTGATTTAGGGGCAGTGGGAGCATGTGCCTCAGGTCTAGGCCAAGAGAGCAACATGTCCCTGGGCACAGTGATGGTCCAAAATGGGTCCCAGAACCAAATTGACCACGATCTCAGGTAAAAAGGGACAGTGTCCACTACACTACTGTACCAGTGAGACAGAAGTCTGGAGCTGTGGATGGCTATCAGAGCTCCACCTGAACCTCCTACAGAGCCACAGAAGGAGGAAAAGAAGTTCAAAGACAGAGGGCAGTGGTGGTACATTACTACCTAGCTGCTTGGGAGACTTAGGCAGGATTACAAATTCAAGACCAGCACAGGCCATATAGCAAGACCTTGTCTCAATTTCTAAGAACACAGAAAAGATGGAAAGATGACAGTGCTGTTACTTAAGCATTATATCTGCCACCCTGAAACTTGAGCTCTTTAAAAAAACGCTGCTTGGATAGGGGCAGGGTGTGTAGGTGCCATGGTGTACATATGGAGGTTCAAGGACAGTTTGTTGGAGTCAATTATCTACTATGTGGGTAGTAGAGAGTAAACAGTGTGACTGGCTCAGAGACCCAGAACCTTATGATTCTCAGCCCTGATTCCAGCAGGTCTTTCTGAGGGCAGCTTCCTGCCAGCTCTTGGTCATGAAGAAGCATGCAAACTATTGCTAATGCCATTTTAAACTGGGTTTCTGTCACTTGCAACGGAGCAAGCTGTTTAATAAAAAACTAGCCCTAACGGGAGCATTCCCTTACTCACCAGAGGCAGCCAGCCACACGCTTGCAGCCAGAGCAGCTCATTTTGTCCCGTCACTACCTGCATAACTGGGGGAAAGCAAGTCAGCTGCCTTTCCAACTCTGTGGCAACAGTTTGTCCTCTGAAGTAAGGGTGGAGCCCTGAGTGATGGCTGCACCCTGGGCCACATGAAGTCCCAGGTTGAGCTTCTGCCATTGCTGACGCCTTGACCACAGCTGTTCAGCTGTAGCTCTGAAGCTGTAACCCACCCACCTGGTGCTTCAGGGAAGGCAGGACAGACACCCTGGGATCTGCAGATGTCTGATGAGCTGAGCATCCTCGGGCATCGGGAGGAGCGATGACCTTCCAAGCCACTCTTCTGACCCTTGTGTCTTTCTCTGCATGGTCCCAGTTGAACCTGAAACCTTTCCTCTGCTTTGAAGGAAGAATGAGGAAGAGGCGTTTTGACCAGATCTGAAGATCTGAAGGTCTCTGCACTGACTCACAGAAACAGGGTTGCTGACCCATGGGATGTTTTACAGATGTTCCAGATGACACCTGCATGGTGAGGAGCACCCAGGTTAGTGCCTGGCACATCACTAGTGCTCCACAGAGCTCTCTTCCAGAAGCAAAGCCGGAGTCGGAAGAGAAACGGTAATGTATCTCCTCAAGTGTCCAGCCCTTGGCATGATACCTGCCTCAGAGTAGAGAAGAGAGAAGCGGGGAGAAGGTGGAACTAAGGGAAGAGAAAGTGAAGAGAGACGACAAGAAGGGGAAGGATGGAGGTACAGAGAGGGGAAGTAAGAAAATGTCCATGTCATTCAAAGGTTCCCCTAGACCAGGAAGCTCAGCCAGGGTCCGGGGACAGGACTAGGCAGTGAAGACAAGGATGACGAGATCATCATCTCGTCCTAGTCAGTTCAGGGGAAGTAGGCTGTCACACCGGCTGGCAAGGCTTTCTTGGCTAAGGGGCTTCCCAAGGGAGGGTCTGGGCCCTTTCCTGCTGCCCAGTGGTCATGGAAACCACCTCCTTACCCACTCGGCTTGCAGCTTCCCTTTTTCCTCTGGTGTCCAAAGGTCGACTCGACTATTAACCTCTCCCACATTTAGGAATGGAGCTCCAAGGTGAGGAGAGAGGGAGGTATTGCTCAAGGTTGCTGCATTCCCAGTCCGGCACCCTGAAGGAGACCTGTCCACTGCCCAGCCTCCCAGCAGGTATGCCTCAACAGGTGTACTTCATGCTTGGGCTAGTTTCTCACGCTCCAGGGTTTGTCACATGCTTAACCTAGGGCCAGTCTCCAGGGAGGAAGCAGGGCCCTTCACCCAGCAAGTCCTAGCTCCTGAAGCCAAAGACCACAGGAACCTCAGGGTCACCAAGAGCAGAGAACAATGTGTTGCACCTCAAGGCTCATCTATCCACAAGCCAGCCTCTCAGCGCTGGTTTTATCCCACCAACCAACGATGTGTCCTACCCAACTGATAAGATTTGCCTCCTTAAATCCTCTCCACCAAGACAGAACCATCGACCTCTCTCCGGGTAACGGAGTCCAGTGTCACATAAACCCTCAACAAGACAGCTGAAACTCAACACTATTTTGTTTTTTAAAGAGAAGTTTCACATGAACATTTCATTTATTAAAATAGTTTCTGTAAACTCTTTCAGAAGAATATACATTTTCCTTGCTTGAGAAGCATTTCAAGGCACCATAAGATGATGGTCTCTTTAAGAACACCCCTCTATTCATGTGTGAAAATTCCATCAGAAAAAAAAAAATACACATCACACACACACACACACACACACACACACACACACACACACACACACACGAACCCGTACGTGATCTCAGCCACCAAGAAAACAGACACAGGGTCCAGGGCCTGTTGTGGCAGAATGACAACTTTGGAGGGCATCTGACTGTTGATGTCCCAAAAGAAGAGGTGGACTGAATACTTGTCACTGAAAAGAACCCGTGAAGCCGAGGAGAGGTACGCCTCAGAACCCAGAGTCCGAGTAAACGTGGCACCGAGCGTCTCTCCTCCACTTTCTCTCTTCACTTTTTTTCCTCCTCTTCACTCAGGGTGGAATTCTCCTGCAGCGGGGACGTCAGCTTGTTCTGCAGAAGGGCCGCCAGCTTTTTGGAAGTCTTTTTGAGAAACGTGCTACCCGGGTGGGCACTGTTCACGTGCAGGTACAGGTCCTCCTGGGTGGGGCCCGTGTAGCCACAATCCTCACACACATAGAGCTTGTCCCGGCGCTGCTTGTAGGCATACTGCTGCTGCACACCGTGGATCTTCTTCAGGTGGGACTCCAAGGAACATCGCTGCGTGAAGGCTTTGTAACACACATCACATTTGTAGGGGCGAATGCCTGTAAGGATGAGGGGCAGACAGGTCACCAGCTGGTCATAGCCAAGCCCAAGCTTCCCCTCCTAGTAAACCACGGAAGCGTCCCATAACCAAGATCCTTGACAATGTGAGGAAGGCGGGGCCCGAACCATCTACAAGGGTCCCGACATCTACACAAGCAACCCTAATACAGGTGGGCACCAATGAGGCAGAGCCCAACACTTGACGCTAGGAGAAAAACTTGTATTCTTCCCACTCATCTGCCTTAAAGGTTTCATCTTTTAGTGGCAAGGTAAGCCATGTTTTCATTTTTTGTACTGTGGGCTTTCCTGGAAAGAGACACGGAGACAAAGATCCTAGAGTAAGTTTACTGGAGAGGCCATGCCAGGAAGCACGGGTCAGGCAATGAAAGAGAAAGACGCGGAAGGGAGGAAGCCAAGGGTGAACTGTGCTGGAGATGACAGGAGGCGGTGCAGAACACACTCACACTGTGCTAAGCATTTCAGGGGACAGACGAAATGAAGAACTAGCAGTAGGTGGCTGTAGCTCAGCTGGTAAAGGACTGGGTCTGGGCTCCATCCCCAGAACCTGTATTTTACAAAGCAAGGGGTGGGTGTGGTGGCTGTCAGGTCCACAGGAAACTCCATTTGATTAACGTTAAAATTCTGACCTTTAGAAGTCTTACTGTAACAATAGCACAGTGGGAGGGGAAGAAATTTGAAACATTTCTCATTTGCTCAGAACTGTGCTTGTAGCCACTGCTAAATGCGAATGTAACTCATTTACAACGGCACACACCTTTAATCCCAGCCCTCAAGAGGCAGAGGCAAACAGATATCAGGAGCTCAAGGCCAGTCGGGGCTACACCATGAAACCCTGTCTGCAGTTTCTAGGAACCAATGACAGGTGGATCCCTGGCACTTACTGGCCTGCCAGCCTAGCCTAATTGGCAAATTCCAAGCCAAGTGAGAGACCCTTTCTCAGAAAAAGGGGCTGTGGCAGGTCGGGGGCACAGTGAGGAGACTCAGTAACTAAAGTTGTTAGCCACCAAGGCTGACCAGACGATGCCAGAGTTTGGATACCAGAAAGCACATGGTGGAAGGAAAGAAAGAATTGCCTCCCATAAGTTGTCCCCTGACCTCCAAAACTCACACACGGCAAGCACAGGCAGACACACACAGAGACAGACAGACAGACAGACAGACAGACACACACACACACACACACACACACAGACAGACAGACACACACACACACACACACACACACACACATACACACACACACACACACACACACAGGGTGGGGGTAGGGAGAAGATAGAGATCAATAGACACCTGATGTCATTGGCCTACTTCTGGCCACCACACGCTTGTGCTCACACATAAAGATGACTCAGTGTGTTGTTTTGTTTTTTTAAATGAAATGCTGTGTGCAGTGGTGCCTTATAATCCCAGTTAGAGCGTAGGGTCCACCTGGGCTACTCTATATAGAGAAATTCCATCAGCTAGACGTAGGGGGACATTTAAATCTAAAATCAACATCAGGTTCAGAAGCCCATGTCTGTAGGCCCAGCACCTGGGAGGTGGAGACAGGAGGATCAGGAATTCAAGGCCAACCCAAGTCACATGACTACATAAGAGAGATCTCAATAATAAATAAACATTGAAAAAAAAATCTAAAAAGGCCTCCCTCACCTCATACATGTCTCTTCCCCTAGCCCCGGCAAGAGTTTCTTGAGGTGTTCTGCTTTATACAAAATAAAGAAGACATATGTATAGGTACATATTGTTAAATATATTTTTACATGTATTTAATTGCTCTGGACATGGTCTGAACAAGGACTGGGCTCGGTCTGGGGTAAGAGAGGTGCTTGGGGCATCACAGCAAAAATGCTCACCAATCACCAGAAAGCATATTTTTGGCCAGTGAGGCAATGCAAGCCTGTAATGCTAGCATGGGCCGCATAGTGAGAGGCTGTCTCAGAACCAGACAAACAGCAAGCAGACTCCAGGTTCCGATGGGGCAGAGCTGAGACTTTGTCCCTTGTTGCTGAGATAAGGTTTCACCTTGTCACCTTGGCTGGCCTCTGCCTCCTGAGGGCTGGGACTAAAGGCGTGCACCAAACTTGGCCTTCCTTATGATCTATCTCTTCAAGGGCTGGAGAGATGACTCGGCAGTGAAGAGAACTGGCTGCTCATCCAGAGGCCCCAGGTTCGGTTCCCACCATCCACATATACAAGAGACCTAAAACCCTCTCCTGGCCTCCATGAGCTCCAGACCTGGGCTGTGTGCTACACAGACATACAAGTGGACAAAACACTCCCCACAAAAACAAAACAAACAAACAAAAAACTCACATACACAAATAAATAAACAACCTTTCCATACACACATAAAACCTACTTTGATCCTGTTCACACCCCTAACGCTATCACCTACTTTTTATCCTTCCCCATTGCCTTCCTCGTCTCAAATGGTCCACTTTCCACTTTAAAAAAAGCCAGTCAGTGGTGGCACACACCTTTGGTCCCAGCAATTGGGAGGCAGAGGCAGGTAGATCTCTGAGTTTGAGGCCAGCCTGGTTCGACAGAGTGAGTCCAGGACTGCCAGGGCTACACACACAGAAACCCTGTCTCAAAAAACAAACAAACAAAAGAATAACAACAAAAAACAAAGCCAACCAAACAAAAACCAACCTAGATTCCACATAAGAGAAAAAACAAATATCTTCCTTTCGAATCACTTATTTCATTTCACAATTCCCAGTTCCATTTTCCCGCAGATGACATAATTTCACTTTTTTTTTAACAGCTATATGATATTCCATTGCACGTATATATGCAAGAAATAAATGCTTCTGGTCCTAGGTGTGGAGCTTCCTACTCCAGGGTGACCCAGACGACACTGGACCTAGCATGTGCAGAACCATATCACCTTTCCTGTAGTGTTTAACACATAGTCTGCACATATTTTCTACGGGCAGAGCACCCAGCAAGGGCTGAGAAGCCAGGGCTAGGAGATTTTGGGAGCCCTGCATTACCTGGCCAGTGAAGAAAGGGGCTGACTAGGAGGTTTCTTCCAAGAGGATATAGTGTAGGCGCTGACCCTGTTTTTTTGTTTGTTTGTTTGTTTTGTTTTGTTTTTTGAGACAGGTTTTCTCTGTGTAGCTTTGCACCTTTCCTGGATCTCGCTCTGTAGACCAGGCTGGCCTTGAACTCACAGAGATGTGCCTGCCTCTGCCTCCCAGTGCTGGGATTAAAGGCGTGTGCCACCACCACCCAGCATGACCCTGGTTTTGAGGCTGGGTGCCTCATGAGGTAGACACAGGAGACAGACCATAAAAGCTCTAGTTACGACACGGCTAGCTTATAAACCTGCCCCCTGCCCCAACGTCCCTGCTTCCTCTTCTGACTCTGTAATCTCATTCCTGCAGACAGACAGACGTCTTGTCAAAAAAGCTCCTTCCTGGGCTTGGGAAATAGCGCTTCGATCCCAGAGCATGGCTGTTTGCCACTCCTTCAAGGGAATGAAGGTAGATTGGTGTAAGGGGGATGGGTACTAAGCTCCCCTCCCCCAACACCGAGACCTCGCCCTTCATCTCACTCTGTGGCAGAAGCCCATCTTGTCCTACTCAAAAGAACAGGTTGGGAACCGAAAGCACCATCTGTTGCCAGACATAATTAACCTACTGACACCTACCTGAGTGGTTCCAAAGTCCAAGGCCACTGAAAAGCCAGGCACTGCACATCTGCCACTCATTAACGGAGTCCACGGTTAATCTGTTAACCCCTCCGCAGCTCAGTCTCCTCACCCACAAAACGCAGAGAGTACTCACACCCAGGGATGGCTGGTCCCAGGATTAACTGGATAGCACAGGCACAGGACCTGACCTGGCCAACACTAAGTATTCAGAGAGCTAGGGCCTCAGTGTTTAGAATCCAGCTCAACACAATGGAAACACGGCACGCAGGAATCCGCTGCCATATCCCTAAGTAGTGTTTGTCTTTCAACTACACCTTTCTTATGCACTATGTATTTCACAACAACAAAAAAGGATTTTTAAAAAATGTGGTTCCTAGGTGACTATTAGCGATGTCCCTCGCCGACTGATCTTTTGAATTCTCTATCCTAGGCCTTTATTACCTAGTTCAAAAAAAAAAAGTTTTTTGGGGGGCTTAACAAAGAGCTTTGAGTTGCTTATTCCGAACCCTAGGCTGAGTTCATGTCCCACATCTCCAGGTAAATCCCTCACTGCTGGAACTTTCTGCCTGCTTCCCTGCCTCAGGTCAAGTGCTCCTCTCCTGACTCTGATCCGACTGTGAACTACAGCAAGAAGCTTTGACACTGGCCTCCTTGTGGGAGTAGACAGAGGGCCTCCCAGGAAGGGAAGCAGGCCATACCCGTAAACCCAGACTCTTCCGGCCCTTTGGCCAAGTAAGTTCACTCATGGGAAGTTACGTTAGAGACAGACTCACGTTGTGTGTGTGTGTGTGTGGGATAGACAAGAAAATTCATGGTGGCATTGTCAGAATTAAATAAAACAGAAGGGGGTGGGGGCGGAGATAACCTGAAAATGGAAGCAAGCAGTTCTATTGGGAAGCTAGAAAAGGTCTGTGCCTCTGTGACGGAAATTTTGTCGTGATTTCGTTTAAATGGACAGTGATGGAAAGGAGTAAGGTACATCCACTAGGTAGACACCAAGCAAGGCCCAAGGTCTAGTTCCCATGACAGCAGCTGCATGCCTTAAAAACTTCCAGGAGAAAAACAAAACAAACAAACAAACAAACAAATGGCAAATCGCTTTCAGAAAGGAACTAGGCTTGTATGGAGGCTTGCTTTTTTAAAATCTTATTTTCAATTTCCCCCACACACAAATATATTATCTTTTTGGCTGAAAAAAAAAATATAAGTCAAACTAAAAAGGAAACCACCGAGGAGGCAATTCCGCAAGCGAGCTGGGGAGCGGATTCCACACTTCTTCAGCTAGCAGCCCGGCCGGCCTTAAACTTCTTTCTGATCTGCATTTTTCCCAATCCAGTC
Source organism: Peromyscus maniculatus bairdii (assembly GCF_049852395.1). NCBI lineage: Eukaryota > Metazoa > Chordata > Mammalia > Rodentia > Cricetidae > Peromyscus > Peromyscus maniculatus. The sequence continues at coordinate 122,419,219 of NC_134855.1, forward strand.
AATCCTTCTCCTTAGCTCCAAACAAAGACACCATTGTCTTCTCTGCTTTAGTCGGGCTGCGGTTTGTTTGCCTTCTGGCCTCTCTCAATGTAGCCCCTGATGGAAGATAAGGCAAGAGGGCCCCTGTCTGGTGGGCAGCCCCTCCCCAGCCCTGACCTCAAATTGGAATTCCTCAGGTTCTCTCTATGGAACTCAGTGCACAGGAAAGGCATGAGCCTCTTACTTCATCTGGGGCTCCAAGGTTCTTTTTAATTTTTTTCCTCTAGCCCAGGTTGGCCTCAAACTCACTGTGTCTGGGGATAACCGTGAAGACCTTGATCCTCCTGCCTCCACCTAGGAGTTTGAGGCCTGCCTGGTCTACATAGTGAGTTCTAGGTCAGCCAGAATTACATGGTGAGAACCTGTCTCAAAAACAAAAAAAAAACCCACAAAATGTATTTATTTTTATTTTATGTGTATGAGCCTACATGTATGTACATGTACCACGTGAGTGCAGTGTCTGCAGAAGCCAGAAGGCATCAGATCCCCTAGAGCTGGAGTTACAGATGGTGGTAAGCTACCATGTGGGTGCTGATAACTGAACCCAGGTCCTCTGCAAGAAAAACAAATGCTCAGTCTGACATTAAATTTCAATAATCCTCCTGCCTCAGCCTCTGAGTGCTGGGATTATAGGCACGAGCCACCACACCTTGAGAAACGTGAGTTATCATTTTCCAGGCCCAACCAAGCCTCTCTCCAAGACTTAGCAGAACCCCACTGATGTGCTTGACCTTGCCAATCAACCATTTGTGATAGTGGACACTTGCTACAGCTTTTTACGCCATCTGACATCTTCAACAGCATAAACATTCATTTTACCGAGCAGGAAAATAAAATACTTTCAATAAATACTGTATCTGAACAATGAGGTTGGTACCTCAGGGCATCAAAACGTGTGGCTGTACATGCCCACCAACTCCCAGGTGCTGCGGGTCCTCGAACCACACCGAGAAGCGTAGGTGTGGACACTCGCTGTGGAGTCCAGCATGTGTAAGGGTTGGTCAGGTTTTTTTTTTTCCACTCAAACACTCTCTCCCCCAAACAAATCATTTTTGCCAACAGGCAGCCCCTCTTAGGAAGTAACCTAGCTGGCCCAACTGTAGAACATTCAAAAGAACGGGCTATAAAAACAGATCTGTGTTATTCTTCTCAGGCTGTGAACCAAACATGCACGGCTTGTTCCTTTAATTGCGCAGGGCTCCTCTGTCTGTCCTGATGTAGGTGAGCCTGGCTTCTGTGATCCTGCCCCTGACACCAGACAAAAGCAGTCATCTCTGTCAAGTACACAGAAGACAGTGTTGGCTTCCCACCCAGACTCACTTCGTGGGCTGACGCATAGCCCCAGTGGCCATGTGAGCTGGTGGCTAACAGCTCTTGGGTGTCCCCTTCTCCAAGGAATGAGCACTAGCGAGTAACTTTCCCAATGCCCGGGAGTGAAAAAGTCTTCAGCTTTGTCTAATTGAAACCTGTGGACAGGACAGCACTGAGGTATGCTTCAAACCCCAGAGCCGTCTGGGAAGGGCTGAGGCTAGCACATTTTTCTCTTTCCCACTTGCCTTCACTGCTTGTCAAGTTCCTCCCAGGAGCCCTCCTTCATAAATCGTTTTAATACAGAGCTGCTTCCAGGGTTCAGGATCCAAGACTGTTCGGAACGAAAACTGCCACTCATTTTTTTGTTGTTGTTGTTCATTCTGGTTTGTTTGTTTGTTTGTTTTGGGGGGCGGGTTGTTTGTTGCTTGTCTAGAACTCATGATGAGACCAGGCTGACCTGCAGCTCACAATCCTCCTCTCTTCACCTCCCTAGTAATTAAAGGCATGGACCACCACGGCCAGCTACTGGCATTTTTTTTTAAAGTGTGATGGAGGCTTTCCTCTGCATCACTGGGTTTATTCCAGTGAGCCATCATCTGGACCATACCCTCACTCTCTAGCCCGGTCACACACACAAACCATGGAGAGACCGAGACAGGGTCACGGAAAGAGAACCCTGTAGTTACTTTTTTCTTGGTGAAGTCATACTCCGCCCCGCACCCCCCCCCCCAAAAAAAAAAAAAAAAAGAATTCCTAATCTTTTCTTTCATCTGCTTGGATATTAATGTAAGACATTTTCAGGTTCTGGTTCCCCTGAACCTTTTTCAGAAAGTTTCTTTTGTATTCTGAGTCTTTCCTTAGATGCCCTCCGCAGTTTCCAGAATGAAAAGAGACGCAGTTGGTGGTGGGTGAGAGGCAAGGTTAGCGCTCACTGTCCGCTCCTGTCTTTGACAAACTTATCAGCATTGCTAACCATTCTCTAATGGAGGTTCCTAGCGTTCCAGCTAGGTTTTTAAAATGCTAAGGCTTGGTCCTTTTAGACTCGATGCAAACATATCCCTCACTTAGCTGTCCGCTGTATTTGTGTTGAGTGTCTGTATCTTTGTTTCTGGCCTAAATACACTTAGAATAGTCAACAGCCGAACTGTGATGTTCACAGCTCAACCAGAGGCAAAGAACAAGTTCCCACTAAATTCTAGGATGATCTTTTGGAGCCGGTGAGATTGGATCGCAGGAACTAACACATCGGAGAACTTTCCAATGTTGTTTTTGTAGTGAAATCACACCAAGGGTAAAGCCCAGGAGCCAATCATAGCCTGGTCTCCTCCTCTAGCCCCTAGCACATGAGGTCAATGACGACTCATCTTTATCACCAGCTAAGACAAACGTAAGGCCCCAGCTTTACGGTCCTTGGAGGCATACCTCCAACCAGAAAGGAAGGCTGGCCATGGAAATGGATTCAAGTCATTTCCACAGCACTACTACTCATTGATTACTTTGAAGGCAAAAGTTATGATTAAAATTCTAGAAATGTCTACCCATCAATTTCAATTATTATAGTGCTGTCCAATAGAAATTAAGGGGCAAACCACTTTAAAATTTAGAAATTTCTAGAAGGAGCCAGGTACAGTGGCATGTACTTTTAACTCCAGTACTCAGCAGGCTAAAGCAGGAGAATGTAGAGTTCAAGGCCAGCCTACACCACAGGAGACACTGTCTCAAAACATAAATAAGCAAGCAAACAAATAGAAACAGGTAAGATTCTTTTTTTTTTTTTTTTTTTTTTTTTTTGAAACAGGGTCTCACTGTATTCCCGACTGGCTTAGAACTCCATATGTAGACCAGGTTGTCCTAGAACTCACTGAGATCCTCCTGGCTCTGCCCCATGAGTACTGGGACTAAAGAGATTACCTTCAATGAATCATTTTAAACTTTAAATTTTGAGATTGTTTTTCTTATTAAGTCTTCCAAATCCAGTGTCTTAAACTACATCTAGTTGTTACACATCCCAAGGCAGGGGCTCAGCAGCCAATGGCTGTGGTCCAGACTGGTGTGGCCCCAGATTTCCACCTCTGGAGGTGCCTGTCAATCATAGAACTGCTGGTTCACAACCACCCAGGGCTACTCAGTGAGTTCAAGGCCAGTCTGGTCAAATTAGTGAGACCCTTCTTGAAATAAAAAGTTAACACAGCTAGCTAGGATTATAGCTCAGTGTTAGAGAACTTGCCCAGTGTGTTCAAGACCCTGGATTCAATTTCCATTATGTATAAATAAATTAATGAATTAGTCTTTAGAGACTGTAGCCAGATTCAAAGGTGGTACAGATCCCATTTATATCATCAAGTTAAAAAATAGTCATATATTAATTAGAAGTCCTGACCCCCCCTTGGAAAGCAGATTACTGGGAGAGGGTAATGACTTCTAGGTCTAGAAATAGTCTGATTTTTTTTTTTAAACTTGATTTTAATTGCATGCATCTAAGGACTTGTAATTTATGCATTTTTCTAGATATGTAATTTGGGTTTTTTTGTTTGTTTGTTTTGTTTTTGTTTGTATGTGTATATGTGTGTACGTATGTGGTGTGTGTGTGTGTGTGTGTATGTCTGAGACAGGGTTTCTCTGTGTAGCCCTAGCTGCCCTGGAACTTGCTCTGTAGACCAGGCTGGCCTCAAACTCAGATATCCACCTGCCTCTGCCTCCTGAGTGCTGGGACTGAAGGCATGAGCTGCCACTACCACTACCACCACTTGGTTATGTCATTTCAATGGAAAATTCAGTTTAGGCTGGGCAGTGGTGGTGCACGCCTTTAATCCCAGCATTCAGGTGGCAGAGGCAGGCGGATCTCTATGAGGTCAAGGCCAGCCTGGTCTACAGAGCGAGTTCCAGGACAGGCTCCAAAGCTACATAGAGAAACCCTGTCTCTAAAACCAAAAAAAAAAAAAAAAGAAAGAAAGAAAAAAGAAAAGAAAAAGAAAGAAAAAAGAAAAGTTTAGAAAAAAAATTTTTTTTTAGAGGGAAGGTATAGCCAGGCTTGGTGGCAAATGACTTTAATCCCAACACTCCAGAGGTAGAGGCAGGTGGATCTCTGAGTTCGAGTCCAGTCTTGTCTATAGAGTGACTTCCAGGACAGCCAGAGATACACAGAGAAACCCTGTCCCACCACACCCCCCCCCACACACACACACGAAAAGAAACCCCCAAAAGAAAAGTATCTTTTGTAGACCACCTCACTTTGTAAAGAGGGGGCCACTCTTGCCAGGCCAGGGAGGCAGCTCATGTCACCATACTTCACTTGGTGAAGTATGGCTTAACCAAGAAAAAAGATAAGCATAAGAATTAGGAAAGAAAATGGAATAGACAGGACCTAAGAAGGTCCCTGGGTGAGACTGAAGAGCTGAAATCTGTCTAGTGGGAGAACCCTAAATTCTGAAAGAATTTGAGGGACAGGGGGCTATGTACACAGTGTGAGAAGCTATTGGGAAGGTGGGTTGTGGGTCAGGACAGTACTTATACTTTAAGATGGGTTGTGTTTGCCTGGCAGTGGTGGTGCCCACTTTTAGTCCCAGCACTTGGGAGGCAGAGGCAGGCGGATCTCTTTGAATTTTAGCCTGGTCTATAGAGTAAGTTCCAGTACAGCCAGGGATACACACAGAGAAACCCTGTTGGGGCAGGGGCAGGGGGTGGGGTGGGTGTGTGTGTGTGTGTGTGTGCGCGCACGGCAGATGGGTCATGTTTAAATGGGATGAGATGGGATGGCATTGATGGAAATTTGATGACAAGCCCCACATAGCGAGAGGCCTCACGTGAAATGGAGGTGTCTGTATCTACTCTACCTGGAGTTGCAGAATTTTGAGCAGAGAAGTGGCATCCTGACAATTTTCCTCCAGGACTTACTGGGCCAAAGGTATAAACTGGGCCGCAAGTGGAGAAGCCTAGGGGCCCGATGTGCCTAAGATAAAACTAATGAAGCTTGTGACCAATCAGCAGGTTTTGGACTGAGGCAAAAGGTCATCCCCCAGACTCTCTGAAACACACAAGAGGAGGTCTCCGATCCAGACTGCCTGAGTTGGAAAATGGTAGTTCAGTGGTGGAGTGCTTGTTTAGCATGCTCAAGGCCTTAGATTCTATCCCTTGCATTTAAAAAGAGAGAGGAGGAAGAAGAAAAGTTGGGAAGCCAAGGAAGAGGCCCCGAGGAAGCTCAGGGCAGCTGTTGTGCCGCCTCAGGAGGATCGGGAGCCCTGAGTCAGGCTTACTTTAGGAGGTTAGCCAGGCACAGCGGTGCACATCTGTGATCCCTGCACTTGGGAAGCACAGGAAAGAGGACAGAGAGTTCAAGGGCAGGCCACGTGACCAGGCCTCATCTTAAAAAACCGAAACCAAAACCAATGACGGCAAGAGTCCAGTAAGAGGCACAGAAGGTTTGAAGCTGGTCCTAAGCATCCCATTCTGCAGCCAGACTACGGGGGCTGCGTTACCGTGGCGAATTCCTGCGATAGCCTCCCTCGAACCTGTATATCACGTCCATCTTACAGGAGCAAAATCAGGCCATGAGAGGTGGCCTGCATGTCCCGGGTGACAAGGCTGGCAGGTGGCAGAGTCAGGGGGTGAACTCAGTTGGGATAGCCCCAAATGCCTCATCCTGTGTCCATCCTGCTCCACACTGCAAACTTGTTTCTTGGGTCGGGGGTGGGGGTGGGGGGATGGGGGTAGGGGTGGGAGTGGGGGTGGGGGTGGGGGTGGACAGACCAGAAGTGAGCGAGTCACGTGTGCAGCCTCACCTGTATGTGTGCGTACATGCCTCTTTAGGTCGAAGGTGTCATTGAAGCCCTTGCCGCAGAAGGTGCACAGGTGCCTCTTTACCTGGTTGTGGCACTTGAGGTGACGGTTGAGCATGCGCTGCAGGCGGAAGCTCTTGCCACACAGTTCGCAGTTGTGAATCACGGAGTCATTGCACGTGCCTGTGGTAAACTGGGAGCAGAGAGAGTGTGTGAGATCACAGGGGCTCCCTTGGGAACCCGGCCATGAGCTCTCTCAAGGCTGAGCCTGACTATGGCTTCTGTTCCCTCTAAGCTTTGGGAAAGGTGTGAAGACACTGGTACTGGGAAATGTTTTTGCACAGCATCCTTCCTTTCTCCCTCCGCAGACCTCTGACTCCTATCTCTGCGCTGTCTTACAGCAGCTTTTTTTGTTGTTGTTTTTAAAGCAACAAAAGTCCTGGATGTCCTGAAACTCTCTCTGTAGACCAGGCTGGCCTCACACTCACAGAGATCCGACTGCCTCTGCCTCCTGAGTGCTGGAATTAAAGGCATTTTACAGCAGCCTTTTAACAAGGCACGGGCATCTGATCACCTGACTGATGAAAAAGACATCCCCTTAAGGGAGAAGAGAGGATCCCAGGAGCTAGAGCCCCAGCGGCCACATGGACCATGAGGAAGAAGCAAATGCTGAGGACGGAGGAACAGAAGGAAGGGGTCTGGGTCTTGCTGTCAATGGTTTCCAAAGACAGCACAGTCAACTCTTTTTTTCTGTGCCCCTGAGTACTGTTCCAGACACCAAGAAGTAGAAACGGGGTTGGAGAGATAGTTCAGTGAATAAAGGCACTTGCTGCTAACCTTGATGGCAAAGATTGATGACCCGAATTCAATCCCTGGGACCAACATGGCCGAAGTAGAGAACCAACTCCCAAAAGCTGTCACACACTGTAGCATACCCACGCACAATAAATAAACGTAATCCAAAATTTTAAAAAGGGGTAGGGGAAAGATGGAGATGATTTCTCTTCCCCTGAACCTGGGCAGGGCTCATGACTAACGGAGAGCAGAAATAATGTGTTAATTCTGGGATGCAGGACACCTGGAAGCTTCATTGCCTCCTTCTCATAAGCCAGCCTCCATGTCTGAAGCCAAGGAAGCCCAAACTAGCCATGTGGAGAGCCAGAACCCCATGCAGGGGCACCATGGTGCTAGCTCTGCCTAGATGGATCTTCCAACCTAACCTGGGGTCACCACCACCTAGCCGACTGGCCCCGGACAATGCCTTTCAGGTGAAAACTGCCTAGCTGGGCCACGCCCCAGGTCCAGACACCCAAACTGTGCACAAATAAAACCATCACTTGGGAAAATGACTCAGCCAGGATTCCAGAGCTTTATCATCAGTGAGACCATGACAGAATTCCAGCTTCTGGACTGTCCCCATCCCCAGTGCAGGATTCTCTCAGTGGTATTTGCTGTCTCCCTGGACAAACACTGGATTGACCCTCTGTGGGATGTGAAGCACCACACCTGATGTGCTCAAAGATCAGTTGTGCCACCAGGTCAGGCCCTGTAGACGGTCCATTTGCTCTGCCAGAACTGTCTATAAGAAGCCCAAGGACTGGAGCATCAGGGCACTCACCTGCATGTGCAAGTCCTGTGGGTATCCCTAGTACTACCAAAAATAAATAAATAGCTGTGTGGTGGGGTGATATACCTTTAATCCCAGCACTTGGGAGGCAGAGGCAGGCAGATCTCTGAGTTCGAGGCCAGCCTGGTCTACAGAGTGAATTCTGGGATAGCCAGGGCTACACAGAGACACCCTGCCTCAACTAACTAACTAACAACTAACTAAATGGATGAATGAATAAATGGGGGGGGGGTAGCGGAGTGGAAGGCAGGAAGAGGAAAAAGAAATGAGGCTAGACACTAATCCTTGGCGTTCAGTCATCCTTAGCACACAGAGATTGGTAACAGGATCCTCTGCAGATACTAAATGCTTCGGGTGCTCAGGCCCCTGATCTGAAACACTGTGGCTTTGGACCCAGTATGCATATCATCCCATAGACAGCTGCATGACCTAAACAGATGTCTATAGAACCTTGTACCGATGTAAACTCTACGTGACTAGTGTTAGGCTGTACTATTTAAGGAATAAGGACAAGAGAGAAGAAAAAGATCTGTACATGTTTAGCATAGACACTATATTCTTTTCAAATGGTTGAATCCACGGGCTGTGGAAGTCATGGGTATAGAGGGCTGCCTGTATGTACTTCACTGCCCTTTATTCCAGAGAGCATATTGCATTTATGCTTCTGAAGAGTTCGTGTGGGCTCCTCCATTCAAGGCCTTGAGGACAGTCAGCACATGTCCACACACACACCGCTGCCTCCCATTCCTCCATGCCCGAGGGCAGCTCAGAGTGTGCCGGGCAGCCGGGAGCAAGTAGAAGGATGCCAAGGAGGCTGTAGGATCCCAGGAGAGGGTTTCCTAGGCAGCTTCCTCTCCTATTCATTCTCACTGGTTCAGAGCTTAATTTGTCTGACTTAGCACTGAGTGACTGATGGGCTCTATGGTCAAGGCACCACCAACACCAAAGTGGCTTTTCCCCAAAAAGACGCCATAGTGGCTGGGATGTGAAACATCAAGGGAGAGGACTGCAGAGACACCAAGTCCCGCTGTCAAGCAGAAATTAGAGGGGATAAGAAAATGGTGTGTGTGTGTGGGGGGGTGGTTGGGGATTTAGTTCAGTGGTAAAGTGCTTGCCTAGTAAGCACAAGGCCCTGGGTTTGGTCCTCAGCTCCAGAGGAAAAGAAAAAAGAGAAAAAAAAAAAAGAAAGAAAGAAAAAGAAAATGGTGGGAAATAACAATCTGTGTCTGGTTCAGTGTGAGCTGCCAGGCCTGGGAAAGCAGTTACTAGACTGTGGAAAAGGGCAGTGTCTACCTTGGGGACCCAATGGGTGGGACCTATTCCAAAGGCAAGAGAGAGCTCTGGAAAACAAAGGAGGAAAGACTAAATGAGGCCCACTGAGAACTCTAGGCTTCTAAATGACAAGTCTACAGAGGGCAAACGTCACCTGACTGCGTAAGGAACTCTCAATCAAGACAGAGACAACTGAAGTGTGGTAGTACACTCCTTTATTCTCAACTCTCGGGAGGCAGAGGCAGGTAGATCTCTGAGTTTGAGGCCAGCCTAGTCTACAGAGTGAGTTCCAGGAGTCTCAAAAAAATGTAAAAATAAAAACAAAAAAAGAGAGGGCTGGAGAGATGCCTCAGGGATGTTAAGAGCACCTGTCGCTCTTCCAGAGAAAGGTCCCACACCCACGTGAGAGCTTACTGTGTGTAACACCAGTTCTAAGGGATCTAATACCTTCTTCTGACCTCCTTGAGCACCAGGCACACACATGATATATGTACATACATGCAGCAAAACATTCATACACATAAAACAAATAAATCCTAATTTTTTTTAAAAGAGAGACAATTGGCTAAGGATCACTGCCAATAACTAGTTCCTGCCGTATTATATCACTCCTCATAAGGGAAGGGGTATTTGGTTTGTGGGGGTATTTCATGTGTGGTGCTTTAAAAATTCATTCTAAGCCAGGCAGTGGTGGCACAGGCCTTTAATCCCAGCACTCGAGAGGCAGCAGAGGCAGGCGGATCTCTGTGAGTTCAAGGCCAGCCTGGTCTACAGAGAAAGAAGCCAGGACTGCTTCACAGAGAAACCCTGTCTTGAAAAACCAAAATAAAACACAATAAATACAAATTTGGTCTATAATAGCAAGAGACTGGACACTAGCTGACTGTCTATTAGCACAGGCTTCAAAGGAAAGGATGGGAGCACCAAGCGGTCCAGCGGGGACATCTGGCTGCAACCTCCAGAGAAAGCCGGCAAGGACTATCCAGCCATTCCACAGACATAGGAAATATGATACACATTATTTTAGCTACTAAATTTGGGGTTACTTGCACAGAAGAAATGGATTAACCAAAACAGTAACCGTGGGCTGGAGAGATGGCCCAGCAGTTAAGAACACATACTGCTTTTGCAGAAGGCCTGAGTTCAGTTCCCAGCACCCATGCATGACAGGTGACTCCAGCTCCAGGGCATCTGACCCTGTCTTCTGGCCTGAGGGCACCTGCACTCATGTGCACACCACCCTCATCTGCACATGATTGAAAATAAATTGACTGGAGAGATGGCTTGGTGGTTAAGAGCATTGGTTGCATAAGACGACTTGGGTTCAATTTCCAGCACTCATATAGTAGCTCACAACCGTGTGTAACTCCAGTTCCAGGGGACCCAAGACCCTCTGCTGGTCTATATGAGTACCAGGCACTTACATGGCACACAGAGAGCCGTGCAGCATAAATTCCTCTACGCATAAAATAAATACATTTTTAAAAACAAATAAATCAAAATAAAATCCTAAAAATCAGTAACAAACAGATTTTTTTTTCCCCCAGAATATATCAGCTTTGTCGTACTGCTTGCATTATTCTCCTTGTTAATTTTGGAACTGGAGATGGAACCCAGAGCTTTTGTACATTAAGAACTCAGTCTTATCACACAGCTGCATCCCCAGCCCCAAGGTGCCATTTCTCAGTCCCCTCTCCCAGGATTCCTGGACCAGTTCTCCCTCCCCAGGTCCTGTGTCTGCTGTCTGGGCCATCTTCATTATGCTCACACGGGTATACAACTAACATCCTCTCTCCTCAGTGTTCAAAGCAGAGATATCCAGTCTGATTTCTTTACTCGGTTCTACAAGTAATAAGTTACATCATAAACCAAAACTTAGACCAAAATTACATCTTACCCATGTTAATTATACAATGGCTGTGGCAGAGTGGAGAGCTAGCTCTCACTAAGCTAAGTGCTGACAAGCATGAAGACTTACTTAGATGCTCAGAACACCTAAAAAGACAGATGGAGTGGTGTATCGTTGAATCCCTGAGCTGAGGAGACATAGAGAAGGATTCCTTGGGTAGGCAGTCTAGTGGTGACCTCCAGAACAGGGAGAGACCCTATATATCAGAGAAGGTAGACGGTGTCTCTGAAGATGACACCTGGGGTTTCCTCTGACCTCCACAGGCTGTACCCACACTTACATGAACACACTTGTACCACCCCACATACACCCAATAAACAATCATAGTAGATAGAGGCAAGAAATGCCAAGAAATTGAATAAATATTTAGCTCTGATCATCTGTATGATATGAAATGTCATTTGATATCCTGGATCATACCAGGGGTGGTGGCACATGCTTTTTAATCCCAGCACTTGGAAGGCAGAGTGGGGTAGGAGGGGGGGTGGATTTCTGAGTTCAAGGCCAGCCTGATCTATATATACAATGAGTTCCAGGACAACCAGGGCTACACAAAAAACTGTCTTGAAAAACCAAAATCAAAACCCCAGATCACAGTTCCTCTATGTGTGAACATACTAAGTGGTACCACATAGTCCCCTCTGGAGTGTGAGAAGCTAAGACCAGAGCCAGTTTTCCAGCTCCCCAAATTCAACATGTGCTCCACTTCCCACAATCCGAGAATGTAAGCAAGTAATTTAACTCCTCTAAGCCTTAATTTCATCACCCATAAAATATGAATAATGGTATTTGCTTCTTGGGAGTAAATTAAAGATTTAAAGAGAAGAAAGCTACTTATTAAAAAAAAAAACCACAATAAAACAATAAAAGTAAGTTCCAAATTTCTATAATGCTAAAACAAAAGTAACTGAGGGCGGGCGAGGGAGATGGCTCAGAGGATAGTGGATGCTTGTAGCCAAGGCTGACGATTTCTGAGTTTGATCTATGGAATCCATATGGTGAATGGTAGAAGAACCAACTCCCGCAAGACATTTACACACACACACACACACACACCACACTTTAACCACGGCAAGAAAACATACACAAAAATAATTGGTCAAAATTCCCTGTTCCTTAATCTGCTTTTCAATTTTGCTCTCTCTGATGGGAGAGAGAAATCACCTTTAGTGTGAGCCATAAGCCCCGAGTCCTTCACCCCAAATTCTGCAATCCAAAAAGCTGTGGCCATCGACCTTCTTTCCTGCCTTCCGGTAGAATCTGACCCCAGCAATGTGGAAGTAAACATAGACCCTGTTCCCCTCAGAGTCAGTATCATTCCTTCTTAAAAAGGGTTTGATTATGAAAAAACCTTTTTAGCCGGGCGTGGTGGCACACGCCTTTAATCCCAGCACTCCGGGAGGCAGAGCCAGGTGGATCTCTGTGAGTTCCAGACCAGCCTGGTCTACAAAGTGAGTTCCAGGGCAGTCAGGATTACACAGAGAAACCCTGTCTCAAAAAAAACAAAACAACAAAAAAACTTTTTAGATTTAATTTTTAGCCTACGTTTATGGATGTTTTGCCCATATATATATATATATATATATATATATATATATATATATATATACATGCACCGCATGTGCGTCTGGTACTCTAGAAAAGTACAGAAGAGGGCATCACATCCCCTGGATTGGAGTCATCGAAGGTTAGAAGTCACTTTGTGGATGCTGGGAGCTGAACCTGGGTCCTCTGCAAGGGAAATAAGTGCTCTCAACGACTGAGCCATCTCTCCAGCCCCCCGCTTGTGTTTGATACAGAAGTTACTCATGTGTTTAACCACCAGGTGCTGTTTCAGGTCTTCCAGGGGGAGATCTTCTGGAAATGCTCCCTAGTCTCACCTTATCTGAAGTCAACGCTTTGCCAGGGCTTATTAGTGAAGGAGAGAAACTACCACAGAGGCTGGGAAATGACATCAGCCTGGAAATTAATTCAGAGCAAGATAAAGAGAGGATGAGCGATTCGCCAAGCCTGGGACTTGGCTTGTCTCTGCTCACAGCCCTGTTCTCTGTTGGATCTCAGCTTTCATTTAATAAAAGAAGCCAAATTCCAACTAAGTTCTAAAAAGCAGGCCTCCGTGGCCAAAAACAAAACAAAATACAACAACAACAAAAAACCAAACCACAACAAACCAATCATTGTGTGAGGACTTCTGGAAGTGTCCGAAGCATCCAGGGAGGCAAGCTGGATCTGACACCGACTTCCCAGGTGTCTAAGATCATTGCCTGCCAAACTGCTAAGGGAAAACCCACCCAGAAGGGACGGCCCTTTATGTTCTTGTGATGCTTCCACAGACCCAGCCACTAAATTAATGCCCCTCCATCTGCAGGAGAATCCTGAGTCTACAGATACTCTCTGGTGGCCATTTGGGGGCCGCTGTCATATGTGTTAGCTACACCCACCTGCTCAAAACATGCTAAATACATTTCTCCAACTCCTTTGGGCCTCCTGGGTCCATGTACCATTCATTACCCAAGGCTCCTCAACTTCTGCACATGACAGAATGGAGCACCTCCTCAAAGGAAGAGATGATAAAGAGAATGTCTCATTAGCCAGAAGTGGAGCTAGAGAGATGAGATGGTTCAGCAGTTAAGAGCACTTACTGTTCTTGCAGAAACTCAAGATTCAGTTCCTAGCACCTACAACTAACTGCCTGTAACTCCAGTCCCAGATGATACAATGACCTCTTCTGACCTTTGTGGGCACCCGCACACACATCATGCACATAAACTCACACAGGCACACGCACATACACATAAATAAAAATAAGCAAATAAATAAACCAGCCTTGTTGATAAATAAGTAAGAAACCAAAACTTGCCCAGCGGTGGTGGCGCACACTTTTAATTCTAGTACTTAGCAGGCAGAGGCAGGCAGATCTCTGTGAGTTCAAGGCCAGCCTGGTCTACAGAGTGAGTTCCAGGACAGTCAGGGCTACACAGAGAAACCCTGTCTAGAAAAAAACAAAGAAACAAAAACAAGACTCAAGGAAATGGGACTGACTTGTGGAGATATGGCTTATAGACACCAAGTTGAGATTTTGAATGTCTATTCCCCCAAAATTCTGTGCCTACATTTTCCTCAAGACAAGGATATAGATCTGGCCATTTCTTATCTCATATCATGGTAAGGAATACTCTCCATATTCCTTAATCTAAGACTCAATAAAGGCTCAAGTGTCAGAGCTACATGTTGACTATGGCGAGGTACTACTGTAACACTGAAATGATGCTTGTACTGAGCATAGCCAGCAACAACTATCAGGAACTTAGCGAAAACTCTATGGTTCCACAGTTCTTCCCCTGAAAGGGAGTCTGGGCCATAGAAAGTCCCCATAGTTTATCCTCCAAATCTTCATTCACAAAGGAAACCAAGTCTTCATGTTGGGTTTTCTTTGTTTTTTGTTTGTTTGTTTTTGATTTTGTTACTTTTTTTTCTCCAAGACAGGGCTTCACTGTGTAGCTCTAGTTGTCCTGGAACTCACTATGTAGATCAGGTTGGCCTCAAACACACACAGATCCGCCTGCCTATGCCTGCCTCTCAAGTGCCTGGATTAAAGGTGTGTACCACTACGCCCAGCTAAGCGTCTTTCTTTCTTTCTTTCTTTCTTTCTTTCTTTCTTTCTTTCTTTCTTTCTTTCTTTCTTTCTTTCTTTCTTTCTTTCTTTCTTTCTTTTTTGAAATGTAGTTGTGTGGTTACACAGTTTGCCTTGCCAGAAACTACTGTCTTCAGCTTCCCAGTCGCTGGGACTACAGGTGTGCATAACCACACCAAGCAGGCATCAAGCATTCTCCTGCCTTTCCTAACAAACTACCCCTATGAAACCAAACAGAATGTGAGCGAAAATCTGTCTCTACCAAAATATGCCTTGTTGCCAGGTGGTGGTGGGATCCCAGCACTCGGGAGGCAGAGGCAGGCCAATCTCTGTGAGTTCGAGGCCAGCTTGGTTTACATGCTAATTCCAGGGTAGCCAGGGCTACACAGAGAAACCCTGTCTCAAAAAACCTAAAAACAAAACAAAAAAAAAAAACAAAGAAATATGTCTTCTGAAAGTCTCCTAGGGTATGGCTCAGTGGGAAAGCATGTGATTAGCATGAGCAAGGCCTCAAGGTCAACACTGGCTACAGCTAACTGATGAACAGAACTGGATTATCACTATTTTGCAATACCAAAATATTTATGCCCTAAGCACCAATAGCTCCTATTATCACAGAAAGGTAACAAACACGCGCTGCCTCTTTAGGGAACCCGACCCTTCACCCTGTCACACACACTGTGACACAGTCAAGCTGAAACTCAGTAACTGATCAAGCATACAGAGCAGTGCTGTCCCATACAGCTTCTATGATGGGAAATCTTCATCCGGAACTGGCCAATTCAGCAGCACTAAGGACTTTCGCTTTTAATCCTATGTGACTTAAGCTACCTGTGACAAGGACTACCCTACCCTGTTGGATGATGTACCCTTATCCCTAAAATCCACTTGGAGTTAACAGAGAATGAGAAATGCCCACAGTGACTAACTGAGCAAAATCCAGATTGTTGTGACCTCTACAAAGCGAATGACCCACTGCTCCAACAATTAGCTTGCAAGTACATAAAAAAGGGGAGGAAAAAAACATGTAAATTAAAAGCAACTAAAGGCCATGCCAAACGTCAATCACGCTGTGTGGACGTTACATGGACCTGATTAAACAAACTGGAGGAGGAGAGTAGGCATTTACAAGCCATTTAACAATGTGAACACATAATTCAAGTGGGTGTGATTGGGGCACATTTGGAACCACTTATAATTGAAATACAGTCAGTCATTGCTTAATGATGGATCCATTCCGAGAAAGCTGGGTTAGGCAATTTTACCATTGCATGGACATTACAGAGTGTATTTACACAAGCTGAGCTGGCTAAGACGTCACACAGCATTATAATTTTACAGGATCACAGTTCTATGTATGGCCCGTAGTTATGTAGAACATGACTAGTATATCTGGAAACTGCTTCAGTGTCTTATATGGGAAGGTGGGGGATGGAAGCCAGTAAGGATGGGCTGAGACCAAGTGACAGATACCTATTCTTTTGTCTTTGAAACTCGTCATAATTAAAATTGTAGGGAAAAAAGGGCACCTATTTGACACATACTGTCACCACCCACTAGAGAGCCAAGTGAAAGGTGGACTACTTTTTCTTTTTTATTGAGACAAGGTCTCACTATGTAGCCCTGGCTGACCTGTAACTGCATATGTAGACCAGGGTGCCTTTGAACCCACAAAGATCTGCCTGCCTCTGCCTCCAGTGCTGAGATCAAAGGCGTTCGCCACCAAGCCTAGCTGTACTTCTTCAGAACTCACAAGGGAGGGGAAGGCCAAAGGAAAAGAGAACAGATTAGGATGGGGTAAGAACAGAAATTTGCCTGCTAGTTCCTACTTGCACCAGGGACCTGCCAGCCAGTGAGTCAACTCACAGAGTTCACTTTAGATTAGACGTAGAAGACTTGGAGACAGAAGGCACCTGCATTTCCAGGGTTTGTCTAGCCCACAGTTAGAGATCTGCAAATGAGGTCCTTGATTGGACCCAGATGTATGTATCTCCCCACCACAACCTGTTTTTTAAATTACCAAAGTCTTAGTCTTAAAGAGATCACGTCACAACCTGCCCCAAAGCCCACAATGGAAGGTCAGACAAGCAGGGATGAGCTACATCTTCCCAACCTGGTTTCAAGCCTTCTTCCCAGACCCACTCACCACAGTCAAACCCCAGGTTCCTGCTGCAGGGCAGGGCATTAAGAAAACCTTCACCAAGGGGCTGTGGGCTGCCTTCCTGTTGGGCAGTTGGTGATGGCTCAAGCGTGCTAATGATTCCCCACTCATTTTTTTCATGTAACTCACACAGTTCTTCACAAGGAGGCTTTGAGGAGCAAGATGTTCCCAGTCAAGTCTTCCCTTCTCAGAAGGCTTCCAAAGCTGCTCCTCTGCCCATGGAGGAACACTCTTCTTGGCTTGGCCCTTCAACCCGCTCTCATCTTGTCCTAAGCTTCATTTCCCACTCCACGCTGCCAACTCCGCCCCTGATCCTAGTGGGTATATTTCCTATCCTTTGCTCACCAGAACATTGATTCCTTACTCAAGCACAAGGCTCAGCCCACATCACCCTAACACCACTCACCCTCATTTCCACAGCCCTCCTATCCATATCAACAACCCTTCCCAACTCAGCAAGCACATCTTGGCTGGTGCTTCCGGTTTGGTCCTCATTCTCCTCTCCGGAGATGCTGCAGGTGTTTCCCCCACCAGACCAGAGAGCATCATCCATGGTTAATGAGCATACACCGGGCTGCATTCCACCTCACACTGAAGTAGGTAGAGATCATGCACACTTGAATACGTTTTACAAATAAGGAAACCGAAGCCCAGAACAATGAAGAACTGCTCAAGCTCACACAGTTCTGAAGAACTTACAAATGCACGTCTTTGATACTTAATCTCTACTGCCAGAGTGTTCTGGAAGGAACACATGGAGTCCGAGTGTTTTATCTCTTGGCTGTCTTGTACACAGCAGACACACTGCCTGCTGCTGGATGTTTTGTGTCGTGTGTAGTCCGTCCGTCCGTGTGTCACCCCCCCAGGCTCACACTTGCCCTTTCTTTGGTCCTACAAGCCCACTGACCAATGTGTGTCTTCAAGTTTTAAAACTAAGCCATTAAAGCAGTACACATGGCTGGGGCCGCAACTCCGTTATATAGTGCTTGTCTAACATGGAAGGTGGGGACGATCAGCTCTACGGGGGCGAAAATATGCCATGCCATGAATGGACCTCATCCTTGAATGGCTTTCTTCCTCTTCCACTCAAAAAAATTAAACCTGTTTGCTTGTTTGTTTGTTTGTTTGTTTGTTGAAATAGGGTCACCCTATGTTGCCCTCTCTGGCTTGGAACTCCATTATGTAAACCAGGCTGGCCTGTAACTCACAGCGATCCATCTGCCTCTGCCTCCTGAGTGTTGGAACTAAGGGCATGGGCCACCCCACCAGGCTAAGAAACTAATTCTTAGAGGAAATTCTTTGAGTTCTGAATGCCTTATGAAATAGTCACACAATGTGCTAAGAGATGGGCAATTTGATCAGCCACTTGAAAACTGCTAATACCAGGGCAGATATTTCCAGAGGCTTCGGTGATTCTCATACCAAAATGTCTCCACTGCTGGCCTAGAAAGGCCTTCAGACGCCTTCCGTGAATAAATACTCCCTAGGAAATGGAAAAGTGTGGGGAGCAGGTTGCTTGTTAACGGTCTGCAAATATGCCCGGGCCCCTCCCCCACCACAGAGGCAATTTATCTTGGAAATGACTGGTTTATTGACTCCCTTAATCCAAAATTCCAACACTTGTGTCTGCCTAAGGCAGAAAATAGATCTTCCAGAATCTCATGAGACTGGCTTTCTCTCCTTACCAAGATGGGGATGGAGGAGGGGCAAACTAACGAACTACTGTCCCTCCCCAAACAACCTCACAATTGTCTTTCTAGCCAGGTGATAAATATGCAAGTGGGGCACTTTGTAGTATTTCCCAAAGGGCAAGAGCTATCCACTTCAGGAAAACGTTTCCCTCCCACTTAACCCCACCTGGCCCAGAAGCCTCCAGACTGCTCACTCCAAACCTTAGTGCACTCTGTGAAGTATAGTACCCCAGCTTGCAACATCCTAGAGTCTTTCCGGTGCTCTGGCCTCAAATCCTAATTCAGAACCAAATGCGCCCCGGCCCACCCCGAGGGGCCGGGGGGCGCAGGAAAAGCTGCTTTCTTTATCCCCATCTAACCCCTAGATTCACGCTTCCCTCCCCGATACTCTGGGGCGCCCTAGAATTATGGCGCACTTTGCATAAGGTGGCACTATAGCCCGCCAGGCTAGGACCTGGGGTTTATGCATAAAACAAGCCGCCTCCCCTCCCCCTCTAGCTAGCTGTGAGTCAGCGGGGCAGGATTCCTTAATCCTAGGGGTAGCGGATACCTTTGAACAGGTGGTCATGGAAGTTCCACCCAACAAAGCGCTGATGGCCATCCAGATAAGATGTTGCCTTCTATAGCTTTTGAGGGGCACAGACATTCCAATCCACTAGGGGAGGAACGCTGAAGAAAAAAATCTGCTGGTGAGCCTTTTTATCTTTTACCCACTCATTTAATTCTTGAAGATTTGAGAGAAAAGGCAAAAACTAAAGTGCCCCGCACAAGCTTCCCGTCTAACAGGCTCCACCAGGGCACTGGAAATAGCGGTGACTGCGAGGCCCATTGTGTCCCAAAAAAACAAGGAGGGAAACAAAACTCTCAGGACTTCAAGGTGCCAAGGACTGCGTCCCAGAGCGCATCACGTCTAAGACCGCGGGTCGCGCTTTTTCTCCATCCGAAGTCTCGGGCCGTCTTGTTAATAGTCTGGCCTTGGACACAGGGTGGGCAGCTGAACCTGGGTAGTTGGGCTCGATCTTAAGTGGTTCCCGAAGCCACTGCCAGCGTCAGACAGGGCCACCACTCTGGGGGTTGGGTCGGCTTAAGATGTTGGCAGCCCGGGCACTGTGGTGCAGGGGACAGGTCGCGCGGAGCCTGGCTGCCGCCCAGGGGGCAGGTGCAGGAGTGACGGGCCGGCGTGCGGCGCCTGGGCCCCGGGTGCGCGGGCGGGCGCGGCAGGGAGGGGCGCCGGGGCTCCGGAGCCGGACGCCAGGGCGTGGTGCAGGTGGCGGCGGGGGCAGAGTCGACACCCTACCTTGATTTTTGACCTGGCAACCGGCCGCTGCATCGCTGCCAGGTGTCCATCGGGGACTTCGGCGTCGTGGAGCTCTGGGGTTTCAGGCTCCGGTGCGCGCGGGGACGAGCTGCTCTCGGTGCCTCCGGGCTCCCCGGCGCTGCTGCTACTGCTGCTGCTGCTGCAACCGCTGCTACTGCCGCCGTCGCTGCGGCAGTCCTCGGGGGGGTCGGAGAGCAGACAGCCCAGGCTCACTGTGGAGGAGGGGGCCGCACCCCAACACTCAACCCACACGCGGCGTCACGCCCGGGCGCCCACGGCAGTTTGACCTGCGGGCGGTGCCGCCGCCCCGCCCCGGACCTGGGCACCACGCCAAGTGGGCGACGTCCCGAGGGTAGACGAGTCAACCGGGCGGTCAGCCCCTCGAACTAACTTAGGGTGCCAGGAGACCGGTCCTCAGGCCACCCCGGCGCCCACGAAGCACCAGGGGCCATGCGCCGCGGAGAACCCCGCGCGCCAAGTTTCCTCTCGCGCCCGCGGAGGCGGGTGTGCCCTCGCCTTGCCTCGTTCCAGAGAGGTTAGCGGACCTTCACGTGCGGCTTAGAGGACGTAGGGTGCAAGGGAACCCCCAATGCCTTCCACCCCCTTCCAGGGCCAGCTCGGCCCGCGCTGCAGCCAACGGTCCCGCCGCCCCGCAATTAGCCCTGTCTAGGGAGAAAGCACCAGCGTCCCAGGTTTCCCAGCCTGGCCCTCGATCCCCCTCCCTCAAGACCCCCCACGACCCCAGCCGAGAGGGGGAAGGGCTGGGAACGTCAGCCCTGGTCGCGATCAGGAGGGCCGCGGTCACCCTGCCCCCACCCGGGAGCCCCGAGCCCAGGCCGGGCCCCCGCGCTCCTCACCTGGGATGTAGGTGTCTGCCCTTTTGTCATCCGGGAGCTCATCCCAGCTGCGGACCGAGACTCCGGGGCTCCTCCTCTTCACCAGAAAGACTTTGGGCATGGTGGGATCCCCTCTTCCGACTGCGGCCCCCTCCTCCCCGCTGCTCCCCGCTAGTGGCGGTGGAGGCGCCTGAATCCCCTGGCTCCCGGAGCCCACCTTCCCGCCTTGTTTGCCCTCTTCCTGCACCTCCCGCCGCGCTGCCCCGGCCTTTTCCCTCACTCCGGGTGACTCGCAGCCTCCGGGCACGGCGACACCTATGCCTTAAATCGCGCGTGAGACCACGCCGGGGAAAAAGTTTCATAAGGTGGAATAGAAAAGGCACCAGGAAACTTGGGAGTGAGCATGCGCCCTGCAACATAACGGTGTCAACAAGCTCGCTACCTGTCCGACCGGTTCCGGCGGCCGGGGCTGCCTGATCCAGCCCTTCCTTAGGCATGAATGTTTGCAAAAGAATTTAACGTCCGATTCTTCCCCCCTCCTCTTTTTAAAAAAGGAAGAACATTTTTAAAATAAACCCTCTGCCTCATACCTCCATCACATGCACTTTATAGGATAAACTCTTAAAACAAGCCCCAGGTCCACTGCCCCGGGCACCCCTTCTACGAGTTGGGGTCTCCCATGAATTGGCCCCCACCTCCGAAGTGGATTTGTCTCTGTCAAGCAAGCCAGAAATTGGCTCTGGACCTTGCGGGACTGTTTCCAGGCTTTCTGGAACCTCGGTGGTCGGATGTAGGAGGGTCCTCAAGACGCTTGTCAGGTAAAGGGAGGGGGGCTGAGAGCTTCGGTGTCCTATCATCTGGAACACCCCTCAATAATAAGTCTAAAAATCTTGCATCTTTGGAGCACGTCGCTTTACTGATCTGTGCCACTCAATCTAAGAAAATAAGGCTTATTTTACCAAAGCAGCTTCCACCCCGAAACCTTGCACCCCAGGAGTCCCTTCACCCAAGATAAACGCACAATCAAGACAAAAGCCAAGTGCATATCATGAGAACGCTTACTTAAAGCGAGTCTCTAGTCCTCAGCTTGTCCCATTACTTCCTACCCTAACCACTGGATCCTCAAATTCGGAGGCAGGAAAGGACCCACCCAGGAAGCCAAGGATTGAAAATTGATACACACTCTCTCCTCCTCTATCAGCAAAGACGGCTAGAAAGCTTTGAGTTTTTGTTTTTATTTTTTTTTCCTGTTTACCTTCCTTCCTGGAGGGAAGTGTGTGTGTGTGTGGGGGGGGGGAGTCTGGTAGATACTAATTTTATAGGGTTGGTCTGCTCACTTTGGGGACCCCGATCCCTCTATATCAAGGTCCTGTTGAGCTGCGCCCAGAACAACCCGCGCAGTCGATGTCGTGGGCTCCCAACTCCAGGAGGTGAGCAGACGAATGCCAGCTCCTGGAGGCTGCCGGGGCGCGTCTGGCCAGGGGTGTTCCGGCGTCTGAGGTTCACGGAACCGCCAGGCTCACCTGCCCATAACACGACCCGATGCGCTCTCGGCTCACTTGGCCCGGGGAATCAACACAGGGGCTGTCCCCGTCTTCTTCCGCCTTGGGAATGGCCTTTAGGGATACAGCAGCCTGGTAACGGATTTTCTGGACTTGGCTGGCGTATTCTCAGGGAGCACAGAGAGGGGGCGCAACTCCGGCGAGGCTGTGCAGGGGAATAAAGCGTAAGCACCATGACTACCGGTCCGCCTTCAAGGATTGACCCCACCTGAGATAAACTCTGAATTCAGGTTTCCTCCGAGAAAACTCGTCTAAGAATGAAAAGGACTTTGATCCTGGTAAACTAGAGGAGGGAGACATGTCTATAGCGGCACAAGAAAATGAGGCTTGTTGGCTACGGAGCTGATGGCGCAGCTTCTGGGCAACTCTGCAGATGTATTTTTATCTGCCAACAAACTGGAGACTTGCTAGAAAGAAGGAGCGTGGTGAATGAAAGAGTAAAAATAAAACCACGAAGCCACAGAATTATCCTCCATCTTTAAGAATCTTCAAAACTTCATTCAAAATTCCTTATTTTTATTCAGGAACCGGTCAGTTCTATTGATAACGCTAGCTTTTCTGCCTCCCTCCCTCCCTTCTTCCGGGTTTCAAATCACTGAACACCTGGGTCATTATTTTTGTTCTTTAAAAAGATCACATAGACTTGTGGTTTATACACTTAGACACCTCAAAAGGCTCTGCAAACTCCAGGACACTGAGAATGAGGAATAACATAATTGCTTTTAGTCTGCGATTTGAGGGAGCGGGGTATACATCTATATTTGCTAGCTGTTTCTTTTTATTGAAAATAATTATTTTTCATATATTCTGATCATAGTTTCCCTCCCCCAACTTTGCCAGATTCTAAGAAGTATTTTATGGGAAAAGAATCCTAATGTGTTTTTATTCTCTTATTTTTAAAACTCAGTCTTGATATGTGTTTATCAATACCATTAACATACAAAGGACCGACCAGTCTTGCCTTTAATGCAGCCTCAAAAGCAGTACGCAAACCACCCTAATAAAAAAAAAAAAAAAAACCAAGCCAGGCGGTAATGGTATACACCTTTAATCCCAGCACTTGGGAGGAAGAGGCAGGCTGCTCTCTGTGAGTTCATGGCCAGCCTGGTCTAGAGAGTGAGTTCCAGGACAGCCAGGACTGTTGTTACACAGAGA
The DNA here is from genome assembly GCF_049852395.1 of Peromyscus maniculatus bairdii. Classification (NCBI taxonomy): domain Eukaryota; kingdom Metazoa; phylum Chordata; class Mammalia; order Rodentia; family Cricetidae; genus Peromyscus; species Peromyscus maniculatus. Next base: position 122,442,509 of record NC_134855.1, read on the forward strand.
AACTCTGTCTGGAAAAAACAAAACAACAAAACAAAACGTAACAAAAACCAAAATCTCAGGTTTGAAAGTCTTGTATGGGATCCTTAGACTGGATATCCAGCTCAGTAGAATGCTTCCAGTGCCAGGATACTCACCATCTCCAGCAATTCTGTGGTCTGTGGTTAGACATATCTCCTTCAGCTTGTGTTTCCATCTCAACTCTTTTTTTTTTTTTTTAAATTTTCTGAAGCTGAGGACCGAACCCAGGGCCTTGTGCTTGCTAGGCAAGAGCTCTACCACTGAGCTAAATCCCTAACCCCCCATCTCAACTCTTATTCTATCCTGGAGGTGGTACACTATTATTTTTTTTTAAGATTTATTTATTTATTTTGTATACAGCATATATGACTATAGGTCAGAAGAGGGCACCAGATCTCATTACAGATGGTTGTGAACCACCATGTGGTTGCTAGGAATTGAACTCAGGACCTCTGGAAGAGTAGTCAGTGCTCTTAATTAACCTCTGAGCCATCTCTCCAGCCCAGAATACTATTCTTTTTTTTTTTAATTTTATTTATTTTATTTTACAATACCATTCAGTTCTACATATCAGCCACGGGTTCCTCTATTCTCCCCCCTCCCACACTCTCCCCTTACCCCCAGCCCACCCCCCATTCCCACCTCCTCCAGGGCAAATCCTCCCCCCAGGACTGCGATCAACCTGGTAGACTCAGTCCAGGCAGGTCCAGTCCCTTCCTCCCAGACTGAGCCAAGTGTCCCTGCATAAGCTCCAGGTTTCAAACAGCCAACTCATGCAATGAGCACAGGACCCGGTCCCACTGCCTAGTTGCCTCCCAAACTGATCAAGCCAATCAACTGTCACACCTACAGAATACTATTCTTGAAGTCCCCTCCCCTGTCTCCTCTTCCCATGGTTCAAGTTCTGGTCAGCAGATTTATATATTCTTAGTTAAGGCTTCTTTTCTCTAGAAACTACTGTCAGGTTGGAAATAGACAGGTACAGACCTGCTCAGTGGTACTTGTAGAACCCACAGCCACAGGAAATAGGATGCTGTTGGAGGAATAGCCCAGTGTTTAACGGACAAGTCAGAAGTAACACACCGCCACCCCCCCCCCACACACACCATTTATTTGTCTGATCTGAATTTCAGATCAGCCGGGATTGCACAGAGACTCTGAAAGTGTGTGTGTGTGTGTGTGTGTGTGTGTGTGTGTGTGTGTGTGTGTGTTTGTGTGTGTGTGTAAGAAGACTCAACGTTCCTGAAGGACTAGTGTGTGGACCCAGTGTAGGCAGAGTTTTTTGTTGGGACTGCTGGCTCCCAAATAACCACACAGAGACTTCTTATTAATTATGAAAGCTCAGCCAATAACTTAGGCTTGCTTCTAGCTAGCTCTTACAACTTAAATTAGCCCATTTCTATTCATCTATATGCTGTCCTGAGGCTCATTTACCTCATCTACGTACTTTTCATGCTGCTGCTTCTGCCTCTGCCTGGCAACTCCCCCAACTCCACCCTTCTTCTCCCCAGCATTCTCTCTGCTCCCCAAATCCTGCCTAGTTACTGGCCGTGTAGCTTTTTTTTAATTAAACCAGTCACAGTGACATATATTTACACAGTGTAAAGGAATATTCCACAACCCAATGGACCAGATGCCAATAGAAATGCAAAAGCAGTGGCGTGAATGCTCCCAGGCTCTCATCTGGGATTCTCTAACATGTGCAAAGCTCCCCGTAGGAACCAGCAGGGCCTTTCCCACTTGAGCCAAGACTCCCAAGGGAAACTTCGCTGCTGTCTACTCGGTCTGCAAACAGTGGAAGTTTCCTGAGAAGGTCTCCGTGTCTCCTCCTCCGAGGCATGCCACAGTCTGGGAAAGGCAGGAGAGTTTTCTCATCTGCTCCAGGGCATGCCTTCCCTGTAGTCTTTCTCAGTGGCCAATTGCTTCTTCCAGCTCTAAGCCTGTGTGGCTCTAGACAGGCTGGCTCGACCCCTCCTGTGGGAGGTGGACATCTCACCCAGCTAATTAGAGCCTCTGTCAACTCGGCCATAGCGACTACCTCGATGTCAAACATGAGACCCAAACAGAACCAGCTCTGAAGATGAGCAAGGGAGGAGAGCCCTGTCCTCCAGGGTGTGGAGAGTGATCAAGCCTGTGGTAGACAGCCTCCTGAGAAGGATGCCAAGAAAGGCAGGTAAGGCTGAAAGCAAGGCCTTTTCCTCTAGAGCCGTGAAAGCATGGTGAACTGCAGAAGACAGTGGCTGAGGTCCTAGGTCTCTTCACTGTTTCTACAGCCATGGCTGTGAGTGGCCACTGGCGCATGCATAGAGCTAACATGCTTCTAGTGACAGAAGGAATGGTTAGGGGACAATACTATTCATTCTAAAGGAACATAGCCCTTCAAATAGGAGGGTCTGAGATCTCAAAGTCCTTTCCTCCTCTTCTTGCCTTTTCCCACCATCATAGACTAAAATATGCATACTGTCTCCCACAAAAAGGATATCCTGGTCTCTATTCATGGAAGCCATGGAAGAAACCACGAGTGTGACCTTACCTAGAACAAAAGTCTTTACAGGTATAATTAAGGATTTGAGATTAGATTATCCTCAGTTATCTGGGAGGCCACTAAATGTTGTGATAAATGTCATTATGAGAGGGAGAAAGAGGCAGATTATACAGTTAAAAGGATGCCTTGTGACTATGCAGGCAGAGCCTGGAATAATGGCACCACCAGCCAAGAAATGTTGGTGGCCACAGGAACCACAAAAGGCAGAAGTATAGTGTCCTGTTGACACCCTGGTTTCAGTTCTAGGGTACAGGTATAGGACTTCTGTCCTCCAGAACTATGTAAGAGCACATTTCTGGGTTTATTTATTTACTTTGTGTTTATGTGAGCTTGTGTGATGTGGGGATGAGTGGGGGTGAGCGTGTGTATCTATGCTCTTCAGAGGTCAGAGGAGGGTTGCAGGTGTGCTCTTCTCTTTCTCTTCGTTCCTTTGAGGGTCTCTCGCTGAACTTGGAGCTTGCAAACCTCAGAGACCCTTCTGCCTACATTCCTTCAGTGCTGAGGTTACAGGCATTTGTAGGACCATTCCTGGCTTTTCACATGGGTGCTGGGATCCGAACTCCAGGCCTCTAACTGCTGAGCCATCTCTCTGGCCCAAGTTTCTGCTGTTTTAAGGCACCAAGGTTGTGGCAATTATAGCAACCACAGGGAAGCAATGCTCCCATAACCCCCTGCTGCTCCCTCGCCTTCCTTTCGTGCCTCCTCTTCTTTCTCTGGATCATGTTCCCCATTTCCCTCCAGCCCTCCTTACTAACTGCAAAAGAAGAGTTAACTTGATAATTAATGTCCCTTCCATACCACTTTGTTAGGAAAGTTTCTGTCCTTGAATGTCCTCTGTGTTATTAGTCTCATTCGTTTTTCTTTTCTTTAAGATCTGATGCCAGGCCTGGTGATAGTGGTGCACACCTTTGATCCCATTGCTTGGGAAACAGAGGCAGATCTCTCTGGTTTCAAGGCCAGCCTGGTCTACATAGTGAGTTCCAAGACAGTCAGGGCTACGTAGAGAAACCCTGTCTCAAAAAAAAAAAAAAAAAAAAAAAAAAAAAAAAAAAAAAGATTTGGTGTTTATTTATAGAGGGTGGAGATGAGGGTGGGATATGCACATGTATGCAGCTTCCTCCTGGAGGCCAGAAGAGGGCGTCAGATTCCCATTAGTCATGCCATGTGACATTGTTTCATCCAGTGATTCACATTAGAAAACTCTGCCAGGTACAATGTATGGATGTTCGGCAGCCACCTTGTAGCAAGGAGGATGTTAACATGATACTGAAAACTCCAAAGCAAGAGCTGGTAAAGCAGAGAGTGAGCCTTTGAGGGCTTGGGCGGCTGAAAGCAGGCTGCGACTGTCCAGTTCGTAAAGGGCGTGGAAGAAAGTGCTTTCTGTTGTGTAAAGCCCAGTTCCAGTTGTGCAGCAATGTGTACCCAGCACACTCAACACGTAAATCCTGACGAAGCCTGATCTAGACGACGTTGGAGAGAGAACTTTCTTCTTTCCAGCAAACTCCTAATTTTCATTAGCCATCTGACTCGTGAAAATTATTTTATACAGATATCAAGAAAGTTCATTATCTCAGTCTTTTCCTTAATGATACAGGGTTTCATGGTACGTCAGCTGTGCAATGCGTCAAAATGGAATTCATCTGGGAACGGGAACGCATACCTCTAATTTTAGCAAGATACAAGAGGGTCACAAGTTCAAGGCCAGCCTGGAGTACAAATAGTGAGACCTTGTCTCAAAAATCCTACAACTAGGAACTAGGGAGATGGCTCAGCGGTTAAAGCACTAGCTCTTCTTTCGGGGGACCTGGCTTCAATTCCCAGAACCCACATGGCAGCTCACAACTGTCTATAACTTCATTTCCAGGGGATCTGACACCCTCTTCTGGCCTCTGAGGGCACCACCAGGCACACACATGGTGCATAGACATACATGCAAACAAAAGGCCCATACACATGAAAAATACTAAAAATTTAAAAAGTTAAATCCTATGGCTAGGGAGGTAACATGGTAGTCAGGTGCTAGCCTAGCAGGCATAAAGCTACAGGCTCAGGCCCTAACTCCTAGAGTTACCAACTCTCCTCTATATTATTATTATTATTATTATTTTATTTATACAAGATCTCACTCTGTAGCCCGGGCTAGCCTCAAACTCATCTGCCTGTCTCTGCCTCCTGAGTGCTAGGATTAAAATCGAATACCACCACACCGGCCAAATTTAAAAACTTATTATTTTTAGCACATGTATATGATATGTATGTATGTATGTATGTATGTATGTATGTATGTATGTATGTATGTTTTTGTATGTTTGTATTTGTTTGGTATGTGTGTGTGTGTGTGTGTGTGTGTGTGTGTGTGTGTGTGTATGAGTGGGCAAGAGCTAGCCTGCAGGTGGAAGTTAGAGAGAGGGTAGCTTCTGGGAGTTGGTTTCTCCTTCCACTGTGGGATGCAGGGATTGAACTCAGGCCATCAGGCTTGCGCAGCAAGCATCTCACCAGCTGAGCCATCCGGCTGGTGCTGAGTCCCCATCAGCACTGCTGAGTTCTTCTGTACTCAGATCAGTGCAGAGGCTCGTTTATTTGCTTCATTGTCCTGGGAAATATTTGTCATGTGAGCGTCTGAAGCTCCTGCGTGGTGAACAGGGCATCTTCCTCATCTATGCACGGTGCAGTTACTCATCTTCCTGGATCAGTCTATGCACAGCGCAGTTACCCATCTTCCTAGATCAGTCTATGCACAGTGCAGTTACCCATCTTCCTAGATCAGTCTATGCACAGTGCAGTTATCCGTCTTCCTGGATCAGTCTATGCACGGTGCAGTTACTCATCTTCCTGGATCAGTCTATGCACAGCACAGTTACCCATCTTCCTAGATCAGTCTATGCACAATGCAGGTACCCATCTTCCTAGATCAGTCTATGCACAATGCAGGTACCCATCTTCCTGGATCAGTCTATGCAGAGCACAGTTACCCATCTTCCTGGATCAGCCTATGAACAGCGCAGTTACCCATCTTCCTGGATCAGTCTATGTAGCAGGAATCTTAAAAGTTCTTATTAATAAAATCAAACCTGAGCCAGGTATTGGGGTGAATGCTGGTAGATCAGATGCAGAACAAGCCACAGCTATCTCACCTTGCCAATTCCTCAGCTGGTCTTGTTTCCTCAGACTGAAGGCCTCTGAGTCCTCATCCAGAATGGCTCTCAGCTGAACTGTGCTGCTAGAAGCCTGAAAGCTTAACCAGCCAAATGCTTCTAGTTTCTGGTTCTCACGCCTTATATACCTTTCTGCTTTCTACCACCACTCCCTGGGATTAAAGGCTTGCTTTCTGGGATTAAAGGCGTGATGAGTCACCATGCCTGTCTGTATCCTTGAACACATGGATTTCTGCCTCTGGAATGCTAGGATTAAAGGCATGTGCTACCACTGCCTATCCTTTATGTTTAATATTGTGGCTGCTCTGTCTCTGATGCCAGATAAGTTTATTAGCATGCACAATATTTGGGGGAACACAATACCACAAGTCTATGAACAGCGCAGTTACCCATTTCCTGGATCAGTCTATGCACAGCACAGTTGCCTGTCTTCCCGGGTTCTTCATGTTCCTTCTGTATGCTAGAGGTGCTTGCACGATTGTTTCTCAACTCTGGACTTTGAAGGTGCTCTGTTGCTTCCTAACTACTGAAAATAAAGGTCAACTTAGAGGCAAGAAAAGCCATTCCTTCCATGGGTGACTCCAGGATTGAGGACACGTATTTGGTGGCTCTGCCCTTACTAGAATCTCAGAGTTCTTTCTTTCTAGCCAGCAGAATGACAAGATTTGGTGTTTTCCACTCACATTTTAAAATTTCCAACCTAAGGACTGGAGAGGCAGCTCAGCAGTCACGAGTGCTCAGGGTTGCTGCAGAAGACCTGGGTTTGGTTCCCGGTACCCACATGGTCACTCAAAAATACCTGGAACTCCAGTTCCAGATCTGACATCCTCTTCTGACCTCCATGGGCTCCTCTCCATACACCATGCCTATATTGCTCATTCAGGTTCACACACATACATATTAAATAAATAAAGAGTTAAAAAAAAAATTCCAACCCAGAAGTGGGTGGGAAGCCATCTTCAAGCGACAACATCATACTATAGGAGAGATAAGTAGTGCAAACTTTCCAGGGTCATCTCTGCTGGGATAAGAAGAGGTCAGGAAGCACAAGTGGGGAGCCAGGCTAGGCAACATTTGGGGGATCCTTAAAGATGAAAAGGGATTCCAGACTGGGTGTGCTGATGGCTCATGTCCATCATCTCTTGTTGAGTAACTTTTTCTGGGGAGACGTGAACACACATGTCTGTTCACCCCAGATAGGGCACCAACAACAAACCAAAATGATTCCACACAGGTCTAATTTTGTGAATCAGGGAGTTAAGTGGGGTTATTTACAGGAGCAGGGGTGACTTAAAGGCAGCTTTGTCACAAAGAAGGCCAGCCAGAATGCTGTTGTGGTGCTGAGTATCTTGTGGAGTCCCCCAGTGTCTTTGCTACTGTGGTGTTTTGAATGAAAATGGCCCCCATAGGCTCATACATTGAAAAGCTTGGTCCTCAGTTGATGAACTGTTTGAGAAGGATTAGGAAAATTAAGAGGTGTGGTCTTGTTGAAGGAGGTGTGTCACTGGGGGTGGGTTTGAGATTTCAAAAGCCCACACCAGGCCCAGTCTCTCTCTCTCTCTCTCTCTCTCTCTCTCTCTCTCTCTCTCTCTCTCTCTCTCTTCCTGTTGCCTGCAGATCAGGATGTAAAACTCTCAGCTACTGCTCCAGCGCCATGCCAGTCTGCTTCCTGCCATGATGATCATGAACTGACCCTCTGAAACTGTAAGCAAGTCCCCAGCCAAATGCTTTATTTTATAACTTGCCTTGGTCATGGTGTCTCTCCATAGCAATAGGACAGTAACTAAAATGACTACATGGAGAAGCCAAGGTGAAGCTAAAAGGATGATTATCTCTGCCCTTTGTGCTGAGTCCTTCATGTAAGAGATGGGCACAAACCAATGAAGTAACTAACTCTCAAGATTGTTGGCCCTGCCTCGTGTACCTCCAACCACTCAGCCTGCACCCACAGCCAAGGTCATCCACAACAAGTTTGGCGTCATGGAGGAACATATGGCTACACTCCATGCCATCACTGCCACCCAGAAGGCCATAAACAACCCCTCTGAGAGAGGTGGTGAGATGGCCATGGGGGCTGGCTCCCCATTCTATCATACCTGAATGTTCTGGAGTTGCTGAGCCATCCCAGAACCGAATGAGAAGCTTGCTAGCGTAGCCTTCCATGTTCCCACTCTTACTGTGCCTGTTATGGATCTGACCTGCTGCCTGGAGGAAGCTGTCAAATACAATGGCGTCAAGAAGGTGGTGACTGCCGGGTGTGGTGGCACATGCCTTTAATCCCAGTATGGGAGAGGCAAAGACAGGCAGATCTTTCTGAGTTCTGGGTTAGCCAGGGCTGTGTAGTGAGACCCTGACTCACAAAAACCAAAACCAAAACCAAACAACAACAACAACAACAAAACCCACACAAGTGACATGGGCATCTGAGGGTGCCCTGAAGCACATCCTGAGGTATACCAAGGGCCGTGTTGTCTCCTGCAACTTTAACAGACTCACCCATCTTCCTTTGATGCTGGGGCCAGGATTGCCCTCAATGGCCACTTTGTCAAGCTCATCTCCTAGAATGATAATGAGTTTGGCTGAAGCAACTAAATGGGAGACCTTGCCGTCCACATGGCCACCCTGAGTAAAGAGCCCTGCCAGGACCAACACCCCAGCAAGAACACCAGAAGAAGGGGGTGTCCTTCAATTGCTGTGGAGTTCCTGGCCCAACTCAGTCCCCAACACTGAGCATCTCCCCTCATAGTTCCCATCCCAGATGCCCACAAGAAGGGGAGGGGTTTAGGAAGCACTACTTTCTCACACACCATCAATAGTGCTCACTGCACCACCACATCCTCCAAATTCATACTTGATTCTATGGGCAGCAGAAAGGTGTCCAAGAGGCTTTGAGCTGGAGGGCAAATGGCCACATCCTCATTAGAATGAATTCTGCAATGGTGAAAGAGGTGCTAGAGTTTGAATGTGGAGCTCCCCTTAAAATTCCTGTTGAAATTTGATTCCAAATGTAGGTCTGAGAGGTAGGGTCTTTTGGAAAGTGATTAACTTCGATGGTTCCATTCATAAATGAATAGACGCCTCTAAAGAAGAGACCTCAGAAAGAGATCACTTATGCTGTCCTCTGCCTTCTGATGTGAGGATGAGCCAGCACACACCTGTGAGAGCATCCTGCTCTCGGGCCTCTAGAACAGTAGATGATTGACTTCTGTGCTTTATAAATCATGCAGTCTGTGGTATTTTGTTATAGAAAAACAAATAGACTAAAACAATACTGTATTTGATATATCCAGTAGTGCCTCTTTAGATGATATTTCAACACAAACCCTGGCTTCAACTCAACTATCACCATTTCTCCCATGTCCTCATTTATCTGTCTGTCTGTCTGTCTGTCTACGTCATTTCTCTTTTGTTAATATAAAGTTGCCTCCATTTATTTTGAATCAGGGTCTCATTGTGTAGCTATGGATGGCCTGAAACTCACTAAGTAGACAACATTGGCCTTGAACTTGTGGCAATCCTCCTGCCTCTGCCTCCAGAGTGCTGGTATTATAGGCATGTGCCACTATGCCTGGATTCCCTCTAAATACTTGTCCAGTTGTATTCCAAACACTGTATCAAGATGATATCTTCATTATACTCCAATTTTTGTTTCTTTGGGTAAAATTTATATATGTTTTCTGAATTTCCTAATATTTGTGTATTTTTAAAGCTTAAATACCTCACTTTACTTCTCTCTTTTCCTACACATCCATTGGCAAGAAATTCTGCTTTTGATTATGCAGAAACATCTTATTTTACCTGCATCTTTAAACAAGTGTTTCAATTGAAAATGGAATAGTTGGTGGCTACTTCCTCTTAGCTCTTTAAAGAAATCCCAGTGTATTCAGGCTCCCATTGTTTCTGTTGAGAAGGAAGCTGCAAGTCTTCTTCTTGTTTTCCAGAGGCTGCAGTGTCCTTTTGGCCCTCTGGTTGGTTCTTAAGATCGTGTCCTGATAATTTCTTCCATTGTATAGCTGCAGGTAAGGTGTCCATGTATCTGTGAGCAACTCTCAAGAAAACTCATTGCACACCCAGCACACACACACACACACACACACACACACACACACACACGCATGCACACACAGCTAGTTGGGAAGAGGAAGGTGAGGGAGACAAGAGAGGGAAATGGGGAGGGGGATACGATAGAAACACATCCCATGCATGTGTGAAAAATCTCATAATGGAACCCATCATTATGTTTAATCAATATATGCTAAGGAAACATTTTAAAATGTGTGTCTTTAGTTTTCAACAACTAAATGAGAAAATACTACTATGTAGATTTTTTTTTTCAAGACAGATTTTCTCTGTAGCCCTGGATATCCTGGAACTCTTTCTGTAGATCAGGCTGGCTTCCTCAAACTCACAGAAATCCACCTGCCTCTGCTTCTCGAGTGCTGGGATTAAAGCCGAGCACCGCCGGGCGGTGGTGGCGCACGCCTTTAATCCCAGCACTCGGGAGGCAGAGCCAGGTGGATCGCTGTGAGTTCGAGGCCAGCCTGGGCTACCAAGTGAGCTCCAGGAAAGGCGCAAAACTACACAGAGAAACCCTGTCTCGAAAAACCAAAAAAAAAAAAAAATAAAAAAATAAATAAATAAATAAATAAATAAAGCCGAGCACCACCACCACCACCTGACTGGACTTCATTTGTTTTGAGGAGCTTCTTAAATTCTGTGACATTTCTCTTCTATTTTGGAGAATCCTCAGCCATTATTGATTCAATATTGCTCCTGTCCCCTGTCTTAGTCACTGTTCTGTTGCTGTGAAGAGACACCATGACCAAGGCAACTATTATAAGAGAGAGCATTGAAATGGGGACTGGCTTACAGTTTCATCATGGCTGGAAGAATGGCAGCCTACAGGAGGAGCTGGAGCAAGCAGTAGCTAAGAACTACATCCTGATCTGTAGGCAAGAGTGAAGGGCTCTAGCAGGCCCGAGCATGGCAAACACACCCCGGCAGGTTTTGTCCTTCCCCTTGCTAAATTGTTAGGTTACATTCCTAAAGCTAGCCACCAAGATCTATTCCCTTATTTGGCCACTTTGTTATGCCTGACTCATTCCTAAGGCAGGTCACCAAGGTCTACCTATCAAAGCATTCAAGGTCCAGCAATCAAAATTATTTTGACTAACCTAATTAAAATACCCAATCAGAACTTACCAACACACCCTAGCTCATTCTAACACATTCTCCCCCTTTTCCCTCTCAAAATTAACACCAGCAAGCTGGGTGGTCGTGGCACATGCCTTTAATTCCAGCACTTGGGAGGCAGAGGCAGGTGGATGGGTCTCTGTGAGTTCAAGGCCAGCCTGGTTACAGAGTGAGTTCCGGGACAGCCAGAACTGTTACACAGAGAAACTTTGTCAAGAAAATAATTAAATCACACTTGCAAAGCTGTTCGCTGCTCTTTCTGCCTGATTCTGATTCAGCCACCTTGTCTCTTTGCCTTGCTTAATACAGGATCTCTTTGTGTTTGGTTTGTATTTGAAAATTGGTGTTTGGGTGTGGTCTGTGCCTAATCTGGGGTCCAGAGGGGAGTATCCGAAGTATGTACAGGTCCCTTCAGAGAGATGGGGGACTTGGCATGGGCTTTTGAAACCTCAAAGGCTACCCCCAGTGACACACTTCCTCCAACAAGGCCACACTTTTTAATTCTTCTAAACCTATCAAAGAGTTCCACTCCCTGGTGACTAAGCATTCTAATCTATGAGCCTATGGGACCCATTTTATTCAAACCACCACAGCCCGTTCCATCTTTTCAGCTTGTTTGTGGTATTCCACTTAAGGAATTTTCAACATGTGTCACATTTTCTATGCTTTAAAAATGATTTTTTAAAATGTCCCCATTATTTTTGTCTCTGTATTAATTTTCTCTTCTTGAGTCTAATCCACACTTAAGACTATCCATTGGCTTTCACTTTCAGTTATTACATTTTTCAATTCTCATTAGACTCTTGATTTTCAAAGATTAATTTTAGGTGTGTGTGTGTGTGTGTGTGCGTGCGCACATGCCACATCACAGTGTAGAGGCCAAAGGACAACCTGTGGGAATCAGTTTTTCCACCACGTGGGTCCGGGGATTGAACTCAGGTCCTCAGGCTAGACAGCAAGTGCCTTTACCCACTGACCTACCTGGTCAGCCCCTTGACTCTTTTTCATAGATTTCAATTATTTCTTGAAATTCTTTGCTATTTGTTCTCTCTCTCTTTTTGTTTTTCTTTTAGGTGGCAAAGCATGTTCTCCAGGAGCAAAAAAGAGTTCAGTTCTGATACTGCAGAAGAACACAGTGCTCACATTTGTTTTTTGAAACAGGGTCTCGTGTATCCCAGGCTAGACCTGAACTCCTAATTCTCCTGCCTCTACCTCCCAAGTGTGGTGTTGAGGTTGCATCTTTTCCTCTACCTCCATCTCTTCCACTTGACTGATGACCACCATATCATCATATTATTCATATACTCTTAGCATGCAAGAGCCTGGGTTCAATCCCCAGACCCCTCAAATAAAGATTAAATATACTAGTATATAGATTATTCATTTGTTAGGCTACTTCCCTATTTTATTTATTTATTTATTTATTTATTTATTTATTTATTTATTTATTTATTTATTTGCTGGCTGCTGTCTCCTAATTTTTTCTTGACTTTCAGTCATATTGAGTACATACTAAGATTTTGTTTGTTTGTTTCTGGAAAGGGTATCTGTCTGTCCTGGAATTCACTATGTAGATCATGTTGGCCTCAAACTCCCAGAGATCCACCTGCCTCCCAAGCAATGGGATTAAAGGTGTGCACCATTGCACCATCGCACCCAGCCGACCTTGAACTTCTGATCCTCCTGCCTGCATCTCCCCAGTATTGGAATTACAGGTATGCAACACCACACCCAGTTTTATGTGGTACTGAGGATTGAACCCAGGGCTTCCTGTATGCTTAGGTTAGCACTCTATCAACTGAGTTACGTCTTCACCCCTGAATGATAGGTATTGTGCATGGAAGATTTAGAGGCTTCGGGTGATGGATATATTTCTCCACTGTCTCTCTAGTGACCTGTTTCAAAGGCATGGCCCTCTAATGCTTTTTTAAAGATCATTTTTGGTTTATTGAGACAGGGTTTCTCTGTGTGGCCCTGACTGCCCTGGAACTTGCTTTGTAAACCAGGCTAGCCTTGAACTCACAGAGACCTGCTTACCTCTGCCTCCCAAGTGCTGGGATTAATGCCACCACCATGCCTATTTCTTTTTAATGTGTATGTGTTGAGTAAATGTCAGTGTCTATGGTTGCCAGAGAAGATCAGAAGAGGGAGCTGGTAGTTGTGAGCTGCTCAAAGTGGGTGCTGAAAACTGAACCTGGATCCTCTGCAAGAGCAACAGGTGCCGTAAACCATCTTTCCAGCCTGCCTCCAATACTTTCAACTGTAACTGTTGTGTGTTCTTCAAGCGCTGCCCTCGGGCAGATCTTATACTTCTCCCCTTTTTTAATGTTGATATTCTGGGTTTTTGCTGTTTGTTTTTGTTTTGAGACTGGGTATCCCTAGGTAGAGGTCTCCCCTTCAGGCTAGTCACAAACTTGTGACAGTCCTCTGACCTCAGCCTCCCAATTGTTGGGATCACAAGTGTGAGCCACTCTACCCAGAGACATCATGGTTGTATGAGGCTCTGGCTGATTATCTGACAGCTCCGGAGGTCAGAAGTCTAACAGTTCTCTGCGGTATTGTGGACGCTCTTGGACAGAATCAATATCCTTTCCTGTTCGGGAATCTTCATCTTTTTTTTTTAATTTATTTATTTATTACATATACAGTGTTCTGCATGTATGCCTGCCTGACAGAAGAGAGTGCCAGATCTCATTACAGATGGTTGTGAGCCACCATGTGGTTGCTGGGAATTGAACTCAGGACCTCTGGAAGAGCAGCCTGTGCTCTTAACCTCTGAGCCATCTCTCCAGATTCCCCTGGAACCTTCAACTTTGGTTGGCTTTCTTTCAAAGTTAGTTAGTTCATCTCTCTCATACTTATCAGTCTGGCCTCTTCTTCTGCCCCCTCTTCCACTTCAAGGGCTCCTTAGGATGAGTGCCTCTCTATTTTATATACATTTGCCTAGCTCCATGCCAAGAGTGTGCTCTGTGAGATTCCACAGCAGCCAGCTAAGCCAGAGCAGACAACCACAGAGCAGAGGGCCAGCCTGAGCTGTAGAACCAGAGTCAGCCACGAACTGCAAACCACTAAACACACACCCTGATCCTTCTGGCATGGTTCATAGGCCATTGATATGCTTATAATTAATTCAAAGGCAAATAATTCAAGTTTATATTTGAGAATTTGCCTTTATGCTGGTTAAGCGAATATAGATTTATGAATCTTTCATTTTAGGGTTTCCTGACCTCGATTGCTCCTGAATCATTGTGGTTATTTCTTAGCTGATCTATCCTCCTTCATTCTCAAATGCTTTTATTTCATGGTTGCTGGGAAGCAAGAGAAATAAGAAAGGACATGGGAGAAGGGGTTGGGTCTCAATGTCCACTTCAAGGGCACACACACCCTAGTGATCACCCTTCTTTCCAGGAGGTCTTGCCTCCTAAACTTTCCAGCCAACAGTACACAGGCCGAGGCACAAGCCCCTTTGGAGAACATTATAGAGCCACACTACAGCAGGCTGTGAGCACTTACTGTGACTACCAGCTCTTCACCTCTGCAGCCGTCCACTCTCAAAGCCATAGCCCTGGTGTAAGGAAAATTCTACCAAAGACCTGCTTAGTGCTCCTCAAAATGGCTTAGGTCATTAAAAAGCAAGCAAGTAAAACCTCAGAAACAGTAGCAGTGTAGATGTACTTACAGAGAAGCCAGAACTGGTCTGGTGGGATCGCAGAACAGAGAAAAATTGATGAAAACGGAATGAAATATAGACTTTAGCTAATAACGGCATATATATATATATATATATATATATATATATATATATATATATATATATACTGTTTCAAAGAACAAACAACAACAACAAAATTCTAAGTTCTCATTTTAAAAGACAAAGAATCTTGGTTGGTTTCAATGTCACTAATAACACTGATTAAAAAATGTGATAGAAATTAGCCGGGCAGTGGTGGCACACGCCTTTAATCCCAGCACTCAGGAGGCAGAGGCAGGCGGATCTCTGTGAGTTTGAGGCCAGCCTGGTCCCCAAAGAGAATTCCAGGAAAGGCGCAAAGCTACACAGAGAAACCCTGTCTCGAAAAACAAAACAAAACAAAAAACAAACAAACAAAAAAAGTGATAGAAATTGTTTAGAATTGGGGCTGGAGAGATTGCTCAGTGGTTAAGAGCACTGGTTGCTCTGCCAGAGGACCTGGGTTCATTTTCCAGTATCCACATGGCAGCTCACAATTGTCTGTAACTCCAGTTCCAGGGGATCTGGCATCCTCACACAGACATACATGCAAGTAAAACACCAATGCACATAAAATAAATAATCTTTAAAAAAAAAAAAAAGCCGGGCGGTGGTGGCGCACGCCTGTAATCCGAGCACTCGGGAGGCAGAGGCAGGTGGATCTCTGTGAGTTTGAGGCCAGCCTGGTCTACAGAGCTTGTCCAGGACAGGCTCCAAAGCTACAGAGAAACCCTGTCTTGAAAAACCAAAACCAAACCCCCACAAAAAAAGGAAATTGTATAGAATAAAATAATGAGAATGAAAGTAGAAACGGGGGGGGGGGGGGGGGTTTAGCTCAGCTCAGTGGTAGAGCGCTTGCTTAGCAGGGGGTGGGGGGTGGGGGCTGGGGGCCGGTGCAAAGAAAGTAGAAACAGGGATAGAAAGATGTTCAGTTGTCACATGCCACAGACTCACAGACTAATTCAACTCATATGTTGTACATCTGCAAATATGAATTGCATGTCTTCTTGGCCTTTGGTTAAGACTGGGTGTGGTAAACATGAGCCCCTATTGCGGCCACGATTGGTGGGAATTGTGGATCCAGCAGCTTTCATGCACTCTGCCTTGGGAACCACTCTGATTTTTTTTTTTTTTTTTTCCCCCACTCATCTTCCATGACTGTTTCATCTGCTACTCAACAGTAGAAAAGTAACAGGTTTTTAGTGGCTGCCATCAACTAACTAAACCATACATAGGACGTAGGACATTGAGGAAGGCGGATGGAGAAATGGATGTTGCAAAGGCATCTTGAGTCAGGTCCTTCCTTCCTTCCTTCCTTCCTTCCTTCCTTCCTTCCTTCCTTCCTTCCTTCCTCCCTCCCTCCCTCCCTTCCTTCCTTTCCTTCCTTTTCTTTACTTCGGTTTTTCAATACAGAGTTTCTCTGCATAACCCTGGCTGTCCTGGAACTCCCTCCATAGACCAGGCTGGCCTTGAACTCACAAAGACACCCCTGCCTCTGCCTCCTGAGTGCTGTCCTTGAAGGTGTGTGCCACCACCACCGGGTATGGGTCAGGAGAAGCAGAAAATACTGTGTTGAGGAACGCTCACAGGGAAGCCTGGAAATGAGGGCAGGAGGAGGAAAGGCCAGAGCATCCTGCAAGTCCAGGTTCAGCCTGCAAAACTACCGGATTTCAGTCAGCTTTTCACCCGATCGTCTTGGGGCGTGTGTGTGTGTGTGTGTGTGTGTGTGTGTGTGTGTGTGTGTGTGTGTGTGTGGCAGGGGTTGGTGTTTCCTAGCGGGGCCAGTGTCAAATCTGTGTGGCAGTACCTGTTACCCAGTGGCAAGCTCTGGGTCAGTGGTTCTCAGCTTTCCTAATGCTCCAACCCTTTAATACAGTTCCTCATGTTGTGGTGATCCCCAAGCATAAAATTATTTTGTTGCTACTTCATAACTGTATTTTTGCCACGGTTATGAATTGTAATGTAGATAGCTGATATGCAGGATATCTGATATTCAACCCCTGTGAAAGGGTCATTTGCCCTCTAAGGAGTCGCGACTCACAGCTTGAGAAATGCTGCTGTGGGTGAAGGTGCAGATGTGAGTCTTTAGCAGTTTCACCCGTAACAGCTGAGGTAACAGCTGAGACTGTAAAAGGGATCCCAGGGGAAGTGGGCAGGGCAATGGTAGGTAGCTTCTGCTACAGAAGATGACTAATTCTTCCCATGATTTATGACAATGATAAAATCTAATTTGCATGCGCACCTACAAGAATGGCTGAAGTGTTACACACGCACGTGGGTCCTAGTGCTTCCTAAATGTGGGTGGAGGCAGTGCCTGGAAGTATCTTACGTTTCTAGCTCAGCCACTTCAGAAAACCATTTGGCTGAACTCACTATGAACATACAGAGACCCCACGATAAAGTAGCTCTACCCTGTGAATTTGCCCAATAAAAATGACTGCTCAAATCCACACACATCAAAAGTGGGCCTGGTTCTGTCTGCCGAGAATCCCTTGGGAGACTGCAGCTGGAGGACTGTGGGTTCAAAGGGAGCCTGGGCAACTTGGTCAGACCCTATTTCAACATTCAAAGTATATTTTAAAGGGACGGCCATATATCTCGGTTGTACAGTTCTTGTCTGGCATGCTCAGGGACCTAGATTTGATCCCTAACACTGTCCACCAAAGAGACAGAAGCCAGTATCTACTGGTTACATGTGATAAGTACATGATTCCATAACTATGTGATTATTTTTCATGTTTTAATTTATTATTTAATAATTTTAATTAAAATGTAATTACATAATTTCCCCCTCTTCCCTTTTCTCCCTCCCATCCTCCCATGTCCTCTTCCTCCATCCCCTCTTAATCTCCCCTCAAATTAATGGCCTTTTCTTTATTATTTTTACATTTATATGTGCATAAATATATATACAACTTGCTGGGCCCATTTAGTATAGCTTGGGTCTATATGATTGGATAAGCAATTAGGGACTTATCCTTGGGAGAGGCTAAGTCTCTCTCTCAGCCGTTATTAATTGTCTGTGGTTATTTGTCTGAGTGTGGGACACTGAAATTTCCCCTTCTACATTAGCATGTCTGTTGGTGTTATTGTTCAGGTCTTGTTTAGGCAATCTTATTGATGAAGTACCATGGGTACAGCTGCCTTGTCATCTCCAGGAGATACAATCTCACGGACTTCCTGGTCCTTTGGTTCTCATAGTCCCTCCTCCCCCAAGATGTCCCCAGAACTTTAGGTACAGCAGTTTTGTTAAAGATGTGTATCCATTGGGGACACTTTTTTTTTTTTTGAGACAGAGTTTCTCTGTGTAGCTTTGACGCCTTTCCTGGGACTCACTCTGTAGCTCAGTCTAGCCTCGAACTCAGAGATCCGCCTGCCTCGGCTTCCCAAGTGCTGAGATTGAAGGCGTGTACCACCACTGTCCAGCCACTTAATTTATTTTTGAGACAGGGTCCCTTTATGTAGCCTTGGCTGTCCTGGAACTCACTATGTAAACCAAGCTGGCCTTGAAGTCACAAACACCTGCTTGGCTCTGCCTTTGGAGTGCTGGGATTAAAAGCATGCGCTACCACACCCAGCTTAATTTTACTCTTTAGTTATGCATGTGTGTGTGCGCCTGTGTGAGCATATGCCGCATATGTGTGGGTCACTGTGGAGGCCAGAAGAGGGCACCAGCTCCCTTGGAGCTGAAGTTACAGGTAGTTATGAGCGGCTCAAACAGGGATGCTGAGAAAGGAAGTCTGATTCTCTTCGAGAGCCAGTGCTCTTAACCACTGAGCCAGCTCTCCAGCCCCCATGTGCTCTTTTTAAAACAACTTACTGAGTCCACTAGCATTACCAGTATGTGCATGAGAGTCGGGCTATCTACTATGCAGCCCGAAGGCTGCATCCCTGAAGAAAATGCACTCTCCCTCCATTTACAACATCCTCAAGATGATCAGAGTAGAGTGAAGGAGAATATAGGGACTGGGGTTAAAGGGAGGGTGGACCACACAAGCATAGCCCTAAGGAGCTTTTGTGGAGGGTGGAACTATAAGATTTTTTTTTATAGCGACTACATACATCTACACATGTTCAAGTCTGTAGAGTTTTATAACAAAAAGATCAAAATAAAAACAAGGTTTTGTTTTGTTTTTAAGATATTATTAAGGCCAGGAGGTGACCTTGGCACATGCCTTCAATCCCAGCATTTGGGAGGCAGAGCCAGGCAGATCTCTGTGAGTTTGAGGCCAGCCTGGTCTACAGAGCAAGATCCAGGACAGGCACCAAAACTACACAGAGAAACCCTATCTCGGGGAAAAAAAAAAGATATTAAATAAAAATATATTTTTAAAAAAAAGATAGAGCTGGAGAGATGACTCAGTGGTTAAGAGAGTGAACTGCTCTTTCAGAGGACCTGAGTTCTGATCCTAGTACCCATATCAGGTAGTTCTAGCTCCAGATAGATGCCTTTGAGGAGAACCCACAATACCACTTTACTAAACCAGTACAATCCCTAACTACATTGTAAATATTTGTCCTTCTAACACAGGTAAGTGTTGTGCCCAGATCGTGACCCCCAGAGAGACCACCAAAGACGAGCATGCCGGAATGCAAAAGCAAGGTTTAATTCTGGGTATCCAAAAGCAATACAAGCCTAGGTAGGGATCCAATACATCCAACGCAGTGGAGGCTGGAGGAAGTGCCCACCTGTCTGCAAGCTCAGTTTTTAAAGGGAAAAGTCACAAGGTTACATCATTTAGGGGTGCTAGTGTGGATATAATTCTGATTGGCTCGCTTTTAGGGACTTCTAGAAATTACTTTTAAGGGAGTGGTTGCCCGCCACCATTTTTCATTGGCTGCCCTCAGATGGGGACATTTCTGTGGTCAGTTACCCTGGAAACCAGAGAGAGGACGTTCCATAATCTGGCAGGCATTACCTCGTGACTATCTTGTGACTCTGTACTTTTACACTTCCTGGTTTCTGGAATCTGAACTGACTGGTTTCAGTAACTAATGGCCTATTCCCAAAAGGAGAAATCTTAGGCCCTAAGGGTGAAAGCATTTTGGTCTTATTTCTAAGATGGCTCATTTTTGTCTCACATTTCCCCCTTCTCATGTGCCTAATGGAACCCAATCATGGGTTTTGGACAGTTAGCTCCTAAGTATCACTCTCTAATAATGGCCATGTATAGTTAGCCATCTTGTCTCTATGCCAGGGAGTTTCATTTTGACCCAGCATTTCAGCCTTTTCTGAACAGGGAACATGGGTGACGTATTCTCTTCTAGAACTGCTTCGAGCTGGCATTGGGGCGCCGTTGTCAAGGGGCCCCAAAAGGCTGAAAAGCTAGTCAAAGACTGGGCAAGGGGGCATTTGTCAGAAGCATGTAGCTGCCTGACTCCATAGGGACAGGGAAGAACCATATTAGCTGGGCTGGTCCATGTCAGCTTTTAGCAAGTCCGGAGCTCATAGTCGTCTGGAGCAGTGGAGTCAGCAACTGAAACTTGGAGGTGACTGCCAGCCAAGTGGAAATCTGTTGAGACAAATTTAAGCTAGGAACAGAAGTTAAAATTTATGAACTTATTTGGAGCCCTTATGTCCATACCCTTAGTAATGGGAAAAGCAGTAGCCCCAAGATCAGGAGAGAGGAAAAATACCATCTTTAGGAACACTTATCTGGGGTCCTTTCAACCTCTGTGAAATGGGTCTAGGTTTTTATGGCTCTTTTGATCCTTTGAGGCCTACTTACAAAATGACATAAAAGTTTTAGATACATTAGTATCACCAATCTGTACTGAAATCCATATTGTAGACAAAGCAGGTAATGGGTATCTTGTAAAACAGCAGAAGTGGACTCATACCTTTGAGTCCCAACAAGTTACATTTAAATATGACATCTAAAACAAATCCAAAATATTGAGCTTGTGACTGAACAGTAAGTAGTCATTGCTCTACCAGCTCATCAGGACTCCTAAATGTTAAGCTCTGAACTATAGAACAGGAGAGTAATCTGAAACTTATCTCATTTTGGACTCATATCTGAACCTTTATGACTTACTTAAACTTTTATATCTTAGAACATTTTCCTAAAAGTGAGCTAACAAGCTAGCTATAGCCTTGCAGAAGGATCTGGTTGATGCTGCCATGCTGACAAAGTTAGAGCTAGCCTGGCCATCAGTACTGTCAGAGATCTGAGAAGGATAAACTATATCTGAGTGCAGACCAAGAAGTTTCCAATCCTATAAATTACAGGGACCAATCCCTACCCAGGTCTCCATAGCGTTGGAGGCACCAGTCAGAACAGCATCAATCTTCTTCCACCATCAGGTCCATAAGGCAGAGTATTTTTCCTGTGGAATAGGGACATGGAAGACTGACTTTGATCAGGCAAAAGGGTGCAATCAATTCCAGTGTCTTACTGCTTGTCCACAGTCTGGGCTGGGTCCTGGCGGCAGGCGTTGCATTGGGGCATCTTGCCCTGTGGTCAGTGTTGTCATATTTCAGGCAGAGACGTTGTGGTGCCTTGTACATAATCTTCTTTGGAGACCTTGGGTCACTGCTAGGATCTGGAAGCCTGTCTGATATAGTAAGCTTTTAGATCAACATTTAAATGCCATATTCTGCAGATCTCTGAAGTATGAGGGCTGTCCAGGTATATCTGAATAGACAAACTTTGTTTCTAATTACTTGTTTCAAACTAAACCCTGAAAACATATGCAAGGGACTGAGTAAATGAGTAAACTTATCCCTGTAATACTTACCCTGACTACAATTAAAAAACTTGATTACTTTTGACTGATTATTTATGTTCTCTAACAGTCTACAATAAGTAGCCTAAAAACAATGCTGTTAAGTTGAAACTCTTCTAGCATCAAATACAGGTTCAGTGAGGAAACCAAAACAAAATATCAATATTTTTTAAGTCATTGGTTTTTAACTATAAAAACTGTTCTTAAAAGATTAAGATCTCTCAAATGTCTTCTGTAATATCAACAATAAAGTATCTTCGTTTGGTGATGTTAATGTAATGTAAATTGAACTTTGTTGGCTTGGATTTTCGTTTGTTTTAGATAGGGTGTTGTTATACAAACGAGGCCACGTAGTCCAGGCTGGCCTTGAATTTGCAATTATCACAACTCAGTCCCCTATGTGTTGGAATTACAAGTGTATACTGCCACACCCAGGTTGGTATTGTGTTCTTAATTTCAAATTCTACATTTTAAATAAGGTTTATTTTATTTTATGTGTATGAGTGTTTTGCCTGCATGTATGTGTAGTTACCTCATGCCTGCAGAGGTCAAAAGAAGGTAGATACCCTAGAAATGGAGTTACAGATGGCTGTGAGCCACTATGTGGGGGCTGGGAATGAAACCAGCGTTCTCGGCAAGAGCAGTGGGTGCTCTTAACCACTAAACCATCTCTCCAGCCCTAAAGGGTTAAAATTGCATTTATTTATTCATGTACATGTATGTGTGTACACATGTGCACCATGGTACATATAGAGTGAGAGGAAATTTTGTAGAAATAGGTTCTCCCCTTTTACCATGTGGGTCTCTAGATAGAACTTGGGTTGTCTGGCTTGGTAGCTATTGAGGTTCATTGCTGGCCCTCATCTCTACTTTAAAACCAGAAACAAGGGCTGGAGAGATGGCTCAGAGGTTAAGAGCATTGGCTGTTCTTCCAAAGGTCCTGAGTTCAATTCCCAGCAACCACATGGTGGCTCACAACCATTTATGATGAGGTCTGGTGCCCTCTTCTGGCATGCAGGCAGAACACTGTATACATTATAAATAAATAAATCATAAAAAACTAAAACCAGAAACAAGTCTGGAAGAGTGGCACATGCATTTAACCCCAGCACTGGGAGGCAGAGGCAGAGGCAGAGGCAGAGGCAGAGGCAGAGGCAGAGGCAGAGGCAGAGGCAGAGGCAGAGGCAGAGGCAGAGGCAGAGGCAGAGGCAGAGGCAGAGGCAGAGGCAGAGGCAGGAGGTTTTCTGAGTTAGAGGCCAGCTCTGGTCTACAGAGCCAGTTCAGAGCCAGTTCCAGGACAGCCAGGGAGGGCTATACAGAGAAACCTTGTCTCAAAAAACCAAAAAAGAGAGAAAGAAAGAAAAAAAATTATATTATCCAATGAATTGTTGCCATGATTTTGAATAAACTGTTTTCTCTTAGGTCAAATACAAATAAGAAAACAAAATCTTTTTTTTTCTTTTTTGTTTTCTTCAATAGGCTTTTTAAAAAATTGTATTTTATTTAGTGTGTGTATATGTGTGTTGGTTAGTTTTTGTCATCTTTTTTTTGTTGTTGTTGTTTTGTTTTGTTTTTTCAAGACAGGGTTTCTTTGTGTAGCTTTGCGCCTTTCCTGGAACTCACTTGGTAGACCAGGTTGGCCTCAAACTCACAGAGATCCGCCTGGCTCTGCCTCCCGAGTGCTGGGATTAAAGGCGTGCGCCACCACAGCCCGGCTAGTTTTTGTCATCTTGACACAACCTGGAGTCATCTTGGAAGAGGGACTCTCAACTGAGAAAATGTCCCCACCAGATTTACCTGAGGGCAAGCCTACGGTGCATTTTCTTCATTGATAAACGATGCGGGAGGGCCCAGCTTACTGTGAGTGGTGCCACCCCTGGGCTGGGGATCCTGGTATCATAAGAAGGTATTGTATGCTGAGCACTCCATGAGAAGCAAGCAAGCCACTAAGCGGCATTCCTCCACGACCTCTGCATCAACTCCTGCCTCCAGGTTCCTGCCTTGGGTTCTTGCCCTGGCTTCACTCAGTGATGGAATGTGGCTGTGGGTTGTAAGATGAAATAAACTCTTTCCTCCATGTGGTAGTTTGAATGTAATTGGGCCCCATAAGCTCACAGGGAGTGGTACTATTAGGAGGTGTGGCCTTGTTGGAGTGGGTGTGGCCTTGTTGGAGGAAGTGTTACTGTTGGGGCGGGCTTTGAGGTCTCCTTTGCTCAAGCTATGCTCAGTGTATGCAGTTGCTTCCTGTTGCCTGTGGATCAAGATATAGGACTCTCAGCTCCTTCTCCAGCACCATGTCTGCCTGCATGCCGCCATGCCCCACCATGATGATAATGGACTAAACTTCTGAAATTGTAAAGCACCCCAATGAGATGTTTTCTTTTTAAGAGTTTCTGTGATCATGGTTTCTCATGATGATGATAATAATAATAATAATAATAATAATAATAATAATAATAATAATAGGCCAAGTGTGGTGCACATGCCTGGGATCTCAGCACTCAGGACATAGAGGCAGGGAGATCAGAGGTTCAATGTCATTCTCAGCTACATAATGAGTTTAGGGTTAGCCTGGACTATATGAGATCCTGTCTAACAACAAAACAAAACATCTGTTATAATATTAGTTTACACATCCCCTTTTAATTTTCCACAGGATTTAAAAACAAATACAGGGGCTAAAAAGATGCCTCAGTGGTTAAAGAGCATCCATACAGCGGCTTACAATCATCCCTAACTCTGGTTTCAGGGGATCTTAAGCCCTCTTATAATCTCTGCCCACACCAGGCACACACATGATACACATACATACATGTAAGCAAAACACTCATATATATAAAATAAATAAATCTAAAAAAAAATCACATACCTATAAATTGATGTTAATGAGAATAAAATTGCATAAAGCCATGATTTTTTTGTTTGTTTGCTTGTTTGAGACAAGGTCTCACTATTTAGCTCTGGCTGTCCTGGAACTCACTCTGTAGACCAGGCTGGCCTCAAACTCACAGAGATCCACCTGCCTCTGCCTCCAGGGTGCTGGGATTAAAGACATGTATCACCATGCCTGATTAAATTGTATAAAGTCATAATTCTTAATATCAATAACCAAGTGGAAAGTTTTATAAGAGTAGGATCTTTGTGACTCAAATTGTGTGTATCAATTCAGATCATATAACTTAGATAATTTATGTGATCTCCATGGTAACAACAGCAGCATTTACAGAATTTGCACAAAAGCAAATGTGATGGGAATAAAAATGCATCACTACACAAAATCAATTCAACACACAAAAAAGAGAGAGATAAGGCAAAATGTCTTCAGACCACTGGGAATGGCCACCAGATCCACTTAAAGTAAAGGAGTAAGACAAAAGTAAACAGGAATTATGGTCATGGAGTGAAGCGTAAGTATCATAAACTGATGGTGAGGGAAGTCAACCTAGTTAGCTTTCTACGCTGTAATAAAACATTCTGACCAAAACTAACTCAGGGAGGAAAGGGTTCATTTGGCTTACAAGTCCCAGTCCTAGAGGGAACTCAGGGAGAAGCAGAAATGGGAACCTGGACACGGGAACTGAAGCCGAGGCCCTGGAGGAACTGGCTTCTTATCGACTTGCTCAGCCTTTTTTTTTTTTTTTTAAATACAATGCAGGACTACGTGCCCAGGAGTGGCACCACCCACATCCGGCTGGGCCTTCTCACATCAATCATTAATCAAGGAAACGCCCCTAGACTTACCTACAGCCCAGTCTTATGGTGTCACTTTCTTGGTTGAGGTTTCCTCTTTCCAGGTAACTCTAGCTCATGTTAAGTTGCAAACAAACAAACAAACTGAGCATCACTGAATGACCCAGCTAACAAGAGTTGAGTAAGAAAGAGACACAGGCAGTAAGGCGGCTGTATCTGCAGACTTCTTTCATCTTTGACCCTTGTGCTGGTCGTTTTATGTCAACTTGACATAAGCTCGAGTCATTAGCGAGGAGGGAGCCTTAATTTAAAAAGTTCCTCCATAAGATCAGGCTGCAGGCAAGTCTGTGGGGGCATTTTTTAAATTAGCGATTGATGGAGGGAGCGCCCAGCCTATTGTGAGTGGGGCCACCCCTGGACATGTGGTTCTGGACTCTATAAGAAAGCAGGCTGAGCAAGCCAGTAAGCAGCACCCCTCCATGGCCTCTGCATCAGCTCCTGCCTCCAGGTTCCTGGCCCGTTTGAGGTTCCTGTCCTGACTTTCTTCAATGATGAACAATGATGCAGAAGGGTAAGATAAATAAACCCTTTCCTCCCCAAGTTGTTTTTGGTCATGTTGTTTCATCATAACAATAGTAACCCTAACTAAGACAGACCTGAAGACCAGAGAAAAAATCATTTTAAGCTGATAAATCCAGCAGAGAGGTGTAAATATATTTAAGATATAAAATATATTTAATCCTTTAATCCCAGCACTCAGGGGGCAGAGGCAGGTGGATCTCTGAGTTCGAGGCGAGCCTGATCTACAGAGCAAGTCCCAGGACAGCCAAGTATACACAGAGAAATCCTGTCTCAAAAAGAAAAAAAAAAAAGGTGTACTGAGTAATAGAGAGGGTCCATGCATGCTGTTTAAATCATGTTTGCCGGAAAAAGTTGCTAGCAGGAAGGCATCCAAGCTATGACAAGATCTGTTTCACAAACAGAAGAAGAAACCTCAACGCAGGATGTAGGGAGACCATACTCATTCAGTAACTGTAGAATAAATATGGGTCACAAAACTTTAGAATGAATGCGATCACAAAATAATAGCAATGGAAACCCCACACCAGCATGATAGTTAGTTGATAAAATTTTTACCATGGAGTGGAAGGTTAAAATCCTGAGACTTCTCTCCACACACACTGACTTAACAGCTGTGTAGTAGATGGTGATGGGAAAAGCCAAGTTGTTTGATGTGCTGTTTGAAGGAGAATGGCCCCCACAGGCTTGTGTATTTGAATGCTTGGTCCCTAGTCCGTGGAACTGTTGGGGAAGGATTAGGAGGTGTGGCGTTGTTGGTGGAAGTGTGCCACTGGGCTTGGAATTGGATGTTTCAAAAGCCCTTGCCATTTCCAGTTGTCTCTCTCTCTTTCTCTCTCTTCCTACTTCATGGTTGTTACCTGAAGATGTAAGCTCTCAGCACCATGACTGCCTGCTTACCCACCTGCTCCCTACCATGATGATCATGAACTCTACCTCTCTGAAACTGTGAGAAAGCCCCCTATAATAAATAAAGTCTTTCTTTATAAATTGCCTAAATTGCCTTGATGGTGGCATCTTATCAAAGGAATAAAAAAAAGTGATTAAGACATTCACTTGCTGGAGCCAGAGTTTACAGATAAGTAAGTGGTAAGGGCCTAGAGATGGGGACGTGAGAACAACTTTTGCTTTACTGTCTATAAGTTCAGATGGTCGCATGGAGATATCGTAGAAGAAACACTGGTACATACACAAGTTAGTCTGTATATTAATTTCCTCTGTGAGATGAAAAGGCCTAAATAAGACTGTTAAGTCACAAAGTGGCTCCCAAAATGGTGGTGCTCATGGTAACATTTTAGGGTGACAGGGCAGGTCCCTCCTGGGCTGGATTTGACTAGAAATCAATCAGAAACCTAAAGTGTTTCTTGGAAGCCCTTCATGGCTGGCTGAACATTTCTAACTTCACCCCACCTCTGTCTGGCAGAGCCCCATGCCCTGCCCCCTGGCTGTTCCAGCTTCCGAGTTGCCTCCCCCTGTTATCTACCCACCTAAAACCCAACAAGCTTTTGCAGCTGTTACTGCACTCTCGGAGGCAGCCTGGCAGTTTTGCCCTTAATAATAAACTGCTTTTCTCTCCACAGAGTGGCTTTGTTTGATGTTTCTTGCTGGGCCTGTTTACAGAGACGGTCCTTCAGAAGCAACCGGCATACCTAGGCTTAGATCTTGTTTTCTGATGCCCTTCTTGGATCCTTGGAGAAATGGCTGACTCTAGCCCTAGGGCAGAAAGCATTTAGGCCTGATGCTCCTTATAGTGCCAGAAGTAAGGAAGTGCCTAAAAGTATTAACATGCTCACTTCAGCAGCACATATATGAAAGTTGGAATAGTACAGACAAGATTCGTATGACCTTTGTGCAAGGATGACATGCATATTTATAAGGCAGTCCTTTTTATCTATCTATCTATCTATCTATCTATCTATCTATCTATCTATCTATCTATCTATCTATCTATCCAACTATTTATTTTCGGTTTTTTGAGATAGAGTTTCTTTGTGTAGCTTTGGAGACTGTCCTGTAATTTGCTCTGTAGACCAGGCTAACCTCAAACTCACAGAGATCGCCTACCTTTGCCTCCTGAGTGCTGGGATTAAAGGCGTGTACCACCACTGCCTGGCCAGTCCTTCTTTTTAATTATGTTAAGTAAAATACGCCAGATGCAGGGGGACATTTGTAGCTAGAGTTTTCCTGCCTGGCCCACAGTCAAGACAAATCTCTCTCGCCCGCCAGTCCCACAGCCGCTCGGACCCAACCAAATAAACACACAGAGATTTATATTGCTTACAAACTGTATGGCCATGGCAGGCTTCTTGCTAACTGTTCTTACGTTTTAAACTAACCCATTTCTATTCATTTATAAGTTGCCAAGTGGCTTGTGGCTTACCAGTACCTTACATCTCACTTGTCATGGCAGCAGCTGGCAGTGTCTCTATGACTCAGCCTTCCACTTCCCAGAATTCTCTTCTCTGCTTGTCCTGCCTATACTTCCTGCCTGGCTACTGGCCAATCAGTGTTTTGTTTATTAACCAATCAGAGCAACACATTTAACATACAGAACATCCCACAGCAGACATTATTACATGTTTTTTTCTCATATGCAGATCCTAGATTTTAGTTTTTATACATGTGTATTTATATGTGTAAATGTGTAGGTCATGAAACTAGAAAGGCACTATGAGAGGAAAGGAAGAGATGTTAAAGGAGGTGTGGGGGGGGGATGGGGATAAAATTTCCTCTGAGATTAAAATTTTCAGTTTTTGAGGGAAGCCTCTTACAACACATGATATTGAAGGGGAGGTAAAACAACAGGACGTTGCGGAGGTGAAACATTCCATCCTGCAAGCAAGCTCCTTAAACTCAGGAAGTGAACAACTCAATAGCCACAGGATGTCCCTGATGCTGACCAGGTTTTAGAAGGCTTCCCTCCTCATATGTAAGCACTAAGGCCTGCTGAGAGGTAGATACTCCCAGCTAAGCTGAGCTACCCAGAAGACTCTCGGACCAGCCAAGCCACCTGAAATAGGCAGAGACCATGCAGCTGCTTAGAAGAGGCTCAGACAGCCAGAGCTGTGTGAAAGAGACACTCTAATGTAGTGGGTAGCAGAGCCAGGCGGATCTCTGCGAGTTCAAAGCCAGCCCGGCTAGCTCAGTCGGTAGAGCATGAGACTCTTAATCTCAGGGTTGTGGGTTCGAGCCCCACGTTGGGCGCCAGATATTGGAGAAATTATTTTGGCCACTCCACGTAGTTAAAAGGATATTTATTTAATGGCGTAACTCACAAATTAAGTAATGGGTAGGTCGCAGGGTCTGGGGAAGGTGTAATGCAGTCCAGCGGTGTTCTCCGGAGCTCTGCACAATCTGCACCAGTCAGCGTTCCGGCACCGAGAGAGCGCCCAGAGCGAGCGCTGGCCCATCCAGCTCTCGGGTCCCCAGGCGCCTCCCCTCGCCCCGCCTCGTAGGTGTGACAGTTGCCAGAGTCTCAATGGGGGTTGGAACTTCCAGAACCAAGCTGGAATGGCTACCCACTACACTCTAACCTGTTGAGCTGTCTGCAAGTTGGGCAGCAGGCTCCAAGGTTCCAGCTTTTTTTTTTTTTTTTTTTTACGGTTGCCATTTATTTATTTATTTATTCATTCATTTATTTTTCATTATTTATTTATTCTATTATTAGCTCGATACAGTACAAATTCTTATCCTAATAGTGAAATGTTTCATTGAGGCTTGCCCTGTTATTGAGTAAAACCAAAACTTATTATAAGCCACAGTCATCCTAGGGTCCCCCCTGCTATATACCCTCCCTCGTTCTGTGGGTTGCAGTCTGATTGTTCTTTGCTTTATATCTAGTATCCACTTATGAGTAGGGTTCCAGCTTTTATCAGTTGTCACTCGTGCTGGGGTGGGCTTTTGGTGTTCAGCAGTCTTTGAGTCATTTCTGCTCCTGTAAGTAAGTAGACACATTTGTTCACATCCCCGCGTGAATAGTGTCACAGAACAGATTGGAAAAGAATATATGTGACATGAAAACATAAGTGTGTCTGAGTTGGGGGGGGGATTAGAAAGATAGAAAAGGAACCAGTAGAAAGGGGGATAGGAAGGAGGCAGCAGAGTCAGGGGAGATCAACAAGAACAAAGAATGGAGCTGGGTGGTGGTGGTGGTGGCGGGGGTGGCGGCGGCAGCGGGGGCGGCGGGGGCGGCGGCGGCGGCGGCGGCGGCGGCAGCGCACGCCTTTAATCTCAGCACTTGGGAGGCACTTGGGAGGCCGAGGTAGGTGGATCTCTGAGTTCAAGCCTAGTCTGGTCTATAAGGGTTACATAGTTAAGACCCTGTCTCAAACAGTATGTTCGAAAAGCAATAATTACACATATTACTTGGTGTGCTGATTTTAAAAGCTAATAAAAATAAATAAAATGGGGGGAGGTGCTAGAGAGGTGGATCAGCAGTTAAGAGCAGTTATTGCTCTGGCAAAGGACCCAGGTTTGATTTCCAGCACCCACATGATGTCTCACAACCATCCATAATGCCAGTTCAAGAGCACGTGACAGGCATACACATGGTGCACATATATGCATGCAGGCAAAGCGTTCATATACATCAAATAAATTACTTAAAAACCCCCCAAAATCTGCTAGTCTATTATAGTTTTGAATGTATTAAAAACTCATGCTAATGGGTTCTGTCAAAAGAGCATGAGGGCCAAATGGCCAATTCTGGAGCCACCTGGACAGTACTGGTTGAAACCCCAAGGAAAGAGGACTTATGGGTCAGTATATGTTTATGGCTACCTTCAAAGCTTCAGCCTGAGGATGGAACACCATCGTTGGTACCTGTGTTGTCTACTTCAGAGTAGACATCCACTGATCATCCTTGTTTGCCTCATACACTTACAATAGTGTCTTGGGACTGCCCAAGATCGGATGTCTGCCATCATTTGGTGCTGATATTGAAGTGTGAAATATGCAGTCATGTTGGTCACTGATGCCAGCTCTCTTGACACCTCTGCCTTCTTCCCAAACAAAGCACCCCAGCCTGCCCCCACCACATTCTCAACCCCACTACCACACCATCTTCAAACTATTCCTTGTGCCTCTGCCTCCACCTGTCACATCGCTGCCCACCATAGATTCTACCTTAACCCTCTGCCTCCCACTGATGACCAGTATTCCCTATGACAAAATGACTTCAAACTTAGCTCTTCCATAGTTGCTGAGGGTACCTGGCCCTGAAGCCTTGAAGGACACAGCCAAGTTATATATTGCGTTAAGGAGTCCATTTAGGTCTCTGCCCTTGAGGGAGTGAAAGTGGCTGGAGTGTTGTTTGAGTGCATTGTTCCTTCAAGGGACAATAGATGTGTTTCCTCAAAAGAACTCTCATTTCTTGATTCTTTTCCAGGCTCTGTACTTCTCTCTCTCTCTTTTCTTTTCTGTTTTTTGTTTGTTTGTTTGTTTTTCGAGACAAGATTTCTCTGTGCAGCTTTGGAGCCTGTCCTGGAACTCACTCTATAGACCAGGCTGGCCTCGAAGTCACAAAGATTGCCTGGCTTGGCCTCCCTAGTGCTGGGACTAAAGGTGGGCACCACCACTGCCTGGCTGGCTCTGTACTTCTTCTTCTTCTTTTTTTTTTTTCCCCCGTGCAAGCTGACAGGTCACTTCGGGCTTCTGCAGTTGCTAAGTTTCTTTTGCTTCCCAGGCTTCTCTTAGCTTCAGCTTTTGCCCTGGTAACCTTAGTCTTTTATTATCATAAGAAAAGGGGAAACAAATAAAAGGGGAAATCACTCAATACAAAATGTTGTCATGATTCCAAAGATTATTCTTTTTTTTTTTTTTCCTTTTAGTTTATTTTACAAGGCTCTGTACTTCTTGATTGACGATGCTTGTAACTTAGAGGAGGCTGTAAGGAAGGGCTGGGTAGAAGACCATTCCAAGGACCTAGGAACTTTATCTGCAGGAATGAGGAGTCACTGTGAAGTTTCTAAGGTCAACCCTGCATCTTGGCCTTTGGAAGCAAAAGCACTGTGATGGTTGAGGGAGAAGTGCAGGGCCCTGGCTCCCCAGCACTGCAGAAAATAAGAATGAAAAACTGTGATGTCAGCTGCACTTCCTAGTCATCGTCCCACCGTGGTAATCATAAGGAAGGATAATATTTATATATTCACTGCAATCAGTGTGAGGAAGCTCATAGAATTCAAAAGGGAGTTTCATGCATAATAGCTATTAGATCTTATTCACATGGTATTTTCATGAAAAGGAAAAAAAAATTAAAATGTTATATAACTATGAGTGTGGGGGGGAATTAGTAAGATAGAATTGAATGTGTAAAATTTCATGATAATATATCTATGATCCTCAATTGACTGATTAAATGTTGTTGTGCTGGGGTTGAACCCAGGGCTTTGTGTATGCTGGGTAAGTACTTTATTACATTCCTAGCTATGATTTGTTTGTTTGTTTGTTTGTTTGTTTGTTTGCTTGCTTTCAAAAATAAAAAGCTAGAGCTTTCTTCTTGGGGTCCAATTTTTTATTGCTTGTTTGTTTTAGAGTCACAGTTTTGGTAAATAGCCCAGGCTAGCCTCCAACTCTTAATCTTTCCTCAGTGTCCTGAGAGCTATAATTATGTACCTATACCACCATGCTTGGTGGAATCTAACTTTTTTTACATCTGTTTATTATTATTATTATTATTATTATTATTATTATTATTATTATTTTGTGGGTGTATGCATGTGCACTTGAATAATGTGTGTATGTGTGGGGGTGCACATGTGACAGGGCAAGAGAGCAAAGGTCCCTCCACCTGTATTCTTGCTGAGGCCTGTTGTAGAATATTACTTTATGCAAAGGTGTGTTACATTTGTTTATGTTGCATTTGTTTAAAACTGTAAAGATGTGCTACTTTGCCTGCCTAAGGCACCTGATTGGTCTAATAAAAACTGAATGGCCAATAGCTAGGCAGAGGAGGGATGGGGGGGGATGGTGGGCAGAGAGAATAAGTAGGAGGAGGAATTTAGGCTACAGAGCAGGAAAAGAGAATGAAGGGAAGGAGAGGGAGATGCCTGGGGCAAGCCAGCCAGGTAGTCACCAGCCAGCCAAACATGGAGTAGGACATATAGAATGAAAGAAAAAAAAAAAAAAAAAAAAAAAAAAAAAAAAAAAAAAGAAAGAAAGGTAAAAGGCCCTGAGGCAAAATGTAGATGAAGAAAAACAGGTTAAATTAAGTTATAAGAGCCAGGAAGAAACAATAATAAGATAAGATCAAGCATTCTTAACTAATAATAAATGTCCATGTCATGATTTGAGGACTGGGTGGTGACCCAAAAGAAAGTCTACTACAGGGGCCATTTTAGGATTGACTAGAATTTGATCTCTTTATTGGGAAGGCCAATGGAAAATTACCCTAGGAACCTGATGTTAAGATGCCCCAACTAACTTATCTTAGCTTCTGTTAAACCGCTTGCTTGCACAAAACCTCCCTCTGCAACTGCCCAGAGAGATAGCAGGATGTGTCTTTTTGCCTACATAAACCCCTTTCTCTAAACCTTCAGCACTATACATGGGTCCCAAATACCTGAGTATAGTCCAAGCAGTCTTGAATAAATTTTTTCAATTAGCTATAAACTGTGTCTCAGTGGTCATCTCTGGTGGGCTCCCCATAACACACATGCCACAGTACCTCTGTAGAAGTCAGAGGACAACGTTGTGGAGTCCATTTTTCCCTTCTACTTTTACCTAGGTTCCAGGGATCAAACTCAGGTCACAAGACTTGCACTTTACCTGCTCCTCCCCAGGTCATTTTAATGACCATTCTTTAGTTCTTAATAGTCATCAGAGAGGAAAAGGAAAAAACTGTTTTGGTGAAGGGGACTATATATGTGTAAGAATTAAAAGCTGGGCAGCAGTGCTGCATGCCTTTAATCCCAGCACTCAGGAGGCAGAGCCAGGCGGATCTCTGTGAGTTCAAGGCCAGCCTGGTCTACAGACTGAGATCCAGAACAGGCAACAAAACTACACTGAGAAACCCTGTCTCAAAAAACCACACACACACACACACACACACACACACACACACACACACACACACACAAATTAAAAAGCCACTTTTTACTATTCCTATTTTTTATGCAAGATTTGGATAGATTTTAGGCTACTATGCATAGCCTAAGGGCACCACTGCATCATATTTTGCACACAACCAGGACCAATAACCCAGATGAAGAGACTGAATTATATCAGCATCCCTGAAAGCTCCTGTCACATTTTTCCTGGAAGATATATTCTCTCCTGACCCCAGATACAATCTTTTGTGTCTGTATTCTTGCATTTTGCATTAGGTCTGTGAATTCTCCGGTGAATCCCTTTGTATAAGAAGAATTCTTTCCTTATTCCTCTTCCTCTTCTTTTTTTGACACAATTTCTCTATGTAGTCTTAGCTGTCCTGGAATTCACTTTGTAGACTAGGCTAGCCTTAAACTCACAGAGATCTGCCTGCCTCTGCTTCCCAAGTTGCGGGGATTAAAGGCGTGTGCCACCACTACCCAGTGAATTAATTGTTTCTTAAGACTGCTTAGTATTTGCCTATATGACAGTCTCATAGCTTCCCTGTCCTTTTTCCTGCTGGTAAATATTTGGGTGGTATACATTTAATATTTATTTTACATTATTAAATAATTTAACATTTACTTTTGTGTTTGGTGCCCATTGTCTATCTTTAATTTTTTTTTCTTTTTTTGATTTTTTCGAGACAGGGTTTCTCTGTGTAGCTTTGCGCCCTTCCTGGAACTCGCTTTGGAGACCAGGCTGGCCTCGAACTCACAAAGATCCACCTGCCTCTGCCTCCCGAGTGCTGGGGATTAAAGGCATGCACCACCACCACCCGACTATCTTTAAATTTTTTAAATTATTATTTTATTTTATATGTATGGGTATTTTGCCTGCATGCATTTTTGTGAACTATATATGTACCTTGGTGCCAGAAGACAGCATTGGATCCCCTGGAACCACAGTTACAAATGATTGTGAGTGGCCACATGGGTGCTGGGAATTGATTGTGGGTCCTCTGGAAGAGCAGGCATTTTTTTTTTTTTTTTTGGTTTTTCGAGACAGGGTTTCTCTGTGTAGCTTTGCGCCTTTCCTGGAACTCACTTGGTAGCCCAGGCTGGCCTCAAACTCACAGAGATCCACCTGGTTCTGCCTCCTGAATGCTGGGATTAAAGGCATGCGCCACCACCACCTGGCTGCATTGTTCTTTTTTTAAAAAAATTATTTTATTATTTTATGTGTGGGCATTTTGTGTGCATGCAAGGCTGTGCACCACGTGAATGCAGTGCCCTGGAAACCAGAAGATGTTGAATCCCCTGGAACTGGAATTATGTATAGATGTGAGCCACCATGGGTGTTGTTGGGAAGTGAACCTGGGTCTTCTGTGGGAACAAGTTCATGCACCATAACTTAACCACTGCATCATCTCTCCAGCCCCACAAGTATTGTTATTAAGCACTGATCTATCTATCCATCCTTTATCTATCTTTTTTTTATTTGTTTACATTTACTTATTCACTTATTTTGGGACAGGGTCAGTAGTCCTGTCTGTCCTAGAGCTCACTATGTTGAGCAGGCTGGCTTCACACTCAGATTCTCCTTCCTCTGCCTCCTGAGTGCTGGGATTAAAGGCGTGTATACCATGCCTGGCTTGCCTTACCTTGTCTTTTAAGGACATATGCATGCAGCTCTGCTGGCTGTGTGAATCATTTGCTGGATTATGGGGTCCAGGTGTACAGAGAGTTCCAGCTGCTCCATGTGTTAGCCAACAAAGAGTATTGTATGTCAACTGAAGTCAGTGCTTATATAAGCAATGATAGATAACTTTTAAGTATATTTAAATTATATTTAAAGGATCTGACAACTCTTTCCTTTTATTAACTCTGAAAAAATTGACATTGTTTTCTAATGCTGTGAGTGGATTTTGAATCTGAAATAACATTGTCAAATCATGTACAGAAGGTATCTAACTTAGGATGTCTCCACTTAACATTTTTAGACTTCGTGATACTGTGACATCTGAGTGACATCTGCTCAGTAGGGAAGCAACTGCCTTGGAGCCTAGCAGTGAGCTAAACACCCAGTTCCAATTTTGAATTTTAATGTTTTCTTGCAATCCTTTCTCCTGATGCTAGACACTGTAACAAGTCACAGCTGCCGGAGAGCCTCATAACCATGAAGGACTGACTGACACATTACAGTGTGCTGTGTTGCTGGGACAGTTGCTTGGTAGGTGAGATACCTACATGTGGATATCCAGTTTTTCTCAGCACCATTTGTTGAAAAGGCTATCTTTTCTTATCCTTAAACTACAGTTTTGTCCTTGGGTGTCAGTACTCAGAATCTGTGAGTCCTGTCACTCCAAAATAGAGAGCCCTGATGATGTTTGTATAGTCTCTTCCACCTTCTTTCTTGTTGACCACAGTTGCCTATAGCTTTCCCTCCTCTGAGGGAAATGCTTCCTGGGATAAGCCTGTTATGGGGAGACCATCAGAGATGACCACTGAGACACAGTTTATAGGTAACTGAAAGGAATAAAATATCTTTATTCCAGCTGGCTGTGATTGAACTTAGGTATTTGGGACCCAAGTGCAGTACTCAGTGTTTAGAGTAAGGGGTTTTTAAAGGCGAAACCACATTCTGGTGTCTCACGTGGCAGCTTCATGGGGGAGGTTTTGTGCAAGCAAGCAGTTTGACAGAAGCTAAGATTAGTTAGTTGGGGCATCTTGACCTTGGGATCCTAGAATAGAGTTGGGTAACTTTCCACAGGATTCTCCATCAAGGAGAATAAATTCTAGTTAACCCTAAAATGGCCTCAGCAAGAATACAAGATGGAAGAACCCCCACACTGTTTTGCCCTGTCACATGCTCTCCTAGCATTTCAGGTGTACCTCAAACATAGGCGTTAACTGAACACGGTAAAATAATGTGTTCATCAGCAATGCTTTCTCTGGAAAGTCTTGGCATAAAAGAGAGAAAACAAGAAAACATATTTAGTAGAAACTTCAAAAGTAAATACATTGCTTTTCAGTGTCTGATGGCACACAGTCACTCAGCCACTAACTTAAATAGTAATAATTATACAAAACATTTTTCTTTGGTTGATAAACATTGGTTTACACTACACTTTGAATACAACTTTTTTTTTTTTTTTTTTTTCAAAATGGAGTTTCCTCTGTGTAGCCCTGGCTGTCCTGGAACTTGCTCTGTAAACCAGGCTGGCCTTGAACTCAGAGAGATCCACCTACCTCTGCTGGGATTAAAGGTATGTGTTTTGAACCGAGGTGAATGTTGGAGAAGCCCTGGGAAAAGCTGTATTAGCCCTGTCAACATTGTCTATGGCTGCTTTCAATGAAGAAGCTTTGAATATGTATTTTCGTGGGTAGGAGTGATTTAGTGATACACAGTTCTTCTTCAGCAGCAGCTCGGTTAAATACTTAAAAGTTCTGGGAAGCCAAGCCTCTTTTTAATTTAAGGGGGAAGTGCAATTGACACCATCCTTAGCTTCTTGTGAACTACTCTAGTCTCTAATTTTCCTGGTTAGTTTGACATAAGGATCTTGCCTTTCTGGCAGGCTTCAAGGGAATCAAAGACAAACCGGCTACACATTTCCGGGTCCTTGCCTGACCCAGCGCATTTCCCAACTGGAGTTGTGAGTAGGCGACATGTAGCGGAGGCTGAGGCAGAAGGATTGAGAGTTTGAGGCAAGTCTGAGCTGCATAACAAGAAACCAACCACCCAGCTTTTAGACTGCAAAAAAATTCAGGGTCTGATCAGTCGCCCCATAGCGTTCAGCTGTCCTCCGCACAAACTCCACAAGTACTTCCCAACCAGACCCACGCGTCTCCAAAGCTGCCCAGCACAACGACTTCCTGGTGGAGGCGGTCCCCCAAACGGGGAAACCCCTGCCGCAGGGCCCCACTGGAAGCAGCGAAGCGAAGTGGGGCAGGGGCTACGCTCGGCGCTCGATTGCTCGAGCCTGGCGACGACAGAGACCTTGCGACGGCTCTGCGCTCGAGGGGTCGAGCCTGGCCCGTTGCCGCGGCGGCAGCGGCGGCGGTGGCGGCGGTGGCGGGGACGTGAGCGGGAGCGAGTCCGCGGCCCAGAGCGGGAATGTCGAGGAGTTCGAAGGCGGTGCTGGGCCTCTCGGTGCTGCTGACGGCGGCCACGGTGGCCGGCGTGCATCTGAAGCAGCGGCAGGACCGGCAGGTCGGTGTCACGTGACCGCGCCTTCCGGAGCGCGGAGCGCGGAGCCCGCCGCGGTCCCCGCGCGCGTGGCGGGCCGGGCGGGCTTCCAGGGCGCGCGCGTCCAGGTCTCCGACTCCTCTCCCCAGCCACGAGGCCTAAGGCTAGGGCGGAAGCCGCGGGGCTGGGGTGTAGCCCTGGGGCAGAGCGCTGGTAGGACGAGCACGAGGCCCGGGGGCACCGCAGCCCACAAAAGCAGTACCCAGTCGTTAGATCCCCGTGATACCGCAGCCTGCTCCCAGCACACCCCCTGTGCCTTTGACCAAGGCAACTTGAGATTTTTGTAGCTTTTGCGTAAGTGAACAGTCTGCTATGGAAAGTCGGTTCCGAAAACGATCACAACAAAACAAAACAAAAAACCCACCCTCCACGTTTTCTTTTGATGCTTTTTATTTCGGGGGAATATCTGGCTTGCTGGTCTGCGACGGTCTCTTTATGTTCTCATTCAGGTTTGCAACGGTCAGTGCACTAGGCACATTGAGAACGCATAGTTCATGATGGCCTCTCTAGAGTCTCTTCTTTTTCACAACGGAGCTATGGTCCGCAGGCCAGTGTTTGGTTTTTGGCCTTTCAGGCAACCCCTGACAGGTATTTGGCTTGAACCGGATGTGCCAAAGGCAGAGCAATGAACTGAAAGGGTCAAGAGTGAGCAGCCCCACTGACTTCGGTATTCACAGTCTAGAAAGCCGAGAGGAATCTTGAAATGTCCCAAGAATTTTGAGGCGCAGCGTGGGATAAGCAGTGATTTAGACGCACACAAGAGATTAGAGATTTGGGAGTCAAGTCTTGTCCCGTAGGGATATCTTAGAGTAGTAGCCAGCAACTTCCTTCTGAGGAGGGAAAGGAAAAGATGGTGGAGCTGATTGAACCTGGCGGATAGGACAGGATGTCTGTGTCATCCTGGTGTGTTTTGAAGACAGTGGGTTGGAATTAGAGCTTTGTCTCAAGCCATGTTCCTGAGAAGTGTTCACAAGGTGACCAGACCAATGAAACCAGATCTCCTGGAGCATGGAGACTCTGCTATGTTCCAAAACTGTGCCAAGGGCTTTAATGAAACAGGGCTGAGGATGGAAATGTGGAAGAACAGAAAGATTTAGGTGTTTTGTGGAAGTTAGTGATAAGAAAGACTGACCAAGTAGCCTCTCCTTCAGATATTTATTAGCAACTTACCATCTAACATTGAGGAAGGAAGGATTGGTATGGTGGATGTGTGGAAAACTTCAAGGCAGCAATCAATGAAATAATGACTTGTTTTCTGTCTACCCCACACCAGGCATGGTGTTTTTCACTTTACGTACAATGTCTTTAAGCTACTTAGTAGAAATGAAGTACAGATGGTCCCTAACTTACAGACAGTTCAACTTGGTTTTGACTGTGACAATAGGAAAGCAATATGGTTTGTATTTAGTGAAACTTTCTTTGAATATTGAATTTGGGTATTTTCCCAGGCCGGGGATAAATGGTAGGTTTCTTTCAAGATGCTGAACAAGCCACAGTCCGCAGGGAGCTGCAGGATAGTGTGTTGCTGAGTCCTGGCATTCGATGGGTTAGGTGGACTCAGTATACCTTTTGACTTTCTTATTTTCAGTTACTTAAGAGTTTTTCTGGGTGTAGTCCTATGGTAAGTTGAGGATGTTAGTGATGCTGCAGGAATCACAGCTCCAGATGTTAGAATTGGGAGAATAAAGAGCTGCCTTAGTTAGGGTTTCTGTTACTGTGATTAAACACCATGACTAACAGCAATTTAGGGAGGAAAGGATTTGTTTCAGTTTATAGTTTCATATCAAAGTCCATCATCGAAAGAAGCTGAGGCAGGAACCTGGAAATAGGAACTGAAGCAGAAGCCATGAAAGTATGCTGCTCACTGGCTGGCTTGCTCCTGGCTTGCTGAGTACATTCAGGACCATGTGTCCATGGATAGGACCACCTGTCCAGTAGTGACATCACCCACGATGGACTGGGCCTTCTTTTTTTTTTTTTGGTTTTTCGAGACAGGGTTTCTCTGTGTAGCTTTGCGCCTTTTCCTGGAACTCACTTGGTAGCCCAGGCTGGCCTCGAACTCACAGAGATCCGCCTGCCTCTGCCTCCCGAGTGCTGGGATTAAAGGCGTGCGCCACCACCGCCTGGCAGGACTGGGCCTTCTTATATCAATTGTTTATTAAGACAAGACCCCGTAGATTTACCTCAGGCTAGTCCTAGGCATTCTCTAAGTTAAAATTCCATCTTTCAGGGGTTGGAGATATGGCTCAGCAGCGAGGAACACTGCTGTTCTTCCTAAGGACTCATGAGTACCCATGCTAGATGACTCACAACTGTGTGTAATTCCAGCTCCAGGGGTTCACACACACACACACACACACACACACACACACACACACACA
Source organism: Peromyscus maniculatus bairdii (assembly GCF_049852395.1). Lineage (NCBI taxonomy): Eukaryota > Metazoa > Chordata > Mammalia > Rodentia > Cricetidae > Peromyscus > Peromyscus maniculatus. The sequence continues at coordinate 122,482,802 of NC_134855.1, forward strand.
CACACGTAAATTCTCTCTTCAGGTATGTCTAGGTTTGTGTCAAGTTGATAAAAACTAAACGGCACAATTGATCCCTTGTCAGCTTGACACAAACTTATCACTTATTAAAGTGTGATCTTTTTGTTCACTCTCAAGATCTCCTATTAATGTCAGTATCACAATATAAAACATATTCCTAACTTTAAAAGTCCCTGTCTTTAAGTCTTAAAAAGTTCAGGTTCTTCTCCCCCTCCCCCCTCTCTCTCTCCCTCCCTCCCTCCCTCTCTCTCTCCCTTCCTTATGACACAGGGTCTCTGTAAATCAGTGGTTCTCAGACTTTCTAATGTTGTGACCCTTTAATACAGTTCCTCATGTTGTGGCAACTGCAGCCATACAATTATATTCACTGCTACTTCATAACTGTAGTCTTGCTACTGTTATGAATTGCAGTGTAAACATTTGTGTTTTCTGGTGGTATTAAATGAGCCCCGTGAAAGGGTCTTTCCACCCAAAAGGGTTGCAACCCACAGGTTGAGAACCAATGCTCTAAACTGTCTTATTGTCTTGGAACTCATTTTGTAGACTAAGCTGGCTGCTAACTCACGAGGTCTGCCTGCCTCTGCCTTTTGAGTACTGAGATTAAAGTCATGTACCACCATTTCTGGCGCCAAAATTCAGACTCTTTGAAACATCAAAGGTCTTCAGAGTTTAGCCTTCTCTAAAATATCCAAAGTCTCTTAATTGTGGACTCTTGTAAAATCAAAAATAAGTTAAATATGTTCTTACTCCAGTAGGGAAGAACCAGGGCACAGTTACATTCTGAACAAAGCAAAACCAAAAACAAAAGTTCAGTGCTTGATATCTGGGACCCATTCACCATCCTTTTGGGCTCTGAGGGGCCTTGTCACTTCTCCAGCTCTGCCATCTACAGCACGTGAAACTGGCCTTCTAAGCTGGCCTTCTGGCTCTACTCCACAGCAGTTGCTGTTCTTGGTGATTATCCAATGATATTGGCATCTCTAAAATATTGGGGTCTGCCCTGCAACTGGGCTGTACAGCTCCCAATAACCTCTTCAGGGCTCTCTTTCGAGACTCTGACCCTGAAATGTGGTGCAAGCATTACCTTCTCTCCATGATCCTTGGGGCTTAAACTTCAACTAAGGCCTGGGAGACTTACACATCACCAAAGGTATAGTCCTGCCCCCCTCTGGACCACAGCTTCTGTGTGCCTACCCTGAGGAAATACTTCTCTGAAGATTTCACCTCACTGATGCTGGTCTGTTAATCAGAGTTGATTTCTCAGCTGTAGCCAACCCTTGTAAATTGTCCCAGGATAGATCTACTTCAGTGGTGCTGGTGTCTTCCTAATCACAGCTGATTCTGAAACCCCAGTTGACTAGAACCGTGTATTCTCCTTTCAAAATGTCACTCAGCCTTCATATAATCTTTAAAAGACTTTCAAAACTTCCCTCTTTAATTTCACAAGCTGGCCTCCACCATTTGCATTTCTCTCAACACTCTTATCTTCGAAGGTCCCAGAGAACAACCTACTGAACTCTGAGCACTCAGCAACTTTTACAGCCCATGTTCAGGTGCCATCTCAACCTTCCTCCCTCCCTCAAATGCAATCAGATCTAACATAGCAATACCCCACTTCTGGTACCAGTTTCTGTCTTAGGGTTTGGTTGTATTGCTGTGATAAAACACCATGACCACAAGGAACTTGGGGAAGAAAAAGTTTATTTCAGTTTACAGTTCTGTATCACAGTTGATCACTGAGGGAAGTGAGAACAGATACTCAAACAGCCCAGGAACCTAGGAGAGGAGCTGACACAGAGGCTGTGGAGAGGTACTGCTTACTAGCTTGCTCTTGGCTTGTTGAATTTGTTTTCTTAGACTCCCAGGACCATCTGCCTAGGAGTGATACCACCCACAATATGACAGGCCCTCCCACATCAACCACTAATCAAGAAAATGCGCCATAGACTGTAGGTGGACTTTTCTGTCCTGCCAGCCTCCCCCCAAAAAACCACACAGAGACTTAAAGCCGGGCAGTGGTGGTGCACGCCTTTAATCCCAGCACTTGGGAGGCAGAGCCAGGAGGATCTTTGTGAGTTCGAGGCCGGCCTGGTCTGCAGAGCGAGTTCTAGGAAAGGCGCAAAGCTACACAGAGAAAACCTGTCTCGGGGGAAAAAATATATATAAATGATCAGCTGGTAGCTTAGGCTTATTTTCATCTAGCTCTTATGACTTAAATTAACCCATTTTTATTAATCTGTGTGCTGCCCCGAGACTCGTTTACCTTCTGTACATACTTCCCATCCTTCTTGCTCTGTGTCTCATGGTTTCTTCTCAGACCCCGCCCCTCTTCTTCCCAGGGTCTTCAGTGTGGTTGTAACCTTATCCTGCCTAGCTATTGGCCAGTCAGCTTCTTTATTAAACCAATCACAGTGACATATTTACGCAGTTTAAAGGAATATTCCACAATAGACTTGCCCACAGGCCAGTCTTGTATGGGCATTTTGTTGTTGTTGTTGTTTGTTTTTTGGTTTTAGTTTTTTTTCAAGATAGGATTTCTCTGTGTAGCTTTGGAGCCTGTTCTAGAACTCACTCTGTAAACCAGGCTGGCCTCGAACTCACAGAGATCCGCCTGCCTCTACCTCCCGAGTGCTGGGATTATAGGCGTGCACCACCACCTGGCCTGGTGTGGGCATTTTTTAGATTGAGGTTCCCTCTTCCCAAATGACTCTTGCTTAGGTCAAATTGACATGAAACTAACGTGGATAAAAGATCTTAGGTTAGTTAGTGTGGCAAGTGGGAGTTAGAGGTGTGAGGCAGTCACTTGGAGGAAGGTAGGAATGGTGGGTGGAGATGAAGATCTCAGCACAGGCTGATGTCCTCCAAAAGGAGCTGGGAGATAAGTATTGAAGGAATGTTGTGCTGTGTCTTGGTATGAGGAACACTGACAAGAAGACCTGGGGGTTTAAGAAGGTTGAGCCAGTACTTGGGAGGCTAAGGCAGGAGATCTGGACTTTGTGGTCAACTTGGGCTAATTACAAGAACTCATCTCAAACAAAACAAAAATCGAATTTTAGTTAAATGTCCATCCAGGCAATTTTTTTCTTCTTTTAAGGTTTTATTTTATTTTGAGACAAAGTCCCCCTATGTAGTTTTGCCTGGCCTGGAACTGAAGATGTGTACTACCATGCTGGACCCGAGCCCTGTACTCTTAAATTTCCTAACTCCCTTGTGTAGCAAATGAAGCTATAGACCTGGAAGAGGCTCAGCAAGTACTAGGTGAGTTTTTTTTTTTTTTTTTTAATAAACTTTATTGTAAAAATAACAAAAACCCCTTGCAAATAAATAAAAAAATCACACACCAATGTTAATGAGACTCAAAGACTGTACAGCTCAATGAACTTCTATAGTTTTTAAGTTTTTTTATTTATTTTATAATTTTATATTTATGAAGGTTTGCATGTACGTATGAGCACTACATTTATGCCTGATCCCATGGAGGTCAGAAGAGGGCATCACATCCCTTTGGACTGGAGTTACAGATACTTGTGAGCTGCCATGGAAATTGAATTCAGGTCATTTGCAAGAACAAGCGCACTTAAGCCCTTCTCTCTCCAGCCCTTCTACACTATGGTTAGAGTAGGCATTCAGAACAGAAGCAGTGGAGCTTCACATTCAATTTTATACTTTCGATATCAAATATATTTTATGCACTTGCCGCCAAACCCAGAAAATCCATGACAGAATTAGAACTAGAAAAACACTTAGCTTATATTCTCTTCTATAATGTGTGTCTATTACCACTCAGTCCTTCCTCATGTATGTATAGCCTTTCTTGTTCTCTTTCCGTCAGATTATACTATACCCACATGTGCATTTGTTTGTATATATACAAATATTGGCTAGATTCTTCATGTGAGATTTCTTTCTTTGTGATTATATGACCTTGTTCAATATTATACATTCTATCATTTCCCTATAAATTTTTTAACTTTAATTTTCTTTAGAGCTGAGTAGTATTCTATTGTGTGTGCATGTGTGTGTGTGCACATCAGATTTTCATTATCCATTCATCTGTTGGTGGACAGCTAGGTTAATTCCAATTCTTTCTTAGGCCAGTCTTTAAAAATAAAGATAAGAGGCAGGCAGATCTCTGCATTTGAGGTCAGCCTGGTCTACATAGGGAGTTCCAGGACAGTCAGGATTACATAGAAAGATACTTAAAAAAAAAAAAAAGATACAGGGACTGGAGAGATGGTTCAGTGGTTATGAGCACTAGCTGCTCTTGCAGAGGACCTGGTTTTGATTCCCAATACCCATGTGGTAGCTCAATCATTTGTAACTCCAGTTCCAGGGTATTGGACACCCTCTTCTACCCCTACAGGCACTGTACCGGCATAACTTGTAGATAGAACACCCATGTACATAAAGTAGAATTCAAGTTTTTAAAGTGAAAAAATAAAAATAATAATCTCATGAAGCTTCTGTTAAAAATGTACTCTTGTGAGCTACAAAGTATAAAATATTCATAATAGTAACTGAGTGGGCATTTTAAATTTCATGTTAGGCACCAGGTTCACATTCTGAGATTGTTTTTAGTATTTACTAAGGTAACGACCGTTGAGGAACGTACTTTTTTCACTGGTAATTGTCCCTTCTTTCTAATCATAATTGATTGGGAATTTTGTATTTCTGCCTTTTCATGACAGAAATCCTTTATTTTCTCACATTCTTACTGTCTTTTTTTTGTTGATGTTTAGTGTCTGTTTCAGGTAACTGCTTATAGGAAGGCAGTTCACAGTTTTGCTGTACTAACTCATCAGATTTTAAAAGTATCACTTAGAGCCAGGCGGTGGTGGTGCACGCCTTTAATCCCAGCATTCTAGAGGCAGAGCCAGGCGGATCTCTGTGAGTTCGAGGACAGCCTGGTCTACAGAGCGAGATCCAGGACAGGCACCAAAGCTACACAGAGAAACTCTGTCTCGAAAAACCAAAAAAAAAAAAAAAAAAAAAAAAAGTATTACTTAGCAATTAAATTTATAAAATTCAACATAGTGCCTTTTTTTTATATTTCATTAATTCCTATTAAGTTTTCTGTGTTCAGGGCTTCTTAAAATGTGGTAAGAAGTCACTTCAGTATTAACATAACACATTACCAGATTTACTTGGTGGTTTCTTTATTTACATTGTACAGAAGTTAAAATTGTAATTGGGTATTTGAAATCGGAACATTTTGAGTGTATTTTGGTGGTGCTGTTATTTAGATTTGGAGGCACAGGATGGGAGCCACCTGTTCAGGGGGTAACTAAAATCTGCTTCTTATGTTTTTAGAGGCTTCGTGACGGAGTGATCAGAGACATTGAGAGGCAAAATCAGAAAAAAGAAAACATTCGTCTTTTGGGAGAACAGATTATTTTGACTAAGCAACTTGAAGCAGAAAGAGAGAAGATGTTGAAAAAAGGATCTCCAAACACTTGACTTTGTGAAAAATTGATGGGGTAGTGCTGGGTTAGTGTGTGTATGTGTGGGTATGTGCATGAGTGTGTGTGTGTGTCCATAGATAATAGTTAGTGAGATCTGTCCCCTCCCCCCCAATCACTGTCCATTTAAACTTTATTAAATAAAGGACAGTGGATCTTGTCTTCTTAATCACTTTTAAGTCTGTTCTGTGTGGATAAAGTACTCGTGGGCAGATGCCCTTCTGAAGTTGTGTGGAGATTCTTGCAGTAGTCCCTGTCAGCTTAGGAGAGCTTGTGAGCAAGGAATAATGGAGAGTAACATCCACCTGGGTGGACTGCTAAGTCGGCATGATGATGAAGCCACCAGAACGTCTACCTCGGAAGGGCTGGAGGAAGGTGAGGTAGAGGGAGAGACTCTCTTGATTGTCGAATCAGAGGATCAGGCATCTGTGGACTTATCTCACGACCAGAGTGGGGATTCCCTCAACAGCGATGAAGGAGATGTGTCGTGGATGGAAGAGCAGCTGTCTTACTTCTGTGACAAGTGCCAGAAGTGGATCCCAGCCAGTAAGGAGCTTCTCAATTCCTTTGATTGGTCAATTCCTGTGTGATGTTTTTTTTCCAGTCTGTGAAAAACACTAATAAAATAGACTTGAATAAAAAGATAATTATTATATTTATTATTATTAATATATTTTATCAAATGTAAATATATATGAAAACATTATTTTGTTTTTAGTTTTTTAAGACATTCATTTATTTTATGTGTATGTGTGTGTGCCTGAGTGTATGTACACCATGTGCATGTAGTGCTTGCAGAGGTCAGAAGAGACGTCAGATCCCCTGGAACTATAATTACACATGGTTGTGGGCCACTGTGTGGGTGCTGAGAACTGAACCAGTAACCTCTGCAAGGGCAGTAAGTGCTCTTAACTGCTGAGTTATCGCCATCCTCACAGAAACACATTTGTATTAATGAAAATTGTTGATCACTATCCCATTGTTAAATTAACATTCTGGATGGTCGCCCAAGAAAAATTCAGAATCCCATGTTACTTAAGGAGTTGGCCATATTTTTCTGACAAGAATATGCTGTGGATTGGGGGACACATTCTGTTGCCAGTATAGAATTAAAGTTCAAGTTCACAGAACCTACTGTGTTACAGTTGACATTTGTGGGATACTGCTGTTGTCTTCTGATGGGAGGTTAGACCTGGCAGCGCGGACGTTTGCTTCCTGCCTTTAGACCAGGCTCATTTCCACTCTGAGCCTCTTATCTGCTGGAAGGAGTCACAGTGCACAGATCTTGAGATTTTCAGCTGCCTGCTTCATGCTTTGCCAGCCATCATGATCCTTAGCCACACAGCATTTTCCATCAGGCAAGAGCCAGAAAAGGCATGTGTACTGGAGGAATGCTTTATGTAAGAGTTCATAGCTAGTGAAATGGAGCAATAACACACTTAGTGAAGTGGGTCAGTTTCTGGTATGTGGAAGCTTCTGCTAAAAATGGATTCAGTTGTTCAATTAATAGCTACTGTAAATAGTTAATAGTAACAGTTGATAGAAAACAAACGTAGAATTGACTATTTAGCTGGTTTTTGCTTCTTAGTTATCTAGTAAAGCTAGGTTCCACCCCAAATCTCTGGCTTTTCTGTTGTCCTCACAGGGTAGATTTTAAGGTGACTTTCATGATTGGGCCCTGCTAACTTTTTTTTGGGAGGTTAGGTGAACTTTTCATCCTCCCCCCCCCCCCAGCTGAGGACCGAACCCAGGGCCTTGCACTTGAGCTAAATCCCCAGCCCCTTCATTCTTTCTAAATAATGCTTTGTGATTCCTAGGATTTTGTACCTTTTTGTTTTCTCTGGAATATGCACCTGTACAGCTTCCCTGCATTCCTGTTCCACGGCAGCCTCTTCTAGCCAATTTCTATTCTCCCCTGGGCCCAGTAGACCCCTATTCCCTCCACAGTGGAGTTGGGCATCCCTTTTCTTTCTTTCTTTCTTTCTTTCTTTTTTTTTTTTTTTTTTTAAGATTTATTTATTTATTATATGTACAGTGTTCTGCCTACATATATGCTTGCAGGTCAGAAGAGGGCATCAGATGGTTGGGAGCCACCATATGGTTGCTAGGAATTGAACTCAGGACCTCTGAAGAGCAGCCAGTGCTCTTAACCGCTGAGCCATCTGTCCAGCCCCCCGGGCATCCCTTTTCTATGCCCTTACACTGCCCTGTGATGCACATTACATCCTACTCTGAAAGTTTTCATGTTGCACAAAGTATCAGCAGCACCTAGGAGCTTTAATGCAGAGCCCAGACCGGGACTCAGACCGAAGCATTTTATTTGGGGCAGACGTGGCCATAGTAAGGAAATAAAGCCCAGCCACCTGGTGGTTCTGATGTTCCAGAATCAGAGAGTCCAGAACCAGTGCAGTTGTGTTTACCTGTGTTCTTTGCTGCCTCCAGATTTATGAGCCCACGAGAGCAGGCTCAGGTCATGTCTGCCTTACACATTGCATATCCAGGTCCCAGCCTGGTGCCTGGCTGGTGGTACAAGCTCAGGTGTTCCTTGAAAGAATGTTTGAAGAGATCTGCCTGGAGGAGTCAGGAATGTGGCCACTGGGAAATCCAGTTAGAGCAATCATACCTGCTTTTCCAGGACCTTTCTCCTAAAAGCTAAGGAGCCGCAGGTTCTAGGAGGGGCGTGTGCCTGACACTAGAAGGAGAAACACCTTTTCCCTCTCTGCTGCTGTCCTGGGTTGGCTGCAGAAGGAGAAAAACCCACCATGGAAAACTTGGAAATCTGATCGATTAACTGAGCCTTTGGGTTGCCGCTGCCTGAGATAAACCCATGATGTGTGTGACTTTTGTTTTCTCTCGTAGGTCAGCTGAGGGAACAGCTCAGTTACCTTAAGGGCGATAACTTTTTCAGGTTTACTTGTTCCGACTGCTCGGCAGACGGCAAGGAGCAGTATGAACGGCTGAAGCTGACGTGGCAGCAAGTGAGTACCAAGCTCTTCTCTAGAAGCAGCAGGTTGGGTGCCCAAGAAATTGGAGTGGTTATCCAGAGTGAGGAACTTCAGAGTGGTGTGGGGGTAGGGTGCTCTACACTTCACAATGAAAAGGGGTACAGTGTATGGAAAGAGCACTTCCTGGTTTAAAAAAATACTCGATGCTAATTTAGTGAATACTTGAGAATCTGGATCAATTTCACTTATGTCATACCAAGCTTAGACTCAACTGAAAACCAGACCCACACTTTCTGGCAGTCATTTCTGGCATAAGAAAACCAGAGGTAGCTACACTGGAAATAGATTTGGCAGAAACAATTTGACTCAATAACAAAGACAAAATAACCAACTGGTTCAGCATTCCTGCATTTGAACTTGGAGACAAGTCTTTGTTGATGGATACTTTTAGCTGTCTCAAACACTAGCACTCTAAACAGTAACTTTTTACTGACCTTCAAGTTATATTAAATTGTTTTGTTTAATTTTAATATGTGTATATTTAATATATATTAAGGTAACAAGGTATAGCCAGTCCTCAAGTTAAACATTAAAGAACTTTACAGTAATCACTGGTTCTGTTGATGGTAGTGGTACTGGGGCAAACCCATGGCCTTGCTTACATTAAGTGAGCTATGCTCCAGACCCCTGGGTGTCTTGCTTTTTAGTTTATTTTTATTTATTTGACATATACTGAGTACCTACAGTGAACCAGGTACGATTTGAGGTCTGGAGAATGCTGCCGTGGGTGAGCCAACTGAAGCCTCCACCCCTAGGCCTTAGGGGCCACTGACATTCCACAAACAGATAAAGTGATAATTACCCTAGCGCTCCTTCCTTTGAAGAAACAAACAGAAAGGGGAAAGCTTTTAGGTGTGCTGTGTTGGCCACTTGGGGTTCTTGTGACTGACTGTACTTGCCATAACAATCTGAACAGCTGTCTTCATCACCACTGCTTTTTTAGGTCACTCTGGGAGTCCTGTCAGTTGACTTGGGAGGCTGTCTGACTTGCCAGAAATACATAGGTAGAAAATGAAGGAAGTTTGAATTAGTGAATAGTCTCATGAGGGTCACAGTTGCACTTTTACCCCCTGTAGATGTCATACTATATGTAGGCCAGGTATGTTACTACGAAGAGAATTGCAAATACATAGGTGGACTTGTACTTAGCCTGCAAGTAGCATCTCATAAAAGCTGGAAAATGGAAGAAAGCAAATTTAAGTGGCCATTTTCAAGAATGTTAGTTTTTGAAACTAACATGTTAGAAATGTAATGTTTTTAAAAGAAAACTTAGTTCTTATAGTCCTCAGAATATGTACTATTGGCTCTGTTTATGTACTTAATCGGGTTAGCACTGATTGAGAAAACTTCTTCACTTCTAGAAGATATATTGGTTGTGGATAATACCCTGGAAGGAAGAAGTCATAACTTAAATTATAAATCTTAGATATACATATAACTTAGGTATACATTCTCATAAGCTACCATCCAGCATTTCTGGACCAGCTAGTCCTCAGTAACTTCAGTAGAGGTCCAGATACTTAGAGCATTATAGTTTGTGTTTTCAGCTTTTTAATCTCAAACTTTAATTTATTGACGAAGTAAGGAAGATGCTTGCAACACACAGCATTTTCTTTGCTTTATAAAATCCTACCAGTAAAGATCCACCCTCTGGATGGAAGACCCCTTCCCTCCATGTCCCTTTGTGTCTTCTCTTCCTCCTGGTGACTCTTGACTTGCAGCACAGAGGAGAAACTTTGCAGAACACCTCGGGGGCTAGAGACACTTGCACATTCTTGTCCTGGACTTCTGACACAGATAAGCATTCCTTGTCTGCTGTTTCTGGGCACAGTTCAGACGACAGCCCTGGAAATACTTTGTCCAGAAGACCAGCTTCCTTACGGTGAGCTTGGTCTGGTGTGAGTAGAAAACTGATCTGGCATTTAAGCTTTTAGATCACATTCTGGAAGAGGAGGAACAACGGATCCTTTCAGTGTACAGTACGTCCAACGAATACTGGTAACAGAAAAGCCATTTTCAAGTAAATAGCTTGTAATTCATGAAATATGTTAAACATACTGGAAATAAATAACAGGCAGGGTATCTACGCTTGAGATTGACAGTGAATACATGTTTCTGAGTAGGAGTCTGAGAATAGCCAAGCTTATTCCATAACTAAGGTGTCTTTTGAATGATAATTTTTTCTTTCTTTGAGGTAAAAGATATTTTTGTAAGGTGTGCTGTTTTCCATTGTTCATATGTAACCATCTCCAAAACTTTCTCCCTCAACTGAAACTTGATGTCCATTAAGTGACTCTCATCAGTTTTAACTGTTTAAAGGAAGTCATGTGTTGGCTGATGTTGACCTAAAATAAGTAGAAGACACTTGAACAGTCTGTTTGCGGGGTAAAATGTTCAGATGCTGTGCGGAAAATTGAAATTCTGTGGTGTAGTTCCTGGGCCCTTTGCATGGTGTAGATGTGGACATAGCTCTTCTCTTAGAATCGCCGGGAGGGGAATGTGATGAGCACACCTGATGGTGGCTTGAATTGCAGCTTATCAGACCTCCTTGTAGAACGGGTTATTTAAGAGTTTTTCTAGACTCTCTGTTTCCTATTCAGTTTCTTAGACTCAATGTAAGCTAGGGTGTTTTAGAAGATTTATTAATGTGTGTATGCATGTCTGCACATGTGTGCAGGTGCCTGCAGAGGCTAGGAAAGGGTGTCGGTCCTTGGAGCTGGAGTTAGAGGCGTTTGTGAGCTACCTGACATGGACGCTGGGAACTGAATTTGGGTCTTCTGGAAAAGCATCGATCTCTCTAGCTCCTATGGTTGTCATTGTAGGACGAGACCATGGTTTTCAGTTGCTTCTACAGTTTTGTCCATTTCTGTAAAATTGCTTATATAAAACATCTGCATATATATAGATGCCAGGAATTGTCTGAAAGCATAGCCACTAAAATGCTAAAAGCTGTTTTTTTATTATTTTTTCTTTGTTATTACTTGCTTTTTTTTGGGAGACAGGATCTTACTATGTATCTAGGCTGTCATTAAGTTCACAACCTGACCCCAGCCTCCTGAGTACTACGTAATAGGTACCTAACTACTCATAGCAAAAGTGCATGCTTGTTTTCATGTAGAAACTTTAAAGGAATTAAGATTTTATTTTGTGTGTGTGTGTGTGTGTGTGTTTGCATATATGTGCAGGTGTTTGTGGAGATCAGAGGGCTGTTGGATCCCCTGGAGCTGGAGGTAAAGGCAGTTGTAAGCCTGATGCTGAGAACTGAACTCGGGAAGAGCAGCATGGGCTCTTGACTGCTGAGCTAGCCCTGCAGCCCCTGGTGATTATTTCCTGATTGTAGCACAAATCCTGATTGGTCTTATTAATAAAAACCTGGAGTCAGATATCAGGGTGAAAGCTGAAAGATCAGAGAAGCAGAGCAGCAGCCACTAGTTCTTTCCTTTACAAATTCCTCAGCCAAAAGTGACCTGAGCTCCTTTCTCCTCCTGCCTTATATTCCTTTCTCTGCCCAGCCATATCACTTTCTGTCTCAACCTCCCTAGTGCTGGGATTAAAGGTGTGCAAGCGTGTGTGTGTGTGTGTGTGTGTGTGTGTGTGTGTGTGTGTGTGTGTGCGCGTGCGCGCGCACCTCCCAAGTACTGGGAGCAAAGGCACAAGATCCCAAGTGCTAGAAACAAAAGTGTGTGCCTGGCTCACTGCCTGGCTCTGTTTCTCTTTTAGACTGGATCAATTTTGTGTAGCCCAGGGTGACCTTTAACTCACAGAGATCTGTCTGCCTCTGCCTCCGAGTTCTGGGATTAAAGGTGTGTGCCACCACTGCTTGGCCTCTATGGCTAACTAGTGGCTGGCTTTGCCCTCTGATCTTCAGGCAAGCTGTATTTGTTGGATCATACTCAAAATATCACCACACCTGATGGTGGATTTCAGATGCCTTTTACTTGTTACTTTGCTCTCTTCTGTGGTATTGAAGTCTTCTATAATGGCATATGTTTTTGTATTTCTGGACCATACTTCTCATAGTAGGCCAGGAATCATTGTCTGTAAAGGTGACAGGATTGGACTAGACAGGAGTTGGTACACTGAGCTTCAGGGTGTCTTGGAGCCTTCTGTGAATGGGATGGGCAGCCAGGCCTTTTAGTTGCCTGCCCCTTGTTTAGTGTTTACTCCATCGAAGAAAGGTATCTACAGCTCCAAGTGGCTGTGTCACTGAGCAGATGCCTGTAACATTGGCCAGGTCTGGAATTCTGCGTCATGTCTATGTCTTTGCTCTATAAAAAAGCTTAGAAAAGTATGCATTCAGAAATGATTTTTAGCATTGAATAAAGGCTAGCGCCATCAGTCAGAACGTGCTGTAGGGGTCAGCTCCTGGTTGTCAGCAGGTAACCCCTGTTCAGAGCTGCTGTGAATAGCGGGGTGCTTGTGACAGTGCCTGCTGATCAGCTCAGCCCTTCATGTATGACACATACCGAGCATTGTACCCAAGAACTGAACTAGTGATATCTTACAAAAGCAAAAAAAGACTCTGCCCAGATTATTGCAAGCGCTCATCCTCTGTGTCCTCAACCCCACCCCCCACCCCCCACCCCCACCTACTTGGAATGTAAAACAGATTGGCTTTCCCCCATGGATACCTACATCCCTCCTCAGGCTACCCTCCCAGCCTGTCTTCCATTTGTGTTTTAGGTGGTCATGTTGGCAATGTACAACTTGTCTCTGGAAGGAAGTGGACGTCAAGGTTATTTCCGGTGGAAAGAAGATATCTGTGCTTTTATTGAGAAACATTGGACTTTTTTACTAGGAAACAGGTAACATGATTTTAAAACATCTTATACTGGAAGAAAGATGTAATAAGGTATACACAAGCTGAGAACCTAATGTAACCCTGATAGGGCTTTATAGTGTAGCTCAAAATGTGAGTTTGCATTGTTTCCTCTTCCAGAGGAGAGCGTAGGCTTACTGAACATAATTGCTTTTGCAGGGATTCTTAGTGGTTTTTGTTTCTTTTTTTTTTTTTTTTTTTGAGACAAAGTTTCTCTGTAACAGCCCTGGCTATCCTGGAACTGCCTCTGTAGACCATGGAGGCCTCAAACTCAGAGATTCACCTGCCTGTGCCTCTGCCTCCCACATGCTAGGATTAAAGGCTTACGCCACCACTGCCTGGCTTTCTTCTTAGGTTTTTTAAAATGAGGTTTCAGTAACTAACTTGAGGAAACAGGACTGTGATGTCCTTTTAAAATGGGGGACATAGATGTCAGAAGAGAAACAGAAAGGGCAATTAATACCTGTAGCCATTTAGGTTGCTCTTTTTTTCTTTCTTTCTTTTTTTTCTTTTTTTTTTTTTTGGTTTTTTTGAGACAGGGTTTCTCTGTGTAGCTTTGCGCCTTTCCTGGAACTCGCTTTGTAGACCAGGCTGGCCTCGAACTCACAGAGATCCGCCTGCCTCTGCCTCACTAGTGTTAGGTTGCTCTTAATTAATCTTAGAGTCTTTTCTCTTACTAACTCTAGAGGCACACCCATACTTTTTGCCCACAGGGCTAAGGAAAGTTTGCCACATTAACACACATGTGGGGGTTGGGATTTAGCTCAATGATAGAGCACTTGCCTAGCAAGCGAAAGGCCCTGGGTTCAGTCCTCAGCTCTGAAAAAAAAGAAAAAAAGAAAAAAACACATACACACACATGTGGCTACGTGGCTCATTTATTAAGTACTCTTGCTGTAATTGTGGTTTGAGTTTTGCTTCTAAGCCTTCTTGCTGGCTTCATTTCTTCACTGGAGTTAGGGATGAACATCAGACTTAGGCCTGCCCAGCCAAGACTACATGGTAAATGCCATGTCGATCTAAAGAGCCCTGAGTATTAGGGATGAGTGTTGCTGCACTGGTGAATCCTGGTTCTTGATTGCTCTCTGAGGTCCTAGTTAAGATGCATAAACGCTGCAAATTAGGTCAGCATAGAGATGACACAGAACAAAGTCAGACCGCATCCTGAGCTCTGGCAGCCTGCTCCCCGCTCCCTCAGAAGTTAGCTTTGCTCAGGTTTCCTACAGGCCTGAAGGCTGCTGCTATGAGAGTAGAATAGACTCCAGACATTTACCAAAGGGGCTGTTTGAGTTCTTCAGTGTTTCTGAGAAAAGAATGGACCCATGACTAGTGCCTTCTCATAAGAAGAGGAAATCTGTTGTTTTAATTAATGCCCCAGTAGGGAATGTAACACACACACACACACACACACACACATATTTTGGTTTTTTGAGACAGGGTTTCTCTGTGTAGTTTTGGTGCCTTTTCTGGATCTCACTCTGTAGCCCAGGTCGGCCTCGAACTCACAGAGATCCACCTGGCTCTGCCTCCCTGAGTGCTGGGATTAAAGGTGTGCTGCACCACCACCACCACCACCACCACCACCACCACCACCACCACCACCACCACCACCACCACCCACCACCACCCCACCCTGTTTTTATTTATAAGGGACCAAAAATGGGGGAAATGGTTAAATAGATCTTGGAATGTTTTCATGATCTTGAGCACCTTCTGTTTAGTGCATTATCTTCTGGAAGAAAGTGAATGTAAATTACCTGTTTTTAAGACTATTACTTATTGGAGTAAGAGTTGTTCGCCATTTTCCAGAGCATGTTTTGAGAGGAACAGGCCAAGGCTTTTTTGTTTCTGACATGCTAGTGAGAAGCTCTCAGTACCCTGAAGTTTCTGTGTAGTTTAATCATTAAGCCAGTAGGTTGGGGTTATACTGGATTATCACCTGAATTATTTACTTAACTTATCCTACTTAAATAAAGTTGTTTTATACTTATTTTTAAAATGACATCACACTGTAAGTGGAAAACATGTATGATTTGCTGTAAAAAGAATGTAACTGAATGTCAGTCCACTAATAACTCAACAGTATGACATCATAGTTGGATCCCATGCTGTAAGGACAAAGCCAGCATTCTGCTTTGGTCATAAAGACCACGAGTAGAGTGAGAGTGTACAGTGGTATGTTTCTGTAGTCTAGCCATAGGATAGGATGAGAATAAGAAATCACTGTGACTCCGTTTCCTGAGTGTCCAGCAATAGTGCTGTCACTCACTGGGGAACTGCTTTAAACATCAGTGATTGCAAAGGTCCCCAGGTGGTTACCAAGTACCTAGATATTTCTATAAGCAGGGCCACTGTCCACAACAGAAGCCATCTGTGAGCACCTGTAAGTTAAACTTTTTTTGAGTTATTTCTATTCTGTTCTCTGCAGGACAGTACTTGTTGTATTTTTTTAATGATTTATTTATCTTTATTTTATGTGCATTGATGTTTTGCCTACATGTATATCTGTTTGAGGGTGTCAGATCCCCTGGAACTAGAGTTACAGATAGTTGTGAGCTGCATGTGGGTGCTGGGAATTGAACCTGGGTCCTCTGGAAGAGCTATCTCTCCAGCCCCTTTTATTTTATTTCTGAGATAATGTTCCTTGTAGCCTAGGCTGGCCTCAAACTCACTGTGCAGCTGAAGATTGCTTGAACTTTTGATCTTCCTGCCTCTCTTCTAGAATGTTGAGATTACAGGCTTACACCACTATGTAGTGATGGGTATAGAGCTTAGATATTCTTGCATGCTAAGTAACTGTACCAAATGAGCTACATCCCAGACCCAGTCCTTAAAATTTTAAATATGGTATCTCCTTCTCATTTGTCCTAGAATCTAAGGGAATAGTACTCTATGTAATGAACTTTTAAATTTGGCTAGATTCCTCACTGATGTTTTTATTTCATGCCTTTAATGTTTTATTAGTTTAAATATGTGAGTTTACTTAAGAATAACATTTTATCATTATAGAAACAAGGTAGGAGCTGGAGAGATGGCTCAGCAGTTAAGAGCACTGGCTGTTCTTCCAGAGGTCCTGAGTTCAAATCCCAGCAACCACATGGTGGCTCACAGCCATCTATAATGAGATCTGGTGCCCTCTTCTGGCTTGCAGGCATACATGCAATATACATATACATAATAAATAAATCTGTATACATAATAAATAAATCTTGAAAGAAAAAAAAAAAGAGAAACAAGGTAAAGAGTATGTGAGAACTTAATTCCTATAGATTTTTGTTTCGTCTGTTTTTTGTTGTTGTTCAGATAGGGTCTCATTATGTACCCCTGGCTGGCCAAGAACTCACTATATGGACCTCAGACTCACAGATCTGCCTGCCTCTGCCTCCCGAGTGCTGGGATTAAAGGTGTGCACCACATCAGGCAGGGTTTTGTCTGTTTTTTGAGGCTATATTTTACTGTGTAGCCCTGGCACACCTGGTTGTCTCTGTGTAGCCCAGGTTGTCATCCAACTCAGGAATATTCCTACCTCCGTCTTTCCAGTACTAGAATTGTAGGTGTGTACCACCATGCCTGGCTCTTATAGATTAGTTGCCATTGTATATAATTTTGTTTAATCTGCTTTTATAGTTCTGGCCTTGTATGCTTATAGAAGAGTGTATGTGTGTGTGTGTGTGTGTGTGACAGAGAGAGCACATTTAGGTATACTACATGCCTGCAGGTACCCACAGAAGCTGGAAGGTGTTGGATCCTCTGGAACTGAAGTTGCAGATGGTTGTGAGTCACCTGATGGGTGTTAGAAATTGAACCTCTGTAAGAGCAGGAACTGAAGTTGCAGATGGTTGTGAGTCACCTGATGGGTGTTAGAAATTGAACCTCTGTAAGAGCAGTAAGTGCTCTTAACTACTGATCCATCTCTGCAGCCCCAATAAAATAACATTCCATTTTGTTTGATAATTTTGTTATATTGTAATTTAATAGGTAATTAGCTTCTTATTCTCCTTACTTGTACATAAATGGTATATCTTAGTCAGTGGTTTTCAGAGTTGATGGAATATGCTAGAACATAGTCATAATAGTTACATTTTTAAAAACTGTCTGAAAGCTGGATGTGGTGGAATGTTACTTTAATCCCAGCACTCTAGAGGCAGAGTTAAGAGGATACCTGTAAGTTCAAGGTCTACAAGTTCCAGGCCAGCCAAGGCCATATAGAGAGACCCTCTCTTAAAAGCAAAACAAAAAACAAACAACAGCATCTGGAGAGTTGGCTCAATGGTTAAGAGTACTTGTTGCTCTTACAGAATACCCAGATGGATTCCCAGTGTCCACATGGCAGTTCCCACTTACCTGTCACTCCAGTCCCAGGGACTCTGAAGACCTCTTTTGAATGTCATGAGCACCTGGCACACATTGTACAAACACATATGGAGGCAAACACTTATGCACATAAAATAATAAAATAGAATAAACAAATTTAAAAAAACAAAACCTCAACTACCTGAAGATGATCCTGAGTCACACTGTCCCCACCTATTATAACCTCACTTGTAGAACTATGTTAAGGGAACTGTGCTTGAGCTCTGGAGTGTAATAAAGGCTTGCATCTTCTAGGGAATTCATGGTCAGTTTCAGTTCTTCGCACCATAGCAGATGCTTTGCCACTAGTTATATGTCATCTACCTCCAGCTTGAGGCAGGGAGCTGTGTACACCTGGTTTTGTGGCTGCTTGCAGATAGACTATAGGACCCAGGGTAGCCAAAAAGAACCTTCTATAAATACTGTGTTTGTGTTCTGGTCACTGGTTGCTGCTTATCATCACACCCATGGACAGAGACAGCATCCAGTGTCACTGCATCTCCCCTCACTGCAGATGTGGGTAATGAAGTTACAAAAATGGCGAGTAAGCACATAAAAAGATGCTCAAAGTCACTGTCACTAGGAAGATGCAAATAAAACTGCTGTGGGGTACCACCTCACCCTATAGGGCAGCTGCTGTGAGGTATCACCTCATCCTACAGGGCAGCTGCTGTGAGGTACCACCTCATCCTACAGGGCAGCTGCTGTGAGATACTACCTCACCCTACAGGGCAGCTGCTGTGAGGTACCACCTCATCCTACAGGGCAGCCCTCAGAAAACAAATGGGCATGGTGGCACATACCTATAATCCCTATTCAGGAGCATGAGTCAGGAGGATCAAGAATTTGAAACTAAACAGAGGCTATGTAGAAGTTTGGACAGATAGTGAAAGCCTTCTCCTTGGATCAGTCAGTGAATAACAACTATATTAGCACACCCACACACCCAGGATAGGAATATAGAATTGCATGAACATAAAGTCTGGTGACTCCTCAAAAAGTTAAATGTAGGAT
This sequence comes from Peromyscus maniculatus bairdii, assembly GCF_049852395.1. Taxonomy (NCBI): domain Eukaryota; kingdom Metazoa; phylum Chordata; class Mammalia; order Rodentia; family Cricetidae; genus Peromyscus; species Peromyscus maniculatus. The sequence continues at coordinate 122,501,470 of NC_134855.1, forward strand.
TATCATATCTAGCAGCTCTACTCGGGTCCTCACAATAACTAAAATGAGGAAGCAATACCAGTCTATCCACACATGATTTATAAGCATAGTATGTACATATAATGGAATGAATATTTAGTCTTAGAAAGGAAGAAGATTCTGTGTGTTACAGCATGCATACATCTTAAGAACACTATGCTAAATGAACTCAATCATAAGCACACTGTGTGATCCACTTACACCAGGTAGTTAGAGTAGTGAAAATACATAGGTTCAGGAAGCAGAATGATGTTTGTCTTTGGTTGGAGAGCAGGGCGGACTTTGAGAGAGCTATTTGTTTAATGAGTATAGCATTTGCTTTGTACAATAAAATGAACGCGGGTGATGGGAATGGTTGTAGAATATGAGTGTTCGTAATGTCTACTGAACTGTGCGCTTAACAGTGGTGAAGATGTACCTAGTTTGCCTATTTCACCACAATAAAAATTTGGTTCAGAGAGGGGTAGATGGGTGAAAGCCGTTTTCACAAAGGTGTTGCTACCTGCTCCACAACAAACTGACTCCACTCTGCACAAGTGGTGCTGTCTGCTGTGTCTGTGCTGTGGTTTGCATAGGCTGTGTTCCCTTGTGGGTGCTTCCTGGATGAAAGGGCCATGAGTGGATGAATTAGCAGCAGCAGAAGGTGACTGCCTGCCAGTCCTGGAGGCTGACAGTATGAACTCAAGGTGCTGGTGGGCCATTCTCCCCGAAGCTGTGAAATCAGTGTATTCTTAGGCCCTCTCCCAGCTGCTCTTAGCTTCATGTGTTCCGTGGTTTGTAGATGTCCTCCCTCTGTCTTTACATCTCTCTGCTGTGTCTGCATTTGTCCTGGGTCCACAGTTCACAGCTGTATAAAGACAATGCCAACAGGCACTGTTCCTTAGCACTTGCTGCTAAGCTTGACAACCTGAGCCTGATGCCCAGGACCTGCATGGTAGGAGGAAAGAACCAATTCCTTAATCTCTGGCCTACACACACACACACACACACACACACACACACACACACACACACACACACACACACACACACCAGTGACATCATCTTATGACTTGAAGTCCCTAAAGAGACAATTTCCTGTAGGTTTCTTGTCAAGTCCTAGGGATTATGGGAGGAGCACAGTGTTGTGAAACGTCACTCAAGAGGTCTTGGTAGGTTTGAGCCATGAGACTCGCCATGCGGGCAGCAGCTAAGGGGGCATCGGAAAGTTATTCACACCATTCAGGCAAGGCATCCACGTGGAAAGTGTTATTGGGGGGAAGAGAGGAAAGGAGAAAGGGAGGGAGAGAGAGAGGAGGTGTATACCTTGTGGGAATAGAGAGAAAGAGGGGGTAAGGAGTTTTCTCTTAAGAATGACATGGGTGGGTCCCCAAGGGACGCGTCGGAATGCCAACATTCCCTGACACACAGTTCAGCCAGTATCATTGGATATCAATCTTAGGAACACTTAGATTATTCCAGTTTTTTTCTGTTTGATCAGCCTTGTAAACATTATTCTCATATATGTTTCTTTCCTATCTTTGATTTCCGGGTTCCAAGGATACACACATGAAACACATATTCTGAGAGTAACCTCCAGAAAGCGTGCTTAGATTCCCACTAGCAGTGTGTGAGTGCTCACGTCTCATACTTTTAAACAATACGGTAGTTGTTGTTGTTGGGTTTTTTGGTTTTTCGAGACAGGGTTTCTCTGTGTAGCTTTGCGCCTTTCCTGGATCTCGCTCTGTAGATCAGGCTGGCCTTGAACTCACAAAGATCCGCCTGCCTCTGCCTCCAGAGTGCTGGGATTAAAGGCGTGCACCGCTTTTGTTTTTAATTTTGCTTTTATGTGTATGAGTGTTTTTGTCTTCACATCACTTGCATTCCTGTTGCCCACAGAGGTCAGAAGAGGGTATTTGGTCCCTGGAAACTGGAATTATGGATGGTTGTGAGCCACCATGTGGGTGCTGGGAACTGAACCCAGGTCCTCTGCAAGAGGAGCCACAGAGACCCTTGGACATTTCATTAAGAATTGCTGATATCAGGGCTGGAGCAATGACTTAAAGTTTAAAAGCACTGGCCCTTGTTGTTTACAAGACTCAAGTTTGATTCCCAGCACCAGTATCTCAGCTCACAACCATCTGTAACTCCAGCTCCCAGGGGCTGTCTGTCTCCAGGGCACCTGCACACATACATACACAATAAAAATAAACTTAAAACTGGGTGGTGGTGGTACACGCCTTTAATCCCAGCACTTGGGAGACAAAGGCAGGCAGATCTCTGTGAGTTCAAGGCTAGCTTGGTCTACAGACTGAGTTCCAGTACAGCCACAGCTATTACACTGAGAAATCCTGTCTAGAGGGAAAGAGAAAACAAAACAAACAAAAAAACCTTAAAAGAATTGCTGGATTGGTTGAGCTTGGAGGAACATTAGCTGTTCGGTAGGCGTGATACTGCACTTTTTCTTGTAATTTTTTGGATCCTAATGGCCACGTTAAAAGACATTCCTTGGCAGAATGATTGCCAAGGGATGGGTGGGCATGCGAAAGCGGGAAAGACAGTTTCTCCCGTGGTCTTACCCTTGGGAGAGGGGGCATGGGTGGGAAAGGTTAAAGAAGTGGGGATGTAAGAGAGATCCTTGGAGCCCAAAGAAGCCTTTGCCCATGGATTGGGGGACTCATGTAAGCTGTAGCTTTTCTTACTAAGCTTTTCTTTTCTTTTTTTAGTACATTTGTTTCTTTTCTTTTGTTTTCTGGCTGTTAAATTGTTTCCCTTTTGTGAAAGAGTTTTTGAGAATTTCTGGTTATTGATTTATGTTTGCAAAGTGGAGATGGTGACCATTGAAGTAATTTTCAGTAGATGAGGAGTGGCCTTCAGCATGTTTCTGCACTTGTTATGTTTGCTGTCTATGAAGCATGTCTTGGAACCACTCTAGTACGTCAGGGCTTGCTGAATCAGACAGATGTGTTCTCCGGGTGAAGTAGGACTAATTCACTAGGACTAATGATTAACTGTTACCAGTGCCAGGCTCATAGTCAAGAAAGCTGACTTGCTTTCTTTACACTGCCCTGGCCTCCCCCTCCCCCATCCCCATGGTTGGTAAGTGCTTGCCCCCCCACCCCCACCCCCAGCTGAGGACCAAACCCAGAGCCTTGCATAGCAAGCGGTCTACCACTGAGCTAAATCCCCAACCCCAAATGCTTGTTTTTTGTTTGTTTGTTGTGTTTTTTTGAGACAGGGTTTCTCTATGTAGCCTGGAACTTGCTCTGTAGACCAGGCTGGCCTAGAACTCACAGAGATCTCCTGCATCTGCCTCCTGAGTGCTGAGATTAAAGGCATGCACTATGCCTGGCTGTGATAAGTGTTTTATGTTTGAATTACTTCATTTGATCCTCTTAGTCACCCTATAAGGTAGTTCTGTTATCCTGGTTTCACAGAGAAGAAGCTAAGGCAGCTGGAAGGTGGTGGAGCCAGGACTTGAAGCCAGGCAGACCCCAGCCCTTTCTCTGGGCTGCAGTGCTCTGTCTCCATTGGACAGCCAGGCATCAGTGAGAGTTTAGTGGAGTGTACTCGCTGTGCCGGGGTCGCATGGAAGCCAGCAGCTTTTGACTTACCTGTTTCAGGAAGAAGACGTCCACGTGGTGGAGCACGGTGGCCGGCTGCCTCAGTGTGGGGAGTCCTGTGTTCTTCCGTTCAGGCGCTCAGGAGTTTGGAGAGCCTGGGTGGTGGAAACTTGTTCATAACAGGCCCCCGACAATGAGACCCGAGGGAGAGAAGCTGTCTGCCTCCACTTTGAAAGTGAAAGGTAAGGTGTGAGAACCGCCCAGGACCCAGGCTGGAAACTCACCCAGTCTTTCTGCTGCATCTGGAGCTGTAAGGCTGGACAGTTTCAGTCACAGGGGCGGGGAGGTGTGTGTGTGTGTGTGTGTGTGTGTGTGTGTGTGTAAACACTATAAAAATTATCATTTTAATAACTAATCAAGTTACTAGTTTTATCATTTCCTTTGGTGACTCTCCCCCTGCACCTTCATTTTTTCTATCTGCCTGTCTTCACATGGTCTCTGTGGCCAAAGCTGCCCTGAAACTCACTCTGTAGCACACATTGTGGTGATATATTGTGTGCCCCCCCCATATATTGTGCATCCTAATAAACATATCAGAGGTATGGGATCAGAGGGCATAACAGCCACTAGATAGACATAGAGGCCAGAAAATGGTGGTACACAGGCCTTTAATCCTATCACTTAGGAGGCAGAGATCCGTCCGGATCTCTGTGAGTTCAAAGCCACACTGGAAACAGCCAGGCATAGTGACTCATGCCTTTAATCCCAGGAAGTAAGGGCATAAAGGTATATAAGGTGTGAAAACCAGGAACTAGGCTGGTTAAGCTTTTAGGCTTTGGGCAGCACAGTTTTGTTTTTATTAATAAGACCTGTTAAGATTCATGCTATACACATTGGCCTCAGTCCTCCTTCCTCTGCCTCTCAAGTTTCAGGGTTACAGGCATAAACCACTCCACCGAATAGAAGATTGTGAAGAGCCAGGACCCTCCCTGACTTCAGCAGCAGGCACTTCCAGTGTTCCTCTGGTCCTCTCGCCCACCCTTCCACCATCTATATACCCTTGATCATTTAGAGCCAGATCTCAAGGGTCAGCATGTTATCCATGAATATTTCAGTATGTGCCTTTTGTGTCTCTAAAGATAAGCTTTTTCTCTTTCTCTTGTAGTGGGTAGCTGTTCCAGCTCTGACCTTCTTTTGTTTTGTTTGAGACAGGGTTTCTCTGTGTAACAGCACTAGCTGTCCTGGAACTCACTCTGTAGACCAGGCTGGCCTTCAACTCACAGAGATCCACCTGCCTCTGTGTTGTACAAATCCTAAATGGTCTTGTAATAAGAACCTGGGCCGGGTGGTGGTGGTGCACGCCTTTAATCTCAGCACTCAGGAGGCGGCAGAGCCTGGTCTATAGAGCAAGATCCAGGACAGGCACCAAAACTACACAGAGAAACCCTGTCTCGGAAAACCAAATTAATTAATTAATTAATTAATTAATTAATTAATTAATTAATTAATTAATTAATTAAAAAGAAAGGGGGAAAAAGCCCGGAGCCAGATATTGGGGTAAGTGCTAAAAGATCAGAGGAAACAATCCACAGCCACTTCTTACCTCGCCGACTCCTCAGCCGATCCTGTCTTCATGAATCCTCAGCTGAAAGGGGCTCTAGTTCCTGTCTCCTCTCGCCTTATCTGCCTTTCTCTGCCCAGCCATCACTGCCTATCTCAACCTTCCTAGTGTTGGGATTAAAGGCATGTGTGCTTCCCAAATAACTGGGGTTAAAGGTGTGTGCCACCACTGCCTGGCTCTGTTTCTCTCCTAGAATGGATCAATCTCATACAGCCCAGTGTGGTCTTGAACTCAAAGAGATTCAGACAGATCTCTGCCTCCCAAGTGCTAAGGATTAAAGGTGTGTGCCACCACTGCCTGGCCTCTATGTTTAATCTGGTGACTGGCTCTGTCCTTTGATCTTCAGGCAAATTTTATTAGAGTACAACAAAATATCACCACACCTCTGCCTCTCAAGTGCTGGGATAAAGTGGTGTGCCACCACTGCCCAGCCAAAAACCTTGTTAAAGCTTATAAATTAAAAATAACTGATGGGGTTGGGGATTTAGCTCAGTGGCAGAGCACTTGCCTAGCAAGCACAAGGCCCTGGGTTCGGTCCTCAGCTCTGAAAAAAAAAATAAACAAACTAGTGTATGCCTTTAACCCAAGTACTCCAGACGGAGAGGCAGGTAGATCTCAGTGAGTTCAAGGCCAGTCTGTTCTACATAGTTCCAAAACAGCCAGGGCTACCTAGTGAGATCCAAAACACACACACACACACACACACACACACACACACACACACACACACACACACACACACACACACACACCCTGGGTATTGTAGGTTTTTTTTTTACTCTTTTTTTACACCACTCAGCTCCCAAATAAATACATGGAGACTTACTCATACTTGAGAATGCCCGACCTTAGCTGGCTTGTTTCTAGCCAGCTTTTCTAATTTAAATTACTCTTTTTCTCTTTAACTATGTTTTGCTTCTGGGCTTTTTTTGTTTGTTTGTTTGTTTTTTGGTTTTTCGAGACAGGATTTCTTTGTATAGCTTTGCGCCTTTCCTGGAACTCACTTGGTAGCCCAGGCTGGCCTCGAACTCACAGAGATCCACCTGACTTTGCCTCCCAAGTGCTGGGATTAAAGGCGTGCACCACCACCACCACCCAGTGCTTCTGGGCTTTTTAAGCTTTCTTTATTCTATGTATCTTTCTTTCTTGCTTGCTCCGTAGCTGACTGTGTGGCTGACCCATGTCCTCTTCTCCTTTCTTCTCTTAAGCCTAGATGTCTCCTCCTATTTATTCTCTCTGCCTGGCAGCCCTGACTGTTTTTCTCTCCTGCCTAGCTATTGGTGGTTCAGCTCATTATTAGACCAATCAGGTGTTTTAGACAGGCACAGTAACACAGCTTCACAGAGTTAAACAAATGCAACATGAAAGAATGCAACACATCTTTCTATTATTAAATACTCCACAGCATAAGTGAATGCAACACATCTTTAACTAATATTCCACAACAGTGAATAGGGGGTGTCGAATAGCATTGAAGAATGTACAGTCTCCTACAATCTCTTGCCTAGAGTTTCTTTTCCCAGAGTAACCACTATTACCTCTTGTGAATGCTGTTAGAGATTATCTCTAGATTTGAGCATATTCTCTCTCTCTCTCTCTCTCTCTCTCTCTCTCTCTCTCTCTCTCTCACACACACACACACACACACACACACACACACACAGACACACACACACACACACACACACACACACAGACACACAAAGCATAACTAGGTATAATAGCACACATTTGTAATCCAGCACTAGAGAGGCTTGAGGCATAATGATTATGATTTCCAGGCCAATCTGAGCTACAGTAAGACTCTGTCTCAAAATCAAATGAATACAAAGCAGAAACATACAGTAATATTAATCCTTCATATTTCCCCTTAAAATGCATGGGGCATCTTTCAGTTGCCCCATGTAGTGCATGTAGTTCTACCCTGTTTTAATTTCCTTGACTACATTATGTGACCATTTTATGGTAACATCAAAACACTCCGCTATTGTCTTAGTCAGGGTTACTCTTACTGTGATGAAACACTCTGACCAAAAACAACTTGGGGAGGAAAGGGTTAATTCAGTTTGCACTCTGCAGCATTGTTCATCATCAAATGAAGTCAGGGCAGGAACTCAACCAAGGCAGGAACTGATGCAGAGACCATGGAGGGAGGAATGCTGCTTCCTGACTTGTTCTGCATGGCTTGCTCAGCCTGCTTTCTTATGGAACCCAGGACCACCAGTGTAGGAGTGGCTCCACTCACACTGGGCTGGGCCTTCCCACATCAGTTAGTAACTAAGAAAATGTGCTACAGGCCCCCCTATAGCCTGATCTTATTGAGCCTCCCTTCTCTCTATTGACTCTAGCTTGTGTCAAGTTGTCATAAAACTAGCCAGCACAGCTGTCATGGACGTTTTGGTTGTTTTCTTCCTTTGTTGTTAATGTGTGGTTGGTTGGTTTGAGACAGGGTTTCTTGTAGCCAAGGCTGGTCTTGAACTTCTGATCCTCCTGCCTCCAGTTCTAGGATTACAGTTGTGCCACCATGCCTGAGCTTTTATTTTTAATTCTTATTTTTAAAATAAATTTGTGTGCCTAGGGAGGAAGGCATGCCACATATACCTGTGGAGGTCAGAGGGTGACGTGGGGGAGTCTCTTATGGAGCTCCGGTGGTCAGGGCCAGCAGTTGCCTGGGCTCTTTGAGGCAGAATCTGCTGCTAGGTACTCAAATATAGCCCCAATACCCCAGGCAGTCTCATGTAGCCTGCACTGGCCTTGAATTCTGACCCTCCTGCCTCTACCGCCTAAGTACTGCGATTATAGGCGTGAACCCATAGTCAGCTTTTGCCCTTTTTTGTTGTTAGTATTTTAAAAAGTGCTACAACTTTTCAAATTTTTGCATATGTACATATTATGATAAATTACTGAGAATAGTGTAAAGGGTATATTTAGGTAAAAATGTCAGTGGTAATGCTTAAATTATCCTCCACAATGTAAAATTTATGTTCTACAAAAAAAGTCAGGAAGGCACATCATATTCTTGGTGATCATTCTGAAATCTTACCAATTCCAGTATGTGAAAGATAGAATTGATAGTGATAATTTGTTTAAATTTGCATTGTAGCTTTTCTTTAAGAAAGTTCTTGTGGGCAGTGGTGGCGCGCACGCCTTTAATCCCAGCACTCAGGAGGCAGAGCCAGGCAGATCTCTGTGAGTTCGGGCCAGCCTGATCTACAGAGTGAGCTCCAGGACAGGCACCAAAACTACACAGAGAAACCCTGTCTTGAAAAAACAAAACAAAACAAAACAAAAACAACAACAGAAAGTTCATGCTATATAGGCTGGCATTAACTCCCTATTACCTCTGGCTGGCTTTGAGCTTCTACTTCTCATCCTTCTACTAATGGGATTACAGGTATGAACCATCACAACCAGCCGAAACTTTTTTTTTGATAGTGAGGTAAGGTTTTTTGGTTGGGGTATTCATTGAACATTTCTGTGTATTGACATGGTGCCAATAGTAAATTATGAAAGAAATAGTTAACATTTAAAAAAAGAAGAAAAAGAATAGTTAAGGGGATGGAGAGGTGGTTCTGCCATTAGGAGCACTTGAAGCTTTTGTAGAAGGCTTGAGTTCAGTTCACATCAAGGTAGCTCTGAACCTCCTGGATCTAGCTCCCAGGAGTCTGGTACCGTCTCTCACCTGTACATAAATGCCTAGAAACACATACATGGACATAGAAATAAAATATATTTTTAAAAAGAACTGTTAACATAGAAATTAGATATTTCTTCTTTTCTGGCAGCCTCAAAACCAGCGCTGGATCCCATCATCACTGTCGAGGGACTCAGAAAACGGGCAAGCCGGAACCCTGTGGAGTCTGCCATGGAATTGAAAGAGAAGCGGTCCCGAACCCAGGAAGCAAAAGACATCAGAAGAGCGCAGAAGGAAGCAGCTGGCCTGCTTGACAGGAGCACCTCTTCTACCCCTGTCAAGTTCATAAGCCGAGCCCGGAGGCCAGATATGGTTCTGGAGAAAGGAGAAGTGATTGACTTCTCGTCCCTGAGCTCCTCAGACCGCACCCCCCTCACAAGCCCATCTCCTTCCCCTTCTCTGGATTTCTCTGCCCCGGGGACACCGGCCTCGCATTCGGCCACCCCAAGCTTGCTTTCTGAAGCAGACCTCATCCCAGATGTGATGCCACCCCAAGCCTTGTTTCATGGTAAGACTTGGCTGCTGTTTTCCTCCTTGGGGTGAGTCTGCTCTGCCTTTCTGTGTCTTGATGACAGTACTTTCTCCTGCACAGATGACGATGAGCTGGAAGGAGATGGAGTTATAGACCCAGGGATGGAGTACATCCCACCCCCGGCTGGGTCAGCAGCTTCTGGGCTGCTTGGGAGCAGAAAGAAGGTCAGAGCTCCGGAACAGATAAAACAGGAGGTGGACAGCGAGGAGGAGAAGCCAGACAGGATGGATGGAGATAGCGAAGACACAGATTCAAACACTTCTTTACACACTAGGGCTCGAGAAAAGAGGAAGCCACCCCTGGAAAAGGACGTGAAGCCCAAGGGGCCCAGGTATACACCTGTGAGCATCTATGAAGAGAAGCTGTTGCTCAAGAGGCTGGAGGCATGCCCCAGTGCTGTGGCCATGACTCCAGAAGCCCGGAGGCTAAAGCGGAAACTGATCATCAGGCAAGCGAAGAGGGATCGGGGTTTGCCACTTTTTGACTTGGATGAGGTTGTGAATGCTGCACTTCTGTTAGTCGATGGGATTTATGGAGCCAAAGATGGAGGAGCTTCCCGGCTTCCAGCTGGACAAGCTACATACCGGACCACCTGCCAGGACTTCAGGATCCTTGACCGGTACCAGGTGATGTGGGCTGGAGGAGGGAGTGAGGCAGGCAGCACCTGGCTGGCAGTGATACTGTTGCTGTGCTATTGGGGAAAATTATAAAGGCCACTCCACGTAGTTAAAAGGAAGATTTATTTAGTGGATGACTTACAAATGAAGGAATAGATAGGTTTCGGGGGTCTGGGGAAGGTGTATCACAATCCAGTGGTGTTCTCTGGAGCTCTGCTCAGTCAATCTCCACCGTCCAGGGTCCAGGAACAGAGAGAGCACTTGCCCATCCAGGTCTCGGGTCTCCAGAAGCCTCCCTTGGCCCCGCCTCATAGGCGTAACAGTTGCCAGAGTCTCAATGGGGGTTGGAACTTCCAGAACCAAGCTGGAATAGCTACCCACTACATCTCCCCCTTTTTGTCTAAATAAGAAGGTTCTAAACTAGTACAAGACTATATACAAAGGAATGGTTATCAAATATTGTCCAGGAATAATGAGGGATAATGACCTAGATAAGATGGAACTACAACCAATGCAAACAATATCAAGCAAGAAACACATACTAAAATCCAGAGAAGTATAGAGCATAGGTAAATGGCATGTTATAAAGATCATTCCAAAAGGTGTCCTATCCTAAAGAACCTGAATCTAATACTTAATATGTTCTATCTAAGATATTATATATACTAATTGTAACTATAACTGTTAGTCTTCAATCCCATCAAAGACCTGAGAAGGAACATAATGGTACCTGAGAAATAGAAGATGGATTCAAGCAACTTTCGGGAGTCTTGCAAGAGTAGACAGAGACAGCTGGCAGCCTGGACAGTCCTACTCTTACTTTTTTCTCTAACAGTTCTTTACAACATGGTCCTTTTTTTTTTGTGTGTGTGTGTGGGGGGGGGGGTTTCGAGACAAGGGTTTCTCAGCATAGTTTTGGTGGCTGTCCTGGATCTCACTCTGTAGATCAGGCTGGCTTCGAACTCACAGAGATCCACCTGGGTCTGCCTTCCAAGTGTTGGAATCAAAGGCGTGCGCCACCATGGCCCGGCTAACTTGGTCTCTTTTACCATTTATTCATTGTGTGCCTGTGCATGCCACAGCACATATGTGGAGGTCAGAAGACAGCTTGTTCTCTTTCACCATGTGGGTTTTTAGGTTTGGACTCAGGTCTCCAGCTTGGTGGAAGTGCTTTTACCTAATGAGCCATCTCACCATCCCTAAGTATGGTCTTTTTGAGATGTGTCTTGGAAACCTGTATGCCCAGAATATCTTTATTATAATAATTCCTAAAGTTGTCCTTCTGTTTTCTCCTTTGGCACTGTGAAGTCACTCCCAAAAGCCCCATTTTCTTTTGTTTTGAGATAAGGTCTCACTGCGTAACACTGGCTGACCTGGAACTCAGAGATCTGCCTGCCTTTGCCTTCCAGGTGCTAGAATTGAAGGTAATGAGCCACCATGCCTTGCTGTGAGAACCCCATTTTCAATCTTATTTTTTCTTTGTGGCCTCCCTTCTTTTAAAAATGCCCCCCTTCTTCTGGAAGCTTTCAGGTTTTCTGTTTCTGAGGTCAGTGTATTTCCAGTGCTTTTTCTGCCTTTTGTTACCAGACAATTCTGCTCTTGGGCTAGCAGGTGTTATGTAAGCTTTTCCTGGGGAGAAACAAACTGTCCTCCCTAGGCCACCAGCAATAGACCAAAACAACAGTTCCTCTAAGTCTGGGTGCTAAAAGCAGTTTAATGAGGGTCACTGTTATAGCACGAATCTTAACAGTTCTTATTCATAAGAACAAACCTGGAGCCAGGTTTTGGGGTGAATGCTGGGAGATTAGAAAAGCAGAACAAGCCACAGCTACCTCACCTCACCAGTTCCTCAGCTGATCCTGTTTCCTCAGACTGGAAGCCTCTGTGTCCTCATGCAAATGGATCTCAGCTGAACTGCTGCTCAAAGCCTAAAAGCTTAACCAGCCTAGTTCCTGGTTTTCATGCCTTATATACCTTTCTGCTTTCTGCCCTTACTTCCTGGGATTAAAGACGTGAGTCACCATGCCTGGCTGTTTCCGGTGTGGCTTTAAACTCACAGAGATCCCCGGATGGATCTCTGCCTCCCAAGTGATAGGATTAAAGGCGTTATGCCACCATTTTCTGGCCTCTATATCTAGTGACTGTTCTGTTCTCTGACCCCAGATAAGTTTATTAGGGTGCACAATATTTTGGGGAACACAATACCACCACACACTGTCTTGGTTTCTTTACTTATTGCTGTGAGAAAATGGTTTCTTTTGACTCACGTTCCAAGTACAGAGTCCATCATTGGAGGGAAGGTAGAGCAGCAAGAGCTGCTCAGATGGAACCCGTTACCAGGAACAGAGCAGTGAGTCCATGCTGCTCGACTCCCTTGTCTATATCTCAGCCAGGTGACAGCCCACCCACTGTGGGCAGGTCTTCCCTCTCAATTACTGCCATCCAGACAACCCTCAGCAGGTATTCCTGGGGGCCAATCCTAGGTATGCCTGGATCAGCCTAGATCAGCAGTTCTCAACCTGTGGTTTCCAACACCCCTTTCACAGGGGTCACCTTAGACCCCTGGAAACACAGATGGTTACATTCTGATTCATAGCAGTAGCAAAATCACAGTTCTAAAGTAGTAACAAAAATTTCCTGGCTGGGGCTCACCACAACATGAGGAACTGTATTAAAGGGTCGCAGCATAAGAAGGTTAAGAACTGGCCTAGATTGAGTCTAGTTGACAGTTTACACTAAACAGTACAGCTACTTGCAGAAATGTAAAGGATTACTTCTAGCAACATGGGCAGCTGATGGCAGCTATACCATTGGAGGGAAAATCTCTTCATAACTGTTTATAAATCTTGGGGAGAGACGTGATCTCACGAGCACCTTGTATTAACCCTTTACTATCTGTAAATCCTTGGGGGAGGGGCGTAGCCTGGGAATCCCTCCCCCACTCTCCATGGACAGTTAATGAGCCCACTCTTGCTCAGGTCTCCTTCAGGTAACCACAGCTGCTGATGGCCGTGGCATGCCTAGAGGATGGCATTCCATAACAGAGGTGTCTGATATGCTGTGTGGTATTTATCTCATCTGGTGTTATCTGAGCTTCTTCGATCTGTGGTTTAGTGTCTGACCTTAGAGTTGTAACTGCTTCCCATGTTTTCTCTTCCCCTTTCCTTCTGTGTTCTCCTTGTCATACCTTTTAGGGTTCCCCACAATTCTTGGGTTTCCTGTTCCATTGATTTGTAGTCTGTCTGTCTTTGCTTTTTGTTTTGGGAAGGTTTTGTTGACAGACGCTTAGAGACTCTCTTCTAAGCTCTGTGCAGGTTATTGGTTAGTCCACTGTCAGAGCCATTCGTAATTTCCTGTTTTGGTCTCTAAGCATTAATTTAGTTCTTCGGGTTAAACTGCCGTCTGCTCTTGCATGTGTGCCCCTCAGAGCATGTAACATAACGACTGCAACGTTAAGTGGCTTTCCCAGGAATCTCAGTATCCCTGCACTGATGCTCTCCTGGAGCTTGTTCTGCCCCTTCACAGGGGCCTAGGGGCCTGGGTTAGCGGCGCTCCCTTAGCCTTTAGTAGAAGAGGCACTGGCCTGCCACTTCCCATTCTGTTTTCCAGAGTCAGACAGGCTCTCCTCTCAGGAAGCCCTGCTGCTCTGTGATCCCTCTGTGATGCCCTGTGTTCCTCCTGGGCTGAGGATGCTCAGTTCTGATTCTAGTGGTTCCTCTCCTCTATCTCAGGAGTATTCCAGCAGACAGTTTGCCTGGCAGATTTGGTTGGCAGTCACCCACCCAGAGTAGCCACTGAGGGGTGTAACCAAGCCTTTCTGGCCCTCTGCTTCAGAGCCCTGCTCTGTTCTCGCTTTGTTATTAGTTCTAGCCACTCTTTCCTTCCTAGGCTTTTCCTCAGCCTGTGTTGCTATTTGTGACCTCTCCCAGGCTGGGTTTGGGAAGAGACCCAACACACCTAAAGGATAATATTTAATGCTGTCCACGCCTTACTTGACTTTGAACCATTTTTCCTCATCACTTTGTGATTCGGTAAATGTAATTAAGTATGTGCCGGACACTACTCTAGCTGGGCATACTACAGTAAATTGCTGCTAAATGGTTTCTGCCCTCCAGAGCTGACATCCTCAAACAGTGAAATGATCGTGTTAGCTCACTGGGCTCAGATCTCCTGACTCAGGATGTACTCGAAAGAGAACTGGACTAGAAAGCCAGACACAGGCCCTGAGGCATGAGAAAGACTGATAGATGTCATGGGAGCATCATGACACAGGAGTATGGTCCTGGGAGGTGAGACCACAGTATAATAGGGTCAGGTCCTGTAGGTTCCCCGAAAGGCACAGGTGAGGACCTTAAAATATATTCTGAACATACAGTGGGAATACACATAGGAATTATGAACCAGAGGGGTGAGTTGATGTTTGCTTTTTAAATAGGGTTTTACTGTGTAGCCCTGGCTGGCCTGGATCTCACTTTGTAGACCGGGCTAGCCTTGAGCTCACAGAGATCTGCCTGTCTCTGTCCCCAAGTGCTAGGATTAAAGGCGTGTACCACCATGCCCACTTCGTTTATTTTGAAAAGAAATACCTGGCCTGTACGTGGAGACTGTATGGTGTGGGGCAAGAGTGGGCCATTAGGAGGCAGTGGTGGTTGTCCAGACTTGGTGGAGGGTGTTTCAGAGAAGAGTGGAAGCTGCGGAGGTAGGGGAACTATGACATCCACAGGGCTCACCCTGAGACTGTTAAGAAGGGGAGATTATTTTGTGGACTGGTGGGCCTACAAATTAGCTGACACTGCATTGAAAGTCACCCCAAACTTAATGACTTGCCATAAGAACTGCTAACTATTTCTTGGACTTCTGTGCCTGACTGGACTCAGCTGAATGGTTCTTTTACCTTGTGAGCTGATGGCTGGGTCACTGGGATCGTGTCTGTGGCTGCATTCACTGGGGAGCTGGTTGGACGGGATCTCCTGGGACAGTGCTCTTCTTCCAGGCTCTGGCTCCAGGGCCCAGTCAGAGCCATCTGGCAGCCATGCATCAAGGTGGAAGAAGCTGCCAGTTGTCTTAAGATTTGGGCTTGAAGTTCCAGCTGTTTCTGCCAGTCTGATAGGTCAAAGTTCTTTACAACTTTGTTAGGGGTTCAGGGTTCAAGGGTAGACTCTACCTTCTGGTAGGAGGAGCCAATATACCTGCAAGGGTGGGAGGGCTTGCTAGTGGCCATGTTTGGAAACTGTGAGCCACAGCTTGGAAGATTACTTTGAAATTCACTTGAAGCCTTGGAAGAATTTCAAAGCTGGCTTTTGAGGAGTTTGGTGTCCAGGCTGGAATAGTCTGAAGGCAAATTAAAAAGGAAGAAACCTTGCTCTTTCAACAAGTTCTTTCCTAGGCTAAGAGCAAACTGGCTCTAACAGACAACTGGTTGCTGCGCTTCATCTTGGCACTCCCTTTGCTAAGGTCTTTTAATCTTTGTTGGAGCTCTTGGCTGTTACAGCCCTAATTGCTGTGTTCTGTTGCTACATGACCTAGGGCTCCAGGTTAGCAGCCCTCACTGAAGAACACCTTACCTAATCAGTGTGGCCAGCACAGAGCAAGTATGTGAAACCAACCGGTTCTGCCTCAATACCTGCCTAACAGACTAAGGCCATGCCTTTGCCTAGTCTCTGCTGGGGCCTCCTTACTGTGGTGACAGGTTTTAGGGCTGATAATCAATATAACTCCTGTGTTTGCCATATTTACTTAGTGAAAAGGGGACACAGTAAAAAAAAAAAAAAAAAGTTCATTAGCCCTGATGGCCCTTCAGATGAAACTGTGGTTGTATAATAAATAGTCAATAGCTCACCCCTGTTGTTTTGAATTTAGTTTTAGGCAAAGACATGTGAAGTTTATGTCAAAACTTCAGCTTTCCAAATAGGTAGTACAAAAAAGACCTCCTCCTGACACGCAGAAAGATCATTAGACATGGAAGGTAACCATTTTTGAGTGGTTTATTTTTATATAAACTGTTTCTTTGCCACAGACTGCCTTACCAACCAGGAAAGGATTCAGGCACCAAACCACCAGATTTTTGTATCGTTTGGTGGGATCAGAAGATATGGCTGTGGACCAAAGTATTGTCAGCCCTTATACTTCTCGGATCTTGAAGCCTTATATCAGGTATCCATGACGTCAAGACTGGCGGGAGGGTTGATGCTGGTGGTTTTTGTACCCAGTGTATAGGGGTAAATATGTCCTGACATGGAGCAGGTTCAGGCAAGGACAGACAAGGTGGTCCTTTGAAGGAGGTATAAAAAGGGAGACTGAGTTAACTTTGATTTCTTGGTTGTCGTCATCATCATCATCATCATCATCATCATTTTTGGTCTTTTGAGACAGGGTCTCTCTACATGGCCTTGGCTGCCCTAGAACTCACTATGTAGACCCGGCTGGCCTTGAACTCACAGATAGCCACCTGCCTCTGCCTCCCTAGTGCTGGGGTTAAAAGCATGTGCCACTACAACTGGCTTTTGTTACTCTATCAAAATTATGTATATTTAATAGTCTGTGAACTGAAAAGTAAGAAAGGAAAGCAGTCTCAATTGAGCCAATATCTGGACTGAACATTGGGACAGTTTCTGTTTTCTGTCTTTTTGTGTATGCACATGTGTGTGTGCACATGTGTGTGTGTGCGTGTGTATGTGTGTGTGTGTGTGTGTGTACATGTGTGCATGTGTGTGTGTGCGTGTGTGTGTGTGTGTGTGTGTGTGTGTGTGTGTGTATGTGTGTGTGTATGTGCGCGCGCGCGCGCGTGCGCATGTGTGCAGGTGCACTCATCTGTGGAGTGCTATGGTTGACTTTGGATATTTTTCATTATTACTTATTACTCTGAACCTTTTTTAATAAATTTAGTTAATTAATTTTGAAGCAGGGTCTCACTGTATCCTTGGCTGGCCTGGAACTCATTGTGTAGCCCAGCTATCCTTGAACTCAGAGATCTGCCTGCCTCTGCCCCTTGAGTGCTGTGGTTAAACACGAGTGCTATCACACCTGGACCGCACTTTATTTTTTGAGACAGCGTCTCTCAGTCTCTCTAGAGTTGATTGTTTCAGCGGAGGCCAGCTAGCTTGCAAGCCCCAGGGATCTACCGTGTCCGCTCCTCGCACTGGCATGCACTGTCACACCCACTTCTACATGGCCATGAGGGACTCTAGTCCTCACACTTGCATAGCAAGCACTTTACCCACTCAGCCGTCTTCCTAGCCCCAGTCTGTCTTCCTGCTGGACAGTTTCTAATGCATGTTGTCTGGGCAGTGCGTGGAAGCCAGGCTTCCTGGAGAGGCCATGCTTGCTCTGGTTCCGCCATCACCCTGACCCCTCACTTACTACGTGGTTCCTGGGCAAACCTGTGGAAAGGCCATTGCAGGCCTGCTGCAGCCTTTCCCTCATAATCTCCAGCTGCCAGTGGAGTTGGGCAGTCCCTCCTCTGGCCTCTGCTCATGCTGGTGAAGCACCCCTGTGTCGGGCGCTTCAGGGCATATCTAAGTGCTGTTTCTGGTTCTCACTCCCCTCCTGCAGCCCCCGGTGAGGACCAGAGGGGTCTGGCTTGATGCTTGTTCAGAGTGAATTTAGAAAGCATTCAAACTTCAAACTAGCCAGTTAGCATACAAAGCAGTACGACTTAGTATGGTTTTGCAAGCGGTTCAAAGTAGCTTTGAGTCAGATAGCTAGCAGTAATGAGTGTTTTTCTTGACTTGAATTTGTTTATTTTCCGTGGTGCTGGAGGCGTGATTATGAGACAAAGCCACCCAAACTACAGCTCCTGTCACAGATTCGTTCCCACCTGCACAGGAGTGACCCTCACTGGACACCTGAGCCTGAGGCACCTCTCGATTACTGCTATGTCCGACCAAATCACATCCCAACGATCAACTCCATGTGTCAGGAGTTTTTCTGGCCTGGTATGTTTCTACTCCCAACCCAGGCAGATTGGTTTTTCTGTATCTATCACCTGGATGCCTTTCTAAATAGCGTCTGCCATCTGACCCTAAGCTCTTTACTCTTGATTCCATTTAGTCTGTCTTTACTAACAGAAGTATTAAAGCATAAATGCCTTTCGCTTTCCTAAGATCAAGAAGCCAGCAATTAAGTAATCAACAGTGTTTTTGTTTGTTTTTCTTCCCTGTTTGTCTCTGCTTCCAGAATAAACGATTCATCCTGTTTTGCTTCTGCCTATGTTTAGATACCAGGTAATGTTTCTCCAAGATACACAGACTCATAGCTGGGCATGTGGACACTTTTGGTTTTTCCTAATAGTTCTTCATGTTTTGTTGTTTAGCTGTTTCTTAGAGAGTGTTAGGACACCCAGAAGATGTTTGTAAGAAGCCAAATGCCCCCTGACTTCAGGAGTCAGGGTAAACAAGGATGATTTGTCATTTCATCAGCCAAGACCTAGGCCATCATTGCTAAATACAAGCATACTCTCGGTGGGCCTGCTGTGAAACCTACTGATGTCACAGATTTCATCAGGGTTAGAGCCCTGCCCTGCTTATGGTCTGACAGTGTGGTTCCATCTCTTCTAGGGTGCTACTCGGCCTAAGAGTCACATTCTAGAAATATCGGCTCTTTCTGCCCTGATGTTAGGTATTTGCCACACATTATGCACACCATCTATAATTATTTTTAAAAGATTTATTTATTATATATACAGTGTTCTGTCTACATATATGCCTGCAGGTCAGAAGAGGGTGCCAGACCTCATTACAGATGGTTGTGAGCCACCATGTGGTTGCTGGGAATTGAACTCAGGACCTCTGGAAGAACAGCCAGTGCTCTTAACCTCTGAGCCATCTCTCCAGCTGCCTAAAATTTTTATTTTACTGTGAAAGCTTTCATAGAAAGGTTGTCAATGGTGTGTGAGGGGGATAAAGAAAATATTAGCAGGCTTATGAGATGGCACAGCTGGTAAAAGTGCTCGCCTGTAAACCTGCCTCCTGAATTCTACCCTCAGATTCTACAGGGAAGGAGAGAACAGACTTCCCACAGTTGTCCTTGGACCTCCACACACATACCATGGCACATGCACATTGCACTCATACATACTCACGCATACACACAACAAGAACAATAATAATAACAACAAAATTTGAAGAAAAAGGAGAGAAAATGATATTGGCACTTTCAGGGACCTCTGTCAGGGCTCAGTATGTACCTTGTCTTAATACATTGCAAGAAATGAGGCATTTTAAAATGTGCCAAATCACACACATGGTAGACGAGGCTGAGTCAAAGCCAGGTGTGTCCATTCTGAACCTGGAGTACTCTCTGCTACCCAACCTGTCCTGTCTCTCTGCTTTTAACATATGTACTTAGGAAAGACTATGTTAATTTTGATATTTTCTAAAATGCATTTTTCTGATCTGAATGTGTGGTATCTATGGTAATGTCTTTGCCTCCAATTTGGGGAATTTTTTTTAGCATGCAGGTGTAACAATAAGTACAGGCTGAACAGCTTGTTTTCATTAGCTCCAAAAGGCACATGGCCTGAGTGTCTGGCTGGTTCTTTTCTTTAGGCATTGACCTGTCTGAGTGTCTGCAGTATCCAGACTTCAGTGTTGTAGTCCTTTATAAAAAAGTCATTGTTGCCTTTGGCTTCATGGTTCCGGACGTGAAGTACAACGAAGCTTACATTTCGTTTCTGCTTGTCCATCCTGAATGGAGAAGAGCGGGGATTGCCACATTCATGATCTATCATCTGATTCAGGTAAGTTCTCTCTGCTCAAGATTTACTTAAATTAAGTGATTTACCTTTCAGGGCTTCCCTGAAAGACTTGGAGGAAGCACGAGGCTGAGCTGGCTTGTCCAGCGTGGCTCAAGCAAAAAGGAAGCCATTGTCACCAATCATGAGACTATGGAAACTCATGGATTAAACCTCCAGCCCCTAAAATAAGATTCTATTCTTGGCTTTAGAGAAGCCCCTAGGTGAACATGTATCATAAATAAAACAGCAATACCACATGTAAAACTGTAAAGCACATGCAGTTCTGTATTGATACTGTTCTGCTCTTAGAATTAGTCTCACATGACTGTGAGGGTGTATTATCTGTTTATAAACATCACACTTGAATCAATGAGCAGTACAATCAGAATGAATGAATGAATGCAATGATTTTTTTCCTCCCACAAGCAAAAGATTGTTTTGTTTTGCTTTTTAGGCAAGATGTTGATAAGAAACCCTGGTTGGCATGGGATTTACTGTGTCACTGTCTTAGTCAGTGTTCTTCTGCTGTGAAGAGACACCATGATCATAGCAACTCTTATAAAGGAAAGCATTTAATTGGGGCATGCTTATAGTTTGAGAAGTTTAGTCCATTATCCTCATGGTAGGAGCATGATGGCATACAGGCAGACATGGTAGCCGAGAGTTTACTTCTGGATCTGATGTATCTGGCAGGAATAGAGAGCCACTGGGCCTGGCTTGGGCTTTTGAAACCTCAAAACCCACCCCTAGTGACACACTTCCTCCAACAAGGCCACACCTCCTAATTCTTTCAGATAGTGCTATGCCCTGGTGACTAAGCAGTCAAATCTCAGAGCCTCTGGGAGCCATTCTTAATTCAAACCACCGCAGTCACCCAGGCTAGTCTTGAACTCATGGCAGTTTTCCAAGAGCTCAAATTATAGACCTGAGCTACTGCACCCAACAAGGATTTTTTGTTTGTTTGTTTGTTTTAAGGCAGGATCTCACTATGTAGCATTGGCTAGGCTTGAACTCACAGAGATCTTCCTGCCTCTGCTTCCTATGTGCTGGGCCTTAAGGCATGTGCTACCACTCCTGGTCCAGCAATGATTTTTTTTTTTATAAAACACTAAACATTTTTATTGCATGAGCTAATAAGTATAGGTAACTTACTTGTCTCTTTGAACCTTAAGCTTCCTGAGGTACAATGCCACCAAGCAAGAATGCTTTTGTTTCTCAAGAATTCTTCTGGTAAATTCTATTTAGAAACTATTTGGTATAGAAGATGATGCAAAATGAGCGGTGGTGGCACACACCTTTAATGCCAGCACTCGGAGGCAGAGGCAGGTGGATCTCTGGAGGCCAAACCTGGTCTACACAGAGAAACCCTGTCTCAAAAACAACAACAAAGATTATGCAATATTGATTTGGGCAAAATTCTTCGTTTTATTTTGAGATAAGGTTTCTCTGTATAGCATAGGCTGGACTGGAACTTGATGCCTCAAGAGAGGATGGAAATGATAGTGTTTTTCTAATGCTTAACCAAGCATCTCTTTCCAATGGTTTTTTTTTTTTTTCCTTCCCGGAGCTGAGGACCGAACCCAGGGCCTTGTGCTTGCTAGGCAAATGCTCTACCACTGAGCTAAATCCCCAACCCCTCTCTTTCCAATGTTAATGAAATTCACTTACTGATTCCTAGATGTGGGTAGGAATCTTAGAAGCATCTTTCTAGGAATCACTTCTAAGGCAGAGACGGTAAGACATTGCCTAGTGTTCACACATGCTGCCTTGTGTTGATCCACATCCTTTCTCTGCTTGATGCTCCCTCAGGGTGCATCTCCACTACGTTCATCTTTCTCTCGCAGAGTGCCTGTGCCGTTCTCTGGCTCTCCTGTTACTATCGGGCTGGAGTAGGGTGGGGTGATAGCTCGGAAGGCGTCCTTGGGCTGGCATGGAGGCGGGTCCTTGTGGACTGTTTGCTCAGCTCTTCTGTACGTGTGGGCACTTTGTATCCCGGTCAGACTGTAAGCCCAGGGCCCAAACCTGGGCTCAGTTATAGTACCTGGTGATGGCCATGGTTAAATGTCTGTGTGGACTAGCTAAAACCACTGCCATCACCCTATAGAATTGCTCTGTGTGCTCACACCATGCTGTTGTCCTTGGGATAATAATCATATTCTCTTGTCTCAGAAGTGTTTGGAGGCACAGTGGAAAATTAAATAGACCAAGAAGGAAACTGTTGGTTGTCTTACACTGTGTCCTTGAACTCATTCATTTTAAGGATTGTTAACTGCAGCATTTTCATACCTTCCTCATTAAACAGTTCATACCTGTGTGGCCTGGAGTACATCATTCTGTGTGGCTGATTAAAGAATCTAAAAACATGCCTTTATATTCATAGAACCTTCTCTGCTCTTTTTCTCTAAATACCGAAACCTCAATTCTGGGAAGTTAATTATGTCAGATTTAAAGAGACCTAAGGACTTAGGTGTACAAGATCTTCAGGCTTTATAATTAAGATTTTGTATTTAGAAGTTATGTATGTAATTTAGTATGTTTTCTAGCATTTCTAGGAAAGGAATTAGTACAATTGTGGAGGTGGTGTAACTATCATCTCTATGGAAAACAGAATTTCTCGTTCTCTAGTTCTTCAAGGTTGTCATCTTGTTGGTACTGGTATGTCTGATATTTAAACTTAATTGAATTACAAATACAGTAATATGGAGGCTGGTGAGATGACTCAGTGAGTCAAAGCACTTGCCCCTGAACCTGATGGTTTCAGTGTAACCAGTGATCCCCCCTGGGGATCCACAGGGGGAAGTAAAGAACTGACTCCCAGTGGTCCTCTTACCTCCAGTTTGTGCAGTATGGCATGCACAAGTCCACACACACACCAACCCTGACACACGATAATACATAAGTAAAATGTAACTGAAATAATAATCAGGGCTGGAGAGATGACTCAGCTGTAAGAGCATTTACTGTTTTGGCAGAAGACCTAGCTTTGGTTCCCAGCACCCACATGGCAGCTCACAACCATCTGTAACCTCAGTTCCAGGGGATTAACACTTCTTCTGACCTGAAGTCCCCTGCACACATGTGGTACATAGACATTCATTCAGACATATAGTAAAATAAAGTAAATAGTATAAATTAACAAATATATATAATATAACAAAATATATTCTGTGGACTTTTGCTTCAGGGTAGAAACAAATCCCCCACCCCACCCCTGCCCCCAGCACATGAATCCTTTAGTCTTGGAGACACACAGCTCAGTGGCAAAGTGCTCCTGGATTTCCAGCTGTTGCTAGGTGCTGCCGTGCCTCAGCCCCGGTCCCTATACCCCACGTGTTTCCTCCTGAAGGTTGTCTTCACTTGTTCATCCTCTCCCCATCCCTGTGGCTTCACCTTGTGTTTCTCTACTCTTCCCAGACGTGCATGGGCAAGGATGTGACTCTTCACGTCTCAGCAAGCAACCCTGCCATGCTGCTATATCAGAAGTTTGGCTTCAAGACTGAGGAGTATGTTCTGGATTTTTATGATAAGTATTACCCCCTGGAGAGTACGGAGTGTAAACACGCATTCTTCCTGAGGCTCCGACGCTGAGGTGAACCCAGTTCTGCCCAGAGAACGTGGATACCGTCAGAGAATGGGCCTTCAGGAGCTGTGAGGCAGTGGTCCTGCCGCTGGCCCTGGCCTCCTGGCGGTGATAGCCTCCGTGTGGCCCAGTTGGGTGAGTGAAGCCATGTGCAGTGGTACAAGTAGGCAGCCCTTCCATCCAGAAACCCTCCAGCCCATCCTGGAGTGGCCTTGCAGCGGCATCCTGGACTCCACTGTTAACCAAAACCAAGTGACTCTGCCATCCTCTTTCCACACAGTAATGAGTGAGCACAAGAGAGCTGCCGAACGGAAGCCTGTGAGGAAGGGCCTGCTTACCCTGTGTTAGAGCTCAAGAAACGTGGAAGGTGTTCAAGGTTTGCAGTGCCCATGTGGCCTTCTGCTGTCCTGAGATGAGAGATTATAAGGTGCCAGGAATGATTCCAGCCCTGTTCCTGGCCTGTGGTGTGCTGTCATTGAGTCGCAGAAGACTCATGGGGCACTGAAGTCCTTTTGTCTCTTGCTGATTCTGGTCCCAGTCAGGAGGAATAAATTCATTGTTTATCTCCATGCTGCTTTACCTGATCTACCTGCCAGCATCTCCTTGCGGGGACACTGACCTGGTATAAGGAGTTCATTCTTGGCCTGGCCTGGGAAAATTGCTTGAGAGGAACAGTTGAGCCTGATACATTAGATGCCCTCCCTGGCCCTTCTCATGCCCAGAACAGTTGCACCTCAGGAGTGGAGTCATGGAGTGGTGCAGGCAGAACTCATGCCCTGCAGCAGGAGGAAGCTGCTTCCTATGTTGCAAATGTTGGAGATGGACTGCAGGTGTCTTTGGACCCAAAAGTGCATTTCCAAAAGTATCAGATATTCTCAAATAAAAACCTTATGTGTAACAACTCACAGCCAGGGCTTTGGCTCAGTCATTTGCACTCAGCTTATCTTTAATTAGGATCAGTGGCTGTTTTCTTCCTTTGTGGGCTTTGGGTTGGGTTGAGAATCCAGAGAGAGCTGAATGCTTTACAGAACACTGCCATGCACATTTAAAACTTTACCATGTAGAACACTATTTACATCCTCTGCCCATGGGCTCTGCCTGTAGCTTGAATCCCTGTGTTGAGGACAGCGTTTCTCTGTTACCTAGAGCAACAGTTGAGACTCTGAGGATTTAGAGCAACACCATCTAGCATCTTCCTATTTTCTTCTTCCTTCCTCCCAAGCACTTTTTACCTTTTAAAGGTTTTTGGTGATAATGGGTCATAAGCCCTATCTTAGTTACTTTTCTATTGCCCTGATAAGACACCATGACCAAAGCAACTTATCGAGGAGTTTATTTGGGGCCTGCAGTTCCAAAGGTTTAGAATCCATGACCATCATGGTAAAGGAACATGGTGGCAGCAGGCATGCAGGCAGTCCTGGCGCTGGAACAGAAGCTGAGAGCTCACATCCTGAGACACAAGCACGAAGCAGAGAGAAAGCTAACTGGGGTGGTGTGGGCTTTTGACATCTCTTAAAGCCCACTCATAGTAGCACACCTCCTCCAACAAGCCCACACCCCCTAATCCTTCCTAAAGAGTTCTACCAACTGGGGACCAAGTATTCAAGCATAGAGCCTATGAGGGCCACTCATTCAAACAACCATAAGCCCCATGAAGTAAAATTGAGGAAGTGACATTTGCCAAACCTGGGACCAGCTTACAACTGTCTTAGGTAAATGTCAAGCACTAGTGTGGTAGAGGGGCTGGAGGCTGGGGGTGGGGGACTGTCTCCAACTTCCTGGTGCTGAGGAAGGCCATGATTGCTTTAATTCTATTCTACATCTGCTTTTAAGGGCTTCACCTTTCTCTTTTATACAGTGCAGCTTTATCTTTCCCTATTTTACATATTTTTAAAGATTATTTTATTTTATATATATGAGTGTTAAAAGTAAGTGCTAAGTATTCTGTGGTAACACCATCACCACTTATTTAGGTAGTTATTTCTGACAATTACAGATATTTCCTCATTATCTCACATTGATGCTTATTATCAATCTGTATAAGTCAGGGTTCTCAAAAGAAAGAACTGATAGGATGAGTGTGTGTGATGTATATGTGTGTATAGAACAAAATAAGACAAACATTTGTCAATTATATATATGTCTCTCTATAAAGGTGGATTTATTAGACTTGCTTAAGGGGTGTTATCTGTGTAGTCCAGTAATGTCTGTCTCATGATGGAAGGGCTGAGAACCTGGTAGTTATCCAGTTCAGAAGGCTGGATGACTTTGCAGTCCCTATCTGGTGCTGGAGACCTAGAAGATTCCTGGAGTGCTACCAGTCTCTATTGGAATCCTGAAGAAGTTGAATTTAATACTGGCCACGGCAGCAGAGTAGACGGACTTGCCAGCAAAGGTGAGAGCAAGCAGGCAAAAAACAAAGCTTCCTTTTTCCATGTCCTTTGAGGGCTGCTACCATAAAGCCTTCTCCAAATAATCTGATTAAAACAGCCCTCACAGGAGCGCCTCACAGTTACCTCCAAGTGTAGTCAGATTGACAAGATTAGCCATACAGGTCCATTCCTTGTTATGTTACCTTGACTCCTATTCACATCTCCTTGTATCATGCTTACTTTCCAAATGAAAACAATAGCCAGGTCATAATTCTGCCTGACATTATACAACTATCCCATGTACAACTGCAAACATCACATATTTTAGGTGGCAAAGTCTTTTGAGGGATGTTTAGTCTTTTAATTATAGATTTACAACACTTAGCCACTAATGTTATCTCAGTGTTACATTAAACGATAATAAAGGACACAAATATCTGCTTTGTGTGTGTGTGTGTGTGTGTGTGTACACATGTGTGCAAACATGTTCTTAACAAAATAAGATAAATACTTGTCAATTACCATCTTCATTTCCGAAATTAGTCCCATGGCCTTAGCTGGCATTAGAGTGAATATTGCACTTCAGCCGCCTCACCTGTGAAATGAGGTTACTACCCACCTCAGATTTGTAGCAATAGGTCCAGAAAGAAAATCTAAAACAGCCGGGGCGCATGTAGCTCAGCAGAAGAGCACTTGGCTAGGGTGCGCAAGGATTGGGGTTCTGCCCTCAGCACTGCAAAACCAAGTACCAGAAATAAGAGAACTGTCAGTTCAAAGCTTAGCAGACTGACGTCAAAAGCAGCAGTCTTGCTTACTCCGGCTTCACCTGGGGGTGGGGTGCTGTGCTCAGGACTGCTGGCTTGAGCAGAGCGCCACATGCCGTGGCTGAACAGGAAGGAAGTGCTGCCCCAGATGCTCTGTTCACTCTTCTTCATGCTTAGAATATGTCCATATATCACCGATTGTCTCATAGCGCCCACCTGCTTCGCTTTGCCTGGATGGGTGAAGGAGACTCCTGATTTGTAGAGCCTTTCACTGTGTGCAGGTTTCCCTATGCTAAGAGGACCTCTGCAAAAGTGAGTCAAGTCTGGAAACGTTTGGTTTTCGTGAGCTGAAGAGGAAGAGGATGGTGGCTTAGCCGAGATGCCGGAGGGAGGCCTGAGCCTAGGCTTTCTAACCTCAGCTCCTGGGGGACAGTCTTCTTGGGCCTGTGCAAAGTGACCTGGCACCTCACCCAGGAGTCCCATGAGTGGTGGGCACATGAGCGCTGCCCACAGGGTCAGGACCCAGGCAGGGATGGAGCTGCCAGCTCATGTTTCTCCTGCTGTGTAGAGTGTCAGGCAGAGAGGGCCATGACGGTCACACAGGCCCCTGGCTGCGCTGGCCACAGCCTCAGGCACATTGCATTCAGAGCAGTTTGTGACTGCTGTGCTGGGTCCAGGGAGAGCACTTTCTGCACTGTAGCACACAGCCTGTCAGTGGAGATCGAGAGGGTAGATCAGGTGGGGAAGGCGCCATGCTGTGTTCTCCAGCTCAGGCAGCTGACATGTATTGGTCACACTGGGAACTCCAGCCAGGGCTTAGCTCTTACTCTGGCCCTGTTCCTGGCCACTCAGGCCCAGGTCCTGTCACTCAGCTTCCTAAATATCCCTTGACCCTGGCTCCTCCTCTGACTCCCAGCCGGGTCTTAATATCTCTTCTCCCTGCAAAGATTAAATTAGATGATGAGATAAGGAGAGCACAGCAGAGTGTGGGTGGTGCATGCCGGTAATCCCAAGGCCAGCCTGGGCCAAGACTCTGTCTCAAAAAAACCCAAATAGGTTTGCCCTTCCACCACGTGAGGACATGGCCTGCTGGCTCTGTCTTTGAAGCGGAGAGGAAGCCTTCACCAGGCCACACACCTCAAACAAAGCTCCCCCACATGACTGCAGCGTCAGTCATCCTGTCTGGTGTTTTGTCCTGAATGTTCTAGAACGCTGGCCATTCTCCCTGGGGCAGCTCTATGCCATCCTCTCACTGCTTCCTGCTAGCTACCTTCAGTCTGATGCCAGCTGGTTGTATTTCTTTAAAAAACTGATAAATACAAGTATGGAAAAATTTAAAAGAGAAAACGGTAATTTTACTCTCAAGTTACTTTTTTGTTGGCTTTTTTTTTTTTAATTTCACAGTACACCTGAAGTTTTCATGTCCTATTTTCCTAACACTGTTTATATGATAACTGTGTCTTCATAAATAGCATTGCAGTTAACATATCTGTATTTTTTTTTTCCTCCTTGGATTGGGCCTTTTACTTCTGGATAGATTCCCAGATGTGGAGTTCTTAGGTCAGAGGTCAGAGGGAGTGTGTGATGATAATTTGTGTATTAACAAATAAAGCTTGCCTAAAGATCAGAGGGCACTAGTTAGCCATAGAAGCCAGGCAGTGGTGGCGCACACCTTAATCCTAGCACTGGGGAGGCAGAGGCAGACAGATCTCTGTGAGTCCAAGGCCACCCTGGGCTACACAAGACGGATCCAGTCTAAAAGAGAAACAGAGCCAGGCAGTGGTGGCACACATCTTTGATCCCAGCATTTGGGATCTCATGCCTTTAATGCCAGCACTAGGGAGGTTAAGACAGGAAGTGATATGGCTGGGTGGAGAGAGGAATATAAGGCAGGAGGAGAGAGGAGTTCTTTCAGGCTGAGGACTCAGTAGAGGAAAGAAGTCTCTCTAGTGGCTGCTGCTCTGCTTCTCTGATCTCAGCTTTCACCCTGATATCTGACTCCGGGTTTTTATTATTAAGACCAATTAGGATTCGTGCTACAGGTGTGTTCATTTTTATTGCTAGTTTCTAACTGCCAACGTCTTCATTTATAAATTAAGGTACCTGTCACACATGAAAGCTACCAGTATGAGAGACTGGGAAGACACAGAAAGCTCAGTCAGTAGAGTGAATACTTGCCACACAAGCAGGAGGATCTGAGCTCACCCCTCTGTTCCAGTGTGAAAAGCTGGGTGTACTGGCGCACACTTGCGATACCAGAACTGGGAAGGCAGAGACAGGGTCTCTGAGGGGCTTGGGGAATAGCCAGCCTGGCCCAATCAGCAAGCTCCATGCCAAGCAACAGGGTGCAAGCTTAGTACTTGGCTCTAAGGCAGTGGTTCTCAACCCTCCTAATGCTGTGACCCTTTAATACAACAGTTCTTCATGCCGTGGTGACCCCCAACCATAGAATTATTTCATTACTAATTTTGCTACTGTTACGAATTGTGATGTAAATATCTGATATGCAGGATAGCTGATATGTGACCCCTATAAAGGGGTCATTTGACCCCAGAGGTCATAACTCACAGGTTGAGAACCACTGCTCTAAGGCCTAGGGAGAGGGGCTGTGAGAAACCTGGTCCTTCTTTGTTTCTCAGGAGACGTACTGCTCAGCTATGAGATCTGTGTCAGCTGCTCCTCTTGGTCACACAAAGCCTGATACTAGCGGTACATTTGGCCCAGGCTTCCTTCTCTGGCTTCTCCACAGCACCAGCAAACTATTCTTGGTTTCCACCCAGATCCAGATCCACCCCCACCCCGTTTGCATCTCACAGAACTTGTTTCCTCTCCTAATTGTGAGGCCATGGGTGTCACACAGGTGAGTGGTGCAATTGTAAAAACTTGGCCTGGACGTTTGGGCCTGCGTCTTGCATCTGTCACACATCTCTGAGCTAGCCTTCACTCAGCCCCAGGGCCCTCAGCTGTGGTCACTCACTTGCTCAGAGAGAGCAGAAAGCAGCCTTCGTTTCTTTTCTCCAGGGAGCAGTTGCTCTGTCTGTCCTTTTCCTCCCTGCCCTTTTGTTGATCGAGAGACTCAGGCCAGCGAGATGTCAGAGGCCAAATGCCTCGAAGGCAAACATGTGGACCTGAGTGACTCCCAGGATCCACAGGATGTCAGCAGATTTGAACCAGCTCCTACAAGTGTCCACTGACCTCCGCATGTGTGCTACACATTCAAGTACACACCCCCAACCAAAATGAATGTAATTAAGAAAACCAGACTCCTGGTGTGGTGCCACGGGAAGCCTTTAATCCCAACACTTGGAGGCAGAGGCAGGCAGATCGGAGTTTGAGGTCAGCCTGGGCTACAAATAGAGTTCCAGGCCAGCTGGGGCTGCATAATGAGACCCTGTCTAAGAAAAAAAACCAGACTCACTGGCTTCTGTGCCCCAAAACTGTAAACCCTTGTGAGAAGCGTAGAGGACCACATGGCCAGGTGTTTGAGGAAAACAGGTCCAAGATTCCCTGGGGCTGGAGAAGATGAGGGGCGGTGAGAGGCATGGAGCTGGGAGAAGCTTGCAGAGGTGAATTAGGCAGTATGAGGCAGAGCCCCAACTCAAGTTGGCTTTAAAAATGGCCATCACAGCCAGGTGTGCTGGCACATACCGTTAATCCCAGCACTGGGGAGGCAGAGGCAGGTGGATTTCTTAAATTCAAGGCCAGCCTGGTCTACAGAGTGAGTTCCAGGACAGCCATGGCTAAATAAACCCTGTCGCCAAAACCAAGGGGGGAGGGGAAAGGCCATCATCAGTTGTTACCACACCTGGGTAAACCCAGAGGCAATGTGTCCCCAGGCCACAGAACTCTGTAGCTCATTAGCAATGTGAGTGGGCAAGTAACCTGAATTTCCTTATCTGAAACAGGATTGTTGGGATCAAATGACTTACTATATGTATACATATACAGCAATCCTTAGTGTTGAGTGTTTTCTAAGTATTTTTGAACAATTTTAATTTTTATTTATTTCACATTTTGGGGAGGGCGGTTGGATAATGCACCTGTGAGTGCAGGTGCCTGAGAAGGCCACAGATGCTTCATCCATCTGGAGCTAGAGTAGCAGGCAGCTATGAGCTGCCATGTTGGTGTAGGGTACTGAACTTGATCTTCAAGAACAATATTAACCTTAACTGCTGAGCCACATCTTTCCAGCTCTAGAAGTGAGAAACTTAATTTCCTTTCCTTGGATCCAGTCCATACACACACACACACACACACACACATTAATTTCTGTGTCTTGGGGGACTTCCATGTACTCTTCGTTACTGATTTCTAGGTCAGTTCTCTTGTCACAAACAAGCATGGTGTGAGTTAAGTTTACTGAGGTTGATGCTGGGCTGTGATATGTGGTAGAATGTCTCTGCATGTGGGAAATTTGCCCTGAAACATCTAGAGGTGAATCGCCGTTGGCATGTGTAACTGACTCTCAAGTGGGTCAGAAAAAAACCTGCACGTGGGAGTAGATGGGAGAAAGTGGAGGAGCTTTAGATGAGGAAAGAGGGAAGTAGAGGGAAGCCCTAACTCCCCCGACACCTTGACTAGCCCTCTGTGGATTTGTCTTCCAGACCTTCTCCATGCACATACAAACCACATTAATATTTAAACACTTAAGTGGGTTTGTTTTTTAAAGTCAAAATAAGATCATTAGTTATTAGTGCAGTTTGATCTTCTCTCAACAATATATCATAAGGGAGCTGGAGAGATGGCTCAGTGGCTAAGAGCACTGGCTGCTCTTGTAGAGGAACCATGTTTGATTTCTAGCATCTGCATGCTGGTTCACAACCATCTGTAACTCCAGTTCCAGGGGCTCCAACTCCCTCTTCTGGTCCTGTGGACACCAGACACACACATGGTGGGCAAAACACCAATACATATAAATGTGTAGTAGAAATCCGTATAGGCAAAAAATAAATTCAGTTTACTTCTAAATAGAATTACATAGTATTCTGTAGGTATGTGAATACCACAGTTCCAACCATGTCATCATTGGTGGGCATTCTGGCAGCTTTAAGTTTTTCCCACCACAAAAAAGATACAAAAATAAAAGTCCTTGTACATATTATCTGTTGTATTGGTGTAAAATCCCATGAGTTATTTATCAAGTTAGGTTTTTTGTTTGTTTGGTTGCTTGATTGGTTGGTTGGTTGGTTGGTTGGTTGGGGCAGGGTCTTGATGTATAGCCCAGGCTGGCCCTCCAGCTCACTATGTGGCTCAGGTTGGCCTTAAAGTCAAGTTCCTCTTGCCTTACCCTTCCCAGTGCTGGTATTACAGGCTGCCAGGCAGGGACTGAAATTAGAATTCCAGTGAGAGCCAAGAAGCACAGCAAACCCTTCAGGATCCATTAAGCTTCAAGTTGGTTTGCTGTGGGTATAAAGGTGGTCTCCAGAAGCAACTGCCCCCTCCCTGGGTCCAGTTGCAGGAAAGCCCGGTATTTTCTGGAGGTGAGCTGGAGTATCCTTCAGGGAGCAGGGCCCACCAGGTTTCTCTTCAAAAAAGAAATCTTGCTCTCTGTGGCAGGTCCCCCATATCTGGTAGGTGCCTCCAACATAACCATATGTCTACCAAATCCCACACATCTCTTCTTAGCTACTTTATGAGTACCCACTGGTGATGTAACTTTAAAAAATGTTTGTTAGAAATTCTGTGCAGGGTCTAGGTTTCTGTAGGTGGGCAACATATGTTTCATAAGCAGCTGACTTGGATGCTCAGGTGGAGTCAAGGCATAGTTTTGATCTCCACATGGTACACAATGTCTCACACCAAAAATAATAGGCATTCATGGGATGTCGCCTTGTGTTAAGCATCGAGTCAAGCCCCTTGTACACAGCATCTCACTGAACTCCATCCACAGCTCTGTGGGGCACAAGACTTGTGCAATCTCGTGCCCTCCCTTACCCATCACCACAGTAGATCTACAGAAAACCCTCCCCAAAACTTAGTGGATTAGAAAAACCGCTTACTGGTTGTTTGTGATTTGTAAGTAATTTAGGTCAGCTAGTGCTGGTGTCAGCCCTTTTGTGGGGGGCTAGGCGTCTCGGCCTCTGGAAGCTGGCTGGCCGTGGACTAGGCTGATGGTGAGTTTGACCCATGCAGTCTCTCCTATAACAGGCTTATTTACATGGAGGGAGGTAACAAGGCTTCCGAGTGGGATGCAGATGGAGAAGAGAGAGACAGAGAGGATGAAAGGTGGGGGTGGGCGGGAGTGCTCACCGAGGTCCACCTCAGAAGTGGCCTATTGTTTTTGCCACATTTTGTAGGGAAAGCAAGTCACAGATCAGCCCAGATTCATTGGATTGGAGACCTGACCTCACCTCTTGGGAGGAGCTGAAACGTCACACTGCATAAAGCATGGATTCAAAAATGGTCGGACAGCAGCCTTGTGAGTGGCACAGCCTTTAATCCCAGCACTCGGAAGGCAGAGTTCAAGGACAGCCTGGTCTACAGAGCGAGTTCCAGGACAGCCAGGGCTACATAATAGAGAAACCCTATCTTAGAAAAAAAATTTTTTTCATAGTTAGACTCTTGTCTTAAAAAAAACAGTCTTGACAAACTTTTGTCATTCACTTAACCTGTTTTTATAGGTCAAAAGAAGGAAGAACTGAGCCAAAAATGGTGGCTGGATCTCAGAAGATCAGACAGTAGAGCCTAAGCATTCAGCCCATCTCCTTCTGTCTGGGCGTGTGACAGCTCCTGACCATAGAAACCCTCCACGATCTCCACTTTCAGAAAACCCTTGCGCAGAAGTAGGCCTCAGAAAGAAGCACTGGGTCCTCGAAGGAGAGATGTGGGGCGGAAGTGAAAGGCGGCATGCAGATGGTCTGTGGCCAGACAGATAGGTGGCTGAATGGAAACGTACGTGGTGTGGGTGAGTGGGAGGAGGCGGAGCTATGTGCCCAGGAACTTGGATGGGTGGGGGGCACACAGGGGAGTGTCTGGATGGGAGAATGAGTGCTTGCCAGTAGATAGGAGGGGCTGAGGATAGCTCTACTGTCTTCTCTGCTTGCTTTGGACTGACATTTAGAGGCAGGAAATAGAGAAATGTGGACCCATAGGAGGCATCTCTCGGGCTGAGGTCCTGACAACGGAGGGAGACTGGCTTTCTAGTCAGAAACGTGACAGTGTGGAACCTGAGCTGGAAGGGAGCACAGAGCTTTCCTCCCTTCAGGGAGAGTGTGCAGAACCAAGCATAAAGGCACCATTCAGCACCAAAGCACAGGCTGATCAATTTCCACATCTCTCACTTCACCAGTCCTAAGCATTCTACCCCTGACCCGCTAAACCTCCCTGTGCAAGGTGCTGGGATCCCAGGAGGACCCTCCCGTGAAGGAGCTAATAGTCAGGGCCTCCCCTCGCAGGCCTTCAGGTAAGGTCGGGAATGGGTTCTGCAGGCCTGAGTCTAGGCTGGTAACAAGTCTTTCTCTCCCTTTTTGTGGGCTGCTCTGGATGGATGGCTCTGTTGTGGATCCATGTCTGTAACCAGGATTTGTGTCAAGCACCCCAGATCAGCCCAAATTGCTTTATAGGAAGGAAAGGCCTGGATTCTGGCCTGGAAGCTGGGCTGCCCTATGGTTTGGCTCACTGTGCCATTGTCCAAACCCCAGTTCCTCCCCACATAGAATTCTGAGGAGACGGGATGGGCCCCAGATGTAAGGGCAGGGACAGCGCCCATGAGGAGGCCTAAGGGAGCTGCAGCTTCTGCCCCCCCGGCCCACACCTGCCAGCCCAACACCTGTGTTCCTGGTCCCTTGAAACCTCTCTGGTGTTTTGTGTCTGCTTGCTGACTTCTTACCTGGGTATAGCAGAGGTTTAGCTAAAGGTCAGGGCCCTCTCCAGGGCTGCAGAGGCATCCCTGTGCCTCGCCAAGATTGCCACTTCCTGACCTTTGTCCGCACGGGTGACTTTTGCTCATTCTTGACCTCCCTATAAGGGGAATGAGCGTTAGCTCCGAGTCCCCAACGTGGTGTGTGTATAGTTCATTCGCATCAGCACCGCCCACAGCCTGGAGCTCCTCGAGGTGGGACGGAGTCCTCTTTACCTCTGTGTGCCTCCCTGCTGCCTCCAGCCTGAGGCAGGTCAGGGTACACAGTGGATGGTCCTCCACAAAGGGCACCTATTCGCCCCTCAGCAGAGGGCGTGGGAAAGAGCATCAGCTGCCCACCTTCAGATCCAGCTTGTATTTACCACTGTGTGACCCTGGGCAGGGTTCCCCACCACTCTTTACTCAGGTTACAGAAAATAATAGTGCCGGGCTCCTAGGGTCGTTGAGATAATTAAATGCATCACTGTGCCGAGGCTCTTAGCGACAGCTGGAATACAGAAGAAGAGGTGCAGAGCCGAGTCTAGAGAGCAGTTGCCAATGAATTGACGGGAAATTACAGGAAAGAAGGTAGTTTATTACGGGAGAGACACAGAGGACTGTAAAAGGTGTGTCTCCCCCCTGTAGCCAGGCAAGAGGGGTGAGAGAAGCGAAAGGAGGTCTGCAGTGACCTTTTATGGGCTATTGATGAATAAATACCCACCTCTCCCAAGGTCATATCGCTTGGGCTTTCCCGAGCTCGCCCCCATGGCTGCATGAGACCCAGGTAGACTGAGGGCTGCAGGCTGTGGCTGTCCCATTTCCCAGTTCATCTCTGGAGCATCCCTCTCCACAGTTTTCTCCTGCTTCAGTACCGTGGAAATGTCTATCAGATGAAGACATGAGAAGTATTTTTTCACACCTCGGCAGCTGAGAGTAGCTAGCATTAACTCTCTTTTAAAACACTGTGCCCAGAGTAGAGGCCTGCAGACAGCAGCCTGAACATCACTTATTTTTGTGAATGGCATTTTATTGGTGTATGTACTGCCTGATCTTTCATGGCACAAGGCTGAGTTGTTACCACACGGATCATATGGTTCACAGAGGTTAAAGTGTTTGCTACAGGCCCCTTCAGAATAAGCCAGCTGGTTCCTGCCCCGAGTTCTCCAAATACTCCCCTAGCAAAGATACGTTGTATCTTTAACGTAACCTGGCCTTACCAGGGGAAAATATTGCTTCTGTGGATGGTTCATATTCAAATGTCTGCCTGTTCCCTTGAATCCCAAGGGTGTCCCTGGCTTTCTTCATGGCTCTGAGAGACGCTTGTGGGCCCAGCCTTTGGCAGCTCTTTGTTGGGGGAGGCGGGGGAGGCTTGAACTTGTGATCTCTAAGAGTGGGAACAGGTGAGAGGAGAGCAGACAGGAATTCCCTGTGGGAATCCAAGGCCACACAGAGAGAGGCTGGCTGTCTCCCTCTTTGCCAGGCAGGGCACAAATAGCCTTGTTTGAAGTGAATTATTAAGTGTTGGCCTCAGGGCCAAGCTCTGGCAAGCCTGCCATCTCATCTAGTACTTTCTACCACGGCTGCTGTTGAGGATTACTCTGGAAGACGCCAGAGACGTGAAAATAAGATCCAGTTATTATGTAAAACCTAAGCCTGGTCTTAACCGCTTTGAGTTTACTGGGCTTTTTGCTCAGGGCCTTGATATTGTCATTCTTGGGAATAGGTGCGCGCAAGCATGCATGTAGAGGCCAAGTTTGGGGTGTTGATCTTTCGAGACAGAGTCTCCCATTGGCCCGGAGCTTCCCAGTTAGACCATTGAGCCCCAGGGATGTGCTTTTCTCTGTCTCTTCAGTGCTGGGATTATAAAGGCATAGCACCAGCCCGGCTCTTTTACAAGGACGGTGTCCCGAGCCCCAACGGCTCAATCTTAGTGTGCTTATTTGGAACCACCTACAAGATGTACTGAACCAAAAGGATGAAATTCAGAATAGCTTGCTGCAATTTATATTGAAAGTGGGGTAGCTGGGGGATGGCTTGTTGAGTAGAGAGCCTCAGCACCCATGTAAAAGGTGGGCACAGTGGCTCAGGTCTGTAACCCCAGCACTGGGGGTGGGGTGGGGTGGGGTGGGGTAGGCTTGGCTTCCTTGCCCCAAAACAGCAAGCACCAGATTCAGAATGTGAGAGATTCTGTCTCAAAAATAAGGTTTAAAACGAGGTGTGGTGGCCCACGCCTGTAATCCAGCACTTGGAAGGTAGAGGTGGGAAGATCAGAAGTTCAGGGTCGTCTTCAGCTCTATGAGTGTAGTTGTTTTTTGTTATCTTTGGGGGCCGGGCACCCAGCTCCCAAATAAATATACAGAAATGTATTCTTATTTATGAATGCCCAGCCTTACCTTGGCTTGTTTCTAGCCAGCTTTTCTGACTTAAATTATACCGTTTCTCTTTACATTTTGCCTCTGGGCTTTTTACCTTCCTTTATTCTATATTCTTTCTTTCCTTCTTACTCCATGGCTGGCTGGGTGGCTGGGTGGCTGGGTGGCTGGCCCCTGGTGTCTTCCTCTCCTCCTTTTCTCCTCCCTTTCTTCCCTAGATTTCTCCTCCTCTTTATTCCCTCTGCCTGGCAGCCCTGCCTACCCCTCTCCTCCCTAGCTATCGGCTGTTTAGCTCTTTATTAGACCAATCAGGTGTTTTAGACAGGCACACTAACACAGCTTTACAGAGTTAAACAAATGCAACATAAAAGAATGCAACACATCTTTGCATCATTAAATACATATTCCACAGCATAAACAAATGTAATATATGTTAAACTGATATTCCACAGCATGCAAGTTCCAGGACAGCCAGGGATTCATAAGATCCTGTCTCAAACACACATAAATATATATATTCATATATGTGTGTCATATATATATGTATATGTGTATATATATATAGTGGAGCACATAGATGATACCAGATGTTTACATCTGGTCTCCATATGTATTTACATTGGCCTGCACACCTGTGTGCCTGCCATGTGCACGCACACACACACACACACACACACACACACACACACACACACACTACAATAAACTCCAACTCTTTTTTTAAGAAGGCCTGCAAGCAGTGGCGGAGGTAAACCCACAATGAAAACGACACTGTAGTGGAGCCAGTGTCTTGAGGCTGTAGAGCCTCCCTTGGCATGCACGTCTGCAGCTGGGAAGGCACCCTGGGCCTTAGCTTCTGATGGAGTGGGAAGACCCAATGCAGCTTCAAGGCTATCTAATGGCATCCTGCCCATTAGGAGGCATGGCTACCAAGATGGAGCTGTGGGTTCCCCAGGTACCTCCAATCTAACTCCTTGGTCTCAAGTCAACTCCCGGGGGCTCTGCTGTGGAGCTTTGCTCTCAGGAAAGCCAAGGTGTGCTAAGGGAGGTGTTCTTAAACCCACCATTATACTTCGTTCTGGAGAGTCTGGGCTGCATGTGCATCCGCTGAGAATCTTTACAGGCAGCATGGAAGGCAGTGATGTGACTGCCATACAAAACCTGCTCTGGAAAGGCCTACGGCAAAGTTCCCTGAGTGCTCATCTTCAGCTGTGGCATTTCTAGTGCTGAGACATAGGGGTCCTGATGAGAAACTGTATCCCACCTCATGCCATGTCAAAGTGGATAAGGCACCTTTATGGGTGCCCCAGACACCTAGAGAGAACTTGTGGTAATAAGTATCCTTACAGAAATTCAAGTCAGGGAGGATCAGGTGAGTGTAGAGACCCACAGAGGTTTCTAGTGAGAACTTAACTCAGGGTCCGAGAATCTGAACTTGCTTTACCCAGCAGGGCTGCATAAGGGGATGATTTGACCATATGTGTGGTTACTAGGTGTTTGGAAGGGTCTACACTTGGCTGTGTGGTGTGCTTTGATCTAGCAAGGGGGAGGTCTTTTGCCCCACCCCTTGGCATTGTTATAAAAAAATTTTGAAGAGGCAGAAGGGGCTATTGGGTTTTGATCCAGGTACTTCCAAAGCTATCCTGTGTTTCTTTCTCCTCTGTGCTATCTTTCTATCTAAAAGTTTCTTATCCCTCTCTCCTCCTCATAGGAAAGGTGGGAGCTGGCCTCCCACAGGTGATTCTCTAGAACAGTGGTTCTCAGCCTTCCTAATGCTGCCATCCTTTAATACAGTTCGAATGTTGTGGTGACCCCAATCATAAAATTATTTTCATTGCCACTTCATAGCCGTAATTTTGCTACTATTATAAATTGTAATGTAAATATCTATGTTTTTTTATGGTATTAGGTGACCTATGTGAAAATTGTTCAACCCCTCTGGGGTCACAAACCACAGGTTGAGAACCACTACCCTAGACTGTAGATTGGAAGGTAAGGGTAGGGGGCGGGGTAGAGACTCTGTGATCCACTTGAACTTGATTGTGTTTGTCAATCTTTAATAGTCCTCTTGTTAACAGTCCTTCTGATACAGCAGGTATGATACAGGGCTGATCTGTACATCCAGCGAGCCTCAGGTCCATGCCACACTTTGAGGAGTGAGGATCTAGACAATGTTCTCTCTTTTCTGTAACTGAAAAGTTTCTCCAGTCCTGCCCAGCACCACAGACCCCTCAACCGATTATAAAATAATCACTCAGAAGCTTATATTACTTATAAACTGTATGGCTGTAGCAGGCTTCTTGCTATCTAGTTCTTATATCTTAAATTAACACATTTCTATTAATCCACATGGCTTGTGGCTTACTGGTACCTTACATCTTGTTTTTCATGGTGGCAGCAGCTGGCAGCATCTCCTCACTCAGCCTTCCACCTCTCGGAATTCTCCTCTCTCCTTATCCTGCCTACACTATACTTCCTGCCTGGCTACTGGCAAATCAGCGTTTTATTTATCAATCAATCAGAGCAACACATTCGCAGCATCCTCAGCACTTTTCTTTTTATTGTGTGTGGGCAAATGTATATACGACACACCTGTGGCAGTCAGAGAACAACTTTGGGAGTTCTCTCCTTCAGCCTTTACAAGGGTCCCAGGTCGTGGGGAGTTCAACTTGGGTTCTCAGACTTTAGGGCAAGTGCCATTACCCACTGAGCTACCTTACGGCACCAGCTTGAGCTTTTATTTATTTATTTATTTATTTATTTATTTATTTATTTATTTATTTATTTATTTATTTATTTGGTTTTTCGAGACAGGGTTTCTCTGTGTAGCTTTGCACCTTTCCTGGGACTCACTTGGTAGCCCAGGCTGGCCTCAAACTCACAGAGATCCGCCTGCCTCTGCCTCCTGAGTGCTGGGATTAAAGGCATGCACCACCACCGCCCGGCATATCTTGAGCTTTTAAAAGAAAACCCAGGAGGTGCTTAGTGAGGTAATCCCAGCACTGAGGAGACAGGTGGATCTCTTTGAGGTCCGGGCCAGCCAGAGGTACACAGTGAGACTCTGCCTCAAACAAGAACCTCTCATAGCTTCCCAATAGCACTGGAACAAGAGCATTTCCTGGTATTTGGCAGGTCAAGTGTCTTATATGCTAATGTTAATAGTAAGGCTGAGTGGCTGCTTAAGGAGGACCCTTGCCTTTAGTTTTTTATATAGATACACAGGGCTCCTTACTACAGCATAAACAGTACACACATGCTGTGGATATCGCTCTATATAAATAAAAACTGATGGCCAGTGACCAGACAGGAAGTATAGGCGGGACAAGGAGAGAGGAGAATTGGGGAAACAGGAAGAAGGAGGGGGAGACACTGCAGCCACCGCCAGGACAAGCAACATGTAAAGATGCCGGTAAGCCACCAGCCATGTGGCAAGGTATAGATTTATAAAAATGGGTTAATTTAAGATAAAAGAACAGTTAGCAAGAAGCCTGCCACAGCCATATAGTTTATAAGTAACATAAGCATCTGAGTGATTATTTTATACTTGGATTGTGGGACTGCGGGGCGTGGTGGAACCTGGAGAGAAGCCCTCCAGCAACACACACAATACAAACTCGTGACGCTAAGGCCTGGGAGGCCAGAAGTCTGGAACAGGACTCACTAAACTAAAATCACGTATGGCCCAGGAAGGCTGTACTCCTGATGACTCCAGGGGGGACTGGTGTCTACCATGCCTTTACAGCAGCTGCCTTCCTTAGCAGCTGGCACAGTGAGCCCTTCACTGAAGAAGCCATTTCCCCATTCCCCAAGTTTATTAAGAGACGTCTATGTAGCCCTGCCTGGCCTGGAATTCAATATATAGAGCAGGCTGGCCTTGAACTCACAGAGATCCTCCTGCCTCTGCCTCCAGAGGATTAAAGCCAGGTACAAACAGCTGAAAGACTTTTTTAAAATGTGTGTGTGTGTGTGTGTGTGTGTGTGTGTGTGTGTGTGTGTGTGTGTGTGTATGCATGCACGCACGCATTTGTGACGGCATGTGTAGATAGCAGAGGAGAGCATTCAGGAGTTGCTTTTCCTCAGCCACCATGTGAGTCTTGGGAATCAACTCAGGCTTGGGGGCAAGTCTTACCCACTGAGCCATCTTGCTGAACCCTGAAAGACATTTTTAACAGATTGAAAAATAGCAATTAATAGAGAGGGCATCAGGAAGAAGTAACTCACCTGAGAGCACAGGTGTAAGTATCTCTGAAAGAGAGTTGACCCTTGTACACTGCAGAGAAAGATAAATCAGGCTGCCCTGAAAGGGGGTGAGTATCTGCCCATAGGATTCCATGGGTGAGTTTAAAGAAGGTTTTATGAGTACCATGAGTTGGGTGCATATTCATGGGAGTAAGCTCACTCTTTTTTCTATCTAAACTGTGGTATGCCAGATTCTGTTCTCTTGGAAATTACTTTGGGACCTGGTGTGGAAGTTTCTAGATTTTAGGTCATTAATGATACCCACTGATTTCCTCTTTGCCAATGTGTCCAAACAGAAACTTTTAGGGATCATCCCATGATTCTCTTAAAAATCCCATAAGGTTCAATCAACTTTTTTAGAGAATATCCTAAGAGTTTAGACATCAGGGAAAGTTGGCCACATGAGGAGAAGTAGTGTTTCTAGTTAATCTCTTTCACTTGTAGCCTCTGACATCCTCCATTCTAGTTCTTCGTCAAATACACAACATCATACATACAATAGACACCGTAAGCCACAGTCATTTGAACTTCTTCCTTCCCTCCTACTCTGTCTCACTGTTCGGGTACCCATTACCCACTATCCATCTACCCCGCCCCCCTCCCTTCTCAACTTCTAGTCAACACTAGTTTTGAACATTTGGGTCCACCT
Source organism: Peromyscus maniculatus bairdii (assembly GCF_049852395.1). Classification (NCBI taxonomy): domain Eukaryota; kingdom Metazoa; phylum Chordata; class Mammalia; order Rodentia; family Cricetidae; genus Peromyscus; species Peromyscus maniculatus. The sequence goes on from NC_134855.1 coordinate 122,543,040, forward strand.
TAAAAAAATGTTTAAACTTTTTCATGTGAGAGAGAACATGGTATTTCTCTCTGTGTGTCTGGATTGCTTTATAACACATTGGCTTCCAGTTCCATCCATTCTGCTGCAATGATGTAATGTCATTCTTTTCGTGGATGGGTGCCATTCTGTTGTGCACATATTTTCTTTATCCATTCATTCATCAGTGGCTCTGGTGATTCTTTATCTTGGCTATTATGAACAGTGCTGCGGGGTACATGGGGCTGCAGGTGTCTCTGCAATATGCTGATGGCATCTCCTTTGGTCATGTGTGCCTGACATGGGACAGCTGGATCATGTGATAGAGCTGGTTAGATTTTCATGGGACCTCCATATTGTTCAGGATAATGGTGATACTTACAGAGCCTGCAGGTGCATTTTCCCATCAGCCTTGATCTCCTTGTGAGGGCTGCATCTCTCCTCAGCTTATATACACTCAGCTGGAATTTGCTGGGAACATAGCCAGGAACCAATAAATGTTAATTGCCTTCATTTTAGCTTGTCATCTTTCCCATGATTACTCAATCACCATGAGCTTTAATCTCTTGCATGTGTAGTTTCTCTTTTATATGGATCTTTTTTAAAGAAAAGATTTATTTTACTTCATGTGGATGAATGTTTTGCCTGCACGTATGTGCATACCTGTTGGATCCCCTGGAACTGAACTGGGGTTGCGGATGGCTATAAACCACCAAGTAGATGCTGGAAATTGAACCTGGGTCCTCTGCAAGAGCGACTATGGTGCTCTCAACTACTGAGCCACCTCTCCAGCCCCTTTATATGAACTTATCAGAAGCATCTCCACATAACAGTGGCTTAAAAAGTTTTTCTGGCTTAGAGAGTAAAGATGCTTTATGCCCAGCCTAATGACCTGAGTTCAATACCTGCGACCCAAATGGTGGAAGGAGAGAACTGACTTCTTGCAAACTGCTCTCTCCCTACATGAATGAATGAATGAATGAATGAATGTTAAAGTAGGGGGGCATTACCAGGTTGGAGCAGGGAGCACACAGCTATAAACTATATCATCTCAAGACTTAGAAGGATCAAGAGTTTATGGTTGTTGTGTGACATTATTCCTCGAAGACATGGCAAACATCTAGTTACTCCAAATAGAAAACCAATGATGCACCAAAGTAAGGATACCACCAAAGTGCAACTTGGTGAAACAAAGTTTTATTGGGGTTACTTACAGGAGTAGAAATGACTCAAAGACAACATCGCCAAAGCCCATACCATCGTGAATGACAATTCACAAAATCTGGAGCCTGGAGCACACTTTGTAACCTGCAAGACTGCTCAACATGTTGGAGAGTGTCCTTTCCAGGTGGTTCGGTTGATGTGCATCTCTTCCAGGCAGCTCAGCTTGTCTCAGAGACTCTTAGCATTCCTTACTGCTTATGTATGCTGCCTAGGGAATTTGGTTAGTTTCAGGGACTTCCTGAAGACATTGAATTGTTTACTTCCTGAGTTTAAGGAGCTTCCCATTTGGATGGAATGTTTTACCTCCCCTTAGACATCCTGTGTCTTTAAGGAGCTTCCCTTCAAGGTATAAGGTTTTACTCTCAGAGGAAACTGCCATGCAGTGATGCTCATGCACAGCCACATAGCTAGTTCAAAGTCAGCCTGGGCTACATGAGACCCTGGTGCAAAAAAAATAAACCACAACAAAATCACTATTTAGTCAAGACCCAAATAACTTCTGAAGATCTCAAATGTGATTCAGCCTTTTTTTGACTTCATAAGCCTTGTCATGTAGAGTAGAGAAAACCTGCTGTAACAAAAATTAATTTCGCAGGGGCTAGAGAGACGGCTCAGTGGATAAGAGAACACATGCTGCTCTTCCCCCAGTGCTCACGTGATGACTCCCAACCACCTTCAGTTCCAGGGCATTCAGTGCTTCCTTCGGGCCTCCTTAGACACCAGGCACACTTACAGTACACACGTACACATGCTGGCAAAACACATTGTAAGTGTTGCAGCTCTGAGGGGAAAAGTTTCCCCAGTGGAAGTGTTGCGGCTCTGAGGGGAAAGGGACCCTGGCAGTCGGGAGCCAAGGAATACCACAAAGTCACACCACACAACAATCCTCACACAGAGATTTATTGGGAAAGACAGAAGAGGGTGGCTGCCTCTGCTTGGGCAAGAAGCAGTAGGGAACTGAGTGGGAGGCAGGCTTTATATAGGGTTTCTTGGGGACAGGGTTTTCTAGGGTGGAGATTTCCAGGATGGGGATTGGTGGGATTTCAAGTCCTGAGCTTGGGTCGAGCCCAGGGATTGGTGGGTTTTCAAACCCAGAAGTGAACTTAGACCTCTCCCCCCACCCCCAAGCTGAGGACCAAACCCAGGGCCTCTACCACTGAGCTAAATCCCCAACCCGAACTTAGACCTTTTACCCTACAGACATAAAATGAAAATAAATATTTTTAAAAATTAAATTCAAAAATCCATAATTTAGAGCTTACTGATCTCAGCAATTACCTAGAAAATTCTGAGATTAAGAAAACAAAAACAAAAATGGGACCAGCACTTGGGAGGCAGAGGCAGGCAGATCTCTGAGTTTGAGGGCGGCCTGGTCTACAGAGGGAGTTCCAGGATGGCCATCTTGAAAAAAGAAACAAAACAAGACAAAGGATTTGCATTTACTTATGTATATGTTTCTGTGGGGGGTGGGTGGGGAGGTATGTGCATATGACTACATTTGCCAACAGAGGCCAGAATAGTTAGAGCCCTCTGAATCTGGAGTTAGAGGTGATATGGGTGCTGGGGTTCAAACTTGCTTCTTCTACAAGAACGGTATATGTTCTTAACTGCTAAGCCATCCTTCCAACTCCCCCTGCCCCCCCCCCTGCCCCATCAGAGATTTTTAGTCAAGGATTTTATTAAGCCTAGGACTTCAAGAAAAAAGAAACTGATAAGTAAAAGCCGGATGAAACAAATTAAAAACAAAGCAAAAAACATGACAATTCAAGTCCAATTATATTAAGAGCACATCAAATGCAAATGAACTAAATACTTCAGCTACAAGAAAGACATCATCAAACTACATATAAAAGCAAGACTCTACTACATCCTTTCACTAGAGATGCAGTTCACATTTTATCAACCCCACAGTGTTGACAGTCTCAGCTAGGAAAGGAAATCCTAGAACATTCAGGGCTTGGATTTAGTGTCATCAAAACTAGGCAAGTTTCTCTACAAAGAGCTGGACTCTAGGGAAGGGACATAGACCTTACCTCTTAATGGGACAGAACTTGTGACCATTTAAAGCATAATGCTGGTGGGCAATGAGATGGTTCAGTGGGTAAAAGCATTCCCCCTGATTAAATGAGTTTGATGACCAGGACCCTGTAGATGTAACCAATCGTATTATTAAAATAAGAAACACAGAGCCAAGGTAAAAGAGAGAAGCCGAGAGGTCAGAGCTCAGAGATAAAATCTTACCTCCTGCAGTGCTCCTAGCTTCCCCGAGAGAGGGAGGTACTTCCTGTGTCCCTGTTTAAATAATCTTTCTGTTCTGCCTTCTCATTGGTTGTAAACCCAACCACATGACTGCCTCATCACTGCCTTTAAGTACCGCCCTCCAGGTCTTAAAGGCGTATGTCTCCAATACTGGCTGTATCCCTGAACACACAGAAATCTACCTAGCTCTTCTAACCACCACGCTCTTACTATGGCTCTAATAGCTCTGACCCCAGGGCAACTTTATTTATTAACATAAAATTAAAATAACATTTCAGTACAAATAAAATATCACCACAGGACCCCCATGATGTAAGCAGAGAACTGACTCCGACCACTTGGCCTCTGACCTCTACACATGTGCAATGGCACATCTGTGTGCACGCACATACACAAACTCAATAGACAGATGTAATTTAAAAAAATCTAAAATGTCGCTGTATGGTGGTGGCCCCTGCCCAGAACCCTGGAGACAGAGGCAGGTGGATCTCTGAGTTCAAGGCCAGCCTGATGTACAAAGGGAGTTCCAGGACAGCCAGGGCTACCCAGAGAGACCGTGTCTTGAAAACAAACAAACAAAAAGTAAAATGTAATGTTGTAAGAACTGCTATAGTTTAGACCTTGAATGTGTTAGGTCCAAAGCAAGCCCCAAAATGAGAGGGCTGCCAGCAGTGTCCTAAGATGGCAGCCTGGGCCCTTGCTGGGTAAACAGAAACCTAAACTCAGCTTTTCTTAGGAATCTGGTAAGGCGGGTTTCTGCTTACCAGGAAAGCACTGCTTCCTTATAGGCCCCCAATATCAACTTCAGCAAAGGTGTCTTGTTCCTTGTTAATCTGAACAGCGTGCATCAGCTCAGAGACCCCCACATACTGACTATCATGTAAGATCTGCTTGCTTTCCCAACAAGCTGCCATACTCTACTGTCTGGTGCAGCCCAGAAGTGTGTTCCCCCTATAAACTTTCCTTTCTACCCACAGAGCAGTCTAGTTCAGTGGTTTCACTGTACCCTCACTTACAGAATGTCCCCACAGTGGCCAGTGTGTTGAGGGTATGTTCTCGGCCCATGACATTGCTGGGAGATGGGAGAAGAAATTGATGTCACTGGAGCCAGGATGTGCTGCAGGATATTTGATCTGGTTGTGGTGTGGCCCAGCACTAGGACACACCTTTAATCTAAGAACTTTCTGCTTATTGTAAACAGGACTAAATAAAGTCAACTATAGGTCTGAGCAAGCAACCAGTTGACAGGAAGTGAACAAGAACAACAGAAAAGCCATAGAGAGTAAGAGGGAGTCAGGAGGATGGATGGAGAGACGCACAGGAAGTAGAAGGGAGGGACATTCAGTTTGAAGGATGTTTGTTTGTTTGAGACTCGTAGGTGAGAGACTTTTCTGGGATGTCAGTGAAGGAGGAAGGTCATCTGGGTGATTTCTCTGCCTCTGAGCTAGCAGGCTTTCACCCCAGCATCTGGCTCCATCATCTTCTTTTTTTTTAAATTTTATTTATTTTATTTTACAATACCATTCATTTCTACATATCAGCCACAGGTTCCCCTATTCTCCCCCCTCCCACCCCCTCCCACCCCCTTCCCTTACCCTCAGCCCACCCCCCATTCCCACCTCCTCCAGGGCAAAGCCTCCCCCGAGGACTGAGATCGACCTGGTAGACTCAGTCCAGGCAGGTCCAGTCCCCCCCTCCCAGACCGAGCCAAGTGTCCCTGCACAAGCCCCAGGCCTCAAACAGCCAACTCATGCAATGAGCACAGGACTCGGTCCCACTGCCCAGTTGCCTCCCAAACCGATCAAGCCAATCAACTGTCTCACCCATTCAGAGGGCCTGATCCAGTACCAATCACTGTTTGATAAAACTTCTGTTACTTCCCTTCTGCCCAGTCAGGAGTTCAACCCCCATCTGAATCCAGAATTCCCCTACCACCCTCATCCCTATCCTTTACTCCTTAAAAACTCTGCCTCCACTGAGCTCGGGGCTCTCCCTGATCCAACGGCTCTGTTGGAATAGACAGAGAGCCCAAGCTGGAGCTTGCAATAAAGGCTCTTTGCATTTGCATATCAACTTGGTGGTCTCTGGGAGCTCATGCCTTGGGCATAACACTGTTGCACAAATCCTAATTGGTCTTATAATAAAAACCTGGAGCCAGATATTGGGGTAAATGCTGAAAGATCAGAGGAAACAAGCTACAGCCACTTCTCACCTAACCCACTCCTCAGCCCAAAGGGAAGATCCTGTCTCCACAAACCCTCACTGAATGTCCCTGAGTCCTCAGCCAAAAGGGTGCCAAACTCCTGTCTCCTCCTGCCTTATATTTCTTTCTCTGCCCAGACATGTCACTTCCTGTCTCAACCTTCCTAATGCTGGTATTAAAGGCATGTGACTCCCAAGTACTGGGGGTGTGTGAATGTGTGTGCTACCACTGCCTAACTCTGTTTCTCTTTTAGACTGGATTAATCTCATGTAGTCCAGGGTGGCTTTGAACTCACAGAAATCCAGAAGGATCTCTGCCTCCCAAGTGCTAGGATTAAAGGTGTGTGCCACCACTGCCTGGCCTCTATGTTTAATCTAGTGTCTGGCTCTGTCCTCTGGTCTTCAGGCAAATTTTATTTGTTAGAGTACAAACAAAATATCACCACATAACACTCCAAACCATCAACACTTTATACCTTCCAACCTTCAGCACCTTCCAACCCTCTACTCCATCCTACCCTCTACTCCCTCCAACCCCCACACTGTCCAACACAGTACACCCTCTGACCCCCCACACCCTCTGACTCCCCACACCCTATGACCCTCCACACCCTCTGACCCTCTACACCCTCTGACCCTCCACACCCTCTGACCCTCTACACCCTCTGACCCTCCACACCCTCTGACCCTCCACACCCTCCAACACAGTACACCCTCTGACCCTCCACACCCTCTGACCCTCCACACCCTCCAACACAGTACACCCTCTGACCCTCCACACCCTCTGACCCTCCACACCCTCCAACACAGTACACCCTCTGACCCTCCACACCCTCTGACCCTCCACACCCTCCGACCCTCCACACCCTCCAACCCCCCACACCGTCCAACACGGTACATCCTCCAACTCTCTACAACCTCTCCACACCCTCCAACCGTCCACATCTTTCACCTCCCATAAACTCCAGCATTGCCTGTATCAGCAACCTCATCCTGGCCCGGCTAAATCTGAACGGATGGGATAATAGTCCGAGGGTTGGAGTTAGAGCTCCAGCATGCATGCTGGGGACACAGTTCAATCCATAGCAGCTACCTACATTTCCCTTGATTTCATTCTTTTCTCTCATCTGCCTTCCTATTTTTAAGATTATTGAGTTATGAGTTGTGCGGTGGTGATGCACACCTTTAATCCCAGCACTCAGGAGGCAGGCGGATCTCTGTGAGTTCAAGGCTAGCCTGGTCTACAGAGCGAGTTTTAGGACAGAGAAACCCTGTCTCAAAAAAACAAACAAAACAAAACAAAAATTGAGTTGGAAAGAAGCTCAGAGTACTCTTACACACTTTTTTACACTCAAAAAAAAAAAAAAAAAAAAGCTAGGCATGCTTGATCTCAATAGGCAAACCAATGACTTCCCACTAGCCGCCTCTCAATGGCTGGAAAAAACATCTGAATCCAAGGCTTCAGACGGTTGAACCTGGGGGATTAATCTAAAAAGTCATACTCTTGCCATGTAACTTTTTGTTGACTAACAGGATCCAAGACGCCACCTCAGAGCAGATAGTACTGTCTGCTCTGGTTTTGTTTTGTTACTGAGACAAGATCTCCCTGTGTAGCCCAGACTGGCTTCAAGCTCACTGTCTTCCTACCAAGGTCTCTGAGTGCTAGGATTGCAGGCGTGCGCCACACCAGGGCAAGCTTCCTGCTCTCCCAGAGACCTGGCTGGCTCACCTGGAGGACCTCTCACCTCAGTCTTTGTGTTTCTTTAAACTTGTTTTCTTGGTGCCACACACTCCTTGGCTCTGCTACAGTTCCCACAGGGCGTTGCCGCCACACCTGTCCCTCACTTTTGCTGCATTGACGGTGCATGCAGGCACAGAGCTAGAGGGGAGCCCCCCAGGACAGAGATTACGCCACCTTTAACTTTTTCACCCTTGCCTGCAGAAAAAAAAAATGCCTGTGAGCCAAAGGGTGGCAGGTCCTGGCCATGTGATGGGTCTTGAGTCATGTCTGTTTTCCTTGGCTGGAAGCCTGGGCAAAACTATCCTACCCAGGGAAAACCTTCCCAGCTGTGTTGCCTTGTTCTTTCTCAAAAATAGAACTAAAATCGAGCAAATCTAAGGGAAGCAGCTACTACTGTAGAGAATAAAATATGATGGTACATTTTCAAGAGCCACCTCGGGGCATCTCAAGTTGCAGATAAGCAGCCAGCACCCGCTTCGGGTTATCTTAGATGAAGATTCACAGGCAGCTGCATACGTGACTCAGTCCACGCACAAACGGTCCAAGTAACAGGACATGGGTTTAAGCCAATATAAAGTCTTTATTAGCTGGCCACCAGCTACACTGAGTGTTTGGGATCCCAGTGTAGCCCCAAGCCTTTCTCAGGATGAGGTTTTAAGCACAAGCCCTGTTCTGGGTTGACATACTTCAGTTAGCAAGAACAGTTAGCCAGACACAGAACTACAGAAGCCAAAAAGCAAGGTTAGTACATTTAGAGACTTTCCCGGAACTGTGGGCTTTGATGGATTAGGGGTTTTTGTTTGTTTGTTTTGTTGTTGTTTTATTTCATTTTTTGGCAGGTGGTGCTGTCTACCTGCTGAGTTCTACACCTGAATGGCACTTCCATCATGGAGTCAGGTTTTTAAGGTCTGGGGGGCCTACCAAGATCTGGGTCTCTGTTACATCAGGATGTGGGGAACAAAGGAAAGAGCTAATTGTGTACCCCACCCCCACCCCACCAGGATTAGATGCTGCAGGGTACGGTATCATCTAGCTGTGTGGTAAATGATTGGAGGGCATTGGGAAATGGACCATAACTCAGTCAGAGACAGCAGAGCTGAGGAGAAAGTTTGTTTATGCTTTCCTGTCTTTCCCAAAGTCTAGGCTACGTGGCTGGATCTCCTTTGTCTCCGGTTTGCACACCCCTCCCTGGCACCTCTCCATGTTTACAGATAAGACACAAATCCTGACACCCTTGCTGACTCAGCATTACCTGGTCATTTTACTTTTCCAGATGAACCTATCTGTGACGATTACAAATGATCGCCCTTCGGGGTGTGGTATACACACCACCTTGTTCTAAACAACAAACCAGTGCGGGGCTGTGGCTGAGGCCAGAAGAGGGGGCGGGGAAGGGGCGGCAGAGTGCTTGCTTACAGTGGGAGGTCCTGGGTGCTGCCCCGACTCTGAAAACCAAGGCAGCTTAGAGCCTAGTGCACACGAATCATGCTTCTTGAAGTCACTGCTTCTGCCTTTTTGCTTGTAGTTCATGTATGTGCATGCACATGTGTGTGAGTGCATGTGCAGCTCACAGGCTGAGGCCTGAACTTGTATTCCATTATCACCCTCCATCTTGTGTTTTGAGATTTCTCTCCCTGGACCTGAAGCTTGCGGATGGGCTGGAATGGCTCACTCGAAAGCTCCAGGGATCTGCTTATGCATTCGCGCGCGCGCGCGCGCGCGCGCGCGCGCACACACACACACACACACACACACACACACACACACAGAGAGAGAGAGAGAGAGAGAGAGAGAGAGAGAGAGAGAGAGAGAGAGAGAGCGAGCGAGAGAGAGAGAGAGAGAGAGAGAGAGAGAGAGAGCGAGCGAGCGCACCTAAGTTACAGAGGTGCACAACCATGACTCACTTTTACCTGGATCCTGGGGATGAGAACTCAGGTCCTCATAACTTCCTCAGCAGCCTCAGTCCCTGCTTCCCTGAAATCACATGCCATGTGGACTGTACAACGGCTTTTGACCTGACATTGGTGGATCGACATGGGGGGGGGGGGAGTCCAGAGGGGCCCCATCCGTTAATACGTGACTTTTGTTACTAGGAGCCAGCTGATGAGCAGGAACAAGAGAGAAGCAGATTTCTCCCTACCATCTAATCCCTTAGGGCCTTCTGAGATGAAGGGAGGGTCAGAGTTCAGGGTCTTGCTTATCCCTGTGGTTGTGAAACAGCAACCAACAAGAAGAGATGCAGCTGTCCAACATCCATAAAACAACTGAAAAGAGCAGATCTGGCTTGAGAGTGATTTTTTTCAGAGAAAACTATTTAAGGGAGCTGCATTAAAAAAAAAGAACTTGTGTTACATTTTTTTGTTGTTTAGTTTGTAATTTTTAAAGGCAGGGTCTCAGTCTGTAACCCATGCTGGCTTTGAATTCATGATCCTCTGCCTTCTGTCTCTCAAGTGCTGGGATTTGCAAGAATCATTACCACACTCTGTATAATATAATGGTCTATAAAACAGTAATGCTGTTCTAGTTGGAAAGTGTGGCTAAAGCCACAGGAACAGTGCATGTCACCCACTACAAAAACTTCCCAGCTAAGAGGCAGGTGCAAATGGAAATTCCTCTTCTCTATGCCCTCATGCAGCTGGGGATTTATCTGCTTAGAGGGGTGGATGCCCATATTGCCATTGGTACTACCAATGTGTGTGTGTGTGTGTGTGTGTGTGTGTGTGTGTGTGTGTGTGTGTGTGTGCAGCAGATTGGAAGCTGTAAATTCTGGTATGATAAAGGGATTTTGATGATTTATGACTGCTGAAAACGCTACCATACGATGGCCCAAATCTTTTTTTTAAGTCTGGTCTATTTATCAAAAGTCTAAGACTCTGCTGTCCCAGAAACCTACTTACACTATTCAGACATTCTTTGGAAATGTCCTGGACCCATCTGCACACACCCTGGGTAAGGTAGGCTAAGGACAGCTCACTGCTCTCCCCTCGTCTCCTGTGTTTATAACACCGTCTTTGCTATTGTTGCAGCGAAATGTGCCAACATACAATTTACCACGGTAGCAACGCTTCGGTGTGGGGTTTAATTTCATTCACGGTGTTGTGCCGCTGCCTAGATCCTCAGCTTTCCTAACCCCTAAGTGAATTTATCTCTCGAACAGTATTCTTCCAAGCCCTCATCCCACCTGAGCCCCAGACACTACCGCTCTACTGTGTGGCTCTCTGGCTGTGGCTAAGTTCCTCCTAAGCGAAGTCTCAGACTGTACTCATTACATTTCTCCTTGCTGGGACAAAACCCATGACAAAGCCACCCTTAAGCAGGGAAGGGTTTGTTCTGGCCGGCAGTTTACGAAGGCACACCGTCCATCACGGCGGGGAAGACATGCCAGCAGCAGCATGAGACATCTGCTCTTTTCTTCTGTCATCAGGACCCAGAGGACAGGAAGTGGGGCCAGGCTTCTGAGCCTCAGGTCCTGTGGCCAGTGACTCCCAGCTAGGCCCTACCTGCTGACCTTCCCACAGCCTTCCAAACAGCACCACCAGCTGGGCCCAAATGCTTAACCACATGAACCTATAGGGCACAGTTTACGTTCTAAACACAGCTTAGAGTTGCCCTTTTGTGTCTGGCATGTTTCACTTGGCATATGATCTTCATCTTGAGGGTTCACCCATGTTGTTTATGTCAGAATTTCATTCTTTGGGGGCGTTGAATAATACTCACTGTGTCTGCACCACATCTTCCCTACCCATTCCCCCATTGGTGGGCATGTGTGTTGCTTCCCTGGTTTGTGAAAAATGCTCCTGTGAACGTGGGTACACAGACATCCCTTCATCCCTGCTTTCAATTCTTCTGGCTATGTCTTAGTTTGGATTTCTATTGCTGTGAAGAGGCACCATGACCACAGCAACTCTTTTAAAGGAAAACATTTAACTGGGCTTGAGCTTCTGAACATTTACAGTTCAGAGGTTTAGTCCATGGTATCATCATGTCAGGAAGCATGGCAGCAGGCAGGCAGACATGGTGCTGGAAAAGGAGCTGAGAGTTTGACATCTGAATCTTCAGGCAGCAGGAAGAGAGAGTGAGCCACTGGGCCTGGCTTGAGCTTCTGAAACCCCAAAGCCCACCCCCAGTGACACACTTCTTCCAATAAGGACACACCTACCAACAGGGCCACTCCCTATGAGCCTATGGGGGCCTTTTTGTTCAAACCACCATAGGGTATGACCCAGAGGTCAATACAGAATCAATGATGGCTGTGTCTGTTGCTTTGTTGGGAAGCACCCTCCTGTTTCTACAGCAGCTGAATCATTTAGGGATTCCACTTTGTCTGGGATCTCCCCAGGGCTTATTTTTGGTTTTGGTTTTGACAATAACCTAATTGGTGTGAAGCCATATTTATTGTGGCACTGGTTTACATTTCCCTAGTAATTAGTAATGTTGGGCATCATTTTATCTGTTTATTAATTGTGCATCTTTTTTTTTTAAAAAATAACTGTTTATTCTAGCTTTTTGCCCATTTTTCAATTGGGCTATTTTTCATTGTTGAGTTTTAGAAGCATGGGTTATTTGTTTTATTTTATTTGCTGTTTAAGTTTTTAGGAACTCTTTATATATTCGGGATATTATTCCTTTTTACATAAGTGATCTAGAAACCAAATGTCTGTGTGGTACAATGAAGCACAGTGCAGGCGTGTCTTATTTCCTCAGATCCCGTCAACTGTCTTTGAGTTCTGTTGCAGCATACTTAGATGTATGAATTTAAAAAAAAAAAAAAGCAAGCAAACAAACAAACAAACAAACAAACAACCTTTTTTGGGGGCTGGGAAGATGACTCGGTCAAGTGCCTGCCTGCCATGCGAATGTGAGGACTTGAGTATTGCTGTGGAGTTCAGCTCACTGTACCCATCTAAAGTCAAAGCCAGGGCTGTCTGTAACCAACGCACTTCAGAGGGAGCGTTAGGCAGAATTTCAGAAGGGTGGATCCCTGGCCAGCCAGCCTAGCCAGGTGAGGAGCTCTGGGTTCAGTTAGAGACCTCCCTCTAGACTCCTCCTCTTAAAGAGTCGACCACCTCCCAGTGCACATGATGTTCTGGAGGCCATTCCAGATCTGAACTAGAACGAGATCTTTGCTCATCTGTTTATTTGTTCTCAAGGCAGGCTCTCGTTATGTAGTTCAGGCTGGCCTCTGACTTATAACCCAGCTCAGCCTCCTGAGTTCTGGAGTCACAGGTTGTACCATTCTACCCCTAAAACATCTCAACAATGTTCAGTCTTCCAGTCCCTGAACCCAGGGAGTCTTTCTGCGTGTTTATATCATCTGTAACTTTTTTTTCAGCAGTGTGTTGTAGTTTTCATTGCACAAATCTTTCACCTCCTTAATTCCTAGATACTTTGTTATGCTTTGTGATACTATAACTGAGACTTCCCCCTGAGCTTCTTTTCTGGAATGTACATAGAATGTTCGTGTATAGAAACAGGATGATTTTGGCTATGTTGTTTCTGTGTCCTGTTCTATCTCCTATTTTTTAAAATGTATGAGTTGGGATTTTCCTATGTAGTCAGAGTTTCCTGGCAGCTGCTCCCAAAATAACTACTCAGAGGCTTAATATTAATTATAAATGCTCTGATGATGGCTCAGGCTTGTTACTAGCTAACTCTTACATTTTAAATTAACCCATATTTCTTATCTACCCTCTATCATGCGGTGATGCCTTCTTTCAACACGGCACACTCATCTTCCTTCTCTCTCTGTCTGCTCACAACTCCCAGATTCTGCCTTTCTTCCTCCCAGCATTCTCTCTGATCCAAAGTCCTACCTAGCTACCAGCAATCTGCTTTTTATTAACAATGAGAGCAACATGTTTTCATGGTGTACAGAAGGATTATTCCACAGCTCTCCTATGCAATCAGTATTTAAGCATATCTTATGACACCCTATATAGTTTTACATAGTGTGAGTATTCTAGAACAGAGGTCAGTATTCCACAGCCCTCAGATCAAAGCCCCCCATTGCCTGTTTTCATAGTCCAGCTTAGTATGGTAAGAAAAAGTTTAAGTTACTACATCCTACATAATACTGCTGACTCTCCTCTTGTCCCACATAGCCTCAAGTGTGTTATGGGACCAGTCAAGATGGAGTTAGACAGCCCTGTTCTAGGCCAGTCTCGTATGGAAAGGTCATTTCTAATCCCATGCTATTCTAAAATGCAGCCTCAGTAATAGCCATCCAGGAGCACAGGTGTGCCTGAGGGGTAAATCCCAGGAGAGAGAGCACCCCAAGGGACACATGCCATTTTGTTTGGGCTCGGTCATTCACCTCTTTCTCTATACACTTACAGTATGAATCATTTATTTTTCTTGTATCATTGTTGGAATTTCTGTTTCTTTTGTTAGAAACTGGGTGGGGCAACCTTTCCCTTTGCTCAGTTTCCTTTTGCATGGTTATTGATATATTGATATTTTAATTTTTTGTCCTTATTTATGTGAGTTTGTGTGTGTGTGTGTGTGTGTGTGTGTGTGCTTGTATGTACACATGCACATGAGTGGGTCTGCACATGCCCAGGTCAGAAGACAACACACAAGAATCATTTCTCTTCTTCCAGTACGGGTTAAGGGGATTGGATTGGGCTTATCAGGCTTGGTGGCAAGCACTCTTGCTTATTGAAGCGTCTCATCAGCTTACTCTTGTTTTTGTTTTTTTCGGTTTTTGAGACAGGGTTTCTCTGTATAGTTTTGGTGCCTGTCCTGGATCTCGCTCTGTAGACCAGGCTGGCCTTGAACTCACAGAGATCTGCCTGGCTCTCCCTCCCGAGTGCTGGGATTAAAGGCATGCGCCGCCGCCGCCGCCGCCGCCGCCGCCGCCGCCGCCGCCGCCACCCGGGTTGCTCTAGTTTTTAACAGTAGTTCTTTATATATGAAAAAGGCAAATCGGGCCTTTGTCACGTGAGTGGGCCATGTATTTTCCAAGTTTGTCATTTCAGAAAACTTTAGAACATTTTCTTTATGCCAGGTGTGATGTTGAATGCTTTTAATCCCAGTGCTTAGGAGGGAGGCAAAGGCAAGTGTAATTTTTGTGAGTTCAAGGCCAGCCTGGTCTATATAGTGAGAACTGGTTTCAAAAAGAACCATAGCCAGGTGGTAGAGGTACACAACTTTAATCCCAGCAGTAGGAGGCAGTCGGATCTCTGAGTTTGAGGCTAACCTGGTCTACAGAGTGAGTTCTAGGACAGCCAGGGCTACACAGAGATACTGTGTCTTCAAAAACCAAAAACCAAAACCAAAAAGCCTACAAAATCATTATTTATTTATTGTCATTAGTATGTACAATGTGTGCATGTGTAGGCATGAGTGCCATGGTGCATATGTTGAGGTCAGAGGTCAACTTTGTATAGTCAGTCTTCTCCTCCCACCTTCCCATGGGCACCAGGGTTGGGAGGAACTGAGGAACATGAATGAGGCTTGCCATCTTGCCAGTCCTTGAAAAGCTTTGAGAATGGGAATTTAATATCAACCAACATACGTGTACTAGCATGTAGAGTGCTTTCTGTGATGCCTTCTGGGTTTTAGACGTGTCTCCTTTAGAAAGGTCTTTCCTGTTTGCATTTGCGTTTTAAAATCTCTCAAGCCGTCTTCTGGTATTCCACACGTTTCCAAACTGCTTTGCCATCTGGAATTGACTCTGGTGTGAGGGGAAAAGGACGGCTCCAGCTGGCACTCAGCTGTCCCAAAGCCGTTTATTGAATAATCCATCTTTCCTCCGCTACTTTCAAATGCCACCGTTCCATATGGATGTGGACCTTGTTGTCCGCTGAGCTAGCTGCTGTCACAGACTGCTTCAGGCCTCCCTAATCTGTAGGTGTTATGATGCCCCTGACGCTTTGGAAGGCACAGAGATACCTTAGGCGCTTTCTTCTGTAGAGTTCCCTTGGATGTTTGTGGTTTCACTTTTCACACTACCTTGAGAAGCAGCTCACCTCATAAGACATTGGATTTTGTTGAGAGCACATTCAAGTTTAGATAAATTCTAAAGGGAAGTATGTTATTAGTTTTTTTTTTTCTTTTGCATTTGCAACGTTCGGTTTTTATTTTTTCAAACTTTTTTTTCCCCCTTGGAGCTGGAAAGATGCCTCAGCGATTGAAAAGCATATGCTGCTCTTTCAGCGGAGGTGTGTTCAGAACCACGTGGTGGCTCACAACTCTGTAACTCCTGTTCACGGGGATCTGATGCACTCTTCTGGCCTTCAAGGGCACCAGGCACATACATGAGATGCATTCACAGACATGCAGGCAAACACTCATATACATACATACATACATGTATATAATAATATAAATAAACACAGCTTATTAAAAAATGTATTTTTTGTGGCACTGGGCATGGTAGTCCACACCTTTAATCCTGGCACTCAGAAGGTAGAATTAGGTGAATCTCTGTGAGTTCAAGGGCAACCTGAGCTACATAGTTCCAGGCCAGTCAGAGCTGTATAGTGAGTCCCTGTCTCAAAAAGAAAAAAATATTTAGTTGAGTTTGCAAAGTATTTTATCTTTTTTTTTTTGTTGTTGTTTGTTTGGTTTTGTTGTTTTGGTTTTTTGAAACAGGGTTTCTCTGTGTAACAGCTCTGGCTGTCCTGGATCTCACTCTGTAGACCAGGCTGGCCTTAAACTCACTGAGATCCTCCGACCTCTGCCTCTCAAGTGCTGGGATTAAAGGCATTTGCCGCCACCACCCAGATGTATTTTATCTTTTGTGCGTATTAAAATAGAATTTGGAGGCAAGAGAGATGGCTCAGTGGTTAGGAGCACTTACTGCACTTCACACATTAGGTGGCTCAAAACTCCCCGTGGCTTCAGCTCCAGGGATCTGACACTTGTGGCCTCTGAGGGGACTCAAACTCATGTGCATACACTTTCACACAGACACAAACACACATACACAGTTAAAAATAAATGACTCTTAAAAATGAAAAAAAAAAAAAACCCTAAATCTTAAAAAAAATAAAATAAACTTTTGTTGTGTATCTTGTTGTTATTTGTTTGGGTTTTTACATTTTATTTTAGTTGTGTGTGAGTGTGTGTGCATGTCTGTGTGCTGGGCCTTGCTGTCTGCCAGCCTGGCTCCGGTTCAAGAGAATACGGGATAGAGTGGTCCAGAAGGCCATGGGATGCCCTGCTCTGGCCTCTGCATCACACAGAGAGCTCACCTGCACACGCGTGTGCACAGGCCTCACACTCATCTCTCCCACCCCTCAAGTCCAGCAAGCATCTTGTCATATCTCCATAGTTGGGCCTGTTCCAGACGCCAGAGCCACCTCACTGGAATTCCGAACCCCGGACCCCTTCCAGGTTGGCCTTCTTTTACTTAGTCAACTGCACCTTGGCTTCCTCCATATCTTTTCACGGTTGAATATTACACCATTCTCCAAATACACCACATTTTACCCATTCACCTAATGGTTTTGACAGTTATGAACAAAGCGGCTATAAACATTTGAGCGCAGGTGTCTGTGTGGACATGTTTTTAAACTGTCTTGGCCAAATCCCAAGGAGTGTGATTTCATAGGAAGAATACTTTTACAAGAAAATACCACAGTGTGTTCCAAAGTAGCGTTCTGTTTGCATCCCCCAGTCGTGGCTCAGAGTTCTGCCTGCTTCACCTCCTTGTCTGTAGCTGGTGTTGTTTGTTAGTGTTCTGGATTTTTGCCAAGCTGATAGATGTGCATCTCATGATCTCTTAAATTTACATTTCCCTGAGGATACAGGGAGAGGAGTGTCTCTTCATACATTCCTTTGTCGTTTGTGTGTCTTTTCTGTTTTGTTTTCTGTAGCCAAATCTTGAGAGTTCTTAGTATGTTTCAATAATAGTCCTTGATCAATATATCTTTATGTTGTAGGGTTTCTATTGCTGTGAAGAGACACCATGACCACAGCAACTTAACATAAAGGAAAACATTTAATTGGGCTGGCTTACGGTTCAGATGTTCAGTCCATTATCATCATGGTGGAACATGGCAGACATGGTGCTGGAGAAGGAGCTGAAAGTTATATATATATATATATATATATATATATATATATATATATATATATATATATATATATGCAGGCAACAGGAAGTGAACTGTCTCTCTAGGCATGGCTTGAGCAGATATGAGACCTCAAAGCCCACCTCCATAGTGACACCCTTCCTCCAATAAGACCACACCTACGCTATCAAGGCCACACCTCCTAATAGTGCCACACCCTTTGGGGGCCATTTTCCTTCTAACCACCACACTTTAGTAGGATGAATTTTCTAAACTGAACCTATGCCCTAGCTGATACCAAATTAACTAGTGAAAGAGTTACCAACCACTATCTGGGCCTCTGTGATTGTTAATGTTAGTTATCAACTTGACAGGCTCTGGAATCACTAGGAGGCAAACCTCCAGACATATCCGTGAAGGATTATCTTCATTAGGTTAGTTGTAGTGGGAAGACCCATCCATTGTGGGTGGCACCATCCCATTCCCTGGGTTGGGATTTTGGTCTGTATAAAAAGAAGAAAGTGAGCTGAGCACCATCATACATCAAACTCTTGACATTGAATGAAGTGTGGCCACCTGCCTCAAGTTCCTGATGGTGTAATTTTCCTCTTGTGATGGGCTGTCCCCTGGAGCTGTGACCCAGAGTAAACCTGTGCTCTCTAAATTTACTTTGGTCAGGGTATTTCTTAAAATCACACGATAGGAAATGTAACCAAGACAGCATCTAACTGTACGTGTGCCCAGCCTGGTTTCAGACTATATGTAAAGGTAATCCCAGAGTGAGAACTGTGTTAGGAATGGGTTTGGTTCTTCATGTTACATTTATGTGCCCCATCTATGCTGTGGAGTTCGCACCCACACAGTGAACTTTTTTTTTAACCACATTTTCATTGCTTCAAAATATGACATTGCAGGAACCAACCACAATTCATCCTTCCATTCTCTTGGTGGGTATTCGAGTAGTTTTCAATTCGAAGACAGCACAAAAAGATGTGTTTTGTATTCTCCCTCCGAACCACATTGCCACCATCTTAATGAGTTGATCTATGCCTGTTCGCAAAAGGTCGTCACAGCTGGGATTGCCGACTGCTGACCTTCCCTCTTGGGATGGACCAGGAGGGGTCATGGGACCTTCAACTCCATGTCCAGTCACTCCTCCCAACCAGTTGCAGCAATTCTGCTTTAATTGCCTATGGCCTTGGGGTCTCGGGGAGGGCTGGAGGGCCAGAGGACTAGGGGAAGGGCTCATCTGTGCAGCCACGGGGTCATCCTCATGCTGGGTGCAGACCTTCCTTTGTGGCAGCAGTTCTAAGGTCACCCATGCTCCTTCCTGTAACCCCCACCTATATGTTCTGTAAGCCAAATGTACTGACGGGTTCCCCAGGGTGAACTTTGGTGGAACTGAACTTTGGTTTGCCACTGGAACCTTGTAAGGAGGTGGGTAGATGTTGCCTAGTCTCCGCCCCAGGGAGAAAATTCTCACTACACCATGCCAACAATATTCTTTTCTTTAAGTGCATTTAATTTTTTTCTTTTTATTTTATTTATTATAGATATTGGAAAGTTTTTCCTTTTTAAGAAGGGATTTATTGAAAGTAATTTTAAAGGTTTATTTTTCATTATGGGGGGGGCGGTGTTTGCACACGAGGGCAGCTGCCCTGCAGAGCCTCGGATTCCTCGGATTCCTCGGAGCTGGAGTTACAGGCAGTGCTCTGAACCACTGGGCTGTCTCTCCAGCCCCATTTTAAAGTCCTTTAATTGGTCTCTAATAACAGTGCACACTTGTGGACAACATGTGATTGTAACACTGTATATGTAGTACTTCCAATGCCCTGTCATCAAATCATGGGAATCGGCATACCGAACGTTTTGTATGTTTATTATTGCTTTGCACTGAGGACTTTCCGAATCCCCTGTTCTGTTCTGTAGTATACAGTAAGCCGTTGTTAGTTATCGTCCCCTTCCTCGGTCTCCTATCCAGGTGAATCCTCGTACCTATCAACCACCTCGTCTCTCCATTTCTTGTCCCCGCTCCTCCCTTCTCGTCACTCATTACTGCTGTTTATTCATATTCTGTGAGGTCAGCCTTTTATTTTCAGGGCGTGTTGGTGCATGCATGTGATCCCAGCATTTGAAAGGTAGAGGCAGAAGGATTGAGAGTTTAAGGCCATCCTTGTCTACGTAGCAAGTTTGAGTTTATCCTGGGCTATATGAGACCCCATCTGAAAAAGAAGAAACTGGGCTGATGAGATGGTTCAGAAGGGACAAGCACTTGCTGCACAGGCCTCTTGACCCGCTTTAATCCCTTGGGTTCCCATGGTGGAAGGAGAGAACTGAGCCTGAAAGTTGTTCTCAGACCTCCATGTATGTGCTTGAGGCATGTACACTCAAGTACACACACACACACACACACACACACACACACACACACACACACACTCTCTCTCTCTCTCTCTCTCTCTCTCTCATGAAAACAAGTTGAAGGGGCTGGGGAGATGGTTCAGCGGTTAAGAGCACTGGCTGCTCTTGCAGAGGACCAGGGTTTTGTTTTGAGTACCTACATGGCTTCTCACAACCATCTATAATTCTTGTTCCAGGGGATCGGATGTCATTTTTCTGGTCTCCACAGGCAACAAGCACACACACAGAGTAAGTACATATACATCTAGGCAAAAGACTCATATACATAAAATAAAAGTAAATTAATATTTAAAATATTTAAGTAGAAAACACATTTAAAAAATCTTCTACAGATGAGTGAGAATATGTTGCATATGTCTTTCTGTGCCTGGCTTATTTCACTTGACATAATGATGTCTACCATGGTTAGCATGTTCTAACAGGCTAACAGGATTCTATTCTTCTTAAATAATTGATTAATATCCTATTATGTACATATACTGCTTTAAAATGCATTCGTTAGGGCTGGAGAGATGGCTCAGTGGTTAAGAGCATTGGCTGATCTTCCAGAGAAACCAAGTTCAATCCTGAGCACCCACATATTGGCTCACAAACAA
Organism: Peromyscus maniculatus bairdii; assembly: GCF_049852395.1. Taxonomy (NCBI): domain Eukaryota; kingdom Metazoa; phylum Chordata; class Mammalia; order Rodentia; family Cricetidae; genus Peromyscus; species Peromyscus maniculatus. The sequence continues at coordinate 122,563,499 of NC_134855.1, forward strand.
TCCGTAACTCCACCAGTCTCAGGGGATCTAACACCATCTTCTGCCCTCTGAGGGCACTGCATGTATGAAGTACACATATACACATGCAGGGAGAGCACCCATGCCCACAAACGAATACATTTTAAAAATGCATTCATCTATGAGTGGATGCCTCATTTCCCCACCTCAGCTAATGTTGTACTGAATAGGGAAAAACATACAGTAAGACTGTCGGGTAAAATGTTGGATCTACTTTTCATTCAGTGAGGAGAACCATTTTTATGTTTTGAAACAAGGTCTCATGTAGCCAGGCCTTGAACTCCTGGTCCTCCTGCCTCAGCTTCCCGAGTGCTGGGATTACAACCTGTACTGCCATGCTTGCCTTTGGCTGGGAACATTCTGGAAAAAAAATCTCTGATGGGCACGCAGCCTCAGCGGGTGTAAGAGTGGATGGAATTGCTGGGTCAGAAGTGAGGGCGTGCTCAGCCTGAGGAAAGCATGCCCTGCAGGTTTCTAGGTGGCTGTACCAGTTTCATCGCTGCCTGGAGCTAAACTGAAGGGCATGGACCTGGGTGTCATACCTGATCATAACTGCAGCATTTCAATCATCCAAATGAGGCAGTGCCCGGTTGCGATTTGAACCACCTTCAGTTTCAACCAAGATTCAAAAAATGCCACCGAGGACTATAATTTATTTCCCCTTTGCTTATAACAAAAGATAGAAATAAAGTTGTTCACCAAAGCCCCAGAGCTTGACGAAAACAGCACTCTTGAATACCTTCTTTAAAAATTTTAAACAATAATTTTATTATTTTATGTGTATGGGTGTTTTTTTTTTTAAAGATTTATCTATTTACCATGTATATAGTATGCCTGTACACCAGAAGAGGGCGCCAGATCTCATTATTGATGGTTGTGAGCCATCATGTGGGTGCTGGTAATTGAACTCAGGACCTCTAGAAGAGCAGCCAGTGCTTTTAACCCCTGAGCCATCTCTCCAGCCCATGTATGGGTGTTTTACGTGCATGTTTGCCTGGTGCCCTCAGAGGCCAGAAGAAGGTGATGGATCCCTTGGATCTGGAGTTATGGACAGTCGTGAGCTGCCATGCAGGGTGCTGAGAACTGGACTCAGGTCCTCTGGAAAAGCAGCCAATGCTCTTAACCAGGGAGCCATCTCTCCAGCCCTTTTGAACATCTTCTCACTGTGTTATTAGTTCATTAACAGATGCCGATTAGGGCGTAGGGCTCTTCAGCCAAGTCACAGGGTGCAGGCCTGTCTGTCCTGCCAGCTTCTGGACACCCAGGGCAGGTCCTCACCTGTCTGGTTCCTCATTTGTAACAAAGGATGTGATTTTAAGAGTAGCTGCTTCCTAGTGTCCCTGTGGAATTGGATGATACAATGTATATAGAATGACCTGAAGGGATATAGTGTCCCACAGATGCTCAACAAATATCAACTACTGTTGTTCTGATGTTAAAAAAAAAAAGTGAGGTGTGGTGGTGCATACCTTGGGAGTCAAAGGCAGGTGGATCTCTGTGAGTTCAAGACCAGCTTGGTCTACATAGCAAGTTCGAGACCAGCCAGGGCTACATATGTCTCTCCACCCCCACCCCCCACTCCACCCACTCCACCCATATCCCCCAAAAGAAAAGAAAGACCAATACTTAAAAACCTGTAGGGACTTGTAGGGAGTATATTCCGACAATACTATTAATACTATGGTCTGTTTTCCTTGCCCCTACACCCATCTCCCCCTGCCAGCTCCAGTTCCCAGATGCACCATCCAGGAGACCTAAGGCTGGGAGGCCAGGAGACACCAACCAAGTTAGGAGACAGGCTCAGGTTTAAGATCCGAGCAAAGCCTCTTACGTACGTTTGCCCAGCACACTGGGCCCCAAGTGAGCAGCTCCTGCCTGCCCACTGCTGGCTAGGAGAGGAGGGTCACTGCAGGCAGGCCACCAGAGGCAGAACACACAAGGACCAGCAAAACCTCAGGCGGTAGCCGCTGGGACCCTGGAAGGATTTCCTGCTTAGCAGAGGTGGGAAGGAACACCCAGAAGACACTGGTGATGGGGGTCTATCTAAAAAGCCTTGGCCCTTTTCAGTCTCCTGATGGAGAATTTAGGTCTCTTCAGAACAAAAATTATCTGAAGAAGGTAAAGACTAAAGGCAAAACTTTAGGACGTTTACAAATCATATCACGGCCGGGAAAATGCCTCAGTGGGTAAAAGGTGTTAACGGTGCAAGTCTGAGGACCAGGTTCAAATCCCCAGCACCCTTCTGTATCTGCTCACAGTCGGATACAGGGGGACTCGGTGGGAACAGCCAAGGAGGAGGCCCCGAGGGTCCTTCCCAGCTTCACAGACAGGCGAGGTATCGTGTTTGCCTTCCAAGGCTTGGTTTCTTCATCCACGCTTCCTGATTATCTGTGACAAACCGTGGGAGAGCCCGGGGCCCACCGCTTCTCGCTGAGGACGTTGCTAAGGGCTTAGTCATCCGAGGAGCCTTGGCCCATTTGCGCAATAACTTCAACAAAGAATGGATCCACGCCAGCCCCTTCTTCGGGGCTGCTGACTCTGTCATCTCGGAAAGCCACAGCAAGCAGTTTTGAGTCAGAGCAAAGAGCCAGAAACATGGGCGGCGACCGGCAGGGTGCACGGGGCTACAGTTCCCGAAGGGCCTGGCACCGCTCAGACCTTTGCTGCCGTCATGCCTAGATATTTGGCTGGCTTCCTCAGGTTCGCAGGGAAAGGCTCCTTTCTGTTAATTGGCTTGGCAAATACTTCTTGGCTGGTGTTCAGAGATGATTGTAAGAAGTGTGTGGAGAAGTCAGATGTGGACCCCAGAGTGGCTCCGGAAGTTTCCCAAAGGCCTCAGGAATGGGCAGAAAGGGTGTGCAGGGCTCGGGTGGGTGAGTTCTGGCCCAAAGACCTGGGAGTAGACAAGCTGAGGGTGGAGTCACGAATCCGTGCCCCCCACGACCCAGCCCTAGGCAGCAGGCCGTTTGTGAACGGACCTGAGCCTTTGGGTGCCTGCTGGAGAACTCCGTGCTGGAGAGAACCCTGCCTCCCTGCTGAGGCCATCGGTTATCAGTTGTAAAATTTCCAGAAATCTCGTGTCAACACCTCATTGGAAGCACACCTAAACCGGAATACAGGCCCGAGGAAAGACTCACAACTGGTTATCAGCAAAATGCAAATCAAAAAAACCGGTGGGACAGCTATCAAAACCAAACAAAATTACCAGAGCTGAGGAGGAGGCAGAGAAACGGGAACCCAGACCGTAGCCTGGTTACGGGAACCGTGAGCTCTCTTGGTTGGAACGTCAAATGACCCAGCTGCTACGGAAAAGTGTCCCTGTTCAAAATAAAACGCAGGGTAGCATTATCTGGGGGTCCAACAATTCTACTTTTGGATCCATACTCAAAAGAGTAAAAAAAAAACCAAACAGATTTGAAGATATATTTGTCTACCCCTTTTCTTTATTTTTATTTTTTATTTATATATCTTTGTGTATATTCCCACAGAGGCCAGAAGAGGGGGTCACCTCGGGAGCTGGAGTTACTAATGGTCGTGGTGTGTGTGTGTGTGTATGTGTCCACTGTGGAATATTATTCAGCCTTAAAAAGGAAAGGGATTCCAACACATGCTGTAACTTGAGGACATTATGTTAAGTGAAATAAGCCAGTCACAGAAGGACAAATACCACACAATTCTTTTTAAACAGGCCGCTACAGTACTAAAATTCACAAAGACACAAAGTAGATAGTGGTTGCCAGAGGCTTGGGGGAGCAAGGAGGAGAATTAGAGTTTCAGTTTGGGCAGATGAAAAAGTTCTGGAAACAGGAACAGCAATGCATGCATTTAATACCCCTGAATTAGAGATAAAAACGGCAACCCAACACTTCTGTATTAATGAATCTTACAGCCGTAGCAAAAACGTAAGAAGGAAAAACAGCTTTAGTGAACATGACCCAAACTCTTAGCCCCAGTGTGGCCTCGGGCTGCTGGCGGGTCCCCTCTGCTGTGCCTCCGCGCTGGTCCACTGGCTGTGCCCACTTCCTGTGCAGCCCACTCGGCAATGTCTCAGCCGTTGGGCGCTTGGAGGTTTGAGTCCCGGGTCTGCTTCTCACTGGCCGTGGAGGTCGGCGGGTCAGGGGTGAAAAGGGCTTTGTCACCAACTGTGGTTCCCACACGGAGGTCTCAAGAGCTACTGACCCTGAGTGTCTCAGCCCAGCGGCCTTGGATTCACTGTCCTGCAACTTCTGGTGTGCTGTGTGATGCCAAAGCCCCGCTCCCCAGCGGATGGTACCCACGATGGGAAGTAGTGTTCCACTGTGAGGCCACAAGGCTTTTGCTAGGAAAATTTAGCTCATTCACATGAAGTTTATGCTTGTCATTTTGTTTTTTGTGTTTTGTCTTTTTCATTCCTCAGTTCCTGTCTTACCATCCTATTTATGTTGAACAAATCCATGTAGTGAAGCGTTTCAACTAGACTATTTGTTTCCAGCTTTTTGAAAAAAAGATTATACTACTGTTTGCTATAGCTATTATATATATTGTTTTTGTTTTTGTTTTTTGAGACAGGGTTTCTCCATGTAGCTTTGTGCCTTTTCCTGGAACTCACTTGGTAGTCCAGGCTGGCCTCGAACTCACAGAGATCTGCCTGCCTCTGCCTCCCAAGTGCTGGGATTAAAGGCGTGCGCCACCACCGCCTGGCCAAATATATATATTTTTAAAGTTATCATAACTGATTTCCAGTTAGTAGTGATTTTATTCCTCTAAAATGTATTAATTCCATTCCAGGATACATCCATTCTCTCCCAGTCTTTATATTAATGTTTTATGTATTACATTTCCATATGTTTGTATCTGTCAGCTTTCTTCACTGTGATGAGATCCCTGAGACAGACTCACTTAGAAAGAAAAGAAGGTTTGCTTAGTTCACAGTTGGGTGGTTTACAGCTCAATACTGACGAGCCCTGGAGCCTCTGGTGAGGATGATGGATGACATCATGTTATGAAAGAGCAAGGTCACATCTTAAAAGGGAGGTAAGGAGGGAGGGGCAGATTTTATATACATATATATATATATATCATACATGTATATGTATATATGTGTATTATACATGAAATTACATATAATTTTTTAAAAAAGGGTCTGGAGAGATGGCTCAGTGGTATGCCTTCTCAGAAGGTAATATATATATATATATATATATATATATATATATATATATATATATATATATTTTAGTAACATATATTATTAAGTATAGAGAATAATGCCTTCTTAGAAGGTAATATATATTATTTTAATATATTTTTATAAATTATATATAAATATTTGTTTATTATATATTTAAAGAGAATATTTTATAACTTTTTATATTTTATAATAATACATGTGTATATATATATGATATATATATGTATATATATATATATATATATATATATATATAGAGAGAGAGAGAGACAGAGAGACAGAGAGACAGAGAGAGAAAGACAGACAGAGACAGAGAGAGAGAGACAGAGAATAAAGCCCTTGTGGCTAGAGAGAACACTAGCTGCTCTCCCAGAGGACCTGGGTTCAATTCCCAGCTCTCAGATGTTGGTTCACAACCATTTGTAATTCCTATTCCAAAAGACTTTGTGGTGGTTTGAATAGGAATGGCCACCATAGTGCTTGGTCTCAGGGAGTACTACTACATGAGAACGATTAGGAGGTGTGGCCTCGCTGGAGGAAGTGTGTCACTTGGGGTGGGCTTTTGGCTTTCACAAGCTCAAGCCTGGCCCAGTGTCTCTCTTCCTGCTGTCTGCGGATCCAGATGTAGAACTGTCAGGTACTTCTCTAGCACCTTGTCTTTCTGTGTGTGGCCATGCTTCCCACCATGATGATAATAGACTAAACCTTTGAAACTGAAAGCAAACCCCCTGTTAAATATTTTCTTTTATACGAGTTGCCATGGTCATGGTGTCTCTTCACAGCAACAAAACAGTAACCAAGTCAGACCTTCTTCTGGCCTCTGCTAGCACTAGGCACACATGTGATACATAGGCATACATTCAGACAAAACACTCATACACATAAATGTTATATATATAATTAGTTTAGATACTAAAAATAATTATATATATCACCTTCTGAGAAGGCATACCATTGAGCCACCTCTCCAGCCCTCTTTTAAAAAAATGTGTTTTTGTTTTGCAACAGGGTTTGTGTAGCTCTGGCTGCCCTGGAGCTCCCTATGTAGACCAGGCTAGCCTTGAACTCACAAAGATATACTTCACCTGCTCTGCTTCTTGAATGCTAAGATTAAAGGCCTGTGCCATTACACTTGGCTTTTAAAAATATTTTTCTATCCCTTTCTTTCCTTTCCTTAGGGAACTGCGCACGTGTGTCCCGGGATGTTTCTCATTGTCCCAGTCACCTCAGAAGCTCTGTTCCCTTTTCTTTAGTATTTTCAGGATTTTGTCTCTTCCTCGTGTTGGGAAATTTCTACTGCTCTATCTTTACATGATTTCTGTTGTCTCAGTGTCCTTTAGGAATGAACTAGTTGAATTTTCATTTTCAGTATTAGGCTTTTAACTGTAAAATTTCCAGTGGTTCTCTTTGTGGTCTCTGTTTTCTACTGAAGTTGTCTTTTTATTGAATGCTCTTTTTCACATCTCTCTTTAAATGTTTTTGCCATTATTTTCTTAGCTCTTTGTATACATGTATAGCAGCTGTTTAGAAGGCTGCTGAGTCCAACATTTGGGCCCACATTCACCATAATCAAGATAATGGATACAATGAGTGTTCCATGTGCCCCATGACCCTTTGCAGGCCACTTCCCAACTGCCACTACCACCTGCCCCTTCAAAGCCAGCATCCTCTCTGCCACTGTAGACTGGTTACATCTTCTGTGCTTTTACATAAGTGGAACCAGGTTGAACCAGCCAGTGCACATTATTTTTGGTCTTCTTTTATATAATATCATTTTTTTTAGATATTTTCATGTGTCTTTCCACCTAAGTATTTCATAAAAATAGCATGTACACAAGTGTTAATCCCACTGGTCAAGAATAAGACCACTACCACAATTTAAAGCAAGCTTTAATTAAATACTTGCTGTGGAATGATCTGTATGTCAAATTGCTCTGATTGGTCAATAAATAAAACACTGATTGGCCAGTGGCTAGGCAGGAAGTATAGGTGGGACTAACAGAGAGGAGAAAAGAAAGAACAGGAAGGCAGAAGGAGTCACTGCCAGCCACTGCCATGACAAGCAGCATGTGAAGATGCCGGTAAGCCACGAGCCACGTGGCAAGGTATAGATTTATGGAAATGGATTAATTTAAGATATAAGAACAGTTAGCAAGAAGCCTGCCACGGCCATACAGTTTGTAAGCAATATAAGTCTCTGTGTTTACTTGGTTGGGTCTGAGCGGCTGTGGGACTGGAGGGTGACAAAGATTTGTCCTGACTGTGGGCAAGGCAGGAAAACTCAAGTTACAAATACTGGCCAGGTTGATGGGCTCTCTGGCCAGGTTCATCTCTGGTTTCCCAGAAAATGGCCCAGAGTCATGTTTTGCCGTGGCTTAAGAAGGCCAAACCCACAATTTACATTTCCCATCAGGTCCAATCAGGGCAAGCATACATCCTGATGTATTTCCTGTTCGTGAACCACCTGCCCACATGTGATCAAGCACATCTGGTGTAGTTGGGTCAAACAAACTTGCTTATGGGAGTGAAAACACATGGTTTGTTATCTCCCATAAACAATAACCTCCAGCATCTATTATTAAGTGCTGTTATTAAAATGTGATAGCTGAGGCCAGGCGGTGGTGGCACACACCTTTAATCCCAGCACTCAGGAGGCAAAGGCAGATGGATCTCTGTGAGCTCAAGGCCAGCCTGGTCTACAGAGTGAGATCCAGGACAGGCACCAAAACAACACAGAGAAACCCTGTCTTGAAAAAACAAACCAAAACCAAAACAAAACAAAAAAAGTGATAGCTGCCCAGGTGTGGTGGCACATGTCTTTAATTACAGAGTTCAGGAGACAGGGACTGGAAGTTCTCTGTTAGTTCCAGGCCTGCCTGGCCTTTAGTTAGAGAAGAGGACCTTGTCTCATTTTGACTTTTCCCTTCCACCTGAGGACAGTTTGTAGGCAGAGTTTTCCTGTCCTGCAGCCGATCTCAAATAAACACACTGAGGCTTATATTACTTACAAATGCTCAGCCCATAGCTCAGGCTTGTTATTAGCTAATTCTTACATTTAAATTAACCCATATTTCTTATTTACCCTCTGCCACGTGTATGGTGATATTTTATTTGTGCTGAAATGTGATTTTATTTGTATGTTAATAAATAAAGTTGCCTGGGGTTCAGAACTAATAGCGAGCCATTTTGCAGAAGTCTGGCAGTGGCAGCACACGCGCTTAATCCAATCACATGGCAGGCAGAGTCTGTGTGTTCAAAGACACAGCCAGCTTGGTGACAACAGCCCTTAATCCAAGTACCAACCATAGAGACCTGGAGGTCTGTATAGACAGGCAGTGAGAAAGAAGGCATGTGGTTGGGTTTACAACCAATGAGAAGGCAGAACAGAAAGTCAATAAAAAGACAGACACACAGGAAGTAGGTCTCTTTCTCCGGGGAAGCATGACAGCAACAGCGGAGGGGTAAAAAGGTGGTCTTAGCTCTTGGCTGCTGCTTGATTCCTGGGCTTTTAACTCTGCATTTGGCTCTGTGTTTCTTATTTAATAAGACCGTTCAGAATTACATCTACACACGTGGCTCATGGCTTGTTACCTCATTTTCTACATGTCCTGCTTCCTCTGCATCTGGCTGGCGTCTCTCTGACTCCACCCTTCTTCCCAGCATTCTGAGTTTGGCTCTTTCATCTAACCTTCTCCTGTTCAGCTACTGGCCAGTCAGCTTCTTTATTACAGCAATCACAGTGAAACATATTCACAGTGTAAAGGGATAATCCACAGCAACAGTTGAGTCGATGCACTTTTATCGTTTGTTTGTTTATGCTTTAAATTATTTTGTGTGTCTGTGTGTCTGGGTGTTCTGGCTGCGTGTATGTCTGTGCACCATTCTTCTACACTGCCCAAGGAGGACAGAAGATCCTTGCATCCCCTGAGACTGGGGTTACAGATCCTTGCAAGCAACCATGTGGGTGTTGGGAGTTGAACTTGGGTCCTCTGGAAGGGCAGCTGGTTTCCTTAACTCTCCAGACCCCAGAAGTGCTTTTTAAATATTCAAATATTTCGCTTTCAGAATTTTGTTGTTGGCTGCAAATTTAACTCCAACATGACTTGAGAGCTCATACTGTGTAATTTCTACTTTTATCAAAAAAATTTTCTTGAGACAGGGTTTTACTATGTAGGTTTGTCTGGCCTGGAACTTGCTATGTAGCTCAAGCTGGCCTCACACTCACATAGATTCACCTGCCTCTGCCTCCTGGGATAAAAGTCATGTGCCACTACCCCCAGATTGTAAATTGGTTAAAGTGTGTTTTGTGACCTGGTATGTGATCTACCTTGCTTAATGAGTATGATCTTGAAAGGGATGTGTTTTGCTGTTGGATGAAGTAATTCTATGGCTTATCCCTTAATTCCTCTTTCTATATAATGTAATTCTATGTAATTCTAAAAAGTAACTCTATGACTTATCTCTTAGTTCCTCTTTCTATATAATGGCTATTAGGGCAGAACATGTTCCTGAGGCATGATAAGAGATAAAAGGTAGATGATAATGCATTGTGTAAAATATCTAGATGTTATTTGAATCTTAGAAGGTCTTTTAATAAAAAAAACAGAGTCAGATATCAGTGTGAAAGCTGAAAGATCAGAGAACAGCCAGCCACTAGTTCTTACCTCTACAAAATCCTCAGCCTAAAAAGAGTGAGTTCCTGTTTCCTCACGCCTTATATACATTTCTCTGCCCTGCCATATCACTTCCTGGGATTAAAGACATGTGTCCTTCCCAAGCAAAGGCATGAGATCTCAAGTGCTGGGATCAAGGGTGTGTGTCACCACTGTCTGACCTCTATGTCTAATCTAGTGGCTGGCTCTGTCCTCTGATCCCCAGGCAAGTTTATTAGGGTACACGATATATCACCTCACCTAGATAAAGCACTTTATACAAAATGAGATGTCACGAGAGACAAATGCTGCGCTGTCCCACAAAGGGCATGTTCTAGAAGCAAAGAAACAGTAGTTTGTAGAGTCCAGAGGGCAGGGTGGGGAACACCCGGAGATACTGGCCAACGAGGACAATGCTTCTGTTAGACAGGACAAGGACGTTCTGGAGGTCTATTGTGCATGCGCGAGCGCGCGCGCGCGCGCACACGCACACACACACACACACACACACACACAGTTTCTCTGTGTAAGTCCTGGCTGTCCTGGAATACCCTTTGTGGACCAGGCTGGCCTCAAACTCACAGAGACGTCTGCCTCTGCCTCCAGAGTGCTGGGATTAAAGGCATGCACCACCATCGCCCAGCTGCATAGCATATATTTTATATTTGAAAATTGTGAGATGTTCTTACTCATTCTGCCCTCAGCCTAAGTATATATGTGAGGTCATGAATATGTTAATTAGCTGAATGTAATAATTTTACAGTATATATATTATAGATATAACATATATAAATATATATCAGCATCACGGTAAATATGATTAATGTTATATCTTGATAAAATTGGAGAAAATTAAAACTAAGTAAAATACCCAAATTATTAGATTTTAAGCTTCATATTTAATATTTCATTTTCAAAATTTGAGTTGGGGAAGCAACAATATGGTTAAAAGAGCTGCTTTTACACAGAGCTCTGCATTTGGACCCAAATGTAGTCCTAGTTACTAGCAAGATGCCTTCAGTACAGTCTTTAGTCATCATGTGGAATGGCTTCTGCTGCTGGTGCAGACTTCTGCCCTAAGACACCTACCTGGAGGTGTCTGCTGTGGACAGGTAAAGAAAGGGTCCCACCTAGGAGTTTAGAAATGTGTCTAGGGCTCCCTGATGGGGAGATTTCACTTTAGGGGCACAAGGCTAAGATACTCCATCCACTCTACAGAAAAGAGCACTCTGCTCCAGGACACCAACAAGAGAAAAGTCTTGTCTTGCCCTAGACAGCGTATCAGTTGTTAGGAAGAATGTGGTAGTGGGATATAACAAGAGATACCTATTAGGTCACCGTCCCAGTGGCTCCTGTTCCCTAAATTTCTTGCACATAGAGACACTGGAGAAATCTTTTGTTCTAACATGTGGCCTTTGCTCCTGGCTCTTGAGACCATTGAGATTTCCTGAGTGATAACACTCCGAGCAGAGCTTCTAACCCCTTGGAATTTCCTGGGTGATAGGAGCAGCCTTTGTTCCAGAGCAGTGGCTCTGGGTGGACTCCTGCACAGCCCCAGGGTGGGGTCTGCTTGCCAGGGAAATCAATTAATTCGAAGACTGGGACTTCCAGCCAAATCCCAGATACACACTGCTGGATACTGGAGGGAGATAGAGGATGAATTGCTTACCAGTGTCCACTGATTAGGGGCTTTGTAATGAAACTTCCATGAAAACCCAGAAGACACACACACGCTGGGGGTGAAGCCTTGACTTTAATCTCCAGATCCCCAGCACTGCATAAATGGTGCATGTCGGCACACACCTGAGGTCCCAGTACTCAGGAGATGGGGCAGAAGTATCACCCTCTGCTGCATACTGAGTTGGAGGCCAGCATGGGATAGGATACACGAGACCTTGTCTCAGAAAACTAGAGCAGCTGGATGTGGTGGTGCATGCCTTTAATCCCAGAATCTGGGGGGCAGAGTGCAGAGAGGGCAGGGTCTGAAAGTCTGCTGAGTAAGTGGAGGCACCTGGAGGCCTGTGCCTCTTACGACTACATGGATGCAGCACATCCCAACCTTCCCACAAGCCTCACTCACTCAGCATCTCTTCATCTTCATCTGGCTGCTATTCTATACCCTTTGTGATGTTCCTTTTTCCCTTCCTTCCTTCCTTCCTTCCTTCCTTCCTTCCTTCCTTCCTTCCTTCCTTCCTTCTTTCCTCTTCCTTCCTTTTTTTTTTTTTTTTTTTTTTATTTTGAGACACGGTTTCTCTGTGTAGCCTGACTGTCCTGGAACTTGCTCTGTAGTCCAGGCTAGCCCTGAAATCACAGAGATCCACCTGCCTCTGCCTCCCCAGTGCTGAGACTAAAGGCCTGTGCCACCCCATCTGGGTTGTTGATGACGTTCTTTATAAGTGGATTCAACACGTGTGCTAGGAGCTTCCCTAGCAAACCCACGGAGGGGACAGTGGAAGCCACATGTCTGCATCTGAGCCGGTTGATCAGAAGCCTAAGTGATCAAGCCACTGGCATCTGAAGTAGAAGCAGTTTTGGGGCTGGTGTCCTGAATCTGTGGGACTTGACACTGTCTGCCGGTAGACAATCTCAGAATGGATGAATGGCCAGCAAGAGTCTACTGGAGAACTGATTGTGTGGGACCCACCACCTCCCATCTGAAGTACTGTGTTGGATAGTGTGTGGACAAACACTGGGTTTTTCCTTATTATATCTTTATAGGGCATCTCTTATGTTTATTCCCTTTACCTTTCTTCCCATCTCCTTACCAGTAAACTGCAGACAACCACCTTCACCTGTCAGGATGGGTCTGCAGATTTAAGAAGACAGGGCCTGGTGCACAGGAAGTACTTAATTAGGGGTTTTCATGGAGGTGAGTTCAAGATTACTGTCGTGTAACTTTATTACAGACACACAATCTGATACGGTTGATTCAAGATGCTTGCTGAAGCACCCCACAACACACTTTCAAGCCAAGGTACAGTGTTGTCTTAGCAGTGAAGCTTTCCTGGAAAGCCAGGCCATGTATTAAGGTGTGTGACCACCGTCTGAAGGGGGTTCCGCACAGACTATAGCTGAAATGAAAGCATTCTAATGTGGAAGCTGACAATAATGTGGTTTCCTTGGTCCACACTGACTTTCTTTATGCTCTAATTTCAAGACACTGGAGATAAGCATAACCTAGATGACAGAGTGCTGGACAGGCTCGTGAGGCATCCTCTGCCAGTGGGGATTTGATTGCTAAATACAGGGATGCTCGGACTGAGGGTGAGGCTGAGCAGTTGACCACAGCCTTGGCTTCTACTTCTCTACCCCCTCAAACAAACAAACAAAGGAGTTGCCCTCCTTGGGATGTTGCAGGACCTCCTGAAGAGCATCAGGATGCTAGAGCCGATGTAAGGAGGAGGCATTCCACTGGACATGCTCAGGAGTCGCCACCCTTGTGTGTGTCACTTTAGTGAATTACTGTCGAATAAGAGAGTGGTTCACCACCCTCCATGTTCATCAGTGATATTTTTAGTTAGAATACAATTAAAAGTTTCCATTCACAGATATTTGGAAAGTTGAAATGTCAGCTGACTCCTTAGAGTTCTTGGCTACCCATACAGCCCAGGGTAAAGCTAGATAATTGGTTCCTAATGGTTGACAATCAGCCTGCTGGACCTAGTCAGAGAAGCAATCACTGTGTATAGGGCGACCCCTGCTGTTCACAGGGCAGAAGCAGGAAAGAGAACCAAGTCGGGGACCATATGGAGCAGTGGTTTTCAACCTTCCTAACACTGCCACACTTTCACACAGTTCCTCATGTTGTGGTGACCCCAACCATAAAAAATTGTTTTCGTTGCTACAGTAGTAATTTTGCTACTGTTATGAATCATAATGTGAACATCTGTGTTTTCCGTTGGTCCTTGGCTACCTCTGTGATACGGTCATTCAACTCCAAGGGGGTTGTGACCCCCAGGTTGAGAAACACTGAATGGAGGCTCTCACCTCAAACTGCAAAGAATCATGCTTGAAGGCCGAGAGATGGCTCCGTGGGTGTCGGTGCTTTGCTGAGTTCAGTTCATATGGTGGGGGAGAGAACTTACTCCTCCTGCAAGTTGTCCTCTGACCACCACGCAAAACAAATAAATAAATGAATGTGTGAGCGTGGGAGAGGAGCAAGAGAGACCCTACTTGCTCAAAGTTACATGTTATAGTTCAGAAGCTGAGACCCAGAGGTGAACCCAAAGAAGTCAAATGTTCTGTCTGCTTTCTCTCAAATAGTTCAGTCTTGGAGGAGAAGCAGCTGCATGCCCTGATGTGGACCTTCTTTGAGTGTCTTTCACCTTCGTATAAATTAGCAAGCACATCATAAATCCACTCTGCCTGTGTCTCTGAAAATTTTTAAATAAGTATTTGTGTGTTGCCGTGGTCTGTGGAGGTCAGAGGACAACTTGTGGGAGTCAGTTCTCCTCCTCTACCATGTGGTCCGGTGGATCAACTCAGGTCATCAGGCTTGGCAGCAAGTGCCTCTACACAACGAACCATCTTGTTCCAACTTTTCTTGTTAGGCATGAGTGTGCACGTGTGTGTGTGTGTGTGTGTGTGTGTGTGTGTGTGTGTGTGTGTGTGTATGAATATGAATGCTGAAGCTGGAGATTAACATTGGGTAGCTTCCTTGATCATTTTCCACCTTGTGTACACGGGCAAGGTCTTTCAGTTAACACGAGGCTGGCTCATTCAGCCAGCCTAGCCAGCCAGCCTGTTCCATAGATCTCCTGTCTCCATCTCCTGAATGCTGGGGTTACAGGTGGCCGCGATGCCTGCCTGGCTTTTATGTGGATACTGCGGCTCTGAGCTCAGACCTTTGTGCTTGCACAGTGTCTTAGTTTGGGTTTTTATTGCTGTGAAAAGACACCATGACCACAGCAACTCTTATAAAGAAAACATTTCATTGGGGGGTGGCTCACTTACAGTTCAGAGGTTCACTCCATTATTATCATGGTGGGGAGCATGACAACATGCAGGCAGACATGGTGCTGGAGCTGAGAGTCCTACATCTTGTAGGCAACAGGAAGTAGACTCACAGTCACACTGAGGGAACCTTCAGCAAAAGAGACCTCAAAGCCCGCCCCCACAGTGACACACTTCCTCCAACAAGGCCACACCTCCTAATAGTGCCATTTCGCTGGCGGCCATTTTCTTTCAAACCACCACAAACAGCCAGCACTTTTCCCACTGAGCCAGCCCCCTAGTCCTGAAAAAAATCTATTATTACAAAAAGTTATTATCAGCCAGGCAGTGGTGGCTCATGCCTTTAATCCCAGCACTCAGGTGGATCTCTGAGTTTGAGGCCAGCCTGGTCTAGAGAGTGAGTTCCAGGATAGTCAAGGCTACACAGAGAAACCCTGTCTCATAAAACCAAAAAAAATTTTTTAAAAAGTTATTATTGTTCTTTTCCTGTGGCGGCAGCCATCAGGTGAGCCAAGATGGGTGCGTACAAATACATCCAGGAGCTATGGAGGAAGAAGCAGTCGGACGTGATGTGCTTTCTCCTGAGGGTCCGCTGCTGGCAGTACCGCCAGCTCTCGGCGCTGCACAGGGCTCCCCGCCCCACCCGGCCTGACAAAGCGCGGAGGCTGGGATACAAGGCCAAGCAAGGTTATGTCATATACAGGATTCGTGTCCGCCGTGGTGGCCGCAAACGCCCAGTTCCTAAGGGTGCAACTTATGGCAAGCCTGTCCATCATGGTGTTAACCAGCTAAAGTTTGCCCGAAGCCTTCAGTCTGTTGCTGAGGAGAGAGCTGGACGCCATTGTGGGGCTTTGAGAGTCCTGAATTCTTACTGGGTCGGCGAAGATTCCACATATAAACTTTTTGAGGTTATCCTCATTGATCCATTCCATAAAGCTATCCAAAGAAACCCTGACACCCAATGGATCACCAAACCAGTCCACAAGCACAGAGAGATGCGTGGGCTGACATCTGCTGGCCGTAAGAGCCGTGGCCTTGGAAAGAGCCACAAGTTCCACCACACTGGTGGCTCTCGCCGTGCAGCCTGGAGAAGGCACAATACTCTGCAGCTCCACCGTTACCGCTAATACACGTAATGTTTGTAAAATTCATACCAATAAACAATTTAGGACCGTCAAAAAAAAAGTTATTATCAAAGAGAGCACTCTCCCATTTAACTCTAACTACTCATTTCCACTTGCCTCTGGCCACAATTATGAAATTTGTGCTTAAAATAAAATGTGAGTTAGATATAAAAAAAGAGATATTAAACTACCAAAAGGGATTCGGTTCTAAAAAATGCCATCAGAGAAGTAAAATAAAATAGAGGAACATTTCATATAGGAGCCGGGAATGTGACAACTCACCCTAACCCTGGGCTGGGGTCTGTACTAGAAAGTAGAGGATCTTACAAAACACACTGTCAGGTCAATTGTGAAAACGGAATATTGGATTAGGCTCGGTAAAGGTATCATCAGTATTCAAGCTTCTGCCCTTGATTGCTGTGGTCATACAATAAAATTCTTATTTTTAGGAAATACTTAGTTGATGCATATGTACACCATAGGGGTGCACAAACTTACCCTCAAGCAGTTCAGGGAGAAGCGTGGTTGTGTGTGTGTGGAGAGACAGTGAAAGGAGAGTCGAGAGAGCTGGTCCACCTGAGCACAGATGGAAGGCTCCGGGGCAGGCACTGTACGGGTTCTCTGTTCCACTTTGTAAGTTTTTGTTAAGCTTGAAATTACTTCCAAAGAAATGATCTAAAGTAGATGGATGCAGCAGGCCTATGTAGTCTCAGCACTCAGAAGGCTGAGGCAGGAAGATCTCAATTACTGGGCTGCATAGTGAGGCCCTGTCACAAACAAAACAATACAAAACAGATCTTGTAACTTAAGGAACTAAAGTTTATGAAAAAATACTTTTCCAATTAAAAATAACCATTTGGACATATAAAATTGTGTGTGTGTGTGTGTGTGTGTGTGTGTGTGTGTGTGTGTGTGTGTCTCGTGTGCATGTACACAAGGAGGGCAGAGGTGTGTCACATTGCCCCGGAGCTGCAAGTGGTTGCCATCTGTCTGCTCTTGGTGCTATGGACCAAATTCCAGTCCTTTACAAGAACAGTACACACTTTTAAGTGCTGAGCCATCTCTCTAGCCCTATATATTATTGTAAAAATTTACCCACTGTGTGGCATATTTTTTAAGCAAAGCATGCACTATCAAAAGAGGTTATGGGGCCACGAGGGAGAGGTGAGCTGGGGGATAAGGTGAAGTTTCTGTAAGTCCTATCTAACCTATTTGTGCTCTTATATTTATTTCTGCTATCTCCCCCCCAATTTGGGTTAAGGACCTCCTTAATTTTTTTTTATGAATTAATAAAACCATTTAATGCTATGAATTTGATATAAGAATTCTGGCCCTTATGAAAAGTATTCTTGTCTGTGTTTTTAATGTGAAACAAAAGCTACTGGAACTTAAGAAAGGGTTGAGTTTACCACACACAGCTCAAAAGGTTTCCTGTTTGTTCGTGTTGGTGTGTTAAACTTGAAGACTGTGTTCATGAAGAATTGAAAGTTAGCACTTGTTATGGAATAATCTCTTTGTACACTGTAAAGATGTGTCTTTGCCAAGGTGCCTTCTGATTGGATCAATAAAGAGCTGACTGGTCAATAGCTAGGCAAAAAGAGGTTAGGTGGGAGAGCCAAATTGAGAAGATGCTGGGAAGAAGAGGGGCAGAATCACACGGAGTCACCAGGAGACACAGAGAAAAGCAAGATGAACATGCCATGCTGAAAAAAGGTATTGGCACAAAGTAGAGATAAGAAATATGAGTTAATTTATGTTGGCCCAGCTAGCTAGTAACAAGGCTAAGCTATCAGCAATCATTTATAATTAAGTCTCTTCATGTTTATTGAGGAAGATGCAGTCCCAATGAAAAACTCCACCTACAAGCACTAGTTCCATAGAACTGCTAATAAGATTAGTTAAAAGGAACTCCATTTTGGAGGCCAGAAAAATTATTGAATTAGATCCCAGAAAGTCTAGCTTCTGAGGTCATTCAAAGTTCCTGATTCTTAATAGATAACAGTGGAAGGGGATGGCATTGCTTAATTATTTGACAAGTAAGGACTGCTGTGACTGAAATAGTGCCTATTTACTTTCCCTTTTGGGGGGCTTTTCCTGAAATAATGGGATGAGCACTTAACAGCCAGTCTGTCAGTCTTCATTTAATACTCCCTACTGGGTTTATTGTGGTTCTCACAGGAATTCTTTGTTTCTGTTATAATCTCCTTTTGATGAAGAATCATTTGGGGTTTGAAGTAATGGGTTGGCAGCTCAGCCCAAGTGTTAGTGCCCTAATAACAATATACTTGACAACAACAACAATTGGGAACAAGGAGAATTACAAAATACATGGATAAAATGTATTACAAATGTATGAAAGAAAATTCAACAGTTGGGTTTATCCTCCTTTGAGAACCAAATGACTTACTCTTAAACTTACTATTCAGAGACAGTTATCTAAATATACCAGAAAGTGACAGCCTGCATATACATGCCACTGCTCAGCCCATAAAAGTCTTCATATAATTCCTTTTCCAGCAACTTGGAACATGGGACTTAAAAGCTTTTCTGTTCCATTTGCATGTAGGTGCCAATTACATGTGCCATGATTGCCACATTTAGCAACATTTTAAACGTATCCTGTGGGGTTTGTGGGTACAGCTAAGTGGTTAAGCATGAGCTTAGCATGTGGCTGGGTTCGGTTTCTATCACCCACAAATGAAGCAAAACCTGTATCCTATTAAATTCATCGCTAAGGAAGAAACATGGGCATAGAACCACATAAACTGATACCTAACCCTGGGAAGTCTCCACTCCCATGGGAATCAATGAGAGGGAAATAAGTTATTTGAGGTCTCACCAAAAAACATAGACACACTCAACTAAATAATGACAAAACTGATTCCTCAGGGACAGACTCCATCCTCTCTCCAAGGATGACATTGTGTTGTGATCATAATTGACATGGATACATCAAGTAAGGAAGGGTAAAACCAAAGTAAATTTCATACATTCTAAAAGTATGTGTCTTAGATATCAATATGACAAAGCACACTTATATAATTAAAAGGTAACTGCAAGCAATTCAGCCAGCACAAGGACATGCATTAATTCAGTATAAAGAATATAAATATGTCTATAATTTAACACAATTATGTTAGAAAGCTTTACAGAGAAGATAAAATAATGATAACTGAAACATTCATGGTGTATTTCCAAGAAAATCAGTAATACCAACCACATACCATTAGTACTTTTAAACCATTGAGCCAGGTTCTGCTGCCATGCCATGCCTTCCACCATGGAACCCTAAACCAAAGTAGTTCATTCTTCCTTATGTTGCTATTGGCCATGGTATTTTTATTACAGCAACAGAAAACTGATCTACTAGGCAAGGACCACTACCATTTGAGCTACATCTCTAGCCCCTCAAGTTAACTTAATTTTTTTGTTTTCTTTTTCTTTTACAGGGTTTCTCTGTGTAGCCTTGGCTGTCCTGGAGCTCACTCTATAGATCAGGTTGGACTTGAACTCAGAGATTCACCTGCCTCTGCCTCCTCAGTGCTGGGATTAAAGGTGCACACCACTACTGCCTGAACTTAATTCTTTAGATGAATTTTAGCACATTGTGGCTACTTTCTTTTTTGTAGGATACCCTTTTTGAAGGTATCTCACTGGTTATTTGGAGGGAGTAGGGAAAGGATAACAAATCCAATTCATTTAAAGTTCTGTATCCCATCTATGACCTTATTGACCTCACAAACTAGTTGCTATATAAGGACTAGTCTGAGCATCAGGATCATGAGAAAAATAAATTAAAATGTTGTGATTTAAAGAAATCAGCCTGCTTCCATTTTAGGCTCAAAAGCCATCCTATAGTAAAGAAGAATGAGATTCACTCTTGTTTATGATTAAATCTGTTTCTCATGGATTGGGCTGTGCTCCATCTGCAACCTTAACTACAAATAGTTCTGTACAGCCTGTTCCAGGACTAGCAATCATGCCTTTGTTTCAAAAGGTTATTATGACCATCTGTTGTTATGACAACCTTGCATACATGTCTTTGTCAGGAAGTTGTTATAACCAACTTGTTATGCTTAAGTTCTGCTTCTGTAACCCCTATTTTGCCTGCCAAGTCCCCCATTTGGAAACCTCCACTCCTGAGTGATAAAAACCTTTATCTTCTCCATGTCCAATGCTGACCTCTTGAACCCTGATTTTAGGGAGAGACAGCCAATGTACATGAATAAAAAACCTTGCTTTGACTAATTTGGCCATGATGATTTGGGTGGGTGGTCTTTCTCCTCTCATCTGTGGGACTAACATGTCCTGGTTAGTTTTTATTGTGAACTTGGCACAACTAGAGACACTTGAGAAGAGGGAACCTCAATCAAAGAATTTCCTCAATCAGTTTGGCCTGTGGGCATGTCTGTACAGCATTTTCTTAATTGCTAATTGATTACAAAATTCTTTTTAAAATGTTGTGTGTATGAGTATTTTGTTTGTAAGTATGTGCGTAGAGCACATGTGTGCCTGGTGCCTGTGCAGGCCAGGAGTGAGATCTCTTGGGACTAGTTACAGATGGTTGTGAGTCACCATATGGGTGGGGGCTTGGAATTGAACTGAGGTCATCTGTGCTCCAACATTACTTCTCTATACAGGTCCTTTTGAGGAAGACCCCATAGCCTTTATAGTTTCTAAATGAAATCCAGAGTCATGGCCATGAGCATAATGAAAACCTGCTATGCTGTGAACAGCTTTGCCCATTCTGCTGCGATTGTCCAAGGCTCAGAATGAGAGCTGGTGGTGCAGGACTGTACTCACAGCTACTCAAGGCTGACGCAGAGGACCACAAGTTTACAGCCAGCCTGAGGAATACGGGGGAGTGACCACCACCTGATCTAGCCAAATAAGCCCAGGTTTTATTGGGTGTGAAGCAGCCATGTTGACCCAATCTTAGGGTCTCAGTTTATTGTCTCCTGGGCTTTGGAGAGGAGGCAGTCAAGCTGGGACACACTTTTAAGTTTTTCAAAGCATCCAAAGATTTAGTAACTACAAGAATCTCAGGATTTAAAATTCCTGGATACACAAGCCCTTCTGTATTAGGGTTCTTCTAGGTCCTGCCTGGGGAACTTACATGTTTCAAAAGAAAAAAGTAAAATGAGAGCAGAGAATACAGCTCACTCTTAGAGCTTTTGCCTAAAATATACATGGCCCTGGCTTCAAACCTTCGCAGGTTCCCAACTCCACAGCATGTACTGAGAGACCCCAAAGAAGTCTGCTCCTCCACTGAATTACCAAGAAGCATCTCTAGGGCGCCATTTCCCCTGGCGAGTGTATGTATGTGTGTATGGGGCAGGGGCGTAGAGGGGTGGCAGATGGCACCGGATGCGGAAATCGCTGCAGGGATCACTGGGGAGTGTAGTTCCTCGGCCAGAGGCGCTGAGAGGAGAATGACTACGATTTAGGAACGTGGTCTTTGGAAGGAGGATAAGGCCTCCAGGTGCCGCAGCGCTCACACTCCAGCTAAGCGTAGCACTCAGCCAGAAACGGACCGATCGGAGGACAATGGGAGCTGCGGGCGATCCAAGCTAGTGGGTGGCGCGGGGCATGCCGGGAGGCGTGGTTCCTGCGCCTGGAGGATCCTGGGTGATGTAGTCCGGGCGCCTGCTGGGGTGGGGTGGGGGTCGCTCCTCAGCTGGTGGCCGGAGCAGCACCTTGTTCTTTGGTGGCGTTGGTGAGTGCCTCTCCCGCGGGGCCCTGTTCTGGACCGAGAGGAAGATCCTGCAGGGCTGGTCTAGGGTCTAGCCTGGGCACTGGGCAATAGTGCTGGAATCTGGGAGCTGAGGGGATGCGCAGGCACGGGTGTGTTATCTTGGGGGTGTGGGCACGCACCTCTGAGGGAGTGGTGTGAGCCTCAGCTGTGAACCCCAGTGTTATGTGGGTGCAAGGCTTGGCCTTTCTATGTTAGGATTGTTGCGGGTGGGGACAGGTTCAGCGTTGGTTGAAATCGCGGTATTGTTAGGAGCTCGCTAGTGCTCTAAGTGCCCACGAAGGTGTGGCTTAAGTGAGGAGACTTTTAGGGGTGTGATATTTACTAGGTGTTGGGGTCGGACTGTCTAGGTCTATGTGCCGCTGTGCCGCTGGAGTTTGTTTGTTTGTTTGTTTGTTTTGGTGTTTTGGGGAGCTGGTGGTCTTTGGGTCCTACCACTCCTCAACTTTGCTGGAATGTGGTCAGGGCCCCCTGCCCCAGCCAAGTAAGTCCAGGTTTCACTGAGTGTCAGGTGGCTGTGTTGACCCATTCTTAGGGTCTCAGTTTAGTGTTCCCCACTCCAAGTTAGGGCTTTGGAAAGGAGGCGGTCAAACTGGGACCCATTACTCAAGTTTTTTTTAAAGCATCCAAAGACTTAGTGACTGCAAGCACTTTTAAATTGCATTTTACTGTTTTGTTAAGGAGAAATTTCAAACAGATGGAAAGATAAAAACTCCAAAGACCTGTCACTCAGATCCAACACTTGCCACCTTGTGGCTAACCACGATTCATCTCAAAGTGAACACACTAAGAATCCTTACAACCCTAAAGACTCTGGTCTTCACAGCAGTGTTTCACAAGCTGTCACTTCACAGTTTTGTCACCTTGGCGAGGGCCTCATCTCATCGAGTCTCCAGTCTCATGTGTGAAATGATAGTAGCAGCTACCCTGAGTTGTTGTAAGGCTAGCATGAAGGCTGCCTGGAACAGTCTCTGGAATGTTCCAAGTGTCCAGTAAGTATTGACTTTCATTACTACTGGCAGAGAGGATTATCTTACACCTCCCACCAGCAGCATGCCAGGGAAGGCTGAGTTCTTAGGCTCCATCCCAGCTTACCTTCTAGGAAGTACCCACAATTCTCTTCATCTTGTCTTCTGAGGCAGGTCCATTTCCAATGCCTTTAAGGAAGAAGAGGTGCAGTGCCCTACTGGAGCTTGAGGATTTCCAAGGACTTTGCTGAACCTTTTGTTTGTTTGTTTGTTTTTTGATTGTTTTGTTCTTGTGCTTCCCATGAGCCCTGGCTGCCTACAGTACCTCCTGCCGGGGAGGATGCTTTTGGGTTCCTGACTGCCCAGCGTCAGGTGAGTCTCATTCATTTTTGCATCCTGAATCTGTTGCTGTCTTTCAACATCTTGTATCTCATGGTGTCCCACTGGGGATCAGAACCAGCTGGTTTCTCCAGGAAGAACACCTTGTTCTAAGGGTGACAGTTTTCACAGGGAATATCCAGGCCTCGTGTGCTCACTTATTACACCCCCAATCATTTCCCCTGCATTCTACCTCAGCATTTGTTTAGCCTAGGGCTTGTCAGGAGCCAGCCTGGGTCTGTCCTCATTTACTGTTTGTCCCGCTGGAATAGTTTTCAGGAATTTTCAGTTATTTTCCTGGCACCTACTTTATCTCTAACACACACACACAATTTTATTTTAAAAGATGTACAACTTTAGTGTATACAATTTCATTGTTACACCCAACAACATTAGTAACTTGTTAATATGATTTAATA
This sequence comes from Peromyscus maniculatus bairdii, assembly GCF_049852395.1. Classification (NCBI taxonomy): domain Eukaryota; kingdom Metazoa; phylum Chordata; class Mammalia; order Rodentia; family Cricetidae; genus Peromyscus; species Peromyscus maniculatus. The sequence goes on from NC_134855.1 coordinate 122,586,933, forward strand.
TTCAGTCCATATGGAGTTTGATTTTTGTTGTTTTCTTTTTCTCTCCAGTCATAACATCTGTGACGAAAGGCAGTTAAAGGAGAAGTATGTGGAATTCAGCAAGCTGGCTTCCTCCTGTTTCTCTGGGCCTTGCTGGTCTGGGTTTAACAGCTGTAACTTCTAGCTGGCTGTCTGAGTTTGCCTCGCTCCTTTGTTCTTTCCAGATTCACTTTCTCTGTGTTTGGCTGTGGAATCCTCTAGTTCCACACGTGCTCACCTAACTCTGAGGACTGTGATTGTATTTTCCGCCCGCTTGTCTCTTGCACACTGCAGTAAGGCTCTTTCATTTCCACACACCGGGATCTGATCGGACTCCATCCAGCTCTTCTCCAGATGTGCCCCACCCTACTATTTTCCAGTAATTCTTTAAAGGGGAGCAGAGACCTGGCGACTCCTTTTTAGGTTGCCCAGACTCACAACCTTCGGGACATCCTTGATTCTTGTTTTTGCTGTCTATAGTAGCCAAATCGGAAATCCGATGACCTCTAACCCCTGCCGCTCCCACTGTGGTCTGGGTCACCATTTTCCACAGAAGATTGTTGTCTTTTGACCTCTTCACGTGGTCTCTTACCCTGCCCCAAGACACGTTGGTAGAGAAACCACAAGGATCTTTTCAGCTGAAAATCAAATTATGTCATCCATTTACCAAACCCTTTCCCAGTGGCTTTTCCTCCTAATCAAAGTTAGAACCAGTGTCCTCCAGCACTAGGTCTCATTGCCCCATATTTACGTTTGCACTTCATCTCCACTCTTCTGTCCTGATATACCACATCAGCCACATCCATTGCTCCTTTACTCTGGCAGCCTTTGTTCAGACTGTCCTCTTGTCTGAGGTATTTACTCCCTCACACCCTTCAGATCCTCTGTGACCTTATAGAGCTCTCTCTAATCACTCTATTTAAAATCCCAGAGCCCAGCCACTTCTGTTACTACTTTTCCTCTGTGCCTATCCATGTTTGTTAAACTGTAGTCTTATTCATTCATCTCTTCACCCAGACTGTGGTCATTTATGTTGAACCATACAAGACAATACTCTCGACACCTTTGGTGCTTTAGTGGGTTCACAGGAAGACTGGGGTCAGCAAGGACCCCTGGTCTCACCCTCTTCGTGTAGCATGTGGTACCTGGCCCCCTGTCTCGGTGTGTTCTCTCCAGGAGGGTAGTTGGAACTTAATACATGGGATCTTAGGATTCCCAAGAGTGAAAGCTGTCTAGTGTTCTTCAGATGTAAGCTCGTGGCACAGTGTTACCTGAATCACATTTATTAGTTAAAGCAGAGGCAACCCAAAACCAAGGTTTAAATTTGGGATAATTTGAACAGGAGAAAACGTAGTGATAATATATTATAATCCCAAAGATAAGATAAGAACCCATCTAGACATAAATAAAAACTGAATTCAATAAACAGGGAGATGGGACAGCTGTTCTTACAGAGTTCTAATTAATGACTTTAGGATGGGCAGGGGAAAGAGAACATTGTCATTTTGTACATACCACAATAATAACTAGTGTGATAGGCTTCACACGTGTCTGGTTAAGTCAGTGAGTGGAGGTTTGAAGAGACACAGGTTATTGGTATAATCTCTAGCTGCCCCTCAGTAGTGTGACTGATACTGTTATACACACCAGGGAACCAATACTCCAATAGCTCAGGTTACTGCTTTCCATGTTCAGAGTAGCATGGTGGACCACACTGTCTTTTTGTGAGGAGCCACTGTATGATTTTGTGGCTGTGCCATTTTCCATTCTCACCTGTAATGTGCAGGGACAGAGTTGTGATTTTGAAAACTTGATCGGAGGCTGGTTTCTTTTGCTTAATGTCCTCTGTGTTCTTCCAGACTCCTGGGTTCTCTAGTGGATGTCTTGGAGTTGAGGCAGCTTTTCTCACCTGTCTCATATTACTTTCATATTTGATTCAGGTCAGTCATCTGTTTGGTTTTGCTTTGGAGACAGGGTCTCTCTGCATGGCCCTGGCTGTCCTAGAACTCACTGTATAGACCAGGCTGTCCTTAAAATCACAGAGATTCACCTGCCTCTGCTTCCCAAGGGCTGGGGTTAAAGGCGTGCGCCACCACATTCAGCCCCAGTCATATGTCTTAGAAATGCTTTCTTCTATCATACTTTCTATATTTGTTCTGCTCACTGTTTTTGTTTTTGCTTTCAGAAAGAGTAATTATATGAATTTATACTTTTGTCCACTTTCCTTCCTCACCTTTCTCTCTGGTCCTTTTGCATCTTTATTTTTTTTAAAGATTTGTTTATTTATTATGTATACAGCATGTATGCTTGCAGGCCAGAAGAGGGCACCAGATCTCATTACAAATGGTTGTGAGCCACCATGTGGGTGCTGGGAATTGAACTCAGGACCTCTGGAAGAGCAGCCAGTGGTCCTTAATTGCTGAGCCATCTCTCCAGCCCTTTTTTATACTATGAGGTTTTTTTCTGGTCATTTTTAAATGTCTGTCATTTTTATTTCAATCTATTTTTCTTGGATATCTTGTAATTTATTCTTCACTTTTCATAAGCAATCCTACAAATAGGCTTTATCTGTGTTTTCTTTCAGAAGTCCAGTCAAATCTTCTTGGTGTCTAGATTTCACCTGCCCATTTCTCAGTTTCTTAGTTTTTGAATTTTTGATTCTAGATGTTTCAAGATACTTAATTCAAGCTGGAGTTAGGATTTTGTTTGGTTCTTTTCTTCCTCAATATCGTTGAATGAGGTCATTTTTAGCTGAATTGTTTGGATTCTCATTTTCTGCTTTACGTTTTAATTTTAAATGATTTTTGAGATTTACTTCTATTTTACATGTATGGTGGTTTGCCTGTACATATGTCTGTGCACCACATTTCTACAGTGCCTGTGGAGACCAGAAGAGGGCATTGGATCCCCTGAGCTGCAGATGGTTGTGAGCTGCCATGTGGGTGCTGGGAATTGAACCCTGTCCTCTGGAAGTACAAACAGTGCTCTTAACCCCTCCGCTGTGCATTTTAATAGATTCCTATGTACATGTAATGGTCTTATTAACTAAGAAACACAGAGCCAAATGCAGAGTTAAAAGCCCAAGAGGTCAGAGCTGAGACTAAAAATCCTTTCTTACCCCTCGCTACCACTGCCCTCTTTCCCCTGAGAAAGAGACCTGCCTACTTCCTGTGTCTATCTTTTTATTGACTTTCTGTTCTGCCTTCTTATTGGTTGTAAACCCAACCACATGACCTCCTCGTCACTGCCTGTCTATACAGACCTCTAGGTCTCTATGGTTGGTATTGAGATTAAAGGTGTGTGTCTCCATGCTGGCTGTATCCTTGAACACACAGAGATCTGCCTGTCTTGTGATCGGGATTAAAGGCGTGCGTCACCACCACCCAACTTCTGCTATGGCTTGCTATTAGCTCTGACCCCCGGGCAACTTTATTTATTAACATACAAATAAAATCACATTTCAGCACAAATATCACCATATTCCTGTTTACATGTCTGCATTTCTGTAAAGTGAACTGCCACATCCTAGTGTTTTTGAGGCCATCTCCCCACCCTAGCTTGAGAAAATGCTTTTGTAAACTTAAATATGGTTTCCATATTTGGTTGCCGAGAAGGGAGCGGTTATAAGTCCTCTGGTATTTGTTTTCATCTGGTTTGCTTTGCAGGAACCCAGATTCCCCTGGCTTGTTTCCCCTTTACCTTGCTGTTTCCCAGAAGGTACTTTTCTTCACACTCCTTCTAGAGAAAGCGTTTTCACCCGACACCCTCTCCTTTCCGTTTTCCTTTCCCAGATGTACTTTCAAGATACCGTCCTCCTTTGGGGAGGCTGGGAAGGTGGCTCCAGGGTCCCAGAGAGCCGAGGGAATAGTGGTGAGTGCCTCCTGTCTTCATACTGGCTGTCGTGGGATGCACAGACTCTTCTCTTGTCCTGACTGTCGTGTGGGTGCTTACCAGGGTCCAGGGCCTGTTCCGTCTGAGTGATCGCACCTGCAGGCACCACTGAGCGTCCCTTTGTGCTTAGCCTGTGTCCGTTTTTTTTACCCAGTGATTAACTCTGCACCACACAGTTCTTCAGTGTGAAACAGTGTGCACATTCCTTTGTTCATCTTCAAACCTCCTCTTGGCTGAGAGTGACCCCACAGTAAAGAACAGGAAGAAGCGGGCATCTCTCTCCCTCACAGACAACAATTGGATTGCTGGAATATGTCAGCATACCTATTTTGAAAGAGTTTAGCTCTAGCCTACAGATTCCATTGGGAAGACGTGAATGACATGCCAGTTGGTTTCAGCTCTTGATAGAGTAGTGGTCATCTGCCCTCTTGCCCCTCATGGCCAGCAGCTGTGTCCATGTTACTGCAGCAGCTGGCATATAGCTGCTGGGAGCCTTCTATCCAGGTGTCAAGGGTATGTGTTCTGGTGGTTGTTACTGATCTCATCTCCGCCAGCTACAGTGGCTACGTAAGAACTGGGAAGTTAGAAAGATTTGGAAGGCAACAGGAAAGAGTCACTGGAACTGCAGATAGCACCACTGAAATTAAGTTTGGGGACCATGAAAAATATCAACAGAAAATAAACAGAGACTTAGGCATCTATTGGGACACCAGGTAAACCAATATACACTGGTAGGGTTATCATCAGCTCTTTTGTTTGTTTTCTGTTTTTTTGAGACAGGGACTCACTATATAGCCCTGGCTGACCTGGAATTCTCTGTGTAGACCACATTGGCCTCAAACTCATAGAGATCCACTTGCCTCTGCCTCCAGGTGCTAGGTCCTAATGGTGTGTGCCACCACTCCTGGCCACTGTGGGAAAAGGGGAAGAGGAGAGGCATTTGAGGAAATAGTGGCCTCACATTTGCTGGGTGGCATGAATATGAACAGACAAGGCGCTGAGCAGCACAAGGTGGGACAGGCTGGGACATCTACACCGGGACACAGGATAGTGAAAGGATTAAACCAGACTTCAGAGACTATTTGGAAAAGAGCAAGAAGAAAGCAACCCTGAGTACATGGGATCCTAAATGAGACTATCAGCGATATCTCATCGTCCATCTCCGAGGGCAGGAAGCAGCAGATTGGTAGTTCTGCTTTGATCACAGTGCATAAAGATGAACAAGGGTAAACCAACTCGATCTAACAGACATCCCAATGAAACCGGATATTGCCCTCTCAAGTGCATATGGATAGCTTTCAGCATCCATATGCATTACATTGCACCACAGATTACCAGTAATCTTAGAAAGGTATATATCATACACCACAGTGAAATAAAACTATAAACCAGCAGCAGAAGGAAAACCAAAAAATCCTCACATACCTGGAAATTAAATAGTATATCCAAACCAATGTGTGAAAGAGGAAATCAGAAACTTCTAGAGACAAGTGAAGGCAAAAACACAAATTATATGGTGGAATCAATGTTGAGCAACAGTTTGAAGCATAGTGCTTAGATTTAAGGAGATGAGGAGGCCAGGAGGTGGTGGTGCACGCCTTTAGTCCCAGCACTCGGGAGGCAGAAGCAGGTGGATCTCTGTGAGTTGAGGCCAGCCTGGTCTACAAAGTGAGTTCCAGGACAGCCAGGGCTGTTACACAGACTAACCCTGTCTGGAAAAAAACAAACAAGCAAAAGAAGAGAAGGGGGAGGGGGAGGGGGAGGAGGAGAAGACGACAACTAGGGCCTGGAATGCAGCTCAGTTGACACAATGTTTTTCTAGCCTGCAAGTAGCCCTGGGTTGATCCTCAGCACCACATAATCCAAGTATGGTGGCCCAAACCTGTAACTCCAGCCTGTGTGGCGATGCAGAGAGCTCAGAAGTTCAGAGTCATTCTCAAGTACGTAGCAGATTCGAAGCCAGCTTAGGCTACATGAGAACCTGTCCTTAAAAAGACACAGGGAAAAAGAAGAGTCTAGGGGAACAACTTAGAGAGAGCTGGAACACAAATGAAACTATTAAACCAAAAGTAATAAATAACAAAAATAATAAATATTACAATAAAAGCAAATGAAATAGAGGGGCTGGATTTATTGGTGCATACCAATGTTTCCAGTACTTGGAGGGCTGAGGCAGGAGGTTTGCTTTAAATTGTAGGCCAGCCTGGGCTACATAGCAAGTCTAAAAACAACCCCCCCCCAAAAAAAGGAAAATTAATCAAACTTAAAGTTCTCCAGAGGCATCAAAATTTATAACTATATTAAAATGTGAATTATTCAAATAAGAAATGAAAAATGAGGTAGAAATTAAGAGGATTATAAGAGTACTATAAACTGTGCACCACCAAATGAAACAGACTTTGAAGAGGGGGTAGCAAAGAAATGGACATCCCAACTAAGACTTGACTCAGTCATTGAGCCCTGCTCACCAAGAAGGGCTTGTGACCTGGTGGCTTCACTGGGAAATCCTACCAAACACTTAAAGAAGAGCTAATGCCAGCCCTCACACTTTCCCCCAAATATGGAAAATTGGATAAATTATTCTTTGAAGTCAGTATTACTCTTGGTGCCCAAACCAGACAAGGACACCAAAAGAAAACTATAGATTTGTTACAGTGAGAAAAAGAAAGGAAAAAAAAACCCTTCAAGAAAATGCTAACGGAATTGAAAAGCACATTAAAAGAATGATGTATTCTAGGAAGGATCGATTCTTGGGATGTAAAGATGATGGTTCAACATTAAAAAAAATCAGTGTATCACATCACATTGTTAGTTGAAGGAAAAGCCACATGATCATTCTGCTGGATGCAGAAATGTACTTGACAAATTAAATGCCTTTATATGAAAACTACTTAAAGGAGAGGCCGTATGAGAAACTCTCACAGTGTGTGTATGCCAAGATGAAAGGCTAGATAGCCATAACACAGGGACAGGATAAAGATGCCCACTTTTGCCAGGCGGTGGTGGCACACACCTTTAATCCCAGTACTTGGGAGGCAGAGGCAGGCAGATCTCTGAGTTCAAGGCCACTCTGGCCTACAGAGCTAGTTCGGGACAATCAGGGATACACAGAGAAACCCTGATTGAAAAAACAACAACAAAGGAATACCACTTTTGCACTTGCATCAACAGAGTATCAGAAGTTCTAGCCAGTGAAAAAGAAACACAAAGCATTGATTTCAGAAGAAAACAATAAAATTACCTCTTTAGAAATGGTGTAATCTTACATGTTGAAGATCCTATAGATTACATGCATGTACACACCTATTAGAACTAATTTATAGCAACAACACACAAAACCAATTTGATATCTGTAGACTAACAATGAGCAACACTAACAGAGAATTAGAAAAAAAACTCTATGCATCAAAAGGAGTAAAATACTCAGAACTAACCAAGGATATGAAAATGAAAGAACATCGCTGAAAGAATTAAAGAAACAGGGCTTGGGGTGTATCTCAGAAATAGAGAAAAAAAAAAAACCCTTCAAGAAAATGCTAACGGAATTGAAAAGCACATTAAAATAATGATGTAATCTAGGAAAGATCGATTCTTGGGATGTAAAGATGATGGTTCAACATTTAAAGAATTATAAGAATTTATGAGCGTTTATGAGAATCTGACTTCAATCTTCAGTACCACCAGAGTGAAAAAAGAAAAAAGAAACGAAAGAAGTCACAAATAAATGGAAAGGTGCCATGTGCTATTGGACTGAAAACTTAAATACCACTGAAACCATAATTCAGGCTCAATGTAAACATCTATCAAAAGCTCAGTGACTTTTGTTTTACAGAAATAGAGTTCACCCTAAAGTTCATGTGGGATCTGAGGGACTCTGAGTACCTGGAGCCATCATGAAAGAGAACAAGGCTGAAGGACTTCAGCTGTAGATTGCATGAATTTCCAGAAAGTAATTCTAATCCCAGCTTCAGTCCTGGTATAGATAGACCGATGGACAGAAGAGAAGACATCAAAGTCAACCCTGGCACATGTGGCCAAATGGTTTTCAGCAAGAGTGCAAAAGCATCCAGTGTGGAAAAGACAAGGTCTGTCAGAAAAGAGAAGGTGAACACTTAGCTTGCACCATGTGCAGGGGAAGGGAGGGAGTCAGGACCCAGCATGAGAGCCCCACTGTATACCTCTGAAAGGAAACAGGTGCATGGGATACTGGACTTGGTGATTTCTTGGAAATGGTATCAAAAGCACAGACAACAAAAGGAAAAGAAGTAGAAATACTGGGCTTCATTAGAACTTTACATTTTTCATCAAAAGGAAAGAATCCTATTTGTAAGTTACCTAACTGAGAAGGAATGTCAAGAATATAGAAAGGACATATAACAAAAGATTCAGTGTGTTCAAATGGTATGTGTCAGCATTTTTGCAAAGAAAATGCAGATGTGACCAACATATTATCATTCTGTCACTGTAGTGCAATACCTGAAGTAATCGGTTTACAAATTAAAGCTTCATTCTGGCTCAGGGTTTGGAAGGTTCTAGTCTATGGTGGCTTTGGGCTTGTAGTAAGGCAGCAAATGGCCATGGAGTGAATGGGGGAACAAAACCACTTACATGGAGAACCAGGGACCAGAGAGAAGTGAAATGGGCCGTGGTCTCAGAGTTCTCTTTGAGGGCATGCTCCCACTGACTCAGTTCTTAAAGGTTCTGCTCCCTCCCAGTAGTACCTTTCTGGGGTCAAGTCTGTAACCCATGATCTTTTAAAGGATACCTAGTATACACACTTGCCAGCCAGTGAGCACATAAAAAGTACATAAGCACATAAAAAGTAACCAGTATTGAGATGCACGTAAAGACTTTATTCCCATGTCTATCATTATTATTTTTTAAAAGATTTACTTATTTATTATGTATACAGTGTTCTGCCTGCGTGTATGCCTGCAGGCCAGAAGAGGGCACGGATCTCATTACAGATGGTTGTGAGCCACCATGTGGTTGATGGGAATTGAACTCAGGACCTCTGGAAGAGCAGCCAGTGATCTTAACTGCTGAGCCATCTCTCCAGCCCTCCCTCCATGTCTATTATTAAAAAGGGATGGGGGATGGGGAGATGGCTCAGTTGCCAAAGTGCCTGCTGCACAGGCATGAGAACCTGAGCTTAGATGTCCAGCACCCATGTAAAGAGCTAGGCATAGCAACATGCATCTGTAAGCACAGCACTGGTAGGGAGGTGAGGGCCTAGGTGGGTCCCTGGAGCTCATGGTCATCCAGCCTAGTGGATGAATGAGCTCTAGGTTCATCAAGAGATCCTGACTCAAAAAATAGGAAGAGTAGGCTGGGAGTGATGGCATATACCTGTAATCCCAGTACTCAAGAGGTAGAGGCAGGTGTGTCTCTGTGAGTTCAAGGCTAACTTGGCCTTCATAGTGAGTTCCAGGCCAGCCAAGGTTATATAGTGAGATCTTTTCATATAAATAGATAAATATTTGTCTGGCCTCCATACACACAAATGCACGCTCCCCCCCCCCTCCCCACCAACATACATATAAACCACACAGTAATGGTTTTAGGGAGGGTATGGAAAAACTAGAGCCCTTTGTACATTGTTAATGAAATGGATGTGGCACTGTGGACACAGAATTACCATTTGATCCAGTTAAGTCCACTTTTGGGCATGCACTCAAAAGAATTGAAGGTGCCAGGTGGTGGTGGTACAAACCTTTAATCCTAGCACTTGGAAGGCAGAGGCAGGTGGATCTATGTGAGTTTGAGGCCAGCCTGGTCTATGAAGTAAGTCTCAGGACAGCCAGAGATTTTACACAGAGAAACTCTGTCTTGAAAAAACAAACAAGACAAACAAAAAGAAGGTAAGAACCCAGATATTGGGTGTACATAGCAATTATTCACAGTAGCTAGAAGCTATGTCCATCAATTACAGAAGAGATGTAACATACAAATGCAGTGAAATATTGCTTAGCTTTCCAGAGGAATGACAAGAGTGTGTGTTTCTATGAGCCTTAAAGGTGCGCTAACTGAAATAAGCCACACATTGTGTGACTCCCTTTATATATAGGGACAGAAATGGCCTTTACTAGAGTTGGGAAGTTACTTTTCAAGACAGAGTTTCTGCAGGGAAGTGCTGAGAATGTTGTGGAGAGAGAAGTGGCCATGGTTGGCAGCACCCTTGATGCTACTCAGCTGCATGCTTACTGGTAAAACAGTGATTTTCACATTGTGTATATTTTACCACAGTAAAAGTTAATCACTCCACTTACTTGGTTCCATTCTGGATAGTCAGCTCTCCCTGCCCATGGTTTGGGCCTCCCTTTTCCCTCTGCCTGTGCCTAGGATGCCCTAGGCTCTGCTCCCCATAGCCTTATCTGGAATACTAGTGCCTTGTTTTTCCCTCAGTTCCTTTCTGTCCAAAGGACTGAGTACCTGGGCCCGGGGTTAGCAAACCTCTTCACAGCATGTTCTCAGTCAAGGAGCCGAGGAGAATGAATCTGGGTACAGGAGAATGGGGTGGACATGAATAGCAAGAGGTCCCACTGTGGCACCCAGTGTGTGTGGGTTTAATTGCCATTAGCCATGTTTTCCATGTGAGAAAGCTGAAGCACTGGTTTATGACAGAGTTGGGCCTGAAACTCGGGGACTGCGGCTCAGATACCTCACCACCCCTCTGTGCCTCTCAGCTCGGGCTGAGTTGTAGCTTCTTTAGGCTTTGGTGTTATGGAACTGTATGAATTTCAGATGCTTCAACATGAATATCATGTGGTAGACTATTTGGTCTCTTACATTTTTAAAACTTAGAAAGTCTGGGGACTGGAGGAGTGGCTACATGGTTAGGAGAGTACACTGCTCTCGCAGAGGACCAGCACCTTTAGGGTGGCTTACACTCCCTGTAACTCTAAGTCCAGGAGACCAGATGCCCTTTGTGTGCATCCTCTGTGTACACCTATATGTATGTGCATACACATAGACATGCGTGCATCTACACAAATAAAAACTGAAAAACAAACCCAGTAACTCAGAAAGGCTCTTAGGCCTTACTGTTTTTTGTTGTTGTTGTTGTTTGTTTGTTTGTTTGTTTGTTTGTTTGTTTCCCCTGAGACAGGTTTGTCTGTGTAGCCCTGGCTGGCCTGGAACTTGCTCTGTAGACCTGGCTGGCCTCAAACTCACAGAGATGAGACTGGGATTAAAGGCATTCACCATCACCACCCAGCTTGTTGTTTAATTTTTATGTGTTGACTTTTCTGCTAGATTTAAAATTCTCAGGACTTACAGTTTTACTTTTTGCATGAACAAACTAGCCTACCAGAACTTTGAATCTCTAGGTTCGTAAATGGTACTGACTAGGTAGATACAGGGGTTAGAGGTCTCAGATCATATGGCATCAGGGTGGCAGCCAGCGCAGATGCAGTCTTTCTCACTGCCTCTGCTGGGGTAGCCTCTCAGTGCCCTCACCCTGTGCCACATCAGGGCTGGCTTGGGGCCAAGCAGGACCGTTCTGTGTTACAGGTGCACATGGCATTCAGAGATGTGGCTGTGGATTTCTCCCAGGAGGAGTGGAGCCTGCTGAACCCTGCTCAGAGGTCCCTGTACAAAGAGGTGATGTTGGAGAACTACAGCAACCTGGTCTCTCTGGGTAAGCCGAGTGTCTCTCAGGACTGACGTTCTCAATTAGTGCATATATACACAGAAGTTTAGGCTGCACTTGTAGCAGCCATCTTACTTTTTGGCTTGTTTGACATGAGTAAAGACATTTTGTTCTCTGCTTTCTTGGGAAGTCTCATTTTGTAGAGTTGAACATCAGTCAGAGTGTGTGTGTGTGTGTGTGTGTGTGTGTGTGTGTGTGTGTGTGTGTGTGTGTGTACTCTGCATCTCTAGGCTTTTCCCTCCAGTCTGGGTTTAAATAAGACAGGTGTGTCAGACTTTTCATTTTTGTGACAAACACCCATGAAAACAACTTAAAGGAATTACTTTTCTTGTTTTTGTTTTTGAGGCAGGGTCTCACTATATACCACCGACTGTCATAGAATTCACTACATACACTAGGTTGTCCTCAAACTTGTAGAGGTCCATCTGCCTCTGCCTCCCAAGTGTTGGGATTAAAGGCGTGTGTCACCATGCTCAGAAGGAGGACTTAGGTATTTCAGCTCACAGTTCCAGTGTGTTGTGGTAGTGGGGCTTGATAGATGATAGCGGTATACTTCATGGCAGCTAGGAAGCAGAGAGAGGGAGGAGGGTAAACCTGTATGTGTGGACTTTCCCCCATCTCTCTTCTACTCAGGCCCAGCCTATGGGGTGATGCCACCCCCTTTCAAGGCAGGTCTTTCTTCCTAGTGAGTCCTCTCTGGAACCTCTCATAGACAGTCTGAACGGTGCGCTTTACTGATCTAGACATTTCTCTACCCAATCAGGTTGAGAGTCAGGATTCACTTTAATAGAGTTTTGCGCCCCCCCCCCCCAGCATGGAGTAGAATCAGTGTATCCTCCTCTGAGTTCACTGTCCCGATAATCTCAAGTAACTGTTAACCCTTGGCACTGCCCCCTGAAGCTCCTCCCTCAGTCTTTGCTTTTGAGTCTATTCCAAAGGCCAAGTCAGAATTCCTTCTACACCTAACCTACAGCCATCCTGTTTTCTTTTCTGGTGAGCAGGAATCCCATTTTCAAAACCAAAACTCATCACCCAGCTAGAGCAAGGGAAAGAAACATGGCAAGAGGAGAGAACATGTCCACAGGTGGCCTGCCAAGGTGAGTGGGAAAGGCCTGAGCATATGGGATACAGGGCTGATAGCGGCCCAGGATGCTGAAGAGAAGAGGCAGAGATGAGGAACTGAGGATTTGACCCATAGGGCCACCCTGTCTTCATGCAGGAGCATTCCTGGGGTCTCTTGTCTCTTTTTCCTTGAAGCCTTTTGGCCTCCTGCCACTGCTTTCTGAGTACTGGGATTAAAGTCATGCACCACCATGCCTGACTGAGTTTTTTTTTAAACTTATATTTATATTTAAACTTATATCAGTATTGATTAAATCTGTGTAAACTATAAATACAGGAGCACCTGTAGACTTAAGATACTTTATAAACTAATTTGTTGACCTGATCATATTTTGTGTTCCATTTGTCCTGAGACTAAATAGTCCAGAGTGTACACATAACGGCAGATTCACAGTCAGTGGAAAAGATCATCCAGTGGAAAATTGAAATTTGTCTTCCTGTCACTTCATATAGATGTTAAAACAATGTTGAACTTTCTTTGAAGGGGCCAGCTTAATTCTGAGTTGTGTTGACTACAAATAAAAGCCAGCCACTTTGTGTGTACCCACAGAAGTTAGAAGACCATAAATAGGGCCATAAATAGAAACCCAGACTCAGCTATGATGTGAGTTGTGTAACACCTTAGATTACACAAACCAAAGCTGGTAAAAAGCAGCCAGGCTTCGGATACACCCAAGAAACAGGCCTGAGGCACTGCTGGCTGCCTAGGCAAGGTGTTCCATAGAAGTGGGGCTGGGGAGGGATGGGTATCGGGTTGGATCAGAGGCTCCCAGACTGTCAATCACACCTGTAGTGACAACCAGTGGAGCCACTGATGGGAAAGAATTGCACCAGGTGCTGGAGAGATGACGCAGCAGTTAGGAGTTGTACTTGCTAAGGACCCAGGTCAGTTCTCAGCACCCACATGGTGGCTCACCATCACTGAACTCTACAGGCACCAGGCACACATGTGGTGCACATACATACATATATGCAGACAAAGCATTCGGACACATAAAAAGTTTCACTAAAAAAGAATTGTACCTAGTTACTTATGACATACTGAAAGATAAAAGGGAAGGTATTTCTTTAGTAGTCTGCCATGTAGAAAGAGTAAAAGACTTTCATGCTAGGAAAGGGTGGTTACTTTAATAATTAAGACAGTTGTTCTGATTGTGCTAATTCGTTTATGACTGAAAACTGCATTTGGTATAGGGTAGAATAGTGTAATTCTGATAACTGTGATTGTGCATTGGCTCAGGAAAAGAGTGTCTAGGCAGATTCAGTAAGATCTGTACTAATTGCTCAAATTGGTTGGTCATTGATTGCCTTCAGCTGACCAGAACCAGCACCGATCACATAGTACAACAAGAGGTGTAGTGTAGAGAATTGTTTTCTGGGTTTTGTTTTGGTTTCTTTTCAACTTCAGTGGTCATTTGATGTTTGTGCTGAGTCTTCTTGGGACCTAGCCCTTCTTTGTCACAAACTGTCTCTGCTGTTAGACCCGCGTCCAGGGTTGTCTTTGGTCCTGTTGACACCTAGGCAGTGTGTCCTGTAGTTTTGTTCTTATAAACATGCTCTTGCTATGTGGTCCAGCTGCCCTTAAACTCGATGTGTATATCAGGCCTCAAATTCCTGATGCTCCTGCCTCAGCCTACCAGTCTTTCCTCTCCCCCTCAGAATCCCCTCGTGTTTTCTGCCTGCCTGCTTGCCTGTCTCTCTCTCCCCCTATGTTTCTAGGGATCAACCCAAGTCTTGTGAGAGCTAGGCAAGCACTCTATCATTCAGCTATATTTCTTTCTTTTTTTAAAAAAAAATAACTTATTTATTTTATTTCGTGTTCATGTGCATTAGTGTTTTGCCTGCATGTATGTCTCTGTGAGAGTGTCAGGTCCCTTGGAACTGGAGCTACAGACAGTTGTGAGCTGCCATGTGGGTGCTGGGAATTGAACCCGGGTCCTCTGGAAGAGCAGTCAGTGTTCTTAACCGCTGAGCCATCTCTCCAGCTCCATTCAGCTCTATTTTTAACCCCCATGTTTATTGTTTTAACTATGGTTGTGCTGTTCCCTGCCTTGTAGAAATTCTCACAAAGTAGTCCACTGATCGGTGTCTGTCGAGTGGGGACACCCTGGTTCAAGTGTGTCATGCATTTCTGTTGAACCGTTCTTTCTCTTCTCTAAAACACTTGTTGGCTGGAGCGGGGCATTCACATGCTGTGGTACCCGTACAGAGGCCAGAGGACAACTCGTGGACTAAGTTCTCTCCTAACACGTGTGCAGATTTGGTGGCAGGCACCTCGACCCACTAACACCATCTGGGCTACCCACTCATCTCCTGTGCTGTCTTGCACTCAAGTTGGGATGATGCTTTCTCAGCCTGCCTACTTCATCCTCCAGAACGTCAGGAGATGTTTCCACGTGGGTTTTGTTAATAGCTCTCTGTCAAAAGCACAGCTACACAGTACACACAGCGGACGTAGTTTCTGTCTCGGTGTGGTTGTGAGTCAGGGGTAATTGTAGTAGTAACTGTGTGGAGACTTGTGTATTGGCCTGATTCACATCTCTGTTAACTGTGGTGCTTTTGGTAGCCTCGCGTCTGCAGTGCTTATCCGGATGGGGTAGGAGATGTGAGATGTGGTGATGGGCTAGGGAGGAAGTCGTGTAGAGGAGGTCTTGGGGGTGGCACTGAAGGACAAGGTGCGTGTAGAGGAGGTCTTGGGGGTGGCACTGAAGGACAAGGTGAGTGTAGAGGAGGCCTTGGGGGTGACACTGAAGGACAAGGTGCAGTCACTGTTAGGTTGGGTAGGATTGTTTGGGCCGTCAGGACTCCATTCTGACTCATTTTTGTCTCTGCAGCACAGGCAAAGCGGGAACTCTGCCCCGGTCCTGTCTGCCCTCCAGATCTCACCAATCAGAAACTCCCTGTGCAGCACGTGCTGAGTGATCGCGCCCCATGGATCGTCACACGCCTATGTGACCCAGGGGGCTTCTGTCATGGGGCCCAGGAGAAGCAGCAGGGAGTCTCTGATAAGAGCTCCTGCAGAGAGAAATCAGAAGGTGGAGAGAGAGAAGGTGCCAGGCCTCCATCTAGAAGGACAAAGAAAAGGAGTTTGGGAGCCCGCTGCAGGCCACCCCAAAGGCAGCCCCCAGTCAGCTCTCGGAATGGCATCAGATGGGTAGGGGTGGAGGCCAGTTCAGCTCAAGCTGGGAGCACGGAAGAGCCCGAGAAGTTGCTGAAGCAGATAGAAGCCTTGGGATTTGGAACGGTCAACTGCGGAGAGTGTGGGCTGGGCTTCCGCAAGATGACGAACCTGCTTAGTCACCAGAGAGTCCATTCAGGGGAGAAGCCATATGTGTGTGGGGTGTGTGAGAAGGGCTTCAGTCTGAAGAAGAGCCTTGCCAGACACCAGAAGGCACACTCTGGGGAAAAACCCGTGGTGTGCAGGGAGTGTGGGCGGGGTTTTAACCGGAAGTCGACACTCATCATTCATGAGCGGACGCACTCGGGCGAGAAGCCTTACATGTGCGGTGAGTGTGGACGAGGCTTTAGCCAGAAGTCAAACCTCATCATCCATCAGAGGACACATTCAGGGGAGAAGCCGTATGTGTGCAGGGAGTGTGGCAAAGGCTTCAGCCAGAAGTCAGCTGTTGTGAGGCACCAGAGGACGCACTTGGAGGAGAAGACCATTGTGTGCGGTGACTGTGGCCTTGGCTTCAGCGACAGGTCAAACCTCATCTCCCACCAGCGGACGCACTCAGGGGAGAAGCCTTATGCCTGCCAGGAGTGCGGGCGGTGCTTCAGGCAGAGGACAACCCTTGTCAATCACCAGAGGACTCACTCAAAGGAGAAGCCTTACGTGTGTGGTGTCTGCGGGCACAGCTTTAGCCAGAATTCAACCCTCATTTCTCACAGGAGGACGCACACTGGGGAGAAGCCATACGTGTGTGGGGTGTGTGGGCGAGGCTTTAGTTTGAAGTCGCACCTCAACAGACACCAGAACATCCACTCAGGGGAGAAGCCTATTGTGTGCAAGGATTGCGGCCGAGGCTTCAGCCAGCAGTCAAATCTCATCCGGCACCAGAGGACGCACTCCGGGGAGAAGCCCATGGTGTGTGAGGAGTGTGGACGAGGCTTCAGCCAGAAGTCAAACCTCATCGCACACCAGAGGACGCACTCGGGGGAAAAGCCGTACGTGTGCCGAGACTGTGGGCGAGGCTTCAGTCACCAGGCTGGGCTCATCCGACACAAGAGGAAGCATTCGAGGGAGAAGCCATACGTGTGCAGGCAGTGTGGCCTGGGTTTTACCAACAAGTCAGCTCTGATCACACATAAGCGGGCCCACTTGGAAGAGAAGCTTCGTGTGTGCAGGGAGTGTGGTCAAAGCTTCGTCCAGAAGTCACACCTCACCTCGCATCAGATGGCACACAAGAGGGAGGAGACTCACACATGCAGGACCTGTGGGCAAGGCTTTAGGCAAAGGTCTCACCTTAGCAGACACAGGAAGATGAAATGTGCCCACCACCAACTGCCCCTGCAGCCTGACTCTGAAGCCTATTTGGGGCAGCCGTCTGACCCTTTCTGTTCCCTTTGAAAATGAAGATTTTCAAAGAAAGGATTCATTGTCCGAACTCTTACACTTCCATGAAGTAGGAAAATGGACTTCATAAGACCCGTGGACAGTGACTCAGCCTACTTCCTTTCCAGTCTCATGTCGTGTGGCCTTTTGTCTAGTAAACTTGGCTTCTTTACAAGTCTGCAACCTGACCTGTGATTCTCATTCTCTTGGGAAGTGGACCATTCAGGCATCGTGAACTCACTGTTCACAAAAGATCCATTGCTTGGATGACAAGGGCACAGCTGCAAGGCTGTTAAGGCTTCGGAAAGATTAAATGTGTGGCTCAGCAACCACGCCAGGTGCTTTCAGGGACTATCAAGGCAGTCAGTCATTCCACAACATTTTGATACTTCAATCCACTTTGTGGATGTGGTTTTATCTAATGGAATGCAATTCCATTAAAAGTATTGGAAACCCAATAGCAATACCAACTGAGAAATGTGATTTTCTTTTTCATCCAAATTCACTCCAAAAGTTGTTTTTATACCTCAATGTGCATACCCGATTTTTATAAGATGGCCCAGAAATGCAGTTAGGTTTTTCTTTTCTTTTTGATTTTATGTAGTTAGGTGGTTTGCCTGCATGTATCACATGCATGCTTGAGCCTCTGGAGGCCAGAACTTAAAGCAACATCAGATGCCTTATAACTGGAGTTGCAGATGGTTGTGCATCACCACGTGGGTGCTGGGAACTGAACCTGGTTCTCTGCAGGAGCAGCCATTGCACTTTGCCTCCAAGCCATGGCCTCAGTCCCCAAGCGCAGTTTTTCATCCAAATTTGCATACTAGGATTATCTAGATACAATAGCTTACTATATTTTCCTTCCAAAATGCTCCTGAAACTAGAATTTTTTCATCCAAATCCATTAGTTCTTGTAGTCTTTAGGAAATAATTGTGCCAGATTTAAAGGAAGTGACTCAGGTATGTGATTTTTTTTTTTCCTTAGGTTTTTCAAGTGTTCATAAATGATGTGCTACATTATTTACAAACTATCAAGAAGTGAATGGTTCATATCCTTCCACTCAAGTGTAGGGTTTTGGGGGACACAAGTGTGTTATCAGGTTTCCCTCTGGGTGATCAAGAAACAAATTAAAAACCAAATTTATGTAAATAGTGTGGACTTGGGGGAGGGAAAAACCATACTTCTTCCCAGATTTCCTAGAAATGTGGTATTTTCATTTACATCTGCTCAAGTGTGGAGGTTTATAGAAACTAAATCTTCTAAGATATACAGAAAATGTAACTTCTTACCAAATTCACTGAAATAGTGGAGGTTTTTTTTTTTTGTTACATATCCTTTGCAAGAGTTTTCTTCTAAATGGCATTGAAGTATGATTTTCTAGTCAAACTGGCTCAAATAGAGACGTTTTGAGAAATAATTCTTATGCCAGAATTTTCTTCCAGTGTGGCTTAAAGACTTTATATTTCATCCAAACTTCTTGACTTGATGGGTACTGGGGTGGGGTGGGGGAAATAAGCCCTGTTACACACAAATAGTAAGAAAATACTTGTTAAATTTTGTAACTTCCTAACTGTTAGACATGAGATCTGTGCTATATTTCTCCACAATGGTTCCTAAACATGATTTTTAAGTAATCAAATTCAGGGCCGGGCAGTATTGGCGCATGCCTTTAATCCTAGCACTCGGGAGGCAGAGCCAGGCGGATCTCTGTGAGTTCTAGGCCAGCCTGGTCTACAGAGTGAGATCCAGGACAGGCCCCAAAACTACAAGGAGAAACCCTGTCTGAAAAATAAAACAAAACAAAACAACAATAGCAAAATCAAATTCAGAGCAGTGTGCATGTTTGTTTTGTTTTTTCCATATCGGCCCTTTGCTAGGTTTGCTAGCTAGTGAGTTTTTTTGTTCAAAGCATTTTGGGGTGGGGGTCCAAAGTGATGAAAAAAGGTTACCTTTTACCCAGACTTGCCCAAAGTGAAACTGTGGACACAGGTGCATGCCGTATCGTCCCCATGAATGATGTAAGTTTATGTCCAAATTTGCATAACATTAGGTTGAGGCAGTCAACGTGAGTTATTTACCACAATTTTATCCCAAACAGCATGCAAATGCATCTTTTTAATTTTTATTTTTATTTTAGTTTTTCAAGACAAGGTTTCTTTATATAGCCCCAGCAGTCCTGGAACTCGCTCTGTAGACCAGGCTGGCCTTGAACTCACAGAGATCTATCTGCCTGCCTCTGCCTCCTGAGCGCTGGGATTAAAGGTATGCACCACCACCACCTGACACAAATGCATTTTTTTAGGATCCATATTCATTCAGATTGTGGTTTTCTTTTTTCTTTTTTTTTTTTTTTTTTTGGTTTTTCGAGACAGGGTTTCTCTGTGTAGCTTTGCGCCTTTCCTGCAACTCACTTGGTAGCCCAGGCTGGCCTCGAACTCACAGAGATCCGCCTGGCTCTGCCTCCCGAGTGCTGGGATTAAAGGCGTACACCACCACCGCCCGGCTTCAGATTGTGGTTTTCTTTATGTTTTTTTTTTTTTAAACCCAATTCCTACAGCAGTTTCTTTGTCCTAGACTAGCATAAACATGATTATTCACTCACATTGGCTTGGGCTATGGATTATTTTGGATATACTTCTGTGCCAGACCTTCAAAAATGGCCCTGAACTAGGGTTTTTAAAAATCCAAATTGAGCAAGGTGTGGTGGCACACACCTTGAATCCCAGTGCTGGAGAGGCAGAGGCCAAAAAACAACTGGAGATGTTCAGTGAAGAGATCTGTGTCATGGAATAAGATGAAAGAATGATACACAGATCAGGATGCTTGATACGTCCTCCTCTGGCTTCTGCACAGCCACACCTACATACACTACACCCCCCCCCCCTCAGATCCTCATGCTTAGGCAGCCAGTGCTCTCACCCACTGAGTCATTCCCCGGCACCACCCCCATTTCACAACTTTTAAATATGAAATATGAGAAACGTGGGAAGCAGCTATTAGCCTTTTTCAGACCTTTGACCGAGGCTTGTCCATGATGCAAACAAGTCTCGTGTCTGGGTGCCATTTGTCCAGGTCTCATTTTAAAAACATCTTTGGGGTTGGGGATTTAGCTCAGTGGTAGAGCACCTGCCTAGCGAGCGCAAGGCCCTGGGTTCGGTCCTCAGCTCCGGAAAAAAACAATCTTTGAAAGGCCAGTGATGTAGCTCAGTGGTAGAGCACTTGCCTCCCACAAGAAGGGCCCTGAATTTGATCCCTAGTACCACTAAGTTGATACATTAATATTTTTGTGATCTGAATATTTGTGTTGTAACTTAACCCTTCATAGAGTAGTGTTCAACTTCGCTTCAAAGGAAGGGAGTGATGGTCAAAGTCACAGGCAGTTCAGTCAAGGCTGAAATTCCAAAGGTACATGAAGCTGGCTGTCATTTTAAGTTGGGTATCCTAGAGCGGCCTCACAGTCCACTAGACAGACAAACACAGGTCGACTGGTATTTGCTTAGTTCCCTCTTTCTCTTCCAAGGTCACAGCAAATCCTCACATGCTGAGATCACATTTTATTCTATTCTTTATTTTTAGGCATGCACTAAAAATAAAGATTGTTTTTATTTCCTTGATTTTAAGGAATTCAAGGAAGGAAGCACATAGAAGCAGGTGGTATAATCTTTTTTTTTTTTTTTGTATAATCCTTTTTTAAAACAGCAAGTAGCATTATTTCTTGGTAGATTATGATGGTTAGTTTTTTTTTTTTGTTTTTTTTTTTTTTTTGGTTTTTCGAGACAGGGTTTCTCTTGTGTAGCTTTGCGCTTTTCCTGGAACTCACTTGGTAGCCCAGGCTGGCCTCAAACTCACAGAGATCTGCTTGGCTCTGCCTCCCGAGTGCTGGGATTAAAGGCGTGCGCCACCACCGCCCAGCTTATGATGGTTAGTTTTAACTGTTAACCTGGGAAGCATCTCAGTGAGGCTCTGTCTACATCAGGTTTGACTGTGGGCATGCGATGGTGGGGATTGTCTAGATTGTGCTAATTTGAGGTGGAAAAACAAACCCACTGTGGGTGGCACTATTCCCTAAGCAGGGATCCTGGACTACAGAAGAGTGGACAAAGTGAGCTCTTTGTTCCTGATTACGGGTGTGCCATGACCCATTCCCTCAAGCTCTTGCCACATATGAGCTAAACTGGCTTTGTCAGGATATTTTATTGCAGCAACCAGAAAAGAAACCAAAACGCATACCAATCAAAACCAGAATATTAGGGTTGGAGAAGTGGTTCAGGGGTTAAGAGAGCCTGCTCTGTAATCAGGAAGAATGGAGTTCTGATTGCAGCATCCGTTTAACAAGCCAGGAGTTTCCCACAAACACCTGCAACCCCAGCTGAGGCTCAAGTTTGCTTGCTTCCGGCTTAGCTGAGACATGAGCCCTGAAGTCAAGAAGAGGCCCTGTTTCAGAGGAAGAGGCAGAGTGATGGAGGACACCTGGTGCCCTCTGCTGGTCTTCGTGAGCATACACAGGAATGTGAACCACCCCACACACCTGCATACACTCAGATACCACAAGCACACACACACAAACACACACACATCTTTTTTTAAAATCATAATATTTTATAAGGAAATAGATATTCTCTAACAAAACTAGTTACTTAAAATAGTCCATGCGCAGAAACCTTGAAAAAACTGACACTCTAAGAATGTGATAGTTCAGGAATTTTTCCTTTATTTAGATTTTCTGTTGCTTTAATTTCTTATAACACACATGAAATGTTTTATGAAGTAGTTACTTGTCTGCACAGGATAGGCAGTGAGTCATTCTGCTGAGTCCTGAATGTCCATCTTGACTGTACACATGTCTAGGAGGCAAAACCCGCACCAGCATTTCTAATCTCACAGCACATAAACCCATACAACCAAGATATCAGCTCATTCTAGAAATTTGCTGACATACATATTTGCATTTTGAGCACAACCTTATATCAGAAAATAAGTGTTTTCCAAACTTAATAGCCAAGATATCTATTTTGCAAAGCTGTCCTTTAGGCTCATTGACCATTCAAAAAACCATAAAGTGAATTTTCACAACTTTCCTAAGAACCCACCTGTGCCAGGAACTATAATTAAACATAAGACTTACAGTCTCAGGCATGGACGTTGGGTGTGTAGGCATGCAGGTACAACACTGTGCTGGTCAGCTTTTTATCACTATAACACATCACCAAGACAATCAACTTATAAACAAAAAGGTTTGTGTTGGCTCACAGTTTTGAACTTTTGAGTTCATGATCATTTGGTTCCATGCCATTGGGCACATGGCAAGACAATACATCATACCAAGACAAAATCATTCACTGCATCACCAGGAAGCAAAAGAGAATGTGATCCTGCAAGGCCTTCAAAGACCTGCCTTCAACCACTGAAAGACATCTTACTAACCCAACCCACACTTCTTACAGGTTTATGGGGACTCCCCTATTCTCACCCATTCTCTTAGGTGAACTTCAAGACTTGTTCAACTCTGTGGTCAAACCACTTTGAAATGAAAAGACACATCCAGGACTTTGGCCATCAGGAACATAACACAGAAACAACCCATATGGTCACGTCACTGAAGAAGCTTCCTGAAGGGAAACAGACTACTTATACTGACACGTCACAGGATAAGACACAACCAAAAATCCTCTTTCAACATGCTAACCTTGAGGATATGCAAGGGATCACCAACTCTGCTGTCTGTCATGCAGATGACCCAGGTAGGCAGGAAGGTGCAGCCTCATTCCCAACAGGGTACCAATGGTACATGGCGGATGAGCTGGTCTAGGTGCTGTCTACACTTTAAAAAGATTTGCATTCAATGGATCTAGAGCACAGGGAAGGCTTGTGGTCACTGCTGTTGATCTATGTACAAAAGCTGGACTGACTGCCTAGACAGTTTTCAGACTCTCAGACTTGAAAATCCATTTTTGTGGATATTATTTTGGCTCATCACTTTGGGTGAATCTAATTCAAACCTACAGACTGCATGCTGCCAACTAAGATAACCTACAGCTCCTCCTGGGTTCTTATAATAGATACAGAGACCTGGAGATGGCAAGATCCAGACTGGGGCAAATAGGAACAGATTAAAAACAATGGAGTGCTTTACTTTAGTGGGTGCAGGAGACAATTCATCTGCTGTTAGTGAGTGCCAACTTTGCTAAAGATGGAGGACTCTGGGAGTGGTCAAGGGCATCAGCCCCTGAAGCTTGCTGAGGCCTTCAGGGACTTTTTGTAGGGAAAGGGCTGCATTCTGTCTTCCAGCAGGAGCCAGCTCACTGCGCCATGAATTTACATGACATCAGACAGTGTAGGCTGTGGAGAATGTCCTATCAGTTGGCCTGCCCTCACCAATCAGTGAAGAACTCGAGACTCCTCTGAGTGCACTAATGCCCTAGACAGACACCAGTCGGGGGGAGTTTCCTGCTGGACAGAGGCTCCTCTCTTGAACTATGCAAGTCCATCCTTCAGATGACCACTCCACAAGAGAACATTCCATCCCATCAACTGGCCTCCACTATCTTCCACTCACGCATGGCTACCGAACCTCTCTCTGCTAGACTGGACTTATCATTCTCTGCCCACATACCCTCTTTTGTATGTACCAAGAATCATATCCATGCCATTACCATAACATTCCAACCCCTTCAGCAGGCCTAACTTCTCGGTCTTCTCTTGCCACTCTCTGCCCATGCTCCCCCAGTGCTGTATCTAAGTTATGCCAACTCCATGAGTGTGCCAGCATGTGTGTCTGAGCGGGAAGAGTTCCCCGGTGTTCAGACATGCTTTCTTACAGCACCTCTGCAAAAGATCGGGGACTTTAAACCACCCCCGTGTGTTTTCCAGGGACATACGCAGAACAGATATCTAGGCAGAGCATTTTGGTTTCAAGTTGGTCATCAGGATTTGTAGAGTGACTGCTGGCAAAAGTAGCTCTGAGGACTGTGGGGTCATAATTACTATTGGGACACTGATTGTGACCAACTGTGTCACCTGTTATACAGAGAGGCAGGCAAGATGGCAGCCACCCTCTCTGTCCAAGCAGACTCATATACTATCCTTAAATAAAAAGGAGAGCTAGAGCGGCTGGAGGCCCACACACAATGCTCCGATACAATGTAAAGTTTCCTCCAAAGGAGGGGCCAAGTGCTACTCTTTTTGCCCAGGAAGGTAGAAAACCAAACACCTGTAAGACTGCAGTCACAGAAGCATCTGATGCCACTTCCCAGATGCCCACATATCTGTAGGAAGTGCCCCAGGTCTCCTACAGACAGGGGCTCTCCTCCCCTGATGGATGTCCTGAACATCACATCAAGGGTGAGGACATGAGCTGAGGGAAGAGGAACAGCAATTAACACAATGTCATGCTGAATAAGTGTAGTCTTGCTTTCAGCAGACTTAGCAGAATCTAAGATACACTGATATGGAACCCATTCCTAGGAGCATACTTCTGCGAAGTCCCCTTTGTAGGAAGGAAAGAGCCATCTGTAAAGCTCGCATCCAAATACAATTGTTTTCAGGCACCTCTCTGCTGTGGGTGAGGGGTCACCAGCATGCAGGGAGAACTGCGGGGTGGAGGGAGAAGAGGCTGGATGGACTGAGTCCAGCCTGAGGGAGCATGAGACAGGGTCATCTAGTTCTGAATCCTGGGAAGAGGCCTTTCACACACACTGTGTTTTCTGCTAAGATAAGGACAGTCATTCCACTATGAGTTCTTATAAACTATTTGATTAAGCTGTATATATATACGTCCAATAAAAGCAGGGGAGGATATATACGTGCTATACTCCTTGTGTACACATACACATGTGATTACATAAGGTTGTATCACCCTACAGAGACATGGCTGACTCTAAGCGTGAAGCAGTGGCTGAAGAATCTGGATGAGAAGAGCTTTACTATGTAGTACTTTATACTTTCTGACTTTGAACTACATGTAACTACTATCTATTGAAAAATTGGTAACTGGGTTGGGAGCACACTTCAGTTGGTAGAGTATTTGGTTAGCATGCATGAAGCCCTGGGTTCAATCCCCTGTACCACATAAAATCTAATGTAGTGGTACAAGTCTGTGATCCCAGTACTCAGGAGGTGGAGGGAGCGGGATCAGAAGTTCAAGGTCAAACTCAACTACATAGCAAGTTCAAGGACAGGACACATGAGACCCTGTCTCAAAAACAACAATAAAGAAGAAAAACAAAAATTAAAAACCAAACTTCAAAATTATCAATAAAACATCAAAAGGTGTCTGGACATAGTGGCACATGCCTTTAATTTCAGCATTTGGGAGACAGAGACAGCTCTCCATGAGTTCAAGGACAGCCTGGTCTACATAGCAAATTCTAGTCTGGCCATGGCTGTATAGTGAGAACCTGTCTCAAAAAAACAAAAAACAATAACAAAACAGAAAATAAAACATTAAAAAGCATATGTTAATCTTACCATAACCCAAGGGATATGTGGTATTGGGTAGTTATACCACTTTTAAAAAAAAAGGAAAGAAAAAAAGGAAAGAAAAAAAGCTGGGTCTGCTGGTCCCAGCCTGTATGTACTCTCAGCTACTTGGGAGGCTGAGGTGGGAAGATCCCAAGTTATTCAAGGCCTTTCTATGTTACAGAGTGAGTTCAAGGCCAGACTGAGCAACTTTATGAGTTCAAAATAAAGAAGGCTAGGAATATAGCACAGTGGTACAACACTTGCCTAGCCTTGCCTAGGTTCAATCCCTTCTACCACAGTACATGCGTGCACGCACGCGCTTACACACACACACACACACACACACAGACATACACACACAGACACATACACACAGACACACACACACACAGACACACACACACACTCACAAATCTTATAAGTTCCTTTCAACCCTAATTCTTACATTTAAATACACATTCCAAAAGTAAGACCAGTTATAGCTGGGTAGTCTGTCTGCAGCCTTGTGAATACCTCAGATCTAATTGTCACCTAGGGTGTGGTTCCCAGACGGGGAAAGTTGGTCTTCAAGACCTTGGCTGAATTTAGCGGCCAAGAGCGAAATGGTGGGGTCATCTCCAATCTCAAGAGCGATGTCATATGCTGTCTGGCCTCTTGTGTTCTTCTTCTGGATGTTTGCATTGCACCTGTGAAGGAGGTGGAGAAACAGTCACTCAAGGCCCTCAGGCATATGACTCTCAGGGCTTGACTATTCCTTGCCACAGAGGCCAATGTAGGTACATCCTGGTCCTACCTCCCCAAACATGTCCCCAAAAGACCACTATGGCTTCAACTCTCAGAGTGACTCTACCTTTTAAGGGACCATGTGATTTCAAATATTCAATTGCCTGTCCTGGTCATTGGTTCCAACTGTATCAAAGACCTATAACCATGTTCAATGAGGGTAACACTCATTGTGTGATAGTGGCCTTCCCTGACACTATGGGTACAGTTCAGAAGGTAGGGCCTGTCTACCACCACTGAATGTCAGCAGAGATGTCACTGGGATCCTCAGTGGTGTAAGCCTTTGAACATACCCCAGTAAAATGGCGATGCTCTCCCTTCCTTCCAGGCCAAGTAGAGATGCTTCATGAAGAGCTGTATTTCTGAACCTATTTGTGGGGGGAAAAATTCTGGGTAAATCTTTAGTGTTATCAGGAAAATGAAAAGGGACTAAACTCAGGTCCTCGGGTTTGGTGACAGGTACCTTTACCTGCTGGATCATCTTGCTGGCCCTAACTCTGGTTGGCTAAGGAACAACTTGCCAAGCCTCTCTGTGCAGGAAAGCCAGGGGTCTGAATGGCTGATGTCTAAGAGTAGAAGAATGGAGGGAACGTGACATGATTCCTTGGAGGCACTGAGCCCAGCTGCACGGCAGAGGCCATGTTGAAAGGGTTACGCTTTTTAGATGAACATATTTGAGCTAGATTTAGTAGCATCTGGCTCTCTGGGGGCAAGTCTGCTTCCCTTTCCTGGAAACTACTAGAAAGGTGGCCTCCAGCCTGGCTGGCTTTCTTCCCCAAGTCTCCCACCTATAAGTTAAACACTGTTTAGGGCAACCTTGATAATGCAGTGGAGTGGCATGTCACACCGTTCAGATGGACAGGCACAACCACAATGCTGGGATTCAGTGGACCTGCAGTGAAGTGGCATGTCACACCGTTCAGATGGACAGGCACAATCACAATGCTGGGATTCAGTGGACCTGCAGTGGTACTATTGCAGCAGTCAGCTGGACGGACATAACCAAGCGCATGCCTTAGTATACCAGCAGTGAAATCCCATGTGCCCCGTGTCACTGTGGCACTGTGGCATGCTTATGAAGTATATAAGGAAACTAAGGAAGGCCACATTAAAATGGCAACTGCTCTATGTCCAGAGTAGCTTCAGACTCTCAGTTGGACTGAGAGTTCATGAATCCAGGACTTACTAAAGAATCATTCAAAAAGTGACTTGCATATCAACCACAAGGCATCATGCTTAAATGCTATGAAAAGCTCGTCTGAACTATAAAAATATAAAATATATTATAAAGCAAATAGCATCTCGGGGTACGGTGGTATACCACCTTGGATCCCAATACTCAATGCAGGGGCAGGTGGATCTTTGTGAATTCAAGGTCAGCCAGGACTATACAGTGAGTCCTTATTAAAAAAAAACATGCATAAGCAAATAGCATCATTTCACCATCAAGAAAATGATACAAAGGTGTGAGAAAATGAAGAGGGTGGTAGCACAGTCAATGTAAACCTTAAGAAAACTCAAGTCAACAATGTTTTATAACTATATATCAAATATTCTGCTACAAACTAAAACTGAAAGGGAGCAGTGTCTTCTGATATAGTGTCTTATGGGAAATATTATAAAAATGCACTCAGAAAACAGGCTCCTGTTGTTATAGCCCTGTCTGGCCTCAAACTTCGGCTCCCCCTGCCACAGCCACCTAAGTGCTGAGACTGCAGGTGTGCGGTGACAAATTCTACAAGCACACACGACTATTTGAAAGAATAAAAAACCAAAATGAGCGGTAGACATAAGGAATATATTTTGAATAAAAACAGAGGAAAAATTGGAACAGATAATAGAGGTAAAGCTATGGGAATTCTGCTCCCTCCTCTGCAGTGGCCGGAATATCCAACAACACATCTCACTAAGCCAGGTCTTGAACTTGTCTGTGAGAGTCCAGGAGGCAAGAGATCTAGATACCTGTAGCATCTTTGGAGATTTCTACTTGGACATCTCATCCAGAGATGAGCATTGCCACAAATGATACATACTCTGGGAACTTCTGAACCCAGTTTCCAAATTTGGAGGCAGACAACAGAATTGCAGATAGGGATTAGGGTGTGAGTCAAGATGGCACTCAGGTTGGATGAAAAGTAACTTTACATAGAACCTCTCCATCCTCAGATGGGGAAGCCAAGGGACCAAGAGACTGTGTGGTGAACTCGCCAGCTCCTCCCCACCAGGGTCAGCACCCGCAGGCAGCTTGTAATGCTCTCTTTCTGCATTAACTTCATAGATTTTCACAAGGATACTCTGAGACCTCGCTTTACGTGGTATAGGTCTTAACAGTTTGGATCATGACAAAAACTTTGCCCAATATCCTAAGAGTTAAAGATTCACTAGATCCAGAAAAGCACAAGTTCACATTGGATGTGGTAGCATACACCTATAATCCCAGCACTCAGGAAGCAAAGACAGAAGGATTGCAAATTCAAGGCCAGATGGTCTACATTAGCAAGTTTTAGGTTGGCCATGCCTAAATAAAAAGTACACAAAAAGAACAAATTAATTTAATTAATTAAATTAAATTAGCAAAAGCATTACCATCTATAAAGCACATGCTTTTAATCCCAGCTCTTGGGAAGCAGGTGGATCTCCGAGTTTGAGGCCAGCCTGATCTACAGAGTTTCAGGACAGCTAGGGCTACACAGAGAAACCCTGATTAAAAAAAAATTAAGTTAGGCAACCCAAGAGAGTATCTTAAAATTTGTTTCACTCAGTGTTGTGATTTCAATAAGAACTGTCCCCTGAGTCATTGTTCTAGAAGGTTGTAGAACTTTTAGGAGGTGGAGATTCACTAGGGGAAGGTCCCTGGGGATGGGCTTGGATGTTTTATAGCCCTGTCCCACTTCTTATTCCTGAGTGTAGATACAACGTGAGCACTGAACCTCCTGGTCCTGACCATGCCTTCCCTGCCTGCTGCCATTTTGGACTACATCCCTCCAGAACTGTAAGCCCAGTCAGACCCTTTCTCCCTTAAGTTGCTTTTTATTACAGGAATAACAAAGTAAGTAAAGCACCCAGCTTTGGAAAACACCCCCATTAAGCCCCCATTAAGTTCTACGGGGTTCTAATTGAACAGGGCACTTGCATGGACTGATTCTACGGTGACAGAATCCCGTGAGCTATACCTAGTCACAACAGGGTGCCCTGTTGTCCCTTCAACGTTTCACTTACGGTCCCCACTGCTGGTCGAGGTCTGCTCCTCTCTGAGCGAGAACTGGAATGGCTTCATGATGTCTATTCACAACAGCCACGGTAATAGCAGGTCGACCTTGACTATCACAACAGTTAGGGTCTGCTCCCTGTGGGTCACGGAAAGGGACAAACTTGCCACAAACCCCTGAACTCAACATTGCCCAACTGCCATCCCACCATGAATGACAAATGTCCTAGACAGGGATGATGGCATGAACTTGAGTATAAATCAATGGGAAGGAGAATGAGCAATCTCATGAACACAGCTGTCAAGCCCCCAGATGTTTATAAAGACTTTTCCCCATATGGGGAAGGGCAAGCACCCAGCCACCTTGCTTTGTTAGGAAAGCAGGCGGAAAGTAAACGTGGCCACATTCTGTGCAGCTCGTGGACATCACTTGGGTCCACATGTGCTTGTCTATATGATTCCTTGCCATCAAAACCGGCAGAGGAACATCGAGTCTAAATCCCTTGACCAGTCACTGACCCCATTTGCATGCAGAGTTTAGTTAACAGGCAGCAGGCACAAACCAGGCTGATCCCTGCAGAGAGGCCCGTTCTGCAGGCACTCACTTCATCTAGCAGCTGCTCCAGCACAGACAGTCTTCCTTTCCCTGTGGGGCCAACTTCCTCCAGCAGGAGTCTGTTTTCAGGCTGTGGAATGACAGAACGTGGTCTTCAGCGCCTCTGTGTGTCTGTGTTGCAGGGTCCCAGCCCCCATGCTCGAGGCACAAGCCTTCTCCCAGTTTAGTAGTGAACAACAAGGATGAGTGTATGTGTGCGAGTGTGTGTGTGTGTGTGTGTGTTTCTCTGAGTGTTTTTGTGTGCACACAGTCTTCCATATGCAGGAGTACAGGCATACATACATGTGTAACTGTAACGTGTAATCTGTGCTCAACTCCCAAGCCCTGTTGTAGGTAAGGACACTGCCTTGACATTATTTTATACAATCAAGGGCAAGGAGGCACACAAGAGACCTCATGAAACCTCAGAAACTTTGCTAGTTTTGTAATGAATATCTCCAGGAAGAGCAGCTAGGGTGTGAAACCTAGAATCCACTCTGCAGGCTTACTAAAGCGCTTGAGGCCAGCCCAATAAGACAGACCACACATTCACCCAAGCAATGGAGCCTATCTCTTGCATAGGAAAAAAATACTTTCATCGGTCCATAGACATCTGAAGAATTTATGTTTTCAAGATGCTATGAAATTTACCTTTTTCTGTCTTCAGTATCATTTTCTATATAAAAAGGTTTTCCAATACTAGGAGACTGAAGGAAGTAGGCCCCAAGCACGCACTTTGCTTTAGCATGCTTCTGCCACCAGTCCTCAGGCACGCCTTGGGTGATCACAGAGACCCCGACTGCCCTTTGTAAAAGTGTTTACAAAACCTACTCCCCCTGCCTTCCTGGGCTGCTAAGCCTTTCAGAAGATATGGGGTTCAGGCTATGTCACCCCTCATTTGCCACCCCACCTCTCTGGTGAGCTTCTTGGAACAAGGTACTGTATCCTAGTTAGAAAAACCCCAGCATGGTCTTGGGTATGGTACCTAGTCACAGTGAATTCTGTTCCTTATGGGAAAATGAATTAGAACGACAACATCCTCTGTCTGGAGGACACATCCGGGTATGCTCAAAATAATCACTACATAGCGAATGAATGCTGGAGCTGGTAAGTGCAAATGAGAAAGCAGAGGCACACAGCAGCGGGAGATCTGGGTCACACACAGACTAACAAGGCACTGTAAACTATTAGTTTGGGGAACTCTATACTTCTCTTATACTCACTAGTTCAAACTGGGGGACAGTGGGGAGCACAAGCAACCATCATAAAATCTTCCCCCCAAATTTACTAGTGCATGTGAGGCCTGTGTTGCAGGAGTCACATGCAAATGCAAAGAACAGTCCCTGCCTTCAGAGCAACTGAGATGCAAGCAAGGGCGTTAGAGCATGCCCACCGTGGAAGCCCAAGGACCT
Source organism: Peromyscus maniculatus bairdii (assembly GCF_049852395.1). NCBI lineage: Eukaryota > Metazoa > Chordata > Mammalia > Rodentia > Cricetidae > Peromyscus > Peromyscus maniculatus. Next base: position 122,618,629 of record NC_134855.1, read on the forward strand.
GGCAGAACCCAGGGAGGAGGGGAGCACCACACACGCCCATCTCTATGTCTGGCTTGCTGTTCCTCACAGTTGTCCTCTGTGCTGCAGCCCAAGAGGGCCAGAGACAGGCAGGCTGGGGAGGGCAGTGGGGCACTCGGTCCCTCTCTCCAAAGCTCCCTTCGGGATTGTTCATGGCATGTATTTTAAAAGAGAAAACCTTAAAGCTGAAGGAAATCCTGAAGAGGTGCCCACTGTTGGCAGACTAGTGATTTTGAGGGATTTCAAAGAAGACTAAAGTAGATGAAAGCAAAGCAAAACAAACAAACAAACAAACAAACAAACAAACAAACAAACAAAAAACAACCTGAGACCCAGAGATCTGAGTGTTTTCTCTCTAGCTGAACACTCAGATTCTAAGTCAGTCAGTAAGGAGGGTAGCTACTGGGTTCAGGCTGCAGGCAAGACTGTGAATGGCCGAGACAGCTGGCACCCGACCCCTCCGCTCCTCTGCGAGGGTAGGAAAACCATGCTTTCTGTCTAAACCCATTACTATTTTCTAGAAATCACATGATCTACCCAGCAAAGGCTTCTGATGGGTGAAGGGCAGAGCACAGTCACAAGGGAGGGTAGAAGAGGAAGAGAACAAACACAGCTTCATGCAGAACTGAAATATACACGAGCACATCACACCATTAACACCCTTGCCCCCAGAGGAAAGACCTTCTACATCGGCAGCCCAGGAGACCCTAACGATTCTCCTGCCCAGTAACTCTGGGGAATCCCACTGTGGTGGTTTGAAAGAGAATGGCCCCCATAGGCTCCCATGGCAGGTCCAGTGTCTTTCTCTCTGTCTGCAATGTGCAGATCAGATGTGTGAACTCTTACTTATTTCTCCAGTACCATGCCTGCCTGCCACCATGCTCTCTGACATGATGATCATGGACTAGCTCTCTACAACTGTAAGCAAGCCCCCAGTTAAATTCTTTCTTTTATAAGCTGCCTGGGTCACGGTGTATCTTCACAGCAGTGCAACAGTAACAAAGAAACCCATCCATAAGCACCCACCCACAAAGGGACTTCAACTCACAAACCTATTCATGCTTGGAGCTCACACTGGACACCCTTGCCAGGCACCAGTGATGATCCGACTAGCCCTTCATTTGTTAAGTGATGAGACAATGAAGGATCATCATGTATCCAGCCAAACCAAATACAAGACAGAGAAAGATGAGCACTCAGAACTGACCCCAGAGGAAACAGAGATGATCCAGGAAACTGATGAGACTTTAAAAATAGTCCTAGTTCGCCATCTTGAGAAATTTGCCACAAAATAAACAACACTATTGTTTAAAAAGGAGGAGAAAATGAGAAAGCATTCCATTACAAAATGTCCAAATAAACACTGATGCAACGGGCTGCGGAAGAGCTAGGGAGGCCAAGAAGTGCACCTACCGTAGGCATCTCTGGGTTTCTGTAGAAGCTTTTGGCCTTGAGATTCTTCATCTTGACACTTTCGGGGGTGTCTGAGGCGCTCTGGCTATAGGCACTCACTGAAGTGACAAAGAGTTGGAGACCAAAATGACCCTGCTTTACTTCCCACACGTGAGGAGGCACTTTGGTCATGTGCCTCAAAAGCCATAAAGGACAAAATGGATTTTCTAGAAATCTTTATTAAACCTGGCAGGTGGGACCCTTGACCACCCCTCCGGGAACCAGAAAATGTGGAGCCGTGAAAATAAGGGATTTTAATTTAGGTTATAAAGAACGTGTATACCTCCCGCCAGCTACAGCAAATAAACCTCCCAAGCCCTGTGAAGGACTTCAAAAGTCATATCCCAACTCCAGAGAAACCAGACAAATAAACTGCCTGGAACATGTTGAGATTTGTGACTTAGCTTCAAATTTTATACAAGTCCTATCAATCTTTGCCCACTCTATGTGTTCTTGGTTAATTATCAAAAACTCACCAGAAGGGTATAACTCACCCAAGCTGGACCTGCTGTCATACAGCCCATTGCCACCTTCGGTGACACTGCTCAGAAAGTGGTCACTGAGACTCACCGACTTGTTGATGTACAGGTTCTGGCCAATGAAAACATTCCAAGCATCACTAATGATGGGGCTGCCATGTCTCAACAGAGATATCTACTGCTAGCCTGTTCCTCAGGAGGGACACTAACAGTGCAGCCTGAGGCTGGGAACCCTGCACACGGTAGGCAAGCCCTCTACCACTCAGCTATATCTCTAGGGCGCTTTCTACTTTTAAGACAGTGTCTCACAAAGTTGTCCCAGATGGCCCTGAACTTGCTCTGGCCTTTACTTTGAGATCCTCATGCCTCAGCCTTCCAAGTGGTTTATTTTGTAGAAAACAAATAAGTCAAGGTGAACTCAGTAAACATTTTGTGTTAGTGTTTTTCCAAATTCATTGTATCCCAGGCATATAATCATTTCAGTGAGTTGTAAACCACCCCAAAGAGCACCAAAGCAGGGGGGCGGGTGGCAATTCCTGTTCCTACCACATCCTCTGGGCTGGAGAGTGGGTCTCTCTGGTAGTTAGCACAGCTAGTTATATAGTCCCCTGGAATTCCTTGTCTAGGTCAGGTTTCTTACTGTTTGAAACTTTTCCTTTCTAGTCATTACACAAAAGTATTCCTGTAAACTGCCGGCCAATAGTACAATCAATTTGTGAATAGCCTCTAAAGGATTACATACCTTGTTGGAGACTTGAATGTAGTTCAGCCTGATGCTAACTTCGTAGCCGTCTTCATGGACAGTAGCAGAGACAAGCTTTTAAAGAAATGTAAAGAATAGTCTCAACTGTGGTGTAGGACTAAATACCTAGGAATTCTGAGATGTTATACTCTATACTTAATAAAATAATAATCACAAAAAAGGTTAGAATAGAGAAAGAAAAGGAGAAATGGGATAAATAGGAAACAAAGAACAAAGAAGCAGACTCAAAAACCAACTGACCTATATTCCTAATTATAAAGGAACTAAATACTTCAATCCAGGGCAGAGGTTCTCAGACTGAATAAGAACAAGATCCAAATTTATATTTTCTTCAAGAGACTTCCTTCAGTCAGCTATATGGCTGTGTCATTATTTTTGAAAAGGTGTCCTGGTGAGTGGGGGGTGGGGCAGCTAGTCAATAGAGGAGCTCAGGAGTGAGCAGCTTTCTCTGTAAGCTGCAGAACAAATATAAACAGGGCAGCAAAATGAACAAGCAAAGTCTTGGGGAAGCTGGATCCCAGGGATGCTCTGAGTGGTAGCTTCATCTTACCCACCTTTCCCATCCTGGGTTCTGCAATCAAGGCCCGAAAATCAGGGTTGTTCTGAGCATAGGATCTGAGGTGAGCAGAGATGTGATCCAACTGTTTTCTCCAGTAGCCTAGAAAGGGAGAGAACCCCAAACACATGGATAATTCTTCCACATTTAAGAAAGAAAGAAGCAAGCGTGGAACATACATTCTCAGGTTATTTTCCTTGGCCAGCTGTTGGGTTTTCCTTACAGAACCTCAAGTACATACTAAAGTAGGTGCTACAACCACCCCCAGGCTGGCACACACGATTATCACAGATCATCACTTCAAAAGAATGTGCCTTGATTGCTGCAAGTGAAGCCTTTTATTCTTACATTATTCTATCTCACGCATAAATTACACTGTCTTAAATGAATGGTTTAACAACTGTGTTCATCCCAGTCAACATCCAGAACATTTCTACTACTCCAGAAAGTTTCTGGTGCCCTTTCTAGTCTACATAGGGGTTTAAACGCATTTGAATTAGAAATCAGAGCGGTTTTGTTTGGTTCCTCACATGTGGGAGAGAGACTGAGTGGGCTCCCACCTTTCTGCCCAGACTGGAGGCGCTCGACAAGGAGAAGCAGACTGGGGTGGGATCTCAGCTGAGATGGCAGAGCCAGTCAGGTACTGACAGGAAGATTTAGCCCTTCTTTTCTCTTAGCTATGTGGGTTCATTAAATGACTGAGTTTGTTGGTACACAGTACCCTTGTTCTCCTCTAGCAGGTCTCTTTCATCCAGAAACACACAGCGAATTTCTTTATCTGGTACTGACCTTCTAGCAAGCACACTGACCTTCGTCCTTCTTAAAGCTTAAGGTCAGAACTGTCATGGCATCTTATCTATCTTGTTCCACTGGCCAGCAAGTGACCATCAAGATTCCAAGAGACAGAAAACAGCCTCTTCCTCTTGAGGACAGCAGGGATATTAGGAATCTTTCTGGAAACGATTGTAGATGATCTCCTTAGGGCTAATGCCACACTCAAGTCTATAAGAGTCAATCAAACTGTGGCTGAGTTCTAACTCCTAGTAGGGAAACTTGGGGAGCAAGGTAGAGCTGGGAGGCCACTATGATGACAGCCTGAGGATCTTGGCGCTCCCTTTCCCCAGAGAAACCAGTTTTGAAAGGCTGGAGAGGTTGCTCAGTGGTTAGAACACTTGCTTCTCACAGAGGATCTGGATTTGATATCCAGGACTCACATGGTGGCTCACAAATATCATTAACTATTTCTGTGGAGACCCACAGAGGTTTCCTAGTGAGAACTTACTCAGGGTCTGAGAATCTGAGCTTGCTCTACCCAGCAGCGCTGCATAAGGGAATGATTTGGCCACAGGCGTGGTTCCCAGGTCTTTGGAAGGGTCTACACTTGGCTGTGTGGTGTGCTTTGATCTAGCAAGGGGGAGGTCTTTTGCTCCACCCTTTGGAGCTTTGTTATATAAAGCCCTTTTGAATAAATGGAAAAGGCCATTGGGTATTGACCCAGGCCCTCCCAAAGCTATCCTGTGTTTCTGTCGTTCTCCTCTTTGTTATCTTTCTATCTAATATTTTCTTATCCCTCTCTCCTCCTCATAAGAACCCTGGAAAAGGTGGGAGCTGCCCCCGCCCCGCAGTTCCAGGGGATTTGATGCCCTCTTCTGACCTCTATGGCAGGCACCAGCACACATGTAATGCAGACACATATATGCAGGCAAACACTCACACACATAAAATAAGTAAACCTCAAAACAATCAATGATCTAAATTCTCTGGAAGTGTTTCTAAAGTATTTAATGAAGAAAATGTACTGAAACTCAGAATAGTAAGTGGGTGGTGTCTGAATAGAAATCCACCTCCCTCTTGCCAAATATGATGGAAACTCCAGTCCAGGTATGCACAGTCAGGAACACAGTCCTGTCATTCTTGGTTCTAAGTTCCACCTCACTATCTTCTCAGAATAAACAGGACTTCCCTATTTCTCATCCTGCCCCAACTGCCTAGTGCATAGCCTAAGTTCTTGGCAAGTGTGGTCACAAGGTGTTCTCCCTGTTCCTGTCCAGCCATTGCTCACAGGATGGAGGCTCTACCTTGATCTGATGTATTGTTGATACTGGGTACCCAGATCACCTATTCTTGGTTCATTTATCAAAGGTCCATTTTGAGAGAGGTAACAACAGAAAACCATATATGATTGCTATATTCCCTGGGATGAATATCATTCTGAAAGAAGAGTACCAATGTCCATGCCCGAACATATTTCTGCCCAAGGCGGAAAGAGGGCCAAGAAGCAGAGAGTTCAGAAGCTCTTCCCAAAGGAACTGACTTCATTTTAACAGAGTGTGGAAGAGTTCAAACTCAGAACAATGGAGGGGGATGATGCCAGGCAATTATAAGGGGCTGGGCATTTAGTTCAGTGGCGGAGTGTTTGCCTAGCATGCACAAGGCCCTGAGTTCAATACCAGCACCTAAAGAAGGAAGCGGGAGCATCACAATTCTGGTGAGTTCACTACAGGTCAGGTAAGAGCTACAGCATAGGTTGGCCACTTTATATAGAACCGGGGGGTGGAGGGGAGAAAACAGCTGATTAGAGCCCTTCTGAAGTCAGAAAATTATTCAAGTACTGACCTGTGAAAATACTGCTGTAAAAGACCCCACGTTTAATTAGATCAGTGAAAGGATTGATGATGACCTAGAACATGGCTGAAAACAATAAAATGACAAAACTAGCAGTGATTAAAACTCAATGGTGGGAGTGGTCCGGGAGGGAGGGGGGAGGAAAGGGAAAGGGAAGGGAGGGGGAGGGAGAAGGGGAGGGGGAGGGAGGGAGGGAGCCTTCCAAAACCACCCGAACCACCATCTTCCTAGGCCACAGAGTGCAAGCCAAGGGTGTACCCCCTAAAGTGCAGCCTCAGAGGCTTCACACAGCAGGACGAACTACAGTTCACCAGGAAGACTGGGCTAGCTGCTAGGCAGAGAAATGTGCAAATAGCAATAACAAGCCTGGAGGGGAAACCAGACTAGAGTTGAAATAATCAATTATTTAAAATCTCCAGTGCTGGAGATTTTAAACAGTCTCAAACTGTTACCTGCTGCTGGGACCCTTTCCTCCCACTGGGTTGCCTCGTCCAGCCTTAATATGAGGGGAGATGCCTAGTCTTAACTGCAACTTGATATGACGTGTTTGGTTTCTATCCCAGGGGAGGCCTGTCCTTTTCTGAGGGGAAACAGAGGAGGAATGGATTGGGAGTGGGAGGTGTGGGGTGGGGAAGTGTTGGAGGGACTGGGAATGGAACGAGAGAGGGGAAACTGTGATCAGAATGTAATATATGAGAGAATAAATTAAAAAATGTAAAAAAAAAACAACAAAAAATTATGAAAGAGGAAAGTTCAACTAAAACATAAGAATAAAGGGCAGGGCTGGAGAGATGGCTCAGCGGTTAAGAGCACTAGCTGCTCTTCCAGAGGTCATGAGTTCAATTCCCGGCAACCACATGGTGGCTCACAACCATCTGTAATGATATCTGGCGCCCTCTTCTGGCCTGCAGGGACACATGCAGACAGAACACTATATATATAATAAATAAACCTTAAAAAAATAAAAGGTTTTATTTCCCTAATTTCAAAAAAAAAAAAAAAAAAAGAATAAAGGGCAGGTGAGAGCCACGTGGTGGTGGCATAAGCCTTAATCCCAGCACTTGGGAGGCACAGGCAGGAGGATCTCTGAGTTTGAGGCCAGCCTGGTCTACAGAGAAGACAGCCAGGGCTACATAGATAAACCCTGTCTCAAAACAAAACAAACCAACACAAAAGTCAGGTGAGAAAAACTGCCTCTGACAGCAACTGCAAGTTGGGGCTTTAACAAAACTCCAGAGCAGCCATTATAAACGTGTTCAAGGTGTTAGATTGCAGATCCTATAGATGTCCCTCTCTCCCAGAAATAAAGGCCCCCCCCCCCCGCCCCGCGCAGTTCTCTCTCTCTCTCTCTCTCTCTCTCTCTCTCTCTCTCTCTCTCTCTCTCTCTCTCTCTCTCTCTCTTCTCTCGGCCACTAAGTGGCAGAAGGGCCAGAGAAACGTCAAGAAGTGGCAAGGCCACAGACAGGCAGGGCAGTGGCTGACAGGCACCCTGGCATAAGGAGAGGGCATACAGGGGAAGGGTGTGGGCGGTGACCATTTGAGAAGCACAAGCTCGCTACTGGACTGATGACTGTGCTCACTCCTGGAGAGGGTGACGATGGCTGTGTACGATCATTAATGAATGTGCTTGATGTCCTTCAATCGCACACTTAAACATAGTTAAAATAGTGAATTGTATGCTACGTGAGTTTTATGCACTAAAAAGCCATAATGACAGGCGGCGATGAGGACACTGACTAAAAGCCTGTCTACACAGCAGAATGAACCCACATGCACCATGAGACTGGTGGAGCAGACAGCAGGCCAGGAGTTAGAGTACTGGAGGAGTAAAAGTCTCAGGAAAAGCTACTGTTCATACCAAGAGTGACTTGAACAAAGAAAAAGGAACATATTTCTCATCCATGAAAATAAATCTAAAAGGGAGGGAAACAGGGGAGGTTCTCCAGAGAGAGAGGGGTTCCTCCTGCCAGGAGTAGGTGCCCCCCCCTTACCTCTTCCTGGGCTGACGGCTGTGAGGACTGGCCTGTGGTCACTCATCTTCTCCTGCCTCTGCCTGTGAGAAGCTGCCTCCAGCTCCTTCTTTGCCAGGAGCTTGCCAGATGGGTAGAACAGGCCCGAGGTCTGTGTGCCCGTGTCCTTCTTAGACCCAAAAGCAGAAGTGGGCAAAGGGACACTTAGGGACTGCCAGGCAGATCGGGGCTATGGGCAAGGGAGAATACACTTGAAGATTAGAGTCTAATTCAACTAACCCCATCTCCAACCACAGAATACAATTTAAATCAGAATAAAAAACACCCAACTAAAGGTATTTGTTGGGGTTTGGGGCAGGGTTCTTGCCTCCACTGTTTATCTTCCTTGCTCCTGTCTTTCCCAGCAACTCCTACCTTGATCCATGAAGGCAGCCCCTCCCCTTGGTCATTTATTGTTCCTAGTTCAGCCAATTAATGATGCTTCTTCTATCCTGCCTGGGCCTGGAAGACATCTACCCTCTCAGTTCTATGATGTAATGGAACACAGTCTTTACTGCGCAACCACAATCAACGGCTGAGAATGCACATTTCTTTGACGGACCTAAGAAAATCACTGCGGAAAGCTGTGTGGCTGTATGGTGTCACTGCATCTAAAAGGACAGCGTTCACATGGCAGACAATGCATGTTTCTATATTTATTAGGATCAACTTCCTGTCAGAGAGAAGAAAATGTCTAAGACACCTTACAGAGCTGATGGATCAGGGCAGGGAGGAAGGTTCTTGGACTGCTACCAGGAAAACGCAAGAGCAGTCCACTCTGCCGCACGCAGAGAAAGCTCCTTCTCTCCGGACCACTGTGTCCACTGCCTCGTAGATGCTATCAGACATAAGTCTCCATCAGAACAATGCCATGTTAGTTTCCTCATTTTTTTTTTTTGAAGCAAGGTTTTTCTTTCTACACTAGGCTCGAGTTTTACCCTAGAACTTGCATAAATATGTAATTTTTGAAGAAATCATTCAAAAGTTTAATTTCTTTTTGGTTTTGATTTTTTGAGACAGGGTTTCTCTGTGTAAGTCTTAGCTGTCCTGGATCTCGCTCTGTAGACCAGGCTGTCTTCTAACTCACAGAGATCCGCCTGTCTCTGCCTCCCAAGTGCTAGGATTAAAGGCTTATGGCACCACTGCCCGGCGCATTCAAGAGTTTAAAACCTAAATTGAATTTATTTACATACCTAGTTCAAAGTCCATGTGCAATGTCTACATATTTTGGTTCTGGTCTCCTGGACTGATTCATAGGGCAGGGGACACAAAGCCAGTTAAACCTGGCAACAGTTCTTACCACCATGCAGCATGCAGGCCTTACCTCAGAAAATGGGCGATGTCCCCCAGCAACCAGGGCCAAGCTGTTGTTCATTCTAAATCTTGCGATGGACTTCACATAAATACCACAGGTGCCACAGAATCGGGCAGACAGATGATTGTTGGCCCCACATTTTGGGCAGACAGAGTAGCTGCTAGAAATGCCAAGCTAGAGAATAGAAATATTTTTATGATTTTAGAGTTTTAACTTGCTCACGCAAACTAGTCTCACGCCATATAGTCTCTAGTCATCAAAATAACATATGCTCCTGCCCTCTGACCTAACAGTTCTTCTACCTCTAGACTTTCTCTTACACATGGACAAGCACTTCAAGAAATATATCCCAGGTTATCTTTTGTAGTATTATAGGTGTTTAAAAATTACATTTTAAATTTATTTTGTGCATGTGTGCGTGCGTGCGTGCGTGCGTGCGTGTGTGTGTGTGTGTGTGTGTGTGTGTGTGTGTGTGTACTACAGTGCCTCTGTGGAGGTCAGAAGACAACTTTGGAGAGTTGGTTGTTTCTTTCCACCAGGTGGATCCCAAGAATTGAATTCATAATGTAAGATATCCAAGAGAGTCTGCTTAAGGCATCTTCAGGTTTGGTGGAAAGTGCTTCCACCCTGACCCATCTTTCCAGCCCAGCAGTGGCAGCCTAGAGGAAATAAGTGTCCAGCAGGGGGAGAGATTGCCTAAATTAAACCATGGTATGTGCATATATAGTCTCTATTATAGACGATGGCTTGTGAAGCCACAGGAAGCAAGGTATACTGCCAGGTGGAAAGAGTGGGTCAGTAAGTGCCAGTTCAGTGGGGACCTGAGAGAACCTGGGGTCTCAGGAGCAGGCGTGCTTCTGAGCAGAGGTGCTGCGGGCTGAGATGAAGGAGACAGCCACTCACTCTTTTGTTACTCACATGCGGTATCAAGTAAACATAAACATAAATAAATACTTGATTAAAAAATAGGCAAACTCCATTCAAAGAATAAATTACAGTGGTCAGTAAATTAGTGAAAAGGGTTAACCTAAAAAAATGCAAATCAAGTGTCAGTGAGAAGGGCTTCTCAGTTCCAGCCTATGAAACTATTATTTCTACCTCCAAAATTTTGATACAGAAACCATAGGAAGGATCTCCTGCAAGGCCATGGGGAGACCTTAGCTCTCCAGGGTGCCCAGAACAAAGGAATTGGTCTTTGTTGCTGTTTTTTCATTAAAGGGTTTGTTTGTGTAGCTCTGGCAGTCCTGAAGCTTGCTCTGTAGACCAGGCAGGCCTTGAACTCACAGAGATCTGCCTGCCTCTATCTCCTAAGTGCTGGGATTAAAGGTGTGCGCTACCACTGCCTGGTGACGAGGCTCAGTCTTTAGATGCCTACCGCAGATCCACACCAGTCGCAGAAGGACGCCTCCCAGTTGTTCTGGCAGCCACATCTGGAGCAGGAAATGGTCTCCCCATTCCGAGTAGGCGGGCGAAGGACTTCATTTCCATTGCACAGCCATGGCTGGACAAAGCAGCATTGACAGTCAGAGTCACAACTATGTTCTCCAGTTCCCACTCCATCCAAATAAGCGAACAAAAGCCCAAACAACAGAAACTGGAACTATCCTCTGTGGTGATATTGTGTTCCCCAATATATCGTGCACCCTAATAAATTTATCTGGGGTCAGAGAACAGAACAGCCACTAGACAGACATAGAGGCCAGAAAATGGTGGCACTCACACCTTTAATCCTATCACTTGGGAGGCAGAGATCCCTCTGGATCTCTGTGAGTTCAAAGCCACACTGGAAACAGCCAGGCATGGTGACTCACGCCTTTAATCTCAGGAAGTGGTGGCAGAAAGCAGAAAGGTTTATAAGGTGTGAGGACCAGGAACTAGTGCTGGTTAAGCTTTCAGGTTTTTGAGCAGCAGTTCAGCTGAGATTCATTTTGGATGAGGACTCAGAGGCTTCCAGTTTGAGGAAACAGGATCAGCTGAGGAACTGGCAAGGTGAGGTGGCTGTGGCTTGTTCTGCTTCTCTTCCAGCGTTCACCCCAATATCTGGCTCTGAGTTTATTTTTATTAATATGACCAATTAAGATTCGTGCTACAATCCTCCACCCGCCCCACTTTTCTTTTGACAAAATGGGTAAAAGTATGATAGATTCACCTATTTTTGTTTGCTTTTTTGAGACAGGTCTCTCTCTACATAGTCCTAGCTGTCCTGGAACTCACTATGTAGACCAAGCTGGCCTTGAATTCACAGAGATTCCCCTGTCTCTGCCTCCTGAGAACAGGGATTAAAGGTATGTGTCACTAAGCCTGACCCAGATTCATAAATTTTTAAGTTCACATTCCTTGCTGCAAATCATAGGAAGTCAATGAAAATGGAGTCTCCCACATCTCCATATCCCCCTTTATCATTGGTATCACGTGTTGAGTGAGCCAACTAGTATTACTAGAACATTACTGATAAACCAAGTTGAGCCACATAGGGTCATGACTGGGACTTATCTTCTCCCCTCTGCCCTAGGGAATCGTTGATTTATTCTTCAGCCTGGGCATGGGAATGATAGGGTGAGGAAAGGGCCACTTTTATTCTACATTGTAAGACCACATTTAGGGGCTGGAAAGATGGCCCTGTGGCTAAGAGAACTTTGTCACCCTTTCAGAGGATCTGGGCTTGATTCCCAGCACCCATATGGTAGTTCACAACTGTCTGTAACTCTAGTTCCAGGGGATCTGACACTCTCTTCTGACCTCTGAGGGCATGAGACACACAAGAGGTGCACAGGAATACATGCAGACAAAACACCCATATATATATAAAATAAATCATAAAATTAAAAAAAGCAAGAGCACATTTGTACTTCATACTGTAGGACAGAACCCGCAGCTCCACACTGGACGTAGTCCAGCATGGACACCTGCCAGCTGCTAACCGCTTGCTTGTTTGGAGCTAGCCTTAAATACAGGGATCTCCAGAAGGCTCTGTGGGAGGAAGGAGGACTACATCACTGGGACTATGTGAACCTTTACTACACAGAGACAATAATGAGGGGAAAGTACTCGGAGCAACAGGGAGAGAAGTACACCACCAGGAGGCAAGCACCAACGCCTGCCAGAGGTGAGGCTGCTGAGGACCAGAGAGAAAACCTTTGCAATGAGTCGCTGCTTCTCTTCAGATTCCCCGTAAAGTATGTCAGCTGGGATGGGGAGAGCAGACTGAGGGAGGTTCCCTGGCTTCCCAGATTGCCAGATTTCTAAATAAAGTACAGTTTCAAGACTCAGTTCCTCTCTCTGGTCCCTGGCTCCAGTATTCTAGTTATGAAAGGAATTCTTTTATTGTGGAGATGGAAATGGTGGTTTCTTGAGGAATTTCTGAAACTGTTAGGTAGACCTGGGTTAGAATCTTGGCTCGTGCTGCTTATTCATTGCGTAATGTGACAGCTTCTCACTTTCCAAATGGGGATGGTGGTAAAAGTGGCAGTTCTGTGACTGTCTGTGCAGGAACTGTTCCAAGAACTCGCCTGCAACCTTATGTCAACTCACACAACCTGTGAGATAGGTGTCATCACTGAGCCCAGGCCAACTGAATTTACAGCCTCTTGTTCAGTATTTCACACGGTCCCTCGGCAGCATCCCCACAGGTCTGTAGTGGGTTTGGGTGAATGCCAAGTGAGTACAAAGGAATGCTCAGCACAGGCAGGGTCAAGTTCTCTTCCTCAAGTTTCTCTCTCTGGGCTTTCTATTAGATGCTGACTTATGCACACGAAAGGACTATAATTCTATATTTCAGCCCCTAACCCAGAAAGCTGAGGAAGGAGAGAGGCCATGCCAGTCCCTAGCCCAGGGAGCAGAGGAAGGAATCTTTCCATGATTATTAACCTAGTTTCTGTGCAATCAGAGACAGGCTCTTTGGAGTACTCTGAAAGACATTCTTTGGAAACTTTTGCTTCAGATTTTACATTTCAATTGTCTTAGTATTAATTTTTTTTCCTTCTTAAAAGAAAAAGATTAGGCCGGGCGGTGGTGGCGCACGCCTTTAATCCCAGCACTCGGGAGGCAGAGGCAGGCGGATCTCAGTGAGTTCGAGGCCAGCCTGGGCTACCAAGTGAGTTCCAGGAAAGGCACAAAGCTACACAAGAGAAACCCTGTCTCGAAAAACCAAAAAAATAAATAAATAAATAAATAAAAACAAATAAAAATAAAAAAAGAGAAGGAAATAAAAAGCAAAATAAAACCAGGATGTAAAGTGTGAAGACTTTGAAAAGACCATAAAATTCACACATCTCTGGCCTGATGGGAGGAGGGGACAGGACAACCATATTACCAAGCATAAGAGAAGCACATAACCATAGACTCTACAGACACAAAGGTGGCATCATAAGGTAGCACGTATGATGTGCTGGTGAAGAGTGATACTGTAAGGTTAAATATGATACCACCTGTACTGGCAAAAGAAAGAAAATGAAATTGGACAGAAGTAAGTGGAAAGTTATCCTGTGTTCAGGCATCAGAAGACTAACATAGATAAAATGTCTGCAGTGGAGGTCAGCAGATCATCTGGGGAGTCAGTTCTCTCCTTCCACTGTGAAGTCCATGGAACTCAGATTTTCAAGCTTCTGTGGCAAGTGCTCTTACCTACTGGGCCATCTCGTAGCCCTAGTTTGTATTTCATAATGGTCTCCTTCCTCCCACTGCCATGTCTGCCTTCTCTGTCAACATCAGCACCGAGCACGAGTGACCACCGAAGATGGGGACATTGACATTCAGTCCACCTACCTCTTGTGTGGTAGACAGGGTCCCCTCACAGACGACACAGTGTCTCAGATGAGCAGGATTCACGGTGCCACAGGAGCGACAGACGATCTTCTCCTTGACAACAGGGGATGAGAACAGAATGAGCAACAACAGGGTAGAGGTGCTGGCTGTGTCAGTCAGCCAGCGGTGTGGCAGCACAGTCGGGAATACTGCATTGGTCTGGGGATTGTTGTAACATAGTGCTGGATAAACGACCACGGTTTTAAAAGAGACAAGGCTGCAAGCAAGCAAGCAAACTGAAGACAGTATTCACTCCGTGTAAGGGAGACAATGTGAAATTTCCCAGTGGTTAGGTTCCCATCCCCAGTGTGGGAAACCTGACAGCCTACACCACGAAGAGAAAGACTTGAGAGCAGCAGAGGCTCGTGTGTGGATTACAGGTCTGCTGGCTCCTGAGACTTTATGCTAACTATGAATTTAGGTTTTTTTTTTTTCTTCTGTAGGTTATGACTTAGATAGAAGTGGAAGAAGTGACTGTCAGAAGAGAATGTTAACGCAATTTCCCACGTCAGTCCAAGTGTCAAGATGGAACACAGAAATAGAGGAGACGACAGAACTAGATAGAGCTAGAAATGAGAAGAAAGGGAGGAGGAGATGGAGAAGGGGGGAAGCTGAAACTGTTAATAAGATGAATACCGTTAAGGAGAAACCTCACATTTTGCCCTGGATAATAGGAAAATGCCTGCAGGGTAGACCCCACCCACAGAAGCCCCCCGTTTCTACAGTGCAGATGGATCAGAAGGAAATAGTACAATTGCTCAGGTCAGTGTTGGCGGGCTCAGTCACCACCGAGGAGCAGAGGCTGACCAGTGTGGGAGGAGTGACCAGAGTTTATCTGGAGCAGGCAGCAGAACCTAGTGGCACCTCTCACAGGTATTGATTTTGTAGCCACGAAAGACGTAATGCGAAGGGGGTCATGGAGGCTTGCATCACAGTTTCAGAAAGCTGTTGAGGCCAGGCAGGGTGTGACAGGGTCAGATTCCCTAAAAGAGGCCCCTAGGAGCCGCGGCAGGAAGCTGCGGGGTGAAGCTTCGGCTGCAATGAAGATGTCAGGGTGTGAATAGTTCTACCACTTTTCCTCTACAAAATAGAGGCCACCCTCAGAGTGAGCAAACAAAAACACGAAACCACTTTCAGTGGACAGCTGTAAGTCCATGTAAATTGTGGGAAGCCAGTTCCCACTTTTACCCAGGGTACTCTTGAGGAGAGAGGGATGAGAAACTTGTACATAGAAAGATAGCAGAGATTGAGACAGACAGGAAACACAGGATAGCTTCGGGAGGACCTGGGTCCACATCCACCAGCCCCTTCTGTCTCTTCAAAAGGACTTTTTATAACAATGCCAAGGGGTGGGACAAAAGACCTCCCCCTTGCTAGATCAAAGCACACCACACAGCCAAGTGCAGACTCTTCTAAACACCTGATAACCACGCACATGGTTAATCCCTTATGCAGCCCTGCTGGGTAAAGCAAGCTTAGATCTCACTAGGAAACCTCTGTGGGCCCCCACAATTAATTTCAATATTAAAGTCTGAATTCTTAAGCAAAGAACTGTCTAAATTAACTGCATTGCAATTTGCTCTCAAAATTCATTTTCAGGGAATACATGTAGGGATTTCCCATATAGATCCTATTCACAAGTTATATATTTGGATCAGTACACCTTCCTAAAAATCAGAATGGGTTTGTTCATGAGACATTAGTTTATCAATCATTAGTCCACTCCACCAGCTGAAGACAGACACATAGTGATTCAAATATCACCTTCTGTATATCTCATTCGTGTTTTCACAGAATCACAGTTCCCTACCTTCAGGTGATAGTGGGCCTGTGCCCGCAGCTGTGGAGCAAGAGGAGCCTCGCACACCACACAGATGGCGGTATTCATGGGTACCATGCTTCCACATTCTGCACACACGCCCATCTGCTCAAAGGAAAAAGTCGGGTTTGATTTGGGAGGTGAAAGCTGACAGGACTTCATTCATAAGGTTTGATTTGCTTTTGTAAACTTTTAAAATAATTGCCTTTCTTATGATTTTTTTTTATTGCCATTAAGAGTAAAAAAAAAAAAAAACCTGCAATAAACGGAAAAGCTCCTGAAAATGGCCATTTGCAGGAAAGCACGGTGGAGCTCACAGGTTGCTCCCCTCCTCCCTGCCCTGGGCAGTGGCTCCTCCAGGGCCGGGCAGGCTGGGAGTGTGGTACGTCTGTGACTACTGCTGTACAGGGTCTTCCTTCCTGGAGACATGGCTAGCAGCGGTAACCCACAGACAGGTGAAGTGCCCACGGGTTTGTGTTGGTTACTGTTGTTCTCATTGGTGTTTTGAGTAGACGGTTTTGCTTTCACTGTGATTTCCATTTTAACTTCTGAAAAGAATTGTGTGTGTTGCAATAGGGAGGGTTGGGAGTGATATAGGTGTAGTGTTTATGTACCAGATTCTCAAAAAATATCAAAATGTGTATGTTCATCATGTGCAAGTGTACATGTATGTACAGGTTTGTGTGTGTGTAGGTCAGAAGATAACCCCGGAGTCATCATCAGGAATGCTGTCAATCTCCTTCGAGATGGGGTTTCTCACTGGCCTGCAGCTCACCAATGATGCCAAGCCTGCAGCCCCACAGCTGGAGAGTGAGCTAGGTGCTGAGGACTGAGCTCGCCTGTGTGCTTTCAAGTCGAGCAGTGCTTTACTGATAAGACATTCTTCCAGCACTTTGCCCAGGATTTTAACAGGCAATCTAACTGTAATCTCTCAATAAGTTCTCAGTGTGCCCAAGCAGCCACACATCTCTACTTGCATGTGTAGATGAAAAAGAGCTCAATATAAGTAAAAGCTGCTGGGTGCTGGTGGTACACGCCTCTGATCTCAGTACTCAGGAGGCAGAGGCAGGAGGATGTTTGTGAGTTCGAGGCCAGCCTGTTCTACAGAGTGAGTTCCAGGACAGCCAGGGCTACAAACAGAAACCCTATATCAAAAAAACAAAATAAAAAAATTAATAAAAAAAGTAAAACTCAGGCTAACTTGAAAACAGTCTTAAGTTTTATATTCGGTCCAACCCACACAAACATCTATCGGCAAAGCCTTACTAGCTTGAGGTACATGAACACAGTTTTGGGCCAATCTTGTCCCATTTAAACAGTAAGATTTCAGCCTGTTTCTCAGTATGTCTTCTCCAAGGCCATGCAAAAGAAATTCTCTTAGAAGTATGTTCTCTGTTCTCAAGAAGGATCTGGACAGCAAGAGATCAATGTGCTCAAAATTCTTTCAGTGAGTGTTCACATTTGTGGCTCATGTGCCAGGCCCTTGTCACGGCAACCCATATGGGTCACATAAACCAAAGAGTAATGTTTTCAAACCTTCTGCAGCTTACCTGAGAGGCTTCTGGGGGTGGAAGACGGCAGCCAAATATGGGCGGCACAGGAACGCCACATTCGTGACAGAATCGAGAAAAGGGATCAGACGGCCGGGAAGCCAGGCAGTGGGCACACCTACAGCAAGACAGGTTTCCATTTCTCCATAAGGGTCTACACTAACATTCTCACACATCTAATGGAAGGGAGAGCGGGCGTGAGATCTTGCCGCCCGCAAAGGACTACTGGCAGGAAAAGGTTGTTGGGGGGCATTTTTATCAGTGATATACCTACTGAACAGTAGCCCATGCTAATGCAAGCAACCCTAATTAAATTCAGACACACAGGCACACACACATGCACTAACAGGACATGAGAGTTGGAGGGGAAATTCTTGAGAAGAATCAAGTGTGTATGTTTCTAAATACCTTCATTAGAATTCAGAGATGGTCTAATTTTTTTTTTTTTTTAAGTTTTTTGAGACAGGGTTTCTCTGTGTAGCTCTGGCTGTCCTGGAACTACCTCTGTAGACCAGGCTGGCCTCAAACTCACAGAGATCTGACTGCTTTCACTTCCTGAGTGCTGGGATTAAAGGTGTGTGCCACCACTGCTCGATTCTGATCTAATTTTTTAAAGTAAGACCTAACTATACTTTGCCTAAAAGAAATCAACTTTAAGTAGGGGAACAAAAGTAAATTATAAGATATAATATGTCCTAAAGATATTAGTTAAAGAAGGCAAGAGTGGCTACCTATTATTAGAGCAAGTAGCTGTCTGAGCAAATGAAGTCACCAGAATTAAAGAAGGCTTTTTCATAGTGGCATAGGAGTAAACTCAACAACAGGACAAAAACATTGAAATAACTCCATATTTAATATCAGTTTTAAGGAGACTTTTAAGACTATGCAGACAGTCATGGTTGGACAAATTGCATTTTGCATTATGAGACAGCAATGAGCTTTGGGGACAGCAGTGAAATGTTATGATTTGAATCTGCAGTGACACTCACAGGCTCAGATTTACAGTACTAGGCCTTTCTTGTGTCATTTGAAGGCTGTGGAGGCTGGCTGTTGAAACACATTACCAGAGAATGGACTCTGAAGGTTATACCCATCCCTGGTTCAGCCCATGAACTCTCTGCTTCTTGTTTGCCATGTTGCGAATAAGCTGAGAGGGTCTTATTGTGTTTTCCAGGCTAACCTGGAACTTGCTATATAGCCCAGGCTAGCCCAGAACTTGTGATTCTCCTACCTCAACATCCTTAAGGCTGTCATTACAGGCATGTGACACGTGGAAAAACTGTGAAGTTTTTCATAAATATGACAAACTAAGAATTAAATATAGCCAGGCGGTGGTGGCATAAACCTTTAATCCCAGCACTTGGGAGGCAGAGGCAGGTGGATCTCTGAGTTTGAGGCCAGCCTGATCTACAGAATGAGATCCAGGACAGCCAGAGATACATAGAAGAGAAGCCCTGTCTCGAAAAACAAACAAAAAATTAACTATAAAAGAAAAACAAGTAGTGCCGGGCGGTGGTGGCGCACGCCTTTAATCCCAGCACTCGGGAGGCAGAGCCAGGCGGATCTCTGTGAGTTCGAGGCCAGCCTGGGCTACCAAGTGAGTTCCAGGAAAGGCGCAAAGCTACACAGAGAAACCCTGTCTCGAAAAACCAAAAAAAAAAAAAAAAAAAAAAAAAAAGAAAAACAAGTAAATTAGACTTCATTAAATTACAGAACTAAATATTAGAAAGTATTTGTAAAACATCTATCTTACAAGGGAGAACTAATACAACCTAATATAATAATAATTATATATATATATATATATATATATATATAAAAATATAATATAACCACTTTAAATGTCAACAGACTTTTTACCAAAGACTTATACATGACAAATAAGCACATAAAAGATGCCTATCATTAATCACTAGGGAAATATAAATTAGAATCACAATGATATACCACTGCAATCTCACAAGAATGTCCCAAAATATGAAGTGTTGGTCAAGTTGTAAAAACTGGAATTCTGTGACATTGCCAAGGTGAATATAAATGATACACCTCCTTTGGAAACAATTGGATAGCTTCTTAAAAGGTTGAGAAGATAAATAACCTATCATATAACCTAGTCATTCTCCTTCAAGACTCCTGGTCTTTACCATAAAAGACATGAAAGCCAATGTACTTGTGTATAAATGTTCACATTAGTTTTAGAATTTGACTTGTTAGCCAAATACTAGGAGGAACATGTGCTCTCACAAGTGACTGGATAAGCAAACTGTGGGGACCCCATGCTATAGATGCAATAATAAACAGAATGCTTAGCAATAAAAGGAGTAGACATTAGATGTCAGCCACATGTATGAATCTCAAAACAATTATGCTGAATCAATAAGGCCATTTGATTTATTCCATCACTATGGAAACGATGCAAACTGGAGTGACAAGAACCAGATCAACAGATGACTGGTCCCCAGGGCAGGGTAAGATGGTCCAGTGTAGGGATGAACTTGTTCATCTCTATGATTGTAGTGTTAGTCTCATATACATGTGTCAATCACACTCTTTACAGATACGCATTTTAATGTATGTTGGCTAGCTTCTTTTCTTTTTTAATTTTTTTCTACGTTTTATCTTCTGTGTATGGATGTTTTGCCTGCAATACATGCCCATGTCCACAGAGGCCAGAAGAAGGTGTTGGATCCACTGGAACTGGAGTTATTGACAGTTGTGAACCACCATGTGTGTGCTGGGAATTAAACCACGTCCTCTAGAAGTTAGTGTTCTTAACCACTCAGCCATCTCTCCAGTCCTGGCCTCTTTTTCCCAACTATATGTTTTTAAAACTCTAAAATTTTTCTAGGCATGGTAAATGCCAAAACTCAGGAGTCTGAGGCAAGAAAACTATTTCAAGTTTGAGGCTTAACCTGGACTGCATAGCATGTGTCAGGCCAGACCTATATGGCAAGTCCCTGTCTCAACAAATTTAATTTAAAAGCTAGTGGTGGGTAAATCCAGTGTTATATTTCATTTTACATCTCCATGGACCACGTGTGACTTTGACCTAAGACAGGTAGAGAACATGTTACATACTTGAGGAAGTCCGTGTCCCTCTGGATCCGTGAGATTTCCGTGCTTGTCAGACTCTTCTGGCCAGTTATGTGTGCAAAGCCAGGGGACTGAAATTGAGAACACAGATAGAGTTAGGAATACACGTCACAAAAAGGGAAGGGAAGATCCATTCAGATTCATTTACCAGTGTTCAAGTTTTAAAACCATCATAGGGAAACCAGGCAGTGGTGGCGCGCGCCTTTAATCCCAGCACTTGGGAGGCGGAGCCAGGCGGATCTCCGTGAGTTTGAGGCCAGCCTGGTCTACAGAGCGAGATCCAGGACATGCACCAAAGCTACACAGAGAAACCCTGTCTTGAAAACAAACAAACAAACAAAAAAGAGATATCTGGATTTACTATTAGACAGACAGTATTTTAGAACTGGAAGACTTAAGTTAGTATCCATTTGTCTTAAAGATAATATTTCTAGAAAACTCAAAAGGACTCACTTATTCAAATAGGTTATTTGAATTAACTCTTCTGTGTTTGGGTAGAAAAAGGGTAAAACAAACAGAATATCACATGGTCCCTGTCCCTAAAGCACAGCCCTCATATCTGTACAATATAGTTGAAATCTTATGGACTCAGCAAGATAACAGACTCATGTGGGTTTCCTAGGAATCTGGAGGAGAGAATATTCACATTTGCAGGCTTTAGGGAGAAGTGCTAACAACCAAGATGGGCAAGGGAAAGTGGAGGAAAGTGTGTGAAGTAGACAGAAAACAAAAGGAATCAGCAGTAAGGAAACACAGGTACCACAGCAGGGCAACACGTGGCCCATCCTGGGATACACTGATGTGGTTGGCAGAATGAGACAGAACGGAAGTCTGAAAAAGAAAGTTGATGGGGAGAAGCAAGCCATACTGCTACTGATAATAAAACGCACTGGCCAACTGCAGCCATTGCCTCCTGGACATTCACTATGTCCTATGAGTTGTGCCATGCTATGCCATTTCATTCTATTTTTGTAATATTATTTTGAGACAGGGTCTTGCTAAGTAGCCCAGATTGGCCTTGTTTTTCTTCGGCCTCAGCCTCCTAAAACCAGGGATTAAAGAAGTGAACCACCACACTGAGCATATAACATCTTATTTTGATACATTAGACTTTCTAAAAAGTTATCAAACTAGTAAACTAACTTCTGTTCCTCTAGCTCAAACGACTGTATATGGCAACATTTTCCTACATATCTCTTTATTCTCTTTGAGTCACATGGTAATAAGTTGAAGGCATAATAGCCCTTCGTCCCTAAGTAGCTGGGTATGCATTCCCCAAGAACAACCGTGTGTCAGAGTCAGAGGAGTGAAGGGCTATGATATTACAATCCACAAACCCACATTTACACCCTTCTGGTTATGCCAATGGTGTCCTTTATAGCTATGTATGTTTCTTCCTGGTCTAGGGAAAATGTTTTTCCTGATCTAATACCGTACTTTGCATCTATTTGTCATGTCCACGTTGTCACCTCTAATTTGAAGTGGTTCCTCAGTCCTTCTTCAGCTTTCTTGCCTTGGACATTTTTAAAGAGCAGTATGTCAGCCAGGTATCAGTGGTGCATGCCTGCAACCCCAGCATTCAAGATGCAGAATCTATCACCTGTGCTACCTCAATGTATACAACAATGGAAAGGCAGGCCATGGCTTGGAGAGAAGGTGGGGTGCTGGGGTTGTCTTTCTGTATGCTGTGAATGTGTTGCTCTGATTGATTGATAAATAAAACGCTGATTGGTCAGTAGCCAGGCAGGAAGTATAGTATAGGCAGGATAAAGAGAGAGGAGAATTCTGGGAAGTGGAAGGCTGAGTCAAGAGACCCTGCCAGCCACCACCATGAGAAGCAAGATGTAAAGTACTGGTAAGCCACAAGCCACGTGGCAACTTATAGATGAATAGAAATGGGTTAATTTAAGATATAAGAACTAGATAGCAAGAAGCCTGCCACAGCCATACAGTTTATAAGTAATATAAGTCTCTGTGTGTTTACTTGGGTCTGAGTGGCTGCAGGAGCCCAGTGGACACAGGAAACCTTCAGCTACAGTAAGGAGAGGGGATGCTTCATGAGAGGGGTTGGAAAAGGGGAAGGGAAGGAGGAGTGATATAATTATATTTTAATTTAAAAACATAGGCAAGACGCAGGAGGATTGGCACAAATTTGAGGCCAGCCTGGTCCACATAGTTTCAGACCAGCCAGGACTATATCATGAGATTATTTCTAAAAACAAAACAAAAGACCTAACAGTTACCTTATAGAAATTCATAGCATATGGCATCAACATGGACTTTGCATTTGTCTAATATTCCTGTGACAAGAGTCAGGCATGGATTTGGGTACACATTCCAGAGGAAGGGAGGTGTCATTGCAGCATGTGAGGGGTTACAATACTCGTTTTGGGAAGGATGCTGAAGCTCATAAAGCCATTTGGCTTGAGTTCACATCAACAGTATGGGCAGTAAAGCTTGGGATTTCAGAGTTAATTCTGTAGACAATGGGGAGCAGTCCGAGTGATTTTGTTAAGGAAGAAGTATAATGTTTAATTTTTCTGTGTTACATCAGACAAGGCCTGTACCAGAAGTCATAAACTGGTCATTTTTGGCCAAATATTGTGAGACACTGAATTTCATTTTGCCTACATAACATATATATTGCCTCCCATACTGGTTCAGGTTCCAGATTGATTCTCAGATTTTTAAATTAGGTTAGTAGACATGAAGATATAGGTTTCTGGTAGCAAATTCATTCATTCATGAGGCAATACTGGACTGGAAGTCCTTGCCAATAACTGCCTGCAGATAAGAATGGGCACTCTGGGTAGCTCTGGCATTCCAGATCATCACAGAACCCACAAACTTGGTAACCTTAGTCTAAAGCTACCTGTCACTTGTCATTTATCCTCTACTTTGCTGCCTGGCCTGAAGTCAATGTTAGGCCAGAAGGATGGATGAGTAAAATGTAGAAACTGGTCCCATGCCTAGAGTTTCTGTTCTAGGGTTGGCATGAGGGCTGAGAATGTGCATTTCAAATGGACTCCTGTGTGATTATGATGCTGCAGGTGTGGGGAGCCCACTTTGAGAACCACTGTGCTATCTCATCACCAAGTTTATCTTGTGTATGACATCACTGATTAAGAATTGTGTACGGGTGGTGGTGGTGCATGCCTTTAATCCCAGCACTTGGGAGGCAGAGGCAGATGGATCTCTGTGAGTTCAAGGGCCAGCCTGGGCTACAGAGTAAGTTCCAGGAAAGGCACAAAGCTACACAGAGAAACCCTGTCTCAAAAAACCAAAAAAAAAAAAAAAAAAAGAATTGTTGTGTGTAGCCAGGCAGTATGGTGGTGCATGCCTTTAATCCCGGCACTTTGGAGGCAAAGATAGGCAAATCTCTGAGTTTAAGGACAGCTTGATCTACGAAGGGAGTTCCAGGGCAGCCAGGGCTACAAAGAGAAACCCTGTCTTCGAAAATAAAAACAAACAACAAAAAATTTGTGTGACTATTTACTTGCTTGTTATTTGTCTGCTTCAAATCTCTATCAAAGGACAGCTCAATGAACATGGAGCCTTTTCCATTTGGACACAGCATTTCCAAGAGCTGGGACACTGCCTGCAACATGGCTAAAGGCTGAAAGATACTGTCTGAATGTATGCTGGGAAGCATTCAAATGCCTAAAGCATTTCCACCGATGTTACCTGGGACTGATGAGTAGCTATTCTAGAACTCGATCCTTCATGGTAGGCTGGGATTTCCAGTGGACTTGCGGAGAAGCGAAGATCTTTCAGAGTTTTAGCGTCTGCTCTTTCGCCTACCTTGAGGTCTATAATTATATTAAATATATTATTTTGTGATTATCTGTTACTGTGTAAAACCATGCAAATATGCCCTCATGATTAGAACCCTCCAGTAAAGGACTACGTCACATTCTTTTCCTAGCAGCAACTATGATAAAGTCAGCCTTCCTAAGTCAATGAACTAGAGCTGAGAAAGAAATAATTAACCCAGTCTAAGAAAATAACCTTCCTTGATACCTTCTACAACATTCCATGTCAAGCTAAGAAAACAGACCAGTCCAGTTGCAAAGTCAGCAGGTAACATCATTTCAACTAAAAAAACAAAATTGTGACAGCCTCTTCTTTGCATGGCTATTGCTTACTTACCCAGGAGTCCAGACACTTTGCTGTCTGAAGTCATGTAAGGAAGACCTCAACTTTTCCTAGAAGATCCAGTCACTTTGTTGTTGTTTTAGAAAACAAATAAACAAAAACCTCAACAGCCTGAGTTTGGTCCTAGGAACCTATGTGCCATGAGACAACTGACTCCCAAAAGTTGTCCTCTGTAGCATACATGCACCCCATACACAACAACAACAATAATACTGTTGGGGCTTTTGTTTATTTGTTTTCTAAAACAACAACAACAAAGTGACTGGGTCTTCAGGAAAAGTTGAGGTCTAAAGCTGGGTGGTGGTGCATGCCTTCAATCCCAACACTTGGGAGGCAGAGGCAGGTGGATCTCTGTGAGTTCAAGGCCAGCCTGGTCTACAAAGTGAGTTCTAGGACAGCCAGGGCTGTTACACAGAGGAACCCTGTCATGAAAAAAAGAGAAAAGAAAAAGGTGAGGTCTTCCTTACATGACTTCAGACAGCAAAGTGTCTGGACTCCTGGGTAAGTAAGCAATAGCCATGCAAAGAAGGGGCTGTCATAATTTTTTTTTAGTTGAAATGATGTTACCTGCTGACTTTGCAACTGGACTGGTCTGTTTTCTTAGCTTGACATGGAATGCTGTAGAAGGCATCAAGGAAGGTTATTTTCTTAGACTGGGTTAATTATTTCTTTCTCAGCTCTAGTTCATTGACTTAGGAAGGCTGACTTTATCGTAGTTGCTGCTAGGAAAAGAATGTGACGTAGTCCTTTACTGGAGGTTTCTAGCCATGAGGGCATATCTGCATGGCAAATGATTTTTTACTTGCTAAGCTATTTTGCTGGCCCCCAAGACATAAAAAAGCAGGTTCGTTTTCTAACCATGTGCTGAACCCATCCTACATGCACCTTTGTGGTTTCCAAAGTAATCAAACCTGAATCCACATCTGATGTGCTTCTCTTGCAGCTTAGTTTTACTCAATTCTTGCAAAACTCTGCTTTTGTTTAAAATTTACCCAAACACCACCCATTCCCCAAACCTGATCACTCTTTCTTTGTTTGGTGAGGCACCTCATGGTTCCTTCAATACAATCATTCAATAAATCAAATTTACCAGACTGTTTGTCTATCTCTCATGGTCTTAATCTGTTAGCTAGAATAAAATAAATATTCAAATTGTAGCCTGCCTTCCCGTTTTTCTTATTTCAATACAAGTCCATAAGAAAGCGTACAGTGAGCATGCAGGAAGCCTGCTTAGAGTGTTTCATTCTACCTCATCGTACCTGCAAGCCGTCTAAGGTTAACGTTCCAAGTCGATTTATTTTCAGCATTCTTATACTTCTTCTTTAATTTTGGCCCGACAAATCCATTTTTTAATTCCTAGGAATGAAGAGATTACATGGCACTTGATTATATACATTTAGAGTGTGAGAATTAGAAGTCGTGGCAGAGGCAGTGAGTGTCATGGGGAACACTTCTTACTTGAAAGGGATTGGAGCAGTTTTTATCAAGTGATGTCTGTTTCCCTTGAAAACCCACAGCTTAGCATATGGGCTACTTGGTGAGCAGCATGTCTGGCTGGTAGGCCTCACTAGGTCAAGCAGCCAAGATAGGAGACATAGACAGTACCATTATCAGAGACAGTAATAGCACAAGAACGGAATCAGAGGGAAAATAGAGTGGGATCAGACCAAAAACAGGCCTTATGCATCCTGCCTGCCTAGACAGCCCTCCAAACACTCTCCTCCTTGGCCTTTCTTTTTTGTGGACTCCATCCCTTCTCTCTGATTCAGACCTGAGTCTCTGATGACTGCCCCTGTGATGATCGCATTACAGACCCACCTCATCCACTTGCATCCACTCTGGTCCCACAACATGTGCTCTGGTCTCAGGGCTACCACCGGCATAAGTAACACCTTCAACAAACTTCCTCTGTCACTCTCAACAAGCACCCCATGACTGAAACTTCCTGGTTGGGTGGCCACTCTCTGGCCCTCTTAGCTGGATCACTGGTGCTGACAACCCAGGGCTGAAGTTTCAGACACCTTTCTTAGGTCTATCAGATTACCTCTCCAAAGAAGTGAAGAGTTGCAGCTTTTGGTGGGTGAAGACTTTAACTAATAGAAGTAACACACACTGGAACGGTCTACTAACCTGACTAGTCCATTCACCAAATATACATTGCCCTCCCTTGCCTGCCCATAAGCTCTGCTAAAAGGATGGCAGTCCTGCTTACTGCCATCTTGGAGCTTACAAATGGGAAAGGCTGACAAAAAACAAGGAATCACATGCTGAGGTCACTTTTCCCAGCAAAGGCCTGGTGCAGGGATGGAGAAGAGGGCACACAGCCTGTTTATCTGGAGTTTATGCAGCGTTCACAGACAAAGCAGAGAAGCTGGGTGAGCATGGGAGCTGATTC
This sequence comes from Peromyscus maniculatus bairdii, assembly GCF_049852395.1. NCBI lineage: Eukaryota > Metazoa > Chordata > Mammalia > Rodentia > Cricetidae > Peromyscus > Peromyscus maniculatus. The sequence goes on from NC_134855.1 coordinate 122,645,661, forward strand.
CCCGGGTGGCATGCTTCATCACAGGTAGTCACTGCAGACAAGGGAGCACAGGCAGTGACAGTGCCCAGTCAGAATTCTGATCTTAGGCAGAGGAAGGCTTGACCAAGGCTGGGAAATCAATGAAGATTCTTCACAGTGGTTGATCCTGACCTTAATCATAAGGATCCGACTGTGAGTAGAAGTGTTGTAATGAAAGGGAGGGTGTACCCATTGAGCAAGAGAGGATGACACATGGAGTGACAATCTGAACATTCTTCGGTTTCATTACTTGCCTGCTTTGAAAAACCTTCAACACTCTCTTCAGAAGAGACCGTCTTCGGTGGTTCATAGTCTACTTGAAATACCTTTGTTACAATCCCACTCTCTCTGCAGTCTCTGAAAAATCATATTTTTTAAAAGGAGAGAGTATATTATACAAACATTCAAGGTAAAGGTGGATAGCAGTAAAGATGATGCTAAAGTTACTTAAGGTAGCCTTTATATTTGTTATATTTTAAGTTGGAAAAGTCAAAATACACTTGGAGCTAAGGAGGACCTGAGGGTTGAGGTTTAGGGGTGAAGGGTTGGTGGTGTCAGTCTTCAGCGGTGGCTCTGGTACTCTAGACCCTGCTCCAGCCCAGTGGGGTTCACAGAGCCTCCGGCCAGTGGGCAGCACTCCTTCCCATCCTGCCTGCATCCTGGCAGTGGCCTGAGCTCTCAGAATACTGGCCTCAGCCCCGAGGAGCTCAAGCTTGGGAAAGTGGCTTACATTTCCTGTATCCTCCTTCTAGGTCTGCTCTGGATCTTCAAAACCATTCCTGGAAAGCCAGACACAGAGGTACATGTCTGGAATCCCAGCATCAGGAGGCTAGGGTGGGAAGATCATTGCCAGTTCAAGAGCACTGGCTGCTCCTCCAAAGGACTTGAGTTAAATTCCAAGTACCCATATGGTGGCTTACATCTGTCTATAATCCCAGCTGCAGAGGATCTGATGCCCTCCTCTGGCCTCCAGGAGCACTGTATGAATGTAGTAAACAGGTAGGCAAAACACTCATACACATAAAATAAAAATAAAAATAAAAATAAAAATAAAAAGTTTCACTTGTTTGTTTTTTGTTTTGGTTTTTCAAGACAGCGTTTATCTGTGTAACAGTTTTAGCTGTCCTGTTGTCCTGGAACTTGCTCTGTCGACCAGGCTGGCCTCAAACTCTGGGATTAAAGGCATACGACACCACCACTGGCTCATAAGTATTTTTAAAAAATAAATAAACAATCTATACTGCAAGGGTACAGACAACAGATAATTTATCAATAAAAGGCCAACAGAAATTTCTGATAAAAAGGCCAAAGTGATTTTCTCAAAGGATCACAGTTGTTTTTAAAATGGACCTGCTATGAAGCATCTTCTTTCTAATTATCTCTGGTCTTTTTCTCTGAGACCAGAATTCTGGTCAGACAGGTTAGCTATTTACCTGATACTTACCATGAAATACATGGTATTTATAATCAAAATGTATTTAAGCATTTATATACATATTTAAAATGTTCAATGGCCTCATTCCTGAGTTCCTTTTTTAAAATTCAAGGAGCTTTCATTTCTCTTACTGACTTTTTTTTTTTTCTTTTTTTTTTCTTTTTGGTTTTTCGAGACAGGGTTTCTCTGTGTAGCTTTGCGCCTTTCCTGGAACTCACTTTGTAGACCAGACTGGCCTCAAACTCACTGAGATCCGCCTGGCTCTGCCTCCCGAGTGCTGGGATTGAAAGTGTGTGCCACCACCACCCGGCCTCTTACAGACATTTTAATAGCATGGATAGATACAAGGTCTGTGTGGGTGGACACAGCACTTGCCATCCTTGGCCCTCCAGCGTTCAGTCCCATGGTTTTGACAGCTCTTATGCTCTACTTTGGTTCTCTAGTGCTGTGATAAAACTCCAAGGCCAGAACAACTTGGGGGAGGAATGGGTTGATTTGGCTTACAGCTTACATCCATCACTGAGGGGACCTAGGGCTAGAGCTCAGGGCGGAAACCTGGAGGCAGGAACGGAAGCAGACTGTGGAGGAGTGCTGCTTACTGCCTTGCTTCCCACACATGCTTACCTGCCCTTCTTATACAACTGAGGACCACGCGGTCGGGGTGACACCACCCACAGTGGGAGGGGACCTCACACATCAATCAGTAGTAAAGAAAATGCCCAGACTTGCCTACAGGTCAGAATTATGGAGTTACTTTCTCAATCGAGGTTCCCTCTTCCCAGATGACTCTACCATGTCAAGTTCACACACACACACACACACACACACACACACACACACACACACACACACGCATGCACGCGCGCACGCACGCACGCACGCACGCACGCACGCACGCACCAAAACTAATCAGCACAAATAATATAAATACAAGGTTTGTGCCAGTAGATACTGCACACTTGGGCCTCTAGCATTGGGTGCCATGGACTTGACTGCTGTTTGCTTTAATGAAGGGCTCTTCTCATCTGAGTGGATTAAGTTCTACTGTGAATGGTACAGTTGATGAAGATGTGAAACGTAGCTACATAGTTACTATTGAACACCAAGGAACAGTTGATGCCCCAAAACAACACCTGCTATTAGATGCTCAGAGGAAGATGAAAAAGTCAAATCTAGGGGAAATCCTTTGAAAGATGATGTGCCTCTTATATAAATATCTAAAGCATTAATTAAAATGCAGCTGCATTCTTTTTATTCTTGCTGATTCATAAACTTTCAATCAGAAAAGAATCCCGATTTCCAGTGTTTCCTTACCCCATTGTCACGTGGGTCTTCTGTATCTACCACTGCACAGCTAACTGCCCAGAAGCTAGAGCCTCAAACCCCAGTCCTGGGGAAACTGGCCACAGCAGGTGAACGCTTTCCATCAAATACTAGGGCTGGATGACTTCTTTCACAAATGGTTGTTCTTGGGCCAATCTCTCTCCCTTCCCCCACTCTCCCATATTTTACATTCTCAAGGACTTTGTGTAAGGGTTCTGATTTCTCCACATATCAATGACCCTGGATATTGTTTACTTGTTGACCATCTGATCACACTTTATCATGATCTCTGTTGAGTTGTTCCTTTTTGTGTTAGAATATGAGTTGGCTACTACAAACGGAATCAAAGTAATGTCTTAAACAACAACAAAAAAAAACACAAAAAACCAGAATCCCTCAGTGTAAGCAGTCCAAAGATGGCGTGGTGGTTTGAATGAGAATAGCCCCATAGGCTCACAGATTTGGTCACCAGGGAGCAACACAATTTGAAAGGATTAGATGGTGTGACCTTGTTGAAGGAAATGTGTCCCTGGGGTGGGTTTTGAGGGTTCAAAAGCTCACAGAATCTCTCTCTCTGCCTAAGGCCTAGGATGTTATTCTCAGCTACTGCTCTGGCATCTGCCTGCATGCCGCCATGCTCCCCACCATGATAATAACAGACTAAACCTGGAACTGTGAGCCGGCTCCCAACTGCTTCCTTTGCTTTGCTCACAGAACACTGACTAGACAGAGGGTAGACAGTGGAGGTGTTGGAACGGTTAATGCTCTCTGTTGACTCAACAGGATCTAAAATCACCTAAGAAACAAGCCCCTGGGCATGTCTACGGAAGATTTCCTATACTGGGTTAGCTGAGCTGAGAAGATCATCCATCCTGGAGTGGGCTGGGGACCTGCACTACAAAAAGAAGAAAAGTGAGCTGAGCTTTGCACTCCCTACCTACTCCCCCCACCCCCAGCCCCTGCCTCCTGACTGTGGATGCAATGGGACCTGCTGTCTCCTCACCCTGTCACCATGAATTCCCTTCCTCGGATGGACCGGACCCTCCGACTGTGAGCCAAAATAAGTCCTCCCTTCCTTGTGCTGCCTTTGCCGGATATTTCTATCACAGCACGAAGAAAAGTAATCAACGCAGACGGCATGGGGTCAGCTCCCCATCTTATTGTTCCATCACTGCACATTGCACTCGTTCTCAGGATCCAACATGATTGACACCCACAGTGGGAAGCAGAAGCCACCCTGTTTCCCTTTAAAAGACATGGTCTGGAAGTTTCACATGTCACTTCTCCATATATCCATGAGCCACAGTCTGGTGACATACCAATCAAGGACTATTAGGAAATACCTATTAGGCAACCATGTACCTAGCTAAAAGTCACAGAACTGCTGTCCTATCATCATTAGGGTGCTTGGAGTATCATAGGATGTTTTAACTGTCATGCTGACTTACTTGCTCTGAAAGCTCACAGTGGAGCATAACTTCCTGATAATTTTCTTTTTTAAGATATATTTATTTATAATGTATACAGTGTTCTGCTTGTATGTATGCCTGAAGGCCAGAAGAGGGCACCAGATCTCATTATAGTTGGCTGTGAGCCATCATGTGGTTGCTGGGAATTGAACTCAGGACCTCTGGAAGAGCAGCCAGTGCTCTTAACCTCTGAGCCATCTCCTCAGCCCCTGACAATTTTCTCTACATGACAGTGCCTTGTGGGTCACCCAGAGCTGTGATTCTGGCTAACCTGCCCAGCACTCACCACTTCTGCCCGTCAATCACCTGCTTTCTTCCTGTTTGTTTGCCTGGCTCTTGTTGATTTTAGATTGATCTTTGACATGTTTTACTTGCACTTCAGCAATTTCTCAGATTTCATACATTTCTTTAAAAAGGTTTTTAAAGTCTAAGTAAGTAAATGTCCCAAAGACTTAAATTTTTTTATGTAAAATCATAAATATATAAATACCAATCTTAATACAGTTGAGAAATAGTTAACACAATATAGAGGTTTTTAAGCTGCATTTTAGACAGTAGAAAAAATTCTTCGAAATATGAAATTCATCTGAGTGAAGATGTTAACAACACATTTGGCTTTCTATGCTTAGTGAATATTTCCATGTTTGGTGACTAGAAGGGCTCATAGTGAACTAAACTTTGGAGAAGCATTTGAAGCATAAGGCCAAAGCTGTAGATTCTGTGTAGACGCACATAAGATGACTTATCTGTGCACTACTTCATCCACTCGGCTGTCCTTCTTAGCACTCTTCTCTACGGTTCCTGAAGGGGCACTTCAGACCCCACACTGATGTCACCCTGCTTCTCAGCTGCTTGCTCCACTCCTTTAAGGCCTAGGCTATCTCTCTACCACAGATGGCCCAGACGGATACCCAGCTAAGGCACTGGCCCACAGACGCTGTTCAGCCTAGAACATAGACCAGCTTATGCTGCATGGTAGGTAGAAGGATTTCAACCCAAGAATAGCCCTCCCACCCCAAAAAGGATTAGGTTTGAGGTTAAAGTTATACATCTTACTCAGAGCCCACGGTGCATTTAAAACACACACAACCTTCTATTAGGGCTCAGGATAGTGACCTTAAATATGCACACATATCAGTATAAATTATAGCCAGAATAAAAGCCATCTGTGGGTACCTCCACAAATACTATCCTTTCAGTGAAATATCAGAACTAAAGAGCTGGGGTGTAGCACTGTTCACAACATGTCTTCTTAGCATATGCAAGGCCCCAAGTCCAGTCATCAGCACTACAAAGCAGAATTTTCTGAATGACTACAAGGAAATTAGCAAAATGGGAATTCACCATTTGGTTTAGGTTGAGTTTTCTCAGCCTACTGAAAACTATTGAAATTTGGGGCTACATAATCCGCCCCCCCCCCAGCTGAGGACCGAACCCAGGGCCTTGCGCTTGCTAGGCAAGTGCTCTACCACTGAGCTAAATCTTTTTTATAGGGGCTGTTCTCTGTATTATAAAATGACAAGCTGCAACTCTACCCATTACCCACTAGATCAGTGGTTCTCAACCTGTGGGTCATGACCCCTTTGGGTGTCATATATCAGATATCCTGCATACCATATATTTACATTATAAGTCATAACAGTAGCAAAACTACAGGTATAAAGTAGTGACAAAATAATTTTATGGTTGGGGGTCACCACAACTTGAGGATCTGTATTAAAGGGTGCAGCACTAGAAAGGTTGAGAACTACTGCACTAGATGCTAATAGCAAGTAATCCTCCTAGTGGCAACCAAAAGGCTTCTCTGCATTTGTACGCATGTGGTATATGTACATATTCATGTGGTGTGTGCATGTGTGCACATGCATGTGTGTGTATGTGTGTGGAAGCCAGAGGTGGGTGTCAGGTGTCTTCCTTCATCACTCTCCATTTCATTTATTTTATTTACTTTGTATGCATAAATGCATACTTCATAGGGGGTGAGGAGACAATGGGTCACAGCATGCATGAAGAGGTCAGAGGACAACTTTCAGAAGTTGGTTCTCTCCTTCCACCTTGTTCTGAGAAAGGCTGGCCCCTGTTATTTCTGAGCTATGTATCTCAGCCTACTTGGTCTGCAAGCTGCTGGCAATTCACTATCTCTGCTTCCATCTCACTGTAGTGAGTGCTGGGATTAGAGACGTATCACATGTATCAGCTTTTGATTCTGGAGGTTGAACTCAGAACATCACACTTGTGCCACAAGCATCTTTATCCATTGAGCCACTATCCCCGGATCTCCTATCTATATATCTGTCTGTCTGTCTGTCTGTCTGTCCGTCCACCCATCCATCCATATGTACGTATGTGTGTGTATCTATCTATCTATCTATCTATCTATCTATCTATCTATCTATCTATCTATCTATCTATCTATCTATCTATTTATCTGTCCGTCCACCCATCCATCCCATATGTATGTATGTGTGTGTGTATCTATCTATCTATCTATCTATCTATCTATCTATCTATCTATCTATCTCTAGTTTTTTAAGACAGGGTTTCTCTGTGGAACTTTGGCTGTCCTGGAACTCACTCTGTCGACCAGGCTGGCCCCACACTTAGAAATCCACCTGTCTCTGCCTCCCAAGTGAGGAGATAAAAGGTATGAGCCACCAAGCACGGCCTCCACTGTTTTTTTAAGAAGAGGCTCTCACTGAACCCAGGGTCCACCAATTCAGCTATGCTGGTGACCAATGAGCTCCAGAGTTCTGCCTATGTCAACTGCCACTACATCTGGGGGACCAGGCACATTTTATTCCCCCAGGCACAAACTCTTGAATTCTAAGAGTTGAGGCAGCTCTGAAGTTCTAGTAATCTCAGAAATGAGGACTAACAAATATAGGAAAGTCAGAGAACTGCACAATTAAGGTCACACTGACTAAATGATTAAGTAGGATTAACATCTTCAAATCTCTGTGGTGATAATCTTGTCAACTTAATTGGCTTGAGAAAGGCCTAAAGGATTAGCAAGGCACACTCTGGGAATGTCTGTATGCTGTGTCTTGACTTAATTGGTAGATCATTCCTTTGATGAATTCATACTATGATGGCATTGTTGGGAAACAGTAAACGACAGGAGGTGACTTACTGGAGTAGGCAGGTCACCAGGAGGCATGTCCACAGAGACCACATCTTGCCCTGACCCCTTCCTGTAATCCTGTGTTCTTTTTCTTTGCTTCCTGATGGCCATCATGTGGTCTCTTTTTTCCTACTCCCTTTCCACCATGATTGGGTTGACACCTCTGAAACCGACTCAAAGTAAGTCCTTCTTTTTCAATTTTTCTCAGGTATCTTGGTCATATTAACACAAAGCTTCCAAGTCCTGTCTTCTTTCTACACCTCAACTACTTGGACCAGAGTTTTTCCCTGCCTTTGCAGCCTGTGCACATGGCATTCAGATCTCTGCATTGTAATGCCTCCTGAACAGGGTCTGTATACAACAAGCTTGAATCATGGCCTCCAGCTAGGGAGTTGATATGTATATGTATGTATGTATTTCAAGTTGATATTTATCTCCTTAAAATATATATTTAAAATATTTAATGTTAGGCTATACATACATATGTATGTTTGTATGTATGTATATTTCAAAGAGCTGTGAAATAGTCTGGTAACCTACTTATGTTTGCTTTATCAACCTTGGTTGCAAAACTGGGGTCCTTCATGAGTCTACTGAAGAAAATAATTATTCTTAGAGGAATCTGAGCCCCTAGACACTTGCTCTGAAAGTTCACAGTGGAATTGTGTAGCAAGTTCTTCTGAGGTGAAACATTCTAACTTGGAGGGAAGCTTGTTGAGACTTAGAATGTTTTTTTTTTTTTTTTTTTTTTTTGGTTTTTCGAGACAGGGTTTCTCTGCGTAGCTTTGCGCCTTTCCTGGAGCTCACTTGGTAGCCCAGGCTGGCCTCGAACTCACAGAGATCCGCCTGGCTCTGCCTCCCGAGTGCTAGGATTAAAGGCGTGCGCCACCACCGCCCGGCTGAGACTTAGAATGTTTTAAAGGAAGGTGAAACATCCCATCCTGCAGGGCACCTGATAAAACTCAGGAAGTAAAGAATTCAGTAGCTTCAGAAGTGCCCCAAATGAACTAGATTTACTAGGTCCCTCCTTCCCCAAGCTTAGGTAAGAAGTAAGGACTGCTGGGAGATAGTCTCAGATAAGCAGAGCTGCCTAAAAGAGGCTCAGACCAGCTAAACCACCTGGACGAGGCAGAGGCCAGTGGAGCTGCCTGGAAGACACATTCTTTGACATATCAAGCTGCCTGTAAGTTGGTTGGTTGTGAGTGTGCTCCAGGGCTCCAACTTTCATGGGCTGTCACTCATGCTGGGAAGATTTTCGGTGATGCAGCCATCTTTGAGTCATTTCTGTTCTTGTTTGTACCCCTATCCCACCCTCCCCACCCCCCCACGTTCTCATAAGTAACCCAATAAAACCCACTGTTTCATCAAGCTGGGCTTTGGTAACATCTTTACTTTGGTCTGTGTTTTGTTCCCCATCTGTTGTGAGTAAATACCTGTTCAGATCTACTACTTTGGCACAAAATATCGTCCTTAGTTCCAGACTTGGGTGGATATATTGTGACCCCTAAGTAAGGTCAGTGGTAGAGAAAGGAAAACTGCATGATCACTGCCAACACATGACAAAACATGATGGTGAGACAGGATGCTGCCGACCACAGGAAGGCTTTTAAGGAAGCAGAGGGTGAGTGGACACTGGGATTTGACTGTTCGTGAAGGCCACCAACCTTTGACAACACCCTCCCCTTCCTGGCATGTTCCCAAGTTCTTTGCCCTTCTGTCCAACTCTGCTCTTTTCCATACTCTGATATGAAATTCTCTGTTCCCCACCCAGTAAGTAAATGTTATATATATAAGAAAATAATCATGGCCCGGCGTGGTAGCCCATGCCTTTAATCCCAGCACTCAGGAGACAGAGGCAGGGAGATCTCTGTGAATTCAAGGTCAGCCTGGTCTACAGAGTGGTTTTCAGGACAGTTAGGCTGTTACTCAGAGAAACCCTGTCTCCAAAAGCCTAAATAAATAAATAAATTCTTAAGAAAAAAAATGGGAGTAGGAAAAGAAAGATTTAGGGAAAAGAAAGTGACTAATGGCTTTCAAGTTAAAATGGCAAGAGCTTTGAACATCAGTGAAGTCAATACAAAATGAAACAAAGAATAATGTCCCATCCTAGGGAATGAAAGAACTATCCACTAAACAGCACTTTCCTCAGAGCCAAAGGAAGCTCTTTAGAAAGCTCTTCCTCCCCAGAACTCCAGTGTGGAATCTGAAATAAAAATATTATTAATATATGCAACATGTATTGAGTTATATGCTTATGATTTATGAACTTTACAACTCAATAAAATACAAATTATATATATATACTGAAATTAGAATAACTTTTTCTTTAGTGTCCTTCTAACCCACTGATTCTCCCAAGAAGAAACAAATAAAATTAGAACATAATGTAGCTGGGAATGGTGGCATACACCTTTAATCCCAGCACTCAGGAAGCAGAGGCAAGTAGATCTCTGAGTTCAAGGCCAGCCTGGTCTACAGAGAGAGAAAGAGTTCCAGGACAGCCAGGGCTATATAGAGAAACAAAAAAAATAACACACACACACACACACACACACACACACACACACACACACACATTATAATGTAATTATAATTATAATAATATAATATAAATTATATATATTGTTTGCCTACCATGCTCTTAACTTACTTAGAGACGGCAACAGCTTTAACTTGTATTTTTCCATCAGGCAGTGTAATGGGTTTTATATACTTAAATGTATTGTTTTCACCAGAACCAACTTTCTTTAGGAAGTCAGGTTTGCTGCCATCCAGGGTGTAATATATGTTGACATCTGGGGTATCTGAAAAATCAAGAACAGGATAATCATAATTAACACTGAAATAACAATGCCCTGTATAAGTAGAATCTCTTTAAAAAGGACACACACATACACACACACAGTAAGACAATGATTCTGTTGTCTGTGCTAACATAGTACTTTGTATGAATGAGTTCACTTCATCTATTCATCTATACTACTGTATGAGGTAGGTCCTAATTTGTACCCATTTTGTAGATGGAAACTGAGTACCTGAGAGACTAATGAACTTGCTAAATAACAAAGGATTTCCAATGCTCACATGGTGGCTCACAACGCTGTAACTCCAGTAGCAAGGTATCTCTAATGCCCTCTTCTGGCCTCAGTAGGTACCAGGCAGGCATGTGGTACACTGGCAACACGTAGGCAAAACACCCATACACATAAAATAAAAGTAAAAACATTCTTAAGAAAGAAAATGGAAGTAGGAAAAAGAAAACGAAGATTTAAGAAAAAGAAAATGACTAAGGACCTCCAAGTTGAAATGGCAGTAGCTTTGAACAGCCTAATGCACACAAAATTTGTTGAGCTATATGTTTATGATGTGTGGTTTACTCTGCTAGGCTGAGTACATAGCTCATGATCTTGAACTGTGCTCATCTGTCTGTCTGTCTGTCTGTCTGTCTGTCTGTATCTATCTATCTATCTATCTATCTATCTATCTATCTATCTATCTATCTATCTATTTATCTATCTATCTCTATGTTATCATCCATATCATCACATTTCAATAGTAGTCTTACTTCTTCAAAGAGTTATAAGCCCATATGTTTAAATTATTAAACATGTTAGCCTTTCAGATAAAAGAAGTAATAGTATAATATGTATCTTATTCTTGGAAGTCTTGAACTAGGGAGCCCAGAAGTAGCTCTGCAAATGCAGATAAATATTTTTATACATTTAAACTATCAAAATTAAATAGATATATATATGCAATTGGAATCTAAAAGTCTTTTAATACAAATGTGTTCATATGTCTTATCTATAAAACTTATTTACATAGACTATATGCATAAACAGGTTTAATATTAAATATTATTTAATATTAAATACTACTACTAATACCTTGTTTCTGTAATAGTTAAGATTTATTTATTTATTTATTTATTTATTTATTTATTTTGAGACAGGGTTTCTCTGTGTAGCCTTGGCTGTTCTGGAACTCGCTCTGTAGATCAGACTGGCCTCATACTCACAGAGATTCACCTGCCTTTGCCTTCTGAGTGCTGGAATTTAAAGGTGTGCACCACCACCACCTGGCTAAAATTTATTTTATTATATGATAAATCTTGTGTACCTCACATATACCAACTCAATATGCCAATGAATATATGTTAGTATACAACAATTTACTTAGTCCTCACAATGGCTCCACAGGTTGTAGATATGATTATCACCATCTTACCATGACGACACAGTCACTCAGAAAAACTAAGTGATATGCTTAAGGTCATAGGGATTGTCAAACTGAAAGTCAATCTCTAACCCTTTATACTGGAAAATCTGTATTTCTGGGTCAAATTTATTATCCCAGGAAAGTAATAAGCATCCTGAGAAAGGTTGGGGACACAATTGGATAGCTTACCTTGACTTAGGTGAGTGCCCCAATATAGAAAATATACAAAGACATCAATCAGCAACACATGAACACAGAGTATGACAATGCTATTTTTCTTAACAATTCAAAATACACGTGATTCCTACCAGATTTCATTTCCAAAAGGGTATTGGTATCGATTTCATGGTTAGCTTTTCCAGGCTGAGGCACTCGCAGTGGTATGATCTGAGGGGCACACACTGAACCAGCAGTCATGTTTTCTCCTTATACCGGAAAAAAATTAGATCAAGAATTCCATCATGAACCTATATCTGAACACAAAAACTACAGAGTACCATTTTCAAAAACGCAGCAAGCCAATAAAACTTAAAGAGAACCTCATTAATATGCCACCTACTGATAATGCCCCATTTAATAAAAGAAATGATGATTACATTCCAGCTGTATATCTGCGACTGGATAGTCACTTAAATGCTTTACATCTAATACTGGCCCCCAGATGAATTTGATAGGAGACTGGAGCCATTTTAAATGGGCAGATTAATTGAATGAGGCAGTACAGAATCCACCATTAATATTCTGACGTCGGTTCCTTCCAGATCATTCACTCTTCACCGCCTTCAGCTAGTGCACACATGCACACTCACTCTCCTGACTTCAAGGCAGCTCATTACATAAAGGGAGCAAATAGCACGATTTGCCTGTAGCACGAATTATTTAGAGCCAGCTTTCAAAAGACGCACTAAGGCCCGCAGCCTCACCTTTGCTGTTGCAGTATATTGCATATCTGAAAGCTGCAAAGACTGCAGAGCATCAGCTCTCAATAGAAAGGAAGGTGACGTAGGTATAAATCAACAAACACCTTTCCTATTCGCTCCACTGTCTTGTAAATAACCACGCCGACGGAGGGAGGGGGGAGAAGAAGAGGGGGGAGATGGAGTTGGGGGGGCTTATGGGTCTTTTCTCTGAGGTTGAGAGGAGCCATCTTGGCACAGCATTTACACCTTGCATCACTGTTTCAATTATGGCTAAATAATCATTCAATTATAATGTTACATATTCATCCTACTTTTATAATCAACATTTTCACCCTCATTTTTATTTACAGTTTTTCATGTAACTTGTTGTTCGATGGTGAGGCTTTTTTTTTTTTTTTTGAGATTGGTAATTGGAATTCTGATAACGTTGCTCTGAACATCTTTGCGTTTTGACATACCTTGTTCTGGAAAATGGGATAATTAGATTTAAAAGATGAATTTCCAGCTTGGCGGCCAAAAAATAAAAGCTACGGGTATTTCAACCTTAGGAAATGAGGCTGGGGGTAGAGGGATTTGCCTATATCCACATTTCCTTTCGAGTGAAAGGCAATTAAAATAAAGATAGCCGAAAACTAGAATCTAAATAAACACAGTTTATTTGCTCACGGTTAGCTATTAGCTGCCCTTGGAAGGCTGGGGTGGTCAACGCATCTCACGCGAAGGAGATGGAGGAGGCTGATTCGCTAGGTCCAAACTGCAGCCTGCTGTCAGTGTCATGCCACCAGCATCCCCCAACATCCTTCACCTGGACCATCTCCTCGCTGCCCAGACCAGGACCCGGAGCCGCGTCGAGCCCCCGTCCTTGCTACGCAGTTAGAAACGCCTGGATCCCTCCCGACCGAATGCGCGAGACCCTCTTACTCACCCTTCTCCAGCCTCAAGGACAGAGATAAGGACCCCCGACGCACCTTAGCCGCCGTCAACCGGGTGGGTGTCTAGTCTCTCACGCCTCACGACTGCACCTCCGCTGCAGCTTGGGTTACCACAGACGCTGCGGCTCGCGCCCCGCCCACCGGGAGAGGAGCAGATGATTGGCAGGGAAATCGACTGCCTAGCAACGAGCCCCGCCCTTGTCTCCGGCTGCCCAGACTGTCTGGTACCCGCCCCCAGCTCTGTCTGAGGGGCTTTGCTGTAGGCGTCCAAGAATATGCCTTCTCAGCGGCTGGAAGGGCGTGAAAGGGTGGGCCCCTACTCAGCGTACGGGGAACCGAGCCTTTAGTCCGACAGGCACTGAAATTCGGGACAGCAGAAAGGAGACTCTGTGGCGACACGGCTGAGCAGAGCGGATCAGGCGCAGCACGGACGCCCCAAGCCTACCCGACGAGGAAGGCCGGCGCGACCGGACAAAGAAGGACCCTCTCCCGCCCGGCGCGCGCCTGTGCCGGTCCCGGTCCCGGGACTTGCAGCGCGCTCCCCGGGACGACTTTTTCTCTGGTCTCGGAAACCGCCCTAATGGCTGAGGTGAAGGTGAAGGTGCAGCCGCCGGACGCGGATCCGGTAGAAATAGAAAACAGGTAATGCAGCTAGGTTCCCGACCCGGGGGGAGCAGTCAGCTGGGCAGCCGGACCCCTTCTCTCGCAGTCCTGGGGAGTGGCCGGAGCAGGCTGGGTGAGCACGCAGGAGCCGAATCGCTAGGTTCTGGCGCCCCCCTCCCGACTAGGACGAGCATCGTGACAGCTTGGAACCTTATGTAACTGGCTTCGCCAGAATTCTCTTATAGTAGTGAGGACACACTTGGAACCCGACAGTGGCCAGTGCCTGAAAAGAGACCTGCATTTTCCCCGTAGTACGCGGGCATGTTCGAATTCATGTTCAATTTTAGGGTTGCTCGGTGGCCAAAGGAAGAGAACGTTCGGGCCAACTCAGGGTTCTATTTGTTGATTACAAAGCATCATTGAGCCAAATAGGTTCAGTGAGTGCCTTAAAGCGAATACTCCTCCAGAGCGAACAGATATTTTTAGGTTATAACGTAGGTAAAAGACAGCAACTTTCTCAACGGTTGTGGATAATAAGTTTATTACTCCAAAGACGATATTTGAATTTGTTTGGAAGAGATAATTTTGCAAACAGACTCCAGTTGTGAATCACCATATCACACCCCTGCCCCCATATTCCACATTTGCCTTCAGCCGACAGACCCAATGGCTTCACTTTGTTGTACTTATTTCCATTGATAGCACTGAGGTTTCAGCTTTAATATCTAACTATAATGTATCGCCCTCCCTTATTTGCCTTTTGAAACAAGCAAACATAAATCATTAATGGAAGGTTTCAATACCCCGATATTGGGTTTCTCCACTGATACAGTAAATCAGATCAGGCCAAATTAAAAGTGCAGGTTTAATGAGCAAAGTACCTGGGGGTGATCCTGGGGGAATATCAGGAGAGGAATCACGTGGCAGGTCTAGGGACCAATCTTAAAAACCCTGTAGATGTGTTCTTGAGCATTTCGGGGGGGGGGGGGGATCCAACCCTTGGATTTCTGAGGGGGGGGTTTGGAATGGGGGAGTGAGACCAGAGCAGAGAATCCCAACGTCTAATACCTTTATTCCTAGAATTATAGAATTATGCCACCAGTTCCCTCATGGAATCACAGATCAAGTAATTCAAAATGAAATGCCTCACATAGAAGCCCAGCAACGAGCAGTGGCCATCAATAGACTGTTGTCCATGGTAAGGTGAATTCAACTAATTCATGTAATTTGTTGTATATTATGAGTTCCATTGCTTTCTGTCACATGAGGTGAGATTCATAGATATCTGGCTATATGCTGTTTCTGGGATGTTTTGGAATATGTTAGTATTTGAATTGCTGAGCTGAGAATAGAAAGTGAGTTGGTATCATCCAATCTAGTATCAGCCTAAGTAGAACACATAGATGGAGGACAGGGGAATTTACTCCAGACCTACTTTGAGTTCCAGTACCAATCTTCTGTCTTCACCACTCTTTGTTCTTAGGCCTTCAGATTCCAGCTACACATTGACTCTCAATCTCTAAGGCTAATGCATCACATCTATGTCATTGATCTGTGCTACTGGCCTTCTTGAGGCTCTCGCTTGCAGGAGGTAGATTACAATATTCTCACCCACCATAATCACATGAACTAATGCATGATAAACCTCTTTTTAGTGAAGCAGTACACTAATTGTAAAGCCTAAAACTGTGACTTGATTCTAAGCCAGGGAAAAGGTTAGACTGTCTGAATTGAAGGAGAAAAATAATTATGTGCCATTTGACAAGATGAAGAAACTATGTGCAATTCTGTTATAACTGTGTTATTAACTTAATTGATACAAAAACATACATGGGTGTAGTCTGTTTTCACCTTCTTTTGCTTTCTGCTGCTAGCCATTCCCTATAAACTATTTCCACTGTGGGTTTTCTGTGGGTTATCACATAGCCTATTCATTGAGTATCACAGTGTCACTCTGAGCTTTTCAAGAGCAGGAAGAAGTGCAGCCTCAGCTTCCAGAGACAGTGCAGAAGCCCAAGAACCTGGAGCCCAATGCCTGTCCTCCTCCAACTTTGGAAAAATACCCCACCAAGTACTGCCCCAACTGTGCTTTAAATCTGCTTGTGTTGCTCTCCTTTCTCAAGCCCTTGGATTCTCTTTCCTTACGGCGTTTCAGTTTTGTGTTATTAGCAGTTAGTTAAAGGAGTCCTTAAACTTTGGAACTTCCAGCCTTGGCTTACATCTAAAGGCTCTAGATCAGGAGACTTTAGGGATAGAGGAAGCTCTTGTTAAGCCTTTGCCTTCACCTTTTGGGATGGGAATTTGGCAAACTTCCTCTATGAACTGGTAAATAAAATATCCTTTGTGACCTATCTGGTTTGTCACAACTGTATCACTTGTCATCTTAACAAGGAGCAGCCATGAGCCACGAACAGTGATGTGTAAACAGATGGGTATGGCTTTTTCTAATGAAATTTTATTAGTAAAAAAACAAGCAGTGGGCTAGTGACTTCTATTTCCACCCAAGGAAAAAGAAGTGTTGGAGATTTCTGGGCTTCCTTTTCCTGTGTAGAATGACTCCTTGTCCTTCAGGACTCAGCTCTGCTGCTGTCTCCAGGAAGCTACCTGGAGTCCCCAGGTTGGCCACAGTCATTTCTCTGAGTGTGCATTCACCCTTGTTTCACTCTTACTGCCAACCAAATAGTGTTGAAGTCATCTGTTGTTTGTTTGTGCTCTTTTCTCTTTTGGGGGCCCGCCACCCAGCTCCCAAATAAATCACACACGGAGGCCTTTTCTTAATTATGAATGCCCGGCCTTAGCTTGGCTTCCTCTTGCCAGCTTTCCTTAAATTTTCCCATCTACCGTGTGCCTCTGTGCTCTTCTCGTTCTCTTCTGTAGATCTTACTCTTACTCCATGGCTGGCTGTGTAGCTCAGTGGCTGACCCCTAGAGTCCTCCTCCTTCTCTGGCTCTTTTCTCTTTCTCTCAGATTTCTCCTTCTGTTTCTTCTCTTTGTCTGCCAGTCCTGCCTATCCTTTCTCCTGCTTTGTTATTGGCCAGTTCTTTATTAGACCATCAGGTGTTTTACACAGGCACAGTAACACAGCTTCACAGAGTTAAACAAATGCAACATAAACAAAAGTAACACACCTTGAAATAATACTCTGCAGCAGTCATTTTTGTGCTTCCTTTTTAGAATTTGTTTTGGCCTGGGAGTGTAGGTCAGTGGTAGAACACTCACCTAGCTTGCATGATGTTCTGTGTTCAATTCTCAGTCCTATAATTTTATCAGCAAATTGTCACCTTAAGCAGCTATCTTAACAATGGTACAGTACAGGTGTTTAGTAAGCGACTAGAATAGGTTGAATAAATGACAGAAGGAAACTTCTGAATTGAGTTTTGTGATCTCATTTTGCTATTTGGCGAATTGGGGGAGGAGGTTGGGTGTTGCAGTTTGTATAGTATGTAAACATGTTTTACAGTCTTAACACACAGTAAGGCCCCCTCTTGGTTATAGTTTCCTATAACTGCTGCAAGTCCAGTGGTGCACACATCTGGATTCTCCAGATGACAGACCAGACCCAAGGAGGTTAAGAAGCATGGTAGAATATGCTTTATCTTACTTTGCTTCATTATATAAAATACCAACACTAAAGGCCTTTTGTTCATTGGCTGACCTTTCTGCCTAATTCTATCACAGAGTTAAAATTGTACATTTTAGTAAATGTCACTAATAACTCTATAGTTTAACTTTTAGTGTGCTGTTGAAGATTCGTGTTTATACTTTATCTGGACTGAATTTTTATTAATATGAATTATATTTTAATTATATTTATTCGTATTTTATATAATTTGGACTTACTTGAATTTCAGTATGGATTTTTATAAATTATCCTAAAAAAGCTTTTAAAAAAAAGATTTATTTTTATTTAATGTGTGTGTTTTGCCTCTATGTATTGTCTGTGCACTGCATGCATGCCTGCTACCCACAAAGGCTAGAACAGGGCACTGGATTCCCTGGAACTGAAGTCACATGCTGTTGTAAGCTACTGTGTGGGTGCTGAGAACTGAACCCCAGTGAGCAGCAAGTGCTCTTAACTGCTGAGCCATCTCTTCAGCTTTCAGGGTTAAAAGCACTTGCTGCTCTTACAGAGGACTTGAGTTTGATTCCCACTGCCCATATACATGATGGCTCACACCTGGCTCTAACTCCAGTTGCAGGGATCCAGTGCCCTTCTCTGGCCTCCATGGGCATTGTATACACATGACTCACAGATATACATGCTGCAAAATACCCATGTATGCCAGGCAGTGGTGCACGCCTTTAATCCCAGCACTTGGGAGGCAGAGGCGGAAGGGTCTCAGTGAGTTCAAGGCAAGCTTTGTCTACAAAGCAAGTTCCAGGACAGCCAGGACTGTTACACAGAGAAACCCTGTTTTGAAAAACCACAACCAAAACAAACAAACAAACAAAAAAAAGATACATTAAAATGTTGTTTATGCCCTGGCCAAATAACCAAGCCAAGGTAGCATTTGGTGCATTGTTAGTATCTCCAACTCGAAATACCTTGTTTGTGATGTGTAGGCAAAATCCTTGGTCTCAGATGAAGAACTGACAAATGGGAGAGGCAGAATAGTTTAGTCTGTGTAATAGACACATTTAAAAATGTATTAACACTTACAATCAGAATTGATATATTTCCAGAGTGATTGATTACAGTTTCTTATTTTAAAACACTTTAGGGTCAGTTGGATCTTTTAAGGAGTAATACAGGCCTTTTATATAGAATAAAGGACTCTCAGAATGCTGGGTAAGTAAGCACCTATTTTTTAATTTTAAGAAATTTTGATTATTATAAAAATAATGTATGTATTAGAAAAAAAGCTAACACAGTAACAGATATTGTGGCACACACCCATATCTCAGGACTTGGGAAGTAGGGCAGAAAGTTTAATGCCATCCTTAGCTACACAGCAAGTTCAGGGCCAGCCTGAGCTATGTGAGACTGTCTGAAATAAATTTGTGTGTGTGTGTGTGTGTGTGTGTGTGTGTGTGTACACAATATATATATTAATGTGTGTCAGTGTTGTGTGTGTGTGTGTGTGTGTCTGTCTGTCTGTCTATACATAATGTAGCAAAGTATGGTGGTGCACACCTAGAATCCTGACACTTGGGGGCCAGAGGCAGAAGGATCATGAGGGGAAGATGGTTTAGGCTATACTTCAAAAGACCCTGCCTCAAAATAAGAAAACAAAACTGATGTAAACTCATACCATCCCTGCTCTCTGTCCTGTGTTCCCATTTCCCAGAGTAACTATTCTTGGTAATTTCTTCTAGATAGATTTAAATATTCATAGGTATTCATAGGTGATTATATATTTATATATTATCTCTCTTTTTTAAAAAAAAAAAAAAAAAAACACCACAAAACTAGATCATGCTATCCATACTGTTTTGTAACTTTTTTTTTTCAACTTATTGTACTTTGGACATCTTTTCATGTTAGTACACACAGCTCTATCTTCATTCTTTTTAAGGTAAGCCCTTCTTTTGCTAAATAAGTCAGTGTGGTAGCTTTGTCTGCTGATTAACTTCAGTAGTTTTGCAGATGATAACACAGCCCACATTTTTTTTAATTCTCCTTTATTCCCTGCAGTAAAATGAAGGGGTCCGATAACCAAGAAAAACTAGTCTACCAAATCATAGAGGATGCAGGGAATAAAGGTGAGCATGTGAAGGATGATGCATTGTCTAGGTCTAGACTTAAAGTGTTTTTCTTGTTCTATTTATTTTATTTTTAAAGAGAGGATCCCACTATGTAGACCAGGCTTTCATATTACCTTCTTGCCTCATCTTCCTAAGTGGTGGGATTGCTGGCATGCCCTGTCACATGCAGCTAAGCACATATGTTTTCTACAAATTCTTGTTCTGCATGTACAACTTTCTTTCTTTGAAAGAAAACTGATGACTTCCCACAACGGGTATTTAGTAAATGTAAGAACCACAGCCTTATTTTTTTTTTCTGTTTTACAGAATAGAATGTTGTTTTTTGTTGGTTGGAGATGGCAGATAACCCCAATCTAACTTTAAGTTCCTTTTTTACACTTTTACAGTCTTAGGTGAAACTGTCTGACAATTGAGATTAGGTAAAAGATTGGATGAGAGATAGAATGTAAGTTAATTCAACAGCATTCATGTTTTTCTTTCCATTACAAAAAGGGTTCTTGTTATCTATTTTTTAGAAGATGTCCCACTAGGTGATGAGGCACCCCTTTATCCTAGGACTCGGGAGGCAGAGGCAGGTGGATCTCTGAGTTCATGGCCAGCCTGATCTGTGCAGCAAGTTCCAGGCCAGCCAGGGCTGCATAGTGAGGCCCGGTCAAAGAACAAAAAACACACTGAGATTCCAAGAGATCTCCAGTTAGAATAGAAAACCTACACCTGGTTAGTGACTTGTACTTTTGTTTCATCTTTTTTTTTTTTTTCTCTTTTTGTCGTCAGGCTCTTAAGTTTCTGAGAACAGTTATAAAACGTTGTGTTAAAGGATGTGCTGTCAGCTTTCCTACTATCTTACAGGAATATGGAGCAGAGATATTCGATACAAAAGTAACTTGCCATTAACGGAGATCAACAAAATTCTCAAGAATTTGGAAAGCAAGAAGCTTATCAAAGCAGTGAAGTCTGTAGCAGTGAGTAGTTGGCCTTCTGGGTTTCCCTGCATAGTCACTTGAATAAACTCTTCCCCTCTGTTTTCAGCCTTTCAGTCTAAAGACTGAATTTAAGACAAATGTTTTAAAAGGACTACAAATTGGGTTCCTGTCGGGCTGACCTGAAACTGGCCTGCTGCCCTCTTGGTGTCTCGCCTGTGCCGAACTTTGTGCTATATTCTGCAGTAAGGAAGTCTGGAGCCCTGAGTAGTTTCCTAGTTTTCGTGTTGTGTGAGATAACTCACGTTATCTTACTCAGCAAGTGTCTATTGATTGGGCCATGGCAGCTACTGCTCTGGGCATGAATTATATTTAATAACCAAGTCAAAGAAAGAAACCAAGTCCTGTGTCTCTACACCATGTTTGTGGTTTTCTTTTCTCTTTTCTTTTTTTTTTTTTTCTCTCTATCTGGAATATTCAGTGATAAAAAGATGACCTATTGTAAAGACATGGCGTGATCTTTTTTTGTTTGTTTGTTTGGTTGGTTGGTTTTTTGAGACAGAGTTTCTCTGTGTAGCTTTGGAGCCTGTCCTGGAACTCGCTCTGTAGACCAGGCATGGCTCAACAGATAAAAGCACTGGCTGCTCCTCCAGAGGACTCAGGTTTGATTCCTAGCACTTACACGGTGGCTCACAACCATCTGCAACTCCAATTCCAGGGGATCTGATACCCTCTTCTAGCCTTTGTGGGTAACAGGCACAGATATACACAAATACCCACACACATTTAGTAAATGATTTTTTTTAATTTAAAAAACAACTAAATGTGGCAGAATTTTAGAAATCATACCACCAGGGCTTGTAGGAATAGGGGCTAACCTCAGTCCTTGTAGAAATGAATGGTGTCTCTAAAACTAAAGACAAAGGAAAATGCTGAACTATCACTCCATAGCTGAAGCAGTGTTCTTTTCCTTCCCGTGAGGCTCCTGATCCTACCGTACATAGAGAACCGTGGGCAGTGCCAGCTTCAGTCTAGTTCTGATTCGGGTTACAGGCACTGTCCACTCCCCCAAAGATGGCCCTCACTTAAATAAATGCCTGTCCCAGTTCTGTAACTCTGCTACCTTTGCAGCAATCTGCACATCTAAAAGTGTTCTAACATACAAACTTTAGTTTGCAAGTTTAGTTTCGGGAAAAGGTTATAAACGAATGATCTGTGTACATTCTTTCCTAGGCCTCCAAAAAGAAGGTTTATATGCTCTATAACCTGCAGCCAGACCGATCTGTGACTGGTGGAGCGTGGTACAGTGACCAGGATTTTGAATCTGAATTTGTTGAGGTGCTTAACCAACAGTGTTTCAAATTCCTACAAACCAAGGTGAGTTCATTAAGGAAACATCACAAGCCCTTTAAAAAGCTGCTTCATGAAAGATTTACTCTTTTTTTTTTTTTTTTTTTTTGGTTTTTCGAGACAGGGTTTCTCTGTGTAGCTTTGCGCCTTTCCTGGGACTCACTTGGTAGTCCAGGCTGGCCTCGAACTCACAGAGATCCACCTGGCTCTGCCTCCCGAGTGCTGGGATTAAAGGCGTGCACCACCACCGCCCGGCTTTTTTTTTTTTTTTTTGGAGATTTACTCTTATATATCGTATTTTATAAGATTGAAAATCCTAAAATTGGGAATTTTTGTTAAACAATGTGCTGCTGATTGTGTGGCACATGTGTTAACTTCAGAAAGCCCTAACATGCATTCTTGTTTGAGTCTCTTGTTCTAACCTTACAGGCAGAAACAGCAAGAGACAGTAAACAGAATCCAATGATTCAAAGAAACAGCTCATTTGCTTCATCACATGAAGTGTGGAAGTACATCTGTGAGTTGGGCATCAGTAAGGTCAGAACTTACTTTCTACACTGTCGTATAAGGTGTAGTCTTCCTCACAAGGCTGTGGCTTAGTGTATTTGACCCAGCCCCATCTCAGTACACATTCTGCTGAACCCACTTTGGAAAAGCACTGTCCTAAAGTAGGCAGAGGCCCTCCTGGTGGTCTGACTCTGGCTGAACACAGTCCTGGCAGCGCCGTTCACCACCCAAAGTCAAATTGTCCTGATAAGTTCTTGATTGTGTGACAGTTGCCACAACATTAGTGTCATTTATTAATACTCTCTTACTTAATGAAATGTAAATGGTATCATCAGCACCCTTTGAAGACCTTTACATAAGGACACTGATGGTTTTCATGATCAGCAAAGAAGCCAAAGTGGCATTTGCACAAGTCATTTTTACTTCCTGGTCCCCAGATTTCTCACTGATAAAAAACTAGGAACTAGAATTATTTCATGGCTCAAGTGTCTCTCTGCTTCAAGACATTTTAAGATTCTCCATCAATTGGGAGGCAGAGGCAGGTGGATCTCTGAGTTCCAGGCATAAGTTCCAGGACAGCCAAGACTACTCAGAGAAACCTGTCTTTCAGAATAAATAAATAATAAATAAATCTCCATCAAATTCTTGGGGAGGGAGATTTCTTCTTTGTGGGTTTTTGGTTTTCAGTAGGCTCTTTGTTGTTTTGATTTTGTGTGATGCTAGGGATTGAACCCAGGGCTCATACTAAGTAAATTTTCTACCACTGAGCCTTTTCAGTGGTTTTGTTGTTGTATCATCTTGTCCCCACCCCTCCCCGAATTCCATCAAATTCTTGTCAGAAAGAATCTTACCTCATAAGGCTTTTGAGGGTTTGTTTTGTTTTTTAAGAATGATGAGGCCATCAGTCAGTGTGAGGCTCAGCATGAAGTTAGACTTCTGTCCTTAGCATTTCAGTGGTTTGTACTGATGTAGACTGTTACTTGCTCTCTTTGTGCCTTCCTGTACTCGTCCCCAGAACACGGCTTCTCCGCCTCACTGTGACTGCTGTTTGTAGTACCTTCCTGAAAGGACGTTTCTTTGTCCTTTATGCATGCTTTCTAACGTACCTCCTTTCTAGGTAGAGTTGTCCATGGAGGACATTGAAACAATCCTGAACACACTCATTTATGATGGGAAAGTGGAGATGACTATCATTGCTGCAAAGGAAGGCACTGTTGGCAGTGTAGATGGACACATGAAACTGTACAGAGCAGTCAACCCAATCCTCCCACCTACAGGCTTAGTCCGGGCACCCTGTGGCCTCTGCCCCGTAAGTAAAAGCTGCTTCACTTTCTACTTTTATCACCACTGTGTGCAAATGTCACATAAAAAAACAAGAGGCACACCAGGCTTCTCACCAACAAGTGTCACGTGAGCTATTCAAACCGCCACAGATTCTTGATGGACAGATCATTAATGAATAGGTCTTACATTATTTCTTGGAACATTCAGGGTAGAGACATGCCCTTCAGTTCTTGACCCTGAAATGGGTACATTTTTATCGGGACTAACTATTTCTCCTCTGTAGGGAGGGAAGTGAAATTTGTTGAGAAGCTACCATGAGCCAAATTTATTCTAATCCTTCTGTGTCCTTGGTGCTATTGGCATTATTTCTTCTAGAGAGTGAGGGAACTTAGGCTAAGTGTAATTCGGTGGCAGAACACATGCTTAGTATACACAGGGCCTCTCAGCCCAGATTTGAACCCCTAGTACCCTCCCCCCAGAAAAACTTAGACCTAAGCAGAAAATATCACTTAGAATAAATTTGGAGATAATGTTTTCCCAGAGTGCCTTAGCACTTTCACTCATTCATTCCTAGGTGGTTTATGAACACTGTGCTGGACATCCTGAGGCTATAGAGAGCAAAAAGCACTTCTTATCCTTGTGGCATTTATATTCTTGGGCTGCTACTCTGCCTTATCATTATGATAATCCTTGTCTGTACCCCTAAGCTCTCTGTGACCCAGTTTCAACTTCTAGACAAAAGCCAACATCCTGGAAATTCTATTTAGCACCCTTCGAAGAGAGCTGAACAAGAAACATCCTTCAATTTAGTGCAAATTAAGTTGTCCATAAGTATAGGACTCACTTCCTTCACTCCTGTGCACCTGCTGAAAGCCTGTGCCCAGTTGGCATGTGGATGAGGTCACCTTTATGCTGTGTTAATTGGCCTCCAAGCCTGGCAGGATGGTGCACACCTTTAATCCTAGCACTTGGGAGACAGAGGCAAGCAGATCTCTGTGAGTTTCAGGCCTGCCTGTTCTACATACCAAGTTCTAGGACAGCTGGGGCTACATATTGAGACTCTGTCTTAAAAATCAAACAAAAACTAGCTAAAAATAAAAAGCTTATAGTTAACTATGATCACAGAGTAGACACTGTTACAGTGTGCTCTTAAATATAGTCCTAATCTCTTTCAAAGAGTGTTTTCTTTTAATACTGCTTTAAATCAGTGGGGTATTTTAAAACTTCAATTTGAATATAAACTTTTTATGTGTGTTTCTTTTTAAGGTTTTTGATGACTGCCATGAAGGTGGTGAGATTTCACCATCTAATTGTATTTACATGACAGAATGGCTCGAATTTTAATAGAGAGCTGTGAATTTGACTTACATTTGGCAAATGAATTACTTGGAGAGCAAATAATTCATGATGGAACATCAAATTTCCTTGCAAGCATGCTTCTCAATGATGGATACTGACTTGCTGCTATGAAAACATATTTATTTATGAAGACAGAACACAAAGCAGGTGAAGTTTAATAAAGTTGAATAGGGAAGTCTCTTCTGCAGTAAGTAAAATACCTTGAAGCTCTGGAAGACCAAGGAAAAAGAAGCCAGCAAACTTCCATTGACAAGTACTGGATAACAGCTAGAGCATGAAGATCACACTTAAATTACTTCTTCAGGTCTTCATTGACACTCATCATCAGGCTTATTACCACCATTTCTGTTTGTGTTTCTTGGGTTTCATTGAGAAGAAATTGGAGGTGGTACAGGCAGGAACATCCCTTTCCCACAGTTGGTTCCTCTTCTCCTCAGTACTCTTCCAGAGGAGTACGCTGCCACACTGACTTCGCTCCCACATGCTGTTGTCCAGGACATGTCTCCATCCTAAAGGGGATAATCTCACAAGTCCTTCATTGTTAGGGCTGTAAATTTCTTGGATGGCTTAATTGTACCGTTTGCCGGAATTTTTTCCAGATTCTTACTTTATGCCTATAGTATGACCCTCTGCCACCAGCATCAAATTCAGATTTTGTAGTCTAATCCCTATGTGGAATGTGATAAGTAGAACCTTTGGAAAGTGACAGATCGTGAGTGTAGAGTCCTCATGAGTAGAATTAGGGCCTGTATAGGAGAGACCCAAAGTGTTCCGTTGGCCCTCTATCATGCAAGAGCACAGGGAAAAGAATACGGAAGCAGGCCCTTGTGAGACAGTAAATCTACCAGCCCACTGCACTTCCCAGCTTAGAATCATGATAATTAGATGTATTTTCTTGATAAACCATTAGCTGCAGTTCTCAACCTGTGGTGGGTTGCAGCCCCTTTGGGGATTGAACAGTCCTTTCAAGGGGTCGTCTGAGATCTTCAGAAAACAGATATTTACATTACAGTTCATAACAGTAGCAAAATTACAGTTTTGAAGTAGCAACAAAAATAATTTTATGGTTGAGGTTCCCCACAACATGAGGAATTGTATTAAAGGGTCACAGCATTAGGGAGGTTGGGAACCACTGATCTACAGTGTTCTCTTAAAGCAGATAGAAGAGATAGTATCTAATCTTTCAACTAAATTAAAACTAAAACTAGCTGGTTCTCTCTGTCTCTTTCTCTCAGTCTGTGTCTGTCTGTCTCTTTTTCTCTTTCTCTCTCTCTCTTCCTCCCTCTCCCTCCTTCCAAGGGTTTTTCTGTGTGGTCCTGGCTGTCCTGGAACTTTGTAGACTAGGCTGGCAGGCCTTGAACTCACAGATCTACCTGCCTTTGCCTCCCGAGTGCTGAGATTAAAGGCTGCCTCTACTATGCCCAGTTTACTGTATGTCTTCCAAGTTTCTTTATGCAAGCCAAAAGCATGAACCAACTGAAAGGCTTCACACTCCACTCTTCTTTGGGGCTGAGCTCTCCCACTATTTGGCTGTGTTCTAAGTGAACAGCATTATTAGAGTTACCTTGAGATAAATGGGACCAATAAAGTCATCATTTTTATCAGATGAATTCTATGAGCAGCTCTATTGAATAAGCATTTAATGACACCAGCTTTTTTTAAGTGCTAAATTATATATAAAATGCAGGTTTCTCCTCTACCTCTAGTGGGGGCTCCCATGGCAAAAAAAAAAACAAAAAAACAAAAAAGTAGAAATGTTTACTCTTCCTGGATCTGCCTGGCTTATCAAATAAGCACTAGTTTTATTTTACTGGAAAACTAGATATGTAGGGGAGTTACAAAAGGGAGAAAGAGTAGGGCTTTGTTTGTTTGTTTTTTTAATATGCTCTGTATTATGTCTTTTTTTTTTTTTTTTTTTGAGAAGAGTCTTTGGCCCACACTGGTTATGGTCTAGGCTGGCCTTGAACTCATGGTGTCCAGTGTTAGCCTCCCAAGTGCTGGAATTACAGGAATTTAGCAGGCATGCCTGGCTTTGTATTGTCTTGATAATTAGATACTAAGTTTTAAATTTGCAGTCAGTGGCTAGAAGTGTTCCTTGCCTCACCAGAATAAGGAGACACTTAAAAAGGGTTTCCTCATAGCATAGTTTTTGCTTGTAGCATATTATTTACTCTGAGTATTAACTGAGGGATAAATATATTTTAAAAATGTAACAACTGTGCTATAAATAAAATGAATTTGCCTACAGAGATAAGCTGTCTTCAAAAGAAATTGTGGGCCTCTAAAATCATGATGCCACAAAGTCAAACTGCAGATGACTTTGGTCTTTCCCACTTAGTATTAGGTATTTTCTTCACCTGACTTAAGTCTGTTGAGGACCCTGTTTAAAAGTGATCCATAAAAAAACACACCGCTGGAAATGGTACACACCTTTAATCCCAGCACTGGGGAGGCAGAGGTAGGTGCAGGCGGATCTCTGAGTTTGAGGCCAGCCTGATCCTACAGAGCAATTTCCAGGATGGCAAGGGATACACAGAGAAACCCTATCTTGAAAACAAAATAAAATTTGACATCCTAAGTACTTTTAATGGTTTTTAATGAATCGTTATGTGAATTCTTACATGAAACTTCCAGTTTGTCAATAAATGTTTTATATAAGGGTTTTGATGGTGATTAAGCAAAGGGTCAAACAGTTCAATTCCATGATGGAGCACACGCTTGGTATGAGGGCCCTGGCCCAACCATCAGCTCAACAGTGAAGGGAAGAAGTGGTGGCAGATTTACTATATGGCAGGTGAAGGACGGATACAGAATATGTGCCCTGCAGCAGTGTGCTCCAGTAAGACAGGATCTTGAACTCAATCCCGCCTCTACCTCCCTCCTGCTGGGTTAGAGGTATGCACTATAACATCTGGGCAAGTAGCATTTTCTATCATGATGGAAACAGTCGGTATTTGGTGTTTAGTACAGTAACCTCGAGCCAGCTGGCTAGTCAGCACTTGAAACAAGTGATTAAGAAACAAGGCTTTATTTAGTTGCCTGTGGATATTGCTTATATTAGATAGCACAGCTCAACAGAGAGAGAGCTTCCTTGTATTCTCTCCCTCCAGGAATTTCTGAATCTCACACTGAAATGTATTAGTTTACAATTAAGATTTTAACAACTCATTTTAAAGTTAGGTTAAAAAAATTAATTTAAAAACATTAATAGATAAATCTAATGGAAGCAGGCTCCTTAGCAGTGATTGGACCAAACCTATAATCTGCTTGCATTTGAGATTAATAATTATTTTCCTCTGCTTTTGTTTTTGAATTCTTAAAGTCATTAACATATAAATAACATTAGTTCACAATTTGTTTTCTGCCACAGGGTAAAAATAATATTCACTTGCCAGGTGGTGGCACACGCCTTTAATCCCAGCACTTGGGAGGCAGAGGCAGGAGGATCTCTGTGAGTTCAACTCCCTCTACAGAGGGAGTTCTAGGACAGCCAGGGCGTCACAGAGAAATCCTGTCTCAAAAAACATACATACATACATACATTCACTTGATAACTATTCCTGATATTATCCATTCTCACGTGAACACTTAGAGTAGACCTATATGGTTGTCTTTCTCTCCAAAGATACATATTGTTAAAAGTTAAAGAGTATTTTGTGACTTATATTGCATTTAGAAACCCCCAAATCATTTCACAACAGCTTTGCACCCCATCTAGGGATAAAAGTGTGGAAAATCACATTTCTATATCTGTCACAGGTTCTGTGTCATCAAGTTTAAGTACACTGGAGAGCTTTAGCATCACAACAGTCAGGAAATTCTGGGAAATAAAGGTTTTATTTTTATTTTTTACATATGATCAAAGTACATTATAAACATGAGTGAACATGTCATAATGAAACCATTTTATACATCAAATATATGATAATATAAAAGTACTTTTTAAAAGGGGTTCTTTTTTGGTGAATATAAGAAAAATCTGGAATGATGCTTAAATGATCTCTAGAAGTTAAAAGGTTGAACTCTACAGAATTAAACTTGAATCGTGGAGAAGTTCTTTTTGAAGATACTTAACAGTACTAATTGCCCCCTTGTTTTCCACCGTTTAGCATTATGTTCATTTTGGTTACCTTAGGCCTTTCTTTGAGACAAGGTTTCTCTGTGTAGTACTGGCTGTCCTAGAACTTACTCTGTAGACCAAGCTGGTCTTGTAGCTTTTGCAGACCTTTTACAGTGTTGACAGCTAGCATAATTCATACACACACACATACATGTATATGTTCCCCAGCTTTAAAAAAAAGACAGATATTTGTCACATTTCTGTATTACAGCACTCCCACATGACCTAATCCTGCTAGTCTTAAGTTGGAATACAGGTGGCAGGCTATGCAGATATCTGTCCCCTGGAGCTTCCTGACTCACATCCTTATATGTTGGTCCCTCAACCTGTCAGAAGGACCTAGGGACTGGGGTGGGGTCAGGGATTTGAGTGATGAAGACCCAAGTTTGAGTTTACTACCCTGAGCCAGCTTGAAGCAACAGCTAGACTTTTGAGTTCTAAGAACATTTTGGACCTTTAATCATGTTTACTTCCCCCCAGTAACAGAAAAATTTTATTTCAAAAAGGAAAAGATGTCACTCATATACTTTGCATGAAAACCTGTTTAGTTTTTCTTTTGTTTTTGTTTTTTGAAGACAGTTTTGTTAAATATTTAGCATAGGTAGGCAAATTCAAGATCCACCTTCAGCTTCCCAAGTACTAGGGTCTCAGGAGTGGGTAACACTTTGCAAAAGCTACTGAGTTATAATTTGGAATGAGACTCAGGATACCCGGGTCTATTTGTTCTTTCTTTTCTGAGACAGGGTGAGGCTAGCCTTCATCTCCTGGTCCCCTGCTTTCTCTTCTGAAGTGCTGGGATTATAGGGACACACCACCATGTCTGGTTCTACTTCAGACTTACTCTTTGGATCAACAGGATGGCTAAACAAACACCCTGTGTCCCTTATCAGTACAAGGAAAAAATACTGCTATAGTTACAGCTTTTCAAGAAGATTCAAGTTCTGTGGGAACTGAAGATGCTAGTAACTTAGTGTGAGTGTTCAAACAGGCTTGTTTTTCAGGCACTTAACCAGACATTACATGTCTAGTACTGGGATAACATATGCTCTTCTACCCCATCCTGGCACGTTACAGGGCAGGCATCATCCTCACTATTCTGGTACTTTGAGCATAGACTTCACCACACTAATCAGTTCATGAAACTCTGTGTTCTGAAAGTGACCACGGTCGGTGAACTTGTACAATTTGGCATCCAGCCTATCTGCCACTTCTTCTTGTTCCTTCCAGGGAAGGAAGGGGTCATCAGTGGAGCCAAACTGTACAATGTGAGGGCAGTTGGCCTTGATCTTCTCCCACTGCCAGGGGCGGCTGAAGTACCCTGTGGGGGAAAAAAATAGCCTATCAATATGCATAAATAGTCACTCTAGTCATCTGAAAATACCTAGTGGGGCCCTCAGAGGTGCAAAGGACCAGGGGCTTGAGTTCAGAACAGTTCTTCAGTTTTCCTATCTGTAAGGCTTGATACCATACTGACTTGCAAAGACTAAGTAAGGCTCAAATAAAACCAGGTCCTGGGATTCATTCGAGACTTCAGGTTGGAAAAGAGATCTGCCTTACTCCAAAGGTAGGTGGAAAGTCTCTCATTTGCTATTTTTTTTTAAGGGCTGAGAGAGAATAACTGCTTTGTAACTTGAGCAGTTTGTCCTGTGTCTAGGGAAGGGCTTTCTTGGGTGTTCTCCCTAAAGACTTACCACTTGCACGCTCGTTTTCATCCCCCAAGTCTGAAGTATACGCAGACACCAATACAAGGGCATATACCTGATGTGTCTCTGCGTACCTGCGGTGAGAAAGATAGTGTCAGTAATACATGGTGTTATTAAATCTGAAAAACTGTACGCCATGTGATGTGAGTTCACAGAAAGGTGGTATATGCCACTGAGACAGATGGAAAACAGCAAGAAAATCAATCACTAACGTGTGCATTCAGCCACCTTTAGTATGTGTCAGCATTATTTAATTTGGTCAACATTCTGATTCAGATTCCTGGGCTCAGCCCCAGAGCATGGAGTTCAGAGAAATGGGATTAAGGCCCAGGAACCTACAATTTAAGAAAAAATGGACATTGCCAGAAAGATACTTCTACTGCCCCCTGTACATTCATTCTCGTTTGTGTCATTATAATTGTCCCCACTCCCAGACAAACTATCATTGGCTCCTTAAGGGCAGGAAAAGCCTCACTGCCCTCTGACTAGCACCCTACCAGCAGACCAGCAGTTCACTATTTGCAGATGCCCTCGCTCAGCCAAGAGCAGGATAAGGAAAGGGGAGAGACGTCTGAAGAAGCTTTTTGCTAGGGAATGTTTAGGGCTAGAATTTCATTCTTGAGAATAAAACTTTTCCTCCCAGCTGGTTACTCAAGAAATATCAAACCACAGAAGACATGAAAGGAAAAGAGGCACCAGATTGAGTACGACTGCCACACTTCACACTTACCTTAGTATTTGTCCTCTACGGATAGCCTTAGTGCCGTCATTATACCCAGTAAATTTACATTGCCTATATTCTTTATAAAGGCGTTTAGGTCAGTTCCCTAAAATGAATTTATTTTCTCATGGACTGAGATTAAACATTTTTGACAAGATAGCCTTCCCATTATGTCAGGGACACATAATGTGTATCCCACTATTTTTTTTTAAATAATTTATTTAATTTTACTTTATGGACATTAGTGTGAGGGTGTCAAATCCTCTGGAACTGGAGTTACAGACACAGGTGTGAGCTGCCATGTTGGTGCTGGGAATTGAACCCGGGTCCTCTGGAAGAGCAACCCGTGCTCTCAACTGCTGAGCCATCTCTCCAGCCCCCAGTGTCCCACTATTGATACCAAGTTTGATTGCTTGTTAAGGTGTTCCCAGCACTTTCTACTGAAAAGGCTCAATATCCCTTCGTAGTTAATAAGTCAGCTAGCATGTCCCTTCTGATTGTATTAGTTGCCTGCTCACACCCTTACACTAATGATTTGGGCATCATTTTTCTTTGCCTCTCAACTTTAGAAGTTAATTCTTAGAAGGTTGCTGACAATCCTAATAAATTCAGAGGACTCATTAAAAGTATTACATCTTCACCAATGGCTGGTAAACAAAGAAAAGGACAGAGTGTGTTACAAATTCACTGGTTCTGTGCTAAAATACCTTTTTTTGGGGGGGGGGGTTGAGATAGGGTTTCTCTGTGTAACAGTCGTGGCTGTCCTGGAACTCACTGAGATCTGCCTGCCTCTGCCTCCCAAGTACTGGGATTAAAGGTGAGCACCACCACTGCCTGGCACTAAAACACACTGTTATCCCCACCCCCTGAACCTATGTAGCTGAAAGGTTATAGAATTTGGCAAGATTCTATGACATACAATCCATAGAGTATCTTGAATAACTGCTTGGAACAGCCTTTGTTACCAGGGAAGGAAATCTGGAAGAAGCCCAACCTCAGACAGCTTGGCCAGCTAATTCCTTACCCCCAGACTGGTGGAGAAGATTCTGATAGAAGCAAATGTGTGTACATGTGAATCCCAAGGGTTAGGGGGTTGTGGGTAGGTAGAGGTAAGCAACCTCTATTCTCCAGGAGGTATTTATTGAACATCTACTCTGTCTCTCTCCTAGACACTGCAATTCCTTGTTAGTGAACAAAGTCCCACCCTCACGGAGTGTCCATTCTAATAATAGGGGCAGACAAGAAATCAATGTATGTTGGATGGTAAAGTACTATAGGTAATAAAATATAAAGGAGATAGGAGCCAGTAGGTTGAGGCTACTCTTTTAAATGGAATTATTAAAGATCTCACCCAAAATGGGACATTTAAGCAGAGACACTGTAAGAGAAAGCCAGGCAGCTTGTAAGATAGTGTTCCTGCTAAAAGGCTGAGCAGGATAAGGCAGGTGTGTGCTTGGCATATTCCAGGAACTACAATGACGTCAGTATGCCTGGTTGGGAGAAGAGAGACATCAGAGCTGAGCAACAGGAAGCTTTGGAGCTACAGAAACTTTAAAAGGATCACTGCACCTGGTAAAAGCCATTGGTTTCTTTTAATCCCTTAGCAAACAAGGAAGAAATTAAGGCAGATGATGTTACCATTTTGAGGTCAGCATTGTTACCTCTGCAATGGAAACTTAAGAAACATAACTATTTCCCAAGCAAGCATGGCTCCAGCCCAGACCGGGGTTAGCAATTCTGCAGGGTCTTACCTCATGGCTGCGATGGCCCCGGAGCTGTGGCCTACGATGATGGTCTTCTCATCACAGTGCAGCTCTGTCTCCATGAAGGGCAGCCAGATGCTCTCTCGGGCTGTAACTGTGTTCAGGGTAAAACAGTCTGGTACTCAGCGGGGGCAGTCCCACCTCCCTAATAAACAGCAGTTCACCACTTTGAAACTGAGGCCGAAGTGGGAGAGGAGGCTGTTTTAGCAGAGCCCAGGACCTCTGTCCTGTGATTTTAGTAAACAGTTTTGCTCCCCCCACCACGTTCTTATATTTTTTAAAAAAGGAAATAATACATTACAACCGAAGTGAAGCTTCCCTCCCCCTTAGCCCATTTTTTTTTCTTTTTTGAGAAAGAGCCTCACTATGTAGCACAGGTTACATGTAATTTTCTCTGTAGCCGCATCAGAATTCTCTTGTCTCAGGTTCCCAACTGTTGGGATTAAAGGCATATACCACTAATTCTGGTTTCAATTCTGAAATTTTCATGTAAAAATTTGAACTTTGGAAACAAATACCCCCAAGCTGGAGGTAGAGTTCAGAGGCAGAGTGCTTACCCAGGGGTGTGAGACCTCCAGGTTCAGTCTCAGCACCAAGAAAAACAAAACACACACACACACACACACACACACACACACACACACACACACACACGACAACATTCTAAAACCCATGTATAGTATATATTATTTCTTGCCTGAACCAAGACACACCCATAACAAAAGGGAAAATCTTGCCGGGCAGTGGTGGCGCATGCCTTTAATCCCAGCACTCGGGAGGCAGAGCCAGGCGGATCTCTGTGAGTTCGAGGCCAGCCTGGGCTACCAAGTGAGTTCCAGGAAAGGCGCAAAGCTACACAGAGAAACCCTGTCTCGAAAAAAAAAAAAAAAAAAAAAAGGGAAAATCTTATATTTTTAAACATTTAGGAACTCATTTAGATTCTGTAAGGCTTCATTTGATCCGTTATAACTAAATTTTGCCTGAAAATGTCTGTGGACATTTAATAGGGAAAATAAAGTTGCTAGCTTACAAAGTTAAAAATTAAATTTTACCATACCCAGGTGCTTCTCTTGATTCTCACTGAAATCTTTCATATTTTTTTGCTTACACCTGCCCAGAGCTCCTTGCTTTACTCGTTCTTAGTATGTATTTATCTTTGTTCTTTCACTACGATATCCCTGCTTTAGCCCCTCTCTCCCCGCCCCACCCCCAAATGGTGAGCTCAAAATCTAAGAGATGAGGCTTTTCAAAAACAAGTTTAAAACTTACTTGGGTCAGGCATGTTTTTAGCCAAACACTGGAAACCAGGAATCTGAGATATAAGGGGGAAGAAAAAGCTATAATAAAGAGCTTAATTGCAACTAAAACTTTGAAAAAAAAAAAAAAGGGTGACACCTGAGATGATCTTGCTCAACTCAGTAAATATTTGCTGGTATTATGAAATGAAATGGATTAAGTTGTGTTACAGATGAATATACACCCCATGTATAGTTCTCTATCCAGCTTTGTAGAACTCTACAGAGACCGGTGTCTGCACTTGCAATCTATATTTATCTTCAAGGCATGTATCTATAGAGAAGGTCTATGAGAATGTGCTAAAGACAGAATAACCTGAGCCAGACTGTGCCCCAAAAAGAAAGTAAAAAATAATATAGAGACACCATAGAGAAAGCCGGTGATCCCATCCTATTGGCCATTTCCAGCTCGACCTGAGTTGTTAGCTTTGCCCACAGCTTTCAGCCACAACCCTGGAGTTTTATTCCAAATGGATTCTATTATCTACTGAAATTCTATGCTAGAGGCCAAAGCAGCAAACTGTCTAACTGCTGGACTATGGGAGAAAGAACGCTTTTTTTCTTAAAAGTCAAGCAGCACAGGATGAGCTGGGGTGCGATGCTGTTTCTATAAAGCTCACAAAGAAGCCACATTAAACAATATCATACAAGATTATACACATGAGTTCTAAAAATACTTTAAGTTTTAAAAAGTGTAGCAAAAGGGCCAGGACAGCAGCTCAGCTGGCAAAGGCACTTGCAGTGCAAGCCTGGCGACCTGAGTTTGATTCCCAGACTCATGTAAAGGTAGAAAGAGAACTGGTTCCACAAAGTTGTCTTCTTAGCTCCACATGAGCCTCCTGCATACAATAATTTAAAGAGAAGCAAAATGAACTTCAGACTGTCATAGGGATAGGACAGGAAGCAGACAGATCCAGTTAGAAGATACTGGCAATGTTCTGGAGTTTAATCTGGGCTGAGACTATGGCTCAATGGTACAGGGCACACAATCAAAGACGCCTTGGGCTTGAATAGCACCGAAATTTGTTTTTCTCAGTGTGGTAGTTTATTACACGTTATATACATTCTTTGTGTATATTAAATGTCACATGGCGAATTAAAAAAATCTAAAGCAATGAATATTAACATAAAATTATCTGGGAAATCTCGAATCTGAACTGGCCGCAGATTGGAGGGAGGGCATTCTCTATAGCTGCAGAAGAGGGTTCCTTTCAGTTTCAAGAACTGAGCCCTCCGCTTTTTGAGCTGCTTCGCCAGGCAAGATCCTGGCCACTAGTTTAGATCTAAGACTGGGCAGCACCGTCGAGGACTCACACACTGGGCTCAACTGGAGGAGAGTGGGCACAAACTCGAGCCTCACCCTTCGTCCTCCCTCCCTCTGCTCCGCGCCAAGCTGACCGAGGAGCAGGGGCTGAAATTCCTTACCTGTTCCAGCCTCTTTCTCACCCACCCGTACCAGCCGTGGGTGGCCACATCCCCGCCTCCGTTCCCGGGAACAATCACTGCCTTGCTAGGGACCTCCATAAATGCAAAGCCAGAGACCCCAGCCCAGCTCGGACCAGCAGAGCTCAGACCTAGACTGCATCCGGCCCAGAGCCCGCACAGAGGCCTTCTGGGAATTGTAGTCCTTGCATACCCTCAGGTCCTTGCCGCCTCTGCTAAGACACAAGCTCAAACCCTGTGAATTACCATCAAATATCAATCACCTTTGATTTCCCTTTTCCGGCGTTCTCATACTCCTTATGAAGTACTGGTAACAACATGCTTATAATGTGTTATCTTTTTATTAGGCATACCATACTTTAAGGAAGGATTTTTCCCTCCCAGTGAATTTTCGTTTATTTAAGACAGTCTCATTATGTAGCCCCTACTGGCCTGGGCTCTCTATGTAGACCAGACTGGCCTAGAACTCACAAAGATCTGCCTGCCTCTGCCTCTTAAGTGCTGGCATTAAAGGAGTGTGTCACTATATTCAGCTAGAATTATTTTATTATTTATGTGTATGTGTGCCGCTTGCGTGGGGGTGACTAAGGAGTTCAGAGGAGGGTGTTGGGTTCCCTGGAACTGAAAGTAGCCAAATGTGAGTGCTGGGAATTGAACTCCAGTCTTCTGAAAGAGCAGCAAGTACGCTTAATGGCTGAGCCATCTCCCCAGCCCCATTTTTGTTTTTTTCAATTATTGTGTGCATGCACACATGATGTGTATGTTTGAACATATTGAGTGTGCATGCAGAGGTCAGAGGACAACTTGAAGGAATCCTTTCTCTCATTATATCAAGTGGGTCCCGAAGACTGAACTCAGGTTGTCCAACCCAGTTGCTGCTGGCTTTCCTCACTCTTACAGAGTCTAGGGCCCTGCCCATGACATGGAACTGCCCACATTCAGGGTCGGTCTTTCCACCTTAACTAAATTAAGACAATCTTCCACAGACATGCCTACAGATAACCTGATCTCAATGATTCCTCATTAAGACCTTTTCTCAGGGGCTTCTAGGTTGGGGCTAGTTGACAATTTAAACTAGCGAGCACAGGGAGTTGTTGATGAAATCAGAGTAGGAGGGAAGGAAAGGACACTATGCAGAAGGGGTGAGGCAGGCAAACCAGAAGAAGAACACAGAACCAGTTGTTTTGAGTCTGTTCCTGGAGAGGTGAGCATGTCAACTGTATTCTGCCAAGAACAATGTGAGCCTTGGGTGTGGAAATTATGCTCAAATCTTCCCAGGCTACCTCAGGAACAAATACCCACATTCTATTGGTTTTTTTTTTTTTTTTTTTTTGAGAGAGAGAGAGAGAGAGAGAGAGAGAGAGAGAGAGAGAGAACACATGTAAGCCAAAGGTCAATGTTGAGTATCTTCTATCATTTTCCACTTTACATTTGATTTTTGAGACAGGATCTATCTGTGAACCTGGACATCACTGATTTAGCAAGACTAGCTGGCCAGTAAGCTCCAAAGATCTCTCTGTTCCCTAGATGTTGGACATGGGCTGTGTCTTTAGTATCCTGTGCCATCCACTGAAACTAAAGCTCCACTTTCACAGATTCATGCAACAGCCTTTCGGGGCTTCTTTGCAGAGAATACAACTCTGCCATACATTGTTAGTTTTAGCAGCTTCCAAGAACTTGGAGCAAGTCTCTATGCCCTCTCATTTCAATTATTTATTTTTAGATAGCATCTCATTGGGTGCTCCTGAAGGGCCAGTTTTCAGCAGCTCAGGGACTGAAGGGGAGGTGTGGATAATCAAACAATTGACTTTTTTTATCTGAGGGAGTAAAACTTAGCTCTCTGGGACCAGTAAGCGGGGCAAAACTTAATTCTCTGGGGCCAGTAAAAAAGGGGAAAACAAGCCAGGCGGTGGTGGCGCACACCTTTAATCCCAGCACTTGGGAGGCAGAGCCAGGCGGATCTCTATGAGTTCAAGGCCAGCCTGGTCTACAGAGTGAGTTCCAGGAAAGGTGCAAAGCTACACAGAGAAACCCTGTCTCGAAAAAACAAAAAAACAAACAAAAAATAAAAAGGGGGACACACACACACACACACACACACACACACACACACACACACACACCTTCAACATGTCAGGCCTCTCTTATTTTTTCCCTTACATCTTTCCTGGTGTTCTTCTTCTAACGCTTTCCTTTTGTCTTCCTCTGACTCTATTTTTCCCTTACAGCTTAATATACCCCAGCAAAATTTTTTGAGTAATATAAAGATTACAATGTAGTTACATTCTATTTTTTAAATGAATGATTACAATGAATACAAGTAAAAAAATAGCATGCTTCCCATATCCCTTATATGATTAAACATTTTCTGTATTACAGGTGAAAAGCAAATTATTCCTAAGGACCCACATACATTCATGTCTAAGTAACTTGTTATAGATTAACAAAGTGTAAGCAGGCTAGGTATTTTTCTCAGCCAGTTCTTTTACTGGCAGGCTGCATTTTGCAGTTACAAAGAAAAGATCAATCATTTTATTATTTGCCTCAAAATGTAATCTTATAAAAAAATAAAAAATCTGAACTTTTATATGTGAAAAACAATCAGTTCCCCAGCTAAGACTCCTAGCAATAATGGAGAGGGTGCCCAAACTGGCCTTCTCCTGTAATCAGATTGGTGACTACCCTGATTGTCTTCATAGAGCCTTCATCCAGTAACTGACAGAAGCAGATGCAGATCCACAGTCAAGCACTGGGCAGAGCCCTGGGAGTCCAGGTGAAGAGAGGGAGGAGGGTTTACCTGAGCAAGGGGAGGGGGTCAAGATCATAACGGGGAACCCACAGAGACAGCTGACCCAAGCTCATGGGAGCTCACGGACTCTAGATACAAAAAGCTAGGTAGCCTGCATGGGACCGACCTAGGCCCTGTCCCTAGTCCGTGAGCTGGCTTTTTGGAACTTATTTCCTGTGGTGGGATACCTTGCTCAGCCTTGATGCAGGGGGGAGGAGCTTGGTACTGCCTCAACTTGGTATGCCATGCTTTTTTGACTCCCATGGGAGGCCTTACCCTTTCTGAGGAGTGAAGGGGGGGATGGGGGGTGGGGGGGGATGGGGGGATGGGATGAAAGCAGGGAGGGGAAACTGTGGTTGGTAGGTAAAATAAATTTTAAAAAATTTAATAAAAAAAATACATTTCCACTTTAAATTCTCAGGGTGCATAACCACTCAACAGTTCTGTGGTTTTTTTTTTTTAAATTAAATCATATCAGGAAGCTAAGGGCAGAAATGAGTACAAGGAATTAATCATTGCCTTTGATCACCTATCCTAGCATAAGGCAATAAGCATAGCTATGCTCAATAACAACATGAGGTTTTCAGAACATGTAGTCCTCGGGACTCTGCCTCTCCAAGGATCACTTGGTGTGGTTTTGCTGGCTGCCCAGCTGTGTCCTATGAGTTCCAAAGCTGCTTGCTGTTGTGGAATAATCCTTTTGTACACTGTGAATATGTGTCTTTGCCAAGGTGCATTCTGATTGGTTTAATAAAAAGCTAACTGTCCATTAGCTAGGCAGGAGGTATAGGCAGGAGAGCCAGTCAG
The DNA here is from genome assembly GCF_049852395.1 of Peromyscus maniculatus bairdii. Classification (NCBI taxonomy): domain Eukaryota; kingdom Metazoa; phylum Chordata; class Mammalia; order Rodentia; family Cricetidae; genus Peromyscus; species Peromyscus maniculatus. Next base: position 122,685,466 of record NC_134855.1, read on the forward strand.
ACAGAGAAGCAGCAGCATGGGCAGTACATAGATGAGGCAAATAAGCCTCAGGACAGCACATAGATTAATAAAAATAATTTAATTTGTAAGAGCTAGTTAGTAATAAGCCCAAGCTATCAGCCAAGCATTTATCATTACTAATATGTCTCTGTGTAGTTATTTGTGAGCCAGCTGGTGGCACAGAAAATTCTACCTACAGCTTGCTGTTACTCTCAAATGCCCCCACCCCCCACCCCCACCCCTGCCCCATCAATTAAGTAGCCCTTAGCTAGGTTGGAACTCATTATATAGATCAGGGTGGTTTTGAACTCACAGAGGTCCACTTACTTTTGCCTCTTGAGTGTTGACATTAAAGACATTTGCTGCCATTCTTAGCAAATCCCTTATATTTTGTATGCTTACAAAGTCAACGCCATGTGGCTATTTAACACCAAGACCTACTGCCAATCTGAGGTGTAGGCAGACGCTGGTAGACCACAGATGCCATGGCTTCTGCCTGCCTTAGAGACTGAAACTGGGGAAACATTTCCTTTGATGGCCATTTTCCAGCAGGGAATCCTTGCAGGGATGGAGGCATTCTCAGTTCAGAATTTCTCCTTTTACATAAATTTGTACTTTTAGAAGCTGGAACTTTCTATGGGTGGGGTCTGAACCTCAGGGCCTATTTCTTATTGCCCCAGTGTAAAATACTAGGTTTTGCACTAATGATGCTGATCTCTTTTTAATTATAGCTGCTTCCTCCACATCTGCCCCATCTGCAGCTTTTTTTCATGTTCATGTTCTTGTTCTTGGCATACTGCATACTTTTTACATCTTCCAGCTAAATACTCATCATAAGCCACAATACAGTTGATGAACAGTAACCATGCCTCAGCATGGATATGATGTTATAATCTCTTGAAATTTCTTTATCCATACTAGTTAGATGGCATCTGTCTTAGTTAGGGTTTCTATTGCTGTGAAGAGACACCACAGCAACACTTATGAAGGAAAACATTTAACTGGGGCTAGCTTACAGTTCAGAGACTTAGTCCATTATCATTATGGCAAAACATGGTGGTGTGCAGGTAGACATGGTGCTGGAGAGGTAGCTGAGAGTTCTATATCTTGATCCACAGGCAGCAGAACGAGACTGTGAGTCACACTTGGCCTAGCTTGAGCACATAAGACCTCAAATTCCACCTCCATAGTAACACACTTCCAACAAGGCCACCCCTCCTAATAGTGCCACCCTGTATGGGCCAAGCATTCAAACACGTGAGTCTATGGGGCCCATTTCTATTCACACCATCAGAGTCCCTATTGAATTTGGTTCACTCAAGTTTTCGGGACACAGCCAAACACAGCCATATTTTTTTTGCCAGACTAACAACACCAATAATCTCTTGTCCATTTCTCAGCACAAGCTTTGTTCCCATCTGAAACTTCATAAGCACAGGTTTTTTTTCTGTTCATATTTCTATTGGTATTATAGTCTTCCAAACATCTCAACAGAATGGTAATGGTAATGGCCCACTAATCTCTGCTTACAGCTCTCTAAATCTTCTCCAGCCTACAGCTTTAAATTCTTCATATTGTTCTGCAAAACAGTTCAGAAGGCCTAGGCACTACACTCATCATGTTTCTCACAGAACCAACCCCACATCTCAGTACCATTGTTCTGTATAGACTTTTGTTGTTGCTGTGAAGAAATGTCTGGCAAGAAACCACTTAGGGAAGGAAGAATAGAGTCTAGCTCCCAGTCCATAGAAATGCAGTCTATCACAGTGGATTGGCATAAAGGCTCACAGTCTAGAACAGAATCCATTATTCTGGAAAAGCATGCATTGCTTAGTCTATGATGTCAACCACAGAGAAATGAAAAACCAATACTCATTTGGCCATCTCCTTTCCCTATTTTATTATGTCTGGACCCCTACCATACAAGATGGTACCCACCACTTTATGGTGGGTCTTCCTTCAGTTAATTCTGTCTAGAAATGCCCTCACAGACACATCCAGAGTTGTGTTTCCTAGGTGGCTCTAAAATCCAATTGAGAATGAAGATTAAGCATTACAATATGTTGGAAGTCTTATAAAAGATTTTGAAAATGAACAAAAGAAATTACATTTCATGAACTACAGGGCATTTTGTGAGATGTATACCTTTGCTTTGACTACATTACTATGTAACTGTGTAGAGACAAAGATTATGTTTAGAAAGAAATAGGTACACATAAAAATCTAATACCCATAAAAATGCATATAATTCCTAAATACAGGATGAAAAAGATATTGTGTGGTAGAGAATATAAGTTTTTATCAATTATATTTTCTTAGAATCATTTTGAATATCCCTATTCGTTTCCTCATTAATGGGTGAGTTCAGTAACTTATTTGGAACATTTTGTTTGTATAATATTACTTCTTTTAAAAAACTTTGGAGCATCTTCTATTATTATTATTATTATTATTATTATTATTATTTTATTGTGTGGATGGGTACATGTGCCATAACATGGAGTCAGAGGACAACTTTGTGGAGGGGGTTCTCTTCTTTAATAGTTATATGGGTTCCAGTGATGGACCTCCAGGTTATCAGGCTTTACTTGCTAAGCAATCTCACCGACCTTACTTTTACCTCTTTGAAAAATGTTTTTCTTTTCATTTAAAAATTATATCAATTAGCCAGGTGGTGATGGCACATACCTTTAATCCCAGCACTCGGGAGGCAGAGGCAGGTGGATCTCTGTGATTTCAAGGCCAGCCTGGTCTACAGAGTGAGTTCCAAGACAGGCAGGGCTACACAGACCTTGTCTTGAAAAACTGGGGAAAATTTATTTATTTAACATACATGCAGTGTGTGTGTGTGTGTGTGTGTGTGTGTGTGTGTGTGTGTGTGTCCCCGTCCATGTCCACCCATGCTTGTGGCTGCCACCCTGTGTGGGTGGAGGTCAGAGGAAAACTTTCTAGAGTTGGATCTCTCCTTCCATTACATGGATCCTGGAGATCAAGCACAGTCCACAGGCTCATAGGCAAGCACCTTTATCTGCTGAGCCCTCTAGACATATTCTAAATTTGACATTTTCACTAAGTTTCCAGAGAGAACTCAGTACACCACATTACTGATAAGCACATTAAGGTTGTTTAAACTTAAATGTCTTTCCCCCTTCTTGGGTCCTAGAAGGTGAATGCTAAGTTGAGGGCACTGTTCCTCTAGCTTCCTTTTCTTCTTTCTAATGATTTTCAGTTCTTCTTTCTTATTTACTCGTGGCTGGTTAGTTTGCTTCCCTTCCACTCATAGTAACAACAATCAGAAAATTGGTTTTACCAGCCATTTGGTAATCCTTCTGAGGGAACTAATAGTTTATAGAAGGATGATCCCCTAGGTGAGAGGTGTCAGCAAATCTAGTTTAGTAGTGTTCTCTGGCTGTCTCTGTCATTTTATAAGACTCCCATACCAGCTGGGAAGACACAGTTTCTTTTTCTCTACTGCACCAAACTCTTTAATGTTTCCACATTTCTTTTTGACCTGGGGCTGAAACTGTAGAACTAACACTGTGCATTCTTTATATGCCAATGTGTCTGGCTAGAATGAAAAAAGAATTGCACCCATTACTATGAGAGGACAGGAGATCGTGCTATTCATGTCAAGTCATAAGAAGTTAAATCATCATTTCTCCAATTAAAGGAGGACCTTTGTTACAGAAACAAGTACACTCTGTTTTTGTTTATTTATTTATTTATTTATTTATTTATTTTTTTTTTTTTTGGTTTTTTGAGACAGGATTTCTCTGTGTCGCTTTGCACCTTTCCTGGAACTCACTCTGTAGCCCAGGCTGGCCTCGAACTCACAGAGATCCGCCTGCCTCCGCCTCCCGAGTGCTGGGAATAAAGGCATGCGCCTCCACCACCGCCCAGTGTACAAGTACACGCTTATATAAATCAAATAATTCTAAAATTCCCCCAAATAAGGACATTCAATCTCTAATATTTTGAACATGCAATTTGAGAAATACCCTTCCAACAGAAATTATTGGGGCAGAAATAATCCAAGTTCAAAAACTTAAGGGAAGTCTTTGACAAATAAAATTATATTAATTTTTGTTATAAAAAGGTTATTTGCAAAGAAAAGCTATGTTGTTTTCTCAGTGTTACATATAATGCACTATTACATTTTATTTTACTTGGACATGAAGAGATTACTTTGAGTTTCCCAAACATACTTAAGGTTATAAATAAGCTATTGTTTACATTAACTAATGTTTAAGATGATGAAAAATGATGTACATTTGTTAAAAAATGAACTGTTATTCTGATAAGATCATTATGCAAATAGTAATAACCCATAGTAACGTCTACATAAATAAATCCTATGGTTTGTAGTACTTTAAAAACTTTGACTTATCTGGGTGTGATGGCCTGCGTTTTTAATCCCAGCACTTGGGAGGCATAGGAGAGCAGCGGAAAGCTGGTTTCTATGAGTTCCAGGACGGCCAGAACTACAGTTAGGCCCCGTTTGAAAGAACTTTTTGAATAAAAAATTGGGCTATTTAATGGATAGTCTTTGTATGACTAAACATGCCAGCATAAATTTAAGATTTTAGAGTTTTGGGGTTGGGAAGTTGGTTCAGTGGTTGAATGTGCACTACTGGAGTTCAGTTCCCTACACCCATGTTAGGGGTAGGCAACTGACTGTAACTCTAGCTCCATGGGGTCCCATGTTCTCTTCTGGCCTCTGTAGGCACTGCACACTCATGCGCACACATGCATACACTGACACACAGGTAGGCATAATTAAAAGTAAATGTTTAGCCGGGCGGTGGTGGCGCACGCCTTTAATCCCAGCACTTGGGAGGCAGAGCCAGGCGGATCTCTGTGAGTTCGAGGCCAGCCTGGGCTACCAAGTGAGCTCCAGGAAAGGCGCAAAGCTACGCGGAGAAACCCTGTCTCGAAAAACCAAAAAAAAAAAAAAAAAAAAAAAAAAAAAAAAAAAAAAAAAAGTAAATGTTTAAAAAAGATTTGAGAATTTTGTTTCGTGGTTATTTACACTACAAAGGCCGCATCTCTGGTTAAGATTAACTTTTTTTTTTTTTCCCACTTGTAAGAAAGTGTAAAATGACAGTGGCAGTCACAGAAATTTGTGTTCCCCTTAAAAAACGGACTCTTTTAGTCTCCTAAAGTGCTTGAACAGGACTGTACCCAACTACACATCCTTGTTGGAGAATGACAGGAAGATGAAACAGTCTCTTCTGGGCAAAGGAGAAGGGCAAGTTTTGTTACGTGAAGAGAGAGTAAGGGCACCTGCCAAGCCCCTTCCACAGGCTGACCGCCTCTTCCGCACAACTTCGGGTTCCTCTGGGGCTACACGTCACTGTTCTCGCTTCCCGGTAACTAAGGTGACAGGAGGGACTTCCCTCTGAGGCAAACAGGAGTCGTGTTGTGTCAGGGCGGACGCCCGAGGAGCGCGGGATGCGTTTGGGTGACGGGCCCGCAGGCGCCGAGGTTCTGTGCAGGAGAAACTTTTAGGGATACATTCGAGAAAGTACGCACCCTAAGGAACTCTGAAGTTCCAAGTTCGAAGTGGGAGAAACTACGGCTTTGACCTATTCAAAGATGGCGGCGCAGCTTTTCTGACTGTTTCGCTTTTACGCGTCAGCCAGAGAAGCGCGCTCTGATTGGCTAGAACATGGCGCCGTGGAATGACGTACTGAAGCACTGACCAATCGACTGTGAGCTGAGGTGGACTTGGCGGTGGAAGCCAGAGCCGAGTTCTGGGTGTCCGTGGGGAGCGGAAGAGTCTGTCCAGGTGAGCGGCTCCGGACAGGTGAGCGGCCCTGCTCTGTTGAATGGGCGCTGAGGAGACAGGAGATGCCGGGGCAGGGTGGGCTGCTTCTGGGAGGAGTCCTGTTCTTGTCGGGCTGAGCAGTCAGAGGAACTTGATGATCCAGAAGCCGGATGAAAGTGACGCGTCCGCGCCATGCCTGATGGCAGAGGACCGGCTCCTGACTCCTTAGCCTGCGGAATTGGGGTGGTGGTCGTGGCGTGAACATCCGGAAGGACCGAATCCCCATGAAAACCTTGAGTTTTGCTTTTTGATAAGTGAAACCAGAACCCAGATCTTCAGCACAGGGTTAGGTGTTGTTTAGCCGTGTCTACAGATGGTTAGTAAGTCCTGGAAAGTTATGTCCTGGAGAGGTGAGAGCCTGGAGAGTGGCTCAGATGTTTTATTGGATGCCTTTCTAGGCCTTTTATTCATTCATTCATTCATTCATTCATTCATTCATTCATTCATTCATTCATTCACTCACTCACTCACTCACTCACTCACTCACTCACTCACTCACTCACTCACATATTTACTTCCTCAGATATCCTTACATGTTGAGACTTTGATATGAGCAGTGGACTCATGGCCCTTGAAAAATGTACATTTTCTCAACACATAAAATTTAATGAAAGTACACAGAACTAAAAAGGATTCATGAATTCATTGGAATCGTCTGTGCGTTACGTGTGCAGTATTAAACTGTGGTCTAGAAGGGTCAGGAAAGGAGGCCATGGGAAACAGGGAGCAGATTTTAAGATGTAGATACTTGGGGACCTGTACCTTTAAATAAAGAACTTTAAAGAGGGGTTACCATTATTTAATGGGGTTTCCTGAAGTAGTTGCTAAAAGTGATGATATTCGAATGTATGTACCTGTGATTTATTTATTTGGCCCCCCAGGAAGGTACATAGTGCTTTCTGTGTAGTCAGTGTTTCGGCTTCCTGTGTTTGCCAGAAATAACAAGTAGATGCCTTAGAGTTTCAGTTGGAACAGACATTTGGGATTTTTGTTGTGCGGATTCTGTATGGTAGAATAATTAATTTGCTTTTCTGGGCATGTAAAGTTGCCCTTATCCAAGTTATTTCTAGTATGGTATTCCTCAAAGGAGACAGTTGTTATCAAGAACTTTTGTCATTAAAAGCCACTTTAGGGCCGGGCGGTGGTGGCGCACGCCTTTAATCCCAGCACTCGGGAGGCAGAGCCAGGCGGATCTCTGTGAGTTCGAGGCCAGCCTGGGCTACCAAGTGAGCTCCAGGAAAGGCGCAAAGCTACACAGAGAAACCCTGTCTCGAAAAACCAAAAAAAAAAAAAAAAAAAAAAGCCACTTTAGTATTTTATATATACAAAATATTACACACACACACACACACACACATATATATATATATCACACACACACACACACACACACACATATATATATACACACACACACACACACACACACACACACACAATTTCTTTTTTTGGTAGTATCCCCCTGTGTAACCCAGGAGGCTTTGAACTCCTTTGGTTCTTCTGCCTCAACCTCTCAAATATAGATATTACAAGAATTTGCCCCCCATTCTCATAGATTCAATTTTCTTACTTTTTCTTTGTCTTATTTATTTTTGTGACCATGTACATGATGTGTGTGCACCTGTCAACTCACCCATGTTGGGGGCAGAAGGGCGATGCTGTAGTATTGGGACTCTCCATACACCTTTATGTGGGATCTGAGGACCAAACTCAGGTTGTCAGCCTTGTGGGGCAAGCACTTTACCCACTGGGCCATCCTGCCAGTCCTTGCTTGTGTTCCTAAAGGGCTTGTTCAGTGGAACCTCAGTAGCTTCTGGGACAATCAGTGTATTTTAGATCACGAATACGATGCATCCACTCAACAACATTGGGGTTATCTGAGTCTGAAAGCTTAGTGTGAAGGACTGATTTACCAGAGTCTTTCAAGGATGAGCATGAGCAAACATGGTCAGGAAGGAGGACAAGGTGAGACCCAGTACAAAAGCAAACTCCCCTTCATCGTTTTGGTATGCACACTGGAGATGCTTGAGTGCCAGGCTGCTCTCATTAGTAACCAGATTCTCAAATCAGCATACAGTTCTTTTCTCCACAGTGAGCCAAGTGTTTGTATGTGTGTGGGAGGAGATGGGGGGGGGGGTCAGCACAAAGGCCAAGGTTACTTGGAATGTAACATTTCATACAGTGTTTACTTTGATTTATAAAGAAAGGAAGGGAAGGAGGAAAATTGTTGGCTGATGAAACAGAGTTTGAGACTTACCTTTGGACACATGATTGAAATTGGCTTGTCTGAGGAATTTAGTAGCTCAGTGGTAGAGAGCTTGCCAAGCATGCACAAGGCCCTCGATTTAACCCTTAGCATCACAAACAAACAAATAACTAAATAGTAGTAATATCCAACTATACACAGCTGACAAATGGGCAAGCAGTTCAACCTTTAACCTCTTTGACTAATTTTCTTTGGAAGTTCTGCAGAGATAGTTTGAGAAAGTGGCCTGATTCTTTTTTTTTTTTTTTTTTTTTTTTTTTGCCAACTTAACACAAGCCATTGTCATTTGATAAGTGGGGGACCTCAATTAAGAAAATGCTCCCATCAGGTAGGCCCGTGGGGCATTTTCTTGATTGATGATTGATGTATGAGGGTTCAGCTCACTATAGGCAGTGCTACCCCTAGGCAGGTGGTCCTAAGCTGTATAAAAAAGCAGGCTAAGCAGGCCTTGAGGAATGAGCCAGTGAGTGGTGTTCTTCCATGGTTTCTGTATTAGTTCCTGCCATGAGCTCTTGCTCTGGCTTTCCTGGAAGATGATGGACTATAGGAGTAAACTGAAATAAACCCTTTCCTCCCCACATTGCTTTTGGTCATGGTCTTTTTTGTTTGTTTGTTTTTTGAGACAGGTTTTCTCAGTGTAATAGTCCTGGCTATCCTAGAACTTGCTTTGTAGATCAGGCTGGCCTCAAACTCACAGAGATCTACCTGCCTTTGCCTCCCAAGTGCTGGGATTAAAGATGTGTGCCACCATACTTGTCTTGGTCATGGTCTTTGGCATAGTAGTAGAGAGCTAAGTAGTCAACTTTGGGGGGTCTGAGAGGAGAAAGTTACTGTTTCCCCACAGTGACAGGTTTTTCCACACTATGTTTGTGAAACACTGTGTTGTAAGATCATCTCTTTGTTTGGGACTGAGTGCTGGATTTCTGGTGTGAACCACGGCACCTGGCTTGGGGCCATCTTTTTTTTGAAGATCAGCTGAGAATGTTGCATATAATTAAAGCTTTATTTTTAGTTTCTTTTTAGACTATGGCAACATATCTGGAGTTCATTCAGCAGAATGAAGAACGAGATGGTGTGCGTTTCAGTTGGAATGTGTGGCCTTCTAGCCGCCTCGAAGCCACAAGGATGGTTGTGCCCTTGGCTTGTCTCCTCACTCCTCTGAAGGAACGCCCAGACCTCCCTCCTGTGCAGTACGAGCCTGTGCTTTGCAGCAGGCCGACCTGCAAAGCTATTCTCAATCCACTGTGGTACGCATTCCTCACAAACACTGGCAAAAATGATAAGTACAGGAAATTGTCATCTTTATGCAGTTCTCACAAAGGTCACTTGATTTCTATAGAAGAGTTTCCAGTTTGAGATGAGAGTAAGTAGATGTTGAGATTCTTAGAGGAGGAGTGCTCATGGAAACTTCTGCTCTGATACTTCAGAGGAAATTGGAATTTTTTTTTTTTTGAGGCAGGTCTCTCTACCCAGCCCTGGCTGTCCTGGACTCATTATGTAGACTGGCCTCCACCTCACAGAGATCTTCTTCCTCTGCCTTCCAAATGCTGGGATTCAAGGAGATTGGAATCTTATTTGAACAAGGGGAGGCTAGAACAAGGGGAGAGTTTGGAATTGTCCCTCCCTCCCTCCCTCCCTCCCTCCCTCCCTCCCTCCCTCCCTCCCTTCCTTTCTTTGCCCCCCCCCCCCAGATTAGCAGTTTACTTCTGGCTTTTTTTTTTTTTTTTCTGAGACAGGGTTTCTCTGCATACTTTTGGAGCCTGTCCTGGAACTTGCTCTATAGATCAGGCTGGCCTTGAACTCACAGAGATTTGCCTGCCTCTGCCTCCTGAGTGCTGGGATTAAAGGTGTGCGCCACCACCACTCAGCCAAGGGATGGCTTTTAAAGTATCAAAAAGTCCAAAACCTTCACTCTTTTTGTATATACCCTATATGATGATGTAGTATGTCTGGAAGAAGTAGTAGACAGAAGAATTTGTGTGTGTGTACGTGTATACGTGTGTGTGTGTGTGTGTGTGTGTACGTGTATATGTGTATATGTGTGTGTGTATACACACACGTGCTTACACGAGTGGACACGCATATGTGCATGCCGTTTGCATGTGGGTACCTGTGGAGGGCAGAAGAGGGAGTTGAATTTTTTGGAGCTGGAATTGCAGGAGATGAGGGCTGCCTGGCATGGATGTTAGGAACTAAACTTTGTTCCTCTACAAGAGCAGCAAGTTAACCACTAAGCCATTGCTCCAGCCTGGCAGAAGAAGTTTTGATTCCCATTAATTTTACTGTTGAGTGAACTTTTTTAAACCTGAGATTCTATTCTATTCTATTCATATTTGGGCACTATTGGGAATAATTCTTTCCATTATTTTTTGAGGTAGAGTGTCCATGTTGCATAACTTGGTCTCAAACTCTAGGGCTTGTGTGGCCGTCTGGCATCGGGGAGGATATGAGACTGCAGAAGTGTACCACCATGCGTGGCTGAAGGAACTTTGACGCAAGTTGAGAGTGTTAGAATTTTTGTATGCAGGAGCACTCTTTCCTTTATTTCCCTTTGCTTTTCTTTCTCAAGCCCATATTAGGAAAGTCTCTACCCTGCTTATAAAATGATAACCGTTGCCTTGTAATATCCTAAGTGCAGGAAGGGAGAAGAAGCAATAGAAGCTTTATCACGAACCATTTCTAGCAGCTTTACCCACTTGGAAACATGCTTTCCGTGGTCTTAGTATGAAATGTGCTTTTATTGTTGAAATTAAGAGGTTTTATATAGGGGCTGGAGATAGGTGCCTCAGTGGTTAAGTGTACTTGCTACTCCTGCAGAGACCCATGGTCATGTTCCCAGCACATACATGTGAGCGCAGCCTTCTGTAACTGCGGGACCAGGGGATCCTTTGCCCTCTTCCGGCCTCTGCTAGACAAGAATGTACTGCACATACATACAGGCAAAACACAGATACACATAAAATAAAACTAAACAGATCTTAAAAAAAAAAAGTTTTCATGGTTGAACAATAAAGATGTTGGATGTATCTTGACAAACAGGTTCAAATGAAGGCAAAAGGAAACAGCTTATAGTTTATGTGAGGGAAAAAAATCTTAAAACACGATCATAGAATTGGAAAATAGAATTTACTAAGCCCAAATATTTGAGGGAAATTTTTGGTGTACTTGATAGGCAGTTTTTCCTGCAGTGCAATTTCACAAACCCTTCTGTATATGCACACTCATAGAAACACATTCCTGTTTAATTTATGGGACTTTAAATCTACATGTGATTGCTTTCTAGCTTGAAAATAAATATAATATCTATTTGTGATATTTATTTATCTTTTTTACAGTCAAGTTGATTATCGAGCAAAACTTTGGGCTTGCAATTTCTGTTTTCAAAGAAATCAGGTATGTAATTTAAGACTCCATATATATTTATATGTTTCGTTTTTGTTGTACTACACTGGAAAAGATTACATGAACCTGAATTTCTTCTTTTTTTTAATTAAGAAAAATTTTTCATTCATTTTACATACCAATCAAAGATCCCCCTCTTCCCTCCTCCTGCCCCCCCCCACCCCAGCCTCCTCCTCCTGACCCACTTCCCTCTCCCACCCACAAGAAGGCAAGGCCTCCCATGGGGAGGCACATTCAGTAGAAGCAAGTCCAAGCCCTTCACCCTGCCTCAAGGCTGCACAAAGTGTCCCATCATAGGTAGTGGGCACCAAAAAGCCCACTCATGCACCAGAGATGGATTCTGATCTTACCGCCAGGGGTCTTCCCAAGCAGGTCAAGCTGTACAACTGTCTCACCATGTAGAGGTCCTAGCCCAGTCCCATGTAGGCTCCACAGCCATTGACCCATCTTTCATGAGTTCCCTCTAGTTTGGTTTAGTTATCCTTGCATGTTTCCCCATCATGATCCTGATGCCCTTGCTCATAGAATCCTTCTTCTCTCTCTTTGACTGGACTCCTGGAGCTCTGTCTGGTGATTGGCTGTGGCTCTCTGCATCTGCCTCCATCAGTCATTGGAGAAAAACTCATGTTTGTCCTTCTGAGTCTGGGTTACCTCACTCAGGATATTTTCTAGTTCCATCCATTTGCCTGCAAATTTCATGATGTCATTGTTTTTCTCTGCTGAGTAGTACTCCATTGTGTATATGTACCACATTTTCTTAATCCATTCTTCAGTTGAGGGGTTTAGGTTGTTTCTAAATTTTGGTTTCAAAATCTAGGTTGTTTCTAGATTTTGGCTATTACGAGTAATGCTGCTATGAACATAGTTGAGCATGTGTACTTGTGGTATGGTTGAGCATTCCTTGGGTATTTGTCAAAGAGTGTTATAGCTGGGTCTTGAGGTCAATTGATTCCCATTTTTCTAAGAAACCGCCATACTGATTTCCAGTTTGCACTCCCACCAACAGTGGAGGAGTGTTCTCCTTGCTCCACATCCTCTCCAACATAAGCTGTCTGCAGTGCTTTTGATCTTAGCCATTCTGACAGATGAACCTGAATTTCTTTCTACACTGGTAATTAGCAGTTTTTGGTGATCTCAGGTAATGGCTTTTGTTAGGCACATTTGTGTTGAATAGTAGGGGACATAGAATTCTCTTTGTAAGTTTTCTGTAGGAAGTGAATATGTTACCTAAAGAAAATACATCTGTTTATATTTTACTGGGCTATATTAATTTTCCAATTAGATGGTACATGAATTTTCATCATCTTGTAACTTTAGGGTTCCAGTAGCAGTGTTAAGCTCCTTCTGCTTTAAAAGTGTTGCCGGAAGGTGGTGGTGCACACCTTTAATCCCAGCACTCCCAGGTGGATCTCAGAGTTTGAGCCCCGCCTGGTCCACAGATTGAGTCCTAAGACAGCCAGAGCTACAGAGAAACCCTGTCTCAAAAAAACAAACAAATAAGTGTCATTGTTGTCCCTCCCTGCAATAGGGTTTTTCTGGGTAGCCCTGGCTGTCCTGGAACTCAGAGATCTGCCTAGCTATTGGCTGTTCAGCTTTTTATTACACCATTCAGGTGCCTTAGGTAGGCAAGGTAACACATCTTCACATAATTAAACAAATGCAGTATAAACAAATGCAACACATCTTTACACAGTTAAAGTACTATTCCACAACAGTGCCCTTGACCTCTCTGGCTCCTATAATCCTTTTTCCTCCTTCTTCAAGTTTCCCCCAGCTTGGCCTAATGTTTGCCTGTGGGTCTCTGTATCTGTTTCCATCAGTTGCTGGATTAAGCCTCTCTGATGACAATTGGGCTAGGCACCAATCTATGTGTATAGCAGACTATTGTTAGAAATTATATTGACATTTTCCCCCTCCAGTTATGTTTGGTTCTGTCTTAGGTCTCTGGGTCATCCAGCCTGTGGATCCTGGCGCGCTAGGCAGTGTCAGGGGTGGGCTCACTCCTGGCATGGGTTTTGGGCTAGTCTTTTGGCTAAGATCAAGTATAGTATCTGTTTTTATCAGTAAATCTTTTTGAAGGTTATATGGTCATAGACATGTGAGAGAATTAGAAGTTTTGAGTGGTAATATTTGTGTTTTAGCAACATGTTTTATGTTTTGTGCATTCAGAATTAACATGGTCATGAACCAGTTTTATAAGTGGAAAATAAGTGTCTCATGCTTAGCTGGGCCTGGAGCTGGAGCTCAGAAGTGGTGCGCTTGCCCATGCCTAGGCTTAGTCTCCAGTGCAAAGAAAAACGTGGAACACAAATCACTTTTAGCCCTTATTAAATGTTGTTTTGTTTTCTTCTTATTAGTTTCCTCCAGCATATGCAGGCATATCGGAGGTGAATCAGCCTGCTGAATTGATGCCTCAGTTTTCAACAATTGAGTACATGATCCAGGTAATTTTGTCATGTGTTTGATGAACACTGTTAGAATTGAGTTTCTTTTGAAATACTTGAAGTGATACAGATCTCTAATCTGTCCGTGAAAGGTAAAGCTGGTGTCCTGGGAGCAGGATTCTAGACAGTATGTTATAGTACATTTGTGTTACTGCATTATTTTCAGGTCTTGAAAGGCTTCAAAAAATGTGGAACTGACTAAATTTAAAGCCTGTCTCCACAGCCTTCTCCATTTCACCTGAGACACTTCATCAGCTTAAAAAATGTATAGCTCCTTTCCTGTCTGAGGGTCCTTGTATGCTAGGAGAGATGGGCTTGCAAGGATCATCTTGCCCTGAATGTAAATCCTGCAGTCTGTTTTCTTTCCCACCTCCCTGCTCTTAGCTGCGTCCTCTGGATCTCCCTACACATTCTGAGCCTTAGGCTCCTCACACACCCTGCTCATGATCTTCCTATCTTGAGAATGAGTTCAGTGAAATCAACAAAATGCTTCTGAGGAGATGAACAGTAGTGGAGGCTAGCCTGGGCTAGAAAAGCTAGACCCACCCCTTCCTATTCTCATCATTGACTTCTTTCTTCTACATCCCCTACCTCATTTAGTAGACCATCCATTGACATACTCTTCAGAACATACCTAGATTCCACCCGCCACACCTTCCCCGTCCCTAGCATCCTGGGCTACCTACCTCCTCTCACTAGACACACTGACAGTCTCTTAGCTGTTCTCCCTCATTTACCTTTGCCTGTTTGTATTTTATTCGTAACCCAACAGCCAGTGTAACTCTAGAAACATATGTCCAGTTACTTCTCTGCTCAGAAGCCTCCACTGATGGACTGAATTGGCCCCTCCTCACTCAAAGCAAAAGATAATCTTCAAGGTCCCATGTCTCATCTCCCGCTAGTGTTCTTGTTCAGCCCCATGGGCCTTCTTGACTCCTCAAGCGTCACACCTGCCAGAGGGTGTTTGATCTGTCTCTGTCCTCAGGTTGGAACTCTTTTTCACTCTCTTTCTGTGTTGCCCCCCACTGCCCTGCCCTCTTCCTCCCATAACCGTGATTTGTTAATGTATGTTTGTTTATGTGTGTATGTGTGTGGATACACATGTGGAGGTCAGAGGATAATTTGTAGAAGCCAGTGCTTCTACCTTGTGGCTTCTGGGGATTGAATGCAGGGCATCAGGCTTGGTTTGGCCTTTATCTGTTGAGCCATCTTGTCCCCTCAAATTTTACCTTCTTCCTGAAGCTACCCTTCTCTCTCTCTCTTTCTCTTTTATTTTCATTTTTTATTCATTTACTTTTTGAGACAGGGTCTTACTATGTAGCCCTGGCTGTCCTAGAACTCAGTAGATAGACCAGGCTGGCCTCACACTCACAGATCCATCTGCCTCTGCCTCCTAAGTGTGGAGATTAAAGGCATGTGCCACCATCCCCGGCCCTGATCTCTGTTTAATACAGGGGTCTGCCACCTTCCTCCATCTTAGATGTTGCTGCCCCCTGGTCTCCCCGCCCAGGTTTGTTCCTTTTGGCTGGCAGGAATCTGTTCTTTCTGTTCAATGATGTTTCCCAAGGTCTGCAGTAATGTCTGGCACATAGTGGGTATTAAATATTAAATACATTTTTAGGTATATGTCTGTTTTGATGTACTCTGGGTCATTTGATGAGGCAATTTGCTGTGGATGGATATCTCTCTGTATAAATAAAACACTGATTGGCCAGTAGCCAGACAGGAAGTATAGGTGGGACTAACAGAGAACAGAGAAGAAAAGGAGAGGAGACACCAGCTGCCATTCAGGGAGCATCATGTAGAGGCAACAGGTAAAACCACGGAACACGTGGCAACATATAGATTAACAGAAATGGGCTGAATGTAAGAGTAAGAACTAGACAATGGTAGGTCTGAGTTAATGGCCGAGCAGTTTAAATAATATAAGAGTCGGTGTGTTTATTTTATAAGTGGGCTTCGGGACTGGCGGGACTTAGCAGGAGCTGGAGAGAAATTCTCCAGCTACAGTAATTAGAAGCTGATGTAGATCTTTAGCTACACAGTTTGTATCCTCCTGAATATTTACAGGTATAAAGACTTGCTGTTTTGTACCTGATTTGCTCTCTGCTAGCTGGTTATATCTATGTTTATACTGATCATGATGCCCTTTTTCTTTGCCCAAAGCGAGGTGCTCGAACCCCTCTGATCTTTCTCTATGTGGTTGACACATGTTTGGAGGAAGATGACCTTCAAGCACTCAAGGAGTCCCTGCAGATGTCCTTGAGTCTTCTTCCCCCGGATGCTCTGGTTGGTCTTATCACTTTTGGGAGGATGGTGCAGGTTCACGAGCTAAGCTGTGAAGGAATCTCCAAGAGTTATGTCTTCCGAGGGACCAAGGATTTAACTGCCAAGCAAATACAGGTTTGTGCCTTGAACAGAAGCAGGACCCAGGGCAGATCTATGATGCTTATTATTTCCTTTTAGAGTTAATGGAAACTGGATCTTCCTGTTTTCCTTTTCAGGATATGCTGGGCCTGACCAAGTCAGCTATGCCCATGCAGCAAGTGAGACCTGCTCAAGCTCAGGAGCAGCCTTTTGTTTCCAGCAGGTGAGCGAGATTCCAGTATAGAGTGTTACAGGTTCTGTGGTGGGCATGCCTGACAGCTCAGGAGAGCAGGAAGAGCGATGCTGGGACTTCTGGTTCCACAGTTCTAAGAAAAAGAATTAAAGACTAGGCCCAGTTGATATTCAGTTCCATTGGTCCCCTCATCCTTTGCACATGGCTGTTGTCCTTGATCTTTAAGTAAAGCTGACAAAATAAAAAACACTTCTTTTTTTTTGAGACAGGGTTTCTCTGTGTAGTTTTGGTGCCTGTCCTGGATCTCACTCTGTAGACCAGGCTAGCCTTGAACTCACAGAGATCCGCCTGGCTCTGCCTCCCAAATGCTGGGATTAAAGGTGTGTGCCACCACCGCCTGGCTAAGAACCACTTCTTTTGGGTACTTTCAAATGAACCCATGAGCAGGCACTCACTTCATTCAGTTGACTGAAAGCCTGTGGTTGCCTCAGGCCAGGTTAGCAGCCAGCAGATTCAGTACAACACATCTTCTGATGTGCTGACATGCTGGAAACAGCCTTCACTCTGGTGGGAAAGCAGAGTGTTTCTCTCCACACAGCTTCTAAGGCTCAGGAGGCATGCAGACAGAAGACAGCTTCAGCATGATAGAGCTAAACAGACTAAAAAAACTGCATCCACACTTGGTTTATTATTAGGATTAAAATTTCATCCAACTGACTTTCTCCTTTTCAGTTTGATTTTTTTATGATACATGCATAATTTATGATAATTAGATTTTATACTATATTTCACATTGAAATTGCTTAGGATTGCTTTTGTGTTCATAGAGTTAATTTTGAAGGAAAAAGTTGGGAGTTTTTCCTATTGGATACTTGTTTTGAAAAGCTGTTAACTGTTGACCTGGGGTTGAAGGTCAAGGTACTTATTAAATCACAACTGATGTGCCCTTTGGAAATCCTACAGATTTCTGCAGCCTGTTCACAAGATTGACATGAACCTCACAGATCTTCTCGGGGAGCTGCAGAGGGACCCGTGGCCAGTAACTCAGGGGAAGAGACCTCTGCGATCCACTGGCGTTGCTTTGTCCATTGCTGTTGGCTTGTTGGAGGTAATTCAGATTTGTACAGCCACCTCTCAAGTCATGCAAGCTGTTCTTGTTAGCTTTTTAGAAAGTCAGCCCATTGTCTGTGCATCAGAAAGTGTTTCAGTCATTGTTGTCCACACTGAGGAGGCCCTCGGTAGTTTGAAAATACCGAAAAGTTTTTGTGAAGAACTAAGGGAATGGGAGCAGTGGAGAGTGCTTTCACTAAAGTAAGAAAAGTGTAAAGCCATCTGGCTGGGAGGAGTAGTCGCTGTCGTGTGTGTCAGCGTGTGTCATCTGCAGCACCATTAGTACCGAGAGCAGGGGAGGAGGCAGGAACGTGACGAGTCGTCTCGGGAGTATTTTATACATAAATGGAAACCACACTCAGAGGTGGAACTGTATGTTTCCGCCATGATCTTTACTCTCTCTTTAGGGCACTTTTCCCAACACTGGCGCCCGGATCATGCTGTTCACTGGAGGCCCTCCCACCCAAGGACCTGGCATGGTGGTTGGAGATGAACTGAAGACTCCTATCCGCTCCTGGCACGACATTGAAAAAGATAATGCACGGTTCATGAAAAAGGCAACCAAGGTAGGTGCCATTGGAGTCCAGCTGTGAGCGCAGTCACGCAGCAGTGTGGACTGCTCTGGGTGAACGATGGCTACTTTGCTGACGTCAGAAGGTGTGCATAGAGTGACACTCCTCCAGATCTTGGCTCTTGTTCACTTACTGTCCCCGTCTATTTCTCTGGTTAGAGAGAATGGTTCTAGAGTGTTTAAAGCTTTGAATCTAAAGCTGTATTATTTTCCATGGCTGTTTTATAGGCAGCGAATTCTGTGCTCCTATTTTTGATTACATCCTTAGGTGTATTAAGGGGTGCCTTGGGAACTCTGCTTCTGTTTCCTAAAGACAGTTTTCTTTTTTTACTTACAGCACTATGAGATGCTGGCTAATCGGACTGCGACAAACGGTCATTGCATTGATATTTATGCTTGTGCCCTTGATCAAACTGGACTCCTGGAGATGAAGTGCTGTCCGAATCTTACAGGGTATGTTGACATTGAACACCTAGGGACTGTGTTGAGGGAAGAAATGAATGATGGCGTCATAGGGGTGAGTGAGGCTAACTTGGGAGTTTTCAGGTGGCTCAGTTTTGGGTTCACTGGCTGGAAAGGAGTTGGGGTCTATGGAGGAAGAAGCGGTGCTTAGCAGGAGGTCTCGGTGTCACTGGGAACAAGCCCCATCTGAGTAACTGTTTCTTCTTCGGAGCTGTCAAACTCCGAAGACCAGGCGTAGTGCTAGTGTGGCGTCCCTAGGCCTAAGCTGTGCACTTATTGTGATAGGCGAGTAGTAGCATCTGAGTGTCGTGCAATTAGAGGAAGCTTGACCTGGCCAAGAGACTCTGTGACTAGTGCCCGTTACACACCGAGTCAGTACTGTCCTCAACTTAAAACGTGGAAGGAATTCTCAGCTTGCAGTGATAACTGGACTAGGAACCGTAGGGCTCATGGAACAGATTAGGAATGTTCTTTGGCTTTCCTCAGACCTTCTGAATCAAAAGCTCTTGGGGAGCAGCTGTCTAGATTTGGGGGCTTATGAAAGTTCAAGAAGTACTGAGGTGAAGCCCCGATCTGAAGCTCAGCTACACTCTAGTGTTGACTAGGGCACTTCCAAGACTCAAGTAAAAAGAAAGTAAGGAACCAAACAAGCTCCTTTGTCTGTCTTGTCCCCTGGTATAATTAACATGGGGCACGGCTTGGGCGTCAGCGTTCTTCCAGATTTTCCTCCAGTGAGTCTAACATGAAGCAGAGTTGGAGCACATACAGCCTTGGTTTCTCTGGGAGCTCATTAGAAGTACAGCCTCTTGCTGAATCAGAACCTACATTTGCCCAAGATCCTATGGATCTGAATACATGGCAAAGTTTGAGGAGCATCTACAGAGAGCCATGGGTGGGGCCGGAGAGTCTGCATTTCTTTCCCTTAACTTAAATTTTATTTATTTGTTTATTTGCTTCTTCCTTCCTTCCTTCCTTCCTTCCTTCCTTCCTTCCTTCCTTCCTTCCTTCCTTCCTTCCTTCGTTCCTCCCTTCCTTCCTTCCTCCCTTCCTTCCTTCCTTCCTTCCTTCCTTCCTTCCTTCGTTCCTTCCTTCCTTCCTTCCTTCCTTCCTTCCTTCCTTCCTTCCTTCCTTCCTTCCTTCCTTCCTTCCTTCCTTCCTTCCTCCTTTCCTTCCTTTTTTCCTTCCTTCCTTCTTTCTTTCTCTTTTTTTTTTTTTGGTTTTTTGAGACAGGGTTTCTCTGTGTAGTTTTGGTGCCTGTCCTGGATCTCACTCTGTAGACAAGGCTGGCCTTGAACTCACTGCTTGCCTCTGCCTCTCGAGTACATGTCCTACCACCACCCTGCTGTTTTTTTTTTTTTAATATATTCTTTTTTTTTTTTTTTTTTTGGTTTTTCAAGACAGGGTTTCTCTGTGTAGCTTTGTGCCTTTCATGGATCTTGCTTTGGAGACCAGGCTGGCCTCGAACTCACAAAAATCTGCCTGCCTCTGCCTCCCGAGTGCTGGGATTAAAGGCGTGTGCCACCACCACCCGGCTGTTTGTTTGTTTCTTTATGTGTGCACATGTGTGTGTCAGTGCACACATGTGGAGGCCTGAGGACACTTTGCAAGAGTTAGTTGTTTTCTTCCAGTGGGTGGAGCCCAGGGATTGAATGTAGGTTGTCAGACTTGGGGGCAAACACCTTTACATATTTACCATCTCCCTGGTCCAGATTTCTGCTTTTCTAATCAACCTCCTAGTGGTTCTTCTGTGTTCTCCTAGGGGAGGGCATAGGAAGAAGAATCTGAGCCACTTGAACCTGTTTTGGAGAGCAGGACAGATGTATTAGACATGGGATTAGGTCCCTCTTGACATGCATCATTGGACCAGTTGTAATGAGTTGAGTTCTCAATGGACCTGGTAGGCACATCTGTTGTGGATATCGCTCTGTATAAATAAAACACTGATTGGCCAGTAGCTAGACAGGAAGTATAGGTGGGACTAACAGGAGAATTGAGGAAACAGGAAGGCAGAGGGAGACTGTCTGCAGCTGCTGCCAGGACAAGGAAGATGTAAGGTACCAGTAAGCCATGAGCACCGTGGCAAAGTATAGATTAGTAGAAATGGGCTAAATATAAGAGTAAGAGCTAGACAATGATAGGCCTGAGCTAATGGCCAAGCAGTTTAAATAATATAAGCGTCTGTATGTTTATTTTACAAGTGGGCTAAGGGACTGCCGGGGCTTGGTGGGACCTGGAGAGAAAACTGTCCAGCTACACACATCTGTAAAACTTAGCACTCTGGAGGATCTTGAGTTCAAAGCTAGCCTGGGCTGTATAGCAAGAAGTTGACTTTAAAAAGAAAAGCCCCCCCCCCCAAACAAACCAATAGCTTACGTGCTGGTAAGATGGCTCAGCAGGTAAAAGTGCCTGCCTGACACCAAGCCTGAGACTTGAGTTCAGTCCCAAGACTCATGTGGAAGGAAACAACCAACTCCTGCAGCTTGTCCTCTGACCTCTGTGACCTCTGTGGCATATGTACATCTATCTATACATAAATGTACGAACACACATACATAGAGATGGAGACATGTAATCCCACCCTCACCCCCACCCCCACTCCCCCAAAAAAGAAGAAGTTCCAAAACAATTTTGAGAACAAGAGAAGCCCAGGTTCTGGTTGAGTAGGAAGACCTCAGGCAAAGGCATGGTGAGCCCAGGCTGGACTAGAGGAGCAGTAGACGGTTTTCCAGGAAACTCAGTGATTCCCTCAGTGCTTGTTCTCCCTGCTGAGATGATGTGCTTTTCCCTTTGAGCATTCAGTTTACCGGGGCCACAGGAGGACCTGGAAGTACCCGAAGGGGATGAGGGAATGCTGGGACCTGCTCAAAACGTTTTAGGTGGAGAAGGAGGAGAGGGAGAGAGAGAGAGAGAGAGAGAGAGAGAGAGAGAGAGAGAGAGAGAGAGAGAGAGAGAGAGAGAATGGACCCCAAACATGTTTACTGTCCGCAGCCATGTATGTGCATGAGTGCACGTGTGTGTGAGAGAGGAAGGGAGAGGGAGGAACAGAAGGAGAGTGTGTGTGTGTGTGTGGGGGGCAGACAGAGAGTCAATAATTCTTTTGAACTGACAGTTTGTTGATTGAAGGGGTACTGTTTGTTTATTTAAGGTCTTCCTGTGCAGCCCTGGGTGGCCTCAAGCTCACACTCCTGCTTCAGCCTCCTGAGTGCTGAGTCTAGGAGTGTGCCACCACTGCAGTAAGCTTTTATTGGGATGATTACAGATTCCTGGGAAGTGAGGGTGAAGTGGGTGTAGAGCTTCTGTCCACACTCTTCGTCTCCCAGGGTAGCACCTTCCACAAGTGCACTGCCGTGCCACCTCCACCTCCGAGAGTGGAAAGAGCACAGGGCCGTCAGCGACACTGCAGGCCTGTGTGTTCTTCCTGTTTTGTGCTTTGCTTTTGTGAGTACAGTCACTGAGATTGTACTGTCTCTGGAGATTGGTTGGCATCTCAAAATCTTTTAGAATATTTTTACATTTACTTTTTTGGTATATGTTTGTGTGTGTGTGTGTGTGTGTGTGTGTGTCTGTGGATGCACACATGCCATGGCACTTGTATGGACGTCTGAGGGCCATCTGTGAGAGTTGGTTCCCTTCCTCTACCCTGTGGGTCCTGGGATTGATCGAACTGAAGCTATCAGACTTAGCCGAACCCTTATGCACTGAGCCACCTTCCCAGCCCCCTAGGACTGTTTTAAGCGTTCTTTGTTTAATGTTTTCGAGGTAGTTTCTTTCCTAAGTACCAATTGAACTTGGTATTTTTCATTTAAGTTAGTTAGTAGCACCTGTGTGGGCATGGTTTTCTCTGTATGTGTTAATTATCGTTTGTGAATCCTAAGGGAACAACCAAATGGTTTGCAGTCCTCTTGAATGTATACTTTCTCCTTTTCTCCTCCCCTAGAGGCCACATGGTGATGGGAGACTCTTTCAACACTTCTCTTTTCAAGCAGACATTCCAAAGAATTTTTAGTAAAGACTTCAACGGAGATTTCAGAATGGCGTTTGGTGCTACATTGGATGTAAAGGTATAAGACTTTTAGAAAAGTTTTATTTTAAATTAGCTTATATAATTAGTGTATGGAATTTTCATATATACATGATAAACATTTACTTATTTATTATTTATTTGAGGCAGGGTCTCACTGTGTATCCTCAGCTGGCCTGGAACTTGCCATACAGACCAGGCTGGCCTCGAACTCACAAAGATTCACCTGTCTCTTGCTCCTGTGTGCTTTACTGTACCCAACCATGTTATAGACTTTTGAAACTCTACTGGGTCTAGTGTTGTGACTGGTTCAGTTTGGACACTGGCAGCCTCAGCCCATAGATATAAGCTTTAAAGACCACTTAAAAGAATCCAACAAGATGGCTATTACCAAGTATATTGCCTACCGTGGTCCTTTTCTTCTCAAGGATGATCTATGTATTGATTAAAGTTCTAAACAGAAAGTTCCTTTTCCCACTCAGGCCCTGCTCCGCTCTGCTCCATCCCACTTTAGGATAGGTGGAGTTAGAGGGGGTTGGGGCCAGGCAGTCACACATGGTCAGTATCCACCCAGCCTTTGGAGTGAGTCACCGCATTGCACAGTGTAGTCAGACTTTTCTGTGGGTCACCAGCTCACAAATACAGACATGGAGACTTGTTATTGATAGGAAAGCTTGGCCTTAGCTTGGGCTTTTTCTCAACTAGCTCTTGTAACTTAAATTAACCCATAATTTTCAGTCTATGTTCTGCCACGTGGCTCAGTTACCGGGTTACCTCTCCTCTGTGCTGTACGTTGGACTTCTTCAGTGTCTTGCTTGTGTCTCTGCCTCTCTTCTTCCAGAATCCTCTCTCCCCCCAGTAGTCCCGCCTATTCTCTCCTGCCTAGCTATTGGCCATTCAGCTCTTCCTGAAACCAATCACAGTGACACATCCTTACACAGTGTAAAGAAATATTCTGCAACAGCACAGAGTAGGGTTTATATTTAAGAAGAACCCAGGTGTTCTAAGAGCATCATGAGTTGAAGTCTGTATTTCTTTATAGGAATTCATAGTCCTAGACAGCTGACTCTTAAGTCATTGAGAAACCATTGAAAGAGACCCTTAGAAACTGTGATTAGAATTAGAGAAAAGCATTCAATTATCTAGGATAACCTTTAAACAGCATTTTTAAATGTTGGAGGGGTTTGTTTGATTGTTTATTTAGCAGAGTTGGAGGTAATGAAAAAAGAAAGGGGTAGAAGACAGCTCGGTAGGCCAAGTGCTGTTGTTTAGGTGTGAGTACTGCGCTTAGTACCCCCGGCATCCATGTGGAAGTGTGTGCGTGCTTGAGGGTTTTTGTTTTTTACGTAAAGAGGAATAGACTGAGCACACGCCTTTAATCTCAGCACTCGGGAGTCAGAGGCAGGTAGATCTTTGAGTTCAAGGCCAGCCTGGTTTATAGAGCAAGTTCTAGGATAGCCAGGACTACACAGAGAAACCCTTTCTCAAAACCTTGCCCACCCCCAAACAAAAAGGAATGGATGGAATTCACCTTATTGTGTAAGTCTGAATTCACTTCAATAAAGTGAGTTCAGTCTTAGAAATCTCCATTTTTGGGGGTTGGAGAGATGGCTCAGTGGTTAAGAGCATGGGCTGTTCTTCCAGAAGACCTGGCTTCAGTTCTCTCAACACCCACATAGCAGCTCACAACTGTCAGTTCCAGGGGATCTGACACCTTCACACCAGTGCACATAAACTAAATAAAAAAACAACAACAAAACAAACAAACAAAAAAGTCCCAAAACAGGAGAATCTGTGAAGTTGAGGCCAGGCTGATCTGTGTAGTGAGTTGCAGAATAGCCAGGACTATATAGAGAGGCCCTGTCTCACCAAAAAAACAAAAAAACAAAAAAGAAAAAAAAGGGGGGGGGGTGGGGTGGAGAGGAAATATCCATTGGTCTTATCATTATGTTGAAATTTGTGAATTAAATATTTTTAAAATATTTTTACTGATTAGAAATTCGTAAGTATGAATATGCATGGTATTTGGAAAAGAATGTAGTATATTTAGTAGAATTGTTATCTTTGATGAGTATAATAGTTTCAGAGGTGCAAAAGTGAATTAAGAGTTGAAAATGTCCCCTGGCCAGGAGTGGTGTGCATACCTGTATCCCAGCACTTAGGCAGAGGCAGGAGGATTGTGAGTATGCACTCATTTGAGCTGTCTAGGGATTTCCAGGTTAGTCTTAGTTACTTCTTAGGGATCCTGTTTCAAACAAATGAATGGTGTGAAAACAATACCGTGCTGTGTCTTTGTTTCTTTGCTTTTTGAGACAGGGTTTCTCTGTGTAACAGCCCTGGCTGGGCTGTCCTGGAACTCAATTTGTAGACCAGGCTGGCCTCAAACTCACAGAGATCTATCTGCTTCTGCCTCTGAGTGCTGGGATTAAAGGCATGCGATACCATACTCAACTACTTTTTGTTTGTTTGTTTTTGTTTGTACTTTGCCTTTTTGTTTTGATTTTTGAGACAGTCTCATGAATTCAAGCTGGTCACAAATTTGCTGTATAGTGAGGCTGGCCTTGAACTCAGGATCTTTTGCCTTAGCCTGCTGAGTATTACTACTGCACCTGGTTTTTTTGATGTGTTTTCCAAGGTGAATTTTGTTGAAGCTTTGATCAATACCTAGTGTTCCTGGAAAAGCTGGAGTGGGCATTTGGATAGTGTAGTTCATTAGCGATTTTCTCTGTGGGAATTTTCTCTAAGCTGTTATTGTGATCATGGTGACAGCAGAATGGCTTTTAACTTACTGTGTAATTTGTTTTAGACCTCTCGGGAACTGAAGATTGCAGGAGCTATCGGTCCATGTGTATCTCTGAATGTGAAAGGACCATGTGTGTCAGAAAACGTAAGGAAAATCATCACCCTCACCTGCCCTGGAGTAAACTCATTAGCTAAGTCACACACTGATGATCTTGCTTTGTGTCACCTGTGAGGTGTGAGCACTCTAATCCTCATTCATGACAACTCCAAGAGGTAGTATCATCTGTCTTTCTGTACATCAGTCTGTCTCAAAGACCAGAGAAGGAAATGTGGAATCAGAGAGGTTAAGTTAACCCTTACTCAGGGTTGAAGCTGACCCAGAGGAGCTACATCTTAGGTTTCTCTGACTACATCTGATGTATGGATGCTGTCCCACTGAGAACAAAAAGCCATTCCCTTCAGCAAAGGCAGACATTCAGAATTCTTCCAGAATAACCTGTGTGCCTCATAACTTATAGTTGGTACCCTTGTCTCACTCAGCTGATAAGGAGCTTACTACAGGGGACCCTGAGTTGGTCAGACAGTGGATGACGCAGATGCATATACATTGTTAATATATTAGAGCAAAGTTCAGTCATCCCTTGGAGTAAATGGCTTTGCTGATGGCCCACATGCTAGGAGTATGCTTTAACTGAAAAGGCACAACATCTGGTTTATGAGGTTTCTTCTGCATTGGTTACATGCTTTAATTATAACCTCAGAGGTGTGAAAATGCATCAGTGTTGCATCAAGGAATGAAATCATAGACATCCTCTGTGATTAATTTGATCCAGAAGAAGCCCAAGTTTGAATTCTCTACTTCTCTCTTCTGTGTCTTCTGTCTGTCTGTAGTTTGTGGTTACTGGCTTATCTGTAATCTCTGCAGTATGTGTCTGTGCCTGTCTGAATGCTGTCTGGTGTCTCACTGTCCCTGTGTTTGTCTGTCTCTGTTGTATTTATTGAACAACACAGAAAGGATCCCATTGGAAAGTAATGAGGGCTTCTTTACAGAAATCACTAACTGTTTTACAAGGGGAAAGGTCATTTTACTGACCCCAACTGACCCGGAAGTGCTCAGTACTACAAACAAGCTGTGTCTGTATATTGTTTCTAACATGTGTGGTAAATATTTGCTGTATAGGTTGTTTCCAGCAAGTGATTACAAATATGTATGGTAATACATACATATATACATTACTCTGAGTCAGGGGCATGGAGGAGTACTTAGTTTAAGATTAAAGCTCTGCATTAGCTTAGGTTGTAAAAGCTCATTCTTGGGCTATCCAAGCCAAGTAAGGTTGGTTGTTCCATTGTTCTTTAAGGTTACACTTAAACAGACTGAATACACAGTAGGATGGCCTGTGACTAAGAGGTCTGACAAAAGCTGAATCTTTCTGAATGCAAGAGCTGTTTTCATAAAAGTATATCAC
The DNA here is from genome assembly GCF_049852395.1 of Peromyscus maniculatus bairdii. NCBI lineage: Eukaryota > Metazoa > Chordata > Mammalia > Rodentia > Cricetidae > Peromyscus > Peromyscus maniculatus. The sequence goes on from NC_134855.1 coordinate 122,712,340, forward strand.
TGTGGTCTCCGAGGTAGTCTGGGGTATTGTTCCACAGTCCTGTCTTCCTCTTGTCATCCACAGTGGGAGGGTGGGCTCTAGAGTTGTTGTGGAGTTAGGATGCATAGCTACTTCTTGGTAGCTGAGTAGCCTGGGAAAAATTCTTAATGCTCTGGAATTCAGTGTTGTTAGAAAATGGGAAAGGAACAGTACCTGCTTAAGAATGTTAGGATTAAATGAGGCTGGTCCAATGGAGCACTTTGGACAAGTACACACTGGAGCCCTATACGAATGGTCTGTCTATGTCAGGACAGACATTGACAGTGATTATATAAATGAAGGTTTTGCCAAGTTTGGCAGGGGGTTACTGTTTGTATAAACCTGTAGTCCTTGGATGAGGCAGTTCTTCCCCAAAGCCCATCTGAAGATTATCTAATTACCTCAGTGTGCTAAGTGACTTGCACCACCCCTGATTTTCTGGAAGGGCTTTGGAAGACTGCCCCATCTGTGAGCTTTAAAGTCTCCCTGATGAAGCTTCCTGGAGTAGTTTAAAAAAATACTTTAAGAAATTGGAAAACACTGATTAGCCTTCCAGTCAAATTCAGCATAGTAAGTTTTGGTTGGGGATGCAAGCAAAGGAAAGCATCCCTTCAAGCATGCGGTGGTCTGAGGAGGAATACACTTCCTTTAGCAGCCCAGGTGGTGTTGGTATGCCACAGCTGTTGGTGCCACAGTTGCCCTCCCTGTGGAGTTAGGATCTCCTGGTATATTTGCTTTGCCAACACTATTTACAGAACTTTTGAAAATAATTTTCAGACATCATGATGCTTGGTTCTTAAGTAATACAATGTGCATATTCTAAAAATAAGGATGTTACACTATTTTCTCATTGTCAGGTCTGATAAAATGAACAGTAATCTCGCAGAGTGGCATTTAGTCTGCATTCTTTGCCAGTTTCTTCCTGACGGCCCCCTGTGGCGATTGCCAGTCCCACCAGCATTCCATTCAGTACCGTATCCTTAGCTTTTGAAACCCTAGACCAGCCCTCATCTTTTGGTTTGTTCTTTCTGTTTCTGTGACACTGATGTGTTGAAGGCAGCGTCCAGTGTCTTCTCTAGTGTAATCTACAGTCTTGGTGTGTCTGCTTCCACACAGGGTGTTTAAGCTGTTCCTCTCCTCCCTGTACTTGAGTGAAATGGAAGTTAGGTTTAAAGATAAAACTATAGTGTAGATGGGCGAATCTCTCCCGCCCTCCTGTTCCTGAATAACCAGTCAGAGGCTTAATATTAATTACAAACTGTTTGGCCTATGGCTCAGGCTTATTACTAGCTAGTTCTTACATCTTAAATTAACCCATTTCTATTAATCTGTGTATCACCACGTGGCCATTGGCTTACCTGTACTTTCATGTCTTGCTTCTGGGGTGGTTTTCTGGCATCTCCCAGACTCTGCTCTCTTCTCCCTGTATCTTGGCATAAACTTCCTGCATGGCTCTATTCTATCTTACCATAGGCCAAAGCAGCTTTATTTATTAACCAATGGGAGCAACACATGTTCAGAGTACAGAAAGACAACCCACAGCATTAAAGTCTAGTAAAGCTTTTGTCTGTTACATGTATTTTCTGGGTGATTTACAGCTTGCTATTTCTTATTCTAGTAGTGATGCAAAAAGCACATGCAACGTTCAAACCAACAGATTATTCTTCCTCTGTATTCCTCCAACTTTGATGTGATTCTTTGTTGACTTCAGTATTAACATACTATATATATATGTATATATATATGTTATATGTATGCTACATTAAAATAATTTAGTATCAGCATAAAAACCTTAATTGAAAAGTGCTGTAAATATACACATTAAGATCCCGCCTGGGCCGTAATTACACATTTCCTAGACATTTGCACTGGAATTTAAAGTTTCAGCTTAAGTAAGTGTTAGGAGTGACCTGCCCTGCTCCCGTGCGGCTTTTCACCGTGGTTTGCTTTGGGTTCGTTTTTGTATATATCTTTTCACAGTGGTTTGCTTTGGGTTCACTTTTGTATATATCCTTTTGAAACTCCACTTCTCATCTCTAGGAGCTTGGTGTTGGTGGCACGAGTCAGTGGAAAATCTGTGGCCTGGACCCCACGTCTACTCTTGGCATCTACTTTGAAGTTGTCAATCAGGTGGGCGTCCATTTTTTTTTCACGTTATAATATCTTCCGATTTATTAGAAGGTACTCTACTCTCTCTCCATCCTGAAAATACTATGGTATCATATTAGACATTATGCTAATGTCTGATGTACTCTTTTTAAATCCCTCCAGCCTTTAGTGAGAATCAAACAACAAATTACTTTGCCCCTTTATTGTCGAGCTGACAAGGCCCTGAGATGAGTACTGGCTTTTCCCAGCCATCATAATAATACTCACGAATTTTTGAGGGTGTCGGTCTTTCCCCAATATTTTGTTATGAAAAATTACAAAGACTTGTACATGCAACACTTGCAAAACCACTAGCTAGATTCTGTAATCAACATTTTACTCCAGTTGCATTGTTAAAGTTAACTATCTGTTGCTCAGTTTTATTTTTGATGCTTTTATGGGTAGAGGGGAGATGAGACAAGGTGTCTTAGAGACCTGGGTGGCCTTGGACCTCTGATCCTTCTGTTTCCATATTCAAAAGTACAGGTGTATGTCATCACACCTGGCTTGTTTTTGATGTAATTCAGAGCAACTTGCAGTCATCAGTGGTTTTCATGTCTAAATAGTTTGGCACCAGTATCATTAATTGGATCCATTTTTATTCCTTCTGTTCCTGAAGACTGAGCCCAAGGCCTCTTGAGTTGTATGCACATGAGCCACACACCCAGCCCTAATTCATATGACTGTACTAATGTTCCTCCTCCTTCTCCTTACTTCTGCCTTTTAGATAAGAGTTAATGTACAATGATCGCATGCAGGTTTTAAGTGTACCATTGAAATGTACCAAGAACCTTACCTGAGTGCTTTAGAAGGGCTGTGTTTAAGTCATGTCTTTGACAGTAACCAGATGTGGTCTCCCACCCCACAGCACAATGCCCCAATTCCCCAGGGAGGCAGAGGTGCCATCCAATTCGTCACACAGTATCAGCATTCCAGCACTCAGAAGCGCATCCGAGTGACCACCATTGCCCGCAAGTGAGCATCTTGTTTCCTTCCTCTTGAGCCAAGGCTGATGGTTTTCCTGTGAGAGTTAACGTCTTTGAGTTTGTCTTTCTGATTCCCTTAGATGGTTCTCCCAGCTCCTCACTGACTCATTGATCAGCCACTGATCAGCCATTCTCGGCTCACCCAATTGAACTTTTACACACTTACCTAGAAGAATCAGCTTTCAGTAGAAATATAGTTTATTAAAAATTATCTTTCATATTTTATTTGCTAGATAAGTAAGTCATGCTTTCTATTAAAGGTGTAAACAGAACATAAGTGCAGTTGGCCCTCTGTATCCCTCAGTTTCACATTCATAAATTTAGCCAAACCAGAATGGGAAATATTTTTTAACCTTACATCTGTATTGAACATGTATGGACTTTAAAAAAATTATTATTCCATAAGCATTACAGTTTAACAGCTGTTTGTATAGTGTTTGCATTGTCAGTGGTAACATAGAGATGAGTGAGTGTATGTAGGAGAATGTATTTAGATGTTATAAATACCATGACATTTTATTTACAATTACTTACTTATTTATTGAGATAGGATCTCACTATGTAGCCCTAGCTGACCTAAAGTTACTGTGTAGACCATAATGGCCTTGAACTCACATAGATCTGCTGTCTCTGCCTCCTGAGTGCTGGGATTACAGACAGGCACCACAATGCTCAGGTGTACTATGCCATTCTATATCAGTGGCTTGAGCATCCATGAATTTTGATATCTGAGGAAGTGTGTCCTGGAATGAGTCCCCAGTGGATACTGAGAAATAACTATTTACTTACAAGTATCTTTACTTACCCTTCCCAGAGTTAAGTCTATGTAAATTTAACTGCACACCCCATTTCTATGCTCCTGTATACCATCTATGTACAGCGGCTTACTTCTCATGCCCACGTACTTACATCTCTGTGTGTTTATCCGGTTTGTATCTTGTTTGTATTAATGTTCACACACTATTGCGTAGGTTGCAGGGGACGCTGCCTTTGTTAAGGGACTTCATGTCCTCCTCCAGCAGTGCCGCTTTTGTATTTGGTTTTTAGGGGTTCACACATTCTGGTATTTTTTCTTCTCCTTTTTGAAATATTTTTGGTGATGTTATTCTCCACATAACTGGGGATTGAACCTAGGTCCTCTCTCTCATACTCTTTCACTTTACCACTGAGCTACAGCCTCAGCCCCAGGTCTATTTCTTGTCGCCCGTTTCATGGGTTGAAATGTTATATATTGCAAGCCTACTATCCTCAGAGGCTGATACGTTTTCCTTGGTATGGTAAGGAGAGTACCCACTACCTCATTAACAGTGGATATTAATATTTAAATGCAAACAGTAATACCTCATTTTCATTTGTATTCCCCATTCATCAATGAGTCAAGTACTTCATGCTGTTTCTTCTGAAAAACTCTTAAACATGTTCTTAATTCATTTTTCCAAGGAGGTGACAATGAGAAGTCATTTTGTAAAGTTGTAAACGCTTAAATTTTTGTAAGGATTGGGCTAGAGGAAGGGGCATTGGATTTCAACTTAGCTTTTGGGTGTCTACTTTTGTGTCTGCTGGATTATGGGGAAGTTTTTCTTTTGTGCTTCTAGCCTTCAGACAGCACCTGAGGGTGACCAAAATGATTGTCAAACTTCCTTATGAAAATGTAGTGCCATCTTGTCTTTGACAAAGGAACGGGATCTGGGCTCACCTGAGCAGAGGTCTAGCCTCTGGTAGCTCCTGATCAGAAGTGCAGCACTAACTCTGCATTGTCAGTTGGGCAGATGCACAGAGTCAGCTGAGGCACATAGAAGCAGCATTTGACCAGGAGGCTGCAGCAGTCTTGATGGCACGGCTTGGCGTGTTCCGGGCAGAGTCCGAGGAGGGACCTGATGTGCTCCGGTGGCTGGATCGACAACTCATCCGACTGGTAAACTGGGAACAATGGCATTGAGATTAGTCCTTGTGTTTCTTCTACCTTCGAGAAAAGAAAATTCCCACTTAAGCCTATTATTTTTTAATTTTTAAAACCATTTATTTATTTATTTATTTGTGTGTGTGTGTGTGTGTGTGTGTGTGTGTGTGTGTATGCCATGGTGTACAAGTGGAGGTCAGAGGATGATCTGTGGAAATTGGTTCTCGTCTTCCACCATATGGATTCCAGGGATCAGAGCTCAGTTTGTCAGATTTGGTGGCAAGTACCTGTCCCTGCTGAGCCATTGTACTGGCTTTAGGAGATAGTTTAAGGAGTTTGGAAAGCCGTGAGGCTAATATTGCTAGGAAGCTACAGAAGATGAGGACTAGGAAAGGCCATCAGCTTTGACAGGAGAAAGCTAATTGTTAGGAATAGGGCTTTCTAAACACCCCAGGGCAGACACCTCTAGTGTCTGGAGGGAATGTTTGATCAGAAATAAAGGCAAGGCTGGACACAGTGATGCATGACTATAATCTCAGCACTTGGAAGGCAGAATCACCTTGCCTTTAGGCTAATATGACCCAGTCTCAAAAAGCATAAATAACTAGATAACTGACTAGCTGACTGACTAACTAGCTAAATATATAAATAAAGCAGGAATACATTCGGATTCAGAAACCTACCATTGAAAGGAAGAAGAAAATTGAGTTGTAATAGCAGAGAACAGCAAGGTTGATCTGTAATTGCTAGTTTTCATGGTCTCTCAGGGTTTTCATATGTAGAGGTGCCTCTGAGAGCTTGCTGAACACATGTGTGATTAGGGTGGACCTCAGGCCACCATTGCCTCCCGTTGGTTTGGGATTTAGAATCTCCCACTCTTCCCCCAGAGTGACCCCCTCCTATCCGCTTCAAATCGTGGAGATGAATCCAGGGCTTTGAGCATGCTAAGTAAGTGTTCTACCACTGAACTCTCTCTCTGGTCATCAGGGTCTGTGTTTTAACAAGACCTGGTGATTTGTCCACCCTTCGTGCCTGAGAGATGCTGGTCTAGAATTCATGAGAAGTAGCACACTACGTAGCTCTTTGGTCTGGGACTTTTCTAGGTGACACTAACTTAGACTCTTTTTTTCCCCTATTTTCTTTCATCAGTGTCAGAAGTTTGGGCAGTATAACAAAGAAGACCCCACGTCTTTCAGATTATCAGACTCTTTTTCTCTGTATCCTCAGGTAAGAAATATGGTTTTAAAGATAACTATAGAAGAATGAATTGTTAGAACTGAACTTTTCTGTGCTTGAGAGCAAAGGAAGACTTGTAATTGGAGACTAACTGTAATAGCAGGCTATCCTACCTCTTTTGAACCACTGTTGAAGCCAGCCAAGTGTCCAGCACTTGCATAGTGCTTTGTACATGTAAGCAGCCAATAGCTGGGGTCCTGGGACTTGCAGGTGCCTGTGTCTGAGCAGGTGAGGGTGGGTAGTGGTGTGAGAGCGCCCTGACCAGTCGGGGTGGAGTGCTAGCACTGGCCCTGCTGCTGCTCCTGGATGAGACCTCTGTGAGTCCTTGCTTCCTCATCTTTAGAAGGGAGGAGTTGGCCTGAAGCAGTGATTTGAAGTCTCTCTAAAGCTGTGAAATCCTTACTGGCAGAGGACTCTCCTTCAAAAGCCAGTGTGAAAAGCAGACAGATCTGAAGCTTCTCTGGTTGTACCCACCACCTGGATCCACTGGATGCTTTCAGAGCCTCCACCCTCTAGGGTCCCTGGGCTGGAGAGGCCCTGCACTCTCCAGTGACTTACTCAAGAGAATGAATATCTGTTCCCAAGGAAAATTAGCCCAAGGGGAAAAGCACATTTGAGGTTTTGAGGGTTGAGCACAGTGTAAGAGAGTCCTCCTACCTTAGGATGCTCTGTAGATGAAATCATAAACGCCTTCTTAGCTGGCATTTCCATACTGTGCTCCTTCACGTGGGAGTTCTTTAAAATCAAACAGAATAATTTTAGCTGGGGGCTGGACAGGTGGCTTAGACTAAGAGTGGTTGCTGCCTTTAGGGACCTAAGTTGGTTCCCAGTACCTACATCAGGTGGCTCAAACTGCTTGTGGCTCCAACTCCAAAGACCCAACACCCTCTGTGGTGTTCTTGGGCACCCACATGTGACATACAAACACACAGGCACACATACGTAAAATAAAAATAAAGTAAATTTTAGAAATCTGTCTGGAAGGGCTAGAGAGGTTGTTAAAGAGTGCGTACTATTCTTTTCAGAGGGCCTGAGTTCAGTTCTCAGCACCCATGTCAGGCGACTCACAATTACAGATAACTCCAGCTCCAGGAGATCTGACACCTTTGGACTCTGGACACCTACACTCACATACTCATGTCTCTGCCCCGTAATTAAAAGTAAAATAAATCTTTAAGGGGTCAAAGAGATGGCTGAGTAGTTAAGACCACTGATTGCTTTTCTAGAGGATACAGGTTCAATTCCCAGCACCTATATGGCAACTAACAACCATCTATAACTCCAGTTCTAGGGGATCTGTCTCCTCGCTTCCTTGGGGACTGCATGCACATAGTTCATGGACATAAATGAAAGCAAACACCCATACATGTAAAATAAAATAACAACCAACCAAACAAACACTAACAAAGGCCAAATCATTAGAAAAACAAATCTTACCTGGGCATAATTCCACATACCTATCTATAATCCTAACACTTGGGAAGTGGAGGTAGGAAGATTAGGAGTTCAAGGTTAGCCCAGGCTACATGATCCTTGTCTTTAAAAAACAAAACAAAAAACCAAAAATACCTAAAAGTGATACTTAAAGCAGCAATTGTAAGACATTTTTAAAATTGTGGTTCAAAAAAAAAAAAAGACAAAATTTATCATCTTGGGGCTTAAGGAGATCCCTAGTCCCAATGTAAAAGCTGGGTAGGTGTGGTGGCTAATTATAATCCCAGTGCTCAGGAGTTAGAGATGGGGTCTCCAGGGCACGCTGGCTAACTAAGGTAGCCTATGGGCAAGCTCTGGGTTCAAATCCGAGAAACTGCTTCAATAAGTAGAAATGGAGAGTGACAAAGACACAGGACATCAATTGCATATACACACAGGTACACATACCTAATTGTTGGGCCACACATATGCATATATATACACCACATGCAGGCAAAAACTTCCTTTTTTTTTTTCCTGATTTTTTTGAGACATGGTTTCTCCGTGTAGCTCTGGCTGTCCTGGAACTCACTCTGTAGACCATGTTGGCCTTGAACTCAGAGATCCGCCTGCCTCTGCCTCCCAAATGCTAGGATTAAAGGTATGAGCCATCACCACCACCCAGCAAAAAAGTTACCATTTTTAAAAAAAGATTTAATTTGTATGTGGAGGGATATGTGTGGTTATGCGCACAAGAGTGCAGTGCCTTCAGGGAGGGCAGTGGATCCCCTAGAGCTGGAATTATGGGCAGTTGTGAGCCACCTGACCTGGATGCTGACCTGGGAGCTGAACTCAGATCCCTCTGCAGGAGCAGCAACTCTAGCCTCAAGTTTACCATCTTAACCCCTGTGAAATATGTAATTGTGTGCTATTACATACATTTACATTCTTTTTTGTGATTTATTGATTTTTATTTTGGTGCATTGGTGTTTTGCTTGCATATATGTCTGGTCCTGCAACTAGAGTTACAGACGGTTGTAGGCTGCCATATGGGTGCTGAGAATGGAACCTTGGTCCTCTGGAAGAGTAGCCAGTGCTCCTAACTGCTAAGCCATCTCTCTAGTCCCCACATTCACATTCTTTTTTTTTTTTTTTTTTTTTTTTTTGGTTTTTCGAGACAGGGTTTCTCTGTATAGCCTTGTGCCTTTCCTGGAACTCACTCTGTAGACCAGGCTGGCCTCGAACTCACAGAGATCCGCCTGGCTCTGCCTTCTGAGTGCTGGGATTAAAGGCGCATATCCCACTGCCCGGCCACATTCACATTCTTGTGCCCCAGAGTGCTGTAATTTTTTTTTAATCTTTACTGATTAAGCATGGTGACACATGCTTGTAATTTCAGCACTTGGAGGGTTGAGGCAGGAGCATCTCAGGTTTGAGGTCAGACACATAATATCATCATGTCATAAAGCAAGCAAACCCACCTGCGATTGTATACCCGGTAAAGGCACTCCCCATTTTCCTCTCCCACCAGTTCTGCCACCGCCCTTTTGTGTCTTTGTGAACCCTCAGATAATTATCTTGGAGTCCAGGTTTCATATTTTCGAGATCCAGAGTAGATGGCTCTGCATGTCCAGCATCACAGATGGATTCTTTTGTCTTTCTTTTGTGAATGCAGTTCATGTTCCATCTGAGAAGATCTCCATTTCTTCAAGTGTTTAACAACAGTCCTGATGAGTCATCCTATTATAGACACCATTTTGCCAGGCAGGATCTGACTCAGTCCCTCATCATGATCCAGCCCATTCTCTACTCTTACTCCTTCCATGGACCACCAGAGGTAAGGCTGGACAGACATGCTTTTCTGAGAGTGGGTGACTTAATCACAAGGGGTTTTGTTTTCCTTTACCAAATATAGTCTTAGAGCAGAACTGTAAAATCTTGAGTTTATAGTAACTTTATATTGTTTCTAAGTATTAAAAAACATAGGAAAACTCAGAAGATATACTAAAGCTGTTTTTGGTGTGGAAAGCAGAAATAAATTGAGGGAAAAAAACTCCACAATGTTATGAGTCCACGTTCTTTGTCCAGTAATTCCAGCCCTTGTAAAGTATCTAAAAGAAATATGAGTATGAAAATAGAAAAGTTTTTATGCAAAGAAACAAGAAAATGAACAACTACAAGAGAATTTGGGGCTGGTAGAGAGCTTGCCTTGAATGAATGAGGACCTGGTTCTGGCACTGAAAAAAAAAAAGGAATCAGAGGGCAATCCAAGTACTCAGTAGAAGGAAAATAGTTAAGTATTCTAAGAAATAGTCACATAATTTATATAACATAGTAAAACGTAAAAATGTTACATGGTAAGAAAAGAAAAGATCCAGTGGAAATTTTTTAGTATAGTAAAGAATGCCTATGGAAAACAGGCTGGAAAATGCCATAACCTTAAAACCTAACTGAGCAATATGTGAGCAAAAGCAAGAGCATCCTGAGACAGTGCAGGAGTGGAGACAAATAATGTAAAGGAAGAAGTGAAAAGATGCTTGTGGGGCCAATCGCCCTGGCTCCAGCAGGCTCCACTTGGTGCAGTTGGTGAGACGAGTGGAACCAAAGCAGAAACGCCTTGAAAACTTGATGGAGTGGAAAGTTGTCCAACTTGCAAATAAAGCCAAGAAAGATTGTAAACTAAAAAGGAATAACAGCAAAATAAATTCTAAGTTTATATATACTAAAAGCCTATAAAAATAAAGAACAATATTGAAGTAAACCAAGATATCAGTATTTCTTGTTTTCAACTACAGATTTTCTAAAATGAGTACAAGTTACTTTTATTATTGAAATGAAAATTCATAATGAAATATATTTTGTTGTAAACTATGAAAACTTACATTAAATCCTGTTTTTCATACAGGCACTCTTTTTTTTTTAAAGATTTATTTTATTTATTATGTATGCAGTGTTTTGTTTGTTTGTTTGTTTTTCATATGTATCCCTGCAGGCCAGAAGAGGGCATCAGATCTCATTACAGATGGTTATGAGCCACCATGTGGCTGCTGGGAATTGAACTCAAGACCTCTGGAAGAGCAGCCAGTGCTTAACCTCTGAGCCATCTCTCCAGCCCTCATACAAGCATTCTTGTTCATTCTAGCTGTAGCTGCAGTAGTTGAGAAAAGATCAGCTGACTAAGAGTAGTTCTGGCCGGGCGGTGGTGGCGCACACCTTTAGTCCCAGCATTCGGGAGGCAGGGGTAGGTAGATCTCTGTGAGTTTGAGGCCACCTTGGTCTACAGAGTGAGATCCAGGACAGCCAGAGCTGTAGACACAGAGAAACACTGTCTTGAAAAAACAAACAGACAGACAGACAAACAGAGTAGTTCTGGAACAGAAGAGAGAAAGCTCTTGTTATGTTCTGGCTTCTGGACCACAAGCTAGCCTCAGTTTCTGTCCCCGGTTGATGGAGGAGTGTCAGTGACCTGTGTCATCTACCAAACTGAGATTTAGAGCTGTCAGTTTGGGGAGTGAAACGTAGTAATGTGTGAAGAGGGGCAGCCCTGTGCTGGAACCGATTGTAAATAGCTTCCTTGCTGTTTTGTGGATGTGCATGTGGGGCTGGAGTGGCTGTTGTGTAGAGGGAGGACCAACGCCTTCTGTCCTCTTCCACAGCCTGTACTCCTGGACAGCAGCAGCATTCTAGCTGACCGAATTCTGCTGATGGATACTTTCTTCCAGATTGTCATTTATCTCGGTGAGGTAAGGTGATATCAGTTTCCTTCTTGACTCCTCTGCTTTGTTTTGTTTTCCTGTTATTTACTTCAGTTTGTTGTGTATGTGTGTGAACCTATGGTCAGAGGACAGAGGGGGAGTTATTTCTCTTTCCAACATCACAGACTGCTTCCACTGGTGCTAGTGGAAGAATATCACAGGTGTTGGTGAAGGCTGCTGTCAGAGCTTCAACAGCAGTTTTGGTTGCTTTGTTTTGGTGTAGACCATAGCCCAGTGGCGGAAAGCTGGATACCAGGACATGCCTGAGTATGAAAACTTCAAGCACCTTCTGCAGGCTCCTCTGGATGATGCGCAAGAAATTCTGCAAGCTCGCTTCCCAATGCCACGTTATATCAACACAGAGCATGGTGGCAGTCAGGTGGGTGGGCCCCATTCTAGCTCTAATAGATTTTTTTTATTATGCGATGATTTATTTTATGGATATTAATAGTTATAATTTTATGTGGTGGCATAAATTTACATACAGGTATTCTTTCAGCTATGATTTGTTTAGATTTAGTTTATTTTACTTCCAGGCTGGCCTGAGACTTACTGTGTAGTGCAGGTTGGTCTCAAACTCATGATCCTCATACATCAGTTTCCTACATGTCTTGGTAGGAAAAAATTGAATTGGGTGACTTACAGTTCAGAGGTTTAGTCACTCATCATCATGGTGGGACATGGCGGCATGCAGGCAGACATGGTGCTAGAGAAGGAGCTGAGAGTGGAGATGGAGCTACATATTGATCCTCAGGCAACAGGAAGTGAACTGAACTAGGCATAGCTTGAGCATAGGCAACCTCAAAGCCTGCCCCCTCAGTGATTCACTTCCTCCAACAAGGCCACACCTACTTCAACAAAACCACACCCCCTAATAGTGCCAATCCCTATGAGCTTATGGGGACCAATTGCATTAAAACTACTACACGTGTGCCTCACTATGCCTAGTGGTGACTTCTTATTAAATGAATGTACTAATATGAAAGTATAAGATTATCAGTATGTCTGGATCATTTATAGATGGGGAGCTAGTGGACTTAAAAAAAGAGAGATAAAAGAAATCAATTTAAACAAATAATATAAAATCTTTACTTTTTTGTACACTGATACTACTTTTAATTTTTAAAATCTTTTTATTTTTAAAGGCTCGATTCCTGTTGTCTAAAGTTAACCCATCTCAGACACACAATAACTTGTATGCTTGGGGACAGGTAAGAATTGCTGGGTTTCTGGGGAGAAGGTCAAGTTGCTTTCATTTAAAGCTTGTTTGAGTCTATAAATTGAACCTGTTCTGGTTCAGACAGAATGACTCTGTTGGGGTGTCGGCTGCAAGTAACCCACTTATATTATGGATGGGAGTAGGGTACTACCTGTGTGAACCTCCGGCACACAGCTTACTGTGTGTGCCAGGGGCAGCATGCTCCACTGTGGTCTCTGTGCACAAGTACACACAGCTTACTGTGTGTGCAGGGGCAGCATGTTCCACTGTGGCCTCTGTGCACAAGTACACACAGCTTACTGTGTGTGCAGGGGCAGCATGCTCCACTGTGGTCTCTGTGCACAAGTACACACAGCTTACTGTGTGTGCAGGGGCAGCATGCTCCACTGTGGCCTCTGTGCACAAGTACACACAGCTTACTGTGTGTGCCAGGGGCAGCATGCTCCACTGTGGCCTCTGTGCACAAGTACACACAGCTTACTGTGTGTGCCAGGGGCAGCATGCTCCACTGTGGCCTCTGTGCACAAGTACACACAGCTTACTGTGTGTGCCAGGGGCAGCATGCTCCACTGTGGCCTCTGTGCACAAGTACACACAGCTTACTGTGTGTGCAGGGGCAGCACTAGGATGATCTCTCCTATTGCCTTTCATAACCATTACCACCCTCCCCCGTCCTTAACATTTGGCACTTACTAATCTGCTCAGTGTTTTTATATTCATTAGTCAGACTGTTAGACAGGGCTAGGAATGTAGGCCATTGGGCCAGTGGTAGAGCACTTGCCTAGCATGCATAAATTCCTGGGTTCTATCTTAGCAACACACACACACACACACACACACACACACACACACACACACACACACACACAAAACCCACCACTAAATTTAAGGTCATACAGTAGATTAGCTGTTAAGTGTAATTATCTATAGATTGCTCCATGCCATTATGTGTGTTAATAATCCATTCCTTTTAATTTGCAGAGTAATAATCCACAGTATAAATACACATATCACACTCTGTTTGGTCATGCATCTATTTAAGGACATCTAGGGTGTTTGTGGTTTTGAGCTCTTAGGAATAAAATTGCTATAAACAATTAAATACAGGTTTTATTTGAACAGGACTTCATTTCTTTGAGATAGAGGCACAGGAGTATATTTGATAGATTCTGTGATAGTTGTGTGCTTAGTGTTTTAAAGAAACTGCCACGCTTTTGGAGAGCAGCTACACCTCCTCACATTCCTACTAACAGTGGGGGTGCAGTGATGTAGTTTCATGGCCAGTATTTGCTGTTGTCATTTCTTGTATTTTGGCTATTTATGTAGCTGTCTAGTGCTCTGTCGTTTTGGGTATTTTCTTTTCAGTGCCAGAGGTTGAACCAGGGCCTCTGTAACACGTCAGCACTGTGCCACTGAGCTGCATCTCCAGCTCTTGGCTGTTTGAGACAGAGGCCTCACACTGTGATTGTCTTACCTCAGCCTTCACTATGCTGGCGTTCTAGGTGTGTGCCCTAACTCGGCTATCACTGGCTTTAATTTGTATTTTCCTAATGACTGATGATGTCGAACATCTTTTCTTGTTCAACACAAGTGGCTCATGTGCCATCTATTTATCTTCTGTGAAGTGTGTCTGTTATTTGTGGTCTAATCAGGTCATTTGCTTTCCTACTGTTGTTGAGACCAAGGGTTCCACTGCATAGCCCTGGCTGTCCTGGAACCCACTCTGTAGACCAGGCTGGCCTGGAACTCACAGAGATCTATCTGCCTCTGCCTCCCGAGTGCTGGGATTAAAAGCGTGCACCACCACCGCCCAGCTGAGACTGAGGGTCCTTTATGTGTCCTAGACGCTACTCCTTTTTCAGGTGTGTCACTTGTAAGGACCGTTATTTGTAACTTAGCCGTTCCTTCTCTTTACAAGGCAGAAGTTTTAAATGTTTACATAGTTTACATATTTTTTTCTGCTGTGGATTGTACTTTTGGTGTAAGGTTTAAGCTTAAGATCTAATCTTAGATCCTGTCTAGTTACTTGTGTATTTCTGTCACAAAACACCATGATCAAAGCAACTTATAAAAGAAAGCATTTGCTGGCCAGTGGTAGCACACACCTTTAATCCCAGCACTTGGGAGGCAGAGGCAGGCGGGTCTCTGTGAGTTCCAGGCCAGCCTAGATGGTGGAACAAAGGCATGGTGGCAGCAATAGGTGAGAGCTCACATCTTGTTCTGCAGATAGGAAGCACAGAGATAACTCAGAGTGGTAGTGGTGTATCGAAACCTCAAACCCAGTTACATATCTTCTCCGACAAGACCACACTTCCTGATCCTCCCCAAACAGCCAGCAACTGCAGACTAAGTCTCTCTTCATAGCACTGGCTGTCCTGGAACTCACTATGTAGACTAGGCTGATCTTGAACTCACAGAAATCCGCCTATCTCTACCTTCCAAGTGCTGGGAGTAAAGGTGTGAGTCACCATGGCCAGGTTTGAGGGTTTTTTTTTTTTAATGTGAAGGTATCTGGTGATTTCTTCTACACATGGATATCTAATTGCTTTGGTATCATTTATGGAACAAGGCTGTTTCTAGGATTGCTTTTGTATCTTTGTCAAAGATCATAGTAGGATGTAGGAGTGAGTCTATTTCTTGGTTTTCTATTCTGTTTTACTGATCTGTGCTTATATCCCAATACCAATACTAGAGCTTTAAAACCACAGACTATATTCTTTGCACCTTTTTCTTTTGGAAAACAAAACAAAACAAAACAACTCTTATTCTAGTTCTTTTGCTTTTCTTTATGAATTTTAGAATAATCCTGTTAATGTCTTTAGAGGTTTAATAGGGATTTCATTAAGCCCATTTGAAGATAATTTGACTGTGAACTTGGTTTGATTCTCCTTGTACTCTTGATTCCTTTTTTTCTTTATATATGTGAATGGATATAAAATGGAAATATACATGTATTTCCATTTTAAAAGGTGGTTGTGAATGGTGTCTCACATTTTTTTTTTTTTTTTTTTACTTACTTTGTTTTGTTTTGAAGCAGAACCCTGGTAGTTGTACAGCTGACCTTGGACTCGATCTTCCTGCCTTGGCCTCCTGGGTCCTGAGATTACTGGTGTTCTCTATTCCTTGCAGTGTTTTATTTTTAATTTTAATGTCTGATTTCATTGCTAATACATAGAAAAACAAGCATGGTATATGCTCATCTAGTATTCTGTGAACTGTCAGTGGTTTTTTGAGATTGTCTTCTGAAACAGGCATATTATCTGCAAGTAGGGACGGTTTTATTTCTCTTTCAGTTGGAATGACTTGTTTCCTTAAGAACTCTTGTAGTGAGAACTGCTAGTACCAGGACATTCTTCCCGAGACCGCAAGCTTATGGGACAAGCATTCTGCCTTTCACCACTTAGTACAGTGGTAGCTGCAGGCTTGTCTAGATCTCTTTATCAAATTCTGGAAGGCCTCTCTATTGGTTTTTTTCTGAGATTCTTTGTCATAAGTGAGTGTTGAATATTGAAGTATTTTTAAATGTATTCTTTGGTATAATCATGATTTTTCCTTTTTAAGCCTTTTACTAAGGCAGATTATATTGATATTTTTTAATATTAAGCCAATCTTCTCTCTTTCTCTCTGTTTCTTTTTTCTTCTGTGTAGCCCTGGCTATCCTGAAACTTGCTCTATAGACCAGGCCAGCTTCAAACTCAGAGATCTGCCTACTCTGCATCCCCAATGCTGGAATTAAAGGCATAAGCCATCACTGCCTGGCTTTTTCCCCCTTTTTTTGAGACAGGGTCTCACTGTGTAGTTCTGTCTGGCTTAGAGCTGTCTTTATAGACCAGGCTGGTCTTGAATTCACAGAGATCTGCCTCTCTCTGCCTCTTGAGTGCTGGGATTAAAGTCATGTGCCATTATGCCTGTTTTGGGGATTAATTCCTGAGAAATTTGCTGGAATTTTCCAGTGAAACCATCAGAGCATAGAGATTTCTTTTACATCACTAATTTCACTTTCTATAATTGTTACAGGGGTATTCAAATTATCTTTTGTGTGTTGAGTAATTTGGCAGTTGTGTGCTTTGAGGAATTGTTTTTGTTGAGCTATCAAACACACACACACCCAGACATACACACACACACACACACACAGACACACACACACAGACATACACACACACACACACACACACAGACATACACACACACTCTTATCATTCGTTAGATGTCTGTAGATTCTTTAGCTTCATTCTTTTTTTTTTGTTTTTTGTGTTTGTTTTTCGAGACAGGGTTTCTCTGTGTAGTTTTGTGCCTTTCCTGGAACTCACTTGGTAGCCCAGGCTGGCCTCAAACTCACAGAGATCCACCTGCCTCTGCCTCCCAAGTGCTGGGATTAAAGGCGTGCGCCACCACTGCCCGCCAAGCTTCATTCTTTATGTTAGTAAGTTTCATCTTCTTCCATGTCTTTCTAGAAGTTTGGAAGTTTACTTATCTTCAAAAGTACTGTTAATCCCACCAGTTGAGGATAAGACCACTACCATAATTTAAAGCTAAAATTGAAGCAAGCTTTAATTAAATACTGATTAGGTGGATGGGCTCTGGCCAGGTCCATCTCTGGGTTTCCGAGAAATGGTCCAGAATCAAGAATAGGAAGGACTTAGGAAGGAAAACCCATAATTCATTGCATTTCTCATCAGGTCCAATCAGGGGCAAGCATATATCCTGACATGTCTCCAGCCTACATCCATTCAGGGGCAAGCATACATCTTGATGTATTTCCTGCCTCTGAACCTCCCTGCCCACATGTGACCAAGCACATCTGGTGCAGATGGCTCAAACAAACTTGTTTAGGGGAGTGAAAACATGCGGCTTGTTATCTCCCATAAACAACAGCCTCCAGCATTTCAGGCTTGGGCAGGAGGCTTGCAGACCAGAAACATTTTTGTCTCATGGATCTCTTATGCATAGTAATTAAAACTTAAAAGGTAACTTTGGCTCTCACAGTACCAGTGCTTAATTTCACTGACTTTTTTAGTTATCTCTTTATATATCCAGCCCAACTGACTTTTGTTATTACCTCCTTCTGTTTGCTTTAGATTTCTTTTACTCTGATGATAGAGCTTAGATTGTTGGGGCGTGGGCCTGGAGAGATGGCTCAGTGGTGAAGAGCACTGACTGCTCTTCAGGAGAATCCTCCCACTTTGGTTCCAATCGCCCATATGGTGGGTCACAAGCATCCTTAACTCCAGTCCTGTGGGATCCAGTGTTCTCTTCTGGCCACCAAGGGCACTGCATGCGCATGGCATAGACATGCATGCAGGTAAAACACCCATACATGGAAATAAGTAAGACATGAAAATAAATGAATGAAAACTTGTCAGTGTGAGGTGTCCCCTTCTCATTAGTGTTGTTCGCCATCAGCACTGCCACAGCTGTGGCTCCCAAGTTTCAGTGCATGTTGATTGTTTCCAACTACGCAGCGTTTTCCTCGTTTCTTGTTACTGATTTCTCTGTAGATTCCATTTGGTTGGGAACACACTTTGTATGATTTCAGTTCTTTTATACTTGTTGAAGTTTGTTTTGTGATCTGGGACATGATCTGTCTTGGTTTCCGTTCCATGGTCACTTGAAAAGAAAGACTGTTGTACAGCTATTTGGTGGACCGTCCTATCAGTCAGTGTTAATTGGATCCTGTTACAGTTGGTGGCATCACTGAGTTCTCATACATCCCTACCCGTTCTCTGTGTTGTTCTACCAGTTTGTGAATGAATTTTCCAGCCCCAGCTCTGGCTTATCTGTGACTCTTGTTCACTTCTGTTAGTTGTTCCTCACATGCCTTGCACCTCTGTTTGATGTGTACTTAGTGTGTGGCCCACTTACCGTAAGTTATGTCCTTCTGTGTCTCTAATAATTTTCTTTGCAATGACAGTAATAAAGGCATTGCTTAGGCAATGCAATGTGACTAGTTTGTGTTTGTGACTGTGGTGCTATAATATATTTGGAATTGTCGTACCTCTATCATCATAGCTTTTTGCTCAGGATTACTGAATTTTAGGGAAGAAAGAAATAAATTACCTATAACCCCTCTTCCTAGCTACTTCCTAGGTAATGAAAACTAAATATTTCATGATGTACATATGTTGTTTCTTTACAAACTTGAGATCTTGCTGCAAACTGCCCTTTCTACCCAGTCTTTTCCCCCAGAGCATTACTTAAATCGTGTTTCTGATGTTGCAAATAGCATCTGTTGGTGGTATCACTCATTCACTAGCCCGTGACACCGTTCTGTTATAGCACAACACTTTAGAGATAGATGTGGTGCTGGCAGTGGTGTGCCACAGAGGGGGTGGTGTACAGGCCTCGGAGGGCTCACAGCTGGTGGGAGTTCTGGATGGTTTGAGACGAGTCTGAAGGACTCTGGGAAGGGATGAAATAGGCAGCCATATACTCATATACTGTTGGCAGTGGGCAGGCATGGCCAGATCTCAGGAAGGGGTTTAGAGAAAAGCATGCTTCTGGTGAATGGAATTCGCAAGACAAACAGAGGACAGGGTGGTGAGGAACAAAGGTGGCACCCATGGATGTCCCCAGGCAGAAGGCACTGAGCAGCTGGGGATCCTAAGTGGCTGTTGAGGTCTTTGTCAGTAAGTCTCTGTGGTTGTCTTTCAGGAAACTGGAGCGCCCATCCTGACGGACGATGTCAGCCTACAGGTGTTCATGGATCACTTGAAGAAGCTGGCTGTGTCCAGTGCCTCTTAAACTGACAGTGCAGCCCGGCAGGGGAGGACAGCACTGTCAGATTCTGCTCACACCGTTGATATCACCTTAGCAACATTCCTTTCACCTTTCTGGAAGATTCTAATAAATAACCCAAGGAATTTTTTTATATGTATGTCTTCAGGTTATAATATGTCTTCAGGTTATAATTTATTTGTGTTCCTTCTCTGCCTGTTTTCCTACACATGAAATTGTATAAGGTCATAAATGTTCTGCTAATTGTAGATGTTTACTTACTTTTTGTACCTTAATGTTTTAGAGTCTTTATAAAATCAGAGTTTATGTATTTTTGGCTGCTTGTTTAAGTGATCCTTAATGATCGTAAAGGAAATAAATTTGGATGAGAATACCATTGACCAAAATAATCATGCAGATTTTATCTGTGTGTGTGTGTGTGTGTGTGTGTGTGTGTGTGTGTGTGTGTGTGTGTGTGTGTGAGAGAGAGAGAGAGAGAGAGAGAGAGAGAGAGAGAGAGAGAGAGAGAGAGAGATGTATGTATCTGGGGGGTGTTCCTCAAGGGCTATTTTCTGACTTTGATCTTTATTCATCATCTAAATGTTAAGGAACTATTGTATGAAATGTGTGAAGCAAGATCTTTGTCGTGTGGTTTGCAGGGCACATCCCTGATTCACTGGTCACTGCCATGTCAACAGTCCAGCCCAGGTGGACCTCAAGAGATGGCTGATGGCCTAAGACGCTTCAACAGAGCAATGCTACATTTATCCTGGACACCAAACAAACTACCTGGAATGAGTTTTATTTTTAATAAAAAGTTTTATACACACACACACAGAGAGAGAGAGAGAGAGAGAGAGAGAGAGAGAGAGAGAGAGAGAGAGAGAGAGAGAGAGAGAACATGCATGCTCATGGAGATGAGGGGACATTGTACAGGAGGTGGTTCTCGTCTTCCACCTTGTGGGTCTCAGAAATAAAACTCAGGCCATCAGTCTTGGCAACAAGGCCTTTACATCTTTACATACTGAGGCATGTTGCCAGCCCCAACAGGAAGAGGAAAGTGAGTCCTAAGTAGAGACTGAAAGAGAACCATGAAGTGGATGTTAGGCCAACCGGACTGATTTTAGTTTTCTGCCTTTTGAGTTCATATTTGTGCTCCTTTGTCTGTCTCTGCTCTGTGCTTTAGAAGCATTTACTGTGTATCAGTTATATTTTAAAGAGTTTATATAATATTTCCTTTTCTAGAGGATATTTTTATGTAATTTTCAACTACATTCATAAATGTAAAAGGAACCCTGGAAGATAAGAGGGAAAATGTTTTTGAAGCCACCAAAGAAGCATGCAGGGTCAATGGTGTCAATTATTTAGAAGTCAAACTTGGGTAGGGCTGAAATAGTCAAAGCAGGTTACCCAGCCCACTCCTGGTAAATACCTCAGGCTTGTTCTCGGATTATTCAGTCTATACTGGTGTGCAGACAATTATGCCTGGAAGAAGTGTGTGAATAAGAAAAGCAGTCGATGAAATCCAAGGCTTTTATTTTTTAAGATCTTTGTATGAAGGAAGATGAAAGCCAATAGAAAGAAAAGCCGCAGTGGTGGGTGATAGAGTACAATTGGGAAAGGACCAAGGGAGCCCCAAAGAATTGGACCTTGTACATCGGAGAAAAGCAAGATGCAGACACAGTGTCTTCCAAAATGTGACAGCCGTTAAAGGAAATTGGGGTTGCTATTTCAAATACCGTCCGACATATGGAGGGCAGGGATTACAACTTTGCAAGTGAGGAAGTTCAAGTTGCCATCTGCTCCCCATCACATAGTGTATAAAGAGTAGTCGCCAGCTGGCAGCTGAGCGCCTGAAATATGGTCCTGTAGATTAAAGCCTTCAGTCCTAGCCTGGATTAACTGTGGACTACGAGTCCCTAAATGCATCGCGGCGGAGCAGGAAGTAGCTAGGGCTGGCTACCTATTGGTGGCCGCTGCGACACACTGATTGGAAGGGCTTCCTCCGCGCAAACTCTGTGGCTCTCTCCTATGGCGCCATGCATCCTGAACAGGCTACGGTGTGGTACCGGCGGATGTCTGTGGTCTACGCAATGGGCGCCTGGTCAGTGCTGGGCTCGGCGATTTTTCTTACACGGAAGCAGAAGGCGTCAGGTAGGGTCCCCCGGCGAGATCCGCCTCGCAGCCGCCGCTTCCCGCTCATCGCCCTGGGAGTCACCGAAGCGACCTTCAGGGCTTGAACCCTTGGGTAATGCAAAACTGCTGCAGACGGGGACTTAGATAATTTGCGGCAATGGAATCTGTAAAGAGCAAGACTCCTCCAGGAACTATTAAGTATTGTCACCTGGACCTTATATATTGATTGACTAACTGTTCCCATGTTCACTTGGAACATGTGAATTCACCTTAAGTGCCTGGTGGATCCCAGAGGCTCGGACAGTGGCCTGAATGCTGCTCATTTCCTTGAGACCCTGTCGCGTACGGCGAGCGAGCAGTTTAAGGCCTTAACACCAACCGAGGAGTATTAAAATCATCCCAGTTATTGGGTGGAGAAGGAATTCCCTGAACCTTCAAATACGTGCTGGAAATCGAAGGAGCCCGAAAGTCAGTTGGTGTAATCGTTAGCGGCTGAAAATACTCTAAATCAGTTGTGGTGCTGGGTTGCCCAGACCGAACAGACTAAAAGCCACTGAATTATGCTTTGTGAAAGGAATTTGTATGATATGTTAGATATATCTCAATAAAGCCATTGTGTAAAAACTGGAAATTGTACTTGGTCATGAAGATCGTTAGTGGTTTGAAAGTTCACACGGCCATCATGTGTGCCGGTTTTTGTCTCTGCTTTTTCTTTTTGAAAGAAAGAAAATGACAATAGACATCTGATATGCATAATCATACCATGTATTATGCCCAAGACTTTAATGACTGGTGTGTAAGTTAGTAATTGAGGCTCTTTTCTGTTTTTAAGGTGATGGAGCGGAGCCAAAGGATGATGGCTCTAGGAGTGAATCGCCTGTGTCCGACCTGGAAAGGGACATAAATGAGCCCATTGAAGGACTTTCTGTGAAAACGTACGTAAAGTATTCAGAAGATTTTGTTCCAGTTACTCAAAGGATCATGGACTATCTGCGGTCATGGACCAGTGGGCCTGGACCGGAATCTTGATTGCCTGCTGAATTCGGAAAACAAGGACTTGGCTCAGTACTTGATAGATGCCCTGATTTTTTCCATTTCTTGTTTGTGGAAAGAATGTATTTGTTTTGATTTTACAAAATATAATCACTAATGTGCAACAAGTGAATTCTTGGGGGAACTGAACACATTAAATTCAAGAGGCAGGCTTCTATGTTTATATGGCTGAAAGGTTGATATAAACCATTACATTTTTTTTGTTGTTGTTCGAGACAGGTTTTCTCTGTGTAGCTTTGGTGCCTTTCCTGGATCTCACTCTGTAGCCCAAGCTGGCCTGGAACTCACAAGAGATCTGCCTGCCTCTGCCTCCTGAGTGCTGGGAATAAAGGCGTGCGCCACTACCACCCAGCTAACCATTAAAATTTTAAAATTATAGTTATTTGTGAATGGTGTGTGTGTGTGTGTGTGTGTGTGTGTGTGTGTGTGTGTGTGTGTGTATGTGTATGCATGCTGTGATGTGTGCATGGAGGTCAGAGGACAGTTTCCACTGTGATTCCAGGGATCAAACTCAGGTCATCAGGCACCTGCTGAACCATCTCACTGGTCCTGAAATTTCAGTTTTGAAAAATGTACTTATGGGGTTGGAGAGATGGCTCAGCGTTTAGAGTACTTGCTGCTCTTCCAGAGGACCAGGGTTTAGTTCTCAGTATCTATATCAGGCACCTCAGTCATCTGTGACTCCAGCTGTAGGGGATCTGATGCCTTTGGTCTCAGCAGGCACCTGCACTCAAGTGCACATACCCGAATGCAGATGCACACACTTGTATGTAATTAAAAGTAATAAAAACAAATCTTTAAAAATTTGTGTGTGCACATGTTTGTACCTGAGGGCAGACACATGCCACAGCATGGGTGTGGAGGTCAGAGGACAACTTTAAATGCTGGTCCTGGTCCTAACCTTCCACCTTGTTTGAAATAGGATCTCTCTTTGTTGCTGTGCTGGGTACCCTAGACTAACTGTACTGCAGGCTTCGGGGAGATTCTCTTGTCTCTGCTGTAGCAGTGCTGGGATTAGACACAAGCTGCTGAGTCAGACTTTTCACATGGGATCACAGCATCAAACACGTTGATTTACTGAGTAATCTCTCTGGCCCTGATAATGAAAATTATAGCAACTTCTATAAGCTAAGTTTTCCGAGAGTGGCTAATATAACGTATATTTTTCATGTACTATCAGACAATACTTTAGGTGTCCCACTAAGGTTAGACTGAGGAAAATCTCCATGTTCAGTTGGGGCATTCAAAGCAGCCATCTACCAGGTACCAGTGGGTACTGGATAACTTACGAATTAGAATATAACTCCTAGATTAGATAGACTTGACCCGTTCTTTAGTACTTTTGCTTGCACAGGTATATATGTGTACCACATGCTTGACTGGTTCTAAGCAGCTCAGAAGAGGGTCTTGAATTGCAGACAGTTGTGAGCTGCCATGTGGGTGCTGGGAATTGAACCTCTTAACCACTGAGCCATCTCTACCCCTGGGTAGTGTTTTCCTTCCTTCCTTCCTTCTTTCCTTCCTTCCTTCCTTCCTTCCTTCCTTCCTTCCTTCCTTCCTTCCTTCCTTCCTTCCTTCCTTCCTTCCTTCCTTCTTTTCTTTTGGTGTTTTTGAGACATGGTCTTTTCTCTGTAACCCTGTAACTTGCTACACAGACTAGGCTGGCTTCAAACTGACCTGCCTGCCTCTGTCTTTCAAGTGCCGGCATCAAAGGCATGCACCCTAACCGCCTGGCTGTAGGTAGTGTTTTAAACTCACAGCTACATGAGACCTTGTGGAACATAGGGATGAATGGTAGTAAGAATCTCAGCTGTTGAGCTATCCCACCCCAGGCCAAGTAAGAATCTCAGCTGTTGAGTTATCCCACCCCAGGCCAAGTAAGAATCTCAATTGTTGGGCTATCCTACCCCAGGCCAAGAACCAGTTGGTACTAATTGAATATATTGGAACAGTGTGGTGGGCATCAAATTGAATGACCAAGAAGCAGCCTAAAACAGGAAGGGGAGCATGATGGGAAGAAGGGGTGAGCTGGGATTGTGCCTCTGGTAGAGTGCTTTCTTAGTGTAAACAAGGCCCTGGGTTAAGTCCTCAGTACTTGGGAAACATTAAAAATAAATAAATAAATAAAGCAGGGTTGGGGATAACAACAGGTACCTTATAAAAATGTCTCCCCCCATCTTTGGGGATTTCTAGAATAATAAAGGGCAAGAGCTGAGGGGCTGTGACATCTGGCAGGATAGAACTGTTAAAGAGATCACTGTAGGATAAACTGCTGGACCAGTTCCACTCACACCAGGCAGTGGAATAGTGTGAGAACAGAGCATCAGGGGCAGGAGAATGGCTCAGGGGTTAGGAGCACTTGCTGTCCTTCCAGAGGACCCGAGCTAAATTCCCAGCACCTGCATAAAACCATCTGTGACTCCATCTGTGTCTGAGGGGATCCGGTACCCTTTTGTGGTAGGCACTACAAATACTACACTGACAGCAAGCTAGATTTTTTTTTTTTAAAATTTGGAAGAACCAAACTGATAACCCCTGTAGGACAGTTATTCAGAGAAAGGTTCTCTTTCTAATCAGATAGGAATCACTTGTAATGAAACCATATTTAATAAAGAGTGCTTTCCTGAATTCAGTGGATTGGTCATATCAACTCAGAGGGTGTTACTGTTGTCATCCCATTGATAACTCTCCCTTTCCTTTTTTTCTGGCCAGGATGTTCCCAAGTCCATGCATAGTACTCCTCTCTCATATATTTTATTTCTTTATTTTGTGTGCATGTATGTGGACATGAATTTGCATGTGACAGGATAACTGTGGAGCTCAGAGGACATCTAGTGAGACTTGTCCTCTCCTTCTACCTGTGGGGGCTGTGGGATCAACTCAGGTCACCCGGCTTGGCAGCATGTGCCTTTACCCATTACTCTTTACACCCCTGTCTCTTCTGACTTCTCATTTACCCTGAAACAGTCTTTAGACTTTCTTTTCCTGGATGTGAAAAATTGACTACTTGGTAGAATGTTCCTAATTTAGGTTTTTTAAAAATTAGATTGAGGTACAGAGTCTCATGCAGTCCAGACTGCATTGCACTTGCTGTATGGTCGGTCATCCTTGAACTGGTTCTCCTGCCTCTCTATCTCGGGTTCTGGGACTCCAGGTAGGTGCTACCATCCCTGGTTTATGTAGTACTGAGGATTGAACTACGACTTTATACATGGTAGGCAAGTACTACATCAACTGAGCTACATTTCTAGCCCCAGGTTGAACTTTGTTGTTGCAGAATTACCATTGTGTTCTTCAGTACAGTATCAGGAAACATGGGAAGCCCATTTATCTCATCGCTGCTGCTGGTTTATCTTTGACAATTTAATACAGGCAATTTTGCATTCAGTATTTCATATTTAGGCATACTGCAATAGGTTCCCAGACCTCAGTAGGCACCCAGACCTTTGCACATTGACTCCATGATGGAAGTGCCATTCAGGCCATAAAACTCAGCATGTAGACAGTATTACCTGCCAAAATGAAAATAAAGACCTAATCCATCAAAGTCCATAGTTCTGGGAAAGTCTCTAAATGTACTAACCTTGATTTTTGGCTTCTGTAGTTCCACTTTGGGCTAACTGTTCTTGTTAATTGAAGTATTCAACCCAGGGTATGTTTTTTTGTGTGTGCATAAAAGCTCACCCTGGGGGCTGGAGAGATGGCTCAGCTGTTAAGAGCACTGACTGCTCTTCCAGAGGACCCAGGTTCAATTCCCAGTACCCACATGGTGGCTCACAACTGTCTGTAACTCCTGTTCTGAGGGACTCAACATCTGAACACAGACATACATGCAGGCAAAACACCAATGCACGTAAGAAAAACAAAAAAACAAAAATCATCCTGAAAAAGGGTCAGGGCTTCATTGGGATCCTGAACACCCAGTGTAGTTGCTGGCTGCCTAATAAGGACTTTCTATTGGCTTAAACCCATGTCTGAGCAGTCTTCTCTGGTGGATACCTGACAATAGTACTAGTTTGTAGGCTTTTTTGTTTTTTTTTGAGACAATGTCTCACTTCATATCCCAGGCTGGCCTTGAACTTCTGCCTCCAGAATGCTTGGTTCACAGACATTGGGCCACCATTCCTTGGAGTCTTCTGGGCAAATGACAGCTCCTTGCTTTCTATCAAATGCTTTTCTGAATCTGCCAATCCTAGTAGAGGCCTTCAAAGCAAAGACATTCTGAAATAGGTGAACTTTTTCTGATATCCCCATTTCTTTTTCTAGGAAGAGCCTCATCATATTGCCCACACTGGTGGTCTTCAACTCATGGATTTAAAACACTCCCCTGCTTCATCCTGAGTAACTGAGATGCTCTCTCCTCTCTCTCTCCTCCCTCCCTTTCTTCCTTCTCTTTGTTGTTTTCTTGGTAAACGCGTGCTCTACAACTGGGCACAAAGATACTTTTTAGTATTGAAAACTTGCTAGAGTAATAGCTATAGCCTTCTAAGCACCTTTACAGTCTCTTTCATTCAAACTTCCCAACAATTCTATGATTGGTCTAAGTATTAGATTTGTATTAGGAAGGAATTAGGATTTTGGACTCATATACCTATTTACAGTCGTGATGTGTCTAAGATAAATTAATAGTTATATAACTAAGTGGCTATTTTAGCAGCAGATCCTTTTGTATTTAGCAACAGGCTTGCTGCTGAGGGCAAAGTTGAGGGAGAAAGAATCTGGAGCAGGAATTAAGGTGTCATCTCGGCATGGTGAAGTCTGGGCTAGCAGTTTGGGACTAGCCAAGGGCTTAGGGTGGAGCTCAGCTGTGGATGGGGCGGGGCCTAACACGGATGGGCGAGGTTATGGATAGGTGGCAGGTGAGCGTGATTGACATGGGCGGGACCAACTGGTGGGTAGGTGTGGCCGACGTGGGCGGGCCGCTGCTCAATATAATGGGTCTTCCCGGAGCGCTTCCGGGTGTTACCGGCAGAGGGCGCCGGCCGAGACGCTGCCGGCGGAGTCGCAAGGTCTGACCACAGGGCCTGTCCCAGTAGCCACAACCGCCGCCATGAAGGCCGTGGTGCAGCGCGTCACCCGGGCTAGCGTCACAGGTCAGTCGGGCGGGGCCGGGCCCGGGAGGAGCAGCCTCTGACCCCCGAGACCCGTTGTTCCGTGCGAGGGTTCCCCGCAGCCCAGAGTTGCCGGGCAGCCCCGGGGCAGCGCCGTGGCCGAGAAAACCCGGCACGTGCTTGGCCGCTCACGGGCTCAGGCTCCGTTGCTTTGGGTGCAGCATAAACCCTCATCATCGTCGTCATCATCATTATAATCATCATCATCTTTGTTTGTGTGTGTGTGCGCGCGTGTCTCGCACAGACAAGGTGGCCAAACCTGCTAGCATCCCTAGGGCCCGTTCGTGAAGGCACTGTTGCACAAACAACACATAAGGAGCATTTCTGGAGCGCACTCCCTGTCGAAATGCTGTATTTTAGTTACCTCCTTATGCGTATCTTTTCTTTCTTTTCTTTTTTTAACGATACTTGGCTCATGATAAAATGTACAGATGAGGAATAGCTTATTGTTTGAGCTCTGACACTTGTGTGCAATTACGTTAAGGCATCCCAACTAGATGCATAGCGTCCCTTGCATCTGGATGTCCGCCTCTGAACCCTTCCTTCAGCCATGGTTCAAAACCACAGAATTCAAGATGACATTTTTCTTTTTCTACTAATTAATGTGGACCAAGATGTTCAACGATTAGCCAATGGTTGAATGTGGTAGTCTAGTTGAAGCAACCAGGATCCAGATGATTATTATACCTACTGTAGTTATTTGAAAAGTATTAAAAAAAATTGAAACGACAGGTGCCACACTTTTAGTTTTTTAAGTTAAAAAAAGACATTTATTTAGTGTGTGTGTGTGTGTGTGTGTGTGTGTGTGTTTCTGCATGTAACAGGACACTGATGTCTAGACCAGAGGACAATTTAGAAGTGTCACTACCATGTAGGTCCTTGGGATTCAACTCAGGGCATCAGGCTTGGCAGCCAGTGCCTTCACCTGCTGAGCCATCACCTAGCTATTGTTTTAATTATATATATGAAGAATTATATTTTAGGTCAGATGCTATGGCAAGCACATGCACTCACAGCCACTTTGGAGGCAGGAGGATCCCTTAAGCCCAGGAGTTCAAGGCAGATTGGACAGCAAAAGAGACCCAATGACCCCCCTCCCCCCAGTTTCAGTTCGAGTTATCTTTTTCTTCAAGCCATTTTATAACAAATTCACGTCTTTGAGTCTACAAAGTATAAATCTAAGCCCAAGATCCCTCCTCCACCAAGTACCTAAAGCATATATTTATGTAGCATGAATCTTAGAAGATCTTACTAATAAAATCAAGCCTGAGGTCCGTTATTGGGGTGAATACTGGAAGATCAGAGAAGCAGAACAAGCCACAGCTTCCTCACCTTGCCAATTTCTCAGCTGATCCTGTTTCCTCAGACTGGAAGCTTCTGTGTCCTCATCCCAATGGCTCTCAGCTGAACTGCTGCTTGAAAGCCTGAAGCTTAACCAACCAAATGCTTCTTGTTTCTGGTCCTCATGCCTTATATATTTTTCTGCTTTCTGCCTTACTCCCTGGTATTAAAGGCTCCCTTTCTTGGGATTAAAGTCGCTTGTCACCATGCCTGGCTGTTTCCAATGTGGCCTTGAACTCACAGAGATCCAGAGGGATTTCTGCCTCTGGAATACTAGGAATAAAGGCTTGTGCTACCACTGCCTATCCTCTATGTTTAATATTGTGGCTGTTCTCTTAAGTTTATTAGCGTGCACAGTATTTTGGGGAACACAATACTACAACATATTTAGGCCTAGGAGTCCACGTTTTAGTTCCATTTAGTGGTTTGCAAGTTGCTTTGTAAACTTTGGTTTTAGGAATCATCCTGGATTAATTAGGAGTAGAATAGGACTTGAGTTTATGGGACTTTAATAACATTTCAGTAAATATTCAAGTACATGAAAACTGCGAGAATTCATTGATGAAAGATTGTTTTGCTCTTTTGAGGAGAATTTGTCTCTTATGTGGTCATCCCCAACATACTTAAATTTTGAGCTTTGGTCCCTTAAGCCTCCATCCTGCTGGTCTGGAGTTCAGAAAATGTACCTTTGGTTGTAGATGGTGGCCCATCTAGATCCCAGCACTCTGGGGGCAGAGGTAGGAGTCTCTAGTTTGAGTCCAACATGGGCTACCTAGTGAGTTGAAGGCCAGACTGAACTACATAGTGAAACCCTGTCCTATAAAACCAAGGCCTGGGTGTGTGCTGGTATAGCATGGACCAAGTCCTGGGCTGGTACTTGCATGAAGTGTCTAACAGTCTTAGAAATTCCCTTAGGGAGCCCTTTGATCATACCTGAGCTTAAGCTAATGAGACAGTTCAGGATAAGAGTTAGTGAGTGACCTGAATAACAGTCAGTTGCCTAGAGTGGTTGGACCCATTGCCTGTAGTTTCCAGATGTTTTCCAGGTTGTGTTTGAGTAGTAATGGGGCATTATCAAGAAGTTGCCAAGGAGAGCAACTTATTTACATAATTGGAAGCGATTAAACAGGGCCCATGTGATGGCTTAGCCAGGAAAAACATTTGCCACCAAGTCTGAGGACCTGAAGAGAAAACCAGCTCCTACAAGTTGTCCTTTGACAACTTGTGCTGTGGTACAAACATGAGTACACATCTGTGTCACACAAACTGATAAATATCTAAGAAATCAGTCAGTTGTAATAATGTAAATAAATCACCACAGCTAACAAATAAGTCTGGTATACATGCAGTCTATGCAGGTGGGGTCCTAGGCTGCTAAAAGTTTGCTGGGTTCATTGTTCAGAGAGGTGTGTGTGCAAAGTCCAAACCAAGTGGAGTTAGTTTGCTAAACTGTTCCCTATGCTTGCCTGCCTCATTACTTTGATACTTACTTGCTGAAGAATAATAGTAGGAAATACTAGAAGTCGTACTTTGCTATAAGCCATGATGTTTCTGTAAGAGCATAAAACTTGGTGTGTTCTATAAAAACAATACAACTGATGCATGTGATAGTCTCAGATCTGGGTGGAGGTGTTTCGGGCAGTGTTTGTGGTTGCTTGGCATGTATGCATGTTGTGTGTTCAGAACCAAGGCTGCATTAAAGGGGCATGATGCAATGATGTAGCATGAATGAGCACTGCCAGAAGCACCTTGAACACACACTATATGTTCGGTTTTGCATTAAGTTTTGGTGTTTGCACATTCAGAAACCTGTTGTTGCCAGTTTTTTTTTTTTCTTGTGGCACCTGCCTTTGGTTGTGTGATTCCATATGTGATCACAAGCCAGAGCTTAGTCCACACTCCCTTGTTAGGGATATTTGCAGATACTATTGCATAGCAGAAGCAACCCCCCCCCCCCCCACACACACACAGATGGCAGAGTTCATTCTTCTATTCCTGACTGGAACATTAGGTCAGTACAAAACAAAACAATAGTAATATAATGTAATATAATGAGGTTGGGCAAAAAAGAGAAAATGGTCAAGGTTGCCACTTAAAATATGGGTGTAATTTCACCATCATAATGATGAATGTTAGTCTAAATACTGGGCCAACATTTGAGATGTTGGCTAAAGGTAGTAGGGAGTACATTTGACTATAAATACATACACAGATATTATCATGGTGTTCTTAGAGTTTTGTTTTGCTTTTTTTATGGACAAAGTGCATGATTCAAAAAGCTTTAGAGGTTATTGGCTTAGTATGCCACTTTGTTAACATCCTGGGAGATGACAGCAGTTTCTGTAGTGATGCTTAACGTGTAAGTCATAGTGTTATGGATAATGAATTTACCTCTGCAGTAAGCAGGAAAACATATTTGTTTTATGCCATGGACATTTTCCATTCTATGCTGTCTGTGTTTTGTGTTACTAGATTTGTTGATTTACAAGAAAAGCCAATATTTCCTTTCTGAGAATTAGTCTTGCTTAGCTGGAATCTCTGGGGGAGGAAATCAGTGTTCTTGTTTTCAGATGTATGAGACTGTGGAAAGTTCTAGGTATTGTATCCAAAGTTGCAGATAAGATCCTATGCTAAAATCCTGCTTAAAGATTATTCACCTTCCAGCTCTCATTTGTTCCAGATAAGAAACTAGAGTGAGGGGCTAGAGAGATGGCTCAGTGGTTAAGAGCACTGGCTGTTCTTCCAAAGGTTCTGAGTTCAATTCCCAGCACCCACATGGTGGCTCACAACCATCTGTAATGAGATCTGGTGTCCTCTTCTGGCCTGCAGGCATACATACAAGCAGAACACTGTATGAATAAATAAATAAATCTAAAAAAAAAAAAAAGAAAAGAAAAGAAAGAAACCAGAGTGAATGGGAGTTATTGGTTCATATACTTACTGACTTTAACCAAAGAAATTGTAAGAAGGTTGTGTGATGTTAAGAATGGTCATAGAGTGACTGAAAAATGTTTCACAATGCCTGATTACATCTAAATCTTTTCTCCCTTTTGGTTCCTGGTAGTTGGAGGAGAGCAGATAAGTGCCATTGGACGGGGCATCTGTGTGTTGCTGGGTATATCCGTGGAAGATTCACAGAAGGAACTGGAACACATGTAAGATTTGGATTTCTAAGTCATTGCTAAGTCATGTGCTATGTGCCGGCCATGCCAGCCACTTCTGTAATATTTGTGCTAATGATCCGAGCCTGTGTTGATTTTAACCATTGTTCCAAGTAGGTGAGACTGAGGAAGAGCAATGTGCCCAACCTCGGTCACTGTCAGCAGTGGAGTAGGACCCCAGTTTGCCTTATCCCCACATGCAGACAATGTTTCTTTCTCATAGATGTTGGGCACCTTCCGTCTGATTTCTCTTTAATGTGGGGCAATATGACTTGAGTACTCTTTAAGCAAAATGCCCAGTCGTTCACCGTCATGTAAGGCTTGGAGCTCAGGTTCATTTCCTTGTTCCAGGGTGTGGTGGACATCTTGCCCTGTAAAAACCTGAACCTGAATTAGAATCTGGGCTGGCCCCCATGAAGCTGGTACTGTTTTCACTCGGGCAAGGAAGGGAGTGTGCCATTGCTGCTTCCAGGCCGGCTGTCTCGATAGATCAGTCTCCATCTGTAACTGCTCCTCCCCTGGCACCCCCTGCTGTATTCACTCCATAGGCTGCCCCTCGGTGCCCAGAGCCTCAGTAGAGCTCTGTCCTACTGTCCTGTTGTTATTACAGTAAAAGTCAGGCTCAGAACCTAATCCCTGCTAAGATGGTGATGCCTAATAAGGGCAGTTTGATACTTCAGAGATGTTGGTATTGATAGAGTGAGTCCCTTAGGAACTCCAATGGAGTAGAGTGGGAGAGTGGATAATAATTGGTTCTGGGTCTAGATTTTTTTAATGCTGGGATGGCTAATCTTGATCATCTGTTTGATTGGATTGAGATGTTCATAGGAGACCAGTGAGGCACACCTCTGAGTATGTCTGTGAGTGTCTTTCCAGAGAGGAATAACTAACAGAAAGACCCCTGAGTAGATATAGATAGCTGTTGCACGAATCTTAATTGGTCTTAAAATAAAAACCCAGAGCCAGATATTGGGGTAAATGCTGTAGGATCAGAGGAAACAAGCCACAGCCACTTCTCACCTCGCCGACTCCTCAGATGAAAGTGAGGCCAGATCCTTTCTCCACGAGTCCTCTGACTGAATGTCCCTGAGCCCTCAACCGAAAGGGCACTGAACTCCTGTCTCCTCCTGCCTTATGTTCCTTTCTCCACTCAGCCATATCACTTCCTGTCTCAACCTTCCTAGTGCTGGGACTAAAGGCGTGCGCCACCGCCCGGCCTTTTTTTATTTTTTATACAATCCATTTTTACCATATTCTTTCCCTTCCTCCAACTACTCTTAGATCCTCTCTTCCCTACTCACTCAACTTTGTTCTCTCTCTCACAAACAAAAATAAAATTAAAAAAAAATCCATCCTAAAACAATAGGACAAAACAAAAAGTTCTCTCTCTCTCTCTCTCTCTCTCTCTCTCTCTCTCTCTCTCTCTCTCTCTCTCTCTCTCTCACACACACACACACACACACACACACATACACACACACACACACTCTCCATGGAGTCTGTTTTGTGTTGCTAACTGCTCCCTGGAGTGTCATTGATATACTCAGTGACTCTCTAGTGGGGAAGATAGGTTTTTCCTTTCCCACAGATATCAGTTGCAAATAGGCTCTGGGTTAGTCCACTTGCCCTTCTCCATGCTGGGATTTTGTCTTGATTGAACCTCTGCAGGCCCTGTGCATGCTGTCACAGTACTGTGAGTTCATATGTGCATCAGTCCTGTTGTGTCTGGAAGACGCTTTTTCTTGGGATCAACACTTGGATCTTTCTGCCTGCTC
The DNA here is from genome assembly GCF_049852395.1 of Peromyscus maniculatus bairdii. Lineage (NCBI taxonomy): Eukaryota > Metazoa > Chordata > Mammalia > Rodentia > Cricetidae > Peromyscus > Peromyscus maniculatus. Next base: position 122,746,309 of record NC_134855.1, read on the forward strand.
CTCTGTATAGCTCCCTGGGCCTTGAGGGAAGGGGTTTGATGAAGACATCCCATTCTAGGACTGAGTGCTCCAAATTCTCTCACCCTCCGCACATTGTCCAATTGGGTCTGTGCGTTAATTACTACCTCTGTGGTGAGTGAATGATGCTCTGATCTGTGGACAGAGTGATATGTCTCTCAGTAAGTCATTTTATTTCTATGTTCCTTTAACAGTAGATTTCCCCCTAGGGCCCATGGCCTACCTAATCTCATGTCACTTTAGCAATGTCAGATATGGGCTCCATTTCATGGAGTGGGCCTTAAATCCAGTCAGAAAGTGCTTGGTTCCTCCCATAAAATTTGTGTCCTTATTTCATGAATATATACTACAGGCTGCTTGCTATTGCAGGTCACACGGTTGTAGCTGGGTGATATTGATTATTGCTTTTCTCCTCCAGTAGAGTGCAGAGTACCTTCCAGCACCATATGCTAGTCAGCAGGGCCGAAGCTTCTAGTAGGGCATCCGTTTGATTTCTCCATGTTCAATGACAGAAGTAAACGATGTCTTCAGCAATAGGGCATCAGGTTGTGGACAGTAACCAATAGCCTTGGCAATAGCCTGTGATGTTTGGAGGGGTCTGTGGAACCCCTAACCAACAACTCAATAAGATATAGCCCGTTCTCGGCCTGGACGTTTTACTTGGTGCCATAAGGTATCTAGTTGAGGCGTTCTTTCCCCCATTATATTACAACTCCATTTAAATTCCTTTCATATATGTATATATCTTAGGAAGCTTCTACAGAAGTAGGTTTCCACATGACTTTAAATTTTTTTTTGTAGATTTATTTTATGTGTTTTGTCTGCATGTATGAATTTGTATCATGTGTGTTCCTGTTACTTATAGAGGCCTGAAAATGTATATTCCTGGTCACTGGGTTTAGGGATGGTTGTGAATGATAATTTATATGGCTTTTCTAAAGGCCTTTAGGGATGGGCATGGTGGCTCAGGCCTTTAATCTCAGTTGGGAAGGAAGAGACAGGAGGATCTCTGATTTCAAGGCTAGCCTGGTCTACATAATGAATTCCAGGATAGCCCAAACAAACAAACAAACCCTTTAGTGTTACTTGTCCACATTCCCTGCTTTACCCTGCCCTCTTATCACCTTCCCCATTCTATCCTTTTATAACATAATATTCTATGTCCTCTTCCTTGGAATATTCCCCTCTTTTCCCCTGGTCCCTTACTACCTACCTAACCTCTGTGGATATTCTGATTATAGCAAACATATCAAAAGCTTAAATGCTAACATCTACATATAAGAGAAAACATGTAATCTTTGTCATTTTGGGTCTGGTTTAACTCACTCAGGATGATTGTTTCTAGATCTATCCATATACCTGAAATTTCATAATTAACAGCTGAATAATATTCCACTGTTGTAACTATACCATGCTTTCATTATCCATTCATCAATTGATGGACATCTAGAGTATTTCTAGTTTCTGGCTCTTATGACTAGAACAGCAATGAACATGGATATCTCTGTAGCAGAATGTATAGTCCTTTGGGTATATGCCCAAGAGTGGTATTTTGGGATCTTGAGGTTGGTCTATTCCTAGCTTCCTGAGGAACTGCCACACTGATTTCCATTGGGTACCAGTTTGCATTCTCATCAATGATTAAGTGTTCCCCTTTCTCTGCATCCTTGTTGGCATGTACTGTCATTTGTTTTGTTGATCTTGGCCATTCTGACTGGGGTCAGATAAAATCCCAAGTCCCTGATGACTAAGGATTATGAACATTTTATTTTGTTTCTCAGTCATTTGTGTTTCATCTTTTGAGAACTCTGTTTAGTTCTCTACTCCATTTTTAAATTTGGTTATTTGTTTCTTGATGTTCAGACTTCTTAGTTCTCTATATATATTCTGGATACTAACCCTATATTAGATATATAGTTGATAAATATTTTTTCCCATTCTGTAGGCTATTTCTTGAATTTGGCTTACAAATATATATTGAGAATTTTTTGCATCTGTGTTTATAAGGGACATTGGTCTGTAATTTTCTTTTTTTGTTGGGTCTTTGTGTGGTTTTGGTATCAGGGTGTTAGTGGTTTCATAAAAAGAATTAGGAAATGTTCCTTCAGTTTCTATTTTTGGGAATAATTTGAGGGGTATTGGCATTAATTCTTCTTTGAAGGTCTTGTAGAATTCTGACTCCATCTGGCCTTGGGATTTTTTTGTTGGGGATATTTTTATTTACTGCTTCTATTTCACTAGGGGTTATGAATCTGTTTAAATTGTTTATCTGATCTTGATTTAACTTTGGTAGGTGGTATATAACAAGAAATTTATCCAACTTTTTCTAGGTTTGTTTTAGGTTAGTTTGGTGGAATACATATTTTTTAAAGATAGTCCTTATGAGTCCTTGGTGTCTGTTGTAATGTCTCCCTTTTCGCCTCTATTTTTTTTTTTATTTGAGTTTTCTCTCTTTAGCTTTTGGTTAATTTAGCTAAATATTTGTCAGTCTTACTGATTTTCTTGAATAACCAACACTTTGTTTCATTGATTCTTGATGTGTCCATTTCATTGATTTCAGTTCTGTGTTTGATTATTTCTTCCTGTCTACTTTTTTTGGGTATTATTTCTTATTGCTGTTCTAGAGCTTTCAAGTGCATCTTTAAGTTACTAATATGTGATCTCTTCAGATTTTTGATGTAGGCACTTAATGCTATGAATTTGCTTCATAGAACCACCTTCATTGTGTCCCATAGGTTAGAGTATATTGTGTTTTCATTTTAACTCAATTCTAAAAAGTTTTAGCTTTCCTGCTTGATTTCTGTCTTGTCCCAATTTGTAGGTAGGCTTTTCCTGCCTAAATAGCCACTCCCAAATAACCACTTAGAGATATAATATTAATTATAAATGCTCGGCTGATAGCTCAGGCTTATAACTAACTAGCTCTTACAAATTAAATTAACCTATCTCTATTAATCTATGTGTTGCCCCAAGGCACAGGGGACAGGTATTTTAGACATCAATTTAAATGTTATAGGGACAAGTATCTCCTTTGGCAACCTGCTGGTGAGCAGTCTCCAGACCCCACCACATGAGTAGTCTGGTAGAACCATTAAGTATAGGTTTCTTGAACATTTGAAATATTAATATAACAATATCATAGAGGAAGAAAGAAATCTGAAACATTTTTCATTACCTTAAGATACTTTCTTTTTTTAAATTTTTTTTTTTAAATTTATTTATTATATATACAGTGTTCTATCTGCATGTACGCCTGCAGGCCAGAAGAGGGCACCAGATTTCATTAGAGATGGTTGTGAGCCACCATGTGGTTGCTGGGAATTGAACTCGGGACCTCTGGAAGAGCAGCCAATGTTCTTAACCTCTGAGCCATCTCTCCAGCCCAAGATACTTTCTTATACCTTTAGAACTTTCATAAGCTCTTGTATCCTCAGACTATACACTGTCTTAGACTCTCAGAACTTACTGGAGCTTTCACCAGTAGTCTCTCCTGGCTGTCTTTAGGAACTTCAGTCCTGCCACACAGTGCCAAGTCTTAGTTTCTCCCCATTACCCCTTCATGTCTTTTTAAAACTAATACCACCTAGATGACTCTTATGAAGTTCGACTACCAGTATAAGGTACATTCTTGCATGAGTACATGGAGGTGCAACTTTAATACCTTATTAAATAAGGTTTAAAAAAAATCTTGGGGCTGGCGAGATGGCCCAGAGGTTAAGAGCACTGACTGCTGAATCTGCCTTTGACAGCCTGATATAGAGCAATTTCTCTACTCTGTTAGCATGGGCAGTTGGTTAGAGGTAGGGGTCTCCTTATATAACAGCTACCCTGGACAGGTATAGACAGGAAGAAATAGAGGAGGGGAGAGCAAATCTAGATATAAAAGATTTTCAGATCATTTGTGCAGTGGCAGAAGTTGCCACCATTGAAAATTGAGCATGCCCCCAGTTTAGGTCATCGAAATGTACTGAGGCCCAGCTGTTTGTAGTAACAGAGTGAGGCCTTACTAAAGTCTGAGTTTGTGGAGGAAAAGAGGAAAGGTTGTAAATGAACTCCACTGGAGGGAGTTTCTGTAAGCTCCAAGTGGGAGCTGAGAGGCAAGAGAGAAGCCCAGGAGGGCATAGAGAGGCTGGGAGACTTCCAGGATGGAGCTGAGAGCCAGGAGGGACAAGGTCACAGAGGCCCAAAAGGGCTTAAAGAAGCTGCAGGACACAGCAGGCAGCTCCTAGGCAGAGGAGGCAAGAAAACAGGGAGGGTGCTAATATATATATATAGAGGGAGGAGTAAATGTCTTAGTAACTAGAGGGTTGCCCATAGGGTGGGGTCCTGGAGGGTGTAGCAGGCTCCAGGAGCCAGAGAGAGGACACTTACCGAGTAGGGGAGGAGAGATGGAAGGATAGAGTAGGTGGAGGGAATAAATGGCTGAAGACTTGGTGGACTCTAGAATTTGGAATCAAAGATGGTGGAGGCAGAAGCCAGCAGAAATAATAATCTATACACACTTTAAGAGAGTCAAATCAGCAACTTGAGTCAGTTTGAAGTGTTGAGATGTGGGCATGAATGAAAATAAGTGTAGCATCTTCTGCCAATGCTACCTGAAGAGAGAGAACTCTGGAAGTGAGCACTACTCCAAACACTTTTGGAGACCCATATATGTTAGGAAATGGGACAGGTGATGAAGAGAGAAGACAGTTGTAACACGAATCTTTTTTTTTCATTTTTCTTTATTAAGAAATTTTCTACTCACTCCACATGCTATCCACAGACACCCCCTCCTCCTTCCTCCCACCCCCAGCCCTCTTTCCTAAGCCACTCCGCATCCCCACATCCCCCAAATTGAGGTCCCCCATGGGGAGTCAGCAGAGCCCAGCTCACTGAGCCTGGGCAGGTTTGAGCCCCTTCCCACTGCACCAAGGCTGTGCAAGGTGTCACACAACAGGCATCGGATTCCAGAAGCCTACCCATAGACCAGGGACAGATCCCGATCCCACTGCCTGGGTGCCCCCCAAACAGTTCGAGCCAAACAACCGTCTTCCATATCCAGAGGGCCTAGTCCAGTCCTATGGGGGCTCCAGAGCCACCAGTCCACAGTTCATGGGCTTCCACTAGTGTAACATAAATCTTTTTTTTTTTTTTTTTTTTTTTTTGGTTTTTCGAGACAGGGTTTCTCTGTGTAGCTTTGCGCCTTTCCTGGGACTCACTTGGTAGCCCAGGCTGGCCTCGAACTCACAGAGATCCGCCTGGCTCTGCCTCCCGAGTGCTGGGATTAAAGGCGTGCGCCACCACCGCCCGGCTGTGTAACATAAATCTTAAAAGGTCTTATAATAAAAAACCCACAGCTAGATATTGGGGTAAAAGCTGAAAGATCAGAGAAGCAGAACAGCCAGCCACTAGCTTACCTCTATGAAATCCTCAGCCTCAAGAGAGTGATTTACTGTTTCCCCACACCTTATATACCTTTCTGTGTCCTGCCATATGACTTCCTGGTATTGAAGGCATAGGTCACCACTGCCTGGTTCTGGTTCTCTTATGTAGCCCAGTGTGGCCTTCAATTCACAAAGATCCAGATGGATCTCTGCCTCCTGAGTGATAGGGTGAAAGGTTTGTGCCACTACTGCCTGACCTCTATGTCTAATTTAGTGGCTGACACTGTCCTTTGATCCCCAGGCAAGTTTTATTGGGGGTACACAATATATCACCACAGACAGAAGTTTGGGTATGGCCAGAGCATATACACTCAAGGTGCTCATCCTTGGACAGTATGCTCTAATTTTTTGATAAGTATGCAACAGACATAAAGGAAGTTCCCAGCTAGTGACCCAGGACCCTGATGGTATATCATCCCTTCTTTTCTGTAACCTGAAGAGAGGAGAGAATTAAGTCCAGAAGATGTTGGGCCGGAGCCTGGAGGAGGGCCTGTTGAAACTTATGAAGTGGCTTAGTAATGGGTACAAGAAGGGGTTCATGTGAAGGGTCGAGGGCCACCTTATGTAGTGGGCAGTCTAGAAGAGAGAATGGAGGAATCCAAGAGCGTAAGAAGCTGGCCATTCCTAGGAAGGATAGAATTTTATTCTTGGTGGTAGGGACTGTGAGTGACTGAATTGTTTTCTATCTAGGGTAATGGTCTTGTGAGTTGGAGTGATAGCCAATCCCAGATAAGTAACATGAGGGATGGACAGTAGGACCTTAGAGAGTGAAACCTTACATTCCTGGCTGGACAGAAAGTTTAATAAGGTAGAGGTGTTGGCCTGGCTAATTTGTGAGGGTGGACTACAAAGGAGAAGATCAGCTGTGTATTATGTGAGCTTGGCTTTAGGAAGAGACAGAGAGGACAAGTCAGAGGCCAGAGCCTGGCCAAATAGATGTGGGATTTTCCAGAACTCCGGGGTAGGAAAGTCCAGGATAGTTGTTGTTGGGATGGACTCTAATTTGGTGAGAGTAAGCTATTGATGTCACCCACTGGTACCTTAGTATTATTTTATCTTTGTCTTTGTTGGGTTGTTTTTGTTCCCTTATCTTATCTTTAAGCAGGAATTCTATTCTTTCCTTGGGCCATTGTGTTGCTGAGACTTTCCACAAAGTTTTGTTTTCTCCAGAATTTCAGATTGGCTTTTCTTCAGTATTTCTACCTCTTTGCTGAATTCCTCTTTCATATCTTCTATTATGTGCCTTGTTTAGCTGTATGTGTCTTTGAACATACTCATAATCATTATTTTTAGTTTGCTATCTGGAATTTCATTTTACTTACTAAATGCCATTATTGCAGAGTTGGTATTTTTTTTTTGAGAATTATATGTCTTGGATTTTTATGTACCTTGCTATTGTACTGAGATTTATGCATCTGGTGTTATTTCTTTGATTTTTAAAGCAGCGATATTCTTTCAGCTGAAGTATTTGCAGTGTTCAAATGGGACATGGTTGGACATGGCAGGGTTAGTGTAATTTAGAAAACGCTTCCTTAGTCCAGGAGTTCAGAATGCCTGGTACAAACTCTGTATTATTCCATCAGTGGAACAGTAACTCAAAACAGCCAGTTGGATATTACCACCATGCATCTGTTGTACTAGCCAGTTAACAGTAGTGGCCTTTTGACTTCAGTAACTGTTGGAGGATAAACATCCAAGGACAGTATGGAGTGTATACGGGGATTTTAGTAAGATTAGGATTGATAGGGAAGTAGAGTGGGTGAGGATAGGGATGAATATTAGGTTGACTTTGAAATGAAAAAAAAAATCCACTGATGACTGCTATGAATTAGATCAGCAGTCAAAAAGGAGTCACAGGACAGGCCTCTCAAGCTGGACTGTTATCACCGAGAATGCAGGTGGGGAAATGCAGCATGGCTCACTAATGTGCCGGTATCGCAGCTTCTGTGAGTGATGGAGTATGGAGCATGTTGGCGGCCTTGTGGTTCTTCAGGTAGCTCTCACTGCTCTCTTTCCCCATAGGGTTCGAAAGATTTTAAATCTGCGTGTGTTTGAGGACGAGAGTGGGAAACACTGGTCCAAGAGCGTGATGGATAAGCAGTACGAGATACTGTGTGTCAGCCAGTTCACCCTCCAGTGTGTCCTGAAGGGGAACAAGCCTGACTTCCACCTGGCGATGCCCACGGAGCAGGCGGAGAGCTTCTACAACAGCTTCCTGGAACAGCTACGCAAGAGCTACAGGCCTGAGCTCATCAGAGGTAGGTGGGCGGGTCAGGAAGCTCAGTGGCAAGACACTGAAAAAAAGACACTAGAGCAAGCAAGATCCTGGGCTCAATTCCCCGGCATCAAAGCAACATCCCCTCCCCAAATAAAAAGAAACAAGTGAAATTAATTATAAAAATGTTTTGAAGGTTTATTTTAAAATGATGTGTGTGTCTGTGTAGGTATGTGCATGTGAGTACAGATGTGCACGCAGGTCCCACGAAGCAGGTGTTACATATAGTTGTGAGTTGCCTGACATGGATACTGGAAACTGAACTCCAGTTCTTTTTTTTTTTTCCATTTTTTAAATTTATTTATTAAATTTAATTTTACATATCAGCCACGGATTCCCTTGTTCTCCCCCTCCCCCTATATATTCCCACTTTTTTTTATTGTTTAAAATTTATTTATTTTTCTATTATCATCTTGATAGAGTATGTATTCTTATCTTAATAGTGAGATGTTTCATTGAGGCTTGCTCAGTAATTGAGTAAAACCAAAATTTATTATAAGCCTCAGTCGTCCTAGGGACCTCCATGCTATATATATGTATCTCCTCCATGGTTCTATGGGTTGTGGTCTGATTTGAACTCCAGTTCTTTGCAAGAGCAGCAAAAGCTCTTAAGCCCTGAGCCATCTCTCCAGCCTTGTAGACACATTTTTATTTGGTTTAATATATGTAGAATATTGTGGTATTAGGTAGGTAATCAGTAATAGGGTTTTCTGTTCTCCGACAGTAGGTTTCTCCACAGATGCAGCAAAGTCAGATCAAGCCAAATTGAAAAAGTAAAAGAACAGGTTTATTTTGAGTAAAGCAACTCCTGGGTGAGTCCTCCGGCCCCCAGAGCTGGAGGTAGAGAAGGAGCGGTGATGACACAAGCCTGAGTATGGTACTCTTCAGGGGGAGACTTGAGGGAGGAGCTACAGTAGCCGCCAAGAATGCAGGACCTGGCTGTGGAGCCTTCGCTTTGTTGGAGGTACTCTGAGAGGGCGGGGTTTGGAGAGGCAGGAATGGGGCTTTTACAGGGGTGAGCTGGAAGCTGCAGCTGAACAATCAGTACAAGAAGTTCTAAGACTCTCTCTCTCTCTCTCTCTCTCTCTCTCTCTCTCTCTCTCTCTCTCTCTCTCTCTCGGTATATTCTGCATGTGCTTGAAGACAAGAGTGGGAAACACTGGTATAATGCATAAGGTATAAAGTATAAGGTGCTGTGTGTCAGCCAGTTCACCCTCCAGTGTGTCCTCAGGGGAACACACACACACACACACACACACACACACACACATACATTTTACATTTATGTGTGCATATGCACATGTGTATAAAAAGGCTTAGTTTCTTGCCAGCTTCCCCCGACTACCTGACTTAGCCTGACTGCCTTTTGCCTCTGGGCTTTTCCTTTTCTCTTTGTTCTGTAAATCTTAAAATCTTACTCTTACTCTGTTGCTGTTTATGTAGCTGGGTGGCTGGCCCTTGATGTCCTCCTCTTCTGGCTCCTTCTCGATCTCTCTTGCCAGATTTCTCCCTTTATATATTCCCTCTGCCCGCCAGCCCCGCCTCTCCTTTCTCCTGCCTTGCTATTGGCCATTTCTTTATTAGACCATCAGGTGATTTAGACAGGCACAGTAACACAGCTTCACAGAATTAAACAAATGCAACATAAACAAAAGTAACACACCTTAAAATATTCTACTACAGCAGTTTATAAAGGTAAAGGGGAAACTCCCATGTTAGGATGAGGTGTTTAATTTTAATTGGGCATGTTAATTAGGTGAGCCAAAGGGGGCTTCTGATTGCTGGACTTTGGTAGTCAGCCTCAGGAGGAGGAGTGGCCAAATAAGGGAACAGACCTTTGTGGCTAGCTTTAGGGATGTTTTTTTTTAGCAAGACAGAGGGAATGGGGAGAAGGGCAAGGCCTGCCAGAGCCACATGTTCGAGTAGGCTGGTGTCCCTTCAACCTGTCCTGAGCAGGCCTTGAACTCATTGAGACAGTTCATCAGCAGGAGGCCTTTGTTTTAAACTGCCAGGCTTTTGTCTCAGATGGGGAGGGTGAGGAAGAAGTTGGCCATTTTCTTCTAACTGTTGCACCCTCTCTTTATTTCTTTATTATTGTATGTATGTATGTGGGTGTGTTTCTTTTAATTCTCTTCCTTGAAAAATGTGTCTATTTGTCATGAAGAAACATAATACAGCATTTTTGTGCTTTAAATCAAATCCCAGCCTTTGCTTGGGTTCTGGTAGAGGAGAATAGTTCTGCCTCTTCTGGAAATGGCCTCGTTTAGAACTCCATTCATAAGACAGCCCGTGCATACATCTCTTGGGTCCTCTGACCTAGCTTTGCTAAGCATGCTTGTTTATTGAGTGAGCGATTAAGTCAGGTCCCCGAGGAATTTCTTCTTTGCAGAGCCAGGGATTGGGAACTGTCCGTGTTGTTGTCCTTGCTGCTGATGTTCATGGAGTCATCCCGTTTCCGAGAACTCTGTGATGTATGTCAGGGGCACTTTCCATGGGGGATTGACCCTGCTTATGAAATGCTTGACTGAATGCAGAACAGCTTTCACCCAGTCCTTAGAGAGGAGTGCTTCCTCGATTATCAGATGCTTCGGGTTTGGAGTGGTGTGGATTTTTATCCAGGCCTGCAGTAGTGTGCTGTAAACAATGTCAGTTTATAATGGGTCAGAATTTAAACTCACGGGATATGATTTGTCTAATTACTTTTATGAAACATGACCTGAATTTTTAACCAAAAAGTGCAGAGTTTTAGCCAAAATCTCTGTAACTTTTGGACTTTCCGAAGGCCTCTGGTTTTGTCAACAGAGCTTCTCTGTCTTCTGGCCTCAGTTCTTCTCCAGCCGCAGTGGAAAGAGTGCAGCATGCTCTTCATGCTCTCCATGCTCTCCGCCTTTGAGTCTTTTTGAAAATCTGGCTTCCAGTTTCATGGGAAGCCTTTGAGCTGAAGAAATGTGTGAATGCAAATGAACTGCTGAATACATTTTCTTCATTTTAGCATTTTTCAGGGCCACTTCCGCAACTTTAAAATGGAAAGTAGTTTAACTAGTTTTAACATTTTTCCCCACTTCCTTCTCTCATGGTTGAGCATTTATTTTACATTTATAATTTGTTCCTTCACATTCCCAACAAGTGTCCATTGGATTGCATTCATTTTCTTGACAGTTAGATTACATACATTTTCTTGCCACTCAGACCAGCAGTGAGTGGTTCATGTGCTAGGCAGTGAAGTCTATTGTCTCACTTCCCATTGTTTGTGATGGTGATGTAACCTTGAGCTCTTTCCCTGGATCTACATAGAATAGGAGCACCCACGGGCAAGCTAGTTATATTGCCCCCACTTTATTATTGTCAATCCATAGCATGTCAAACTGCATCTCTTATTAGGGGCTTTGGAACTTCTAGGCCCTGTGCATAGTCAGCACTTCCCATTGATTATCCACTTGTATTTTCACAACAAATGAGGAACCAGTCTGTCTCCATCTTAGGCTTGAAAGTCATCTTATAGTAAAGACAAACTCGGTTCATTCCTGTTTATGATTAAACCCGTTTCTCAAGGATTGGGCTCTGCTCTGCCTCTTAACTACACATGGTTCTGTGCTGCTTGTTCCAGGAACGACAGTCCTCTCTTTGTTTCAGAAAGTTGTGTATAATAACCATCTTACAATCCTACCCTTGCTTCAAAAGGGTTGTCATGACTACCTTGTTATGCCCACCTTGCAGCCATGGCTTTGTTTCAGGAGGTCATTATGACTAACTTGTTGTGATGTTCTTCTACTGTAACTTTATTTGCCTGCCAAATCTGCCATTTGGAAGCCCCCTACCCCTGAGCTATAAAAACTTTGTCTTCCTCACATCCAAGGTTGACTCCTCGAGCCCCATCTTAGGGGAAGGCAGCCTATGGTTGCGAATAAAAAAGTTTGCTTTAATTAATTGCTTGCTTTAATTTGACCACAATGATTTGAGTGGTGGTCCTTCTCTTATCTTTGGGATTAACACAACCCTATTAGGTAGGCAAGACATTACCTTCATTTTACAGATGAGGATGCTGAGGTTCATCAGATAACCCGTGGGAGGCTACTCAGTGAATGACAGAGCCTGAGATCAAGTGAGCATCCATCCCTAGAGGCTCATGTCACTGATGTGATCAGTTCACTGTGAAATGCACACCTGGCCTCCCTGGCCTTCTCTCCTATCCTTCTGCCTGGTCTATGGGGACTTTTCTGCCCTCTGTGCAGTGCTCAGGGAATTCAGCGAAGGGCTTGAACCCCATGAAGGTTTTGTAAGAGAGACTAAGCCTGGTTTGTCTTTTAACTGAGAGGTGGTGTTTACCCAGGTTTTTAAGTCTTCTTCCTACTGCAAGGTATTGTACTGTTTCCACTAAGGTAGCTGTTGTGATTTCTCTATCAGTGAGATGCTGTCCCGCAGGCCTGGCCTGGGCTGGGGACAGAGCACAGCAGGAAGGAGACTGTCCTTGTCTATAGCAGCTTACTGCCTGTGTGGAAGAGAGACACTGAGTGCGTGGAGCTAGTTCTCACCACGGCACGTGTTCTGAAAGCCTCATGCTCTGCCGAGCTGCTGCAACTCCCAATGCTTGTGGGGAAAATGGGAGAAGAAGAAGCAAACTGCTGAGCCAGGTGGTGGTGGTGTACACTTTTGATCCCAGCACTCGGGAGGCAGAAGCAGGTGGATCTCTGTGAGTTCGAGGCCAGCCGGGTCTACAGAGCAAGTTCCAGGACAGCCATGGCTACACAGAGAAATGCTGTCTTGAAAAACCAAAAAACAAAAACCGCTGAGGACCTGTGATTGCACTGGCAGCAGGAGTCGCTCCCTTGTCTTTTTCATAAAATACAATGGAAGCCTCTGTCAGAGCTGAGAGCTTTCTTCTTTCCTCTGCAGATGGCCGTTTTGTTCTTGTACTGCCCTCCTTGCCTAAGAAACTGACCTCTGCTTTCATGTGGCCTGTGTGTAAATGCACTCTTTAGTATTTATTTATTTATCGACATGGTTTTGCTGTGTAGCTCAGGCTGGCCTTGAACTTGTGATCTTACTGTCTCGGCCTCCCTTTCCTAAGTTTTGGGGTTTTAGGTGGGTGCCACCACATCTGGCTTCTGTATTCTTTCTTTTTTATCATTAGGTATAAGGAAATTCTCACGTCAGAAACCATTGTCATGCGAGCCTCCTGTAATGACTGGTGCTCATGCCTTGAGCAGGCGTAGGTGCAAGGAGGCCTGGCTATGTTCTTGGTTTTGTTCTTTTTTTTTTTTTTTTTTTTTTTTAAAGATTTATTTATTTATTATTTATACAGAGGAGGGTGCCAGATCTCATTACAGATGGTTGTGAGCCACCATGTGGGTGCTGGGAATTGAACTCAGGACCTTCAGAAGTACAGTCAGTGCTCTTAACCTCTGAGCCATCTCTCCAGCCCAGTTTTGTTCATTTTTTAAAAACTTTTTATTGATTCTTTGTGGATTTCACATTATACTTCCTGATCCCACTCATCTCCTTGCCTCTTGCATCTGCTCTCTGCCCTTGCAATCTCCTCTCCGAAACAAAACAAAATTTAAAAGAACAACCCAAAACCAACCAACCAAACAAGCAAACAAAAAATTATAAGCATGGAAGTTGTAGCGTTGCCCAGTGAGTCACACATTGTACCTTTTAGTTCATACATCTTTATTTCTAAGTGTTCATTGCTATGAATCATTGGTCTGGCTCGAGGCCTCTGGCTTCTGCTGTGCTATTGATAATGGGCTCTCTCTGAGGCTCCTCTTGGATATCCTGTTGTTGTCCTGTGCCATGGAGATCCTGCAGTTTTGGATTTGTAGGTCTGGCCCCTTCAGATGCTCCTGCAGTTCATAGATGAGGTGGATGTTGGGTGGGTTAACTCATAGCCCTGGTTCTGGGTCTGGGTGGTAGCTGGGTTGGTCACCCTGCCAGCTTTCTCTAGTCATCACCACCCAGGTGAGCTCTCCAGCATCGTCTCAGCTAGCTCATCCAGTGCACCAGGCAGCAAGGGACGGGGCAAGTTCTTCGGCTCTCACATCTTCTCAGGTCTGGCTCACCTGCACCCACATCACCAGGGCCAGCTCACTGTTTTGCCCAGGCAAGGTGCAGGGCCTGCTCTCCAGATTGCTCTATAGAGCTTATGGAGTGTGTGTGGGGGGTCAGCTATCCTGACGTCATATCCTCAGGGCGGCTCACCTGCGTTCCCAGCAGAGTCAGCTCTAGTGCACTGCCTAGGCGAGGTGTAGGACTCACTCTCCTGAGTGCTGCAGCCAGTGAGGGGCAGGGTCAGCTCTCCCACTCTCATGACCCGTGGACCAGCCTTTGCCGCCTGCAGTAGGTGGTGAGGGGTGGAGGGGTGTTATCTCTCCCTTAACACCGCCACCGTGTGACAGACAGTGGGGTTAGCTCTCTCACTCTCCCGCTTTCAGGGCCGGTTCACCCCTACATGGCCAATGAAGAGAGTTCTATTGTGTTCCTCAGATGAGGTGAAGGGCCCAATCTCCCAAGTGCTATAGTTGGTGAGGGGTAGGGCCAGTTCTCCCTAGCGCTGCAGCCAGTGAAGTGTGGGGCCAACTCTGTACAGCCCTATCCTTACTGCCTTTGGTGGTAACAGGAGACACAGACTTCAACATAGACTACAACTGCAGCAGGGCCACAGACCCAGACATGGCCCTTGGCATCAGCCCAGGCCCATATAACGCCATGGCCCTGGGTGGCAGTGCTTATCACTCAGGTCTGTATGGGCCTGGCAGTGGCACAGATCTTGGACACCAACGTGGCCAGACGTGGTGGCCCAGATCCCGTGTGGCCTTTGGTGGCCACACGGGCCATGGACATCAACATAGAGTCCAGCTGTGAAAGGACCACGAACCCAGACATGGTCCTTGTCAGCAGCCTGGGCCTGGATGTCACTGTGGCACTACTGGCATCACAGGTCACCCAGATGAGCATGGCCCCAGTGGCAGCTCAGTCCCCAAATGCCAACATTTTCCCAGGTAGCAGGCATCCACTTGTCCTTTGATGGTAAGAAGAGTCATGGATATCAATCAGGCCGTGGCTACAGTAGGGCCACGGACCCAGACATGGCCTTTGGCCACAGTTTGGGTCCAGATGACACCATGGCCCCAGGTGGCAGCACAGGCCACTTAGATCTTTATGGTTCCGAGGGGCAGCTTGACCCTCAAAGACCAATATGGCCTCATAACACAGAGAGCCTGGCTGCACTCCTTGGTGGACCCCGGAGCAGGTGATAGCCTCAGTACAGCATGCACAAATGCACTCCTCTTTGTGTTGGAGCTGAGGTAGGGCTTAGGATGAGCATCAGAGCAGGAGGAATGGGGGGTGTACCTCTGCTGGAGGAACCACAGAGCACATGGCCGAGTCTCGGAAAGTTGCAGGCATGCCACACTGGCACATGTGTGGCTGGCCTGAAGGCTCCAACAGCTTCAGAGATAGCTGTGGACAGAGATGTTGAGAAAAGCACAGTGCTGAAAACATGATTGGAAATAGGACAACTTGGCCTCTATGTTTGTTAGCAGCCAAGACATTTAAGCTGAGACCAGAGGATAGGGGAGATGCAAACTGTGCTCTTAGAGTGTGTGTTTGTGTGGCCCGTTGAGAGGTTTCTGGCGTGTCCCAGTGAGCTTCCGTAGGCATGCACACCTTTCTCTTCCTCCCTGCTGTCTGCTTGCCTCCCGCTAAGGTGGCCTTGTCACAGTTATCTGCTCCCTCCTTGGAGTCATGCCTGCCTCACCTCATCCCCCAGACCCCCACATTGCCAGAGCTTCTCAGAAGAGGCTCATCTCAGTGTACTTGAATTCCTAATGTGGTGCTGGCTTTCTCTGGAGCAAGGATTCTGAGAACAGGTGCCCCAAGATAGGACATGGAAATGTCAGGTCTGGAAAGCGGGGCAGCTTCACTTCTGCCACATACAATTGGTCCCAGCAGTCTCCCAGCTCACTGGGGAGGGGGATAGAGAGGGAAGTGAGACCAGTGCTGCAGGAAGTAATGTCAAACTGTGTAGGGCCATCTCTTCCATTTCACAGCTCACGACCCTGGTGCTTTCTCACTGTCTGGCTCTTCTGCAGATGACTGTTTAGAGGAAAAATCCTAGTGCACCAATTTGGCAAGCTTACCCCTCTGTTTTAGAATCAGCTACAGTTATGAAGTAACAATGAAAATAATTTTATGGTTGGGGGTCACCACAACAGGAGAAACTGTATTACAGGGTTGTAGCATTAGGAAGGTTGAGAACCACTGCTTCAGATTGACTGAGTGGCCCCTGGAATGAAGTCAGTGGTAGCTTCTGCTGCCACCCAGGGGTTTCCAGCTTGGGATGAATGTTGGAAGCACATTTGGCAGGGGGCATGGAACACTCTTAATTGAGTGCTAAGCAGACGTTGTTTTATAATTATGGAGAAATAAATGTTATACCAGCCTGAAGTGGTTGAAAAGGAAGGGCCTACCCTTCTAAGCTTCCAGTTCCAGTGCTGAGTCATGTGTGGCAGGACCTAAGAAGACCTCACAAGCCAACCAGAAGTTACTATAGTGTAGAGCTCCCTGTGCACTTGCTGTAGGGCTTCTCTGTCATGGACAAAGAGCTAGAGCAATGCGGACAGGCACTAAAGGAAGGTGGCAGCTAATGATTGGCCAGCTCTGTGCCCTGCATGGAACATCCATTATGTCTAGGCCTCCTGCAGCTTCATAATGCAAGGAGAAGGTGCTGGGAGCCAGGAGACCACATCTTGTTCTTGCTTTGTGGTTAGGAGTTAATGCCTATGGATTTGTCTAATTTCCTACTCTTCTCACTACTTAAATCATTTTAGCAGCATGAGTGAACTTTCAGCAGATGCTGGCTTTGGCAAGGACTGGGAGGCAAAGTCATTATTCTGAGTATAAATTTAGGAAATTACAGCGTGGGTCTGGTCTTGACTGTTCATAAGTGGCAAGGGTGGCTGACTGTGGGATGGGCACATGCTCCTGGGTGGAAGTTTGGTGCCAGTGTGTGACTGCCTTTTTTTTTTTTTTTTTTTTTTTTTCTAAATTGGTTCGTGTTTTCTGTCACTCAGCTCTTTCCCTTCCCTCCTCAGTAATTGCTTTCTTATTTATTCCTGCATGTCTCTGTTTTCATGTCGTGACTATACTTCAGCCTTCTTCCCAAAGGGGGAACTGCTTCCGCTTTCGTCCTTAATGCCTATCTTTCGATGATTTCCTTAACTGATTTTGCATAGTGAAGAACAACTTAATCTTACCAGTTCCTTTTCTTACCTACAGTAGGTGTCTGTGGTGTCCTTCAATCCAGTTCTGGTGGCACGGTGGAGATTTTGTGCCCCTGTTGTCATGGTCTAATCTGGTGTGAGGGGATGAGGACAGGCTCACGTGGGTGATTACTATCTCATGCATTCTTTTTCCTTCGGAAGTTTGGAACTTGAATGTCCCCCAGAGCCATTTATTAATGATATTAAAGATGTGTTTTCTAGCTGTGGCTCTCATGGGAGGTAGTGGAAACTTTAGGAGGTGGGGCCCAGTGGAAGGAAGTGAGGTCACTGAGGGGCATGCCTTTGAAGGGGTTACTGGAACATAAGCGCCCCCCCTTAAAGAATGTTTTATTTTACTTCATTTGTGTGTGTGTATGTGTATGTGTATATGTATGTGTATGTGTGTGTGAGTATGTGTGTATGATATATATGTGTGAGTGCCCTTGGAGTCCAGGAGAGGTCTTTGAGTGCCTGAAGCTGGGGTTACAGGTGATTACGAGCTGCTGGATGTAGGTGCTGGAAACCAAACTCAGGTCCTCTGGAAAAACAGGAAGTTCTACCACCTCTGCACCCCTCACCCCCTTTCTTCCTGTTTCCTTGAGCTAAGCAGCTTTGTTCTGTTCTGTGCTCCCTGTCGTGATGCCTTGTCTTGCCACAGGCTCCCAGTGCTAGGAATTGGAGACCATGGCTGGAAACCTTAGAGACCATGACTAAAGCAGTCTCTCCTTGAGAGGTGAAAGTCTCAGGTGTTTTGTTATAGTAGCAGATACCCGACAAACACACACCTCTCTCAGCTTCTCTTCCTTCCTGCTCTCCTTTTCCTCCATCTTTTATTTGCTTATTTTTTAATCTTATATCCTTAGCTCCCTCTGCACTTCTGGTCATGAATTGCAGGCACAGCTCTTTCTTCACAGTCTATAATGGCAGTTCAGTTTAAAGAAATAAGGACAGTATTTTATTTCTTTTAACTTTCTTTTTTTATTTATTCTTTGTGTCTTTCACGTCATGCATTCTGATCCCATCCATCTCTCATTTCCTCGAATCCGCTCTCTGCCTCTGCACCCTCTCCACCAAAATAAAACAAAATAAAATTTAAGATTAAAAAAGGGGGGAAAAAGGAAGAAAGGGAAAGTCTTGTCATGAGAGCTGCAGTGTGGCACAGTGAGTCATGCAGTTAACCCCTCCCTGTAAGGGACAGTATTTTAAAAGACGAAAGAGGCATAGGTGGGAAGAAACTCTCATCACTGTAGAGTCCAAGTACTCCGCAGACTTGGGATAAGAAAAAAAGACTCACTCATTCAGCAGGAGTCATAAGAAGGATTCAAAACCTTATTGATCCAGGGTCTGGAAATACAGAACTATTGATGAATTTGTTGATTTTTTTTTTATGTTCTTCACACCCACGCTTTACTGAAGAAGTGAATGTACATGTGCCTTTTTTATCATTCTTTCCTTTGCTGTGTCCTGAGGGATCCATCCAGTTGGTTTGTGGGTTCTTCTTGTTGTTTAGCCCTTCACCATCCTCTGAGTTAAACACCAATCATTTATTTCTGCTTCTATGTCCTTGAGCACGCACACAACCTATGAGTCCATTTAGTGTTGTTTGTCTGTATGTGTGTTTAAGGCCCCACTACTGTTCTTAAGAGACAAAAACTACTCTGGGCATGACACATGACCCCACAGCAGCAGTGGCTAGCTACACAAGGCCTGCACAAGATCAAGCCAGTTCCAAGCTGAGATCCTGAGATCCCACGCCCAGTTGAAGAGCTTCTGGCAGCTGCTGGCTGCTGGGGAAGGGAGAATCACTTTTCTCTAGGAGGGTGGCCACTGGAAGGCTTCATGTGCTCCAGTGGATGACCCCAGGCACATGAACAGCACTAAGAGGATTCAGTGAGCTAAAAAATAAATAAAACTAAGTAATTATAAAACAGGGTCATAAAATTGGGAGGAAGTTGTGACTGGTCTTGTCCTAGGAATTGTTATAAGAGTGAGAGTAGGGCCGGGCAGTGGTGGTGCACGCCTTTAATCCCAGCACTCGGGAGGCAGAGCCAGGTGGATCTCTGTGAGTTCGAGGCCAGCCTGGACTACCAAGTGAGTCCCAGGAAAAGCGCAAAGCTACACAGAGAAACCCTGTCTCGAAAAACCAAAAAAAAAAAAAAAAAAGAGTGAGAGTAGATATGATCAAGACATGTGGCATACATGCGTACATGTATGCATGCATGACATTGTCAAAGAATACAGATGAAGAAGACCCAAATTTTTAAAAATCCAATAATCCAACAATAGAAGCACCAGTAAGCCACAGTATGCTCTGCCGTAAGTACTGCCTGGCTGACAACAAAAAGATGTGAGGACATCGGGCTAAACTGGTGTGGGAGACCGTCTAGGGCACATGAGAAGGGGACATAAAAATGGCTGACTGCATGCTACCTTTTATGCTAAAAACCAAACACTCACATTTGTTTGTGTCTGCATAGTGGGATCAAGTGCTCTCTCCCCATAATCCTGGTGACTTGAGTCTGATCCTCAGAACCCACATGGAAGGAAAGGACTGACTCCTGAAAGTTGTCCTCTGATCTCCAGTTCACTCATGTATGTACCCCCGCCCCACACACTAAAACAATACAACCCCCAAAGTGATGCAAAAAAATACATTTGTACATACAGCACTTTCTGTAGAGGGCGTATACTCAGGATGGGATTGACAGATGTGTCAGAAGGGTGCTGATGACCTCCCTCTTTTCTTCATAGCTCTGTCAACAGAGTGTATTTTAATTTCTAGAATCTTTTCCACCTGTTTGATAATCTCACTTTTTTTGGGGTGGGGGTTTCAAGATGGAATTTCTCTGTGTAGTTTTGGAGACTGTCCTAGAGCTCACTCTGTAGACCAGGCTGGCCTTGAACTCACAGAGATCTGCCTCTGCCTCCCAAGTGCAGGGATTAAAGGTGTGTGCCACCACTGCCTGGCCCTCATTGTAGTTTTAATGTGCAAAATGTGGTTGAACATTTTTCAGATTATTTTTACTGTTTTTATCTTTTTTTTTTTTTTTAAGTACCTCTTAGTTGACCTGGTTCTTTTTTTATTTCGTTGTTTCACTTTAATCTTCAGTCTTCTCATGTCTTCCTCACTTTTTTGTTGTGTGGTCTATTTGTTGTCGTTTAGTTCCTTATTGCATTTAGTTTTTTAGTTTTGCTAAATAATTTCATGCTCTGAAAATGTCAGAAGTTTGCATGGCTCCTATTTACCACATCTGATCCCTTAGCAAATTGTCCAAGGCTTTCTGTTGACGTGTGCATGAGACAAGATGCTACTTCTTGCTGGAGCTACTCCAATCCAAGATGTCAGAGTTTACCATCTTAACTATTGTGACAGCTTCTCCCTCCTGCTTCCAGCTGAATCTCCTTCAGGCAATAACCCCAATGGTTAGCATTTCCCTGTAGATGTTTAGGTTGGGAAAGCTTTGAATGATTATGCTTACTTCTTAACAGTAATTACAAGGATAACAGTGTGTGTGTGTGTCTGTGTTCATTTGAGGGGTAGGGGATGGGGGAGAAAGCATTATGCCTTCTTGAGGACTGGTGTTCTCTTCCTGGGGGGACAGGAACAGATGGAGGGTGGTTCTGAGCAGAGATGCCCTCTGGCCATGGGGCCTCCCTGTTTGGCAGATGGTCACAGCTCCAGTCCTCTTGGTCCACCTTTGAGCCTCTGAGGCTATTCCTGCCATGCGTCCTTTGTCCCTAAAGTTCTAACCTGGGTCTTGCTGTGAAGCCGCTCTGAGGCCACATGCTCCTCAGGGGAAAGACTTATCTCTAGGTGGTTTCCTGTGCTGCAGCCAGCCATCTTGACCCGCTCTGCCCAGCCCGGCAGAGGTTCTGCAGGGAGGTTAAAGGACCGTCTGACCAGAGCACACATCTGAATAAGATCTAGGAGGCAGCCGTCTTCGGTGTCAGCAGTGTGGACATGCGTCCAAGTTGAATGATACCTTTCTCGTAGACATGGGGAGAAATTACAGACCAAGATTAAATTCTGTATCACATTCAAGTTCAAAAAAATAGAAGTCTGAGCTCAGAAGAGCTTCCCCGGTTTCCTACCCAGTTTCTGTCAGAGGAGGGGCGTCCATGGCCGTTCTGATATGCGTTCATTCAGCAGCCATGTCCAACATATTTGCATACTTGTGTTACAAAGGTGTCTTCATAGGTCCTTCAGGGCCTTGAAGACTGCAGTATTCCTTTAGGAGGTGAGGTGGCCTTATACGTTCTGTGAGGCTTTCTAAACAGAATGTTGTTAGGACTGCAGAAGAACACAAAGATGTCTGAGCAAAGGCCGGTGGTCAGAGACATTGCCTAGAATCTCCACTTCCCTCCTTCCTTGGCGCCTCCCCCACCCCTCTATTCTTAGGAGTTGGACCCAGCCTGCTCCCAGGCAAATGCCTGTTCTAATGATCCATGATGTAACTCTCTCCCAGAATCATGCTCTATGACTTTAACTCACCACTGTGACACTCTATAGGGCCAGGGGTCAGGTGTCATGCCTCCCTCAGCAGACTCATCTTCAGGAATCTCGAATTGGGTGGTCAGCAGGTTTTCCCTCTATTAGACAAGATGAGCTTTCTTGAGGTTATGAATCCATGATTCCAGCACCTAAGCTTAATATCATAACTGCACAACTGAGGTGAATTTTTGCCCTAGGTGTTTACCAGCCAAATGGTTATTTCCTTCAGAAACAAATTTTTGGCTTTGTGGTTTGTGATTGAGGGTGGCCCCATCCTATAACTTGGCATTTTTTATCTTGGACCACAGGTGTATCCCCGTCTTTAGTACCTCTTGCCATGAAATACTGGGCTTGGGACGCCTCAATGCACAGAGTTAGCACAGCCAAGCAGAACACTTTCAGAAGGGGAGCTTGGGCCTGGAAGAATCTGCAAGGGCCTAGGGTTTGCCCCTCTTGATCTCTCCATGGCCTCCATTATAGGATGGAGTTCTATACTCAGGCTGACTCTGAGAAGCTCGGCTACCCATGCTGCCCCGGTGTGCTGACAGGCCTGAGGAGGTGTCTCTCCTGGCGACTGGTTTCTGCTGAAGGTTCCTAGAGCCCTCGCCACTGCCTTAGGTTGCCTGTGTTGTCATCATCGTCCCAGTGTGGTGCACGGCTGTTGCCGTGTCCTCTGAGGAGGCAGGGATGCTGAGAAGCACTGCTGTCTCCATGGAAGCAGGCTCTGCACATGATGCTCCAGATGTCAGCCTGCCAGTGCCATTCCCATGAGCTCTGCCCACACAGTCCCGGGGATGCAGATCAAGCCCTGCAGCTTAACTTTCCATGGCCTGATTTTTGAATGCGTTCTTTTTCCCCATCCCATTCTGCTTGATGTCTTCATGTCCCAAGCCTGTGCACCTAGTGTTGGGGTTTCCAGTGGTGACTCCTCCTTCCCTGATTGGGCTCTGAACAGATCCAAAGTGCAACAGAAAAGAAGTCTGGCTGGTGAGAGCACTTCCTGGGTGGCAGGGAACTTTCTATAGGAGATGGGCTTGGTTCAGGCCAGTCCAAAGCTCTTGTCTAGTATCATGTCCCCTAAGAGTCTTAAGAGTGGGCCAATTCCCAGTGGGTCATGGTCATGCTCTGGACAGTAGAGCGTTCATTTAACCATGCCAAAGAAGCAGCAGCACATGCCTCTTGTTCACTCCATTTTTCTTCAGTGACATTCGTTGTTGTTTTCCTGGTAGATTGACTGGGCTGTTCTCCAGACTGACTGCATACTGTCATGGCCAGTGATAGGCATGTTAGTACTAGTGACCAAGGCTTCCTGTACTCTCATTGCATTCACGATGACTGTCCTGCTGGGTCACAGATGGGCGGTGTGGGCCTTCTTGGTATGTGGTGAGAGTCAGAGGGGTGTGGATGCTAACCAGCCTCACAGGTAAATAGTGAATCCTGATGTCAAGTGCTCAACTTCCAGCCTGCTTGGGAGGGGCTTTGACCAGCTGCTGTTGGAGGCCAGTTTGTTGATGCTGGGCCCCAGCTGCGTGTTTTTGTGCTTGAAACATGTGGCATAAACATGTTGGACACGTGCTTGTCCTGTAGCTCTGGGTGGAACCCTGAGACTTATATTTAAGAACAACTCGATTATATCACCACATGAAACCAGATGTAATTTTGTTAGATATGTTCTTGTCTTATTTTTAAAAGTGTATTTATTTTCCCTGGCCAGTGTAATTTTTCTTGGGGACTTCACCCTTTGATCTGGACTGGAAAAAATGTTACCATTTTAAGACCTCTTAAAACCTGTCTTAGGATTTAGTGTGTGTACAAATGGAAATTCAGATAATAGTTCTGTTCCCAACTGAAGAAAAACAGGAAAAGAAAAATAATTTCTCACCACTTGGAATGAGAACCACGGTGAAGCATGTGCCGTATATCCTGGCAACAGAAATTCAAGGTTGTAAGTCATTTCCTTCCTCCTGAGTCTGCCTGCAGCTTCCCGGAGGAGTGTAGATGGTGCAATTTGCTACTAATTGTAGCCATAATTTTAGCATGCAATTAAACACATGATTTCCTTCCCAGCTGATGTCTTTTTAGCTAGTGTGACATAGATAAAACAAAGGCTCTGTTGATTTGAATGGCCACTTTAATCATAGGAGGTCACAGAAAGTCACTACTATTTGGGCACCTTTGGCTCCCCATTAGGAACCAGATTATCTTGCCTATAAAGATGGCAGACTGCTTGGGTGCTTTGACTACTGTCTCCAGTGTGACTGTCTGCACTGAAGAACACCAGTGTTGGTGTGTCTGTTTTTCCTCGCGAGATTAAGGAGGAAGCAGACTGGGTGGGAAGAACCAGAGAACACTGTGATGTGGTGGCGGAAGCCATGGCTCCTGCAGAAAGGAGTCACAAGGCTGCCTCAAGCCCAGTGGGCCAGCGAGTGGGGGTGGAGGAGACGAGCCTTTACCAGATAGGGGCTAAAATGGCCTCCCCCAGTGGCTGTGCCAGTTTGCCTTCCTGCCAGGTACACGGCATCCTGTTCATGCCGTGTGTCTTTCTTGGTGTTACCAGGTCTTTCTTGCCAGTTCTCTAGGGCAGGCTGTAACATCTGTGCTGTTTACCTGCCTCTCCCTCTCACACCCTCCATGGGCTGGCCATGGGCTGGCCATTTTGTCTTGTGTTGACTGGCAGGTCCCACTGCCCAGGGTTTTTTGTTGTTGTTGTTGTATTGTTTTTTACATTGTTGTACATGTGGTCTTTGGACAGATAAACCTGGGGTCTCCAACTCTTGAATTTGTTTGACTTGTTCTTTCAGATGGCAAGTTTGGTGCCTACATGCAGGTGCACATTCAGAACGATGGGCCAGTGACTATAGAGCTGGAGTCCCCTGCTCCTGGAGCGGCTAACTCTGACCCAAAGCAGGTAAGCCTGAAGTCTTATAGGTAATGTGCCTTGGCTTAGACTTGGTCTCTGCAGTAATCCCCATCTTGAAGTGGAGGAAATACCTCATGGATGCAGCCTCAAACTTATTTTAATTTCACTCTTCTCAAGAATGTGTGTTTACACTGTCACTCTTGAGCATGTGGCAGGCTTGACCATGAAGAGAAAGTGTTTTTGGAAGGGTCTGGTTCTTCCTTTCAGGCTGTCCTTGGATTAGGTATGGCACCCGATTGCCACTAGGTGGCAGCAGAGGAGCAGCCCTGGCTGTACCCAGCGTGGTTACCTGGATTGGGTTTTGTCCAAGGTGTGGGTAGACGAGCCACTCAAGATTCTTTATAAATCTTAATTTTTCTAAAGCAACATCTGACCTGGATTTACTGCCAACTCTACGTGTACAGGAAAAATGTAATTAAAATAGAAAAAGGAGATGCCTGATAGTCCTCGCAAACTTATGTTGTCCCATTGTGCTTAGCATTTACAAAAGCTTTAATTAACATATCCACTTGATAGGGACATGAGTCATGACAGGCGGTGGGCTGAGGTGTGTTCCTGCCCTTCCTTCCTAGCATCCTTCCCTTGCTAGGCTGCTGTAAGGTGGAATGATGAATTCATGTGGGGGAGCCATGATGGAGACTTGGGGCTGAGTGACTGGTCTGGAGCAGTGGTTGTCTTCTGTCACTGACACTTTGTATTGGCTGAGAAGTAGGACCACGTGTGCGATAGCCTCAAGCTTCAAACATGGAACTGTGGGTGTTGCCATTACTGATATCGTTTTATTGGTTTATTTACTTTTATGTATGAATGCTCTGTCTGAATGTACGTCTGTATGCCAGAAGAGGCATTAGACCCCACTATAAATGGCCACCGTATGGTTGCTGGGAATTGAACTCACAACCTCTGGAAGAGCAGCCTGTGCTCTTAACTGCTGAGCCATCTCTCTAACCCCTACTAAGAACATTTTGAAAATCACAAACAAGAAGAATCCACATGAAAATGTAAGCTTTGGGATCATCTGAGACTTACAGAAAAGCCTAACAGAGCCCTGGTGCAGCCTTTACCTGGCCTCCCTAGTGTTGATGTCTTAGAGTGATCAACATGCTGAAGTTAACACTGATACAATGCTAGTAACTACATACAAGCCTTAGTTGAACTCAGTAGCCCACCTTCCTTGCCTCCCTCCGTGCCTCCCTCCCTCCCTCCTTTCTTTCCTTTTTTTGATATAAGGTGTCCCTTTGTAGTCCAGACTGGTCTTGAACTCATGGCAGTTCTCTCTCCCGAAGACTTCTAAATGCCAGGATTGTTGACATGAGCCACCGTGCCCAGCTGTTGCTGCCTCTGCCTCCCCTTGTCTTCTGGGCTAGATCGTATAGGCAGGCCCCACTGCATGCAGTTTACTGGGTTTTCTCTAGCTGTGCAATAGTCCAGATGGTGTTTAATACAGTCGTTCTTTCTCCTTTGTCTTGTCTAATCTGTGACAGTTCCTTGGTCTTTCCTTGTGCTTCATGACCTTGACACTTTCCATATGTGCTGTATGTTTTATAGACCATTTCTCTATTTTGTTTTTGTGGTTATAGCAAGGCATTGTGGTGTGGCAGGAATCGCAGCTTGTTCAAAAGTGATCCTGTTCTCTTCTTAGTGCCTGTTGAGGAGGTATGTGACACTGGTCTGTCTCACCATGGTGATGCTAACCTTGCCACCTGGTTAAGGTGGTATCTCACCATGGTGATGCTAACCTTGCCACCTGGTTAAGGTGGTGTCTCATGTAGCTAGAGTTTTCCTGCCTTGCCCACAGTCAGGACAAATCTTTGCCACCCGCCAGTCCCACAGCCGCTCAGACCCAACCAAGTAAACAAAGAGACTTATATTGCTTACAAACTGTATGGCTGTGGCAGGCTTCTTCCTAACTGTTCTTATATCTTAATCCATTTCCATAAGTCTATACCTTGCCACGTGGCTTGTGCCTTACTGGTGTCTTCACATGCTTCTTGTCATGGCGGCAGCTGGCAGTGACTCCCTCTGCCTTCCTGTTCTCTCAATTCTCCTCTCTATTAGTCCCGCCTATACTTCCTGCCTGGCCACTGGCCAATCAGTGTTTTATTTATTGACCAATCAGAGCAATAGATTTGACATACAGACCATCCCACAGCAGTCTCACCATGGTGATGCTAACCTAGCCACCTGGTTAAGGTGGTGTCTCACCATGGTGATGCTAACCTTGCCACCTGGTTAAGGTGGAGTCTACCAGAGTTCTCCATCCTTTTTGAAATCCTTACCCCTCCCCTTATCTGTCTTCCTTCTGGTCATGACAGACAGCTCTCTTTCTTCTTTGCAGGGAAAAAGGTCAGCAGATAACATCAGTCTTGCTCCCCCTGCCCTCCCCCCCCCCCCGCAAGTGTAACAGCAAAGCTTCCTTTCCTGGACCAAGGCCAGCCTCTGCTTTTGGGCCAGAGCCAAAGTGAACTGAAAATAAGGACCCCATTCAGAACATCTTAGGATGGGCTGGAGAGATGGCTCAGAGGTTAAGAGCACTGACTGCTCTTCCAGAGGACCTGAGTTCAATTCCCAGCAACCACATGGCAGCTCACAATTGCCAGTAATGCCAGTTTCAGGGGACCCGACACCCATGGCAAAACACCAATGCATATTAAAATAAATAAATAAAAATAAAATTAATATTAAATAAAAAACTCAATAACAACAAAAAACCAAAAACAAACAAACAAACAAAAAAAGCCTTAGGATGGTTCCCTTCGTACCACCTGGCTTCTCCAGTAGCAGCCCTTCCCTTCTTCCTGGGTAGTTCTCTTAGAATCAGAGGTTCCTTCATTAGGGATCCTAAACTTCGTGATATCTCTGAGAAATAAGACAGTATGTTTGAAAAAGAAAAGAATTTCAAGGTGGCAACAGAGTAGGGTTTCTTGAACACAGACCTTTTGTGGTGGTAGAGGTCACATCTTGTGCAGCCAGTATGGCTTGGGCTAGACTTCCCTTTTCCATGCTCTCAGAAGCTGGCATAGCTCCCTGGCCATGTTTACTCATCTTCTTATTCTTACTGGCTTTCTATTGGGGGATTTATTAAGGCAACTCCACATAGTTAAAAAGGAGGTGTGATTTTGGGGTAACTTACAGCCAGTAAACGGGTTGGTTACAGGACCCAGGAGAGGTGAAGTGCCGTTTAGTGGTATTCTCTGGAGAACTCTGCTCGGTCTACCATCCAGCATCCAGGATCACAAGGAACCAAGAGCGCTGGCACATCAGATCTCTGGTCTAAAGGGCTCCCGTCTCAGCCCCGCCTCAGGGGCAGGTCATAGGTAGGCGCGGCAGTTACTGGAAGCCTCACTAGAGGTGGTACTTCCAGGTCAAAGCTGGAACAGCTGCCCACTGCAGCTTTCCCCTGCTCTGGTGCTGGGAATTGATCCCAGTGTCCCATGCGTGCTAGGCACGTGTTGTACCACTGACATTCTTGGTCCTCCATGGGCTTTCAGCTGTGCTTGGATACCTAGAGCGAGCGCCTTACACTCTGCCCTCAGAGGGCTCAAGGTCCCCACTGTCTTCATGAAGGTGGCCCTGCTTCATGACAGCTTTTATGTCCTCTTCCTTGTCTGTCCTCCCAGCCATTCCCTCCACTGTGGTCTGCTTTGTCCAATTTCACATCTGTAGCTTTTCCTGACCCTAGAAATTCATGCAGGTTTCCATCCTCTGGCTCTCCAGCAGGTGGCGGCCATCAGGCACAGAAGGGCCAAGGTGACCATGGTGCTTTCCTCTGCCTGTGGCCTCCCTTCGATTTTCCCCTTCAGCTAGAGGGGCTTCCTCCCGCGGCAGACAGTGTTTTTTGGCTTGCTTCTGTGTGGGCAGGAAGAGCACAGCCAAATTTGTTTTACTGATAGAAAAACATGTGTTTCTGTCAAGCAAGCTTTTAATTCTAAGTGTTTTATTTCCCCATTATATTCCAAATTTCTACAATTGCATTATGGAAAAAGCATTCATTTGGCAAGTTTCTGTGTTACAGAAAAATGGTTCTTTTGGCCAGTTCTTAAGAAATATCAACTCTGTAAGCCATCTGTGCAGATGAATAAGGTGTGTTTGTGTGCAAGCTTGAGAATGTCTGTGCGTGTGTGTACGTTTAGGTGTACGATGGTGTGCTGGGTACTGTGAGGAAGGGGCAGACATGCTGCCTGCCGCCAGATCCTTGCTCTCGGACATGGATTTAGAGTAACATAAACCAGGAAGGTCAGAGACCATGAAAGAGGTCCAGTTAGCACTGGACACCACAGGGAATGTCACAGCCACACAGCTCAGGCCTTCCTGAAGCATGGGGTAGTTAATCCTAGTTTTTTCTGTCCCCAAGGCTGGAGGGTCTCTCTGGCCTCTCTGGCCATCCTCTCTGGTGTGCACTGGTGTGCTCACCTTCCCGTGCTGGCCTCTCTGGCCATCCTCTCTGGTGTGCACTGGTGTGCTCACCTTCCCGTGCTGCACTCACGTGCTCCCTCTCCAGTCCAAGAAGAGGACAAGCAGGTCGGTTTCCCAGAGGAGGAGCTTCTCCATACCCTTCAGTCCAGGGATGCCCCCAGGCACTGTCACACTGCCTTGGTGACTGCCCCGAGGACTTGTTGCCATCTGTCAATATCTTCTTGCTTCTCTGCTTACCCGCCTTCATCACCGCTCCTAAGATGTGTGCGTCGGGTCTTGTTTGCTGCCGCGCTTGCAGGAAGTGTGTCAGGGATGTGTCATTTGAGTGTAGGCTCTTGGGCTGTGCTGTCTGTGAATGTCCTGAGGTCTCTCTTTTTAATTCATAGAAATATTTATTGCATTGAACACATAGTTCAGATATAAAGGTTTCTTTAAAAATTTATTGACAATTTCATAATTCATATAATGAGTTTTGGTTATTTTTTACCCCGTTGCCTTATCTTATCCCTTTCCTTGTCCTGATGAAACCCTTCCTCTTCCCAACAAGCTTCTCACCTGTGTGCATGTTCATGCGTGTGTGTGTGTGTGTGTGTGTGTGTGTGTGTGTGTGTGTGTGTGTGTGTTACACTGAATTTCATTATGGCTCCTTGCATAGGCATGAGTGAGGCATTATTTACTGGAGCATGGACAACTTACCATGACCAGAAATGATACTCCTTTCTCAGAATCATTGCTCTCCAGTTTTCCCTTAATGAGGGGTGGGGACCTCACGAGCTCGTCCCCTACGAATTGTCTTGAGTTCTAAGAAGGCTACTACCATTGCTGCTATTACTGAGCTGGGCCAGCCTCTCAGGGAGCAGGAGGCCTCAGCTGAGGTTCACAAGGAAGAGAGAAGGGATTCTCAGTTGTTTTCAAACTTGCACTTGAAATGAGGGTAGATTGTTGTTTTCAGAAATCCCAGGGTTTCACTAATGGGCAGTGAGTGGGTGGAGATTGAGCTGGTAGAGGTAGCCAGCAGAACTCTGCTTGTTTCTGAGACTGACCACTGGACTGTCTGTGTCATCCCTACAGTCACACCAGCAGCATGCCTGTCTGTTTTATAGGCTGCAGGATGGGTCACATGATATGTCGTGGTGATGAGGCTGGAAGAAGAGCATCCATTCTTCCTTTGTATGGCATTTGCAAAGGTCCAGTAATGCTTCTTTGAGTACCTCTGTTGCTTTGCTTACAACTCCCTCTGTATGCTTCTCAGCCAGTGTCTATCCCTGTACTGGGACCTTGGAGTGTGGATCTTGGAGCCTGTCAGGAAGATCTGGAGAATTTGTAGGGTTGAACAGGGAATGAACTTCTTAGAAAAGAAGTCCATTTGGCTCATTTGCTTATCCTCCTGGTTATAGGAGCAGCCTTTCATCAGTGCCGTGGGATTCAGGTGATACAGACAGACTAGGACAATATGGCTTCTGCCAGACAACCTTGTGCAGGTGTCCAGACAACCTGTCCTTTTGTGGAGCTGCAGTTAAGGGACCTATCCAGTGAGAAGTTCTGTCCAGGAAGAAGAGTCACATGGGTGCCTGTAGTGGATACCTGTTGTATCCATGTATGACCTTGAAGTACCAGCCCCCCAGGCGTGGCCTTGGGGCTACCCTTAAGACCTCAGTGGCACTTAGGCCGCTCCCTGCTCTCCCTCGTGGGCTTGGATGGTGTGGATTGATTCAGGCCACAGAACAGTGTGGGACAGTACCTCAGCCTTCCAGGACCCTGTGACGATTCTTATCTGTTCAGTGAGTTTCAGTCTTTTGACTCCATGTGGACAGTTGTCCTGAGTCACTGCATTGTAGTCTTAAGAAGTCCTTCCAGGACTTGTGTGACTGTGCCATCTGCTTTAGAGCCCGCTGATTTATAGTTGGATCAATTGACTTTCCTCCTACCATCTTGAATCTATAGCATGTGTTAACACAATGGCAGAAATTGAAGAGTTTGTTCCTAGTGATTGGAATTTGGATGCAATTTTGAAACTATGCTTCGCTGCTTTTCTATCTCGGACACATACTGCACCATTTCTAATTGCACTAAGACAAATCACCTATTTTGCTTTAAACTAATCTCTCAGGACACTAATGCTTGAAAGTTGAAGCATTTCATTTGTTCCTGCATGTGGACTTGGGGCAGCGTTTTAGTTATTTTGTCCTCTGGTTTCAGTTGTGAATGGTGAACAATGAAATGAACCCTCATCTGCTACCTTGATCTGTCCAAGAGTACAGCATCCTTTTTGTTTCTAAGGATTTGTCAATTCTGTTTTTCCCTGGGCTCATGTTTTGAACATAGCAATAAATGCATCACAGAGACTCAAGATTTTAGTAATGAATCCTTAACTTTATAAGTGATTTATCTGGAGTCCTAGGTAATTGTAAGAGCTGTTCTGCCATTCAGTGGTGTTTTCTGGAACACTGTGTTAAAGCACCTCAGCATGGGAACGGGAATGGTCTGGAAGGGACAGGAATGCAGTGTTCGCTATAGTTGCTTTAAAGATGTGCTCAATACATAAAACACTGAATTACACAAAGGTTTTTGCCAAAACAATACCTTTTGGGGTCAGTTTAATGACTGAAAAGGCATTTGCTATTTTAAATCTAGCCAATCTTTAAGAGACTATTGGCTAAAGTGGGCTTTTGGAGGTTCACAAACTGTTCTGAGCTCAGCCTCAAGTGTGTGTGTGTGTGTGTGTGTGTGTGTGTGTGTGTGTGTGTGAGAGAGAGAGAGAGAGAGAGACAGAGAGAGAGAGAGAGAGAGAGAGAGAGAGAGAGAGAGAGAGAGAGAGAGAGAGAGGAGTTTCAAGGACTTCTGTCACATTTTCCGATGGTCTGGAAAATGCTCATGGACGGGGCGCTGCTGTGTCTCTCTCCATCAGAGTCACCGATTCCATTGGAGTCATCAGCAGGCTGCTGATAGCATTCATTGAGGGGTGGGCTCAGGACTCAGGCCATACAGGTACCTGGGGTACTTGCTAAAATGCAGAGTTCCAGGCCTACCCACATTTTCTGAACCAGAGTTCTGGGCATGTGTGGGTGTAGGGTACAGAAGATGAATAGATTTCTGTTTCTAATCATGTTTTCCACAAGCACACGGACATTTAAGAGCAGCTGGACCACAGGGAATCTGACAGTGCTGTTTCCATCTGGTTCAGGTGTTGGTCTCCTCCAGGCTACCCTTCCCTCCCCCCCTGCTGCATTGTGTCTAAAAATACTCTGCAATCCATGTTTGTGCAGCTGCCGGGGAACAAGATGGCTGGGCTGGATTATTGAGGTCACACATGAAGCTGTTCTCCTTTGTCTGTGCCCCGTGAGTCTCTTAACTCCATTCCCATCCATGCAGTGATGAAAATGCCCCCTGAATATGGTGCCTCTTGCCCAACTACAGATGTGTTAGGGAAAATCCAGTAGAGCACAACAACCTACTACATTAATGACTGAGGAGCGGCCACTCCCCTGAGTGACACAGGCATGGGCTAGTGTAGCCACTTGCTCCTTGAAAGCAATGAACTCAACTTGGGCATTGCTCAGTGGCCACATGGTGGGGGTCGTTTCTCAAAAAGTGATGTATAGTTCTCTCTTTTTTGGATTGAGGTATTGGGTATTGACTGCCTTACTCTTTTGTTGACATATTAATGGGACTAGAATAAAACCCCTGGATGATCCACATCTTAGTCTTTGCATGGAAATTACAATTTCTTGAAAGCCATGAATGCTGATGTTCCCCTGGGCAGTTGGTGATCATTTACATTTAAACTCATACTAGGCATTGTTAAATGTTCCTGTTTTATAGGTATTATTACCTATGAAGTTCAGGGTAAAAGCTTTCCTCAGCCAATTGTAAACCAGGTTCCTGCAGTTATTTGCTGGTTGTTGAACAAGCATTATGATTTTTTTTCCCCACCAGTGTATTTCTATTCATCCATGTGAAGTGAATTCTGTCTCATATCGACATATTCACTTTTTATTATATATATGTGTGTGTGTGTGTGTGTGTGTGTGTGTGTGTGTGTGTGTGTGTGTGTGTGTGATGTGTGTGAGTGTGGGAGCATGCGAGCATGCTACAGTGCATGTGTGGAGAAGGTCAGAGGACAACTTTTGGGAGTTGGTTCTCTCCTCCCACTGTGTTTTGAGATAGAGTGTCTGTTGCCTCTGGTTGTTCTTCTGCTGGGTGTTCCAGGCAAGCGGCCCCTGAGCTTCTGGACCATTTCCCTCTTGGCCTCCCATCTTACTGTTGAAGTACTAGGATTACAGATGCATGCCACTGCATCTGCTTTTTACCTAGTCATTAGGGATCCAACTCAGGTCATCAGGCTTGTGCTTTTCCCTATGGACTGAGCCATCTTGCTGACCTCAATATTCCCCGTCTTTTAGGATCCATTGCAGATAGTGTTTCATTCATGCTTCCTACCTCGATTCCTCCAGATGCACGTTCCTTGCTTTGAATCTCCTCTGTGTGGTGTGAACTGTGTTCCCTAGCAGAAATGCACTTGGGTAGAAGTCCACATGCATTCACTTTTTAGTTTACTTGTTGACTTATTCATTTATCTATACCCATGTGTCCAACAAGCTGTCTACTCATATCAGTCCATTCGCTTAACCGTTTACTTATATAGCCCTTCAGCAGCTGCTTATGAGATATGTACTCTGTGCTGGTCCTACATGTAGGTTTAACACTGAACCTCAAGTATGTTCTAAAGGGACTCATGTGCTAGTGGAGAAACATACAAAATGAGTATAATTAATATTGTGGCAGCATTAAGAAATAAAATGGAATTAGATATAGAAAATGTTGCTATCTCAAAAGCACAGGTGCTGAGGAGGGACACTGAGCTCTGAGGAGGGACACTGAGCTCTGAGGAGCAAGCTACATGCAAAGCTGGAGGAAGAATGTGCATGAGCAAATCCAGACTCCAGGCCAGTGGAGCTGGAGCTTGGAGGTGCCATGGAGGCAGTAGGAATGAGGATCTGACTTGGTCTGATGGAACAAGGCACCTAGGACCAGGTGGCGCAAGCAGTTTTGATTGTGGCATTAGTGGGCTGGAGAGTTACTAGAACAATAAGAGCTTGTACATGTCCATGGATGGGTGATGCTATGGATTTAGGAAGATGGGATACATAGACAAGGTGTCAAGGAGAGCATTGAAAGGTTGCAAAGGCAGGTGGGTGAGTGAATGAGATTCTAAGTGTAATGTGGAGGGTATAACCTTCCACAAAAGGTTTTCTTTTTTCTTCAGTGCTTCATGCCAGATTTCTTTCATACTGTGGTCTGAACATCAGGACAGACTGTGAAGTCTAACCTTCCATGGTTCATTACAAGAAAGACCCCATTCCTCATGGCCAGGGTGCTGTAGGGAGTCCATTGTGCATCTATGACAAGATCATGCATTTGGAATCAAGGGTGTAATTTTTGCCCTTGGGCATAGGCTGGGCACAAAGTCAGAACACCCATCTGATGGAGCTAAGCAGGCAGTTCCAGGGATGCAGCTCCTCCTCTAAGTTCAGTGGGAAGCCAGATGTCCCCCTGCTGCCCATTTCCCCTAAAATGCAAACCAACCTTTGAATTATACAGAGTATTATAAAATACATTTATATTGAATTTGATTTATGTATACCATTTTAGCTGATATTGTCAGAATCTAATTTTTTGGAGCTTGTCAGAGAGAAAAAGAGATTTATTTTTGGAAAAGTATGTTCCCTGGTGTTCATTGATCTTGGAAATTGCAGGAAATAATTATCAGAAGGGAGGTGGCAGCTAGAGAGGTGCTGCAGCCGTGCAGGACGGAGGCAGTGGGCTCTGGAGTCCTCCTGCAGTGGCAGGTCCAGTCTCAGCCTCACGGCCGCTTCCTGCCCCACTGGTTCCGCCATCTCAAGGGCCGCTTCCTGCCCCACCGGTTCCGCCATCTCACGGCCGCTTCCTGCCCCACTGGTTCCGCCATCTCACAGGCTGCTTCCTGCCCTACCGGTTCCGCCATCTCAAGGGCCGCTTCCTGCCCCACCAGTTCCGCCATCTCACGGCCGCTTCCTGCCCCACTGGTTCCGACATCTCACGGCCGCTTCCTGCCCCGCTGGTTCCGCCATCTTGGTGATTTTTTTTTTTTAATGTCAGTATGGAACACAAAAGCATTGCACTTCTGTGAAGATTCTTCACATGAAATTTATTCCTTTGACTACTTTCCATAAAATGTGAAGTCAATTTCTTTTTCTATTTTTAATCATGAAAGTGAAGCCCGGAAGCCTCAATTTCTGTGTAATGGAAAGATCTAAGTTTGTGGCCTTGTTTCCATTCTCCGCCCCTCCTCCTCTGTCAGGAACACGAGACCCACATCGTATCCCCGGGCAGTGGCTCCGTGCAGAAATGCCGTGGCTGTTAGACAACCGAGGGGGGGCAAAGGCTTTTATTAACTGCTGGTGTCATAGCTGGGTCACGAAACCTTCGGGGGATAAATACAGTTTCTATAGAATTTCGTTCAAACTCCAGACTGGGTCTCTGGAGGGGTTTCCTGCCCCCACCCCCATTTTCATGTTGTCCCGTTACCCCATTCATTTCCCCTGGGATGAGTCTCTTATTATTGTAATTATTATTATTTTTAAATTTGTAATGAGCAAGCATGTAATGAATGGAAAGTACCAATTTAGAAAAGTTATTTTTAACAGTGAGCTTTTAATAGTATTCCTGGGTAGAAAGGTATTTTTATAGAAACAGTTCTTTTTCCATCATTTATTTTTCTTGTGAGCCCAGAAGATAGCATTTTTATCAGTTTTTTGTTACACATAATACATAAAATCAATATCTTTGAAAAATTAAAGAGTTTAAGATACATCAAAAACACTTGATTCTAATCTTTCATTCTCTGAGGTAGCACTATTGATGAGTGAGTGCCATTGATTTCTTTCTAGACTTAATAAAATATGCTGTTTTTCTCTGTTCATGGAGAATACGTAGTGTCCCTTGGTATATAGACAGGAGTTTTATATGTTGTGGTGGAACATAGATGACACAGAACTTGCTGTTCGCCCATTTTGAGCACACAGTTCAGTGGCAGTAGTCCACCCGTGTTGTCTGCAGTATTATTACAGCTGTCTATCACAGAGCCCCGCCAGTTTTCAGAACTGAAACTGGACTCATTAAGTAATAATTCCATTTCTCCTCTCTGCCCTGGCAGTGATGACTCCTCTTTGAATTTGGCTACTGTATGTATCATCTGAGTGAAACCACATAATACATACCATTTTGTAACTGCCTTACTTTATCATGATGTCTTCAGGGCTCATCCATGTCAAACCTTATGCACTAGTCAAAATTTTAATGGCATAATAATAGTCCACTGTACATATATTTTGTATTTTGTTTATCCGTCATGGCTGTTTGAGTTAACGTTCATATGTGAGGTCAACTATTCATACTTTTCTACTTATAGACAAGTTGGCAGAACATTGCTGGTAACTTTTCTTTTCTTTTTTTTTTGGGGACCATTTAAACGTAAGTTGTTGATGCTCTTGCCCCCTACACTCATTAACATATGTCCTGAAAATAAGGACATTCTCTCTCAGAACTCCTAAACTCCCACAGAAATCAGAAAATTATCATCATTTTACTAGAATTCGATCCTCAGATCCCTTTCACATCCCACTGCCCTTACCATAAAGTCTTTTATAGTGGAAAGCTCCAGTTCAGAACCATGCTCTGTACTGAATTGTCATGTATCTTCAGTGGCCTCCATTCTGAGCTAGTTTATCCTTTTATCATGACCCTGATTTGGTAGAATACAGCATTGTTTTGAAGACTGTCTTCCGGTTTGGTTTGTATGGTGCTCTTCTAGGGATCGATGCCATGGGCATCTCCGTGTGTGCGTGCACACACATGTTGTGTGTCTTCTGTGCACACACTCAGAAGCTCTTGGCCTACGTGGTACGGTACCATGACAACATTGTTCCAGAGCTTGCTCTCGCCCACCCTGCAGCATCACTTGTTTTGTTTTGCACAGCTGGTTCCTTCATCTCAGCTGCAAGACAGGTCCGTTTTGTGAATGGACTGTGTTTTGTTTAGCTAGTCTCCTTTTGGTGGATTGATGGAGTCATTGGAAAGCTTTTGCTATTATTAAAGTGATGCAAAAATTATTGTGGATATTTTCCTTTGTAGATTTAGATTTTCAAGGTAATAGAAAATTGCTTCTCTGTAATATTTGTTATTTAAAAAATTCAAGATATTTAAAACTTGCTAAAGGTACAGAAAAATGTAACAACACCTAGCTGTACAAATGCTAATATTGGCTCTGGAATTTTTAAGTTGTTAAATTAGCATCCCATTCAATAAAGGATGAACCAAAGAGCTTTTCTGGGTCTTATTCTAAGTTAGTATCTTACTGAGTGAGAATTGTTATTAGTGATAAAATTGCCTCAAATGTGCATAGCCTTTTCAAAAGAAAGATATTTTGGGGAAGTTAGTCAGATAAAAAAAATAACTCAACAGAAAATGTGAGCTTACTCTCCAGATACGACCTGTGAATACAATACCAGGTAGGCTCAGCCATCTTTTCCTTTAGATTTCTTTCATGTCTATCTTAATAGGATTTAATAAAATGAAACAGGAGGAGGAATCCTCAAAGGTTAAGAATAACAAGCCTGAAAGAATTGCTTGGAACCTGCTTAGAGTCATTCCTCATCTTGGATCCTTTGCTTGCTTGATGGTGAGATGAAACACACAGGAAGGCATCCTGAACCATTTCAGTCCCAGGATAGACTTGTGGTAAATCAGTTTTGTAACCATGAGTGGCAGCAGGTAAGCCAAGGGAGGAGAAGAACCAGGTTGGCCTTCAGCTTAACCATGGGAAATGGAATTCTTTGGAGATAAGCAAATTAATTAATCGGTCTGGGATTTGGAGAAGTGGTAATAACAGTGTAAGGAGTTTTATTGAGCTGAAGGAGGATCCTGTTTCCTAATTCACACACCGGCAGGAAGAAGTGAGTGTGACCCACCATTGCTGAACTGCCTGCAGCAAACACATGGCTCCAAGGACATCATATTCCCACAAGTTCTGGACAAAGGCCATTATCACTTAGATACCAGCTCTAACCAGTTTTGGAGATGTGTTCTCAAGACCTAGAACAAAGTTTGCATACCTGCCTTAGTGGAGGTTTTGTAGGTCTTTCAATTGCTGTTTTGAGATGTAGCAATCATACATATTTATAAAATACAGTGTGACACACACACACACACACACACACACACTTACGCACACATGCTCATGTACACGCACAAACATGAGAGAAAGACAGGAAGAGAATGAATGAGAATAAGAGTGAATCCCAGGCTTGCTTGTAACTTGTAAACCTACTGCTTCAGCCCTATGAGTGTCACATACCATTCCGTCCTGTACAATGTGACATTGCAATGTATACAATATATAATGATC
Organism: Peromyscus maniculatus bairdii; assembly: GCF_049852395.1. NCBI lineage: Eukaryota > Metazoa > Chordata > Mammalia > Rodentia > Cricetidae > Peromyscus > Peromyscus maniculatus. The sequence goes on from NC_134855.1 coordinate 122,784,561, forward strand.
AGATCCAGGTAACTGACATAGCTACCACCTTCAGCATCTGTTATTTCTTTGTGTTGGGAGCACCCAGAACCCTTCCCATTGGCTGCTTTGCACTGGACAGTTAGTTATTGCCAATCGTAGCTGCTGCACTGTGCTATAGAACATCGCAAGTTCTAGGAACCTGGCATCTGCTGACCTATCCCCAGCACGTTCCTGAGACACTGGTAACCACTGTTTTCTCCTCCCCTGTGAGGTCAACTTATCACAGAAGTAAGAAAATGAAGTGTTTGCCTTTCTGTGCCCGACTCATTCCACTTGACATAATGCCATTCAGTTCCATCCATGTTGCCACAAACCATACTTCCTCCTTTAATGGCTGAATAATATTCTGTTGTGTATATGAATTCATGGTATGCTTTGTCTATTCCTTTTCTGTGGAGGACAGTGATGTTGAGTGTTATCTTGGCCATTATGAATAAACACAGGGCTGTATTTGCCTCTTCAATATACAACAACTTCCTTTATAAGAGGCTAAATTATATTGTAAAAAAAAAGTGTCATTATGGACTTGAAACGAATGACCTTTTTCATGCTGCAAAACACACTAGGATGCCCAGACCTTGCTTGTTGTCAGTATGTTGGTGCAGTGGGCCACAGACTCCCAGGGCTTCTTCTGGCCTGGGTACAGTATTCACCCCATTTCCTCTTCCAAAGACTAGGGGAAATGCACACGTTGTTCAGTGGATCTTCCCCCTTTGTTTTCCCTCATAAAGGCCATTCAGGAGCTGAGAGCAGAAGAGTAGATCAAAGCAAGGCTGACAGCTAGGTTCCTGGGAATTCCAGGCTATATGGCCCTGTCACAGACCTGCCGATTCCTTGTCCTAGCAGCAGGTTGGAGGTTTGGGTCTCTATTGTTTAGAGACCTGCCTGTCTGTGGTGTTGATTCTTGGCCTCATGAGGACTTCGTGGTTGCTTAGCTGCTGCCTTTTGCCTTCTGCTGATACGTTTTCCTTGGGCCTTTGTTCTCAAGAAGAAGCGGACAGCCCAGAATGGCTTCAAAATCTCCTCTGGGGCCTCTTGTGGCTTTGCAAGCTTTAGTCTCTATACCTTGATGGAAATCAGATGTCAGAAGAGAGGGGCATGCATGTTAATGAGCCATATGGGCCTGATTGCATTTCAGGCTCATCAGCCCTGACCTTCTGAGATGAACCACTTATACTTGGCGGTAACTCGAACTCAACAGAACAAAGTAAAGCCCTGAAAGTGAGGGAAAGGAATTCCTACCTTTTTCACCCTTTTAATTAATCAACCCCAAACTGCCAAAGGCCAAGTATTTCAGAAATAGCAAATGCAAATAACTTGACGTTTGTATTGTAAATATATTTCTTCCAGGATAGATCGGTGCTTTCATTGGCCTTGAGTAGGAGTCTAACCTCTAAACTTGACCTACAAGCATATATTAAAGATTGGCACAGTTTCCTGCATTTGGTTCCTTTTCATAACTATTTACTGACAGCTTTTTTTTTTTTGAAGATTTATTTACTTATTATGTAGAGTGTTCTGCCTGTATGTATGCCTGCAGGCCAGAAGAGGGTGCCAGACCTCATTACAGATGGTTGTGAGCCACCATGTGGTTGCTGGGAATTGAACTCATGACCTCTGGAAGAACAGCCACTGCTCTTAACCTCTGAGCCATCTCTCCAGCCCCTTGCTGACAAGCTTTTTATGTCAGATTCTTCATCATGGAAAGAGAAGTAAGGCATGGCTTCTTTCTCCAAGAGGCTCCTGTTTTAGTGGGACAGAAGTCATATTGAGAAAGTTCTTAGAGGATGCTCTTTGGGCTTAGGGAGCAAATGGATACACAGAGCGTGCAGTGAGGTGTGGTTGTCAGGACAGGTGTTCATGAGCCTCTAATAGACAAATGGGTGAGAAGTAGCCAGGTGTGTTGGTTAGTCTTATGTCAACTTGACACACTAACTAGAGTTACCTGAAAGGAGGGAACCTCAATAAGGAGGGAACCTCAATTGAGAAGATGCCTCTATAAGATCTGGCTGTAAGGCATTTTCTTACTTAGTGATTGATGGGAGAAGGCCCAGCCCATGGTGGGTGATTCCACCCACCATGCCTGGGCTGGTGGTCCTGGGTACTATAAGAAAGCAGGTTGAGCAAGCCAGGGGTAACAAGCCGGTGAGCAGCACCCCTCCATGGCCTCTGCATCAGCTCTTACCCTCAGGTTCCTGCCCTGCTTGACTTCCTCTCCTGACTTCCTTCAATGATGAACAGTGATATAGAAGTGTCAGCTGAATAAACCCTTTCCTCCCCAACTTGCTTTTTGGCCATGGTGTTTTATCACTGCAATCGAAACCTTAACAAAGTCATCAGGAAGTGCGATGCCTTCCAGGAAGAGTGGGAGCGGGAGGATTATTTGGTGGGAGAAGAAATAGCAGGTGTGTTGGTGCAAGAAAGCTGTAGATGGGGAGAAGAACAATGGCTGTCAGATGATTGGGACACTCAAAGTGTTGGCATGGAACTTTCCCTTGGCCCTTGGGTGCCCTGCAGCCACTGAAGAGAGCTAAACAGGCCTGAATGGGCAGATGTGTTCTGTAGCTATCACCTTGCAGCAGAGTGTCAGCCGGATTGGACTGGACATGGCAGGGCACCTGCACTGGAAGGAGAGTGGCAGAGCAGGAGATGAATGGACTGGGGATGACAAGTAGATGAGATTGTCAGCCTAGATAATCCAGGACCTAGATGGGGTCCGCAGTGGGTGCAGTGTGCGCTCTCTCTCTCTCTCTCTCTCTCTCTCTCTCTCTCTCTCTCTCTCTCTCTCTCTCTCTCTCTCTCTCTGCATATGTGTTTGTATGCATGCATGCATGTATGATTTTTAACTATTTTCTTTTACGTATATGGGTGTTTGCCTGCATGTTTGTCTGTACACCATGTGCATACCCGGTGCTGTCGACTGGAAGACAACATCAGATTCCGGGGCTGGAGTTACAGATGGTTTTGAGTGGCCATGTGAGTGCTGGGAATCAAACCTGGGTCCTTTGGAGGAGCAGAGAATATTCTTAACTGCTGAGCTATCTCTTCATCCCTGGGCGGTGCTATTCAAAGGACTCTGCTGATCTCTGAATTGATGTGGCTCCTACAGGACCAATTGTTCTTCGATTCTTTTACTGTCATTACTGGGGTGTACCCCAGCAAAACCACGCTGCCCCATGGCTTGGTAAAGGGATAGGAGGAAATAAACCTACTCCAGAGGTGGTTTCAGGGAACAGTGTCTGCTTTATTGCCCTTGAGCAACCTCTTATAAAGTGGAAGCCTATCGATTGTGATTGGTTAGCACATTACCTTGGATTGGATAGTGAGCGCTCACACCACCAGAGTTTCCATGCAGAAGAAGCACATTAAAGGAGACATGGAGAGTGCAGACTGATCCGTAGGCCAGCTACCAGCTACTCATGCTTCCTCAGAATTCAGTGTTCTGACTTCAGGAGCATGGTGGGCCATGCTTCTTATTTAGAAAGTGCAATATGCCAAGTCGGTGGCCGCCAGGTCATGCCTGCATTTTTCCTACATCCTTTGTTTGTTTTGATAATTTTTTTCAAGGTCTGCTGTAATTTGGATACAAAATGCTGCCCCTCCATATACTTAAGACTTGCTCTCTAGTTAGCCACCTGTGGCATAAGTGTTAGGTCCAGACCTTTAGGAGATGATGCTTGGTGGAATGCAGTTGGTGGTATGCTCTTACATGGGATATTGGGACCCCAGCCCTTTCCCATCTCTGTTTGCTTTCTGTTGACCAGGAGGTGAACAAGCCATATAATTCTTGTCATACTTTGCTGCTTTACTCCCAGCTCAAAACAGTGGAACCTAACAACTTTGATCTAGATCTCCTGAAACTGAGTAAAAAATGATCTTTTCTTCCGTGTTAGCTGCCCATCTCAGGCATCATCACAGAGTGCCCGGTGGCCCTTGTTCCCTAGGGTTAGTTTGTTTCTGTTGTTATGACAAACACATGACAAAAAGCAGCTTTGGAAGGAAAGGGTTCACTTGGTTTACAGCTTACAGTCCATTATGAAGGGCATTCAGGGCAGGAACTGAAGCATAGGCCATGGAGGACTGCTGCTTACTGACTTGCGTGCTAGGTCACATTCAGCTACTTTTCTTTATTTTATTATTTATTTATATGCATTTTTCATTTATTTTACATACCAACCACAGTTTTTCCTCCCCCACCTTCCATGTACTTACCCTTACCCCCAACTCCTTCTCCATTCAGAAAGGGGCAGGCCTCCCATGGGAGTCAATAAAGCATGGCATATCAAGTTGAGGCAGGACCAAGCTCCTCCCCCTGTATCAAGGCTGGGCAAAGCATTCTAGCATGGGGAATAGGTTCCAAAAAGCCAGCTCATGCACCAGGGACAGGTCTTGATCCCACTGCTAGGAGCCCCACAAGCTGACCAAGCTACGCAACTGTCACTCACATGCAGAGGGCCTAGGTCCCATGAAGGCTCCCTAGCTGTCAGTCTAGAGTCCCTGAGCTCCCACAAGCTCAGGTCAGCTGTATCTGTGGGTTCCCCTGTCATGATCTTGACCCACTCCTCTTGCTGTATAATCCTTCCTCTCTCTCTTCAACTGGACTCACAGAGCTTGGCCGAGTGCTTGGCTGTGGATCTCTGCATCCGCTTCCACCATTTACTGGATGAAGGCTCTCTGATGACAATTAGGGTAGTCACCAATCTGATTACAGGAGAAGGCAAGTCCAGGCTCCCTCTCCACTATTGCTAGGTGTCTTAGCTGGGGTTATCCTTGTGGATTCCTGGGAGTTTCCCTGGTACCAGGTTTCTCCCTAACCCCAAAATGGCTCCATCTAACAAGATATCTCTTTCATTGCTCTCCCCCTCCATCCTGCCCCCAGCTTGACCAACTGGATCCTGCATATTCCCAATACCTCATCCCCTCCCCTCCACCTCCTACCCAGTTTACCCAGGAGATCTCATCTATTTCTCCTTCCCAGGGAAATCCATGCATCCCTCTTAGGGTCCCCCTTGTTACCTAGCTTCTCTGGGGCTGGGGATTGTAGCCTGGTTATCCTTTGCTTTACATCTAATATCCACTTATGAGTGAGTACATACCATATTTGTCCTTCTGCTTCTGGGTTACCTCACTCAGGATGATATTTTCTAGTTCCATCCATTTACTTGCACATTTCATGATGCCATTGTTTTTCACCGCTGAGTAGTACTCCATTGTGTTTATGTACCACCTTTTCTATATCCATTCTTTGGTTGAGGGACATCTAGGTTGTTTCCAGGTTCTGGTTATTACAAATAATGCTGCTGTGAACATAGTTGAGCAAGTAAGTGTCCTTGTGGTATGATTGAGCATCCTTTGGGTATATGCCCAAGATTGGTATATCAGCTACCTTTCTTATACTTCCAGGAGCACCTGCCCAGGGGTGACCATACTCACAGTGGCTGGTCCCTCCCATATTAATCATTAATCAAGAAAATGCCTCATAAAGTTATCTACAATCTAATCTGATGGAGGCATTTTCTCAGTTTAGGTTCCCTCTTTCTAGATGACCCTAGTTTGTGTCAAGTTGACAAAAACTAGCCAGCGCATCTTAGGTGTGGATAAAGGACCAGAAGCTGTTGTGTTTTTTCTTCTGGTGCTACTGTAGGCCTTGCTAGAAAGGCTTCTGTTTAAGCTACACTTTTCAACACTGGGTATGTAATTACCAGTCACCAAGGCTGCACCCTAAACCAGTGGCAGCAGACTTTCTGGAAGGGGCCAGACTGGTTCCAGTCAGAAGTAGAGTTTAAGATCACAGATCTGGGTTGGACAAGGATGGACCACGAGGACAGGCTGGTGTTCTAACCCAGTATCTTGACAGGGTTGGATGGATCTTTTTCAGGGCTCACTGAAGAATGAAAATGCCAGGTTCCTTGAGCAAAAGGCATGGGGTTGTGGTGCTGTAGTGCCCCTAAAGGCACTAAAATGCCAACTTTCTCTTTCTCTCATGAGCTTCTCAGTATTTGTCATGGTGCCTTTTCTATTAATGTCATTCTAGAGTATGTTACCTTAGAGTATGCAATGATAGTTTTAAACATATTAATCATCAAAACTATACAATTTGTATTTTGTGGTTCATGCATGGAGATCGTACAGTTCATTTCTACCATAGTGGTAGGAATTGATTTGTCTGGTTTGGTTCATTGCTCGTCGCACACATGTCCTACCAACACCCCCTCCATTTACTAAGGAGTCATGAAAGAAAAGGGGCCGGAAAAGGCGCTGCAAGCACCTTCTTTTCCTTCTGTGTTAGCGCATCCAGGGTGGGTGGTAACTCAGACAGATGGTAGTGAGTGGTGGAACGGCAGTGCCGAGGCTTGGGTGCCTTAGAGCACAGTGGCCCTTTCCGGTCAGGCAGTTCTTTATTTTTTAAATTTGAGATGGGGTTCTCTGTGTAGTTTTGGTGCCTGTCCTGGATCTCACTCTGTAGACCAGGCTGGCCTTGAACTCACAGAGATCCACCAGGCTCTGCCTCCCCAGTGCTGAGATCAAAGACGTGTGCCACCACCGCCTGGCTCTGTTCAGGCAATTCTGATTCAAAGGGAAACTGTGGCCCTCGGGCTTCCAACCTTGCTTTCTCCGTCATGGATTTGACTCTCCTATACTACACTTGCTTTGAGTGTCGCAGGCATTGTGAGTCCCATGGGGACTCTGTGTTTGTGACACACCCTGAAAGCTGTGTGTTGACCACCAGCAGGGGAAGACACAGAAGCTCACACTGTGGATGTCTCCTTTGTGCGTGTGTCATGGCTTCCTGAGACTTCACCAATGAGAAGCAGATTCATAGGTAAGCATTAAGAATTTCAAGATGGGCCGGGCGGTGGTGGCACATGCCTTTAATCCCAGTACTCAGGAGGCAGAGGCAGGCGGATCTCTGTGAGTTCGAGGCCAGCCTGGTCTACAAAGCGAATTCCAGGAAAGGCACAAAGGCACACAGAGAAACCCTGTCTCGAAAAACAAAAAAAAAAAAAAAAAAAAAAAAAAAAAAAGAATTTGAAGATGGCAATGGCGGAGCAGTGAACAAATGCAGACCTTTATGAGGTGGAGACTATGTGCTTGTCCAGTTCCCATCCTGTGAGCTCAGCCCTGCCGCCCTCCCTCCCCACCCTCCTGGCCTCTCACTCCATCCTGGGGCTGCTCTGTGCCTCACTCCCAGGGTCCCACACTGCTTCCCCTACTCTTTTGTCAGATTTATTACCTCTGACTGTTGTTTCTTCTGATTATTTCACCTTTGAAGTTTGTTGTCTAGAATGTCAGTTCTCCAAGAGAACGTAGCTCACTTAGGGGTAGACAAGAGGCAGTTCAGGATAAAATATATGCCCTTTCCTACAGAAGTTTGGGCTGTGTGACAGAGTAGGCATCATACATTCATGGCAGATGGAAGATTTCTCAGGAAGTCATAACTGGGCAACTGGTTGGCAATTATGGAAAATTAATCATTTCAGATCCTTAGTTTATGCTACCCTTTAGAATACATTTCAGCGGAGTTAAAGAGATAAATGTAATTTAAAAGAATCTCACAGAGGGTCCTGGCCTTCCTAAATATCAAAATGTATTACACCACTGTAGTAATGAAAGCAGATGGTGCTGGCAGAGTGGGAGAGAAAGCCATTAGAAGACTAGATGAAAGACCCGAGAGAGAATCCGATTCTTTGTGTAGAGTCGGACTCTAATAAAAGGGGTAGTATTTCAGATTAGTGGCCAGAGGTGGATTTTCAGAACAGGCGTTAGGACATCTATTCAATGATTTTTAAAAATCGAGTGAATAGTAGGAAAAATACAGTAGATACACCACTATATGAAATAAATAGATCTCTAAAGAATATATGTAGTACCATTCTATTTATGTCAAAACAGAAACCATCTGTTGGTACATAATCAGTCTGGCTACCTCTCACTATTGTGGACCCCTCGTGTCTAGCACATTCTGGTAAAGAGAGTTTTTATTCCACCCCGTTTTTTGAGATACAGTTTTAGATATGTAGCACAGGCTGACCACAAACTACGGACTCTCCTGCCTGTGTATTCTGAGTGCTAGGGTTGCAGGTGTGTGCCGCTGTGCCCAGCCAGGAGAGGGTTTACTGTGAACCCCTCATGGCCATCCTGTTGTGAGTTGCTGTACTGAATTTTATGGCCTTTCTGCAGAGCTCGGCTGCTGTACTCCTGGTTGGGGTTAGAATTCCCAGGTCCTAGCACAGCCAGGGCTGAGCCTGGGTAGCTGAACTGCACCCTGACAGATCAGTGTGCTCCGAGTGACTCCTTTGCATAGCTGAAGCTGAGAACTATGCTTTTATCCATCTGGCATCTCGAGGGGGTGTAATTCAGCATCTAGACCAAGAACACTGCTTAGAGGCTGAAGGCATCAAACTAACACATTTTTTATTTATACTGGGATGCAGAATGCCTGTCAGTTGTCTGTCCAGAGGATTCAAGATGAAGCCTAGCCACTGGTTCTCACCCTCATGGTTTTCATGGCTTCTGAGGAAGCCTTGTGGCAAAAAGATCAGTGATCAGGCAGCATCTACACGGAGCTGTCTGAGGTGGATGTGATGCAGGAGACAGGCTGAGGGCACTCCAAAGGATCCATATTTCAGTATTTATACATAATTTGTATGCCATTCTTAAAGTTAAGGCTTTTTCTAGGCTTTTTGGAGGGTCCTCAGTAAATACCTGGTTGCATAAATAATTTCTAAAGTGATGAGAGAAATGCTCTTTTTAAGCATTCTGTTCTTACCCTGGTGGAGTAGCTCCTAGGAACAGTAAGTGTCAATCAAAATCTCAGGAAATCCCTTCACAGAAGAGTTCCTACTTGCTCCTGTTCAGGAACTGTCAGACTGTCCAGAGAAGCCCCTCTAGGTTTTGGTCCAAGCTGTGTACAGCTCAAGGGCCTCAGGGCCAGAACAGGATTGCAGCCCTCCCAGGGAAGCAGGAGACAACACTCGGGCTCCGGATGTGATGTTGTCTGGGCTGCTTTATCCTTTCGTCCTTTAGATAGGGAATCAGGTGTTGACTAGGCTGTCCTCAAACTCCTAGGCTCAAATGATCCTCCTGCCTCAGCCTCTTTGAGTGGGTGGGACTACAGGTGTAGACCACCATTCATCTTGCATGTAGCTTTAAGGAGCAGCGTGTGAGGGGTGCTGTGTATCAGTCGTTTTTCTCAACGCTGTGACCAACTGCTTGGCAAGAAACAGCTTAAGGGAGGAAGGGTTGTTTGGCTCTAGTTTAAGAAGTGATAACCATCCGTGATGGCAGAGAAGGTGGGCGGCAAGTGTCAAGAAACAGAAAAGGACGGAAGATGGGCACACTCTGCAAACTCCGTGCTTTCCCTCAGGGATCCACTTTTCCCAGGTAGACCCCACCACAAGGATCCCCTCAGCTGGGGATCAAAATGGGGAACATTTCACATTTCAAACCACAGCATTCTGGTTTCATAGGATCTTGTCCATCTCATCTAACAATGCATTCATTCCAAATTCAAAAGTCCTTGTAGTCTTTAACACTCCCAACACTGTTTAGAAACCCAAAGTTTCTCATGACACTCAAGGCAGCTTCTTCATCATAAGCATGTTTTTTAAAAGTAACTTTTTAAAAATTTGTTTATTTTACCTTATAGTATATAAATGTTTTGCAAGCATTTGTGTATGTACACCATGTGTGTGCCTGCTGGAGAGCTGTGAGTCACCATGGGTGCTGGGAATCTAACTCAGGTCTTCTGCATTTTGTTTTAAACAACTATGAGCTATACATCCCAAACATAATGCATAAGGTGTCAAAGGAAGTATTGGTGGTGGTGGTGGGTGCACATAACAAAGAAGATCAGACCCAGCAAGACTGAAACCCAGCAGGGCAAACACCAAATTCTGCTCTCTATGTCTGCCTAGCACCTGGGGCTTGTGATGAAACTCTCTGAGCTCCAAAGGGTTTGGGTAGCTAGCTGCACCCCCCCACCCCCCCACCCCACCCCCCGCCCCCCGCCCCCCGCCCCCTGCTCTGTTGCCTGTAGAACACATAGCTTCTCTCTTGGGCTGACTCTGTTCTATGCTTACAGCTTTCCGTGGTGGACATCCCCTGGTCCGGTCATCTCCGACATTCTGGACTCCTTATTGTAATTTAGGTTTTACCATCACAGCTCCATGCAATGGCCTTTTCAGCCCTCTTTGGAGGAAATCCAATGTTACCACACATTGTCTGGCCTTAGAGGCTTTCTGGAACCTTGGTGCAAGCCTCCTTGACCTCCTCCTCCTTGCAACTTCCATGCCTGCTAAAATAGTGCTGTGTGAATATTCCCAAGTTTTGCTGACAGCTCAAGACAACAGTGGCGGTGGCTTCTGTGTGCTTTTTGCGCAGCAAGTCCCTACAGCAGTATTTTCAGTTTATGCTCTCTTCTTTCTAATACATTTGCATTTTTTACAAGATGGAACCTTTGTCCCAGTGCAGAACAATGCTTCTCTTTAGAGCTGTCTAATTATAGCTGCTTTCTCAGCATCCACCCTGTCTATAACTTCACATTCCCCACAGTATTTTCCTCACCAAACTAGACACTTTTTACATCTTTCTGCTTCACTTATTGGTGTCTCTTATCGTAATTCAGTGAGCAGAGGCTGTCGATGCAGTTCATTTGATAGAGTGTTTGCCTTTCATTCACAGAGTCCTGGGTTTGATTTCCAGCATCCCATAAAGCTAGGCACAGTGGCACATATAATTCTAGTACTTAGGAGGTAGCTGGCGGGAGGGTGAGAAGTTCAGTGTCATCCCAGGATACATAGCAAGTTTGAGGCCAGCCTGGGCTACATGAAACCTTGTCTTAGAAAACCAAAACCAAAACCAAGAGGCAGGCATATCTCTGTGAGTTCGAGGCCAGCCTGGCCTATGGAGTGAGTTCCAGGAAAGGCGCAAAGCTACATACAGAAACCCTGTCTTGAAAAACCAAAAACCAAAACCAAAACCAAAACCAACAACAACAATAAAACCAAACCAAACTAACAAGAAAAAAACCAAAAACAAAAAGCAGTGTGCAGTAAACCTGGACATGGTCCTGTCTTGCAGTTCCTTCTGGAAAAGTCTATTATTTAAATTTTTAGATTTTATTGCACACATCTGTACATGTACCACATGTGTATCTGCAGAAGGTAGAAGAGGGCTTCATGCTCCATGGAGCAGGAGTACAGATGGTTGTGAGCTACTACGTGGGCGCTGGGGATCGAACCTGGGTCTGCTGTGGAAGAGCAGCCTGTGCTCTGCACTGCTGAGCCATCTCTCCAGCCCCTAAGCCATTTCTCTTTAAGTCAGTCTCACTTTTATTTCTTAGGACACAGGCAGAGCAAAGCAGACACTTGGTCAGAATGTGACACAAATGTAAATGGTCTCTAACTCCATCCCAACAGATTCCTTGCCTGCTCCTCACTCCCAACACCACAGACCTTGCTCAAAGCCTGGTAAACTACATGCTCAGGTTTATGACAGCAGCAACCCCTCTTCTCGGGGCTGTGACCAAATTCCTGACAGGGAGCAATTTAAGGAGGAAGGGTGTGTTTTGATTACACTTTAAGAAGAGGTAGGATTGGGGATTTAGCTCAGTGGTAGAGCACTTGCCTAGCAAGCACAAGGCCCTGAGTTCGATCCTCAGCTCCAAAGAAAAAAAGAAGAGGTACAGTTTGGGATGGTGAGGAAAGAGTGTCAGCAGGAGAGTGAGGCAACTGGTTCCATTATGTCTGCAGAGAGGACAGGAAGTGACAGCAGGCTAAGACAGGTCGAGACCTGCCCTCGGTGACCCATTTCCTCAAGTAGACCCTACTGCAAGTCCCTCCAATGTCGTGCACCAAGCGCTCAAACAGACAAGCCTATGGGGATGTTTCACATTAGATCCAAGTAGGTGCCCATGCTGTCCCCACTGTTCTGTCACTGTGACAAAATGCCCGAGCAAATCACTTTATAAGGAGGAAAAGTTGACTTTGGCTCACAGTCTGTGGCCAGTTGGGTTGTTGCTTTTGGGCCTCTGGTGAGGCAGCACAGCATGATGGGAGTGTGAAGCAGAGGAAGCCAAGAAAGAAGAAGAGGGGCGGGAATAACATCTTTTTTATGGACATTCCCCAGTGACCTAACTTTCTCCCCTCAGGCTCCTCAAAGCTCCATCAGCTCCAGGTAGCAACACACACTAGGGCTCATGCTTTAGACATACGGACCTTTCAGGGACATTCAAGGTCCAGACTACAGCACCCACAAAGGAGCCCAGCATGAGGTTTCCTGCTTGTTGGAGCCCTTGGGGGAGGGGATGCACTGACTTGAGTTTCTGCCTGGGAGGAAGCACATCAGAACCTACTTCAGTATGAAGCAGAAGAAATGGGACACGGAAGGAAAAGCGTTGTGTAGACTGCAGAAGTCTATGGCTGTGCTGGGTACAATTGAAAACAACAAGGGAGATGGCAGGCTGTTTCTAGAAGGAACTATTATGTGTGTGCTCACATGACATGTGCATGTGGCTGTGTGTTCTATGCGTGTGGAGGTCAGAGGACAACTTTGTGGAGCTGGTCCTTCCACCTTCTCCTGGCTTCCGGGATGGAGCTTAGGACTTGTGTGGCAAGTACCTCTGTTGGCTGCACCACCTCCATAGCCCATGCTTGGATGGGGTTGAAAAAGGACTGTGGAGGCTCTCACATGTGCCTGGGGACTAACTGACCTCAGGGTCTGGAGCAAGGAGGTGCTTGGGAACAGGTGTTGACTCACTTTCTTAAGATACAATTTTTTTGCTAGCCTGCCCGAGACTTCTTTAAGCAAGAATGGTGTATTAGCCCTGTCTGGGGTTCTTAACAATCAGACTGTGGCTAGATCCCATCCTACTTAATAAATTGAAGAACAATTAGAAGATTCATAAATTAGTTTTTTTTGAACTTAACTATTAATTTAAAGTATATTAATATATGAACGTAGTTGTCAAGTTTGACTTTGGAGTATGAAGTAAGAATACTCCAAAAATTAAAGCAGCTTTTGAAATCTGAATAATTTTACTTATTAGTGGCTTATAATTAATGTAAGAGGAGTATAAGCTGCAAACAAATGGCATGTTTAAAAATGAGCTTCCAACTCATAAAATGCTAATTAGCTTTCTCTCTCTGGATAATGGCTGTGGCATTCTTCCCCCAAATTTCCTTTCTGTTTTTAAGTCAACTGTTAGGGAGATGTTTTGGAGAAATTTATAACTTTAAAATTAAGCTTTGCCTTTGAAAAAAATGGAAGTAATTATATCTGAAAGAGGGCATTGTTAAAGAACAGATCATGGTTATTAATAAGTCACACTGAGAACCAACAGTTTATAGGTTTCATAGCCTCATAGCCACACACCAGACCTGTACAGTCACTGTGGAAGGGAAAAGTTTAGTCATCCTTGTCAACGACTAGGTCAAAGTCAACGGCATAGCCATTAGGTGAGGGAGAGGCTGTAACAGAGACATCTTTCAGGCCGCATTGGCTCAGTTCCTTCTGCTTGTGCCTTTCTCCTTTTGAAGACAGCCTGTGTAGACAGCTAGCGTCTTGTCACCGCTCAGGTCAGCAAGTGGCAACTGATGCTCTAGGAGTCAGCTGCTCCACAAAGTTTGTATGTTCTTGCTGTTTGTCACATGGGTAGTTGAGTTCCCTTAAGGTGCAGGAGGTGGCCAGGTCTGTGTGTGGCCTTCCCCTGCAAAGGTGGGGTGAGGCTGAGAGTCTCTCGGCATCTGCTTGTGGATCCTCTTCAGCTGTCACTTCTGCTGTGTCTCTCTAGGCCAGAGCCCGGAGAGGACCACTGGCCCGCCCCCAGCACCTGTGCCTCCCTCCCACTGTGACGACACTGCCTGTATGTGACAGGTGGGAAAAAATGCTTGAGTGAAAGGTTAAATAGATTAGGGCCTGCAGCTTTATACATGTACAAACAAAAGCTTTTAGTGGTATTAAAAGAACCTCCTCTTTAGAGCATTAGTCAGTATCAATGGTGTTCTTTTGGTGAGGTTATACTGTTACTTAAAGTAACCATGACTTAGAAAATGAGTGTTTATGGTTCACACTTCTCCCTTTCATTTTAATGTGAATTTAAAATAGGAAGTTATTTTGAAGGGTGCTTTTGGTTATTAGAATGTTTACTATGTTATGATAATCCCATTTCAGCTTAATTTCAGTAATGACAAAACAAGAATCCAGAATTTTAGGATCAATAATAGTCTAGGGAATAGCATCTAATGTGAATGTTTCCAATTTGGTGTCCCTGTTTTTCAAACAAGGTCATGAACTCTGGTAAATTAATCTAGATACAAATAGCTTCGATTACCACAGAATTTATGTGAGTGATGATAGTAGGCTAATGAGCTAATCCATTAGCAGCCTACTCACTCCAACCACTGATGCCTTAGCCCAATTGCTTCCTCTGCCTGAATTAGTTTTCTTGCTTCTTGTAGTGAGGGCAATAATTTCTGTTTATCACAAGGGTTAGTCTGTTTTAATTATAGTAATTTTTCTGAGATACTTGTCTTTCTAATTCTGTATTATAGAAAGCCTGAAACTATAAGTAGTGAAGATAATGTAACAGATTGTCATCCTTGTATCAGTGATTATCTGCTGTCCAAAAATGCACACTTTCAATGTCCCTATGTGTGGCAAGGCTGTAAATACTAATGATTGAAGCCCAATTAGAAGAAGAGTGGTCAGAATCCATGGTAGGGAATGGGAGGGACCTCAAGAGAGTATTTCACTGAGGGTATTTCTATGAGTGTTGTATTTAGTTTGTCTCAATAGATAGCCTTCTCCATAAATATTTGTATTTTCTAGGCTAGCAGAGGAAACATCTATTAGTCCAGGCGGCCTGGATAATTTCAGTCTCCCAGGGAGATGTTGTTATGGTCTGGTAACTTGGCAAATTAGGGCTTTATCTTAGAAGTTCAAGGTTAATGGTTCTCTGAATGGATATACATTATTGTGATCATGATAGATGTTAGCTGCTACAGCAGACAGACTTGGACACCTCACTGGCATAACACTGTGTAAGTTCATCTTATCAGTGTGCTACCTGGATTACATTTTTTTCTTTTTACTTAAACTTTTGATTCTTTTGAGAGTTTCAACATGAGTACTGTATCTATATAATTTCTACCTCTTCCTTTCCCCTTCCAACTTCTCCCATGTCCCCCTACTTCTTTTCACATGTATGATTTATTTTTCTTTAATTATTATTAGCACACACACATACAATATATACACAGAAATGCATACATACATACACACACAAACATACACGTATACACATACTTAGTTATTTTAGTATGCTCATATATACATGTATGTAGGACTTACCATTTGTGATTGGTTAACCTATGGAGGGGGGCTTGTCCCTGGAGAAAACTGATTCTCCCCCTCTCAGCAGCCATTGACTGCCTTTAGCTCTTCAGTTAGGGATAGAGCTTTGTGAAATTTCTCCATTCACCTTGGCTTGTCAACTAGTGTTGTCATTAAGCAGGGCTTGTTTAGACAGCCATGTTGTTGAGATTTCATGGGTATAGCTTCCCTGCCATGTCTAGATGATACTATCTTTCAGCAGGTGCCCTGGTCCTCTGACTCTTTGCTGCTTTCCTTCTTCTGTGATTTTCCTGAGCCTTAGGTTTAGGGCCATATTATAGATATATTGTTTGGGGTAGGCACCCATGGTTGCTTGTTCTCTGCATTTTGTGGATTTCTGGGATAACCTTCATCTTCTGCACAAAGAAGCTTCTCTGGTGAGAGGTGAGAGGACACAAGGATAACTATTTAGCATGATTAGAAATTATGTTGGTTTAGGAAAACGGAAGTAGTTGGTGCTCCTCTGGGATCTGTGACCTCTTCAGCTACAGGCTGTTGGCTAAGTTTCTAGCACCAGGCACAGATCCTCTCTGTTGAGTGGGCCTTGAATTTATTTAGATGGCTGGTTACCTTCAAGCTAAAAGTGCCACCGTGGCACCACTGGGGCGGTCTTGCTGTGCTGGTCATTGCTGTGGTTCATGGTCTTTAGTGCTGTGTAGGACTACTGATTGCTTCTCTCCCTTGGGAGCTCGCACAGCACCTTTAGATAGTATGAGAGTTTGTCCGTAGGGAGGAGGCTTCCAGGTCATTTCCAGCTAGATTCCTTTAACTCCCCGTCTCGAGTGTATGGTGTCTTCAGCAATAGGGGATTACCGACAAGCTCTGGGAGGCAATGACAGTAGCCATATTGTTTCAAGAGTCTCGTGATCTCCCCTGACGAACAACTGGAGGGAGGTTTCCCATCCTAGCTTTAATTTAAATGGCATTAACCCTGTTCCTCGAAGGGCTCTGGTACCAGTTTTCCAGAATGTACTTTCAGGAGTCTCCTCCATCTGCTTACTCAGGAATCCCTCTCCTTTCAGAGTGCATTGCCCAGCTTCCCTGCCAGGGCACCAGAAGGTTGGAAACGCCTTGCCAGCTGTTAGAGTCGCCTCTGTTCATGTTCCTCTGTGACTCCTTTATTGCATGAGAAGGGGTACTTGATTATTGGAGAGGGGGTTCTGCATCTGAGTTCTGCTCCAGTTGTCAAGGTACTGTGCTCTGAGGCCCCCGCATGTGACACAACACGCACACAATCAGTAGAGAATGGGAGGTTTGGAATCAAGCCGAAACCCCCACATCTCAGAGCCTTCCATTCTGGAAAACTGTCACCAGAGTCCTTCAAAGAATAGCTTAATGTCATTTAAATTTATTCCATTGTTTTTGTTGTTATTGCTTTAAGATGAATTTTGTTTTTAAAACTTTTTAATTTCAAAATAGCTGATTATAGGCTGGGCATGGTATCTACACAAGTTCAAGGCTAGCCTGGTTTACAAAGAGAGTTCCCAGACAGCTAGGGTTACACAGAGAAACCCTGTCTTGAAAAACCAACCAACCAACCAACCAACCAACCAAACAATCAAAAACAAAGTAACTAGTTGTGTAAAATAATTACAAAAATAGAACACAGACTACCTGTGCACCTTTACACACTTCATTTTCTGCTGCTGTCCCACAGCTGTAGTATAATGATCCAAAATAGAAAATTGGTGTGGATCTGATACCTGTAGATCTTTAATGAATTTTGTCAAAGGTAATTCTTTCGTAACTAAGGTCATGGTCCGGTTCCTGTTTGTGTTCTGCATTATTCTTGAGTAAATACACAGGACACACTGAGAATCTCTCAAAATGTCGCCCTCTGTGACCTGTGTCCCTTAGTAACTACAGCCCTAGTACTGGGCCTCTTTACATGAGGCTACGTGAATCCATGACTGTTGGCAAAAACCAAACCGAACAAAATGAACATGGGGGAAGTGGGGTGTGTGGCAAAACAGCCCTTTTTATTTATTAGGAAATAGACAAAGAATCCCCAGTAGTTTTTAAGATTTTTAAGGTAAATACTGCCTAAAACTCTACTTTGACCTTTATTTTTTCATAATCTTCCCAAATTATGTATGGCCACAGACAACACCTCTAACCTTAATGAGTGAGACAGATAGTGGCTTGGTCACAACGAGGAGATGAAAGTATCTAGATGAATCAAAAATTATTTTGTATTACCTCATTCAAATCAACAAGCACTTATTGTCTGTTGAGCTCCTGGAGTCCTAGAAAGATATGCTTGCCATCATCACACTAACACATTCAAATCTTACTGACTCAAAACAATTCCTATGTACTATCTCATACCATTTCTGTAGGAGAAATTTAGGAGAGGTTTTGCTTGGGCCCTCTGGGACTGGGGGCGTCTCGTGAGGATGCAATAACTCTCTGCTCAGCCAGGCGGTGTTGGCACACGTCTTTAATCCCAGTAGAGGCAGGTGGATCTCTGTGAGTTCGAGGCCAGTCTGGGCTACAGAGTGAGTTCCAGGAAAGGCACCAAAACTACACAGAGAAACCCTGTCTCGAAAAACAAAATAAAACAACAAAAACCAAACCAAACAAAACAAACAAAAAACCTCTGGGCTCTTTGCTGGGCTGCCATTCGCTGATGATTTGGTGGGGCTGGAGGCTTCATCTCCCAGGTAGCTCACTCAAATGGGGCGGAGTTTGTGGCTGGCTGTTGGCAGAAAGCTTCAGTTCTTTTCTACGAGAGTCTCCATGCAGGGAGGCTTCATGTGGCTCAAGAGACAAGGTGGAGGCCACAGTGCCTTCAGGGTCTGTCTCACAAATCACTCATGTGTCCTCTTGGTTACACACATCAAGGTCATTCAGTATTGGGTGGGACTACACAAGCCTGAATGTCAGAAAGTGATGGAACTTGGGGTCCATTTTGGAGGAGGCTACAGCAGTTGGGAGAAAGAACTGACAGGGCCCTGGCCCCTGAATCTGCCATTTATTGAAAAGATTGAAGGACTGGGTATGTTGATTAGCAGTAGAGTGCTTACCTAGGATATGTGAAGCTCAGGATTCCATTTCTGACACTGCAGGGGGAAAATAAAATAAAATATTCTATAGCTGTGGAGGTATGCCTTTGTGGGCATTGTGGTGTTTTGAGTTTAGTGAAAAAATGAAACCAAACCAAGAACCATCCAAAGATGGTAGGAAGGAGACTGTTAAGATAAGAAGGGACCTGCAGGATGAGGCAGACTGGAGGGGGTGGTGGGGTGGCAATCAAAACACATTGTTTACACATATGAAAATGCCATGGTGAAACCCATTACCTTATGCAATTCAAATACACTAATAAAGCCGGGCGGTGGTGGCGCACGCCTTTAATCCCAGCACTCGGGAGGCAGAGCCAGGCGGATCTCTGTGAGTTCGAGGCCAGCCTGGGCTACCAAGTGAGCTCCAGGAAAGGCGCAAAGCTACGCAGAGAAACCCTGTCTCGAAAAACAAAAACAAAAAAAAAAAACAAACAATCAAATACACTAATAAAAATTGTCATCACTCTAGAGGTGGTGGGACCTGGAAGAATGGAGTGGAAAATGAGGCGAACTAAAGCCTCAGGCAATAGCCACCTTTATTCATAGCCTCAGACTGTTTATGCTCTGAGGGTTAAGGGTGGTCATGTGAGTAAAGTTCTTATGAGTTCAACCTGTACTTGAACAAGGACAGGTTGTATGTAGCAAAAACATGTTTTTCCATAAAGACATATAAAGGATAATTTAAATATTTATTTAAATATGTAATTTAAATAAATAACATTTATTTAAATTATATGGCAATATAACTATATTGTTATATAAGTCATATAAATTATATAACAATAATGATGAGTAATCTGGAATAAATTCACTCCTATCAATCACACCCGAGAAGAGCATGAAAACACATTCTAAGAACAATTCTGTTGGTGTGTTCTCACAAGCACTCAGAATTCTCCTCACATGACTCCATTCCTGGGCCTTGTCCCAGCAATAAATAGCATGAAAACATGAGATTCTTCCGTAGTGGACTTTAAGTCAGAGGCTTGGGTATCACCATCAGCTTCTGCTTCCTGCAGGTGAACATAAGGGACCAGCATTTCCTAAGGCGTCCTCTCTGTAGCTGGGGTGGAAATGCTGGCCCTGCAGCTCTCACAGACTGACGGGAAGGAAGTCATGCAGGAATGGAGCATGAGGGATGCCGTGTGTTCTGGGAAAGTTAATTATGATAGCAAGAGTTTTTCAGTGCATGGAGTTGTGCTTGATATCTAAACCCGAAGCAACTGGGAATATTTTTCAAACTGAGTATTTTAAGATTGAGCTTTATTTTATTTGATTTTTTGTGCTCGATGAACATACCAGGGACTGAATTCTATTGTTTTGAAGAGTTGTATCATCCAAACAGGGCTGGCATGAGGTGCCCAGGAAGGAGATTTAAATCTTTTTGACAGCTCCATTAGAGGCTTCTACAAAGCCTTTCCATGGAGATTGGACCTTTACCCTGCCTGCCACTACCACCTGGGCAATCCTGAGTTCTTGTCTGATGTTCTTTCATAGGCCGGTGTTTCAAATTTAAGAATCCTGTCAAGATTCTTTTATTATGAGGAGGCAAGAACTCAGTGGTGTCTGGTAGATGGCTTAGTCAGCAAATTGCTTCCTGGCAGCATGAGGACCCAAAGTCAAATTCCCTAGCACGCACACACCAAAACCAGGCATGGGTGTTGTGTGTCTGAGGGGACAAAGGCAGGCAATCCTCAGACCTGGCTGCCCAGGCAGTCTAGTTAAATCAGTGGACTCCAGTTTAGTGAGAGATGCTATCTTAAAAAAGGTAAAGATGCGCTGAGGAGATGGCTCACGTGTTAAGAGTACTTGTAACTCTTGTAGAGTATGTATGTTCAGTTCCCAACACCCACATGGTGGCTCACAACCATCTGTAACTCCACATGCAGGGATCTGATGTCCTCTTCTGAACTCTGTGGACACCAGGCATACATGTGGTTCACATACTTACATGTAAAGAAAATAGTCATACAAAATAAATAATCTAAAAAATAAGATGGAAAACAATAAAGGAAGACATTTGATGGTAACCTCTGGCCTCTGCATGCACCTGTGCACTGACAAACATGCACACATGCACCCCCACCAAACTCACTTAGGACCCTTACCCTCATGGTTCATAATGGTGGTCACTGAGCATGTGAAGGCAATGGCTGTGATATCTGTCACTCCACTGGTGTGATTTAGCAGGCTAGACATGTATCCCTTTCATTCCACATGGTCCCATGTGCATCCCTTCCTCAGCTTCCTGCTTGTTCAAAGAGGACAGTCTTCTCAACAGAGGAGGGCTGTTTGGACAGAGGTGTCCTGATGCAGAATATTTGATTACACTGTGAACCCTGAGGTTGTGCTTTTTACTGGAAAAGCCTGTTTCTGGTTATGGTGTGGCTCAGCTCTAGCATACACTTAAAAAAATTTTTTTTTATTTATTTATTTTTATATATATTTTATTTTACAATACCATTCAGTTCTACATATCAGCCATGGGTTCCCCTATTCTCCCCCCTCCCACCCCCAGCCTACCCCCCATTCCCACCTCCTCCAGGACATGTCCTCCCCCAAGGACTGCGATCAACCTGGTAGACTCAGTCCAGGCAGGTCCAGTCCCTTCCTCCCAGACTGAGCCAAGTGTCCCTGCAGAAGCTCCAGGTTTCAAACAGCCAACTCATGCAATGAGTACAGGACTTTGTAGCAGGAATCTTAAAAGTTCTTATTAATAAAATCAGACCCGAGCCGAGTTATTGGGGTCCATGCTGGTAGATCAGAGAGACATAACAAGCCACAGCTATCTCACCTTGCCATTTCCTCAGCTGGTCCTGTTTCCCCAGACTGGAAGCTTCTGCGTCCTCATCCCAATGGCTCTCACCTGAACTGCTGCTTAAAAGCCTGAAGCTTAACCAGCTACATGCTTAACCAGCCACATGCTTAACCAGCCAAATCCTTCTAGTTTCTGGCCCTCACGCCTTATATATCTTTTTGCTACCACCACTCCCTGGGATTAAAGGCTGGCTTTCTGGGATTAAAGGTGTGTGGCACCAAGCTTGGCTATTTCCAATGTGGCCTTGAACTCAGAGATCCAGAGGGATTTCTATCTCTGGAATGCTAGGATTAAAGGTGTGAGTGCCACCATTTTCTAGCCTTTGTATCTAGTGGCTGTCTCTTCTCTGACCCCAGATAAATTTATTAAGGTACACAATATTTTGGGGAACACAATACCACCACAGGACTTGGTCCCACTAGCATACACTTTTAATCCAAGAGCTTTCTGCTTATTGTAAACAGTATTAAATAAAGTCAACCATAGGTCAAGAGGTGGAGCAAGCAACCAGTTAACAGAAAGTGAACAAGAAAAAACCATAGCGAGTAAGAGGGCATCAGGAGGATGGGTAGAGAGACGCACAGGAAGTAGAAGGGAGGGACATTCAGTTTGAGGAGTTTTGTTTGAGATGGTAGAAGAAAGTTCTTTCTGGGACATTGGTGGAGGAGGAAGGTCAGCTGGGTGCTTTCTCTGCCTCTCTGAGCTAGCAGGTTTTCACCCTAGCATCCGTTTCCTGAGTCTTTATTGATAAAATTGAACAGTTGAGATTTTGTTAAAAACAACAGTGTCCACATAGCTATTGTCTCATATTAGAATCTCCAAACAAACTTACACAGTTCATGCTGTGGGTGAATGTTTCGGGGAGTTCTGAAGGCCAGGACTAATGCAGCATGAATTTTATATCCCCTGAGGATATAGTACTCACAGTGCTACTCTTAATACCTATATCAGGTCAGAGTTATAACAGGCAAGGATTCATGAAAATGTATATTGTGAATAGGAAAAGTTTGAATAAATACATTTGGGGTCCAATATTTTAAAATAGATTTTCCTTATTAAGCTTTATGTCTATCTATACAAATTTGATTACTAGAAACATTCCATTTTGGTATCTGGGGTGGGGGCTGGGGGGAGAACATTCCAGGCACAAGGCATAGAAATCTGACATGCCTATATTTTTTTATTGTTAAGAATTAACTATAAGTCTAGATGTGAAACAGTAGTCAGTCCTTCTTTTGTTAGTGATTAACTTTTACTTATCAAAAGTTTATGCTTTATGTCTTTGTCATAGATACATGTATGTGAAACATGCTGGTAAAATTTGACTAAATTTTCTGAAATCAGAGGACATTAACCATTAACTTTCTGAATTTCTCAGTGGCCAATATAGTTTGTACTTTGGGCACAACCCTTGGAAGACACACTTTGGTTGGTTAAGTCAAAGAAGCAAAGGGTCTCTGGCTTCACATTTTATTAATTCTAAGGAGATTGATTTGGATGTATCTGTGTTCATGTTCATCAGAGAGATTCAGCATAACATACCCCTTGTTAGGATCAATGCAGGCAGCTTATCCAGATGCTGCAGTTGAAGCTGCAGCTGAGGCACCTGAATCTGTACTTTGGGCACCTGCACTGGAGTCCAGGTTTTCATGTGGCATCTGCTCATTTTGCTCAGGTTGCTCATCTGCCCATGTGGAAAGCAGGTGAAGTCCCTGGAGTAGCATGTGGTGCCTTTTCAGGTCTGGAAATAGAACTAGATTGTTTGTAGTTCTGATTAAGATTTGAAATATTCTAGTGTATGTCCTTTTTTTAAAAAATAAGTTTCAAAATTTATTCATCTATCCATCCACCCATCCATCCATCCATCCATCCACCCATCCATCCATCCATCTGTCTTATCTACCTACCCACCTGTAGCTTGAGTTTTCCTGCCTTGCCCACAGTCAGGACAAGTCTTTGTCACCCGCCAGTCCCACAGCCGCTCAGAACCAACCAAGTAAACACAGAGACTTATATTGCTTACAAACTGTATGGCTGTGGCAGGCTTCTTGCTAACTGTTCTTACAGCTTAAATTAATCCATTCCCATAAATCTATATATACCTTGCCACATGGCTTGTGGCTTACCGACATCTTCACATGAGGCTTGTCATGGTGGCGGCTGGCAGTGTCTCTGACTCAGCCTTCCACTTCCCAGAATTCTTCTCCTCCTTGTCCCGCCTATACTTCCTCCTGCCTGACTACTGGCCAATCAGTGTTTTATTTACTAACCAATCAGAGCAACACATTTGCCATACAGAACATCCCACAGCACCCACCTATAGGCATTAACCTCAGATGTCATTCTTCAGGAGCTGTTCACCATATTTTTTGAGACAAAGCTCTCTTACTGGATCCTGGGGCTCACTGATGTGACAAGGCTGGCTGGTTAGTGAGCCCCAGGGATCAACTATCTCCATCTCCTCTGTGCCTGAACTACAAACATGTGTCAACATATCTGGCTTTTCATGTGAATGCTGGCGATAGAATTCAGTTCTTCATGCTTGGAAGGCAAATACTTTACTTACTGAGCTATGTCCCTATCTCCAAAATAATGAACTCTTACACTGTGATAGGCATATTTTACCAACATGGCATGCATTATTTCATTAAAAAAACTTTTTATTGATTCTTTGTGGATTTCACATCATGTATCCTGATCCATTCATCTCCCTGTCTCTTCATATCCACCCTCTGCCCTTGTAACCTAACCCCCAAAATAAAATAAAATTTAGAAAAAAAACAAAAACAAATAAACAAAAAGTCTCAGCATAGAAGCTGTAGCAGGCAGCAAGGCAGTAAGGAGCTCTGAAATTCTCCTGACTTTACAGGACCTTAGCCTCATGAGCTTATGCATGCAGTTTCCCACTGTGTCATGATGTTTAACTTCTCTTTTCTTGTCATGTCAACTTAAATTTGAAATTGAGATCACATAAGCATCATTCTCTCCAGGTCATAGCCAGGTTTGCTGAATTTTATCTTTTATCAGGTTTGTTATACCTAATTTTAAAAAGACTTTGAAAAATGATAAAAAAGACTTTAACACAGAGATAGGGTTTCTGTTCATCAATCATATAAACACAGGGTACATAAAAATAAATTTAACTATATAAACATTAAGCTTAACTTTATTATAAACTTAGAAGAAAACAACTAGATACGAGAAAATATTTGGAATTTTTAAAAATTTGAGGCAGGGTCTTGTGTAGTAGTTTCCTCTAAGTTGAAACCTTCTGTCCTAAAGGAGATCTCCTTAAGACTCAGGAAGTAAATAACTCACAAGTCTCAGGAAGTCCTTGAATCTTTCCTAGAGGCACAGGGTCTCCCTCCTTCCAAAACAACTCACAAATCTCAGGAAGTCCCTGAGGCTTTTCTAGATGCACAGGGTCTCCCTCCTTCCATAACAACTCACAAGTCTCAGGAAGTCCTTGAAGCTTTTCTAGATGCACAGGGTCTCCCTCCTTCCATAACAACTCACAAATCTCAGGAAGTCCCTGAGGCTTTTCTAGATGCACAGGGTCTCCCTCCTTTCATGTTATGTAAGTACAGACTTCTGAGAAGACGCCTTTTCTGTAGAGCCACCTGCAAGCTGTGTAGAGAGCTTCAGGGTTCCAGTTTTCACGAGTCACCACCTATACTGGGTTGGACTTTGGTGATGCAGCTGCCTTTGAGTTGTCCAGGCTTTTGTAAGTGACCCGACCCCATATGCTGTAAGTAGCCTCAGTAAACTCATTGCTTCACAAAGTTGGGTTTTGGTGGTATCATTACTTTTTATTGATTTCCCATCCAGGGACAGTAGACATTTCTTTATGTTTCTCCAGGACAACAGGTCTTATAGCCCAGGCTGGCCTAGAACTCATTATGTAGTTGAGAATGACCTTGAATTTCTGCTCCTCTTGCCTCTGCTTCTCAAGTTTTAGGATTATGGGTGTCTTCCCCCATGCTCAGTGTTGCAGTATTTTTTTTTTTTTTGAGACAGGGTTTTTCTGTTTTGGTGACTGTCCTGAATCTCATACTGTAGACCAGGCTGGCCTTGAACTCACAGAGATCCGCCTGCCTCTGCCTCCTGAGTGCCACTGCTGCCCAGCATGTTGCAGTATTTTTAGTTGAGTTTTTTAAAATTGATTATTATAGGATCACATAAATTTCTATGAAACAATATGATGAGGGGCTGGGGTTTGACTCTGTCATAACACTTGTCTTGCATAGCATTCATGGGCCCCTGAGTTCCGTCTTCAACACTATATAAAATGTGAGAACCTTTGTCCATTTCCTCTAATGGAAGCATCTTGCAAGCTGTGGTATAGATAGTATCACAGCAAGGATCTTGGCACTGATCCATTTTGACCAGAGCTCCTTTCTCCCCCCTCCTTCCAGCCCTGTAGCATGTCAGACTCCCAGAACTTCAACTTCAGCATTAGCCAACAGGCACCATTGTCTTCTGATTGGGTTGTATTCATTCTGTGACTCTGTCTATCTTTTCCATGTGGACCTGTAAGGTTTTTCCATGGTGTCTCAAAGTTAAAGCTTTTTTGTTTGTTTGTTTTTGAGACAGGGTCTCACTATACAGTTTTGGCTGTCCCTGGAACTCACTATGTAGACCATGCTAGCATTGAACTCACAGAGATCTGCCTGCTTCTGCCTCCCAAGTGCCAGGATTAAAGAAAGGCATGTGCCACTATGCTTGGCTCAAAGTAAAAGCTTTAAGTGGGAAAAAAAAGATTTGAAAAGATTTTCAATGTTATTGAAGATCCAGAAAATGCAAATTATAAGGTTCAATTGTTTTGCTTATTTATATTGGTAAAAACTGAAAATTGTTAATATTCACAAGATGTTTGGACTGGAGGGATGGCTCTGTGGTAATGAGTACTTGCTGCTCTTCTAGAGGACCCAAATTCAGTTCTAAACACTCATGTTGGGTGATTCACAACTGTGTGTAACTCCATCTCCAGGGGATCCTTGGGCACTGTACTCATGTGCACATGCCTGCAAACAGACACATACACTTACACATAACTAAAAAAATAAATCAATTTAAAAAAGATTATTGATATACATGCAAGGAAATAGGCACTTTAGGATATTCTTGGTGAGGACAAGCTGGTGAAGCCTTTTTTGGAAGGCAGTTATTAATACTGACCAAGATGAAGAGCACACTAGTTGATCAGTCTTAAGTTTGTAAAGCCCACTAGAAATATGCGATATTGATATGAGGGTGCTCAGCCCAGCGTCCCTTAAACAAACAGTAGAGGAGACATTAGACACATGCTGTCCCCCACACAGTGGGGAATACTGTGCACAGTTAAAAAGGAGAAGGCTTGTTTACCCAAGTCCACTGACCTTTCAAAATAGGGAAGGATGGGAGCTGGCAGCTGCTCCCCACTTCTTCAGTGTAGAAAAGCCCTTGGCGAGTCCGCCCTTTTGGTCCCATGCTGAACATACAGCTGCTTCAGATAACTCAGTTCTGATCAGGAGGTGGGGTCACCAAAGTGCAGTTTCTTCTCCGACTCTCCTGGACAATCACTTTGATTGCTGTCACTGTGAAGGAGGCTCCGTGTCTGGAGGAGCCATGACTAAGGTGGGAGCCTTGTGTGTCCAGCTGTGTAGAGTGGCCTTGTGCTGTGTTTCCGGTTTCTGGGGTTTTCTGCTCAGGGCAGAAGGGTGCCATTAGTCCCCGATGAACCTGTCAGGCTAGCATCCTGGAGTCTTGCTTTCACCATCCAGTTTGTGAAGAAAGTTCATAAAAAATATCCATTCAATAAGTAATTACAAATTGTTCATTTAATTGAATAAATTAAGCCATTTTTTTCATAAAATGGCTTCTGTGAGCTAAGCTCATTTTTTTTTTTTTTTTTTTTTTTTTTTTTGGTTTTTCGAGACAGGGTTTCTCTGTGTAGCTTTGCGCCTTTCCTGGAGCTCACTTGGTAGCCCAGGCTGGCCTCAAACTCACAGAGATCCGCCTGGCTCTGCCTCCCGAGTGCTGGGATTAAAGGCGTGCGCCACCACCGCCCGGCCCGAGCTAAGCTCATTTTGTGTGTGTTCTTTTCACTTTTTCCCAGTTAAAATCTTTACCATGAATTATTATTTAAGATATAGAACAAATGATAATGGCACATTTGTGCACTTACCTCTCAATATGAAGAAGGGTTTTGCTCATTTGTCCATTCTTCTAGGCTGTTCTAATGACAAGCTGACTGGCCATTGTAATGCCTCTCATGCTACTGCTTTCTAACCAAACACTGGTGCTCAAGCCTCAGTTTCATGCTGTTTCTTACAGCATCCTCAGTGTATTTTATGTGTATGGGTGTTTTGTGTGCCACATGAGTACAGTGCCTCAGGGGGTAATAAAAAGGTACTGGGTTCCATGGAATGGAGTTACAGATGATTAGGAGCCTCTATGGAAGTAATGAAACCAGAGTCTTCTGGAAGAGCAACCATTGCTCTTACCTGCTGAGCCATCTCTCTAGCCCCTTCTAGCTTGTTTTAAGTTGTGTGTGTGTGTGTGTGTGTGTGTGTGTGTGTGTGTGTGTGTGTGTGTGATAGTAGTCTCCCATTTCCATAAGAGAGATGTTCTAACATTCCAAGTAGATGCTTGAAAAGAGGTATAGTACCAAGCCCTGGCTGGGCACAGTAGTACATGCTTGTAATCCTAGCACTTGGGAGGCAGAAGGCAGAGACAAAAAGTAGGAGGATTTGATTTCAATCCAGCCTGGGCTATATAGCAAATCCTAACTCCTAAAACAAAAAACCCTATGAGATCAAGCTCTATATAGTGTATACTTTTCTTATATACAGTGTAATATGGATATGTTGGCAAAAGAATAATTCACACTCTGGGACACACTCAGGGTGTCAGTCAGGGCCACAGTCGTTGGAAGTCCCAACCAGGGGTGGCATGTCCTCTTTCAGGTCACCATTCACTTGCCTGGCAGGTGGACATTGGCTGTTGGCAGGAGGTCTCGCCTGGCTGCCTGAGCATCCCAGGACAAACTTCCATGGCTTCCGTATGGCAAGAACAAGGAGGAAGCTGTGCTGCCTCTTGTGATGTAGCCTCAGAAATGCAGTGGCTGTCATTTCCTGCAGTGTCCTGTGACTCTCCAGGCCATTACTATGAATGGTGGTCATGTAGGGAGACTGTCAAGGCACAGATACTGGGAGTAAAGGCCCTTTCAGGAGCCACTGTGTAGAATGGTCCTGGGTCTGCAAGCAGATCTGGATGACTGTAGCTTTGGCATTTATTTGATTGATACCCTTGGGGCAGGGAGCATATAACATTTTTTTTTTTTTTTTTTTTTTTGGTTTTTCGAGACAGGGTTTCTCTGTGTAGCTTTGCGCCTTTCCTGGAACTCACTTGGTAGCCCAGGCTGGCCTCGAACTCACAGAGATCCGCCTGGCTCTGCCTCCCGAGTGCTGGGATTAAAGGCGTGCGCCACCACCGCCCGGCGCACATAACATTTTAAGCACCTTCTATTCATTGTTATGATCTTGGAGAACGCTGGAAGGATTTTTAACAGGAAAATGACATGTTCATTTGGTGTTTTCAACCACATCCGAAGACGTGGGAGGCAGTTATGCGACTACAAGGCTGTAGATAGGCTCCCCTTAGAGGCCTGCAGCCTTACCCAGCCTGAGCATCTGGAGTGAGATAGAGCCTCCTAGTGCCTCAAATCCCCCTCCCCCATCTTCCTCAAGCAAAACCCAGGGTATAGTGAATGGTGCTTGGGACTTAAGCTAGCAGCTACTAAAGTGCCTTTGTTGGGAAAAAGCTGCCAGAGTGTGGGAGGTATATATCACACCTTATATGTTGCTTATTTTCTAAAATTTCTGTTTCAGATATCCTTTTATAGTGTCATTAAATGTAAATGGCATAGAAGACATAGTTTATAAGGACCGAATGTGTATCACTGGAACCATGAACACCTCTTCTTACTGGTAAAGTGGAGGCATCACTCAGTTTAGATAATGCTGAGAGCATATGGGTCAGGGGGGCGGGGCATTGGCAGCCGTGCTCAGTGTCTGCTTCTGGAACTGGCTGGCCCTTCCCTGGAGGACCCGAGCACTAGTCAGCCTTCCATCACAGTGACAAAATATGTGGGCTAGCAGCTTATATGGAGGAGAGCTTTATTCTGGTGCACGGTTTCAGAAGTTTCAGTTCATGGTAAGCTGGCCCTGTCACTTTGCCTGTGGTGGAATGGTACATTGTAATGGAGCACATGGTAGAGAAGCTTTGTACTTCATGGCAGTCAGGATGTGAAAGAGACAGGACCTTCAAGGACATATTCCTGTCAACCCAGCTTTATTCCCAACTTTATTCTGCTAGGCCCCATCTCCTGAAGGTTCCACTACCTCCCAGTTGTTCCATGGGCTGGGGACGAAGCCTTCAGATGGTCCTCTGGAGACTTCCGAGATCCAAACTCTAATACCCTGACATCTCCAGCAGCCATCCTCTGGTTGTGGAGTCATAGTGGCAGAGTGCCAGCAGGCTCACAGGTGTCTGATTCTGCCCGTCAGGTTAGCTGTTTTGTGGGTGTATACCAAGGACCAGTGCAGACTCCCTGACAGTGCCCAAGGCAGGAACTTCAGGGGCTGGGAAGGAGCCTGCTGTTGCCGTTACCACCATGCGCTCTCTAGATCCTCAGGCCTCAGGAACAAGCTGAGTTCTAGGAGGAGACTGGTCCACCCACCTCAGTTACATTTCCATCAAATGCTGGGCTGAGCTAAAAATTCGACAAGTAGCTGGGATAATAGTGTGACATGTCCTTGGCATTTGGGACAGCTGCTCCTGTCATGTTTGATGAAGTACTCATACTTTACAGCCTCGTTTGCAAGGATTACTTTGAGTCTGAGATTTTTACAAAATGAGCTATGTCAGTTTTTGTAACCTTCACAGTAACTGTGAGATGTCTTTGTACAAGAATTCCTGTGGTCTGCTGGTATAGTTTTTAGAATCTTTTGCATGCTACATGCAAAGTGCATCTTAAAAAAACATTTTATTTTGAAATAATAATTTTAGATGATGGAAAAGTTGCAAAAACAGTAATAGGAATTTCCCATATGAACAAAGCTCATATCTTTCCTGAGCATAGCTGAATTATCAAAAGTAAGAAATTCATTATCTAGTTTTTGTTTGTTTGGTTAGTTTTTTTGAGACAGTGTTTCTCTGTTTAGTCCTGGATATCTTGGAACTTGCTCTGTAGACTAGGCTGGCTTCAAACTCACATAGATCCGTCTGTCTCAGCCTCCCAAGTGCTGGGATTAAAGGCGTGCGTCCCCATGCCCAGCTCTGGTTAGTTTTTAACCCTTCTTCAAACTGCTCCCCCCCAATGATTCTTTTTCTGCTTCAGGATTCAAAACATCCTTCCTTCCTTCCTTCCTTCCTTCCTTCCTTCCTTCCTTCCTTCCTTCCTTCCTTCCTTCCTTCCTTCCTTCCTTCCTTCCTTCCTTCCTTCCTTCCTTCCTTTTACATGGGTTGCACAGATCTAACTGATTGCTGGGCTTGGGCAATAGGCTCCTTTACCAGCTGAGCATCTTGCTTGCCCTCCTCCGATTTCTTTACATTTGATTTGACTTAGACAGGACAGGCTTTTATTTGGGGACAAACCTGCACAGGGGATGAGGGGGGGGCTCTGTAAGAACCAGAACCCCCATACACTTGTAAGCTGGGGCAGTTATAGGGTGGGAGGGGAAGGAGGTTGTAAAGTTTCCTTCTTAACTGACACTAGCTTTTGCTAGAAGAGAGTGAAAGAATGTCAGGTGGATGGGGTCCATTTGATTTTTTAAAAAATAAACGTTTATTTTGAGTAATTTTGGATCAATGGGGATGTTGCTAACAAAGCAGAGGATTTCCATACACCCATCATCCACCCTCTCCAGTTGGTACCATTTTATATTTCCTCAGCCCAGAATTCAGAAATGGACATTAGGCATATTGCTACCAATTAAAAATGAATTTTATCTCACTGGTTTTCCATCATATCCTCTTTATGTTTGTTCTAGGACCCATTTGGGCCACTACAGAGTACTTCCTTGTGTGTGGCCGTCTCAGTCTGTGGGGAGTACTGTGACAGTCATGGGGAGCATTGGCTGACACTGTGCTTTGGAGAAGAATGCTAGGATTAAGTGCCCTCTGTTTCCTCTTGACGTCTCTGAATGTTAATATTAATGACCTGGAGCAGGCAGTATGGACCTGGTCCCTCTACCGTGAAGTCACTGTGATTCCCTTTCCTTATTCTGATCTTTGAGACCAAGTCACTATTCATAGCCTACCCTCAGAGAGTTTAGGAGGAGGACATACCTACCTCCCAGAGGAGAAGTACCTATATATATATATTATCTGTAGGGTTGCAGGATGTCTGGATAAGATTGATTTTCAGATAAACAGGGATTAATCTTTTTTTGGGGGAGAGGTCCTAGGGAGCGACACCAGACCTTCTTATAAGCTAGGTAAGTGCTCTCACTGAATCACACCCCTTAGCTCAACAGTGAATAATTTAAAGTGTGTATTCCTTGTACTGTTAGAACTTTAGATTTAACTGAGCATCCTGTATTCTGTAATGTCTGGCCACCCTAATTGTTTGAAATGTGTTTGTGAGAAAGATTCTTCCCTTCCCCTTGGCCTCTGAGTTCATCATCTCCCTGTACAGTCTCCTTCCCACTCACCGTCTTCCTTTATCAGAGTGTGATATGCTTTAGTGGTGGTACTTTGTCTACTTAATTTCCTTTTAAAGCAACATGGAAAATAGTTTTGTTTCTTTGAAAAAGGAATTAGTTTATGTGTGTGTTTTAATAAAAAGATTTTTCTCATTACATGAGCCAAAAAGCACATTTGTTTCCAGGCCCCATAAATGAAACCCGGAGTTGGAGGAAACAAGAGATTTGTGCAGAATTTCCAAGGGCTGATCAAGGGTGGGGCAAGGAGGAGACACTGGTGTCTCTTTAAGCAGCACCGGAGGCTACAGCAGCAGCTAGCAAATGGATTCCCTCAAACTCGGCAGTGTGAGGCACTTGCGATTGCTTAAGATCCCGGACTTCTAGCAGGTGTGAGAGAATTCTAAGTGGATATGAAGAAGCGTGTGGGGAGTGGGTGGAATGCTGAAGGGATCCGTGCAGTTTGCTTTTAAAAGAAAAGCAGACCTCTGATTTCCTGGAAGTGCACCTAGCCCATCAAATAGTGTTGCTTTTCATTAAAGCAGCGGTTTTGCAGCCGTGATTACCTTGGGGGTTTTGTTCTCAGCAGCTGGTACCCATCAAATCAGAGCCTGCTTTTCATCACCAGCAGGTGTTCCAGGAAGCAGCAGTGACTGCAGAACTCAAAAGATGGCTCAGTTCCTCCTGAAGGAGAGATGGAACCGTCACAGGGTTCCCGGTGGATGGCTTGAGGGCCTGCTGATCGGGCCAGGCAGAGATGGATGTTTTGTCTTATCGGTTCATGTGAGAGAAGGGTGGTACTGGAAAGATGCGTGGCAGTTGAAGCTGGAACACTACGTGCATGCAGTAGGCATTTTATTTGTTGCTCCAATGAGGGCATTCATTTTGTTTTTGTTTTTGCCCCGTCACAATCCTTAGAGACTGTGATCTGGATCTGTCCACCTCACCTGCACTGTCCATCGGCTTCTGTGTTAAGGGTATCAATCACTTGTCATTTCTAACTTAAGCCAGTTTTTCTGAGCCCTGGGGCCTTGGACCTGACTCTGTTGGTCTCACAGACACCCTTAGTTTGTCGCCCCCATGCCTGGCACATTTAATCCTGGTGCTTGTCCCTTCTGCCCAGGCTTCTG
This sequence comes from Peromyscus maniculatus bairdii, assembly GCF_049852395.1. Taxonomy (NCBI): domain Eukaryota; kingdom Metazoa; phylum Chordata; class Mammalia; order Rodentia; family Cricetidae; genus Peromyscus; species Peromyscus maniculatus. Next base: position 122,817,673 of record NC_134855.1, read on the forward strand.
CCCAGGCTTCTGCCCAGGCTTCTGCCTTGCCTTGCTCTTTCTGCTGCCATGTCTTCAGTAGCTGACACACCACTTGATGTGCAGAAGGCCTTTGTCAGATACATGGGGAATTAACACCTCCCTACCTCAGGGTAGAACGCTTGCCTCCCCCAAATGATAACCACTTAGAAGCCCGAGATGTCCAGTGCAGTGCATTCCAATAGCTGCACCTACCGAGCGTGGTTAATCAATGCAGTCTGGGGCTGCCGGCTCCTTGTCTGTAAGAAAACAAGCATTGCTTACTTGTAGCACAGCTTCCCGAAGGTGTTATAAATGTCTGTGTTTGGGTCTCGCCGTAATGCTCTTGAACAGAATAACATATGTTTGTCCATGTGTTTAGACTTTTAAGATGCCAGATGTCTATAGTGCCAGTTTTTATTGTCTGTTTTTGAATTATGTTTTGAAGCTTAACACATTTTGGGATATTGCTATAGAAATGAGTGCTGAGCACTACCTGTTTGTAGGCTATAGTTTGGCTAGCATTTTGAATTTTCCTGAATTTCTGTTTGTAGGACACAAGTGTGTCAAATATGCAAATTGTAAACCATGAGGCCACCTCCTGATAATTCTAGAAAAAAGCAGGCAGTTATGTTTCCTGTGAGGACATTAAGTATAAATGTGACCTAAAGAATGGCAGCTGGATCATTGATTTTTTTTTTTTTTGGAGGGGGCATTGAGTATGTCATCATGTCAGCAGACCACACCTGTGGGGAAGCATCGTCCTGAGTGATCAACAGAGGGCTTGGAGCAGGCACGGAGCAGGCACCACTGGTTGGGGGTAGAAGCTGAGGCCTCTAGGGATTGTAGTGAGGTGTGTCCTGGGTGGGGACCCTCCTTTGGGGTTCAGAGTGGGCTTGTGGACAAAAGTGGGGTTCCTGTTACTCAGGCCACAGTGTGAGCTGAGCTACATGTTCTTCTGTGAGGAGAGTTAGACAGCTTCACCTGCCCTTTCCAGCTGGTTCTGCTTCTCCACCTTCACACTTGCAGGTGAGGGCTTCAGGAGGGTTCCTTTTAGCGTTAATGCCATGGAACTGAGCAGTTTGCAGCTGTGGCCTCTTTGTTTTCAGGTATCTGCTTCCCTTTGTTCTGGCTAACAAGCTCTCTGAGGTGCTGCCTCCCCTGGTGTGTCTGTGGGAAGCGGAGCTTCATAGCTTCCGGTGAAGGAGGGGAGCGCACAGAGCACTAACGTCTAAACTGTATTGGCAGGGGACCTTTACTAGACATCTAATTTTATCTGGACCCCAGTGAACAGCAGGAGCCATTCTTAGAGTGGAGACTGGGGGGTGGTGATGTGGCAGGAGCTCAGAGCCATGCCTTTGGGGATGTGCCAGCAAAGGGCTTCTCCAGAGTGACCTCTGAGGAACCTTTGGTCACAGTGAGACCAGAGAGCCTCATCTCTGGAGTCAGGCATTCATCGGCATGTTGGTCAAGGGCCTGTCCTCAGAGCTGCCTCATAGTGTCCCTCGGATTCCACGATCTGGTCCAGCCAGTGCCTCCCTCTGAGGTCTCCCTTGGGGCTGCATTGAATTATGGGCCAGCTGTCTCTGCTGAGAAGAAAGGCACTCTTGCTGTTCCTCTGCTGGCTTCCTCTTTCCTTGTCCTCAGAGCTGCCATTGGCTCAGGCTTCTTAGACCTACGCCACTTCCTTGGCTCCCTCCACCTTCCTCAAAGGCCTGTTTGTCCACATCTTGGTAATAATAAATACAGCTTTAGGAGTAAATGCTGGTGGAGCCCTTGCTCCCCGTTAGTGCTCTGCTCATCCGTCACCGAGCCTCTAAACGGTACAGGAACACACCCCACGTTCTCCATTTTTGGTGTCACTGTTCAAGATGAGCCGAAACCTCTTCAGAACAGTTGTTCTAATTGCTGCCCTGGCTCTGCACGCAGGGACTCCTGCGCTGCGCCAGCTGGCCACAGGCTCCTGTGCGCTTTGAGTTCTTGGATCATAATAGTCTCCCCTGCAAGTCCTTGCTGCATCTGTTTCCTGGGGGCGAACATCAAACTGAAGCCCGTCGGGGCTGCGTCTCCAGTGCGTCCCCCACTGTTTCCCTGTGGTGTCATCAGCACATACCTGTGTGTCTTGTCATGAGCCTGCACCTGCAGCTTTCCCCGCCTGGATGCACGTTTGTGCCCTTTCCGTCTGCCCTCCCTTTGCAGGCGTGAGTGTGTCTCAGCCTTGGATGCGAATGGCATTTGTGGCCACATGTGGAGACTACTGACATGAGCAGCTATTTGTTAACACTCCCTTGTCTCAAAATGTAGTCATCTCTATTTGACTTCTTAAGAGCACATCTCTTGTTATGCAATTAAATTATGGACTCCTTAAGACAAGAGTCAGCCAGAACTTAAACATCCCAAGGCACAGAGCAGGCATTGACAAATATTTGCATTCCATTTCAGTTTTAAAGCAATTTATTATGAGAGATAGAGAAGGCTTGTCTTTGACTGTGGTAAGGCTAATTCGCGTGCTCTTCTCTAGCCTGTGCTTCCTGGGTTTACCAGAGCCTCACTCAGAGTTAAGCAAGCAGGACGGAAGCTGTGGCGCAGAGCCCCTTAGGTCTCTGTTGGGACAGTGAGTCACTGGCTGCACCAGCTCGGTCTGTCTCTAAGGGGAAAGCGTCTGCAATGCTACTGCCTCCATGATCGTCTGCGTCGTTTCTTTCAGAGTTAGTCACGTGAATGGATTCTGCAGGCTCTTGGGTGTGCTGGCCATGGAGCTGTGGGTCACAACCTTGTGGGGGTGAGAAATGAGGGATGCTTTGTTACTTCTCAGTCAGTGCTGTGGGAGACAGTCTGCCCTGGGTAAACTCACTTGAACATATGGCGCGCAGGGGCTAATATAGCTCAGTAGAATAAAGGAATGGGGCGGGTGGGGGAGGTGGGGCAGGAGAGGCTTCATACGACAGTTTTAGTCTGAGGGCTTCTTTTTCTCTTGCATTTCCTCATCTGAGACCTTGGCTCATTACTGTTTCAAACTTCTTTTCCCACTTTAGCGGCTTGTTTAATTGAAAGCATTTCAATGAGAGAATGTTTAAAACATAGCAATTGTAAAGGATCTGGGGTCATTCGGAGGTTTTAATTGATTCCTGTGATGAACGTTATACTCCCCAGCAATGGCCTCCTTTTCATTATTTCTCAAGGCCCTTCTCCCAGCCACAAGGCACAGAGCTACTTAATGTTTCTGGCCGTTTGTGCTCTGGATTATATTGCCTTTTTAAAAATTTTTTATTTTTTTATTTTTAAGCATTGACTTTGTAACCCAGAGCTGAAGCCAGAGTAAGCTGGATAACTTATTCCTATGCTTTTTATTGCATAAGGCATTAACACAGCACCAGCGTGGTCATCTGTTTCGCTTCTCACAGGCGCTGTCATCACTTGATTTGGCTGTTGTTAGAACAGATGTTTTAAAGGGACTATTTTGGCCTGGCCATGTTTGCTTAATTTCTGATGACTGGTGTGTGTGTGTGTGTGTGTGTGTGTGTGTGTGTGTGTGTGTGTGTGTGTGTGTGTATTTTTTAGTGGAGAATTGAGTATTGTGGGGACAGACTAGTCCTTTTGCCTTGAACAGACCTGGTCCCAGAAAGAGACAATGGGGTTGCTGGGGAAGAGGTTTGGGCACAGGATCCTGAACTTGAAAAGCTAGGCTTAGTTTGCAGCCAACAGAGTGTTCAACAGCAACTAAATGTCAAGCTGTCTTAGAAGATGGCTCTTAAGAAGTTTATGTCAAAGCCAAGTTACAGCTGTTTAAAAGTAAGCAAAACCCAAAAGAAAACTGTGAATCTGTTTAGAGAGAGCGTGTGAACTAATCAAGGTCCTACAATCTAACTACCTTTGTGAAGCCATGAATTGTTCTCAGACTCGGATGTTCATTTCTTACGCCACATCCAGTGTCCTAGTGAGTTTAAATGATTAGTTTAAGTCTGAGTTTAGGCATTGACAGTGAAGCATATCAGTACTGTTGTGGCTTCATTTCTGCTGCTGTGATGAGATACCATGACCAAAAGCAACTGAGGGGAGGGAAGGGTTGAGTTCCATTCCAGGCTACAGCCCATCACTAAGGCAGTAACTCAGGGCGCTAGTCCGTAGTCAAGAGCAGAGGGAAATGCATGCATCCATTGCTTCCGGCTTGCTTGCTTCTGTGTCCAGTTAGCTTTCTTCACTCATACAGTTCAGGCCCCGAATAGAGAATGGTGCTGCCCACAGTGAGTTCCATCAGTTAACAGCCAGTCAGTCTCCCACAGACATGCCCACAGGCCAACCTGCTCTAGACACTTCCTCAGTTGAGAGTCTCTTCTCTGGTGATTCTAGGTCAAGGCAAGTTGACTAAAACTAACCACCCATCACATATACTAATTAAAAAAAATAGGTTTTTTCCATGCAGAAGTTGAAATGTATTTCCCAAATTGCTATTTCATATCAATGCTTGCAGAATAATATTATAACAACCAGAAGATTTAGAGTCAGAGGAAGTCACTAAGGATGAAAGAATTATTTTACAGAGTTATTACTTGAATCATTTTCTATCTCCTTTTGGATCTGAGGAGTCCAGAAAATTGCTTTTTAATTGATATAGGAGCTGATTTGGGCTGTACCATATGATTGTAAATTCTTATAGTCAGTTATGAGTCAGACAGATGCTGCTAAATTCATAGTGAGACTTGTTGCTGCTGTCCTGTGTACTGAGCAGGAGGATCATTTGGAGCATAATAAGCACTGAGTTACTGTATATTGAATTAATGAATTGTGGAAAGAGTTAACTGGCCAGATGTCATTTGTACATAGGGAGCTACTTATTGATGAAGTGCCATCTGGTTTCTTGGGTCTCATTGTTATCTGTGAATGTTAATTGATAGCCTGACTCTTCAGTCTGTTCAGGATCTTCAAGTCCCAACTTAAAGAGCTAAAGTTTGCCTGGCTGTTAGTGTGATTTGTTTTTCTTTGATGCCGTGAACCACTTGAGGTCCTCCGATGAATCTTAAATTTTCCCTTATTTTGTACTTACCTGGTACCTTACAGTTAATAAGATGCTTGACCTCTTCTGGTCTGAAAAATGCCATAAAGCAAACCACATGGCAGAATGTTTCTCTGAGTCATATTTCACTTGTATCTGTTATGTATTTTTATATTTCATGAATGAGTGGGTGGCCAGGACTTGATTCCTACTAGGCTTCTGCTCTTCTGTAACATGAAAGGAATAGTCTAGAGTGATGGAGAGTTTTCATGTTGAGTTTATGATTCTTGACCTTTGTAGTTATCTCAGTTGATTAGGAAAATGAAAGTTTGACTTTGGAATACTGTCATAGTTATCCTTACAAGAGCTGTGACTTGAAGGTCTGGTCTGTTTATATCTAAAATGATGTTGAACTTAACCATTGCAGAATGGGTAATGGTACTTCTGTTGTGCCTTGGGAATAAGCACAGAGTTTTTCTACCAGTGATACAGGATTAGCTTGCTGGCTAAACCAGCCTAGAATGCTTTTCAGCATAGCATCCCACTAAGTCCCTGTCAGTATGCGTCTGATTACCTTTGCCCATTAATAATGTTTGTACACTGGGCTGAGGATATGGCTTAGTCGGGGGAGTACTTGCTTAGCATGCACAGAACTCCAGCACTCTATAAACTAGGAAGAGGGATAGATACTTTTAATCTCAGGAGGTGGAGGCAGGAGGATCAGAAGTTCAAGGTCATTCTCAGATTCATTCGAGGCCAGACTAGGTTACATGAGACCGCAAAACAAACAATTTTGTGTGTAAAATGATATAAAACTGTACATTAAGGTTTTTTTGACCCCACAGTTTAAAAGCTCTATTATGTTTATTTTGCTTTGGTGGAAATTGTCTCAGAGTCACCTTTCCAAAAACATTGGTGATAAAGGGGAGAAGACACCTCATTTTTCTTAAATTACCTAAATTTCTCAGGTTCACAGTTTTCCTTGTGATTGCATTTTTAAGTTTCCTTACTCCATGTAGATTTATATTAGAGATACTTTGGTGACTTTTTCCCAGTTTTTAAAACTTGCTGTGAAGGTATAAATATACCCAGGAACCATTGCAACTCTAAGCAGCAATAGTTTTATTGACTTGGAAGCCCAGCTGTCTTGATTTCCAGTGGTGGCTTGCAGTGTTTAAAGTAACTGACAACCTTGCAAACATTACCAAAAGTTTATGATTTGGAAAAAAAATAAAAAGGGAATGGGGAGAGTGGGGAATGGAAAAAATGCTGTTTGAATTACAGACTGCTTAAAGCAGCTCCATAGGGAGGGCTGTTAACCCAGGCCACTTAAAATATGGCCATAATATTGAGAGTTAAAAATAATTATCTCGGGAGAGGACCTTAAGAACAAATCTCAAAAAAATCCAAAGGAGCTGAAAGTCACACTGAAGGGATTGCAGGCAGAATGCATGACTCCAGGAGTTCCTTTGTGGGAGGTTGTCTCTTCTGTGGGGTTGCTCCATTTTGGGGACACATGATCTGTGACCCCAATTACTGCTGAGTGCTTCTGCTGACAAGGTCCTGAGCCAGGAGCCTTGGTATTTCCCTTGCAGTGTTCCAGTCCTGGGATTCACCACGGAGCCCTGGATTTTGGTGGTAGAAAGCTGCTACCTCATTCCCAGGTGCTCCAGCCAAGTGTCTGAGTGCTTGTGCACAGTCCCAGTCAAGTGTCTCAGTGCTTATCCCGAGTCCTACGGTTCTCTGCAGCCACTGCTCCTGGGCACTGTGTTCTGTGGGTCGCATAGATCTTCATTTTAGATCAGATCAACTGAACCGCTGCACAGCAAATCATCCAAACTATGAGTTAAGTCAAAGTTCAACTCCACAGTTAGTGCTATTCACACAATTTCTGTGGGTTAGGAATTTGAAGTATTTCACTGGCTGGCTGTGGCCAGGACTACAGTCAAGGCATTGGTTTGGGGTCATGGCCCACTGATATTTTAAGTGACCAGAGAACCTACTTCCAAAGTGGCCCACTTGAGAAGCTAGCAAACTGTGCTGGCTGTGGGAGGAAAGCCTTGGTTTCTTGTCATGTGGACTTTTTCCCAGGGCTGATTAGATGTCCTTAGAACGTGGCAATTAGCTTTCCCTAGAAACCTGGCCTCTGAAGTTATAAAATATAACTTTTGGAAGCATTTTATTCAAAAATTTTATCTTTAAATCAGGGTCAGTACTTAATCTTGTTTTTATAAAGAAGCAAATAAGATTACCTTTAATTTCACCTTCCACAGTACTAAAATGCATTGTCTTTTTCTGGTACAGCCTCCCTTTCTGTCTGCATATAGCGTGTGTGCTCTTCTGTACCTATATCTGTATCTCACAAAATTAGATTCCGTTGTGCTGCTTTGTAACTACTCTGTAACATCTTAGTAAGGAGGACAACGAACAGGCTGTTTTAAAGAAAGCAGAAGAGCACCAAAAAGCACATGTGGGTGGCAAGGCTGCTAGGTGTGGAGAAACGGTAATAGAAAAACCGAGAAGGAAGTACTCCGGTATGGCTCTCCTGTAGGCAGAGGGGAAGCAAATGTCTCATCCAAAGCGGAAGCCAGGAAGCCCTGATGAAAAGAGGCTGTGGTACACGCAGGACAAGATCACAGGACTGGAAAGCCTGGGATTCTGGTGCCCTCCCTTGGCAAGATGGGTCAATAGTGGAAGGGAAAGCCATTTGTCACTCTGTTGCCAAGGGCTGTTGTGAGCCATCTTGGGAGAGAAGTTATTGGTTAAGACTGAGCCACTCTGGGGTCTGACAACCGTGAACACTCATAGGGAGTCTAGACTCCACTTACACAAGCACAGAGGATTTGGCCATGGGAAGCAGATTCCGGAGAGTAGGAGACCAAGAATTCAGGCAGGAGGAGACTCGGCCTAGGCAGTGAAGAGTGATGATGGCCTTAGCTTGCGAGGCTAGGAGCTGAGTCTTCCACCTGAGTAAGTGTAACTGTGGAATCTCAGCCGTAAGCCTGAGGCCAGCAGGTGGCCCATACTCTGGAGCCTCCTCCTATTTACTGTGAGACTCACTACTTGTGGGACTGAGACCTCTGAAGATCTCACAGAGCAGTTGACTTCCTGTAGCCTCATTCCTCCAGCTGGGAGTTCAACGCAGCAGAGTAGGTGTGAAAGCATAGAGACTAGTCCACTCGGACAGATGCCAGTGCTGTCTGCTTCCCCACGCCTAGTGCACTAAGAGACGCCTCCTGACAAGATTGTCCATCCTCCAGCTCAGCACAGCTGTGCCAGCAATTCATTTCATAAGTATCTTTTTATTTCTTATTTTCTGGTATTTGATCTCCATTCTTGCATTTACGGCTCATGATGGTTTGTTTGTCTATATATATATTGCTCAGTTAGGTTTTAGGGTTGTTGTATATGTTTCTCCATGCAGTTAACTGTATGGCACTGTTTTCTATACTCACCTCTCTTCTTTATCACCTCCTCTTTTAACTTTTTTTCTTTTTGAGACAGGGTTTCTCTGCCCTGGCTGTCCTGGAACTCGCTCTGTAGACCAGGCTGGCCTCGAACACAAGAGATCTACCCACCTCTGCCTCCAGAGTACTGGGATTAAAGGCATGCACCAACAGCATCTTTTGCTTCTTAATTGTAACCTTCCAAAGCTTTAACAACCTCTAAAATCTGTGGTTCCTGATAGCATCCCTTGTACTTCCTCAACAAAGAGCTAGAAATAACTGAGGTAAAACTGATCTGGAAAGCGAGAAATAGAAAACATCATATGTTATCTAGAAGGCTTTGTGGAGAGTCTCAGCAATCACATGAATCAAGGAGAGGACAGGATAGCTGAGCTTAAAGAGGAACTAGAGCAATCCAAAAAGGACAAAGAGAAAATAATAAGATACCAATGGTAATTCCAAAATATATGTGATACTATGAAAGGACCAAATCTGTGGGTTTTATGCATAGAAGGAGAGGAATCTCATCCTAAAGGCATAGAAAAAATTTCCAGAAGAAGTCATAATAGAAAATTTCCAAGAGTTAGGAAAAGAGATGCTAATCCAAATACAGAAGGCGTAAAATATCAAGCAGAAAAGAATCCCTGCAGAACATTATAATTAAAACACTACATATACAAAATAATGAGAGAATATTGAAAATGACAAGAGAAAAACATCAAGTTGTATATAAAAGCAGGCCTATTCTTCTGAACAAAAACAAAACCCCAGGAGACTATTGGGCTGAAACTTTAAAACCAGGAAGGCCCAGAAATATGTATTTTAAGATCTGAAATTCTACAACTGCCAACCCAGGCTACAGTATACACAATGCTGTTTGTCACAATTGAAGGAGAAATAATACAAACTTTCCATGACACAAGTGGGCTAAAGGTATTGTGGACCACTGAGCCATCTCTGCAGAAGATACTTGAGGACTATTTCAGATTGAATAAAAAGTCCATATACAAGGCCACAGGAAGAAATAGAACACATGATGTGAATCTCAAAGGAGGCATACTGGGGGTAAAATGGTTAATTAGCGTGAGGATGAGGGGACAGGGGAGAGGGAGTAGGAAATGGATCAACCAAAACTAAGGATGTATGGAAAATCATTATGGAAACTCACTTCTTTATAAACTAATTAAAAATAATCAAAATGAAGGAATTTGAATATAGATACTCTGCACTGGGGGAGGGGTTACAACAAATCACAATGCTTCCCACAAAAGACATGGGATGTTAAATGAAAATCTCAGTATTAGTCATGGGATACTTCCCTACAAGTTATTGGTGGAGGAGGCCCCAGAGGCCTGCAAAACAGCATAGTGTATTGCCGTTGCTGATGGTTATACACCAGAACTGGATGGTCAGAGTATAGAACACCCCTTGATTGCAGGACTTCAAGAAATCAATCAGGAGATTACTAGAAACTTCCTCCGTGCTGGCTTTCATAGTGCCAAAAGATGCTTTTTGGGCTGCTAGGGGAAAAAAGACATCAGTGTAATGAGCCAGTGAATCAACCCAGCAGTGACCTGCCAGACAAGATGGACCCACTTGTAATATGGCATGGAGGCTGTGGGAGCAACCAAAAGCTGTTCCATAGAAATTCATTCCTGGCACTATAAACTTGTTTAAAACACCATGGCCCAGGAGGTCCTAGAGGGAAGCTACTCTTGTTGTTTTTCCAAATGGATGTGTTATCAAACTACTTTCTAAATATTTATATTTATTCACAATGATTAGTGATGCCCTCAACCTTTGTCTGAGGAGCTTCTCTCTGTAATGGTCACTAGTCAATGCAGAGACTCATAACTAGTTAAAATGTTGAGAAATGACTATTGAGTGCTCAGCACTAAATGGGGCGGGACATCTGTAACACACACATTCACACATACACTACCCCAGGCTCAGGACCTAGGGAACATTGAGGAAAAGGTGGTAGTAGAAAGAATGTAAGAGCCAGAGGATAGGGAGGAGAGCTGTGAAGTGCTGTCATGTGGACATGACATGGCTGTTATGTAGCAGCTGTATTTATCTGCATAAGACGGAGCCTGTCAACATTCCACCCCTAGCTGAGGAACTATTGGTAGTTAATGTCTTTTGGAGGAGGGAAAGTCTTTTTTCTTTAGAGGTGTGTCCACTGGCAAGTTACCTATGATCCAGTAAGAAACCTTATACCTATGCACATACAAATAGTCCTGATTAAATTTAGTGGGTTATTAAAAAAGAAAAAGACATGAAAGTAGACAGGGGACATATATGAAGAATTCTAAAAGGAAAGGGATAAGAAGGGGAATAGGGGTGGATATATCAAAATACAATATATACATGTGTGAGTTATTAAAGAAAAATAAATCAGAAAAATAAATTCATAAGCATTTAGAATCCAACATAGACATGATCAGAGAAGAACTTCTCCACAACACATTAAAGTTGCCCAAAATACAATGCAAAGAAACAGTATTAAAAACTGTAAGATAAAAATATACCTGACAAAGGCAAACACTTCATTATAACTTCAAAACTCTTAACAGAAACCATAAAAATGAGGAAAGTGTGGAATGATATATTTCAAGCCCCCAAAAGTAATTATTGCCAACCAAGATTGTTATATCAGCAAAGTTATCTTTTAAAATTGATAGAAATATAAAGACATTTCAAGAAAACAAACTAAATCAGCAGTCATGATCACCAATTCAGTATTACAAAAGATGCTTAGAGGTTTCTAAACACAGGGGAGGAAGAAAGTCTCAGTTATGAGAACAAGGAAAGAGTAAATTACCTTAGAGGAATAGATGAAAAAGGCAAGATAGGCAACAACCAGTCATGTCCATCTTAGTAAACCAGCAAATGCCTATCACAAAGGAGAAGAGAACAAACAATAACCAAGTCAACCAGAAAAACAACCAACAAAATTCTAGGAATCAGTAACACTCCACAGTAATAATCCTACATGTAAGGTCTTAATTCTCAAGAGTTGCAGACTAGCTGACTGGAATAAAAAGCAAGGCCCAACTATTTGTTGTGTACAAGAAACACACCTCACTAGAAAAGACACATAAGCTAAGAGTGAAATGATAGAAGTCAATATATCAAGCAAATGGAAGCTCCAAACAAGCAGGGTAGCTATAACATCTGATAAAATATACATGAGGCCAAAATTAGAAGAGATAGGAAGGTCATTACTTATTAATAGGAATAATCTGTCAAGACAATGTAACAATTATATATACACCCAACAATGGAATCCTTCCAAAACTTTGTATGAAGCCAGTTATTCTGAACACCAAACCCATATCAAAGAATGAGAAAGGTAACTATATAGATTAGTTTCTATGAACATACACATAAAAATTCTCAAGTATTTGCAAATCAAATTTAACAGCATATTAAAAAAAATCACACACCATAATAGGTTGGTTTCATTTCAAGGATGCAAATATATACAAATCAATAAATGTAATACAACAGAGTTAGGGACAGTAATCACATGATCATTTCTTTTTATTAATAAAATTTATTTATTCTATATATTTTTCATATCATGAATCTTGACCCCATTCATTTCCTGACCCTTCACATCTGACCTCTGTTCTTGTACACCCCCTATAAAACAAAATTCAAGAGGAAAAAAAATAAAATGAAAAAAAATTAAAAAAAAAAAGGGAAGTAATTAAAAATCTCATCATGGAAGCTGCAGTACAGCCCAGCAAGTCACATTGTATATTCCTTGGTCCATACATCTCTAGTTGCAAGTGTTCTTCGCAAAGAGTCATTGGTCTGGTTTGAGGCCCATGGTCCCCACTACATGTTTGATGCTGGGCCCTCACAGGGACTCTTCCTGGACATCTTGATGCCGCCCTGTATTGTGGAGACCCTGCAGCTTTGGTTCTGTGAGTCAGGTCTCTTCATGTGCTCTAGCAGACGATAGATAAGGTGGATGTTGGGGTAGGCCAAGTCATAATTCTGGGTTTGGGCCTGAACAGCTGTAGGATTGGTCTGCTGGATGGGAAATGGGGACAGCTGTCCCATGCTCACAATTTTTGGGTTTGCTCACCCATACCTCCACTAACACTATTACAGCTGGTGGGGGACTGGGATGGCTCTCCCCCTCTCGTGACCACAAGGCCAGCTCTCCCACCTGCCTCAGGCATTGGTAGGTTATGGGGAGGGCTTCCTTTCCCCCTGCCCATGCCACCACAAGACAGATGAGGAATGAGGCAGCTCTCCCATGCTCTCACTTTGGGGCTGGCTCACCCACCCCTGCCCGTTGGCTCTATTGTGCTACCCAGGTGAGGTGTGGGGCCTGCTCTCCTGAGTGTTGCAGCTGATGGGGATTAGGGATAGTTTTCCCACTCTTAGTCACATGATCATTTCAATAGATGTAGAAACACTCTTAGACTAAATTCAATATCCTTCTCATGCTAAAAACCCTGGAGAAACTAGGAGAACCTGAAGACCCCACCAGCAAACTCTGAGATCAAATAAACAGTTTCAGCTTAATTGCTGAAAGAGAAATCAGGGTAGAGGTGGAATCCTATTCACCATAGCTTAAAAACGATCTGGGAATAAACCTAGCCAAGGAAGTGACAGGACTCTCTGGTTACGCCTGTAAGACCCTTGATGAAAGAATTCCAAGAAGACTTCCCAGCTCATACACTGACTGAATTAACATTATGAGATGCCTAAATTACTAAAATCAGTCTTCTCATCCATTTCAGTTTTCATCAAAATGCCAATGATATTCTCCACAGAACTAGGAAAAAGTCATAGGCATTCATATGGATGCACAAGCAACTTCAAATAATAAAATAATTAAATAATCCTCAGAAGAATGAGCAACGTGAGAGGTATCACCATACCAGATTTGAATTGTATTTGAAAATGTAGACATGGTGCTGGCACAAAAACACTCATGTAGACTATCAGAAAAGGATACAAGACCCAGAAATGTACTCATGCTTCAATAGCCACCCAGTTTTATTTTTCTATTCTTCTCTCATAAATTACATCCTGACCTCAGTTTCCCTTCCATTCCTCCAGTCCCTCCCCCCTACCTCCCCTCTCTTCCAGATCCATTCCTCCTCTGTGTCCCTTCAGAAAAGAGCAGCCTCCCAGGGATATCAACAGAATACAACATAAGCAGTTGCAATAAGACTAAGCACAAACCCTCATATCAAGGCTGGACAAACCAACCCCATAGGAAGAAAAGGGTCCCAAGTGTAGGCAAAAGAATCAGAGACACCCCCTGCCACACACACACTGTTAGGAGTCACATAAGAACACCAAACTACACAACCATAATGTCTATGCAGAGGCTATCGCTCAGACACATACAGGGTCTGTGTTTGTCTCTTCAGTCTCTGTGAGCCCCTATGAGCCCTGCTCAGTTAATTCTGTGGCCCTGTTCTAGTAGTGTACTGGACCCCGCTTCCTGGCTTCTACAGTCCTTCCTCTCCCTTTTCTGTGGGGTTCTTCTGGCTCTGCCCAGTGTTTGGCTGTGAGTCTCTGCATTTGCTCCCATCAGTTGCTGAATGACAACTCTCTGATGACAATTGGTCTAGGTCACTGGTCTGATCTATGAGTATAACAGAATATCATTAGTAATCATTTCATTGACTCCTCCCCATCCCCCCACTAATTGTGTTTGGTTCTATCCTGGATCTCTGGGCTGACCTGCCTCTGGATCCTGGACATCCATCCAGGCAGTGTCAAGTGTGGGCTTTCTCTTGTGGTGTGGGTCTCAAGTTGGACCAGTCATTGGTTGGTCACTCCCACAAGTTCTGCCCCACCATTACCCCAGCACACAGATTGTAGGTTGAAGGTTTTATGGCTGGGTTGATGTCCCAGCGCCACTGCTGGGAGCCTTGCCTGGTTATAGAAGATGATCAGTTCAGGCTCTGTATCCCCCATTACTAGGAGACTTCACTAGGGTCATTCTTGGAGGTTCTATGGAGTTTCCATTGCACTAGGTTTCTACATCACCCTCCAGAAGCCCATGAATTCCAATCGTTTCTCCATCCCTCCCATCCCCCGCCTGGTCCTTCCTGTTCCCATCCCCAGCTGCCCCCAGTACACCCGCAAAATTACTCTTATTTTCCCTTCCCATGGAGATCCATGCATCCTGCCTTGAGCCCTCTTTGTTACTTAGCTTCTCTATGACTGTGGATTATAGCATGATTATCATTTACTTAACAGCTAACGTCAAATTATAAGTGAGTACATAACTCATTCAGGATGATCTTTTCTAGTTCCATTCATTTGCCTGCAAATTTTGTGATGTCATTGTTTTTAACAGCGAAGTAATACTCCATTGTGTAAATGTACCACATTTTCTTTATCCATTCTTTGGTTGAGTCAGTTGTAGAAAAATGTTATTTGCAGGCAAAATATAAAATATATTGTATATAATAAAATGATAAATAGTATAATAATATAATTATATATTAATATAATTTTATATAATACAAAGGTAACAAAGGTGTCAGAGATAGTCTCTTCAATAGATAGTGCCAGGAAAATTGCATATGCATGTGTAGAAGAATAAAACTAAATCCCTGTCTCTCACTGCATGTAAAAGTCAATTCAAGGCTGGGTGGTGGTGGCACACCTAAAAAAACCCCTAGTACATATAACTTTATAACTAGAGCCAAAGGCTGTCTAACAAAACCCCAATATCAGACATCCAAGGCCTTTTAAGTTGTTGGCCAGATTGTTCAAGAGACTTCCAAAACATATTATCTATTTCTGTTCTTGGCTGCCCTACCCCCCATAGGTGGAAGGTCAGTCCCTATTACTGGAGCACCATGCATTTCAGAAACAGGGCCCAGAAATCTCTGAGATGGAACTGACCTGAATGCCTCTTCTCTGAAGCTTTCATGGTACCAGAAGGAGCAAGGCAACTGGTATTTCTACCCAACTGTGATGGCAGCACATGAACAGCCAGCATGGTATGATAACCTAAGGGTGCTGTAGTGGCATGCATACCTTAGTGATAACCAGCAGCTCTCTAATTGGACTTAAGACCTGCTCAACAACAGGGAAACTATGCCTGCTGCTGGAAACCTACCTATATACTTAGTGTTGGTGAAATCATGGTTACTGGAAGAGAATCTATAGTCACTGATGTTGTTTGAATCCTAGATAGTCTTTTAATAAAATACCCAGAGCCAATTATCAAGGTAAAAGCTGAAAAATCAGAGAAACAGAACAGCTGGCCACTAGTTCTTACCTCTACTAAATCCTCAGCCTAAAGAGAGTGAGTTCCTGTTTTCTCACAACTTATATAACTCTCTCTGCCCTGCTATATTACTTCCTGGGATTAAAAGCGTGTGTGCTTCCCAAGCAAAGGCATGAGGTCTTAAGTGCTGGGATTAAAGGTGTGTGCCACCACTGCCGGCCTCTGTTTCTCTCCTATATTGGATCAATCTTATGTAGCCCAGTGTGGCCTTGAACTTACAGAGATCCAGACAGATCTCTGTCTTCCGGGTGATAGGATTAAAGGTGTGTGCCACCACTGCCTGACCTCCATGTCTAATCTAGTGGCTGGCTCTGTCCTCTGATCCTCAGGCAAGTTTATTAGGATACACACTATATCACCACACACCACTTGACTAAACCAGCATAATCCCTCACAACAGTCTATCATCATCTGTCCTTGTACCCACAGATGTAGTACATCTGTGTAGTCATCAGGCCTCATCAACCAATCAAAATGCAGTTGTGGAGTCCAGTCCCAATGGATACATCTACAAAATATGCCCACATAAGGCTCAGGGGACATCGTAGAAGAGGGGGTGGAAAGATTTAGAGTCAGAGGATCAGGGAGTTTGCTGTGAGATGGTGTCTCCTTGTAACATTAGAAGCTACACCTATAAAGTCTCACCAACATGATTGCCCAAACATAAGCTGAACAAGGATGACACCAATGGACAGACCAAAGTGGATGGACCTAGAGTCCTCTACCCTACAGAAAGAACTAGAGGCAACTGAGGAAAGCTGGGAGTGGGAGAAGTGGTTATTCAGTATCAAGTGATCAGCCCTGAAAACATACATGTAAGTAACATCATATGGACTGAGAAAGTTCTATCTAAGAATAAACATTATATATAGTATATAATAGTATGTAACATACATATATACATACAATAACAATCAAAGAAGAGGCCGTGTATTTGAAGGAGAGTGGGAGGGGTATATGGGAGGAACTAGAACAGTGGCTCTCAACCTGGCGGTCAAAGGACCCCTCCATAGGGGTTGCCTGTGACCATTGGAAAACACAGATATTTACATTATGATTCGTAACAGTAGCAAAATTACAGCAAAATGAAGTAGTAATGAAACCAATTTTGTGACTGGTAGTCACCACAACATGAACTGTAGAAAGGGTCGCAGCATTTGGAAGGTTGAGAACCACTGATTTAGAGGGAGGAAAGGGGAGGAAGAAATGTAATTGTATTACAATTTCAAAAATTAAAAAAATGCGTAATAAAAATTAGAAACCAAAAATTCAGCTAACTCCTAATTGCTCAGAGATATCTAGTGGGAGTGGTGTATGTAGGGTGGGGTGTAGCACTCTAGCAGAATTGCAGCTGCCAAACAATTTAGTCAGAAGCCCAGAGGCTTCCCCCTCAAGAGCTGTGCTGTAGCCAATCAATTGGCAAATTGACTGTTCTATGTTTCAGCCTTCATTTCTTTTATCCTACCCCTAACCCCAAGGTTCTGCCAAGCAGCCAGTCAGGAGCAGGGAGCAGGAGCATACCCCAAGTGATGGACACCTCTGAGAGGAAGGGAGCTGTTGCCCCGCCCACCTCTGCTCCAGCTGTTGCTGCAGTTGCTGGGTTTTGGCTCACATCTTGTGTGCTGGCTAAACTCTTGCTAGCCCTTTGAGCAATTCCTTCTTGTCCCCCCAAAGGGCAAGAGAGCAGAGGGAACTAACATTTACCCAGAGACTAGCTCCTTCCTGGCAAGCATTCTTTTGGCTTTATTCTTACTAATTGCCCTTATTGCTTACCTCCCCACTCCCAAAAAGAGAGAAAAATAAGGAAAGGAAAATAAAAAGCAAAGGGGACCAGGCATTTTCTTTGTATTAGCTTTCTAAAACTTCCTCTTGCATATGAATCTTCTGAGCAAGTCAGTATTTTCTCATTTGGAGATTTTATTTATTTGGCCTGGATTAAGATCTTTATAGCTATTCATAGCCCTTTACAGCCCATGTGCATATTAAATGGTCTGAAGTTTTGTTGTGCTGTTTCTACAAATTTTAACAAAGCACACATACTTTTTTCCACTGAGTAAACGATAGCATGTTTTTCTGTGTGTGCGCGCATGTGCACACATGCATGCACATGTTAGAGCCTCACCTATTGGACTTGATGCTCTGGAACCCATGCAGTTTCTTGTGTGGTTGTAGTAATTTAGGGAGCATTTGAAGGAAGAAGCAATGCTGATGTACTTTTTCTCCCCCAGAGTCTTTTTCCATTATTTAGGAGTGTTGGACACAGGACTTGTGGGTAGGAGGTGGAAACTGGCCACCATACTGGAATGCTTGCCCTGTGTCATTGATAGCCCCATGCTGTGGTGTGGCATGGTGGACATCTGCCTTCAGCGAGTCCCTGCCTCATGCTCTGGTGTTCAGCAAATATTGCTTAATGAGGCCCCCTGCTTTCCAGTGTCCAGACTTTCCATGCTTCTTGCTCTGTTGAACTCTCCCCAAGTCTCAGAGGTGACCTGCTTAATTTTGCTGATGGGGAGGGTGGAGGGCATAGAGGCTGGTAACTTGAGACCTGGGCCCTGAATTCTTTCCTTTTTATTCTTCTCTTTTTCCTGGGACATGACCAAACTGTTACTCAAATGCATCTACCAAGACAGAAGATTCAAGTGCACCGACTCTATTTGTTTTATGTAGCAACTTGAGAAGCAGTTGCTTAAGAAAAGAAATTAAGCCTCAGCTATCATTAGGGGACACACAAGCTCAGCCTTAAAGGTGCTTTTGCAACCTTGTACCCGCTGGTCCTCTGGTCTTTCACAGAATGAAGTACATATGTAGCTTTTCCTGAGGCTTTCTAGATATGTACACGTGGGGCCTTATGAGTGGAGATATAAAAGGACACCCTGGAAAAGAATTTGGAGTCAATTCAAAGCCAGTATGGCTATCCAGTGGGACTGTATGGTGGATGATGGGCCTGGTGAGGGCAGCCATAGTTAACATTCGGTGCCTTTGGAGGGCTTGGGGCCTCTCTTGACTGCAGACGTACCAGATCCTCACCTGGTGGGAGAAAAGCAGCTGATTTTGAGAGGTTTCTCAGCATAGGATGGGCAGTTCATGTCATTTCAATTCTACTTTGTCCAGTTGTTCTTGTTTTTGAGACATGAACCCAGTGCTTCATATACTCTGTGCCCCGTGGTGGATCCACCTTCTGAGTTCCCACACTTGCCTATTCTATGAAAATTCATCCTAGACTCTTGCAAGAAGTTAGCATTTGGAAACGTGATTACACTGGAGACCATATTATAAGTGATCTGTACTAAAAGAAAACATCAGAATCATATCTCAGAAATAAGCTTTTAGGATTTGCAATGGATGTTATCTGCATGCTCAGGGGTGAACAAAGCTGTCTTGGTTAGCTGTGTGTCTCTTGGTGGCCTCCCCTCGTCATCTCTCTCCACGTCCCTGTACCTGTTCAGGCCCACCTTTGCCTCTTCCTCTTCCGCACTTCCGCCAGTTGTCTGCCCTGTTCAGCCCAAGCTCCAGATAGACAATTGATCTTTTCAGTCTGTTGTGGGCTCATCATCAGTCAACCTTTTCAGTCTTGGCTCTTTTTCTTGTTACTCTGTGGTGCTTTCTTGCAGTGTGTATGTGTGTTGGCATGGCACAGTGAGGGGGGGGGACTCTTCTTTTCCTACTTGTTTGTCTGGTGGATTATGAGGAATAGTAGGAAAAGCTGGGGGAACCACAGGCTTTATGTTGGTGAGTACTCTGTGATGGTGAATTTGACATTTCCTAAGTATTCAGAGTTAATCCCACTGAGAGCCATCTCTTTATCCAGGGCTTTGAATGAGCCAGCAAATTGTGAAAGCATTTCTTGATTTACATTTTCTTTGATTAGATCTGAAAAGAACTGTTGGCCTGATAACTGTTACTATGGGAATGATACTTGTGGTTAGTGTTGGGCATCAATATTATCAAAAGCATCAGGTACCCATTTGTTCAGTGTGGACCAAGGTTCTGTTGGAAAGCTCTGCCTATTTAGTCTGAGGATGTATAGAAAACAACTACAAACTGCTAGTGATTATAATTCACCATGAATGTCTTTCATATTCTAGCAGTCTAGAACCTGAGATACTTTTTTTGGGATATAGTCTACTTATTTTCATTAAAAAGATTAATTTTTAATTATCTGTGTACAGGCATGGGTATGTCCATATGTGAGTGCTTGGTACCCTCAGAGGCCAGAAGAGGGCATCAGATCTTCTACAGTTGGAGTTATAGGCAGTTGTGAAGCTCCTGATGTGCTAGGAACCAAACTCAGGTCCTCTGTAAGAGCAGTGCATGCTTTTAGATACTGAGCATCTCTCCAGCCCTTCTATGATGTCTGTGGACCACTGACCCTTCTGAGTGCCAGAATAGATAAACCACTGTAATAACTGACCTAATCAGTTTGGCATGTGCAGCCCTTAGCTTCTTTCTGGTAAGATAGTCAGCACCAGACAGTTGGAAGTGGGTGAGAGTTAGCTTCCCTTACAGCCCTCCCCCTGCCCCATCAGAAGGGATGGGGAAAAAAAACCCACCCTGACCAAATTCTGCCCTACTTACCTTATTAAAGAGACAAGCATAAAAAGGAGGCACGGAAAAGTTCTGACAGCCTGCTCTGTAAGCTTGCTGAGGCTAGCTCAAGGTAAATATCTTTAGCTAGACTTAGGGAGCAGGAGCCATTAGCCTCAGGATCTCTGTATGAAGTCTGCCCTCAGAATGCTTGATCCAGGACTGGGATATTTAGCATTGAACTTTGAAACCTTTCCTAAGATGTAGAGGCCATAGGTGTAGGTAGATTTATATAATTTATTTATGTCTAAGTGTGCCTCAGATATGGTAGCCTGTGTGTATTTGATGAGTATCAATAACTTCCCTGGCAGGTGTATTTATAAGTCATCAATTCTGTTACTGGATGTCCACTTCTGATCTTCACTTTGTCATAGCGTGGTCACTTGCCAAACTGTGGATAATTGAAGTGGGTGTTGTTGCTGCCTTTGGAGTGTGGCCTCCTCATGAGAACAGGCTGTCTGCTGCTGCAGTGTGAAGGAAGACTAAGGTCTTGGGGTCTCTGGGGAGGGGAGCCTGCAAAATATCCACATGGCTGGTTTTCCACTGCAGCCTGAACGAGGTGACCCTGGTGAACAAGTACAGAGTTGAGCAGAGTCCAGGAAGTTAGATGTCAAAATGAACTTGGTTCGCATTTTCAAGGAAAATGAGTTTAAACTTTGGCATTATTTTGTTTTTAATTTTCATTTTTGGTTTTCCTGCGGATTGAACTTAGGGCCAGTACTCTCCCACTGAACTGCACCCCCAACCCTCAGTGTTACCTTCTTAAAATGACTCCACCAGTTAGTATGTTTGTATAACAGAAAAAGTTCTTTTTCTGGAATCTCGGTGTCCCCAGAATGTGATTCCTGACATACTCTGGGGATCTCAGCGAGGTCAGGGGTTAGCCAGAGTAGCTCTCACTCCAGCATGGTCAGCTGACAGTGTCCCATGGCAGCTCAGGCTAAGCCCTCATGAATCAGTGTACAGAGCTCCAACAGTGGATGGGTTCTTCTTGCACCCTCCAAGTGCTGCTCTGTGCTCACTCTCAGTCCACCTGTGTCTACCGGCTCAGGGCTGCAGTCCATCCTCCTTTCCATGGCCATACAGGAACACATGGAAGTGCCAAGTGCTGTGGTTAAGGTGTGAATCTCTGCCCACCAGGTGATCAGGCTAATAAAGTGAGGTGGGGAGGTGCACCGATTAGAAATGTGGTCCATCTGAAGAACAGGTTCCGGTAAGTGGACACGACCAGGTCACATGACATCTGTCTCAATAGCCTACCTCCTCTACACTTTTGTCTTAATCCAGTCAGCCATGCTCCCTCATGTCCCTCCAATCTAATTGTGGCCTCCCTCTGATCTCACTTGTGAGTTTGGAATCACAGAGAATGGGCCTAGAGAAATTTCTTCTTTCCTCCCTGGTATTTTGTCCACACATGTGCTTGTGCCCTCTTGATTGCAGCCAGGGTTCGAGCTAAGAGACCATGGTCCTCTTGTCAACTCTTGCTCTGATGAGTAAGTTCTTCTGGTCATACAAGGTCAGGCTTCCTATCATCAGCCTTGCTTTCTGGCTTTTAAAATTCTTCTAAAGCACAGTAAATAGATCAAGTTTGTTTAGGGCCTTTCATTGTTGGGAGCGGGGGGTTCAGCAGGCATGTCCATCATATGGTCTGACTTTCACTAAAGTTATAAAGACTTTTGTGTTGACTCTGTCAGTGTCTACTTTTTTTTTTCTTCACTCTATTCCTTAATAACCTTTGAAGGACTTCCACTTTGGTAGCTTTCCTGTTTGTCTTTCCCAGGGTTCTTGTAAATCACTCTATGTAGCCAGTTTTCGTGTGTTCCACCTGGTCTGCAGCCACTCAGACCCACATAAACACACAAAGGCTTATATTAATTAAAACTGCTTGGCTGTTAGCTCAGGCCTACCACTGTCTAGCTCTTACACTTAAACTCAGCCCATTTCTGTTAATCTATATGTTGCCATGTGTTCTGTGGCTTTCCCTGCATCCCATTACACGTTGCTCACTGGCGTCTCCTCACTCAGCCTTCCTCTTCCCAGAATTCTCCTTGTCTGCTAATCCTGCCTATACTTCCTGCCTGGCTACTGGCCAATCAGCGTTTTTATTAAACCAGTGTACAAAAGCATTATTCCACAGCAACTCTAATTTTATTTTTAAAAGCATTTTAAAGACTTATATTGGAAAGCTAAGACAGCAAATCAAATATGGCTTTTCAAACCATTCCTTGATTCTGCAGCAGAAAGACTACACGTAAAAGGGGACATGGAATACAAAAATCCTTCTCTCAGTCATAGCATTTTTTAAAATTTTATTTATTTGAGCTGAACAGGAGCAGAAAAGTGGATGGACATCCTGGTAATCATAAAGTCAACCTAGAGTGATTTGCAAAGGCAGTTTGTTGTCCACTTACGTGGGATATTTTATTTTGCATTTACAAGAGGGATAAGAGGCCAGGTATGAGCATGGCCTCCTAATTTCAGCACCCAGAAAGCAGAGGTAAACAATCTCTGTAGGTTTGAGGCCAGCTGGTTCAACATAGTGAGTTCCAGGATAGTCAGGGCTACATAGAGAGACCCTGCCTCAGGAAATGGAATTATTTTTTTTTTTTTAAAGAAGAAGAAAAAAGAGGCACACTATAATTCTTATTAGTCTGCTATACTGGCTGTCCTCTTGGTAGTGGGCCATTGTGATTTGCATATTATAAAACCATCCTTTAGTAGACAGCTGTGGCCCAGCATTAAGCCCAGCTTGCTGCTCCATTCTGTGGTATTCAGAACCTAACAGGACTGTTCTAAATGCATAAATATGACTCCTCAAATCTGGTGGGTTTTGTGTGTGCATGTGTGTGGGGTGGGGTGGGGTCGAGGCAGGGGCGGCAGTATTTTGCCTGTGTGTGTATGTCTGTGTACCAAATGGATGCCTGGTGCTTTTGGAGGCCAGACAAGGGCATCAGATACCCCAGAGCTAGAGTTACAGAAGGTTGTGAGCTGCTATGAGGTTGCTGGGAATCAAATCTTGGTCCTCTGGAAAAGCAGCCAGTGCTTTTAATTGCTGAGTCATCTCTCCAGCCCTTGTAGCTGGTTTTAGTAAAGGATGTTGGAGAAGCTGCCAGTGTCAATTTATAAAATGGGACACTTCCACTGTGACTGAGAGAGTGTGTGTGTTTCTTAATCCTGTTCTAGGAGTTCCAAGAAAGGCGCAAAGCTACACAGAGAAAACCTGTCTCAAAAAACAAAAAAAAACAAAAAAAAAATTAGTTTATGTCGTATTCTTGCTGTGCCTTTTCTTTTTCTTTCTTTCTATCAATCAATCAATCAATCAATCAATCAATCAATCAATCAATCAATCAATCAGTCTAACATCTATCTATCTATCTATCTATCTATCTATCTATCTATCTATCTATCTACCTACCTACCTATCTATCTCAGGTCATGTCTTTAGTCCTATTAGAGCTACATTAGAGGCTAATGTCTTGTGGCTGAAATTTCATTAGGAGTTGGGCCATCGCCATGCAGACTCAATTCTCATACAGATACTTAGCACATACTTTGTACCAGCCACTTTCCAGACACTTGGATTCAGCAGTGAATGCAACAAATCCCCTTGTGGAGCTGGGTGTTGGGGACTGGGTAGAGCTGTGGGAAATGATACAGAGACGGTGTGTCAGTTGGTGGTGAAATGATGGAGAGAATTGGACATGGGGACAGTGGCTGCATTTCTCAGGACCCATTAGCACTAAGGTCTGAGGGAGAGAAGGTAGGGGTCTTGTGAAGAGCGTTGCAGATAGAAGGAACAAACAGTGTGGGGCCTTCCAGGACAGTTTGAGGTGCTGTAAGTGGCATGGAGGACACAGGACTGGCAGCATAGGTAGGAGAGGGAGGGATGCTAGGGCCAGGGCCTCCATCCTGATGCTTTGACAATAACAATTCAGGAGAAAGGAGCACTTGCCCAGAAATGGCCATTGCAGCAAGGAGGGGCAAATGCTTCCAACTCACAGACTCAGTGACACAGAAAGGAGATGTCTGCATCATGCTTCTGATCCAAGGCTGTAAGTTTGTTGTGGATTCCTTTGTGTGTGTGTGTGTGATGGAGATTGAACCCAGGGCCTTGTACCTGCTAAGCAAGTGCTATGCTCTGAGCCAGCCCAACTATAAGATTTCTTTTTCATAATAGGGTACATGGTCTTTTGACAGGAATGGAACAAACCGTTTTCTAGAATTTGAGAAAAGCTTGTTTGCTGAAGGCGGGCTGGACTTCCACCTCAAGCTTTAAGTGAGGTGTTCAGTGTTTTCTACCTTTACCATTTACCACAAGAGCCGTCTGACACAGAGGGCTGGTTTCAAAGGGAGAAAAACAAAATAGCCCTTATCTCTGAGTTAGTAAAACCCTTGCTCTGGCTGTCTACCTCTGAGATAAAGTTCATGTATGTGCTCTCTGTTCAGGAAAATTTCATCTAGTAATTGATTTCTTCACTGGATAGTATTGATTCTCATTTGCCATACCTAATACCACTATGACCAGATTGACACAGATCTATAGGTGGACTTTCATTTCTTGCCTGCCAGTTCCCAAATAACTGACATGGAGTCTTAATATTAGTTATAAATGCTTGGCCAATAGCTCAGGCTTATTACTAACTAGCTCTTACAACTTAAA
This sequence comes from Peromyscus maniculatus bairdii, assembly GCF_049852395.1. Lineage (NCBI taxonomy): Eukaryota > Metazoa > Chordata > Mammalia > Rodentia > Cricetidae > Peromyscus > Peromyscus maniculatus. Next base: position 122,842,635 of record NC_134855.1, read on the forward strand.
TTAAGCCATTTCTATTATTCTACATTCTGCCATGTGGTGTTATCTTTCTTTCATCTTGCACCCTCTGTTTCCTCTTTTTTCTGTGTCTCACTGGTGACTCCTCTGACTCTGCACTTCTTCCCAGTGTGCTTAGTGCGATTCTTCTGCCTGACCTTATTCTGTCCTGCTATTGGCCAGTCAACTTCTTTATTAAACCAATTACAGTGACACACATTTACATAGAGTAAAGGAATATTCCACACAGACCTCCTCCTTACTGTGCTTATACATGTGAGGCTGGGACAGATATTCTCCAAATGACCCTTCAGAAGTGTCACATAAATGTTATGAAGTGTAAGAGAGGAGGGATCTGAAGAGCTCCCAGGGAAAAGGAATGACAAAGTTCCTGAGACTAGACCAGGATGATTCCAGGGCATTTTCATAGACTATCCAAATAAATGATAGTCTTTAGATATAGTTAAGTACACTTTAGGAAATGAACAATGATCCTTTGTGTATTTCCGTACCTGGAAACATCTCCTCCGTTATACTAGATAGCACAGTGTTCTTTTGGTTGTCTGCTCTCATTTTAGTTTCTAGTGTTTGTTCTTTTAGCTTCCTAGCTAAATGATCTGAGCAGAGGTTTCCTTTTCAGGGATGGTGCCTTTTCTGGGAGGAGATGTCACACAGCGTGGAGGGAGTGGAGACAGCAAAGCCTTGCTCTTCTTTGCTGTTGACTGGGGCTGGAACATGCGGCTGGTGGGGGTGGGGAGGCATAATATGTAGGAGGTGGAGCAAGCAGAGACTGGGACAGGGTGACGGAATGAGAAATCAAAAATTCAGAACCCTCTGAAAACATTACAGACCATTATGGGAATTGAAATTAGAAACATTGTATGCATTTTTAATATTTCTGGTAGGAAAAAGACTGTAGCCATGTTAATGTTTAATGCACGGACCGTAATTGAGGGCCGAGCAGCTCTCCATGGCCCTATTTTCCCAGTCTTCTTTAAAAGAAGTTGAGTTCTATTTTAGGTCCGTCTTTGGGAAGTGGGTGCTTCTAGGAGTGAGAGCCCTGAGGTTAGAGATGTCTTTGTGTCGTTTGTGAAGAAGTGCATCAGGGGAAACATGGTGTGCTCTGGGCCTGAGGAATGGCTCAGTGGCAGAGCACTAGCCTGGCATGTCTGCAGCACAGTCCATTGCTAGCACTGCGGGAGAAGGGGCACTCAGTGTTGTGTGGCCCTCCTCTCGTTCATATGTTCTGTTAAATGTCCGATGATGCCTTGCAGTTTTGTGTCTGGAGATTCTATTTTTAACCAGATTTTCAAAGAACGAACTGGGTCTCCATTAGGAACAGAAAGGGAAGTAAACTGTCTGAGTTTTAAAGCTTTTACTTTTCCTGCTCCTTTTAAATGTCATTTGAACAGTGGTATACCTAAACATAAGAATGCTCCTGCAGTAATGTTTTTCTGTGTCCCTAGGCAGATTTGGACAGACAGGGCATGTACAAAGGGAAAAGCTAGACAGAGAAGAGTCGTTTGTCACTAAAATTGTCTGGAATTACCAATACATGTTGACAATACAAACCAAAATGTTTTGAGTCAATTTCATTGTTGTTTTGAAATTATGAAAACCATTGTTATCCAATGTAATTTCCACAGTGTTGAACATATTCTAAACCCCCACTGTCCAGTGCATTAGTCACTAGCCAAGTGACTAGTAAGTAGTTATAAGCAGTTAGCAAGACTATGGGGCTCAGAATTGAATTTCACTCAGTTTGAATTTAAATAGCCACCTGGGGCTAGTGGCTACCATCTTGGCCAGTGTTGGGCTGAGTAAGCAGCCTGTTCTTGCTGCCTGTGGACTGCCATTGCCCATTGTTCACTGTGTATGGCACAATGGTGAATGTGTAGAAGTGCCACATAGATGCTGTATGCCAAAGGTATATGAGAAATCCCCAAACTGATCAGAATGGCCACCCTCAGCACTGCAAAGCCAGGGGAATTTAAATTTATAAGCATTAAGGAAACTTAAAATTCTATGTAGTTTTAGTAGCCATGTTTCAGGTGCTCCAGTGACATGTCCAGTGGCTGTCATGTTAGTAGCCATGTTTCAGGTGCTTCAGTGACATGTCCAGTGGCTGTCATGTTAAGTAGCCATGTCTCAGTTGCTTCAGTGACATGTCCAGTGGCTGTCATGTTAGTAGCCATGTTTCAGGTGCTCCATTGTTACATGTGTCCAGTGGCTATTGTGGTAGTAGCACAGATTAAGTGGAGTGTAGATTCTTGCAGAATGAACAGTAGTTATTTGGTCCCCTTGAGATCTTGTTGGAATCTGTCTGACCACAGGGACAATGGAGAATCTGAATGTCCTTTTCAGGCACTCATGGAGCTAGCATTCCTTGAGGAATGGTATAGAAAGCTAGTATAGAAATCCTCAGGAATGATTGGCTGACTCCTGGGCAGATGTACAGGGGAGGTTTATAGACATTCCCTTTCCTCAGCAGACAAGAAAGCAAATTCAGCAATGCATTATTCAAAGGACAGACTGATTGGTGTGACAAAATGTAGCCTAACCCAAGCCCTGTGTTCCATCCCTTAACCTCTCTGAGCCTCCTATTCTGACACTTTCATGGCAGGGCTTTTAGTATCTGCTTACACAGCAGTTGTGAGGGTTAAAAGAAAAAACACTCTGCAACCTGCTGTTTCTCATCCAGCATTAAATAATTTGATGCTATTATTACCCCAACCTTTATATCATAAAATGACTTGGAAGCTAAAGAGCAGCTTCATCTGGAGGCAAAGGATGCTGGTCCTTCCCTGGGATAGAGCAGCCAGGTCTATGTGCAGCTGGCCTGGCCTGTGTGTGAGAAATGATGGCATTTCCCATCATTTTCCTATGCTCAGGAAAATCTTTATTGTAAATGGGACACATTACCCATGCTGGCCACATTCTCATGGCTAATTGCTATGTACCCAGGCCCCACTGTCCTCTGAGGAAAGGGTACATCTCTTTCTGAACATTCTTCAGGAAGGAGAAGTGTGTGGGCCTCTTGCTTAGGCTATCCATCTGCTACCTAAACATGTGTGTCCTCACCTCCCGGAGGTAAGACTTGAGTGAATTAGGCCACATGTCTGGTTCCATCTCCTAGGTCAAAGCAGAGATAAGCACAGTTTTGCCAAGATAAAGTGAGATGTCAAGCCAGGTACCACGTCTCTCATGAGATCTTGGGTTCCCCACCCCGTCAGGTCATCCTGATTGGAAGTCCCTCCAACCCCTACTTGTGGTACTGTGGTATGTGTGGTGGAAACAAAGTTATGGCATTGACCAGGATGTCCCAGCAGAGTCTAAGAAAGAGTTACAGTGTTAGTGGTGAACTGTAACTTTTTTCTTTCCATTAAAAGACAAAACAAAACAAACAAACAAACAACAACAACAACAAAAAACAACCTGAGAAACTAGAGAAGAATTTTATATCCTAGGTTGTGTAAATCTCTTCAAAGTGATTAGAATATAATTTACAGAAGCATTCAATGCAAGCTTAGTGTGTAGCTCAGTGGTAGAGTGCTTGCTTAGCATAACCAAGACCCTGAGTATGCACTACACAGGAAAAAAAGAATACAATTTAAAGAGAGGATTATTTCACTCCTCTTTAATACAATTTTATTTTATTAATTAATTATTTTTCCCAGCGCAGTCACAGTTTCCCTTCCCTCCCTCCTCTCCTCCCAGTTCCTCCCCCAGCCTCCTCTCTTCCACCTCCATCCACTCCTCCTCCTTTCTCTTCAGAAAAGGGCAGGTCTCCCATGTGTATTAGCCAGCCATGGCATATCAAGTTGCAGTGAGACTCAGCATCTCCTCTCCTATTAAGGCTGGCTGAGGCAACCCAGTAGGAGGAAAGGGTCCCCAAAGCAGGTTACAGAGTCAGAGACAGCCCTTGCTCCCACGGTTAGGAGTCGTACAAGAAGATCAAGCTATACAACTGCAACATATGTGCAGAAGGCCTAGGTTAGTCCCACACAAGTTCTCTGGTTGGTGGTTTGGTCTCTGTGAGCCGTATGAGCCAAGTTAGTTAATTCTGCAGGTTTTTTTTTTTTTTTTATGGTGTTCTTGGCCCATTTGGCTCTCATAGTCCTTCCTCCCTGTCTTCCACAGGACTCTCTGAGTTCCACCTAATGTTTGCCTGTGGGTCTCTGCATCTGTTTCCATTAGTTGCTGGGTGAAGCCTCTCTGATGACAATTGGGCTAGGCATCAATCTATGAGTGTAGCAGAGTATCATTAGGAATCATTTCATTAACTTTAAAAAAATTTTTATTTTTTTGCCAGTCATATTTGGTTCTATCCTAGGTCTCTGGATTGTCTAGCCTCTGGGTCCTGGTCCTCCAGGCAATGTCAGGAGTGGGTTCCCACTCACAGTGTGGGTATAAAGCTGGACTAGTCAGTGGTTGGCCACTTGCATAATTTCTGTGCCACCTTTGTCCCAGCATATCTTCTAGGCAGGGCAAATTGTAGGTCAGATGTTATGTGGCTGGGCTGGGGTCCCAGTCCCTCCACTAGAAGTCTTGTCTGGTTACAGGAGATGGCTGGTTCAGACTCCAAATCTCCCATTGCCAGTCTTAGCTAGAGTCACCCAAATAGATTCCTGGGAGTTTCCATTGCACTTGGTTTCTAGCTCATCCCAGAGATGCCCCTGATTCCAGTTGTCTCCCCAATATTCTCTTCTTCCACCTACCCTGTCTTAGTTAGGGTTTCTGTTGCTATGAAGAGACACCACGACCATGGCAACTCTTATAAAGGAAAATATTTAATTGGGTGGCTTACAGGTTCAGAGGTTTAGACCATTATCATCATGATGGGAAACGTGGTAGAGTACAGGCAGACATGTGCTGGAGAAGGAGCTGAGAGTTCTACATTTTGTAAGCAACAGGAAGTGAACTGAGACACTAGGTGTCTCATCTTCACAATGACACACTTCCTCCAACAAGGCCACACCCACTCCAACAAGGCCACACCTTCTAATAGTGCCACTCCCTTTGGGAGCCATTTTCTTTCAAACCACCACACTCCCCCAACCTGATCCTTCCTGTTTTTATGCCCATCTCCCCATCCAGACCTCTCCCCCATCCACCTGTGATGCCAATTCTATTTCTCCTTCACAGTGAGATTCATTTGTCCCCCCTGAGCCTTCCATGTTTCTTAGCTTCTTTTGTTAGGTTCTAGTTAACAGCAAGAACTTCATTTTGCTCCAGTTTGTTCTTCTCTGAGCTGTTACCCACAATTTCCTGAGGCTAGGCTACAGCCCTTAACTCCCTTACACAGGCGTCATTCCTCTTCTTAGAATGAGGCCAAACCACAAACATTCAGTCCTCTTCTGAGTGGTTGGTCCAGAGCTGAATCTGGCCCGCTAAACCATAAGACTCCCTGATAGGCTGGAAGTGTACCACTGTGGAAAGTCCCCAACCGCTTCTCCCTGGATTACATTATGATTGGATAGGACTTGGGAACTATCTTTTTGTGGGTTTTCCCTTTAAAACTGGCTGCTGACCCCTCCTCAGGGATGTGATTTGGAGCCTGAACCCTGCTGCCTCCCTGATATCAGTTTTTCTAAATAAATTTTTGACTTGCTGGAACCAGGACTTTTATAGTGGATTATTCCTGGGTTCTTGGATTTTAACTTTGGGTCTGTGGATTATAGCATGGTTATCCTATACTTTATGGCTAATATCCACCTACAAATGAGTGCATACCATGTTTGTCATTCTGGGTCTGGGTTACCTCACTCAGGATGATATTTCCTAGTTCTAGGCAAATTTCATGATGCCATTGTTTTTAGCAGCTAAGTAATACTCCATTGTGTAAATGTACCACATTTTCTTTATCCATTCTTCAATTGATGGACATCTAGGTTGCTTCCAGTTTCTGGTTATTATGAATAAAGCTGCTATGAACATAGCTGAACAAGTGTCCTTGTGGTATGGTAGAGCAACCTTTTGGGTATATGCCCAGGAGTTGTATACTTGGGTCTTGAGGTAGATCAATTCCCAATTTTCTGAGAAACCACTGTATTGATTTCCAAAGTGGCTGTACAGGTTTGCACTCCACCAACAATGGAGGAGTGTTCTTTTTGCTCCACATCCTCACCAGCATAAGCTGTCACTTGTGTTTTTTATCTTAGCCATTTCTGACAGGTGTTAAGATGTAAGATTCTAATCTCAGAGTCATTTTGATTTACATTTACCTGATGTTAGCCAGGATGTAGCATTTCCCTTATGGCTAAGGATGTTGAAGTGTTTCTCGGCCATTTGAGATTCCTCTGTTGAGAATTCTCTGCTTAGTTCTGTACCCCATTTTTTTTTTTTGGATTATTTGATTTGTTAGTGTCTAGTTTCTGAGTTCTTTATATATTTTGGAAATCAGCCTTCTGTCAGATATGAAGATTTATTCCCATTCTATAGACTGCTATATTGTCCTTTTGCCTTAAAGAAGCTTTTTAGTTTCATGAGGTCCCATTTATTAACTGTTGATCTTAGTGCCTGAGCAATTGTTGTTCAGGAAGTTGTCTCTTGTGCCAATGGAGTTCAAGGATATTCTCCACTTCCTCAATCGGGTTCAGTGTGTCTCGGTTTATGTTGAGGTCTTTAATCCACTTGGACTTAAGTTTTGTGCAGGATGATAGATATAGATCTATTTGCATTTTTCTACATGCTGACATATAGTTAGACTAGCATCATTTGTTGAAGATGCTTTCTTCTTTTCCAATGTATATTTCTTGCTTCTCTACAAAAAAAATCAGGTGTCCATAGGTTTGTGTATTTATGTCTGGATCTTCAATTTGGTTCCATTGATCAACCTGTTTTTATGCCAACACCATGCAGTTTTATTACTATTGCTCTGTAGTACATCTTGAAATTGGGGATTGAGATACCTCCAGAAGTTCTTCTATTGTACAGGATTGTTTTAGCTATCCTGAGTTTTTTGTTTTCTTCTCCATATGAATTTAAGTATTGTTCTTCCAAGGTCTATAAAGAATTGTGTTGGGATTTTGATGGGAATTTCTTTGAATCTGTAGATTGCTTTTGGTAAGATGACCATTTTTTCTATGTTAATCCTACCAGTCCATGAGCATGGGATACTGTTTCATCTTCTAATATCTTTCTCAACTTCTTTCTTCAAAGACCTGAAGTTCTTGCCATACAGGTCTTTTACTTGCTTGATTAGAGTTATACCAAGATATTTTATAGTATTTGTGGCTATTTTGAAGGGTGCTATTTTCCTAATTTCTTTATCAGCCATATTTTTGTTTGTGTATAGGAGGGCTACTGATTTTTTTGAGTTAATCTTGTATCCAGGCACATTGCTGAAGATGTTTATCAGCTGTAGGAGTTCCCTAGTAGAATTTTTTGGATAGCTTATATATACTATCATTTCATCTGCAAATAGTGATACTTTGACTTCTTCATTTCCAATTTGTATCCCTTTGCTCTCCTTTATTTGTCTTATTTCTCTAGCTATAACTTCAAGTCTATATTGATAGATATGGAGAGAGTGGGCAGCCTTGTCTTTTCCCTGACTTTAGGGGAATTGCTTTGAGTTTCTCTCCATTTAATTTGTTTTTGGCAATCAGTTGTTGTATATTGCCTTTATTATGTTTAGGTATGTTCCTTATATCCCTGATTTCTCCAAGACTTTTATCATGAAGGGGTATTGGATTTTGTTAAAGGTTTTCTCAGCATCTAATGAGATGACGATTTTTTTTTTCCGTTCAGTTTGTTTATATGGTGGATTACATTGACAATTTTTCATATGTTAAACTACCCCTAATACAATTGTTTTAACTTCTTGTTTCTTTATAGTATTGTACAAACCTCTACATATTCTTCCTTTTTGACTTAAAACATTTTTTAGACATTTTCTTAGAGGGTGAACCAATTTTTGTATATAATTTTATGTATATATATATATATATCCTATTTAATAAATCTGCCTACTACAATTTATAATCTTTCCTTAACTGTTAGACATTAAGATCAATATTAAATTTTCATAATTTTAAAATCTAATGGGATATTGTATTCTGATAAATTTTAATGTTTGATAAAAGAGAAATTCTTTGAAATAGGTATAAATACCTTTATGTATAAACAAATCAGTAGAATTGTAGCAAGATGTATAGAGTTTTATAAGTTGTAAGTTTTTAAAAATGTGGGTGTTTTTTGAGAATTTCATACATGAGTACAACTCATTTTCATCATAAACCTCTCTCTTCCCTCCCCTTTCATGTCCCTTCACATTCTCCACTCAAATTCCTTTCTACTTCTTCCATTTCTTCTATATCATTGGGATATGTATGTATGGGTCATCCTATCTACCTAAATACATACTACATATGATCCAATTAGTGTTGTCCATGTGTATACTGGTATAGGTCTTGGGCACGGGAAACTTATCAGGGGGCTTTTCCAGGAAGACAACTTAGTCTCCTCCCTTAGTGACTGTAGCTCATTGATTGGGATTGGGACCTTGTGAGCCCTTCTTCCTTCCATGCTAGAATATTGTCTGGTGTGGTTTTGTGCAGGTAGCCATAGCTGTTGAAAGTTCAAACATCCTTGCGATGTTTCCTCCCCCTGTGCGTGGTTCGTGGTGAGCAAGAGGATTAACACCTTCCTTCATTTCATTTACTTTTATTTTTATCAAGAGGAGGATCTTTTCCAACACAGCCAGCATTCTCTTTCCTCTTAGCAGAGCTGGGTTACTGTCCAGGTCACTGGGGCATTTGGAAAGGGAGTTTCTGACATTTTTGCCCCCTGAACAGAGCTGCAGCAGGAAGGAAGTGATGATGAGACCCTGCTCCAGGGGGCTGTCATTTCAAAAGCTGCTTTATAAGTGGAAGGAGTTTTCCAAAGACAGAGCTAGGGTGTGGAGGGGGGAGGCCTCCATCCACATCTGTTGGCAGTGTCAGTCTGTTCAGAGTTGGGGGTAGGGCAAATAGGGAGGGAGAGGAAGCCAGGATCGGGTCAGCAGGAGGGATAAAAGAGGGATGTATGGAAGTGCAAGGTGACAGCGGGGCTTGAGGAGGGGAGCGGCAGAATGACAGGGACGGGCTGAGGGCTCAGCCTTGGGGTTTTGCACAGTGGTGGCAGGATGAATGTGAGACTCGGGTGGAGAGAGGCTATGTTCTCCAGTAAACTGGGTTTAATGGCTTCTCAGTATTTGAGACATAACTACAGGCACCCATTGAGGACTGTGAATGTCTTTTAAAAATACTCCAGTGGTTTTTTTTTCTAAATAAATTAGTATCTATGGATTCATTATGTTCTTTGCCAGACTGGAATGATATTCAGAGCTTTATCCTATTCCAAGATAAGGTAGAAGCAGGAAAACAGAGTGACTTCCTTAGAGATCTTGCTTCTGTTGCTCTGTACCAGGCTCTCAAGGGACCCCTCTGGGGGATGCAGGAGAGCACAGGCTTGGACTGCCCAAGATTTACTCTGACTCCTTAAGGAACTGACATTAGCACTGGACTCCATGAACCTTCTCAACCTTTCCATCTATTGATAAACACATAAAGTGACCTGCTGGTTCTGATCAAGTCCCAGGGGCAATTGCAATGTCAGCTGAGTTGCTCATTTTGCGTAGAGATACCACTATGCAATGTTAAGGGTTTGTGGGGAGAAGTTATCTCCTGTAATTTTAAATCTCTTGCCTAGACAGCCTCTTACTTCCACTACAGATTATCAGTTTGTATGTCCTTCAGAACATTGGAGGGAGAAAAACCTTGTATTGGCCCACTGTGCTGATAAAGCTGAAAGGGTTCAGTTTCCAATCCCAGTTTCTGGTTCATCTGCAGCTATGTACCCTCTCTAGTTCCTTCCATTTTTGGTTTTAATTAATCTAGGGGCAAATTGAGCCATTCACTTGGCTGTCATTAGCTAGCTTCTATTCTAAACTTCCCTTTGTCTATTTTCTAGGCAGTTATTGAGGCAAGATGAACTGGCTTTTCAGGGACACCATTTTGGTCTTCCACAGGCCTCTCCCCAGAGCATAGCCAGGCATTCACGTATATGTGTGTGGACAGGAGCCTCAGAAAGAGTAGGAGCTCTGACTACCTCGGCTTTGAAGAGTTTTATGCAAGGAGTAGACAAGGACACTTCCAGGAGAAAGGAGAGAGTAGCCTAGTCCTCCTCTAAGGCCAGCCAAGGTAGACATTCTAGGAGCAGAGTTCTGCTGTTGTTTGTTTTATTAAAAGTCTCCAGCAGCTTCCTGAACATTTTGCACTTTGTAGGCATCTGACAGTGTTTGGAGACAGCTTGGGCTGTCACAAATGGGAGGGTCAGTACATAGGAATGGAGACCAGAGACACTCTTAATATCCCCAGATGTACATGACAGCCTTGCCACAGACTAGTAGCAGAAGCTGAGCAAGGACAGGGAAGCTCTCTTCTTCTGTGGCTTTGTGGTGGCAGGTCCCTCTTCCTGGGGTAGGTGCAGGCAGCACATGATGGTTCTATCTGGCATACCTGCTCTGTTGAGGTGAAGTGGGCCATGGGTAAGTGTTTCCATGTCAGCAAACTTGTCAAGGGAGGATGTCTGTGGTCTAGACCTGTGCTGCTTCATGTGGTGGCCACTAGCCACAGTGGTTATTTAAATGGACTAAAATTCAATAAAATCCCAAATGACTGACTTATGCTAGCCACATTTCTAGCCACTTGTGGTGATTATTTTGGACATTTTCCCTTGCACTTCCCTAGACTGTATAGGTGATATTTTAAGAAATTAGGAGGTAGAAAGAATACTGCTACATTTAAAAATTGAGTTTTTATATTTTATTATTATTTTATTTTATTATTGTTTTTTGAGATAGGAGCCCATGTAGCCAAGGCTGACTTCAAGCTTGGTACATAGCCAAGGATGATCTTGCTTTTATGGTCTTCTTACCTCCGTTTCCTGAGTGTTGGGATTATAGGCATGCACTATAACACTTGGTTCTGTGAGGTGCTGGGAGTCAAACCCAGGACTTTGTGGATCCTAGGCAAGCAACTGAGCTACAACCTCAGCCCTAAAAGTTAAGCTTGTCTTTCAGCATGTTCCAGGTTAAGGATGTGTGAGTGTGTGTGTGTGTGTATGTGTGTGTGTGTGTGTGTGTGTGTGTGTGTGTGTGTGTGTGTGTTAGTTACTTATCTTATTCTTGCAACATGTCTGACAAAAGCCACTTAAGGAAGGTAGGGTTTATTTTGGCTCACAGTTTGAGTTTGCAGTCTGTCTGGGTGGCCAGAGCTTGAGGCAGCTGTTGCATGGCGTCTGCAGCCAGGAAATGGAGAGTGATGAGTGCTGTGCTCAGCTCTCCTCCTTTTTCATTCAGTCTGAAACTCTGGCCCAGGGAATGGTGTGCCCTCCAGTTAGGTTAGGTCCTGCAATCTTAGTTAAACTGATCTTGAAAATCCCTCACAACCATGCCACAGCGTTATTTCTTTGGTGACTCTAGATCCTGTAAGTTGACAAATAGTATTGACTGTTTACCCTGTGTCTTAGTTAGAGTTTCTGTTGCTGTGAAGAGACATCATGGCCATAGCAACTCTTATAAAGGAAAATATTTAATTGGAGTAATTTACATTTTCAGAGATTTAGTCCATTGTCAGAGTGGTATGACATGGTGGCGTGCAGGCAGACATGGTACTGGAGAAGGAGCTGAGAGTTCTTCATCTTGACCTGCAGGCAACAGGAAGTGGTCTGAGTGTCACACTGAGTGAAACTTGAGCAAAGGAGACAGACTCCAAAGCCCACCCCACAGTAACATACTTCCTCCAGTAAGGCCACACCTACTCCAGCAAAGCTGTACCTCCTAATAACGCCACTCTCTGTGAGCTTATGGGGGTCAGCTACATTCAAACTACCTTGTAATAAATTACCATTTGCTCTAAATTCTTAATTTTAGTGGATATGTTAATCAGAGAACAAAGCTAACTTCACACAGATAAACACCCATAGTGCACTCCCCCCCTCAGAAATCCACTAGTATAGCAACAGCAAGCCTCAGCCCCAACCCCAGCCCGTTTTCTTTCTTCAAAGTTGATTCATAATTAATATACAAAAAGAGAGGTAGGATTGAAGTAGGGTAGAGAGAGGCAGGTTCTCCAGGAATGGCCAGGTTAACAGTGTCCTCAGAGTCTGCAGGTGCTGTTGAGATTTTGATTCCAGTCTCATCTGAATCCATGATATCCTAGGATTGACAGTCACATTCAGGTGTCTTTACCAGGGTGGGGCATTTATAGGATAGAGCTATCCCTTAGGACAGCAGTTCTCAACTTTCCACAGGGGTCGCCTAAGACCATAAAAAAAGATATTTACGTTACGATTTATATATTATAGTTATGAAGTAGCAGTCAATGAAAATAATTTTATGGTTGGGGGTCACTACAACATGACGAACTATATTAAAGGGTCACAGCATTAGGAAGGTTTCTCTAGGATATGTTACAAGATGCTTTTAGGTACCAGTGGAATGTCATATATGGGAGTAGTTTAGTATCCCAGATGAAAAACATGAACCCAGGGCCTAAGTCATCTATATATTACAAAACAGCAATGACTTAGCAAGAAACAGCATTCACCAGAAGTCACATGCTCTGCAGTAGCGATAAATATGAGAACGGGTGAATTGGTGCCATAGTGTCTTGTAGTGGAAGGTGAACGCCTTTGTCTTCCCTAAGAGATGGTAAAAACTCTGACCACTCTCATGGTGTTGTAATAAACTTATGTCCTGATGGCCCAGTGGAAGGAAGAGCAGAGCAGAGGTGACTTAGCTTAGTCACAGTTGTTGCTAGGGTGGGACATCTGTTCTGTGTGGGAATGACCAGTTGAAAACCAGAGGACCTAATAATCTCCCCCCAAGAGGGCTTTCTTGAATAGACAGTGACATTGTGTGTGCCCCTTTGTAAACTCACTTAAAAGAATGCAGTGTGGCCATCTTAGCGATAATATGAAAATGGTAGAAATGTTGCTAGAATCTCACATGTGGTCTAGAAATGGAAGGTTTTGCTCTTGTAGCTGAGTGTGTGCTAAGCAGGTTTGCTGGGTTTGTGCCTGTGTGTTTCTGAATGGATGATCACTTGAACCTTCTTGTGGTATCTCCTTTTCGTTGGCTATCCTGGGTTGGTGGGCCTGTGACTGACCAAACCTGTAGCCAAAACTCTATTGCACGTGGCTCTCTACAGGTCTCTCCCCTAGATTCAGAAGAAGAGGGTAAGCAATGAATGAGCTGCTGTTGTCTGTTGTGATTTGGGTTCTAAAGATTTAGCAGATTTAGCTCAGAGTGGGGACTCTTGGGATCATTATGAACACAAGAGCTGGGATAGTTTTTCCAAATGTGCCATTTCCTGTGTTGAGGCAAGATCAAGGCAGTTGTGTTTGTAGAGGTAGTGTTGCCCACCACACCAGTGCTCATGGTGCCAGGCTTGTCTTCTCCCACTTAGGTGTGTGTTCTTTAGGATTTGGAAAGTCCTTTATGAAGAGCATCATTGGAAGGCAACGGCAAAATCAATAAATCAAATACTGTACCCCTTCTCACCCAGTGGTTCCTTCAGCTTTTCTTCCTGTCTTTTTTAGAACAATTATTTTCTTTTAATTTCTAATAGGAAACCTGTTAGGTAGGTGGCTTGCTCCTTAATTTGGGCAAACCAGGGTACCATGGTTGAATTTGTTACTTGTTTGCTTTTAAAGCAGGGTCTTGGAACTCACTGTGTGGCAGAGGCTGGCCTTGATTCCTAGGAGTGGAATGCTCTGTGAGCTGTCCGCATCCAGCTCGTGGTTGACTTTGGAAGAGAAGAAGTACTGGGCCCTTCTGGGCAGAGGAACCCCTACCTTTAAAGAGTCAGGTTCCCACTGTGGCGGTGATGCAGGAAGTTACCCCCACAGGGCTAGCTTAACAGTGAATCTCTTTAAAAACCATACCCCAAAGAGCACAGAACGTGACCTTTGCTCCTGCTCTGAGGCAGGTCAACTGAAGTGCATTTCTAGGTGGCAAGCATTCTGGGTGAATTATACCCAGGGAAGCAGTGTGCTGTAACTAGTCCTGCCCTGGTATTCCAGCCTGGGAAAGGCAGTGCACATCCTGTAATTGAGTTTTTTCTAATCTCTTTAGTGGTTCATTTACATATTTTAATTGAATGTTTCCAAATGCAGAAGGTGAAGCATTTCTGAGTGTTGACATCATATCCATCAGGTGTGTCCTATGCAAACCCAGTCTGTTGAGGGGAGGGTCCTAAACAGAATCCAGCCTGTACATAGCAGTGGCTCAGGGACACAGTGACCTCTCGGGTAGCAACATGAGTATTTTGCTGTCTCCATGCAGCTTGTCATGGTTTACTTGGTGTTCATCACCTTGAAGCTTTTACCTGATGCCTCCTCCCTCGGATGTCATCAGGCTTTCAGTTCTATTCAGAAAGATGGAACTCCATCAGACAGAACACATACTAATAGAGGAGATTAGGTACCTGCTTGATCTCACTTGCAGTTTTTCCAGTTTAAGTAACAACTGTGTTAGCTGTTTAGAACCTGACATACCTGTTGTGTGTTTAAAATGACCAAGGAATGCTTTATAATAAATTATTTCTTGAATTCTCTGTCTGGGGCTAGCCATGCCTACCCTCTCATACGTACATCTGGTCTCTCACATGTACCAAGCTATAGTAGTAAATGTCTCTGAAATATATCCATCCGATCTCTTGGCTATGTGTCCTGTACAGTACTGAGGCACCAGGACTCTGAGGCTTAATGACTCCTTTCAAGGAGGACTTGTGGCAGGTTCTCCATAGGAAAGTCTCCCCGGGCATCAGAATTGGTTCTTTTCTCTCTGGACAAGTGGACTTTGCCATAAAATATATGGTACATGATAAATCACACAACCATGTGTAGACACACACACATACACATACCTTCATGCTGCCTTCTTTCTCACATTGACTGAGGAGCAGAGTACAGGGGATCTGGCAGAGATAGAGTGAAAGGTATGGCTTCTCAGAGCCCAGCCTGGCTCCTTTTTTTGTATCTGCTTGTTTTGGAAAGCCGGGTTCTGCCAGGGCTAAGACAGAACTGCTGCAGTCTCTATTTGTACCCATCCCATTGGTCCATGGGCCTTGCAGGTCAGAGGCCTCCCTTGTAAGTAAGCCTAGGTGAGGACTTTTACTTATGTACAAGGGACACCATTATAGGCCAAGCCAGTGTAACTGATGTTGCGTATGCATGGACAGGGCTTAGAGCCGTGTGGCCCAGGTACCTGGGGGTTGGTGTGTGTGTGGATGGGATCAGGGTATTTCTCTACCTCTTTTTTTAAAAAATATGTTTTTAATTGTACATCACTTTCCCTCTTCCTCCTTCTAGCCCTTCCTAGCTACTCTCCACTGAACCCCTCCTATAGACTCTCTGCTTTTGATGATTGTTGTTACGCACATGCATGCATATGGTGGTGGTGTGGAGAAGGAGAGTTATTCTCTCTCAGGGATGAGCCCCTTGTTGGTTGTCCAGTGTAGAGCGCTCAGCCTTGAAACCATATACACAGCTCTCTACCTCTTCAGGTAAAGTAGCTTATTATTAATTTTCATATAAGGTTATTAACATTTCACCTTTTTACTTTCTCAGGATGCCTACTGGCAAACATAAAATTCCATTTGTGGTTTGTCTTATATTTGCAATGGTCTATGTTGGTCTGAGGCCTGCGGGCTTTAACTGCAATCTGGGACAGTCTAGTGAACAAAATACGTTCTGAGACAAAGCTATGTATGCTAGCCTCTAGTCCTCAATAAAAGGGGATTTTCTCCAGGCACTCTTAAAAAGGAAGTTATAATAAAATCAAGGAAGTAGTGAGAGCAAGCACATGTGTGTTTGTATAAATATATACTTATGTAGCTATAGGTATGTGGACGTTATTTGACGGTATTTGAAATGAAAATGACTCAACTCTTAAACCACAAACTTTATTCTTTGTTTCTCTCTATCTCATTAATGTGTATTATGAGAAAACTGTATGAGAATTAATGGCTGTAATAAAATGTCTCGATCTCAGGAGAGAGAGAAAGAACATTTACTGTTGAAATTAAATCTTGTTTAAATAAACATATTTTTTTATATACAAGGAGTGATTTTTACTGATGACTAGCTTATTACTCACTTTAAAGATGCAGTGTGCTTTGGGATTCCTCTTAAATGATACTCTTCATGTCTGTAGAAAGTGACTGTCATCTCTGTTTCAATAATTCTGTGCCACCATTGGGATAAACAGTGTAGCTTGCTACCCAGAGGGAAGCAGTCAATAGGGAAAGCAGCATTTTTCATAGTAATGGGCACATTTCACTTTTGAAAAAGTTAAAATCTAACTGTCACACAAATGAGTAGTGAGCAAGCACTGGAGATTGGTTTCTCATTGTGAGCAGGTCACAGGAGACTGGGAGAGGCAGGAAGGACGTGGACCTCATTAAGGATGAGTGTGTGCACCATCAAGAATGCTTTCCAAAGCTGCCTGTGTGAACATGAGTGGTCAGTCACACTCAGCCTACAGACTTTAGTCCTTGCCTGTTTGCATAGGCGTCATTTGCTCGTTCTTAGTATTTTAACATTCAATTTGACAAGGTCTGGGCCCTAAGCAGAAGTCATCATCAGTCATATCTACAGATGAGGCTGGGTTGGCCTGACTGTGCTCCCTTTGGCTTCGCTAGGACACCACTGCTGAATCTGTTCTCTGTAGAACAGGCTCATCACCCCCCACCGCCTCTTGTGTTTTCCCAGGACTGTTCCTTCTTCCTCACTCTCTGAACACACAAGGCTGCTGCTATTTCCTATCCTCCCTTCTCCATCTTCCCACTCCTTCCAGATCAGAGTAGACCAGTCGCAACCACTAACTGGGCCTGCCTGTTGGAGCTAGGTGGACAAGATGGAACACTTGGTCACTGCTTGCCTGTGTCTTCATAGGGAAGGCTGCTTTCTCAAACTTGTTTTAGTTGCTGGTCTTCCTTGGCCAACAGTTAAAAAGCACAGCAACATCAAAGTGGTGTGACCAACTGTAAATGTTCCCCTCTCTACACTTACTGTTTGCAGACCTGCACCTGCAGTTTGGGACTTGGAGGGCTGTCTTCCGGGCCCTCCTACCTGCCCCTGAGGTGGCATCAGGAGTAGCTGTGGAGAACCTAACCCTCTACTTCCTCTAAGTGGTAAAATTAAGTATATGCATTGCAAGTACAGTTTCAAGATAGTTGCCCTACACCTCAACTCTACTCCTAACTAACTGGCCACCTCCA
Organism: Peromyscus maniculatus bairdii; assembly: GCF_049852395.1. Lineage (NCBI taxonomy): Eukaryota > Metazoa > Chordata > Mammalia > Rodentia > Cricetidae > Peromyscus > Peromyscus maniculatus. The sequence goes on from NC_134855.1 coordinate 122,859,899, forward strand.
GGTCCCTTGTTTATGGAACTTCTGGAGCCATTCCTGCCCACCTGTCTCTAGGGAAGGGCCTTGCTTTTGGACTTCGGTCTTCACATGTTTTGCAAGGAACACAAATGTTCAGAGTAGACTATTTCTAAGCCTCCATTATAGAATAACTCTTTGAAGAATTTATTCACAGTAAATACAGTGCCCATTTGCCCAAGGATATTTCTTGTGTTTGAGAGAAGCTAGCCTTCCTTTCAAAGGGCATCCCAAACCCTCTTCAGCCATTATGTAAAAATGGACTTAAGTTACTTTACGAACAAATCAAGAAACCCCCTGCTGTCCAGTAAGTTTGAAAAAGAAAGCATTTTCCTTCTAGCCAGTTTCCATCTCCTTTTAACCTCACATACCCGGGATGCAATTTATAATACTGGTGTGCATTTGCCATAAAAGTTCCCCGGGGAACCTGCCGCATGGAAAAGGGGCTGCAGCAGCTGGAGAGGATTTAACAAGCTGCCTTCACACCAGGAGCCAGCGCAGGGAGGGCACATTTCCTGTGTGTGAATGCGTGTTCTTAGTGCTGGAGAACAGTATAGAAAATGGACAGTTGGGAGACCTTCGGCCTCAATAGCAGTTTTGATTCTAGGATATATTAGGTAAATTGATGACTTGATTTGAGGCTCTGATCAATTTAAGGGTATAATAGTTTCACTTTCATTATGAAAAAGGGCAGCCCTATAAAATGCACTGTCCAGCTTGAGACACTTGGAGTCTGAAAAGGGCAGTAACTGTAAACTTTGTCTTGCACAAACCAGATCATAGAGTTACCTTAATTCTGAGGACTACTTGGGGTTATTCATCTTAAATCATCCCCTTTGATGGAATGGAGAGAGGGGGTACTATATCATATAATGAGAAACTTTCCTAATGAAATTAGGTAAGTCCAGATTTGTGAAAGAAGTCTTTGTGGTCACTTCATAAAATAATCAAATTGTGACAAAAACCAAAAAGAACCGTATTTTAAGAATTGGTTACACATCTGGCATTTTTCTCTGTATGGACAGTATCTGAAGTATTTGGAGTGTTGATCAGTACTTGGTCAATGCCCTTAGCCCTTTGTCTCGAGGCCTCCTATGTAGCTTTCTCTGTCCAGTGCTTGGTCCTTGGTTTGCTAACTACAGTGGCTTCCAGGACGCTCAGCTCTGTCTCTACTCAGGGACTCTGCAGGCTCCCCCCCCCCTCTGTGGTGTGTGACAGTGAGGTGAGCTCTTGATTGGCAGTCAGCTGCAGGCGCCACCAAGTGTCCCTTCCTGTTTCCTGGCCTTTATTTTCTGATGTTCAATGTCTGGAAAATGGTTGCTCTTTTTTAAATGTATTTTTTCCTCTCTCTTTCTAATTTTAGGTATAAGAGTGAATTTATTTGTTGTTGTTCTATCTTGTACAAAAGCACAAATCTCAAGGTAGCATTTTGTTGTTGTTACTGTTGTTATCTTAACCACCTTTGTTATCATTTGTTTCTCTTTCAGGCTGTCCTCGGCTGTCTCACAGTGTGGTTTCTAGGTCAAGGACTTACCAAGTCCTGTTGGTTTCTATTTGATTTGAAGTTCTGTCCTCCTTCATGATGTTTCTTTAGGACCAAACCTTTAACAAGGCAGTTGCTGGGCATGGTGCCACATGCCTTTTATTCCAGTAGAGGCAGGTGGATCTCTATAAGTTCAAGGCCAGCCTGGTCTACATAGCAAGTTCCAGGACAGCTATTGTTACACAATGAGACTCTGTTTCAAAACAACAATAATAAAACAACAATCAAAGCAAGGCACTTCAAATTTAACTCCCTGAGCAACTTGTTATCAGCTCACGAGTCTTGCTTTCTTGGAGCAGTTGGAAACCAAAGTGGTGAATGGCACATTGCCTGGTAATCATTCGTCTTTGTTTTATAGTGTTGAGTTTTGGTTTCCCAAACTTCCCGAGTCAGGGGGCCATGTTTGTACTTCTTGTGGTATTCATTGAGGTCAGCACAAAATAATAATAGCAATCCCTAAACTATTGCAAGTGCCCTTTGCTTTTATGACTAAAGGATGAGAGGAAGTCATTTTGCTAAGCACTGTCTTAGTCCATTTTGTATTGCTGTAACAAAATTACTGAGGCTGAGTGCTTGATAAACCAAAAGGCTTTCTGTAGCTGGAGAATTTTCGCTCTGGGTCCCACCAAGCCCCGGCAGTCCGATAGCCCACTTATAAAATAAACACACAGATGCTTATATTATTTAAACTGTTTGGCCTAATGGCTCAGGCTTCTAGCTATCTAGTTCTTACATCTTAAATTAATCCATTTCTATAAATCTATACCTTGCCACGTGGCTTGTGGCTTACCGGCATCTTCACATGCTGCTTGTCATGGTGGGGATTGGGGGTGGGGGTGGGGCTGTCAGTCTCTCCCTCCTCAGCCTTCCACTTCCCAGAATTCTCTCAATTCTCCTCTCTGTTAGTCCTGCCTATACTTCCTGCCTGGCCACTGGCCAATGAGTGTTTATTTATTGACCAATCAGAGCAATTTGACATTCAGACCATCCCACAGCAGCTTTCTTAACTCACAATTTTGGAGGAAGTAAGTAATTCCTGTTTGGCTTCTGTCATGGGCCTTCTGGTTATGTTACAACATGGTGGATAGCGTTGCCTAGTGGGGACAACTCCAAGAGCAGTTGGTGGGTGCAGAAAGAAGAGCTTCCAAGGTAAGAGTGGGAGCAAGAGGAAGAGCTTGGACAGCAGAGTTTGCCTAACAACGATCCATCTTCATGGTAAGCCACTCGTTGTTGTGAGACCTAACCCAGTCTCTCTTGGTGGGTTTCAATCCTTTCTGAGGGAGGTACCCTCGTTGTCCCAGTCACCTCCCTGGCACCGCTCTTAAAGGTTCTGCTGCCTTTCAATACTGTTCTGCAGTGCACGAACCTTTGGGGATAAAACATATTCATATGTTGCAGGGTTGCTCTCTAGTGCATATGTGCACACATGTGTGTTGTGTGCATGCACATGCAAGGATGAAGCAGCAGCAGTTTACCCCAGGGTCAGATGGCTAAAGTCAGCTCAGTCTGTGTCAGGTGGCCTTGCACTTACTGCAGGGTCATAAGTGAGCACTGACACAAAGTTAACATGTGATAAAGACAGATGCTATAATGTCAGGTCATTTTTCTCCCATAGCATTAAAAAAAAAAAAGATTTATTTAATTTTAACCAGGGGCTGGTTAAGAGTGTAAGAGTACTGCTCTTACAGAGGACCTGAGTTCCCAGCACCCATGTCAACTGGTTCACAATTGCCTGTAACCCCAGCTCGGGGATTTGACTCCCTCTTCTGGCCTCCAGGGGTGTCTGTAAACATGTGGCATACACTCACATAGTCACACATATAGACTTAAAGAAAGCTTAAAGGTTTATTTTTTGTGTATGTGTTAGGGGGTATGTGAACATGTGGGTGTGTACACACAGGGGCCAGAAGAAGGTATTGGGTACTTTGGAGTTGGAGTTATTAGGCAGTCATGAGTGACCCAGTATGGCTACTGGGAACCCAACTTGTACTGAAGAAGCGCTACACGGTCTTTTAACAGCTGAGCCGTCTCTAACTCCCCTTCCACAGCCTTCTTAATATAGTAGCAGTGGCCTCACTGTGTCCATATAGGTCTCTGATGGCAATAAAAAAAAAATCCCAAATATACCCGTTTAAGACCCACAAGCTTGGCAGACAGTTGTCTACTGTGGCTGTAGCTCAACATGAAGCAGTCTTGAACCTCCATTGCCTCATGTAGGGAAACTGTCTTAGCAATATCTGAACTGATGCTGTGTATCCCTCGTCACCCCCATTTTCTTCAGCACACCCAAACACACACGCGATCTCCCTCCTTCCTTGCCAATGAAGATATGGACATGCACCTATGCCTTGGCTTCTCCAAATCCTCAGCCTAGCACCAGAGGCTCAGTCCCCCCACTTCTCTCTCTGGCCCCTAACACTGGGCACTTGAACCAAACACTCAGGCATGCGTGTCTATGCCTGTACACAGACACACAGACACACAGACACACACACAGACACAGACACACACACACACACAGACACAGACACACACAGACACACACAGACACACACACACACACACACACACACACACACACACACACACACACACACTTCTAAAGGAAGTGTGACATACTCCAGGTCTAGCTCATCCAATCATACAGCAGAGTCAAGTCCTCAAACAGATGCAGGAGCCCTGAGAAGATTTAATAAGATGTTTCAGAAGGAGCAAAAAAGTTTAGGGAAGAAAGTGGCTGTCTGAAAATAAAGCTTTTTATCACCGTGTGGTCCCTGCCTACAAATCTATACTGCACGGAATAGCTCCTGAAGTGCCAAGAGCACAAGCATGAGAGAGAGAGTTGCCAGAGATGCACAAAAGAAGCATCTTTCAAAGATTGGCCTCTGAAAAGGATGCCCGGCTGACCTGCCCTGGTGGGAGGCCTGGGGACTGGCAGAGGCTGCAAACCTGAGCCTCAGAGCAGCTTTCCAGCAGCCTTTTCCAGTCAAGGCCAAAAGAGCAGAAGGACTGTTGGGAAAATGGAGATTGTGGGACAGGAGAGAAAGCAGGCTAAAACAGATTTAGAGACAGGCAAACCAAGAGGGTCTTGCCAGCCTCCTTGGCTGACAATGGCAGCTGAGATGGCATGGCAATCTAACAGATTTCTCCAGAGGGGCTGGGCGGGGGGGGGGGGGGGGGAGGTAGTGGTAGAGTGCTTATTTAGCAAGCACAAGGACTTGAGTTCAGATCCCCAGTTCCCATGTAAGAAGTTTCCATCTGTAATCCCAGTGTGGGGGAGGCAGAGGCAGGAGCATCCTTGGAGCTCATTGGACAGCCGGTCTAGTTGAACCACTGAGCTCTGGGTTTATCGAGAGACCCTTTTTAATAACAACAATAGTAATAAACAATAATAATGTGGGCAGCAATTAAGGAAGATACTTGATGCTGACCTTTGGCCTCTGCATACATGTATACATGCACCCATACCTGTGTGTACCATATACACACCATATATACATGTACACACAAATACATATCACTCACATGCACACACACACATACAACTTTCCTGTAGAGAAAAACCCATTGTTTGTTTCAGGTGGAAGATTTATTAAAATAGGGGCGACCTCCAGCACCTCAAAGAGAGACTGTCAACACACCTGTCCCTTCAGCCACACCCCTGTCCACATCAAGTAGTTACTAAACAGTCTGTGTCCAGACCTCAGGTTCATCCTGGGTCTCAGGTTCCACAGGCCTTTCTGTCTCATTTATAGGCTCAGGGACAACCTGAAAACCAGAGAGGACCATCTTGAACTTGACAACTCTTCCATTGATCCAGCTCTTCAATTGGATGTTTGCTCTGAGCCCTGAGTGCGTACCAGAATCCTGTGTCAACTGCTTGTTTCCCGGCTCCTCTGCCCTTAGGACCTGACTTATCAAGTTCTATCCTTGGACTTACCCAGGGCTATTGGGGAAAATTATAAAGGCCACTCCACGTAGTTAAAAGGAAGATTTATTTAGTGGATGACTTACAAATGAAGGAATGGATAGGTCGCGGAGGTCTGGGGAAGGCATATCGCAATCCAGCGGTATTCTCTGGAGCTCTGCACAATCAATCTCCACCATCCAGGGTCCAGGCGCAGAGAGCGCCCAGAGCGAGCGCTTGCCCATCCAGCTTTCAGGTTTCCAGCACCTCCCCTCGCCCCGCCTCGTAGGCGTGACAGTTGCCAGAGTCTCAATGGGGGTTGGAGCTTCCAGATCCAAGCTGGAATGGCTACCCACTACACAGGGCACCCTGTGGGGAAAGACCGCTTGTTCCCTCTACTGCTCCCTGTGTGGGGCCCCAGCTCGTTTCTTAGGTGTCACAGGCTGGGCAGCTTCACACCCCATACAAGTGTGGGTCTCTACTGCACATCTGCCTCACCTGTGGATGTGGCTCTCCACTGGCGCCTACCAAGCAGGGACTGGTGGGCCAGGGCATTATGGGAAGAGGAGCATCAGAGGAGGCTAAAGCCAAACGAATGTGTAGCAAAGCAGTTTGACATTTCTATTTTGGTGGTAGAAGAAGCCACCATGATTCAAAACTTGAAACTCTAGTATTTTCTGTGGACTCAGTCTATAAAGCGGTGACTAATAAAATCTGGCAAAACCAGCATTAAAATTCCTTGAACCCTGAAATTGAAAATGTTCCCACCAGCTCTAACGACTGGTATGTGAGGCTGTCATTTGCAGGCTTTCTACTCTGGACAGGCAGCAGTTTCCCCACTGTTCTTTCTTGGGGGTCTCTGCTGTCCAGGCTTTGGTGTGCAGATATTCAGAGTGTGTCTGCCATCTATTAGCACCAACTCTTGTCTGGTTGAGTTCATACCATGTTCAAAACATATATTGTGTAATTAGGTTTGTGCTAAGAAAAGGTCATGTGCTTATGGCTTACTGGATCCTTCAAGCAGATTGCTTGGGACTTTGGCAACCACTGAACTCCAGCATCCATCAATAGTATATTCTCCATCAATTGTCAGAGCCAGGTGTCTTCTCAGAGGGACTCCTGTGGGTCTTTTCATTTCATTTATCCAAGTATTGGTTTGGCATCTGAACTCTCCATAACCCAGAAGCATTTGGATTCTGTTCTTAAAAACAAAGTCTACATGGTGGTCCCCCATGCCCCAAAATGGGAAAACCATGTATTAAGACAGAAAGGATTCACCGATCCTATCTGTCCAGATTCTGATCTATGGCCTGTAGGACTGCTGGGATTAATCAGGGCAGCAGGTCACACCTTTCCCTCCAGGAGTTACATGCCGCCACTCTTTTTAGGCACCTGTGTGGCCAGCCTGTCCTTGCTGGGGAGGCCTGTGAGCACACCCCTCCAGTTTGATTCTTAGCTTCTAAAGGAGGAGGTCACCTCTTGGGTAGGTGGGGCCTGCCTAACTCTTATTCTAAAATGCTTTTAGAAAAGAGCTATCCCAGTCTCCTGAAGCAATCCAATTGGCCAGCATGCGATTTTATAACTGTCAGTTTAGAGGAAAGAGACGTTCATTTTCTGTGTTGAAATTGGTTTACAGTTGTCGAAGTTTCCTGCTACTTAGTCATCTGGACTCTTCCCTCTGAAAACTCAGAGCCGGGCTAAATGCAGTCATCTAGAAACTTTAAACAGTTGCTGATGCATGTTGATTCAGAACCCCCTCTAAGGAGGGGTGCTGGTGGAAGCAGAGAAACTAGCATGGTGTTCTTTAAACTGCACAGGAAATGTGGTGGTTGATAATTACAGGATTAGTAATTAGACAGTAAAGGGGCTAAGAGGATGTAGACAAAAGGTGACATTTGTCTGCAGTCAGCGAGTCATCTTTGTGAGCCTCCCAAGAAACAGCCGAGAAAACCAAATGGAAAGAACAACCGGGGATTCAGTTTAAGCCTTAGCTAGACTTTTCTTTTCTTATATAAATATTTTTATATTATTCATTGGCTTAGTGCATATGTGTGTGCGTGTGTGCATGCGTGCGAGTGTGTGTGTGTGTGGGGGGGGGTCAGAGGACATCTTGTAGGAGCTGGTTCTCCTTCTATTATGTGGGATCCAAGGACTGAACTCAGGTCAAGTTTGGCAGCAAGTACCTTTACCTGCTGAGCTATCTTACTCAGCATTATTGTCTTCTATTTTGAGTTTATTAAAAACTATTCAGAGGGGAGGGGCATGCATAGACTGTGAGATGGCTTAGTTGGGCAAGTACCTGCCATGCAAACTTACCAGAGGCATTGTTACTTGTCTGTAACCCTAGTGCTTGGGAGATAGAAACATGTAAATCTCTAGAGATCTTTGGCTTACTAGCCTAGCTAAACAATGAGCTCCAGGTTCAGTGAGAGACCCTGCCTCAAAAACTAAGGTGCATAGTGATCAGTAAAGATACCCAACCTCAACCTCTGGCCGTTCTGTACACACATGCATAGTGATCAGTAAAGATACCCAACCTCAACCTCTGGCCGTTCTGTACACACACACACACACACACACACACACACACACACACACACACACACACTCTTAAAGCGATGGACTTAGAAACCTTGAGTAATAATATATTACTATAGGTAGTTATGATATGGAAAACTGGAAATCCATGGCTTTTAATTAGTGAGGTGAAGGAAATTGGAGAACTCTTCATATTCTTTAGCAAAATGTGCTGGGGATCTACAATTATAGAGTGGTGGTGTCCCCTGGTGACACTGAGGGCTGGTATGGCATCTAGAGGCAATCCATCCTTCCTTCCTTCCTTCCTTCCTTCCTTCCTTCCTTCCTTCCTTCCTTCCTTCCTTCCTTCCTTCCTTCCTTCCTTCCTTCCTTCCTTCCTTCCTTCCTTCCTTCCTTCCTCTGTGTTAACAGCCTTAGCTGACCTGGAACTCACTATGTAGACCAGGCTGGCATTGAACTCACAGAGGTCCACCTGCCTCTGCCTCCCAAGTGCTGGGATTAAAGGTGTGAGCCACCAAGCCTGGCTTATTTTTTTTTTTTCAGTGTTTAGAACTGAACCCAGGACCTAGGTAAGCACTCTACCACTGGGCTCAGCCTTTGATTTTTTGGGGAACATGTTCTTATTAACTTCTGCCTCCAGAGTGCTGTGCTTACAGGGAGAACTACCTCTTCGTTCTTCAAGTATACTGATTTCCATTTGTCCTTCTCATGTGCATGTGTGGTGTGCACATAGCTTTATGATGTCTGCATAAGTGAGAGGCCTGATGATGATGTGGGGATCTTCCTTCATCACTCTCTACCTAATTCTGGAGGAAACGTCTCTCAGTTGAACCCAGAGTTTACTGATATGGCTGGTCTCACTAGCCACCTCACTCAGGCATCCCCATCTCTGCCTTCCAAGCTGGAATTACAGGTGAACACCATGCTCACCCAGAGTTTACATGGCCTCTGAGCATCTGAACTCTGGTTCTGCTGCTGAGGCATCGCCCCAGCCCCAAGGATACTAATTTTCTAATGTTTAACTATCCTTGTAAAATTTTTTTTGCCAAGTTTGGTTATGATATAACATCTTTTTGACAGATTTTGTTGATCTTTATTGAGGATTTTTGTGTCTGTCTACATTTATGAATGGACTTGGCCTACCATCCCCCTCTGCCAGTCACTATTTTGTAACTGAGTTAATATCCTCCTGTGGGTCGGGAGTATTTTTTATTCTTTTCTCTTCGAAAGTCTACATCTGTATAAAATGAGCATTCCTTTAGTGTTGGCACAGTATACCCCAAACCATCTGGTCTGGTGGTCTTTTTATGGGAAGGTTTCAACCTCTTACTTTCAAAGCCATGTTTATTTGCTAATTTTAGTTTCCTAAATTTAGTTTTTCAAAGGACTGTGAAGGTATTTTAGAACACTGATGGAGACATAAATGGGAAACTGTGGGGGCTGGGCTGAGTAGTAGCAGCTCCGGTCCTGACCTCTGTTGTGCAAAGACCACAGGCTGTCATGCCTGCGGATCAGGGGAGCTTAGGCGATGCCAGCCTTTTCAAGTGGCTCCCTCCAGAGAATCAGAATGCTCCTTGGGCCTCATGAGGACCCTGGCATTGTTTTCACCAACCCTCATTGTTAGCTGGAGATGTCAACAAGCCTGCTCAGGCTGTTCAGAGGGAATGCATCAAACTCTTTACCATTAATATGCACTTGTTCTCAGGGTCTAGCTGTAATCTCCTGCACTTGTCTCCCTTCGCACCAGCATGCATCTGTACACTCCAGCATGCATCTGTACTCTCCAGCATGCATCTGTATGCTCCAGCATGCATTTATTCACTCCAGCATGTGCTGTAGTTGACACCCTGCCCACCTAGCAACTTGAATTGTTTGGAAACCCAGCATATGTAGGCCGCTTGGCTAGAGACCAGCAGGCAGGCAGAACCGGCAACACAGGGATAGCATGCACACAGCACACATACTCAGGCCTCTTTGTGTTTTAATTAAGTAAAGGGGTCTAAGGTGGTCATGGAGGGGAGATGGGAAAGATGTTATATTTACATTTATTAAGAAAGCACACTCTATTTGATAACTTTTTGAGTTTACATCTGGTTGGTGGGGATTTAAGTTTTATATTGGGTTCTTCTGATTTAGATAAAATGCATTTCTTGTTGACTCATTCTCATTTGCATCAATTTTATGACTCAAGGCAAATGGTTCAGCTGTATTATTGGGGGTCTCTGCTTGATCATTCTGGGCACACTCAGAAAGTTTCACTGTTGAGCAGAATAAGATATCACACTAGGTAGGTAGACTTGCTGTGGTTGCAAAGTACTCTTATGGAATGACCTATCTCCTGTGTAGTGGAAAGTTGGTGCAATAAAAAAACAAACAAACAAAAAACAAAACAAAACAAAAACATTGTTCAGACAGAGCAGATTCTGAGCATACTCCAATTTGTGCTAGGTTTCCTTGAACTCTGAAAATGCTATCTAACTATTTTTGAGCTTCAAACATGTAGCAACAAACATCAAAATCAACATAGAACAGTTAGTTATCAACTTCCTTGTGGAAGGAATTGTATCACATTAGACCAAGGTTTCTGTACCTCACACCATTGCCGTGGTGGATCATATCATCTTTACTGTAGGAGGCTGTCCCATGCATTATAGGATGTTTTTGTATCATCCTTGCCTTCCCCACTAGCTGCCAGTTTTTCCTCCCCACAGTGTGACAATCAGAACATCTCCAGACATGGCCAGTGTCTGAATGGAATAGAAGAGAGAGGAGGTGCTGGGCCTCCTCCAGTGGACAGCCACTGTTTAGATACCTTGGTGCCCATGTGCATTTCTGGGCCTATTGCTTACTAGTGACAGATACACGTGCCCTCACCTACATTGCCCTTCTAAGACACTTATAAAGACAGAGTGTTTCAAGGGACTCTGTATCACCAAAGGTTTAATTTGTGGATTAGAGCTGTCGCCAGGTGATAACTGTATTTGCACAGCTCTGATGTTCAGAGCATAGTTTCCTTTTCCCACTGTCCCCTGGGTTTCACAACCCTGCTTAACCCTGTAGGTATACCATATAATAAATAGTATTTGGAAATTACTTAAAAGTAAGAAACTGTTAGAGGTGAATTATATGTCAGATTGCATGTGCTGCAGTTCCATTATAGAAGATAAAGGCATTTTAACCTTTTGATTCCTATACTTGACAATTCTGTGAGTTCAAATATTTGGCAATAGGTCCAAAAATAGTAAAAAGTAACTAAAATGATGAAAATTATTACTTTAATTTAAAAGATTTGTCTTTATTTTATGTGTATGAGTGTTTTCGTACACCACATGCATACAGAGCCTGTGGAGCCCAGAAGAGGGTGTCAGATCTTCTGGAACTAGAGTCACAGATAGTTGTTAGCTGTGATGGGATGCTGGGAACTGAACTCAGGTCCTTTGTAAGAGCAGCAAGTGCTCTTAATTATGAGGCTGTTAGTGTAGCCCTAGGTTTTTATTTTATTTTATTTTTGAGACAGGGTCTCACTATATAGCCTAGCATGGCATTGAGTTCAGTATGTAGCAAAGGCTGGCATGAAACTCATATTTCTGCTGCTATTACTGGTATAACTGGTATAACCACACTTAGTTCTGTAAGGACATGTGTTTATCACAAAATTATATTCAAAGGTTGAGTTTCATCTGTACAGAGTCTTGTAATACTCTCAGGAGTCCAGATTCCTTCTGATTCTGGTTTACTTTTCTAAGTGTGTTGGCTTCTTTCATGGTTCCAGAATAACTGCCACATTTGCAAGTATTGTATGAAGACAGACAGTAGTGTCCAAAGGCAGAAAGAGAATGTTCCCATCTCAAGTCCCTCCTAAAGACTTTCTCAGAATCCCTCGCCAATGACCTCTCCCGTGTGTTGTCTAGATCTCTATCCCATACAGTCTTTTGGCGCAGGCAGACTGCAGAGGGTGCACCTGTTGGTTAAGACTGTGACCCTGGAAAGGCCTGTCTGTCAGGGGGTGCTGTGCTGTGCTGAGGTGCTATAGTGAAGAGAATCTGGGGTAGCCATGCACGTGGGTATCCCACCATGAGTACCAACAGTGGAGCACAGTGTCTAGAGTTTAAGGAGTTGAGCATGCTGGACTCCTGTTCTAAGTAAGAGGAGTCGTCACCCTAGCCCAAATATCTTTTTACATTTTCTACTTTCGTAAGAGGTCTTGATTATAATTCTTAGCCTCACACAGTGATGCAATGCCAGTTTTAGCCACAGCACAAAGAACCCCACAAAGACTGGTGGCATGATGGGAAGTGATCACAACAGCTGTCGCACTGGCAGTCATGAGTCCTTGTTGGCATATATTACAGTAGCTACTCCCTAAAGGACAGTATCAGGCCACCAGGGTTCAGAGTCCCCACATGATCCCAGTGGCTTGTGTTGATGATGAGAAGCCCACTACAAGCAAGCCACCCAAAGCATATAGCAAAAGGAAGTGGGGGGAAACAGATGACTGTATGGATGCATGACTTCATACATAAATTATAGTAAACCTGATCCAGGAATTGCCTAGAATCTTGTTAGCCATGTTAGCCTCTTGAGAAGAAACCCAAGAGAAAGGGAGCAAGGCCTGCAGATGACTGTGGCTCTTGTTCCCTGTGCTCATGGTCAGATGTCTAGCTTAAACTTTCTGACTTTGTTCAGAGGGTTCCACCCAATAGATGCGAAACCCACTCTTAGTGGGAAGGGAAACATCCCCCATCCCGTTCAGGAGGCCTGTAGATTTAAGTATTTGTGGAAAATATGTGGTGTGAATTTTAGAAATGACTGGTGTTTGTCATGAGATGTTCTTTTTCTGTAAGGAACTTGGGGACCCCCCCCCAAAACTCTTGCCTGCTGTAGGTCCTCACTTGCCAAAGACAGGTGCAAAGTCTGCTTTTCATGGATGAGATAAAACATCAAGTTTCAAGTTTCCCCTGAGGCATCTGCTCAGTCAGAAGATAGAGAACTCCAGCGTCTGTGCAGACTGTAGTCATCAGAGAAGAAAACAGAGTGCAAAACTTGTATAAACTAGATTTTTGCATTTTTTAATGTGTCTTGAGAGGAGATGATATGTCTTTTGTCCTCAACTGTCTTAAATTTCTTGGCCAAAGACCTCAGTGCTACCATAATACTAGTTGGTTTTATTTTTATTTTATAAATTGGCTTATACTGAGTGATAATAAACTTTTGGAATTTAGTCTTTTTTCCCCCTAGTAATACAGAGGTCAAGATTGCATTAGAAGAATCTTGAATTTGTATAAAAATGCTGCATAATGTGTGAACATCATCTTACAACTCAGCCACAATGTATATATCACGTCAATGTAGAACGTGATCCAGGCTAGCATGGACACTCACTGCTCCAAATTCTCTTATCTGTCTTCAGATGACTTGAAAAGAGCAAGCAGTACTATGTCCCCAGTTTGAATGGAAACATTTGAACATGTTTCGGTTTATGTCATTCCTGTGTAAGGCTTCCAAAGACTCCATTGGCCATTACCTTCCCCAGCAAGAGCAAGCTGGGTCTTGACCAAGAGATAGCCCGTGCTTCCTGCTGTTCTGGAAGCAGTGGAATGGACCATAACAGTTGTGTCATTGTTGCTGACCCATAGGAAACAGTTCTGAAGCCACCTTCTTCTGCCTCTGGCCTGAGATCCAAGGTTCACATTTGTTTCTATTGGATCTGGCTCTATCAGGTCTAATTCTGTTGGCTCTAAGTCTCCTGATATGACATAGTAGAAGCCACTTTTTATGACACTTATTCTGTAAGATACCACTGTAGTCTCACTTTGGTCATGTGTCCAAGATGCTCCCTGGCTTAGCTCATTCTCTAGAGCCCAACTCCAAGCCACCTGTTTACAGTTGGCTGACATCTCTATTTGGGACATTGTCAGTATTACCTGACTTTACCTGCATTCCCATATAGTTGGTTCTAATTGGGCTGACAAAGTCGTGAAAGCTGTCACCAGCATTTTCTTTTTCCCACATCTCAGCCTGTGGTATTTTGTCCCTTAGAATTCAGACAGGCCTTCCCATGTGCTCAGAGGGTGATACATAGAAGCACTGAATACCTTCCTCTTCCTACTGGTCCTGGTCTTTCCAGGAAGCCAACACAACAGTCAGTTCTAGACAACTGGCGCCTTGGGCATGTGGCTCTTTCTCTCTGGATTGTTTTGCAGTGGGAGAGGAGATTGCTTTGTGCAGAGATGTTGGGCTGTCTGCAGGTTCATTTGTTCACTGTCCCCACAGGTTCAGGGGAGGATTAGAATTTATAGGTTAGAGTGGAAAGCCTCTGGCTTAGACATCCCCTGCATAACTGATTGAACCTGAAATTTAAACATTTATCTTGATGGCCTGACCTTCCCAGTGACAGCGGAGGCATTTTCTTCCCATGCTTTGTCAAGCTTGTTCTTCATCTATTTGTCCAGGAATGGTCCTGATCTTGATTTAATGACAAGGAATCATGTAATTTATTTGTTGACCTCTGAGCCCCATATTGACATTAATTCTCATCACAGACTCACACCGCACAAGTAATCTCACATCATAAATTTAGCCAAGATGGAGGGGGTGCTTAGTTGCAGTGAAGGGTTTCTTTTGCCAGGTTCTCCATATAATTTTGCCAGTTTCTCAGTGTAAATGTCAGCTGTTGTCATCAAAGTTTAATAGCCTTATGATGGACATGAAGAATCTAATAATCTCAGGGATGTTTCTGAGGGAAATCTCCTTGTCATGAAGTTAGACTCAGTAGAAAAAGTCAATCCTTTGGCCAGTGGAGCTCAGTCTGGAAGCGGGGATACCATTCCTAACATTACCCCCTACCTTTGTCTGCTCTTTCTTAGGGGACAAAGGCCTGCCACATTGTCCCTTCCATCTTTTGTTAATTAGTTCCATATGTTGTCTTTTGCTCATTGTCCAGAGAAGAGAGTTGGGGACAAAGTGTCCTAAGATGTTAATTACTTTCAGGGGCCAAAAGGATCTACCAAAGGTTGGAAAGTACCTTTGCATTCCCAAGCCTGGGCTCTGGCTGTTTGGGAGCTTGTAAGGAATGTGTACTCCATGCTGGACCATGAGGTCCGGAGATTTGAGCAGCGTGATAGTGTTACTTTCACAGACACATTGTGATCGGGTGGCAGATATAACCAGGACTCAGCCACTGTGCCTGTAGGCCTGTTCAGTCTGTGGGTGGACCCCAGGAGTAGTGGCTGGGCTTTGGGGCTGCACGGCAGACTGTGGCGAAAGTGTGCAGTGGCTCCCAGGAGGAGACCTTAGCCCAGCTGTGAGACAGGACTGGGAGGGATGTGAGGCCGAGGCCTCAGTGCTGGGATCCCAGTCAGAAAGGAGGACTGCATGGTGGGGAGGGTGAGAGCTTGGAATTCCAGAGCATGAGACATAGGGTGAAGAGAGTTGAGAAGTCAACCTGGTTAGGTATTTGGGGCCAGATCATGGAAAATATGCTGTGACTCTGAGGAGCCATGGCTTGGCTCAATGTTCTAAATGAGAAGGAGCATCACTTTGAATGCAACTATGCTGAGATACAGTTCTCCCTCCTGAAATGTGCTGTTCACTGGCTCATAGTCTTCAGGGCTGTATAATCGTCACCATATCCTCACCGTCATAAAACAAACCTGTCTTCAGCTCCTTCTTCCCCCACCCTCCTCAGCCCTAAGCAACTGATAACCTACTTTCTGTCTTTAGATGGCCCCATCCTGGCCATTTTATATAAATAGAATCATACATTATGTTGCCTTTTGTGACTGGCTTCTTTAGCTCCGAGAGAGATGTTTTTAGTGTCCATCCATGTTGTATCCTGAATCAGTGATTTGGTTCTTTTTATTTCTAAATAATATTCCATTGTATGGATAGACCATACTTCATCTATCATTTCATCAGCTAATGGAAATGTGCTGTTTCCCTTTTTCATTTGTTATGAATTGAGCTGGTAGGTGGTCACATTTACAGTCCACTGGGTCGGCATTCTGACTGCATCTCTGCAGGGTTGAGTACCAGGGTATATTTGAAAGAACCGTTTCTGTGAATGTTCTTTAAACTTCTTGAGGTGTGGAATCTTGGGTTTTGGCTAAAATCTCATGCGGAATCAGCCACTTATGGGGAGGGAGGGAATGCAAGAACTGCATGGTGAGACTGCTGCTGCTGGACTGCAGCTGGAATAGTGTCACTCAGGAGACAAGCCCCAGGCCAGAGACCCAGACAAGCAGTCCTGTGGAAGTCAGCGAAAGGGCAGAAGGTGATCTGGGTTCTGCTTGTGAATTCCAGAGAAGACCTTCCTGAGATGGGACAAGAATGGGGTTAGGAGTTGGCAGGCTTCATTTCTGGGTGGGGTGCAGGAAATCAAAGTAGAGTAAATAAATATACAGGCTGCCAGGTTGGTGGAGTGTGTTAGAAAAGACTATGATGATTTATATTGACTGTCAGTTTGACAGAATCATCTTGAAGAAAAATTTCTATTCACATCTGTGAGAGAGTTTCTAGATTTAGGAAATGTGGATGGCACTAATCCTTGGGCCACAGTACAGGATCACATACAAAGGAGCGAGTTTGGTGAGCAGGAACATTTGTCTCTCTGCTTCCTGACTGTACACAATGTGATCAGCTGCCTCCTGCTTCTGCCACTACACCTCCCCAGCCAGGCTGGGCTGTACCCTGAAACTGTGAGCCAAGCTAAGTCCTTCCTCCCTGTCTTCCTCCCTTCCTCTCTCCCTTCCTCCCTTCCTCTCTGTCTCCCTCCCTCTCTGTCTCCCTCCCTCCCTCCTCTGTCTTCCTCTCTCCTTTTCTTCCTCCCTCCCTGTCTCCCTCTCTCCTTCTCTCCCTTCCTCCTCTCTCCTTCCCTTCCTCTCTCCCCCTCCCTCCCTTCCTCTCCCTTCCTCCCTTCCTCCCCTCCTCCCTTCCTCTCTCTCTCTCCCTCCTTCCCTTCTCTTGTCAGGTATTTTGTAGCAGCACTGAGAGAAGTGACTAATATAAGGACCCACTGGAATGGGGGAGATGTAAGACAGTCATAAGTGTTGGCTTCTCATTGATAGTAACCACAAGATCTAGCTGGATAGTGGGACTTAGTTCCTTTCATCTTCCACCAGTCTCACTCCAAAGACCCTGGATGCAGTCTTATTTAATACAGTGGTCTCGGTGTAGCTCTCTTTACACCAGGCCTTTCGTTCAGTGAGCTCACAGTTGCAAGTGCATAGGAATGCCCTGAGATTCTGATTGGAGGTCTGGGTAGATGGAGCCTAAGGGTCTTGTAGGCTAATAGGCACTGGGACCAGCTCTCCCTCCTAGAGGGCTGTTCTTAGTATCTCTGCTTTGGTGATGTCTGAATGTGGGAGGCTGTAAGTAGAGAAAAACAGCACAACCATGGTGATGTGGGGACAGTGGTCATGTGGGGACAGTGGTCTTGGCTTCTTAGGGCTCTGAGGAATTCCCAGCAGCTATGAGCAGAGCTGGTGTTAGGAACGCCCCTGCAGGCTCTCCTGGGTCTGTCCGGCAAGGTGAGTGTTTTGAGACTGGAGTATTATGTTTCTCCTCTAATTCCATCATGGGCAGAGTTCCTCCAGGAGGCGATACTTCTTGACAGCCTCCCATTGCTCCAGTTGTGGCAATATCTTGGCATAGGAGTCGCAGCTTCTGTTTATACCAAAACCATGGTTGATGCTTTTGTGAACCTGTGTTCTCTCACAATGGTGGAACTCTCGAGAGGTCTATGGTGTTTTGTTAACATTTCCTTTTAGAAGTGAATGGTGAGAGCCAACATTAGATTTTTAGAAATTTTGCCTTCTACACTTCTGGTTTCATTGCAGTGTCTGCAGTTGGAGACCAAATAGGCTCAGAGTGACCTGAGGGCATTCAGTGAAATATGCAGAAGTGTCACCTTCATACTTCAGAGTGTAGAGTCTGAATAACACTGTTTTCTCTGGCAGGCTTGAGAATGGTGATGGATATAGATTTCACTCAAGTTACTTGCAGAAAGACTGGTTGTTGGGGAATATTATTTTAAGATGTGTTGCTTTTGTTTATGTTGCATTTGTTTAACTCTGTAAAGCTGTGTTACTCTGCCTGTCTGAAACACCTGGTGGCAGGCAGAGAAAAGAAATAGGAGGAGAAATCTGGGAGGATAGGAAGAAGGAGTAAGACAACAAGGAGAGGAGGATTTTAGGGGCCAGTCACCAGCCACCCAGCCACCCAGCTACACAGCAAGACACAAAGTATGAAATAATGAAAGAGATACAGAAATAGAGAAAGGTAAAATCCCAAAGGCAAAAGATAGATGGGATAATTTAAGTAAGTAAAGCTGGTTAGCAACAAGCCAAGCTAAGGTCGGACATTTATGATTAAGAATAAGCCTCCATGTGTATTTATTTAGGAGATGGGTGGTGAGCCCCCCCAAAAGAGCAAAAACAAACAACAACTGGTTGGTTTTTTTAAGCTGTTGGGCAAAAGAGGACTGAGAATGAAGTGGCCTCACTCACGTGTGCAAACAGTGTGACTAAATGGAGCTGAGTTTTTTTTTCTCCATCTAACAACTGGGGT
Organism: Peromyscus maniculatus bairdii; assembly: GCF_049852395.1. Taxonomy (NCBI): domain Eukaryota; kingdom Metazoa; phylum Chordata; class Mammalia; order Rodentia; family Cricetidae; genus Peromyscus; species Peromyscus maniculatus. The sequence continues at coordinate 122,878,465 of NC_134855.1, forward strand.
ACCATTTTTATTTAGGACCCTCACTCCTTCTTCCCCTCACTGACCCTCCATCTGCCCTGCATTTCAAAACCCTGCTTCTGTCTTCTGTCTGAGGGGCCCCTGGAGCACACTAAGCCCTAGCAAGGGTGGGTGGTTTTCCTGATTAGGCCCCATTCCCTGCCACTGCTCTCACATTGTCTACGCTCAGCTCTGTTCTCTCAGGTTTCCATGCCTTCCACTACCAGACAGTCACTCAGAATGACTTTATGCTGTTTCCAAAAATATGCTTTTAAAACACAATGAAGACACAAGAGGAGGCCTCATTTGATACTCTAGCCACTATTGTCTATAGCAATGCCTCAAATGGCACACCCCCCCTGTACAGAATGTCTCATTATTTGTGAAAGAATTCTCCCTTTATGGATATTTAGATCACTCTAAAGATTTTCCTAGTGTGAAAAAGAAAAGTACAGTCAACATCCTTTTTTTTACACATGTCTTTGTACTTGGTAGTCAGGTGTTTCCACAAGATAAATCCTGAGGGATGAAATTACAGAGTCCTGATGTGTGTGCATGTGCTTAAATGTGCATATGCTTACATGTATGTGTGCTTAGATGTGCATCTGCTTAGGACTTTGAAGTCCATTGCAGATTGTGTTTTCTAGTTTTACAATCCTCATCACCAACATGAAAGATCTTTTCCTTAAATCCTCACAAAGGCTCAAGGGTCTATTTGTCTGACTCTTGTCAGTTTGTTGAATCATAAATTATAGTTCACTTATATTTGCATCATTAGTTGCTAGTGAAATTGAATTTTTTTTGTGGAGGGAGCTTATTAAGCATGTGAATTTCTTCACATTTTAAAAATTGCTTTTGGAACTGGATTTTTAGATTCAGAGAAGCTTGTGTTTGTGTTTGAATTATATATTTTCTCATTTAAGAATTAGTTTTTAAATTTGCATAACTCATTTTGCTGGTTATATTACTTAGCATAATTTTCCTTAGAGGCTGGATTTCTTTTGTGAGTAATTTATTCTTTAGCTTTTTAAGTGTAGAGGTGGACATAATAGTTTCTGAATGCTTGCATGTTTAGGAATAGTCTCAGTTGACACAGAGCATTTGGGCCATCATCTTTGATGTTTAAACCCTGGAGACATTGTCGTGGTGGTTGGTTGTTGTTTGTTCCATCCTTCTTTCCATTTGGCCGCTTGTCTGTCCCCACACAGTCATTCTGTCATCTGTTCAACGGTAGTTGGTCAGGGGTCCGCCAGGACCAGACTGCTGGCTGCTGCGGTGGGAGGAGAGGGGCGCCCTCGTCACACCTCCCTTTCATTTTTGTGTAGACTTGAGCAGTAGGAGGGCCTTCCATGACGTCCTTTCCTTTTTCTGCATCTGCCCAGATCCCTCTCCCTACAACTCCCAGATAGCTGGACTCCTGTGTTGAATTTCCATGTTCTGCTCTTTTTATTTAGTGTCTTTTCCATGACTATCAGAAGAACTTTATGAACTGTATTTCTCAGTCACTGATGTTCTTCTCCTTATTGCTGGATTTAATGGCTATATTGCTTTATGTATTTTCTGTATTAAATCAATTTGCAAGGGTTTACTAATTATGCACATAATTAAAATAATACCATATCTGAAGGTGTATATTGAAAAATAATCTATGCTGGCTCCTCCCTGTCCTTCTCCCAAGCAGCAATCTTTAGCATATTTCAAGGTATTTCAGAACTTTCTTCTCTAGTCTACACTAATGGGTCTTCACTAATTTTTATTTATTTTATTTTTTTTACATTTTTAAAATTTATTTATTAAATTTAATTTTACATATCAGCCACGGATTCCCTTGTTCTCCCCCCCCCTTGCCTTCCCCCCAGCCCACTCTCCATTCCCATCTCCTCCAGGGCAAAGACTCCCCTGAGGATTGAGTTCAACCTGGTAGACTCAGTCCAGGCAGGTCCAGTCCCCTCCTCCCAGGCTGAGCCAGTGTCCCTGCATAAGCCCCAGGTTCCAAACTGCCACTGATAGTTTTTCAGGCTATTCCAGAGGACTGCTAGGCTCTCCTGTCTTCTGTGCTAGCCTCTTGTTACTTCTCACTGAAGCAGTCGGCAGCGTCTGTCTGCATTGTGGCGGCTCAGGGGCCGGAAGCCACAACAAAGCCAGGTTGGACCCTGTGGGTTTTGTTGTCACTGCTCTGCTTGGACATGAGTCTGCAGACATGCTTGCTTGTCTTTCTTCTCTTCCTACAGTCTTGTTGAGGGCATTTCACTTACCCCTCTCTGAGCCCCTGGCCTTCTCTCTGGTCCGTCCCCCCCCCCCCCCCCGCCCCATAGAAGCCTGCATTCTGTATCTCTCTCCAGCTCCATTGGGCACAAGATAGGCTTTTGGCTGTGAGGGTTCTCCTTGTTTGCCCTTGGCCTCAACTTCTTCCTCAGGTCATGCCCACCGCTTTTCTGGATCCTGTGTCTTCCCCTTTCTGTTTATACTTATCCTGTGCAACAATTCTTCATTGTTCCAGATCTGCTCTCTTGGCATTTATACAATGTATAGACCAAGTGGGAGAGAGACCCCCCCTTTTTCCTTAAGATTGTTGTAATTAAAGAAACATTTTGAATCATTTAAAGAACATTATTTGCTTAAAATGCTCATGAAGTGTTCTGTTACCAATTACACATTGGAAAACCGAGCTGAAATTGTTCAAGTGTCTCTTTAAACTTTACCGGTGTTCATGATTTTAAACCAGGCCTGTGCCAAGTATGCCATAGATGTTGACTCAAGCCAAAAGTACACGGTGACTATAAGTGCTTATGATTATATAGTTGCTTATATTATTTTGTGGTCAATTGTCTATGTCCTATGTTCTTATGTTCCATAAGAAGATGGAACAGTGGATGGAGGTGGTCTCTGCCTGCTCTTATCCATAAATGGAAAGGAAGTGGCTACTTCTGTATCATAACTCTGCTCATTCTGGATGAATTGTATGATCATCCCCTACTGAGTGAAAACCCCAAGCCACAGGTGTAGGGAGAAGGTGGCTTTGACACTAGCAGGGTAGAAAATGCCATCAACACCTTGTTTCCAGTAGGTTTGGGGAGTCCATACACAGTAATAAAGTCTTCACCACTAGTGTGTATACTTTGCCATTTATGTGGATAACCAATTTGCTGAGAAGGTTGCATGTATAGTAAAACTGCCACAGGATTATACTCCAAATCACTCAATAATCCCTTTGGTTTGTAACACTTTCCAGTGCCTTGTAAGAGAAAGGCAGTGACCCAAAATAGCCACATGGTTCTCCAATGTTGAGACACATGAAGAAGCATCAGATTTCAGTTGATAGATGGCCAGCTGACAGACAGGTTATGCCTAATGAGTGATCAGGTTAACATGGGTTTATTACAAAGCACTTAGAATACCTGTGGTTAGGTTCCCCAGAGTGAAAGTATTTAGGGACAGGTAGTTTTTATTTAGGAAGTTGCCTCAGGAAGTGTATGAAGAATAGAAAGGGAGCCAGGAAGGAGAGCCTGAGAAGGTACACACACCAGGGGATCCAGAAGGTTACACCTCACAGTTGATCCTTTTAAGAATGTTAGTGGCCTGACCCTCTGTGGCTGGCCAGAAGGACCTTCATCAAAAGGGACTGGAGATCAGCAGCCAAAACTCTGAAGGGTAGCTGTACAGAGGAGCTGCAGGCGGCCTCTGGGCTGGGGACCTGGGGACCCTGACAGCGGTGCTGCAGCTGCAGGGAGTTCACTTAGGACCTCAGGGCTGACTGAACTTTCCACATCTCGCTGTAGCCTAAAACAAGTGGCCGCTGAGATGGGAAGACTGGAGCGGATCCAGCGATAGCCTGTGAAGCCAAGGCCAGGGGACTGAGCTAAGTAAGAACAAGAGGAAGGCACCACACCCTCTCAGCTTTGCATGCTGACACAACAGGGAATTAGAAAATAAAATTAGCTTGCACGATTTCAGATGGGGACAGATGCTTTTTTACTTGATTTTTTTAAAATTCCCACAAAAACCTCAAGTGGAGTTAATAATGTATGAAAATTAGGTACCATGTGTGCTCTTTACTTCGTAATGTTTTTATTAAGCAGCTAGTTGATTTAAAAATAACAGAACACGGCAGTTGACACAATGGCAGACTCTGGTGTGTATGGAAACATCCTCTAAATGTTCCGTCAGGTTTTCCATTACATAAGAATATTTTTAAAGATGTCTTCCAAATTATCACATAAGATAAAATTATATCAAGCTGCAGTTTGATAAAATAAATTGTTCAACTATAAATTCCAGTTCTGTTTTTAAATAATGGCTTTGTCAGTTACAGGTTACACATGGGAATATGTTTCTGCTGACCTTGTCAATGCTTGGTAGATAGAGATGTGCATCTTTTCAGTGTTTTGCTGGTCATTTCCCAATTAGACCCTCCCTCCCTCCTTCCCTCCCCCATCCCTTTGTCACCTGGCCTTTGAGTAGAAGGATAAGACAGGAGAAAGAGGAGAGGTTTTGGACCCATAGACTTCCCAACAGTTCAAGAGATGCCTCAGTTCTGAAAGCAGAAATAAATGTGTGTGACGTTGACCTGTAGCCATTGGGCTAGCTGGTGAATGTTCCTTCCCCAGAGTTTGAGTGCAGGTTTCTTTTTGTTTTATTCTTTGAGAATTTCACACGTGTATGCAATGGACTATGATCATATACACCCCCATTCACCATTTCCAGTTCCTCCATGTCCTCTAACACCCCCCTCCTAACTTCATGTCATGGTTGTTACTATGCCTTCCTCTTCCTTCATACACACAGTGCTGTCCATATGTATGTGGTGCCATCCACCAAGCACTGGAAACCTACATGGAGCCTTCTCTGAGAAGAACGATTTGCCCTCTTCTGGCAGTTACTAATTGCCAATAGCTCTTGATTGCAGGTTCCTGTCATTCCCTCAGTCCTGAGGACACCATGCACTATCTCAGAGGACAGTGTTCCCCTGGTCCTATCCCAGTATTGTTTGGGCCTTACTGACCCATGTGGCACTGGTAGAAAGGTGATGTCCACACCTATCTGGCAGAGGAGATACCATGATCAAGAAAGGTGCTGTGCAGAAGTTTCTGTGGTCTAAGAGCAAACAGAAACAGAGTGAAGTTTAGTAATGTAGACTGCAAAGCTCCTGATTTAACTTTTCTCTGCTCTCCAATGGGCTTTACTTATGTGTTGCCGTAGAATAGTGAAGTATTCAATAAAACAAACAAGTAAGGACAGCATCTGCTTATCTCTAGGGTGAGAGGAGGATCCTGTGTAGCTGAGACGACTTGAGTCCTGGTTTGTTCACTGGCATTCTTTATTCATGGACACTTAGGAGATGGCATTGTGGAGATAAAATTCTGAAGCTACTGAGATGAACTACTAGGATGACTTGTTAGGCATTCTGTCCTCTTGCCTGTAACTTGTACCTGTCTCAGAAGACCTGGTTGGGCGTGTCCTTCCTCCCAGTGTCCCGTGACTGCCAGTGTTGACATCAGCTGAGTCACAGGCCTGCGCTAGCAACTTGGAGGAGTAATGCTTTGTACGTGTGTGGGGGTGGGCACATTTGAGCTGTATGATTTGCACAGTAAGATGTTTTTGGAATCTCTGTAAGGGGTTGGTTGGAGCAGAACTTTCCCATCTACACCAGGGTCTATAAAAACCACAGAACTGACTTCATGGGGCTTAAGTTTTTCTTTGTTATTTTCTTCTTTCTCTAATTAGGTTTTGCTCATATGCAGGACAGAACAGTCTGGCAGGAAACAACTGGCATTAAAATAACTCAAAGACAGGACTGTACCTCACATTAGCCTAGCAAGAATGGGAATGGGATTTGCTGCTCCAGGCCCTGGCAGTCTCAATAAATCCCGGCATAGGTAAGCATTTGCTCCAAAGAGAAGATGGGTCAGATGGAGGCTTGGCCGGCAGTCCTGAAACCTGGCTCCTGCCCAGCCTGCCCAGCCTGGACAGGCTTTGGGCAAGCTCTCTCTTCACTGACCTCATTGTGCTCAGAAACAATCTGGGAGCAATAATGTCTGCTCTTGAGTTCTCAGAATCCTAAAGGGGAACAGTTGACTGTCAGGATCTAAGGGTCGCTTGTTTCCCCAGGGTGAAGATGGATGGAGTTTAGGGAACTCAAGTAGAATTTCACCATATGTGCATTGGGCCTTGGAGGACAGAGGCTCTCTTTTTTGTAAGTTATAGATTCCAATAAGAGAAAGGATATGACCAGATTTGGGGTTTGTGAGTCGTATCACAAAAGTGTGCTGTAGCTCATCTATAGCCTCGCTGAGTTTTCACTGTTAATGTCCCTAATCATGTTGAAAGCATGTGTAAGGTACCCTTCCCATCTCGTTCTGATTATGATCCTTCCATCAAGTGAGAAAGAGTACCTGTCTGTTCTGAAATAAGCCACAAAGAAGCCAGTTCTTGGGGATCCCTGCAGTGATGAGTGTGGTGCTTTAGTCTGGTGGGTTGTCACCAGGGAGGCAAGTGGGGTAGAGGACAACACACCCAACCCTTCCTGCTGACTCCTCTCGAACCCTTCCAACCTGTTTGGTGTAGCTAGCTGCAGGTCATTTGAATGTGCCATTCCCTAGAGAGAATGGAATCTTCAAGATTATAGGGTCTGACCGAGCATGAAGGACTAGGACTCAAATCCTCTGGTTATTAATGGAGACAGCCCTCATTATTAGCACCACACAAGCAGGAGTCACCTTTCATTTCATAGTTTCTGTCACTGTGGCACTGTATGTCCTCAGCATAAAGAGATAAAGATGCCCCGAGTCATGGTGTATGTGTGTGAAAGAACAGCGTATTGGTAATAGTTCCCTGGTGCTTTGAGCATCCAGTGCCCTGGGCACGTCATTTATGGTGAAGCACTGGGCATCAAAGGCCTGCATAACTGGTTTTCTCTTGCCAGTGAAGTGCTGCCATCATTAGCGACAGATACCCCAACCCCGAAGGCAGGCCCCTCATCTGTACAGTGCCCCTCATCTGTACAGTGCAGCTGGCTGAGTTCCTCTTTTCCTCGTCATGGTTCCTGTAGATGAAGGGTTCTATAACCACTCTGCTGAGAACCAGGAGCCTAACCTTCCTTCCCTCCATGGCCATTGCCTGGCCTGCTCTTCCAAACAGCATTGGCCTGCTCCTTTCGTATTTCTGTATCTGGCATGTTGTATGTGCCACAGAGCAATGACATATCCCTGCCATTGTTTTAATGAACAGGGCACCCTGGCTGCCACTCAGTCTTGGTGCCTTATCCTCTGTGCCACTCTCCCATCTGCTCTGTTCAAGAGCTTTGGGATGAGTCCACCAGCAGAGTTTTGACGTCCTTCACTCCTGGAAGATGCTCCTGCCTGAGGGGCACTGCAGTCCCAACTCACCCCTCACTCCTCCACTTTGCTGGCTTGCTTCACCTTCACTGGGACTGGACCTCGGGTTTTCAGGCTTTCCTGGTGTGGCTCCTTTGGCTTGTCTTCCTGCATATCATTTTCCACTCAGGCTCTGCACTGCCTTCTGCTTTCTACCATCGTAGGCGTGACCACGAGCCACATGTTCTGGGCAAATGGGAGGGCTCTGGGGGAACTGCATTTAGGTGGGCTTATGATGGATGCACATACACACGTCAAGTGTTTAGAACAGAGACTGGCTTCGGCACTTCAGTGGGGTTACCAACCATTTATCTGGTGGACAGGAAGCCCCAAAGATGCAAGTGATGTGCTACTCTCTGCTGTGACCCTGACCCCAGACTAGAGCGAGGAATATAATCTGTGTTCAGGGAATATCTGTTAAATGAAGTTAATATGTTGAGGGAGAAAGGTTATATGGCTCCCTGGACAGAAGGTGGGGTTTAATGTCTAGAGCAGTGGTTCCCAACCCGTGGGCCAGATATCCTGGATATCAGATATTTACATTAGGATTCATAACAGTAGCAAAATTACAGCTATAAAGTAGCAATGAAATAACTTCATGGTTGGGGGTCACCATAACATGAGGAACTGTATCCAAGGGTCTCCGCATTAGGAAGGTTGAGAACCACAGGTCTAGAGGCCTCAGGATTTCCCATGCTGCCAAACTGAAAGAAAGCCCAAAGCCTTGCTGGTTTGCTCTCGGCTGCAAGTGTCCCAAACGACACTGGTTTTTAACAGTAAGCGGCACAATTGCTGTCCCTGACAGAAGCTCACCAGAGGTTTCTGTGCACCCCAGGAGTCCTTCCTCGTCTCTAGCACTGTGCAGTGCCAGGGTTCCCATGTGGCCAAGGTCACCTCACTCCTGTGTATCTCAGTGAGGGAAACCCTTCTTTGACACCCCTGCAGCTCCCACAGGTCACCCACCACACGCCATAAGGTCAGGTGCTATTCCCCTTGAAGCGGAAATCAGCAGGTGCAGCAGGGAGGGGCTGGGGGTGACCAGTGTGGTGCTGACAATGACTTCTCCATGGATTGTCCACAGAGAGGATGGTGACAAATCGTCTTGGCATCTGAAGAGTTAGCAAAATCATATGGTAGCAGAGTGGGGTCCTAGCAGGTGATATTAGCATGACATTTGTTCAGACATATATATATAAAAATATGCACACCCTTGGGTAGGGCTTGCCCTCTGAGTGATAGTCCCGTCTCCACCATGTTCTTTATATTTAGTTCTGTTTTCCCTGTGTACTTGATGGATGCTTCAAGGTGTTCCAGTTTGCAGGCTTGGCTGCAGGGCACATAGATCCTATGTTCCTGTAATCTTAGAGAATGCTCTTGGAGCTTGGGGATGTTCATGACAAAGAAAGTCCTTCTCTTAGAGCCCCTGGAGGGCTCTTGGGCCCAGAGCTGCCTTTGGAAGGTTGGATTTGTCTCCAAGGCTCTAAAGTCAGTCCTTGGGACAAAGTCTCCTTCACAATGTGGACATCTTTTCAGTGCACCAAACAAGCGGCAAGGAGAGAAAAGCACTAAACAAGCAGAGAGGAGAGAAGCTGAGAAGCGTGCAGTATCCGCACTCTGGATGCTGTGCTCACAGACCCCCAGTGCTGGTCTTCTCTTTGACACAGATGTCCTGTTAATTTGAAAGCCACTTTCTATAGGAGCCCATGCACAGTACCATGCTTTTCTTTCTCTTTCTTCCTTTTCTCATTAGTTCCTAGGAGGGAAGTAGGGGAGTGGAGAGGGAAAGAAAAATGGGAAGATCTATCTGCTTGAAAGAAGAAAGGGAGGGAAAAAAGGAGGGTGGGAAGGAGAGGGAAGAGAGAAAAGGAAAGGAAAACAGCCCATCTGCTTCTTTGCCCTGAGATATAAATTCCACCTCCTGGATGCGTTGGACCCAGTTTTCCGAGAAAAGGCTTAAATTTATTAATTTGGTTCACAGTGTTCTCACAGGAAACTTTATTTGGTGGCCTGGAGCCATGTGGGATTGGGTTATTTTAAGATAAGTAATGTAAGAGAATCAGCATTGCATGCTTGGCAGAAACATGGCTGTGCCTATTGCTTAGAGAATTATCACATGTGATTTAAAAGCTTGGCTCATTGTGGTGGGGGGACGCCAGGGGTAAGGTGAAGTTCAAATCTGTGTCTCCTCATTTGTGCGCTGTGGGACAATGCCTTTGTATCAGAGATGCATCTGATGGGTGCTGCTTGGAGCTGTGATGCCCCAGAGCAGCCCCTGTCCCTGGGATCATGCCTCTCTGTTAGGACCTGTTACAAAGAGCGGGAAGCAAAAGGCACAGCGAGACTCGCATGAGGTCTGACAATAAGCTGGTACCTGTAATATTCATTTCGGCACCTATAATATTCACATTTCCTGTGTGTTACCTCTAAAAAGGAGAAATAAAACTGAGAAGGGCCTCTTACATCTGAAACAAATATCATACTTTCAACACTTGACTTAGATCACATCTGTGATTATCCACTTATGTGGGTATCTACCTATACTATTGAATACAGGAGTGTATATACACCAAAAGGCAGCTTAGCATAATGCGCTGCAGAACACTGACTCCCAAATTTTTAGGTTTTATGAACCAGAAATACAGAAAATAAAAGAAATTGGGGAATCCAGCATGTACTGTCAACTTATGTTTAACAAACAATAATAATAATATGATGATGATTATTATAATGTATTATTATATGATTATGGTTATTATTATTTTTTTTTTTGAGACACGGTTTTTATGTGTTGCCCTGGTCATCCTGGAACTCACTCTGTAGATCAGGCTGGCCTTGACCTCAGAGATCTGTGCTCCTCTGCCTCCGAAGTGCTGGGATTAAAGGCATACACCACCACCGCCTGACATACCAAAATTATTTTTAATTAAACATTATTTTATGGGTATAGGTGTTTTGCCTGAATGTATCTCTGTATGCCTGGTGCCCCCAGAGGCCAGAAGAGGTTGTGGGGTGCCTGGTAGTGGAGCTTCCATGTGGGTGCTGGGAACGGAACAGGGTCTTCTACAAGATCAATTAGTGCTGTTAACTACTGAGCCATTTCTCCAGCCCCTGAAATTATTGTAAAATTTTAGCAAAATACACATATAATTTGCTATCTTAACTATTTTTTAGTGTATATTTCTGTAGCACCAGGTATATTTACAAGCTAAGATGATTTTTTTTTTTTTTAAAGAAAAGAGTAAGACAGAGAGACTCATGCCTGACCTCCTGGTATCAAAAAAGAAAGAGATTTTCAACACCAAGAGAGAAATGAAACACATTCTTAGTGTAAAAAGCCCTTCCTCGTCTGTGGCAGCATGTATAAAGAAAATATGGAGCATAATGCTGCAGTGAAATGCAGCAAACGTTCATGTTGCCACTTCCTCAAGTTGAAAAATGCTAAGATGGTGTCACCTTTTCTTTTGGTCGTTCCTGTTTAAAGGGCTGGAACATGAGCTGTTTGTTACCAGGCCACGGTCAGACAGTGAGCGTCTGCAGCATGAAGTCAGCCACACACCTAGAACCCGGTGGAGGAGGCGTCCTTTCACTGGCTGGCTGTCGATGAAGGAAGCTCTGTGCTGACATACACTCTGCCATCTGTGCTCCAACTGTCCTGTGCAAATAGCTCATGGCCTGGCCCTAGTCAGAAGCCAAACTCTAGGTCTGGTTTTGTTCTTAAAAAAGTGAAAGTTGACAGTTATAGTTGAAGCCTGGGTCTCTTCATTCCACCATGTTTCCCTCTCCTCTCCACTGCACTGGAGCTAGAGTCTGCCTTCCCACCCATTTTCGTGTATAGTGGGTAAATTCATCACAGTGTGCAGTGTGAGCTCATCATGGCCTGCAGTGTGCGAGCTCATCACAGCTTGCAATGTGTGAGCTCATCACAGTGTGCAGTGTATGACCTAATCATGGTGTGTAGTGTATGAACTCATCATGTAGTATAAGAGCTCATCATGGTGTGTAGTTCTGTCTCTAAAACTTTATTTTTGCACAACATGATTTTAAAGTCTCTTCTATTTTTATACTTGCAAATTTATCTGTCCTACAGTATTACTTCTTGTGACTTTAGCATGTTGTATTTATCTGTCTTATTAATGGGTATTTGCGTTGTTTCTAGGTTGGGTTTTTTTTTTGTTTTGTTTTGTTTTTTTTTGCTAAGATAACACTACACATTCTTACAAGCCTTCCTGTGTATATGGGGCGGAATCTTTTAAAAAAATAATATTTTTACTATTTTTTTTGAGAATTTCATGTATTTTATCATATTCATGCTCTTTCCCAAACCCTCCCAGATCCACCCCCATCTTCCTGCCCACCCAACTTTGTGCTGTTCTCTCTTTCTCAAAACCATTGTTCAGCTGGGTGCTAGTGGCGCACACCTTTAATCCCAGTACTCGGGAGGCAGAGGCAGGTGGATCTCTGAGTTTGAGGCCAGCCTGATCTATAGAAGGAGTTCCAGGATGGCCAGGGCTACACAGAGAAACCCTGTCTCAAAAACAAAACAAGACAAAACAACAAACAAACAAACAAACAAAATCTCAACCAACCAAAGCAAAACAAAACCATTGATTGATCCAGTTTGTCTCTACAAATGATCTTGGGTGTAGGGTCTGCCCTGGAGAATGGTTGACCTATTAAGGCTCATGCTCTTAAAGAAAATGAACTTTTCCTATCACAGCCAATAGCTCCTCAGCAAGGAGTGAGACGTCATGTGCCCCTCCCACTGTTCCATGCTGGGATTTTGTCTGGCTTGAGGTGACACAGGTCTTGTACATGCTGACACAACCACTTGGTTTATATGCCCACCTTCCCTGTTGTATCTGGAAACATCATTTCCTTGTAGTTATCCACCACCTCTGGCTCTTACAATCTTTCAGGGGTGGAATCTTGTAAGGGAAGTTCCCTGGATCAATGATGCAATTCAGCACAAAATCTAATTAGCATCTCAACCAGTCTGGTTATTTGCTATAACTTTTCAGGTTAATGGAAATTGGGAAGGATAATACTGTAAGCCAATCATCAATAAATTTGGTTTCTTGGACCAGATTGAAAGCTACTGATTGTTCATCAGTATAAGGTTGAGTTCAAAGTCTGTATATAAAAGTAGTGCTCTGGAAGGCTGTGTGCAGTGATTGCATCTTTGGACACGGGGCAGAGGCCAGCTGGGAGAGGCTAGCTCTTCATTGAATTTCTTTCCATGTGATGGAGAAAATGCCTGCAGAGTTGGTCTGGGAAGCAGATGGAGCTGGGTGTTTCTGTCTCTCAGGGTTTGGTACAGATGCCTTTCTTGGTCCAAGAAAATCTCGTGAACCAAAACTTGGCTAGTATTCTCTACAAGCCTTTTTTGGAGTGGCTGTACTGTTGCTCAGAGTGTGAGATGACCTAAGTTTCTTCTGACTGTCTAGTCTGTGGTTACTTTGAAACTGTTGGGGAGATATCAAGGGAGGAGATGGGTCCAGGTCACATCAGATCATGTGTCCCACCCCGAAAGTTGGAGGATGCTCCAGTGACTGGTGGCCCATCTGTGACTACTATTAGCATAGTAGGAGCACATGGCTTGGATGAGTCAGGCTTCAGGCTCAAGAATGTAACCGAGACAGTGTATTTTATTCCACAGTCTTCTTTGTTACCTTCAGCAAACAGTGGAATGCTTTGAACACTCTTTAAAAAATACTAAATGGGAAGGCAATGGTGAGAAAAGCTCCAATGCCATCAAAGAAAATGGTAACAAGAGGGAAAAAAAAGCCTTTGTCATTTAAGGAGTTCTTCTGAGCCGGTGTAAGAAGCCTGGTACATGGCTATCTTCACATCCCCCATGCTGGGTGATGAGAAGTCAGAGCGGCATTAGGCAGGAGGCAGGTAGAGAATCTGTGCTAAGGATTCAGGTGCTGTTTGATCAGTGTTGTTCATAGTTGGATCTCTGAGCAATTGGGATAAACCAGGCATCAGGCAGGGGCATTGCCTGTGCGTTCCATATGGGAAGTTCTCATGCATTGGCTACCTAGTCGCATCTTCACCAATTCAAAATATTTTCTTTTTTAATCAGCTGTCAAAGCTGGAGAAGCAGCAGCAGAGAAAAGAAAAGACCAGAGCCAAGGGGCCTTCCGAGTCGAGCAAAGAACGAAATGTACCCCGAAAAGAGGACCGCAGCGCCAGCAGCGGGGCAGAGGGCGATGTGTCTTCGGAGCGGGAGCCATAGATGCAGGAGCAGGAGCTCAGGTAGGAGGTTTCCACCTGCACAGCTTTGTTCCCCACATTGTAGGGGACCAGAAATGAATTAAGGTGCGATGGCTGCCAAGGTAGCATCCATCTTTGAACATTCATTCCTGGCATTCTTGAGCGCGCTACTTTGCAGCTCGGTGAAGGTCACTGCTGTAAGATTGTGTTGTAGTCATCAAAATGTGTACAGCCGGCTACATGCAGGCTGAGGGATGCACCCAGTGGATGGCGTGTGTCCCTCCTGCATAGTTTGTGCCAGCCACACTGCCTGGGCCTGACTGGCATCTGTGTGCTCTCCTGCTGTCAGGCCCCACCTCTCTCTTACCCTCCCACCCTGTCCACTATTGCTACTCTTACTCTCGGTAAGTCCAGTGGTCAGTGTCCTCTGAAGTAGTCTTTTCTCACCATTGCCTGGTTTGTGTTTTACCATCATTCCTTTCATATTGCATGACATTGTCATTTGTTTATTATATCAAGAGAGTGTCTTGCTATGTACTATTGATTGGCTTCAAACTCAGCTCTGCAGCTTGGGCTGTTTTCATACTCACAGCATTATTTCTGCCTCTGTCCCCCAAGCACTGAGGCTCCAGGGATGTACCGTCATGCCCATTGGATGTTCTTCACTATTTCCATGCCTAAGGCTGTGTTGACTTGACTGCAGCTTTAAATTCATCTTCCAGAGGCCCCAGTGGCCTCTGTCTCAGTTTCCTTGTCAGATATACTATCCAAGTCCCTTACTGAATGGACACTGGACCAAATATTGGAATACAGATGTGAGGGATCTATGGCCTGTCTTTACAAAGTTCACACATTCGAGAAGAAAATAGAAACAGTTGTGTCACAGCAAAATGCAGTATGGTATGGACAGAGCAGAGTATGGGGTAGAAAGGACTCTAGAAGTTGACTTTGAAGGACACATGGTACTGGGGAGGTGAAGGATAAGAGCAGGGAATAGCCACCAAGGCAAGAGGGATAAGTGTGTGTTAGTTTTGGTCACTATAACTAACGGAAACATCTGCTTTTGGAAAGACTTGTTTTAGCTCACAGTTGTGGAAGTTTCAGCCAATGATTTCTTGACCCTGTTGATTTTTGAGCATTTGGCAAGGCCATATATAGTGGTAGGCACATATAGTGATGCAAGCTGCTCACCTCATGGCCAGGAAGCACAAAGAGGAGAGAGGGGAGGAAGAGAAGGCTGGGATTCCATGGTCTTCTTTAGAAGCACACCGGGAACAGCCTGAAGACTTCCTACCAGGCCCCATGTTTGAAAAATTCCACTGCCTCCCAGTAGTGCCATGGTGCAGACAGACCATGCCCTGACTATGTGAGCCTTTGGAGGACACTCCAGATCCAAAATACAGCAAGATGCCAGCATTTTTTGTTGGTGGAGTGGAAATGACAAAATAGAGAGCTTTGTAAAAGAGGAAGTGAAGATTAACTGAAGGGTTGGGTACCAGTGGGGAGAGCAGAGAGCTTCTTGGAGTGTGGACTTCTTCCTACGGTAATGACAAACCTCTGAGAAGTTTTAGTATGCAAGTGACGTAGTCAGACATAACATAAACCCATCCTCTGGCTCTGTGGAGTGAGACTGGAAGTAGAGAGGCCAGTTTGGAAGATCTGCAGAAATCCAAAGGAATAGTGGGATTAGACGACAGAGGTAGGCTGGAAGATGTGAAGATCAGCTTGGTTATCAATGTGAGTGTTGGGGAGGGGGCTTCTAGAATGATGTAGGGACAGGGTGAACTCACAGAAATAGGAGGGAAGACGAACAATAACTGTTTTGGTGACAGTCTTGTGTCTGTGGTGCTGGGGCTGAGAAGAGGTCTTAGGCATTTTGAAGCCTTCAGCTTATATATCAATTAAACCATGTCTGAAGACAAGGTCAGTCTGAAGATACTAAACTACAAGAGGAGCGGCTTCCAGCAAGGCCTTCTCTTCCCTCCTAAAACAGTGTCTATAAGATGTCTGTGGCTTTGAGGATGTTTGTGCACAGATATTATGATGCATCAGTAATAGTTGGGTGTAGTAGTACCCACTCCCAACAGATACAGGAATGAATAGAGAGCTAAGAAAAGCTGGGCCCTGGTAGTTTGGAGGGCTGTGATGGAATCCTCCTGCCTTTGATTTCCCCTATACCTTCCCTATAGCACTATGCTGTCTTCCAGTGTACCTATGGGAAGATGGCGGCACTAAGTAGCTGGTTTTGATTGACTTAACTTCACACATTCATGTATGAGTGACGTGGAGTCAGAGAAAGGTCACATCACATTGGGCCTCTTTGATCACAGCCACCAGCTCACCAGTTTCTCATTTTGATGCTCAGGCCTAAAGCCGTTGGTTTTTACTCATGAACTGAAAAACGTGATGTGATATTTGATTTCTAATTAATGTTAAGTATTCATAAATATGTGATAACATTTTATGTGACTCATGTATTACATAAAATGTCCATTCCTACTCTTTCTAAAACTTGATGTTTTTTCTGCCAGTAGTCAGTTTCATCATACAAATATAGCTGATGTTACTGGTTAATAATCTGTTTAAAGGTGGGAATTGTGGCACATGCAGACAGGGCACAGAGGGCAGGGATGAAGAGGGATGATGGAGAGGAGGCCTATGCCTGGCTGAGGGCAGAAAGCGTTCAGGGTATTGTGTAGCCAGTTGAAAGAGCAGAGGGCCAGCCAGATGGAGAGGAAGCCAGAGTCCAGTCTCATGTTCAAATAGACAGGGCCAGCAAGAAGACATGGTTAGGCTTAAGACACTCAACAAGAGGAAGACCATGCCTGGGACTGGAAACCTAGCCCACCACTCAGTGCTGGTGAGGTCATGGTTATGGAGAAGAATCTACAACTTCTAATTTACCCAACCAGCATAGTCCCTACCAACAATCTATAAACATCTGTCTTTGTACCCACAGATAAGTGTAGTCTTCACCTCTCACCAAGGAAACTTCTCTTCAAAAGATAGAGACCATCACAGAAAATCACAACCAATCAAAATGCAGCATTGTGGAGCCCAGTCCCAGTGGTGACATCTACAGCACACTCCACACCTAAGGCTCAGGGAACATCGTAGAAGAGGGGGTGGAAAGAGTGTAAGAGTCAGAGGATCAGGAGTTTGCCGTGAGATGGTGTCTCCTTGTAACATTAGAAGCTCCACCTATAAAGTCTCACCAACATGATTGCCCAAACATGAGCCGAACAAGGATGACACCAATGGACATGCCAAAGTGGACAGCGGGTGGGGGGTTGGGGAGCCCACAAGGCACAACCCTACACAGAGAACTATAGGCACCTGAGAAGAGCTGGGAGTGGGATAGGTGGTCTTTCCCAGGGAAGATCACACTAATTGGTTTATCCAGTGCCAAATGGTCAGCCCCGAAAACACATACAAGTAGCATCATATGACTGAACAGTTTTTATATATATACATATATGCATGCAATAACAATTAGTGAAAAAAAATAGACCAAGAATCTGAAGGCGAAAGGGGAGAGGTATATGGGAGGGTCTGGAGAAAGGAAAGGGAAGGGAGAAATATAATTGTATTATAATCTCAAATAAACAAACAAAACAGAAGGCATGGGTAGGCCTCAGGTCTGCCATGCTCATTAGAAACAGGCCCTAACACAACACTGGCGTTCATCCAGGGCTTCCTCTCATCTTCGAAAGCTGGTGACTTTTGAAGTGTTTATGTGATTTCTACCTCCATGGTATTTCTTCCCTTTAAAGAGTCAGGCCCACTTCCTGCAGCTGTTGCAGAACAAGGGCAGAATGCATGCAGCAGTCAGAATGCATGCAGCAGTCTGTGTAGGAAGGAGGCACTGGCCTAAACCCCAGTGTCTGCACATAGTCCTTTTAGGCTCCCATAGAGGGAAGCATGGAAGACGGGCTCCTCTGCCCTCGCTGACAAAGGTCAGAAGGACCCTGTCTGTCAGCTCAGTTGTGCTGGGAAGCACTTAACTTGGTTCAGAAGTGGACACCAGCCTGGCCTCCAGTCATGGATCCTCGGACTGTGGGCAGTCGCCCACATTCTCTTAACACTTGTGGACACTGTCTTTCCTCTCGACTTTTGTTAGACTGTAAA
Organism: Peromyscus maniculatus bairdii; assembly: GCF_049852395.1. Classification (NCBI taxonomy): domain Eukaryota; kingdom Metazoa; phylum Chordata; class Mammalia; order Rodentia; family Cricetidae; genus Peromyscus; species Peromyscus maniculatus. The sequence continues at coordinate 122,896,179 of NC_134855.1, forward strand.
CTATAGCCTTTTCTGGAGAATTAGGACTTTAGCTACAAGTTTAATACAAATGAAATGTTTAAACTACCATGACAAAAATGATGGGAGAGGGCTAAAAACATGAGCACTCATCTCAAAGAACCAAACCCAGATTATCAACCTAAATACACATGCTGTGCACACAAACATATATACGCATGCTGTACACACAAGTGTCTAGATACATACCTGTGCACACAAACATGTATGCACATGCTGTACACACAAGTGTCTAGACACATACCTGTGCACACAAACATGTATACACATGCAGTACACACAAGTTTCTAGACACATGGTATGCACACAAACATGTATACACATGCTGTACACTCAAGTGTCTAGGCACATGGTATGCACACAAACATGTATACACATGCTGTACACACAAGTGTCTAGGCATATGCCTGTGCACACAAATGTATACAGATGCCTGTCCACATATTATGCTTTGTGCTTTCAAACATCTTGAGCAATTATAATGCCAGCTAGCTGATGGCTGCATTATATTATTGACCTATCAGCAAATTTTACAAATGCAATGTCGTGAGTTTTGCTTTAACTATCTCAGAAAATCTTGGTTTTACTTATTGAGGTATAAAGAATTTGGTTACTTTTTAAATCATCACAAAACAGAACAATTTGACAGCTTTTTTTTGCTTTGAATTTGGCCTCAAAATAATTCTAAAAAATCATTTTGGAGAGAACTTTATATGTAAACAGTATGTCTATCAGTCCTACCCTCCTCCCTATCTCCAACCCCAGTGTCCCTCCTCTTTCTCAAACTCAAAAGCAGCCTCCACTTTAATTATTACTGTTACGTGCATATTTATACATAAGTCATTGAGTTCAGTTAGTATTGTTTGCATGTACACGTCCAGGGTTGACCATTGGGATTGGGTAACCTGTTTCATCCCTGGAGGAAACTAATTCTCCCTCTTTTAGCAGCCATTGGCTACCTGTAGCTCTTCATCTAGGGGTGGGAACATGTGGAATTTCCCTTGTCCACATTGATATGTCAACTAATATTGTCATACCACTCTTGTTTAGGCAAACATATTGTTGATATTTCATGGTGAAATTTGTCATGTCTAGCTGCAAGTGTCTTAGGTCTCTGGTTCTTATAATCTTTCCTCTTCCATGATTTTCCCTGAGTCTTGGGTATAGGGGTTGCCTTGGAGATCTATCAGTTGGGGTTAGATCCCCCACAGTGACTTATTCTCTGGATTTTGAGCAGTTGTGGATCTCTGTAGTAGTCTCCATATGTTGCAAAAAGAAGCTTCCTTGATGACTGGTAAGAGTTACACTTACCTGTGGATATAAGATTAAATATTTAGAATACAGTTAGAAATTAGATTGGTTTAGGAAAGTGGCAGTAGTACATTTTTCTCTAGGATGTAGGATCTCTCCAGCCATGGGTAGTTGGCTAGGTTTACAGAACCAGGGATTAATTCCCTCTTTAAGTCCAACTAGATAGCTCCTGGTTACCTCCAAGATAAAATGCCGCCATTGCACCACCATGGATACATTGCCAGTTCAGTCATTGTTGTGGTTCATAGGCTTTACAGCAGGGTAGGACTACTGATTGCTTTTTCCCTTGGCTGTGTGTGTGTGTGCGTGTGCGTGTGCGTGTGCATGTGCATGTGCGTGTGCATGTGCATGTGTGTGTGTGTGTGTATCACCTTCCGATGCTATGAGAACTAATCCTCAGGAGGAGGTTTCGAGCTTTATTCCTCCAGGTTTATGTCTGCCGTGTGTGGTGTCTACAGCAATAGGGTCTCACTGTCAAACTCTTGAAGATAACCAAGGGCCATGGCAGTCTCCTGTATTGTTTGGGGAGACTCTCACATTTCAATTGTAATCCAGATGAGAGACAGCTGCAACAGAGCCTGGCAGGAAGACTCCCTTTGAGCCTGTGTGCTGAAGGCCAAGAACCAGTGAGGGGCTGGGGTTTACCCACCTCTGAGAATTTAGCCACCTTTCTGTGGATTTGAAGACTTTGAAGGGCCCAACTAAAGGACAGGTGCTACTACAATTACACGTTTAGGTTTTGTGTTGTCACTTTGAAGAAATGTGTCATCTCAATAGGCCACAAAATCGCCCTCAGACATGTCAGATACTGGTGGAAGCAGAAGGAAGAATGGCAGAGAGTGACCTTGCGTTTGTTTAGTTGCGAGGAAGAGCGGTCCAGATGGGAGATGCAGCTTTCTTTCCCTTTTCTTAAAAAGGAGAAAGAGCCCTGGGGAGCCCGGGGCGGCGGCAGCAGTGGGGGGGGGGGAGGCAGGGGAGCGGCTTTGAATTTTCAGGGCTTGAGAGGGAAAAGGGAAAGGCAAAGACAAGATAATGAGAAACTCATATCATTGGCTGTATTTTTCTTTGAAAATGATTAAATACCCTTCGTGGTTGGGAGGATATTCCCAGGGCGGGGGCATTTCTCTGTCACATTGCAAATGTTCCTTTCTATTTCATCAAACAGGCCTAAAAATGCTAAAATTAACATTTGTTCTGTGCACGGTCTCATTTCTTCTGGTTCCTCACCTTGCTCCTCAGGACCAGAGGGTTTATGGTGAGGCTGGGACTCAATTATTTCCCTGTTAGCAGGCTGGTGTTAGGGCAGCCTGGGCTGGAAGACAGTCTTTGCTTCCGTGTGACCCATTGCTTCATTTGAGTATTTACTTGGCTGCTGTATTAGGGTGTGAGAAGAGCTCCTGACCAGTACCCCACATTTCATCCTCAAATGTCAACACACTCAAAAACAAACAAGGGAAATGTTTTGGAAGCTGCCATCTGTTTACTTTGCCAGCTTGGCCTTTTTCAGAATAGTGAGATGCAGCCATCTTGATGGGGTGTTGTTTTTCCCAATGAGCAGAGTAGTTGAGTAGTGCATGCACACAGGTGTGTGTGTGTGTGTGTGTGTGTGTGTGCGCGCGCGCGCGCGTGTGCGTGCACTCTAGAGTTTACAATGTGCATTTTCAGTGTCTCTAATTCTACTTTTAAACAGCACCGTACTAAGTTACCTGCACAACACTGTCTTCCCGGTTCTTCCTTCCTATGGCGTTACTGCCATGGCCCCCACCTGGCACATGGTATGAACACTGGTGTATTGATTTTTACTAATCCTCAGTGGCTATTTGTAAAATGAATTAAGATTAAGAAAAGTTGGTTGCCTTCATTTCTCTGACTATGGCGTTTCCTTTCATGCTGTGAACACAGGTTTTCAAACTATTTCATGTTCCTTCTGTCTAAAGAATTGCTTTCCAGAGAAACATCACCCTTTACAATAGCCACAACTAATATAAAATACCTTGGGATAACACTAACTAAACAAGTGAAAGACCTTTTTGATAAGAACTTTAAATCTCTAAAGAAAGAAATTAAAGAAGATATCAGAAAATGGAAGGATCTCCCATGCTCATGGATAGGTAGGATTAACATAGTAAAAATGGCAATCTTACCAAAAGCAATCGACAGATTCAATGCAATCCCCATCAAAATCCCAACACAATTCTTCACAGACTTGGAAAGAAAAATACTCAACTTTATATGGAAAAACAAAAGACCCAGGATAGCTAAAAGAATCCTATACGATAAAGCAACCCTTGGAGGCATCACCATCCCGGACCTCAAACTCTACTATAGAGCTATACTAATAAAAACAGCTTGGTACTGGTATAAAAACCGACATATGGACCAATAGAATCGAATTGAAGACCCTGACATTAATCCATGCACATATGGACACCTGGTTTTTGACAAAGGAGCCAAAACTATACAATGGAACAAAGAAAGTATCTTCAACAAATGGTGCTGGCATAACTGGATGTCAATATGTAAAAGATTACAAATAGATCCATATCTGTCACCATGCACAAAACTCAAGTCCAAGTGGATCAAAGACCTAAACATAAATCCAGTTACACTAAACTTAATAGAAAAGAAGATAGGAAGCACTCTTGAACGCATTGGCACTGGAGACCATTTCCTAAATAAAACACCGACAGCACAGACCCTGAGCACAACCATTAATAAATGGGACCTCTCAAAACTGAGAAGCTTTTGCAGGGCAAAAGACACAGTCAATAAGACAAAAAGACAGCCAACAGATTGGGAAAAGATCTTCACCAACCCCACATCTGACAGAGGATTGATCTCCACAATATATAAAGAACTCAAGAAACTAGACATCAAAGCACTGAACAGTCCAATTAAAAAATGGGCTAAAGAGCTAAACAGAGAATTCACAAAACAAGAACTACAAATGGCTGAAAGACATTTAAAGAAATGCTCAACATCCTTAATCATCAGAGAAATGCAAATCAAAACGACTCTGAGATACCACCTTACACCTGTTAGAATGGCTAAGATCAAAAACACCAATGACAACCAATGTTGGAGAGGATGTGGAGCAAAGGGAACACTCCTCCACTGTTGGTGGGAATGTAAACTTGTACAACCACTGTGGAAATCAGTATGGCGGTTTCTCAGAAAATTAGGAATCGAACTACCTCAAGACCCAGCCATCCCACTCTTGGGCATATACCCAAAGAATGCTGATACATACCATAAAGATACATGCTCAGCTATGTTCATAGCAGCACTATTTGTAATAGCCAGAACCTGGAAACAACCTAGATGCCCATCAATGGAAGAATGGATGAAAAAAATGTGGTACATATACACAATGGAGTACTACTCAGCAGAGAAAAACAATGAAAGCATGAAATTTGCAGGCAAATGGATGGAACTAGAAAAAATCATCCTGAGTGAGGTAACCCAAACCCAGAAAGACAGTTATGGTATGTACTCACTCATTGGTGGATTCTAGATATAAAATGAACAATCAGACCACAAACCATAGAACCATAGAGGCTATATATATAGCATGGAGGTCCCTAGGACGACTGTGGCATATAATAAATTTCAGTTTTACTCAATTATTGAAAAAAAATAGCCAAATGAATGGAAACACATGAACTATGAACCAAAGGCTGAGGGGCTCCCAGCTGGATCAGGCCCTCTGAATAGGTGAGACAGTTGATTGGCTTGATCAGTTTGGGAGGCATCTAGGCAGTGGGACCAAGTCCTGTGCTCATTCCATGAGTTGGCTATTTGAAACCAGGAACTTATGCAGGGACACTTGGCTCAGTCTGGGAGGAAGGGACTGGACCTCCCTGGACTGAGTCTACCAAGTTGATCACAGTCCTCGGGGGAGGACTTGTCCTGGAGGAGGTGGGAATGGAGGGTGGGCTGGGGGTAAGGGGAGGGCGTGGGAGGGGGGAGAATAGGGGAACCCATGGCTGATATGTAGAACTGAATGGTATTGTAAAATAAAAAATATATATCACAAAAAAAAGAATTGCTTTCCATATTTTTGAAGCACATATTTGAGGAAATCTTTAGTTTTCTCTTTTGTTTTTGAAAGATAATTTTGTTGGTCTAGAATTCTGATACTTTTTGTATTTTCAATATTTAAATGTTTCATTTCTCTCCTTTTAAATTCCTTTTCAAATGTACTTTTAGTTTTAAAGGACATATAGTGGTTGTACGTGTTTATGGTATGTAGTGCGACCTTTCAATATATGTATACATATATAATATATATATATACACATATGTATATATATGTATATATGTATCAGATATACTAGCATACCTGCCACCAAAGACACATTGTTTTGTTGTTGTTTAGAACATTCAAAGTCTTCTTCACTAGCTACCAGGAAGCATCCTGTTATTTATTGTCGGCTGTAGTCACCCTGCTGTAGGTGTGGTAGTCGGCTGTAGTCACCCTGCTGTAGGTGTGGTAGTCGGCTGTAGTCACCCCACTGAAGGTGTGGTAGTCGGCTGTAGTCACCCCACTGAAGGTGTGGTAGTCGGCTGTAGTCACCCTGCTGTAGGTGTGGTAGTCGGCTGTAGTCACCCTGCTGAAGGTGTGGTAGTCGGCTGTAGTCACCCTGCTGTAGGTGTGGTAGTCGGCTGTAGTCACCCCACTGAAGGTGTGGTAGTCGGCTGTAGTCACCCTGCTGAAGGTGTGGTAGTCGGCTGTAGTCACCCCGCTGAAGGTGTGGTAGTCGGCTGTAGTCACCCCACTGAAGGTGTGGTAGTCGGCTGTAGTCACCCTGCTGTAGGTGTGGTAGTCGGCTGTAGTCACCCCAATGTAGGTGTGGTAGTCGGCTGTAGTCACCCCACTGAAGGTGTGGTAGTCGGCTGTAGTCACCCCACTGAAGGTGTGGTAGTCGGCTGTAGTCACCCCGCTGTAGGTGTGGTAGAACAGTACTAGTTACTCTAATCTAACATATTCTTGGCTAGCTGTACCCCTGTGCCCATTTACTACCTGCTAGTTTAGGGGAAGGGGAGGGAAAGGGGCTCTGGAGAAAGGCACCTGGTAGAATTGTCCTTCAGGCGAGAGATTTATTAATGTTGCAGGTAAGGTCTGAAGTAAGAAGCTTCGGTTCTCATGGTGCAGTGCCATATCTAGTCATCAAGGTTTCTGAGGGAGGGGGTGGTCCTGTGTTGTGAGGAAGCAGGATTAGTTAATATGTAACCCATGCTACCTGACCACAGTCAGGCTGTCTCTGGATTCCTAGACAGCATGAAAATGAGCTCTTGTGGCCTGCCAGCTCTTTGCTGCTGTGTGAGAGGGGTGGGGCTGGTCCATGAGGCTCTTCTTACTAGCATCTGGGGACTGGTTCTAACACCATCCCTTTGCGTTTTCTCCCCAACGCTCTTCCCAGATTCTAGTCTTATTCAATCTATTCTCTACCTCTCTGAGGTCAACTTTGTCTTCTCCATAGAAATAAGAACATGTAACATTTGTCCTTTTATATATGACTCATTTCTCTTACATAATGTCTGTTGCTTCCATCCATGTTGTTGCAAATGAAACAGTTTCATTCTTTTTTGAATGGGTGTTGAATATCCTATTATGGATATAAAATACATTTTAAAAAATCCATTTATCTATTGATAGTCACCTAGGTTGATTTCATTTCCTGGCTATTGTGAATAGTGTGTTAATAAACATATGAATGTACCTTTGGGTTACTAATCACAATTCTTGCAGACATAGTCCTGGTAGTGGGATTGCTAGATCATATGGTGATTTTATTTCTAGTTGTTTGAGAAACTTTTATACTGTTTCCTATAATGGCTGTTCTAACTTACATTCCCATCAAAAATGTCAGATTTCCTATTTCTCTACCTCCTCACCAGCATTCATTATTTTTCTTTTATAACAATCATTCTAACTGGGAGAGAATGACATCTCATTGTGGTTCTTATCTACATTTCTCTGATGATTGGTGATGATGAGTTTTTCATATGCTTATTGGCTATTTGGATGTGTTGGTTTTGGGAAATGTCTGTTCAGGTAACTTGCCCATTTAAAAATCACATTTTTTTAGTGGTTTGTTTGAATTTCTTATATAGCCTAAAAATCACTTCTTGTCTTAGAGTTTACAAATATTTTCCCATTTTCTAGGTTGTCTCTTCACGCTGTTGAATGCTTTGCTTTACACGGAGCTTTTAGTTTGACGTCACCTCATTCATCGTTTTGTTTGTTTGTTTGTTTTTGCCTGTGCTTTTGCAATCACATCCAAGTGTTTATCCCATGATGCCCTGAAGTCTTTTTTCTCATAATTCTATAGTTTCAGGACTTACATTTTGATTCACATTGAGTTGATTTTTGTATATGGTAAGAAATGGGGGTTTAGTTCTTCTATGTGTGACAGTCTACCATTTATCAAAGACTTTTCTTTCTTCAATGTATGCCCTGTCAAAGAAAGAAGTGTCTATAAGGACATGTTTTTAACTCTTGGTGCTCTGTCTGTTTTGTTGGTTTATTTAATGTGCACGTATACCATGTTGCCTGGGGAATTATCACTCTATAGTATATTCTGAGGTCAGGTATTATAACTCCTTCAGCTTTGTCCTTTTTCCTTAGAATTGCTTTGGTTATTTGATTCCATACAGTTTTGGGAAGTTTGATTTTTGTATATTTATAAAGGATGATTTTCAAGTTCTATAGTCTTTAAAAAATTCAAGCACTTTAAAAGTTCCAAGTCTCTTTAAAATATCCAGTTTCTTAACTGTGGGCTCCTATCAAATAATAATAATAATAATAATAATAATAATAATAATAATAATAATAATAAAAACCATTTTAAGTACATTAAATACTTCTTACTCCAAAATGAAAAAAACAGGTCATGCAAACAATTACATTTAAAAAGAACCAAATTCCAACAGTGTAACAAGCCCAGTGTCTGCTATCTGGAACTCACTCATGATATTCTGGGCTCTAAAAGACTCTGGGCACTGCCCCTCACTAGCTCTGCCATCCATGGCATACACAATTGGTCTCATGTCTAACCGGCTCCATTCCATAGCTGCTGTTGTCATCCATCCCATGGTGGTCATCTCATGGTCCTAGCATCTCAGTTATGCTGGGGTCTCCACTGTAACTGAGGCTTTACCTAGTGTTGTAATTCTTGGCCTTGGGTGTCAATGTTCCCTAGACCTTAACAGCAGCTATTGATATAGTTCCTCGGCATAGAATGTCTGAAACTCTTGGTTCTCAAGGCCTGGCTGATCTTTGAGACTCCTCCAGTGACCATGACCTGCAGTTCCTTTTCTTTGGAACTTTGAAGCTTTTGAGCCTTCTCCAGCCTCAGCTCTTTGTACTCTTTTACATCGTCTATAGTTCCAGTTTCTCTTGTTACTGTCTTCGCTGCTTTCTAGAACCTTCGAGCTGCATGTCTTTGCTGTCATGGCTGCCACTACTGGGCAGTAGCTACCCATTCATTTTGCTGTTTCCACCATTTCTGTTGCTACAATACTGATGTTACAGCCATTGCTTTTGCTGTCTCTACTGCAGCTGTTTCTACTATAGCTCTGTGGCTGCCTCTTCCCACTGCTGCTCTTCTTGTTGTCCCTCTCATTCTGCTGTTACTGCCATTGTTGCTGTGACTTCCATGGTACTAGCTGAGTCTAGTCAGCTAAGGACTATCAAAAGTAGGCAAGAAAAGACCACTCAAGGGCAATGAGTGTTAGATGATGCCTAGAGACAGAACGAGTAAACTGTCAAGGAATAGACCACTGAGTACTTGTTACTTGGACCGACTTGAGGAATCTGATTTATTGGTTCAGTTGGCATCAGAAAATGAAAATTAATATGGCACACAGGAAAATATGCCAAACGAAATGTTTCCCTGAGGAGCTATTACTCTGGTTACAATAGATTGAATTATTAGTGTTCAAGAAGATGTTTTCATGCTGGCAACATGGAATCACCAAAACAAACACAGAGGAGAAAGATACCTGATCAGAGGAGGTCCTGGAAACCCCCATCTCCTGGAAGAAGCCCAGGACCAGCAGTAACCCAGCTCCACTTGGAATGAGCCTACTACAAAGGGAGAAAAGGTGAACTGCATCCTCTCCTCACTTGCACTGGGGGAGTGGACCTCCTTCACAGCTCAGGATGATGCAGAACATATTATAGAGAAAATCAGCCTAGCATACCAGAGGATGAGCAGAGAGGCTCTAAGAAAGATGGTCAGTGGTGAGGCCACCAAAAAAGCCAACATCTCCAAGATGTTTTATTATCTAAGAACTTTTTAGAAAACATAGTTTGAGGAAGAGGACGTTTTCCAGATATGTTTTGTAAGCACAAAGTGCTTCTTGACTTGTCACCCAAGCTTATGCAACTTTAGCAGCAATTACCAACTCCAAAGTCACAGTTGGAAAATAAATCCTCCTGAGACTAATTTTTAATTTTCAGAAAGGATATTAAAGAAATGATAAGTGATTTTGTCTGAGTACCTCAAATGTTGTTGTACATCTTATTAAGCAAGACATGGGACAGGAAGTTCTATGCATAGAGGTACTCATTTTACTACTGGGAAGAGCAGCAGGTGATAGTCTTGAAGTAGCCATCTGCTTGCTCAAAGAATGCAGCCTCAAATGAACATAGACTTCACCAGGAGGAATCAGTGCTAGTTTTGAATTCCTTCAAAATGGTCTACACAAGTCTGAAATTGACAAAGGAGATCAGCACATGATTGAAGTTATGTTTGCTACACAGAAAGATGGATTTAAGGACCACCTTGTTATTCTAGAAGGACTTGACTCAGTTCACCCACATGCTCACTTTGGAAGGTGACTATAATCCAGAAGATACTCTTAATGTTTTCATAATGTTCCAGTCTTACAGAGAATGAAGAAAAGTGCAAGCTGTTAAGAAGGAAAATTTTTTTTCTTATCAAAATACTTTATTTCAGGAGATCACTCAAAAAAGACATTCCACATTGGAAAGACACACCAACAATAACCTTGACCTTTTTTTGTGGCCTTTCTGTTTCTCTCTCTCTCTCTCTCTCTCTCTCTCTCTCTCTCTCTCTCTCTCTCTCTCTAAATTAAAACAATTTTATGCTTAAAGTAGAAGACAAGAAATATTTTCCAATCAGACTTTAAGATTATATGTGTGTGTGTGTGTATATATACACACATACATATATATAATCAGCTTAGCAAACACACACATACACACAATCAGCCTAGCATGCCAGAGGATGAGCAGAGAGGCCCTAAAGGAAATGATCAGTGGTGAAGCCACCAACAAAGTCAACATCTCCAATGGCAGTTTTATTATCCAATATGTAATTTATATATTATATAATATACAATACATATGTGAGATATATATATATATATATATGTATATATAAAATACATTTTAATATATTAATATGTAGCTAGAGTTTTCCTGCCTGGCCCACAGTCAGGACAAATCTCTGTCACCCGCCAGTCTCACAGCCGCTCAGACCCAACCAAGTAAACACAGAGACTTATATTGCTTACAAACTGTATGGCCATGGCAGGCTTCTTGCTAACTGTTCTTATAGCTGAAATTAATCCAGTTGCACAATTCTATACCCTGCCACATGGCTTGTGGCTTACCGGTATCTTTTCATGCTGCTTGTCAGGGTGGTGGCTGGCAGTGACTCCTTCCGCCTTCCTGTTCTTTTATTTCTCCTCTCTGTTAGTCCCACCTATACTTCCTTCCTAGCCACTGGCCAGTCAGTGTTTTATTGATTGACCAATCAGAGCAACTTGACATACAGACCATCCCTCAGCACAGCCAAGTGCAGACCATCTCAGACACCTGCACTCAGGCCCGTGGTCCTAATCATCCTCTATGCGGACCTGCCGGGTAAAGCCACGAGGAACCCAAGAACAGGCTCCCACAGGACATACAGAACATCCCACAGCATTAATATATATTTCTGATCCGGGGAGGGGAGGAAGGGATGGAGCTGCCTGTAGTTCAGAAAGTGTTTGGCTTTTCTGTTCTTAGTGAGGTGGCTCTCTGCTAAGAAGGAAAATTCTTAATGAGGACCATGATTCAAACAAAGACCAGGATGCTGGCAGTAGTGAAAAGGAGGAGGAGGATGAAGGACAGAACGTGACTGTTCACGACAAAACTGAAATTCATCTGGTCTCGTTTTTGTCATGTGACTCGCTACTCAGTCAGGTTTAGAGTCTGAAGAAGGTACTTACAAACTGCTGACAAAGGGAGTTCCCTAAACGTCCAAACAAGACCTCTGCAGTATGATGCTTGGTTGTTGTGCCAACAGAGGGCCTAGGAAAGTCTGCTCACTTTCATTAACAAGGAGATTGTGCATGCTGATAAAGGAATACATGGAATCATTTGAAAGAATATTCGGAGAACAAGATGATACTGCACACCAGTTAGAAATAAGTAAAGTGAGAAATGTTGCTGAGATGTTTGCTCACTTTTTACATGTTTGTTTCCATGGCATGTTCTGGAAGATATGAAGGTGATGAAGCCATTATGTCACCTTGTAGAATTTTTGTCAAAATATTTTTCCAGGAACTGTGTAAACTTAATGCAAGATTAAAATATGAGATCCCATAGCCATTCTTTGAAGGATTATTACCTTAAAACAATCCAAGGAACACTTGCTTTGCCATCAACTTTTATATTTCTATAGGCCTTAGAGCCCGGTTCCCAATTTTCCTAATGCTGTGACCCTTTAATACAGTTTCTCATGTTCTGGTGACCCCCAACAATAAAATTATTTTGTTGCTACTTCATAACTGAAATTTGGCTACTGTTATGAATCATAATGTAAATATCTGATATGCGACCCCCAAAGGGGTTGCAACCTTAAAGGTTGAGAACTGCTGCCTTAGAGGTTTAATGGAAGGATTGTGTGAGTGTCTCAGAAGTACACCAAAACTCATCATAGCACAGAAACCAGATGCTGAGCAGAAAAGACTCTCCCTGCCCTCTTGTCTTTCGTGTTGTCCTCTTGGGACTCTGACTCCTCCGACTTCAGTTCTGACAGCAGCGAAATCTCTGTGTGGGCTGGGAGTGCCAGTCACACTTGTGGACTGGACTTTCCCATGGTATATGCCAGGCTCGAGCTTGTGTGGACAAGTGTCCAGTGTTCATCGGCCCTTCCTTCACTCTGATGTCTTCCTTTCCTTGTGTACCAGCGCCTTCGGCTGCCCACACTTAGCTTTGTGGTCTGGGGTTCTCTCACCCTGACATTCCTCAAATGGTATCCTTAGGGTGTTAGCTGAGGGGGCAGAGACCTCCCAAATACTTTGGGAGTTATGGGAAGCACCCACACAGCACTGAGATCTGTACAGGCAAAGGACTTGGCTTAGTTCCTTCAGGTGCTGGGATGACGCAGCTGTGGGCATCAGGCACACCACTGAAACGTCAGCGTTCTCAGTGATAGGTGACTCCAGGGCTTGCTCCCTCCCACTGGCCTCAGGCTCCTGGCTACCAAAGTCCAGCTCTCAGTTGATGAGTCCTGCTTCCATCTGCTGATGGTGGAGTTGTGTGCTTTACAGCTTGAGCGAAGCCTTGAGAAGCCCCTGCTCTTCAGCTTCTCGGTGTCAGGCCTTCCTGCTGTCCACATCTATCCCCAGAACTGTCTTTTGCTCTGGGGCTGGGGCTGGTTAACTTCAGACTCCCTCCCTGACTTGTGGATGGCTCACTGTTCTCAGGCCCCAGAGTGGGTCAGCTTTGAACAGGTCCCCTCTCAAGATAGTGGGCAGTCCTTGCTCCCCACATCATGCAGACTGACAAAATGGAACTCGGATTTATTCGTGACCCACGAGTGGGAGGAATTTTGGTCTCACCAAAACCACCGCTGCATTTAAGGCTTCTGAGGATGGAAGGCTTGTTTCGAGGGTAGGGCTGCCTCTCCCTTTCCACCTCGGACCCCTAGACTAGCTTTGAGGTGAGGGCTGTGCTTCCCCTCACCCCACCGTGCCGCTGTGCATCAGGAGCAGTAGTCAGCTTTGGCTCTTTGGGAGAGACACTGCCCAACTCTCTCACTACCTCTGTGAGTTTCCAAACCTCTTCACCTTTCTCTTCGCAATAGGCAATTCTTTCTTAAATGGAGATTTCACTTTAAGGGGTCATAAGGAAAGATAGATTCTAATCTGCCATCTTACCCAGAAGTAAGGTATTGATTGGATCATAGCCCTTGGCTTTTTGAAACAGGATCTTACTATGTAGGTCAGTCTGGTCTTGAACTCTCTAAGTCACTCAGGCTGCACTTGAATTCTTGATTCTCTGTTTCCAGAGGGCTGAGATTGTAGTAGTGCACCATTCCTTGACAAATTTCCACTCTTTGTTTTGAAAGACCTAAGTCCCCTTGGCAATTCATTGGAAGGCTCCCTGGAACCTCTAAGAGTGCTAACAGGTAGGGGTGAACACCTCACTGATAACATTGTGTTTCCCAGAAACTCTTAAGTTTTTGCAAAGAACAGTCCTACTCTCTGGGTAAATGATGCCAGTGGGATTCCCAGCTGTGACATGAAATTAGTAAATAAATAGCAGCTTGGGTTTTGTTTTGAATAGTGAGTTGGAGAGCACCTGTTGTGTCCTGTATGTTCTGAGTTTAGAACTCGCATCTTGTAGTTAGATAAATGGCCTGAAGCTGGAAACTGGTCAGCTAAAAGTCAACAAATAGGAACATCTTGTGGGTCTTTTTTCTTTTCTTTTCTTTTCTTTTTTCATTGAGAGGATATCATTCTTTAGTCCAAGGTAGCCTGAAACTTACTATGTAGCCCAGGCTGGCCTCAAACTCAGGGCAATCCTCCAACCTCAGCCTCCCAGGTACTAGGAGTATGGATCTGAGCCACTACATCTGGCCGAGAATCTCAGTGTTTGAACAGGCTGTTGAAGCTTCCAGTCCTGCACTAGCCTCACTGAAGACATTTCTTACTCCTTGGTATTTGAGGGCAGTAAAAAGAGAGGCACTTGCACATCTGGAGGAAGCTGGTAGTCAGAAAGGCTGTCAGTTGTGGTGCTCTTACAGCCTTCCAACATACAGCATCATCATCATCTCCAGTCACTCCCAGGTGAGGGACAGCAACCAGTTCCCAAGTTTTTCTGTAGTTGGGTTGAGGAAACTGAGGTGGAACATTTTAACAAACAGGTTAGAAACCGAGAGCAGCATCCACTGGCCAGTCCTATGGTGGTGGGCAGAGGCTTCAGCTGGGACAGAGTCTGCTGCCTGCTAGAGGCTCTGGGCTTTGTTGAGAGCATGTCATTCATGATATTAATGATGGTATATGATCGGGCCCATTGGGACTTCCAATCATAGCAAGATCAACTCTGAAGACATACTTAGCTCCTAGCCCTTCAAGACTGATGCTTTGTGGAGTCATTCTGCCTTGAAGCATACCTAAAAGCTTGAAGAACTCTTGGACCAAAACCTCCAAGATTCCTTCTGGTTCTATGTTTCTTTTAGTAGGGAATCAGAATTCATAAATAAGTTTTCTCTTTTAGAACCTGTTTTGAAATGAAATTTTATTACAAAAATTTTCACTTAGCACATTTCAGAAATGCCAAACTGCTCAAAGAAGAAGAAGAAAAACAAATCCTGCCAGCTTGTCATTCCAAGACAGCTGTTGCTGGCCTGACTCCTTTGCAGCGTTTTCCCAAGCAGATTATTTTGTGTCTTTTTCATCTCATTTCAAGAGCTCGGGACTACTCACTACACAGTGTCAGCTGCTTTATTTCCTTTGAAAGAGTGTCGTGAATGTTTAAGTCATTCATTCTTCTAAAGTAAACTTTATATTTTCCATCTGTATGTCATACATTTGAATCATAAAATTATCCTCAAGAATTTAAAATATTATGAAGTACTTAAAGTTAATCTAGAAAGGAAAGGAAAATTTATTTAACCAGAATCTTAAAACTTAAGTTCAAAAACCAAGAGTGCAGTTTCAGTGTGTGCCAGGAAGATGGACTTTTCTGAAGGTCAGTGTGGGAAAGAGTTTCAGTTTCGTGTGTTGCTGCTGCAGCTGAGGAGAGAGACTTCCAGATTCTCTGGCCTTGGGTTTGAGCTGTCACCTTTGGTATTGTACAAGCACAAAAGGGTTCTTTCCTTTTGTTGACTAAAACCTGGAAATGGTGAGGCACTGAGAATGGTCTGGTGTGTTTCCATCTGCTGGACTTTCAGCTATTTGTTCAGGGGTGCAGGACTGTAAGAGGGGTGCCTTCGAGTGTAAGTGTGGCCTAAGGGGAAAAGTCAATTCTTGACACATTTCCAGACAAAACCAAAGAGCACAGACTAGCTATCTTTCTAACTAGCTTTTCTTTTCTTTTAACTTTCATTTTATTTATTCTATGTGTCTTTTATATCATATATCTTGATTCCATTCACTTCCCTATCCCTTCACACCCACCCTCCCCTCTCTGCACCACCCCCCCAGTAAAATTTAAGAGAAAAAGGGGGAAAAATTTTAAATCTTATCATGGAAGCTGTGGTGTGACACAGTGAGTCACACAGTAAACCCTTTTGTCCATGTATCTTTACTTGCAAGTGTTCATTGCAAAGAGTCATTGGTCTGGTTTGAGGCCTTTGGTTTCTACTGCACTATCAATGCTGGACCCTCACTAGGGCTCTTCTGGATATCCTGTTGTTGCCTTTTGTTGTGGAGATCCTGCAGATTTGGGTCTTTGGGTTAGGTTCCTTCACATGCTCAGACAGGTCATAGATGGGATGGATGTTGGGGTAGGTCAAGTCATAACCTGGTTCTGGGCCTAGGCAGCTGCAGGGTTGGTCAGCCTGACAGTTCTCCTCTGTCCTCAACTACCCAGGTGAGCTCTCCAGCATTGCCCTGACTAGTTCACCTCTTGCAGCAATGAGTGAGGGGTGGGGTCAATTCTCCTGCTTTCACGCCTTCAGGGTCAGCTCTATTGTGTTGGTTCAGAGGCCACTCTCCTGAGTGCTGCAGCTGGTAGAGGCAGGGACAGCCTTCCCACTCTTTTGACCCAGGGACAGCTCCTCCACCTGTCTCAGATGTTGATGGGCAGTGGGGGTGGGGGGCTTCTCTCCTCTACTCATGCTGTCATATGTCAGATGAGTAATGGCGACAGCTCTTTGCTCACAACCTCAGGGCTGGGTCAACCTTACCTCCGACCACTGTGCAGCTCTGCTGTGCTGTCTAGGTGAGGAACAGGGCACACTTTCCTGAGTGCTGCAGCCAGTGAGGAGGAGGGTCAGCTCTCTCATCTGTTGCAGGTGGTAAGGGGTGAGAGGTAAGGGAGGATATCTCTCGACCAAACACACCAATGAATGACAGATGAATGGGGACAGCTCTCCCATATTTCAAACTTTGGAGCTAGTTCAACCACACCTCTGTCAACAGGGTTGGCTCTATTGTGTTACCCAGGTGAGGTGCAGGGCCTGCTCTCCCAAGTGTCATAGCTGGTGGGGCTCAGGGATGACTCTCCCACTCTTAAGACCTACAGGCCAGTTCTCCCACCTGCTTCAGGCATTGATGGGGGAGGAGGAAAGGGCATGCCTCTCTAGTCCATGCTGCCGTATGGCAGATCAGTAATGGGACAGTTCTCCCAAGTTCACAGTTTGGGGGCTGGCTCACCCACACCTCTGCTAACAGGGTTGGCTCTATTGCACTATCCTGACAAGATACAGGGCCTGCTCTCTTGAGTGTTGCAGCTGGTGGGAGTCAAGGACAGCTCTGCAGAACTTATGACCACAGGGCCACCTCTTCCACCTGCCTAAGGCATTGACAGGTAGTGGGGGAAGGGCATCTCTCCCCAGCCCATGCTACCATATGGCAGATGAGGGGTGGGACTAAGTCTTTTGCACTCACTACTTTGGGGCTGGCTCACCCACACCTCTGCCAACAAGGTTGACTCTATTGTGTTGCCCAGGCAAGGTCCAGGACCTGCTCTTCTTCTCTAGTGACCACAGAGCCAGCTCTCCCACCTGCCTCAGGTGTTGGTGGGAGGAGGGAAGGGAGAGCATCTTTTCCCTGCCCATGCCACCACAGGACAGATGAGAAATGGGGACAGTTTTCCCATACTCATAACTTTGGGGGTGGCTTACCCACACCTCCATCAGCAGGATTGGCTCTGTAGAGGTGCAGGGCCTGTTCTCCCCAGAGGTGCTGCTGGAATGTGTCAGGGACAGCACTCCCCGCTCTTATGACCACAGAGATAGCTCTCCCACCTGCCTCAGGTGTTGATGGCTTTTCTTATTTGCACGCAGAGGCCTCCATAGTCAACTGTTACCTCCTCAAGGTATCCATTCATGGGTGGTATTGAAGATATCAGAAAGCACACTCACAGAGTAGTATTACCTCATAGTTTTGCTATTAGGATCTTAGGCTTTCCCTCAAGTCCATCTAGGTAGCATTTAGACATGAGGGAATAGAAAATGCTCTGTTAAGCTTTGGAATTTAGTTCAACTTTTAGATGAGAAATCCTCTAATCATTAATCTTGGAAGTTTGTCAGCTGGATTTTATTGTACCCTCAAAACCACAGAGGGAAACATGAGACATTTGTTCATATTTTTTTTATGGGATCACAGTGTGTAGCCCAGACCAGCCTGGAACTCACTATGCGGCCAGGGCTGACCTCTAGAAATGCCCATGGAAATCCCCCTGAATTGCTCTCTCCTGCCTTGCATACTGGGGCTATAGACATGAGCCATCACAGCTGGTTTAGGATTAACTGAGAGTTCCATATATAATTGAAAGTTTTTTCTCATGTCACATTATTATCTTATAATTTAAAGCTCACTTGGACATTTTATATCAAAAGACAACTATCTTTTGAGTGACATTAAAAATTATCCCAAGAACAAGTGCCCAGTTTATTCCTTCTTTGTGCTATCTTTAGGTCCCCAGTCCCCCAACTCCCATTTATATTAAAAAGTATTTGTACCTGTTTTTCAAAAAACATTTTTGTACCCTACATGAATGAAATTGTGGTATATAGATTTTATTTTATTTATATTTAATTTAATTAACTTCTTTCAGGCAAGAGTCTAAACAGCCCAGGATGTTGACAAATGTATGCTTCTCCTGCCTCAGCCTCCCAAGTGCTGGTATCACAGACATGTGCCATCACACCTGCCTCCTTATTGTTTTTTTTAATGTCTATAGGGTCTGCACTGATACTTGCGTTTTTATCCCTTATATTGATAAGAATTAACCCAGTTAAAATTATTGTTTAGTTAACTTATAATCCAAACACCCTGGTATGACATCTCAATTGTTGATGTATTGTATTTACTTTCAGATTATTATATTATCCATATCTTATATGCTGTTTAGTTTTATGGCAATTTGACACAGTCTAGAACAGTGGTTCTCAATCTGTGGGTCATGACCATCAGAAAACACATATTTCCAATGGTCTTAGGAACCCCCAACTCTAACTGCTGCTTTCTAACTGTAATTTTGCTACTGAGTGATTTCTCAGCTCCTAAGAACTGAGAATGGGGCCATCCACTGAAGCATGGCCAACCTACTAAGGGCCGTACCCTTAAAAAAAACCCTACTCTTCCTCCTCCAGAAGCAAGCATCTGTCAATAGCTCTTTTGTTGGCGTGGGGTTCACAAGCCTCTTCCTCCTCTGTGCTGGAGTGATGACAGGCTTGATCTGAGGACGGCACAGCTGCTGTGAGCTCCTGAGTGCGGCGGTCCTGTTGTGTGCAGAAGACACTGTTCCACTCTGCTCTTCCGCAGCCTGACTCTTACAGTCTTTACATCTTCTCTTCCGCAATGGTCCTGGAGCCCCATTTGTGCCTGAGTTCTCCATGTACACTCATTCTCTGCACTTTGACCAGTTGTTTCTGCATTAATTGCCAATCACTACACAAAGAAACTTCCCTGATAAGATTTGTGAGCTGTACTAATCTATGGGCATAGAGATATGAATTAAAAAACAGTTTGGTGCTATGTCCATTTAGCAAAATAATAGTAGTAGGTTCACTTCTGGGGCTTATGAGTTTCCTAACCATGGCTTGTTGGACAGATTCATAATACTAGGTATGTGTGGAGTGAGCCTTAAAACTAAACAGGGAGTGGCTGGTTATTCCCATAACTAACATTCATGTCACTGTTGCATGCACAGGCATATTGTAGGTCCCAGGGTTAAGGGCTGAATTAGACTACTATTGGCTTTTTTTTTTTTTTTTTTTCTTGAATCCCCAACAGTCTGCAGGACTATGAAAGCTAGCCATCAGGGAGGAAGCTTGCTAGTCAGTACCAACTTGATTTCTCCTTGCCTTGTGACCAAAGTGTGTGGTTTTTCAGCAACAATATCTTATAATCAAGTTCTGGTGGGCAACCAAAAATAATGGTTAGTATCGTTTTGTGGTTTCTTGGACACCTCTGATTTGAGGGAAGGTATCCTACATTTTGCACTCAGATAGGAAGGCAGGCCAGAGGAGTGGGTTAGGCAGGGGTAAGTAATACTAAGTTTGTTTGAAAATTCATATAGAAACCTATTACTTTATCATGTTCAAATATACATACATACATATATTACATACACACTCTAATTTGCCTTGAGAGTTCTCTTTGATGCAAAGGGCACTTAGAAGTATGTTCTGATCTGGGCATGGTGGTTCAAACCTGTAATCCTAGGAGATTGAGGTAAGAAAAATACTGTAAGCTCAGGGCCAGCCTCAGACTACATAGTGAGTTCTAGGTCAGCCTGGGCTACAGGATGAGATCCTGTCTCAAAAAATGAAGACAAAACAAAATTAAAGAACAAAAACAAAGACAAAAAACAACCCAAAAACTAACTAACCAACAAATCAAAGAACTGTATTTGGTAATTTGATTTAGTATCTTTTTGAGCTCAAACATTGAGGTTATTGTGGAGATACTTTGGTGAGAAGGTATTTGAGTTTACATATCACAAGTTGCTAGATTTTTCATAATAAGTGAGGCAATGTGATCTTGTGTCTTTGTGTGAGTTTGTTTTTTTGTTTTGTTTTTTGTTTTTGTTTTGGTTGTGGTTTTTGGAGACAGGATTTCTCTGTGTAGTTTTGGTTCCTCTCCTGGATGTCCTGGTCTACAGAGCACTGTAGACCAGGCTGGCCTCAAACTCACAAGAAATCCACCTGGCTCTGCCTCCTGAGTGCTGGGATTAAAGACGTGAGCCACCACCGCCCAGTCTTTTGTGTGAATTTGAAGTGATACCTTCAGCTAATTCTTTATGCTCCTGGGCCTAGCAGTAGGTTTTGAAAGCAGGTTTTGCAATTTACCTTAGCAATGTCTTCTCTTTCTTCTTTTTAGCAAAATTCCATTTGGCAGAACCGGATCCTGAAAAATTCAAGATGCTAAGCCCCTACACCGCTTTAAGAATTCAGGACTCAAATATGAAAAGAAAATCAGGAATAAGACCCTGGGAACATGAATATCCCTGCAGAAAAACACCAAAGGACCATTCCATTTCCTGTAATGCTGTGGTCTGATGGGGTAGTAGGTATTGTGGGATTGGGGAATGCTCGTGATTGGCACACACCTGTGCCTCCCCCATGGAGAGAGGTCCATTGATTTTCTTGCTTCCTACCATGTCTTGGCTTGCTTTGGGAACAGGCTGGCCCAGCATCATCTGTCCTCAAGTCTCTTGTGGTGTTTTCTTTGTGCCCATGATCAGTCTCCAGCACATCCCTGATGTCCATGTTGTCTCCATCACTGAGTCACAAGGCAGGGCTGGTGTTAGGCAACTAACAGTACCATATTGTATGAAACTTTGCATCTTGTAAATTTTCTCCTTTTTTCTAAAAATAAATAATAATAAAACTGCAAATCTCAACATACTACTTTATTGTTAGACAAATTCTGCTGTGTTGGTTTAATGATGTTGTCTGTAGAAATGTGATATGTCTAAACCCACCATATGTATCCATACTTCATTTCAGATAGGCCTTGCAAGCGTTCTCCCATGAGTGGTTCACATAGGCCTCTGGCTGCAGAGTGAGAGGCTGTGTCTGGGGTACTTTCTGACTGATGGCATTCTACTTGGAGAAGTGGTGGCAGGAAGGAGGTTACAGATGGGCTGGGGGTCCATCTTCAGTATGGCCAGAGCATTTGGATTGAGAATAGAGGCACCTGCTCCACCTGGGAAGTGGGACAAGGCCTCCCACATTGGCTGCACAGAAGCCCTTGTCCAGCAGCTGCCCTGTTGTGTGTACATCCAAGCCACTACACCAAGTCATGTGAAGAAAGAACCACATGCTGTCAGAGGAGTTAGCCGACGAGTGCACATATATAGCAGTCATTTTAAACTCTATTTAATGTTGAGAAATACTGTTATTGCTGATGGTAAACAGTGTTATTAGCTCTTAAAATATATCTTGTCTCGCCCCCCCCTTTGCATTTTGGTAATGCTGATACTGTCTACCCATGACCTTTATAATGACTTGAGTCCCTTTGGTCTGACCCACTTGTCTCCTTCAAGTGAAAACATTAGGAAGTATGGGGGAAAAAAAAAACCTCAAATGGCATTTAAAACCCACCTTCAAGTTACTTGGAATATACAGTTAGGAAAAGGATTTGCTACCTAGTGAAATCTGTCTTTGTTCTGAACCAGTACAGACATCTGACAAAATGTATGATAGTTTAACATCCACATTTGAGGTTGAAAACTTCGCACCCCAGTGCAGATCCAGGTCAGTTTCCCCAGCTCATGGACAGTGAGGTCCATAAAGCTCCCACCCCAACTCCATCTGCTTTACCAAAGGAGGGTTTGACATGAATGCATGTAATAAAATCCCCTTTTTACATGCATCGCTGAGAAGATTTGTCATGTAGTTTTCCTGCCACCCCAGTTTATCAGCACCAATTAATGCTCGCCAAACAGCTGCAGCCTGTCCTTGGAGTCAGCGGAGATGAGGATTGAATAGTAATAACTAAGAGCTCGATGTTTGGACAGTGCTAAAAAGACATACTCTCCTTGTCCACAGCTCTGTTTCTGGACCCCATTTGACAGGGGCTTAGGCCATCTGGAGCATGAGCAGCAGAGACTGGCCAAGCGACTGAAGTGGCTGATGAGGAAGAGAGCTGGAAGAGCTGAGGCTCTTTAACCTGGGGGACAATATTTGTGAGAATTTGAAAGATGGAGGGGAGACCCTGGGCCAGCCATAATGAGAGGAACAGTGGGTATAAGTTGCATTAACTGGAGGCTGGCTTTCTAACAAAGTAATTCCAAAGTGGATTGTAATGGTGGGAGCTTCTGTCGTCTGAGCAGAAAACCCGAACCTACTTACGTGAAGGGAGATCTCCTGTTTCAAGTAATTGGCTTAAAAATCCCCTTTATAAAATGCAGGGCATATGATGACTATGAGAAAAATGTAGCATTGGATGGAAGGAAGTATTTCCACTATCATGAAGATTATTTTCAGCTCCTGGGATCAGAGAGGCAGTGAACCCTCTCCAGAGTGGCTTGGGAAGGTCCAGTGTAGCAGGCCACCGTGATGAGACACAATGTGAGGTCAAGAAGAAACCCCAGAACAGCCGAGGATCCACCAAAAGCAAAGCACCAGTTTCCACTCATTAAAACCCTCCTTTGAAAGAGAGGTTGTTTCCAGGTCTGTCTGTGGGAGTAAAGGCTAAAATTAGATTTTGGGTGCAGTTCTGTTTGCATAGGTTAAACCCTTCTGTCTTTACATCCTTTCTAGCATCTCTGCTTACTTATAAAGCTTGCTGTTTACTGTCTGTTAAAACATCTTTTGTGTGGGGATGGGAGAGGAGAGCCATACCATGTATGGCTTTTTTGAGAAGCCTTGGCAGATCTTAGGCCCAGTTCTTTAAACAGAGCAGTGTGCCGACAATGCTAGGAAGCAAGATCCGTTTAATCTTGCCTTTTGTGGTTTACTTTATAGCAGAACAAGCACTTGTGGCTACACAAAACATAGACCAAATAAAGGCATCCTCTGAGGCTGGATGCTCCACAGCCTCTCCTCGTGGTTGGTGGTCCTGGGGAGGGAGGCAGGGCAGCTCTACCATGCCGCATTGAGAGGATGGAGGGAGCTGTGCTGATGGATGGATGCAGACAAAACTTGATATCCATTGATTTGATCATAAGGAACAAACATACCCACCAGTACTCCACTCCTTTTGACCCACTGTCGTTTTAGTAACTCAGAACCCAGAAAGATGGCCTTGGCTGTTATTAATTGGTCATTGCCCGCCCTCTTCAGCCAGGCACTGCCAGAATTCTTTGTAAACTCATTGCTGATTGGAGTCCTTTTAAATTAGAGCAGAACAACCTTGTATCACAAACTGGGCAAGCTTCAAGTCAGGCCTCTCTCCACTGTATTAGGAGAGACGAGGGAGACTGCCGTTTGAGGGAAGCCAGCCTTCTTAAGTGCTGCCGAGTTTTCATTCTCTCCTGAGGTCCAGACAGCAGTGCATTTAATTTTGGAGCTCCTAAAAACCAGCCCTAACTGCCCATTAAGAAATTATCTGATACTGTGGTATTTTAAACTGCCGAATCTAAATTAACAGATTGCTTTAGGATAATGTGTTTGATAGCTATAGGGCTTCACAACCTGTTTTAATTCTTTACCAGGAGTGAGTAAGCATCAAGACTCCGTCCTGGACCAGAAAGTAGTCTGGGATGGTCCCCTGAAGGAGCTTCAGCTGACAGCCCTTCTTTAGGAGAAGATGGCTCAGGCTTCAATACAAAAGGGCCTCTTCCTAGCGGGGAATGAGAGCTCTGTAGGAAGAGGTAGATGGCCAGACAGTCACGGTGGGTGAGGGAGGAGGATTAAGTGCAAGTATAATGGTCTCAAAGTGACAGGAAGGGTGTTCAGACAGCTGCCAGCAGGTTGGTAGAACTGGGTGTGGACGCACAGAGGGCTAAGGACCTCTAGACCTTAGAGTAGTGAGGCCTGCTCATTCGTAGTTACTCCTGTCGATGTCCACATGGCTATCTCCTGGTCTTCCCGAGACTGATGTGTTCTGGTATTTCAGCAATGCTTCCTGTAACTGTGATCCTCGAAAGTTGGTTTGTAGCTCTGCCATTGTGTGCCCAAGGCACCTTGATGTGAGCATGTGCATGTTGGTCTCAACAGGCCAAGGGATGGCATAGACCTGGCTACCAGGGAAACCTTGGGATAAGCTCCTGTTCCAGCAGCCAGAGAGAGAGGCCTCCCTCCCTCCTGTGCCAGGTGGAGGCAGTACTTCCCTGTGCAGCGTGGTTGGAAGACTAAACAAGAGGGTACTCCAAGTCCCAGCAGCACCCCGCACGGGTGCATCCCCTGGGTGAGCAGACGCTGTTGCTGTATCTACATCCCGTTCTTGGATAACCTGGAGCCTATAGGTAAGTGAAATCCCCAAACTCATCCCATACAATCACTGCAGTCCTACTGGACACAGCCTGGGGTCTGTTGAACTGTGTCTGCAGTCATGTTGCCCTTCCTCCCAGCTCCATGCCATCTTCAGACCTGTTCTAGTTTTAATTCTTGGCTAAATCCAACACTCAAGAGGGACTGGTTGCCCACAAGAAGTCATCTTTCAGATCAGCAGGTATATTATTTATCTTATCATTTAACCCACATTCCTCCTGCCCCTGTTGTCCATTCCTGCTGAAACCAAGCTATCTTCTATTTTATAGCATTTTAATGATTAACCTAATGATCTCTTCAAAAAATATAGTGTAGCACAAGGTGTTGCTTTATAAACTCATCCTGCCTCCCAATTTACTGAGTTCTTTCTCACAATCTCTCAAACTGTCTGTATAATCATCTACTCTAGAATGTTCTAGGAGCTCATATCCAACTGGGATGTTTGTAGTATCTGCCATCCATTCTTGAAAACTGGTTTTGGATGTGTCTGGCTTTCTGTTTTCTTGTTTTTTAGCATTAATCTTTTAAAGTTACCCCATGGCAATCCCAGTCTGTACCACACCTTTAAAATTATTTCAAAGCCCCTTTGAAACTTTATTTTATTCAAATTTATAATCATCTCCTCACCTACCTTGGGCTTGAAGGCTACTTTCATGATACTTATTTGATCCTTTCTGAGTTTCAAGTATTTGTCTATAGGAGTAGATAAAGTAATTAAGTTGAGCACTTACCCATGGCCAAAAGCTAGCCTCAGCCCCTTGCAAGCGTGAGCTGATCACCATAGCCCTTCTGTTTTTCCCATGTTAAGTGGAGAAACAGACTTAGAGAGGGGTGTGGCAGTCAGGAGCTGTGAAGGGCATGGCAGTTTACCTGACTGACCAGCAGCCACTTAGCCTGCTTCAGTTTGGGATTGGGGGGGGCAGTATTTGTTGGAAGAACACGGGGGTCCCTGAGCCAGGACAGGGCTGAGCATACTGCAGCAACTGCAGAGTCAATATTTATGTCATATCTATAAACCCAGTGACACTGAGGGTCCCCAGGTTGTCTAGACTGCCTGATCTTTGCTTTGAGGAGACACTCTCCTGTGGGCTATGTGTACAAACTTGGAAATAGAGTCTCAGAGCCAATTTAGTTGAAGAAATGCTAGAGAGAACTGTCTCAGCAACTGTATTTGTTACTTTTTATCATTACTGTGACCAGATACCTGGTAGAAAAACAAGTTAAAGGTTTCAGACCATGATCTCTCGACCCTGTGTGCTTGGGCAGAAGCATGTGGCAGAAACACACATGTGCACACACAGAGGAGGAAGGAAGGATGAAAGGGTGGAGAGAATACCTATCAGGGAAGAGATAAGATACCTTCAGTGTCCTATTCCTAGTGACTCACTTCTTCCAGCAAAGTCCTGCTTCCTGAACTGCCAGGACCAGCTGGGGACCAAGCGTTCAAAACAAGATCCTATGAGGGCATTCCATACTCATATCATAATACAAACCTCCACTAGGTAATAGAGCCCCAGGATTTGAAACTAGACTTAGGATCCCACTCTTCTGGCCCACATGACGACCACCAAATGCATGAAAATAGCATTGGCTACAGTGCCATGCTTCACTGTTCATCTGCTCCTTATGCATAACTCTCACCTGCAGTCATGATCTGGACACTGTTCTTGTAATTACCCCTTTCGAGCATTGTTCTTCCAGATGATGAGTTTTTGTAGATCTGCAATGCAAACTGTGCCTTGCTCTTGCCTGGGAGGCCGTGCCTTGCTGCTGCTTAGGTTTGGCCAAGGCGACTGCTGGTGGGCAGGAGCAGTGTAGATTGAGGGAATGAGGGGAGGGTGGCTATGTCTTCCACAAAGACTGTAGCAACTGCGGACAGTGCCCCCTCTCCTGCAGAATTTTCCAGGATTCACCCTCTTCAGGTGCAGGGATGCTGACCGCCTTCATGGCTGCGAGCTCTAGGTCACGTTGCTTCTCTCGCCTCATGGACTTCTGTTAGCCGTTTCTTTGTCAGCTTTGCCATCACCTGCACTGTTGGCTCTTCAAAATCCCGATGTGTGCCTGGCCGTCTTGTCCCAGTGATGTCTTCCCTGCAGAAATGAACTTGCTTCTTCTGCTTTATTCTTTGGGCTTAAAGTCACGCACACTGACACCGTTTTTCTCTCTCTGTACATTTCTTTGGAACATTATGGGGACTTTCCTACTCTTTTTAAAAATTGCTTTAGTGCTCTCTCAGAATCAGGTAGGCTGCCCCCGTGGCTAGCTGAAAGTGCTTTTTGAGTACTCAGCCCCATTTCACTTCAAAGCCTGGTTTGAGGTCCTGAATTTTCTGCTGGGTAGGTGAGTGCCCTGTGTGGACACATTGTATTATGCTACAGGCCAGACAAGGACATTCATTTTTCCCGTACTTAAAAGAAGGGATGCAAATACCTCATGGGCCTACAAGTCTCTGGATTTCTACCATACCATGCAATATAGTCTCCACCCAGCTACATGTACCTAAACTCATTTAAAATAAATAAATAAATAAAAGGTACCAGCAGGCCTTAATTGGAACTTATTGAAAAAGCCACACAGTGTTTTGAACCCAGTAGTTCTCAGAGAGGAGACCTCAGAGAAGCAGAATTGCTTAGGAACTTCTGAGAAACAAAGTCTCAGGCTGTGCCCCAGAGCTGCTAAGTCAAAAACTTGGGTGCAGTCCTGCACTCTGGGTTCAACAACCCTCCAGCTGATGCTGATTTAGTTAAGCTTCAGGAATTCCTTGCCTTTGCTTATTCCAAGTAGAAGGCTCAAGTGCTAGATACCAAGGTGAAGGCATCATGTTCCAGGGTCACCCAGCGTTCTCAGTCTAAGCTGCACATTATAGTCAGTGGGAGCGGGCAGTGGGGGTGGGGGGAGATGTGAAAATCCCAGAGTCCTGGGTCAAAAGCCAGTGAAATTCCCCAGGCAACTTCAATGAGCAGCTGAGGCAGAGAAGTTCAGGCATGCTAGATCTTCGAATAAGCCTCCCCCTCTGGAGTTTCTCAGCTGTCTTCTTCCTCCATTTAACCATAATGTATAAGGGAATTGTTTTGCTGGAACAGCTAGTTCTATGCTAGAGAAGTTCCATCACCATTGCATAGGTGGAGCCTCCAAGAAGGTAACTGACGTGTGAGATTAAAGAAGCACTGACTGATCCAGGGCTCGAAACAAATCACCCTGATTCTCGGGTATCATTCATTCATTTGCCTATGTTAGTTAGAGTGATAGTTTCTGGACACATAAGCATAAATGCCACCAAGGCCTGGAGCTAGGATGCACAGTCTACTAAAACAGACAAGAAAGAAAGCCACAGCAGTGGAGGGTGCTTCAGTAAAAGTAGCAACAAGGTGTTTATGACATAGCCAAGCAAGCATCCCAAACTCTTGGGAAGGGATGGATGTCTGAGGGAATTTTCAAGGCATTGATTGGCATTCTAGGGCACACAACTATTCAGGTAATAGCAGATAGCTTGTCTAAGGATGTATCCAGAGGACACACCTGGAGAAATGGAGCATTCTGGGAGCCTCAAGGAAGGTGCTTAGACATAAGTCTTTGTTTATTAGTGTCCATTGTCAGGGTATTCAGAAAATCAGAGCAGTTGCCTAAGAGCAATGCCAGCACACCAGATCCTGTGTCAGTTTTGGTGGCATCTTAGAGAAAATGAACTTTGGTCTCAGGATCTTAGCTGTCTCTTGACCAAGCACAGAGTTGGTTTCATTGTGGCGTGATGCTTAGGGTGGCATGCTGAAGAAATGGCTGGAGATAGCCTGTGCATAGAGTGGGAAGAGCTGATGTTGCTCCAGAACAAAGCATGAGCAAGAAGGAGCGACTAACTTGTTGTCTGCCTGGAACCCTTTGCTCCTGCCTCTTATTTGAAGCCAGTGATGGAAGGTATGACCCTCATCAAGCCACCTGACTTCCAGGTCTTCTGCCTGTCTGTTCCAGTAGCAATGCCTCCTCAAAGGAGCATTCTGAGCCCTCCAGGCGATGGCTCCGAGGACATACAGCTCAAAAGACGTAAGCTCTGCCCATCCTGCCACAGTGAGAGAAGAAAGGAGGTGGGGAATGGAGTATTACGATTACTATGAAGCTTTCCCTGCAAACTCTTGGTTTAGGCTTGGGTTCCAAAAGCTCTGGGATCAGGTCAGATCAGGACACAGGGTGGAGAGAGGTTTGGTGGCTCTCTGTAGGTACACTACTCCTTTCAGTGTCATTTTTTTTTCTTCTGGTACAAGTAGATGTGAATGGCGCAGTTGGAGTTTCCTTTGGACCCCCAGCCAGCTCCCAAATAATAACATGGAGACTTATTAATTATGAAAGCTTGGCCTTTAGCTTAGGCTTGTCTCAATTAGCTCTTAAAATTTAAATTAACTCATTCTTATTAATCTATGTTCTATCATGTGGCATTACCTCTCTTCCATCTTGAACCACCTGTTTCCTCTCCATGTCTCCTGGCTTCTTGCTGGCATAATCCATACACCTAGATTCCTCCTCCTCTTCCTCCCTCTCCCTGGAAATCCTACCTATCTATCCTGCTTAGCTATTGGCCATTTAGCTCTGTATTAAACCAATCAGGAGGTGCCTTAGGCACAGACATGTCTTCACAGTGTACACAAATATTCTGCAACAGAATGTTGCCGTTCAATAAGAAAACCCCAGTACCAGAAACCATACTAAAAAGTATGTTCAAGTTGTTGGTCAGGGGAGTCCAAGAGGCCCCCCCATCAATATAGGCTATTGCTGTTGCCCTTGGCTGCTTTCTAGAATTAAAGGGTAAGTCCCTATTGCTGAAAACACTACACAAGTTGGACACAGGACTTGGAGGAATTGAGCTGGAATTGGCCTGGAAACTCCTCCTTCAGGACTAGCTCTTATAGTACTAGGAGATGCTATGCAAGCTTCCATGGGAGAAAAGCAATCAAAGGTCCTACCTAGCTGTGATGCCTCTGAACTGTAAGAGTGACCAGATACTCTAAGATATCCCCAAAGGTAAAGGAGTGGAACTTATATCTTAGAGGTAACCAGTCACTGTCTAGTTGGACTTAAGGTTGCTCAATAGGAGAGAATTCATTCTTGCTACTGTAAACTTAGCCAACTACCCATAGCTGGTGAGGCCAAGAACCCAGAGGAGAACCTCAAGTCTCCACTTTGCTGAACCATTATAATTTCTAACTGCACTGTAAGTGCTTAGCCTTATACCCACAGCTAAATGTAGCTCTTGTCCCTCATAAAAGATGCTTCTTTTTGCATCAGACAGAGACCAGTACAGAAAGCCATGCTGGTCAAAATGGAAAGAACAACTGAATGTGGGTGTCCAATCCATAGCCAATACATTTACAATGCAATCCCTGCAGGAAAGATCATGAAGAGGGGACAGAAAGACTGCAAAAGCTAGAGGACCATCTACTGTGACATTGTGTCTTCTGTGTAGAACAGGAAAGCTATACCCATGAACTCTCTATAATGTGGAATCCTAAACAATGACAACACCTGTTGACATACCAACATGGATAGGGGAAATTGCACCAGGCCCCATCCCTAGATGAAGAGCTACAGACAATTAATGACTATTAAGAAGGAGAGAATCAGTCTTTCCCAGGGATGAGCCCCTAATTGATTATCCAAGACTAAGAGCTCAGCCCCAAACAACATATGTACAAGCAATAATAAATAGACCCAGCAAGTTGTATTTATATATTTATATGTATAAATCTAACAATAATAATAATAATAATAATAATAATAATAATAATAATAATAAAACTAAAAAAAACAAGTGGAGGGAGGTGGGTGGATATGGGAAGAGTTGGGGAAAGAGGTGGGTAGGGAGCAAATATGATTAAATATACATTGCATGAAATTCTCAAAGCATTAAAATATTGCATTAAGAAGAAAAAACAGAAACGGCGCCTGGATACCAGACAGCAGGGAATAGTCTCCTGTGTTGCTCACTACCTCCTGAAGATGCGTGCTTCTCCAGGACAAGGAAGGAGTGTGCCCCTCCCTGCCCAGATGCAATCCTAGAGGAAGCTGAGCCTTGGTTGTGCTCTGCTTGGAGAACAAAGGCCTTGGGCATAATCACAATCCTCTAATTCCAACAGTTGACTACACAAACAGGCTTGTCTGATGCCAATCCTTCCCCAGGACAACAATCACCTACTTCAGAAAAACCACCCTGAATGCAGCTTCAGCAACAAAAATAGATTACATGTTGGCAGCTTTAGCTCCGTGATACAGAGAACACTGAAAACATGGAGGGAAATCCTGGGATTTCTAGGCATGTAGGGTTAGAAACTGTTATATTAAAAGACTAAAAAGATCACTTTAAAATTTTTGAGTATAATTTCCACTTACCAAAGAAAAGCTACAGTAACTACAAAGAATATCTTATATAACTTGTCTGACTTATCTGTGGCTAACATTTGGGGCCATCTACTTTGTCATTTTGCTCTGCCCCTTTTTTCTGAACTGTTTGAGGCTAATAGTGTTCATATCTGAGGGTAACTTACATAGGAACCCCGTCTTTCATAGCTACAATTGCCACTCCAATGTGTTTAATGCTCTGTTCTTGAATTTATTGTCTATGTTCTAATGATATGTCAGTCTATTTGATAATGTCTTTTGTAGCATTTCATGCAGGATCCCAGGAAAGGATCTGGCAGAGTTTCTGTGCTTTTGCCTCTTCTGATTAGCCCACAAGCAGACAGTCGAGTCATCATTTCCTCATCTGTAAGCTGCTGAGGTCAGAGCCACGTGTGTCTGAATTCTGCAGTCATGATGTCCCTGCTGTATCCAGTATGGTACTTAATGCATTAGGGCTCTCTCAGTGTTTAATGGGATCCCTGCTCTCCAGAGGGGACTGGGAGTGACTTCCTGTTTAGGAGAGTTAGAAGCCTTGTCTCTCTTCAAACAGGACTTCTGGGTTTGGAAACAAACTCTAAAGAGTCTGTCCCGGTCTCTGAAGCAGTCAAGCATACCCGTGGAAAGCAGCAACAGCACCAGTGTATTTGACAGCAGATGGAAAAGTGAAACAAATGGCAGTAGTGTCACAAGGCACAGGACGGGGTCGAGAATGCCCTTCACAGGGTACCTGCATTATGGGTGAAGTGGTAGGGAGCTATCCGACGGAGACTTAGACTAGTTTAAAATGTGTTTTCTAAGCTCCATGGCAACGACTATAAGAGTTCTATAAGAAACCTCTGTATTTGTTTACTTCATGGTGCTGGGGGTCATCCATGGACCTTGGACGTGCTGGGCAAGTGCTTTACCACTAAGCTGCACCTTAGAACACCCAAGGCCCACTTAAAATATGAAGACTGATAGCTTGAAAATAAAAAGATGAGAAAATATATAGCATGGTAACACTAATTGAAAGAGGTCTGAAGTATCAGTGTTAGTAGCAGACATCAGAACAAATAAAGTTGCCATGAGAAAAGAGGGGCGCTGTGAAATGGCAAACACGGTCAATTCTCTGAGAGGACACAGCCACGCATGTGCTTACCAACCCAGCATCAAAACACAGGAGGCAGAACTCCAGACAACCGAAAGGAGGAGTAGATGAATCCATTTTTGTAGTTGGAGTCTTCAACATCTTCCTGGTAGTAATTTATAGATCCAGAAGTCAGAAAAGCAATAAAGATTGAGTTGACCTCAACAGCACTGTTAATCAACTTGATCTAATTGACTTTCATAGAATACTCCTTTCACAGAGAGCAGAATCCACAGTTTTGTTCAAGCATGCATGGAACATGCACCAGAAGAGATCATGTTCTGAATCATTAAATATACCTTAAACATTTAAAATAATAGCAGCCATATAAAGTCAATTCTCAGACCACAATGGAATTACACTCGAAATTAATGAAGGGCCAGTGTTGTGATACATGTTTTTAATCCCAGCACTCAGAGGCAGGCAGATCTCCGTGACTTTGAGGCCAGCCTGGGATGTATAGTGAGTTCAGGACAGTCAGGGCTATGCAGAGAGACCCTGTTTCAAACAAAAACAAAAACAAATGAACAACAACAAAAAGAAATTAATGAAGGGAGAATCTTTTGGAGAAATCTTCAAATATTTGAGTGTTCAATGACATACTTTTTATTTTAATTTTTTTATGCAATATATCTTGATCACATTTTTTTCTCCTCTGACTCCACAGATCAAAAAAGAGTTCTTGACAGAGTTGTAACATATTTAGAAAGAAATGGAAATGAAAACAACTGACCTGAATGTGCAGAATGGAATGAGTAGTGCTTAGGGGGAAATTCATAGCGTTAAATAAGCAGAAAAAGGGGAAGAGATAAGATTCCAGTAGCCTGAAATGTCCATCCTAGGAAACTGAAGATGGAGACACAAACGATTAAAGATGTGGATAGTTTTCCCCTTACAAGGTATAAGAAAGAGATACCCCTCCTGGGGCAGATGTCTGCTGGAATAGTGGGAGCATCAGCAGCACTGGTGATGGTGATGGCAACGGCCATTTCTTCCACAGTGCTCCGTAGGCGCCGCTCTCGGCATCCTCACACGCTCACATTAATGCTCACAATGACACTGTGAGAAAAGCACTCCTTTCCTCCTTCCACAGATGAGACATGGGGGCACAGAGCCGCGAAGCAGCTTGCCGAGGGGCGCACAGCTGCTAAGGGCAGCAGCCGTTATCCAATGTCTGGCTAAAATCTGCCCCCCAGAAGAGGCAGAAGCACTCAGTTTCCTCTTCCACACCCACCCCACTTTCCCCAGGAGAATGCTGGGCTGGCTCCTAGAATGATTTGTGGAAACTAGGGGAAAAAATAGCAGGGGGAGGCCTGAGATGCCGTCACAGAATGTGCTAGAAATACAGATGCTCTTATAACCCTAGAGCAGCTGTGAGGGATGTTGGGGGAAATCGTAGCGATAAGGACGCTGCCAGGATATTTGTGGCAGATAAATTCCTCACAGGAATTTGCTGGGAGAATGCCATAGGGCTCTTCTCCAGACAGAACATTTATCAACAGCATGGATGAAATGGAGCCCGTGGAGTGTTGCTGGTGCTGCTTGGGGTGAGAGGAGGGCCTGAGTGGCCACAGAATCTGCAGCCTGGATCTTCCAATACGATGCAATGCAATGAAGTGATTTGGATTAAATGGAAATTGCAAAGTGTAGGCGAGGAAGGACCTAGGTAAGGAGTCGCTGATAATGAACTTGTGGTTTAAGAAACCACAGGCTAGAAATGAGTTACACGTGGAAGATGGCTGTCAGGACATTTGGTCTTGGCTGCAGTGAAAGGGGTCTGGTGTTCGTGGGAGAAGCTGGCAACCTGGACATCCCATCAGAAACCTTCAAAAAGTTCCATCCCCCAGAGATGCCGGCTTGGTGGTCCAGCCTGAGATGAGTGGCTGATGATGATTGAAATCTCTTGAGCTGTTTTGAAAGACACAGAGATGGAAAACTAAGGGTGTCTCATGGGCAGTTGTCCCAGAAAGGAAGGCAAACTGATGTGCATAATACAGTGGAGGAAACACAGAGCCCACCCTTTCAGGAAAAGTCTGATACAGAACAGAGGCCAGAAGCCAAGCAAGCATTAGCTGGTCTGCTCAAAGATGCCTCTTACAACTGCTGTTCTCAGTCTAGTCTTGGGCCTTCAAAGCCTCCTAACCTTGGCTAACTCCACCTGCTAGAGAGATCCTTTGTAGTACAAGCCTTCTCAGCTGTCATTCGACAATAAATAAATAATAAAATAATAATAATAATAATAATAATAATAATAATAATAATAATAATAATAGTGGGAGACAGAAAATGTCTTCAGTGACTGTCAGGTCCTTCCCTTCAGAGATGGCAGGTCCCTTTTCTTGTCCAGGTATATGGCATGTACTGTAGCCATACACTTTTCAGATGTCTCTCAGTGTCTGCCACCTCCTTATATTTTGGCTCTCCCAAGCTGTTATTTCATTGATTTGGAGCTGACCCATGGTAATAAAAGGAACACAGCAAAATTAATAGTGTGAGGACATTAAAAGCCACCACAGAAAGCACTGAAGCATTGCTTCGACTCTGTTTTCTTGAACAGCTTTTTCTGTGGGAACCCAGCCTCCATGTTGTAAGGATACTCGAGCAGTGCTACAAGGAAAGCCACCAACGATTGTTCACCTGTCAATCCTAAGTGGACCACACAGAAAACAGATTCTCCAGCTCTCCTTGAGCCTTCGGATGGTGGCAGCACCAACCAGCATCTTGCTAAACTGTCACAGCTGCCTGCTTTAGGTCTTTTTTGTTGCACGAGGAAAAATAAATCACTGATCTGCCTAAAGCAGGGGTTGGCGAACTCTGACCCATGGACTGGCTTTCTGGTTTTGGAAATAAAGTTGTATGAACATCATTCATTTGCTTCCTTGCCATAAGACGCCTTTGAGGACCATACCCAGAGTACCAGAGCTTCTGCAGGATAACTGGCCCATCCATCATTCATTCTGCAGTTTGCCTTTCCAGTTATGAATGCTGTTTAATAAACTACTCCACAGCACAGCCACTAAGCCAACCATTTTATTATGCTTAATGGATGCAGTAGGTCAGTTTGGGCAAAACACAGGGGTGATGTGTGTCTGATCTCCAGTTTCTGTGGTCTTATTGGGAAGAATTCAAGGATAGGATGGCTCAATAATCTTGTCCAATGCTTGGGGTAGAATAAGTTGAAGGGGGGGCTGGAGAGATGGCTCAGAGGTTAAGAGCCCTGACTGTTCTTCCAGAGGTCCTGAGTTCAATTCCCAGCACCCACATGGTGGCTCACAACCATCTGTAATGAGATCTGGTGCCCTCTTCTGTGTATATAATAAATAAATAAATCTTTAAAAAAAAAAAAAAAAAAAAAAGAATAAGTTGAAGGGGATCAGAACACCCAGATGTGGCTGCTCTGTGCATCTGGGCTTCTTCACAATGTGGGGACTACTGCATAGTGGGCTTTCTTTTTAAAGTTTATTATTTTTAAAGGTTTATATTTATTTTATGTGTAATGATGTTTTGTGTGGACACATCATGTATTCCTGGTACCCAAGGAGACCAGAGGAGGGTGTTGACTTGACTCTGGAGTTATATATGGTTGTCAGCTGCAATGTGGGTGCTGGGAATTGAACCCTGATCCTTTAGAAGAGCAGCCAGTGCTCCTAACCACTGAGGCATCTCTCCAGACCCTGGGATTTCTTCTAAGGAAGCTCAGACTCTAAGTTTTTTTTTTTTAATTTATTTTAGTGAGTATCAAAATACTCTGACAGATTTTTTGGTCAAGTAATTTTCTCTAAAAGGCACTAAATAGAAAAAAATCACAAATTGAAATTTATATATACAACTAAAGAGTCCACAAAACATTCTCCTTCTCTTCAGACTGTGTTAAATACATTGCTGTCATTATCTGTATTTTTGCCATTAATCTCAAATGGTCCGTTGAGCCTCAGTTCTGAGACTGTTCTTTCACTGATTAGGACTGAGATATAGCAGCTGATAGGGACACTATTCATTCAGACCTCCAAGCTTTTGCAAGCTCCCACAGTCTTCTCCATGCTTTCATGACACCCACAGTAACTCAGTCTCATGAATGGTAAAGCGACATATAACACAATACAAGGACTTTCCAAGCATCATATCAATTGTGGGCACAAAGCTAGTTTTCAAGAATTTAGTTTCAGCTTCCAGTTTCTCACAAGAATGGTAGTCTTTTTTTTCTTCTTTTGTTCAGTAAACTTAGAGCAATGGCATCCAGGTGTGAGTCCAGTACAGAAACGTGGGCAGTTCTGATGTGGACTCTATGTGCAGGATGGTCATCTGAGAACTAAATGCTTTAGCATCACTGGGTCATTTATCTTGTTACTAACCATTGCTACAGTAAACATGACTTGACGTCCATGTCGAATCCATGGAGAATTTTATTCAAAGTGCCATGTTGCATTTTAACTCACCTCAGTTGGGACATTGACTGAAGCTACCATGGTGAGTTTGAGTATGCTAATTTCTACTCAGCCCATAGGGACAGTACCTGTCCCACAAACTTAAGTCATGCTTAAGTGCCTTGAGCCAATATTGTTCTTTCCCAGAATGATAGAGCTGTGTGTGGCTTGAGAACACTTTCAGCTCTGCCCTACATGCCACTCTAATTAATACTCCAATTACAGTAGCTACTTTGAAGGGAAGACAGGTAGGGACCTTGACAATTATGCAAAAATTCAATGGAGACACAATGTCTCCATTGGCATGTTCACATTTGGGGAGGTTTTCTATTCCTTGGACCAAAGGATATTGGTGGTTGGCTCCAGTAGATTGTCACTAAAAAGAAATTGGCACAATGTTATCATGTTAGTATTGGATCCAATTTCTTATTACAGGTGCTTCTTACAGATTTATTTAACAATATCCTTCTTCTCTTCAGGCCATAGGGTTGCTCAGTGGGATTAATTTTCTTGTTTAACATCCTATATAAGCCAGTAGGCATGGCGTCAGGTTTGCCTCACATTCACCAGCAGCTGCAATCATCAGGCTAGCACAATCTGAGATGTGCCTGTAATCATGTTTTCCCATAAAGTCCCCTTGTTCTGGTTTACCAGTGATGGTTACCATAGTACCTGCTCTCAAATTTCACAAGGGTGACATCATGTTTAATCATTGGCAATGTCACATTTATTCTTGGCTATCAACATACCATCGAAGACCTGGCAATACCCGAGGGAGATCTTTCCCAGCTCAATCAGCATGCTTCTCAAATTTTGATGGTTCTCCTGTCAATCTGCTTACACTAGAGTGGATTCTAGTGTCTGTAATTAAGTACACCACTTAATACAAACATTCCCTTGCTCCTGACATTCTGCAAATATTTAACAACAGTGTGTGTGTGTGTCCTATTACATTTTGCATCTCTACCAGAAAGCTATGAGAGTTCAGGCTACTTTGCATTCTTGCCACAATGTGCTTTATTTGCACTTTACTGATGTTGGTAAAAGGTGTTCCAGTGTCACAGTAATACAGTAACACACATACACACACACACACACACACACACACACACACACACACACACACACACAACCTTTTCAGTAGAAAAGCCTGCTTTAGTTCAACCCCTCACTTTTTTTTTGACCTACATAGTCATAGACAAAGGATTTAGGGAGGCCTTTCCCCTGAGGCATTGTTTGATTTAAACTCGGAAAACCTGAATGTGTCGGCTTAAGTTCCCAAGATAATTTCTGTCTTTCCCTTAGTGGAGTGTGGGTGGATGGTGATTTTCCGTGCATTTCCTGATTGCCCTGTGGATGGGGGAGGAGACTGGGGGTGAAGCAATCCAGGGATAGATAGATGCTCAGTCCCAGGCCTTCCTCTAACTGGGTTGTCATTTTCATGTGGAATTAAGAAGCACATTGAAAGACAAAAGGCATAAGGCTAACAGCTGATTCCCGACCTTGGTGGAATTCTGGTCAACTCAGAGACTGTCCTTTGAGACCATGGCCAGCTCTCCCTGTGAGTGTGCTGTGCTCTGTTGATCTCTTCTCCAACTCCCGGAGTGTAGCAGAGGCAGATGGAGACTTCAGCTTGCACACCTGCCGAGAGAGAGCCACACCTTACCACTGCTGGAACCCCAGCTCAGGGCCTGGGCTTTAGCCTTTCATGGACAGGGAACTTTCTTCTTTACCTCCTCAGGCAGTGTTCTCAGCACCCTGTCCCACACCTCAGGAGGTCTCTGGTCTTCAATGGGGCGGCACTTCCCCATCAACAGTGAGGTAATACAGTGGGGCGGGGCAGGGAGGGCAGGGGTGGTGAGTTCATTTTGGTTTTTAGGGAGCAAATATTTCTTTTTTCCTTCTCCTTGACACTGATGACCAGGACTGTATTGGGTCAGGTGACTGGAGCAGGACACGTGTGTATGCTGAATGGGTGTCTCAAGCTGAGAGCCTCCTACCTTCTTTGCTAGTAAACACCTGAATTCCCTCCCCTCCCCTCCCCTCCCCTCCCCTCTCCTCTCCCTCTCCCCTTCCCCCTCCCCTCCCTTCCTCCCTCCCCTCCCCCTCCCCTTGACAGAGTTTCATTCTGTACCCCCAGGGTGGAGGTCATGGCAATCCTTCTGCCTCAGCTTCCCAAGGCCTTTGCTAGCACATCTTGCTGTGTTTCTTTCCCTCATAGAAAGATTCTGCTTTTGTGACCCAAAACAGGCTCTGAAGAATGTGGGACTTAGTAGCAAGTTTGAATTCATAGTTGTAGTAGTTGCTTAGGCCAAACACTAGATAAACCTAGGGCCTCCTGTGTGCTAAACAAGTACTCTGCCAGTTAACTACATTACAAGTTCTCAAACAAAAAACAAACAAACAAAAAACCCACAAACCCCCAAACAAACAAACCAAAACAACTTTTTGGCTCAGAATGATGGCTCACTCTTTTAATCCCAGAATTTGAGTGGCAGAGGCAGGTAGATCTCTGTGAACTCAAGACCAGCTTGGCTTACATGGAGAGTTCCAGGCCATCCAGGATTATATAGTTAGATCTTGTCTCAAAAAAAATTCTCTTTATGAGACAGGGTTTTCCTAAAGTTGCTTAAGCTGGCTGGTAACTTGAGATTCTCCTGCCTCAGCCTCATAAGCACTGGAATTTTTACTACGAGAGCCACAGTGGAAGGAATTCCTTCCCTTAGAAATAAGGATTCAACAGAAAGACCAGGGGCAGATAAAGTGAGTGTTTCTTCTAAAATGGCACCCATCCTGGATTGGTTTTAATGAACACTCCTAATTAGAAGCATGGGCAGAGCTCACACCAGAGTCCACCCGTGCTTTTCTAGCGTGCATTTCTCTGGTTCTGGTTTGACCCCTCCCCACAGGGTCAATGTTTGCTGTGTGTTGTCTGGCTGTTTCCTTGGCTCGAAGCACTCCTGGAGGAGATCTGATAGCTCACACTCTGATGGGAAAGTTACAGGACTCATGAGATGAGGGGGTGTCAAGGCTCACAAAACCCCTGCTCAGGGTTCCAGTAAGTGACTGCTGATGACAAAGGGGACACGGGGGTGATGCAGTTGTCTGGGAGTTCCACAGGAAGGTCCGGTGATGCTGTGCGAGTTCTCACCCATTCTTCACCAGGGCTTTCTTTCCCACCATGAAGCCGCTTTGCAGGTAGGTATCCATGCTCCTTAACCCCGATAATCTCATTGGTTCATCAGGCTAGGCTTGGATGGCATTTTCTTTTTCGTCTGTCTTTGCCTTCTCTATCTAGGGTGAATAGGGATTTCTGCACATCTCCTCAGGAAAAGTAACAAACATTATGTAAAATGTCATTATAAACCCAGAGGCTTACAGTAACACAGAGTCTTTAGAATGGACGTAAGTTTCTAGGTATGTTTTAGGTTCACGGGAAAAATGGAGCAGAAAGCACAGAGCATTCCCATTTGACCCTTGACCGCTTTGCTCCTGTTCAGCCTCCCCACTATCAACACCCTGCAGCAGCGTGGTGTGTCCATTAGAACCAACAACCCTACACGGACACACTACCACCCAAAGTCCAGAGTTGACATTAGGGCACATTCTTGGTTTTGTACAGTCTATGAGTCTTGATGAATGTAGAATGACATGTACCCATTAGGAAAGGATCATCCAGAACATTTATTTTCCCAAGATCCTCTGTGTTTTCCCTATTTGTCTTCTCTCAGCCCCTGGAAACCACTGATATTTTTTTCAACTTCATGTTTTTCCTTTTCTAGAGCTTCTTGTGGTTACATAGTCTGGAATGCCTTGTGCATGCTGTATCGCCTGTCATGTAAGCTCCTGTCCTGTAAGCTGCCTTCACTTGGGAATGTGCAGTCAAGGTTTCTCTGTATAGGATAGTTCATTGGATTTTGATGCTGGATAATAGTTTATTGTCTGGATTCACCAGGCTGTATTTGTCTGTTCACCTACCCAAAGGCATCCTGGTTGTTTCTAAGTTTCATCAGCTAAGAATAAAGCTGCAATAAAATAGTATACAATACTTTCAATCTGTTTTGATAAATGCCAGTAAGCATGATTGCTTGGCAAATAGTAAAACTATGTGCAAATTTATTTTTCCTGTTGTTTTGTGTTCAGGCTGAACTTGAACATGAAACTCTCCTGCTTCAGTCTCTTAAGGGCTAGAATTACAGATGAGTGCCACCCTACTTGGCCACATTTACTTGTTTGCAGTACTGGGAATTGAACTTAGGTCCTTGTGCAGGCCAGGCAAATACTAAACCATTGAGCTACAGCGCCACCTCTTGGTTTAGTGGGAGGAACTGATCTGTCTTCAACAAGACTGTGGCATTTTGTACCTCACCTTCAATGAATGAAGGTTTCTTTTGTTTACACTGTGGCCAGCATTTGCTGTTCTAAAGTGTATAGTAGCAACATATTTTTGTTTTCATGATCCTATAGGAAATTTGTAGGATTTTCCCTCTGGGCTGACTACCTGGGCACAGTGGTCTTGGATGATATTAATTCTATCTAGGGTGTTGCCTATGATGGCTGGCAGCTTGCTCAACTTCCATATGGCTAGCCCAGACTTCTTCACATGGTGATGGAAGGTTTGCAATAGCAAGAAAGGAGATGTCCTAATACACAGTTCTCCCAAGCCTCTATTTTTACTACACGAAGAGAGCAAGTCATAAATCTAGGCCCACACTGAAGGGAAAAGGATACAGAATGTTCTAGTTACACTTTCCCAATCAGCAGCAATTGATGACTAATGATCTAGGGGAGGATTAAACATGTACAATAGGGCATTATGCAAATGCCACAACGTGTTATATGTCTTAAACTACATATGGGTTGTAAAAAAGAAACTCCTCTGTCTTCTCAGAATTGCTAACATAGGGACCCTGGTACCTGATTGCCAGCCTTGGTACCCATTTCCTTCTCTTCTTCATTGCTGACCCACTGAGACTGACCGGAGGCCCTCTAACAGGAGAGGAAGAAGCACGCTCCTACAGAAAGTGCTGGGAAGGATACTGCCGTCTCGGAAGGAAATAATATTGAGTTTCCAAAAACTTAAATAACTTCTCAACAAACCATCTCAGCTTAAAAGAGAATACTGACACATGGGAAGAGACAGAACCATCAAGTTGAGGCTTCAGAAGTGGACACTGTCAGTGTTGTTGGTGAAATTGCAAGGATAACAGATAAATGGTGGTAGACACTCCACTAGAGCTCCTTCCTGAATTCAGTGCAGGGGTGGGGTGGAGGAGTGGGGGTGAGGAGCAGGGGTGGGGTGGGGTGGGAAAGTAGCCCCTGTGTGAAAGAAGAGGCAAGGATTTGAGTAAGTTTCAAATCCCAGAAGCAGAATGTTTGTGGAGCAGGTCGTCCCTCTCACCCAGGATTCATCTTTTTTTCCTTAGCTGGATGGCTGTAAATGCTTGCTGCCATTTTGTTCCACAGCTCCCCAAAGAAGCACTCTTCACGGAGAGGTCTCATGCCTTGGAACACTGCAGTCAGTGATCAGGCATGACTCAAGAGCAACATTTGCTGCAAAAGAATAAGAGAGAAAATTTAGAGCACAGGTTTAGCTCCCGTTATTTAAAACTAACAAAATTATTAAAGTGAGGAACATATGCTAGATTATTCTTGCTTATTGAGACAAGGTCTTACCCATTAGGCTTGGGGGGAAGTGCTTTTCCCACTGAGCCATCTTGCCAGCCCAACAAACACTTTTAGATGAATTTATCTATGGTGGTAGAGGTAGACACTTGGGGGTCAAAGATGCTTTTATACTGGCTTGAATGGGTTTTTTTCTTCTGCAGTGTTAGATGATGATTATAAATATTCCTAATCCAGTGAGGGACTTTTCTCTATTGTAGAAAAGGCCTTCCGTAAGATGTTGTTGACAGCAACATTCAGTTTTCCACATAGGGGCTCTCCGATCTTCACAACCCAGTTGCTCCCCTCACCTCATCCCTCCACGTCACCACCCTCAAAGCACTCTCCGTAGTAAGAGCCCCAGGATAAAATGTTAGGACTAACCGCTTTGAATTCTTTCTAGTATTACAGTTGATTGCACTCTGAAAACCATGTCCACAGAGGCAGAAAATAAGTTTCCTTGTGATTGAAAAATAATTTTTATGAAACTTTCAAGGCTCTGGGGAGATAGCTCACCAGTAAAGTGCCTACCATGCAAGCATGAGGACCTGAATGTGATCCCCCAATACTCACATAAAAAGCCAGCCATAGTCATGTGTGTTTGTAATCCCAGCTCCTAGGAAGTGGAGACAGTAGGATCC
Organism: Peromyscus maniculatus bairdii; assembly: GCF_049852395.1. NCBI lineage: Eukaryota > Metazoa > Chordata > Mammalia > Rodentia > Cricetidae > Peromyscus > Peromyscus maniculatus. Next base: position 122,939,104 of record NC_134855.1, read on the forward strand.
TTCATGTTTACTGGCCAACCAGTCTGGCCAAACTGGTGAGCTCCAGGTTCTGTTAGAGAGCCTGTCTCAAGAAATAAGCTGATGAGTAATGGAGGGAGATAACCTCTGGCCTACACACACACACACACACACACACACACACACACACACACACACACACACATCATTTTAAAGAAGTATCAATTTTACTTTTTTACTGTATTTGTTAGGTATGAGCAGGAGAGCGATTTAGAGTCTAACTTTAGAAACTGGAGATGATCCCCACATCTTAGCTCTGTTGGGGCAGGGGCTGTTTCTGCAGACAAGACATTCCCTTTACAGAAACGGTGATAAAGCTCCAATTAGTGACTGCAGCAATGAAGTGGGAATGTTTAACCTTTCGGGTGTGCCAACAATGTGCTTCCTAATTTGAAAATAGGGTACACAGCATTTGCAAGTGGAGAATGGCGACGGTTCATCACTCAACTTGACATGCCTACTTTGCGGCAGAGGCAAGGGAAGGGATCTTCTCTGCTCCATTTGTTCTGCCTTTTGCCTAAATTCTCTGAGAAAGAGCAGATGCTCTAATTAGGGGTACCAGACACTGAGAATATCTGGCACCTGGGGAGAGCGCGCTGCCAGGTTCTCCTGCAGAAGCCAGCCTTCCTCCGGAGCACCTTGGATGCGTCGCCAGCAGCGAACCTTATTATCCCCTTTTTGCAAATGGTGGAAAAGTGCGGCAGGAGATTCAAAAGGCTCACTTGAGGCTACATGGGAAGCCAAATGCTCCTCTCAAAATAGAAACGGAGAGCTCTGGGAAGCTTAGACAGCTCGAGAGGGTCCTTTAATCTCTGGACCCTTCTGCATCGTTTTAGAAGCTTCTTTACCTCATGAAAGGGCTGCCAACTCTTCCTCCAGGATGTCGTAAAAAGGTGACATTTAGAGAAGGAAATTGAAACTCTAATTGACTTCCACTAAAGCAGGAAAATAAGTGTCCTGTGTTTCTTCTCGTAGCCAGATTTTTGTAATTTTCCCTTGGGATTCTACCCTGAGGGGAGCTGAAGAGGCAAAGCAGAATAGGCCACTTGAGTTGGTCTGTTTATATGCTCAAGATTTGATTAATATTATTCTTTTTTTACTTCATGGTGGGAGCTATGGACAGTCCATTCAAGTGAACAGATAGAAGAAAAGGGTTTCTAGCCCATTCCCTGGATGTTGAGATAAAATAATCCTTGAGTGTCTTACAATGATAAATAATAAGTTTGAGACGAATCCTCCATTTCCAGGTCTGGGTATATAGGTACCTGTGACTGTTTGCATGCATTTTTATTTGCTTTGGAAAATGTAACTTTAACACAGATGGTGGAGCACTTTTGAGATGCACTTATGTAGAATGTCCTGTTCTCTTTTGCAGTCATCATCACAAGAAGAGCATGACCCAAGGTGCCTGCTGGTCCAAGGAAGAAGAGAGACACATGAAGCCTGGACCACAGGAAGCACCTGTCCTGGTCCCTGGCCACACTGTACAAACATATGCAGGGCAACACTGTTTACTGTTGTGGGTGACTCTAATGGTTTACTCTATAGCACACCATGTTACAGCTGACTGATGCAGAGCCATTGAAAGAGGAAATGGTGAGAAATTCTTAATGGGATGTGAACAATGCTTGCAAAAGTGTTCAACTTAAGGTAATAACATAGTACTTAGCAAGTGCAAGAACTCATCAAAGATTATATTTGATGTATTCAACAGAATAACCATATCTAATGTTCTGAATGTCTGGCCTGCTTGTGGATATCTTCCTCACAGGTGACAATACCTTTTCTATTCTTTTGTTGCTGTTTCTAACAATTTCTTTACTCTTTATTGCCCTGCCAGCATTTGGCATTTATCTAAGATTTAATTCTAGGCTGAACTATATACCTACTATCTACATTCTACAATTAACATTTTGATGTATTTTTTTGTACATTTCTGCCTAGTCACCCAACTCATTTTATTTCTAAAATGTATAGTTGTTATTATTGTGTGTGTATGACATATTTGTGACACAACACATGTGTGGGACAGATCCCGTGGAACTGGATCTCCTTTTCTACCCTTACTTGGTTTTTGGCATCCAACTTAGCTTGTGAAACTTCCGTGGAGAGTGTGTTTACCTGCTGAACCTTCCCACTGGCCTGTCCATTTTTTGATGTCATTCAAAATAAGTTGCAGGTGTCAGATGCCTCACCAACAAATGCACGTACTCACCCCTCTCCAAAGTTTCCATAGACCCCTTCTAGTCCACTTTACCCCTCTGCCTGAAGGCACACTCTCTGGTTTCCTTTCACAGTTTACATTAATTTGGCCTGCTTTTGAACTTTATATAAATAGAATTATGCACTGTGTAGCCCCCTGTGTCCATCCAGCTTCTTCTTCTTGGCTTAACACTTTTTTTTTTCTTATTTTTATTTTTTTAGTGAGAACATCTTTATTAGGATCTACATCTTAGATTTGCACATGGAAATTGAACCCAGAGATGCAAAAGACTTGAGGACTGTTCTGATGAGCCCCGGCCATTACCTGTCCTCTCCTCCCCCCCAGTGCCCCTCAGCAGACAAAGATTGGGCATTTCAAACGATGTGGGGAAAGATTCACAGTGACAAAGAATTAACTTTGTCTGCTCGAGACTCTCCCATGTTGACCTCATTCTCAAATGAGTAATTTAGACAATACCTTTGAAGACGGCTCTTAACCTTAAAACTTTGTGCTTCTGTGATGTGTCCCCAGCAACACTGATCAACTTCTCCTGCCCCACCTCCCTGCCTCGGGTTGATAAGTCTTTTAAAACCACAGAGGGGAGTTGTTGATACTTGTCTCTTGGGCACAGGGCTTTTGATTTAGTGACTTTAGTAAGATGTAAGGGCCGACCAAGCTCTTGGGATTAATTGAACTGGACTTTCTTCTGGGGTGTTGCTTGCAGGATGTACCTCAGGGGTCCCACCACAGTGTGAGGAAGCTGAGTTAGTGGGAGCAGTTGAGGAACTTGGCCAGCTGTCTTTCTTACTCTTCTCTGGTGGGCGATCCAGCACATGGGAGAGGGGAGGGAATGAAAGTTAAAGTGTCACAGGTCGGTTCAGAAGGGCTGAGTTCCAGGACTGAGGCTGTTGAACTGCTTAATTTCTTCGACTTTAAGTTGAGGTTTTACATTAGGCCAGCCGTAAAAATGAAAGGCACTGTCTGGATGCCACTATCTTCATTTCCCAGAATCCCTTTGTCTGGGGACTTCCAGCATCAGCAGGGACTTGTGCTAAGGAGGCACGGAGCTGTTTTGTGTTCATGTTTAAAAGGTCGGGACAAGGGCCAGGCCTCATTACTGTTAACAGAACTGCCAGCCTTCTTGGTCATCTTGTGGGCATGGAGCTTTGTCTATGAATTCCTGTCTGTACAGTTCTTGGCAGCCAGGTGACTGCACCAGCATCACCTAGCTGGGCATCTGCCTTCAACTTCCTGTAGTTCTGGGCCAGGTAGCCTTACCTGCTAACCTAAGCCCATCACATAGACATGCTGCTGGATTTAGGATCACATCTTTGAGGTCCTGAGGTGAGGTAAAGCTTTAAGTAGAGGGCTTATCTAAGCAGCTCTGGTCAAGGTGTGGTCCTGCCCATCCTTGTCAGGTTGACTGACAAGTTGTAACTCTCTTTGGCAGGGTGTGGGGTGGAGTGGGGGGAGGGTTCTCTTCTGGTTGAGCCAGGCTTCAGGCTTTCTCTTCTCCCCCAAGTGAATTCAGAATTCTCTCCCCCTGGGTAGCATAATTCCAATTTCCTGGGTCCATTGTTTCAATAAGAGAGCCTTAGAGCAGTGGTTCTCAACCTTCCTAATGCAGAGACCCTTTAACACAGTTCATGTTGTGTGACCCCCCACAACCATATCTGTATGTAAGAGATCTGATATGTGACCCCCCAAAGGGGTCACAACCCACAGGTTGAGAACCACTGCCTTAGAGTATCTTCCTCCCTGTCAGGCTGTTACAGAAGCAGCTGCCCAGAAACCCTCACTCATCTCATTTTATCTCTGATGTTCTAGATAAGGTCTGAGGCACACATTACTAGGGCTCCTGGGAAAGCTGGCAGAGCCCTGCGTCTAAAGCAACTCTAGGTGAACACAAGCCACTGTGGAGAAACAAAAGTCACATGACCCAATCATGCCAATTTCTGTAGTTAATAGGAAATTACCACACATGTGCTTGAGCTCCAGAGAACAGGATAATCACCAAGCTGACCACAGCCTAAACTGCTGACTTATTCACACATGAAATAGTAAATGCATATTGTTTTAAGCCAGTGAGTTTGCGCATGGTTTGTTACATGGCATTTTTGAGGTAATTGATAGCTAAGGCATATTTTAGCTACCCACTGAGGACAATGTGGTGCTAGTAGTTAGAAGAAGTTGAATGTGTTGCTTTATAATTAAATTATAATCAATAAAATGACATTATATTTATTATATATTATAACATGAATTTATAATTTGTCTTTTTAATAAAAAAAAAATCTCAAGCCAGATATTGGGGTGAATGCTGAAAGATCAGAGAGAGACAAAGGAACAAGCCACTGCCATGTCTAATCTTGCCAACTCCACAAATCCTCTGACTGAATGCTCTGAGTCCTCAGCCGAAAGCCTTCCAGACAAAAAGCTTCAGAAAAAGGTTTTAGTTCCTGTTTCCCCACATATTATATACCTTTCTCGGCCCAGCCATCACTTTCTTCCTAGTGATGTGATTAATGGCGTGTGTGCTTCCCACAATACTGGTAGCAAAGGCGTGTGGTTCCCAAGTACTGGGATTAAAGGTGTGTGCAACCACTGCCTGGCTCTGTTTCTCTCCTAGACTGAATCAATCTCATGTAGTTCAGGGTGGCTTTGAACTCACACAGATCCAGACAGATCTCTGTCTTCCAAGTGCTAGCATTAGAGGTGTGTGCCACTACTGCCTGGCCTCTATGTTTAATCTAGTGGCTTGTTCTGTTTTCTGATCTTCAGGCAAATTTTATTAGGGTACACAATATATCACCACATTCCTCTTTTTTGTCTACAATAGTAAAAGAAGGTTATAAAAAAAAGGTTATAATATAAGAAAAACTATATACAATCAGTACAGTAAGTATATACAATATATATAATCAAGAATTACATTAACAATGTCTAGTCCATAAACATGTGACAAATTCAGTGAAAATACTCCACTATCTATCCTATTTTGGTGAGTCCAAAATGTTGACCTAATTCACTTTCTGTCCTAATTTTTATTACCAACTGAATACTATCTTTTGATATCTTCCAGATTTACACACTTTACAGTTCTTTAGTTTCTTTTCTGAGATTGTTAATAAGGAAAACTGTAACTATAACTATCTAATCTTCAACTCCCTCAGAGTTGGAAATGAGAGGGAAATAATATTAACTGAGTAAGCAGGAAGTGCAAATAATCGACTTCCAAAAATGTGAGAAATGACAGGAACAGCTGGCTGACTGAATAGTCATCCAAGTTTCCTCTGTAGCATTGGGGCATCCATCTTCAGCCTGTAGCCTAGCATATTTGACCAACTTTTCTGTGAAGCAGGATTTTCTGAAGGGCTGTCCTACTTTGTCTTGGCAAGGTTTGACAGTCCTTTCTTTTGTGTTCTGCTTGTCTGCTTTGGACAGCATACTGTCAGCAGTCGAGGTAAGGGCACTTTCTTGCCCAGTGGCTAACTTTTGCCACAAAGAAAGTAAACTCAATATGGAGTTTCTTTGATGCCCATCATCTTCTCTGAAGTAGATTGGTGCTGTTGGGAGCAGACATGTCTCATTGTCATAAAAAAGAATCTATGTTATTAAAACATTTTAAAAGCCATATTCTGTATGTTTGAAACATATCTCTCAAGTGTTTGAAGATGACCTGTCTATCTAAAATATATTTTCTTGACCTTGAAAACATACCTAACCTGACTACAAGTTCAGCTGTAATGACTAACTACTAACTTGCATTTCTTTATATACTAATTAGTTGGTAAAAGCTTTCAAGGACTAGAAAATTGCATTACATTGTTAAATGAATTGTATAGGTACAATACCTTGAACAAGCTTAGAAACATATGTTCAGTATGTTCTAACAAAAATAATCTCAAATTTGTATTAATATACAAAATTTGTATACAATATACAAAAATCCGATCTACTGTAAAATACTTAAAACTGGTAGTTGCTTTTTAAAAGTAGATTCAATAATCTACCTTTTTATCTTATTATATCCATATTCTCCTTCTGTGGGATATCTTTCTGTATGCTGTAAATATATGTTGCTCCCATTGGTTAGTAAATAAGCTGCTTTGGCCTATGACAAGGCAGCTTAAAGGCAGGTGGGAAAAGAGAGAGAGACAGGAAGGAGAAAGGCAGAATCTGGAGAGATGCCAGCTGCCACCAAGGGAGAAAGAACATGCCAACAGACCAGTAAGCCACGGAACATGTGGCAAAACATAGATTAATAGAAATGGGTTAATTTAAGACATGAGAGCTAGCTAGCAAGAGGCCTGCCATAGGCCATACAGTTTATAAATAATATTAAGCCTTTGAGTGATTATATTATAAGTGGCTGTGGAACAGAAGGGCCAGGCGGGACTGGAGAAACCTTCTGACTACGTTCTCCTTCTTTTCTTTTCAGAGTAGATTCAATAATCTACCCTTTTATCATATCACTTCTATAATTTGTTTTTTTCAGAGTATGTTCAATAATCTACCCTTTTATCCTATCATTTCTATATAATACATTTCTTTAACATATCCCCCTTTCTTCTTTTAGAAAGAGATTGACTATGACCAATAACAATTTTTTAACCAACCCCTAAACTAAGACAAACATCCATAGTCCATTTTCTGGGGAATGTGGGTGTAGTTTTCTAGGCTACTTCCTGCTGATTGGGGGCACTGGTAGTCTTATGTGGACACAAAGAAAATTTAGGATTGTGGTCAAGTCCTGATTGGAGTAGTCTGTGAGACTGTATCATCTCAGCTAGCCATCTTGATATTGTCCTGAGTAGTTTGTAGTCCAAAGCCAATCTTTGGGTGGTGTATGTCAGTTTGGTGGCATTATCATACTCCAAAGTGAAACTGTTGCTGTGGGAAAGAATCACCTTTTCAAAGACTTCAAAGGTAGCTATTAGGCATGGTCATGGTTCACTGCAGAAAATCTTTCTTGTGAGAAATTTTTTTCTGGATGATTCATTCTTTTTCTTCAGATGTCTCATTTATCCAGTGTTCTTCAGATTCCTTAGCCTTTTATCTCCTGAAAGACAAAAACAAAACCTTTCCACAACCCTAACTTTGGGGAGGTTCCCTTTTGGCAATTTATATCTGATCAAATAAAAAGCTTTTGTTAGTTGTATAAGTTAATTTAAATTGAATGGTCATGCTGGTTGATGAACTATCACCTCTCTTGTTCAAATTGAACCTTTATCAATTTTGATGGTATCCATAGCTTTTCTTCTTCTGTGGAAACAAAAGCAAAACCTCATCTCCAATGTAATACATATCCTGGTTTCCATTCTGAGGTCAGCACATCTTTAAAGTATACAGGCTGATTTAATTCTGTAGTTTTTTTTTCTAATTATCTAATGTCTCTTCATAGCTGTTGTTCCTTTCTTATTAGCATTTAGAAAATTCCAAGATGATAAAGCATTATGTAATCTATTTCTGGGGGTTTTGTTACCCCTTTCAGTTTATTTAGCATATTCTTTAGAGTTTGATTTAGTCTTTCTATGCTTAGCCTGTAGGATTGTGTGGTATACCTCTAATATGCTTTATATTGTAATAAGCAAAACGCTGTTTCATTTTACCAGAGACATATGCTGGAGCATTGTCAGTCTTAATTTGTACAAGTATATCAATGATGGCCATAATGTTTAGCAAATGTGTGATTATAGATTCAGCCTTTTCAGAACTCAAAGCAGTTGCCCATTAAAATCCTGAATAGATATCACTGGTGTGGTGTACATATTTTGATTTTCCAAATTCTACAAAATGAAGCACATCTATCTGCCAGATTTCATTCTGTGAGTACCTTTTGGGTTACTTCTGCAAGAAGTGGAGTTTGATTGGATAAAGAACAAGTTAAACATTTCCTTATAATTTCCTTGGCTTGTTGCCAGGTTGTAGAAAAATTCTTTTTCAAATCCTTACTATTAATATGTTCAAACAAACACTATTTATAATTGACATTACATAAATCCCATCAACATTAATTATCCTCTCATTTAATTGTTCCACTCTCAGACCATCAATTGTATTATCAGAGACCAAACACCCTCCATTGTAAAAATGTTTCCATTTTTTATTGTGGTGAAAAAAACTTTCTTTTAACTAATTCCTCTTTTTAAGAAATCTTCATTGACTCACCAAATCTGCTGACAACAATGATTTAGATGATGATGTGGCAGCAGCCTGAGGAGGGGGCCCAGAGAAAGCCAAAACCCACCGAGAGAGAAAAGAAGCAAAAGATCCATCATCTGCATGGGGAAAGTATGTGAAAGTAGCTAACTCTTGTGGTTTGTTGAGCCCAAAAAGCTATGGAGTTTGCTGCAGAGAGGCTGCAGCAAAAACTTAACCAGCAGGGTAGGAAGTCCGGCTGCATGTAGCTGTGGCCTGGGGCACAGGCAAGCAGCTTTTTTTTTTTTTATGAATTTGTGCCCCAAAAGTTGGATGCCAGATGTTGCTCAAATCTTAAATTGGTTTTTAATATAATTAAATTACACCTTTTATTATTTGACATACTACTCAGGAATCACACACTTGGGCATGCATACATCCTATTCAGAGATAAATGCAACAATCTTAATTTAGTTGTTTGCCTTTAGACTGGTAACTATGGTACCAAATGAGAGTGCCCTCACCTCTCTTGGGAGCTGGTCTCTATTCTGCATGTATACTAATCTCAAATGAGTTACTGGGAGTTTTAAATAAATTTTTGCCTGAGTTTTGGTGTAATTCAGTGACTTAGGAGTAGGTAGCATCCACCAGACACTCATGTAACTTCCTTGCCAGGGTTGTTTCTTATAAACAAATGAATCTCTCCCTTTGTAATATTAATTACAAACTGTTTGGTCTATGGCTCAGGCTTATTGGTAGCTAGCTATTATATCTTAAATCAACCCATTTCTATTTATGTATTGCCACGTGTCCCATGGCTTACTGGTTCTTTCACATCTTGCTTCTTGAGCAGCTTGCAGCATATCTCTCCTGACTCCACCTTCCTTCTTCCTATATCTTTGCTTGGACTTCCTGCCTGGCTATAACCTGTCTTGCCATAGGTCAGAGCAGCTTCTTTATTAACCAATGGTAGCAACACATATTCACAGCGTACAGAAAGACTACCCCACAGCACTTCTCCTTTTTTGTCTAATCAAAAGGAAACTTTTAACTTTAACATAGTAAAATTACATATAACAAAACAGTTATCAAGTAAGAATTACAGTTACAATATCTATTCTATTTGTATTTGGCAAAATTAAAGAAAATATTCTATCATCTATCTTATTTTAGTGAGTCTAAAGTTTTATATCTAATTTACCTTTTACCATAATTAAGGAAAACTATAATTATAACTATCTAGTCTTCAACTCCATCAAAGACCCCAGAAGGCTATAATATTATCTGAGTAAATAAGAAGTGCATTGCAAGCAACTTCCAAGATTCTAGAAATGATAGGGAATCTGGCTGCCTGAACAGTCATCCAAAGTTCTTCTGTAACATTGGGGCATCTGTCTTCAGCCTATAGGCCTAGAGTATCTGGAAGACTTTTCAGTGAAGCAGGAAATTTGAAAGATTGTAGAGGTAGAGTCAAAGGAGACACTGAGTGCTGCCGGGGGAGCAAGATGTAATGGAACACAGGTAAAACCATGAAGCCACGTGGCAAAACATAGATTAATAGAAATAGGTTGAATTAAGTTGAGAGCTAGTTAATGACAAGCCTGAGCCATAGGCCAAACAGTTTATAATTAGTATAAGCCTTTGTGTGTTTACTTGGGACTGAGTAGCTGCAGGACACAGGAAAACTTCCGGCTACAGTTTCCTAAAGTGCTGGTGAGGAATCCCACATGACTACATTTCAATTAATTGTAATAAAATTAAATAATAAAATAGTTCCTCTTTGACAGTCTCTATACATCAAGCTCTCAGTAACTATGTACAGCCAGTAGCCATTGCTCTGGAGAGACTGATATAGACCTTTTCCAGAATCCCAGTAATGCTACTGGGCGATACTAGCCCCAACACTTATGTTATAATTTCTTTTAGAAGTTTTTCTGTCTAAACATCTGGCTTCTGTGGACCAGTTATTAATTCCAACAGCTCCTCACTCTGTGCCCACAGGAAAAGTGAGCTGTTATTTCCTGGAATATATTTCCTGAACTCAAACTAGCCTGGTTTGACACTTGCAGTATTGACTGTTCTCTTAGTTTACAGGTCTCAAAGCTAGCCATTAAAACAGAGTCTTATTTTTTTCTAGTCCACGTACAGAGGGATTATGGCTCTTTCAGGACAGAGTCAGGCTGTGGGAGAGATCAGGGGCTTTAGGGAGAAGCTCCACTTTGAGTTGTAAAGTCCCTAGCCAAACCTTAGGGGAAGTAAGAGAAGAAAATGAGACATAAAACAGACCAATTTAGCAGAATCAAGAAATGTCCATGCTCTACTGGGCAAAACTTCTCCATGTTTATCCTTCACCCCAGCCCAGCTTGAACTCAGATTCATTAAAGGGAGGGTCTGTGGGCATTCTATGGTTTCCTCAAGGAAAATCTCAAAATTTCTCTAAACCACCCTTGGCCTCTCTCTGCCCATTTGACTCACTCACTGTGTCTTTTTTGAGTGATGAATAAACCAGGAAGTATAAACCAAGCTCCTGCACATCCAGAACTTTCCTTGGTGTTACATTTCCAACTTTTGTGCAGAGGTCTCCAAGGGATGAGAACAGTTAGGGCAGAGGGCCCAAAGCAGCAGTTCTAAGAATGTCCGTGCTGAAGGCCAGGAATGCCAAGAAGAGAGTTCCAGTTCCTGGTTCCATGTTACCTCTTATCTCTGTGTGGAAGCTATATGTAAACACATGGCTGAAACTGAGAAGAGGCATCTGGATACCTCATGGTTGGGCCCCTTGGACTACCAGCTCACCCCTCCCCATGCTTTACCCTCGTTTCTACTAAATTCTATAAAATTCCCAGACTATCAGCTTGTTGTGCCATATTTCTTGAACCACTCGTACTATTCGGGAAATCTGCCCCAATCTCTTGCTCTCTCTTATGATCCCAACTATGAACCTATAATGAACTTTTTAAGCTTCGTAGGCTGTGAATTTCACTCTCTTCCCATTGCTAGTTTAATGTCAAGTTGACACGTGCTATAGCCAATGATCTGAGGGTAGGAAACCACAACTGAGAAATTTCCTTCATATGGTTGAGCTGTAGGGAAGCCTGTAGGGCATTCTCTTAATTAGTGATGTCAGAGGGCCCAGCCCATTGTGGGCTAGCTGTTCCTGAGGGTTCTACTGGCCACGACTGGTGGAGGGAGGAGGGAGAGGGGGATGCTTGACAGGAGTCAACTCAGCTGAAGGTGAGGCTTGAAGGAAGAGTAGCTTGAATAGAAATAGAAGCTAGGAGGCAAAACAATTCTAGAACTGGAAAGCTCAAGAAATGTTCAGGAAGGTTGTATGAAACCTTAGCCTGTCTGAAGTGAGAGGTTCCTGCAAGGGCAAGATGAGAAAAGAAGTCTGAGCAGCTAGGCAGGGCTGGCTTTTCCACCTCAAGGTCACTGCGTCTCCTTGCTGGACAAGAGTAGGACTCATCTGTACCTCTCTGAGGGTGCCATCTCATCCCTCCCTACTTCCTCCAAGATCCATTGTCTCTGGCATTCAGTGTTGAGAGTCGTTAATAGTACTGTGCTGGGTACTTGATGGGTATAACTCTTGTTCTGTTTACAGCCAAATCTGTGACATGACATGGACAATGCTTTTATTCTCACTTTGAGGATGGAGTAAGAGGTGCCAGGTAGTTGGCTGCTCAAATGGAGGTCCCGCTACTGAGATTCAAAGACAGCCGAGTGAAGCTCCTTCAGTATACAATAACTTACTCCTGTGTTGAGAGGCATTTTCTTCTTGTTTTTTTTTATTCTTTTCTTCATAAATTATACATTTCCCTCTCCTAAGAAATAACTTCTATTAACTTTCTGTGTCTTCAATCCCTGCTCCTGCCCCGTGCTCCCTTTTCAGACACATTCCTTGAGGAATGCGCTTGAGTCCCCTCACCCACCATCACTTCCTCTGTGCTCAGAAGTGGAGGATGAGCACTCTCTCTCTCTCTCTCTCTCTCTCTCTCTCTCTCTCTCTCTCTCTCTCTCTCTCTCTCTCTCTCTCTTGATTTGCTTGTGCAGGTGTCTGACATCATTTGACTCTCTTGACCATTTCTCTTCTTTCCTTCTCACTTCTTGGCTTCATTTTAAATTCAAAACTTAGAATTTCTTCTCTGTTCTTTCTACCTTTCCCTAGAGCCTCTCTTTGAGTTTCCATAACAGAGGGGAATTGAGAGCTACCATGTATGTATATACATTTGTCTTTATTAGTTTATATTAATTATACACAATGGGATTTTCATATACTTATACACTGTATTTTGAGTGTATCCACACATATACCTCCTTATCCCCATTTATCTTCATTCCACTCTGGCTAATCCTTTTCCTCTTCCCAAGCAGTCCCCCTAAGGCTTTTGGATTTTTTTTTTTTTTGATGACCCAATGAGTTACATTAGAGTTGCTTATATGAGTGAGGGCTTGTTTATAGGAACACAGGCACCTTACCAGTGGCTATACCACTGGAAGAGAATGCCCCTCCCTCCTCCACCAACCATAACTGCCTATATATCCTTAGGAAGGGGTGAGGACTTGTGAACTCCTTTCCCCATTCATGATAGGCTGCCCACAGGTTCAATATCTTGTAGCTCTTTCAGGTAACCTCAGCTTTTGTGAGTTCAGAAGCACAGTGGCTATGTCATGACTGGAAGCCGGCATTCTCCACCACTCTACCACTTGTCCTGGCTCCTACAGTATTGTATGACACTCCCCCTGGGGAGACATGAGCAAACATCTCTTCACCCCAGATGGGAAGTGATGATGGACCAAAGTAAGGATACCACCAAATACAACTCGGTGACACAATGCGTTTATTAGGAATACTTCAGGAACATCAGGGGTCACTCACAGGCACAGGGGATAACTCAAAGGTGGCTGTATTGCTGAAAGCCCACCCCAGCATGGACGACAGCTCACAAACCCTGGCCATTTAGAGCTCACTGTGCAGCGTGCAGGCAGAGTGACAGGTGATAGAGTGACTCGGGCAGCTTGGCTGGTCTCTTGGAAGTTCTTACTGTTTATTTAAACATAGAGAGGGAGGGGGTCTAGTGCATCTGGTTAATTTCAGGGATTTCCTGAGAGTTCTGAGTTATTTCCCAATTATTAACAGCCTCCCTTTAGTATTAATGAGCTTCCCTCTAAGATAGAATGCATGATCTCAGAGGAAATTGTCACATAACACATGTATGTTCCATGGTGTGTTGTGTTCTGCAATGTTGCCTGAGCCTTGGGGGCAGGGAATGATGTAGATGTCCTGTTCTCCATCTCTTGAACTTTTTCAGCTTCTCACAATGAAACTATGTATCTATTAAATAATAACTCTCCTTTCTCCCCTTCTACACACACACACACACACACACACACACACACACACACACACACACACACACACTGTAACCACTATTTTACTTTCTGTCTCCATGAATCTGAATCCTCTATGTAGCTCAGGTAAGTGGATTTATACAGTATTTGTCCTCTTGTGCATGACTAATTTCACTTAATGAAACAAATTCAAGTTTTAATCACATTGTAGCACACATCAAAATGCCATGCCTAGAACACACAACCTCACAATAAACTCCCTGTTCAACTGACTCTTACAGTATTTCTGGCCCCTCTTCTGCAATGACCCCCAAGTTTTAGGTGTGGAAGTTATATTGTAGATGTAGCCATTAAGACTGGGTTCCACAAATCTGAATTTTGATTTGTTCCAGTTTTCTGTAATGGTTTCCATCTGTTGCAAAGAGAAGTTTTCTTAATATGGGATGAGGACCAAACTTACCTGTGGGTATAAGGACAAACATTTAGAATATAGATAGGGATTATCCTGGTTTAATGAGTGGCAGTTGCAGATTCTCCTCTGAAGAGCCATGATTTCACTAGCCCTGGGTAGTTGGCTAGGTTTCTAGTACCAGGTATGGGTTCTCTCTTCTTGAATTGGTCTTATGTCCAATTAGAGAGCTGTTGGTTGTTACCAAGATATGCATGCCACTACTGCACCCTTAGGGTTACCTAGCTCTGATGGTCATCCTGGTTCATTGGCTTCATATATGGGTAGAGTTGTTGGTTGCTTCCTTCCTTTGGAAACTTGCTAGGAATGTCAGAGTCTCACCAGCATGACTGCCTACACATGAGCTGAATAAGAACAACTATAGTAGACATACTAATATGATGGGGCAAGCCAGTGAGGCTTCCACACTGCACAAAGAGCTGCAGGCAAGGAATGGATGCTGAGAGTGGGAGAAATAGACTTCCCCAGAAAAGACCCATTGGCTATCCAGTACCAAATGGTCAGCCCTGAAAACATACATAAAAGTAACATCATGCAGACCGAACAGGTTGTTTTTATGTATACAGGTAAGGGAGGGATTGGAGGGAGACAAGGGAAATGAGAAATGATGTAACTATATTATAATCTCAAAAATTAAAAAAAATTGAATGAAAACACTTAAATTCCTTGCCTTTTAAAAGCTTGATTGTATTACATTACTTGCCATCTTTGTTTATCCATTTATCCATTGATGGGATATCTGAGGTATTTTTGTTTGTTTTGTAACTACCATGACAAATACTGCTGTGAACATAGGTACTCAAACAGTTTGAGATCCTACTTTTAAGTCTTTCAAAACAGTAGTGCTCTTATGGTTGGTTATTCTGCATGTGAGTGTGTGTGTGTGTGTGTGTGTGTGTGTGAGAGAGAGAGAGAGGGGGGGGGCGGGGAGGGGGACAGGCATGCATATGCTATAGTGTGAATGTGGAGGTCGGATGACATCATTTGTGGGTAGATCCTCTCCTTTCCACTTTGAGACAGGGTTTCTTCACTGCCACGGAAGCCAGGCTAGCTGGTCCGCGGGCTCCTGGTGGGTCTCCTGTCTCTATCCACCTCTTCTCTGTAGACATGCAGGGATTGCAGATACTTGTGTTTTAGCGTGGATTCCAAGGACCCTAGCTCTGGTTGTCAGACTTGTGTGGCCAGTGCTTTTAGCCACTGAGTCATCTCTGCAGCTCACACTGTGTGATTTTCCAGGGCATTGTTTTTCAAGAGGCTAGAGATTTTACATTCCCACCAGCAATGCATGAGGGCTCCAGTTTGTCCACATCCTCTCAGGCACTCATAGTTTTCTGTCATTGTGCGAATGCTTAGTGGTGCTTGCCCACAGGCAGCTGGGCAGTGCTTCCACACAGAAGTGCTCAATAAATATTTACTGAATGTTTAGCCGCTATAAAGGAGTAGTTATAATTCACATTATCCAAATACAGAATTCACGATGAAACTAGGTGAAAAGAACTCAGGAATACTGGAACACTTCTTTAGGGCATTTGACTTTTTTGAAAAGTTCATGAGACCCAGATAGGTGGTGACGGTGAGATGTGGGAGTGAGGACCCCGCCTGCCGGAAGCGAGCAGCCTTTCAGTTTCCGTGTTGTCAGCTGGGGGTGCAGGCTGGAAGTGATGAGTCTTTGAGTGCAAAAAGCCAAAACAGGAATTTTTTTTTTTTTTTTTTTTTTGGTTTTTGGAGACAGGGTTTCTCTGTGTAGCTTTGTGCCTTTCCTGGATCTTGCTCTGTAGCCCAGGCTGGCCTCGAACTCACAGAAATCCACCTGCCTCTGCCTCCCGAGTGCTGGGATTAAAGGCGTGCACCACCACCACCCGGCCCAAACAGGAATTTTAACAAATGACATTGACATTCCCCTCTCTCCAAAGTCCTTAGCAGTGGTGGACTGCATCGGGGGTCCCCCCCACCCCTGTCCCTTGCCGTGTTGCCTCACTGTGGCTGGACTGTATTTACCCAGCCTTTTATTTTTGCCTTGACCCTGAGCATTGTTTTCCCACCTGTCCCTGGGTGGGAGTGACCGTGTGCGACTGTGGTTCTGCAATTCTTCTGCGCTTCTGCCACCACCACAGGAAGAGAACACCTGGTTGATACTCTAGCCCCACACAGAAATGCCTAGCTGCTCTCAGCCCAGTCAGCTGACCACAGCTACCCGACAAGCTGCAGAGAACTAAAACAGATAGTGTTATATACACTGCGGCAATGTGGCGGTTATTATTTCAGTGTGTAAGGTAGCAGGAAGGAACTGATGTGCAAGCAACTGTAAACTTAGAACTGTGCATCTCAGTGCCGTGAGAACCACGGGTACTGATATGGAAACCAATTTTTTTTTAAAAATCCACTATTCAAGACCTGATTGTCATGTCTGCTTTAGAAGGCGCTCACATCTCGCATCTGTAGCAATGCAAATATGCCCCCGCAGCTGTGTGTTTTAAAAGTCAGATGTGGGGTCCGGGGAGATGGCTCAGTTGGTAAAGTGCTTGTTGTACAAACACAAGGACCTGAGTTCTGATCCCCAGCACCTATGTAAAGTGCTGGGCATGGTGGCTAGATTAGCACGGGGAAAGTGGAGATGGGAAGATCCCTGGACGTGATGGGCCAGCTAGGCTTGCTGAGTCTGTCAGCGCTGGGTTCAGTCAAGACCTTATTCTAAAAAGCAAGGGTTGAGACTGATTGTGGAAGGCCTGAGATGCCAGCCTCTTACCTTCATGCACACAAGTACCCATATGGTTGTGCATCTGCACACATGCATGTGCACGTAGAGACACATGCTCAAACTGTGTTTCTTACTGTAGATATTTAATTACTCCTAGAATCAAGGAGACCCATCACCCCACCTATCCCCCACATTCTAGAAGGCCCCTGTATATTTTTTTGTTTGTAGATAAACCTCCTTTCTACCCACAACTTGTGCAAACTGCTAATTAGGTACATTTGTTTGTATAGTTTATTATTTTGGCTGTCATATAAATGTAGTCATATAGTATGCTGACCTTGGAATTTGGCTTTTTTCACTTAGCACTTGTAGTTCAGGTTCATCTGTGTTACCGAGGGGATCAATAGCACATGTATTTAACTGCCATGTAGTATTCCACTCTATGTTACCACAGTCTGTTTATCCAACTCTTGGTGAATAGAAGATGAAGAGCAGAAGAAAAGGACTTGTATCTTCTCTAGGCTTTGCTTCTGTTGGTATTGCTGAGAATAGTTGGGGCACGTTTGTTGAATACATACATTTTATTTATCTTGCATAAATACCTAAGAATGGACAATGGATTGTAGAGTATTTGTAGGTTTGAATTTCTATGACACAACCAAGCAGTCTGTCAGAGCAACAGTAATATTGTACTCTTGCTAACACCTGCTATTGACAGTCTTCAAGTCTAGCCATTCTAGTGCAGGGGAGATGTATTTCACTGGGCAGTTGTTCATCAGTATCCTTGATGAATTTGCTCCAGGATCCCCAACAGGTATGCAACTCTACATATGCTCAAGTCCCTTATATAAAATGTTATATTTGCAATAAATTACACACATTTTCCTATATATAAAAACCTCTGTATTCTTACAATACCTAACACAATGTAAAATATTACATCAATAGATATTATTCTATATTATATATATTATATTATATTGCTTAGGGAATAATCACAAGTAAAAAAAATCTATGCATACTCAATATGATGCAATTAGAAATATTTCTGTTTCCTCATCCACCCCTTGCATTCTTTGTAACCCAACCTTGTCTATAACTTGTGGCAATCCTCCCACTTTAGGCTCCTGAATGCTGGCATTACAAGCGCATGCCACCGCTCACAACTAAAAAGAGTAGATTTCTTCGTAAATTGAATTGTGGGATTATGAGATCTGCAGATGTAGAAGTCTGATTGGAGTTTTAATTCACATTTCTCCAGTAATTAAAGATGTTAAATACTTTTCAGTGTGTTTGGCGGCCATTTGTATTGGGATGCTGTAGCACGAATTGCTAGAAGGTCTTGTTAACAAAATCAAACCTGGAGCCAGGTATTGTGGTGAACACTGGAAGATCAGAGAAACAGAACAAGCCACAGCCACCTCACCTTGCCAATTCCCCAGCTGATCTCGTTTCCTCAGACTGGA
Organism: Peromyscus maniculatus bairdii; assembly: GCF_049852395.1. Taxonomy (NCBI): domain Eukaryota; kingdom Metazoa; phylum Chordata; class Mammalia; order Rodentia; family Cricetidae; genus Peromyscus; species Peromyscus maniculatus. The sequence goes on from NC_134855.1 coordinate 122,957,445, forward strand.
AGTTTCTGAATTGTCATCCAAATGGATCTCAGCTGAACTGCTACTCAAAAGCCTAAAAGCTTAACCAGCCAAATGCTTCTAGTTTCTGGTCTTCATGCATTATATACCTTTATACTTTCTGCCATCACTCCCTGGGACTAAAGGCTCACTTTCTGGGATTAAAGGCATGAGTCACCATGCTTGGCTGCATCCTTGAATACACAGAGATCCAGGTAGATCTCTGCCTCTGGAATGCTAGGATTAAAGGCATGTGCTACCACTGCCTATCCTCTATGCTTAATATTGTGGCTGTTCTGTTCTCTGACCCCAGATAAGTTTATTAGCGTGCACAATATTTTGGGGAGCACAATACCACCACAGGAATCCATTAATAATGAAGATTACCACTAACTAAAGATAGAAACTCATGAAGGGAATAAAACTGTTTATGTAAAGTTTATTATATGTATTTATTTAATATTTTGTTGAGTTTGTAGCTCTCTCAGTGTATGTTTGTCTGTATGCGTGCATGTGTTATGGTGATCATGTAGAAGTCAGAAGACAACTTGTACCTTCCACCAAGTAGGCCCCAGGGAATGCACTCAGTTTATCAGCCTTGGCACCAAACACCTTCACCCACTAAGATATTTTCTTGGTCCCTGTTACTTAGAAAGAAATAAAAGTTTCAGATACAAATCCATAATGGCAATTCATCAACAAACATTATTGTAAAAGGACCAGGCAAAACAAAAACCATTTGCTGGGTGATGGTGATTCAGCCTTTAATTTCAGCATTTGGGAGGCAGGGACAGGTGGATCTCTGTGAGTTCAAGCCCAGATTGGTCTATAGAGCAAGTTCAAGGACAGCCATAGTTACACAGAGAAACCCTATTTCAAAAACCTAAAAAAACAAAACAAAACAAAAACAACCAATTAAAAACAAAATTATTGATTTGATATTTCCAAATCCGTAAGTCCCTAAATCAAAGTTATCAGCTATGTGCCTTTGGACAAGTTACCCAGCCTCCCAATTCCACACTTGTAAAACAAGATTTGTGACTACCTCAGATCAGCACGAGGGGTTGCTGTGGAGGCTGGGGGATTGTGACTGTGCAGTAAACAACAGTGGCAGTTGGAAAAGGACACAAACTTATGTCCACACAGAGTTTTGCATGTCAGTAGCACCTCTATTCATAACCGACAAACTTGGTAGCATCAAAATATCCTTCAGGGCGAAACAGGGAAGCATCGGGAACAGCTTAGCAGACCGGGATGCTCCTTGACTTGGGCTATACCCATGTCATTCTGCAAACTTAGGACCCATTCCTGAGTAAAGCCACGGAAACAAACCACTGATATAAGTAATTCCCATTAGCAACCTTTCACATCACCATTTCTTTCTTTAAACAATATTTTGTGTTGATTTTCTGAAAATTTCATACAACTTATTTTGAACATATTTACCTTCCTCCATCAACTCCTCCCATAACTGCCCTCTTACCCTCCATGCTTTCCCACCCAACTTTGAGATTCCTTTTCCCCCCAATTAAGCCCAGTTTGTATTGTCCCACTAGTCTTGAGCATGGGCCTGCTCTGATGTGGGGTCAGCCTGCCAGGGTCACGTCATTAAAGGAAACTGACTCTCCCTGTCCCGGCAGCTATTGAGTGCCAGTCGCTCCTCAGCTGGTGATGGGGTTTTGTGCCTACCTTCCATGCTCCCCTCATGTTGGATTTTGTCTAATCAAAGCTTGCACAGACCCCCTACATATCACAGTCTCTGTGAGTTCCTATGGACACCTGCCCTGCTGTGCCCAGAAAACACTATTCCCTTGTTTTGACCTTTATAAAGGAAGCCCAAAACAATAATCAGGGTCCTTGAGTATCTTTACTCATGTGGTCTGCTGTTATTCTTGACAGTTTATCTGACCTGTTCCAGTACTTTGCTTTCAATGAAGGTTCCTTACTACATTTCAACCTGTGTGGACTTTGATTTCACTCTTGTATAAGAGCCAAGAACCTGGAAATACCTGGTCTAGATCACTGGTAAAAAGGGGATGAGTAAACTATGGTAACATGATAGAAGATTATTTAATAATAATAAAAAGAGCTATAAAAATGTGAAAAGAGGTAGAGAATTCTTTTAAAGTTTTATTATCAAATAATGTGTGTGATATATTGGTCTATGTGTGGGTATGTGCATGTGAGTGAGTACAGGGAACAAATTCAAAGTTTGTAGTTTTTAAAAATCAGCTCCCCTCCTCCCTCTCTCCCTCCCCCTCCCTTGTGTGTGTGTGTGTGTGTGTGTGTGTGTGTGTGTGTGTGTGTGTGTGTGTACCTGTGAAGACCAGAAGAGGACCCCTAACAGGTAGATGTGAGCCCTCGATGCGGGTGCTAAGAACTCAACTTTGATCTGAAAGAGTAGCAAGCTTTCTTAGCTGCTGAGCCATCTCTCCAGCCACAGGAGACATCATAAGTATATTTTTATAAGGAAAAGAAGGTAATCTGAAAAGCTCCATATTGTAAGTTTACAACCATATGAGATTCTAGAAGGAGCAAAACTATTGATAGTAGAAAGATAAGCAGTCCTCTTAGGTTAGTGGTGAGGGGTGGATAGATAAGGGGTTGTATCCTGCATGACCCTGCAAGGGTGAGTACCTGACATTATGCATTTGGTAAAATTCCATGGAATGTACAAAACTGAGAGAAACCTACTTGGAATTATGAATTTTAATTAATAATTGTATATGAAAACCGGTTCAGTAGTTGTAACAAATGCACCACATTAATGCAAGGTATTAATAGCAGGAACTTGTGCTAAGAGGAAGAGGGAATATTTGAGAACTTTCTGAAGCCTAAAACTGCCCTGAAGAAAAAAAAAGTCTGAGAAAGCTGAGGCAGGAGGATTGAAATTCAAGATGTACCCTGGCTACAAGAGTGAGTTCAAGTATAAAGTTAAAAAAGAAAGCTGGGGACATAGCTTGTTGGTAGGGTGCTTGCCTCACTTGTGTGAGGCCCTGGGTTCAATTCCTGGTACAGGGAAAGAACAAATGAATACAAACCCTACTGAAAAATGCTTAAATTAAATGCTTTCTTAGTTTGTATTATATTATTCCCTAACTGTGTGCTTGCTATCTATGAACATTAACCCCAGGACACATTATAAAACTGCTTTTATTTTCAAACCACTGAGGTTGTGGCAGGTGTGTGAGTGGCCATATGGATCCACCTATGCCAAGTTTTAACGAGCTGTGGAATCATTAGGGATCTTGTTAGCAAGGGACCTTGCTGTAGCAGGTCTCAGATGGGGCCTGAGATTTTGTATTTCTAAGCAGCTCCCAGGGATGCCGCTGCTGCTGTTCAACAAATCACCTTTCCGGGAGCAACTGTATAAACAAAAACAGCTATGTTTGTTGCCTGGCTCAAGGTGAAGACCTTTCTGTTGTCTCAGCCAAGTTCTGGCACTGGATATTCATATCTCTCATGCAGAAAGATGGCTGGTTGTCATTGCCCATGACATGTCTGTTTCCAAACTGAAGATCCGGGTCCCAAGCCCTGTTGGCAGCTTCAGATTATACTTTCTGTACACAAGTCAGCTAGAACCTCAGTAATGCCAAATAACAAACAACTCCAAAGCTCAGAGGTTTCAAAGGACTTGAATGTATTCCACAGGCAAACAGGGGGGTTGTTGTTTGGCGGACCAAAGTTGGGTTCTGTTGGATTTGGGCTAGACCAGCTCCATGGATCTCTTCCCTGTGCTCACAGCTGCCCAGGAAACAATATTCTAATTATCACATCAAAAACAGAAGGGTACAAGCCCAGTTACCTTGACACATTTCAAGCTTCTACTCACTTGATGTCACAAGCATCCCACTACCCACAGCAGGTCTCACAGCTATGCCCAGCTCCAAAGTGGTGGGGCCATGTCCCCACGTACAGTGAAAGCCATTGCAAGACTGTGGATGAATAACTGTTTTAGCTACGTGCAAAGTTGAGACCTGCAATTTGCTCTGGCACATTCTTTCAACAGAGTGGGAGAATTCTGTTCAGATAACCATCCCACCTACTACATGCAATCTTGTCATTTCCTAAAGCTATATCTAACATAGCAAAGTTGTTCCCCATATCTCTGAATAGGCTTTCTGTCACAGTTGTCTGTCTCAGAATTAAAAGACACGTGGGCTACATACCTATTAGACAACTAAAACAAACGCACCAACTCCCCCACGCCAAGCCAGATGTGTATGTGGAGTGTGTTTGCTTTCTTGGGCTATTGTAACAAAATGACAGTCTAAGAAATGGGATATGTCACCACAGCCTCTGCTCTGAGCCCTTGTGATGAATTCTAGGCGTTCTACATGCTTTCGCACATGTAATTTTCACTACAACCTCTGAGCTAGGTACCCTTTTACTGCAGTTTAATGGATGAGAAAACTGGTGGAAATCAGTAAACAAGAACTAAGCAAGCTAGTAATGTGGCCAGGTTTGAACAGAGGCAAAATGACTCCAGAATCCTTTGTAAAAATAATGTCTGCAGATCTGGCATCCAGCTTCCCCAATGTTAGCATCTCACATACCTACAGCATGAGGATCCAATCTAAGAAATTAACATTGAGAATTTCTTGACATTGCTAATTGAACTAGAACCAACATGTGAGTTCTGCCTAGTCACCCACTAATACCCATATTCTGATCCAGAGTTCAGATTCTGGCCCAGATTTCCATATTGACTTTGGTTGTGTATTACCCTAGTACTCTGAAATCTGTAACAATTCTTTAGTTTTGTCTATCATGACCTTTACACATTGGAGAAGTACCTGCTAATTATCCCACAAAGTGTCTTTTGTTTGAGATCTGTCTAATGTTTTCCCATAGTTATATTGAGCTTATAAATTTTCTTGGTTATGTACATGGGTGATCATGTGTCCTCCCTAGGGCAACATATCAGATATACATGATGTTAGGTCATTTTTCTGCTGGCATTAACCTTGACCACTTGGTTAAAATTGTTTCTGTTAAAGTTGCTGGGTGGTTGTTGTTGCTGCTGGTTTTTTTTTTTGTTGTTGTTCTTTTTTTTTTGTTTTGTGTGCGTGTATGTGTGTTCGTATGCGTGTGCGTGTGCGTGTGTGCGTGTGTGTGTCTGGTGCATGCACATGAGTGTGAAGGTACAGTGCCTAGCACATGCAGCACTAACAGGAAGACATTGGGTATCTTCATCATTCTCCACCTTATTCTCTTGAGGCAGATTTTCTCACTAATCTCAAAGCTCACCACTTCAGCTAGGCTGGTGGTCAGTGAGTGCCTGGGACCTGCCTGTCTCCAGCCTGCAATGGTGGGGCTATGGACATGTGAAGCTTATGTCTTGCTTTAGTGAGTGTAGGAGAGTCAAATTCAGGTCCTCATGCTTTCTCAGCAAGTGGTTTGACTGATGGAGCCATCTCCCCATCCCCTGAGTTTTTTTTTTTTCTTTTTATAAATAGTACATGTAAATAGCAATTTGAGATTTTTCAAATGTCATGCTTTGCCCGTTCCTCTTTGCATCTACATTTGGCCCACACTTGCAACTGTGTGATGGTGCCAAGTGGCCATTTGATGTGTTCGTTGTTCTCATCCCTTTTTTTTTGAGGCTTGATAATTGGATTTCTGCTGTTGGGAGGAGCTGCTTCTTTCTCATGTCTTCTTTTGTTCAATTCCTTATCTCTTTACTGTCCTGCTAGGACCCAGGGAGCATCCCAGGGTATTTTTCCCTCTTTGCTTCTCCCTCTTTTTTCTCTATTTTCCCCTCTACTAGTAGCCTGATAAAACAAATCTACCACCAGCATTTGTGATTTAGGAGTTATGTACTTTTAAAGGACTCAAAAATCTCACCAGGGCTGAAACCTGGGAGAAGCCTGCTTTGGAAAGATACAGTTGTTCACGTCACTAAAGAGCAATCTGGGGCCAGGTTTCCTGATCCTCACCTTGTGGCAAGCCACAGGAATATGAAATAGAAGTCCAGCTGTATATTATAAGCTGTTCCTTGACCAGACCAAGGGTCAGTCAAGTGGGAAGCCAATTAGTAGGGGCTATTGGTGTTAGGCAGCTTAATATTCAGTTGTGCCTTGCGATGAACTCCTTGTGCTCATAATTCTCCTAAAATATGTATGTGCATGTGAACCTCCATTTCAAAGTACCTGGATAGTCATGTAGACAGAACATTCTTCCACTGAGCTCCAGGCCCCTCTTTAGCATTTGTTTTGGGTATCTGCCTTTTGCAAATACCCTCCCTGAGCTACTTCCCAAGATAGAGTTAACCCCAAACAAAGCCTTAAAAGACAAGCAAGGAACAGAGAGCTACTAGGCCATCTGTTAGATGCCTGAACAGCACCCACCCCCAACTTAGGTAAAATGTCCTTTCTGAGACAACCAGTCTCACAGGCCAAGTGCCTGCCCACTAGATGAACAAGCTTTGTTTCTTGTGCAAATCAAGCCCCCCTCCCAACTTCTTAGATCAAAGGGATTTTCCTCTCAGCAGGCGCTTCAAGCTGTGATGCAGAGTGACTCACTATCAGTACTCCTTCCCCACGCTGTCAGGAAACTGGCGGCAGAGGAAAAAAGTGACAGTTTTAACTTTTAGTGACCCACAGACTTTCCCTACCCTATCACCCATAAGTGTATAGTTGAACACATTTATGATAGACTCGTTATGCTTTCAACCTAACCACAGTAAGGATATATTTCTAGCACATAAATTTTTTTCCTGATTTATTCCAACTGCTAACTGACTCCACTCATCTCTCTCCTTTGGGGTTGCAAATAAAATGGCCAGGAAGCCTCTAGTGGGGACCCTACAATCTCGTGTTGTATACAAAACATGAGGTGTTGCTGCTTGGGATAGGATATAGACCAGTTCTGAGAGAAGGAGGTGGAAATTAAGGGAACCAAGGGAATTAAGAGAAATGAGAGAGTTGAACAGGTGTCTGAATGATGATGACTGACGAATAAACGAATTGTAAGAAAGAGCTCCGTGCAACTGGATTCATTCCCGCACTGATGGTAGTGTCTCTCCTGGAATTGTGTAATATTAAGGCTGGACCCTTAACTATTATACAAAGTCACCTGAAGAGTTCAGACCTCTGGCCTAGTGGCCCCAGAAGTTCTAGCTGGTCGGGAGCGGTGGTGGTGGTACTGTGTGTGTGTGTGAGGGTATGATATATTTCTGCCTCACAATTACTTGTCTGAGCTCCCACCCTATGTCATATTTTAGGATTTGTTTGGCCAATAAGATTGCAGCACACACTCTGGCCTCAGTCCCTGCTTGAGCCTTGCCTTTGATGTCACAATCTGACCTACAGACATTAATCTGGCCACAGCCACTCATAGACCAGACGGCAAGGTCAAGAGGACCATAGTAAGATGTGGAAGAGAACTGATCCTCAAGCCAAGATCAAAGCTGGGGATAGGCCTCAGACTTGCCATTCTCTGGCTCTAGGACCGGCCACAGAGACGGCACTGCCACACCCTCTAGAACTGTCAGACTTCCAGGGCTTCTCCTTGTTTGAGGACATTAGCCATCACATCAAAGAAGTAGGAGCCCAACTGGTAAAGAAAGTGAATGCCATCTTTCAGCTGGACATCACCAAAGACGGGAAGACTGTTCTGCAGTGGACCATTGACCTCAAGAATGGTTCTGGGGACACATACCTGGGATCTGCCCGGCTTCCAGCAGACACTGTCTTCATCATCCCTGACTCTGTCTTCATGGAGTTAGTTGTGGGTAAGATGAACCCACAGAAGGCTTTCCTGGCTGGCAAGTTCAAAGTGAGAGGCAAAGTTTTCCTTAGCCAGAAGCTAGAGAGGATCTTCAGAGACTGGGGCAAATTTTAAGCATGCAGAATACCCAGGCAAGATAAAGACTTCTGGCATCTTATAATATTGAGTGGCAATCATGCTTAAACTGAAGATTAAAGGAAACAATAGCCAATATTTTTACTCATATTCTTCCTATTCAAGTTCGATTGATTTCCTGCTGATGTGTGTACATTTGCTGGGTTCTGGGACAGTAAAAAGTGTTGGAGTGCAACACCTAAAACCTTTGTCCTTTCATTTTCTTAGCTGTGTTTATTCTTTGATTGAGGTGGAAGCTGCAGAGCTGGTGAGGTAGGGTTGGTTGGTATGTGTCTCTCACTATTTCCCTGATCTCTAAGGCTTTCACCCCTGTATTTGGCTCCGTGTTTTTTATTTAATAAGACTGCCTAGAAATTCTGCTGCATTTGATATGTCAAGGTGAGGGCCACATGGAGCTGAATGGATGGTTCTGTTTGGATTTTAATGCTGATGATTTTCTAAGGTATATATCTTAATATATATATGTATATATCATTATTATATATATTATACATATATTAAAAATATAGAGCTTTTTTTAGTAGTTTGGAACTTTGGGAGAAAGAAGTGAGCATATGGGCACTATGTGTGGTAATTTGGTTCCAGGAGGAGAGCTTAACTCGGTCTTAGGGTGATCCCCACCTGAGATCACCTGAGAAGTTGATCCCCACAGCTTTGTGCATGGAACCTGGCAATAGTGTAATGGTGTTCCTGGCATAGTGTAATCCTTTGATGGAATCAAGTGAGGAAAGTTGAAGGACATGAAAGATATTCAAGGTCAGTGGTTTTTAGGCCTGATCATGTAGCAGAATTGTCCAGAGGTGTAGTTCAAATTCAGATGATGAGAAACTCAGTTTCTTCTCAGTTGGTCTGGCTTGGGGAGATGTGAATTTCTTTTATGTTTCCATTTCGATTAAACTTTTGCCTTTGAAGAACTTTTGTCCTCCTTTGTTTCATGGGAAGGTTTTGGTATTGAGCATTGTTGTTCTATGCAAAACCAGTGAGATGCTGTCATTATTTAAAGACAGGTTATATAGTTCTTTCTGAGCCATTTCTAAAGCATTCATGTTATTGGGAGTTTGTGCATTGAGCATTTTAATAATCAAGTTCATGCAAAGGTTTTCCTCTTTCTGGTAGCTTTTCCCATATGTTTTCATGGACTGGTATGAAGCCAACTACAGCTGATGTGGTCTCCTTGTGAGTGAGTGTGTGTATATCATTGGTTCACATGTGGTCTGGGCATATCTTTAAATATGTGCAACACAGACATTCTGGGGCTCATATGAAAGATATGTCAGAACTTTTCTTATTGATCAGGTTTGCCTTCTTAGTCTATTTTACACTGCTATAATGAAACACCTGAGATTGAACACTTTATACAGAAGAGAGGCTTATTTGACTCATGGTCTCAAAGGCTAGAAATTCTCGGAGCATGGTACTGGAATATTCTTACCATCTAAGAGGGGCTTTCTGCTGTGTTGCAAAATGGAAAAGGGCATCACATGGTGAGATAGAGGTTTGCTAGATCAGGTGAATTTTGTCTCTTATAAAGCCACTAGTAACATCTCGATGGTCCTACACTTATGACCTCATCTCATCCCGATCATCTCCCAAATATTCTACTTCCTAAGACCAGTATCATAAACTTGGGGATTCAGTTTCCAGGGCATGAATTTTTGGAGACACATTAAAACCATGGTACCTACCCAGTGTCATTTCATTTTAAAGTAATATCCCAAGGCAAACACACACACACACACACACACACACACACACACACACACACACACACACGTATAGGTACAAAAATGCATGTGTGAGCCAGTGAGATGGCTCAGTGAGTAAGAGAGACTGCTACAGGGTTAACAACCAGAGTTTGATTTTTAGAACTCACACAGTGGAAGAAGAGAACCAAACCTACTCCTACAAATTGTCCTGTCGTCTCTACACACAAATAAGAATAACCATTTTTAAACTTAAAAACATTGGCTAAATGTAGAGAATAAGTGATTGAGGGGTGTCTAACCCCAATGGGTACAGCTACAATGCAACCTATATAGGGAATGTTGCAGAAGGGGTGTGTGTGGAAAGACTGTTAAGGGCCAGGGGACTGGGACTCCTGCCACAAGGTAGGTGTCTTCTATATATGATGTGGAAGTTGCACCCGTGAAAGCTCAACCATGTGGCCACCCAAACAAGACCTGCACAGTGATAATACTAGTTGACTTGATGATGTGGATGGAGAAAATTTCATAAGGTCCCACTCCCAGATGAAGAGCTATAGGTAACCAAAGGCTACTGAGAGAGGAAAATTCAGTCTTCTTCAGAAATCAGCCCTCTGAATTAGGTTATCTAATCCCATGTGGTCAGCCTTAACTAGACACAGGTATATATAACACTAAATGGACTCAGTTATATATACTTAGTGTACACACACACACACACACACACACATACACACACACACCACAATAATTAAAAAGAGGTCATGAGTTTGAGAGGGAGTGGGGGACATTGAAAGAGTTGGAGGGGTAGGGGAGGAGTGAAATGGTATAAATATAGTACTCACATATGAAATTCTCCAAAAAAATTAAATAAAAAAGGAAAATAAAAAGCATAAAAGCTTGGTTTAAACATTAACTGTAGCTATATTGGTAATTACTTAAAATTGAAAGTAAAGCAAACGTCCATCATTAGGTGATGGGATGAACAAATTTTGGTATGCCATACTATGGAATACTACTTAGCAATAAAAAGAAATGAATTATTGTTGCACACCCAGCAAAGCAGATGGAAATAAGAAAATAATTATGTTGATGAGAAAAAGCCAGAGAGAACTGAGTAAATACTATACTATTATAAAATACTAGAAAATATGAGAAAAATAACCATTAGAAAATGCAAACTGTGGTGACAGAATGACCAGTTTGCCAGGAGATGAGAATGGGGTGGGGAAGCAAGGGGGGAGGTGTTATAAATGGTCCTGAGGAAACGGGATGATGGATGTAGTCATTATCTTTGCGTGGCGATGGCTTACAGATGATCTATAGACCAATACACCCAATTGTACACTTTATATATGCAATGTACAGGTACTTACATTGTCCATATCTCAGTGCAAGCTGGTAAAGCTGCCTTTAAAGGCAGCCTTTGTTCACAGTAAGGATATTTCTGAAGAGGACTCAGGATTAGCCCTGTCTTGGGGAAATGAGACCTTTGACTTCCTCATGTGGAGGAGAAGGTAAAGTAATGGCTGGTGCTCACAGAGCATCTCATCCTTGTGGGAAGGAAAGGTGGTTTGTCCAACTGATGCTCTCTCTGTTGAATAGAGTCCACCCCATGGTAAGAAACTGCTAAGGGTCTGGGTGGTCACCTGGCATACATCTTGGCTTCTTTTCAACCGGGGATCATGCAATGATAACTACGTGGTGGTGTTCCTGCTGTGTCCTGCTCTCATGGCAGCTGTGGAGATCTTGGAGGCTTCGCTCTGTGAATTCTTGGTTCAGAAAGGCCAGGCTTCCTCCAGCCAGGCCATATGAAGGTGGGCAGATGTATGCGATACTGTGTGTTTACCTTCCCTTGAAAGGGAAATGGCCAACCCAAGCTCAGGTACTCTGAGAACCTTTCTCATGCTGTTGAGTTGGCATTAGCCTCCACTGATTGGTCCTGAGGCAAGAGCTGCATAGGACAGCTAGAGGAGAGTCTATGCTTGGAGTGGCATCTGACCCATGGCCCACTCTAACTTGAGAGAAATAAAACCAAAAATGAACCTGACTCAATTAGGATCCTTCTTCGAGAATCTGGAATTGAGCAAACGAGAGACTGCGCTGTAAACAAGCAGTGAGAATGGATCCGAAAGGCTGGGGTATGCGAGACAGACGAACTCTCATGGCAGACGCTGGAGACAGGAGCAAACAGGAGCCTTGAGTAAGCAGAGGGAGCAGGTCAGGGCTTAGGAAACACTGCAGGAAGCCCTTTGGAATTAACGAGAAATAGTGTCATGTCCTATCTGTGTCACCGACGGTTACTGAACCACTCCTTGTCCCAGATGCCTCATCTGGAAGCTGTAGCCCATGCACTGCCAGATTGCCAGGGAGCTACAGTCAGGACATGCCTAGCATGGCCACTCACCAAGCTGTATGTATTTTCCATAAGTGTGAACTCCCTTCTCTTCTTAATGAGAAGCAAGGTGGGTGAGTGGGGGCTTTCACTGGCTCCCTTTCCTCTCTAAAAGAGCCCATGCTTGGGGTTTCTCATGCTGTGCTCCAGGGACCTCTCTGCTTTTTGTCTTTGCTCAGACAGTGCTCTCAGAAGGTCACATCTGGCAGGAGTAGACATCTGTTTTGTTTGGTCAGCACAAAGTTGGCCAGGGCAGTGTTTTTAAAGATTAAGACATAAAAATGAAAAAATTAGAATTTGTCCACATTGAGCCCATGTTTCTGCCAGGCAACAACTCAGGGGTAGTGGGAGGGGGTGTGGGGGTGGGTGGGGTGGGGTGGGGAGGATAGTCCTCCAGAAAGACCCAGCCCCACTCTGCTTGCTGCATCCTTGGTGCCGAGGCTGCGTTAGTGGTCTGGTGCAACAATGTTCACACTGCCATTTCCTCAAGCTGTGCCTACTCCCTGGGACCCTGACAGGGTTCATTTATGGAATAGAACACAATGGGATTGCGTCTTGGGAAGTGTTAAGCCCCCCCCCCCCAAAAAAAAAGCTTGGCCAAGATAGAGAATGAAGAGAGAGTTGCCATTTGCAGCAGGTCTAGAGAGCCCAGGAGTCATTCAAAGCAATGCCCTCCTCCAATAGAGGAAACTGGGGATCTTATTCTGGGGGCACTGAGCCTACTCACATACCCCTGGGGCCCATTCCTGAGCATGCTCAGTTTAAGGTCATAATTTTTTTAAAGATTTATTTATTTATTTAAATTTATTTGTGTGCGTTGTGCTTGTATGGTGTGTGTGTGTGTGTGTGTATGTGTGTGTGTGTGTTTGTATTTGTGTGTGTTAAATCTGTATGCATGTGTGGTGTGTCTGTGTGTCTGTGTATGTGTGTGTGGTATATGTGTATGTAGTATGTGTGTGTGTGTGTGTGTGTGTGTGTGTGTGTGTGGTATGGTGTATGTGTGTGTATGTGTAATGTAATCACACAACTGTACGAGTATTCATACCCGAGTATAGGCGTGCAGAGGCCAGAGAAAGACACTGGGTGTCTTGCTCTCTGCTCCCCATCTTATTGCTTTGAGACAGGGTTTCTTAGTGGTAGTTTATTATCACCATGGTTGGCCAGTGAACTCTCAGGATTCATTTGTCTCTGTCCTCCCAATTTGGGATTACAGGTGCTTACAAGCATGCCTGACTTTTTACATTGACAGTGGAGACCAAAACTCAGGTCCTCATACTTGCTCAGCAAAGTGCTCTTACTCATGAAGCTATCTTTCTGCCCTTATTTTTGAATTTTTGAAAATAGGTGTGTGTCTGTGTGTCATCTGTGTATGGGTTTGTGGACATGAGTGCAATGCTTTTGGAGCCATGAATGTTAGCTACCTAGACACTGGAGTTACAAGTGCTTATGCACTGCCTGGCATGGGTTCTGGGAACTAAACTTGGGTCCTCAGGAAGAACAGCAAGCACTCTAACCATTGAGCAACCTCTCCAGCTGCTTATGGAAAAGCAAACAAAAACAAACCTGAACCCAAAACAGTAGATACATTTTGGGGCATGCTTAACTCAAGGCCCTGGGACATGTTTCAAAGATTAAGATGGCAGACAGGGCTGTGTGTTGGGCCATGCTAAATTCTGAAATTTAGCATGAATTTAGCTGAAAATATATAAAAATTTATAGCTGAAAATAAAGGACAAGACCCTTTAAAGAGGCATTGTTATGGTGGGTCTGTCCCCGTAGGGATCTGTCTTGCTCAGTTGCTAACACAGCTCCCTACAGTAAGTGGCCTTATTTTTCCCTTAACTGAAACACTCTGCTTGAGTTTTTTTCCCATGGCCATATAACAAACACTGCAAACTTAATGGCTCAAAACAATATCCATGCATTAAGTCACAATTCTTGCTGACGAGAAGTCCAGGTGGGCTCAGCTCCCAAGGATGACATCGGGGAATTGGCTAGGCTGTGTGTGCCTTGAGTGAGACTTCATAGGAAAATGAACACTGCACTCACTCAGATTAGGCAGGACCAGCTTTTGGGGGGTTCTCATCTGCAGAGTGAAAAGTGCTGTGTGGAGTCCTCATGCTCCAAATTTCTCTGAGTAGTTCCACCCCAGCCTTCTTTGTCTACTTTACAGGGCTCATGTGGTTACATTGGGCCACTGTAGTTCCACGATAATCTCCCTTTTTTAGTCTCCACTGAAAAGTCAATTGTATCCTTGGAATCCCTTTGGCCTATAAGGGAACACTTATCCAGACCCTCTCCATTTCATGCAAAGCATATGGTTGGGGGTTATAGCTCAAGGATAGAAGTGTCACTCTGATTGGTTTAATAAAAAGCTGAAAGACCAATAGCGAAGCAGGATTTCCAGGCACAGAGGATGCTGGGAAGAAGAAGAGTGGAGACTCTGGGAGATGTGAAGACACCCAGAGCAAACAGGATGAGCACTACGGAGATGAGGTAATAAAGCCATGAGGCAGAAAGTAAATGAATAGAAATGGGTTAATTTAAGTTAGAAATAAGCCTAAGCTATTGGCCAAGCTTTCATAATTAAAATAAGTCTCCATGTCATTACTGGGGATCTGACTGGCCAAAAAGTCCGTCTACATTACAGACCATTGTCTTAGGGTTTCTATTGGTGTGAAGAGACACCATGACCACAGCAACTCTTATAAAGGAAAATATTTAATAGAGACTGGCTTACAGTTTCAGAAGTTTAGTCCATTATCATCATGCTAGAAAACAGTGGTATATGGGCAGACATGGTGCTGGGGAAGGAGCTGAGAGTTCAACATCTTGGTCCACAGGCAGCAGGAGACTGTGAGCCACACAAGATGTAGCTTGAACATGTATGAGACCTCAAAGCCTACCTCCACAGTGACACTTCCTCCAACAAGGCCATACCTCCTAATAGTGCCACTCCCTATGGGCCAAGCACTCAAACACACGAGTCTATGTGGGCATTCCCATTCAAACTATTACAAACATTTAGGGAAAATTTAGTTTTTTTACTTCATCCCTTCCTTCTCACCCTTCTCCTCAAAGCATTCTGTCTTTGCTTCTATATAATCCCACAAGGGCCAACATATAGGTTGGGTATGTTCAGCCCTCCTTTTGCTGTTTTTATTTTGTTTTGTTTTTCCACCAGAATAAATGTTGATCATAGCTGCTATTCCCTACCTTGTGTTTTGACTTATTTCATGGAGTACCACATAAATCTCTATTTTAAAAAAAATGCTCCCCTCAGAGGGTCAGGAGTGGGTGACTTGACCATGTGGAAATTTGTTCCCATTTGCTGATATTCTTTGGAAAATTTGTCATGAGGTGCTGCTTCCAAACTGAAGGAACAAGATCAGCCCCTTTTGCTTGGGGATGGTGAGTATTTTCTCTTACTGTGTTCTTTGGGTTGTCAGTGTTCTGGGATACAGGATGTGGAGAAGATGCCTGCTAAGGGGCAGAAAAACAGTGGGGTCCCTGGAGGTGCCTGGGACATTGCTGCCTTTGATCCTCTTGTCTTATGTGTGTGTGTGTGGGGCGGGGGGGGGGGGGGGCGTGTTCCTCTCTGTCCACAGACCAACAGAGAACTCTGTGGTCTGGTAGACTTAAGGTGAGGGTGGTGGGAAGCGCCTGTCAGTCATTGGCCCTTCCTTCTGGTGACCTCGGAGTGTTCTGGTGTCTGAGTGGGAACCCAGGCTGCAAGCAGGAGTCAGCAGGTAGAAGAACTACATCATCCATTATATCTGCCCTGTGAGGAACTGGCTGGAGCAGCAGAGCATGCAGTTGATTCTTAGATCTCTTCACAGGAATCTGGAGTTTTCTCAGGCCAGGGATATTCTGTTTATTTGCCTAAGGCAGGAAATGAAGGAAATTTTATTCTGATGAAGGATAAAATTTTGTCACTCTGTCAAAGAAAGGCACAGGGTGCCCTTTGGGAGCCACCTCCTTCCCTGTATGCCCAGTTTGCTGTTAATGAGGTTCACACTGGACAGTTTTTCTCTTTTTCTGCTGAGGGGTAGGGAGAGGGAAATCTGGCTTGGGTGATTACCCTGTGCTAAATAGGAGGCTCAGAGGTGTGTGTGTGTGTGTGTGTGTGTGTGTGTGTGTGTGTGTGTGTGTGTGTGTATCATTGAAAAATAGCTCCTCATTACCTGTTTTTAGCTTGTACTAATTTCTTTTCTGTTGTGATAAAAATACCCCAGCAATAGCACCAATTTAAAGGAAAAAAAAGATTTATTTTGGCTTACAGTTCTGGGGGGATAAAGTCCATCATGGTGGGGCAGACATGGCAACAGGAACAGTAGCAGGAGCAAGAAGCTGGTTAATCCCAGTGCATCTGCACACAGAAGCAAAGAGCCAACAGCAGGTAGGGTCAGGCTACAAAACCTCAAATCCCTCTTCCAGTAATGGACTTCCTTCAATAAAGCTCCATCTCCCAAAGGTTCTGTAGTCTTCCCAAATAGTGCTGCCAGCTGGGGATTTTCATATTGAGACCACTACACAGTTGCTTCATGCCTACCACAGACCATGCACCATCAATTCAATGAAGAGGACCTGGGAAACATTTTGGAGGATGAGATCTGGACACTGCAAGAACCTAATTCAATCCACAATCGACCTGTCATCGTTGTATAGATTGACTCGATCATTTAGCAAACACTGATGAATCTTCCAGTGTCAGGTCTGTGTTGGCAACAGCATGTAATGGTGCTAAAATCCTTTCTCTCACCCAGGGTGGCAGTGCAGCCCTGAAAGGAAAGGGGAAGCCAAGCTCAGAGAGGCTAAAGGTCCATGTGGACTATGAGTTAAGAACAGAGCTTAGAATACATCTTCCTTCCTCCCTGCATCACCTCATTTCTCTCTCTCTCTCTCTCTCTCTCTCTCTCTCTCTCTCTCTCTCTCTCCATATATATATATATATATATATATGTGTGTGTGTGTGTGTGTGTGTGTGTGTGTGTGTGTGTGTGTGTGTGTTGTGTGTGTATAAAATCAGATGGGACCTTCAGAAAGTGATTGGGCATGTGGTCTTTGCTTATGACTGGTGGGGTATCCAAGCAGTGATTCATGTAGCTTATTCTGTAAAGTCCTCATTGACAAGAAGGACCTCACTAGAGGCCTTGGACTTCCCAGCTTCTAAAACTGTGAGTTGAACAAAACTTTGTTACTCAGTCTATGGTTTTCAGTTATGGTGGTAAATGATTGATTCAAGACCAGGGGCTCCTTGGATTTGATGCTCTTGTAGCTGGTACCTGGGTCAAGACTTGAATGTTAGCAGTTAATCTGGAAGGTGATTCCAGGAAGCACGTGTTCAGAAGTTGGCATGAGAGGGGGGAGAAGGCAGGTGACAAAGGGCTCTTTGCTGAACAGTGTAACTGGGACTCAGTCCCATAACAAGACCTAGCACAAACACACCCCTGGATCCTCTCACCAAAACACACCCCTGGATCCTCTCACCAAGGTAAAAGAAAGGTGCAGAATTTTGATACCAATTCTCACAAGTCTTCTACTGTGACAGTTGCTGATTTACATGCTTTGGGGATCTGCCACATATGCAGAGTGGGCTTCAAGCCCTGGGAAAAGCCCAGGAAGGTAGAAGAAAGCTGGGGTAGAAAGAAATGTTGAAGTCCAAAGAAGAATCAAAACAAGTGGTAGATTAAGGCCAAACCTCAGCAGAGCTCTGACATGCAGATGCAGATGCTTTAGTGTGAGGACTATGGGTGAAGGCTGCCAGGCTGGACCTTGTTCTGACCCCTTCCTAGCTATGGAACATGGGCAAGCTGTGTGTGTGTGTGTGTGTGTGTGTGTGTGTGTGTGTGTGTTGGTGGAAGTATTAAGGCAACTTCATGTAGTTAAAAGGGAGGTTTATTTTTTGGGGGTAACTTACAAGTAAAGGGATAGTTTACAGGGTCTGGGAAAGGTGTAGTGCATTCTAGCAGTGTTCTCTGGAGAACTCTGCTCAGTCTACCTCCAGTGTCCAGGATCCAGGAACTGGCACATCTGGATCTCAGGTCTTAAGGGCTCCTCTCTCAGCCCCGCCTTGTAGGCATGACAGTTACTGGAAGCCTGAATGGGGGTAGTACTTCCAGGTCAAAGCTGGAACAGCTACCCACTATATCTCCCCCTTTTGTCTAAATAAAGAAGTTCTAACCTAATGCAAAATTATATGCAATAGGAATGATTATTAAATATTGTCCAGAAGGAATAAGGGATAATGGCCTAGACAAGATGGAACTACAACCAACACAATATCAAACAAGGGACACATACTAAAATCCAGAGAAGTCTGGAGCATGGGTAAATGGCACATTACAGAGATCATTCCAAAAGGTGCCCTATCCTGAAGAACCTGAATCTAATACTTAATATGTTCTAGCTAAGATAGAAGATTGTAACTATAACTGTTAAGTCTTCAATCCCATCAAAGACCTGAGAAGGAATATAATAATACCTGAGAAATGGGAGAAGGGTGCAAGCAACTTTTGGGAGTCTTGTGAGAGTAGACAGAGAATGCTGGCAGCCTGGACAGTCACCTAATGTTTCTCAGCATCGTTGGTGCATTCAAATTGGCTACAGGCCTAGAATATCTGGCAGACTACTTTCAGAAGCAGGAATTCTGAAAGACCATCTTACCCTGTCTTGGCAGAGTTCAGTAGTCGCTTTTTCTTGTGTCCCACTTGTCCAGAAAGGACAGCATTTGTATTGTCAGCAGTTGAGGCAAGAGCAGTTCTTTGCCCAGTAGGCCATTTTGTGCCAAGAAGAAGACAAATTTCCAAATGGAAATGTCTTAGAAGCCCAACTTTCTCTTGGGATAAAATTGGTGCAGCCAGGAGCAATCTCACATCAACAGGATTCTAAGTTATTTAAATGTCATATTCTCTAGGTCCATGAAGTGTTTGAAGATTACCTGTCTATCCAACCTATGTATCTGTAAATCTAGATAACCTAACTAACATAACTATAGAGATGACAAGTATAGGTGACTATAAATCTCTAAGTCTTATCTACCTAAATAACCTAAGGACTAAGGCTTCATGTAAACAAGGTAAACAGTCTATAAACAAATGTATGGTAAAAGGACAATGACTTCAAAATTGTGACAATACACAAAATATCTTAAACAGAGGTAGGAATGTATAGTTCAATATGAAATATGACAATAATCCTAAATATATATATCCATATACAAAATATCCTAAACAGAGGTAGAACAGAACATACATACAGTATGACATATAAATTTACATTTGTATCAATATACAAAATATTTCAAATAAGAGTAGAAATATATGTACATTACAACAAATATAGTTCTGTATTTGTATCAATATACAAATTATCTTAAACAGGAATATAAAAATAGTGTGTGTGTGTGTGTGTGTGTGTGTGTGTGTGTGTGTGTGTATCCATTCACCCATCTACCTACCTACTCATCTGTCTTTGTTATTTGGTCTTTTAAAACAAGGTCTTACCATAGAGCCTACACTAGTTTTGAACTTACAGTCCTATCTCCAACTCCTGAGTGCTGGGATTTCAGGCATGCACCACTGCACCCAGCATCCCTCTCTCCCTCCCTACCCTCCCTCTGTTTCTTTCTTCCTTCTTTTCTTTTTGTATTTATTTGCTTATTGGATTTTTTGAAAGGGGTGATAATGGGACTTCCTGGAGCCCTGGTCTTGTCCTATTTTTTTGAGCCTATCATGTAAGTGTGTCCTGAGATATATAGCAGACTTGTACTTGTGGATACTCACCTTCAATAAAAAGTCAAAAGAAATAGAACTATACATGGGTGCATACTCCTGTAATACCAGCACTTAGGCAATTGAGACAGGAGGAATGCTGAAAGTTCAAGCCAGCCTAGGCTACAGTGAGTTCTTGGCCAGCCTGGGCTACAGATGGGGAGACTCTGAGGCAAGTATCAGTGCAGAGGCGAAGAACCAGGAAGGAGTTCCTTAGAGGGCCACATGCTGAACCATGGCAGGACGTGCCCATGAGTGACTGCTGAGGTTTCTTATTTACTTTTCGTTGGAGAAAAAATTCTTGTAGACCTGTGACTTGGCTAATCACACAAAACATCTGTGACTGCCTAAAAATATGTTTTGTACCATTTTGTGGAGCACAATATTTATATAGTCTAGCAGTGTAATTAAATTGATGTTTGGTTAACTCTTGAAAACAGCTGGAGGCTCCCAAAGGCCAGATGAGATTTATAGGCGGCCCAGGCAATGGGCTGGAAGGGGGCTCTCGTGAGTCATTCCCACAGGCTCGTGGTTGGAGCAGCTACAGAGATGATGCCAAACAGCTGAGGAAAACACCAGGCTGGAGGGCTGCTTGGCTGCCTCCAGGGCAGATGGGTGAATGATGGTTATTTCCATGTTCCTGCCTATAACCTTGTTTCCTAAAGAGAAAAGGCTAGAAGAATCTCACCTTCAAGTGCCTTTTTTGTTGTTTTTTTTTTTTTTTTTTTCTAAGGAGGCTGAAGGGATGGGCATTGGTGATGCTAGATTTTTCTGGAGATGGCCACTGGCCTTCAGATGAGTTCTATGTACTGATAGTTTAGCCAGTGGTGTTAGGGCTGGTGTGCTGGCCCTTGCTACCCACCTGGAAAATGCTTTTTAAGTTAGAGGGTCACATAGCTTCTCAGCTGAATGAGTTTCTCATTTGAGCTCTTGTTGGCCTGCAAAACATGATTGGAGTCTGCTGTGGGCACACTGAAGATGGGATCTCCATTGAGGCCTGGGACTCTGTGAAGACATTGGAGCTCTTGTAAGGTCACCAAACATGAGCCCAGAGAGTGTGGGATTCAGGGGTATCCTGTCGTGGGTGGTTTTGGCTTTTTTTGGGGTCCACCACCCAGCTCCCAAATAAATTACACATGGAGGCTTATTCTTAATTATGAATGCCCGGCCTTATCTTGGCTTATTTCTAGCCAGCTTTCCTTAACCTATCTCGTCTACCTTGTGCCTCTGGGCTTTTCCTGTTCTCTTACTTCTGTAAATCTTACTCTTACTCTCATTCCATAGCTTGCTATGTAGCTGGGTGGCTGGCCCCTGGAGTTCCCTCCTTCTTTGGCTACTTCATCTCTCACTCTTCCATCTTTTTTTTCTTCTTCGTCCCCTCCCAGATTTCTCTTTCTATATATTCTCTCTGCCTGCCAGCCCCGCCTATCTCTCTCTTGCCTTGTTATTGGCTGTTCAGTTCTGTATTAGACCATCAGGTATTTTACACAGGCACAGTAACACAGCTTCACAGAGTTAAACAAATGCAACACAAACAAAAGTAACACACCTTAAAATAATATTCCCCAACAGTATCCTCTGGGAAGACTAAGAAGCCTGGAATTAGGAAGGAAGTCCAGGGATAGTGATGTTCCTTTTGGCCACCATTTTCCTTTGGGATTTTAGCTTTTGCTTGAAGAAAAGGGACAAGTCACTGATGCCCCCCAGCTCCTTACCATTCAATCATTTGCTTATCCATGCACTCTGTGATAGTTATCAAGCACATACTGCCTAATGTATCTGTCCTTTGCCATATCTCAGGGTACATTAGTGGGCAAAAGGAACATTTCCCTCTCTCAGGGAACTTCCTCTGCGGCTCCCAGCTACACACTATATGAGGGTTCAGAACGAATTGCTGTGGGATGTTCTGTATGTCCTGTGGGAGCCCGTTCTTGGGTTCCTCATGGCTTTACCCAGCAGGTCTGCATAGAGGATGATTAGGACCACGGGCCTGAGTGCAGGTGTCTGAGATGATCTGCACTTGGCTGTGCTGGGGGATGGTCTGTATGTTAAGTTGCTTTGATTGGTCAATAAATAAAACACTGATTGGCTGTGGCTAGGCAGGAAGTATAGGCAGGACTAACAGGAGAAATAAAAGAACAGGAAGGCAGAAGGAGTCACTGCCTGCAGCAGCCGCCAGGACAAGGAAGATATAAAGTACAGGTAAGCCACGAGCCGCGTGGCAAGGTATAGATTTATGGAAATGGGTTAATTTAAGATATAAGAACAGTTAGTAAGAAGCCTGCCACGGCCATACAGTTTGTAAAGCAATATAAGTCTCTGTGTTTACTTCGTTGGGTCTAAGCGGCTGTGGGACTGGCGGGTGACAAAGATTTGTCCTGACTGTGGGCCAGGCAGGAAAACTCTAGCTACAACGAATAGCTTGGGGGGTCAGTCTACCTCATAGTCCAGGAGGGAATCAGGTCAAATTTCCTGAAGGATAAGGTCCTAGAAAAGACAGGGAGATAACACAAGGTGGGGCAAAGGTGATAAAATTCCAGGCAGAGGAAACAGAATGCATGTCTTACCTGATGGTTCGTAGAAATGGATAAATTCTGGGAACCCAAGAAAAGGTCAGTGAGACTGGATAATGGAGACATGGTGGTTAAGCATCATTGCCATTTTAGTAAGACTGAGATGCTTGGGAGATCAGTAAAGAGCTGGGTGTGTCTGTGACGGCTTTTCCAAGACAACAAGATCACAAGAGCCAACGAATAATCAATCCCATTACTGATTCATAATATGATAACATTATTAGGAGGTGAGAGGTAGGAGGTGGGGGTCACTGAGGGCATGTCGTTGGGAGTTACATCTTGTCATGGTTCTTTCCTATATTCCCTCTGCTTGCATCCTGTTTGCTTTAAGATCAAGATGCTCCTCTCTCACATTTTTCCCCATTGCCCCAATGTTCTGCTCAAGTACATGGTGTCAAGCTACTGTGAACTGAACCTATGAAACCATGGGCCAAAATAAAACTTTCTCTCTTAAGATTATGTTGAATATTTTGTCACAGTAACAGGTGCGATGACTAATCCTGGAAGTCAAAGACAGAAGAAACAGAAGGCTGGGGAGGGCCAAGAGTCAGCCATGCACGGGCTTTCAGTGTAGGGAAATGACTAGCAGTTATCTTCTTATGGTCTGGGCTAGGAAGCCCCTTCAAAGCTCTGAACCTCACTCAGATTTTGTATTCTGGAGGAGATCATTGGAGTAAGGGGTGGATAGCTCCAATTTGGATCAAAGACCCTTAAAGCTGAAAGTTCCAGAATGGTTTAGGCTTCTTTTGTTCTATTTTGACATCTGTGATCCTAGATTCCCCCAAGCCCTGGAGATCAGTGTCGTGATGGAGAGGAGTCTGTGACTTCGCTGAAAGGACAGTGATAAAGGAGGTAAGCTTGAGACTGTGCTCTCAGAAACCCAGGGCTGTATTTGGGTGTCCAGGCAGCAGCCAATAGGCTCTGAAATGGAGAGTCACGAGTGATCACTTGGTAAGAGATAGAGCACATGCATCCATACCAATCTAGTCCCTCACTCTCTTTTTGTAAAATAACCAGTATGCAATTACAAAGGCTTCACTCTAATGAGTTTATTTAATCCGCATTATCTCCTGAAGGTCTCATCTCTAATCCGCATGGTTATATTAGACTTCAACCCTTTTGATAACTCACCAAGTTATTAAGAAATGAACATGAGTTTTGAAGGGGATAGCCTATATTCTAACCATGCTCTTGCTTACCTTGGGGTCAAGGCCCATCTCTCTTTGGGATTTAGTTAAAATGGATTAGTAAACACTTTCATTCCTCTAAGCCAGTGGTTCTCAACCTTCCTAATGCTGTGACCCTTTAATACAGTTCTTCATGTTGGGGTAACCTCCAACCATAAAATTATCTCATTGCTACTTCATAAGTGTAATTTTGCTAACTGTTATGAATCATAATGTAAATATCTGATATGCAGGAATCTGATATGTGACTCCCCCAAAGGGGTCGTGGCACACAGGTTGAGAACACTGTTCTAAGCTTTAAAGTTCTTTAATTCTAGTCCAATCTCTTGGAGTCCCTTTTCCTTGTCCTTCAGAGAGGAAGTTGGGGTGGTGGCTGGTGAGGGCAGGCTCCATATAAAATAAACTGCCATAAATGATCATGTCTAGAGACAATCATTCATCCATTCTTTCTTTCTTTCTTTCTTTCTTTCTTTCTTTCTTTCTTTCTTTCTTTCTTTCTTTCTTTCTTTCTTTCTTTCTTTCTTTCTTTCTTTTCTTCCTGACCAAAGTTTCCCCTTCATCCTCTCCTCCCAGTCCCCCCACCTTTCCCCTGCCTTCCCCCATCTACTCCTCCTCTGTTTCTATTCAGAAAAGGGCAGGCCTCCCATGGGTATCGACAAAACATGTCATATCAAGATACAGTAAGACTAAACACCTGCCTTGTATTAAGGTTGGGCAAGACAGCACAGTATGAGGAATAGGGTCCCAAAAGCCAGTAAAGAGTCAGAGACAGCCCCTGCTCCCACTGTTAGGAGTCCCATAAGAAGACCAAGCTGCACAACTGCCACATACATGCAGAGGGCCTAGGTCAGTCCCCTGCAGGCTCCCCGGTTGTTGGTTCAGTCTCTGTGAGCTCCTATGAGCCCAGGTTAATTGATTCTGTGGGTTTTCTCATGGTGTCCTTGACCCCTCTGGCTCCTACAACCCTTCCTTCCTCTCTTCAGCAGGATTCCCTGAGCTCGACTTAATGTTTGACTGTGGGTCTCTGCTTCTGTTTCCACCAGCTGCTGGATGAAGCCTCTCTAATGACAATTGGGCTAGGCACCACTCTATCAGTACAGAAGAGCATCATTAGGCATCATTACATTGACATTTTTCCCCTTCAGTCATGTTTGGTTCTAGTCCAGGCCTTTCAGCCTCTGGGGTCTGGTGCTCCACACAGTGTCGGGGTGGGCTCACTGGTGACATTGTCTCAGGCTGGACCAGTCATTGTTTGGCCACTCTCTCTACCTCTGTGCCCCCCTTACCCCTTACCAGCCTTTGCAGCAAATCCCCTAGGCTGGACAGACTGTAGGTTGAAGGTGATGTGGCTGGGCTGGTGACCCAGTCCCTCCACTGGAGTCTTGCCTCATCTCAGGAGATGACCAGTTCAGGCTACATAACTGCAATTGCTTGGAGTCTTAGCCAGGGTCATCCTTGTAGATTCCCTTGCACCAGGTTTCTACTTGACCCTGAAATGCCCCCCTTTACCAGTCATGTCTTTTAGTACTCTCATCACCTCACCCCACCCTGACCTGATCCCTCATGTTCCTATTCCCACCCGCCCCCAGTCCACCTATGAAATCTCTTCTATTTCCTCTTCCCATGGAGATCCAAGTGTACCCTTTAGGCCTTCCTGGTTACCTAGCCTCTCTCGATCTGCAGCAAGTTATCTTCTATTTTACATCTAATATCCACTTATGAGTGAGTACATACCATGTTTGCCCTTTTTGGTCTGGATTACCTCACTCAGGCTGATTTTTTTCTAGTTCCATCCATTTGCCTACAAATCTCTCTCTCTCTCTCTCTCTCTCTCTCTCTCTCTCTCTCTCTCTCTCTCTCTCTCTCTTTTGAGATAGGGTTTCTCTGTGTAGCTTTGCGCCTTTCCTGGAGCTTGCTTTGTAGACCAGACTGGCCTCGAACTCACAGAGATCCGCCTGCCTCTGCCTCCCAAGTGCTGGGATTAAAGGCATGTGCCACCACCGCCCGGCTTGCCTACAAATTTCTTGATGTCATTGTTTTTAACAGCTAAGTAATCCTCCATTGTGTAAATGTCCCTCATTTTCTTTATCTGTTCTTCAGTTGAGGGACATCTAGGTTGTTTCCAAGTTCTTGTGCAGGTCTCATGCAGCAACCACAGCTGCTGAGCTCATGAGAAAAACTTCCTGGCATATAGAGAAGTCGTTGCTCTGCTGTAATCCTCCAGGACCTCTGGCTCCTACAAGCTTTTCCTCCTCTCCTCTGCCATGTTCTCTGAGCCTTTGGGAGGAGGGAAG
Source organism: Peromyscus maniculatus bairdii (assembly GCF_049852395.1). Classification (NCBI taxonomy): domain Eukaryota; kingdom Metazoa; phylum Chordata; class Mammalia; order Rodentia; family Cricetidae; genus Peromyscus; species Peromyscus maniculatus. The sequence goes on from NC_134855.1 coordinate 122,983,232, forward strand.
ACACAGGCATCTCATTCAGGTGCGGTGAGGTTGTATTTGTGCGCTAATAAAGCTTGCCTGGAGATCAGAGGAAAAAGGGAAGCCATTATAAGTAAACAAAGAATCAGGCAGTGGTGGCACATGCCCTTAATCCTATCACTTAGCAGGCAGGATCTCTGTGTGTTCAAGGCCACAGTGGAAACAGAGCCAGGTGTGGTGGCGCACGCCTTAATTCCAACACTAGTTAACCATGGAGGTCTGTAGGTCTGTACAGACAGACAGAAAGTGACAGAGCTGTGTAGGAAGAGGAAGTGATGTAGCTGGACAGAGAGAGCAAATCAGATGGCAGAACAGCAAGGCATATGTGCGTGGGTAGACACTCGCATTTGGAAGTAACTCGCATTTGGAAGCTGCAGAGTTGGTGAGGTAAGGTTGGCTGGTGGCTCTCATGATTTCCCTGATCTCTCTAAGGTTTTCAGCCCTATATTTGGCTCCATGTTTTTTATTTAATAAGACCATTTAGAAATCCATCTACATTTGGTATTGAGCACACCACTGTCACTTATTCTCTGTACTTTGATCATTTGTGTTTCTGTGTGATGACCTCTGCCTATTGCAAAGAGAAGTTTCTCTGAGGATGAGAGAGAGCTTCACTCATCCAACAGTGTCCATGAACGACATTTCTTAATGCTGCATTCTTAATGCGGTAGTGGGCAGGTGCTGTCAGGATGAGCAGAATCCTATGACCTGCTTTCAGGCAAGTTACATAGGTTGGAGAATTTCTTTGTGGCCAGCTAAAGGTGGGAGAATATTAGAGTTTGTATGACCTGTCTTGAGGGAGTTAAAGAGGAAGTGGATGAAAACCAATAAATACATATCACCATCTCACAACCACAGTTTGTTTGCTCTGTCTCAGGTGAGTACTTTCTATATTCGCTTTCCATTTATGTATCTCCTCAATTGGTGGTTCACAATTATCCCAAATGCATGCAACATGTGCTTGAGACATAAGGGGAAGAAGAAAAAAAAAGTTTTGCAAGTCCTAATTCATTCTCCATGGGTCTGCACTGGATACTCCAGGTTTCTGCTGATGTGGCTTGCAAGTTCCTAGGAGTTGTGAGAGGAGAACTGTCTCCCTCATCTCACCTAGCTGCCAGGGCTTGAAATTCCATCCTCAGAGCCCTCTTTCACATCCTCTGTTAAAATGATTCTCACTCCCCTCTTCATTAGAGATAGCTCCAGGATTTTCATCCACAATACTGATACCCAGTGTTTAGGTTTTGTTGTTGGTATTTTGATATTCAGGTGTGTATAGGCGACAGAAACTAAACATTTGATGATAATAGGAAGCTCAAGTTCAAGACTGCTGGGATGGGAGAAAAGCATGTTGTAGAATCAGTGCAAGGCCATGTCTGCTAGGCATATGCTCTATTACTTAATGACATTCTTACTCCTAAATGTGGGGACTTTGACTATGAACTCAATGAGTTTAGGATTATGACTCTCACTAACACACATCTGTCCCAGGACAAGAGCCTTCAGAAGCTCTTGTCTTGACACAGGAAGTAATCTCTGTTTAAACACTAGAATTTCCACCATCTTTATGCAAGCCTTATATGTAAATGGAATGCATTGATCCATTCCCCACACCTCAGTAAAGCATGCAATATGACTAGTTTTTTTTTTTTTAAACCTAGAGGAAAAAAAAGAGAGAACTGTGTCAGCATTCAGATTCAAGATAGCTGTGGATGTGTTCACTGTCTGTTGGTCACGAGCTCACTCAACTTCAAAGCAGGCCCTGCAAAGGGAAGACTCTAGGCCACCATTGTCTCTATTCCTCATCTTTGGCACACTTGTTCTTCGGGATGTGTGCCAAAGTTCTTGACTGGTGAGGACTGAGCCTGGAAGAAGAGTCAGAGGCAAGGCTCAGTTTCCTCCATGCACCTGGGGATAAGCTTTAGCTCTGGGAGACGAGACTCAAAGATCTTCATTGCCCCTCCATTAAAGAGATGCCCATGAGACCCCTCTGAAAAGGATTTGTTTCGTTTTCTGGACAGAGGATCATTCTGAAAAAGGCACAGAAAATACCCCAGGGGACTTCATTTTTAATGGCATAAAAACCTCAATGTCCAATATTCATCTTTCTGAATGCAGAGTTTAGGTAAGAACTGTGCTGGCTAGTTTTATGTCAACTTGACACAAGCTATAGTCATGTGAGAGGAAGGAACTTAAACTGAGAAAATGCCTTCATGAAATAGGACTGTAGGTAAGCCTGGGGGCATTTTCTAATTAGTGATTGATGTGAGAGGGCCCAGTCCATTGTGGGTGGGGCTACTCCTGGGCTGGTGGTCCTGGGTTCTATACAAAGCAGGCTAAGCAAGTCCTGATGAGCAAGCCAGGAAGCAGCATACCTCCGCGACCTCTGCATCAACTCCTGCCTCCAGATTCCTGCCCTATTTGAATTCCTGTCTTGGCTTCTTGTTCCCTTGGACTGTGATATGTAAGCAAAATAAACATTTTCCTCTCCAAGTTACTTTGGTCATGGTGGTTCATCACAGCAATAGAAACCCTAACTAAGATAAGAATATTGCAAAAAATGGCTACCGTGTCTTACAGTGTAACTGTGTGGCTTCTCCCACCAATATAGGGGCTGGGCTGTTGTCCCCACCCCTTTGATTCTGGCTATCCAGTCTGGGCTGTGTCTTCTGTAGTGGTGCACACCTCTGCATGCTCTCTTTAGGACTCTGCCTCCAGCATGTCATTTTGCCAGGCTACCCTTTGAAAGGATGACAGAGTCAGTTTGTCAGAGACAGAGAGTCATCTTAGTTTTCCCTTTTGTTGCTGTGATAAAATACCCTGACAAAATAAACCGAAGAGGGAATGGGGTTATTTCAGTTCACAGTTCTTAGTTACAGTCCATCACTGCAGGGCATTCACAAAGCTTGAGATAGCTGGTCACACTGCATCTATAGTCAAAAAAACAGAGGGCAAAGGGTGTATGCACACATGATAGTGCTCAGCTTACTCTCCTTTTCATTCGGTGTAGGACCCAGTCCATGAAAGAGTGCTGCTCACACTGAGGGTGGTCTTCCCACTTCAGTTAACCTGATTAAGAAAATCTCTAACCAGCTCATCCACAGGCTAACCTAATCTAGACAATTCCTCACTGAGACTCCTTTCTATTGTGTCAAATAACTTATCATTGCATCCTTGTTGAGACCTTTACATGAGAAGCCCAGACAAGATCAGCAAAACCAACTTGAAGATGAAAAGAAAAATAGCCCAGTGAGCATAGCCTGAACTCGTGATTCGTAGAATTGTGAGCTAGATAAGTTGCTATTGTTTTAGAGTAATATGTGTACTTGTCGGCTTTCTGTTACTGTGACAAAACGCTAGAGGCAACTTAAAAGTAAAGCAAAATCTTTGGCTCATGGTTTTGGAAGCTTCAGCTTGCAGTTGCTTGGCCCTCTTACCTTTGGGGCAGTGGTGAGGCAGGGAATGTATGATGATAGAGCAATGCTGTTCTCATCATGGCCAGGAAGCAAGGAAGTAGGAAGAGGCAAGAGTTCCAACATTCCATTCAAGAGTTGCCCCCGCGGTCCCCCCCCCCCCCCCCCCCGCCCCCAGTGACCTTATTCTCTTCTACTCCTTTTAAAGGCTCCATCATTTCCCAAACACACCATAGCCTAGGAATCAAACTTTAACAAGCAGGTGTTTACAGGACCCTTATCCAAACCATAGCCCAGAGCTGTAGGTGGGTGATGATACTGCCATTTGGGTGGGAGCAATGTATTCCAAAGGCTAGTGGATGGGTGGTCATGGTAGTCACACCAGGCTATTCACAAATCTCTGTCACTAACCCTATTTCTTATAGGAGGCAAAAAATAAAAGCTTAACAGAAAGAGGAAAGTAGAAAGGAGCCCCCTCTGCTCTCAGGTCGGTCTCTGAGCTAAGAGCCCACACCAGTGCCCTGCCTTGTACTTCTCCTTCAGCTGTGCATCCTCCGTTCTGACTCCCACCTTTTGCATTTTTTACAGAAGCATCTGCTCCTCAGCTTTGGGCGCCTGCATTTCAAAGCTAATACTGTTTCACAAAAGGCAGACTCTAGAAGCAGAGAATTCATGTGTCTTAGCTGTTCAGCTGGCTTCTGAGCCATCCAGGAAGCAGTGGAAACCTGCCTCCATGTTGCTCTAAATAGGAAATTAGCACACACAATGTAATGAAATTGCCCCAAATTGGAAGGATTAATGTAAGGATGCAAGATGGACGGGAGCAAAAACCGTAATCAGGGACAATGGCAGGTGATGAATGGAGGAAAATGAGAACTCCTTGGGCGACACCCAGAACTGCTTCTATATTGCTGTTCCCTCCCTACATTCCTCTCCTCCAGGCTCCTAAGCAGATTAGGTTTATCAACTACTTGTCACTGCCTGTCTTGCACCCCATTCGCAGACATAGGATTGGCTGAACTCACAGAGCCTTCAGTTCCCCATGCTTTGAGCTTTACAGACCTCTGATTTCAATACTGGGATGGTCCTGACCTTGGTTGACTCCCAAGTGGCCTGTCATCATCTTCCAAGCTTGTAAAAGCCAGGCCCTGTATCTGCAGGGTTTTCTTCCTGTGCATGCAAGAACCAGGGTGATGACGTTGGTTGTTGTTTCCCTGGGAGGACATAATGTCTACAAGACTATTGACACGCAAAGCTATTTTCAACCTCAATCCTAAGATGGGGGAGGGAAGTCTGCACCCATAGTTACCATAGAGAGAAGTGGGTTTTGGATAACACATAGGAAAGAGGGCTTTTTTTTTTCTTTTTTTTTTTGAGTTTTAGTGTCTGGGGAGTCCTGACCTTTATGACTTTTCAAAGTTAGTATTAGACTCTTTAGGAGATAGTTATGAACATGGTAACAGGAATTTAGGGGTGAGGCCCAACACAGGAGTTTTGTCTGAGTTGCACTGGGATGAAATGATGAACCATTTTATATTCAATGGATTGATTAGGCTTATAACATGACTCAAATTGCTCTTCAGAGAAATGGACCAACTCTTGTCCTTACAGCTGTGTCCCCGTGTGTTCACTTGCTTACCTCTGTCTCAGCATCAGGAGTTACATGGGCATCACTGTTGAAATCTGTGTGTCAGTTTCCCAGAAATAGTAAACTGGCCAAATTTGATATCTGTGTTTTGATTTTGTGGCTTACTTACTTGCCTTTTTTTCCCTTTGGGAGTATTAAAGGTTGAGTTTTCAATGTCTGTATGTGGTATCTATTGTTTTTATGCTCTTGACTATACCTAAATGGAAGTATTAATTAGTAGGACATTGGTCAGTTGAATTATCCTTAAAAATATAGTGACTGTTTTTTTCTATAGGTTGTATATAATTTTCCCTGGGTTGAACTTGTCTTTTAATTTTGAGGTTGTGACAGTACTTTTTCCATTTAAAAACTTAAACAATTGATATTATTAAATATTATTGTAAGATTTTTCTTTTACAGTGCATAGAGCAATTATATTCCCTCCCACGATTTTGTGAATCTGAACTCTTCATTTTAGTTTTATCTATGAAATCTAACTCTTTGCAGCAGCTGCAATTTATTTTGGGGCTTACTGTAAGGTAGACACCTAACTGTAATTTTAGGATGTAGCATTTAGATTCTTTGATAGGAACATGGTTTCACGCTTCCTGGGTAGACAAAAGAAAGAAATGGACTGCAGGTACTGCCAGTGAGCTGAGGATTAGCTATGTGCTAAATTGGTCCCAAACATCATCTATGTTGGAAGTTGGGTGCATATCCAACTATTAACAAAATGTGACAACCAGATCAACCAGCAGACCAGGACCTCAGAGAACAGGTAGGGTAACCATACTGTACAAACCACTCTGGACAACTTGAGGGTAAATCGGTACCATTCTTGGATTATCACACTGCCTACAGAGGACTGATTTACCAGCCTTTTAAGACTGAGGATTAAAGTCTCAAGCAGTGACTTTCTCTCAGGAAACTCAGGATCCTGGGTGAGCAGAAGGTGGTTTAGCTTTTCAATGAGTATTCTCTCTTTCTGGAGTGGAAGCAGAAATGGGGAAGAATTAAAGAAGAATGAACATTGTTCCCCTCGAGATAGGCATGATTCCCTAGAGAAAGATGCTAATCAGCTTTTCCTCCTGTAACAGAACAATCCAGATAATCAACTTAGAAAGATTTTGGTCCATGGTTTCAGTCCATGGTCATTTGGAGGGAGGGAACCACAAAATGGAATTCCAATATCCTCTTCAAGGCCAGACTCCCAATGACCTAATTTTCTCCCACTAGATTCCCACCTCCTGGAGCTTTCACCAACTCCCCACAGTGCCATGGGCTAGTGACCAAATCTTTCACAATGAACCTTTGGGTAATATTTCAGATCCCAGGTGTAGCAAAGGAGACTTGAAAACATGACCCATTTGGGAGGAACCTGTTTGGGATTAGTTACTTAGGGCATCTATGTGCATTTTAAGGAGCCCGTTTGCACACACATAGATCTCGGCTACTTCTGAACACACCAATGGATTTCCCAGAATGTAGTAGTCTCACTTAAATAAAAAGTCAATTGGATCAGTGTGCATATACTCATGTGTGTGTGTGTGGAGGTGTACATCTGGAGTACTTGTATGGTGCTCTATGTGCACACTGAGGCCAGAAGTCTACTTCAGATTTCTTCAGGAGCAGTCCACCTTGTCTTTTGACAGTCTCTCACTGGTCTGGATCTCACTGACTACATTAGGCTGGCTGGCAGTAAGACCCAGGGATCTACTGGTCTCTTCCTCCCCAGAGTCAGGGTTATAAGAATGTAACACCTCTACCCAATCTTTTACGTGGACTGTGGGGATGGGATACAGGACCTCATGCTTACACAGCCAGCATCTTACTGATTGAGCCATTTATTCAGGCCCTGATTGTCTTTGGAAGTGGTGATTGCTTCGAAGATGCTTCTGTGTCTCTTTCCCTCTCAGGTCTGGAGCCCAGAAGCCACAGTAAGATGGTGTAGGAAATGCAAACATGACCATCAGCATTTGGCCTGCAGGCTGCTCAGCAATATGCCCATTTGAGTTTTTCTACAGAAATACTGCTGCTGCCAGGCTCTCAGTGTGGAAGTCACTGTATCCCCACTACTACAGTGGATGACGAGAAGGGGTGGGGATGACAGCATCATGACTGGCGTATAAAACGAAGACAGATTTATGCTTTTAAAGTCAACTTACTGATCAGGGTAAGGTTGTAAAGTTGTTTTTGATATATGACAGCTTTCCACCTATTTTCATCATATGGTAGATATGGAAGTTCACTTCACTGCCCCAAGATACCCTTACCTTTTGCTTTGAAGGGTATAATTGTAAAATGAGTACCATCTGAGGAGGAAAGGTCTCCATGAAGAACAGAGTTTAAAAAATTTTTATTTTGTGTATATGACATTTTGATTGAATGTATGTAAGTGAACTAAAGGTATTCCTGTATCCCATGAAGGCAGAAGAGGGTACTAGATCCCCTGGAACTGTAGTTACAGGTGGTTGAGTGCCCAGTGCATGCTGGGAACTGAACTTGGGTTGTTTGTAAGATCCACAAGTGCTTTTAACCTCTGAGTCCCCTCTCTAGCCCTCAAAACAAAGGATTTTGTTGGATTTCCATGGCTACTGTGATGACTTTAAATAACATAAATGTTTTTTCTAAGACTTCTGGTAGTCAGGAGTCTAATACCAGTCAGGGCAGGGTCTTTTTATAGGCATGAATGGAAATTCCAGGAAAAATGGCAAAATGTGTTTAAATTAGTATGGTACTCTCTCTTCTACTCCATGCCCCATCTGCCCCCACCTGCTCCATATACATGTCCCTTCTGGTCATCTTGGTAGACTTACAACAATAGTTCAGTCATTGAGACATTATTTTTTACATGCATGGTGCTACACATGATATGTAGCATGTAGGACATGAAGTGTTCCTCCCCAAAGACTCCATGTGCTAAAGGTGGGAAGTGATTGGATCATAAAGGATCTGACCTCACTAGTGGATTATTGCATCAATAGAGTCATAATGGGAGGGGGTGAAAGCTAGGTGATAAAGAAATGTGTCACTGAAAGAATACCCTGGGAGGGCACAGCTTATCCCTGGCTGCTTCATCCAGTGCTTTATTTGATTTATGATTTGAGCAGTTTTGCTCCATCATGCCCTCTCATCTCCTTGCCTTAGACACAAAAATGATGGAACCAGCTGACCATGGACTCAGACCTCTGAAACCATGAGTTCAAATTCTCTTTTAAGTTGTTTGCCAATATTTTGTCATAGTGACAAAATTGAATAATACATCCATAATCCCAGTCAGTATTTGAGAGACTGAGACAGAAAGATTATGAGTTTGAGGTCAGTCTAGGCTACATATCAAGACTGTTTCAAAAAAAGATCAGAACCCAGGAAGATATTATCTAAATAATTTGCTTTCTCTTGCTATAACAAAGTTCTTGAGTCTGATGAGTGTATAAAGATAAAATGGTTTTTTAGGCTCACAGTTTTGAAGATTTGATGGTTTAGCTCTGATATTTGTTGGGCTGTAGTACAGGATCTTACAACAGGTGGCATCATGATTGAAGTGTTTCCAAGAGGGAAAGATTATATGGTGAGACAGGAAGACAGAGAACCAGGAGCCCACTGCCTATGGTGGGACACCTTGCACAGCCTTGGTGCAGCAAGAGGGGCTTGGACCTGCCTCAACTGAGTATGTCAGGCTCTACTGACTCCCCATGGGAGGCCTTGCCTTGGAGGAGTAGGAAATGGGGGGTGGGTTGGGGGGGAGACTGAGGGGTGGGAGGAGGGAGGAGAGGGGAAATCTGTGCTTGGTATGTAAAACAAATAGAAAATTTTGTAATTAAAAAATATGATGGGAATAAAAAGAGATGCAAAATCTTGAAGTTATTTGTATCTGCTGGGTGGCTTTGCAGCACAGTAAAGTTTGAGAGCCACTGGAATAGAACATGCTATAGAGCTGACCCATGGGAGAAGGAGCAGGGAGAAAGATGGGGTGATCATCCGCCAACTCTCTTCTCTTACTGATTGAGGTCATTTGGCACCATGGACTGCAGCTCCCCTATGCATGGTTTTGAGCAATGTTCCCTGGTTCTAGAGAAAGCTTTTAGAGAAACTACAAGATGAAGATGCTTTGGGTGGGGGTGCTCTCATTGTACCTGGGAGCTCTTCAGAATGATTGCTAGTAAACTGAAGAGGTTAGCTGAGGGTGCAATGGGGACAGCAGTGGAATATGCTACAAAAACTAAGAATTCCCACTCATGACCAGGCTGTTCATGTAGATCTCATCCATTTCTCCGTGTCTTTTTTGGGGTCCCGTTTTCCAGGTAGCCTCACTGGTGATGTGAGTAGCAGTCCAGTCATCCTTGTTCCACATCTAGCATCTTCCTATGAGTGAGTACATACCATATTTGTCTTTCTGAGTCTGGGTCACCTCACTCAGGATGATTTTTTCTAGATCCATCCATTTGTCTGCAAACCGTATGATGTCATTGTTTTTCTCTGCTGCGTAGTGGGAACAATGAAGGGCGACGGTCGAGGGAAAGAGAGTGGGAGATCCTAGCTGGATCAAGAAAAGAGAGGGAGAACAAGGAATAGGAGACCATGGTAAATGAAGACCACATGAGAAGGGGAGGAAGCAGAGAGCTAGGGAGGCCCACGGAGATCCACAAAGATACCCCCACAAAAGACTGCTGGCAATGGTCGAGAGACAGCAGGAACTGACCCACTCTGGTGATGGGATGGCCAGACACCCTGTTAGTTGTGCCATAAACCCCATCCAAGGAAGGTCTGAGGAATCTGGATGCAGACATCCACGGCTGGGCCCCTGGTGGAGCACTGGGAGTCTAATTAGTGAGAAAGAAGAGGATTTATATGAGCGAGAATTGTTGAAGCCAAGGTTGGATAAAGCACAGGGACAAATAACCAAATGAATGGAAGCACAGGATCTATGAACCAAAGGCTGAGGGGCCCCCAACTGGATCAGGCCCCCTGAATGGGTGAGACAGTCATTTGGCTTGATCTGTTTGGGAGGCAGCTGTGTGTTGGTGCCGGGTCCTGGGCTCATTGCATGAGTTGGCTGTTTGAATCCTGGGACCTATGCAGGGACACTTGGCTTGGTCTGGGAGTGGGGGACTGGACCTGGCTGGACTGAGTCTACCAGGTCGATCCTGGTCCTTGGGGGAGACCTTGATCTGGAGGAGGTGGGAATGGGGGGTGCGGTGGGGGAAGGGGGAGGGGGCAAGAGTGGGAGAACAGGGGAATCTGTGGCTATTATGTGGAACTGAATGATGTTGTAAAATAAATTTACTAAAAAAAAAGTGTAAAAAAAAGATGATGTAATTAAAAAAAAACTAAGAATTCAGTTGTTTCTATATATACTAGAGGTGCGCGTGCGCGCGCGCACACACACACACACACACACACACACACTGTGCAAAGCCATATGATTATTTTTTTAAAGCTAACTTTGGAAAGACTATTTAGACCCCTTTCACATTTGAATCAGCGTAGGATAGACTTTGCACACGCATTTCCTAGGCAGATGGTTGCAGGGTAACATCATTTTGCCTCGTCACCTATGCTGTAACTTGTGCAGGGAGACATGAGCTTTATTTGTCTGCAGAAGGTGTCTCAAGGCAGGTCAGGTTGGGCATGAAGGTGGAGAGAAGGCGAGTGTTCTAAGGGGAACATAAGCAATGTCCCAGTGGTGAAGGGTTTGCAGGGCTGGGCAGCACAGAGCGTTGTGCTGTGCTGTGGCTTTTCGCATGTCAAGATCTGCTGGCCCATGTGCTTATTCTTTAACACTGATCCTCCCTAAATAGCTTAGCAAAGGAGCTGGCAGAATTATTCAGGGTCCTAGCACAGCTCTTGTTACAACCGAACTGAAGTGCCAAATGGGAAATTGAGGCAAAAGTATAGCTCTCTGTAGCTGTGGGAAAAACCTAGGTGAAGTTCAGTGAACTTTGAGATATGGGGTCTCCTCCAAGTAGGACATTCTAGGTCTTCCATCTGTCTATGTAAAAGGCAAGTTGAGGTACACTAAGTATGATGACTAACTCAAGGGGTGGCATATCCTAATTGTCTAGAGTTAGTGCTCCCCAAATGGCATCTGAGGACTTTGGTTTTTATAGATGAAAAGAAAACAAGTAAAGAAGGAGTTGACAGCAAACTAATTGTTACAATTGTATTGGTTAACAACAAACTAGTTGTAGCAATTGCATTGGTTAACAACAAACTAGTTGTAGCAATTGCATTGGTTAACAACAAACTAGTTATTGCAATTGCATTGCTTGACAAGACCAACCTAGGACACTGATGGGTAGCCAGTTGTTAATGTGCATTCAAGGATAGAATTTAAGTAGTAGGAAAAATATTTTTTTGTGTGTGCAAGGACAAAGACTTTTGGGACATTTCAACTTTGTTGCATGTGGCTTGAGAAAAATATTTTCTCAATTTCCTTGTCAAATTGCTGGTGGTGGGGATGGATTCTCACAAGGCCGGATGACAGTAAAACTCACCACTATAGTGTTCCTGTCACCTCACATCATAACCCCTTGCTCCAACTCTGACAACTCTCAGATGTGGTCGTTCGGAAGAAGATGCTGAGGCAAAGTGAGGATGGGGAAGGCTTCCTGGTAATGAGCGCCTGACAAGGAGAGAGGAAGGAAGAGGGTTGGGTAGCAAAGCTGTGAGACCCCGAAGAAGACCTCATGAATTCTGTACTGGCCAAGGCTGCCCATGAGAGGATTCTTACATTAGATGGAGGTCCTAGGACCTTCCTCTATCACTGTCTTCTCAGACTTTGGCCAGCCTTGCCCTGAGAAGAATATGACTCGCCTTGACAGTCATGGTGGATGCTGAGCAGCAACAGGGGGTGATTCTCAGCTGGGCCAGTGACACAATTTGCAGTGCCCCCTGCAAAAGGAAAGCAAGGGTATTTTGTATGAAAATTAAGAATGTTACAGTAGTGACAGCAGCATTGACAACTCAAGTCTGGGCTCTTTTGATTATGGAGCCCAGAATGACTGTGTGTACCACATGCCCATCGCTGAAGGCAGCCTTCCCGTCAGCTGACTATATGGCTGATGTGGTGCAGCGTGCCCTGTCTGCCACCCCACATCTGTACGTTGGGCCCTGCTCTCTGATGTCTCAAGAGGTATTTCAGGCTACCCTTTAGTGTCACCCCTAATGTGGGGCTGTCAGACTACCAGGGGAACCTTTTGGCAGGGCAGGACAGTTCTCAAGTCTGCTTTGTGCAGCTCCTCAGGGGATTTCTGGTGATGCTGAGATGCAGTTGTGTACAGAGATCTATGTTCTGTCAAATTCATTCTATTGGTTTTCCCTGCTCCACTTCCTTCTTTCGTTCAGTCTTCATAAGATCCCCAAGTAAGCCTCAGGGATGCCCAGCATCTGAAGGATGCCTAACAATGAGAATGTAAGCCACTGACTAAGAGATCCAAAGATCCCTTTTGGAGCCCAAGTCTAAATAATGCCCTCATTTCTCCTAGAAGGGGTTTGTGTTGGTTATTAATTAATCAATGATTAATTCTTTTAGTTCCCTGATCCATTTCAAGAGGACATTAGTAATCTTTGCAAGCAATATCAGCTTCTTCGTTCTCAGGCCCATGGCCAGCCAGAGACACCAACTCTGGAGTGAGTTTTCCACAGAGCCATGCGTCATCTTTGGGTTTGTTTGGCAGCTGGACCAGAGGTAAAGAGGGTCCCTTATTGAGAATACATATGGCTTTTTGTCCACTTCTGCTTCCCTCTCTCCCTTCCACAAACTCTGTTCCGAAGAATACCTCATAAAATGTCAACCCCAAATTGACACCTCCTGACTCTGCTTCATACAGGACCTAGCATTGCATGGTAAGATGACAATGTGTATTACCAGCATACCACAACTGGGGGCTCTTACTGCATCTTAAAATCCTAGGTTTAAAGATGAGAGTTTTCTGTGTAATAGCCCTTTAGCAGCAGCCTCACAAAGCATGCAAGGTTCAGAGCGATGCCTGCCCTCATTTCCCAGTGACATCTCCATTCAGCAGGTGAGAGTTTTTGTTTCCCTTTGCATTGGTGTATAATTTATATAGAGTAACACACACAGATTTAAACACAGTTCCATGAGTTTTGACACATACATAGGCTTGTGTGAACACCCTCCTCATGATAGGAACTATCTCCTCACATCAGAACACTCTTTTGTTCTTTTTTTTTTTTCCCCAGGTAACCACACATGCTCCTTTGGGGCAATCCCTGTTCTGATTGCCATCTCCACAGCTTTGCATGGCCTCTTCTATGATCACACATGAGCAGAATCCTGCCACATGCACTCCAGTGTGTCTGGCTTCTCTTATTTAGCATGATTTTGAGATTCATTCAAGTTGCTGCATGTATCATTAGTTCTGCCCCCTTATGATTGAGGATTATTCCAGTATGGGTGGTATACTGTGCTTTTCCTTTTGGTGGACATTTGGATTATTTTTATCTTACATCTACAATAAGCATCCATGTATAACCAATTATATGGATGCATGAAGATGTTTGTATGTATGGATAGAAAAAACACACCATTTACTTTAGGCCAGGAGTAGTTACTGGGCCATAGGTAAACATGTTTAACTTGATAAGAGGCTATAAAGCAGGTTTCCAAAGGGATTCTATTTATTTACCTTCCCCTTTGTGAGAGTTTGGTCCTCCTTCCTTCTTCTCCCCTTCCTCCCTCCCTTCTCTCTGAAACAGGATATCACCATATAGCCCAGTATGGCCTTGAACTCATGGTTCTCCTGCCTCAACTTCCCAAATTCTGGGAATTGAAGATTGGCAGCAATTACTTGATTGCCTATTAACCAGGTACACATTAGAGCAGGTGGTACTCTTGGAGTTTCTCATTCTTTCCTATCAAGTTTCTCCAGTTCCATGGAAAAAGAGGAAGAAGGAGGAGGAGGAGAGAATAAGAATAAGAATAATGATAATAATAATAATAATAATAATAAGAAGAAGAAGAAGAAGAAGAAAAGAAAGAAAGGAAGAAAGAAAAAGAAAAGAAGGAAGGAAGGAAGGAAGGAAGGAAGAAAATCAGCAGCACACATTGGGAATAGAGAGTAACCAGAAATAGCTGTCTGAATACCAATGAAGTCTCATTGTCTATCCCAGAGGCTGAAGGAAACTTCTCCATGGTGTTTGATGCTAAAAACTAAGTCTGAAAGTTAAATTGAAGTCCATAAAGATGCTACACCTGTGCCCCAAGGCAATGAGGCCTACTCCTCCTGCCTAGATACTTCAATCCATGACTCTAAGGGACTTCAGCCTGTCCCTGAGAAGCTTGGATCTAGTCATAGCCCTTGTTGAGAGTCCAACTCAGGTACAGAGCAAAATAAGGTCGTGATAGCAGTCAGTTACTAGAACCTTATTTCCTTAAGCAGCAGCCAAGAAAAATTAAATTACACAGAGCAGGGAGCCTGGGTCACTTGCTCCCTGGTGATGAGAATTTGGCCGAACACACTCTTCTTTGCCAAGGGGAGTTTTGTAATGTTTTGTGCCTCTACCATGTGTCCCTTTCCATGGATGAAGCAGTAGCTGGCTGTTCCTTAGATGGAAGAAGGAAGTTTGAATTTTCCAGGAAAATAATACTTCACCTTTCACTTTAAGCAGTTGCAGGAGATGAGCACACACAGCATTCACATGAAGGCAACTGCTCACATACCAAAGAGGGTGCCAGCAAGCGGCAATCATGATTAGAAATATAAGCATCAAACTGTAGGAAACCGTCCAGAAGTAGCAGTTCCTCCACTACCCGACACGGAGATTAGCACGAGAGGGCTGACGAGGTGATGATGAAGTGGGGGAGACTTTTGGCTTTGTATCACATCCATTGGCAGAGTGAGCTGCTTGTCCTGTCTATTTATTTTGCGAGAGGTTAGCAAGGGGTTACCGAGATCTGTACCTCAGACCCTTTCACAGCCCCACAGCTGCCCACTGGGCCCTGCTGTGTAGGAGCTATGAGATGGCCTGCAGGAGTTTGCCCCTGACATCTGTCTTCAGTAGATCTATGCAGCAGAGGGTGGGTGCAAAATTGTGGAAAGATGCTACACAAAATGATAATGGGGAGGACACAGACCTTGGAGTATAGGGGCTATGACAGTGGCTTTGCTAACTGTTCATGCTGTCAAATTTCCTTCTCAATATCTGTGTTCGCATTGGTGTATTAATGTTTCTCTCAGCCTTGGTCAGAGAAACTTATTTTGCAGTGGGCAGTGATGAATGTAGAGACTCATAACTATTTATAACTAAATGAAGGGCTGAGATATCTCAAGCAATTAGACATTCAAATAGTAGTGGGGTTAATACTCTGATAGAGGTAAACAAAGACAGGGAGGTAAAGGTGGACTGGAGTTCCTAGACACTTACGTAGCTTGTTGTGGTCCCAGGACTGGTTCTTTCTAGTCTCCTGTGGGGCATTTTCTTAACTAGTGATCAATGGGGGAGGGTCCAGCCCATTGTGGGTGGGGCCACCCCGGGCTGATGGTCCTGGATTTTATAAGACAGCAGGCTGAGCAAGCCATGAAGGAACAAGCCACTAAACAGTATCCCTTCATGGCCTCTGCATCAACTTTTGCCCCCAGGTTCCTGCCCTGGTTGAATTCTTATCTGACTTCCTTCAATGATGGTGAAAGGCAATATGGAAGAGTAAGTAAAATAAACTTACCCTCCCAAGTTGTTTATGGTCATGGTGTTTTGTCATAGCAACAGTAACCTGAGCTAAGACAGAAATTGGTACCAGGATCATGGAGTATTGCTGTGACAGATCTGACCATATCGTTTGGGGGAGGGTTAGAAGGACTTTGGAGCTTGAGTTGGAAAAGCCAGCGGATATTCAGAGTTGAATGACTTAAGACAAATCTGAGAGCAATGCAGACAATGGAGGCCTGACTTGTGAAGTTTCAAAAGGAATACTCTATTGAGATATTTTGTGTTAAGAATCTGTGGTATCTGCTCAGCCAGAGCTGAAGAATCAGCTGTGATTAACAAGAGACCAGAACCACTAAAATAAAACTTTTGCTTCCCTGGAGCAGTGGGTGCTGGTCAGCTGGGCCTGGAGAATGACTGTGATTACCAAGAGAGCAGCAGCATTGAGGAAGACTCTGCTGGAAAGTGTTTCCTCAGGGTCAGCAAGCAGAAGCTGTGGTCTAGAAGCAACCGAACTTGGTAGTGTAAAAACCAGGTGGTGCTAGTTTTGAGGGGATGAAGGGATCATAGTGAGCAGCTGAGGCTTGGCACAGTGTGGCAGGGCTGGAGTCTCTGAGTTGAGTCCAGGAGAGGCTATCGGTGAAAGGGCAGCACAGTTGCAGTAGAAGACCCCAGCATTTTGGAGATGCCAGTACCATGGGATAACTGCCTAGAAGAGCATCAGCCATGGACTGGAGCAGTGCTGAGCCTAGGAGACAAGCTGTGTGGGTGAAGAGGGTGGAGCCAGAGAAGTGACCCAAGCCCTGGATAGGTCAATAAAATGGCGAGTGAATCTTAGACTTTGGACACTGAGTTATTTACACTATTGAAATTTGGTTTTGCTTTGCTTTGATTGTGGCTGTGACCTGCTTCTTCACTCTTAGAATTAAAGTATTTAATTTATTTTTGAATTTACAGGAGCCCACAGTTAAGAGACTGAACTTCTAAAGTGTCTGAAATTTTAGACAGTGGGACTTTTAAAGTTTGTAATATGTCTTATGTTGGAACATTAATGTTAACATTGATATTAAAAATAATATGAGAGCTTGGGGGCAACAAGAAAGAAAAGGTGATGTCTTAATAAGTGGTGTGTTTGTATGTCAAGTAGAGAGAGGGGTCAATTGTACTGGCTGGTTTTTATGTCAACTTTACACAAGCTAAAGTCATCTGAGAGGAGTGTAGCCTCAATAGAGAAAATGACATCATAAGATCTGGTTGTAGACAAGCCTGTGGGGCACTTTCTTGATTAATGACTGATGTAGGAGGGTCCTATCTCCTTGTGGGTGGGGCCACCCCTGGGCTGGTAGTCTTGGATTCTATAAGAAAGTGGACTGAGCAAGCCATGAGAGTCAGTTCGGTAAACAGCCCTCCTTCATGGCCTTTGCATCAGCTCCTGCCTCCAGGTTCCTGCCCTGGTGCTTTTAGTGATGGACTGTGATGTGAAAGAGTAGGTAAAATGAACCCTTTCCTCCCCATGTTGTTTTTGGTGATGCTGTTTTATAACAGCAATAGAAACCCCAGGATACCTAGATAGCTTGCCTACTGTGGTGTTGTGTCTATAGAGGCCCATTAAGTACTCAAGCGGCTGATAGACCCTAAAGGATGCCAGACTCCTGAGTCTCTCTACTCCTAACCCTGTTCTGGTCATTCTGAAGACCACGGTGTAGAGAGAAAGATATTCTCTTCTTCTGTATAATTGATTCTGTAATGCTTCTTCACAGTGCTTTACAGATCCATGTGTCAGTTCTCCATCTTGTCTACACATTGGATGTTGTGGGTGGGGTGGAAAAAAGGAGAACGAGAAAGGGAGATTTTGAGGAACTGGCTTATGCAACTATGGGGCTGGAAAGTCTAACCAAGACAGAAGACTGGATATTCAGGTAGGAATTGATGTTACCTTCATGAATGCAAATCTCAGAGAGCAAAACACTGGACTGGACCTTCAGATAGGACTTCTGTGTTGCAGATGTTAGATCAAATTTCTGCTTCCTTGGGAAACTTTGCTGTATGCTCAAGGCTTTCAGCTTATTGGACTCAGCCCTCTCTTATTGTGGAAGAAAATTTCTTCTACTTAGAATCTATTTCTCCAAAGGTTAACTATATCTAAAATATGCTTCCAGAGCAAATAGCATCTAGATAAGTGTTTTAATAAACAAGTGGGCACTACAGTCCAGTGGTGTTGACATATAACATTATTCTTTACCACTGAGGACTCTTAAAAGTGTGGAATTGGAACTAGATGTGAGCCAGTCATTTTGGGATTTTTAGCCATCTTTTTGTTATTGAGTTTCAGTTAGATTCTGCTGTTATCTGAAAGAAGATGTATGATTTATATTTTCTTAAATGTGTCAGGGTTTTTTTATGGCCCAAAATGTGATCTATGTCCCATGTGAGCTGGAGAATATGTATTCTGTTCTTGTTGGATGGACTACTCTACAGATGTCAATTCCATCGTGCTGATTGATGGTGCTGTTGAGTTCAATTATGTCCCTACTGATTTTCTGCCTGCTGGATCTGATCACTTCTGCAGAGAGGAGTGTTGAGATCTCCAATGAAGCTGTGGATCCTTCTGTTTCTCCTTGAAGTTCTATCAGCTTCTGCTTCATGTTGTAATATTCTGTTGTTAGGCACACACATGTTAAGGATTATTATCTCTTTTTGGATCATAGACCTCTTTTTCATTATGCAATGTTTCCCTTTAACTTTTATAACTTTCTTTTCACTAAAGTCTGCCTTTTTTGAAATTAATATAGTCACTCCATCCTTTTCATCAGTGTTAGCACGATACTATTCTCAATTTATATACTTATAAATACAGATAGTTACATACATATATCTGGAGTGGGATTTTTGTAGAAAACATGCAGATAGGTCTTTATTTTTGATCCATTTTATCCAGTTTTATTCTTTAACATACTTAGACCATGGACATTCAAGGTTATTATTAATAGAATTAGATTAGAATCTACCATGTTTGCCTTCTATTAGTCTATTTTTGAATTTTTATATAAAATGAGCTTTCTTTTAAAGATTTTTGATTAATACATAATAAAATATGTATTTATGGAGTACAGTGGGTATTTCAGTGTGTGGACACAATGCATGATGATCAGGGTAATCAGCATATCTATTACTTCAATCATTGATCATTTCTTTTTGGGAAGACACTGAAATCCTCTCTACAAGCTATTTCGAAATGTACAATTAATTGTCAAGCCACAGTCACAGTTATCCTACCATGCTATAGGATGTTAGACATGATTCCAGTTACACTCTGTACCCATTAACTCTTCCTTCTCCGAGCTCCCCTCTACTTCCCAGCCTCAGATAACCAGTTATACTCTAGAAAATGGTTTGTGTTTCATGTCTTTTTCTCATCCCAGTATTTTTTAGAGTCGTGTGTTATTGTGGATATTATTAATTAGTTTTTTTATACTGATGGTTATTATTTGTGTACTCAGGTATACCACACTTTATCTTTCTGTTAAAGTGTTTTAGTTATTTCCAGATCTGAGCTACTGTGAGGAAATGTACTCTGCACAGCCTGCTGCTTATCTTTGGGGAATACACTATGCTAGCAAATTCGATGTCAACTTGACATCAGCTAGAGCCATTTTGGAAGAGAATCTCAACTGAGAAAGTGCCCCCACCAAATTGGCCTGTGGACAAGGCTGTGGTACCTTTTCTGGATTGACGATTAATGTGTCCAATTCACTATTGGCAACACTACCCCTTGGCTGGTGATCCTTGGTACTGTAAAGAAGCAGGCTGAGCTAGCCACGGGGCAAAGGCCAGTATTCCTCCATGACCTCTGTATCATCTCCTTCCTCCCAGGTTCTTGTCTCGCTTGAGTTTCTGCCCTGATTTCTTTGCTGATGAACTATGATGTAGAAGTATAAGAGAAATAAACCCTTTCCTTCCCAAATTACTTATGGTCATGATGCTTTACCATAGCAATAGGAACCCTAACTAAGACACACATTTATTTATCTAGGAGTAGACTTGCTGGGTCCAACTGACAGTTAATCCTCATGATACATGATTTTGTATTTCTGAATTTACTCATTTGCTAACACAGGTTTGCAGCCCCTACATCAATGCCTGTGGCACTCTTGTGGTCATTTGTGGGCATGTGCAGAGGGGTAGAAATTTTGAGTTCCTTGAATTACCTCAGCTGAGGTTGAACAAGGCAGTCCTCTGTCTTGTTTCAGCACTCAAACTGTAGGCAAAGTCCCTTTCAGTGCACTTAATGACACTGGTTACATTTTCTGATGACTCTGCAGTTTAGAAGGTCCCCAAACGCAGTTTGTATTAAGGTCCTGAATAGTGTTTCCATGAGCAAGAAGGCTGGGATATTACTTATGGAGAAAATGTATGTTGAGCTAGATAAGTTATGTCCAGGCATGAATTACAAAAACATATACAAGACAAAGTTATTTATGACTGGCTGACCAAAATATTACTGCTAGAAGCTATCAGGAACCCAAACCTGTGTTTCCCGAAGGAACAATGGTACAATATTTTCAAATTCATTATTCAAAGTGACTTTACAGAACACAAGCACTATGAATATTAAGAACCAACTATAAATTCAGTAGTTTTCTCAGGTCATTGTACTATCCCAGGAGCTCTTAAATTTCCCTTTATTTTTAAGCCATACCCACATCAAGTAAATCATCATTTCTAGTAGGTGGATGCCTTAAAACTTCTTGTGTGGCCATAAATCACAACTGACACTCATTACCATTGATGAAAATCTAGAGACAGAGGGTAGGATACAAACAGCCAGGAACCTGCATGTGTGCACAGCTGTCACTCAGCAAATATCAATTTGACTTGATTGTGCTCTCTTCTGTCTCATTATATTCAATTTTACCTTATGTATGACCCATGCTTATAAAACACAACCAGTTGGAGAAACAGCATTCTCTTTCCTGGAGTATAAATGATAGGGACTACCACCAAGTTGGAACTCATTCACGAGCCAGACTTAGCAAATAAATAAATAAATAAATAAATAAATAAATAAATAAATAAATAAATAAATAAATAAATAAAATAGATGACAGGTTGGGAAAGAGAAGAAGGATTACTGAGCAGGCACACACGCATTTCTCATCACCTGTGATCTCCAGCAAAGGTGGGACGGAACCTCTGCAGCAATGAGAAACTCACACAGGGAAACAAATGTGGGGATTGATTGCCAGATGCAAATGAACAGCCTGTTGTCATCAGTAACTCAGCATCTCCTACTCACAAATGCAGCAGTTCCAATTTCCATGACTGTTGGCATGAACTCAGCCAAAGAAACAAAACTTCCAGTCTCTTAAGACTTTTTGGTTGTTGCAATGATTATAATCACTCAAGCAGTGAGTTTTTAAGAGCCACCTCCCATTCACCATGATGTGCCAGCACTATCCATGTTTCATGACCTTCAAACATCTCATGAAATGATCTGTGTATTTGCCAAGTATCTCCAATGTAGACAGATTTTTATTTGAGCCACCAGCTCACAGATAACAACACGGAGACTTGTTATTAATTATGAAAGCTCAACTTTAGCTTAGGCTTGTTCCTATTTCTTATAACTTAAATTAATCCTTATCTTTTCATCTATATTCTTTTATATGGCTCCATTACCTTTACTCTGTACTGCCCATCCTGCTTCCTCTATGCCTGGCCGAAGAATTTGCCCTTCTTCTTCCCAGAGTTCTCTCTCTGCCTGGAAGTCCCATCTATACCTCCTGCCTACCTGTTGGCTGTTCAGCTTTTTATTACACCAATCACAGTAATAATACATCTTCACACAGTGTACAACTCTCCCACAACTCTCCCAGCTTTAGTACTCAGTCTAGAATTGGATATGGCTAAAGCAGAAGGTCTGTATTGCCCAGTGATTCTCAAAGTGAAGAACCCGGGGCAGTAGCATCATTACAACACTACACATGGTTAGACATAGCAGTACTTGGAATTCACTCCAATAAAGTTAGACGACATACAGGATTCTCTGTTAAATTAAGTTTCACATGAAAAAGAATTTTTCAGAATAAGTACATCCTATGCAGTGTTTATGACTAAAATTTTTACCTGTTCAGGTGAAATTAAAACTTCATATATGTTTAGAAATATGATAACAATATACTGTACAGAGATATGGATTCAGAGCCCCTTGGGATGATGTTTGGCAGTGTTTTTCTTAAATTTTGCTTTAATAATTTGTTTTTGTATGTATGAGGGTTTTCCCCAAATGTATGTTCACCATATTTGTGCATGGTGACTGGAGAAGGCATTGGATCCTCTGGAACTATAGTTACAGGCAGTTGTGAATCACTATATGGGTTCTGGGAACTAAAGCAAAGTCCTGTGCAAGAGAAGCCAATGCTCTTAATGGGAAGCTCAGCTGTGTTTCAAAGAGCCTTCTTGGTGATTCTGACACATGCTAAGGCTTGAAACCTCAAGCTCTATATTTAGCTTCCTACCTTGTCTAGGTGATACAAGAAAGAGTTAATTCTGTTGTGGTCTCTTCTAGGGGGTCGATTTTTTTTTTTTTTTTAAATAAAATGACACATCTGTAAATCTTTTTTTTTAAAACTCAAGTTAAAACTAAATTGTTCATTATACAGTTTATTTCTAATTCATGTTTGGCAGAGCCCCAAGTATAGAATCTTCAGAATTGGCCTTCTTTCCAGATACAAAGGAGAGCCCCGGTTTGTAGTGACTGTGCCTTTTGCAGCTCACTGCTGCCACCTGGGACCTCAGACCACATATGATGAGGCCCTCTGTTCGCGGCTCATGGTGAGACTAGGGCATGGTACTCCTGGTCTTTACCACTGCTGTACAACAGTGTCTAGTGATTCTCTTAGCTGTAGGAGTGTGCCCAAGTCTTCTGCCTACTGGATAAAGCGAAAAACGCTCTGCCCCAGACCATTCTTGATATCAGGATGCCTCCTTTTTAATAAATTTAAAACAATGAGATTATAATGTAATTACATTTCTCCCTTCCCTTTCCTCCCCCCAGACCTTCTCATAGCCTCTCCTTGCCCTTTTTCAAATTCATGGCTTCTTTTTGCTCATTAATTGTTATTGCATGCATATATTCATACATTCCTAAGTGTAAACTGCCTAGTCTGCATAGTATTAATTGCACCTATGTTTTCAGGACTGACCATTTGGTACCATGTAACTAGTTGATGTACTCATTCTTTCATTATTTCTTCCACTCTCAGCATTCCATAGTTGCTTGTGGCTCTTTATGTAGGGTTGAGTCCTCGTGGTCTTTCCTCTGTGCACTTTGGCATGTCTCTTGATGTCATCCTTGTTTTACTCATTTTGTGGCAGTCATATTGTTGAGATTTTATGGTTATAGCTTTTGGCATTCCTAGGAGACACAGTCTCACAGCAAACTCTCTGATCTTCTGCATCTTACAATCGTATCCCTCTTCCACAATGTTCCCCAAGCCTTATGTGTGGGAGTGTTTTGTAGATGGATCCAATGGGCCTGGGCTCCATAACTCTGCATTTTGATTGGTTATGGTTTTCTGTTGTGGTATTCATCTATTGTAAAGAGATGTTTCCTTGATGGGGTGGGGATGAAGGATGCACTTATCTTTGGGTACAAGGATAAATGGCTAGGCTATTGTTAAGAGATTATGCTGGTTTAATCAAGTAGTGGTTGTGGGTTCTCATCCAACATCCATGACTTCACCAGCACTGAGTACTTAACTAAGCATTCAGGATCAGATATGTTTTCCCTCTTGTGCAGAGGGTTTTAAGTCCAGTTAGAGAGTGGCTGATTGCTGCCAAGGTTTGCATGCCACCATTGCACCCTTAGGATTACTGTGCCATGCTGGCTGCTGATGTGATTCATAGACATCATAGCTAGGTAGGGCTCTTGGTTGCCTCCCTCTTTGAAAGCTTGCATGGCACCTTCTGGTACCATGAAAGCTCGTCCTTAGGAAAGAGATATTCCTGTCAGTTCCATCTCAGGGGTACCTGGGATCTGTTTCTGTAGTGCATGATGTCTTCAGAGATAGGGACTTACCTTTCACCTCTGTGGGGCAATTAAGGGCAATAGCAATAGGCTGTATGTTTTGGGCATCTCTTGGACAGCCTTGGCCAACAACTCACAAGAGGACTTCTCATGTTTAGCATTTGGAATTTTGTTAGTTGGCCTTTAGTTTTTTAAGGGATCATTATCAGCCTAAATGAGAAAAGTTTATTAAAATTATATATGTATGTTTATACACAGAAATGTATGTATTATAGTTTTTAAAAGGTAAATAGTTAATAGCATGATTCCTTATGCCTTTTCATTCTTAGTATAATTTTACCCCCTTTTCTCCTTCTCCTTTATTTACCATCCCTTCCACTCCCTAAAGAGGCCCCGCTTTCATTTCCCTGATAGGATCACTTGCACAGTGTTATTCTCCTCTCTATTGCCTCCCCTCTCCTGGCAATGGTCCTTCCCCGGTTTCTGTTATTACTCCAGCTTATATGCTCATATCTGAAGATTTGAAGCTAGGAGCCTCCAGTGAGAGAGAACATGTGATATTTCCCTCTAGGTCTGGGTTATCTCACTCAGTATGAGCTTTTCTAATTCCATTTATTTACCTGAAAAATTAATGATTTCATTTTTCTTTACAGCTGAATAGCATTTCATGGTGTATATGTACCATATTTTCATTATTACCATTCATTAGTAGAAGGGCATTTAGGTTGTTTGCATTTCCTAGCTATTGTGAATGGAACAGCAACAAACATGGCTGAACAAGTATCTGTGAAGTAGGATGTTGAATCCTTTGGATGTCCACCATGGACAGGTATAGCTGTGTCATATGGTGGATTTATTTTTAGTATTTTGAGACTTCTCCACACTTATTTCCATGGCTGCACCAGTTTGCAATCCCCACAATAGCGATGAGGGGCTCCCCTTTCCCTGCACCCCCAGCTTGCAATCCCCATGATAGCAATGAGGGCCTCCCTTTCCCCTGCCCCCTCCAGCATTTGTTGCCAGTTGTTTGACTTTGCCATTTTGACTGGGATGAGATGAAATATCAAAGTGGTTTTGATTTTTCATTTCCCTGATTGCTGGGGACAATACACACGTTTTGGAGATATTGCTTAGCCATTTTTTACTAATCTTTTGAGAACTCTCTGTTCAGGTTCCACACCCATTTTTGAATGGGTCATGTTTTTGACTCTTTGTTTTTTGAGTTCTTTGAATATTCTGGAAATTAATCCTATGTTAGATGTATATCTGGCAAAGAGCCTCTCATTCTGTGGATTTCTCCTTTGTTTGGTTGATTCTTTAGCTGTGCAGAAACTTCTTAGTTTTATGAAGTCCCACCTGTCAATTGTTGGCCTTAATTCTTGGACAAATGGAATCCTATCCAGAAAGTCCTTTCCTACACTTTTATCATATAGAGTACTGCCTATGCTTTTCCCCAACAGTTTCAGGTTTAACTTTTAGGTCTTTGATTAATCTGGAGTTAGTTTTTGTGCAAGGTAATAGATACAGGTCTAATTTCATTACTCTGTGTGTGGGCATCCAGTTTTCCCATTACTATTAATAGAAGGTGATTTCCTTTCTACAGCTTATGTTTTTGGCATCTTTTTCAAATATCAAGTGGCTAAATTTATGAGTAAATTATGTTTGGGTCTTCAATTTTGTTCCATTGGTCTACATGTTTGGTTTTGTACCAGTACCATATTGTTTTATTACTATGGCTCTGTAATATGTATTTATTAAAAAGAATTCATCCCTTTTATTAAATATAGATTTTTTCCTCATTCTCATACAATATATCCTGATTACGGTTTCCCCTCCCTCTACTCCTCCCAGCTCTTCCCCACCTCCCCTCCCATCCAGATCTACTCTCATTAGAAAAGAACAGGCTTCTAAGACATAAGAACAAAACATAACAAAATAAAATATAATAAGATAAAACAAAAACCATCATACTGAAGTTGAACAAGGCAAACCAACAGAAGGAACAGCACCCCAAGAGAAGGCACAAGAATCAGAGACCCATTCATTCACACACTCAGGAGTCCCATAAGAATACTAAACTGAAAGCTATGATATATACACAGAGGATCTGGAGCAGACCCGTGCAGGCCCTGTGCTTGCTGCTTCAGTCTCTGTGAGTTCCTATGAACTTCATTCAGTTGATTTAGAGGGCCTTGTTCTCTGGTGTCCTCTATCCCCAATGACTCTTACACTCTTTCCACATCCTCTTATGTGGGATTCCCTGAGCTGTGAGGGAAGAGACTTTATGGAAACATTCTGTAACGTTTTTCTCTTTGTGTAATGTCTGGCTCTGGGTCTCTGTATTTGTTTTCATCTGCTACAGGAGGAAGCTTCTCTGTTGAAAGCTGAATAAGGCACTGATCTATGAGTATAACAGAATATCATTGGGAGTTCTTTCATTGTTACTTTTTAAAAGACAAGTATTATTTGGCTTTACCCTAGGTCTCTGAGCCATCTAGTCTCCAGTTCTTGGTCACCCAAGCACTGTCAGATAGTCCATCTCATGGAACAATACTTAAGCCAAGTCAGACATTGGTTGATTATACCCACAAGCTTTGTGTTGCCATTGTCCTAGCATATTTTGCAGGCAGGACAGATTGTAGATCAAAGGTTTTATGGCTGGTTTAGTGTTTATGTTTCTCTTGGTAGCCTGCAGAATATCTTCCCACACCAAAGACATAGAACATGGGGATGAAGGTTCTGTGTAGACACCACCTTGACTACTCCATGTTCAATGAGTTGTGTGGGTGTTGTCTTCAGTACAATGGGGCCTTTCTATTACTTGGTGGAGAGCAACCTATTGGCAACATCCTGGGTTGTTTAGTGATTTCCACGAACCCCTTTGGCCAAGAACTCAATTGGCTATAACCCAGTCCCCATTCTGGAAGCTTCATTTGGTGACAAGAGATGGACTCGATTTCCCTCATTATTTGGAGACTTCATTAGAATCACCTTTATGTATTTTAGGAACTTTCCACTGTACTAGGTTTCCATACCACTCCACAAATACCTCTCAATTCTGTCTTTTCCCTCATTCCCTCCCTCAACCCCATCTCCCCTCCTCTCCCTACCTGATTTTCCTATTCCTATCTCCCCTGCCCCTAGTCCATCCATAAAATCTATTCTGTTTCCCCCATGAGTGAGATCCACATGTGCCCCACCCCCAGTCCCAGTCTCTTCCTCTACTTAACCTCTCTGGTTCTATGTACCTTGTACCTTGGTTTTCATTTATTTAATGGCTAATATCCACATATAAGTGAATACATACCATAGTTATCTTTTTAGGTCTGAGTTACCTCACTCCAGATGATTTTTTCTAGTTCCATTAATTTGCCTGCAAATATCATGATGTCATTTTCTTAAACAGTTGAGAAATATTCCATTGTGTAAACGTACCACATTTTCTTTATCCATTCTTCTATTGAGAGATATCTAGGTTGTTTCCAATTTCTGGATAGTGTGAATAGAGCAGCAATGAACATGGCTGAGCAAGTGTCTCTGTGGTAGGATATAGCATCCTTTGGGTATATGCCCAAGAGTGGTATAGCTGGATCTTGAGGTAGATCAATTCCCATCTTTCTGAGGAAGTGCCACACTGACTTCCAGAGTGTCTATACAAGCTTGCACTTCCACCAGCAATGGAGGAATTTTCCACTTATTCCATATCTTCACCAGCAAGAGCTGTCATTTGATTCTGATCTTAGTCATTCCAACAGGTGTAAGATAAAATCTCAACATAGTTATGATTTACATTTCCTTGATGGCTAAGGATGTTGGACATTTCTTTAAATGTTTTTCAGCCATTAGAGATTCCTCTATTGAGAATTTTCTGTTTAGATCTGTATCCCATTTAAAAAATTGTATTATTCTTTTATATATAGATTCTTGAGTTCTTTATATATTTTGTATATTAGTCCTCTATCAGATGTGGAGTTGGTAAAAAAATCTTTTCCCGTTCTGTAGGCTATTGCTTTGTCCGAATGACTGTGTCCTTTGTCTTACAGAAGCTTCTCAGTTTCATGAGGTCCCATTTATTGATTGTTGACCTTAGTGCCTGGTAGATTACATTTATTGACCTTTGTATGTTGAACTATCCCTTCATCTCTGGGATGAAGCCTATTTGATCATGGTGAATGATCTTTTTGATGTGTTCTTGGGTTAGGTTTGCAAGTATTTTATTGAGTATTTTTGCATCTATATCCATAAGGGAAATTGGTCCATAATTCTCTTTCTTTGTTGGGTCTTTATATGTGGTTTGGGTATCAGAGTAACTATGTCCACATAAGATGAATTTGGCTATGTTCCACTGTTTCCATTTTGTGGAATAATTTGAGGAGTATTAACTCATCTTTCAAAGTCTGGTAGAATTCTGTGCTAAAACCATCTGGCCCTTGGTTTTTATTTTTTTGGTTGGGAGACTTTTAATGAATGCTTCTATTTCCTTAGGGGTTATATGTCTGTTTAAATTGCTTATCTGATCTTGATTTAATTATTAAGAAAATTATCTATTTCTTTTAGATTTTTTCCAATTTGGTTGAATATAGGTTTTTAAAGTATGTCCTTATGAATTTCCTTGGTATTTCTTGTTAATGTTTCCCCTTTTTAATTTCTGATTTTGTTAATTTGAATATTCTTGCTCTGTCTTTTAGTTAGTTTGGATAAAGGTTTGTGGATCTTACTGATTTTTCTCAAAGAACAAACTCTTTGTTTCATTGATTCTTTGTATTGTTCTCTTTATTTCTATCTTATTAATTTCAGCCTGGATTTGATTATTTCTTGCCACCTACTCCTTTGGGTGTGATTTCTTCTTTTTGTTCTAGAGATTTCAGGTATATTGTTACATTGCTAGCATGAGATATCTCCAGTTTTTATGTAGACACTTAGTGCTATGAACTTGCATCTTAGAACCACTTTAATTATGTCCCATAAGTTTGGGTATGTTGTGTATTAATTTTTATTCCATTATAGAAAGTTCTTAATTTTTTTATTTCTGTATTGATCCATTTTTGATTCAGTAGAGAGTTACTCAGTTTCCATGAATTTGTAAGCTTTCTGTTGTTGTTAATATCCAGCTTCAATCTGTAGCAGTCTGATAGGATGCAGGAAGTTATCTCGATTTTCTTGTATTTGTTGAGACTTGCTTTATGTCTGGGTATGTGGTCACTTTTAGAGACAGTTCTATGAGGTGCAGAAAAGAAGGTATATTCTTTTGTGTTTGGGTGAAATGTTGTGTAAATATCTGTTTAGGTTCATTTGGTTTATAAAGTCTGTTAGCACCATTATTTCTTTCTTACTTTCTGTTTGGTTCACCTATTAGTGAGAGTGGGGTATTGAAATTTCCCACTATCAATGAGTGAGAGTCAATATGTATTTTAAGCTGTAAAAATGTTTCTTTTAAAACTTGAGTGTTTTTGTGTTTGGGGCATTTATGTTAAGAACTGAAATGTCATCTTCATGGATTTTTTTCCTCCCTATCTCTTCTTACTAGTTTTGGTTTGAAGTCCGTTTTGTTAGGTATTAAAATGGCTGTACCAGCTTGCTTCTTAGGTCCATTTGCTTGGAATATCTTTTTCCAACCCATTACCCTGAAGTAATGTCTGTCTTTGATGTTGAGGTGTGTTTCTTTGTTGTAGCAGAAGAATAGATCCTGTTTTCTCATCCATTCTGTTAGTCTGTATTTTTTTACTGGGGAATTAAGACCATATTGTTTGGTAATTGTGAATTTCATTTGCATCTTCACATTCTAGCCTTCCCTCTCTTTGAGTGTTTACTTTCATTTCAAAGCATCTGTATTCTCTAAAGTCTGGTTTAGTACATGAATTTTATATTTTCTTCTCTTTAAAACTGTTTGCGCCGGGCGGTGGTGGCGCACGCCTTTAATCCCAGCACTCGGGAGGCAGAGCCAGGTGGATCTCTGTGAGTTCGAGGCCAGCCTGGGTTACCAAGTGAGCTCCAGGAAAGGCGCAAAGCTACACAGAGAAACCCTGTATCGAAAAACCAAAAAACAAAACAAAACAAAACAAAACAAAACAAAACAAAACAAAACAAAACAAAAAAACTGTTTGCAATGACTATTTCAACATGGAATAGTTGAGCTAGTGCCTACCTAGATCCTTCATCCCTATAGACTAGTGTTTATATGGTACTGGAAGGGACTCTACATTGCCACCAAAGGAGAAAGATCAACACCAACACAGATACAAACTCTTCAGTCTACAATGATAACATGCCTGCAAGATGTGTTCGTTCAATAATAGCACAAAACTTATGGGAATAACCAACAAGTATCTGATTGGATTTAAGGCCCACTGCATGAGATAGGACCCATTCCCATCACTGCGTGCATAGCTAAGAACCAGAGACCAGAAAGGCCAGGGACCTAGCACAAAACTGGCACAAAACAGTAGCATACTACTGTTATGCTGATGGAATGTAGCCATACAATGACTTTTAACAGCATTCTGATATACTCAATAGATTTCAAGATGTTACAATAGAAATAAATCCTGGCACTCAAATGTCAGACATATCAATGATTCTCAATTAAGATATATGCACAATGATTTTCAATTAAGGACAGACTGAGTTATAAAAGATAAAAAGGAAAACAATATGGAGAGATCTCTGGAAAAAAATAATTGCAGGTGATCTCTACAACACCCCAGTAAGCCTTGAAAGAACTAGTGATTGATTGCTAAATGTAATGAAAATAGTTAGTGGAAATTGTCAACCAGATTTTACAATATAATATGAAGGAAGTCTTGAGTAGCAATCAGGATTCAGTAAAAATTCAAATCAGAGGAAAAGTTTCAGGCTTAAAAAAACTATTTGAGTCATCAACAGATTGAGAAAAATGAAATCTGTGAAGAATAAGCAATATTTCAAAAAGTAGAACTGTTTCAAGAGGGTAAGTGGAGACAGTTTATGCTTACAATTGACTTATATTTTAAGCCCTGTTTGTCTCAGTGCTGACACTAAACATATTATTTTGTTAGCTTAGTTAATCCTCACAGCAACTCTGACAGATGGTTATGAATATCATCTCTATTTACAGAAAGAAAACCAAAGCAACTGGTCAATTGATCACATTTACTGTTGCAGATCACAGTTGCTATTTGGTAGAGTCAGAATTAAATATGAGGTTATAAAACACTCAGCTGATGTAGTCTGGTATATAATTGGAAATTATGTGTCCTTACAGAACTCATGTAGGGGCTTAATTTCCAGTGGAAGGTATTTTACTATTAATGTTGAAACTTCAGCTCATTATTTGATAGAGGTGGAAATGTTGGGAAAGATTTAGAGAGATTTAGTCATCAGGATGGAGGTTGAATCACTGAACATCAATACTCACGGCTGGATCCTAGTAGCTTTATAAGATGAGGGGGAGGATAATGATAGTCACACTCTCTATATCTTGGCATATGGTGCCTGCCATTACCCACAAACCATGTCTGCAAAAGGCCATTGTCATACAGCCTATTAGCTTTTGTGCTTCCTGAACTGTAAGTCAACATCAATCTCTCTTCTTTATAACAGTCTGTGATATGGTGTTATTAGTCACAGAAAATGAAGCAAAATACCGTACTTCACCAAGAAAAATGAACAGCAATATGCATGTCATAATTAATTTAAAATAGCTACACTTAATTTATATTTATTAATTTAAGCAAACAATAAACCCAAATTTAAATATTTATATGCATTTGTATATTCTTCAGGTATTTATAATAATCCAGGAATATAAAGAATATAGAAAGAAATGTGTGTGTATATATATACAAAAATACTTAAACATTTCAGCAATAAGATATTTCTTTCCATGACATTAATAAAGAGAAGATATTTCTACCAATGAATTTGTAACAAAGCCAAGTGTATACAAATTATATGAGGAATATACTGTTGGGCATGTAACAGTGAAAAATATATATTTGTGAATGTTTATGATGATATTAAAAAAAAGACCATATTGTGAGGTATCAATGACCAATGATTGTTGATTCCTGTTATTTTGTTGTTGTTGTTGTTGTTTTTTGTTATTGTTGTTGTTGTTTTTTGTTATTGTTGTTGTTGTTGTTGTTGGTGGTGTGTGTGTGTGTGTGTGTGTGTGTGTGTGTGTATGTTTCTCTTCTTTTAATTTTTCTGGCTTGAGATTTTTTTATTCTCTGTATTCTCATAGATGTAGTTAACCTCCTTAGGTTGGAGCTTTCCTTCTATCACCTTCTGTAGAGCTGGATTTGTAGATAAATATTGTTTAAATTCAGCCTTATCATGGAATTTCTTATTTTCTCCATATGTGGTGATTGAAGGTTTTGCTGGGTATAGTAGTCTGGGCTGACATTTGTGGTCTCTGAGTCTACAGCACATCTGTCCAGGCCTTTCTGGCCTTAAGAGTTTTCATTGAGAAGTCATTTGTACTTCTAATAGGTCTTCCCTTATATGTTACTTGAAATGCTCTTTTTACCTTGCAGCTTTTAATATTCTTTTCTTTGTTCTGTACATTTAGTGTTTTGATTATTATGTGCTGAGGGAACTGTCTTTTCAGTTCCAATCTATTTGATGTTCCATATGATTCTTGTACCTTACTAGCATCTCCTCTTTTAGGTTAGGAAATATTTCTCTTATGATTTTGTTGAAAGTATTTACTAGGCCTTTGAGCTGTGTTTCTTCTTCTTCCTCTATTACTATTATTCTTAGATTTGATCTTCTCACAGTGTCACAGATTTCCTGAATATATTGTGCCAGGAGTTTTTTAGATTTAACATCTTATTTGAGCAATGTATCCATTTATTCTATTATATCTTCGGTGTCTGAGAATTGTAGAGGTAACCAATCGTATTATTAAAATAAGAAACACAGAGCCAAGGTAAAAGAGAAAAGCCGAGAGGTCAGAGCTCAGAGATAATCTTACCTCCTGCAGTGCTCCTAGCTTCCCCGAGAGAGGGAGGTACTTCCTGTGTCCCTGTTTAAATAATCTTTCTGTTCTGCCTTCTCATTGGTTGTAAACCCAACCACATGACTGCCTCATCACTGCCTGTAAGTACCGCCCTCCAGGTCTTAAAGGCGTATGTCTCCAATACTGGCTGTATCCCTGAACACACAGAAATCTACCTAGCTCTTCTAACCACCACGCTCTTACTATGGCTCTAATAGCTCTGACCCCAGGGCAACTTTATTTATTAACATAAAATTAAAATAACATTTCAGTACAAATAAAATATCACCACATTTCCCCTTTTCTATTTTAATAAAAAGAAAAAAGGCAAAAGGTTATAACTAACAAAAGAAAAACTATATACAAAAGTACAATAACTATATACAATATATACAAGTAACAAATACCTAAACGATATCTAGTCCATTTGTATTTGACAAATCAGAGAAAATAATTCCCTTATCTATCCTATTTTAGTAAGTCCAAAATGTATCTAATTCACTTTCTATCCTAATTAATCTTCAACTATAACTAACTAATCTTCAACTCCCTCAGAGACCCAAGAAGGAAATAATATTAGCTAACAAAAATAAAAACAAGAAGTGCACAAAAGCAGCTTCCAAAAATTTTGTGAGTTGACAGAAACAGCCAGCTGCCTGGACAGTCACCTGAGGTTTCTCTGCAGTGTTGGGGCATCATCTTCAGCCTATAGGCTTATGGTATCTGACAGACTCATTTGTGAAGTAGGTTGTACACAAGGTCAACAGTTCAACCTCACACTGGGTGAGAGCAGTCCATGTACCAGAAACACCTGAATTCCACTAGTGTCATGTCATGATTCAGGATTGTAAATTCTGGAAATTGTTGATGGTTTTTGAATTCAGCTGTCCATTCTTCTTGGCTGTGTATATATGGCTTCATCTCAGCATCCCCTTCTTCTCCACATCCCTCTATTAAATGCCAGTCTACTATTGAGAGGCATGAGCTTTCAGTTGTTGTTCCATTGCACACCAGAAGCCATCGGCCCACTGCCTGTTCAGCTGTCTTTGAAGAAAAGGACACTGTACCTTTTCTGGATTGTGAGGGCCACTTCAGGGATGGTGCCATATTGTCCTGGCCTCAGAAGATGCCGTCTGATAAAGCCATAACCACACTTGTTTTGGCAGGAATCGGTAGTCCTTTGTTTCATGTTCTGTCTGTCCATTTTGTCCTGTTGATACGAGGATACTTTGTTGTCCAGTGGCTAACTTTTGCCACAATGAAAATTAACTCCATATGCAGTTTCTTCAATGCCCATATTTTCTCTGAAGTAGATTGGTACTGCCAGGAGCCGACATGTCTCAAAAAAGAAAAATTTCTAAGTTATTAAAACATTTTAAATGCCATATTCGGTAGATTTCTGAAGGGTTTGAAGATGACCTGTCTAAAATATATCTGCTCAATTTTTAAAACATATCTAATATGACTACAATTTCTATTGTAATGTCTAATTACTAACTTTCATTTCTTTATATCCTAATAGTTGGTAATAATGTAAAGTATTTAAAACTAGTAATTGTCTTTTTCTTTTCTTTTCTTTCTTTCTTTTTTTTTTTTTTTAAAACAAGAACCTTAAATCTAATCTCCTTTGCTTAGCCTTTTTCCTAACCCTTGACAACTTGTAACCAACCCCCCTAAACAATGAAAATTATCCCAGACCCAAAACCCATTAAAAGAACCAAAAAACCACCCGCCCCACACCACTTCTTTGGCAATGTGGGTGTCATATTCTTAAAATTGCTTCCTGCTGGGTATGGGCGAAGTTATCTTTATCCTGAAAGAAAAATTTAGGTTAATTGTCAAATTCTAGGAAAGGTAACTATATCCTTCATTATTATCCAGTCCGTGTGTATTGCCAAAGTTCAGGGTTTATCTCAAGTCCTTATTCAAGTAGTCTGTGAGACTGGATCATCTCAGCTAGTCATCTCAAAATTGCTCTGAGCACCTTGTAGTTCAAAGCTGATCTGTAGATGATGTTTGTCAGTTTAGTGATATTATTATTGTCCACGTGGAATTGTTGTTGTTGTTGTTGTTGTGGGGCCCCATTTTCTTCCTGGAGACTTCAGTTGATGTTAGGCCTGGCCATGATTTCCTGCAGAAAACTGATAAGAGACTCGAACAGAAAGACATATATATGCAGCTAATTGAAGCCTTTTTTTCTAGAATTAGTTAGTACT
This sequence comes from Peromyscus maniculatus bairdii, assembly GCF_049852395.1. Lineage (NCBI taxonomy): Eukaryota > Metazoa > Chordata > Mammalia > Rodentia > Cricetidae > Peromyscus > Peromyscus maniculatus. The sequence continues at coordinate 123,018,177 of NC_134855.1, forward strand.
CTATATGACCATTCATATCTTAACAAAGTTTAAAATGTATATATCTATATATATTAATCTTGTAAATTTTGATATAAAATTTATACTTTAAGAAAAGTTTAAAGAATCAGAATAGAATCAAAGAGTTGAGATTAGTAATAGAATAGTCCCTTAATTAATTTGGCTTTTGTCCTGTCCCATAGCAGAAAATGGCTCTTTTATTCTGGCATGATACAGGGAGTTTGTATTTTCATTTTAACAACATGCTTGAGTTTAAAGAAGGAGAGAGCCATTCTCCAACTCCAAAGTCAGCTTTAAATTTTAATTGAATTGGGACTATTAGAAAACCAATAGTGTTAAATCTTTAGAGAAAAGCACAAACAAACATTTAAGAAGACATAAAATTTTTTAGATAATATATACCCATATGTCATATACTCCCATATACTCTGTTTCCTGGGATAGATGATTTGTCCCTTTTCTTCAGTTGTCTCATTTGTCTTGTGTCCTTCAGATTCCTTAACCTTCATTCTCCTAAAAGACAAAAACAAAAACCTTCCCCCAAGACTAATTTTGGGGATGTTCCTTTTTGGCAAGTTATTATCTGATTAAATGAAAAGACATGTGTTACAGGTACAAGTTAGTTTAAATTGGATGTTCATGCTGGTTGATGAACTATCACCTCCTCTAATTAAGAGGTTTTTCTTGTTCAAATCGAACCTTGATCAATTTTGATGGTATCCACAGCTTATCTTCTCCTGTAGAAACAAAAGCAAAACCTCGTCCCCAACGTAATACATACCCTGGCTTCCATTCTGAGGTCAGCACATCCTTAAAGTATATAGGCTGATTTAATTCTGTAGTTTTTTCTATTACCCAATGTCTCTCTGCAGCTGTTGTTCCTTTCTCATTGGCATTCAGAAAATTCAAAGTTAATAGAGCATTATGCAGTCTATTTCTGGGGGTTTTTGTTACTCCTTTCTGTTTATTTAGCATATCCTTTAGAGTTCTGTTTGACCTTTCTATAACTGCTTGACCTGTAGGATTATGTGGTATACCTGTAATATGCTTTATATTGTAATAAGCAAAAAACTGTTTCATTTTAACAGAGACATATGATGGAGCATTGTCAGTTTTGATTTGTGAAGGTATACCCATGATGGCCATAACTTCTAGCAAATGAGTGATTACAGAATCAGCTTTTTCAGAACTCAAAGCAGTTGCCCATTGAAATCCTGAATAAGTATCAATGGTGTGGTGTACATATTTCAATTTTCCAAATTCTGCAAAGTGAAACACGTCCATCTGCCAGATTTCATTCCTCTGAGTACCCTTTGGGTTACATCCTGCTGGTAATGGTGTTTGATTATAGAAAGAACAAGTAGGACATTTCTTTACTATTTCTTTGGCTTGTTGCCAGGTTATGGGAAAATCCTTTTTTAAACCTTTACTATTGACATGATGTTTTTTATGAAATTCTGAGGCCTCCAGCACATTTCCTATCAATAATTTATCAATCTCATCATTGCCTTGTGCTAGAGGGCCTGGCAGACCAGTATGAGATCGGATGTGAGTTATATATAAAGGATGACTCCTTTTCCTGATTGTATCTTGTAATTGAATAAATAGTGAAGTTAATTCTGAAGCATCAGGGATAAATTCTGCAGTCTCAATATGTAATACCACTCTTTCAGCATACTGAGAGTCAGTTACTATGTTGAGAGGTTCTGAAAAATCCATTAATACCAACAGAATAGCATACAATTCTGATTTTTGCACTGAATTATAAGGACTTTGTACCACTTTACTTAAATTTTCTGATTTGTAACCTGCCTTTCCTTGTTTATTGGCATCTGTATAAAATGTACGAACTCCAGATATGGGTTTTTGCCGTACAATTCGAGGCAAGATCCAATCAGCTCTCTTTATAAAATCAATTCTGTTGCTTTTGGGATATTTGCTGTTAATTTCTCCCAAAAAATTACTGCAAGCTCTTTGCCAAGGTTCACTTTCTGTCCATAATTTTTCAATGTCCTCCTTAGTTAAAGGTACGACAATTTCTGCTGGGTCTATTCCTGCTAATTGACGAAGTCTCAATTTTCCTTTCCAAATCAAGTCAGAGATTTTTTCCCCATAAGTTTTTAATTTTTTATTTGGTTTATTTGGTAAAAATATCCATTCCAATATAATATCTTCCCTCTGCATTAATATTCCAGTAGGGGAATGCCTAGAAGGTAAAATAACCAAAATGCAATCCAGCTTTGGATCAATACGATCCACGTGCCCTTCATGTACTTTCTTTTCTACCAAGGCCAATTCTTTCTCAGCTTCAGGTGATAATTCTCTTGGACTATTTAAGTCCTTGTCACCTTCTAAGGTTTTGAACAAATTAGTCAGTTCATCATTTTTTACCCCAACAATAGTTCGTAGATGAGAAATATCTCCAAATAATCTTTGAAAGTCATTAAGAGTCTGTAGTCTATCTCTCCTAATTTGCACCTTTTGGGGTCTAATTTTTTGTAGCTCTATTTTATATCCTAAATAATTAATAGAATCTCCTCTTTGTATTTTTTCAGGAGCAATTTGTAATCCCCAGCAAGGCAAAATTTTCTTTACTTCTTCAAACATTCTTTCTAAAGTATCTGCATTTGAGTCAGCTAGTAAAATATCATCCATATAATGATAAATTATAGATTTAGGAAATTTTTTACGTATCACTTCCAATGGCTGTTGTACAAAATATTGGCACAGAGTTGGGCTATTTAACATTCCCTGTGGGAGGACCCTCCATTGAAATCTTTTAACCGGTTGAGAATTATTATAAGTAGGCACTGTGAAAGCAAATCTTTCTCTGTCTTTTTCTTGTAAGGGTATTGAAAAGAAACAGTCTTTTAAATCAATAACTATGAGAGGCCATCCTTTTGGTAACAGAGTAGGCAAAGGAATTCCAGATTGTAGAGAGCCCATCGGCTGAATTACTTTGTTAATTGCTCTAAGGTCTGTTACCATTCTCCATTTACCAGATTTCTTTTTAATAACAAATACAGGAGAATTCCAAGGGCTGGTTGACTGTTCAATATGCTGAGCATTTAACTGTTCTTCTACCAGCTCTTCTAAAGCCTGGAGTTTCTCTGTTGTTAAAGGCCATTGCTGAACCCATACAGGCTTGTCTGTTAACCATTTTAAAGGTAGAGCTGTTGGTATTTTTGGAAGATTATCAGTTGTTGTGCCCTGTTCTTGTATAATATGGATGGCTGGTGACCACTCAAAATAATGCCTTCTAATATTTCTCTCAGAAACATGTGCTAGTTTATGATTTGTTTCTGAGATTGGAGGGATTTTAATCTGAGTATTCCATTGTTGCAACAAGTCTCGACCCCACAGGTTCATAGCTATGTTAGCCACATATGGTTTTAATTTTCCTCTCTGTCCTTCTGGACCTATACATTCGAGCCATCTTGCACTCTGTTTCACTCCAGATAATGTCCCAATTCCTAACAGTTGAACGTTTACCTCTTGAAGAGGCCAAGCTGGATGCCAAAATTCTGGTGCAATTATGGTAATGTCCGCACCTGTGTCTACCAGACCAGACAACAAAACACCATTTATTTTTATCGTTAATTTTGGTCTCTGTTCATTAATAGAAGTTTGCCAAAAAATTTTCTTTATGTTTTCTCCTGAATTTTCTATTCTCTCTTTTTCATCATCCTGACCAGCATGATTTATTCCAATAGTCATTTGGTTATTTAATCGCTCAGAGCAGGGATTTCCTCTACAGCTGCAGGAAAGGTTTGAACTGGTTTTGCTATGGGGGCCTGCATGAGGCCCCTCCGGGAGTTTCCCGAAAACTGAGGCAAAGGATTACCCTGTCTGTCCTTTGTTGATCTACATTCGTTGGTCCAGTGTTTTCCCTTACCACACCTTCTGCATACTCCAGAAGGAAGGGGCATTCTGTTGCCATTGTTCCTTGAAGAAACATTGCTTCTAGGAAGGACCTGTTTACAGTCCCTTTTAAAATGTCCTTGCTTTCCACACCCAAAACATCTAACACTCCTCAAACCTTTTGAAATTACTTCTCCTACCCACGTATCATCATGCTCATCAGCTTCAACATTAATTGTTTCTCTAATCCAATCTTCCAAAGGTGCAGATCTTGCCCTTAATGGCCTGATTATTCTTTTACATGCTGCATTCGCATTCTCAAATGCCAAAGCTTCAATTATTGCCTTACTAGCTTCTGATCCTGAGACCATTCTGTTTACTGCTGAAGCCAGTCTTTCTAAAAAATCTGTGAAAGATTCTTTTGGGCCTTGCATAACCTTTGTGAATGACTCAGATTTTTTTCCTGGTTCATCAACTCTGTCCCATGCATTCAAGGCTGCCATTCGACATAAAATTACGGTTTGAACATCATATAAACATTGTGTTTGTATTGAAGCATATTGGCCTTCTCCAATAAGCTGATCCTGACAAACTTGTATTCCTTTATCCCTCCATTGTGTTTCTACGTTTCTAGCTTCCTCCTTAAACCACGTTAGAAATTGAATTCTCTGGCTGGGTTCCAGAACAGCTTGTGCAAGGTCCCGCCAGTCCTGTGGTATAATCCTATTATATGTTGACCAAGAGTTTAACATTTGCTTTACATATGGGGAATGCATGCCATAAGATACTATTGCCTCCTTAAACCTTTTAAAATCCATCAGTTCAATTGGAGCCCAGATATTTTGTGTAGCCATTTGATCAGGCATCTGCTGTACGGTTACAGGATAAATTAAGGATGACTGTGTGAAAACAGGCTTTCTTTCTGTAACCTTATGATCCAAACTTGAACCAACTTCACTGTTAAAATTAACAGGTTTTTCTAAAGCTGTTATCCTGGCACTTAAATCGACTATCTTTTTAAATAGTAAAATGAGAATAAGCATGGTGATAAACTGCATAATTCCCATAATACTAATCTTTTCATATAGTTGTTCCATTGTCAGACTGCCTAAAATTTCAAACAAAACCCAATTTTCTTCCAATGTACACAGGAAACCCATTTTTTTTAAATGTGGAAAAAATTTGTCTTTTAAATAGTTTCCTTTATGACTTACCAAATCTGCGTAGAACAGTAGAAATCCGAGCGAATTTCAAAACAGCCACCTAGAGTCCTAGGTGTAAATCCAGAGAGAGAGAGAGAGAGAGAGAGAGACAGACAGACAGACAGACAGAAACAGAGAGACAGAGAGAAAGCAAGAGAGAAAGCGAAAGTGAAAGTGAAAGTGAAAGTGAAAGCGAAGGGGTAGCCGGCTAAAGCTTAAAGCCAGCCACTTGTTCCCTCTTGAGCCGAGTCAAGGCTTGGCTTTACAGGCAGGGGCCCTGTTTAGCAGGGCAGGCCTGAGCTGTTTGTAGCACTGGCTTTAAGCAAGCAGCTCACAGTCCAGCCTGAGCCCAGACCTGGGCCGGGGCTAGGGAGCCGGCTGCTCCGGCTAGGGAGCCGGACCCAAGCAGTTTTTAATGGATTCTTGTCACGTTGGGCGCCAGATGTAGATGTAACCAATCGTATTATTAAAATAAGAAACACAGAGCCAAGGTAAAAGAGAAAAGCCGAGAGGTCAGAGCTCAGAGATTATCTTACCTCCTGCAGTGCTCCTAGCTTCCCCGAGAGAGGGAGGTACTTCCTGTGTCCCTGTTTAAATAATCTTTCTGTTCTGCCTTCTCATTGGTTGTAAACCCAACCACATGACTGCCTCATCACTGCCTGTAAGTACCGCCCTCCAGGTCTTAAAGGCGTATGTCTCCAATACTGGCTGTATCCCTGAACACACAGAAATCTACCTAGCTCTTCTAACCACCACGCTCTTACTATGGCTCTAATAGCTCTGACCCCAGGGCAACTTTATTTATTAACATAAAATTAAAATAACATTTCAGTACAAATAAAATATCACCACAGAGAATCTCTCTTCTTTCTCTTGAATTCTGTTCATGAAGCTTGCCTCTGAAGTACCTGTTTGCATGTATAAATTTTTCATTTCCAGAATTGGGTTTTCTTTATTGATTCTATTTCCATTTCCAAGTCTTAAACAGTTTTATTCATTCTACCACGTTGCTTGTTTATATTTTCCTGGATTGATGTAAGGGATTTATTCATTTTCCCTTAAGGACCTCCATTTCTTCATACAGGCTGTTTTAAGGTCTTTTTCTTCCACTTCAGCTATGTTAGAGTATTCAGGGCCTGCTGTGGTAGGGTTGTTGGGCTCTGGTTCCCTAACAGGAGTCTGTAATATACCTTCAGATCTGGAATTGTAATCCCTACAACATTGTTCTTTTTGTTCAGAATTGTTTTGGCTATTCAGGTTTTTTTTTGTGGTCTCCTATGAACTTTAGAATATATATGATTTCTGAGAAGAATGAGATTGGGATATTGATTGGTATTGTGTTGTATCTGTAAATAACTTTTTGTAAAATGGTCATTTTGGGTTGTTAATTCAATCAATCTCTGAGCATGGGATGTCTTTCCATTTTCTAGTGTCTTTTTCTAACTTTCTTCAGAGATTTAAAGTTTTCATTGTAGATGTCTTTCACTTCCTTGGTTACATTTATTTCTAGATATTTTATTTTCTTTGAGAATATTGTGAATGGGAATGTGTCCACAATCTTCTTCTCTGTGTATATTTGTTGGTGCTATGCAGAGAAACTATCGATTTGTGCCAGTTGATTCTGTATCCTGTTATGTTACTAAAGTCTTAGAACTATTAGTCTGTGTAATAGTAATAACAGTAATAATACTCATCATTTATTGAGCACTTACTACATACCAACCATTGAATAATATCTTTTCTATAATTTGAATACGTTCCCAGCAGGCATATGGGATTTAACACTTGATGCAACAATGTTAAGAGGTTGGAAAATTTGATAGTGAGTAGTTTGAAATTTTTGGCATTATGAAAAATTAATGCTAAAAACAAATGGAGTTGAGGCTACACTTTGCTGCTTTTCATTGTCTTGTCTTTGTGGCATCTTCCTCTATGTATGGCACAGCAAGAAGGTAGTCAGCAGATGCTGTGTGAGAAGTATGTTTTTTGTTTTTGTTGTTAATTACCCAGTCTCTGGAAATTCCACTATCACAGCTCAACATGGACTAAGGCGGCCTCATTCTCCAAGAATTCTTCAGGACAACCTTGTGGACTCAGGACATTTTTTCTCATGTTGAATCAATAAAGCTAAGACTTGTCAAGGGTTTGTAATTTGTCCACTGCCTCACAACTAGCCAATGGAAGGGCTAAGACTTGAACCCTATTTGGCCAACTCCACAGCAGTGCTGAACCACAATGCCAACTGATTCGCCTTTGACAGAAAGTTCCCTGAGAATCGGTGCTTCACTGAAGGCATTGTGACAAAGTGAAGGAGCATTAGGAGTAAGGCAAGGGTTTTTTCACGCAGAGCAGGAACAAGGCAAGGGTATTCTCTCATACACCCATTTCAACATATTAGAAATACAAAGGTATGCAATAAGACAAGAAAGGGAAAGCAAAAGTATACAGACTGGAAGACAGAAAGAAAACTACCTTTGATCATGGATAAGTGATTATCTACAATAAGTAAAAGAAAAAAAGAGAAAAACACCTGGAACTAATATTACAGCAAGGTTGCAGGACACGTGGTTAATACACCGTTGCTTATATAGTTGCAACAAATGAGGAGAATTTGAAATTAAACACATATTATCATTATATCAATAACCACTTAAATGACATGCTTAATTTTAAAAAAAATTAGGAAATTTATTTGGAAAACACTTGATTTACTATTTTGTATTGATACCGTGTTAAAAAGAAAAGATAAAGACTCTGCCCTTAAGATTAGACTAGAACGTGGAAGACAGGGGAAAGAAGTCATGCAGAAATGCACAGTTGATTCAGATGCTGTGCAAAGATGAGTTTGCTGGAGCTGGTCATCTCTCCTCAGTATCCAAACTCCCTGCCTCTTACAGAGCCCATGTAGTGCAGTACAAAGCAATGCCATATGTCCATTTGTCTGACTTCAGTGAACCAGGGGATAGACCTAACACTTAAGCCAACTGGAACACCTTTTTGTCTTCTACACATAAAGTCATCTAATGTGATTACTGTGTTCCTTGCTGTTTGGGTAGATTGTAATACTGTTGAATATTTGTAGTGAAATGACCTCATAAATAGTGAAATGACTTAAGACAAAGGAACGGAAAAGGGATCTTACAAACAAACAAATGGTGCTGGAACTACAGGACAACCCCACATTAAAAAATTCTCTAGGAAAGCCTCATTCAAGAAATTTGTTTTCCTGATTAGAATAAGTTGCAGACATGATACCTGCTGCAGACTCAATGTCTGCGCGCTCCCCAGAATTTATGTTCTTAAATCCTAGCCCTAGTGCAATGGTACCGGGAGATGAGGCTCTTAAGAGGTGGGTAGGTCAGAAGGGTCAAGTCCTGTGAATGCTGTGACATGATGGCCCTGCCACTTGTACATTTGCTTCATGAAATAAAAAAGAGAGTGATCCTGGTAGGAGAGCTGACCAGACAGTGCCTCTTCCAGCACCTTGATCTTGGACTTGCATTTCTAGAAGCGCGAGAGACACGTTGTTTAAAAACCACTTCAGCTATGGTGTTCGAGCAGTAGCCATCACAGACAAAGACAAAACCCCTCATCCATTCCTCTTCCCTCTTTTGTTATTTAACAAAAGTCTCCTTACATAACTACTGTATAATTATAAAAACCAGGAAGTGGGATATTTATAGAATATTGTTTTATAACCCATAGACATTATTTAGATGTTGGTCCTTTGTGGCCAAACTGAAAACAAAGCAAAACCCCAAGCAGATCCTGGCTCGCACACTGCGTTTAGCTGTCACATCTTCTTAAGTCTCCTACGATCAGAAACTGTGCCTCAGACTTTATCTTTCATCACCTTGACTTTTTTTGAGGTGTTCAGGCCAATTATGTTGTAGACTCTCTCTTTATTTGACTTTGTCTGATGTCTCCCTGTGATTAGATTCCGGTTGTGCAATTTTGACAGGGATAGATGGAAAGGCCCTTGTCTTCCTCTGAGCATCCTGCGAGAGAGCACAAGCTGTTGATTTGTGGTGTTGTGGAGGGGCTAGCTTCAGTTGCTTGGTTAAGTGGCCATTTCCAGGTTTCTTCTTTGCAAAGTCACTGTTTATAACATCTGAAGATGGAGGTATTTTGAGACAAAGCAAATATCCTATTACTTAAACTTTCAGCATGGTAGTGAATTTTTACCTCACATTTCATAAAGACTTGAATGCTCTGAGAGGTGGAACAGCTTGTCTGCTCATGATGACCCATGAAACTCAAGGCAGGAATTAGTCACTCTGGAGTGTGCCTCTTCAGCTAGTTACCAATCTCCTCTGAGCAGTGGAGTTCTGAAAAGCTTTCCTCTGTGGGATAGATCTGCTGTCGGTGTCTCATTCATATACCTTCAGCCCTTCTGAGTGCAGCACCTGACAACCTGGATGACTGCTGCTGCCTGATCTGTCACTCTGTGGCTATAATAAGTGCCTAGCAGTGGCACCCCTTGGGGCAGAAGCCCTCACTGACTTCTATCCCTTCTATATAAAGTATTCAAATCACTGATTCATACCAAGCTTTCTTAAAAAGTTTTGTGTTTTCTCCCCATTCTGGTTTCTTCTCTCAGTTGATCACAGATCCATCTACCAAACATATTGCTATAGAAATTCCTCAGCAGCATTGATCTGTAGGTGGGAAGCTCTTGTGTGTGTTCTACAACCTCAGAAGGACCCCCACAGGATGCAGGTGAAAGTGCCCATGGCAGTGACCTGCTCAGTATCTGCCTTCATTGACTTCTATCACATTCCTTCTAAATAAGGTATTCAAATCACTGATCCATACTAATCAGTTTAAGGTTTCTTAAAAATTTTGTGTTTTCTCTCCATTCTGGTTCCTTCTCTCAGTGTTCCTTAAAAAAACCATAGTCCCTCTAGATGAACACAGTCTGCAGCTTGAGTTTGAACAGGCTAGGATAGAACCTGAGTTTTTAGAGGGTAACCAGAGCCCATGTACATAACATCACTAAGTTCTGAGGAGCAGACCCGAGATTAGATCTTTTGATGCATGAGAAACACGATTGAGAGCATGTACGTGTCAGAACAGGGAGTTTGAAATGTCTGAAGCCAGCATGGTGGGTGTTCAGGAAGAGCAGTAATAAATGGGATGTAGAATATTAAGTTGGCTTTATGTCATGACATTGGGGTGCATCTCAAGTAGGGCCCCTGGGAAGCAGAACCTCAGATGACGACCTGTGTACATGTTTTATTAAGGTAGGTCTCTAGAGAGAATGGAGAAGGGAGTAAAGTGATCATAATGGAGAGTGAAGCAAGGGTAGGACAAGTTCCAGTCTTAGCTTTTACCATGAAAAGTTATGGAGTATGACTCACACTATGGTCTTGTACCACCTTAAGCCAGGAAGTGGGGTTTTCCTACTCTGTAGTAGATGAGGACTGGTACACAAATATCAAGGTGTTCCTTGATTTCTTTTCACCAAGTACTGCTTTTTGGAGTACATGGGCACTGAAATAGGTTGCAGGTTTGAGCAATAGAAGTGAGAAGAGGTGCTGACATCCAGAAATAGTATATCAATTTGGTTGGGTTGCCATAGCAAAACAGCACAGTTTAGGAGATTTGAATAGCATAATTTATTGCTCACAGTTCAGAAGTATGGAAGTCTGAGATCAAGGTTCTAGGAGTAGTTTTGTGAGCTCTCTAAGTTACACATGACTGTCTTCCCACAGTGTCCTCATTTGCCACCCCCTGTAGATGAAATTCTAAACGGACTTATTAAATAAGAAACACAGAGCCGAATACCAAGTTAGAAGTCCAAGAGATCAGAGTACTAGCCAATAGTCTTTAGCTTACCCGTCACTGCCATCCTTCCTCTGAGAGAGAGCCTTTCTCCTGTGTGACCTGTCTTTTTATTGCCTTTCTATTCTACCTTCTCATTGGCTCTAAACCTAACCACATGATTTCCTCATTACTGCCTGTCTATACAGACCTCCAGGTCTCTATGGTTCGTACTGGGATTAAAGGTTGGGGTCACCAGCTTGGCTGTGTCCTTGACTATGCAGAGACTCTGCCTGCCATGTCATCAGATTAAAGGCATGTGCCACCACCGCCGGACTTCTGCTAAATGGCTTGCTTTTAGCTCTGATCCCCAGGCAACTTTATTTATTAACATACAAATAAAATCACATTTCAGCACAAATAAAATATCACCATAACTGCCCCCCCTTCTGAGCACATGCTTCCTTTGTGTCTTTCCTCCCCCTCATAAAGATGCTGATTAGAATGGACAAGGGTCTCATCCTAACAGCCTCATTTAACATTAGTCAGACATTTAAAGGCTCTAATCCTTCAAACAGTCACATGAGGAGTTGGACCCTCTACTCACAAATTTTAGGAAGATACAACTTGGTCCATAACAGATGTAAAAAGTTCTGAAGGCATTTGGATAGAAGTCCAACAGTATCAGAATGAACATATGTTTGGGCTTTTGGTAGTGGCTTCACACTGTGACCACTTGACACTGTGGACTCATAGTGAGTGTTCCCTATGTCTGATCTATGCCTGCACAGACTACCATGGCCAAGTTCTCAGTCCTTAGCCATTGTCTGGGACTGGGGACTCTATTACAGTAGAGGGGCTGCTGAAAGAGCCTTGCCCATAACTTTGCAGGTGGGGAAAACTGAGGCTGCTGCAGATAGAAAACCTCCATGGAAACCAGGTTCTTCATGGTAGAACTAGGCTTGCCTTCCAGTTCAGCAGGGGCAAAGCTATGGCTTCCTTTGGATGCATTTCCTCCTCCTCCTCCTCCTCTTCCTCTCTCCTCTCTCTTCTCTCCTCTCTCCTCTCTTTTTTCTTTTTGGTCTGAAAGTGTGGGTGGTTTCTTTCTCCCACTGGATTTAAGCATTCCTTCTCTGGCTGCTGAGAATGCAGCCTTTTTTCTTGGGGTTAATGGTATTTACAGCAGCCTGAGACACCCACAGGAACTTGACACTCAGCTGTTGTAATTAAGCAGCCCCATAAGCAAAGCTTGTGGAACTTTCTTGACTGGTTGAATATTTATAAGCAGGCTTATCTTAATTAAGATTGCTGAGTGGCTGAGCTGGAATGGGTTTTCCTTTTTCATGTATTTACTTTGAGCTGGGAGGCAATGGCTATTCAGGTTTCTGGAGGGACAGGTAGGAAGCTGAGTGATCAGAAGGGCCACCTGCTAAAGATGGGAAGGGGCAGTAGCTCACTTGCAGGCAGCCCCAAGGGGCTGCTCCTGAGAAGTGGTTTTACGTGACCAGAGAACTTCTGCTTAGCTTTGAACTTGTCTCAGATTTCCTTTTGAAAGAGGCAACTTCTGTGATAGCTGTGGCTCTGGGACCTCCTTTGTCCACTGGGGATAAAGCCCTCTGCTCAGCAGAGTCAGCTTTTCTCCCTCCATCTTGACAATCACAGCAAATGCCCTATGAGAAGGTCTTAGGCAGAGCAACCAGCTCATTCATCCTGGCCTGCCTGGGAGTTCTTGTTCTTAATTTTAAAATAATTACCTTTATTCTAGAAATTCCTTTAGCTCTGTTTGGCTACTCTATACTTAAGCCAAGAGAATGAGACTCAACACTGGAGAGTCAATCACCCTTTTGACAGTCTCCAATCCCTGTCCCAAAGGGAAACTGATGCATAATAATTATATATGTTTATTTGTTACAATGTGGTGTTTTGATATATGTACAAATTATTGAATGATTAAACCAAGCTAATTAACATATCCATCACCTCCATACTTAGTTCTATGGTAGGGTTGAAATCCATGATTTAAGAAGCTCTAGAGAACCCTGACCATACAGATTCTTAGTTTTAGTTGATGACCTAAATCTGGGTAAATTCTAGATTCTGCATTTTAACAAGCTCCCAAATAAATTCTGGGCCTATGACTACACAAATCTAAACCAATCAGCAAAAACAGGGCACTAAGGTTTGTAGTGTTTGTGTTAGTGGACATTTCTTCCCTACCCACCAGTTCCCCAATAACCGGCATGAAGACTTAATATTAATTATAAATGCTCAGCCAATAGCTCAAGCTTGTTACTTGCTAACTCTTATGTTTAAATTAACCCACATTTCTTATTTATGCTTTGCCATGTGGCTTGGTACCTTTTCTCAGTACAGCATGCCCATCTTTCTTTTCTTTGCATCTGCTTGCTAGTCCAGACTCTATTCTCTTTCCCAGAATTCTCAGTTTGGCTCTCCAACCTAACTTTATTCTGTTTAGCTATTGGCTGGTCAGCTTCTTTATTAAACCAATCACAGTGACATATATTCACACAATATAAAGGAAAATTCTACATTTCCCCCTTTTTGTTTAATTAAAAGGGAAGGCTTTAACTTTCACATAGTAAAATTATATACAATAAAAGCAGTTATTAAGTAAGAATTATAGTTACAATATCGAGTCCATTTGTACTTGGCAAATTTAGAGAAAATATTCTATGACATATCTTTGTGAGTCTGAAGTTTTATACCTAATTTCTTTTTATCATAACTAAGGAAAACTTTAACTATAACTATCTAGTCTTCAACTCCATCAAAGACCCCAGAAGGGTGAAATGTTACTAATGACAGGGACATGTGGCTGCTTGGACAGTCACCCAAAGTTCTTGGGTGATGTTGAGGCATCCATCTTTGGCCTACAGGCCTAATATATCTGACAGACTTTTCTGTGAAGCAAGAATTTTGAAGGACTGTCCTACTTTGTCTTGCCAAAGTTCAGCAGTCACTTTTTTTGTGTTCTGCTTGTCTAATTTGGACAGCATATTGTCAGTAGTCAAGGTAAGGATAGCTTCTTGCCCAAATGGCTAGCTTTTGCCATAAGGAAAGCAAACTCCATGTGGAGGCTTCTTGATGCCCGTCATCTTTTCTGAAGTAGATTGGTGCTGTTAGGAGCAGATATGTCTTTCTGTCATGAAAAGTCTTATGTTATTAAAACATTTTAAATGCCATATTCTGTAGGTTTTTGAAGTGTTTGAAGACAACCTATCTAAGTATATCTGTGTATGACCTTGAAAACATACCTAGTATGACTATAAGCTTGACTATTTTTTATTTAATTATACATTACATTTTTAAATGAATAGCATAAGCACAAGAGTAGAAATATACATACAGTATAACAAAATTAAATTTGTATCAATATACCAAAATCCATACCAATGTGAAATATTTAAGACTAGTAGTGGATTTTTTTTTTTTTGGTTTAAAAGTAGATTCAATAATCTACCTTTTATCCTGTTTCTAAATCTCCCCTTTTTCTTTTCAGAATGAGATCCCTGAGATCTTATCTCCTTTGTTTAGTTTTTGTTTTTTTAACCAACCCTACTTAAATGATAATAAATATTCATAATCCATCTTTTGGGAATGTGTGCATCATTCTCTAGATTACTTCCTGTTGTTTGGGGCTGCTAGTTATCTTTGGGGGAACCTTAAGAAAATCAGGATAATTGCCTGGAGTATTCTGTGAGGGTAGATGATCTTAGTCAACAGCATTGAAGCTGTTCTGGATGTTGGGTCACCCATGCCACCCGTTTTTATTTGTGTCTGGTCCCCTTGTTCTGAAAATACATAAACTTTTAAAGGTGACATACAATCTGTATTAATACAAGTATAGACTGTGCATTGTACACAAGTCAGCCAAAGATGATTTATGTTTGAGCAGGTAAAATATATGTTACATGTTTTGTAGTTTTTCTAGGTTTATTTCTTTATGACTGTAGCCAGGATTTCAGGGCTCTTCCTCGATCATATCTGATCATCTTTAACCTTGAATGAATCCACAGCCTTTTATTTTCTGTGGGAACAAAGGCATAACATCTTCCCCAAAGTAATACATTTTATTGATTTACTTTTTGAAGTTAAGACATTTTAATAATATATAGGTTGGTTTAATCTAGCAGTTATCATAATCTAATGTGTGTTAGCAGCTTTTGTTTTTTTAATTAGCAACCAGAAAATCTAAAGACTACACAATAACATACAGAATTTAGACTCTCTGTGTATTTTCAATCTTTACATGGCTTATTATTTTTTTTTTACTCTGTTCCTTTTTTAAGGACTTTACTATCATTTTTAAACTTTTTAAAAAAATCTATGACTGTATCTATCTTTTCTCTTTTCTATCCCAAGCCTATGCATATTTTTAAACACACTGTAATCCATTTAGAGGTTTTTTCCATCTGGAACTGTCTTTACTGCCTAACTATAACCTTGTCTGTCTGTAAAAGCAAAACCCCAAACCTGCCATGCAACGTGCTGGTAGAGCTTGTACTGGTGGCTCAAGCCCACAAGCAACAGCTGCGAGATGACTCTCTGTACCACAGCCCATGTGTGAGACTATGGGAACCCACCATGCGGCTTAGCTCATCACATGCTGGCAGCTGCCAGAAGACATGTCTATATTACAACTGGCATGAGACTGTGAGAGTACGAAGCTGTAGCACAAATCCTAATTGATCTTAATAATAAAAACCTGGAGTCAGATATCAGGGTGAAAGCTGAAAGATCAGAGAAGCAGAGCAGCCAGCCACTAGAAAGACTTCTTATCTCTAGGACAGATCAGGGAAACAGAGCAGCCAGCCATTAGAAAGGCTTCTTACCTCTAGGAATCCTCAGACTAAAAGGACCTGAGCTCCTGTCTCTTCCTGCTTTATATTCCTCTCTTCACCTAGTCATATCACTTCCTGTGTCCACCTCCCTAGTGCTGGGATTAAAGACATGAGATACCAAGTGTTGGAATTAAATGTGTGTGCCACCACTGCCTGGCTCTGTTTCTCTTTTAGACTGGATCAATCTTATCTAGCCCATGGTGGCCCTGAACTCTGATCTTATTCAGGCAAGCTTTACTTATTAGATCACAAAATATCACCACAGGAAGTCATGCTTGGCTCTGTTTTTGTATGTTTGGAACCTTTAAAAAAAAGCTTTCTCAGATCTTATGTGGAAATTCTGGCTCCACATTGGACACCATTTATTGGTGGACATCTATTTCCCACCTGCTAGATCCCAAATAACCAACACAAAGACTTAATATTAATTACAAATGTTCAGCCAATAGCTCAGGCTTGTTACTTGCTAACTCTTACATTTAATTTAACCCATATTTCTTATCTATGCTTTGCCACATTACTTGGTACCTTTATCAGCATGGCATGCCCATCTTGCTTCTCTCTGCATCTGCTTACTAGTTCAGACTCCACCCTTCTCTTTCCCAGGATTTTCAGTTTGGCTCTCCCACCTAACCTTATTCTGTTCAGTTATTGGCCAGTCATCTGCTTTATTAAACCTGTAACTGTGACATATATTCACATAGTGTATAGGAATATTCCACAGTGTTTGTGCATGGAGGATGCTTTTTCACACTTTTCAAGGGTTGAAAGCAAAGAACCGAGGTGTAAAAAAACAAATCCTTCATGTCTTCTTTCAGATGTGGATTCTAGCTTCTAAGTTTTAGATTTGTGTGTTTAAGCTGGAGTACATATAGAAGCCAGTTGACTAGAAAGTTGCTCCTGGGACATGTGCATTAAGAGGGGTTTGATAGAACACAAGTGATATGGAAGCAGAGAGGGAGAATACTGAGAGTAGTTATGTTTAATCAGGAGAGTTGTGGAGGCAGTGGGGGAGCACTGTATTTGAAAATGATATGGAAAATTACTGCTTTTAAAGCCAATTAAAAAATGTAAGCTAACAAAAGAGTTAGAAGAGAATACCATACATAGCTGGGTGTGCTGTGGGATGTTCTGTATGTCCTGTGGGAGCCCTTCTTGGGTTCTTTGTGGCATTACCCAGCAGGTCCGCATAGAGGATGATTAGGACCATGGGCCTGAGTGCAGGTGTCTGAGATGGTCTGCACTTGGCTGTGCTGGGGGATGGTCTGTATGTCAAGTTGTTCTGATTGATCAATAAATAAAACCTGATCGGCTGTGGCTAGGCAGGAAGGATAGGCGGGACTAACAGAGAGGAGAAATAAAAGGACAGGAAGGCAGAAGGACTGACTGCCAGCCGCCGCCATGACCAGCAGCATGTGAAGTCACCGGGAAGCCACCAGCCACGTGGCAAGGTATAGATTTATGGAAATGGATTAATTTAAGATAAAAGAACAGTTAGCAAGAAGCCTGCCACGGCCATACAGTTTGTAAGCAATATAAGTCTCTGTGTTTACTTGGTTGGGTCTGAGTGGCTGTGGGACTGGCGGGTGACAAAGATTTGTCCTGACTGTGGGCAAGGCAGAAAAACTCAAGCAACATGGGTGTTCTTCTTAAAACCCAAGGATTATTAAATAAAAATCCTATATATTGTTGTTCAGGAAATCCCCAAAGGCCCCAAAAGAATAACGCTCTTATAATTCCTCTTGATTGCCCATCCTATCTTGCTGATAAGACTTTTTCTGAAAACATCCCAAACTCTACAAGACACAGAGAAATCAAGCTGGAACTGAGTTGTAAGGAAGTCTCCTTCCTGATGGCTAGCTTTCATTGTTCTGGAAGGTGCTGTGTAGGCTGATAGGGGAGAAAAGGCATCAATGGTCTTAACCAGTTGTGAACCCTATGAACTGCAATGTCAAAGTTGCAGGCAAGATTTACCTACCTGCGCAATAGTGGCACAGTTATGTGGGTAGCCAACCAGCCTCTGATTAGGTCTGAGGCCTGTATCATAGGAGGGCATTGATGCCTAGCACCGTAAATCTTGTCAAAAGCCCATGGATGAGGAGATCCTAGGCCATAATAGGAATGTACTATTGTGTAGCTTAATTGATACGGCCCCAAATTGCCTATTAAATATTTTTTATTTATGCCCACAGACAAATGGTACTCTCAGCCTTAGCTAGAGGTTACTCTTTCAAATGAATGGCAGTGAATGTAGAGACTCACTGTTGCTATAGGTGCTGAGAATAAGATGATTGTGGGTGAACCCTATACCACCTAATCTAGGTCTCAGGGAACACTGTAGAAGAGAGGATGGGAAGAATGTAAGACAGAAGACAGAGAGAATGGTTGCTGTGGGAAGCCAGCTGAGAGAACAGCTTCCACATATTACCCCAGCATACTCTTGAGGAGAGAGGGATAAGAGATTTCGATGGAAGGATAGAAGGGAGAGAAACAGATAGAAACAGGATAGCTCCAGAGGGCCTGGATCCTTATCCACCGGTTCCTCCTGTCTCTTCTAAAGGGCTATTTTTAGGAATGCCAAGGGGTGGAGCAAAGACCTCCCCCTAGCTCAGCCAAGTGTAGACCCTTGTAATCACCTAGTAACCATGCACATGGTCAAGCAATCCTCTAATGCAGCTCTACGGGGTAAATCAAGCTCGGATCTCACTAGGAAACCTTTGTGGGCCTCCAGAGGTTGCAAAGTACTGCCTTCTGGTTCTGACACAACCATTGTAGTATTAATACTATAGCAGCTGGGATTGCCTCTGATGAGCGCATGCAAGACTGAGCCTGCCACTGGTTAGTCATTGATTCAGGAGGGGCTCATGGGACCCTACTCCTCCATATTGAACTATTGGATACAGATGGAGTTTGGGTACAGGACAGTCATTGTCTTCAGTTGTGTACCCAAGGGTGAGCCCACCAGCTGCCAATGGACAATTCCAAACCTATGGTCATGCAACAGATTAAAATCAGTTGGTCACAAAACAAAGGCATGAATGTGAGAAAGGGACTTTGTAGACGAAATTCTAAACAGTCTTAGTAAATAAGAAACACAGAGCTAAATACAGAGGAAATAGCCAAAGAGATCAGAACAAGAACCATGACTACCTTTAGCTTACACCAGCAGTAGCTTCCCCCAAGAGAGAGTTTCTTCCTGTCTGACTTGTCTTTTTATTGCCTTTTTGTTCTGCCTTCTCATTGGCTCTAGACCCAGCCACATGACTTCCTCATCACTGCCTGTCTATACAGACCTCCTGGTCTCTATGGTTGGTATTAGGATTAAAGGCTCGTCTCACCAAGCTTGGCTGTGTCCTTGACCACACAGAGACTCTGCCTGCCATGTGATCGGATTAAGGGCGTGGGCTACCACTACCTAACTTCTGCTTAATGGTTCACTATGACCTCCGATCTCCAGGCAAACTTCATTTATTAACATACAAATACAATCACATTTCAGCACAAATAAAATATCACCATAAGTAGGCCAGCCTAGGACATCACCAGCATCCATTTCTTCTACATGCATCCCCCATACTTAGCTGTGGCAGCAATAAAGCCACCAATTGTTGCTGCCTCCTCCACTGGGAAGGATGTCTATGTTTGTTCCCCCCGAACTTGGGTTCTATGACTGCAGAGAGGATGTGGTGCTGGCTTTTCCCTATGTCTTGGGATGTTCTCTACTGTACTATATCTACTATTCACTGAGGAAGCCCACCTGGCCTACAAGAGGCCCACGACAGGAGAAATCAAAGTCCCAGGCTACAGCCTGCCTAAGCTCCTCACTGACAGGTAGTCCACATGGGAGCCAAGGGCTGAAGTCATATTACCTTATGTCCTTTGTCCCCAGTGACCTGATCCCATAGGGAGAGAGATGAGCTGGGTACACCCTGCCTAGGCCACAGATTTGTAAGCAAAATAACTGCCTGTGGTGACTTTATGTCACTAATGTTTACTCTAGGGTATTTTTCTCGGCATCAGTCAGTAATTGGGGGTTCTAGGACAAAGGAGCAATCACTTCTTTCTCCATAGTGGCTCACATGAAGCCCTCCTAGGTTTAGGGTGTCTGGAACTTAAGGAACCCAAGACAATGGGAGAAAACATAAACATGTCCTGCAGCAGCTGGATGGGAGGACCCCTTGGAGAGCATTCACACACACTTTGCAATTTCCTACTTGATTCAGAGTTGCTTTTGCCAGGGGTAGAGTACTTAAAGGCAAGTGTAGAGAATATTTGTTACACTGTAAGAAAAAGTCAACACCTGGCCTTGTGAGCTTTAGATGGAAGCCATTACTCCTGATGCCACTAACAGCCAAACAGCATGGACGACTTTCCTCTTATGAATGTGCTGTGTAAGAGTTGTTTCATGGCTTTTTCTTTTAGAACTCAGGGATTTGGGGTATGTCCTCTCATATTCCAATGTTTTGGGTTTTTTTTTGTTTTTTGTTTTGTTTTTGTTTTTTGCCCTGAAACTGTTCCTCAGGTAGTCGGTCTGCTAAAGACTACATACAACTCCCAGGGAATTCCCCAAATTCTGCTCCCTTATACACAGCAGTCAGCTGTAATATCCTATTTGCAAAATGGGATCCCACCTTTCTGGCTGTGTTTAATAGGAAGGGGAGTTAAGGTTGAGCTTGAAGGCAGCCTTTATCTTAGAGTAGAATCCTCCAGTGAGGACCAGAAAGCTGCAAGAGAAGGATGTAAACAACATGTAGAGCAAGGGCCTGGGACTAGGACAATTTCCTTTACCTATGACTGATGCTTCCTGGATTCTGACTGCTGTTGTTGTTGAGGTCTTTCTAGATCCTAAGAATGAGCTTCTGGTATTATATAAGCTATCTGATCCTATCCTTGTTTCCCAACACATTGTAGTTTGCAGAACTGCTGGCTCGGTGGATCCTACCTCTTGATTTATAAATGTAAAACAGGCTGTAAGAGGATGCCTGAGCCCATATTTCTGTTAGCCCTCAGGTAGGCTCTAGGGAGAGAGAATGGCACGAGTGTGCCTCCATCTGTCCAAGCCCCAGTAGTCTGCAGAGAACTACATCATGGGACAATCCCAGTCTCCTCACAAGGTACCATGGCAACCATGGATCTCAGCTCCCCTGTGTACTAAGCTTCAACACTTTTAGTTCCAAACAAGGAAGGAAAAGAAATCTACCCAAATTTATTTTCTCTCTTCAAAGGTCATTTTTTTATTAGAGGGAAAATAATAACAAAGACACAGAATTCTTCTAAAACAGATCTGAAGGCACAGTGACCTTTAAAGCAAGGTGGAGAGACCCAAATAAAAACAGAAACAAGTGAGTTCAACTTCAAGATGTTCATTACCGGAACCTAGTAATGCTTTTACCAGTGCCAAAGATGGCCTCTGAGTGGTGAATTAATTACTTTACCAGACAGACATGTGATTATCAAGTACCTACTATGTCTCCTGGGTCAAGCAAATATGAGAGAGGAGTTTCTGCTAAATGCACCCATAGAATCTCATTTCCCACTGTATGCCTGCTCTCTATCTGCCAGGAACACCAAAAGGCAAAAGGAAGTGTGAGATGCTATCCATGCTCACACCGGGCTAGGAAAGTGTTCATAAAACAATATGTTCTAGCAAAAGTGGTACATCCATTGTCCTTGTGGACGGTACTGATAAAGTCTGTCTGTGACTCTGAAGAGAGAAAGGGGTCTTGGGCTGGAGTCTAAAGGAAGGCTTCATGAAGGAGGTAATACTTGACTTGTCTCTTAAATGAGAAATTATTGCTGAGTGGAAAGATATAGGGAGAGTGCTCTAAGGTGAGGGTAACTGGTCCAGCGAGTTCAGAGATTGCGCCTGTGTATGCAAGGGCATGATAGCACACAGACATCACTCTCTTAGTAGCTGAATTGGCTGCATGCCTGGACTGGAAATGCAGGCTGGATTGTAGAAACCTAAAAGATTATGCAGGTTTCATGTCACTCTTCATACAAAGTGAAGCCACATGAAATTTTGGAATTAGGAGTGACACATGCAAAATATTGTTCCATAAAAGCTCCAAGAGCTGAGAGGGAGTCCACAGAGCATTTGATATGATATTATAGAAATCCCAGGGTAGAGGGCCTGGCTCTGGAGGCAACAGAATAGAGAGTGAACCTAGCTTGAACAGGTTATTGCTTAGATCCAAGCAGAGTCCAAGAAATGGCATTGAACTGTATCTATCTAAGGGAAAAGAGAAGATATATAAGCAAGAGAGCCCACAATAATCTCCCATCAAATCTCCAAAGAGAGAAAGGACAGGGCCACACATGTTGTTGGTGTCCTGTACAACTGCCCTGGACACACAGGCCATGCCAAGTGCTTGCTGGTATAAGTACTTCCGCTTTCTACTTGAGGGTACTCTTCGGTATGTTGGGTCAAAGTTGAGCAGGTTGGTTATTATCCCTAAGGATGATGGTATTCGATGGGTAAATATCCTCAGCCCTTTGTCCGTGCCTCAAGGTGGGAAAAACCCTGAGCTGTGTTATGTACTGTCTCCTAGTATCTCCAGTATGGCTAATCCTCAGAAGTTTCTGATAGCTAACACAATTGATCCTGAATCTCCCATTGACTGTCTTCCCTCACTTCCCACTTTCCCACCACTCTCATGGTGCTTTTAGGGATCACTTGTTAAATAAACTGTTCACATTCAACTTTTTTCTGGTCTTTTTTTTTTTTTTTTAACATCTCAATGTTCATAAGATCATAAGTGTGCTGGTTAGTTTTTGTCAATTTGACACAAGGTAGAGTTATCTGGGAAGAGGGAACCTCAATTGAGAAAATGTTGCCCTCGGATTCATCTGTAGGCAAGTCTCTGTGGTATTTTCTTGACTAATGATTGATGTGGGAGGGCCCAACCCACTGTGGGCGGTATCACCCTGGACAGATGGTCCTGAGTAGTATAAGAAAGTAAACTGAGCAAGTCATGGAGAGCAAGTCAGTAAGTAGCATGCATCCATGGCCTCTGCCTCAGTTCTTGCCTCCAGGTTGAGCTCCTGTTCTGACTTCTCTTCACGAGGGACTGTAAGCTGTAAGATGAAATAACCCTTTTTGTTCACACAGAGCTTTTGGCTATGGTGTTTATCAAGCAACAGGAAGCACACTAGGACACTCACACTCTGCAACTCTCTATCTAGACATTCTCCTTCAGCACGAAACAAGTTTACATCACTGCTCTTCAGAGCAGGAGCTCATAGCCTCTGCCATCTGGGTAGGGAGCTCCCTGAGTACAGGGTACAGCTAACATGCTGTGTGGTGCCTCTGAGTTCCATGCATGTTTTGGCTTACTATCCCCCTTTGAATGTTGTAGTGGTGGTGGTGGGGTCTGCTTTTCATTCACCAGAAGATGCAGTGTAGCAGGAATCTTAAAAGTTCTTATTAATAAAATCAAACCCGAGGCCAGTTATTGGTGTGAATACTGGAAGGTCAGAGAGACAGAACAAGCCACAGCTATCTCACCTCACCAGTTCCTCAGCCGGTCCTGTTTCTTCAGACTGGAAGCCTCTGAGTCCTCATCCAGAATGAATCCCAGCTGAACTGTGCTGCTTCAAGGCCTGAAAGCTTAACCAGCTGAATGCTTAAACAGCCACATGCTTAACCAGCCAAATGCTTCTAGTTTCTGGTCCTCATGCCTTATATACTTTTCTGCTTTCTACCATCACTCCCTAGGATTAAAGGCTTGCTTCCTGGGATTAAAGGCATGAGTCACCATGCCTAGCTGTTTCCAATGTGGCCTTGAACTCACAGAGATCCCAGATGGATTTCTGCCTCTGGAATGCTAGGATTAAAGGCATGTGCTATCACTGCCTAACTAGTTGCTTTTCTGTTCTCTGAACCCAAATAAGTTTATTAAGGTACACAATATTTTGAGGAACACAATACTACCACAATGCAGGGATGTACTCTTGTCAGATTGACACACTTGGTAGCTCAGTGGCTAGAAGAGGGTGGCACATGGCTGCTTTTTGGCATTTGGGAGTGATGTCAGATTTCAGAGTAGGTGGCAGCAGAGTCCTGGTCATATCTGTTGAAACGACTACACTCCTGTCTTCAGTGTTGGAGGTGAACCTTAGCCCCGTTCTCTGGGGGTTTGAAACTCTTTTCAAGCCCTGACTGTTTGCCAACTAGCTAGTGTCCTCACCATCGAACTTGGTTCCTTCTATTGTCATGTTGCTCCTGAAAACACTCTCATAGGTTTGAACACTTAAAGCTGACAAAGAGATGACTCACAAACATCAGAAATCCTCTTGTGGGCACACTTCAGAGAAGTAATTTAAAAATATTTTTATTAATTCTTTGAGAATTTCATGTAACATATTTTGGTCATATTTAACTCATAGTCCTTCCCTTAGCTCCTCCCAGATCCATCTCCATTTTCCTACACTCTCCTAACTCTGCATCTCTTTAAAAATTCCACTAGGTCTAATTTGTACTAACAATATACTCCTAGGTGTGGGGACATCTACAGGAGTGTAGTTGGCAATCAGGGGCCACACCCTTGAAGAAAACTATCAAGTGCAGTAATTTTTAGCTTACCTGTGTAAAGGTTACTTTAACTCCTGTCTTTTCTTGATTATTTTATCTGAACCTGACCCAGCCGTGGTTCCCTGGAGTTGGAGGCTGATAGGATTGAGATGATTTCTAATAAATGATCTTAGTAACTCTGCTCAGACCAGTGGGGCATTCACACACCTAATAGACACCAAAATGTCAAGTGGGATGTAATTATGGATTTTGAATTACGAAAAGTAGTTCCAAATAACTACAAATGTACTCGATTATTGTCCTTTGGGTAGTGCAGTTTACTGCTAAAAGGCCAGTGGGAGCACTTTTCTTAGGCAATTTCAATCCCACGAATGTTTTGAAGTTTCTTTGTCAGGTTACTATGAAGCTCAAATCTCACCTTGTGTGGGTGTAAAGTAGACCTTTGTGACCACAACCACCAGAGGGAAATCTTCACTGTTTCTTTTCATGTTCTCTCTGCAGCAGAGCTTATTGAGAAGGTGACTTTGAGTGCCAAGGACAGCCATAGCATAAATAACAAGCCATATGTGATGAGCTTTCATAACAGTCAAGTGAGTCTCGACAGCCTTTTCCATCGCAGAGACCTGAGGGGGCTTAGAGAAGGTGTTCCACTCCAGTGGCCATTGTTAGCATCAGAGATGAAGGAATCCCTCTGTGGATTAGCTGAACCCTTTGATGGAGCGACAGAAAGGGGAAAGGAAAGGGACCGGGTAAAGACACCAGATAGGGCAGTCCTACAAAAACATCTTCATCTAGATTGTTCTTTGGACTTTCTATGTAGGACAAGACATATTTATTGAAGTTCCTGAAAACTGGAACTTTCTTAGAGGTAAAATAATGAAGGTATGAGAGCCAGAGGGAGATATCAAGGTGAAAGGGGAGCTCACCAATCACAGCATGTACAGGCAAGATACTCAAAAGGTGGGATGAGGCAGTGGGTGTAACACATGAGGGGTCAGCTTAGTCTCACTTGTCCACATTGAAGACATACTGCCAGGTGGCATGTTACCATCTTGTGCCAAACAACAGCAAGCAGAGACATTCTAGGTGGGATCAGTAATCATGGCTACTTGGGAAAGAGACAGAGTAGTGTACCAGGTAGCTGATGACATCAGGGGTTTGATTAGCTACTGATACATCTAAGGTAACATCTTGGTACCAAGGAGCTAATCAGCACAACAGAATCTCCATCCAATCTGCTGACAAGGCAAAGGCAGCACACTGCCACTGCTGCTCAACATTGTATCACCACAAATGGTATGAGAGTTGGGTGACCAAGTGACTAGTTAGGAAAAGCTAAGAAAACTAAGTGACAAGTTATTAGAATTTAGACTTCTAAAAGGGGTCTGATAGAAAATACTCAGGGAAAAGTCAAAAGATTTCTCAAACATCAGCAGCAGTGGGTGAGAAAATGTAATATACAATAGGATTCCTTAGCCATAAAACTATAAAATACCTGATAACAAGTATAATGGCTGATGTTTAAGATGTGCAGACAATGAGTCCTTCCTAAGTGCAGAGTTCCCGGCAAGTGAAGAGCTGAGCTGTGTTTCGAGACAATGTGTTTTTTAATTCTCACTAAATTAATCCATAAAATTCCAGTGGTATTTTTTATAAAGCACATCATGAACAGAATAAATTGGCCAATTTCTTTTTAAAAGCTGAGCAATACAAGATTCTTGTCTTGGCAGGTATACAGGTAAACCATGAGATCACGCACAACAAATGAACAGATGCACAAGGTGCTACTATAAAACAGGAGAGTAGAAACACATGGTTGATAATCCTGGGGAAGAAAATTTTTCTTAGTAAAACACAACATGCAGAAAACATATCTGACAAATTTTGACGAGCTTGTATCGAAATGATGTCTTCTATGTAAAAGCGATGATATAAAAGTCAATGTAACACAAATAACCAGAACATATTTATAGTGATACAGTTTTATGAAAATATCTGTTACATTAAAAGAATGGGACTTTGCGGGATCTCACAGTTGAGTTAATAATACACCATGTCATCACTTAAGATTTAGCCTGACAGCCTACTCTGTACTCAGCCTAATTGTTTAACATGCCTTTAAGAGAACAATGTAACAACCTACCTGACTTGCCTTGGACTTCCAATGTAATCAGCTTTTAAGTCCTAAGCTAACTCATACCTGTAATCTTAAATTATGTGCCCTCCCATGCCCCTGACCCAGGGTGATGTACATGTGTATGCTGTGGTACTCATTTCCTGAAAGCAGCTGACAGGTTGGAAGCAATCTTATACAACAAATATCCCGTATAAACGTTAAAAGCAACATGGATATAACTTCATCATGGTATGTCTGCAGAACTGTGTGATATCTGGGTCAGTTGGGATCAGTGACTTCTGCTGTAAAACTCCATTAAGTATTTCTGTAAAAAATTCTTCATTCCTTTTCCGTGTGATGTTTGCTGGTCAATAAACACAGAGCAAAGCCCTTTTGTTAGGGACAGAGGGATAGCCAGACAACAACAGGGACATAGACAGGTCAGATAAACAACAGATAGATTATAGACAGGCTGGTAATTGCACTACTGACGGATAGAAAAAGATATGGTGGGAAGGGAGAGTGGAGAATTCAAACTGAAGTTGGCAGTCAAACTAATCTAAGAGAAAGTGTTGTGTTTTTATTCCTTAAAGTGACACTGACAGACTTTGGTGCCTCTGAAATTATCTTTAACATATTTAACTAAGCACAGATAATCGCAACATATGTCTTAGTTAGGGTTTCTATTGCTGTGAAGAGACACCATGACCATGGCAACTCTTATAAAGGGAACATTTAATTGTGATGGCTAACTTACAGTTTCATAGGTTTAGTCCGTTATCATCATGGCTGGACATGGTGGCATGCCGGCAGACATGATGCCAGAGAAGGAGCTGAGTGTTCTACATCTTGATCAGCAAGCAACAGGAAGTGAACTGTGTCACTGGGCATAGCTTGAACAAAGGAGACCTCAAAGCCCACCCCTACTGTGACACACTTCCTCCAACAAGGCCATACTTACTCCAACAAAACATATCTCCTAAATAGTACCACTCCCTATGGGGGCCATTTTCTTTCAAATCTTTACAATGAGTTTAAAGGTTGTAAAAATGAACATGTCTGAATCATAAACTCCCAACTACAAATGAAACATCTGTTTTGCTTCTCTTATTTTGAACTCATCTCTTCCAGGCTTCTATAAGCCTACTTATGGTAGTAAACTTACTATGATGTACTATATTAATCAGTTTCTTTAGGTTTATTTTTGGTGCTAATTTTCTAATATGTGTTGTTCTTCATTTCTCCAAGATGCTACTAGCAGTGGGGAGAGGCTGCAGCATGTGTGGGCTGCAGTGGACAGGTAGAGGGTTCATTTGTTGTTTTCCAGATTTTCCCTCAGGTTCATATCAGTTAGGGGATTGTTGGTGCCCAGATACAGCTGGTCTTATGACCACCAGTCTGTTGTAGTTGGCATCTGTGGCTGGGCCTAGGTTCTGGTTTGGTCATAGGTTCTGGACTCCCATACAGTGACCTTTTCTGGCTGACCCAGCTCCACAGATGTCCTCACCATGGCTTCATCTGAGGTTTACTATTTCCCAAGCTGTGCGGTCCATCTTGCATCCCTCATCAATGCGACCATTTGGAAAATTCTGTGTCTGCTTCCTAGAGGCTGTAGAGGATTCTAAGTTTTATCACTTTGGATTGGTGGCAGATAAAACAAAACAAAACAAAACAAAACAAAACAAAACAAAACAAAACAAAACAAACAGAATGTTCAGGTAAATTGCAACTTTGGTTAAACATAACTAACCTTTTTAGTTCAAGAACTTCCCAATTGTTGCATGTCTCAGATATTGGGACATTATTACACTATAAAACCTGTTCAATATTTTTTGAGCCAGGAGTCTTGCAGTTTTGTTTGCTCAAATCTACCAACACTAGGCAGGTAGGATTTCGAGGCTTCTTTGGAGTGTTTGACTCAAGTCTTCCATTATTCTGCCTAGGTATTCTGCATATTGGGTTGATTCACATGGACACTTTTCAGCTGGGGCAGAGGGCTGAGAAAGCAGCATCTCCTCCCATACTTTGGTTGGGAAGTGAGGCTGAGGATCTGCTGTCATTTCTCTGCCCTCCATTTCTACGCTGCTTTTAACTCCTTCAGCCCAGAGCAATGAAGCTAAGACGGACATCTATGACAGATACAAGGACTCTGTCCTTCCCTCCCATCTGGCTGGGCTTGTCTTAGCTCTTCCAGGATCTTTAAAAGGCAAGAGACAAAAGAATTCAGAAAACCTCCTTCTGTCTTCAAAGACTGGATTGAGAGTCTATTATCTTACTGTGAGTTCAATCCCTCCTTTGAAGGTCAGAAGCTGAACATTAATTCTTGGAATTATTGCTACAGATAATTCTAAACTCCCGTCCTGGTCTCCAGCTCCAAGGGCAGCTGAATTCCTCTGATCAATTAGGAAAAGACTGAGAAGTTATCGTTTTCAAGAAGTCAGAAAGTGGCTTGTTACACAAAATTAAAGTGGAGCTGCATCCAAGATTTTATTTAGCTCATTAATTATTGAAGGAGCCAGTCGGTTGTTAAAAGAGATTCAAACCAGAACTTGGGTTACAGAGAGTTGTATTATTTGAGATAAAATTCATGTACATTGCTTAAGATATAAAATATTTACATTGTTACTAGTTGTTTGTCTTCAAAATAATTGATACCTCTGTACACATAAAATATCCTCATTAATAAGAAGTCAGTCAAACACATACATACATGCAAGCAAGTGCACCCCCTACACACATCTGTAAAATTAGATAATTCCTTCAGGTTGCCCTAAGTCACCCAGTGCTCATCACTCTGCTAAAGTAATATCCAGGTATTCCTTTCTCCTAGTCTTCCACATTTTATTCTGACAAAGTATAACCTCAAAAATTGGTGTAGCCCATTACAGTTACTAAAAGGTAATTCAAAGAAGAGCTGTGGGTGACCAATAAATAAAAGATAATGCTCAACCTCATGAGCACATGAATAGAAAACATTAAAACAACATTGGAGTTTTACTGGTTAATATGCTGCATGGGGAGGTAGAGACTCCTGTGCATGGACGTTGAAAGAGTAAATTGGTAACATCTTTTGGAATATGATTGCTGTGTCTGTGAAACTTTAAGTGTTGGTACATTTGAGCTAGGAAATACATTTACAGGCATATCTTCCAGAGAAAGAGACACAAGCATGTAATTGAGTAAGTGTGAAAGTGTGGAGGAAGATTGCAAGTTCAAGGCTGAACTCAGCTTCCCAGGCAGTGGGATTATGGATGTGTACCACCAAACTTTGCTTCATTTCACTTTTGGATTATGCAAACTACTTCACTGAAGTATAACAAAATTTGAAAGCTGCCCCAAAGCATAAAGTCAAGTGTCAACTTTTCCCCAAAGTATAGGGTCAAGTATTATTGGGAGATAATCTTTGTTTGTATGTTGGTATATTTTTTCCCACCCTCCATTCTCTCCATACATATGTAGGTAAAGAAGTGTTCTAACACTGTGATAACAGTAATGAAGATTTTATTCATGGCTAATGTTATGGTTGCCAAGGATATAGACAGTCATAACAAGATGCAAAGAACAAATTCAACTGATAGTGCATGGCCAACAGGGGATTCTTAGAAAAGAACAGATTGAGGGAGTGAGTAGATGAAAAATTACTTGGATTAGACATCAAAGGTAGCAGGATGCTGTAGTTTGAACATTTGTCCCCTAATGGTGCATGCCATGGAGTCTTGGGCTTCAGGGCAGTTCTATTGGCAGGTAATGGAGTCTTTATAAGAAGTGTATCCTACTGGGAGGCCTTTGGGTCATTGAGAATGTGGCACTTTGGTTTAGTCCTACTTCTCTTTGCTTTTTGTCTCATGACATTAGTGGTTGGCTCCCATGGCATGTCCCCTACCTGTTCCCATCAGTACCCTACTAGAGTTCTAAAGTAATGGGCCTGCCTGATTATGAACTAGAAATTCTGGAACTATGAACCATAAACCTTCCATTTTTATAATCTAATTGCCTCAGCTACTTCATTATAATAATGGGAAATTGACTAACACATAATTCTTTTTTTTATTAAGAAATTTTTTAATTCATTCTACATACCAATCACAGATCCCCCCTCTTACCTTCTCCTACCTCTCCAACCTCCCCCTGCAACCCACCCCCATTCCATCCTACAAGAAGGTAAGGCCTCCCATGCCGAGTCACTAACACATAATTCTTAATGAACCAACTTAAGATCTTTTTAAAGGGAGGCTAGGGGATCAGATATGAGAATTATTTCTAAACTGCTTCTTTGTGCATGAATATTGTACTGTGCAGGTCTGGTATAGAGGAGGGCTCAGGAGGATCTGCCTACAGTTTATCCAAGGACAGTCTTTTGTCAAAGTAATAGAAACAAACAATGTATTTATTTATAGAAGACTACCACTTCTTGACCTAGCTCTCTATATAGTCTTATAGTATAATATTAAAAAGAAAAATAGAAAATAAGAGTTGAAAGAGCAAGAAATAGCAAGCCATTTTTTTTTAAATGTCAAGGTCTCTCTATGTACCTAGGTTAACCTCAAATTTGTGATTCTCCTGTCGCAGCATCCCAAGTGCTGGGATTATAGGTGTACACCACCATGCCCAATTAAGCTATCTTGAGAAGGTAAAGAAAATTGAGTATAAGGAAAAACTTTCCCTTGAGAGAAAGAGAGAATGTTGTGTCAGAGAGGAAAGGCTGATAATAGGAATATTAGATACACAGTTTTCTCATAGTCCTGCTCACAATACAGTGGTTCTCAACCTGTGGGATGAGACCCATTTGGGGTCACATATCAGATATCTTGCATATCAGATATTTACATTATGATTTATAAGAGTAGCAAAATTACATTTATGAAGTAGCAATGAATTTTGTGGCTGGGAGTCACCACAAAATGAAGAGCTGTATTAAAGGGTCATAGCATTAGGAAGGTTGAGAACCATATAGTACCTCTTGATAAAAAGGGAGAAAATAGCCTACTTTTTTTCCTGGCTACAATACTCATCTCTAAAACCTCTATAACAACAACAACAGACCCAAACCAACCAACCAACTAACCAACCAACCAACCAACCAACCAACCAACCAACCAACCAACCAACAAAAAGCCAGGCTAATAAGCGAAAGACATAGGAACCTTCAGAACTGAAGATCACAGGGAAAATGTGTTCTTACACCTGAGTACTGAAAAGTGGGAAGCTACCCAGTAGCCTAAGTAGGCAGAGATTTGATGAGTGGAATGAACTGGTGTGGTAAAAAGCAGGGCCTGTCTGTTTAGAATCTTCTTGGCATGCATGTGTCTGGCTCTTTTCTTCGTCTGAAAGGAGGGTTTTATGACCCACTTGGAAGGAAAGTCAGCAAGCTCTTTCATGGAGCATGTGAGAAAGGGGCAAAGATCTGCTTCCTTTGGCTGCTTCTTGAGTGCCCAGGTGTCATGTTGGGGTAATGTGTTACCATTCCTGTCAGGACGTAATATTAAACACTGGGATTAGGTTTTTTAGGTTCCCCGAAGAAGCATTACATTTTTACAGTTGATGCCATATAGAGCCTATACTCCAAAGAAGGCAGCATTTAAATTATTGAGACAGAAAAGAAACTTGGTGTTGGAGGTAAGAGGCTCTGTGTTTAGTTTGTTGGTCTGAACCAATTTGTTGGACAGCCTTGAACAAGCCACTCTGATTTCTGGTCTTCACTCCACTTACCAGCATGGCATTGGCTTATTCTCAAGCACCTCTGGGCTTATGTCAAGTTATCATAAATGAGCTCAGCTCTCCTCTGGTCTTGGGCAGTCTTAACATCATTGCAGCTGGGCCAGTGCATCTGTTGTTGCACGCATCCAAGAGGAAGGCTATCTTTTTGGTATCTCTTCACTCAGTTCTATCTGGTAGAATCCTTCCTGTTTCCCCATCCCTCCAGCCTTGGATTTCCAAGTTGATGGGTGCTAGTGTTTACCTGGATGAACTATGGTGCTTGGAAGGTTTTGAATGGGGAAGGATTAACCTGAGGGAAAGAGCACTATGATGACTTAGTGTGGGCAGCAGGACAAACTATATGCAGATAGGTAGAACTTAATGGAGGTGGTCCCTCCTCCCTCCATTTTCCCTACCTTCTCCCCTAGGCTGGCTCCCCAACCCAAACTGTGCAGTTCAATTATCTTTGCTGATAAAGACAGACGACAGTCATTCCACTCCGGAGGAGTGAAAGGAGAAACTGCTGGTGAGTCATCCACAGACTTCTAAACCTCCCTGGAAGCTAAGCCATGGTTTTATGACTCCTGTGCTCTGCAGAGACTCATTTCCCCCACTGGCGACCATTACAGTGCTTTATATAGCACAGTGAAACAACACAGCACATTAACCTTTGCGGATGACAGTCAGACCATGCCTACGTAAGCAGAGGGCTCTGATGCCAACGTGCGACAATGAGACTATTTTAGTGCAGATTTCTTCATATAGCTCACTCCCTGGGGCCTCGGGGATACTCGGGAAGAATCATAGATAACAGTACTGGCTTTGTCTCTTTCTCGTGGAGGTGGTGACGGCTTATCACTCATCGATGGACAGTACAGCAGGATGCCAGCAGCTTATCTATCTGGTAGCCACTTCTGCAGCCATCTTGCTTATCATTTCTCCCTGGGGTTTTTGCATTAGCTTTATGGCTTGGTTCCCTGTACTGACTTTGGCCTTGTGTCCTATTTCTAATTCATCAACCAGTGGGACCCTTTGAAATTAAAGTTAGATCACGTCGCTGATGCCACTTACTCAGAGAAGGAGACAAAGTCTTTCCAATGCCAAGTGGGCTCAGGCTGGCTGCCTCAGCAACTTTTTCTCTCTCTTCGCCTGGCCCACGCTTCTTCGAAGGACCTTGGCACTGTACAGAATATTCTTCAGGAGCCTTCTGCAGGATTCCCTCCCTGACCTACTTCAGGCTGTATAATTTTTCCCTCACTGTGACTAAATACAGACAGAAACAACTGAGGGGAGGAAAGGCATGGTCATCACAGGGGCTGTGTTGGCCTTGGCAGAGCATGAAGTAGAGACTTGATCTCATGAGGCTGATGGGATATAGAAAAAGCAGGCAGAAAGGAAGCAGATATAGCCCTCAAAGGCCCACACAGCTAAGCTAAGCCTTCTGAAGGCCCCACAGGCTAAACATAGCACTGCAAGCTAGGGACAGAGATTTGACAACAGGGGCCTGTGGGAGACTCTTCAGGTGCAAATGGCACCAGGGCCTTCCTTCAAATGTTGCCTTATCAGTGCAACATGTTCAGTCTTCCCTGAGCTCCCTACTAATGGAGCAAACCTATCCCTTACTCCTTCTTTTCATGTCTACCCACATCTCACAAGCTAGTTTTTAAACAGAAAAGAAACAATCCACCGGATGCTGTCACAATCACCAGTTTTACACACCACATTTAAACAAACAGCATTGTTAGTGTTACATACACTTTCCCATACACTTCCACTGTTGCAAGTGGAGACTGCACCGGGCGGTGGTGGCACACGCCTTTAATCCCAGCACTCGGGAGGCAGAGGCAGGCGGATCTCTGTGAGTTTGAGGCCAGCCTGGGCTACCAAGTGAGTTCCAGGAAAGGCGCAAAGCTACGCAAGAGAAACCCTGTCTGGAAAAAACAAAAACAAACAAACAAAAAAAAAACCAACCAACCAAACAAACAAACAAAAGAAAGTGGAGAATGCTGTCCATTTTCTTCTTTGCTATTTGGAGCATATTCTTTAGATCAGCACTTCTCAGACTTTATCGTACCCAGGAATCAGCTGGGGATCTTTTAAAAGCGTGTATTAGTAGAAGGAAAGAATGAATGTCATTGCCACTCTCCCACACATGTACACGGTGTACTGGGAGCACTTCTACGCCCTCTACTTATACACTCTCTGCCCTCCCTCCTTTCCCCCCCATACCCACAGCGTCTTCCTTTTGATTTTATAACCTTTCCTTCCTCTTAAGTCCATACACAGGAAAAGATATATAACGCTTGATTTTGTGAGGAGAATGGCTTACCTCAATACAATTGTGTCAAGTTTCACACATTTTCCTATACATTTTTAGTTTATAATAGTTTTATTATTTAATAGTTTTATTTTTAATAATTTTAGTCTTATTTATGGCTGAAAAAAATTCTACTAGCTATATAATGGAATTTGTGTGTGTGTGTGTGTGTGTGTGTGTGTGTGTGTGTGTGTGTGTGTATCATATTTTCTTCATCCATTCATCCACTGATGGGCACTTAGGTTGATGGTATAGCTTGGCTAGTACAAACAATGCCTTGATAAGCAGGGAGGACTCTCTAGACTAAGTGGACTTTGATTTGAATGGGAATTTGAAGCTTGTTAAGCTTTGGGATGGGACCTGAGGATCTTTAGCAAGCGATGCCGGTGTCTTTGGTCCATGACCTACCTGTACCTGAAATCACAGGGCTGGAGACCATGTGGATCTGCATTTGGAGATAGGTTAACCAACTGTCTTCTTTACAAAGCCAATTTAAAACCACAGGACTGAGCCATCAGTGAACCAGAGAAGAACTTTCAGTGACAGATTCTTGGGCATCTCCCTCACAAGTTATAATTCAGTAGATCAGAAATGCTCTTCAGGAGTCTTGCTTTTAATAAAACCTGTCTAGTGGGTCAGGCGGTGGTGGCGCACACCTTTAATCCCAGCACTTGGGAGGCAGAGGCAGGCGGATCTCTGTGAGTTGGAGGCCAGCCTGGTTTACAAAGCAAGTTCCAGGAAAGGTGCAAAGCTACACAGAGAAACCCTGTCTCAGAAAAACAAAACAAAACAAAACAAAACAAAACAAAACAAAACAAAACAAAACAAAACAACCAAAAACCTGTCATGTGATTGAACAAGTGGTCAGGATGGGTCACAATTGATGGTGAGAAATAAAAATTTTCTAATGTATACAAATTTCATTCTGATTTTGCTAAATTATTACTTAATGAGCACAAGATGAAATTGGCATCTCAATTGAAAATAAAAGAAATTCTCATTGATGTCATTTGGTTGGCCTCTAATAATTTAATGATTTCAACAGATAAAAAAGAAAAATGTGTATAATCACTTCAAACTTCTCATTTGCCACTTCAGATTTCTCTTTAGGGTTATGGAAACGATACCAGCACAGGACAAACAATTCCAAGAGCAAAGTAGTCAGTGACAAGAGCATTTTCCTTCCCACTGGATGTCCAGCCTCATTGCTTGGAGGGCACTGCCAACTCTGTCATGTGAATATTTTTCAGAACACGTTCACATACCCACTCTAAAAAATAAACATGTTTAACACTTTCTACCCATCTTTTTCTTGTCACTGTGGTCTTGATTAGTCATGCTTGCAAGATGTGTTTTGACCTTGGTATCTCCAATTCCACCTGCTTTGACACCTTCCCCTTGAGTGGTGGGAGTTATGGTTCTTTCCCTTCAATCCAGGTGGTTTTGTGACTTATTGGAAGTGACACAGTATATATTCCAAGGCTTGATTATAAAATTGCATACAGCTTCTAGCTGGTTCTTGGGGAGATGTTTGCTCATGAAAACAAGTCTATGCTGTAAGAAAATAGACCACACAGAGATGCTATATTTAGAGTTTTGTCCAACAGCTCTAGCGGAACAGCCAGCATCAATTTCTAGAAATTTGAGTAGGTAAACTTTGGGTGATTTTGGCCTTCATCATTTCGGGCTGCTCCAACATGAAGCAGAGATGGGCCACTGTTGGGCCCCAGCAAACAGTACCCCAAACGATAGTGCTTTCACATGATAAGTTCTGGCACATTAAAGCACATGAGGAAGACCTTTGATGCTGTCTCAGAAGCAAGGGCTTTCTGACCTTCTCTTGTTTCCCCAACCTAAGTGCAGGGAGGGATCGCCTTTGAAGTTCCCTTATCTGACTTAGGAAACATCTTCTAAAAGAAATGCAATTGTTTTAAACTCCTTTCCA
Source organism: Peromyscus maniculatus bairdii (assembly GCF_049852395.1). NCBI lineage: Eukaryota > Metazoa > Chordata > Mammalia > Rodentia > Cricetidae > Peromyscus > Peromyscus maniculatus. Next base: position 123,054,473 of record NC_134855.1, read on the forward strand.
GGAATGATTATCCACAGAAGAGACGGAAAGTCTCCACATCCAGACAGACTTTTCATCTATTCTTCTGAGGCAGCTTTGAGAGCTCACCCCTGGGATATTCCACATACATATGCATGGCATTTGCCTTCCTTTAACTCTACCAGGACCTAGAACAGCTTTGTCCCCAGCTGTCGTCTGGTCTCTGGGCTTATTCACAAACCATTTATTGTCTATCAAGATTGACTACACCTCTCTCCATTTTCTTTTCCTCTGTGAAGAAGGGTCTTTAAGTTTCTGAATCTCATTGGACTATTGGATAACGGCTCTTTTTTGTGATGCTGTTAATAAATCTGTATATCTCTTCTTGTGACCCTGTCTAGTGTCCCCTAATTTCAGCAAACTTCTGGAGCTTTCCCTTTTACCATGCTGCAATGAATCTGGTGACAGAATTCCCTGATCTCATTTGAAGATAGATGAAGGGGTTAACAGAAGGATGGAGGTCTTGAACCTGCTGCTTTGTACTAGGCTAGTCTGTGCAGTGCTACAATAGCAAACAGATCTTCACAGCATGCAACCACATCATCCATCTTTATTTCTTACATTATTGTTCAACGAAGGTCAAGAGGTTTCTCTCCAAACTGTGGCTCTGTGATCCAGTTTTCTTCTATGTGATGGCTGTGTTTATCTTTGAGAGTCTTCTGAGTCTTGTTCTATAGTTTATCTGATCAATGCAATAAAACATGTACTCCAAGACTTGATCCAGCTGTTTTTTGGGAGATGTTTGCTCATGAAACCAAGTCTATCCTTTAAGAAAATAGAGAGACCACACAGAGGCATCATATTTAGAATTTTGTCAAACAACCCTAGCTGAGTTGCATCCAGCTAGGATGGATAGAGGATAGAGGACCTGATAGGAATTTGTGTAGCATGGTTTTGAGCGAGCTACATCACTTTTGCTAACAATCCATTAGCTAAGGCTCAACTCTAGGTTCAATTCATTAGCTAGAGTTCCATCCTAACTGCAAGGAAGTCTGGGAAGTGTAGTTCACCTAGGTACCTAAGGAAAGAAAACTAGCTTGGCTAGCAACTAGCCAGTTTCTGTTACCCAATCTCTAAATTTCTTTGCTGTGGACAGAGACAACATTACCAACCTCATTAGGTTGTTCTAAGAATTAAAACAGGAGAAATTCTCTCATCTCTAAAGGTTTTGAAAGGACTACATTTTTAGTTACAATCCTGCAACACATAGTGAAATGCCAGTCAGCAATGTACCACATCTACCATAATCCCATTAGATTCATAATGGAGCTGAAAATTCTGCTTAGCTAATATTTTTACTGTATGTTTAGGTACACAAATGCTGTGTTGCAATTGCCTACAATAGACAGTACAGGAGCGTGTATATGTTTATAGCCTAGAAGCAACAAATTATATACTATATCCAGGTTTATAGAGGTAGGCTGTATTATCTATTCAAATAAATATGTTCTATGATGTTGACATAATGACAAAATCATGTAATGATGAATTTCTCAGATATATTCTAGCCATCTAAGCTCTGTACAGCTGTATCATGATGTCTCCTGTCAGAGGCAAAACCTAAGGTGATGGAACTCTTCATCATCAGTCAGGGTTTTCATAGATAATGGATGATGATATGCCACTGGCCCATACCTGGGCAAATCTGAACATTAGATGGGAACTCCTGGAAATGGTATTAACCCACAATTGTTTTTGGCTCAGGAGGCAGAACAATGAAGTACCAAAATCAGCCTCTGCCTGATGTTATTCAAGCTCTCAGAGCAGAGTCTCAGGAACACAGCTGGTCCCTCACCAGGCAACGCTCAAGTGGGACATTAGGCAGAGATCACTTCTTTCTCCCTAGTTTCCTATGATAATGGTTTCCATGGCAGCCTGTGTGCCTCATGTAAACAAGAGCAAGAAAGAAAGACCAGCTCAAGGAACTGAAAACATGATGACTCTTTCAATTCCAGTAGCCACAAGGTCTTCAAGTCTATGCCCTCCATGAAGTACTTACACTCTGAGGAACCATGGCCGAACTACTGTTAAAATAGACATGATGCTGGCAGAGTGGTCCCGTGGAAGCCATGTGTGGCTCAGGGAAGGAACGACTCTGAAGTGGCTCTCTCAGCTGTCTAAATCGTGAAGTGGAGACAGAGGTGCTTCTCCTGTGACTGCTTGAGAAGCAATGAGCTACAGTCTCATCATTATGCAGCTTAAAAATTTCAAAGTCGTTTTTCTGATGGCAAAGTTTCTAGGTAAAATTTGTAAAAATATGAGAAAGCATATATATATATATATATATATATATATATATATATATATATATACCTTCTAAATATAAAAATAATTTCTATGTCTAACTTACTTACCCTTATTGATGGTGGGGAGGCTGTGCCTTCTTGGCTGGATAAGATACCCAAGTATGCTTCCCAAACCTGAAGTTGCTCACAGTACTTGCTCTGTCTGAATGTTGAGCAAGCATCTCTGCAGCTTCATAGAACATATTAGAGGACTTAAAAATGTCAATTCTCTTTGACCTTATAAATCTCCCATGATTCTCTTCTAGAGATAGAATCTTTGCTCAGGTACAATACCTGCTCCAGTATTCATGAGGCCCTGGGTTTTATCTCCAATATATAAAAATATATATAATCCTAACCACAGTCTAGATTTATAGCCAACCCGTTAAGACTGTTTCAAAGTTATTTATAAAGGCAAAGAGTTGAAAATTTAAATATAAGCTTTTATTGGTAAGTAAATCACACAGCATTCATGTAGAAGAATATTTTGTGACATGGAAGAATAATATTTATGTTGTATTTTTAATGACATAGAAAATTCCGTCCTAAAAACATACAGGATAAGGAATGGCATTTATGGTTTTATCAAAGCTGAGTTCAAGTATACAAAATAATAACAAAAAAGACATAATTCCAAACAAACTGCATTGTACCTGGGAGACAGAGTGTGAGAAACTTCTTTTCTGTGCATTTATGTGTATTTGAAAGTAATATGGAGACAGATAAGAAAAGCAACTTCTTGGTCCCTAGTCTGAAGGGGAAGAAGCCTTCTTCTGAGTAGTATAACTGAGAAAAGACAGACATTCAAAACTTACCCAATGCTATCTGGATTTTAAGATGGAAATAGATTCTGAAAATACCACAAATGAATCAGATTTTAAGGCAAAAGTTGTCTTTCTTTCTTTCTTTCTTTTTTTTTTTTTTTTTTTTTTTTTTTTTGTTAAACTTTGTCCTTTCAGTTAGAAATTATGATGGGCTAGTAAAGGGGCAGTAGCAGATTCTCTTTGAAGATCCATGACTTTACCAGCCTCGGGTAGTTGATTAGATTTCTAGTACTAAGCATGATTTCCCTCTGACTGAGCAGACCTTAAGTCCAATTAGACTTGGTTACTGCCAGGATATGAGTGCCACAATTTCACCTTAGGGATATCTTGCCATGCTGATCATTGCTGTGATTCATAGGTATCACAGCTGGATAGGACTATTAACTACTTCCCTCCTTTGGCAGCTTTCATAGCACCTTCTGGTACTAAGAGAGCTAGACCACAGGAAGGGGGATTCTAGGTTTGATCCAGGTTGAATATTCAGAGTCCCATGTTTAAAGTGTCTGGGGCCATTAGCTACTCCTGAGAGGCAATTAGGGGCAACAGCAATAACCTATATTGTTTCAGGAGTCACTTGGACTATCTTGACCAAAATTTGGAGATGTCTCATGCTTTGTATTGGCATTTTTGTTAGTCTGTGACATTTGTGTGGGGCATTGTCAGCCCTAGTGATTCACTCATTATACCCATAGATAAGTGAAGTTATCACTCTATTTCAGAGCAGGTTCTCTTCATAGCAAACAAAGACCATTACAGAAAACCACAACTGGTCATAATGTAGAGATCAATTGGTTGTGAGGTGCTCAGCCCTAATAGATATATCCACAATACAACTTTTGCACCAAAGACTCAGGGGACATCATGGAACAGGGGACAGAAGGATTGTAGGAGCCAGAGAACTTGTAAGTCTTTTGAGAGATTGTGTCCCCTAGAAATGACAGGGAAGCTACATAATGAACAATAAAGCTGTCTAAACAAGACTTGAACAATGACAATAGCAATAGATAGATAGGCTAACACAGAAGGGGAAATAATCTCATAGGGTCCTACCCCTAAACAAAGAACTACAGATCACTAGTCACTGCTGAGAGAGGGAAAATTTGTCTTTCCCTAGGATGATTCCAATACAAATTTTTCAACTCAGAAATCACATACATGGCCCTCTGGATAGTTGAGACAATTGTTTGGCTTGAACTGTATAGGGAGTCCCCAGGCAGTGGGATCAGAACCTGTCCCTAGTGCATGAGCTGGCTTTTTGGAACCTAGTGCCTATGGTGGGACACTTTGCACAGCCTTGGTGCAGGAAGGAGGGGCTTGGACCTGCCTCAACTAAATGTACCAGGCTCTCCTGACTCCCTATGAGAGACCTTGCCTTGGAGGAGGTGGGAATTGGGGGTGAGTTGGGGAGAGAAGGCTGGGGGTGGGAGGAGGGAGGACAGGGGAATCTGTGGTTGATATGTAAAATGAATAGAAAAATCTCTTAAAAATTTATTAAAATAACAAATCAAAAAAATCACATACACACTAGCAACACTAAACAGATTCAGCAGTGTATGTGTTATATGTAGCAATAAAAAAGAAAAAGGACAATCAATTTGAGAAAGCATGAGGATGGGTATTAGAGGGCCTAAAGGGAAGAAAGGGAATGGGGGAAGTTATAGTGATATAATTATATTTTAATTAAGACTTAAAAAAGAAAAAATATGCTAGGCGGTGGTGGTGTACACCTTTAATCCCAGCACTTGGGAGACAGAGCCAGGTAGATCTCTGTGAGTCTGAGGCCAGCCTGGTCTGTAGAGCAAGATCCAGGACAGGCACCAAAACTACACAGAGAAACCCTGTCTCAAAAAAACAAAAAAGAAAAAATATTCTTTACTTGGAATATTCTGTAGAGAATTCACCTTAGTCCCTGGATTGCTGTTATATCAGACTGTGGCTGAATGTTGGATTGTAGCTGGAGTTTTCTCCAGTCCCACTTGGGCCTGCAGCCGCTCAGACCCAAGTAAACACACAGAAACTTATATTACTTATAAACTGTATGGCCATGGCAGGCTTCTTGATATCTAGTTATATCTTAAATTAACCCATTTCTATTAATCTATAAGTTGCCACTGGCTTGTGGCTTACTGGTACTTTACATCTTGCTTCTCATGGCAGTGGTGGCTGGCAGTGTCTCCTGACTCAGCCTTCCACTTCCCAGAATTCTCCTCTCTTCTTGTCCCTTCTATACTATACTTCTTGCCTGGCTACTGGCCAATCAGTGTTTTATTTATCAATCAATTAGAGCAACACATTCACAGCATACAGAGCGATTGATATACACAGCATTGGATAGTCTGTAGATAGATATTACCAAGATTCATGGCTCTCCTAAAATTGTAATTCAGTGTATCCATGCACATACATTTTACTGGGACTGAAATCCATAGCTTTTATGGGATTCTCTAAGATGCCTTTGTATCTCCAAAAGTATTTGAGGCTCTATAAGTGAGTTCCATGCATCTGGGCTCTTAAGCTCTTCAAAGCCAAGTGATTATACTTAGGAGACAGAGGATAGAAGCTCTCTCTAGCTCCTGTCTTTGGATGACTGATGCCAAGGATGACCCCCTAGTACAAATGAATCAAATTGCAATGAGAGCAAACTCATGTTTAGCTGCAATGCAAACGACATCATAGTATTTGAGACTGTGTTTTACCACAAAGTCAACCTCCCCCTGGCTCTGGGAAAGCTGCCTTGTAAACCAAGTTCTTAACTGTATATGGTAAAACAAGAGAGCAGGAGAAAATCTTCCCCAGGGAAGAGCCCTCTAAGTGGTCATCCCAGAAATCCTGAATACACAGTAATATTATGAGGGCTGGGCAGGTTGTATTTATATATTTAGGAATATACATATATATATGTATATTTATATATTTAATGAATTTAAATTAATAAACAATTTTGTTAAAAACTCTCATAGCTTTTCTTTCTGGACCTCAGTTGGATGGGTTTTAGCTGAACAAATTTTGCCTTTATATCCAATCAGTGGGGAAAATTTTAATTTGTTTTATGTTTGCAGAAGGTTAGGATAATTAATATTGTGGAAATAATTTCATATATGATTTGAGGGATTGCTGTAAATATAAGATGATGCATTAGCTTAATTTTCTCCAGTGAATGGCTTACCACCCATGCCAGCAGATGTGGCTCATAGGTAATCAGTGCAGATGCTTCGCTAAAGAATTCATAGTGGGTTATGAGAGGTCAGTGGCAAAACACCTCCATTAGTTCTGGCTTGATTGACCCATGTTTACAGTGACTTGTGGATAGTTGTAGACAGTTTTACTATCCGATTACTACAGCTTGAATTTGTCCCTCAGAAGTTCATACTTGGGAAACTTAATTCTCAAATGTATATGTTAATGTTTTTGGAAGTCCTTTAGGAAGCATTTCTGATTGGATGAAGTCATGAGGGGCAGCTCCTGTGATGGCACTGATGGCTTTCTAAGATAAAGAGAACTGAACTAGCATGCTTGCTATGTCATGCCCTTTGATCCTGCCACTGTGTTACGATGCAGGAAGATGGCCCTCACCACATGCCAATCAGACAACAGTGCCATACTCTTGGACTTCCTGACTCTGTAAGAGCAAACCAAATAAACTTCTATTTCAGAAAATGCATGATCTCATTTCAAATATCTGAAAGCAGGCTAAAGTACTTTACGGAGAAAATACTATTCAGAATGGAGAGGCCAGAGTTTTAGAGCTGCACTGGGCACCAAGGATATGTGCAAACAGATTAAATCACCGTTTCTACTGGGATAATTATCTGGATTCTTATCTATATAAAAGCACTCTGAAGTTTGTTTTGATTTCTCTGACTCTATTAACTGCAGAAGTTTGAATGACCCTGAAGAAGTCTTGAGGAAGTCTTGGAGGCAACCCAAAAGTATCTATGTCAGGGAAACACTTTTTTTTCCCTTAATACGTGGCTCCACATTGTGGGTAGAGTAACAGATACATGAAAAGGTCTTCAGTCAACAGCACTGAAGCATCTCCATGTCAGTGTGCCATGTTAGGTGCACAGTTCTCTTACTTTTCAATAGATAACTTACAGTTCACAAAATCCAAAGCAGATTTACCGCAGTGGCAATCTGGCAAAAAGTTTATTGTCTCCTTCAGTTGCTTACCAGCAAATTTTGCTTTGAGCTACAGAGTGTTCTTGGTGGATGAAATATACAGCAACCCTGTAAACCATGACCCAAGATCAGACACTATTTATAATCATTTCTCAGTGGAGCAAAGGAGAGAGGACCACAGAAGGGGGATACTTTTGTGAAAAATGAAGCTCGCTAATGAAGGTTTTGTTGAGTCCAAGCCAATGATCTTAGACACTATTTGACTAGAAAGTGAATATTCCACAGTGTTTCTGAGTAATATAATTTCCATCATGAATTATCATCCAGCACAAGTATTGTGCTCATCAGGAAAGAAAAGCATGAGGAGCTTCAGGGCTGGTGGAGGTCTCCAGTGGCCAGGATGTTCTCAGGAGACCCACATAATCACTGGACTGTCATTCAAAAATCTGAGATAATCATTAAATATCTCCTATGTTTGTTTTTTTTAAAGCTCCATGAAACATTAAAAAGAGATGCTAAAATTGTTCATGTCCTAGTTTCATTTCCTGTCTCTGTGATAAAATACCTTGACAAGGGCAACTTCAGGGAGAAATAATTTGTCTTGCAATTTCAGGTTACAGTCCATCATAACAGGTAATCACAATGGCAGCGGCTTTGAAGAAGCCGTAGTCAAGTGCAGAGAATAAAGAATCAACACGTGCAAACCCAGGTTCAGCTCACTTCCTCCACTCTTTCACAGTTCAGGGTCTCTGTCTGAGGGACCAGTGCCACCTTGACTTTTGAGACAGTGTCTCTCGCCAGCCTGGAGACCACTGAATAGGTAAGGTTGGCTGGCCTTACAAGACAAGTACTTTTGGCTGACTGAGCTATCTCCCCAGTCCTGTGAGTTCATTTTTAATTGAAATAAAAAACTGTAGGAGCTATATCTTAAAATGACAGCACTCAACAAAGGGCAAGCATTTTAGAACACATTCAAATACTAATCCATAGCATTGGTGGGGATGCAGGCCCACTCAGATACTACCATTATAACAACAAATGACACAATTATTTTTGGAACTTGGCAAGGCAATGAATAGCAAATACTTTACAGCTTAAAAACTCTTTGTGTCCTAGCCTTTATTTGCCCAATAATTTATATCAAGGAAATTACTAAAGACTTAGTTCCAAGGTTATCACCAAAAAGATAGATTTTTTTAAAAATATAAAATGTGAAAGAGATGCAACACAAAATGGGTTGAATAAATAACTTTTGTGAAAGTCATGCACAGGAAATAATTGGCAAGCATTGAAAAGATGTTATTAAAAAAGGATTTTTTAGCTTTATGAAAGATGAAGTATTAACAGAGACCCAGCCCTATACAAGGAACTACAGGCAACTAATGAGTGCTGAGAGAGAGAATTAGCTTCTCCCAGTGATGATCACATTAATTTGTTACCAGATAAATAACAAAATGGATTCAGCAGGTTGTATTTGTGTGTGTGTGTGTGTGTGTGTGTGTGTGTGCCCACGTGTGTGTGTGTGTGTGTGTGTGTGTGTGTTGTGTGTAACAATAATAAAGAAAAAGAGGCCATCAATTTGAGAGGGAGATGGGGTGGGGGAGACCATGGGAGAAATTGGAGAGGGGGAAAAGGAGGAAGGAAATGACATCACTATATTTTAATTAAAGTATATTAATACAAAAAGTTTAGATAATAGTTTGCTGCATGAGTGGACAGTGCTGCTCTAGGAAGCCATAGGTTATTAAGTGAAAAGCCAAGTGACAGATGTAGAATAACTTTCTAGGAGTTAGAGGCCTTGCAAGATTTTCAGAAATCCCCAGAACAATGCAGGCTATGGCCATTCTCCTTGGCTGCCAACCAGAACTGTGATGCCAGTGCCCTATTTCTGATGATATCACATAGTTTGGTTACATAACACATAGGAATCCACCTGAAACTGAGCAATAGGCTTCCTGTGCGGTCACTGGTTTTCATAGCACCAGAAGATGCTGTGCAGGCTGCTGGGTGAGAAGAGCCATCAACAAACTTACTATGTTGTGATGCCTTCATACACAACATCAACCTGCCAGGCGGGATGTGCCCACAGGTTAAAAAGAAATACAGGGTGACCTCACTTTATAGTATATGGGACTTGGCAGTGGGTAGAGATGGAAGAAAGCTGTTAGACTTGTGTCTAGGGAGGTCACATGGCATGGAGGCAACATGTCTAGAATGCAGTCCTCCAAAGGCTGGCACTTTCTCACCCTTCCCTCCCACCCTACTCCAATTTAACCCCTCTAGTTCCATTGTTTCCTTCAAAGTCTTTATAACATGGATTTCTTTCTCCTTTCCCTTGAAAGCCCCGAATATAGGGACTAACTACTTCCCTGACATCTACATGGCTTCTAAATACATATAAAAACTTGAAGATTCAGAGCTAACATCACATTAATTTGTTACCAGATAAATAACAAAATGGATTCAGCAGGTTGTATTTGTGTGTGTGTGTGTATGTGTGTGTGTGTGTGTGTGTAACAATAATAATAATAAGAGGCCATCAATTTGAGAGGGAGATGGGGTGGGGGAGACCATGGGAGGAGGAGATGAGAGGAAATGCGAAGTCTGTCTTTCTGGGTCTGAATGAAACACTCAGAATGATTGTTTCCAGCTCTATTCATGTACCTGCAACTTTCATAATTTTGTTTTTCTTAACAACTGAATAATATTTCATGTTTGTAAATGTACCACATTTTCATTATCCATTCATCAGTTGATGGACATCTATGCTGTTTCCATTACCAGCTCTTGATTTTTTCCCTGAGGATATACTTTTTTTAATTAAGAATTTTTCTATTCATCTTACATATCAACCACAGATCCCCCTCTCATCCCTCATCCTGCTCCCCACTAGCCTCCCCCTCAGCCCACCTCTCATCCTCTCATCCAAAAAGGTAAGGCCTACCATGGGGAGTCAGCAAAGCCTGGTACATTCAGTTGAGGTATTACCAGCTGTTGTAAACAGCAGCAATAAACATGAGTACTTGTCTCTGCAGTAGAAGATAGAGTATTTGGTGTTAGATGCCCAAGAGTGGTATAGATGGATCATGTGGTAAATCTATTTCTAGCTTTTTGAGGACTCGCTCCACTGATCTCCATAGTGGCTACACTAGTTTCCCACCAACAGTGAATAAATGTTTTCATTTTCTTGCATTCACACCAGTATTTGTTGTCATTTTTTAATTAGTCATTCTAATTAGAGTCAGATGAAATCTCAAAGTAGTTTTAATTTGCATTTCTCTGATGGATAAGGTTGTTGAACATTTAAAGAAAAATGTTTCTCACCCATTTGTATTTCATCTTTTGAAAAAAAAAATCTCTGTTTAGTTATATGCTCCCCTTTTAATTGGGCCATTTATTTTTATTAATATTTAGTGTTTTAGTTCTTTGTATATTATAGATACTCTCTGTCAAATATCTAGCCAGTAAAGCCATTTCCCATTCAATAGACTGACTCTTCACTCAACATGGATTATATTTTGAAAGCTCCTGTGGACAATTCTCCCTTTCAGTCCCATATATATGCAATAAAATATACTTGGTGTGACTGATTTCTTGGGGAAAACATGTGGGACATAGTTTTATACTGTGTCACCCTGGACAAGGGGCTTATTATCTATTACTTTGTAACAAATTGTCCCTAGGATTACAGCATTGGTTATTTCACATCGTTTCTGAGAGTTTGGCAGAGATTTAGCTTGACTTTGATAACTCAGGGTCTCTTATGTTGCCCAAGCTTGGCTGGCAGGAGTCTGCTTCTAAGCTCATTCATGCTGCGGCGAGAGGAGGATTAGCTTCTCACTATGTGATGTTCTCCATGAAGTTTCTTAATACATAACTCATAGCCCTGACTATAGCGCGAAAAGAGAGGGAGCAAGGGAGTGAGGGAGTGAGACAGAGGAGATACACAAAGAGAGATCTCAAGACCAAAATCATGGTGTTTCATGAAGCAACCACAGAAGTGGCAAGCTAGTTTTCTGCTGTGGCACACAGATTAACCCTAGTGCAGTGTCAGAGGGAACTTCACAAAGATAAGGTTTTTGGAGGCACAAGGTCAAGGGTCATCTTGGAAGCTGGATAGAAGAGAAAGCTGTATAAGGTAAGGGAGGAAGTGAACCATGATGTCCTGAGAATAGAAATTTGGAGATCTCCTTCACCAACCCCACATCTGACAGAGGACTGATATCCAGAATATATAAGGAACTCAAGAAATTAGACATCAAAAGGACCAACAGTCCAATTGAGAAATGGGCTTTAGAACTAAACAGAGAATTCTCAACAGAGGAATCCCAAATGGCTGAAAGACATTTAAGGAATTGCTCAACTTCCCTAATCATCAGGGAAATGCAAATCAAGACAACTCTGAGATACCACCTTACGCCTGTCAGAGTGGCTAAGATCAAAAACACTGAAGACACTTTATGCTGGAGAGGATGTGGAACTAGGGGAACTCTCCTCCACTGCTGGTGGGAATGCAAGCTTGTACAACCACTTTGGAAATCAATATGGCGCTTTCTTAGAAAATTGGGAATCAATCTCCCCCAAGATCCAGCTATACCACTCCTGGGCATATACCCAAGAAATGCTCAATCATACCACAAGAGCACTTGCTCAGCTATGTTCATATCAGCATTGTTTGTAATAGCCAAAACCTGGAAACAACCTAGATGCCCTTCAACTGAAGAATGGATAAATAAATTGTGGCACATATACACAATGGAATACTACTCAGCAGAGAAAAACAACGACATCACACGGTTTGCAGGCAAATGGATGGATCTAGAAAAAATCATCCTGAGTGAGGTAACCCAGACTCAGAAAGACAAATATGGTATGTACTCACTCATAGGAAGATGCTAGATGTGGAACAAGGATGACTAGACTGCTACTCACATCACCAGTGAGGCTACCTGGAAAACGGGACCCCAAAAAAGACACGGAGAAATGGACAAGATCTACATGAATAGCCTGGTCATGAGTGGGAACAATGAAGGGCGACAGTCGAGGGAAAGAGTGGGAGATCCTAGCTGGATCAAGAAAAGAGAGGGAGAACAAGGAATAGGAGACCATGGTAAATGAAGACCACATGGGACGGTGAGAAGGGGAGGAAGCAGAGAGCTAGGGAGGCCCACGGAGATCCACAAAGATACCCCCTCAAAAGACTGCTGGCAATGGTCGCGAGACGGCAGGAACTGACCTACTCTGGTGATGGAATGGCCAGACACCCAAATAGTGATGCCATAAACCCCATCCAAGGACTGAGGAATCTGAAGGCAGACATCCACGGCTGGGCCCCTGGTAGAGCACTGGGAGTCTAATTAGTGAGTATGAAGAGGATTTATATGAGCGAGAATTGTTGAAGCCAAGGTTGGATAAAGCACCGGGATAAATAACCAAATGAATGGAAGCACAGGATCTATGAACCAAAGGCTGAGGGGCCCCCAACTGGATCAGGCCACCTGAACGGGTGAGACAGTCAGTTGGCTTGATCTGTTTGGGAGGCAGCTGTGCATTGGTGCCAGGTCCTGGGCTCGTTGCATGAGTTGGCTGTTTGAATCCTGGGACTTATGCAGGGACACTTGGCTCGGTCTGGGAGGGGGGAATGGACCTGCCTGGACTGAGTCTACCAGGTCAACCCCGGTCCTCGGGGGAGACCTTGATCTGGAGGAAGTGGGAATGGGGGGTGGGCTGGGGGGAGGGGTGGGCGAGAGGGGGAGAACAGGGGATTCTGTGGCTATTATGTTGAACTGAATGGTGTTGTAAAATAATAATAATAATAATAATAAAAAAAACCAAAAAAAAAAAAAAAAAAAAAAAAAAGAAATTTGGAGATCTCGGGATTGAATGGTGGGATCAACAGTGCTTGAAGTTTCAGTTTGGAGCTGATTTTACCTATATTTTTGAGGGTCACGTGGGCTAGATTAACACATATAAAGGACATGGGATTAGACTAAACATCTCACTGCCCATAGAGAAAAACTGGGCTGTTAGAGGAAACCAATTTACTAATGGCCACTTAAGTAAGACATGTAGCCTGGTGTTCAGCTTTATTATTTTAAAGGGGCCATGTCAGTGCTTGTCAAAATCCAGAAAATTACTAATCTGGCTCACCTACCCCAGATAAACTCTATTTTTTCTTTAAGCTGCCCTTTTAAGGTATTTTTTGCCGTAGCAACGAGAAAAGTAACCAATAAAGGTGGTTTTTTTTTTTTAATGTTGCTCTGCCTCGTGATATCAGGGAAAGAAACAAAGTAAGATGGCATCAATAAGTAGGAGAGAAATTGTAAAAAAAAATGATGTAATTACAAAGTTATATTTTTAGTTGGGAATATTTAAAAGGGATAATATTTTGGATAAGAAATAAGTTTATTTGATAAAATAAGATTTTTGTCCCATGGTGAAATGACTGGATTTTTCTTTTCTGAAGTAAAATAAGAAAAGATAAAGACAAAATCAAAATGCTTAAGGACACCTCAAAAGGTCTGTGCGAGTCACAGAAGGCTGTGGAGGATGAAACTTAAAGGTTACATTGTGTGTGTGTGTGTGTGTGTGTGTGTGTGTGTGTGTGTATATATATATATATATATATATATATATATATATATATATATATATATATATATATGTTTGAAAGTTGTTAAAATATCCAAGGTCAAAATTCAGTACACTAGAATCTAAAATCTCATTCTCTGTTTAAAACAATGTAATTTTCTTAAGATACTGAATTGTTCTTGGTAACATTTATGAGAACTGATTTAAAAAATTTTTTATGTTCTATTGAGATAATTTCTTGTTTTCTGCTAAGCTTGTCAGACTTTTAACTACTTGGTACAGTAGTTGAAATAAAGGTTTATTTCAAATCGATTTGTTTTTGTCTAAGCTTCATCTAAATGTTAGTTATACAAGAGTTAAAATTAAAATCCATTGCTTATTCTTCAAGACTGATAAAACTGTCCTTCTGGGTGTCCAAAATGTGGAGGCCAAGACAAAAGAGGACAATGGAAATAAAGTATCAACCAATATCTTGGCTCTTTCCTTTCCAGATCATCCAAGATCCAGGGCATGAGGGAATCCCATTAAGATGGCCATACAACCCACTCTCTTGATCTGAGAGACCATAGAAACCCAAGAGTTTGGGAAAGTCACACGGTCAACAAGACCCTGATTCATATCAACAGGTGATATACTATGTGGAGGAGAAATTAAAAGAGCCAAGAGGCTCCCTAACAATCCTATAGGCTCCCTGAATCAACTTTGAATGAACTTAACAGTATTTTAAAAAAAAAAACCCAAATCAATGTTGTTTTAAAACTTCCATTAAGAAAAGTATAATTACAAAACTAAATTTGACTATCACCTCCCAACCAGGATTCTCATCCTGACCTGGTCCAGCTATGGAACCCAGTATCCAGCTTTATGGTTTTAAAGGGACTATACCAGTGCCTGTCAATATCAGGGAATTACTTACATGGTTCACCTGCCCAGGACAAAACTCTTTTTTTTTTTTTTTTTTTTTTTTTTTTTTTTTTTTTTTTTTTTTTTTTTTAGGAAATACTCAAGAGAGCACTGCTGGAACAGTAAACCAATTGAGGTTTCTCTTCAAAAGGGACCCCAGGGGTCAACTTCAGATAAGCAACTCTATGGACACAGGCTACATGACTCTTGCTTTTAACATTGACCTCATAGAAGGAGTCTGAATAACACAGCTGTGCTCACTTGTGCATTAAGGTAAAACTTCTGTTGACTGCCATAAAAACCTTTCAAAGTGTTCTGTTCTTCCATCAGAACTCATTCACCTTGCTCTTAAATAAATAAAAACCAACTCTCCTCTTAGTGATCCCTCTATTATTACTGGAAATATCCCAACGGTCAGATAGGCCTGTCATAGTAATTTTTAGATTTTACCTCCATTATCTGTACTTTAATCTTAATCTTCAAAAAAGGTCCCCTAATTCTTCCTATTATTATTATTGCATCTTAAAGACCTCTCACAGTATCAACAAGCAATTGGTCTACATTAATTGGCAATATCTAAATTTGCCTTCTAGCATGCCACTTTCTGTCTCATGGAGGCTTCCAAACCACCACCACCACCACCAACACCACCACCACCACCACCACCACCATCACCACCACCTCCCTTCACCCAATGGCACAACAGGCTCTTACCTTCTTACTGTTTCTCTTCATGAGTGGAACACTTATTTCATGACAGGCCTGCGTCCCTTCAATGGTTAGTAAGATTGGATTCTTCTAGAATTCTTCAAATAGCTATTCAGTAAAGATAAAAGCCTGTCTCTCCTGGACAAGATCTTGAGACATCCCTGGATCCAATGGAACAAAACTGTGGGGCTTCTGGTCACTGTCACTTGTTATTTATACCAATAGGCACCCATCCTCAATCTACCCAGTCTTGGTTTTCCCATCAATATTAATACTGTAGTTTTCTCTCTCTCTCTCTTCTCTCTCTCTCTCTCTCTCTCTCTCTCTCTCTCTCTCTCTCTCTCTCATAAAAACACACACCAACATGCACACATATATTCAAACACACATATGTATATATGATATACATGATAACATATGGGTCATTTTAATTTCATATAATTGATATAAAATCCATGGCTATATTTGAAGAAATAACCTATAAAACTAGGAAATTAAAATAATAAGTATTTTTCAGCTTTTCCAAGGATGTGGTTACATTTACTATGGTATTACATCTCATTTGACTTATCATAAATGGAAACTATCCTAAGTAGAAAACACATTGAGTTCAGCAAATACATTGGATGTCACAGTTTGGCAACATAGTATACTGTAGGGTGCTCCCTTTCCTCCTCATAACTGAGGGGATGGTGATGGTGGGTGGGGCTGACAGGGAGCTGAAACTTGCTCCTTTATGTCCTATTGGAGCTCAGGAAAAAGTCCAGATTATAAAAGGAAAGTTTCAAAAAACATAGTATAGACTGAGCAGGTCTTATGTACTGATGTATTTAAAAATATGTATGCATGCATGTATGTAACAAAAATGATAAAAAAACATTAATCTGAAAAAAAGAGGGGTATATGAGAGGGTTTGGGGGGAAGGAAGAAAAGAGGAAATGATGTAATTATATTTTATTTTCAATAAAGAATAGAAATAACTTTTTTAAAAAAGAAATTCTCTCTATTCTCCCAAAAGGACACTTTCTATTAAATGTATTTTGCTTTTGTACCAATGTAAAGTCCAAATCTTGAAAAACCATACACTCAATATGGAATGGTCTTTTTCTTTCAAATAGCATTAAATGGGGATTCAGTTTTTACCCACAGAAGTTAGTTTTATTTCTCCTCCTCCATTCTCAGCATTTCACACCCTACAACCTGCCTCTCCTAATTCCTGATCTCTCTTTAATGTTAGCTTCTTCTTTAATTTCTTCTTTCTCTCTTTTAAATTCATTTTTCCAGGACTGTGTATGGTGGTTGGGGGGCGGGGAAGGCCTCCCATTGGCCCACAGGGAGTGGCACTATTGGAGGTGTGGCCTTGTGGGAGTAGGTATGGCTTTGTTAGAGGGGGTGTGGGCTTTGAGGTCTCAGAAGCTCAAACCAGTTCACTTCCTGCTGTGGGCAGATGAAGATGTAGAACTCTCAGCTCCTTCTTCAGCACCATGTCTGCCTGCATGCTGCCATGCTTCCCACCATGTTAATAATGGACTAAACCTCTGAAACTGTAAGCCAGCCCCAGTTAAATGTTTTCCTTTAGAAGAGTTGCCGGGGTCATGGTATCTCTTCATAGCAATAAAATCTTGACTAGGACACTAAGTCTCTCCACTTTCCATTCTTTTTTTTTTCTCTTTTAAAATAAAATATTAAAATATAATTACATAATTTCTCCTTCCTTATTTCCATCCAGTCCCTTCTGTGTACTGGTGCCCTTTGCTCCTTCTTGAAATCATGGTCTATTTTTCTTTAATTGTTATTGTTACATGTTATTGCAAAGAGACATTTCTTTGATGAAGGGAGAGAAGTACAATTATCCGTGCAAATAAGGATAAATATTTAGAATGTAGTCAGGAATTATAGCGTTAGTAAAGCGGTAGTAGTAGGTCTCCTCTGTGATCTATGACTGCTTCAGTAGGTTTCCAACACCAGACATGACGTTCCTCCTGTTGAATGGGCCTTAAGTCCCCAGGACTCCTTGGAGCTGGGATCACAGTCTCCAGATGTCAAAGGTAAGTGGAAGAAAACGTCAGGAACTTACTGGATTATGTAAGGTCACATTGCAGGGTTCGTGGTGGCTCTCCTGGCCCCTCCCCTCTTTCATATCTTGCACTTTGGTATATAATTCAGGGCAGCCCATCACCAAAGATACTACTGGAAAATTCTCTTGTTCTTCTTTTACTCGGGTCCAGCTGTGCCTTTCTCCTGCTCTCCCCTGTCACTTACCTTTGACATTTAGAGACTGCCATTGGAGTACCAGTCAGTGGTCTAAATGTTTGCTTCTCGAAGGCCTCTAATGAAAGGCTCAGAGAACATTCAAGGATATTAAAAGATTAATGCTTTAAAAACCCAATTTAATACATGGACGAGCAGGTGCTTGCCTGTCCTCCAGCTTGAAAAGAAGTGAGTCATTGTGCTCCCCAGCAGTCAATTTCCTGAGAGATTATCTTGCAGGGACAGATCAATCAGCTTCTGGGGACACACCAGGATTCAGGACTGTTTTCCCAGCTCCAAGGAATCCTAGGGATGTTTGATTTTTTTTTTTCCTTACTGTAACCCAAAATTTATCTCTGAATGTCCCGTGTCATCAGTCCTGAGAAACCACTAGTAATTCTAGGTAACATGTAATTCTAGAATTTTAGTATTTTAGAAAACATTTCCAGATGCAGTTTGGGATGTAAACATCCAGGATAAGCCTAAGCAGGCTCACTGTGAGGAAAGGCTATGCAGGAGGCTGAGAATGCTTTCACACATACTCAGCACCCTCCACCCTGTTCCCACCCCCATGCCATTCACTTCTATGGTATCTGTGCTTTCATGCAGTCCTGATGTGGCCCAAGGGAATTCCTGGGTTCACCTCTGTCTCCCAACTCCCCAAATAATGCCCTGACTTGGTATTCCAGCCTTAGTTTAAAGTCTGCAGTGCCAGGAGCAGGCCCTGATGGGAGGAGGAAGGCTGCCATGATGAAAGTCTAGGTTGGTTCTGTCCAGCAGCTATCCCACAGTAGCATCCCCTAGATGCCCTCACTGCTAGATCTAAACAGAAGAGTAAGTGAGATCTAAAAGACAGGCCATAGGCTGTAATGAGTGTGCCCCATTGAGACAGGCCATAGGCTGTAATGAGTGTGCCCCATTGAAACAGGCCATAACCTGTAATGAGTGTGCCCTATTGAGAAAGTACCACGGGCTGTAATGAGTGTGCCCCATTAAGACGGACCATAGGCTGTAATGAGTGTGCCCCATTGAGACAGGGTCATGTCCAGCTGAAGCTCAAAGCTCTTCTTTATAAATGGGTGAGGTGGGGACATTGGGTCTCAAATATTTTCTAGCAGAGTGTTCCTACTGTGGAGACTTTTAAAACTTAGGAGATTTTTAGAGCATTATTTTGAAGTGATGGAGCCCACACCATGAGACCAGACACACAGTTTACATGAACGTTTTAAGCAGTTAATTTAAATTATGACTCTACACAGGAATGTACACAAATTTTCAAGAGGTCCCAGAAGAATGCATGCTCCATGTCGCACTTGTAAAAAGATTAAATACAACTAAAATGGAGGGCGGACACTGGGGAGATCTCAGTGGATAAGGGCATTTGCTTTGCAAGCAAGCACGAGGAACTTGAGTTAGAATGCCCAACACTTGATTTTAGCCGAACATGGCTGTAAACCCAGCATTGGGGGGCAGAGATCGGTGGATCTTGAGAGATCTGACCCAAAAGGCAAATTTCTGGTTCAAGTGAGAGAACTTGTCTCAAGGCAACCAGGTGGAGAGCCATGGGGAAGATATTTACTGTCTTTTTCTGGCATTTGTATGTGCAGCATATATGGGCATGTATCCCTCTCCTTGTTAATGTACTCTCACATTCAACATGCATGCAACACACACACACACGCACACACACACACACACACACACACTTATCTAAATAAATAATCAATATAGTTTTGGAAATAAATATGAGTTAAAATTATATGTAGCATAAGAAAGTAGTTGTTTTCTCTCATATGTGGAGTCTAGGTATAAAATCTGTATGAATATGGAAAATGAAGGTAGAAGGGAGAATATGTGAGGAAAGGAAGGGGTCTAAGTAGGAAGGGTGGACAAGATGGGGTAATGGGGGAAAAGAAGGAACAATATATTTACAATATATTTTCTCTCATATGCAGAATTCAGATTTGGCTCTATACAGACATGCACACTTGTCCCCAGGACATGAAAGCAGAGGGTAACTGATAGGGGAAAGAAAAGGGGCCCATGGGAAGAAGAAAGAGGAAGAAGGGAGAAAGATGAGGAGACGAATATGAACAAAGTACAATGATATATATTTATTAAAATGGATAATTAAACTCATTTTTATGCTAATTAAAATTAATAGTAGAGTATTTCCCAGCACCCAGCCAACAGGTGAGAGACCTGTAGACAGGCTGCACGAACACCCTTGACACCCACTAGACTCTGTAACCTCTACAACTCACTCTGCCACCTACACCCACTGATTCTATCATGCTCCCCTTGGCCAAACATCCACCACAACATCAGCAGCCCCTATACAAGCATCACCTACACCAGTTGGAAGAACAGTCTCAGCGGCACAGGCACAACCCACACCAGTAGGAAGAACAGACTCCTTAGGCATAAGTAAAGCCCACACAAGCCAGAAGAACTAAAGGATATGCTTCATTAGGCGCTCAAACCCTGACAAACCTCTGCTGAGACAACCCTCCTGGACCTGAGGACCAGGCAACCACTAGAACACTTGGCCGTTCAGGCCAAAAGACAATAAAGGAATAAAAGACCCATCCAACAAAGACATTACAAGAATTAACACCTGTATCTGTAACTATCCCAAACCTAGATGGGTAAACGACAGTGTAAGAATACATGCAACAACATAAAGAGCAATATGGCACCACCAGAACCCAGTGGTCCTACAACAGCAAGAAATGAACATCCCAACACAGATGAAGCAGAAAAAAAAACAACCTTAAAAATAACTTCATGAAGATGATAGAGGCCCTTAAAGAGGAAATGGAAAATTCTCTTAAAGAAATCAAAGAAAAGACAAACAAAAATTTGAAAGAAATCAATAAATCTCTTAAAGAAAGCCAAGAAAAACAAAACAAAACAAAACAGTTGAACAGGTGAAGGAAACAGTTCAAGACTTGAAAATTGAAATAGAAGCAATAAAGAAAATATAAATTAAGGGAATTCTGGAAGTGGACAATCTGGGTAAGTGAACAGAAACTACAGATACAAGCATCATCAACAGAATAAAAGAAATGGAAGAGAGAATCTCGGGTGTTAAAGATATGACAGAGGAAATAGATTCATCAGTCAAAGAAAATGTTAAATCCAACAAATTCTTAAGAGAAAATATCCAGGAAATCTGGGACACTATGAAAAGACCAAACCTAAGAATAATAGGGATAGAAGAATTCCAGCTCAAAGGTACAGAAAATATATTCAACAAAATCATAGAAGAAAACTTTCCTACCCTAAAGAAGGACATGGCTCTGAAGGTACAAGTAGCTTACAGAACACCAAATAGACTGGATCACAAAAAGTCTCCTATCCACATAATAATCAAACCACCTAACATACAGAATAAAGACTATTAATAGCTGCAAAGCAAAAAGGACAAGTAACATGTAAAGGCAGATTCATCAGAATTATACCAGAGTTCTCAATGGAGACTATGAAAGCCACAAGGTCCTGAACAGATGTTTGACAGACACTAAGAGACCATGGATGCCAGCCCAGACTACTATTCCCAGCAAAATTTTCAACCACCATAGATGGAGAAAACAAGATATTCCACAACAAAACCAGATTAAACAATACCTATCCACAAATCCAGTCCTACATGAAGTATTAGAAGGAAAACTTGAAACCAAGGAAGTTAGATGCATCGCAGAAACACAGGCAATAGATAATCTCATATCAGCAAAACCCAAAGAAGGGAAACACACACACACACACACACACACACACACACACACACACACACACACACACTACCACCACTACCCCCCAAACTAAAAAATAACAGGAAATAACAATCACTTGTTGCTGTAGGGCTTCTCTCCAGGTTCCACCAAGCCCCGCAGTCCCACAATCCACATATAAAATAATCACTCAGACGCTTATATTACTTATAAACTGTATGGCCATGGCAGGCTTCTTGCTAACTGTTCTTATATCTTAAATTAACCCATTTCTATAAATCTATACCTTGCCACGTGACTGATGGCTTACTGGTGTCTTTACATGTTGCTTGTCCTGGCGGTGGCTGCAGTGTCTCTCCCTCCTTCTTCCTGTTTCCCCAATTCTCCTCTCTCCTTGTCCCGCCTATACTTCCTGTCTGGTCACTGGCCATCAGTGTTTTATTTATATAGAGCGATATCCACAGCAATCACTGGTCATTAATATCTCTTAATCTCAATGGACTCAATTCACCTATAAAAAGACACAGGCTAACAGGATGGGTATGAAAACAGGATCTATCCTTTTGCAGCATATAAGAAACACACCTCAACCTCAAAGACAAACATTACCTCAGAGTAAAGGGTTGGGAAAAGATTTTCCAATCAATGGACCTAAGAAGTAAGCTGGTGTAGTTGTCCTAGTATCTCATAAAATAGACTTCGAACTAAAATTAATCAAAAGAGATGAAGAAGGATATTTCATATTCATCATAGGAAAAATCCACCAAGATGAAGTCTTGATTCTGAACATTTATGCCCCAAATACAAGTACACCAACTTTTGTAAAAAAAAAAAATTACTAGAGCTTAAATCATACATCAAACTCCACACATTAGTAGTGGGAGACTTCAACACCCCACTCAAACCAATAGACAGGTCTGCCAGACAGAAACTTAACAGAGAAATAAAGGAACTAACAGATATTATGACTCAAATGGACTTAACAGGTATCTACAGAATATTTCACCCAAACACAAAAGAATATACCTTCTCAGCACCTCATGGAACCTTCTCTAAAATTCATCACATACTTGGACATAAACCAAATCTCAACAGATAAAAAAATTCAGAATAACCCCATGTATCTTATCAGATCAGCAGGGAATAAAGTTAGAATTCAACAACACAAACTACAGAAAGCCTACAAACTTATGGAAACTGAACAACTCTCACCTGAATCACCATTGGGTAAAGGAAGAAATAAATAAAAAAAGACTTCCTAGAATTCAACGAAAATGAATGCACAACATATCCAAACTAATGAGACACTATGAAAGCAGTGCTAAGAGGAAAGTTCATAACACTAAGTGCCTACAAAAAGGATTTAGAGGAATCTCACACTAGTGACTTAACAGAACACCTGAAAGCTCTAGAACAAAAAGAAGCAAACTCAGGAGGAACAGGCAGCAGGAAATAATCAAACTCAGGGCTGAAGTCAATAAAATAGAAACACAGAGAACAATACAAAGAATCAATGAAACAAAGAGTTGGTTCTTTGAGAAAAACAGCAAGATAGACAAACCCTTATCCAAACTACCCAAAAGGCAGAGAGAGAATATCCAAATAAACAAAATTAGAAATGAAAATGGAGACATAACAACAGACACTGGGGAAATCCAGAGACTTATGAGATCATACTTCAAAAACCTGTACTATGCAAAATTAGAAAATTTAAAAGAAATGGACAGTTTCTTGATAGGTACCACATACCAAAATTAAATCAAGACCAGATAAACAATAGACCTACTACCCCTAAGGAAATAGAAGCAATCATTAAAAGTCTTCCAACAACAACAACAAAAAAAAAAAAAAAAAAAAAAAAAAAAAAAGCCCAGGGCCAGATGGTTTCAGTGCAGAATTTCAAAGAAGAGCTAATACCAATACTCCCCAAATTATTTCACACAATAGAAAAAGAAGGAACATTGCCAAATTCTGTCTATGAGGCTACAGTTACCCTGATACCCAAACCACACAAAAATATAACAAAGAAAGAGAATCAAGACCAATCTCCCTCATTAACATTGATGAAAACATACTTTAAAAAAAAAAAACTGGCAAACTGAATCTAAGAACACATAAAAAAATCATTTGCCATGACCAAGTAGGCTTCATCTCAGAGATGCAGGAATGGTTCAACATATGAAAGTCTGTCAATGTAATCTACCACATAAACAAACTGAAAGAAAAAAACCACATGAAAGAAAAAAAACACATGATCATCTCATTAGATGTTGAGAAAGCCTTTGAGAAAATTCAACACCCCTTCATGATAAAGGTCTTGGAGAAATCAGGGATACAAGGAACATACATAAAAGTAATATCCAGCAAGCTGACAGTCAACATCAAATTAAATGGAGAGAATCTCAAAGTGATTCCACTAAAATCAGGAACAAGACAAGGCTGTCCACTCTCCCCATACTTATTCAATATAGTACTTGAAGTTGTAGCCAAAGCTATAAGACAACAAAAGGAGATCAGGAGGATGTAAATGGAAAGAAAGAAGTCCAACTTTTGCTATTTGCAGATATGATAGTATACATGAGTGACCTCAAAAATTCTACCAGGGAACTCCTACAGTTGATAAACACCTTCAGTAATGTGGCAGGATAAAGATTAACTGAAAATAATCAGTAGCCCTCCTATATACAAATGATAAATGGGCAGAGAAAGAATCAGAGAAACAATATCCTTTACAATAGCCACAAATAATATAAAATATCTTGGGGTAACTCTAACCAAACAAGTGAAAAACCTGTATGACAAGAACTTTAAGTCTTTGAAGAAAGAAATTGAAGATATCAGAAAATGGAAAGATCTCCCATGCTCATGGAGAGGTAGGATTACCAGTAAACATGGCAATCTTACCAAAAGCAATCTACAGATTCAATGCAATCCCCATCAAAATTCCAGCACAATTCTTCACAGTCCTCAAAAGAACAGTACTCAACTTTGTATGGAAAAACAAAAATCCCAGGATAGCTAAAGGAATCCTGTACAATAAAGGAACTTCTGGAGGCATTATGATTGCTGACTTCAAGCTCTACTATAGAGCTATAGAAATAAAAATAGCTTGGTATTGGCATAAAAACAGACATGTGGATCAATGGAATCAAATTGAAGACCCTGACATTAACTCACACACCTATGAACAACTGATTTTTGACAAAGAAGCCAAAATTATACAACGGAAAAAAGAAAGCACCTTCAACAAATAGTGCTGGAATAATTGAATGTCAACATGTAGAAGAATTCAAATAGATCTATATCTATCACCATGCACAATACTCAAGTCCAAGTGGATCAAAGACCTCAAAATACATCCAGTTACACTGAACCTGATGGAAGAGAAAATGGGAAGTAGCTTTGAACACATTGGCACAGGAGACTACTTCCTGAATATAAAACCAGAAGCACAGAAACTGAGATTGACAATTAATAAATGGGACCTCCTGAAACTGAAGAGCTCTGTAGGGTAAAGGACATGGTCAATAAAACAAAATGATAGCCTATAGAATGGGAAAAGTTCTTCACCAACCCCACATCTGACAGAGGGCTGATCTCCAAATATATATAAAGAATTCCAAAACTAGACTCAAAATACCAAATAATCCAATTAAAAATGGACTACCGACCTAAATAGAGAATTCTTAACAGAAGAATCTCAAATGACCAAAAGACATTTAAGGAATTGCTCAACATCCTTAGTCATCAGGGAAATGTAAATCAAAATGACTCTGGGATACCATCTTACACCTGTCAGAATGGCTAAGATCCAGTATTGTAGCTGAAGTTTTCCTGTGCCTGCTTGGCTCCCATGGCCCCTGCAGCTGTTCAGACCCAAGTAAACACACAGAGGCTTATATTATTTGCAAACTGTATGGCCATTAGCTCAAGCTTATTACTGACTAGCTCTTACACTTAAATTAACCCATAATTCTTATTTATGTTTAGCCACGTGGCTTGGTACCTTTTTGTTGCTGGAGGGCTTCTCTCTAGGTTCCACCAAGCCCCGCAGTCCCAAAATTCACATATAAAATAATCACTCAGATGCTTATATTACTTATAAACTGTATGGCCATGGCAGGCTTCTTGCTAACTGTTCTTATATCTTAAATTAACCCATTTCTATAAATCTATACCTTGCCACGTGGCTGGTGGCTTACTGGCGTCTTTACATGTTGCTTGTCCTGGCGGTGGCTGCAGTGTCTCTCCCTCCTTCTTCCTGTTTCCCCAATTCTCCTCTCTCCTTGTCCCGCCTATACTTCCTGTCTGGTCACTGGCCATCAGTGTTTTATTTATATAGAGCGATATCCACAGCACCTTTTCCTAGTTCTGCCTTCACATCTTGCTTCTCATGGCAGCGGCTTGCAGCGGCTCCTGGCTCAGCCTACCTGTTTCCAGAATTCTCCTCTCCTTTTGTCCCGCCTATACTTCCTGCCTGGCTACTGGCCAATCAGCACTTTATTTATTAACCAATCAGAGCAACACATTCACAGCATACATATATCTACAGCACAGTATCTATCTTAGCATTACCTGGCTGAGCTGTCCATCTTAAGTCTTGTTCTCAAAATCACAATGCAATAGATAATGCTCTCTTGTGAACCTGAGGTCTACAAAGAAAGAGGGAAAAGTTTACTGATGGGGCAGGTATCTATAGAAAACAAGACCAAGTGTGCAGGGAAAGGGGCAGGAGGCTGTGTTCAGGATAATGTTTCTATGGGTTACCATAGCTAATCTGTCAGGCATAATGTGTGCACACTAGCAATGTCTATATGTATTGATTCTAATAGTGGGGAACTTGGAATGACTGTTTGCTGAATGACTTTTTTCAGATGCCTTCACACTACAGTGATGAACTGACTGGTTAGATGGAGTTCATTCATTTCTATTTTGCCTCAAGATTTATTGTCTATTGAGCAAATATTGACTTCTTGAATTACACTGTAATGTCTTCTAAAATAGAAGCCATTGATGTATCTGGTGACTTAATGTATGGAGGAAGTCTATCCATCAGTAGGAAGACCAAGCACAAAAGCTTCCTTTCCTTTAGAGGGTGGTCTCTGGTAGCAGGACCAATGTTCTTGGAGCTTTTTAGAGTCTTACCTCTGTTCCATAGAGTCTGGAGCTGGGAGACAGGGCAGACAATGGTGTGCTGGTGAGTGTTCAACAACTGGATCTCTGGAAAAATTAATAGATTTATATATATGTATACATTTGTATATATTTTTTGCTGGTGTCTAGGATGTATAGTATGCAATTTAGAAACAACAATAAAATATTTAATGGTCTTTTCTACAAGTTTCATGCAGTCAGTTGGTTTTCACAGATTGTTTTTATTGCCCATTGCAAAACTCTTACATTAGAAGCAACTTGTGGGTGAAGTGATAAATAAGTCTAGCTCCCGCATGAGTATTAGTCGATATTTGTGGTTATATTAAAAGTAAGATGAAAACAAGGCCAAAGAAAGATGCATGGCAGAATGTCACCGGCTTATTGATGGTGAGCATCTTCTTTGCTGAATCAGATCAGTTTTTAAATCTTGAAAGACGACTGGCCTGGTGGTGATGAGTTATCATTCAAATCATGAAAGATGGCTTCCTTAACCTCTTTTCAAAAAATGTTTCTTTCTATTACACTGTGATAGCTCCAAATAGACACACTTCAAGCTTAATCTGTACTATTAATATTTCTGTTCATCATTGCTTAAATCCAGACAGGTGACAGGCCCAGAAGTGTAGAACTCACCTATTTCTGTGGTGTAAATACATCCAACATGGCAAATTTTCAGCCACAGCATCACACCAGTGAGAGAGGCATGAAGAAGATGTCTACAGTAGCACACTCTCTACCCTGTGTCCATGGTGTAAGTCCAATAGAAATGAATAGCCACAAGATGGCAGTAATGGAAATGTATGATAAGACAATTAGGAAGTGCTTTTTTGTAACTTTTATTTTGCACGTGCGCACGTGCGTGTGTGATGTGCATGCATGTATGCATGTTTGTTTGTATTGGTGCATATGCATGTGATAGCCTGAGGTTGATGTCAGGGGTCTTCCTTGGTGGCTCTTTGTCTTATATATTGAGATAGGTCTCTTGCTGAACCCAGAAATTGCCATTTGGGTTATTCTAGCTAGCCAGTTGGCTGTAGGATCTCTTGTCTATGCCTCTCTAGAGCTGGGATTGCAGAGTGAAGCTGTAACCACTGGGCCTTTATTTGGGTTCTGGGGATCTAAACTCCAGTCCTCAGGTTTGCATAGCAAGTTCTTTGCCCACTGAGCCATTTCCAAAGCCCTATAGCTTATTTTAGTGCATTGTCCTTGGTCATAAATTTCATTGTTAAACTATGATTGTGTTTCATAACTGGTTTGCAAATTCCTGAAAACTTGACAGTGAGTTTATGAGCTGATAGGAATCTCTCCAGGGCACCCATGAAGCCCAGAAATCTGTTTTCTCAAAAGCCTTCCAGCAAAAATTCTCAGGATGTGGAATTGGGTTTTCTCACTGCATCTTTGATAGACTTTTATTCAAATAAGCAGTCTCAGTTTGACCTTTACGGCATAAAACAGATCCTAATGGTTATGCAGAAGGCTTCTTTCCTTCTAGCTGTTGCATTTTGGTAGCTGTGGGCTTCCTGCCCTCGAAGGTTTCTATGGCTTCTTAACACTCCCTGCCCCCTGCCAACATGCTTTTCTTACTTTCCACAGGCTTTTCACCTACATCCCCTGCTCATCTGATGCTTTGTTCACATTGGTTCTCTGACTTCCAGCCAGGTTAAGAAATACTCCTGAGAACATGGGTGTTGCATGTAGGTCTGGCTTCAACAGGATTCCCAGGTTCTTCTGTGAATTCTTCTGCAGGACTTTATGGTGGTGTTTTATTTGTACTGAAATGTGATTTTAATTGTATGTTAATAAATAAAGTTGCCTGGGGGTCAGAGCTATTAGAGCCATAACAAGAGCATGGTGGTGGTGGCGGCGGCGGCGGCGGCGGCGGCGGCGGCGGCGGCGGCGGCGGCGCACGCCTTTAATCCCAGCACTTTGTAGACAGAGCTAGGTAGATCTCTGTGTGTTCAAGGATATAGCCAGCATTGGAGACACACACCTTTAATCTCAATCCCAACCATAGAAGACCTGGAAGTCTCTACAGACAGGCAGTGACGAGGCAGTCATGTGTTTGGGTTTACAACCAATGAGAAGGCAGAACAGAAAGACTATATAAAGACAAACACACAGGAAGTAGCTCTCTTTCGGAGAGATCTCTTGTCTCATACAATACATCATGACCACAGCCTACCCTCCCTCCACCCCTCCCACTCCTCTCCCCCTTTTCCCTCAGATCTACTCCTCCTCCATTTCCTTTTAGAAAAAAAACAAACATGGCATAACAAGATGCAATAAGATTAGGCACAAACCCTTATATCAAGGCTGGACAAGGCAACTCAGTAGGAGGAAAAGGGTCCTAAGAGCAGGAAAAAGAGTCAGAGACAACCCCCACTCCCATTGTTAGGAGTCCCACAAGAACAAGCCAAGCTAAACAACCAGAATGTATGCAGAGGACCTAGAGCATCTCCATGCAGGCTTCATGGTTTCTGCTCTAGTCCTTGTGAGCCCCAGTGAGCCCTGCTTAGTTGATTCTGTGGGCCGTGTTCTCCTGGTATCCTTGACTCCTCTAGTTCCTACAACCTTTTTTCCCCTCTGCAGAGTTCCCTGAGTGCCGCCTAATGTTTGGGTGTAGTTCTCTGCATTTTGCTCCCATTACCTGCTAGAAGAAGCCTTTATGATGAGGATTGGGCTAGGCTATAAGTATAGTAGAATATCATTAAGAATTATTTCAAAAGCTTTTTTTCTTTTCTTTTTTCTTTTCTTTCCTTTTCTCCCTACGATCCTCGGTCAGTCATGTTTGGTTCTATCCTAGGTCTCTGAGCCATCCATCTTCCTGTTCCTGGACATCCAGGCAGTGTCTGGCATGGGCTCATGGGCTTACTCTTGTGGCTTGGGCCTCAAGTATGGATTGCCCAGAGTCTGGGGAAGATGCTATGTTCAGCATGGGATATCTGAGGGAAAAAAAATCTATGTACACTATGACCTTATGTCTGTTAACTTTATTCCTCTAAGACAAAATTTTATCTTTACAGCTACAGCTCTGTCAGGCATTTGGAGCAGGAATAAATCTAGATACACCAAGCTCTTTGTCCATCTACTTTATTTCTCTGGAATGAAATCCTGTCTCCATAGCTTCAGTTCTGTCCTGACACTGAGTTCTTTGTCCTCTTTTACTGCCCTCTTATAGTCCTGCTAACAACTAAGCTCTTATGCTTCCAGCCTCATCTTTATCCTCTGTTTCTTCACCCTCCATCTCTACTTGCTCTCTACTCATGGGTCTGATGAACTTTACAAGAGTTCTGCCTAACCATCTACAAAACTTCTGTGTTCTTCTCTTCTCCCTGGTCTAGCCATTCTATCTGCACTACAGAAAATGCTAGTTTCTTCTTCCCCTGGCCAAGGAGTTCTCTACCTCCTCAGGAATGTTGCTCCACCCTACTTTTCACCTTGATATTTAAAAACCCCTTTTGCTCTCAGTCACTTGCTCTGGAGAGCCACTAGGTCTCAAGACAAGGGGATGGTCTGAGCTTCATTTGCACAAGAAACAAAGCTATGCAACTCCAGCCAGCATGTCTTTGCCTACATGACCTTATCCAAGTACTGGCTCAAGCAGGAAGTTCACACACACATTCTATAGGAATTGTGAGCACAAGAAATTCATAACAAGGCACAGCTGAATATTAAGCTGTGTAACACCAAATAGTCCATACTAGATGGCTTGCCACTTGAATGGCCCTTGGCCTGGTCAAGGTATAACTTTAATATACAGCTGGACTCCTTATAACCTATTCTTGTGGCTCACCACACTCAAGTTAGGCCAGTCATTAAACTGGCCACTCGCACAAGCTCTGAGCCACCTTTGCTGTTGCCCCTGTATATCTTGCAGGGACCAAGGCAACTCTTATAAAGGAAAGCATTTAACTGGGGACCTCTTACAATTTCAGAGGTTTAGTCAGTTATCACAATGGCAGGGAGCGTGGTAGCATGCAGGCAGACATGGTGCTAGAGAAATAGCAGAGAGTTCTACATCAGATCTGAAGGCAACAGGAAAAGAGAGAGCCACTGGGCCTGGCTTGGGCTTTTGAAACCACAAAGCCCATCCCCAGTGATACACTTCCTCCAACAAGGCCATACTTATTCCAATATGGTCACACCTCCTAATTGCTCCCAAGTGGTACCACTCTCTGATGACTAAGCATTTATACTTATGAGCCTTTGGGGTTAATTCTTATTTAAGCCATCTGTGATGACAGGGGTCTCATTGGCATTTCAGGATTCTGCTAAGGTCTGCATTCAGCATCTCATGCATGGGGTGTTTATAATTACTTTTAGGGAAGCAGCTTTATGTGCCATACAGTTCATCAAATGTCTCATATACTCAACAGGAGCAGATTTCAAATCATTCAGTTTGCTCTCATTAAGCAGAGTAGTTCCAATGATGATTCCAAAGGCCCTGATGATTGTGGAGTCATATAGGTGATGTAGAGTTGCCTGTGCTGGATGTGATGACATCTCTGCTGGGTGTGACAATAGTCTCATTTTGCCATTGCCAGTTCTCATTTACTGACATTTGAGCCTACTTTTGTGGGATTCCAGCATCTACTGAAGAGCAGCTGAGGCATCCAGCCTCATGGATTGAGCAACTTCTAGATTCTTGGACTTTCTGTTCATATCCAGCCATTGTTTGATTAGCTGGACCACAGAATATCATTCTAATAAAATCATTCTAATAAATTCCATTTCTCTCTATATATATATAGAAAAAGAAATTCATTCTATAAATTCTGCTACTCTAGAGAACTCTGACTAATATAAACCATTCCTCTCAAAGTTCAGAGATCTATGTAGAAGAGGATTAGAGCCAGAGAGGATGAGGACTCTAAGAAAACAGTGTCTTGCAGACACAAGAGGACTGATGCACACGCAAACCTACAGAGTCTGTGGCAGCATGCACAGGGCCTGAACAGGTTCAAGCCCAGCACTGAGACAGGGAAGTGGACATGGGCTCCTACCCCAACCAAGAAAAATTAACTGTAGTTGATAACTGTCTGGAGAAGGGAAAATCAGTTTTTTTTTTTCCAATGGAATGTCTCTGGGTATATCTACCACACTCCATATCCAGGAGTATTTGGCCAAAGCAAAATGAACTCGGTATTTTTGTCGACTTTTAGCTTTACTTTATTTTGGCATTATTTTTATCTTATTGGTCTTTCCCCATTTGTTTTAGTGTTTGGGGTTTGTTTTGTTTGTTTCTTGGTTTTTGGCCTTTCCTTTTTTTTTTTTTTTTTTTTTTTTTTTTTTTTTTTTTTTTTTTTTTAGTATGGAGGTTGGGAGGATCTGGGAGGAACTGGGGGAGGGAAAAACATGATAATATATATTGCAAGAGGGTTTTTTTTCTTTTTTCTTTTTTCTTTTTTTAAGTCAGGGACTTGTAAAAAATTTTCCTAGGTGGACATAGTGGTATACATTCGTAACCCTAGCATACCAGGAGGCTGAGGCAGGATAAGCTTGAGGCCAGCCTGGGCTACATAGTTACTTCCAAGCTGCTATAAGCGGTTTAATGAGACCCTTTCTTAAAATAACACCATCAAGGTATAGCATTTGAATTTGATTCTAAGCCTATAGAAGGCTTAAGCCAGGAAAACTGCTGTGCAAAGATCCTTGGTTGCTATGTGGAGAGTGGCTGTAACAAGCAAGAATGGGAACAGGGAAATGTTTAGAGCAATCTGAAGTATCGCATCACAGTCACATCAGAATGGAAGTGACTGGGTTTGGGAGACATCATGGATATAGAGGAGCTTGGACTGTCTGAGAGATTGTGGTAAACTATAACATCAATAGAATACACTGTCATCTTTAAGAGAAGCACACTGGGGTCCTTTATTGCTATGTCTGCTAATATCTCATCAGTGTTGGCCAATCTACCATTTTCTGCCTTTCTTAAAGACTCATGAATGCAGGAAGTACCCAGAATCTGTGCTCTAGGAAGGTGGCTTCTTACCTAAATAGGTAGCTGTGGAAATGTCACTCAGAAGGCACTCCATAGAGACTGTGTATTATCCTCTGACCAAGCTCTATGAGTTTAGATTGATAATCGTTGATCACAAATTAAGAATTAAGAATAGAGAATACTCTTCTGGTCATTGTTTTTACATTGAAATAAATGCAGCTCTTATGCTATACCCTCATAAACTTTCATCCTGTTGGGACTAGGTGATTGGATCACCTGCAGGAACCTGCAACCCCAGTTGTCCTCACCAGATTTGGTGTGTGTGCTTTGTTATAAGTCTCAAGATAACTTTCCATGGGCTGCAGCCTGCAGGTTGCTTGGCCCATGGTTAAGTTGTACATATTCTTTCAGAATATACAGAATAGGAAAAATAATAGTGGGGTTGTTATTCTGGACCATATATTTTTATTATTAATTACAATTGTTTATCAATAATTTATATATATATATCATTATGATTACTTAACACTTCACTTTCTCTACCTCTTTCCCTCTTCTGTCTATCACCCATCCTCCAGACAAATTTGTTTCCAACATTCAGGTTTTTTGTCTGGTTTCATAACCCACTGAATTGGAGGCACCTATGTGGCCATGGTTTTGGAACTATTCACTGGAGCATGGTAGACTCAACATTGCATATGCAACTGAAGACATCAATGCTTCCTCTTCCAGAATATATCTGTAGCCACCAGTTAAACAGTAAGTAGTAGGGCCCTATAAGCTGCCCCTCATTCATGACTAACTGTTGGCAATAAAGTCTTGTATGAGCTTCACTGCTGAGAATTCATGATTTCAATGACCGTGTTGTGCCCAGAAAATAGCATTCTATAGCTCTCCCCATCTTTTGTCTATTACATTCTTTCTGATTTCTCTTTTACCATGTTCTCTGAGCCTTAGAGAAGGAGGTATAGATGTCTTATTATGGTATGTCTTAGTACCTTGAATGGCCATGAGATTGACTCCCATTCATTGCAAAGAGAAGCTTCTCTAGTTGAGGTTGAGAGTAGCATTTGCCCATGCTTGCAAGGCAATTTTATGCTATATTTTTTTTTTTGCTAAACAGTATTAGAA
Source organism: Peromyscus maniculatus bairdii (assembly GCF_049852395.1). NCBI lineage: Eukaryota > Metazoa > Chordata > Mammalia > Rodentia > Cricetidae > Peromyscus > Peromyscus maniculatus. The sequence goes on from NC_134855.1 coordinate 123,088,131, forward strand.
AATTCCTTCCTAGGATCTATACCTTCCCCAGTCATGTGTTTTTGACTGGATTTTATAATACCAGACACAAATTCTGTCCAGCAGCCATCAAATCCAATCAGAGAGTAGTTGGTTACTCCCACAACCATCAAGCCACTATTGCACAAATGGGCATGTTGTAGGTTAGGATTATAGTTAGTATGGTTCACCTTTTCTTCCGCAGTAGCCTGCACAACACCTCTGGCACTACAAATGATAGCCAGCACAAAGAAAGTTTCCAGCTCATTTCTAGCTTGATTTCTCTGTATCTTGCAACCAAGGTGCATGGTGTCTTCAGCAATGGGCTCTTATCTAGTTCTGCTAGACAGCCAAGAGGAAAGAGCCTGTATTGTTCTGGGGACTTCTGGGGCCTCCTTGAAGGTATCTTATCCAGCCTTTACTGTGCAGTTACTTGTGATTTTTAGGAACAGCATTACCCAGCCATATAGGGTATTTCACTTCTGTATCTTTGCTCTTTGATATACCCTTCATTTTAGCTAATTCTCTTCTCATCCCTTTGTCTCCTCTCCTCAACTTCCCTCTCTGCTTAAACATTTTCACCCAAGTATTCTCCCTCTTTCATTTTGCTTATCCTTTGCTATCTTCTACCATAAAGTCCGATGGTTCCTATCCATTTTCTTGACTTCTATCATTTACTTCAAGTTAAACACATAAAACTAAAGAGTTGATAGGATTTGCATATGAGTAAGAATAAGTAGTATTTGTCCTTCTGGGCCTGGGTTACCTCACCCAGCATATTTTTTTCCAGTTCTGTCCACTTATCCAAAGATTTTATAAATTGATTTTTTTTAGCCAAATAAAATTCCATTGTGTGTGTATACTACATTTTTATTACCTATTCATCAGTTGATGGACATCAAAGCTGGTTCAATTTCCTAGCTCTTGGGAATAGAGCAATAATGAACATGGATGCACAAGTACTTTAGTAGGATACAGAGTACTTTTGTGTATGTCCAGGAGTGATAGAGTTAGATCACATAGTATTTGTCCTATTCTATTTCTAGGTTTTAAAACATTTTCTTACATCTATTTATCCCTCTGTGTGTACACGGGTAAGTGGAGGTTGGAGAAAAACTGTGGGTGTTGGTTCATTTCCCTTACCATGTGAGTCTCTGGGTTTAAACTCAGGTTGTTAGACTTGGTGGCAGTGCCCTTATGTACTGAGCCAATCACACTGTTCCTATTTCTAGTTTTTTTTTTTTTTTTAGAAACCAGAGAACTAATTTCCAAAGTGGTTACACAAGCTTTTACTCCATCCAATAGTGTTTAAGGGTTCCCCTGTCCTTATAACCACACCTAAACTTATTGACACTTGTATTCTTAATGATGACCGTTGAAATGGAATGTTAGTTTTAATCTGCATTTCTTTGATGGCTAAGAATGTCTGACTCTTATTTTAAGTATTAACTGGCCATTTGTATTTCTTTTTTTTTAACAACTCTCTGTTAAGATTCATAGCCCATTTTAAAATTGGGTTCATATATGCCTTTTAATGTTAAGGCAATCTTAATGTCACAAAACACTGTGAGCAGGTGGAGGAGAAGGCTTTGGAGAAATGTGAAAATAGAGCATCGATCAGGTATAAACTTTTTTTTTTTTTTAAGATTTATTTATTTATTTTGTATACAGCATGTATGACCAGAAGAGGGCACCAGATCTCATTACAGATGGTTGTAAGCCACCATGTGGTTGCTGGGAATTGAACTCAGGACCTCTGGAAGAGCAGTCAGTGCTCTTAACCTCTGAGCCATCTCTCCAGCTCCAGGTATAAACTTTTTATTTAGAAGCAGATACAGAAAAAAATTTATTAAGTGGAAGTTAGACTTATTTCAAGGTAATTAGCCAATTCCAATGCATCTAAATTTGTGTATGTGGACACTATAGAAATCAGAATGCTCTTACTGAAAGACCTGTGTTCTGGCTTGGTTTGTGCCACTGCAAGCCAAGGGTAGAACCATTATGCAGAGTCGGTATAGGTTAATGATGATGTCAGACGAGACTGGCAACACCATATTGGTTGTTATAGCTAAGCATTAAAGAACATGAAATCCAAAGACCAGAAGACTGTCTCTAAAGGGTTCTTACTCTGTGCCTGTCCTTCTACTACCTGCTTTGAGTACCACCCAGCAAATCCTCCCCTTTGGGGGAACTGGGGCTCCTTGCTGTGTCACATACATGGAAACGGGCCATACATCTCGTAAACATTTGCTGGTCCTCTTGATGCCCATCCTAAGTGGATAGTAGCCATCCCCTTGGCTGCTTAACTGGTTAAGCAGTTCGACTGGTGTGAACATTTTCTTTGTAAATCTTGAAGCTGGAAATTTCCTTCTTTTCCAATTAGCACTAGTTTATTTTAAAGTATTTCCTGGTGTTAAACCTTAGTAAAGGTTTTGTAAAACTAACATAACAGAGTCCAGAACAACAATATAATGAATGAATGAATGAATAAATAAATAACTGTTTTAAACAATAGCATTTAGCAAAACAACACCATCGAAACATTCGACAATGTAATAAAATTTGGCAAGGAGCATGGCTGAGGAACAGTCTCAGAAAAGGCTTGTCAACCTGAACCTCTAGGCAGTATTTACAGTCAAAAAAGTATTCAGAAATGGAGTATCAGAACATCTGGATTTGGCTAAAAGTCATGTAAAAAAGACAGGTCGCTCCTCCCCCACTAACTTCTAACTAGGTAGTAAACATGTCCAGAATGACCTTATACTGGGTTTAGAAGTGTGTTTTCCCATGTTTTACAAACAGCCTAGAAACTTCAACAGACACATAAGAGAACAGAACAGCAGAGAAATGGGGTGCATTTCCTCACTGTCAGCTGGAGGAAAGAATGCTGGAAGGATGGAGGAGGGAAGGATGCTGGAGGGATGTAGGAGGGAAGAATGCTGGAAGGATGGAGGAGGGAAGGATGCTGGAGGGATGTAGGAGGGAAGGATGCTGGAGGGATGGAGGAGGGAAGGATGCTGGAGGGATGGAGTAAGCACTGAAGGGGAAAGACCTATTATCAGTGAGAAAGGTTGCATGAAAACACCTATCAGCATGGAGGGCTGAAGAAATTTGGGTATATTCTATACAGATTTTTCAAAATATAAGTGATATTCTCCATGTAATTTTGAAACAAAATCAACTATTTCCCTTGTCAAATAATATTTTTATGTCTTGTTCTTTGAAACTACAACCTAAACCTGTTAAAGAACACTTCTCACCCTCTGATTGGATTAAGAATTACCATGACAAACAGACCTGGGCCACCTTTAGCCAATGCAATATTAACTTTCTACAGTTTTGTTTGCCTGCTTATTGTTATTATTTCCCAGTGCCAGGGACTGAACCCAGGCTCTCACACATGCCAGGTAAGTGCTCTAGCTCTGACCCACGTCCCTGGCCCTTATTTACCTGTTAATCCAGTGTTACTAAAGCATCCATCTTAAGAACTGGGCACCATTTATGAGTGGTCCCCTCTCAGGCAGTAGGCATATCCTTCTTATCCACTGTACTGACTAGCTTTGTTTTTGAGCCTCGAGTTTCAGATGGAAGTCTGGATGCACTGTCTTGAAACAATCAGAAACAAAAACAAAGGTACCACAAACCCTTATGAGGATTTGCATTCTCATGTATTTTGAATAATCTGTAGTTGTGGTAAGTCTCTATGAAAAAAAGTACTTGGATTTGATATAAATATACATGTTTCTCTTTGGAAGTGCACAGTTTACAATTTTATTCATTCATTCATTATTAAAGATTTTTTTTAAGGAAAAAATGTACTTACCCCTGAAATGATGGCAAGATTGTCCCTTAAAAGACAGACTCTACATATGCCAGGCAGCATTGCCACAGTGCCTTCAATTAGTGTCTGTCCATACTCACAGTTGCAATCTAACACCAGAGGACTACTTCCCGGGCTTCAGTTTGGCCTTTGTTTTTTTTTTTATCAGACATTATGAGCTTCCTATAGACAGTGTTCCCACTAACTGCCCCACTTTAAATATTTGGCAACTTTACATATATATGTATACACACACACACACACACACACACACACACACACACACACAGAGAGAGAGAGAGAGAGAGAGAGAGAGAGAGAGAGAGAGAGAGAGAGAGAGAGAGAGAGAGAGAGAGAGATGGAAGTTTTCCTGTGTCCTGCCCTGTCCTACAGCCGTTCAGTCCCAAATTAACACATGGAGGCTTATATTAATTACAAACTGTATGGCCAATGGCTCGAGCTTATTGCTAGCTAACTCTTTCATCTCAAATTAACCCATTTCTATAAATCTATATGTTGCCATGTGGCCATGGCGTTAGTGGTCTGCTGACATCTTGTTGCTCCTTGGGTGGCGGCTGGTGTCTCTCCCAACTCTGCCCTTCTTCTCTCTGTATCTCTGCTTGGATTTCCTGCCTGGCTGTAAGCTTTCTTGTCATTGGCCAAAACAGCTTTATTTATTATCCAGTGGGAGCCACACATACTCACAACATACAGAAAGACCTCCTGCAGCACATATAAGATTTGGTGTAGAAAACAATTCAAAAGATGGCTTACCACTAACAGCAGAGTATTCTTAAGCCCCACCACTAAGGGCAACAGAGGATCTGCAGCTAATATTCTCCTCTCCCAGCCCCTTCATTTGCAACCAATGGCCTCAGGCCACCTGGCATTTGTTTTTGATGATAGTCTTGAACCCTTTGGGACCTAGTCAGTATTTTCTTACCCTGAGTTCTTCTATGCTTATAGGACATTGATATGAAATAGTTTGGAAAAATATACTAAAATATACTAGTTAACCCATAGAATGTTTAAGAGGCTGACTACAGTCTAACCATTAATTACAAAAATAGGACTTTTAGGGGCACTGTAGGAAAATATATAATAATGTAATGTTTATACTTTATATGACCTACAGGCCTGACTCATTTTTACATCTAGGGTATTTTTAGTTATGGAAGTCATGAAGTTAGTATGCTTTGGGAAATATCATGTGCTTTCTGAAATATCTAGATTGTGGCAGGGTCCTGTGCTATTGTTCCCTTTGCGGGAGGGGGCCAAGTAGATTCAGAGTCAACAACACAGACTCTGGTAGAGTGTTGAAACAACAAGCTCAGTTTATTCAGGAAGAAGTAAGCCTTATGGACCCTTCACTCCACCCTGGGGGAAGGTCTGATGAATATGCATCTGCTGTCTGCTGGTGTGACATGGCTGCCTCTCATTGATCCAGGTCATCTCCAGATAATGTCTCAGCTGCTGTTGCTAAGACCCTTAGGAAGACGCAGGTTGGTTCTCAGAAAGTATCTTATTACTGGTTTGGGCTGCCTGTCTCTCAAGGCTGTTAAGGATGAGTCATCCCACACTAGATATCATCTGAAGCTCTCATCTAGTAAACAGTTTCCCCAGTTGGGACACCAGAAGTGAAGCTGTCATACAGGGATTGATCATGTCATGTCATAACCACTGACTTCCAATAAGAATATAGAGAAAAGACCTAAAAACTAATCCGTTGGATTGTAATCTGTCAAGTTAGGCATTCTTCCCCCATTTGGGGATGGATCTCTGAGGGGTAACTCAAATCCAAGAGTAGCTGCAAACCCTCAATGCACCTTTTTTCCATTTTGTCTTGTTACCTACGCCTGAAACAAGGGATGGGGATATCCTGGGGTGGGGATATCTTGGGTTAAAGAATGAACATTTAACAATGAAAACAGATTGAAGTAGTTTTGCTTTCTAGAGATAGAAAACAGGAGCAATAGGCCCTCCTTCATCAGACAGTGAAGGACAATCTCAATCTCACATTCAAGTCATAAACTTTCTTTGATGGCTCATGATCATCATTATGAATATCAATGACTACTTTGTCCTCTAAAGTAGTGAACCAAACTGTTGCAAAAGTTCCATTCTCTTTTTTGTTCTCTTTGAAGAATCAGGTTCTAATGGTACCCAGGGGGAGAAGCACACATGGGAAGGGATCATCCTTAATGCCATTGTTGCTTGTTAGAAAATGGGCATTCTCAAGAAGATAGTTCTTATGTGAGAGATGTTGTCTAGTTATTTAGTTACCTGTCTGATGCTACCGGAAGTTGAAGTCTTCAGAAGACAGGTCCTTGTTTTTCTACCCATTTGGACAGTGTACAACATATGTACTTCACACCCATTTGAATATTACTTACCAATAAACATGTGTTATATGAACCATTTAGTCCTGACTCATCTGAAGCATTCTTTATATCTGGGAATAAAGAAACATCATCAGTAAGATAAATATTAGATGCCTCTTGGCTAGCAAGGAGAAGCCAGAAGGACAGAATTGACTGGAGCAGACCTAGAACCCCCAGCACATGAAACAATATCAGTGGAACCTGTGCAACCAGTCCCTATTGGTGAGGCCTTTACTCTGACCCCATTCCAGTAATAATTAATGAGTGGAAGTTAACTGGATTCTGAGTCAAATGCACAGCTGCAGCACACTTCAAGCTCTACAACTGGTTTGTGCACTAAGAAGAGCCTGACTCTAGAGGAAGTTACATCATGGAATGTTCTTGAGGACCTTGTACCCTGTTGTGATGTATAGTAGCTGCATTGCTCCAGAATTTATGACAAGGAGCATCTGTTGCAGACATTTACACTAAAATATAAATGATGTCTTCCTTCCAGTCTTGGCAATCAAAGGCTGTTTTGACTGTTCCATGGTATTGCCTGTATCTTCAGCAGTCTTTGAGCCTGAACAGAAAAATTTCACAAACATAGATATATTTCTCTTGACAGGCTGGATACCAACATGTAGGTGGGAAGTTTAAGGCTGCCCTTTGAAGTGACAGAAGAAAAATGAAAGGAACATGTCCATATTTTGTCTGCTGTTTGCTTCCTTCCTTTATGAACACATGCAATGACTTTCTGTCTACTTATACACAGACACATATCATTTTTCCTTCTTCCCCTTTTAAAGAGAAAGGTCTAAGATTGTCATTTTCCATGTCACATCACACTGAGATGGTTCTGGCCCCTCCCTCTATTTCTGTGCTAATTGGCTCCCTGAGCTACAACACACCAGATGTGTACTGAATAGAATGAGTGCATCTGGAGCAGTCTAAACATGTCCCTTCCGGAATGGAAACCAGCAGAGGACTGCCTTGGATGGTTGGCTCTGGCTTGAAGAGAAGCCCATGAATGAAAGAATTTCCATTGCTGTTTGTCACATAGACCCAAGGAGCAGGAACCTACCTGTCCTGAGTCTGGCAAAGTCTTTGGGTTGCGTAAACCATCAAACTGGATGCTCTGCCATTGCTGACAAAAACTTATAGACCTTTATGACCTCTTGGTTAGTCAGTCTGGGCATAAAGTGCTTAATATCCATGGGGCCATCCTTCAGTGGACTTGCAATTTGGTTAGAGAAATCACTTAAATCTAAAAGCAAAACATGGTTAAACAAAGACAAAGCCCAAACCAAACAACAAAGTAACCGGTCACCCTACCAAAATACAAACCAAAAGCCAACTGTACACCAACCGCCATTCTACTGTTCCCCGCTTCTTCCTGTAATATAAACAGTTTCTTCCATTCATTTGTGAGGGATGGGTCTAGGGACTTGTGGATCCTCGAGCTGGAGATCATTAGCACAGTATGACATGCAGAGAAGATCCTGCTGTAGGTGCAGGGGCATTTTCACAAATCACAGCACACAGTGAAAGTTTTACAACCAGCTTTCTCAACACCACATTTTCTTCGTGGAAGGGGAAAATGCCTGTATTTAACTTCTGCCTCCTAATCTTAGGTTGACAGAAACCAGGAAACTGCTCAATTTCATGTGTTTACTTCTAAATGTTCCATCTTAGCCAAGTGTCTGGCTGTTCCATTCTGTAAAAGCAGAGTTCTACCATCATGCCTCATATTTCTTTTCTCTCTCACTGGGTTGGCTGATGTTCATGTGCAAAATGCAGGCTTTCGACAAATTGCATTCTGATTGACTGACCTGGATTTCTGCTGGGGAGCTGAACAGGAAAGCCAAAGGAATTTGACCAAACTCAATTTCCTGGGCTCTTCTCGTGTTTTTCAGAAGTAGCCTAGACCTGTTTTATTAGAGAAAAAAGGAATATTATTTGAGAAGAATGGTACAAGCCAAAAATCACAGTGAAGAAGGTTTTGGAATTGGATGGGATCTCAGCTTATTTACTCTAAACTTTAAAAAAAAAATTCAATTCATGATCTTCTTTGGACAATATCTGTTGAGGGCAAGCTACTAAGTTCATAAAACCCCAGACTTTTAAATGTCTTGAGCTGGCTTTTTGACTTTCTCTTCATCCTGGTATTTGATAGTTTGAATCCCTCCAGAGTTCATATTAAGATCTACTGCTGTATTGGGGCTGGAAAGATGGCTCAGCAGTTAACAGCACTGGTTACTCTTCCAAAGGGCCTGGTTCAATTTCCAGTACCCATAGGGGAGCTCACAACCATCTGTAAGTCCAGTTCCAGGGGATCTGATGCTCTCTTCTGGTATTCATGGGTGCCAGGCATCCACATACATACATGTAGACATACATGAACACAAAATACTCACATACATAAACAATAAATCTAAAAATCTAATGCTGTATTAACAGGTAGGATCTTTAAGAGGTGATGAGGTCATGAAGACTCTATCCTCATGAATGGATTAATGCTGTTATTGTGGAGTGGGTTAGGTGCTATGAAAATGAGTTTTCTTTAAGAGCATACTTTCTCTTGCTCCATCTCTCTTGAAAGTACTTGCTTGCCCTTCTGCTAAATTATGATGTAACATGAACACTCTCACTGGATGTTGTTGAACATCTTAGCTTTCAGAACCATGAGCAAAATACACTCCCATTGTTTACATTACCCAGTCTCTGGTGCCCTGTTATAGCAGAAGACACCTTATGAATCGGGATCCTAGTAGTCAAGGTGAGTTCTATAGACTTCATAATGATTCATGCTAGAGCTGTGGTAATACAGTTTTACAAAAGTGGGGAGTTGGTGAAACACAGAGACTTCTGACCTCCTGGCTGTTGAGTGGACCCTGTTCTGAGCCATTACCATTTCAGCCTTCCCTCACCACAATGGTTTCTTAAGATTTTAGACCCAAGAAATCTAATAGTACTGTTTCCCTTGGGACTATTAATGATGTTTCCCCTAATATCAATGCTTTTATGCTCTCCTTATTTTTGAAATAGCCTTTTCATTTTATAATTACTTAAATTTGAGTGGAAAGTACAAAGATATAATTGAGTTTTCATGTGTCCTAAACCCAGTCTCCCCTAGTATTAATTTTCAATATTAGTATGGCTACTTGACACAATGACAACTCAATACTTACACATTATTTATAAAGTCTATACTTTATTCAGGCTTTAACCAGAAGTCTTTTTCCCCTGTCTAAGGATCTTACAAAAGATACCACAGCACACTTAGCCTTCACGTCTCCTTACCTTCTCTTGCCTATAACAGTTTCTTGGGCTTCTTTTGCTTTTGATACTCTTGACAATTCTGATGAGTATTGATGGGCATTTTAATGGAATTCTTCCTCTATAGTTATTTGTCTGGTTTCTTGTCCTCATGGCTAGATGGAAGCGGTATGTTCTCAGGAGGAACACAACAGAGGTAGGTGATGTTGACTTCACATTGTATCAAGGGTACATACTCTCAAATTTACCTCTCATTGTTGATGTGAACAATTATCACCTGTCCAGGGGATCATTTGTTGAGCTTTTTCTTCATTCCATTAGTCTTTCTTCTTGTTTCTCCTCCAGTGGAAGGAAGCCACCATGACCTAACTCAGCAAGTGGAGAGGTATGCTTCATTTCCTTGAAATTGGAGTGTCTACATAAACTATTTGAGTTTGTTTTAACACAGATATTTGTCTCTTCCCCTTATTTTAATTGTTCACACATTTATTTATATCACTGTGGATGCATGGATGTTTATTTTATATGTTTAGCTTTAATTCAATACTGGTTTCTGTGATGGCTCCAATTGTTTCAGTTTTGGCGACTGGGTGCTTTCGTTGACTCTTGTGTTTCTTTGATATTTCACTATCACTGTGGATTGTTTTTTATTATGTATTTTTTGAGAACACCTTACTTTTCGGTGGTAATATGGTACTGCCAGTTCGTCTTGTATATTTCCTGCTCTACCCCTCGAATCAGCCACTTTTCTAAGGCTCTTGCTTCTCTGTTTGTTCTCAAAGACACATAGAGGAGCACCCTGTCTTTCCAACTGCTTTATTGCAGACATCTCATAGGTTCCTAATACAGTTAGATATTTTTCATCATGTCGTGCATTGCGTGCTGTACCCTCCTGACATCTGAGTTTTGAAATTTGCATAACATCTCAACGTTTGTGCTCTAAGATTTTATGGAATTTGTTTATAACAGTGCTGTGCACTCATCATTAAGCACGGTGGTCTGCTTAATGATGCCTCCTAAAGATGCCCATTTCTTTATCTCTGGAATCTATAAGTAGATTATTGCCTAATATGGTGAAAGTGATCTTGCATATGTGAATAAGGTAAGGATTATGAGATGAAGGTATTATCCTGGATTATATAAATGAAATACAACATAATTCTGAGATCTCCTACAGAAAGCCAGACTCAGCACCTAGTGTGTGACTACAGATTGCCTCCAGCACCTGGGAAGGTAGGAAAATTGAATCTACCCTGAAACTTCCTGAGAGAAACCTGTGCATGATACTCTGTCGCCATGATAATTTTACTCTTGTAATGCCAAGAATCAGAAGGGAGTCAAGTTGTGTCCTTTTAAGTTTGTGGCCATTGATTTTAAGTTTGTGGCCATTTGTTTTCAAAGAGATTGGCATTAATATACATTTGTAGAACTTGAAAATGAGATGCTACTCATGACTTGATTACTAAGAAGCATTATCCAACAGAACTTGTTTTCTGACTCCGTGCTGTTCAATATGGTAACCAATAGCCACATTTGACTTTTGAGTCCTGAAAATGTTGCAAATGCAATGTAGAAAAACTGGATTTTAAATCTAGTCACACACATCTAGGAATTGCCATATTGCATAGAACATTTCTAGTCTCAGCTCTCATGACTTTAACATTATTCTTAGCCTTGGACCAATTCCTATGGCTAATCCCAACCCATGTCAGCTACACTTCATCAAAATGCAAGTGTAGGAATGAGAAATAAATTCTTACTGATCTATGCCACTGTGATTTTCAGAGTGATATTTGGTTCCATATGACTAATGCACACTTCTGATTGAATCTTCCCACTGCCAAAGTCACTGTTGTGAAATACACATTGTGAAATATATTGCATTATGGCATCTGATTCATCCCGCAGAATACAGCTCCAAATATTTATCCTGAGTATAAGCCCTGCCTTGTCAGCCTACGTCTCTCACTCCCTTCTCATTCTGCCATGCCTCTGACTCACTTGACATCCAGAGCACTCAAAGATGCAAAGCCTGCTTTACCCACTCCTTCCCTCTAATTGGACTCTCAACTGATGCCCACTTCTTGTTTTGTTGATTTCTGCTTATTCTCTAAAGTCAGCTCAAATGATACTGCTGTGCTTCATTCTCCTAAAAGCAGCCCATTTGTGTCTTGCCAGGCTTCAGAGATGATGCTGTTAGGGTACTTGCCTCATCACACTGTATCAGGTTGTTTCTATAACCTGACCCATGATGACACACTATTTGATTCGTGCTTGGGTCACTTATGTCTATGTCATACTCATTTCCTGGCACAGAGTTGTACAGCCTCAAAGCAGGTGTACTGAACAATTCAAAGGGTGTCACCTGGAAAGCTGCCCTTCCAGGCAGTGTAATAAGCTTGAGGACATCAGATCAACTCTTAAGATGTGTTGCTGAGTTCCCAGAGCCGCTTCGCCAGAGAAGGACTTTATGTCTGGCAGATTCTATGCTGAAGACTTTGCTCTGCTCCAGAGCAGATGGATGGCAAGTTGAGTTACACCTGGAGCAGGGGACTGAGAGTCAAGGGAGCTAACTCCAGGGGTGTACCAACTTTCCTCTTTACTCTTCGAGCTTCATGGTTTTTTTTGTTAGTTTGTTTTGTTTTTGTATAATGGCTTGTACAATGCAGCTCTTGGGGTTTGGGAGTTTTCTCAGCCTTTGCCAACAATTGTTCCAATACACACACACTCTATAGGCATCTTTCTAGAATCCTCCACATCTACCACCCCCCCCCCCCAGGAAGTGAGGAGCCATGAAGTAAAGGCTGGTGGGTTAAAAGAGTCAGTCCCTTACTAAGGACACAGGACTTTGTTCTCACCAGTTTTTCTTAAGCATGTGCTTTTATTATTACTGGATAAAAAGCACACACCAAGCATGAGCACTTATAACAATAGTTTGTGATTGTTCTTATGCTTTTATGGGTTGGCTGATATTGTGTGAGCAAGCGTCACTCAGGGTCTCTTGTACAGGTGCAATCAGATGGTGACTGGGTTGTAGTTGTCTGGGCGCTAAGCTAGGCTGAATGTCTGACATTATTTATAAGGCTGAGAGATGATGCAGGAAGATGGCTGGTACTTCCAACAAAGCACCAAAGACTTCTGTGTGGCTTCTCCATGTGGCATGGGTCTGTTACTATACAGTGGCTGGATTCTGAGTGGGAGTATCCTAAGAAGAGAATCAACCAGAAGCTGGGTGACTTCTAGTGCTCAAGTCTCAGAACTCTGAAAATCTCATTGAGTCACATTCTTGAAGGACTCAGTCACCAAGACTTACCACCCTTGTGGGACAAGGCTGAGACCTCATCTCCTGAGAAGAGGAATATTGAAGCATATGCACACACCTTTAATCTGTTTCAGCATGGCAATGTACAGATACATATTGGACTTGAGAAATCTTTTAAGACCTAGAAAGGTCTAGGTAAATATATTGAAATATTTGGGGCTGCCATGGGATAATCCCAAGGGCAGAGAGGGTGAGGGTCTCCATTTCCTCCCATCTTTAATCAGAACATCTCTCGGAGACTTATCTTCAGATATTAAAAAAAAAATGAAAGCGTCCCAGGGCTAATAAGTGCAACATTGAGCCTGGCACTGGTGAGGTATGGGTTACACATCTATTGCAAATGAATGTATGCTAAGCGAGTTGCTCCCTGAGTCACCCTAGGCCAGCCTAGGTGAAGACACAGTGGTGGGCTTAACTTGACCTTATAGATTGAGGCCTAGAGCACAGGCAGAATCCTAGTCTGTTTCCTGTTGCTATAACAGAATATCATAGACTGAGTAATTAATAAAAAAAAAAAAAAGTTTACTTGGCTCCCAGTTCAAGTACGATGAAAGTCTAAGTTTGGTCAACCATATCTGGTTGTCCTCTGGTGAGTGTTTTGTGGCAGAGGCCAAGCAGACAGGTTGGGAAGAAAACAAAGGGGCTGAATTCACACACTGGCTAACAACTCATGCCTTCAAGGAAGACATTAGTCAGTGTATACCCTCCTGACTCAAACACCACTTAATACATCCCACCTCTTTATCTTGCCATATTGAAGAGTTAAACCACCAATGAGTTTTCACGGGGGGGAAAAACAATTTAAACCATATTCTAGCTACAGCCATAGAACTGGAGGTCACTGGAGGGAGCTGTCTTTGCAAACAAAACAAAACTCCAATCAACAAACGAACCCATAGTTGAAGGCTTTGTTGAATTTTTCACTATTCTTTATGTTCCTCACTGTCTCATTAGCTTAGTTTTCCACTTGGAACTGGTCTGCAGGCACACCAGAAGCTCTTGTCTCTCATCTGCTCTCTGGAGTATCATGACCTGAAAGGATGCTAGCAGAAAGCCCTTTGTAGAAGCCCAAGAGTATTAACTTCTTGTGATGTTCATAATCATTCACCCATTTGACTGTGAACTCACTGAGTCTAGGGCTGGATTTCCCTCACTGCTGTGTCCCGCTTGGTGTTGGATATGCATGCAGGAGACTCAATAAGAGGTGAAGGAATTGGAAAGCTCCAAATTGCCCTGTTGTTTCCTTAGAAAGTCTGCAAGCAGCTCTGAAGTCAGTGCTTTGAAGATGTTTTGTTCCTAAAAGGGAGAGGATGTCTCTTTTCCTTTGATGGATTGGTGGCCATGCAGGAGGGAGAAGGGGTGACTCACTTGCAGAGGTCAGGATGGGTAGGGAGGGGAGGAAGCCTTGGCTGGCTGTGTGCTTGGGGAACTGCTCCAAGGCTGGGCTTGTTGTGATCCTTGCCTGCTTTTAGTCATAGGGGTCATTAAGTCAAGGCACATGGACCTAGCTCTCTCCCCTAAAAATCATACGAAGGATTGTCAGGGACAGTCCAGGTCCAAAATATGTCTTAAATTTGTCATGATTCAATTTCCATTTTTAGGTGCTCTCTCTCTGCATATGTATATTTTATGTGTCTGAAGGAGGCCTGGGAATTAGATAACTTGAGGACTCTTGGCTGGCTGGCCACATGCTCTTGGCTCTTCAGTGTTAATGTCAGTGGAAAAAATGCAAAAGCAATAACCAGTCCCCGGGATGACAGTCTTCACCCGGTCTCTTCCATCTCCCTGCAGTTAGTGGCTTGTTTCTTTTTTAAGGATGACCAAACCAAAGGCTTGGGAAGCTCAGTTGTAGACTACTTACTGTGCACAAGGCCCTGACTTCAACCATCCCAAATGACCAAGTTGAAAGTTCGATCTGGTGTACGTGACTATTCCAGTGAAAGATCAGGAGCAAGAATAATGGCTATTTCTGTCCTGGCAGGAAATTATGAGATCTGGCGTCTATCTTGAGCCTAAGGCAAGAGACTTGGGGTGCAGAGGCTTTTCTGGGAGGTGAACCTTACAGGCAGTCATGAGGAACAGGCAAGATAAGAGAACGAAATTGAGAATGTGTTGCTGTGAGGAGCAGGGCGTGGCTTTGTTCAGATTTCTGAGAAGCACAGAGAATGACCCTGAAAGATGGGGAGGCTGACATGCTTACCATTTGGTCCTCACTTTCCTGTTGATTGTGGTCTTCTCAGGCAGGGTACTACCTTTCTGGCTACCTCACTGCTCTTGGGTATGGTTGAGAAGGTTCTTGCATTGTTGTAGATCACTCTTTGGGAAATCAAAGCTCACATGGTATATGCTTGAGGTGAGCATTTTCAGTTTGAGGGAGTCTTGTGATCAAGGGCTTGTCCACCAAGCTGTCTAGGTCAGAGGTGGACTGAGTAGCTCTAACCATGTAGAATCTTACTTTCTGACACTGTCTTGAACCATCAGAAATAAAGGTTCTTTGCTTGGATGCCAAGATTACCCAATTTTATGGTGTTTAAGATAGAATTTTAACCAGAAGACTCACTTCTATTTGTCTCCTGTAGGCTCTAATTAGATTATATTTAGATTTCTGAGGCCAAAAGCTGCCCACAGTCTATTATCCAAAAGAGACATTGCAGGTCATGCTTGTTTTTTTTCTCAACTTCCCCCTCTCTCTCCTCTCTCCCTTCCCACCTCTCCTCTTTTTCTTTCTTTTTACTTCACCCATTTCTCCTTTTTCCCTCCAACCATCTATTTTTTTGCAAGCTATTGTTTATCCAATCTCCAAATATGCAGAGAATTTCAAGATTTCCTTTAGCTGCTTTTAGTTAACTTCCATTGTTAGCATATAGATTTTGCATGTAGAACACAAAATTCATATGCATTGAATTATTTTACATTTTCTTGTTTATGGCCCAGAACATGCTCTTTTTGGTAAATATCTCATGCATGCATGCAAATAATGTATATTTTTGCTATTGTTGGAAGTTTGCAAAGTTCAATTAAGTTAGATTCACCTGCATGCTCTCTAGGTCTTCCGTGCCCTCAACTGCTCTCATACCTACTTGTGTTCATTTCTGAGGTAAGACTGATAATGTATCCATGTGTAATTGGTATTGGTCTAGTCTCCCTAACTATTGTTTGGTTTGGTAAATTTGATTTTGTATTCTTAGGTAAATACATATTTAGGATTCTTTTGTCTTCTCAATGAATTGTTCTTGTTGTCATTATATAATGATCCTCTTGATCCTTGACAATGGTACTGTTCTATGTCTATATATTAGCAATATATTAGCCTCACCTTTTAATGTTTTGGCTAGGGTTTTGATTTGCTCTAGACATTTTTATTAGTTCTTTGAGAGCTTATATGTGTTTTGATTATATATTTCTCCCATCCCTCAACACTTCCCAGATCCACCCCTCTTCCCTACCCACCTAACTTTGTGTCCTTTTAAAAATTAAACTCTTCAAGACCAATTTGGGTTGAGCAAATATTCTCTGATGTTCACTCCTCCACTGGAGCACAGTCAACTTATCAGAGGCTGCGCTCTTAGATAAAAAGGCAACTGTCTCTTCCTCTCCCAGAAGCTTCAGGGCTAGTGATGCCCAACTCACCTCTTCATGCTAAGATTTTGTCTGACTTGGGCTTGCCGAGGCTGTGTGCATGCTGTTGCAATTACTGTGAAGTCATGTGTGCAGATGCCCTACTGTATTCTGAAGATAACATTTCCTTTTAGTCATCTACTGCCTCTGGCTTTTACTCTCCTTTTGTTCCCCTTTCCACAAGGATCCACAAGAGTGAGGTATAGGATATAGATTACTTTCAGGGCTAAGAGTTCTGAAGTCTCTTAACCTCTGTACCATGGTCAATTGTGGGTCTATGTGTTAATCACCATCTACTGCAAACAGAAGCATCTCAGATGAGGGTAGAAAGATGTGTTAATGACAAGTCATCAGGAGTCAGTTTCATACTGTGTCCTTTCAGCAGCATAGTAGTAGTGGGTTTTCCCCTAGGTGCTATGACTTGTCATCAGTTCTTGGCCCAGTAATGGTGCTAGGCATAGTGTTCCATCTTGTGGAGCAGAACTTAAATCTAATAAGAAATCACGGTTACTGCCATGATATTCATGCCATTATTGCACCACTGGGCATGTCTTCCTAGGGCAGACTCTATTATAGTTCACAGGGTTCACAGCTGGGCATTACTGATGAGCAGTTCTCTCCTCCAGTAGCTTGCATAACATCTCCAGCAGTGTAATAGTAGTAGGTTCTCCCCTGGGCCTAGGGCCTGTCTAGCCATAGGTTCTTTCCCTTTTATTGCCTTTTTGGATTTATTTAGCAGTTATATGATTCCATTGTATCTCTTATTAGCTTATTTTTGTATTTCTTGTTAGATAGTTACTCTAATTTTTATATATCCTTACTTTATTACAGACTATCTGATGTTATGTTATACCAATTCAAGTACAAACCAAATGATAAATAATTTACTCTCTGTATTCTCTTGTTTTACTTCTGTATCTACTTTATAAACTTCAAAATACCATTAATTTTTATCATGATATTTAAAGATATTAAAAATAATATCCTTCATATTTATTCTTTGCTTTTAACATTTTTACCCCCTTATGTATTTGTGAACCCAAATTTCCATGTTCTAGCATATCATTTTAGCTTCATGAATTTCTCTTTAACATTCATTATATGGACAGTATACTGGTGATGAATTCCCTCATCAATGATGAGCTGGTATCATCAACTGATAAAGTTGGCTTTGCTCCAGTGAAAGGCCGCATATCTGAGAATATTTTCACAGCACAAATGTATCTTGAAGACTTTTTTTTTTTTTGGTTTTTCGAGACAGGGTTTCTCTGTGTAGCTTTGGTGCCTTTCCTGGAACTCACTTGGTAGCCCAGGCTGGCCTCGAACTCACAGAAATCCGCCTGCCTCTGCCTCCCGAGTGCTGGGATTAAAGGCGTGCGCCACCACCGCCCGGCGAAGACTTTTTAAAAGAACACAAAATTGGGTGGGTAGGGAAGAGGGGTAGATCTGGGAAGTGTTGAGGAAGGGGATTCATGTCTAAAATTCCTGATGTTCCTCCTTTAGTCCTTCAATGTTATCATCCACTGATTTCCTCTTTGTATAGTTTTTGATGACAAGTTGTAATTACCTTTATTTCTTCTTTGCTTCTTTTCTCTGTTTTTGCAGTATAATTTTTTAATCTCAACAATTTTCTCTGCTTGTACATGGATGTGTGGGTGTGTTGTCCTATGTGTGCTGTGTTGTCTTAATCGGGGTATAAAGAGCCTCTTGCAGCCACAGTTTCTAGTCCTTCATTATGTTTTAGAGTCTTCTTCACCATTTTCTTTCTGTCTTTTCTCTTCTTGGGATTTCAACTTCATCCATGTTAGACGGCTTGACATTGCCCTGTAGATTGGCATGCTTTGCTCACGTTTTCATTCTTTTTTCTTTTTGTGTTTTAGGCATGTGGAAATTTAACTGACCTGTCTTCAATTCATTGGTTCCTTGCTTGGCTGAGCCCAGTTTACAATAAGACCACAGAAGGAATTAATACCTGACATCTTGTCTTAAATTGCCAGCATTTATATTTGATTAT
This sequence comes from Peromyscus maniculatus bairdii, assembly GCF_049852395.1. NCBI lineage: Eukaryota > Metazoa > Chordata > Mammalia > Rodentia > Cricetidae > Peromyscus > Peromyscus maniculatus. Next base: position 123,106,541 of record NC_134855.1, read on the forward strand.
TTTTAAAAACTCTGGTGAAATTTCCCATTTCCTCTTGCATGCTGATTACTTTGATTATTTTATTAAAAGAATCATAGTCAATTTAAAATGTCTATGTCCGATAGTTCCAACAGCTAAGTCATCATCTTTCCATTGGGTTTTATGTTCTTTCTCATTTTTTAATGCATTATGTGTCAGATATGGGTTACATAGAAACAGCAGAGATTGAAGTAGATAGTATTTGCATGAGAAATGGACATGCCTCTCCACTGAGCTCTTGGCTTGAGTGGTTGTTGACTCATCTACTCAGTGACATAGTTTGGAATTTAACTTGTTGAATTTCCTTCACAGGCCTAAAATTTCTTCATCACGGCGCTGCCGTGATCTTGTGTTTAATGTGGGGGTTGGAGTTCTTAAGGGGTTGTTTCAATGTTGCTGTTTTCCATGCAGCTTCCAACAGTCCCTGTGGCATCCATCTTCTTTTAGACTTTGAACTTCTAGTAACATTCTTTGTTGTTTTTTTACTTGGTGTTCATTCTTGGGTTGGGAGTCAGAAGTATCTCACTTTTCCTTCTCTTGCCTTAGACATAGGCATAGGCTTTACACCTGAGCATGAGGGATAGATTTTCTTTTCAGTGACTCTTCCTATGGAACTTACCTGTAGTTTGTATCTGGGTTGAGTCTTGGTTGAGAGAGAATTTCCTGTTAACATCCTCTGCTTTGGATTGGTGAGGGATCATGAGCTTAAGAGTATTTTAGTCTCCAATCTGGCAATTGAGAAGTATTGTTTCCTGTGAAAGGATGATCAGGGAAGTGGATACTGTCTTGTTCTATACTCAGTGGCAGGAGCTCAATACCCATGCACCTGTGCCATCCTGAGGACTACATTCTGTTTTCTCTTGTCACTTATTTTCTTGTAAGACTATGGTGAAAGTCCATGGCAAAGAACTCAACCTACCCCATGTCTGGGGATCCCAGCAGCTCAAATGGATATGTTAGGATCCATAAACATTTAGCTGATTTCATCTTACATACTTTTGTGGCCACCTCTTCTTTCTGTGCTCTGACAAAGGTGAAACATTTGTGTCCTGTCTCTCTTCAGAGCATCTTTTCACCCTTTGGGATCTAGTTTCCTCACTAGTCATGTGACCTTGGCACTGATAGACTCAAACCAAGGTGTGGTGTTGTAGATTTTTACATATCCCAAACTGTTAAACAAGGGACGAGTTTCTCTGGTGGCTTTCTACATCTTCAATGGAAATAGGGCAACTGTTAATTTAATGTCAATTACAAGCAGAAAACTGTGTCAGGGGACACATTGCTTGTCTCCTTAGTTGGGCCATAGCAAGTCTCCTTAATTGGACAGCTTTGGGCATGCTTTTTTTGACTTTCGTACAAAAGCACTTCCAGGGTTTATCTTTTAACTCTAAGTATACATACTCATTGAGAAAACACGGTGGTATTCCAGTTCTTTACTCAGCTTTCTAGGGCACTGTCACCCTGGCCCCAGTCCACAACCTTCCCCCAAGGAGGCAGATGGTATGTGTAATTTTGCTTCCTCGGGTCAACAAGGTAGAGTGGAAAAGCTCAAGTATGTGCCCTGCCTGCTATCTCCTCGGTGGTGTAAATAAGGTCAAATGCACCTTTTTCACTCAGGATTGGTTGTGCCTTCTAATAGTGTGACTTGAAGCCTGATCTCTTCAATTCTGGGTCCCAATTTCTTGACTGTGGGTGGTAATTAACACAGAGACCGACAACTTGCTAAGGTGCAGAAAATAAGAGCCTGTGGCATGCTCAGCCCCAAATGGGACATCTATCTTATCTTCTTCTCCCAAGGCTCAGGGGTTAAGAACCAGAGAAGGTGAATGAGTACAAGGAGTCATTGGCAGTTAATAGCTGCTGGGAGAAAGTCAGTTTTCTTTAAGAGTGGTGCCTCTGATAGGTCAGTCATGTTCCAGTGGAAGGCCACACATCTATGAATGTATGGACAGCACAAACTGAACATCTATATTATACTTCTCCCAAGGTTCAGGGATCATCACTGAAGATGGCGTGAGAGATTGGTAAAGATAGGTGGGGGAAAAAGAGGATAGAGTTAGATGACTGGGAAAGGGTGTGGTTATGGAAGCAGTTGTGGCAGGAGTGAAATCACATGCTATAAAATTTTCAAAGAACTAATAAAAATGAAACAAAAATTATCCAAGTATTAATTAAAATATTTTTATAAATATTTTTGTTTTATAATTAATTTAATTTTACATATCAGCCACAGATTCCCCTGTCCTCCCTTCTCCCACCCCCAGCCTTCCCCCCAATCCACCCCCCATTCCCACCTCCTCCAAGGCAAGGTCTCCCTTGGGGAGTCAGCCCAGCCTGGTAGATTCAGATGAGGCAGGTCCAGTCCCCTCCTTCCTGCACCAAAGTGTCTCAGCATAGGCCCTAGGTTCCAAAAAGCCAGATCATGCACCAAGGGACGGGTCCCAGTCCCACTGCCTGGGGGCCTCCTAAACAGTTCAAACTCATCAATTGTCTCACTTATCCAGAAGGCCTGGTCCAGTTCGATGGGGGTGCCTCAGCTACTGGTTCCCAGTTCATGTGTTTCCACTAGTTTGACTATTTGTCCCTGTGCTTTTTCCAATTATGGTCTCAATATCTCTTGCTCATATAATCCCTCCTCTCTCTTGCCGATTGGACTCCTGGAGCTCCACCTGGGGTTTGGCCATGGATCTCTGCATCTGCTTCCACCAGTCACTGGTTGAGAGGTCTATCATGACAGTTAGGGTGTTTGGCATACAAAAAACACACCTCAGTTTCAAAAATAGACACTACCTCAGAATAAAAGGCTAGGAATAGTCTTTCCAATCAAATGGTCTTAAGAAGCAAGCTGGTGTAGCTACCCTAATATCCAGCAAAATAGACTTCAAACTAAAATCAATCAAAAGAGATCAAGAAGGACATTACATAATTAAAATATTTTAAAAGAAATTTTATTTTTTGAAAAAGCTTCCATTTAAATATCATGATGAATATACTGTCTTAATGATTTTAATGATGATCTTCCAAGTCTTGGCGATTGTCTTTTAATTTTGAGGAGCCCAGAAAGAGTGACAACAGATAGCTTTTAGGAGAGTGGGAGGGGTATGAGTAAAATCTTAGCAATGAATGACAACAAGCTAGAATGATCTGAATTAAGGGAACCTCAATTGAGAAAAATGCCTCCATGAGATCCAGCTGTAGGGCATTTTCTTAATTAGTGATCGATGGAGGAGGGCTCAGCCTGTTGGTGGTGGTGCCATTTCTGGGCTGATGGCCCCAGGTTCTATAAGAAAGGAGGCCGAGCAGGACATGAGGAGCAAGCCAGTAAGCATCAGCCTCTGTGGCCTCTGCATCAGCTCCTGCCTCCGGGTTCCTGCTCTGCTTGAGCTCCTGCCCTCACTGCTTTTGATGATGAACGGGTATATGGAACTGTGAGTGAAGTAAGCCCTTTTCCTCCCCAAGTTGCTTTTGATCATGTTTCATTGCAGCAGGAGCAACCCTAACCACGACAGCAAATCATGTAAATCCACTGATGGTGGTATAAGTGGGGCAGGCAGAAATGGTAAGAATAATTAAGAGAACAATTGGTGCAGATGGATTGAGTGGATGAGCTTATCCTTTAAAGCAATTTCTCTGAAGATAATTAGTGAAAAGCATCCCATGAGCTGCAGAGACAATGGGGTTAGTGAGGTAATGTGTTATGTGTAAATTCTGTTTAAATAAAGTTGATTTCAGAATCAAAAGCTATTGTTTCAGAGCAGAAGTTCTCAAACTTTAGATATTTGTGCTCTTTTTGATTAGATTAAAATCTCATGGTGTTCTTTAGAAGTTCAAAAATTTTAAAATAAATTAAGCTAGTGAGAGCACATCAAAACCCTGGCAGTTCTAGAACACGCTGTCTCAAATTCAGAGGCCAGAATCATAAAACAAGTACCTGGTTTTTAATTAGAATATGTATTAACTCTTTTCCTTTTGTGTGTGTGTGTGTGTGTCTGTGTCTGTGTCTGTGTGTGTGTCTGTGTCTGTGTCTGCGTGTCTGTGTGTTTTAAAGACAAAATATTGTTGATTTACAGGTGGTGCTTTTTTGGCTACCCACATTTCATTTAGTCTTGTTTATCAACTCACTCTATATTCTTACTTCAGTTCGATTTTGTCTCTCTTTACTTTTTGTCCCAGAGGAAGTTTTTGGTATATATAGTTTATTTAGTTTATTGAGCTTCATTCTCTCTCTCTCTCTCTCTCTCTCTCTCTCTCTCTCTCTCTCTCTCTCTCTCATACATACACACACACACACACCTCTAATAAAAACATATGATGTCATTTTGAAATTTCATTGGCAAATTTATATAAACAGTTTTTAAAATTTGTTGAATACTCTGAATATTCTGTTTTCAACCAGCATTATGTTTTTAAATTTATTTTTGAGATTGTAATATAATTACCGCTGTCCATTTTGGTAAGTCTATTGTATTGTCCTTGTTTTGCCCATGCTTGGAAGTCATATTGGTGAGACTTTATGGGCATACCTTCTGATATTACTAGGAAGCATAATCTCAAGCAAACTCCCTGATCCTCTGGCTCTTAGAATCTTTCTGACCCCTTTTCCACAATGTTCTCTGAGCCTGAGGTTCAGAAGTATTCTTGTGCCCACAGATAAGTGTAGTCTTTACCTTTATCAAGGAAACTTCTCTTTGCAACAAGTGGATACTACTACAGAAAACCACAACCAATCAAAATGCAGAGTTGTGGAACCCAGTCCCAATGGACACAAGTACAAATTATGTTTTTGTATGTTGATATTTATCTTGGTTTAGGTAATTTTTCTTATTATCATCTAAATTCTCATCCTACTAAAGTGCTACAAATTAATTTTAACTTTCTATTTTTGCTACTGTTCAATGAGATCTGTCCACAGTAATCTTCATTAATGTTTCAAGGATTCTCTTGTCTATGGCTGTAACTAAAGGTCCTAGATTATAGGCCAGATTGTATGTTCTCAGCCACCTAAGTCTATCCTAACGGCTACTCAAAGATTATGATGTTCCCTTCTGTTATTTTGGTTCCATTAAGAGTCGTTGCTCTGAAACATGGGTTGGCAATGGTTTCCTAAGAAAGGTCAAGAACAAATATTTCAGGTTTTGCTCGCCAAGGAGCACAGTGATTAATATTATGCACGCACTTATCTGACCATCTAAAATGCAAGCATTCAAATGTGTGAAAATAAATTATTTTGATCTATTTTTTTCTGTCCCTGTAACTGAATACCCCAGAATGAATAATTCATAATGATAAGGAGCATCTTGGACTTGGGGTTCTAGAGCCTATAAAGTCCAAGATGGTGGCACTAGGTCTCCTTGGCACCTGGTATGGGCCTGCTTATTGCATTATGACATTGCAGAGGATATGACAGGTGAGGTTGAGCAAGGATGTTGGATGAGGCCTCTCTGCTGTAGATATCGTTCTGTATGCTGTGAATGTGCTGCTCTGATTTTGTTGATAAATAAAACACTGATTGGCCAGTAGCCAGGCAGGAAGTATAGTATAGGCAGAACAAGCAGATTCCATTCGTCATATATCACTGACACATGAAATCCTGCAGATTGAGTCCCGATATGTGAACTTTGGGGGCATATTCAAACCTTATCCTTATTATTAGCTTTCTCAGAGTGCAAAGGTAGAAACTGGATGGATTTGGCTTGTGTGCTATAGTTTACTTAACCTTCTTCTAGTATGAATTTAATACTTAATAGCTAAATCAATACACATACCAATACATTCACATGGGGACTTTGGCAATGTGAGAAATTGGTTTGTTAGATAATTTTTTGGCATAATTGGCTAGGGGACATCATGGTCCACTTCTATATGGCTACTGTGACACTGGGTGTTAGCAGCACAGAGATGAGACCAATGCCAGTTCCTACCCAAGGCAGTCTCCACTGCTGTGGATATTGCTCTATATAATAAAACACTGATGGCCTGTGACCAGACAGGAAGTATAGATGGGACAAGGAGAGAGGAGAATTGGGGAAACAGGAAGAAGGAGGGAGAGACACTGCCAGCCACCGCCAGGACAAGCAACATGTAAAGATGCCGGTAAGACACCAGCCACTTGACAAGGTATAGATTTATAAAAATGGGTTAATTTAAGATAAAAGAACAGTTAGCAAGAAGCCTGCCATGGCCATACAGTTTATAAGTAATATAAGCATCTGAGTGATTATTTTATATGTGGATTGTGGGACTGCGGGGTTTGGTGGAACCTGGAGAGAAGCCCTCCAGCAACACTCCACCGCTTTTCCCTTTTAGTGGGTGCTGTGGTCCTTCTTTGGTGAATGGACACATGGCAGTTGTATCTCCATCAGGTGTTTGCAGAGTCTTATCTCCTATACTTCTCTCTAGTGCAGCATTACAATGAATGTGAAACAGTCATTGGATAGGGTCTCTCTAGGATTCTCAAGGACAGAGGCTGGAGGTGTTTGGAGACACAGTAGAAGATGGAAACATAAAAAGTGGACAGTCAGGGAAACATAAAATCAGGGGTTGTCAAGGATTTGGCTTCTTCTTTCTAAAGATCAGGTCAATGTGAACTATGGGCAAGGCTGATATGGCAGAAAGAACCCATGCCAGGCAAATTCCTAAGACAACAGGAAGTGTTAGGGTTAATAAAGTAGGTGGAAAAAGTTAAAGACTGGGTAAAAGCAGTTTTCCACTAAACCCTGTTCCCAGGCATGATTTGGTCTGGTCAATTTCCATCATTTCAATGGGTCTGGCATCATCCTTTCTATGACACTTCACTATTTCTGGATAAGGCAGCTCTAGAATTTCTTTCTCCAGTCACTCAGAAGGTACCTGGTGGGAGGTGGCTGTCTTGGAGGACCGTCAGTCTTTTATGGGTATGAGAACAACTGTTTAGGGGATGGTTGGTTGCAAGGAGGGCAAAGTGTAGATGTCTTGTTAAATAAGAAGCACAGAGCCAAATACAGAGTTAAAAGCCAAGAGGTCAGAGCAATAGCTAAGAGCTGAGATTAAAAACCTTACCCTTCACTGCCACTGCTGTCCTACCTCTCCGCAAGAGACCTACTTCCTGTGTGTTTGTGCTTTTTATTGACTTTCTATTCTGCCTTCTCATTGGTTGTAAACCCAACCACATGACCTCCTCGTCACTGCCCATCTATACAGACCTCCAGATCTTCTATGGTTGGTATTGAGATTAAAGGCGTGTGTCTCCATGCTGATGGTATCCTTGAACACACAGAGATCTGCCTGTCATGTGATTGGGATTAAGGGTGCTACTACTGCCAGACTTCTGCTATGGCTTGCTATTAGCTCTGTCCCCCAGGAAACTTTATTTATTAACATACAAATAAAATCACATTTCAGTACAAATAAAATATCACCATAGCAAAGTGTGTGTGTATATGTGTGTGTGCCTCTTTGTATCTCTGCCTACCCCCCCCTCTCTCTCTGTATATGTGTTTGTAGGGATTAAGAAAAACTCCCCCTTTTAAAGATTGTCAAATTTGTATAGAAAATGCCCTTCTAAAGCTTGTTGTCTACTCAGATTCTCACCAGTGTGGATGAGCCCGGCACTCATCTTCTGCTCTCTCTCACCATCTCACCAGTGTGGATAAGCCCAGCACTCATCTTCTGCCATCTCTCACCATCTCACCAGCATGGATGAGCCCGGCACTCATCTTCTGCTCTCTCTCACCATCTCACCAGTGTGGATTATCCCGGCACTCATCTTCTGTCATCTCTCACCATCTCACCAGCATGGATGAGCCTGGCACTCATCTTTTGGCGTCTTCACTGACTCTTGCTGTTTCCTCACCTGGATGATGAGATTCCACCTTGTGCTTCTCCCTGGGGAGCACACTTCCCACTCCTTTCAGCATCACTCCTATGACAGAAAGCAGACATGACAGAGAAGAAGGAATGGCAAGTCACCCGAATTCTTCAGACCCAGTGTCCTCCCGAGTTGTTTCTTGAGGAGTCCTGAGGAGTGTCTGGCAGGCCCCACCTCTGAGGGACAGACTTATCTCATGGCTGGAGCTGTTAGAGATGTTGGTGTAAGTGGGGCTTCCTTTCTAGGGGTTTCTTGTTTACCACCTGCCTTTGTGTTTGTGACTTTATAACTATGGTGTTTCACTAGTGGAGCAAGTCATTAAGTGGGGGTCCTCTCTGCTGGTTTTCTAATCGACTGACTCAAATATTCTAGCCTTTACCTAGAGCAATGACTCAGGAATGAAATCCCATGATGCCCTGAAGCTCAGACTTTTTTTTCTTTGCCACCAACATACAGAAGGCTCAATGAAACTATTGTACTGTTCCAATGTCTTCAAAGTGGTTCTGTGGATAATAGTGTTCATCCTCTGCAGAAAAGGGGCACTGTGGAGGGAGAAGCTCAGAGATAAGATTCTCTGTATAAACAAAGCTTACGAGGGAGCTAACCAACCATCTACATGCTGTGGGATGTTCTGTATGGCAAATGTGTTGCTCTGATTGGTCAATAAATAAAACACTGATTGGCCAGTGGCTAGGCAGGAAGTATAGGTGGGACTAACAGAGAGGAGAAAAGAAAGAACAGGAAGGCAGAAAGAGTCACTGCCAGCCTCTGCCAGGACAAGCAGTATGTAAAGGTGCTGGTAAGCCACGAGCCACGTGGCAAGGTATAGATTTGTAGAAATGGATTAATTTAAGATATAAGAACAGTTAGCAAGAAGCCTACCATGGCCATACAGTTTGTAAGCAATATAAGTCTCTGTGTTTACTTGGTTGGGTCTGAGCGGCTGTGGGACTAGCAGGTGACAAAGATTTGTCCTGACTGTGGGCAAGGCAGGAAAACTCCAGCTACATTTACATGCTTAAATATTTAAATTCTAGCCTCAGCAGAAAGAAGAACATATTATGAGACGTTGATAACCTCTTGCATTACTACAATCTGTGTAATATGGTGCTCACTGAAAGGTGTTTTATGCCCCTCTGGCCTTTGATGATGGTGCTTTCTGAACTAGAAACTCCTTCCACCGCACTCTTTCTAGACAATTCTTCATACAGGTTTTATATCATTCTTATATGCCTCATGTTTGTTCCTATGGTCCTCTGTACTTCCCCATCATGGGGCTTGTCCCATTGGGTATTGCTTTGCACTGACCAAAATCCTCAAATAGATCAGAAATAGCTGCTTTATTGCTAAGCTTACAACCTGGAGCCACATCTGAATCAGGCTGAATGGAGTGGAAATGACCAAAGGCAAATAGCCTCAGTGAGCGTCCTTCTAGAGGATCCAGGTCAGAAGACAAGAGCAATCTTCAAGCCAGGGAGACCATGGAGGAGTGAGGAGAAACAGAGGGGCATTAGTGGAGGACTGGTTGAATTCCAGATGTTGACTGTTAACCTTGTTAGGATGTCCCAAATCCCTCCCTCCTGCTAAATGAGGATGAGGAAAGATAGGCAGGGTTTTCATGGCAGTGGTATAGGACAAAGCATCATTATCAGGGATGAGGAGGAACCAAACTGGCTTTAGAAGCTCACTATAGGTTACTTGGCCTTAACAGTACTGGTTCAGGAGATGTAGCAAACTCAGAATTAGTGAGTTGCTAGACACTAGGTGGGTTCAGATTACAGCAAGGTTAATCCAGGGATTGGGTTGTGACATGCAGGAGCCAGGCCCCTTTAGTAAAGTAAGAGGTTTTCAGGGTTCAAGAGAAAGAAAAAATCATTTAAAAAAATTAGGTTGAGTTATCCCCAGAAGACTCTGTTAGAAGGATATCAAGGCAAGTGCTTTACTTGAGAGGTAAAAACACAGCTGTAGGGGTGTGGGAGGTAGGCCAGGAAGAAGGGTTAAGAAATAAGTCTCCACTGTGGGTACCTGGAGCTTTGTTCTGCTGGGGGCTCTGGCAGCCAATGTGAAGCATGCATCAAGGCTGATCCCCTGGGTGAGGGAGGGATTATTTCAGTGGCCACTGGTAGAGAGTGTTCTCCAAGAACACTAATTTCTTCTCTTTTGTATAGAGCAAAGTGGCTTTAGCTCTAAAGCCAGTCCCCAGAGTAGTGGGGTTTCTGGCAACAGGGTGTTGGCATCCTAAATGGATGAAGCTTGGGGCTAGAGATGGGATCAATGCAGCTGCTAAAGGCTTTGGTGTAAAAGACTCATCTCTTGGTGCACTCAACAGGGCCAGACTTGAGTATTTGCATACAGCATGTCTATGAGACTGCCTGAGTGGCCTGCTTCTATCATTCTCACTGATTTGAGTGTGGCTGATTTTGCCCAGGATTCTCACTCAACTGTGACTTCAGTAGAGAACCACCTGATTACTCTGCAATTCTTTTTTTTCCAGGGGCTGCTGAATAGAAGGCTCTTAGGGATATTGGCCAAATGGAACTAAAGTCCAGTCTGGGAGCATGAGAAATCTAGTTTCATTCTTCTACACAGTTCAATTTGACCAGTACCATTTGTTGAAGATACTTTTTCCACCCAAAATATATTGTTGACTTCTTTGAAAAATATCAGGTGGTTGTATGACTATGGGTTTATATATAGGTCCTCACTTCTATTCTGTTGATCTATGTGTCTATTTTATGCTTGTACGAAGCTATTTTCATTACTATAGCTCTGTAATATAACTTAAAATCTGGGATGCTGATACCTCTAGCATGTTTTTTTTTAATTGTTCAGATTTGATTTTGGCTATGCTAGGTCTTTTAAGATTATGTCCATCACTTGATGGACAGATAATGGAAATGTGGTACATTTACAGAGTAGACTTTTACTCAGATAGTAAGAGAAACAAAACTATGAAATTCTCTGGTAAATGGATAGAACTGAAAACAGTTATTCTTAGTGAGGCAATTCAGACCCCAAAAGGCAAATGTCACATGTTATTTTTTCATTTGTGTATTCTAACTTTGATATTTAGATGTGTGTGTTTTACTTGGAAAACTCATAGAGGTCAGGAAGCTACTAAGGGACCATGGGAGGAGTGGGGTGGCTTTCACAGGAGTGGAGATAGAGACAGTGATATAAAGGGGAAGAATGGAACAGGAAGGAGTAAATGTGGTATGGGAGGACAGTGAAGAAGAGGGAAGTGGAGAGGGATAAGTAACACTAAAGACCTTTTGAAAAAGTAATATAAAATTCACTATTATAGAAGTTTCCTAAAATATATACATATTCATATATAAAAAGTCTAATGGAGCTACCTTATCTAGTAGATTACCCTATCTAGTAGGACCATGTTCCTACTAGCCATCCAGACAAACAAATATAAAGAACAGTGCCAGAAATTGGTTACCTTTTTGAAGCTGTTGCACAGTGGAGTTCCATAGACCATCAAATATAACCAGGCTACTGCCAGTGCTCTTTTGTTACCTTCTGGAACTTGATGATAAGACGCCATCGCTGAAGACACCACAATCTTAAATCATAGGATGTAGAGAGATTCATTTGGTATTCAGCTGTAAGCTTCATCCCTACATGGTAGGGATACTGGTTGAAGATGCTGTGCACACTACTAGAGAAGAAAAGTAATCACCACTCTTACCCAGCTGTTAACTCTGAGAGAGGGCATGCTACACTTACGACTAGCCTGACAATACATGTCTATTGTGCAATAATGGCATGAATGTTATAGGAGTAACCAACCAATTTTAAAAAATAGGACAATACATAACCAGCACTAGTATTGGGGTCAAGAACCTATGGCTAGAAATTCATAGGCCCCAGGGGATAACATACCACTAAGTGGACATAATATTAAATCTACCCCTAATAACTTATTGTTATATCCATAGGTTAGTACATCTTGCAGTCTTCATTAGAGAAACTTCTTTTTGGAGTAGATGGTGATTAACACAGAGATGCATAACAGGCCAAGGTATAGCAAGTAAGAGACTGTGGAGTGCTCAGCCCTAACTGGTACATCTACATCATAGCTCCCCCTCCATAGGCTCAGAGGTCATCGTAGAAGGGCAAGGGACTACCCAAGCCAAAGGGAGTGTATGACCTCATTGAAACAGTGTTTTCTGGACACAACAGGGCAAGTGCACAGATGAACTCTGTGCTGTTAAGATTTGTCAACTTGACACAATTAGAGTCACCTGGGAAGATGGAAGTTCAGTTGAGAAATTGTCTTCAAGGGATTGGCCTGTGAGAATATCTATGGTGGAGCATTTTCTCAATCGCCAATTGATGTAGGAGGTCCCAGACCAGTGTGGGTGGTCATCCCTAGCCATGTGGTTCTGGACTGTATAAGAACAGTATCTGAGCAAGTCAGGGAAAGCAACCCCGGAGACAGCATTCTTCTGTGGTTGCTGCTTCAGTTCTTGCCTCCAGCTTTCTGTCTTGAGTTCCTGCCATGACTTCCCTTAGTGATGAACTGCTACCTGAAAGAGTAAGATAAAATTAGCCCTTTCCTTCCTAAGTTGCTTTTTGTCAGGATTTTATCACAACAGCAAAAAACAAACTAAGATAAACAGCAGCTGAGACAGCATGTAAAAAACCTGCACGAGCTCAAGCTAGACAAAAATCCCAGCATGTCGAGGGAATGTGGGTACTAAGTTCTACTTTATTTAATTGACTATTAGCAATTGATAGTTGCTGGGAGAGGGCTAGTCAATTTTATTTAAGGGTGTTGTCTAAAGTAGACCAACTATAATCCAGCAAATGGTGATACACCTAGAAGAGCATGGGCCATATAAGTTGGAATTTATTCTTTTGTATTTTTTAAGGGGCCAAAGAGATGGACCTCATCTGTCTCTTGGATTAACCTGGGAAATACCAAACCCTGGAGCAGTTTAGCATTTATAGGCACTATTTTCTGTGGAAACTGAATACAAGGGCATCCTTTACACTCTGTGTCCCCTCAGCAAGGTCACAACTGGGCCACATGATGACATTTTCAGGAAAGGCAATAAGAGCTTATAGTAATGGAAGCAAACCTACCACAAGGTCTTAGACCTTACTATACCATCAAATATGACTGAAGAATGCCTGGCAACTATAAAATCTTGTGTCTTTATCAGGTGCTGCTCCAGAAATGACTTCAAGTCTCCATGGCTTGATTTGCTAAGAGAATAGATCTCTGGTTCTCTACACACACACAAACACACACAAAACAAACAAACAAACAAAACCCCACAAACACAAATGAGCAGCAATGCCATGTTAGTTTGTTGATAGTTTTGATCATATCACTAAGAATAAAAATATCATGAGCATCTAAATAAAAGCCCCATGAACCTAATGGCTTAAAACAACCATTTATTTATTTAGCTCAAAATTTTCTGGCTCAGTTGGAGGGTGCCTTGGGCATGCTCAATTAGATACTATTGTCAGCTCTTAGGATGGACAAATTCTGGCTAGTCTAGGACATTGGTTGGAATGATCCAACAAAAAGACAAGGCTACATGTTTCATTCGTGGCCTGCTTAGTCTCATTAGCATGGCATCTCAGAGGACCAGCACCTCATCAGTCTCTGTGTGTGACACTTGCTGATACACTGTGGGTCAAAGCAGTCACATGGAAGCCCAGGGAAACATGAGGTGGTGTCATATAAGGGTGTAGATACCGAGAGCAGTGAACAAACTGGAAAGAGTGGTACAACCGTGAATGGCTATGGAGATAATTTAGAAACCTCTAGTTTTAATGACTTCCCAGATTAATTCTCATAACTGCTCCATAGCACAAGCAACACTGCCATGAAGTAGGGAGTCAAGAACCCACAGAACCAGATAGTTTCCATAAATGCATGAATCAGAGCTATAAAATGAGAGGGAATGCTTGGAAGGAATTCAGGCTCCATTTTCTCAACATATTTTTAGTCCATCCTCTTTTGGTAATAACAAAACTATTGACTGTGTAAGGGGCTGAGGAAACAATGTAATGGTGGAGCACTTGACCATGAGATCATAAGTTTGAACTCCAGTACCACAGAACAAAGCCCTCATGGACTGGCTAAGTTATAACAAAAAGAGGCTCTCTGTCTCTATCTCTGTGTCTCTGTGTCTCTGTGTCTCTGTGTCTGTCTCTGTCTCTGTCTCTGTCTCTGTCTCTCTCTCTCTCTCTCTCTCTCTCTCTCTCTCTCTCTCTCTCTCTCTCTGTGTGTGTGTGTGTGTGTGTGTGTGTGTGTGTGTACAGTTGCATTTGGTGTGCATGGGTGTGGAGGCCAGAAGTCAATGTTGGCTATCTTCTTCAATTGCTTCCACCTTCCCAGAACTAGGATTATAAACACTGCTGTGACCAACTTTTTGTGTGGGCACTGGGATCTAAACCCAGGTTTCTACGCTTGTGCAACAAGAGCGGTGTCCTGTCTGAAAGAAATTTATTTTGGCATGGCTCAGGGTCAAAGGGTTGTATCTGATGATGGTCTTGATAGAGTTCTGAGGTGATAGAGAGTGTCACATGTCAAGAATCAGAAACAATGCATCCCCTTCCTCTCTGTGTGTGTGTGTGTGTGTGTGTGTGAGAGAGAGAGAGGGGGGGGGGGGAGAGAGAGAGAGAGAGAGAGAGAGAGAGAGAGAGAGAGAGAGAGAGAGAGAGAGAGTCCTTTTTTATTAAGCCACCAGTGGTCAATCATAGGGTCTCCATCCTCATTTTATTTCATTATAATCACTTTTTAAAAGTCTCATTTCTTAACATCATAGTTGGACTAAGTTTCTTCCTTCTCAATTTCTTACCGTGGCAATTAAATGCCAATATGATTTTGATTTTCTTAGGGGATAATTCATGTTCAAATCTTATTTACACATTGACTATTCCCAGCCCCCATGTCTGAATGGCATGCAGCTTTAAACCAGTGTCTCTGCTGGAACAATTACTATTACTATGAATATTTCCTTAACTCTAAGAAAGACAGGTAGCCCTGGAATGAGGACCCACACCACTATAAAGAACACTGTTTTCACTCCAGGCTCTGTAACCATCAATGCTAACACAGGGCAACCTAGACTTGGGAGTCTCCCTTCCTTCCAGCTCTGACTTCAGTTCCACTAACAATTTTCTGTCTCCTCCTTCACTTCATTACTGTATGTTTCCATTTGTCACCATCTGACATGGGTTGTCCTTGCTTATTGCTTTTCTGTCTGTCCCATGAAAACAAAAGCTCCATGGACTTTTGTCTGTTTTTGTAGCTCCAGTCACCTGCTGAGCATTTAATGAATACTTCCTCAGTGAATGACATTTTCTATCATTGTTTTCTTGATTATTGAAGTCAATGTGGTACAAGGAATGGCTTCAACATGGTCTCCAGCCTCTCTCTCAGCTTCCTCTGGTTTTTCTGTGAACAGAAGCTGTGTTGATAGAATGGAGCTTCCTCCCATGAATGGCTATCTTTCCCCCACTCTATTTCTATTATTAGAATTTCTCTTGGCCAATCTGAAAGATGGGCAAAATTTCATCATCTGGGGAAGGAAGGTAGAGGATGGGAATATAGGTCCAAAGTTTAGGAAGGTTTGGGGAGACCTTTGTTCAGGGACCTCCCACCACTGAGTCTAGAACATGAAGCACTGAAACTAGAAAGACACTTGGTCCATGGCAGATTAGAGAGGAAAGCTCTCTGTGTGTGGTCGGTGTGAGGTAGGCAGCTCAACACACCTCAGGAGGCCTTACCTGAGGGTGTTTGGATTTGTTCCTCACACCTTGCAGGTAAGGGGGGGTAGAGGCCCCAGAGAACGCTGCTCTGTGCCCAGGAACTAGTATATATCCCCACCTTCTCCATTCCCAGTCAGTTGACGACCCACCAAGCCTTCCTATGCTGCTCTCGTTTCAAAAGCATGAGCAAATGTTTCTTTACTAGACCAAAGTTTAACTTAACAACTCCTGAAATATAACACACACAAGTCCCCAAACACCTAGAAAACAGAGGAAAAGATTAAAGATTCATAAAAAACAAACAGACAGACAAAAGCTATTGGGAGGCTAGAGTTCAAATTGTTCACTAGAGTGTAAGGTTCCCAGGCATCCTCTTGATAAGCCAGCTTAAAGTATATAGACCAGGGGGACATAATGCATAGACCTGATAAGCCCAGTAGTCAGAGAAGAAATGACATTTAGTGGGACTGAATCTCACGTGTGGATCTTGTTGGAGCTGGGGTAGGGTGGGGGTGATTCTGTAGCTTGTTTTTGGCTCCACAACCCGCTCCCAAAACTGATTATTTTTCATCTTTCTAGAGGAAAGTGGGAGCAGCCCAGGCTGTTTTAGATCAGGGTTTACAGACTGGAGATACAGAGTGTCTCCAAGGGCCAAATGTTTGAGGCAGACTTTGTTCCTGTTTGGAAAACCAGGGCTTTTTGGATGCGAGTATTTCTCATAAAATACCAATTCAGTGGTTCTAACTCTCAGAGAAGTTACAGGCTTGGATTCTTTCTTGATATGCCTCAAAACTCATCCAGATGACTAGCTGAGAATGGCGCATGGCTTTCTCAAGCCAGGAGGTTAGTCTGGTTAACTCTCCCATGTCCTTATGGGGTAGGTGGTATGTCACCACTAGGGCTCTCCAAAGGGTCCTGATGCAGACAGTGTTTCTCTGAAGGAGATGCTCTGTCCTTCATCTGTGGGTTGATGAGTCTCCCATCCCAGCTCCATCCCTGGAACCTGGCAGAGAGTGAGGCTTACCCTCAATGTTAGAGCATCTGGGAATGTGACTACATCTTCAGACTGAGTTCTGTGTTACATAAGGACACTGCTCAACTTGCTTTCCTGAAATGCCTTGGTTTAAAGCGTCTAAGACCAGAGGGACATGATTCTCAGGAGGGACTTACTGGAAACAAACATGTTTTTCACAGGTATCTCTCAGGCATCCATCATCCAGGGGACACCTACTAAGCAAGGAGGCTGAGGAGAAGGGAGAGATGGTCATATGACTGGATGCTCAGCCCTCAGAACTAGAAGCTGACCGTCTTGGAATGGCTCTACTTCTGAAGGCAATCTGCTGGGTTATCCAAAGAACAAGAAAGGGATGGCATAGAGATGTCAAAAGGATTCACTGTCAACTCCAAAGTCACCTCTCTAAACCCAGTGATGATCACCAGGGAGGCAGAGATACCTTCCTCTGAGGGGAATTATTTTTACCCTATTCACGACATGTCCCAAACTTTCTGAACTTGTCCAACTGCCTTATCAGTCTCTCCTAATGTCCAACAGCATCTTACCCTTCATACATCCTAACACAAGCCTCTGACCCTTCCCATTGCATCTCCTCTTCTGTGTCTTTCTTGTCTTAGCCAGCAGCAAATCAACCCTTTCAGGAGTTCAAGCCAAATACTTTTCAGGCACCCTGGACTTTTCCCTTTTATCCATGCAATGTGTCAGCAAAATTCTAGTGGCTTGACCTTCAAAATACACTAGGATATGCTCACTTTCTTATGGTTTCTACAGCCACCATCCTGGTACAAGCCATCTACTGTCATCTCTGCTGAGGAGTGTTGAATTGTAATGGTCTCCTATCTGGTCAGCAGAGCAGTTAAACCACTTCACATAGAAGCACAGGTGGGATTGTCTGTTCAGCCACTACTATGCAATAGCTTCTCATTTTATTCAGGGTAATATCAAATTCCTAGCCATGGCCTAGAAGGCTTTGTATGCCTTGTCTCTGACTTCACCCCTCAACCTGCTTTGAGATTGCCTCCTTCAGGATCTTTGTGTTCAATGTATATTCTGATGCTGCTAATTCTCCTGGAACAGGCATGTGGTAGTTCTTATTTCCTTCATGGCAGCAGAGACCTTGGTGTTTTGCTCAGTCTCATGGAGGCCAGGCAGACTGTGCTTAACTCCTTAGTCTTTACTTTTTTATCACTTGCTTATGGATTCTCAGTGCAAAACCTGCCATGCTCTCTTGATATGATTATGGCTTTCATGTAACAGGCCAGGTGGAGCTTGGAGATATTTGTAGATTCTTGTTTCACATATGGAGTTCTAGTGGACCATGGTGTTAACTAACTTAATGACACATGTGTATTTATACCCCCTCTGTTTTTGTTAGCACTTCTCTGCTGTTCCATGTATTTACTGGGGGTGGGGTTAGGGTTGCCTTCCAAATAAATTACTTGCTCTAAAAATCCTCATTCGTACTGGCTTCTAGGGTGCCAAATGCAGATAATGTCTTTAAGTCTCTGCAAGTGTGTGACTGCTCAGGGTCTAGTTGATGAGACCCTATCATTTGGTGACCAGAAGCACAGCCTGCCAAATTCCTCTTTTCCAGAGAGACGATTTCTCTTGTCTCCTGCATGGGTAAATAAATATGGTAGGCTTTGAATATGAAAATGGATACTTTATGTAGACCATGTGATCACTTTCTCTTTCTCAGCTGATTCAAATGGACCATCCTCCTTGGAATGAAAGATTTATGTGTTCATCATTCAGTGAAGAGAAAGTTACTCCTCATTCTCAAAGAAACTTGGGACCTCAGAGCCCAGGCTTTGAATAGGATGTTGGCGACCATGGCTGACATGAGTCATCTTAAATTCAGTGGCTAGGAACAATGACTCTCTTCGTTCATTAGTTAGTGATCTGGGGAGGGTTTCGCAGGGCATGCTGCCTCATTTCATGTCAAGTTGATTAACACAAGTCAGAGTCATTTGCCAAGAGGGAACTTCAGCTGAGGAAATACCCTGACTAGACTGGCCTGTGGGGCAAGCCTGCAGTACATTTTCTTGGCTGATGATTGATGTGGAAGGGCCCAGCTTGAGTTCCAGCCCTGACTTCCTTTGATGATGGACTGTGATGTAGAAGTATAAGCCAAGTAATCTCCTCCCTCCTCCCCAAGTTGCTTTTAGTCATTGTGATTTATTACAGCAATAGAGACCCCAAGACACAGGGACAGCACATTTCTGCTCCCAAAGCTTCAGCTGGAGCAAGCACTTCAAAGCTGGAGACGTGGATTTCTTCCTCATTCCCATGACCAGAAGCAAGCGCTGGGAGACTTGAGCAGCTGGGGTGGGGACATCAGGTCCCTTTGGGCATCTCTTGGTCTACCTATGTAGTAACGTCAGCGTGCGGACTTGATAGTGATCAGACACCCTACAGCAGCCCTTGGCTCAAAAGGTGAATGTCTTAATGAGAGACAGCTTCATAGAAGCTGGATGACATTTTATGACTTGGTCTAGATAATTACAGTGTCTCTTTTGTTACATCCTGATGGAGGGTGTTCCTTGTGGCCAAAGGCTTATTTGTCTGTTGTGAAAAAATACCATGCAAATGGAAAGATTCACTGGGCAAAGATAATGGAAGAGTCTTTGCTGGTCTATAGCTGAAACCCACTTTTCTCTCTTTTTAGGAGATTGGGCACATCTTAAGCCTTATGTTTAAATGAGCCTTCACACATGCCTTGATATCGATGTTGTTGAAGACAAAGAACTGCTATAGTTTGGGTTCATGTGTTAAAGGTGTGATCCCCAGCCTATGGTACTATTGGAGGGTAGTGGAACATTTAGGAGACTGAGCCCATTGGAAGGAAATGAAGTCACTGGTGGTGTGCCCTTGAAGGAGCTATCGTAACCCCAGTCTCACTTTTCTTCATTTCCTGAGAAGCTTCCTTATCACATGGCATCTTGTCATGCTTCCACACAGACTCCAAAGCAACAGGCTGAGTGAGAATGGGCTAAACCTTCAGACTGCGAGACAAATAAACTTTTCCTCATTTGAAGTTAAATTGCCTCCGGTATCTTGTTACAGAAATGAGAAGTTGACTTATACAAGAAGATTTGGGGTAGTAAGAAGAAGGAGGGAGGGACGAGGGAGGGGTGGCTTCAAGCTGGCTCTGTGTCGTGTCTGTGCTCTGGGATCATTTGGCACATCTATCTGGAGATCTAGAGACACAGGCAAAAGATTTTGTTTTCCCAAGGACCTTGTGTGAGAGGCTGAGCACAAACCATCACAGTTAAGGCTCCCAGCAATTGAAACACAACACCACCTATGAAAGTGTGGGACCTTGTCAACTAGGTTTGGGCATCTTTGGGAGGAGGGACATGCATGGGCTATGTGTAGAAGGCCATACCTAATAGTGATGGCCAGGGAGTGTTGCAGGTGGATACAACAGAGAGGTAGGGTTGTTCCTTTTAGCCTGTAAAATAGTTTGTGACCTTCCCAAAATTACAGAATGAGATTGGGGTGTGTGTGTGTGTGTGCATTCCTGCAGCACCAGGTCTACGGCCGAAGCTGGAAGGACTGGCGATGTGCAGACCTCGTGGTCAGCCATGGGTGTTCGGGAAGGGAATGCTAAAAATGCAATTACCGCGTGGCCATGTTTGGTAATCATGTTGACAGAGGTGTGTGTGTGTGTGTGTGTGTGTGTGTGTGTGTGTGTGCGCGCGCGTGTGTGCGCGCGCGCGAGCGTGCGTGCACTTGCGCACATGCGCCTGTGTGCCTGTGTGCATACGCGTGTAGTTAAAAAAGTAGAAGACAAAAACTGAGCAGGTAAGATGAACATTTTTACTGAGAATCCACATCCTTCCAAAGTAGGTTGCCTAGCACACAGAATGCCCTAATAAGGAAGACCCTCTCTCATAGCATGATGGCTACATCAGAAGCCTGCAATCTCTGTGGCTGCTGTGTGAATCTCAGTAAGAGAGGAGATGGGAATCTGGGTCTGTAAAAAAACCAAATGGCTTTGGCATTTCCCTAAGGAAGATGCATTGCTCTGGAGATATCCTGGAGACATTGCACCAGTCCTGAGACTCTCTGGAAGGCAGGCATTACCATTGCGCAGCATGATTTTTTAACAACACACACAGTGGAATTTGTAATTCTTCCAGGGAAAAGCATCAGATTTCTAAAATGCTATAGTGTTCCATATATTTTTATTATTAAAGGTTAATTTTTCTGAAGGCTGGAGATGTGGCTCAGTGACTGATCACTCATTTAGAATGTATGAGGCCATGGGTTCCCCCCACCCAGTACCAAAAACAAGAACAAATAAGCAAATTACATACATACTTTTGGATATCAGTGAGAAAACTGACTGAGCAATAAGATCAAATCTCTCTAGATCCCAACACTCAGATGTCTCTAATAGTAGAGTACATAGGAGAGGTATGTTACCATGTCAAACCCAAGCATTTGCATTTCCTTCCTCTTTCTGTGAAGGGTCGTCATCCTCCTCAGTAGAGAGAATGGTGGGAAAGAAGTTTGGACAAACTGAGAATGAGCAAGATGATGTGTATAAGAGAGGGTGAGGGCTACCTCTCTGTGAAGGGGAGAAAAGAGAGGAAGCTAGTGAGGAGAGAGAGAGTGGTAAGAGAGGCCGGAAAGGAGGAGAAAAGACTCAGGTGCTGGGAAACCTGGGTGTGGTGAGCAATTGTAAAGAAGACAAGGATTTCCAAGAACCTGTAACGTGGAGTAGAATGTTGAGGAAAGGAATGGACAGCAACAGACGATTATGAAAAAGTATTTGTCACCACAAATTCTCAGAAAATTGTAAAAGTATACATCCAATTCTGGCTTGATGGTGAGAGCAATTTGACAGCTGAAGAGGACTTGGTTTTATTTGGGATATTTCTATTCCCTATATAGCCCAGCATTACTGTAAAGCCAAAGCAGATCTTATTCTCTATGTTGTTTTATGACCTGATTTATTTCATTTAACAATACATGTGGAGCATGACCTTTAATGATCATATAATACCCTAGTGTATGAACAAATCATAATTTACTAAGTTGATTTCTCACTGGCCATTTAGATCATTGTCAGAATTAATATCATGAGCATGGCTACATGACCAAGGTTAACCTAGAGTCTCTGTATAATGCCATCAAAATTCTGGGTCATATTTCATGGCACTAAAAAAATTCATTGAAAATTTCATGTGGAGCCACAAAAAGACCTTTCTTAAATATTGACTATTCTAAGAAATAAGAATGACAAGGACACATGCTCAACTATGTTCATAGCAGCGTTATTCATAATAGTCAGAACCTGGAAACAATCTAGATACCCCTCAACCAAAGACTGGATAAAGAAAATGTGGTACATATACACAATGGTGTAAAAAAAAATCACATCATGGAATTTGCAGGCAGATAGATGGAACTAGAAAATATCCTGAGTGAGGTAACCCAGACTCAGGAGGACAAATATGGCATGTACTCACTCATAAGTGGATACTAGATGTAAAGAAAAGGATAACCAGATGGCAACCCAAAGCTCCGGAGAAGCTAGCTAATAAGGAGGACCCTAAGAGGGACACATGGATTGCCCTGGAAAGGGAAAATAGATGAGATATCCATGAGTAAACTGGGGGTGGGGGGCAATGGAGGGTGAGGGATGAGGGATGAGAACATGAGGGATCAGGATGGTCGAGCTGAAGCAGGGATGCAGTGGGGGAGCAGTGAGGGAGATACCATGATGGAGGGAGATGTCATGGGGATGGGGAGAGGCTGGGTGCTGGGAAGGTTCCCAGGAATCCACAAGGATGATCCCAGCTTAGACTACTAGCAATAGTGGAGAGGATGCCTGAACATTCAGATCAGTGAATACCCTGTCATCACAGAGCCTTTGTCCAGTAACTGATGGAAGCAGATGCAGAGATCCACAGCCAATCATCAAGCTGAGCTCCAGGAGTCTAGCCGAAGAGAGAGAGACAAGGGATTCTATGAGCAAGGGGCATCAAGATCATGATGGGGAAACCTACAGAGACAACTAAACCAAACTAGTGGGAACTCATAAACTTAAATCAACAGCTGTGGAGTCTCCATGGGACTGGACTAGGACCTCTGCATAATTGAGAAAGTTGTGTAGCTTGATCTGCTTAAGGGACCCCCTGGCAGTAGGATCAAGATCCAACCCTGGTGCATAAAGCTGGCTTTTTGGAGCTCATTACCTATGGTGGGACACCCTGATGCAGGGAGAAGGGGCTTGGACCTGTCTTTACTGAATGTACCAGGCTCTTTGGACTCCCCATGGGAGATCTTGCCTTGTTGGAGGAGGGAATTGGGGGCAGGTTAGGGGGTGCAGGAGGGGCAGAAGAAGGGAGATGTGATTGGTATGTAAAATGAATAAAACAATTCATTAATAAAAATAGGAAAAAAAAGCCTAACCAAAAGAAAAGAAATAAGAATGAATAGCTCACAAGTACATTTTATGCACATTTATAGTAGTTTAAACATACAACAGTTTTGCTCAGATACACTTGAAATTTATACACATGCATGCCTGCTTGTGTATATGTGCACAATGTGCATACAGTGCTTACGGAAGCCAGAAGAGGATGTTAGATTCCCTGGAGCTGGAGTTACAGATGATTGTGAGTCACTTTATGTGGGTCCTGGGAATTAAGCCTGGGTCATCTGCAAGAGCAGGATGTGCTCTTAATTGCCCAGCCATCTCTTCAGCTCCCACATATATTTCTTGAGATAGAATCACTGAGTCAAATAAGAATAGTTTTAACATATAGAGCTGGACTTGCAAAAATCTTATTCCTTAGTGTAAGTCTAGAATACTGATTCCAAATTACCTTCTCTTATTCTGTTATGTCCTTACAATTTGAGTGTATGCTCCAAAAGGTGCAGCCCTTACTGGGCTTTTGTATAGCATAGATCCAAACACATGACAGGAACTCAGTATGTCTGATTAATGAGTGATCAAATATATTTGAATGGCTATTAGATGGATGATAGGTGAATCACAAGGTTTCTACATATTTATACCTTTTGAAGGCTGGCATACTGCCAAACACAGGGTCAACACCTGATGCTAACCATCATGAAGAGGTGTCTGTTCATCTATGGCAGTACTAGAAGTTAGTAATTCTCTAAGATTCAAGAAATCATTAAGAATCTTTTCACTTGAAAATATCTAATCCTATTATTTTGTGAGTGGTTATTCTTCTTGGAGGATTGACTGCCAGTGTTCTGCACACCACTCATCCCAAGGACCTCTGTTGGTAAGTTTCTCTTTAAGGAGAGACAGCACAAATAAATATTTATCTTCTTTGATATTGGAGCATTTAATCTTTTGGATCTCCCTTTACCACTCTTTGCTGTGAAGACTGAGGTAGGGAGTGGGTGGGAGACATCTAGCCTGGACTCTGGTGTAGAGCTGACCCTGAAAATGGTGGACACACTTGAGATTGAGCCTATCCCTGCTCACTATCACCTTGATCTGATCTGTCACCCTTCAGAAAAGTGGTAAATAATAACATGCTGTTAGGTTTTGAGTTTAGTATTCTCTGTGCTGTTTTGATATATAAAGTTTCCATCTTACTCAGGAAACAGGACAAGGTAAGGAGACAAGCAGAGGTAAAGTAATGTTCCTGACATCTCACAGTTCTGAGTAGTTACCTGGTTGGGGAAAGTATGCATACAACTTCATTTCTTGTCATTGGGAATATTCTACCCAAGTGTCACAGCCTTTCTGTCCAAGCAGCACAGAAATGGAAGCACATAGATGCTCTGTCTAATGGGGACTGCCAATTTTCCTGGACATTTGTGACATTCTTGGTAAAGGCAGGAGTCATTTCATCACAGTCTTTATGACATCGAGGCTGGGAAAGGCCAACTATGCTTAAGAAAGTCCTCTGAGGTCAGCTGGACAAAGTGTGTTACTGCTGCCAGACACTACTATAAGCATGAAGCTAGTTCATAAAAATTCTCTTACCCACATGAGGACAGAGCCTTACTGAAGAGGAGTCAGAGGGACATAGGTGACAAGTGAAAGCAGAACTGGTGGGAAGACACAGTGGTTATCTAAACAGGGTCAACACGGGGAAAGGAGGACCAAGGGTCCCTTTAAAATACTCAATCCAACATCAAGTCTGCTGATTCCCAACTTTGAGGGACCCTCCCATCCCCAGGGGTTAAAAGCTGTTATTTTTGCTTCCTCCAAGGTTTAGCCGTCTCTTTACTGGCTGTTCAAATCTTTGTTTGTCCCAGGGAATAAGCCTAGGAATTCCACAGATGACTACCAGCAGCCCTGGTTACACCGTGAAGCAAGGACAGTCGCCAAGGTAGAAAATCAGGTTGACAGTAAGTGTAAGCCCTTCTATTGAAAAGCTTCCCATCTATCCCCACTTAGTCTGCTCAACGCTGAAATCTGAAAGAAGGGCCAAAAGCTTGTTTTCTCCACTATCCAAAGAAGATAAAAGGCTTATGTGATGGCTCTCCTCCAAGAGAAACTTATCAACTGTGGTCCTTGGAATGAGTGGTGTGCAGAACACTGGGAGCCAATTCTCTGGGAACTATAACCCAGTCTCAGGACAATAAATCTCGTCTAGATCAGGTATTTTCAAGTGAGCAACTACTTTCTTGGATGCTTGTTGAGTCTAAATATGGATGCAATCCTTTATTTGGTTTGTATTTGTATATACATTTATCCCCCAGTATCCAGGAGGAGTTGGCTTCAAGACCCTCTGACACCAAACTTAACAAAATGCTCACTTTTATATTAAATAAAGTATTTGGATAAATGCATAAATCCCTCCAATACTTTAAAACATCTCTAGATTACGTAGGATACTTCATACAACATAGATGCTATGAAAATAGCTGTATATGCTATTATGTAGGGGACAATGACAAGAAATATCTGTTCCTGTCAGGCTTTTCAAAAGTACAGTGGTGTGAGTGTGAGGGTGTGTGTGTGTGTGTGTGTGTGTGTGTGTGTGTGTGTGTGTGTGTGTATTAGAGTCATTTTTTGATGTTGGCTGAATCTGTGGATGTGGAAATCAAAGATCTGGGGGATCAACTTCAGATTCAAAGAAATGTAGCAAGTTCCCCCAGCCAAGCACAAACATTGGTTCTGCCCTTTTAAACCCCTTCATTCCGATTCTCTTTCCATTTTCCCCAGCTATGCTGGCAGCAAAGAAGAGTGAATGAGCTCAAGTTGATGAGTTTTTCCATTGAACATAGAGCTTTTGCTCTTAGCTTCTTCCTTGTGATCCAGACCTCAAGTCTAAATAGCAGCTGCATGCAGCCTGCTGTGAAGGATAGCCGGTAGTATTTAGGGAAAGGGTTTTTTTATTTTCTGAGAGATTGTGCCTATTGCCAGTGGCTTACCTGGAGGACCACAAGGTACACAGAGCAGAGCCCTGAAGGAGCTATGGCAGGCACACATGGGAGCCTGCAGACATCAAATGCACACCCCAAGAGAGCAGTTCACTTTCACATCTCTTCGAACAGTTTCTTCATGTGAGTCTGAATAGAAGCTTGAAAAATGACATCTGTGTGGCAGATACCATGCTTGCAGCCTCTGGAAGATCACGACAAAAATGCCTGGTCCTTGACCAGACATGTGACTTTGAGTGAGTCACTTAACCACAAAGAACTTCATCATCTAAAGTACACAATGGAGACCAAAGGTAAGCTAGGTTGTGTTAGTATGCCTCTATGTCCAGCACCTACTGGGCATACAGTAACTTTCCTATCCACATGCTTCACCATCACGTTCTTTGCCTTTGCTCTGGGTTACCTACATGGATGCCTGTCAGGCAGCCGATGGGAAGGACTGTCCTAGCAATTTGTGCTGGTTTGAATTGTTGCCTTTTTTCCTAAGGCATCCAAGGTCATCTTCTTAGGAAGTCTGAGAGACAAACCTCAGACTGTGTTCATTCTTTTCCAGATGAGAAATGGAAAAATGTGACCAAGCATCCAAGTGTTTGGTCTATAAAACACTCAAAACATTCAGATGTTTGGTGTTGGGAGAACTAGGGGCCATCTAAGCACGTGAGTGTCGCAAAATCAACTGACCTTGGGGTCTTTGGTTTCAATCCAGTTACCGAGAAGTAACTCAAGAATTGTAGTTTAATCTGCTTCTTCTCTTTCATGGAAACATTCGAATTTTATTCTCATTGTAAAAGGTTAAAAAGAAGAAGTTTTTTTTGAAGTTAGTTGATTTGCAGTGGCTAGGTGAGATTCTTAGAAACTTTATAAAGATTCAAATTTTGAGACTGTCTTCTTAGTTTGACCAAACATGGTCCTAAGGAAATTCAGAACCTATTTTAAGGAAAAAATTAGTTATTTGTTTTCAAGATAACACTATTTTTTAAAAGTTACATCTTTTATTTACCTGTTAGCATATATATATATATGCTAACATATATAGAACATGTATGCTTTCAGTACATTACAAAATAGGATGCCATAATATTAAATTTTCTCTCTTAAAAACTAATTTCCTCCAAAAAGCCAGTTCATATGTTGGGGACAGATCTTGACCCCACTGCTATAGGCCACAAACAGACCAAGCTACACAACTGTCACCCACATGTAGAGGGCTTAGATTGGTCCCATGCAGGCTCCATAGCTGTTGGTCTAGAGATGCTTTGCTTAGCTTTGATGCAGGGGGCAGGAGCTTGGTACTGCCTCAACTTGGTAGGCTATGCTTTGTTGACTGCATGGGAGGCCTTACTCTTTCTCAGAAGTAGATGAGGGGGTAGGAAGGAGGTAGGGGAAGGAAATGGAATGAGAGGAAAGAGGGGAAACTGTGGTTGGTATGTAAAGCAAATAAAAAATTAGTGAAAAAAGAAAAAGCAAAAAAAAAAGTTAGAAATTTCTATTAACTCTTCTTGATTTGAGACAAGGCAAAGTTGGAGTTTTTAAATGACCATTTCATAGCATTCTAGGGTATTGAGGTATATTCTGAACCCAGGAGTTTAGTCCTTGGCCAAGACAGTACGATAGTCGTTTTTGTTTATTTGCTTGTTTGGTTTGGTATTTGTAGATCTATCATCTCACTTTGAAAATTATTTTTGATTAAATGACACTTCTTTTAGCGGAGGCTTCTAATTTACAAAACACATCCATTCTTTGATCAGTATGTAAATATTTCCTTGTATAAGTTTACTTTCTTCTTGTATATAGTATTCATAGATTGTATTCTATTGAATAAAAATAAGTGGTGTCAGCAAAAAAAAATCTACTTTGCCTTCATCCATGGGGGTAGAAAGTGACTTGAACACCTGAGACCCACCTGATAACTTTCCACTCATCCAACTGCTGGTAGCGTTTCTGTCCATTCCTTAACTCCTGCCTCATCCATGTAACTTACTTTGGTCAATGAGATGTTAACACAGCTGATGTATGACTCATAAATGTGTAAACAATGGGGGCGAGGTACATGTGGAGGTCAGAGTGGAAACAGTATTAGGGGGGGAACAGAAGCAATCATGGCTGCCAAAGTATTTGAGTCCATTGGAAAGTTCGGCCTAGCTTTAGCGGTTGCAGGAGGCGTGGTGAACTCTGCCTTATATAACGTGGATGCTGGGCACAGAGCTGTCATCTTTGACCGATTCCGTGGAGTGCAGGACATTGTGGTAGGGGAAGGGACTCACTTTCTCATCCCTTGGGTACAGAAACCCATTATCTTTGATTGCCGCTCACAACCCCGGAATGTACCAGTCATCACTGGTAGCAAAGATTTGCAGAATGTCAACATCACACTACGCATCCTCTTCCGGCCGGTGGCCAGCCAGCTTCCTCGCATTACACCAGCATCGGTGAGGACTATGATAACCGGGTGCTGCCATCCATCACCACAGAGATCCTCAAGTCGGTAGTGGCTCGCTTTGATGCTGGAGAATTGATCACCCAGCGAGAGGTGGTCTCGAGGCAGGTGAGCGATGACCTCACAGAGAGAGCAGCAACATTTGGGCTCATCCTGGATGACGTGTCCCTGACACATCTGACCTTTGGGAAGGAGTTCACAGAGGCAGTGGAAGCCAAACAGGTGGCTCAGCAGGAAGCCGAGAGGGCCAGATTTATGGTGGAAAAGGCTGAGCAGCAGAAGAGGGCAGCCATCATCTCTGCTGAGGGTGACTCCAAGGCAGCCGCGCTGATAGCCAACTCACTGGCCACGGCAGGTGACGGCTTGATTGAGCTGCGCAAGCTGGAAGCTGCTGAGGACATTGCTTACCAGCTCTCCCGCTCTCCGAACGTCACCTACCTGCCATCTGGGCACTCGGTGCTCCTCCAGCTTCCCCAGTGAGGCCTCCCCTGCTTGCACCTTCTTGGGCCAACCAGGCCAGGGCCTCCATTATTCTGAATATACTTTCCTTCTGCCCCACCCCAGAAATCACTGTGAAATTTCATGATTGGTTAACATGGAGGAAATAAAAGCAAAATCACTCAGATCTCTAATTATCAAATGAAGCTTTTGTTGTTCTACTTTTTTTTTAACCCATTTTCATATTCAAAATTGTCAAGTGCTTATGCAGACTGGCTCTGAGCCTTTTGGAGCCTGCTGGCCTTCCACCCTAGGCATTGACAGTTGGCAGAAGAAAGGGCAGTATGTGTGATCGATGGGAACACAGCTGGCAGCCTGAGTAGACCCATAGCCTCCATCCTGTCGTATATTGAAGATTCGAGGACAGTGGCACACACAGTTGAACCAAAAAGGCAAGCCCTCAATTTTTCCAGCCATTTGAACACAGATGCAGCTGGGGAGGGCCAGAGGAAGTGGTCTATCTTAACCATAAGGCCCATTCCCCCTAACTGTGACCAGCAGAAGCAGGTGTGTACAAACAGGGTATGGAGTGAAGAATCTGCCTATCAAGGTGAGTGGGCCTGATTTTGCCACCCTCACCAGAGTCCTAAAACTGGGATGGACTTGGAATAGTACAAGAGGCCTGGATTGAGATATGAGTCCTGTTGGAGACTTCCTGTCCACTCCCCACATTGGTCCTCTCAGATACCCAATGGGATTCCAACTTGAAGGATTGCATCCTGCCGGGGCTGAGCACACCTACCAAGGACTTGTGCATCTGCCTTCCCACGCCTGCTCTAAAAGATTGTCCTTCCTTCTGGAAGGCTAGAGGCCGGTGCTCCAAAGGAAGCAATCAAGGGAAGAAAAGAGTGTAAGAGGCTGCCAATAAATGACACCCAGACCTTAAAAAAAATGTAAACAATGTTTACACATTGTAGCTTGTTCTTTTTCTGCTCTTTGGATAAACACAAGGACTTGCCTGGCCTTCCTGCTAGAATGCTGCACTGGAAATGGACTCACATCATCCTTGACACCAACCAAGACTGACAGACACAAAACCTGCCAATCTACAGTAGTCCAGTTTCATGGACAGAACAAGACAAAGATTGACATCAAAATTCATCTGACCAACAGCCCCAGGAACAACAGTAGCTGTTTGAAATGGCTGAATCTGGAGGTGTTTTGTTCTGGGCACAAGGGTAGCAACTGACAACTGATACATGTGAACCTTCTTCTGGCTGTGTGACAAGGTGCAAGCTACTTAATCCCCTAGAGCACCATTTTTCTCATCTGAAGTGTGGAGAAAGTCATTCTTATGTGGCAGGATGGCTGAATAATTTGATGCATATTATTACTGCCTAATTAATAAAAAGTTTCTTTGTTATTGTTCTACCATCATCTTTATCAATAGAAAGGGAAAGAGTGAAGTAGCTGATACCTTATTACACTAACATGACTTCTGGGGAGACTCTTGTTTAAGGTCCTTGAGTCTCAGAGATCTATCCACAGATAGCCCTGGGATGTCTTGCCTGGAACGTAATTTTGCTGCTAGGAAAACTTTTTCAATGAATTTTGATCTCATTCATCATCATATATATATAAAAGTATCAACAACCAAAGACATCTAGAGATTGTTCTAGACCAAGTTAGTCTTTCTAATCCAAAACTTCAGATAGGCAGGCAAAATCACTGATAATCTCTTAGTGGAACATTTGACGAGAAGGGCACACTCCATAATCCAGGTTTATAACCCCCCTGCTTCATTGGATCAGTTGAAGTAGATATAAGAAATTGATTGTACTTGATTGATGGAATTGTGGAATTCTCCTTTTGGATCAAGGTTGTGTTTGTGTTTAAGAAATAAAAGATCTAGTCATTGAGAAGTAAGATCATATCTACACTATCTAAATGTGATCCTGTGCTGAGACTTCTTTATTTCAAAGATCTTCTTCAAAAGAAATCTTATCCCCGCATCCAGTGTTAGAACAAGGCTGAATACATAAATAAAGTAAGTGGATGAATAAAGGAATGGATGAATGAACTAGCTTATCCTTTCTACTTGGTGGTACGTTTTCTCAAAATAGACAAGACCATGGATGATGCAGGCTTAGACATGGAGAATATCTACACAGAAAAGAGCTTGAGGAACCACGTTGTGACTTCTCTCACTGATAAAGTCTTGACACACTAATGTAGTTTGACCACACAGGTGTTGTGGTCTGAATGTGAAATGTCCCCCATAAGCCCCCATGTTCAAATACTCAGTTCCCAGCTCCTGGTGCAGTTTTGGAAGATTATAGAACCTTTAGAAGGTGGAACTTCATTGGGAGAGACAGGTTGATGAAGACCGGCCTTGAACTTACATAACCTAGCCCCACTTTCTGCTGGCTTTCCCCTTCCTGACTGTGGGCACAAAGTGACCAGCAGCCTTGTATTCTTGACTCTGTCTTTCCTGCCATGATGGACTGGATCTCTTGAATGGTGAGCCAAATGTAAGATCCCTTCCTTCTGTTGTTTTCGTCAGGAAGTCTGTCACCACAAGAAGAACCGTGCCACACAAAGCGGGAATCTAGCTGTTGTATCTGCTATGCCAGCACTCTGCATTCTGGCCTGCTGCTCCCTCACCAACTATTCCCTTCTTATGCACCAAGTTGTAAGTCATAGCCAAGGCAGTGTGTGACACTGATCCCACATTCCCTGCCTTTCAAGTGTGCTTTTCCTTTGAAAAATTCGAGTTTTCTCTAAAGTCCAAATTTCATAATTATACATGGGCATATACTTATAGAGTTGCCTATTTACATGAAGTGATATAAAATGGGAGTATATGTAATATACAACTACCTCATAAAATAACTTTCTATACTCGTGAATTAGGCCCTGCCCATCTCACTGAGGCTGTATTGTTTCCATGGTAACTCATGCACTGCAAAGTGGAAGGGGAAAAGAGAAACTTGAGAGATTTTTTTAAGCCCAGGCACTAACATACAAATGTAAATAGCCTATGCCACTAGGTGCAGTATGGAAAGGATCATAACAATTTTAATTGACACTTGCTTCGGAAAACCCATATAGGTCACTTTGCAGCATCCCTGGTTGCAGAATTCTCTCTGAAGGTACAGAATGGTCCAAAGACCAATGGCTACCTGCTACTGGCAGACACTGAACTGATATGATTAGGTTTCCAATATTCTGTCTGGAAAGACTTCAAAGACTACTGGGAACTTTCAGCTTTCCACCCCCCCCCCCCCAATCTGCCTGCTTACATCAGTCAAGCAAACTAAGCTCCACCCACTTGCCTGGGGCTCATCCCAGAGCTAGTCAGATTAGCAGAAAACTGAGCTAGAGACTTTCTCACTCCTGTTATTTTCCATTGCCTTGCTATTCTCCACCTTTGCTCTCCACCCTCTTCTTTTGCTTCCCTCATGCTTTGATCCCCCCTCCTCTGTTTTGCTGAGGTTTCTAGCGTTCACTTTCCTGAGACTTTTTCCTTTAGTATAGATTATCCACATAACTCGTTCTTCGCAGGCTTTTGTTGCCATAGACACTTGCTTTCCCATCCCTGCCACATCCTAACATTCCAGAGGACAGAAAACATCCATGTCTTTCCAGCTCCAGGCACAGTGGGTAACACAGGCCTGATTAACCAGCTTAAGTCAGGAAACCTCACATTTCAACATACATAAGAACTCATTCCTAGATATTCTCAGTGTGTAAGCCTAGGTTTAGATAGACCAAGAACTGGCATTTCTAGTAAGCACCCAGGCGATGCTGATGTGGTTGGACCAGAGGCCACACTTGTAGACCACTGGCATAAGTTAAATGTGGACCACTGATCAGATGTCATCTGTTATTTATTCCTCTAGTACACCTCTTTCAGTCTCTCTTTGTCCCAGCCCCCATCCTCCATTTACCTTCTAAGCATGCTGCATGCACAGCTTTGCATTCTGTTGGCTTAACCTACCCACAGGAACATATCCCAATGATGATTGTTCTCAAGCTTTGAAGGGTAACATTTTCTTGAGGACAACTTTGAAGGGGAAAGAGAGTTTCACTTCTTCTGAATGAAATGGAAGTGAGTCTGAGCATTCTAGCTGGAAAAGCTGTATTGTCTTCAGCAGGTTCCGTGAACCTCCCAGGAATTCTCAAGACAAGGCACGGCACAACTGCTTATGTGCTTGCCCACTAC
Source organism: Peromyscus maniculatus bairdii (assembly GCF_049852395.1). Classification (NCBI taxonomy): domain Eukaryota; kingdom Metazoa; phylum Chordata; class Mammalia; order Rodentia; family Cricetidae; genus Peromyscus; species Peromyscus maniculatus. The sequence goes on from NC_134855.1 coordinate 123,139,653, forward strand.
TGACTTCTGTAATAAACTCCTCTTCTCCTTCCCACCATCGCACAAACCTGCCCCCTGCTTCTCTGGGATTATCCTCTTGAAGAAATGTCCTACACTCAAGTCCCTAACTCAAAAGTCTTTCTTTTGAGGTAGCCCTCCCTAAGAGATGTGACATGATTTTTTTGTTGTCCTCTTCTGAGAAGTCATGGCCCACAATGATAAATCTATGGAGCCATCATTAGCTTTCCAGATAAAGCTCTGAACATTGTATAAGTCACAGAGCAGCAGAGAAGGCAACCCAAACTGAGAACAATTTATGGAATTGGGTTTTATGGAAGACTACATTCTAAGCAAGGGCTCAAGTGTTTGGGTTGGAATGGGTTGGGTTGGAAGAGCATGCAGAAGATATCTAGTATCAACCATGGAAGTTCTTTGTATCTAGCAGAGGTGTGGAACTTTCAGTTAAGTAAATTTAAAACTTGGTTCTGTTGCTAAGAAGGCTTCAAAGCTACTGGGTTAGGACCTAATGCCTTTTCCCAAAGGAGGTGTGAGCAACACATCCTTCTTCCACATATATGTACTATGTTTGTCCCTATCTTGGCAAGAGGAAGTGGGCAATGTATATGTAGTTCTAAACAGTCTTATTAAATAAGAAACACAGAGCCAAATAAAGAGTTAAAAGCCCAAGAGGTCAGAGCACTAGCAAATAGCCTTTAGCTTGCCAGCCGCTGCTGTCCTTCCCCTGAGAAAGAGACCTACTTCCTGTGTGTCTGTATTTTTTATTGACTTTCTATTCTACCTTCTCATTGGTTCTAAACCCAACCACATGACTTCTTTGTCACTGCCTGTCTATACAGACCTCCAGGTCTCTGTGGTTGGTACTTGGATTAAAGGCATGTGTCACCAAGCTGGCTATGTCCTTGACCACACAGACTCTGTCTGCCATGTGGTCAGATTAAGGGCATATGCTACCACTGCCAGACTTCTGCTAAATGGCTTGCTATTAGCTCTGACCCCCAGGCAACTTTATTTATTAACATACAAATAAAATCACATTTCAGCACAAATAAAATATTACCATATTTCCCCTTCTATTCTAATAAAAAGAAAAAAGGAAAAAAGTTATAGCTAATATAAGAAAAACTATATCCAATAAGTACAATAACTATATACAATATATACAAGCAATAAATACCTAAACAATGTCTAGTCCATTTGCATTTGACAAACTCAGAGAAAAAAATTCCATTATCTCTCCTATTTTGGTAAGTCCAAAATGTACCTGATTCACCTTCTATCCTAACTTATATTACTAACAGAACTATTTTATAATGTCTTTCAAATTTATACACTTACACCTCTTTAGTGAGTTTCTTTTCTAAAATTCTTAATAAGGAAAACTATAACTATCTAATCTTCAACTATAACTATAACTATCTAATCTTCAACTCTAACAATAACTAATCTTCAACTATAACTATAACTATCTAATCTTCAACTATAACAATAACTATCTAATCTTCAGCTATAACTATAACTATCTAATCTTCAACTATAACGATAACTATCTAATCTTCAACTATAACTATAATTATCTAACCTTCGACTCCCTCAGAGACCCAAGAAGGAAATAACATTACCTAATAAAACAGGGAGTGCAAACAAGCAACTTCCAAAAAAGTTGTGAGTTGACAGAAACAGCCAGCTGCCTGGACAGTCACCCGAGGTTTCTCCACAGCACTGGGGCATCATAAAACAGCAGGGCTACAGTGTCCTTGGCATGGAGATGGAACATTGAGGCTCTGTGCTTCAAGGCATCGGCCTCTCTTCTTTTATGGAGTTGGAGGGAGCTGAGGCCCAGTAATGGACATGCACAGAGCCAGCCAGCCCTGTTGGGTGAGGCCAGCAAAGAACCATCACTGTTTCCTCTACTCTAACAGCAGTTTAGAGTAACCTTGAGAGGAAACACAGAAGGGAGACAGGAGTCAGGGAGCAGACCTCGCTGTCTAACTTGGAGCTGGGTAAAGTCTGCCTGAATGGAATGCTTGGGACTTCTCCATGATATGCTTTGTTTGTGTTTTTTCCTGCTTATTACACACACACACACACACACACACACACACACACACACACACACACACACACTGATGATTGTGTAGAAAATATGGATGAAATTAAAAAGGCCTTTCTGTGAGTCAGGGTTCAATGCCTTGTCATTTTTAGATGCTAACTATCTTCAGGGCACTGGTTCTCAGTGATCACGGAAGGGTGGGGGAAGATTTTTAGGTTGCATTCTTATATTCTACCTCTAGAGAATTTGGTTCAATATATCCAGGGTAAGTCCTGGCATCGGGATACTTTTTATGTGATCCTTGGGTTACTTTGTTCCGATGGTATTCCCATGCTAGGGCACATTGGCCTGCATGGTAGGGCACTCACAGCAGGAGCCACTGTGGCTAATTCTGGCGTTTTGAAGACTAAAGGACAGCCAGCAAAGCGTACCTGAATCCCTTTGGGGTTGTAGATACAACAGCCCACATGCTTGCAAAATGGAGAAAAGACCAGAAATCTCTAATGTGAGCTCCCCATGATGGGAACAGAGGAGCAGGCAAAAGCCCAGCTAGACTGAAATAGCTGTAAAGACCTTGCCTGCAGCTCTTTCATATGAACTTGAAATGCCCCAAGTTCTAAAGTTCCTCAGGGGAGTAATCAAGGCAACTGCTCTCCTTTTTTCTATAAAGCCATGTATCATCCCTCCTCCCCGATGAGATTTTCAAGGACACCCCTGCTCTTAGCCCTATTTCATCTTGGAAAAAAAAAAAAGAGAAAGAAACAGAGACCAAGGAAGGATTTGCACAAAGTAGAGGTGATGTCCCAGGACAGGAAGAACTTGGAAGAAAAGGGGAAGCCTGGGAGAAGATGCAGCAGGAGAAAAGCTGGATGTGGAAGAATGAAAAGAGGGAGGAATGGAGAGGATGCAAAGGGATCGGAGGGCGGGTGAGGCATGGAGAAGCTCTCATGACTTACTCAAAATTCCCCAGGCAGATACAAGCAGAGCAGAGCTGTCATCTTAGGAGCCCAAGAGTGGCAATTCTACCAGGTGAAAAGCAGATCAACTGCTAACATCTCCCGACTAGATTGTCACCCATGTCACCTTTGGAGGAAACTTCCCTTCTTCTGGTCTTTGATTCATTTCACATTCATAGATGCTTTGCTTGGGTTTAGCCTTGACACCCACATTCATCTCTGTATCATAACCTTGCTTTTGACTACTGACCTCTGCCTGTTCCTCCTTGCCTACAGTGTCATCTACAGATGGCTCACCAAGGCCCATGCGTTATTTCTGTTCATGCATTCTCTTATATGTACATTTATTTCACGACCACCACACACAGATCCAACACATCTTTATTGAGCCAGGAGTGGTCCACACAGCACTGCTCTTTTGTGACTTATGATCTTGTGTACCAGTTTGGAAAATCATCTGCATGATAAAGTCACTTCAATATACCCTCATCCAGGTTCTCTGCCAGATTACATCAGAGTCTCAGAACTGAGTCCAGCTGGTATGGCAGTCATCTGGGCTTGAGGACTGAGGAAAGTCACTTTCTAAGTGCTGCTATTCTTTGGATCCTTATTATCCCCACCTCCTGTGCAATAAAGGCATGGAACGTACCTGAGTTTCAATTTCTTCCCTGGTAGCATCTCTCTTGCTCCTACAGCTGCTGGACAGCTCCTTCCATGGCTTCTGATACACTACTTTAGCCATGGTTTTAACCTCTGCAGCTGTAGTAATGTCAATTCCCCTCTGCACTTCTATCACTGGAGGTGGAGTGGCCTCACACTGAAACTGTGCTGGTTAGTTTTTGTTAGCTTGACACAAATGAGGCTCCTCTGGGAAGAGGAAACCTCAGTTCAGGAATTTTCCTCCATCAGACTGGCATGTAGAAAGGCCTGTGGTGGCATTTTCATGGTTAATGATTATGTGGAAGTGTTCAGACCATTGTGGGTTAGTGTCATGCCTGGGTGGGTATAAAAGAACACACTGAAAATCAAAACAACGTTGAGATTTCATCTCCCCGGTCAGAATGCTGGAGGGGCTCTGGGGAAAGGGAGTCCTTTCACTGTTGGTGGGATGCAAACTTGTACAGTCACTCTGGGAATCAGTGTGGAGAATTCTCAGAGAGATAAAAGGAAGTCTACATATGACACAGCTGCTATACTACGCTACTTTGGGCCCAAAGGGCTCGACATCTTATTCCACAGATACTCGTTCAGTCACGTTCATTGCTGCTCTGTTCAGAATACATAAGAAATAGAAACAACATGCAGGTCCTTCAGTTGATGAATGAATAATGAAAATGTGGTACATATGGAATACTATTTGGATGTAAAGAAAAATGAAATCAGGAACTCTGCAGGTAAATGGATAGAACTAGAAATGATCATTTTTAATGAGATAACCCAGACTCAGAAAATTAAACATCTCATGTTCTCTCTCATTGGAGGCTTCTAGCTTCAAATCTTCAGATGTGAGTACATATCATATAGTAACTACAGAAACCAGAAATGTAAACTGGAAATAATGCCAGGATAGTGGGGTTGGGGAGCAACAGAAGGGAATAGCAGTATATGAGACCCGATGTGGGAAATGGGAAAGGGGGGGGTCTATAATTAAGGAGAGTGGATGGAGTTAAATACAGAAGGAGAGAGAGGAGGGCAAAATATCAGTAAAGGTGTCTGAAAAAGTCATAAGGAATCATACTATTAACTATCTACCTAAAAATAGTCTAACACACACACACACACACACACACACACACACACACACACACACACACACACCACACTGTTTAAATGAAGATTTCTCATCTGGGCTGGCAATGCTCCCTCTAAGAGCCAAAGAAATAAAGAAGCCATATTTTGAGTTGTTGGTCTGGGTTGTCAAGAGACTTCTAAAACACACAGGCTGTTGCTATTGCCTTTGGTTGTCCCACATGAAGGTAAGTAAGTACCCACTGTTGAAGACACCATGCACTTCAGATGCAGAGCCCAGAGGCCCCTGGGCTGAATCTAATCTGAATGCCTACTTCCTGAGGACCAGCTTTCATGGTACCAGAAGGTTCCATGCAAGCCTCCAAAGAAGGAAGCAACCAACTGTTCCACTCTGCTATGACAACTATTAAACACAACAATGACCTGTATGGCACTATTACTGTAAGGGTGCAGTAGTGGCATGTATCCTTGGTGGCAACCAATAGTTCTTTAATTGAATTTCAGACTGGCTCAAAAAGGGGGAAATCATACTTGATATTGGAAATATAGTCAACCACCTATGGCTAGTGAAGTCATGGATCTTGAAGGAGAACCTACAACTACCAATTTGCTAAATAAACATAATTCCTAACTACATTTTACATATTTGACCTTGTACCCACAGATAAGTGTTGTCTTCAACCCTCAACAAGAAAACTTCTCTTTGCAACTGACAAAGACAAAAGCCACAACCAATTAAAATGTAGAGTTGTGAAGACCAATGCCAATAGATACACCTACAAAACAACTCCTACATCGAAGTCTCAGGAACATTGTGGAAGAGGGGACAGAAAAGTTGTAAGAAGCAGAGGATCAGGGAGTTTGTTGTTAGACTGTATCTCCTAGTAATGCCAGAAGCTACACCAATAAAGCCTCACCAACATGACTGCCTAAACATGAGCTGAACAAGGACAACACCCATAGACTGCCAGAGTGGATGGGGAAAGCCCATGAGGCCTCAAGCCTATATACAAAGGACTACAGACGACTGAGGAGTGCTGATAGCAGGAGAAACAATCTTCCCCAGAGTAGAACACGTCAATTGGTTATCTAATACCAAATGGATAGCCCTGAAAACACATATACAAATAACTTTATACAGGTTGATACCTGAATGCATGTAACAATAATTCATGAAAAAAGAGGCCATGAATTTGAAAGAGAGCAAGGAGGAGTATAAGGGGTCGGAAGGAGGAAAAGAAAGGGGGAAATGATACAATTATATTATAATTTCACAAAACAAAAGAAGAAAAAAAGAGGAAAAGTTATAGCCTTCATTTTATGACTTACCCTTTTATTTTCCCCAATTTTTAGCTAAAAAAAAAAAAAGCCAAATTCTTTCTGTATAGATCAAGCAATAGAAACAAAAACAATATTCTTAAGTTAAAAACAAAAAAAGCAAGCTGAGGAAGCCACGGGGAGCAAGCCACCAAGCAGCACTCCTCCGTGTCCCCTGCTTTGGTTTCCGTCTCCAGGTCTCTGCCTTGGCTTCCTTGCCCTGGCTTCTCTCAACAATGGACTGGGATCAGGACATGTAAGCCAAGTTAACCCTTCCCCTCACCAGGTTGTTTTTGGTCATAGTGTCTTAGGCTTGTGTTTCTGTGATAAAGACCTTGACCAAAAACAGCTTGGGAAGAAAAGGGTTATTTCAGCTTACAACTCTCAGGTCACATCCCATCAGCAGGGACGTCAGGGTATGGACTCAGTTAAGGAACCAGGAGGTAGGAACTGAAGCAGAGGCCATGGAGGATCACTGCTTACTGATTTGTAACCCTGGCATGCTCGGCCTGCTTTCTTATATAACTCAGGACCACCTGCCCAGGGGATGATACCACCGACAGGGGACCTGACCTTCCCACATCAGTCATTAAATCAAGAAAATGCCCACAGATTTGCCTATGGGCAATCTGATGGAGGTATTTTCTCAATTGAGGTTCATCTTTCTAGATAACTCTAGCTTGTATCAAGTGGACAAAAAGAAAAATGCCACTCTATTCCATCCTCCTGCAAAAAGCAACCAACCAGGACATGGAGTTTATCACAACAAATGGCAGTAACTAGGACAGTCACTAATGTTTATGTGGATTCCAAGCTGTTCATCATCTTGTAAACAGCCCCCTGTAATGAATTCCCTCTGTTAGAAAGAATGTGCTTGTGGTGGTTCCTGTTTTCCAGAGGGGCTTGCCTGGCACAGAGTCCACTGTAATGAATGACACCTGTGTCTTAGCAACTCCCCATCCCTTGTGAGGTGGTACACAAGGTATCCAGGGAGGCAGCACAGGAGAGTGCTGGAAGATGATGTTGTCCTCCTGCACTGGAAATACCCAGATTAGGTATGGTAATAGGTAGTCCTTATTTGCACCCACACCACCTGTCGAGTGACTCCTGGCTGCCACTTTCCACCTGCTGAACTGAATTCTCTGGTTCAGAAACTGTAAATGTAAAGAAACTCCTCCAAAGCTCCACTTTTATCCTCGTATAACCATGTAGCTATAACCACACAGAGGGATGAGTGGATTTCTTGTGGGTGCAATTACAGCTCCACCTATAAGATATGGTTTAAAGAAAAGGGAGAATGTCCCCTCACCACATGGGAAAGTGCCAGAAAGAACAACCTGCCCATTGGAAAAGCACCAGCTTACATGTACTGCCCTCAAAAATCATAGTGGCTTTGGAATTAGGATGTAGGTCAGTGAATGAAGCATTGTGGCTCGTCAGAGAGTGAAGGACATGGGCCTTTGACTTTTAGAATTTAGGATTTTGTGAGGATCCACACTCAGTAACTATGGTTCAGTACTTAACTTCCAAGTCAAGTAGCATTTTTGTGTGCGGTAGCTGCAGAAGGTAAAGCTTTCATGAAATGAAAGCTGCCACAGACGCAGCATGTCTCAGGCACTCAAAAGCAGAACATTTACCTGGATCCTTTCCTCTTTCTTTCCCTTCATCCCCCAACTTGAGATAAGAGTCCAGCAGAGGAAACAGAACCAAGACCTGTTTGGGTTTCCAAGTAGCTTTGTGTTCCTTTATCTCTTTCCTTTCCCACTAAGCCAGGGGCCTGGCTGCTGGCTGTGGGTATTTACTTTCTGCAACTCTAAAAACATGTGGCTGTTACCATCTTTCCTTTATGTATTTATCTTCAGACAAGCTCCTTCAGGACAGGGACTTCCCTTTCCCATAATTCCTAAGCTTCTTCCTGAACCCTTCATAGATGAGCAATACATATGGCTTTATTTCAATATTTCCAGTGATGACTCTAACTTTTGAATATGCACAAGTTTTCCAAGGTGGAGATTCTCTGGGGTACTTTGCCTGCAATTGAGATCCTGGCCAGCAGATGGTGGTAGAATACTGGGAAATGCTGTTGGAATTATTTCTAGCCTCAGTCACAAGGATCTGAAGTTGTATCATTCACTTGACCTGGAGCAAAGAAAAGAATCCTTTATCAAAACTACATTGTAAAATATCAAAGCCATCCTCAATTAACAGCATAACCTGTGATCCCTCTACCTAGCACTTGGTATCCTATCTGTCTGTCTTATCTATCTATCTATCTATCTATCTATCTATCTATCTATCTATCTATCTATCATCTATCTATCTATCTACCTACCTAACTACCTACCTAACTACTTACCTACCTATCTACCAGGAAAGAGAGAGCAAGAGGGAGAACATCTTTCTGTGCTGCTAGGTTACCCAGACTGGCCTTAAACTCCTAGACTTAAGCAATCCTCATGCTTTAGCCTCCTGAGTAGCTAGGAATATAGGTAAGTGCTACCATACCCGGCTCAGAATAAACTCTTTCTCTTCTTCCTTCTCTTTCTTCCTTCCTCCATTTCTGCCTCCATTGCTGGGGATAAGACCAAGGGCTTTGTGTATGCTCGACAAATGCTTATCTTGTTCACCCAGAAGTGTGTGTGTGTGTGTGTGTGTGTGTGTGTGTGTGTGTGTGTGTGTTGTATGTTTTGGAGACAGGGTTTCTCTTTGTTGCCCTTGCTAGCCTTGAACTTGAACTTGTTCCTGTCTCAGCCTTCTCAGCTCTGGAATTACAGATAAGCACCACCACACCTATTGTGCTTGATATTTTAAATTAATCCTTTTCACTTTTGCCTTTATTTTTATCCCATTCACATTTACAAATGCCCTTTGTTATCCTATGACCTTTAACCTTTACTTGGGATGCCTACTTGAGTTCATTTACTTTCTACTTTAATTCTGTAGGTCATTTAGTAAGATTTTGCTTTCTGTGGACCATTTAATCAATTAATGTAACATTCTTTTACTTGCCTCAAAAAAAAAAAAACTTTAGAATTTGCTGGTCTGCAAATTTTTACTGCCCCCCTCGAGAGGTTGTATTTTTTTCATATGACTGGAACTGTGCAAAATGGAGGATAAGAAGAGAAGGAGGAGTAGGAGAGAGAGAGAGAGAGAGAGAGAGAGAGAGAGAGAGAGAGAGAGAGAGAAGTGGGGGAGGGAGGGAGGAAGGGAGAAATGGAGGAGGAGAGAGAAAGGAAAAGAGAAAGGGAGAGAGCACATTGTGGTTGTTTCTCTGAGTAACACAGGATGATGCTTACCTGTGAAATCTCTCTGCTTTTCTGAGAGCAGTCTGTCAATGCTGGGGTCTGAGAAGGTAAGATTGGTGGGAAAGAGCAAGCACATCAGCCAGTGTCTGCTGATAGCCTTCCCTTCACTGAAGTGCTCTCAAGTTTTGAAGCTGGAGCCCCTCAACATCTTCTTCCTTGGGACATCATCCCCATGAAGAGGAGTAGAATGTGCTCCCCACAAATAAGAGCTGGGGCTTTGAAGTGGTTCTTGGTGAAAGGAGGCAAGATTAGTGGGGGAAAAAAGGATTAACAAAGAATAGTAGGATGTGATGCCATCCTGTGGCAGATGGCCTGGGGTGTTCTGTACACTATAGCCAGGCGCTCAAATCACCATCTCCCGCTATGTAACAGCTCATTCTAAAATTTAGCAGCTGAAAGCAACCATCATTTTGTGTCTCATGATTTTGTGGGTCAGCTGAGACCAAACTCAGCCTGGCTGGTCTTTTGAAGCACACTCACCAATTCAGATCACTTAGTTGTATTCAGCTTCTGGGTAGGCTGGTCCTGAGCTTGCGGCTTGACACCATTGTTGAGCCTTGGCAGGGATGGCTGGAGGATGGGGCAGGAAGATGGCAAAGCAGAGATCGCCATGTGATCTCTCCAACATGGTACAATGGAGAAGTCAGACTTACCACATGGGACTTCTGGGGTTTCCTGAAAGGAAGTTCCAAGAGTTCCAGAAAGAAGCTTACAGTCCCCTGGCCCTGCCTTGGGCTCCCAGAGTATCACCCTGCTGCTCAGTCCTGCCCCTCACTGAGAGGAGTGGGAAAGGGGAGTTGTGGCCATCTTTCCTCTACTTCACCTGCTCTATAGAGGCTCTTTAACACCATCCCCACCTCTCCATATTAGCCCATTTACATATTTGATTTTCTGCAGATTCTTAATCTCTCCACACCTGAACAGAATTCCTCGAGAGCAGCGAGTATTACTTTCTTCATTAAAGGACCCGCTAAGCACATAGAAATTGGTCCTGAAACATTGTAAGTACCCAACTAATCATTGCTGAGTGCCTTATCTTGCTTAATCCTCTTACTACTTTTTGAAAAACTTCTATTATCTCAATTTTACAGATGAGAAAATGAGGCAGAAAGAGGTTAATATACTCACCCAGTCACATAGTTATTGACTGGCAGAGCTACTGTTTGAACCCAGGTCTTTCTGATGTATTTTCAAGGTCATGAACAAGGTTTTTTTTTTTCCCCCCAGCAAAAAATTCACTGCATAAGAGGGCCTGCTCAGAATGGTGGATGTGGCCTTTCCTAGGCTCTTAATCCGAAGCAGTGGTTGGCCGTGGGAATAAAAGGTCCTGGCAACGGATTTATCTTCCATTCTAGCTTTGCTTTCCACCCCTCCACCACGATCTATTTTGAGAAAACACACGTGAAGGAGAAAATCTGAGGGGCAACAGTGTTGCCTCTGTGTTTGTGCCGCTGAGCCTCGGTAGTCAATGCAGGACTTGAGGGCGTGAGAATGCCTCCTCTCTGGACTGTGGGCTCAGCCAGGTTGAGCGGTGAGGAGCATGGAGACAGCCTTCGACACCACCGTTGAATAATTCTGGGTAATCTCTTGGCTATATTTAGACACGATCCATGGTCTCTGTGTTTGCTAAGTAGATGACACACCAGAGGGACAATGCCTCCTCAGCCACCCCACACAGGCAGAGCATTGTGTCTATAACCATGCCTTTCCTGTCCCTTCTGTCTCTTCTCTATTCTGGATGTCAAGCTCCCTGGACACTTTTATTCTGTCATCCCTGCAAACTCTTCAGCGGTATGACATCATATGACCTTGTCAAATCTGATGAAATCTTTCCTCTGTCTTTGGGTGCATGTGTTTTTCTTCAGGATGGGGGATTGGGATTCTAGCAGCTGTAGAAGTTCTCTGCAGACTGTCATCTGCTTCTCCTTTCTCCTTGCCCACTGTCTCCTTCACTACAGTGCATCGCTACATAGAGAAATGGCCTGAAGGTGAGGTTGGTGACCGGTGATGCTGGAGTTCCAGGAGGGGGGCTTGGTAGAGTAGACAGGGATGACAACAGCTGGCCAACACAAGCCATGTTAGTCGTTTCTCAAGAGTGAGAAGTCAGAGAGAAAGGAGTATTCTGGATCAACAGTTCAGGGTCATAGTTGTGGGACCATCTCTTTTCCACGGTGGGGGAGGGAGTGTGAGGCTGTTTGTTCACATGTCGGTAGAACAGGAAGCAAAGAGCTTAGACAGTCCAGGCTACCACCCATAAGGCCTGTCATCTAGTGACTCAACTTCCTCCTAGTAGTTTTCATAACTTCCCCCCAGAGTACCATCAAGTGTTCAAACATCTAGGCCATCACACAAGCCATGATTCACGGGGGATGGGATGAGGCTGTGCTGTGGGTGGTGGTAAGCTATTCTGAGGCAGAGGGGGGCAAAATTCACAAAACCAAGGATGGGGAACAGAATTAGGTTTGACCAGAAGATTAGAACATGTTAGGCAGAGCTGAGGTCTTGGGGAAGGGCTCATTCATTACAGACCCCTTCTTTTGGTGAGTATTTACTGAGTATCTATTGAGTGTACCCAACTCTGCACCAGGCACTGGGAATGAAGAGTGAGGACAACAGCAAACAGCCATGATTTCCTAGTGTGTGGGAACCGGAGTTAACCAGCTGACAAGAACGCAATCACAGTGTGATGTGTGACAAGAGGAGGGCTTGAGAGGCATGACTTGGGAAGGGGGACTTCTGAAAGAGGTGAAATAAGGCTGAGTCAGGGGCAGAGCTCCAAGCAGACAAAGGGGGGTTTAGGAAGGCCAAGAGGGCAGAGAGAGCTGGTATGTTTAAAGGACTGGGTGGAGGCCCTTAACACAGTGATTTCTCAGCAGGATCCTGCGTACCCAGCAGCAACTGTTGTAATTCCTATCTCAAAACTTCTCAAATGTGCTGTGTGGCTTCTGACTCTGGGGAGAGGACGCTGCCACGCTTACTTAATCCCATGCTTCTGGAAGCTTCTTCCAGGAAGACTGCCTGGATTCTTCTACTGGAACCAGCCATGCCAAGATGCTATGTACACAGCACCAGTAACCATCATTTGTGTGTGACATGACTGCTCTCATGACCACAGGGCTCTATCATTAAAGATAGGTTTGCTTTTCCTTCATCTTTATAGTCTCAATGCCCAGAACAGGGCCAGGCACATCCTACAGTGAAATAAGTAGTTATGACTAGTGGCTGGAAATACGGCTTCAGTAGTTCGGAGTACTTGCTTCTCTGGCAGAGGACTCAGATTTGGCTCCCAGAACTCACACTGGGCAGCTAACAGCCTTCTGTAACTCCAGCTCCAGTGGGATCAGATGCCTCTGGCCTTGGCAGGTTCCTATACTCCTGTGTACATATTACCACATAATGTATATGCATACACATAATTTAAAATAAAAGTAAATCTTTAAAAGTTGTTATGACTAAAGGGAGTTTCAGAGTCAATTGCTTCATTTGGTAGCTTAGTACCTTGCAGGGCTTGAGAATTTAGACAGGCCATAGTGAGAATGGCTTGTGTCTGCTGTATGGTGGTCCTTAGTTTGGAAGAATTGATGTTTAGGTGAGCCAAAAGCTTGTGTCTGGAATCATTTGAAGCTGTTGATTCCAGCTGTTGGTTGGGATCTCAGCTAAAGTCACCAACTGCAATGTCTACATGTGGCCTGTCCTTGTAGCTTGGGCTTCCTCATAAGACAGCGGCTTCACATAACGCAAGGCTCCAGAGTTAAGGGTCCTCGAAGGACCTTTAATCATAAAAGTTGTGTGAGCTTTTCTCAGTGTGTCCTGAGAATTGCCTTATGTGACCACTTTGAGATCTAATTGAGCCTCTGCTCAATCCAGATATAAATACCACTTATCCAAGAAGGAGTAGGGTTTCCACGGGTCTGGCATCCCTGGTGATTAGTTGTAATAGATTGGCTCTGGGTTCTGCCGTACCCATCCTTTGTTCTGTGGATGCTGCTGTGATCCTTTCCTGGAGGAGTGCTTACAGCATCAGACCAGCAGGAGGAAAGGAGGCTCAAACATCTGTCCGATAGACTTATAGACACAGAGGACAAGGGAATCTTTCAGGGCGCCATCATCCTCAAGGGGGAGAAGCAGTTTGGGGTCCGGGTACATTACGGAGGGAGGGAGCCTCCTAACGTGATGAAATTTTACAAACAGAAAAGACAGTGCTGAGAAGTCAGCTCATTTTCCATTACCTCGGGGGAGTTAGAGTTGAGTCCACTCCTGCAGCTGCTAGGGCCGCGGGAACTGGAGCCTGTGTGTTTTCTGAACAGTTGAGTTAGAGAAGGAGAGAGGCCTCTGTGCCTGGAGTTCAGGCAAAGCCACTCACATCCTGGCCTTGAACAGCAGCAGTGACCTCATTGTGTCTGAGTCAATCAGAGAGAGGCAGCATCTGGCCATGGAGTGTGGAGAGGTCAGCCACACTGTTCCACATCAACCCTGCATCACGGCTAGAGATTCTGAGGTGTCAGTCCAAGGGAAGGTCTGGGCTTTCTCTAGAGTAAATGTTTCTGGTTGTGCTGGGGAAGCTCAAAGCCTCGCCCTTATGTGCAGTCTTCTGTCATTAAGGCTCCTATCAACTCACCTTTCTTCTATTGATGTAAAATTTATGTAACATAAAACTCACTCTCAGCTAAAATGACTATCCAATTCCACATAGGAGCACTGTTAGAATTATTATCCCTCACCAAGCCCTAAGCCAGCACTGATCTGCAAACTCTGCCTTAGCCTGTTCTGGGTGTTTCCTGTAGGTGGAGTCATATAGTATACACAAGCCACTTTCCATAGCTCTATGAGAGAAGATGGGAAGGTGATCAGCTGTTACATGCTCAACATGCCAGGGTCAGCCCTTGAGCAGTGGGAGCCTGGGCCAGGGATGGCTTTCCATCTTCCTTATTTCACACAAGTCCTCTGACAGTCCCTTGGGAAAAGAGCTAGCTGCTCCCAGAAGTGGCCAGCCCATAATTCATCATCCTTGGATTTTCTTTCTTCCTTCTTAGCCCCACCAACCCTGTTCTGTGAGAACCTTCCTCTAGCCCCAAATAAAAGCAAGCAACTTAACACGACTTACTGCAAATAAAGCCTCCCTCTTCAGACTGTCTGCCAGAAAAACATTTGGGAAGGGCTCTGTGGCCTTTGCAGGTTGGTGACTGGGGCAGGTTTGTCCTGGGAGAGGGGCAAAAGGCCTTAAGATCTGGATTCTGCTTCAAACTTAGCTTTGCCTTTCAGTGCCCTTCCTAAACACTATTCTCTTTGTGCCTTGGTCTGCTCATCAATAGACTGGGGTTAATGCCAGGACCCACTTACAAGGACACTGGAAAGTTTAGTGGTTGTATGGCAGTGCTGGATTGAGGACCAGGATGGAGTCAGTGTCATGTGATCATAATGAATGAACCCTTCCCCTCAAAAGTTTCACCAAAGGGTCTGGTTACTTTCACATCATCTTTCTTCATTCTTAACACCCCAGATGCATGCTATCATTGTGGCAGCTGTTCTGGCTCCATGGGACTCATTTTAATAAATATTTTTGCTAATGCAATATATTTTGATCATATTCATCCCAATTCTTTTCTCTAACTCTTCCAAGATGTACCCCTACCTCTCCACTGGAAAGTATCCTGCAGCCTGCTGGGAAAAAAGAAAGTTATCCACAGTCTTACTCAGCCGTGAACCCTGTGAACTACAATAAGGACCACAGTGGCAAGATCTAACCATGGATGTAATAGTGGCAGGTCAGTGATGGGGTAAGTAACTGCTTTCTAAAGCCAATGGCTTTAAGGCCTGCTCCACAGGAGAAAACATATGCCGGATACTGGAAATCTGGCAAAGAATAAGTATCAGTGGAGTGCTCAGCCACAAATGGGACATCTATCATGCCCCCAAGGCACAAGCCAGTCAATATAGAGAGGGATGCAATTGACTAGCTCCCACCTCAACTGAGGAACTACTGACAGTTGATGGCTTCAGTGGGGGAGTGGTTAGTTTTCTTTAAGGATGTGGACAATGGTCGGCAAACCATACTCTGTAGTATATGGACAACACAAATTGGAGTCAATGGGTTTTTAACAACAACAAAAGAGGATAAGAGGCTTCTTGTACAGGCAACCACAGCTGCTGTGAGTTCATGGTTTTAGTGGTCCTGTCATGACCAGAAGACACTGTTTTGCTCTGGTTCTTCCCAAGCTTTGGCTTTTACAATCCTTCTGCCTCCTCTTCTCTAAAGGTGTCTGAGCCTTGGGGACATAACAGATGTCCCATTTGTGGCTGAGCACTCCATGGACACTTATTCTCTATACTTTGACCAGTTGTGAGTTTCTGCATTAACCATTGTATAAAGAGACACTGTATAAAGAGACTTCTCTGATAATGTCTGAAAGTGGTATTAATCTACCATAGAGATATAAATTTAGAGGGCAGCTAGATACTATCTTCATTAAACAAGATAATAGTGGTAGGTTCACCCCTGGGTCCTGTGACTCTCCAACTACAGGCTCTTGGCCAGATTTCCAGTACCGGGCATGTGTTTTCTCCTATGCAGCAGGCCTTAAAAGCCATTGGCTTTAGAAAGCAGTTATTTACCTGTCTCACCACTATTACATCCAGGGTTATATCTTGCCACTATTGTCATTATTATAGTTCACAGGGTTCGTGGCTGGGTAAGACCATGGATGAATTTTTTTTTTTAAATTCCAGCAGGCTGCAGGATACTTTTCAGTACTATGAATGCTAGACACCATGGAGGAAGCTTCTTGGTCAGTACTGATTTGATTTTCCCATGACCAATTTATGCAGTGTCTTTAACAAAAGAGTTTTATTATCAAATTTTGGTGGACAACCAAGAGCAATGGCAGCAGCCTTATTGTTTTGGGCATTTCGAGGACACCTCTGACCAATGACTCTAGATGAGGTATCCTACATCTGCACTAGGCTTTTTATTTGGCAGCCTATGACTTCTGGGATGAGCAGAACCCTCCATGTATAGTAGCTCCAAGTAAAGCATTTAATAAGAACACCTACACACAGACTGTATAAAGCAATAGGTTTCCATATGCCCTTTCAAACATCCTTAGTGTTAGTTATTCCTTCTCCAATTTTCTCTTCTGCCATACCCTCCCACTTATGACTCTTAAAGATCAAATACTAAATAAAATAAAATAAAAATTCATTTCCTCAGCAGCCCTGTCACATCTCAGGTGCTCAAAGGACCCCAGGGAACTTGTGACTCCAGCACAATGGCAGTGCAGACAGAGGACATTGCTAAGCTCATCAAATTCTGGGAGATGGCACTGCTCCTGCTGCTCGGAGATGCCCCTTGCTCTTTGAATTTGTGTTACCCCTCCCCATCGATGCCTTTGTTCATCATCTTCCTCATGTCTGAATTCATCATCCACTGGTGGCTTCCATTCTTCAAACCTTAACCATGCCTTTGGAAGGGAAGGTACAATCCCAGGCTCTAATCTTCCTCCTCCTGCTTCCTGTGCCTCACACTGTTAGTTGGCCTGTCTATAGTCTTGGTTCTACTCTGGGGGGTCTGGCTGCATTGGGCTCCTTATATTTGCCTGGGTTTGAATTCACTCTACTTGGATTTACTCTGCATGGCTGTTAGGCAATAGCAGCTGCCTTGGGGTAGTTCTTCTCATGGTGATGGCTGTGAACAAACACATGTTTCTGCTTTAGCCCATTGACCACAGCAAGGCACCTGGGGAAGCCCAAATCCAAAGGTAGAGGGGAGTCATCTCTACATTAGTGTGAGAGACCAGAATTTAGTAAGGCTAGGGATGGGTGCAAGGAAGGATGGTCTTGAAGCCAGTAACTGGATCCACCCCTGATAAGGAAGTTTACCGTTCTGCTCTCAGCCACCTTTTCTTTCATTCCCTGGTGGTAAGGTGTCAAGTCCTCTGGTTTTTCCACAATTAACTGTGTTCCACAAGGGACTCTTCACAGCTTCCCCTGTACTCACTACTTTCTATGAATACCACCAACCTCAGTCCAGTTTTGAGGAAGGTACTACCTGAAGTCTCAGTAGTATAGCCAGAAGCCTGCTTCTTCAGATTGGTGAATTTTTTTTTTTTTTTTTTTTTTTTTGGTTTTTCAAGACAGGGTTTCTTTGTGTAGCTTTGCGCCTTTCCTGGATCTTGCTCTGTAGACCAGACTGGCCTCAAACTCACAAAGATTCGCCTGCCTCTGCCTCCCGAGTGCTGGGATTAAAGGCGTGCGCCGCCGCCGCCGCCGCCGCCGCCGCCGCCGCCGCCGCCGCCGCCTCCACCACCGCCCCGCCAGATCGGTGAATCTTTAATGATGGTGTTTGGGGCAGTGTGAGAGCTACATTTGGAGCTCATTTATCCTTATTAATATGCACAAACAGAAGTTGGCTAATAATGTTTCCTGTGTGAGTCATGGAATACACCTGCTTAGAAGGAGCCTTGCTAGGTCTAGACGTCAGGAGGCCTGGGATAAGGGCATGCCCTTTCATGGGTCCCTTTGCAGAAGCTCTCCCTGTTTCTGGGCCTCTCAGTGTTCTCATATTCAATAGATAATCAGGTTTATGGTTTCTGGGACCCTGGCTGGCTCTGAGACATTATGGCCCCAAATCATCACCATCCCTGCTCAAAGCAGCAGTTGGTCTTGCTTTTTGGTCTCTATCTCTATCTCTAAAACCTTTCCAACCTCTAATCCTTGTTTTCTGCCAGCAGAATTGATGTAAAGGTTCTGAGGGAGAAGGCCGACTTTAAGGCGTGCCTACTTCTTCCAGAAGGTGTATCTATGGAAACCTGCATACAGACTCAGGTGTGGAATCCTAGAACATCAATACCAGGTTGTAAATACAAGTCAAACTCAATCAGATATCAGGGATATTGCCAGAACAAATTTAGGATTACCTCAAAGGTACAGGGCTTTGGCAATTTTAAAGGCTCTGATATTGCCTCCTGGGGCCCATGCCCAACTCATCTACACCCACCTGAGTATCAGAACAATGTGGACTTTAATTTTCTGCAGAGAAACCATGTGTTTTTCTCCCCCAGGAACCAAATTGACTAGCATTTACCCAGAATGATTTGCTGCAGTTTTAGCAGCTCCTGTTTGAAGATAAGGATGTTTCTGAAAGAGGCCCAGAAATAGCTGGAGAAAACAATCTGTTTGGTTGCTTGCCTGCAACAACAATAGAAGCAGGTGGAGTGATTCATAGCTCGCAGGGAGACTGCTCCCCGTGGGATCCTGCCTGGGCAGCTCTACTCTGAAAGCGTTTTCCAGGTCAGGGTATCTGAAAAAAAGGTTGGGAACTAGATGGGGGGAGAGTTGGAAAGGGAGGTTGTGAAACATGGTTGGGGGTAGCGAGGGCTGCAGGTGTACTGCAGGCAGATGGGCAACAGGGTGGTTGATGGTTTTCAGACACACACACTAGAGGGAGAAGATCTACCCTGAAGAAAGTATCTCCCAGAGCTAGGGTTCTTGCAAATGAGCCAGTCTATAGGCTGTTACTGGGGTCTGCCTTTTTAGATTCTGTGCCTGAAGTATTTACTGTGGATCAAGTGCAATGTGAGACTCTAGGCATCTGGAATGAATATGCTGTCCTGGTTGATTTTATTTATTTATTTATTTATTTATTTATTTATTTATTTATTTATTTATTTATTTATTCATTTATTTATTCATTTATTTATTGTCAACCTGATATAAGTTACAGTTATTTGGAAAGAGGAATCTCAATTGGGGAAATGCCTCCATCAGATTGCCTGTAGGCAAGTCTGTATTTTCTTGATTAATGATTGATGTGGGATGGCCCAGCTTATTGTGTATGGTGCTAATCTGGGGCAGGTAGTCTTGGGTTGTACTGAGAAAGCTATGAGGAGCAAGCCAGTAGGCAGCATTCTTTCATTGTTTCTGCTTCAGTCCCTGCATCTAGGTTTCCACCCTGACTTTTTTGATGGTGGACTTTGATATGGAAATGTAGGGAAAATAGACCCTTTCTTCTTGTCTTAGTCAGGCTTTTTATTGCTTTGAAGAGACACCATGATCACAGCAGCTCTTATAAAGGAAAACATTTAATTGAGGCTGGCTTGGAGTTTCAGAGGTTTAGTTCATTTTATTATCATGGTGGGAAGCATGGCAGCATGCAGGCAGACATAGTGCTGGAGGAGGAGATGAGAGCTCTACATCTTGATCCTCAGGCAGCAGAAGGAGACTGCCACATTAGTCCTAGCTTGAGTGTATAAGACCTCAAAGTCCACCTCCATAGTGACACACTTCCTCCAACAAGGCCATACCTGCTCTAATGAGGCCATACCTCCTAATAGTTCCATTTCCTATGGGCTACTCAGTCAAACACATGAGTCTGTGAGGGCCATTCCTATTTGAACTACCACACCTCTCCAGGTTGATTTTTGTCCTGGTGTTTCATCACAGCAATAAAAACCTAAATGAGACAATGCCCTTGAAGCACTAAGGTCTCTGATCCTAATTCTTTCTGATATGATTTGTGACACAGTGACAGAGGTTTTGCACCGTGCTGGTGTCTGCTCTTCTTTCCTCACTAAACCTTAGCAGGTAGGCCTTACAGTCCTTATTTTGCAGAGAAAGAGCGTCAAAAAGTGTCCTTTAGGTTATAGCCAGTTAAGTGAGGTCCTGGAAAATCATCCTTGAGGCCTACACAATCTATCAGTGAGCACACGAGCAATTGTTAAGTATTTGAGCAATTGTTAAGTATTTAGTAGCCACATGTGGACTTTAAGTTTTGCAGAGAGACCATGTATTTTTCTCCCCCAGGTGGTAAACTGACCAGTCACATCCCCCTCCTCTGACGACAGAAAGACCACTGCATACCTTGGTTCTGGGCTGCAGAAACTCAAGTGTGTGAGCCTTCTACAGCTGGGAAAGGTAGTATCTGCCAAACTCACTGCAGAAGTTGTTGAAAGACTCAGGGATATTGATAAAATATACTACATTGAAATAGAGCGATTTTCTTCAAATCTTTGCTCGTTGTAACTTCTAAAAGAATACAAGATGAAACAAAATAAAAGAGTGAGTGCTTGAGTTAGCTGCCACACATATGCCACTACTTATAGAGTGGCACAAGGGAAATTTGTTCTGGCCTGTGTCCCCTGGTATGGCTGGCCTGGAAGTCTCTGTTGGTGCCACGGCTACATGCTGGCAGCAGCTGTTTGAACTTATGGGTGCCTTGCTGATAAATTGGGAAGACAAGACACCCTGAGTGTGGTTACACAGCTCCTGAAGCTTTACTAGATGAGTAAAGACCACAGCACTGGCTCTGTGTACAGAATGCTGCTGCTCTCTCTAGAGCAAGCTCATGGTGCTTTCCACCAGCATCATCCAGTGCTCAGCATCCCGCAGAGGAGGGAGTCCAGGCAAGGGACTCCTGAGGGAGGGAGGCCATCAGGGGGAGGACTGCAGATAGTTCTGGACATATCCTGGCTCTAACTGGCATCACTGAAAAGGCCCACACTAGTGCCCTGATCCAGAGGTTCCAGTGAACTTAGTCTTGGGGTGACCTGGGCATAAGGAAGGCTTTACAGCTCTTCACATGATTGTATTTGTGATCATATTCAGGGACACTGCAGAGTTATAACTCCCCTCAATGTACAGGATAATTTCAGGCTTGAGTCTTTAGCCAGATTATTGTTGGGAAGAAGATCGGCATATCTAACCTCAGATGCCCCCCAGGAATGGAAATCTGTCAGCTGTTTATCCACCAGGGAACTCATATCTAGAATATACGAAGAACTTAAAACTGAAACACTAGAAGCACAAGAAACCCAATCAACAGAGGGGAAGTGAACTGAATAGACAAAAGAAGAAACAGAAATGACAAATAAACCCATAGAAATATTCAGCATTCTTAGTCATTAGCGAAATGAAAACTATACAAGTGGCTACCATAAGGGAACCAAAATCATGCTGGCCACGGTGGGGGCAGAAAGACCATCTCCACAGCTGATGGCAGTGTTTATTAGTACAGCCTCCATGGGAACTGGTATGTAGGCCCTTCAGACAAATTAAAAATAGAAATACTGTATGACCCAGCTGTGCCAGTCCTGGGAATGTACACAAAGAGAACAAACAGCATAAAATAAGATATTTGCACATCCAATTTAAGGTGGCAATATTCATAACTCTGTGCTACAGCATCAGCCTCATTGCCCATCAGTGAATGATTGGATAAAAAAAATGAAATGCAATGTATATACACCATTGAGTATATAGTATTCAGCCATAAAGAATAAAATCATGTCAATTTCATGACACAGAACACAAATGTCACTTCAGCAGCTACATGAATGATGCTGTTGATTTCACTGGCAATGCCATTTTATCCACAGAACAAATTTTACTTAAATTAACAGTAGTAAAACTTCAATTTCAAACATAAAAATATGTAACAACAAAGGAAAAAGCAAGAAGTATCTTGCTAGCAAACAGATGAGCAAGTTCTCTGGCACTCAGACACTGGCTGAGACATAGAGAAGCTGTGTTTCTGTTAAGATACAAAGTGCGGCTTAGGCTTTATTTCTATTTAATAAGGCCTTCTACCATCGATTAAATGAAGGAATGTATCTTTTTGAAGAGATTTATATTCTATAAATAAACATTGGTTGTAACAATAAACTTGAGTTCTAACTATAAAAAAAGGACTAAAATCATGTCATTGGAAGGAAAATAAATAGAACCATCACATCAATTGAAATAAGGCAGATTCAGAAAAACAAGTACACACATTTCTCTCTCACATGTAGAGTCCAGGAGAGAGAAACAAGCAAGCAGGAAGGAAAAGTTCTAGGTCAAAGGGAGAAGGATAAACAAGAGATGGCAGAGGGGTCGATATGAACTAAGTTCATGATATGCATGTGTGAAATAGCCCAACAAAATGTTCCTATTGTTAACATACACCAGGAATAAAGAGAAAGAAGATGCTTAGCCTTGGCAAATTGCTTATTTTCCTGGGAACTCTGAATACACACACACACACACACACACACACACACACACACACACACACACACACACACACACACCATGTCCCAGTGATTTATATATATATATAAATATTTATGCATACACACAGACACATACCTATCTATCTATCTATCTATCTATCTATCTATCTATCTATCTATCTATCTATCTATCTGAAACTCAGTAGCCTTTCAGAGGTTTTTTTTTTTTTTTTGCATTTACGGAAGGATACCATAACCCCCAGGACAGCCTTGGCTTTGAATGATCTTTGTCCATGCCCCACTCAGGTGCTGCAGAACTCACATACCACCAGACCAGAGCGCACCGGTCAGTGGAGGATGCTGTTTGGGTACAGGATCAGCCTTGTGTGCTCCGGAGTGGCACCTGAATTGCATTTCTCACATATTCCCATGGACCTGCTGGTCTCCACCTTAACCCTAAGAGCACAAATGTAGCCTGTGTACAGCCTATGACTACCTGGCTTGGCCTACAAGCACAGTGGTTATGTTCCCAGTTTGGAGTCAGGGCTTCTGGGTATGATTACCCACAATTTCCCCCTGGTCCTGCCTATTATCTCCGTAAATCAATGGGTCACATTCGAATTCCTGAAGTGCTCTTATGCCTAGATGAACACCATACAGAGATGTCTTTGATTGACTAGGACTGGCCTGGATGCTGGGAATCTTTAGAGCCCAGTTTCTCTATTTGTCCCTCGTTCAGCAGCAGCCTTGGGATTCAGAATTCAACAGAGTTAGAGACTCTAGTGGGGAGTCCAGAAATGGGTGTACCAAGTGCTCCCGGTGATTCTAATATGACTCTGACAGCCACTTGTGTAAGAGGGAGGGGTGGATCAGCCCTTGTTGGTTACCTCTTGACCACGGCTGAGCCAGTGGAGGGGTGAAAATGGCTGCCATTTCTCAGGTGTCCCTAAGTAATAGCAGGTGTGTCTGAGGAGGCCCCACAAAGCAGAAGTCCACAGGGCCTCAGAATCTGGGAGCTCCCACACTTTAGGGCTGGCTGCTCTGGTGGGGCTACCTTTCAGCTCCCAATGTAGCCACTGGCCATTTAAAATCGCGGATGCATACTTTTTTCCATTGTGTGGTGTGGTGCAGACTTCCCTTCAGAGTCCCTTTAGGTGCCAGGAGCCATGTCTCTTGGCTTATCTAGGACTGTCTGGGACTCATTTCCCTGGGACAGATCTCTTATCGCTGTCTCCTCATCTCCTAATTGCAGCCTAATTGTGTAGAAGTTGGAAGGGACTTGAATTTTCTCTACCCTCACAGTGAATCCCCCAGAGTATATATAGTATTCACAATTCCATTTCCTCCTGATAGGGTATGGCCAGAGACAGCGAGCCAGACACCTGGAATCACACAGCTTTTCCATAACTGACTCAAGTCTCAAAAACCTATCTCTGGTCCCAGTGGGCTGATTGTACTACATTACATTTCAGGGGAGGCTTCTTAGCTTGTCCCTCATGAGCCATTAGTCTGCTACCTTGAGGATTTAGTCTGGATTCCAGGCTAGAGAGTGATCACTGCTGGGGATATCTACTATTCAAGACCTGCGAAGTGAAGTTTGTAAATGTGTCTTGAGATGCTGAGGCCACGGGATCCAGCAGCATCCCCTGTGATGGGCAGGCTCCTAGCTGTGGCTGGCATATTGTTTCCTCCTCAGGTCTAGTAAGAAGCAACCCCAGGCAGATGGCCAGCTTCCCAGCCACCCCTAGAGAAAGACTGCTCACTTGCGTAATCATTATCTCCAGACTGTCCTGGAGACACAGCTCTGGGAAGGAGGGAAATGTTTTTCCAGGATAGCACCTGTCAGGGATGGACTTGGATAGAGGGGTATGTTGATCTTTTCAAAGTCATTGAAGGCCTTGGCCAGTTGCCTGGGGGTTCTTTGTTGTCTCAATGGAAGCAAAATGGCTATGTTTTCTTCTGTACTTTCACCTTATCTAGGTTGGTAGCAGTAGACGGGCAGAGAGCAGCATCCAGCAGAAGCTTCTAGATGCTCCGAGGCCACAGGGCAACGCATGCCTTGACCTGAGGGGGATCTGGACTGGCACCTGGTAGGCACCATAGGCACACACTGGTGATTCCGGTCTGCTAAGGGTAGCGATGGGCTGAGGGACTGTGTTGTGGCTGCGGAGCTAGCACAGCCACTAAGAACAAGGCAGGCACATGTCCAGACTCCAGTCTTTCTTCCTACATAGGAGCTGTGGGAAGTTAGGAAGCTATATAGTTGCTTGATGACTGTTTCCTCAATAGTAAAATGGAAATACTAATATTTTGTTGTGATGAGTAAATTAACTACTGGATACAAAATCTTTAGCTCAGTGGTTGGCAAAGAGCTTAGCAATGAGCATTTTGCTTCTAGATAAGGGTGCGGTTTGCTGTGAACCTTCCCTAAAGAAAGACTGCCAACTGACATGACAGCTGTCGACTTTTGGGGTGGGCTGCTCATAACAAACCCCCTAGTATACACTCAGCTCTTGGGGAGGAAGTGTGGTGGCAGAAAGAATTGTAGGAATTAATGTTCAGATCTGAGTTTTTAATCAAACCTTTGAATCAAACCATGAGAAACATGGGGACCCAAGGGCAGGTGAGAATCAGCCCTGCAAGAGAAACCTATTTAATGCTGCAGGCTCTTGAGGATTTTCTGAGTGGAGGTCACTAGTGTTTTTTCTAATTGTGTCCAATTTCTCTGCTCACAAAATCCTGAAAATGTTTCATGTCATGGCTCTGCCGAGCAAAAGCAGGAGATTAAATAGCCCTCAAGGAAGTCATATTTGATAACTTCTCAAATCATTGCCTTTTGTTTGTTTGCTTCTCGGCTATTAATAATATTCAGTGTAGGTCCTTGTGGGAGGACTCACCATGCTAGACACAGCGTGAAGATGCTGCATTATCCCTAGTCCTCTGTTGAAGAACATGGTTCATAAGATGCAGGATCCCAATGTGAATTAAGGGGGTTATGGGCGATTGGAACTAGAATGCCTATGGCTTCTAACAGAAAGCTGTTTCTACTGGGATACCACTTTCTAGCTCAAGGACCCATATTCTGTGCCTCCTTCAGATGACTCTCTGATGACTCAGGTCCTCCTCTGAATGCAGAACTCTTCATGGCTATATCCTCAGCTCTGAATATCACCTCAGTAATAAAATATTACTTTGCATTCATTTCTTATGTACATGCTATGTGTATAAATAAGTTTAGGGATATGTGTGCATACGCACAC
This sequence comes from Peromyscus maniculatus bairdii, assembly GCF_049852395.1. Classification (NCBI taxonomy): domain Eukaryota; kingdom Metazoa; phylum Chordata; class Mammalia; order Rodentia; family Cricetidae; genus Peromyscus; species Peromyscus maniculatus. The sequence continues at coordinate 123,165,273 of NC_134855.1, forward strand.
ACGTGCGTGTATACACATGCACACTTAACCTCTGTTCCCAGAACACATCACCAATGCTTCCACTTAGTAATAATTTACTTCCTCTTTATTAAGAGTATTTGTGTGTATCCCTTCCCTCCCTCATCATCGTCATCGTCGTCTGCTTGATAATAAGGTCATGGTATTTATAAACCTTGCAGTTCCAAGAGCACCCCACAAATGCTGGTTAGATACATGACATTTGTCTTTAGACCCTTGACACCTATAAACAATGATTAGGGACCCTACATGATTACTGAGCTCTTATGCATATTTGTGAGGACACAGAGATACAGCCCAGGCCTTGGCTCTCAATGTGGAGAGTGTCATCAGCAGGTGGCCATAAGCTCTTGACCTGTCAGAGACTCACCTTTCTGAGCATGATCTGTGTCAACCAGCCATGGGACAGCTTTGCAAGCAACATTTATTCCAGAACTCCCTGCCAGATTCTCAGGCTTTGCTGGATATGCCTTGGGGTTTGGCTTCTTGGGTCCAATCCTACATCTTTGCCTTTCCTTTTATGGAATTAGTCTCCAGGAAGAATGCAGCTTTCCAAATTCCATGGTGTTGACTACCTCCTCTGTAAAGTTAAGCCTATGAAGTTTTCAGAAGAAGGAAGGCTGAAGAAAACTAACTACCAATACATGTTTGAGAAAATATTGTCAGGAGATATGTGGCTTACAGGTAAGTAATAACGGTTCTGAGCTAAGGGTGTAGCCACCAAGAGAAATCCCCATTCAGCTCTTTTTTTCCCTATCCGAAAGAAAAGGGAAGCCTGATAAAACTAGTCAGCAAGTCTCCTTTCTGGGAACTCTCTCTTTCCTCTCTTTCTTCAGGGATTATCTCTTTCTAATACTCCCCCATGTATCAGTAAGCTATTGGAGAGTAACAAGTCATACCAAGCTCAGCCTTCTGGTTATAAGCCTTTGGACCTCATGTCTTTATCTGTCTTCTTCAGATTGGATAGGCAGTGTGTGTATGACCCTAGCTGAGTATTTTCACTTGGTTGGTGGGAGGTCTTGAGTATAAAATCTCCTCAGTTAGTACAAGTGCTGAATGTCTGATCCTTAGCTATTGGAGCTACTTTGGGAAGTTCTGGAAACTTTAGGAGGTGGGACCTGGTTGGAGGAAGTGGGTCATTAGGGGAATGCTTTGAGGATTACTCCTGGTTTCCCGGACTTTCTTAGCTTTTTGGTTCTTGTTCGCCACAAGGTAAAGATCCTCCTCTACCACATACTCTCGCTGTCATGGCGTCCTACCCAGTGTTTGCAGCCAAGCAACCATAAACCAAACACTCCAAAACTATGGGAGAAGATGGGGCTTTTGAGCGGCATCCTCCAACTCTCCAAGACTCGTTTCCTTCTTAGTTTTTTGTTTCTCATTCTTTCCTTCTTTGATTTTTGAAATATAATTTTTATTGGTCTGCTTTCAAGGTCATTAACTCTTTTTCCATCTTTGTTTGACTATATAGCCCATGCAGTGAGTTTTTAAAAAATTGGTTATTTTATTTTTCAGTTATAAAATTTGCATCTAGTGCTTCTGTTTATTTGCTGATTTCCTGCCTTCCCTTTCACTTCAGCAATGTTCAGTCTTGTTTTGAGGAGTTAAATGACTACCAAGTTTCTGTCAGATGAGACCAGCATCTTTGTTTTCTTACTATTATTGTTGGATGTTGCCATTAAGAGGCATCATGAGGCATGGTGGCACAAGCCTCTAAACCCAGCACGTGGAGGCAGAGGCAAATGGATCTCTGTGAGTTTGAGGCCAGCCTGGTCTACATAGAGAGTTCCAGGACATCCAGGGCTACACAGAGAGACACCGCCCCCCCCGCCCCGCCCCAAATTGTAATTTTCTTGATTTTTCATATGCTAAGAAATTTTGAATTAAATTTTGGAAACTTGGAATATTTGTATTGTGAAACTCTGGATTTAGTTTTATTTTCCTCATGAAAATATGAAATAGAGGCAGGGGGAATACTTCTCAATTTATTGTATGAAATCACTATTCCCTTGACACCAACACCACAAAAAGAATAATTCAATAAAGAAGATGACAGATCAATATCCATTGTAAATATACATGCAGAGATACCCGGCCCAATATTATCAAATAGAATTAAGCAGCACTTAATACAAAGCATATTCCTCAACAGAGCTTTGTTTCTGGGATTCGAGGCTGATTTCACATTTGAGAAGTAACTTAACCCACCCATATTAATGGGCTGATGAGGGAAACAATAAGAACCTCTGAAGACGAAGCATCTGGGAAGAGTCAGCACTTCCGGTGAAGAATGAGAAAAATGAGAGCAGTGCGGAGCTTCCTAAAATCCATACACAAAGCCCGCAGCTAGCATGGTAGAGCTCGCCCGAGGAAGACTGGATGTTTCCACCCAGGTTCTAGGCACAAGGCAAGGGCGCTCTTGTACCCCGACTCCTACTCAGCATTACAGGAAATCCCAGTGAGCCCCAAGGTAAGAACAGGAAACCCAAAGCAAAGACCAGAAGAAAGAACAGACTCTCTTATCCAAAGACTACACGGGTACCTTATTTATTTTTAAAACGTATTTGGTGCTGCCATGCACAAGTCAGGTTTCATTATGGTACTCTTCAAATGAACTTCATTTGTGTTTCTTTTACTCCCCTCCTCCTGCTCTCCACGCGAGACTTTCCTTTGTGTTCTCACATCACGTGTGCCATTTGCTCCCACCCACTTCTCAACACCCCTTGTTTTTTTCTTAGGTCTCCTCTCTAATTTCCCAACTGATCCCCATATTCATAACCTATTCTTTAAGAACATGCAAATGTTAAAAATTAGGACCTGGAGCTGGCGCACGCCTTTAATCCTAACACTATGGAGGCAGAGGCAGGTGGATCTCTGTGAGTTCAAGGCCAGCCTAAACTCATAGAGCTAGTTCCAGGACAGCCAAGGCTACACAGAGAAGCCCTGTCTCAAAAAACCAGAAATAGATGAAAATTAGGATCTGCATATGAGATAGAAAAATAGTTTTATTTTTGTGAGATTTTGGTCATCTCAAGATAACCACTTTCCTGCAAAATTCGTAATTTCATTTTCCTGTATAACTGTATGTGTTCCCCACTTTTATTATCCAGAATTATTGATGAATAGTGCAGCAACAAACATGGATATGCAAGGGTCTCTATGATAAGGTACAGGGTCCTTTGGGCATATGCTCAACACTGCTCTAGCTGGGTCTAGCTGGTAGCTCTATCTTCTGATTTTCTATGGACCCTGAATATTATTTCCATAACGGCTGTGCTAGTTTACAGTAAACAAGGGCATCACATCCTTGTCAGCATTTTTTTTGTTGTTGTTGTTTTGTTTTGTCATTTCCTTTCTTCTTCTTTCTTTTTACTTTTAATGTTTTAAAATAATGGTTTTATGTGTTCTTTGATAATTTCATACAATACGTCTTGGCTATACTCATTCCCTTCCCCACAAACACCCCCAGATCCTTGCCCACCTCCATCATTTGTTTTATTGATAATAGTCGTTTTTAATGTGGGTGAGATCAAATCTTCAAGTAGTTTCAATTTTTGTTTCCCGTATGGTGAAGGATGCTGAGCACTTACAAGAATATTGGCCATTTGCATTTCTTCTTTTGAGAACTGTCTGCTCATTTCCTTAGCCCATTTATTGATTGCCAGTTTTTGGCTTTGTGTTTAATTTTTTTAGTTCTTCAAATATTCTAGACATCAACCCCCGCCTGAGGTTTTCTCTCATCCCAATGGCTACCGCCCTTTCTGCCCACACTTTCCTTTGCTGTGTGGAAGAAGCTGCTGAATTTCATGGAGTCTCATTTGCTGATTCCTGCAGCTGTTTCCTTTGCTACTGAAATTGTGCTCTGAAAGTTACTACCTAAACTTGGAACCTGATTGTATTTTCATGTTTCTTCCAGCAATTTCAGCATATCAGGTTTTTAAGTTCAGGTCATTTGGATTTAGCTTCATTGTGTACATAGTGCTTAATATGTATTGTACTAGGAAATCAATCTTCTGAGGCTACAAGAGCTATCTCTGGATCTCAATGTCTATTACATGTTAAGATTTTTGAAGACTTGTGTCTGTCCCATGTTTAGCTTTCCATCCATCAGGCATCTGATTAGCAGTCCATCTCTTAGTTGAGTTCTCCAAGTCTGTGGGGTACCAGCAGCCTATGTGTGACAGCTTGTGACTGAGCCCAAGAGCCAAACTACCTGATGTGGTTGCTCTTCTGAACTCTGCTCTGTCTATGACCTCCTTAGTATTTTCTAATTCCCTGGAGATTACCTTTTTTAATTCTACTCCCCACCCCCCACTTCCCCCAAAAAAATCCTCCACCCCTAGTGCTGTGTTTATTTTGCACTGCTGCTTCCTCCTCCTAAAAGAACGCCTATCTAGAGTCAAGCAGATTGGAAGGAGGGAAGAGAGAAGAAGAAAAGGGAAAATGAGAAAGAAAGAGACCGCCAGGGTTAACTTCCCCATCCTGGGATTACAGTTCCTAAAACTGGTAAGGAAGTTCTCTGGCTAGGACTTCCAGGCTCCTGCAGGGTCTCTGTTTGCACCGGTGCCAACCACTGGCATTTGACTATTCTGAAGCTGGTACAAGACTCCCTTTTCTTCCCGCAGGTCAGACTAGAGAGCTGATCCTAGAGTGAGCCATGCCCTGTTGGTTTGAAAGAGCAATGAACACTTGATCTCAGTGGCTGATGCTGTTTGGGGAGGCACTGCAACCTTTAGGGGGTGGAGACTTGCTGGTGGAAGCACATCACTGGGGATGGGTTCTGAGGGGTTATAGCCTCACTGTATTTCCTGTCTTTCTCTGTGCTTTCTACTTCCTGTTCTCCCTTTCTACTTCTTCTCTGCTTCCTACTTTTAACTGAGATGTGATCTCTCAGCTTCCTGCTGCTGCCACCATACCATGCCTTTCCCACCATGATGCCTCTGGAACCATAAGCCAAAAGGAGCTCTTTGTCCCTTAAGTTGCTTCTGGTCATGTTATTTTATCACAGAAGCAGAAAAGTAACTAATACACATGCCATTTTATACATTCAGACTTCGGGGTGATAGAGTTCGGATCAAGTGTGGTGATATATTGTGTACCCTAATAAAATTTGCCTGAAGATCAGAAGACAGAACAAGCCACTAGATTAAACATAGATGCTAGGCAGTGGTGGCACACACCTTTAATCCCAGCACTTGGGAGTCACATGCCCTTAATCCCAGCACTTGGGAGTCACATGCCCTTAATCCCAGCACTTGAGATCTCATGCCTTTGCTTGGGAAGCACACATGCCTTTAAGCCCAGCACTAGAAAAATTGAAACAGGAAATGATATGGCTGGGTGGAGAAAGGTATATAAGGTGTGAAGAGACAGGAACTAAAGGCTTTTTCAGGCTGAGGAGTCCTAGAAGTATGAGGTGACTTCTTCCTTTGTCTCTCTGATCTTTCAGCAATTACCCCAATATCTGCTCTGGGTTTTCTATTATAAGACCATTTAGCAATTCGTGTTACAATCAAGAAATCCTGGAGGAAACCAAAAATAGAACTGCCAGCTTGATAGCACTTGAATTCCAGTCCCCTTCCCCAATCTGTCCATTACTGTTTGCTTTTGAAATCAGGAAGCACATGCTCCATGGATTCTTTACAGGGAACACTGCTTTCAGAACAGGCTGGGTGTATGTTCTCTATTTTATACCTACTTGGGACCTATCTTGGATCCTTCATGCCTTTTAAGGGTGACATTCATTTATACCCCTCTCCTTAAAAAAAAGATGCTTTGGCCCTTTCATCTAATCCAAAGTGTCATCCAACAACTACTAAATTCCGGTAGAGAATGGAATGTAGTAAAGGTCAACAAAAGCATTGTGAGTCACAGACTCTCTTCTGCTAAGGATAGAACAGAATCTCCAGTCCCTTCCCCCGTGACTATTTGTCAGGCAAGGCCCTAAGCCTAACATCTGCTCAGCAAGATTTATATAGCCAGTATGATACCATATATATAAATATAAAGAATTAGAGTCTCTGTTGGTGACTGAGTATTTTCCAACTCTTTAGAGAGATAACAGAAACAAAATAAGGACAATGATGAAACACAGTTGTGATAAACTGCCCAATTAGAGCAGGAAAGAGAAATATTCAAGCAGCATTTGCTTGAATAATTGCAGTCCATATTGATATTACATTTTAGGAAATGAATTTGGAGGGGAAAAGCACCAAAGAAATACTAAAATATTCATACATACTTGTGAATTTATGCTAAGACAATAACTTTAAAATGAAGTCATATGCTCAAAGGGATTTCTTAAAGGATCATTTCTAGCCATCAGATATTAGACATCAAGCCCAATGTTCCCTAACTGAGGAACATTTTATTAAATTAAGGCTCATAAATATTGTGTTATGGGATGAAGCAACTTCAACTGAATATTTAAGTATGTGAAGGGATGCAAATATTTGCAACACCTTGATGGGTCAATACTATGCAATTTTAGTATTTCTCTGTATTGGAATAAATGCTACCCAAATGAAATACACATGAAAGAGAGTTTTAACAGAACATTACCAATTATGTAAAAATAAAAACACTTCATGTTTGTATTTCACCCAGTCTCAATTAATAACATATATTCATCTTTTACATTGCTGCATTATGTAGTAGTTTTGAACAGAGTTTTCTTTTTCTTTCTTTCTTTTTTTTGGTACCAAATTACTATGTAGTCTCAGCTAGTCTTGAACTTCCTATGGAATCCAGGCTTCTCTTTAACTCATGATTCTCTCTCTTTAAGCTCTGGAGCACTAGGATTACAAACGTATGTACCACCAGGCCCAAAATTTTTGAGATTTTTAAAGCACACATATAAATTTGAAATTAAATTAATTTTGCACCCCCTCCCCCAATCTGTAGTGCTGGAGACCAAACTAAAACTCAGATCCCAACACATGCTAGGAAAATACTCCATGACTTGGCTACATCCCCACGGCTCGGTGCTTCATCTTTAGGCTTTGTTTCATAGCAGTAGGAGAGTTCCAGAGGAGAATGGAACGGTAGTAGTGGAAGGTGAGTATCTGCTGTTCTGGGATCTTTAACACAGCTTATTACAGGAACACTGTAAAAGAGAAAATGGTGTGCTCATCACTAACCACATTTAGCAAATGCTGCAAAGGCAGTTTATGTACCTCTATACTCAACCCTTTCAAAGGGTCTAAGGATAATTGGACAAAGAGGGCAAAAATGCAATGAAAGAAAAAGCATTTCCCTGAAACTTCTGAAAGACATCCTCATTTTTTTATCACCAAAATCATATTCCAACAGTGATTTTTAAATGACTATATATGGTAACAATATAGTATGTTTTATATTACATATAATTACATGTTAAATTATAATATATAGTTATAATTCATCAAATTTAGTTCAGGAATTATTGTATTGCGTTGACTCTCCTTATCAAGTCTCTTTATATATTTTTTTAAAGTTCAGAGGAACTTTAAGTTGGTGCCCTGTCTGAAACTTTTGAATAATCCTAGATTTTGATGATTTTTTTTGTCTAGTTTCTTAAAGTTTCTTTTGTTTTGTTTTGTTTCCGAGACAGGGTTTTTCTGTGTAATAGCTCTAGATGTCCTGGAACTAGCCCTGTAGACCAGGCTGGCCTCAAACTTGCAAAGATCTGCCTCTCTCTACCTCCTGAGTGCTGGGATTAAAGGTGTGTGCTACCACAGCCTGGCTTAGTTTCTTAAAGTTTTAGATTTACGCCTTTAATTCATTCTTTGAGAATTTTGTACAATATATTTTGGTCTCCTGCCAGACCCAGACCCATCCACTTATGTTCTCTCTCTCTCTCTCTCTCTCTCTCTCTCTCTCTCTCTCTCTCTCTCTCGCTCTCGCTCTCGCTCTCGCTCTCGCTCTCGCTCTCGCTCTCGCTCTCGCTCTCTCGCTCGCTCTCTCGCTCTCTCGCTCTCGCTCTCGCTCTCGCTCTCCCCTTTCAAAGTCCTTGAAATCTAGTTTCTGCTGTTCATATACTCTCTTGGATGTGTGGCTATCCACTTGTACATCTTTGACCTATGAGTGCTATACCCTTAAAGAAAACCGAGCCTTCCTGTTCCAGTATTCATTTTATATTTAATAATTATGATCAGTTTTAAGTTATATTTTGTATGAGGGGTATTGCTTAGGTTGAAGTTGATCTTTTGTGAATGAATGTCAAACTGTCATTTGAAAAAGCGGCCTCTCTTCCTTTGGATTTCTGTTGTACCTTTTGTAAGTATTGATTCCCTATGATTGTGTCAATACACTTTTGGAGACTCTGTTCTACTGTATTAATTGCTGTAGTTTTATTAAGAGTGAGTTATGGTGATATTTTATTTGTACTGAAATGTGATTTTATTTGTATGTTAATAAATAAAGTTGCCTGGGGGTCAGAGCTAATAGCAAGCCATAGCAGAGCTGGGCATTCGTGGCACACGCCTTTAATCCCAGCACTTGGTAGGCAGAGCTAGGTAGATCTCTGTGTGGTCAAGGATACAGCCAGCATTGGAGACACACACCTTTAATCTCAATACCAACCAAAGAAGATCTGGAGGTCTGTACAAACAGGCAGTGACGAGAAGGTCATGTGGTTGGGTTTACAACCAATGAGAAGGCAGAACAGAAAGTCTATATAAAGATAAACACTCAGGAAGTAAATCTCTCTTGGCTGAAGAGGCTAGCTGCAGCAGATGGGTAAGGCTCTTAGCTCTGATCTCTTGGCTTTTTTTCTTTGCATTGGTTCTGTGTTTCTTATTTAATAAGACAGTTGGTTACATCCACAGTGAGTCAGCCAGGTAAGCTGGTATCTGCATGTAATCCCATCACTCAGGAGACTAAGGCAGAAGAATTGGGAATCCCAGGCCACTGTGGCCTACATAGTGAGACTCTGGTTAAAGAATCAAAACTAAATGTAAGTCTAAATATCAGAAAGTTTGTAAAGCTTCCACCTTAGAAAAATTATGTCAACTATTCCAGCTCCTTCAGCTTCTGTATATGAAGGCTGGAATTTGACTATACTATATATTTTTCAAAAATTATTTGAAAAAATCCCATGAATTATAACTATCAAATATGTATTCACTTGTAGAAATGAACCTTCTACAGTCTTTTGATAAACTTCACCAGGTCATAAAATGCAATCCTTGAAATATACTTATTTATTCAATTTACCTTTAAAACTATTTTTAAACATATGTATTGATATATAAAGCTAACTAAGAGTAGTGTCTTTTTTTTGTAATTTTATACACAGGTTTTCCAGTTATGGTTAAACTAGCTTCATTGAATGGATTTGAAAAGCTTTCATCATTTTTTATGGTCTGGGAGAGTTTAATATAGGAATTATCTGTATTTTTCTACTGACTGAGTCTCTGCATGTCTAAAAATATCTTTCTTTTGCCTTGACAGGTGATGGATATTGTGTCTGGGCTGGGAGTCTTGGAATACTGGCCTCATTCAATCATCTTTAAGCATTTTTTTACAATCTTACCTCAAAGTATCCATGTCTATCCCATTCCTTTCCCATTGCATTAATCTCTCTCTCTGTCTCTCTCTCTCTCTCTCTCTCTCTCTCCCTCCCTCCCTCCCTCCCTCCCTCCCTCCTCTCTCTCTCTCTCTCTCTCTCTCTCTCTCTCTCTCTCTCTCTCTCTGTGTGTGTGTGTGTGTGTGTGTGTGTGTGTGTAATATTTTCTCTTTCATAATGAGAATTCAGGAATTTCATCAGGAAATGTCATGAGAGGGTCTAGTTTTTTTTTTTTAAACATATGATTAATTCTGCTTGGGTTCCATTCCTTTTTACCTGAAAAATGAAAAACTTTTTCCTACTAAGACAACTTTTCTTTTATGATTTCCTTATTTATGACTTCTCCATGTGTTCCCTTCTCTCCATTTAGTAAAAATTTATTATTAACACTCAGATACCCTAGATCTGTCTTCTGGGTCTCTTTTCTTAATTCCTCATGAATTCCATTTGTCAGGTATTCCTTCCACTTGACCTTCAAGTAGTCACTGGGTTCTTAGCGAAGAATTTTCTCTTTTCACTGAAATCTTTTGAATTTTTAATTTAAGAAATAAGCATCTCAGTTCTAGAAAAAGCCTTTTGTTCTGTGTTTAATTAAGTGCCCTTTGGGAGTTCTCATTTGTTTTTCGTGTAAGTTCGTCTGTCCCTTCCATTAACTCTAATAAGTCATCTGCTCTCCCTGTTAGCTCACACTGCTCCCCTAGCTTGCTGAATTTCCCTAATTTAGAGGCTCTCAACCCTGACCACACAAGAACAGCCCACTAGGGGGGCCTTGCAGTCTCAGTGCCTCTGACACAGTGCAACTAATTAATGAGGAATTTCTCATAGTAGAACTTGGGCACTGGTACATTTGAAAATTCCCCAGATGGTCCCAGGAAAGCAGCTGCAGGTAGGCAGCCCTCTTTTAAATGGGTCTCATTCCATTTGCCCGCTCATGGGTGTGAATTATCACCCATAGAAAGGCGAGCAGGGAAAGCCAGTGACTCTCTTCATAGGCGATTGTGCCTTTCAAGTTGTGGAGTTGTTCCAGATGGAGAGTAGGGAAGGGGAAGTCAGCAGGCGAGCATGCAAAGCAGCCATACGCAATCCCAGAGTCCCCTCTGAGGCTCCACTTGGCAACTAAAGACTTAGTCATAATTTAAGCTTTGCATGGATCAGATCACTAGTATAAATGTAAATCGTTCACAGTCATAAATCAAGTGCACTGCGAATCTGACACACATCGACGTACCAGCATGGGCAAATCTCAAATGTAAAATAGTAAGTGAAAGTAGGCGGGCTCAGAAGACTGTGCGCAGTATAATTCCATTTATATGTCATTCTGGAAGATATACACCATGGGGACAGAAAACAGATCTGTGGTTACCAAGGCTTAAAGTCAGAGGGAGAGATTGGCCACAGAGGGGTACTGGAGGAAATTGGGTGATATGAAATTCTATAGCTCGATTGTGGTAGTGGTTATACATTAGATGCATCTGTCAAAACTCATAGAACTGTGTATTAAAAATGGCACATTTTGCTACATGTGAATTATACCTTTAACTCTATTGGGAAGGAAAATAAAATTCCTGTACTTCCTCTATTTGCCATACCCTATAGCTTCCCTAAAGCCTTTTGGGCTTCTCAACTTTTGTCCACTGCATGGGCTATACCAAGAAATTCCCCTTTAACGTTTGTGATTTGGGCTGGATACCATCTCTCCCCGGAAAGCCATTTCCTTGCTGGAGTCTCCCTGTGTTTCTCTTAACACAACAGTTCGAGCTCTCCCACCTCTCCTAATGTGGTTCTGAGGCACTTGTCCCTTTGTTTTGACAGCCTGTTTAGAACATATAATCATATTTACCTATCCACCAGCAAATACAGCCTTGGAAATTTTACTGGAAGCCCCTTTAAAACCATCAACAAATAAGCCAGCTATGTTACTCAGTCATAGAATGTTTGCTTAATATATATAAAACCTGGCTTCTGTCTCCAGAGAAAACCCATATTCTCTCTCTCTCTCTCTTACATACACACACCAAAATCATGAAGTGTTCTTGCTATTAATTGCCAAACCCTCAAACTAGACAACATTAGAACATGTGTGCTGCCTCACTTACAAACCCATATGGTGGACACCTAGAGGGAGATATTTAAAGACGGTGCAAGTCCATGGTCCATAGCACCTCATCCATTTTTATGGGTACATTCAGCAAGAATAGTCGCTCTCTTTCCTTTCTGTGCTTGACAATATAATTTCAGAGACTGGTGAAAAATGTCTTCAGCTCTAGAATCAATACTTCTGATTATGGCTGCCTTTGTGCTCATCTCTCCCCAGTGGAAATACTGCCAGGGAAGATGGGAAGATGTATGGAAGCCTCCTGTCTCCTGATATTTTAGCTCTTGAAAATCTGTCTGTTCTAATCAAAAGCTGCATTTATCTTCAAGACTTTGAAGGCAGGAGTGTGGGTTAAGAAAAGAGCGATGATAATTTTTAGGCGTTTGCTCGAAAGCTCTTCTGAACAAATAAGAAGCCGCCGCCGTCACCTACCTCTATTTCAGAATCACATCTCTTTCCCTCCATTGATTGCCAGGTATCTGTACAAGCACTCAGTATAGCTAGGAAATGCCTCACTTCCTTTTAATTTATACAACTCTCAAAGAATTTGCCTTCAAGATTGAAGATGGGCTACCTCCTCTGGGAGGAGGGGCTTCTCTCACTCCTGGTGGATGACGTCATTGAAATGTTGCCATCCTGGCTGCACCTTCAGGCTTGCAGGAAGAGTCACTTTTTCTGTTTTTATACTGATTTACTTTTTGTCTTAAAAATTAATTTCTTTACATCCCTACAATGGTGTCCTCTCCCTCCTCTCCTCCCAGTCTCACCTCCCCACCTTTGCCTGCCCAACCCACCCCTTCTCCTTTCTAGTCAGAAAAGGGCAGCCCTCCCATGGATATCAACAAAACATGGCATATCAAGTTACAGTAAGACTAAGCGCCTCCCCTTGTATTAAGGCTGGACAAGGCAACCCAGTATGAAGAATAGGGCCCCACAAGGCAGTAAAAGAGTCAGAGACAGCCCCTGCTCCCACTGTTAGGAGTCCCACAAGAAAACCAAGCTGCACAACTGTCACATATATGCATAGGTCAGTCCCATGTAGGGTCCCTGGTTGTTGGTTCTGTCTCTGTGAGCTCCTAAGAGTCCAGGTTAGTTGATTCTGTAGTTTTTCTTGTGCTGTCCTTGACCCCTCAGGCTCCTACAATCCTTCCTCCCCATCTTCTGCAGGATTCTCCAAGCACAGCCTAATGTTTGACTGTTTCCATCAGTTACTGGATGAAGCCTCTCTGATGACAATTGGGTTAGGCACCAATATATGAGTATAACAGAATATCGTTAGGCATCATTACACTGACATTTCTTTTTCCTCCAGTCGCATTTTGTTCTATCCTAGGTCTCTGGGCCATCCAGTCTCTGGGTCCTGGCACTCTAGACAGTGTCAGGGGTTGGCTCAGTCTTGTGGCATGGGTCTTAGGCTAGACCAGTCATTGGTTAGCCACTCCCCCAATCTCTCTACCACTCTTACTCCAGCACATCCCGTAGGCAGGATAAACTATAGGTGGAAGGTTTTTGTTTTATTTTGATGGAGCTGTGGAAGCTTGTTATTGTTTCAGGCTTTTTCTTCATTTTTTTTTCAGAGTTGCATCTAAGTTCTGAGAAGCTGCAGAGGGTCACAGTGTTCAGGGGTGGAGGAATAAAAGTGTATCTCAGTCTGGATTGTTCTCACCACATACCTTATTTTAGCTCTGGGTCATTCACTCATGTGGATTGCTTCTCTGATTCCACCATCATATTCTTCAACCCAGTTAATCTTCTGTCCCATCTCTCTGCCACTCAAACAGTTTTGGGGGGCCTTTGTTCTTACAATCTCTGAGATTATCTTAACCCATCCTCTTAGAAGCCCTTTGTGACATCTTTTCTATCTTAGGTCCCCGAGGTATGGGATAAGTCTGTGCAGCTTTGGGGTCATCAGAAATTGAAGCATCCAGTTCTTGGCTCCCTGGAGCTCCAGGTACAACCTTGAATGCCTAATCTAGCCAAATGGAGATGGGTGAGTTGTGGTCTTAAAATGCCTTTCTTGGAGCCTAGTAAGAGGAATCAGGCCACTGGGTTTTTGGGTCAATCTCTTGCTCTGGTCCTTCATGGATAGCTCTGTCTTGACTTCCTGCTGTCAGACAGACACAGGGTAAAGAAGCCCCTCTGTACACACTGCTACCACATGGGCTCAAGTATGTGAGGGCCAAGTGACCATAGACTGGACCTGCTGCAGCCATGTGTCAAATGAATCTTTCCTCCCTCAAGTACTCTGTACCAGGCATTTTGATCACTGTTGAAAACTATGTCAAAGTTGAACGATACTAAGTCACCACTGTTGTTGGCTCAAATGGGTTTATTAGTTCACACTAAATTGGCATGAGAATGTGTGTGCATGCTTTTGTGTGTGTGTGTGTGTGTGTGTGTGTGTGTGTGTGTGTGTGTGTGTGTGTCTGTGGGGTAGTAGTAGGAGTAGACTATACTATCAAAATCATAATAGATATTTCTCATTCTATCTACCAACTTTGTAAAGCTTATGTTGAAAATTTTTTTAGAACAGTCACCATTCCTTCCTGATGACCTGTAGTTGGTTTTGCAAACCACTTAAAAGCCCTTGCATTTGAACATTGCAGAGCAATTGTTGCTAAACCACTGCTAAATCCTTCATTTGCAAGATTGTTTAACACGTCAGGAAAATGCTCCCAAATGTTACCATATAACACACATTTATGGATAAAACACTTAGTCTGGTAGGACAAATGCACATACACTGGGGATATCTACTTTGGAAATGCCCTCTTCAGGGATGGAGGTATTCCTCAGTGGTAGAGTGCTTTCTTAACATGCAAATGCCCCCAGTTCCATCCCAAGTACTGAAAAATAAAAGCTGTTTTCATAGCATGCCTTAAAATGTTTTCATTTTATTTTATGTGCATGGGTATTTCTCTGCATATATGTCTGTGCACCATGTGTGTGCAGTTTTCACAAAGTCTAAAAGAAGGTGTTGGATCAACTGGGACTGGAGTTACAAACAGTTGTGAGCCACTATGTACATGCTAGGAATTGAACCCAGGTCCTACAGAAGAGCAGACAGAGCTCTTAATCATGGAACCATCTTTGCAGCCCCGAGCATGCTTATTTAAACAACAGGGTTTTTTTTTTCCCACTTTTGCTTAAAATGTCATCTTTACCATGAATAGACAGGTAAGACACTTCTCAAAAGAAAGTATTTGTTAAATGGCAAAATTGTGATAGACATTTGTCATCACATGAAGGGAGAGAAAAGTTAGTATACTTGTCTTTTTTAAAGCAATGTTTCTTATTAATTTTTTTTGAGACTTTCATGCAATGTTTTAGGAAATCATGCAAATAATTTAAAATCAGACATATATTTTAAGTCCTTTGCCATGAGAAAAGCTACCATCTTTATGTAGCTCACACGAAAGAGCTTCGTGGGCAGTCTCCTCTGATTATGAAATAGAGTACAAATTCTATTTGACCTCATGGGCATTCATTAATAAATTTTCTAACACTGTTGACATTCTATAGTCCTTGGTGCATTTTGAGATGCAAAGGTATTTGTCACAAGCCTTTACCTATGAGCAATGGTCTACGTGTTTTATACCAAATACTCTTTTGGTAACTTTACCCCAGAATTCCTGCATAATCTCATAAGACTGTGTATTTAACTAAGACATCAATTGCTAAGATTATCCTTCCATGCACATCTCTATTATAGTGACTCACCCAAAGTGTCTCTTTGTGGCTTTCATTAATGAAGGCAATCTGGTAAATCTCATAAGCTAAAACTTGTTAGAAACATCTGTACTTGATCTGCTTATAATCTCCCACACGGAACGCTGGTTCAGATGCTCCGCTCTTCCAGTCTTCCTGTGAGCAGTCCAGTGGTGTTTGCTGACCAAAGGATCCATGTTTGTCGGTTGCCATGTTGTCTTCTGTCCATTCTCTTAGCCACTTTTTCTTTGTCAAGGAAGACAAAGTTATTCCAAGTCGGGTTACTTTGTTCAGTCACTGGTATGTTTTCAATTTATGAAGCAGTGGATGGAGATTTTAAACACCACAAGAAACAAAACCTTCATGCTCACTCCTTGGTTTTGATGTTGTTTTTTTTTTCCCCCCAACAACTGTCTTGTTAAACACGATGGTTCTGTGCAGCTATTCTCAACAGAGTGTGGCCCTACAGAAAGTACCTTGAATATTTTCCTTGTATTTCTAAGGGAAATGAATGTATGGGGAGAACACAGTGCATTAAACCCAGTGGATGGTGTTTTAGGTCATTAGGACTTAATGTCCTGGAATTCCAATTAAGGGAGTGTTTGTGGAAAAAAGCCACCGTCAAATCCTTTGGATTTCAGGGTTTGTAGTCTTCCTTCATTTACCTAGTAAATTTAATAGACTATACATTCATTGTAATCCTGTGCCATTCCTTTTATTAACTATAAGAAGACTAAGGTTTTTCTGTGTGTTTTTGATAAAAATAATATATAAACACAGATTTCAATATTTAATTACTTAAAATATATATATATATATATATATATATATATATATATATATATATATATATATAATTTTTACCCCAGTGAAGTGCCTGTCTTGTGTCCTGTGTGTGGACACCTTACTGTAGAGATGGTCACAACATAGCATGGATCTTTATTTATAGCTTTCATGGTAGCAAAGCTTTTTCATTGAGAACTGAGGAACTGTAGAGAGGGGTAATTATGAAGCCTAATTTATATCATGATTTCAAATGGGTTCAGTGCACACAGAATTCAGTGGCAGTGGTAGATTGTTCTCTTTGTTACACAGCATTAATATAGTAGAGCCTGACTAATTCTGAGGGGCATGCCCCAGGTCCCTATAGGTCCTTCATCCTAGCTTATGGGAAATATCAACATAGACCTGAACCAAGCTCAACCTGTAGCCTGTAGTTGAGTCTGGTTGAATCCAACAGAGTTATTGTTGACCTTCAGAATCATGAGTGATATTTAATGGCAGATAAACTTTAGCATGTGACTGTGTAAATTTTTCATCAGCTTCGAGTACCATAGTACCATAGTACTCTCTTAACCTAAGTCCTGTGCAGTTAAGAATATAGATAGTTGGAGGCACTTGAACATTCTCTGAACAATTGTGCCCCAAATTATCTGATTGTGGCTTTGTTTCCCATGAGACAATCCTCACATTCTATGAACCAGTCCCCAAATACACCATCCTTTTTCATTTATATCTTTGGGGTAGAAAATGGATACATGTGAAGTTGGTCAGAGAACAAAGTTACAAAATGTGTTATAGAAATAAAGGGATTGATATAGGAATTGAGACGTCCATGAACACGGAAGGAAATGGGAAATCAGTCTTCTGAGGGCTGCAGCTTCAGGATGGAAGAAGCAGTCATAACTCAGGATGAAAAGGCTAGAACTCTTGAGGATGTCTGTGAAGCCTAGTGTCTAACATGTGAGATCCAAACAAGGTTTGCTAAGCACTCATTTTTGATAACACCATTCCAGATGCCTTCCCAGGAACTCTCACCTCGTGCTTACTGGTTTACTGCTGCCTTCCTACTCATAGTCTTCTCATTGGTCTTGAGAGTTTCTCATGAAAATCCGAAGGCCTCAGGGAAGCACTAGAAGACGAGGCTCTTCATCCTTGGTGGAACCCTTGGTGGTGCAAGCAGACAGAAGATGGTTCTGTGCTCAGTCTGCCAAGGCTTTGCGGACCTAGTCTGTTCGGTTCATTCAGTTCCTGGATCTACTCAGATGTTAGCTGGTTGTGACAGAGGGGATGTCCAGAGCCCCATCATGCTCACAGCTACCCATGGACTTTCCTCCTCAGCGTGTGGTGCCATGCTAGGTCTCACATCTGTCTCCTCAGTTTGGCTTCAGGTTCCCTGGGGGAGGCGGGGGCACTCTCTTTTATCTATCTTTGCTTCTTCAAAGACTAGCATTTTTGTGTAATTTAGTACACCATCTGTACATAGAAATAATTGGATGTTTTTCTTTTTAAATTAACTTGTTTTGATTTGTAAAGAAGAGGAGGTTGGGAAGGTCTTTACCAAATTACACTAAAACCATGAACGTGATCCCCCCTCCTCCCTGGCATTAAGGTCATGCATATTTTGCATCAGAGATTTTTGCCATCCTCATCAAAGCTGTTTCCTTGAGAGGCATGGGTCTGGTTTGTCTCCTCGACTCCAGGCAGGGCTGCACTCCAACCAGATGGAAGATCGTCTTTCACTACTTATTTATTTAAATTGAAAGATTTCACTCTGGCTTTTGAATTTGCTTGAGGATATGAAGAAAAGAGATAGTGGTCCAATGTTGTTGCAGCACTACAATCTCCAGTCCACACAACTTCCCTGGGATCTGGTGGAATATTTGCATTTAAGAGCAGCCCTCTTGGGCTGGTTGCTGGAATTTGCTTTTACTCTCAACCCGTCCAATCCGTCTCTCCCAGCTTCTAAAAATACACTCTTATTTTTTGCACTCCTTTCAACTTGAAACGGACATAGAACGCAGACATCTCACACTATTTACACTCCCAGAAAGCTGTCAGCAGAGGCGCTGGGGAGACAGTGCTTAATCTTGGGAAGAAAATAGAATGTATACACACCCGGCCGAGTGAAATGTTGTACATTGGCCTTGGCTCTGACTGCCCCTATGTGTGGTAGCAGCTACCATGGCAAGGCTATGAATCTCTGCTGTTGTCACAGACTCCTGTCATCTGGGACAAGTACTAAGGTTTTCCTGCTCCACAGTCTCTGAGACCAGCCAACCCAGCAAATCACTGTTAGTCTGAGTTTCTGGATCGGCCCTGTTTGTTGACTCCATTATTGAGGAAAACTATTTCCTTCAGCCTCCTTTCTTGGTCTCTTGTCTCTGCTAGCCTAAGATGGCTGTTTAGCAGGAGTTATGTGGCATCGTGGACAATGGTGTCTTTGCAAAACCTCATGAATGCAGCTGGGCATTTGCTTCAAGCGTGTGTCAGAGGGTCATTGGCAACCTTGGGGGCCAGGGCGCATTTTGTTATAGCCTTGGATGTAAGTGCAATTGCTGGAGCAGGATAGTCCCAGCAAAGTCAGACAATTCAGCCCTGCTCCAGATGTATGTGTGAGTCAGGGCAAGAAGAGCCTGTGGCAGTGAGCATATTTGTGCATCAAACAGTGTAGACCAGAACGACCCTAGTAGCAGTATTCATCAGCCTCTCTGCTTTAGTTTAGATCTTGACTATCCCCCAAACCCATATTTTGAAGGGTTGGCACCTCTGTTCTATGGTGCCATTGTGAACAATGGGACTTTTATAAGGCAGGGCCCAGTGAAAGGTTATTGGAGGCATGCCTTGAAGGGGATAGTGGGATCCCCAGTCCCTTCTCTTTCTCTCTGTTTCCTGGCTGCTCTGAGTAGCCTCTTCTGCATGCTCTTCCCACTGCTTTGCTACAGGCCCAACAGCAATGGAGCTAAGTGGCATGGACGGAAGCCTCCCAAACCGTGAGATGTAGCCAAGAGCTTTTCCTTGGGTGTTTTGTTACAGTAATGGACAGTTGACTAGTCCAGGCCCCACCTGGAAGTATTATAAATATTCATCAACAGTAGAATTGATTGATTATCTGAGCTGATATTAATGTGCTCTATTATCACCACGAAGATAATGAACACAACTTAGCTTCATGTCACAACAGGAAACACTCTAAGAGCCTAATGCAGAACATGGAAACCAGGCATGTAAGCTTCATCCGGATGTTTTTGTGCTCGAGTCCATCCTAGGGTGTCGGAGAGAAGAAACAGTGTGTGCTGTTCCGAAGGTAGGGTGGGGGTGGTTGGAGCATGAGCAGCTCAGAGGAGGGGTATGCGACGTCCTTCTGTCCTGATGGCAGCTACACTTGCGTGTCTGTTTTATGTAAATCCATTCTCACTTGTGTACAATCCTGTGAAAATGTTACACTCCACTAAGAAAACAGTATAAACAATAAAAATACAAGCCCGTGACAGCCCAGCTCACTTTCCTGCCCCCACCCCCTTCTGCTTTTTCACAGATTGGCTCTCCACTGACAAGAGGAGCTGTTGACAAGCACTCTGCTCGCTCTTGGTGCCTGGCAGGATCTTCCAACTAGTGAGTTCCACCCACCCCACCAGTCCTCAGTCCTCAATCCAAACTCCGTACCCCCCTTTTCTTTCTAATCTTACCATTGCAAATGCGCACCAGCCCACTCCAGTTCCCCTGCCGGATTCTTCGCCCACTTCAGACCCATTGCTCTGACTGCTATCCTGCAGACAGGACCCTCAGGAGGCTGGCCTCGTGTCTCAGCAGCTCTTGGTTCCTACTGGACCTCTAACCAACAGCATCTCCTCTTCCTCTTTGGCATCTGAAATTTCTAGACTGCTTACGACTTTCAGACGATAGCATTGAACATTCCTACTACAATGTTACAATGGAAGAGGCAGGCAAATATTACTTGTAATCCATCCATCAAGCAGACCTTTTATTAAGGGCCCCTGTGATCCAGAGAAGCTTCATCTAGTGTCCCCTTGGGAGTAGTCTTCAGACTTGACCTTAAACTTTTGAAGAATGGGTTACACATTTTGTTTTCCCTTTTGGTTTAATAATCATATTCCGTCATTTCTTGACACAAAACCATGAAATAAGAGACTTATTTAGTTCAGTTGTTTTTCAAACTTAAAAAAAGATTCTCCCCAAACTCTGCTGTCTAAATTAAAAGAAAAAACACTTAAGAGAAATTAATTGTTGGGCAATGGGGACAGGAGACTTCTGAGGCCTTCTCAGTGTCCCCCAGACAGTCCTCATCTTGGTGACAATGAGGTTCTGAGGAGCTCATGTTTGGGAATTGGGTGTTTTGTGTAATCTTCTCATCTTCTGGTCATGATTTGGGCTCACCCTGGTTGTACTGGCAGAGACTGACTGACGCTCTCCCTGCCAGAGAAGAGCTCTTTCCTCTATGGCATGGAAGCCATTCCTATTTCCATTTCTCCTCAGTATTTGCAAAACACACCTCTTTCTCTGTTTCCCTCTGAGACGCTCCTGCCTGTTATACACATGTATGATCAGGTGTATGTTTGCATTCTGAAGACTTGAAGGCCAGTTTCTCCTCAGGCATATGTCATCCCTGCTTTAGGTCTAAAGGTTTGTCAGGGAACATTGCTGGGAAAATTAGTCTGGATCTCTGGGCCTTCACCAAGGAAACTGAGTGTTGACTTCCCAGATCAGGGGACCTGGTTTAGGTTCAGATAGAGGATATAGGGGCCATCTGAGCTTAGATACTGCAGTTGCCTCTATTCTGAATTAGTTCATGAACCTGTTGAGTTTGGGGGATATGCATACATCACTGGACACATGAGCATTTTCAAATGGTGTATGTGATCTGGGGCTGGCATAGCAGATCTGTAATACCAGTGACCTGAGAAGCCAAGGTAGAAAAATGCAAGTTCAAGGCTTACCTGAACTACAGAATGAGTTCAAGTCCAGCCATGGAATATTTAATGCACCCTCATCTCAAATAAAAATGAAAAAAGAATTGAGGATGTAATTCAGTGGTGGAGTACTTGCCTAATGTGGGAAGACCCTGGTCCAGTCCTTAATACCACAAAAGTATGTACATGCATGTGCATGTACCTGTTCATGTGCCCCCCCCCTCTCTCTCTCTGTGTGTTGAAGGCCTCACCAGCCAAAATCTCCAGGCATACACCTGGAGTCAAACAAGATTAGGCAAGCTTCTGTAGCATTGACAAGAGCACACAGGGAGCCAGGTGTCTCAGAAAGAGGACACAGGCATGGCCCTACAGAATATGTGCCTTTTGAGCTTAGATAACTTGTTGCTTTAGAGCCACCATGGAAACACACCTCTGAATGGATGAGTGAGGAGAATTTCAGAAAGCCTTAACTGAGGAGAGAAGACCCACCTTGGATATAGGTAGCACTATCCCATGGGCTGGGGTGCTTGAGGTACTCAGTTGAGTAAGAATGAGAAGTGAGAGTCAATAAAATGGCTCAGCAGGTGAAGGTGCTTGCCAGACAGGTCTGGTGACAGGAGTTCAAACCCTGAACTCCTGTAAAGGTAGAAGGAGAGAACTGATTCCTGAAAAGTGTCTTCTAGCCTGCACATGAACAGCATGGCATGTGCACTCACACATACATCCTTTCATCCATATGCAGAATAATAATAATTTTTGGGAAAAAAAAAGGAGAAAACGAGCTGACCACCACCATTGCTCTCTCTCTTTCCTAGTGCTCCTGCTGACACGTCTTTTCTGTTATAGCAGATAAACCCTTCCTTCCTTCCTTCATTCCAAGTTGTTTTTGTTGGTTATTTTGCACAGCAATAAGGGAAGTGACTCATATTCAGGTCTTGAGGATGTTGAGGCTAGCTCTGGGTTGAGTGTTATCGGGAAGAAGGAACAGCTCTGATGTTGAAGGTATCTGGACAATTGTTACCTAGGCAACATGAGGATTAAAATGGGACTTGTCACTGATAAAGAAACAGAAGATGCTTATTGGTTAATTTTGTGTCCCTGGGTGTCCGTAGCTCTAATTAGCTTTACACACAATTATAAAAGGCTCTTGTATTTCACTCTGGTCCTCAAGTGGCCTACTCTAAGTATCATTTATAGTTTGTGAAACTTGTTCATACTCAACTGGAAGCATTACAATTTTCTTGCTGCTTGGTGTCAACTAGAGTGGTCATTAAAAAATACATTAGTTCTTTGAGAATTTCATACAAGGTGTTTTATTTATATTCATCCCCTCAGCGCTTCCCAGGTCCACCCTCCTTCCATACTCATCCAGTTTTGTGTCTCTTCTTCCTCCCTTTTAACCCATCAAGACCAATTTGTGCTGCCCAAATATTTTTGCTATGTGGTCTTCCACTGGAGCATTGTCAACTTACCAGGGGCTACACTCTTGGAGAAAGCTGATCTCACTCTCCCAGAAACTAGCAATTATCAATAGCTTCCTCACTAGGGGTAGGACTTCCTGCCTAACTCCCTTCTCAATGCTTGGGTTTGGTTTGTCTTTGAGCTAGCACAGGTCTTGTGTATGCTGTCACAAATGCAGTTAAGTTCATATGTGCAATTGATATGTCCAGAAGCCACCATCTCCTTGTAGTCATCCACTGCCTCAGGCTATTACACTCTTTCTTCCCCCTCTTCCACTATGATCCCTGAGCCTTTGGAGGAGTTGGTGTGGCATAGGTTCCATTTAGGGCTGAGTATTCTGCTGTCTCTTATTCTCTGTGCCTTGCCTAGTCGTGGGCCACTGTATAATCAATCACTATCTACTGCAAACAGAAGCTTCTCTGATGGGGGTTGAGAAATGCATTAATCTATGGGTAGAGTGATAGGTCGTCAGGAACCAGTCTAACACTATGTCCATTTAGCAGCATAACAATGGTGGGTTCTTCCCTGGAACCTATGACCTGTCTAGACATAGGTACTTAGCCTGATAATAGTGCCAGGTGTGGATTTTATCCTTTGGACTAGGCCTTAAATCCAATCAGAAAGTGATTGGATTCTCTCATGATGTTTGAGCCACTATTGTACCAGTGGGCATGTCTTGCCAATCCAGTTATTACTGTAACTCCCAGAGTTCACAGCCAGGTATAACTGATGATCACATTTCTCTTCCAGTAGCAGGAATAGCACCTCCCAGCACTGTGAAAGCTGAAAGGGATGAAGCTTCCCAGATGAGTACCAGCTTTATATCTTCGTGTTCTATGACTCAAGCATGTGGTGTCTTCAGCAATAGGGACTTACCATTGAGTTCTGGAGGGTAGCCAAGAGCATTGGCAATAGCATGAATTATCTGAGGGTCTGTGGGCTCTCTGGCCAACAATTCCAGAAGAAGTCACCTATTCCTGAAACTAGGCTTTTTATTTGTTATTCTTTGATATCTTCTAGGGGCTTTATTGTCTCATTATAGGGTAAGGAGTGGCCATTTTAACTTCCACCCATATTTTGCTGTATCCACGTCCATATTCATTCACATATATAATATAATGCAAGTATGGTATTAAATGATAGAATGTGCATGCCAATATATAGTATAGTGTATTTAGCACATATAATCAGGAGGGGCAGCCCCACATAGACACTAGTACTAGGGGCTTTGGAGCAGAAGCCTGGGTTTCTAATTCTTTAAGCAAATTTCTTGATTGTGCAAGTTACTTTCCTGTTGCTGCGATAAAATGTCCCTAATAAAAGCAACTTAAGGGAAGAAGAGTTTTTTGGCTCACACTTTGAAGGTAAAGTCCATCATCATGGAGATTTGGCAGCAGGAGCTTGAGGTGTCTGGTCACATTGCATCCACAGTTAGGAAACAAGGAGTAATGAATGTTCACTCTCAGCTTCCTTCCTCCTTTTCCTTCAGTCCAGGACCCTGCCCATGAAATGATGCTACCCACAGTTAAGGTGGATCTTGCTACCTCACTTAACCTAATTTAGATAATCATTCATTGGTTTGCCCATAGGTTCTTCTCCCAGGTGAGTCTAGATCCCAATACATTGATAATATTAGCCACCACAAATATTAAGTGGTAATGCCATGAAGCAAGAGGTGAACTCCTGTTCTTACATGCTAGAAGGAAGGAGTTAAGCCCAGTTTTCAGAGTGTGTGTATGTGGGGGGAGGGGAGGGAGAGGTAATCTCTAGAAGAGCTTTAGTCAAAGAATTAGATAGGAACTTGTCCCTTTGATTTGCAGATAAGGTGAAGGGATGTTGTAGTTGGCTAGGACTTAGGATTTGTGAGCAAGCATGAAGACCAGAAAGGAGAGGGGCAAGGTGTATGTCTATAGACAGAAGCAATGACATTACCTGAGGACCTGTGGGACACACAGA
This sequence comes from Peromyscus maniculatus bairdii, assembly GCF_049852395.1. Taxonomy (NCBI): domain Eukaryota; kingdom Metazoa; phylum Chordata; class Mammalia; order Rodentia; family Cricetidae; genus Peromyscus; species Peromyscus maniculatus. The sequence goes on from NC_134855.1 coordinate 123,189,769, forward strand.
TTACCAGACCTCACCTGAGACCCATGGAATCTGAAACTATGAAAATGGAAGCAGTACAAGAGCCATCACAAATGCTTCAGGTGACTTAGGTGCTCCTTAAGGTTGGAAACCTCTGCTGTGAATGTGCAGGGCTCTTCAGTACTGGGCTGGAGGGAGGACCCTGTGAAGGTATGTCCACACTGTCTCCATGTCACTTTAGAGCATAGCTAGCCGCCAGGCCTATTTATTCTCTGCTCTTGTCATGAGGGGGAAACACCATGGTGTGTATCCATGAAGAGGCTTCAGGCCATATAGAGGACTTACTGCTGTGTCTCCCACTATACCTGTTTCTGTGAGGGTCAAAAGTAAAGAAAAGAAGTAAAAAGAAGTTTACATCAATTTTACATAGATCTAGATATTTCTGGGAAGAGGAACTCTCAGCTGGGGGATAGCCTCCACCAGACTGGCCTGTGAGCATGTCTGAGGGGGTATTGTATTGATTCCTGATTGATGTGGGAGGACCCATGTCATGGAAGGTAGTGCATTCCCTGGGCAGATGGGTCTGAGTTGCATAAGAAGGGTAGCTGAGTAAGCCAGGGGATTACACCAGCAATCAGCCTTTCTCCATGGTCTCTACTTCAGTTCCTGCCTCCAAGGTCCTGCCTTGAGTTCCTGCCTTGGCTTCCCTAGAGGATGGACTGTGACTTATAAGCTCTTTCCCCCACTAAGTTGTTTTTGATTGGTGTTTTATCACAGAAACAGAAAACTATCTGAGATGCGTAGAGACAAATCTTCAAACCAAAAGGTTTTTTATTAGGTATAATAGAATATTAGGGTCATCTGAGATTATGGCGAGAGACCAGAATGACGTAGAAGTATGCCTGAATTATGTAGGAAAGAGGCCGTTGAGGGAAGATGTAGGAACAATACAGAACATTTCGAGAATGGGCTTATTTTTCTTTGGAGCTCTTCACAGAAGCTTCCAAGCCCTGATTGGCAGGTAGAGTATCTATGGAATATAGTTAGTCTTAATGTCATAGTAGGCTGCTTTGTGGTCAGCTGCTGGTTATGATGATTTGAATTAGAACAGCTCCCATAGGTTCATATATTTGAATACTTGGTCCCTAGTTGGTGGGCCTGTTTGGAAAGGATTAGGAGGTGTGGCCTTATTGGAGGAGGTATGGCCTTGTTGGAGTATCACTTGGCATGTCACTGGGGGTGGGCTTTGAGGTTTCAAAAGCCTACACCACTCCCAGTTAGCTCTCTCTCTGCCTCATGGTTGTTGTCTTAACTTGTAAGCTCTTAACTACTGCTCCTATGCTATGCCTTCCTGTCTGCTGCCATGTTCCTCTACACGATGGTCATGGAACTGTCAGCAAATGCTCAATAAACTCTTCCAGAAGTTACATTGGTCACGGTGTCTCTTTACAGCAGTATATTGTAAATAAGACACTGGGTAAAGCTATGTTGTGGTTTGAATGAGTCCCATAGGCTCATATGTTTGAATGTTTGGCCCCAGTTGGTAGAACTGTTTGGGAGTGATTAGGAGGTGTTACTGGGGGTGGGATTTGGGGTTTCAAAAGCCAATGCCAGGCTTAGTGTGTGTATCTTTCTTTCTGCCTGCTGCCTGTGGATCAGGATGTAACACTCTTAGCTGATGCTCCAGTGCCATGCCCGTCTGCTTCCTGGCATGATGATCATAGACCAACCCTCTGAAACTGTAAGCAAGCCCCAGTGAAATATTTTCTTTTTTAAGAGTTGCCTTGGTCATGATGACTCTTCACAGCAATAGAATATTAACTAAGAAAAGCTAGATTTCCTAAAAGTCACAGCCGGTCTCCTCACTGGAGTAGTGACTTAGGAGGCAGTGTCTGAAACAATCTGTTATGACCTAAGCATTTTTGCTGTGGCTTCTTACTTGTTTTATATAGGTATAACAAGAATGTATTTGCTTCTGTGCTCAACTTCAAATGTTGATTTTTCAACTGGATCCCTGATCCTGGGAAACATGTGAGGATAGCATGCCTTCAGGCTTATGGTAGAACCTAGGAGTTCCACTTTTAGTGCAAATTAAGCCCAGTGAGACCTCTGTATTGTGAGAGTGAATAAGTCCATAAGAAAGCTGTGGCTCTGGGTGCCCCTGGAACACAGTCTCACTCAGCTCCCAGTTACTGGAAGACATTGTACAAAGCACTTCTTTGCATCTCCATTAGCCCATGCTGTCTCCCTGGGGTCTCCACAATTAGGAAACAGATGTAGAAAGAAATGAAGTTTATTATGTTTGGGGGCAGCCAATTTCTAGATGGCTTTGGGAAAACATGGACTAACTGATGGTAAAAAAACAAAAAAACAAAAAAAACCTCATTTTTACTTTTTCATGCCAAGCTTCTCATTGTATTGGATTTAGTTATTTATTTAAAGTATCTTTCATTGGTGCGTATTCACTGTACAAAGTGACAGGTTCCATATGACATTTTGACCACACATATGTCATTTGATGACATTCATTCCCCACTACTCTCTTCTGTATCTCCTTCCCCCGTTTCCTTCCATTCCTTTTCTCTTCCATTTTCCTGTTTACATATACATGTCTATGTGCACACACATATGTGTATATATAAAGTAATCTATATTCCACAGATGATAAAAGGCATGAAATACTTGTCTTTCTGTGTCTAGCTTATTTTGCCAAATATGATAGTTTTCAAAGCAATCCATTTTCCTGCAAATGACGGTTTTCTTATTTATGGCTGAATAAATCTCTATGTGCTTATACACCACATTTTTCTTTATCCATTAATCTGATGATGGACACCCATGCTGATTCCATAACTTGCTTATGGTGAACAGTGTCAAAAGCAACATGGAGGAAGGCATCTCTATACTATACTAATTTCTCTAGGTTCTGTAAGGTGTCCCCAAGGTGATTCAAACTTGTACCCACTCTCTGAAAACCCAGTGCTCTTCTCTGGGTTTTAGAAACTTCAGACAAACTAATATTCACTACCATGTTTCTGCCTAAAATTCCTTTTTGGTTAAATATAGTGAAAACATCAAATATCCTTATCTTACAGAAAAACAAACCAAACACACAAAACACAAAGCAAAGCACTAAATATACTTAGTTTGAAGTCAAAGTAACATGGTCTTATGTGCATTATTTGTTTGTTTTAAGTGTGTGCGTGTGTGTGTGTGTGTGTGTGTGTGTGTGTGTGTGTATGTGTGTGTGTGTGTTCCCAAGTTGCAGGTACCCTCAGAGGCCAGAGATGTCTAGAGTCACAAGTTGTTATGAACTATGACACATGGGTCTTGGGAACAGAATTCAGATCCTCTACAAGAGCAGTATGTATTTTTAACTGCTGATCCTTCTCTCCAGCTCCAGTCACTTTGATTTTTTTGAAAGACATCTGTTCAGTGTTTTTGTAAAAACTTTAATATTGTCATTTATACTAGAGCCAAACTAACATGAAAAGAAAAACTTAAGTTTAATGCTCACAAAATATATTCAGGAACTATAAACAGAAAATTGCAGATCACCATAGACATTTAAAACAAATCTAATATTGGTAATGGAGAAGTATACTATATCTATACATTATAAAATTTATTATTAAGGAGTACATTTTTTTCTCAGTGTTGAAATTGTGTTGAATCTGCATTGATCCACAGAGTCAATGTAATCACAATGAAAATCTCAGAAAGCTTTTTTATTTTTTGTAGATGTTGACGAACTGATCCTCTATTTTGCATGGAAAGCTACAAACAAACCAAGAAAGTGGCATACAGCAGCATTGCCAACACAAATAATGAAGAAGAAAGATGGAGGACTAAGGTTACCTCACTAGAAAGCTACAACTATCAAGAAATGTGATGTTGGTTGAAGAGGAGACAGATCATAGGGGGAGAACGAGAAGCCCAGAAAGACTATATAAATGCAATGGGAGTGTGGAAAGTTAGTCTGGTAAATGGCACAGGAACAAAACACAGAAGCTTGTATATGAAAAATAAGATAGTAAGTAAAGACACACATACACACAGAGACAGAGAGACACAGAGAGAGACAGAGGAAGAAAGATACAGAGATATACACCGAGAGAAGTTAGTATACGCACAAACCCTACATATTTCCCAAATTACCTCAAAATGAATCAAAGTCCTAAATGTAAAGCACAGAACTAAAAATTCCAAGAAAAATAATGAGAATTAAAACTTGTTTGTTTTGTGATAAAACAACAAAAGCATATTAATATATTAAAAGAAATACCAATAAATTGGACTTTATTGAAATAAAATTTGTCACATAAAAAACATTGCTGATAGAATATAAAGATGGGAAAAAAACCTTTGCAATGCAGATATCTGACTAAAACTTATTTCTAAACCATGAAAGAACTCTTAATGCTTGCCCATGTAAGTGAAAAAACTCATTTAAAATGAACAAAAGACCTGAACAGATACCTCACCAAAGAAGATAATAGATGGGAAATAAGCCAGTAGAAAGAAGTCAATAATGTGTATTATTACAGAACTTAAAGTCAAAATATCCTTGATGTGCCATGGCGTATCTATTAGAATGGTTAAAATCTAAAATCAGACAATGCCGAATGCTAAAGAGACATTGAACAACATGAACTATCATTGCTGGTGTAACTGAAAAATGATAAGCTGCTTTAAGACAGTTTGTTCACTTATTAAAAGATAAAGATTGTTTTTCATATGATTCAACAGTTATGATCATTGGAATATACCCGAGTGTATTGAAAAGTGTCCACACAAAACCTGCTCCTGAATACTTACGGCAACTTTACCTTTAATGGCCAATATATGGAAACAATTGGACCTCCTTCACAGGCTTCAGGGATAAAAAAAGTCATAGTGCATCCCTATGGAGAGTAAAAAGTCTCATTCATTCAAAGGGAATCTGCAGCTGGGCAGTGGGGATGTACACCTTCAATCCCAGCACTCAGGAGGCAGAAGCAGGAGGATCTCTATGAGTTCAAGGCCAACCTGGTCTACAAAGTGAGTTCCAGGACAGCCAGGTAAAGAACCCGGGAAGCCTTAAATGCACACTAGTAAGTGGAGGAAGACAGTCTGCAAGGTTATAATATGATTGCAACTATACATCATTCAGGAAAAGACAAAGCTATGAGGACACAGTGGTCACCAAGGGATCAGGCAGAGGGGGTGAAGTAATTTTGTCAAATACAGCAAAGATATTAGAGCAGTTTAAGTATTATGGTAGTGATACAATATACCTGACACTGACATCATGTAATGGTTTACATGGATAGACTTTTACAGCACAAACCATGAACCCTAATATAACCCTACCCCTTTTTGTAATTTTTTTTTGAGCTATGGTCTTACTATGTTGCCTTGGCTGGCCTGGAACTTGCTATGTAGACCAGGCTGGCCTTGGGCCAGAGATGCCTGCCTCTGCCTCCAGGGTACTGGGATTAAAGGTGAGTGCCATTATAGCTTTCCCTTTTTAAGTTGAGTATCAACACCTCTCCAGAGTCCCCTGGTGGAGTGTTTTAAGTTGGTTATGTAAAAGCCTATTCTCTAGGCTGTTTTTAATTTGGCTTCTCTGTCATTGTCCTGCCTTCTGACAACATCAAGCGCTGTCTATCATCAAGTTACCAGACCTACCAATAAGTTGCTAACCCTGTCTGTTTTTCAGTCCAGTGATCCAAACTAGGGTAGCAGGCCCATCTGGTTGGGACTTTTCATATCAAGAGTGGTCAGAGGAGCATCACATGTAGCTATAAATTGAAGCTGGAGAACCATTGGGGTTATCGTTTTCATTATTCAACAACCCCAGTGAGCAGTGTTTTCAGTGTTTGGCTTAGAACTGCTGGGAACTCCTTGTGGGTGAGGTCTTTCCCACCATATTACGTACACAAGTAATGATGGAAATCTGGTACTGTGTTCATGCATCACACAGGTAGAGCACTTGAAGGTAGAAGATCCTCCTTGATGTTGCACAGACTCACTGTCCCCTGCCGTGGATATGTAGAAAGCAGTTGGTAGTTGTCAGAAAGACAATCATTTCCACAAGGGGATATGGGACTACAAAGGTCCATCAAACAGAAATAGCTCTTTTTATTTGATTTAGGCAAGAACCAAGGAGTGGAGAGAAGAAAACATTTGAGGAAGTCTTAGTTTGTGTTTGTTGAGCATTTATGAATCAAGGTCTTTGGGGGAATAAGACACTTAGCCAGAGGGTGCTGGCTTTGACACTGTCTGCCTCTTTGCTATGGTCTGCATGTGTCTCCCAGAATACATGTGCTAGATCTTTTATCCCTAGAGTGACAGTGTTTGGAGATGAGGCCTTATGGAAAATGATTAGGTCATGAGGGCTTAGATCTCATAAGGTATTGATGCCTTATAGATAGGACTTTTGTGGATTGGCTCATTCTCTTATTTTCTTCTACCACATAAGGATGCAAATTTTGTCTCTCTCTTTCCCTGTCTTCCACTGTATGGGGACTGAACAAGAAGCCCTTCATAAGACAGCAGCAACTTAATCGTGAACATCAAAGACTCCAGAACCATCAAGAAATAAAGTTCTGGTCTCACAAATTAGTTAGCTTGTGGTAGTTATAGCAGTACAAAATGAACAGAGACACTCCCAAAGTCCAGCCTATTTCTGCAGTTAGAAAGCCTCCAGGCTGGGGCCCTACAAGGTCTTCACTGAGCACAGGCTGCCGAGGGGCAGACCCAGGGGCTCTGGGCAGCACTGAGGATGCAGCTTTAGAACTCCAGTCTGAATGTGGTGGGAACTGGAGGAGAGGCAGATGGAGGCAAACCTTTCCCATGTTGCTTCTGAAAACAAATTTTCTACATCTTCCACGTACCACTCTTTCTGTTAGCAAGTTCTCCATGCTTTTTCTAAAGTTTTGCTTACATGTTTCCTCAACTAAAATTGGTCTCCTTTCAATTTTAGAGTCAACGGGTGTTCTCTTTCCTGTATTTTCTTTTGGACCAACCCTACCCCAAGTAGCATATTTGAAGTTAAAGTTTCAATATTAGAATTTTGATGAGACACAAATATTACATCCAAAGTGCTGTCTCACAGCAATGAAATTTAAATATGGATGATATGAATCTTATACATAAAGTATATTCAATTTTTTCTTTGAATTGATAGTCCTTGACTAAACTATTTTTGAGAAATTAGAAAGTTTACAATCTTAAGGCAATTCTACAATTTATTTTCCATTTCTCTGCAGCATTTATCAATCTAAGAAGGATGTTGGGGAAGTGTATAAGAAAGACCAGGGTAGGGAAAGCCCTAAGAGTAGTGTAGGAGCCTGGGATTAGAAAGCCAGGGCAGGCCGGGCGGTGGTGGCGCACCCCTTTAATCCCAGCACTCGGGAGGCAGAGCCAGGCGGATCTCTGTGAGTTCGAGGCCAGCCTGGGCTACCAAGTGAGTTCCAGGAAAGGCGCAAAGCTACGCAGAGAAACCCTGTCTCGAAAAACAAACAAAACAAAGAAAGAAAGAAAGAAAGAAAGAAAGAAAGGAAGGAAGGAAGGAAGGAAGGAAGGAAGGAAGGAAGGAAGGAAGGAAGAAAGAAAGAAAGAAAGAAAGAAAGAAAGAAAGAAAGAAAGAAAGAAAGAAAGAAAGAAAGAAAGAAAGCCAGGGCATTATACCCTTTGGCTTGATTGGCAAGAAGAGCAGTTTCCAGAAACTGGAAGGAGAAGGTCTATGCAGAGAGGAACTCTAAGAGAAGGTATGACCTTCTGTAGGAAGACATTGCCAGCTTGAGGGGGAGGACTTTGATATTCCTTTCCTGTAAGCTCCTGCTGACTTTCTATGTTGGTCAAATGCAAAAACACAAGATGGATGCAGTAGCACATGCCTATAATCACAGCACTCTGCAGTCCCAGGCAGGGGGATAGCAAGTTTGAAGATATCCTGGGGTACATCCTAAGTTTGAAGTCAGTTTGAACTGTATAGTGACCCTGTCTCACTGTTCAACATATTCGTGTATATAAGCCAGAAGACAAAGGAGTCAGTAGCTTTGATCCAAAGAGGTCAACCTCTTGAACAGAGATCTGGAGGAGATGTGGCAACCGACTGTATCCCTCCAAATATCATATGTTCAATGCTAACATTTAATTTCATGCTACTGGGGACTTGGGCCTCTAGAAAGCAATTAGGTCAGGATCATGGAGCCCTTGAAAATGGAACTATGGGCCCCCAAAGCACCCATTTGACCTTTTTCTGTCGTGAGAACACAGCCCAGCATGATACCAGGTATGGTCTAGAAAAGGGTTCTCCCTGGCACAAAACATGCCAGCATCTTGAACATAGGCTTCTCAATTCCAAAAGTATGCAATAGAAATGCTTGTTGTTTTAACCATCAAGCCTGATACTTTGGTTATGTCAGCCCCAAGGACTCAGACAAGGCTAGTAGAGAGAGAATCTAGAGAAGTGAGCAGAAGGCGTTTGACAAAGGCCCTCTTTTGTCTCTTAACACACATTCTCATCTGTCATCTGGGTGAAGTGTTCAAAGAATACGCAGAGTCCTACTGCCAATTACATTATATGAGGTGACATTCGTTTGGCTGCCTGCCCAGTTGAAATCCTAAATGTTAGACACTTACTGGTATCTGTTTTCAATTCAGTAGGACCATGATGCATTTCTGAAGGAATCATTCCTCCTTTGGTGCTTCTAAACCCAGAAAGACTATGAACATGGTGCTAATAAGCAAAAGTTTTTCAAGTGGTTTATGAAGAGTAACCATGAGATGGGACATTTTTTTTTTCATTTTGGCTGTGACAGAGGGAATATTACATTTAGATGTTGTTTTAAATTAGATCACAGAGAACACCATCACAATTTCATATAATGTAGGCTCCTGGCCAGTGGTATACATGGGCATCATTTCAACATGTAGCAAGGCAGCATCTAGGTGATGAGACATGTTGAGAAGCCAGGGAATCCTGTGTGCATGGCCAGTGGCACTTCTGCAATGAAACTAGATTTCTAAGCAAAAACAACACTGTGTAGGAAACCATGGCATAAACAACAGATTCCCTAAGTCTAGGAACAGTAGCTCTGGAAGATACATTGCTAGAAAAGAAGATAGATTCTTGCCTGCCATAAGTATGTGTTCCCATGAGAACAGAGCACTGTTCCCACCATTATGGAACATTCTAATGTGATCAAATTGCTACCAAGTAGTTGCCATATCCAGCATAGCTGAGGCCAGGTGAAAGCCAGGGGTAAAGCAGTTGTATTGCTGCTCTCCATACATGATCATCTTCTAATTGAGAGCCATTTGGAGAGGGGAGGAGGATTGAACATTGGTTAATGAATTCACAACTCAAGGGTTCCCGCTCTCAGACCACTGAGCTACTTAAGCCTGTGATATATCTAGATTCTTCTGGCCGTTTCTGCTGTCAAAACAGAGTTCCTGAGATAATTTCTATCTCGGTGAGAATATGGAGTATCCCTTGTCTCTTCTGGGTGTGTTTGCATTTAACAACCAGTGTTTCTGCTTATGTAGAATTTCCTGTTCGATCATTTGGAAAGTGGGAGACAACATACTTATGCACCAACTGCTGGAATAACGTGAGACTAGGTGGAGAGCAGCCGTTCTCTGAGGTGGTGGGTGAAGGAGGAAAGACATTTTAGTAGCAAAGGAAAAAGAAAGCTTAAGAGAGCAGGAGAGTGCCAGAGAGAGTCCATTCAAGAGGGCCTGGCGCCAGGTGGGCAGTGCTCACTTCCAGGTGGGGCATGTACAGCAACTCCCAAGGAGAGGACCAAGGCTCAGGTAAAGTCTTAGAAAAACAGGCCTTGTATTTTCAGTACCAGAAAATTTAGAGAGCAGAACATGGTGAAGAAAGGAGAGAGGGAGAGAGGAAAAGAAAATAAGTGATGTAAGGGACAGAATCTGTGAGTAGCAGATAAAAACCAAAGAGAGAAAACACAGTTAATGCTGGACTTGACCTTAAGCATAACTGCATGGACACCTGAACTTCTCCACATATATACACACAGAGAAACACATACAGCTTACAGACACACACACACACACACACACACACACACACACACACACACACACACCAAGTGATCTCAAGTAAATGATTTAATGGCACAACTCAAATTTTAGAAAGAGATAAACAATCCAAAACTTAGAAAAGTCCATGGAAAGAAATAATAAAGATTAGGGTAGAAGCTGATAATAATAATAATAATAATAATAATAATTACAAAAACAGAATCAGAGAAACAAAAGATTCCTTCTTTGAAAAGATAAACAAGATTCACAAACCCTTTACCAAACTAGACAAAACCAGAAAGATATGAGATTGAAGGTATAACAGCAGGTACTAATGGAATTCAGAGTGTTATTAGGGGAAGGTCTGAAAAACCATCTTCTAGTAAATTATAAAATCTAGACTAAATGGGCAAGTTTCTAGACACTTATGAACTACCAAAATTAAACCAAGAGAATATAAAAATTTAAATAAATCTGTGATGAGTAATGACATTGCAACAGTAATAAAACGTCTCCCAACTAAAATGTCCAGGCCCAGATGGACTCACAGTTGGATTTTACTGGATCTTTAAAGAAGAACAAACATTGGTGTTCTTCAAACTATTCCACAAATCAGAAAGAGAGAGAGTACTACCAAGCTCATTTTGTAGAGCCAGGATTATCCTGGAACCAATACTGGGTCAGGCCACATCAAAGAAAGAAAATTTCAGGCCAGTCTACCAGATGAACGTACATGCAAAAATTCTCAATAAAAGACTTGCAAATTGAATTCAGCAACACATTAAAAAGATCATTCACAATGACCAAATTGACTTCAGTCTACGGATATAAGGATGGTTCCGTGCATGCAAATCTGTAAATACAATACAGCGTATAAATAGGATCAAGAACAGAAATTACACGATCATTTCAACATATACAGAAAAAGCCTTTGACAAACTCTAACATCCCCTCATGATGAAAAGCCCCAAAGAAACCTGAAATAGAAGGAGCATACGTCAACTTAATAGAGGCTGTATATGACAAGCTTAAAGCCAATGTGATATTACGCAGGAGAAAGAGATCACCCCTCAGATCTGGACCAAGACTGGGTTGCCCTTTCTCCCCACTCTTATTCACCATAGTTCTTGAATCTTTAGCTAGAGCAGTAAGACAAGAGAATGAAATGAAAAGGGTGCCGATAACAAAAGTAGATGGGAAATTATCTATATCTGCAGACTCTGAGAACTTCCAGCCGAGCAGCAGGACACAAAAATCAACACATAAAATCAGTATTCTTATATACCAATAATGAACCTGCCATGAAGGAAATAATGAAAGCAATTTCATTTTCAGTAGCTTCAAAACACCCATAATAAACAATGTTAACCACTGCAGCCAAGTCTTGACTTTCAGAGACAGACACAAGCAAAGGTATTCTGAAAAGGATTCCAAAAACTAGGAAACCATTTCAAGACTTGACAGCTAGGAATGCATACAATTAACAGCTCCTGCACAGCAAAGGAAACAATTACTGAAGAGAGAGCTCACAGAACGAAGTTCTTCGCTAGCCATTCATCTGACATAGGATATTCAGTTTCTAGGTTATACAAAGAAGTGCAAGAGTTAAATAACAAATAATCCAACCAATCAATGGGCAGGGGCCATCAGTAAGCAGTTCTCAAAAGAGGAAATACAAATGGCCAATAGACATATGAAAGATGTTTATCATCCATAGTTATTAGAAAAATGCAAATTAAAACTACATTGACATTTCTTCTCACCACAGTCTGATTGGCAATCATCGTATGCTGTTAGGATAATGTAAACCAATTCAACCCAGTGTGGCCATCAGTATGGGGGTTCTCCAAATAACAGAAAATAGAACTGTCATGTGATCTACCTAAGCTAGCATTCTGCAGAGATTTTTGCACAGACCTGCTTATTGTAGCATTACTTACAATAACCAAGTTACTGATAAGGCCAAAGAAAAAGTGTACAGCATTGAAGTAAAAGCTGGACTATCTGGTAGTGGGACAAAGGAGAAAGAGGAAGGAGCGGGTGTGGGGGTGAACGTGGTTTAAGTTCATGACATAGCTTAATGAAAAAGACTATGTAACCCACCACTCTGTGTAATGAATGTACACACCAACTAAAGGCAAAAGCAAGTCACAATTGTACTAAGTCTGACTCATCCCTTGGCCATAAAGGTAACCACTAAAGCACTGAGTGGTATTTAATTTGGGTTCTTTTTTTTTTTTTTTTTTTTTTTGAGACAGGGTTTCTCAGTGTAGCTTTGCACCTTTCCTGGAACTCACTTGGTAGCCCAGGCTGGCCTTGAACTCACAGAGATCCGTCTGCCTCTGCCTCCCGAGTGCTGGTATTAAAGGCGTGCACCACCACTGCCCGGCCTAATTTAGGTTCTTGTCTCTTAAAATTTTTATTTCAAGTGTCTAGTTATAGAGGAACTTGAAGGAGACTGAATTGTAGACATTATCAACCAATATCTCTAACATGAGCAATGGAGAAAGATCGGGCCTGTGGGATCAGGAAACTCAGTGTTCAAAGTTAAAATCTCCTAGGTCCCAGAGGTCTCCTAGGTTGACTTGGGGCAACTTGTAGACTGGCAAGATCCAACTTTCTTCTTCTGTAGTTGAGGGACAAGAGAGACTGTCCCCCGGGACTTGGGATGTTAAGTGTGCTTGCAGGTGAATGGAACAGTCCTGTGGGCACTACCCTGCCCTCTGGGAATGCTGTGCCATCCATCCCTTTCCCTTCACTGACCTAGAGTTCATATGTATGTGTTTTGTCAAAGGGTTTCAAGGTCCAGGCCTCAAAAGGGAAGCTGAACATTAAAAAGCAGAGATGTTAGATAAAGCTGTGGCTTTTTCTCAGTGAAACCCATCACATCATTCTGTGAAGATGTGGTTCATTATTCTCAGGGTGCTGTAATTAGTCTTAATGATCTGACAGGAACTTCTGAGCAATGATTCCTAATAAAGCTTCCAGGACTAAGGTCAAAACCACCCACAGCCTGGGCTATTCATCTTGCTCTCAAGCTCATCCATGTGTATCTAGTCTATACGTGCGGTTCTTAAACCCATCTTCAGGGGACTAATGTAGTGATATTCTATTATGAACAACCTTGTTTTTAGCTGAGAACTATGTTTGCCTCATTTCACAAGAAAAATAGGAGCTGATATCCCTCAAGATACATGGATGGACCAATGGCTTACAATAGCTTGAACTGAATGAGAGATTTGTATGCTTCACGCATATAGTTTAATCAGTTACTCAGAGGATTCATTTGGTGTCCCAGCTGAGTAATTGTGTGATGGTACACTTGGCTTTTTACCTGAACCTTTCTCTGACCAGCACAGCCTCACGAAGAGCTCTCTATTCTGAATTATCTTAATACTCACTGTAGCTCCATAATTGCTCATGTACCTGTTATAGACATACCTTGACCTTCTTCTTGATGGCACAGGGATAGCAGAGTGCCCTGAAAAGGCCAGTTACCATTTTCTCAGATGTCCTTTCTGCTAAGACTTAAATATGCAACTGATCTTGGCTTTTGGAGTCAGGCATGGGAACAGGGAGTCACCTGAGAGCTTTAGAAATTCTCTGCACCATGCTTGTGTTTGCATAGTATACATGAGCGTGCAGTGCCAGCAATCTAATGACCAAAGGGATAAAGAACAGATAACCACAGAGAAGCCAGAACAGTCCCTATAACAAAGTTTCAGACTTTGATGGGCCTTTTGTAATTATGATACCATAAGAGTACAGTGGAAGTGTTGGCATCAATTACTGATGTCATAGTTATCACACAATACATCACTCACATGTTTTTGTAGAAGAAAGAAATTTCTGTGCATGCAATTATTTATAGTTCACATTGTATTATAGTTCATATTATACTTCATAATAGTAAATAACTATTTTCCTAGTTTATGTATCTAGTATACTATATATTTTATTATCATTTTGAAATATATGTCTACTTATTTAAAAAGCAAGGGGAAGATGGGGGAAAATGGGAGAATAACATTAACTGGTGATGGGAGAGGCAGGGTGATACAAAAGAAGAGGGAGATGGGAGGGATATAGGATATTAAGATAAAATAATGTAGTTTCCCTATGGATTTTTCAAAAAATAACACCCCAAAGTGCTATTCATGCTACCTAGGGAGAAAGGCAAACAATAGTCCTATCTACCTGTAAAGCCTGTAGACTACAATAGACTATAGGTACCTCCGAAGTACCTTCAGTGATGCAGTAGTGGCACTTCTACCTTAGGAGTAACCAACAGCTGTCTAATTGGACATAAGGCCTGCATTGTGGGGGAATTCATGCCTGATACTGTAAACCTAGGCAACCATCCGTGACTGATGAGATCATGGAACCCAGAGGAGAACCTACAACAGTCACATTGCTGAACCAGTGTGATTTCTAATTCCATTCTAAAAACGTATCCTTATACCTGAAGATAAACACAGACTAGGGTCACCCAGGGAGAAGGAACCTCAAATAAAGAATTGTCTCCACCGGATAGATCAGCCTGTAGGCATGTCTATGGGTGACTTTCCTAATTATGTCTGATGGCGGAGGGCCCAACCCACTCTGGGGGATGCTACCCCTGGGCAGGTGGTCCTGGGTTGTATAAGAAAGCAATCTGAGCAAGCCAGATTATACCTCCACCAAAGAAGCTTCTTTCTGTAGCAGATAGGGACTATTACAGTAATCTTCAGTTGGTCAAAATGCAGAAAACAAGAGACTGTCTGCAGCATTCAACCCCAGTTGATACATCTACAACAGAGCCCCTATGCCCAAGACTCATAAAAACTTGTGGAAGAGGGGATGGTAAGATTGTAAAAGGACCAGGATATCTGCTGAGAGATAGTGTCTTTTAGATATTATAGGAAATCTGCATCTAAGAGGTAAAAAGTCATCTAAACAATATATGCATAAGGACAAGCTCCCTGAGAAATTTTTCAATCCCAAGTGGTCAAGTGGTCAGCTCTAAACACATGCACATAGGAGCAACATTTAATGGATTCAGTAGGTTCTCTCTCTCTCTCTCTCTCTCTCTCTCTCTCTCTCTCTCTCTCTCTCTCTCTCTCTCGTGTGTGTGTGTGTGTGTGTGTGTGTGTGTGTGTGTATGTGTGTGTATTTAAAGAAGAAATGGTCATGAATTTGAAAGAGAATGGGAGGAGCTTGAGTGTGGAAAGAGAAGTATTGGAATGGTGTAAATATATAGTATGAATGTAGGGAATTCTCAAAAAAAAAAAACCTAAAACTTAAAAAAGCAATTTAAAAAAGTTTATAGCATTCTACTTATGTGTATTCATTTCTGTGATAGCATTCCTGAACAAAGCAACTTCAGGCAGGAAGAGTGCATTTTGGCTCAAGGATTCCTCATTTCCTTCCTTTTGCCGCTATGATAAACACCATGACAAAAAACAGCTTGGGAAGGAAAGGGCCTATTTCATCTTATGCCTCCAGTTAACAGTTTGTCACTGAGGGAAGTTAGAGAAGGATCGAAGGATCTGGAAGCAGGAACCTGGAGGCAGGAACTGAAACAGAAACCATGGAGAAATGCTGCCTACTGGCTTGCTCTCCATGGCTTGCTCAAATGGTTTTCTTATACAACCCAGGACCACCTGCCCAGGGGTAGCATCCCCCAGAGTGGGTTGGGCCCTCCGCCATCAGACATAGTTAGGAAAGTCACCCATAGACATGCCTACAGGCTGATCTATCCGGTGGAGACAATTCTTTATTTGAGGTTCCTTCTCCCTGGGTGACCCTAGTCTGTGTTAAGTTGAAAGAAACGATTCCCACAGAGGAGTCACCATGTCACCATGACAGGGAAGGCACGACAGGCAGGAACATAAGGTGACTGGTCACATCACAGCTGCTGTCAGAAAGTCGAGAGAAACGAATGCTGACTCAGCTCAGTGTCCTTCCGTTTAGTAAGGACTCCTGCCTACAGGATAGTGTAGTATGTTTAGAGTGGCTCTTCCCATTTCAATTAACTCGGTCTTTAAACTCCCTTGCATACATTCCAATAGATGACTCTAGATCCTGTCAAGATGACAGTCAATAGAAACCATCACAGGAAGTATACTTCTTCTACTTAATAATAGCAGTATGTCCTGTTACATTGGCAATGGCCTCAAACATCTGGTATTTACTGTATTTCTTGATCGCATCAAGTGTCCATGTTGTTAAAAACCTTTACCTTCTATGTTTCTGTAATAATGTTCATACAATGCCATGATCCTAAAGAAACACTTCTCAGAATGTATCCCTATTAATGAAGGAGATGAGATTGTAGTTTGGTTGGTCAGCTGACAGGGCCTAGCATTGCCCCCTCCAAACCTCTTGTTATATAATCAGTGCCCTTAGTTGTAGCCACTTTTGATCGATGCTAGCATTTGATAATAATTTCAAAATATTACTCCTCATTCCTTGTTAAAAGAATACAATTCTGTTCATTGAGGAAACCCTCTGTCCTTGGTGGAGTTGAGTCCAGTCTCCATGCTAAGCTATGCTGGACAATGGAGTAGAAAGTGAGGACTTTTGGGGGGCTGTGGGAAGTATTCCCCTTCCCTGATAAGTGAGGAGCACATAAACACAGAGGCTCTGTCCAAGTCTTCCTCATGAAGAAGACAGTTGCATAGGATATATTGCCGAGGAGCAAAGTGCCCTCAAAGCAATGGCAGAGAGGACATCTTTGAGTTTCTGAAATGAATCCTGAACTATCTGCATTTAAAGTTTTAACAAGAACCATTTACAACTATTTGATTTGTAGCCATAGGTTGGGAGATCCCTGCTAAAGAGACTTTTAAAGTGCTCAGGCCTTGTCTAGGGCTCTAGCAGGTGGTAGGGGCCAGGTAAATTTTCACAGTGATGTTGACCAGTTTTCCCCTTTAAACAAAGAGAATGCATATCATGTTTTTAGAGTGATGGGGAAATTCAATGAACTAAAATGTTCAACCAAGTAAGAGAGCTATTGCCTTGATTGGGACAACTTAAAACTATGGTTTGGCCATGATGTGATACAAAATAATAGAAATATCCTAGATGATCATGGGAGTTGATGAGGACAGGAGAATAGTGGCTTCAGCATAGTCAGGGAGAGCCTGAGCACCTCATGATTGGATTCACATGCTATGGGATGCCTTTCTGTATGCTGTGAATATATGTTGCTCCCATTGGATAATAAATAAAGCTGTTGCAAGGCAGCTTAGAGGCAGGCATGAAATCCAAGCAGAGATACAGAGAGAAGAAAGGAGAGTGGGGAGAGCCACTGAGCCACAGCCCAAGGAGCAGCAAGATGCCAGCAGACCCGTAATGCCACGGCCATGTGGAAAAACATAAATTGATAGAAATGGGTTACTTTAAGATAAAAAGAGCTAGCTAGCAAGAAGCCTGCCATAGGCCATACAGTTTATAAATAATATTAAGCCTCTGAATGATTATTTTATAAGTGGCTGCAGGACCGTGGGGCCAGGTGGGACCAGAGAAAATGTACCACTACACCCACACCATAAATGGCAGGAGAGAGGAACTTTTGATATTACTAAGAGGATGGACAGGGCCACTGTTAGAAAACAGATGGGAAAACAGTAGAGATTGATCCCTGTGATTTGCTGGTGAAGTATACCAGTGACTATTTTTTTTTAATCACTGAGCTCAAGAGATTGGTATGACTTGGGGAAAAAACTGTTGTGTAATTGTGTGTTTGGTTGTTGCCAGCACCTCCTTAGCCAACTTGTCTGCACCTGTTAGTAACTGCCTTACATTTATCTGTTCTCCATGTATAGGCAACCAATATGGTGTTTAACACTGAATTGGACAGATAGTCAATGAGTCCATACTCTGTGCCAGGCATGGTGCTAGGTATTGGAGGATTAGCAATGAACGTTGCTGAAAGGCTACTTACATGAATCAGGGCAAGCATCAGATAACCCTTGGCAGGTCATTGAGGCTCTACCCAAAGAGACTTCCTGCTGATCCGTGTTAACCACTAGAGGGCAGAAGAGGAGACACTTGCAAGTTCTTGTACTTTCAAGAGTTGGAGACCAGGCTCTGGACACCTGAGACCTAAGAGGGAGATAGGGGTGGGACTAGGACTCCTTGGAACTGTTTCTGAGTGCTGTTCTTGCTTTTGGTGTCCTTCTCAAGGCATTCCATAAACTGGAAAATATCACCCAGTCATGTTAATTATGACAACAAGAGACCGCTCTCAAATTACCCCTGTGTCCAAGTTCTGGGAAACACAAACTTTTAAGCTGTAAAATATTTTCTTTTTTATAGCAATGAACCACTTTTATAAAAACCCCCAGTGCACCCATAGGTTCCCAGGAAAATGGAATAGGTGGCTTCTCAGAGGTAGCTTCTTTTCCTTGCCCTTGATTTGGTTCAGGGTATTTATGAAATGGTAGATTTACCCCAGTTGATGAGAGAGTGGTCAAGTTTGGTTAACATACAGCGTTTCAGCTGCATCAGCTTCTCAGTCCTCAGGGACCCATAGCCGAATAACTAATTAAATGGCTCTGTGTATTGGGAGATGGCCTCATGCCTTTATGTTACACTGAACTTTCTCTTTTATGTTTGTTAACCTTTAAGCATGGTCACTCCACAATAAACAGAAAGCCTCACAACAGGAAATCGTTTCCTCTTGTGGGGCTTGAAGTGGTACCCGTCTTCAGCAGAGAGCCCAAGTGTGCCACCAGGTTCTAGTGGGCAGAGGTGTCCAGGGTACCAACATAATGTAGAGGACTTGGCATGTGAGACAGGAGAGAGCGGAACTCCAAGACATGAAAAATCCTACAGTCTTGTTTGTGAGGAGCCTTGTGAGCAATGTGCTGTTCAAATAGCCTATGGAATTGCTTGCATGAATCACTGGCTCCATCATTCAGGAGTTACATCCTAAGCATTTTAAAAAGATGCCAGAGGGATGGGCAGAATTGAAAACTGCTTATCTCCCAGTATTAGTTGCCCAGTGACTAAGTCCTAAACATTCCTTGTTTAGATTCTGGGAGAAGCAAGTATCAGCTGATTAAGAGTGAGGGGCTATGAAATTAGGTTACCTGGCCATGTGTTTATGCAGGGTGTAGGGTCAAGGGAGCGAGTGATTAAAACCTTGAGTTTATTTCTGCAATCAGAGATGTGCTTTGCAGTTGGAAATCTTTTCGTGTTCTCAGGGAAAGTGAGAGACATGTGGAAAGTATAGATAGAAAGTTTTATGATGATTGCTAAGGAATTTCTTCTGAAAAGCCATTTCAAGAGGAAAGTGGTGTTATGTGTTCAGGTTGGAACAAGAAAATGAAATCTTCTGCTGCCTAAGATAAAAATCAACCTGTGGAGAACAAAGAAGAATTACTTGTATTTGTGGCTTAACAGGATTGCAATTCTGGGGTAACAAAATTCAGGCCATCTTGAAAATGTGTTTTGGGTTTTAAAAACAATATCTGTGCTTATTCCTCAAATAGCAAGGGGGGGTGTTAATTACATCTATTGTTTGTCAAGAATGGGGATTGCTGCTGCAAAGGTCAAGCTGTTCTGTAGAGAAAGGACTGGGCATGATCTCAGCAGTGTAGGAGACAGGGTTAGGGGGCCGAGGGGTGGGAGGCTTAGGGAGGTGTATGTGTGTGTGTGGGGGGGACACTTTGAACAAAGGCCATGAGTTCTGTACTGACCTAACAAGACAGTCACAAGGCTAGGAGGGAGCTTCTGTCCAGCTCAGATGATGGCTAGGGGCTTTGAGTCCATGGTTTGAAAAGCTTGACTTTGCCAGCAGTAGCAATGTCCAAATAACAAGAATGATTATGGTATGATTAGAAATCCTGAAGCTTTTTCCAAAGGCTGAACCATTTATACAGATGCCAGGTTCAGTGCAAGAGCGGAAGGGAAACTATGCAACAGTAGGTATTGTATCTCTCTCTAACTGTGAAACTTGGCAAAAAGCAAGTAGCCAGTAACAGTAAAGTGTGTGGGGGAATTATGGCAAGTGCAGACTTGAAAATGTTTACTTCGAACAGTTTTTGGTGACAATGCAAAGTGTTCATGATATGGTGTTGACACAAACTTACACAAACAATATAATTCTACCCCTATTTTTAAAGCCTTTCTTTGCAGATAAAAGAGATTGGAATGAAATATGCCAAATGTAATATGTTGGGTGGTGTGATTATGAATGATTCTAATTGTCTTTTTATCCTCACTCTATTTTTCCAAAGCATTTTTTTTCTTCTTCCATGATTAGAAGAACAGTACAGTTTTGTTAAAGCCAGGGAAACAGAAGCCCAGTGCCGTGCTCTAGCTGAGATCTGAATGTTCTCACCCAAGTCCGAAATGTGTTCAGTGTGTGTCGCTTTAGCACCGACTCAAGCAGTTGGACCAGTTTAGCGTGGACCAGCGTCTCCAAACCCATTAGCCAAAACGAACCTGTCCCTTTTGCAAGTTGGTTGTCTCAGATCTTTTGTTTCAATAACAGAAAGCTGAACACATCCCTAGCGATGATTTTGAATCTCTTTCTCTTTAAGTTAAACTGCCTTTCCCTGATCATAGCCCCCCGGGCATTCTCCTGTAATCATCCTCCTCTATCTAGACTCTTCTTGATGGCTGGAATTGGGTTTCTCTTTGATAGAGCCCCCACCGTGGGCCTTTCTGATCCCTGTAATGTCCTGTCTTGGACATATGTGGTACCTCACACCTACTTACAGAACTGGATTATAAATACAAGACTTGGATATGATATTAGGGGCCACAGGGAGAGAAGTGAAAAGATAAAAAGCTAGTGACTCATGATTTTCTGGCAGGGTGTAAGAGCATTTTTTTTTTCTTTACCTGGTCCTCTATGGTGTGAGAATAAAGATGCCCCCTTTGTGACACAAAGCTTTCAGTGGGTTAGCGGAAGTAGAGTGTGTTGGATGGCTTTGGATGTGGAGAAGCCACTTATTACTGGTGCTCTCCCTCAAACCCTGCCACTCTGTAATTCCTTACCAGCCCCACTATGGGGACCATCTTCGTGAGTGTGGACTGAGCCAGTTTGGAGCATCTGATTTCTTCCCATGGTGTACCTTCCATCTGCTTGTTGCAAATTTCTTTACTGTCTGGGATCATAAATCCTCCTGAACTGGGAGATTTATTAAAGTTTGTATTCCCTTCGATGCATTGCCCTTGGAAGGTACTAAATAAAACATGTTTAATGAACTTTAATTTCCCTTCCTAGATAACCTTTTTTTTTTTTTTCCTTTTTAATCACAGCAATTCCTAAACTCCAATGCAAATG
This sequence comes from Peromyscus maniculatus bairdii, assembly GCF_049852395.1. Lineage (NCBI taxonomy): Eukaryota > Metazoa > Chordata > Mammalia > Rodentia > Cricetidae > Peromyscus > Peromyscus maniculatus. The sequence continues at coordinate 123,211,043 of NC_134855.1, forward strand.
CTTCCTGTTTACTCTAAAGCCAGGTCCTGAGGGTTGGCATCTGGAAGGTTAAACCAGGACAGGACTTGGAGACAGAGGCAGAGGCTTTCTGTAAGTGAGTGGGGGAGGGAGGGTGAAGGGATGCTGGCATTCACCGGGACCATTCACTGTTTGGCAGGTGTCAGCTCATCTTCAATGGTGAGGAGAAGATGTGAGTTTATCCCTCACTTTGAGTCACTCATTGAGATATATCCTTATATTTGCACAGCTCCTGGCACCCAAGAAATGTTGAAATATTTATTTACCATAAGATTCACCCATATATCCAGGCCACTTGATTGCTCTCATCTAAGTTTGTTAACAGATATGGAAGGATGGAACAGAAGCCAATTTTTAAGTTATTCATAGATCTGGAGTTCAAGGACACTTTCAGGATAGTAGTGTGGCAGCCTTCTATGCTATATTCAGAGCCTTAGAGAAACAAGACTTATTCTCCTGGTTCTGGAGCTAAACCCTAGCTAATACTGCACAGTGAAGCAAACAGAACCCATTCAGGAGGTAATCATGAATTCTGAGCCAGCCCAGAATTTAAGGTTTGTCTGTCCGTGGCCCTGGCCATGTAATGGTGTAGCATTAAGTCATCCCGCTTACTTGTCTCTAATCATTGTCCTCCTGCCTGGGGATAAGTCAGAGGCTTGTGACCTTGGTTTCCTTCTGGAGCAAGGTGAGAATTTGTGTTTTTATGTAAATCAATCCTTGTGTTTTTCTAGCATAAATGCTAATTGGTAATAACCAGTTGATAATAAGTCTGTTGATTTAGAAGCCTCTGGAGAAAGCTCCCTCTTTTAATCTGCAAATAGAGCATGTCACATTTGACGGTGAGGTTGCTTGTCATCTCATAGTGGTGTTGGGCTGTGTGTGTCTTGCTGGAGCATGACTCACAGGATGAGTTTGCCTGCCACCGGATGTCACAAATAATGCTGCTATTCAAATGAGGAGGGATGCTAGAAGCAGGATTCAGAAATTTTATTATTTTTTTAATTGAAAACCTTATTTATGTGTCCTCAAGAATATCCCAAGCCCCCTCCAGGAGAATATACAATGCTCTCTATTTAGCTGGTGAGGCAGAGGCAACAAAAACCCCATTATGTGTAATACCTCTGAAGCCAAATTACAATATTTACCTCTGCATGTGAACTTGACATGCATAATTATCTCTGCTTAGAACAGAAAATGGGGGAAAAAAAAGTTCAATGAACAGCCATGTGTGTGCTGAATAATGTTGTTCCAACAGAAGCCAAGTTGTGGGGGAGGACTGGAGAGGAGGAGGAGAATGGGGAGGAGGCAGGGAGCACAGCTCAGGGGTATCCTGGGGAGAGGGAAGAGCAAGAGGGAGTCTCTGGGCATGGGAACAAGACTGGAGAATCACCGCCTGGAGCAGAAGGGTCTCTCTTGTCCCATCAATGGCAATGGGATGTCCATCAGCAGTCACACAGCTTTCCCCCTCCAAACCATCCAGTGTCCCCACCATTCTGCTATCAAAATCAATGTAAATGACAGCAAGAGAGCCAGACAAGCCCAGTGCAGTCCAGTCCCACTGCAGATTTGGAGCTGATTCTCTCTCAAACGCTCGATGACCAGCAGATAATAAGAAAGAGTGCTTCAAATACTCCTGTCTGAGTGTACTGCCCCTCAGCCAGCTCTGGCCTCCCCACTTCCTAGACCAGCCCCCAAAGGGTCAAAAGTGTGGATTGTCAAGATCTCTCCATTTTTTTCCCTGGCTGGCCACACAGAGGAAGGGATCTAAGGTAAAGGAGGAAACTCACAATGGCTCATTTTTTTTAGAATAGACTCTGTCTTGGTCTCTTACACAGCACCAAGCAGGTAACAAGAGTGACGACCTGACCCAAAGCATCACCAAACAGATGTCCACACCAAAGCAACAGCAGCATTGATCCCTGAAAGAGGAAGGCTAAGTGCTCAAAGTTTTTACTAGTGTGTAATTGACTGATGGGTAACGCTGGCGTAAGTATTGATTTTTAATTAGCTATCACCTCAAGACACTGCCATCCAGATAGCATCTTCAGAGAATCATGAAGTTTTGCTCTTACTTCATCTATCACCCTATCCCTGAAAGGAAAGCTCCGGGGACAGAAGATAGAACATTCTAACACAACCTAGAAATAAGCTCAGCTTTCTCAGCTTGGAGGCTGCTTGCTTCAAGTGCTGAAAAAGACACCCTCTGGGGACACGGTCTCTTGAAGGCAAGCCAAGGCTCCAGTTCCCAGCTAACGCTTGCTATGCCTCAGCCCCTAATAACTTTCAGGTGCTACCTTGGACGTGAAGGAGGCTGTGGTTTCTTTGCAGGCCTTTCTTCTTCTGTTTTGCGTTCACGCCTGACCTAGCCTCTTAGGCACTATAGAAACCAACTCCCCAAGACCCAATTGTTGAACATGAGTTTCACTGCTGGGAATCAGCTGGATAATGCTCAGGACTTGAAGGCAGTTTTTACACACCGCCATCACCATAAGTTAAGTTATGTTAAGTTGAAAGTAATACATCACATGAAAAACCAAGAAAAATAACATTAACTCGTGATATCCTTACTTTAGCGCACTTCCTGTTGCATCTAACTGTGAGGTTACTAGTGTCTCTTGAATATAAACGCATATCACTATGGATGCTGCATCATAACTCTTCCTAACTGTGACATCACCGTGCAGCTTGGACTTGTCCACCCCAGGAGTATTCACACCACAGAATGGCAATTATGACATTCACTGCTGCTCGGGCTTCTCAGGGAGACAGATACTCAACAATGAGAAACACAGTTGTGATGTTGCACACCTCCAACCAATACACGGCAAGAAATCCCTGGACCCATGTTTTGGTTGTCATCTTCTTGGGGTGCTTACTGTCACTCATGGGTAAAGGCTGGGTGGGCTAATAAATAGTCCACAGTGAGCACAGTTGCCCCCACAACAAGGAATTCTCCATCCCCAAATGTCAGTAAGGCCATTTTAAGAAATGCTAAGCTAAGCAGGCAACACAGGTCAGCCTTCCGGTGCTGAGACCATGAGCGTACAAGGAAGTCCAACCACGAGCTTATAGGGAAACAGGACAAAGAGAGAGTGTGCTGTCTGAATGGTGGCACTGGGAAAACCAGAGGTGGGTTCTGCATGGAAGTTTTGAGGAGTTCAGTGTGTTTGTATCACCCCTGAAAAGGTGTTGGCAGCAACTGACTTACCAACTCTCAGGATGCTCCCCCACCCCAAGCCAAAGGATCAAGGAAAGCAGCCAGGCAGGCCAGGGGCTAGAACATTCAGAAGAGGTTAGTATCTCCCAGTAGACTGTGAACTAGGTAAACTGATATTACCTGCAGAAAGACCCTGCTTCCTGCATGCTTGGAGTCATTTGTTCTTGGAAATGCACAAATGCAATCTAAACTAGCAGTGCTGACATCACTTCCTATGTGTCTGAACATATGGAACCCTGGAACCCTCTTTCTGTGGTGAGTCCTACAGTAAGGGCACACTGGAAGAATGTGGGCTCCTTGTCCAGTGGCTCACCACAAGCCTTTCCATGTATCCCATGTATACAATTTCAGTAAACTGTATACCTCACCTGTTGCTTTGGTCTCTTGACAACCTACCCCTCTGCCCTGTGGATGCTCAGACATTTGTAGCTCAATCATTATCAGCCAGCTAGCTGAGGTTCTTTGATTATGCCTGAACAGAGATCATGGGTAGGTGAGGAGAACCTGGCAAACCCTGGGCCCTTGAGTATTCAAAGCCTAGGGACTGTATTTGCAGACCCAGAGGCTCAGTGCTCAAAACTCTGAGAACTAAGGGCCTGCTCTTACAAGGCTTTAGATACCAAAGCTTTAAGCTCTAGACACTCAGGTTGGGGCTTATCACTCTGGCTCTAACCACCAGCAGTTCTGGTGCCTGTCAGTTATTATAATCCTCAGCTTCCAATAGCAGGAGGCATTGATAAGAGCCACAAGTAACAGTGGGTGGTGCCATCTAATGCTCAGATAGACATTAAGTGCTGGAGTCTCTGGCTTTGACAATGACATGTTTTATAATGCTCAGGCTAGAGTGTCTGAGACCCTTGGCCCTTAAACTTTGATACATCCATTGAACTCTTCATGGGCATGTACCTTAACTTCTCTGGCTCTCCATAACCTTCTATATTCCTTCTGTTTCTATTCTCTACCCCATCTTTCTGTTTCTCTACTTCTACTGTCCTTCATCTTTGCCACCTCTATTCCCTATTGTTTTTGTCCTAGCTGCTTTCTCTTTGTCACTACTAGGGTGGCAGCCACTGTCACCACCACTGATGTTGCCTCTTTTGCTCTGCTGCTGCTGCTGCTGTTCACTCTTCATGTTACCAGATCAACCTGTTCTACTAAGGATGATGATCAAAAACAGGCAAGAAAAAGGCATTCAAGAGAAGGCTTTTGGTCAGCCTGATGGTGGACACCAGGTGGCGTGCTGGAGGGCCGCGCCGGAGGTTTGAAAAGTGAATTGAACAGCATGCTTACGTAGGCAGAAGGGCAGCGCAGTGGCAAGGTTATCTTTTCCACCAAGCAGAGCAGAACCTCGTGCAAATGGAAGGCTTTATACGCACCAGTCATAGGTCTGTGCTGGGCCAGCAGCCTGAGAAACTGCTGTTCCGATAGCTTGGGCAAATGGCTACAGAGTTCTGCAGAATTCATTGCAATTTGAATGGTTAACAAAAGCGCAGTGCAAGCCATTCAAATCAGTCATAGTTGGTAGAGTCCCTTTCAGCGCTGTACATTAGCAGCAAGCAGCTGTGCTTGCCACGTGGTTTCCTCAAGGTGTCTGTGAAACGTTCCAAGCAGCGGATGCACTAGTATGACAATAGTCTGACTGGCTGTTTGGTTTTAGCCTTTTGGTTAAGGTGGCTGGGACACCACCACCAGATTTTCTCAAATCTGGTGGAACACAGAGACCGCGGTGATGCCTGGCAGGTACTAAGAGTACTGAATGAATGAATGAGTGCATTAATGAACTCTAACTGGATAAAATAACTTTCTCAGTATCCCATGGTGGAATAGTAGAATCCTGCCTCTCCTCCTCCTTATGCCCCTGCCAGTGTTCAAGCCCAGCTGGAATCCTTGTGGTACTGGCCTCTCCCGTGCCCAGCACCACCAGGGCAGGGGCTTTGTCCTTCATGGGAGCAAGTGTGTGCTGGTCACCATGTAGGGAGGTTAGCCAAGGGCTTTTCACTTGGTAGGAAGTCAGCAATACTGAGTCAACAATATGTGTCTCCCCCCGCCATGCTGTCTGCTTAGGTTTTTGAGTTGGCATATGGAGTTTTGTGTGGCTGTCCCTATTGTTTCTGTAAGTTATCGATCTTTGTTCTTGCTGATAATTTTAATTTGTAGTTTTAGTCTTCCATAGTCAAGAAGTCCAGTTCACATGTACAATTAAAGACAGGGAGCTGATTCTCACTCATGCCACTTATGTCCAATAGAGTCACTGGGACACTAAATTAGTACCAAGCCTTCATTCCTGGAGAAAATAGAACTGGCCTCCCATGAGTTTGTGGTCTCAAGTCAGAGGCATCCAGCCCCAGTGGTGGAGCAAGGGCTACAGGGCTCTGAGCTGTGGCAGTGTGGTCCAACCCTAATCTACTTTTGGTTATTGAAATTTTAAGCCAGCAAGCAACTCAAGCCAGTTTGAATCACCTTTATTATTGCCATTTTCATGCAAATGACCCCTGATTAACTTATCCATTTAGTGAAATGCATTTTTACTGTATTGCAGAAATAAAATGCAACTGGTGCTATTTTATTTCTGATAGCGGGAAACTCTCCATCTAATGCCATGTTTTTACAAAAGAATGCTTTTATGAAAGCAGCCTTCCTGACAGACAGGCAGAAACATGTATTGAGTACCAACCGTACCCCAGGAACTAGAGCAGGCTTATAAGGTACTCATCTTACAAAATGAATACCCTCCAAGGTTTCATGGCTTAAGAGAACTTCAACTTTTTAAAAATCGTTCTCTGTGACATGGGAAAGTAATTTTATTGTTAATGTTTGATGTGCTTAGCTATCACTACAGTAATACTGCATTTTCTTAAAGCAAGTAAAAAGCCTGGTGGTACGAAATAGCAATTTATACACAGGCTGGGGGGTGGCTTTGAAGGTCTCAGCTGATCACTGTCTTGTGTCTAGAGTGGGCTAGGGTTTGGCTGGTCTGGAGTGGCTATGGCTCGGTGATTGGATTATTCCCTTGATGTATGCAGGTTGGTTAGAGTGGTTCGGCTCCAGGCTCCAGCAGCTGGGTGTCTGGGCTACATCATCTTTTTCAGCTTAGTCTAGCTGCACATGTCCTTTTCACAGTGACAACAGAACTATAGCACGGGAAGGGGAACATAGGTGAGTCACCAAAGGTGTAGGCTACTTCCACCTCCTTCTATTAGTTGAAATAAATCACATGGGTAAAGTCAAGTCAGGGGGATGATAGCTCTTTGGTGAAAGATATTACAAAGCATATGGATACAGAGAGAGCAAAGAGTTGAAATTAATACTATAATCTGCTGTGCTGTTTCTCTTAGGTCTCCTGGAAATCCAGCTGAATATGGCTGGAAATCACTTGAGTGTCCACTTCTTTTGGTTGCTTAGCTGAACTTGGCATTCTTGTCATGACTTTTTTCTCTCCGGGTCTTGCTTTTCTCAAATGGGGTGCATGGCAGGCACAATCTGTCTGTGATGGGGACTGAAAAGCTGGAGCTGGTACTTTCATAATGGGCTCTTATCGTAAGCTCTCTGGGGGCACAGCTTACATCATTCCAAGTTGCACTCTGCAAATTGCTAAGTTCCAGAGAAGTGAATATTAATGGAAACACATTAGGCACGAGGTTGTCTTGAAGTTGAGCGCTTGTTCCCAAAACCACCCTGAGAAACTGTTTGCATGAAGCTGATTTTGTTCATTCTTTTGGTGGGAGGACATTCTGGTAATAGGATTGGACAGGCTACATTATTTCCTTTAATGCCTTGCTGGAGAGAGATTGATTTTTCTTGATGTAAAGTACTGATGCATCTCTTCCATTAAACAAATTAAACTGCTTAGGTCAGGAGGGCTACAAGAAGGAGCAGTGGTGTGTTGATAAATGTTTAACAACCAGCTCTCTGCAAGAAAATGCCCCAGTTTGTAGGATTTGTCAATTCCCATGGCATAGATCTGTTCACTGTTCAGCTGATGTAAGGCTGCCAACCTTCTGATGGCTCTGATTGGAGACTGGTGAGTAGATACATCTGTATGAGCCTGCTCTACCGTCACTGCCTCTGATACTGTGACAACAAGGTGGGAAAGAATGGACTCGCTTGCTGGACAGTCAAGGGGCGGAACAGACAATACAAGGGCTCTGTGTAGACTTTCTTGGAGGTAAAGCCAGCACAGGATGAGTCAGGCTGTATCTAGAGTGCTGATGGAAGAGGGGTTTTCCAGGATGAGGCTATTTGTTGCTACAAAGCTGCTGTTTCTCTTAGCACTTCACCCCCATGAACACAATTCCTCTTTATACAAGCATGTAAGCAGGACTATACTGGAAATACGGGGCAAGAACTAAACTTGTAGTAAGACTCCAGTTGAAATCCAGGCACTTTAATCTCAAGTCCCTCTTCGAAATGAAGCTGAGTCTTCCATGGTACCTGAAGAAATTAAAATTAGAACAGCTCTAATTTCTTCTTCTTCCCAAAGATACCCCACCACTCTGCCAGGTTATCCACACCTACATTCTGCATTTGACAGGTGGATATTTCTGCAAGAAGTCGTGAGCATTGGCATCTCTGAGGCTGAGTGTTGCCCTGCCTACCCGTGTCATGACTTCTACCTGACGCCCCAGCCAAAGGTTCTATACAAGGGTAGAAGTCTAGCTTGCACTTGCTCACAAAAAACGTGTGGAAAATCTTCAGGGATTTCTCAAGCCTTTATGAAAAATTAAGTAACACAAATATACAACTAAACACTTTATGAAAGATAAAAGGAATAAATACTCACCACTCATCTCTTCTGAGGTGCGTGTTCTGCAATTTGTGCTCTTGGGGTTATTTATATCTGTGGCACCTGTCTAGAAATGCTTACAGGAGGGTGGTCACTGAGTATCCTTTCTAACTTCATGTGTAGGACATCACAGAGGTAGCAGAAAGTCACCAACTGGCAGGAAGATTTGCACCATGGAGACCATCAAAGCAAAGCTTGGTTTATGATTTTGTTGTTGGCTGGAGTTGAGAAGGTACTGGAGAAGACGTCACTAATGCAGATTAAACTTCAAAGTCTTGGCCATGTGTGTGTGGCAGTAATAGCCCAACATTGTGTGAATATGGATGTTCCCAATATTTGAAATTATGATTTTATATAGTCAAGAAGTCTCTCATGTTACCAATGAATAGGTGACATCCCAAAACTTTGTATCACCTCTGTCTTTTTTGTTAGCAAAAAATTACCAACAGTGGACCTATATTCAGATAGCAATTGTAATAAGTTGACTACAAATCCAAGAATTAGAAATTTGATGAAAAACTCAAACCAATGAAAGAATTTTTATTTTTAGCCAAGATGAAGTAACTAGACAATTCCATAATTATAATATGAATATAATATATAAAAACAGCTTCTTTAATGTAAAGAAAGTAAAGAAACAGGAGGATTTCATGACTGCGCAAGATTGTTGTGAAGCAAAACAGCAGGAGGTTGTAGTAGTGGGACAAGACAGAACCTGGCAGAATCCTTGAGTTAAGGAGCTAGAGATGCTGGGTAGAGAGGTCAATGTGGCTTTGATATCAAAGAGCTTCAGGGAGGAGACAGCTCTTCAGAGGCAGCATCCTTCCACAGGTGTGCCCAAGTGTCCACTGGTATATTCACGAGCACAGCAGCTCTGCAGTAGCTATTCTTTACCCACCTGGCAGGTTTAAACATGTAGGGCTATGTATATACACTTGTTATAGGCTCTCAGTACATTGGTATGATAGGCTAAACTAGATACGTGTGGCTTGAAAGGCCCTTCTTTTGATTTTGAAAACACAATAGTAGATCAGACTTATCTATCAGTTGACACCCACACACCTTTAAAACTATCTCACCTGGACAGTATGTTTTAGTTTGCTTTCTATCACTGTGATAAACACCATGACCAAAAGTAACTTGGGTGAGGAGAGTTCATTTGGCTTACACTTTCGCATCACTGTACATCACTGAGGGAAGTCAAGGCAGGAACTCAAAGCAGGAGCCTAGAGGCAGGAGATATAACAGAAGCCATGGAGGAGCACTGCTTACCGGCTTGCTCCTTCTCACTTGCTCAGCCTGCTTTCTTATTCAGTCCAGGACCACCTGCCCAATGGTGGCATGGCCCACAATGATCTGGATCCTCCCATATCAATCATCAATAAAGAAAATGCCCCACAGGCCAGTATGATAAAGAAATTTTCTTAATTTAGCTTCCTTATCTTAGCTTGTATCAAGTTGACAAAAGACTAACCAACATACAATGAAAGAGCTCATCTTCATTTATTCATAGCTTTGGATGCAGCCATCAAAATGATGGAGGCAGAATGACGTGCATTGTTTTGCAATGTACCAACAGCTAATAAGAGATACACTTGGAATAGGTGTCAATCAGGACCAGGTAGCTGAAGCTAAAGTTGCACTGTCATTAGGTTCAGATATGTGGACAAACTGAACCAAATTAGCATTTCTCAAATGTACAATCATTTAGAAACTTTTAATGAGTATTTCAAATTATAACTCAAAATGAACAAGCCCTTGCCTGAAACTCAGTATTCTCATCTGTACTATAGGATTGCAGATGCCCGTGTGACTTAAAAGTCTCGAGCAAGCAAATAACAATTCCATTTAGTGATGTAAATGTAAGCACCACTCTATAGCATGAAAGTTACCCAGGCAAGCTTTGGAATCAGACAGGCATGGCAGGAAAATCTCAGATGTGGGGCCGTTGCTATTTTTGAGCCTTCATTTTCATATAAAACATCCACAGCCCCTCTAAGAACAATGGTGTATGTAAAGGTCTCAGCACAGGTGAAACTGAAGTAGAACTCACTCTGTGTGGGGCACACCTCCACATACCAGGGTATGGCTTAGACAGAATCAAAAGCATAGTCGTTTTTATTTTTATTTTTATTTATCACACATCCTAATCTCTTCTCATCCAACCACTAGATGAGAATATTTGTATTGAAAAGATCGAACCAAATTTTGTTGAAATGTACTCAGCAGGACGTTGGGATATTAAATGCAACACTGTTCTCAGCAGCAGCAGAAAGCAGAGGTGTGGTGTGTGTGTGTGTGTGTGTGTGTGTGTGTGTGTGTGTGTGTGTGTGTTGTTTCACTGTGCCATGTACTGGAAAAGGTCATTTCAAACTCTGTAAGTTGAGCAGGGCCATAGCACATGGCTGGTGGTTCACTGCATTGCTAACAAAGACTCACACGTTCAAATCTGGGAGATTTTCTTTGTCCTCCCAAAGGACAAAGAACTGGGCTGACTCAACATTTTTTATTTTAATTGTCTTTCCACAATAGTGCAAATATGCCTCAACCATTTGAGTGTGTGATGGAGTTTTCCATATGAGTGTGTGATGGAGTTTTATATTTATAACCTTCAAGGGTGTGATAGGTGCCCACTCCCTGCCCTCCGTTGATCAACTCATACATACAGTTCAGCTTCCACACCCCGGATTATGGTGATATTTTATTTGTATTAAAATGTTATTTGTATGTTAATAAATAAAGTTGCCCGGAGGTCAGAGCTATTAGCAAGACATAGGAAAGCAGGGTAGTGGTGGCATACGCTTGTAATCCCAGCACTAGGTAGGCAGAGCTAGGTAAGTCTCTGTGTGTTCAGGGATACAGCCAGTATTGGATACACATGCCTTTAATCTCAATACCAATCATAGAAAACCTGGGGGTCTATACAGACAGGCCGTGACGAGGTGGTCATGTGGTTGGTTGGGTTTACAGCCAATGAGAAGGCAGAACAGAAACATTATAAAAAGACAGACACACAGGAAGTAGCTCTGGTTCGGAGAGGTAGGACCACTGCAGGAGGAAGGGTAAGGTTTTAGCTCTTAGCTCTGACCTCCTGGCTTTCTTCTTTGCATTGGTTCTGTGTTTCTTATTTAATAAGATGTTTGGTTACATCTACACCAGATTTGCATGTCCTTCTCAGATTCATTATTTTAAGGAGAGGATTCTGTTAGGAGTTTTAAGGAGCAGTCTGCAAACCCAGGGTGCTAGGAAACCTGAACAGGAGACCCCAAGTATTTTAACTCAGAAATAATAAAGCTTTAGATGCTAAAAATACTCTACAGTGTAAACACTTGGGATTTTAATTGGCCTTCCAGCGCGTCACAAATCTATCACAGCCATTTCAATCTGCTGTGGAGTGCCATGCATCATCTCTGAGCATCTCATGACAGTGATCCATTCATGGCTCAGAAATCCATGAGGAAGGCAAATTAGATCTCTGCATCTGGTTAAACAAAGTGCCTTTAGAGAGTCCATTGCCAACCTCTTAAGTTTTAGGGTTTAAAATTAAATAGGTATAAGATAACTTTCACAATAAGAATGACAAATGGATGAGACCCTGGTGTTACCACCAAGCTTAAGAATCAGAATTCTGTGGGTCCTTCAGAAGCTCTGTGGATCCTGTTCTGATACAGCCTCCCTCCAGGCCTGCAGAGGGATAGCCTTGAAGTCTGTGCTTGTAGCTACCCTACCCACACTCAGATTGTATGAAGTGTGTATGTACCTTTCCCAACATGTTCAGCTCTGCAGGCTTCTTCACTTGGTAATGTGAGTCATTGTCTATGTTTTCCTTTAAGACTCGCTGTTTAACATTGCTCTCAAGCCCTCCCACTTCATTTTGGGTTGCAGTAGGTCACACATTTGAGTTACTGTGTAGTTGGTAGTTGTCCTCTATATGGCTACAGCATTCACTGCCTAATGCTATGGTTTCCATTTCCCGGTTCTTTCTTGTTTCTTCTTCTTCTTTTTTTTACATTTATATTCTTATTTTTTTGGATTTTTTCTTTTTCTCTTCCTTCCTTCCTTCCTTCCTTCCTTCCTTCCTTCCTTCCTTCCTTCCTTCCTTTCTTAGCTTCTCAAATGACTTGGAAGTTTTGTACTTTATATAATTTGGGTTCACACTGTATATCTTACTTTTTTCCCCATTGCTATAATGAAGTACCAGAGACTTTGTATTAGTTAATCAGAGTATTTAACTCACAGTTTTTGAGAGTAAAAGTATAAACAGGATGATATCAGCTCTGGAAAATGCCTCTCTTGTTCATACCACATCATGCTGAATGACATGGAGATGCTTGGACTGATGTTTCCATTCCTTCATTGCCTAGATTGTGGAAAACATTTCAACATGCTGGGGAAAATAGGCCTATAAGTATATGCAGAGTGAACCTTACTTTAGGAACTTAGTCAAATGGGGATGGGGGCACTGAGAAGGGCCACTTTTTCTTTCTTATAGGAACCCCTCATACAGTACCTAACCAGATTCCAAGAAAGGTATCTTTTGCTCTCCCACTTGTGGCCCTCCCAATGGCTCAATCACTTCCCATTAGGCTTAACCTCTTAGAGGTTCCTCAGCACAGCCGTACTGAGCACCAAAGCTCCCTATACAAGAGGCCTTGATAACGAATTCAAACCATATCCAAACCATAGCACTGTGGGGATGCTAATACCCATTCTAACCTTTAGAAGGCTTGACATTATTTATATCTTCAAGGCTTCTCCTAGCAGTGCAGATTTGAACACATTGACTCAGCTTACTTCCCTTAAATGCACTGGATTTTTGCAGTTTTAATTCAAGCTTGGTTTTTAGTTACCCCCATCCCCCACTGTATATTTGAAAACATATTGCTTTTTGTATGCTTGGCTTGACTTACTCATATTTTCCTCATGTTTGCCCACCCCTCTTTTGTGTATTTCCTGCCTTCTTTCTGGATTTTTTTTTTTTGCCTAATGTATATCCTTTGGAATTTTTTCTTTTTGAACATCTAATTATTTTTATTTTATGTGTATGGGTGCTTTGCCTGCATGTATGTCTGTCTAGCAACTGTGTTCAGTGTCTGCAGAGGCCAGAAGAGGGGATTGGATGCCCTGGAACTGGAGCTTCCATATGGGAGCTGGGAAGCAACCCAACTCCTCTGCATAAGTACTCGGTGCCTTGAACCACAGAGGCATGTCCAGCCTCATATCCTTTGGAATTTTATTTAGTGAATCCGTATCCATGTGTCTGTAACCATGTTTATTCTGTCTTCTCAGAGTAAGTTTTACTACACTTATAATCCTAGGCTGTCTTTTCCTTAGCAGATGAAAAACGTTTAGGTCCTGTTTGTACTACATAGTTTCTTATGGGACCTGAAACATCAGCCTAAAGATCTTTGTGGGTAACTTTCTCAGGTTTAATTTCAGACTGTGTCCTTGATGTTTCTATAACTTTACCATGTACATGATTTTCTTCCAATGATCCTGTCTGGATTTTTTTTCTTTGTTGACTCTCTACATGAGCTCTAGAAAAGCTTGGGTATGGTATCTTTGACTATTGCTCCATCCTTGCTCTCTCTAGCAGGGCTGAGGCTGTGTCAGGGTGTGTAGGACACTCATGTTGAGCACAGAATTAAAAAAGAGGAGCTAAAATATTATGTAATTGAAGCAAATCATATTTTAATGTGGCAATTCTAGAAATAAAATCCAATTCTGGAAGCAGCATTGTCTACCCATGCAGGGTACCTCCACTCAAATACACACACACACACACACACACACACACACACACACACACACACACACACTGTTATATGTGTGTTACATATGTGTATATGTGTATGTATTATATATATGTATGTGCATAACAATAATTACTAAAGGAAAAAAGGAAAAGAGGGCATGCATTTGAGAGCAATCAGTGTATAAAGAGAAGTAAGAGCGGTTGGAGAGAGGAAAGGGAGGAAGGATAAATGTAATACAATATATGAAATTCTCAAAACAAAATAAATAATTTAAAAAATTATATTTTGGAATTGGCTTACAAACTAGTGAGTTTCCACAGTCTCTTCCCATACATCCTTAGTTTATGTTGGCACACCTTGTAAACCCCTTCTCTCTCCTTAAACATTTAATCTCTAGTATCCCCTACCTCTCCTTTTGTATCACATGTACCACTCTCCCTTCCAATGACACTCTTAAACTGGGTTGCAAGGCAACAGGTTTCCATGTTATTTTTTTCATACACCCTTCAGTTCCGTTAAACCTCCACTCTGTCATTTTCTTCATCTCCCCAATTCTCCCTGCTAAAACTTCCCCTCCCTCAGTAGTGCCCCTCCCTACTTGTTTAACCTATATTCTACTCTCCTGTATAGTGTCCTGGCTTCCTATGTATTCCAAGCTAAACACACAAAGGTTCCAAAGCTAGAATCCACATATAAGAGAGATCATGTGGCTTTTTTTTTTTTTTGGCCTGGAAGCCCTAATGGCCTCCAAAACAAAACAGGCTATTACCACTGCTCTTAGCTGTCCATCATAACTAGATGACAAGGCTCTATTCCTGAAAACATCACACATTTTTGTTGCAAGACATAGAAAAATCAATCTTGAAGTGACCTGGAAACTTCCTTCCTGCTGGCTAACACTCATAGTGCTAAATGCTATGCAGGTCACTGAGGAGAAAAGGCATTAATGGTCTTACACAGTGCCAGACCTGCTATACCACACTATGGAGCTTCCACGCAAGATGTGCCCACTGGTACAACACTGGCATGACTGTTATGAGGGTCATCAATTGCTTTCTTGTTGGATCTGAGTCCTGCTCTGTAGGAGGCAATTGTAGTACTGTAAACCTAGCCAAACGACTAAAGGACACTTACTACTATTTTTTTTTAAATGGTCATGTTGTCAAACTGCTTTCTAAATATTTATATTTATATTTATACCCATAAATCTACTCTTAACTTTTTCAGAGAAGCTCCTTTTTGCAGTAGGTGGTGTTAATGCAGAAACTCATAATTGTTCAAAATTATAATAGGCAATTGAAGGTATTGCATGATGTACCTACCCACTGTAATGAACTGGTCCACTTTTCAATTGACTATTAAGTAAGTGCATGATGAATGGGCCTTGTGTTTAATGCCAGTTCTCAGTCTTGTCAAGGGAAATAACACCAAGAAGCTGGTCCAGGCTTTGTAGCTCACATGCTGAAATATGGAGGAAGATGCTGAAATGGCATGAAGATGGTCAGATTTTCACACTTTGGTGCAAACAAAGGACATATATTAAAAGTTAAAGGAACATCTCTAGGCTAGCACTCCATTACCAAGCCACATTCCTACCCCACAGGCATTTCTCCCATCCAACTGCTAACCAGGCCTGACCTGGCTTAACTTCAGAGCATATTCATGATGGTAGCGCTGTAGAGCCAAAAGACATTTCTAAGAGAAACTTCAAAAAATTGAGATGATTTACCTTACCTTCTTTTCTGCAGGTCCTATTATTTGATTGTCAAATGTCTGGTCTAGCTGGAGCTCCCTGGAGGCATAGTTTGAGATAGTTGCCAGGTTGCATCTTCTTCAGCTTCATTCCTTGATGAGAAGTAAAGACAGCCTTGAGGGCCGCTTGATTGGAAATGTGATCCCGGAGGCTCAGATTCCCACAAAATCTCCTGTGTGGCCTAAAAATAGTCTCCATCTATGTATATACACATGGACACCTTTAACCATGCATGGCATGTGTGGTATGGCATTCATGTGCAGTGTATATGCATGTGTGTATGGGAGGGAGGAAGGAAAGAAGGCAACTTTGAACAGATGCTTTCTGAGACCTTCCATTTTAAGTCTTCAGGGATGGTGAGACAAAATTAAACAATTAGGCTTCTTGGCACTTGCTTCTGTGAGAATTCAATTAATATTGGACAGTCATGTGAATCACAGCTTATATACAGCCCAGTTCTGCACTGTTTTTTTTTCTTAATGGTCACTGATATATGTACTATTCATGACTAGAATTTTCTTGAGCTAGAGACTGGTCCACAAATTTATCACAAACATAGGAAGAAATCTGTTCCAGCCACATGATCACGGGTACTTGCTTTATCTTTATTTTTCAGATTGAGATACTGACATTTTGTAAGATACTTCAGTTGTGTTAAAAATTTATATGATGGCCAGCATGATGGTTCATCAGATAAAGACACTTGCTCCAAGGCTAATAACCTGGGTTCAATTCCCAGAACCCACACAGTGGAAGGAGAGAACCAACAAGTTGTCTCCTATCTTTACACACATACTGATGCATGTGGGCCTGTGTACACACACACACACACACACACACACACACACACACACACACACACACACAAAACACATACATGCAGTAAATAAGTGCAGGAAAAATTGATAAGGCAACTGAAGAAGAAAACTGAGGTCATTATTGTATAGAAGGGAAGTCAGACAGTCCTTAAACATTTGTCACTGGAGACAGAAACAAATTTTAGATAAACCATTGTGAGTCCTGGTCAAGTTCACTCACTCTATTGCTTCAGTGGCTCAAGTTAATACATCTTCCAGACAAGCCCCACAGTCTAGGTTTTATATGATGGGTTTAAAACAAAGAAACAACAGCCATTGCCCACAGTAACTTTAGAGAGCTTCTATTCTGCTATCCTTTGGAAAGCCAACCATATCCCCTAAGAATGGGATTGCAAGCCTAAACCATCACTGTGTGCTCCAAGAGGCTGCTGTAGTTCATCTTCAGGCCTCTTTGTCCTTCAGGCAAGCTGAGAAGATACAAGGCAACAACAGGTCATTCTGCCTCATTAGTCCATATTCATCTTACTCACTACACCCAGAGTTGCATTTCCTCCATAAAATATTATTGAAAAAATCTCCATGTATGTTATCAAATGTTATGGATACTAGGCTTAGTTGATTATTTAGATTCATAGAAAACCAAAACAACATCCAACATCCAGTGGTTACCATGCCAGACAACAGAGCTAGGGAACATTTATCACATGGAGTCCTAATGGAGAACACCAGTCTCCACTACACATAACACGTTTGCCAATGTCGAGGAGTGGAAAGAAGTTCTTGAAGTCCTGGCTTCGGGCTCTTACTAATCCTCTTCTAATAAATCCATATTTTTATGGATTGTAAGCTTTCTTACTTGGCTATTCCCTTTGGCTCTGTAACACAATGGTCCTCTGAAGCCCCACTGTGGCCTTGGCACTTTCATTGCTTTAGCAGGAATCATCATTTTAGCATCCCTGTTTCCATTTTGTCATAGAATACGCCCTCCAGCCAGTTTCGAGGTGTTGGATGAATCTGCACGGCCTGGTGTTTAATTTTATATAAATGACCATAGTAAGTCTTGCCAGTTGGCTGTGTATGCCCAGGGCTGGCAATAGGTGCCAAGCAGGTGCAGTTTTCAGCCGGGTTGGACATGCAATGAGTGTGGAAGGAGAGCCAGGGCCTGGATTTGCTGATAGAAATAGCCGAGTTCAGACCTGTTTTTTCTGAGTCGCTTGACTGCTTTTATCATATGAGCAGATCAGAAGATAGGGCAGAGACCTCTGAAAATGATTTGTGGTGATTTTGAAAAAAAAAAAAAAGAGTTTTTCAGTTCACTGTCACTGCTTCTACTAGAGGATATGAACCTTGCTCTTCTCCTTGGATCTTGTGGGTTCCCATGTTTTTATTGCTATGTAATAAGTTTCCATCCACTTAGCCTTATAGAACCACACTTGTTTCTTCACTCTGTAGGTCAGAAGCCCAACCCTGCCCTCCACGTTCTCCGAGTGCATTCTAAGGTTAATCCTGACATTGACCAGCAGAGTGTATTGTCTGGAAACTGCTTTCAAGATCCTTCCGGCTTTTGACAGAATTCAGTTCTTTGTGATGATAGGACTGAGTCCCTGTTTCCTCACTGACTGAACTAGGGGACTCCCCCTGCTACTAAAGGCCACCTCCAAGCCTTTCCACGAGGCTCCTGCCACCTTTAAGGAGCAGAGGTACACTGGGTCCATTCATTCTTCAGGTTTCCAGATTCTCCATCTTCTTCCATCAGCTAGAACATTAGAGCTCATGGGATTATATCATGCCCATTTGGACAATATTCCCATCTTAAGGTCACTTATGCCAGAGAACAGAGCTTAAGCATACTCTTGGTTTTCATTAAGGTGGGACAACTTTGAGATGTCATCTGAGAAGCTTTACCACAGCTTGTGACAGATTGACTGCAGAATCTGGCAGGAATGAACCAGTGTGGTTTCTAAACCTACATTATAACAGATGCTCCATCTTTTTCTGAGCTCACATTATTATGTGTATTTGTGGCCTGCTGAACACGAGGTCTACTACTCCATGAAGTGAGGAGGCAATCCACATATATATGACTGCCTGACAGCCCTCAATTCTGACTCAGCTCAGATTAGGTTCTAGGCCCAGAAGTGACTATCCTTAGATAAATCTGTCCCTCACTCAGAGACATTCCCAGTTGAGGTCCTAGACAGGAAAGGCGAAAGAGGCAATTCCTGCTGTACCCTTCTCTGGTCAGTTCCTGATACATGAGTAGAGAACCATAATAATATGATTGTCGCAGTCTCTATGTTAGGATACAATTTATTATGCAGCAATAATTACCAGCACAAGTAGAGGTAGAATGAAATCACCATTTTCTCATTGCCCCTTTATGGAGTGAAGAGCTGGTATAGAGTGAAATCACTATTTTCTCATTGCCCCTCTATGGAGTGAAGAGCTGGCATAGAGTGAAATCACCATTTTCTCATTGCCCCTCTATGGAGTGAAGAGCTGGTGTAAGGTGGTGTGTTAGCTACTGTCACCACTGTAAAAGAAATAATTGAAGGAAGAATGGTCTCTTCCAGTTTCCACTTTCAGAGGGCTCAGTCTGTTATCGCTTGGCTCTGTGTTTCTAAGTTAGTGTTGAAGAAGAACATTTTTGTGCCAGGAGTATGTGGCAGAGGCCATTTACTTCCAAGAAGAAAGGAGGCAGGACCAAACTATAGCAGGGAGGAGCCCGGGCATGATACAGCCCCAAGGGCATGCCCTAGGTGACCACTTCCTCTAAGTAGGTCCTGCTTTCCACAGTCCACCACCTCCCAGCAGTCAAGCTTAAATCCATAATTAGATTAAGTTATGAGCCCTTCATTAAACCAGAGCCCTTGTAATCTAATTATCTCTGGGAATGTCCTCATAGACACAAAAAGATGTGATGGCTAATATTCTGAGTATTTCTCAAGTCAATGACGTTAACAACCAAGATTAACCTTCATCAGCTTGCTTAGACATGTACAAAAGGCACACAGGTCTCCAAAACCCACCAGCCACCACCATCAGTTCACAGGAGGTGTGAGAGGCATACATGCCCATCCAGGTCTGCGAGCAGAAGAACTCAAATTCCAGGTATGGCAATTTGCCAGGCACAACTCTCGATGTATTTCTACTAGCAGACTTCAGGCCATTTTTAGACCCGGGTACAGTTTTGTCATGTTTATTTCTTCTCTGACTAAAATTCTGCTACCATTTTTAAAACTAAATTTGTTTTTAATTTTTTTATTTTTGAGATTATAACAATATCATTTCCTGCTTCCCTTTCCTCCTTGCAAACCCCCCTATATAACCTCCTTAATCTGTTCCAAATCCATGACCTCTTTTTTCATTAATAGTTGTCACATGCATATATGTACACATGTACATATGTACACACACACACACATATATATTCCCATTTTTTAAAGGACAACATCTTATACAGTCAAGCCTGGCCTCTAAATATACATACACACATATATATGTATATATATATATATATACATATATATGTGTGTATATGTTTATATTTATTTTTATTATTTATTATATTTATTTATTTTTATATTTGTATGTATTTTATATATATAAAAATCTGGGCTGTACTTAAACTCTTGATCTTCCTGCCTCGGCCTCCTCAGTTCTGTGAAGACAGGTTTGTTCCACCATACCTGACCTATCTGCCATTTTTTATTGGCTTTTAACTTATTTCAAGTGTGTCACTAGCGATGCAGATGCTTCTGAATGCTGTACCCTTACCGAACTTTTTGCAGCACTCCCCGTGGGTTTTTGTTTTGCATGATTCTGCATAGCAGGGTGATTTAGGAACACATAGGCCATACTATTGAAGATCTGACTTTAAGATCCTGGGGGATCTTAGAGCCACAGGTACATTGTCTTAGAGGCAGAAACAAGCCTATTGTCTGAGGAACTGCGGCACCTGAACAGCAAAAAGGACAGAAAAGAGATGGCGAGACAGACAGCCCTGAGGGCTGGGTCATAGGAGCCTTAGAGTTGGATAGAACTTGGTGGTAAAGTGATTCATACCTGCTGCATTGATATAGAGCCATTGGAGAGGAGAAAGAAGGGAAAGACCATGACCAGTGTCTTCTCACCATGCTACCTGCTGTGGCTGAGTGATGGTAGGTCCTTACAGGAACAAGGGGAATATGAAACTGGGTTTCTTCAACAATTTTAATTTACTTTTTTTTTTTTTTTCATTACCTCAGATCCCAGTACAGTGCTCAGGGGTTGATTAGGGATATCTCAGTGTTAGTCCTGAGGGCTTTTCACCATCTCACTTCTACCTCCACCCTGAGGGAAGAGAACTGTGTGTGTTCTGCTGTGCTGAAATGTTGTATGATATTATGTTGATCATGGCAGAGCTGAATGGGAAACCATGTCTAATTTTTGATTGATTGCTTGGCAGTGGATGAAGGCATACATTTTCAATTTCTGGGGGAGTGATGCTTACATTTCTAGATATTTAATGATCCCCACATTGGAGGGATTTGAAGAAATCATCCCTTTCTCCCTAGCAATGCCTGCTCGTGAGCATTACAAACTCTCTTGCCTGCATGCTGGGAATTTTCCATTGTGGCATTGTTGCCCCTCAGAAAATTTTGAGTCCTTGGCATGCTAATGCTTCCGACGACAAAGTGGAGCTTTCCTCTTTGATCTCCTTTGATCCCTCCTGGGATGTCTTTTCTTGGCACTAGGATGAGGTTTTAACAGTCTGGATGTGGAAGCAGTGGGGAGACTTCACTTGGCCTATGGATGGTCAAAGGGAAGTAACTGTGCTCGGCTTAGTGGATGGGGAAACTGAGGCAAGTGGGAGGAGGCTGTGACAGCAGCAGAACTCCAGACATCCTCATATGTTCATGAATTAATTGCACTTCACTTCTCTAGCTGTTGTAAACTATAAAGATATCAGCTCTGCACAGGCCTTAGCCATCAGCCCCAGGGGACTGCTGGTATACTGTCGTTATGCTGATGGTGTATTGATGGTATGCTGATGGTGTATTGTTGATATAATGATGGCATACTGTTGGTATACTGATGGTGTATTGATGGTATGTTGATGATGTATTGTTGATATAATGATGGCATACTGTTGGTATACTGATGGTGTATTGATGTATACTGAAGATATATTGTTGGTATAATGATGGGTACACTGTTGGTGTACTGATGGTATACTGATGGTATATTGTTGATATACTGGCAGGATACTGATGGACTGCTTCTTAGGACTTTCATGTCTTCATTTTCTGTGACTACTATTTAGAGATCATGTGGTGAAATGGAAATCCCTTTTATTCTTCTTAGAGTTTCCTTTCCCCAAGCATCACTATTTCTTTCTCTTGGGATAGAAATATGATAAAGAAACTCACAGGGATCTTCTCTCAGACATGCCAAGCTCAGTCCATCATCTTCTCACCACTATCATTCAAGTACCAGGTATCTTCTAAGATCTGGGTGCTTCTGGCCTCATTCTCCTGAATCTTAAGCAACATTGGATATCCTACATGTTTGGTTTGGATGTAAAATGTCCCCCACAGGTTCATGTGTTTGAACATGTATTCCTCAGTTAGTAGTGCTGTATGGGGGAGTATATGGAACCATTGAAAGGTAGAGACTAGCTGGAGGATGTGGATCTCTGATAGATCTGCTTCTAGATCTATCAAGATGTGAGGGAGGAACTCCAAGTTCCTGCTCTCACAGATAATCTGTGAGGTCAAAATGAATGCCACCTTTCTTGGGTTGCTTCTGTTAGATGTTCTATCACAATGAAGAGAAAGGCAACTGATTACCCTGTCTCTATAGTTTCATGATCTTTCCATTTATGTATAAAAAGAAATAGATTCTCACAGTCATGTGGGTAAATATAAAGAAAAATGAAGTGGGGGTAGAATAAGGGAAATGTACTCAAGAATACAGAAAGGTCTCAAAATGGCTGAAGAACTAAGCTTCAGAAATGGGGATAAGCTAGTTAGTTCTAAGAATGGGGCTGGTACAAAATGTATATCCACCTACTTCTCTGCTTCTCCCTGTCCCTCATCTTCTTCCTCCTTTTCCCTCACCCTCACCTCCTCTTCCCCCTTTTCTTCCCTTTCTTTCCTCCCTGTTGTTTCTATTCAGTAACTGTTTTCCAACTAGCACCCTCCAGAGTTCACTTACTCATTTCTGTATGCAAAAATGGTCCCAGTGGGGAGGCCCTCTCTTCAACCCATCATGCCCATTGGCCCGTGTAGTGGATCAGATACTTACCGTTCAGTTCTGGGGTAAGAAGGCTGGGTTTTTGAAACAGGTACAAAACCCTTAAGTTGGTATCCACCAAGGATCAATCGACTGTGACACGAAATATTGATAAAATGTGATTGATGCCCATCCCTCTTGGGTGCATGAAAAATGTGTTCGGGGTGGAGAAGAAATTGGCCTTTTTAATACAACTTAAGTTCAGCCCTACAGAGCTTAAAATCTAATCATTCTTGTGTTACTATCTATGTCTGAATCTCATCTCCTTTCTGAGATGGATCCCTGTCAGTCCATCTCTCAAACAGTCCCTGTTTGACCTGCCTTCTCCAACAATGTCTGCCTGAAGAGATCAAAGGCATCAGTGTCTATGGTGCTGCTTTAAATATGAAATCTCAATCTGAACATTTCATGAAGGACATTTGATTCAGTTAAATCATGCCAGAGCTGTGCAGAGGAACACCATCCCACCAATAAAGTGTGGTTTCAGTAAAATATTTATGTGGCAAGATGTTTAAGACACTGTTAAATGGAAAAAGTGAATTCTAAATGGTTCACACATTATTATTCTGCCTGTGAGTGCACATGTATATGTGAACACACACACACACACACACACACACACACACACACACACACACACACGAGTCTTTGTATTTGGGAATACGCTCACTAAAAAACCACCAACAGTACAACATAGATGCTAAGATTATCATTAGTGTGTGTGTGTGTGTGTGTGTGTGTGTGTGTGTTCTTTTGTGTGGGTGTATGAGTGTATATGTGCATGTGGAAAACAGAGATTGCTGTAGGGTGTCTTCCTGGATCTCCTTATTTACTGAGGCAGGGTCTTTCAACAAACCCAGAGCTATACTTATCCAGCTTGCTGGGTCACATGTATTCACCTCCCAACAGCTGGGTGGGATTACCAGCTGGCTGCCACACCTGCCTCGCTTTTGCATGGTTGCTAGGGATCCAGACTTGTAGGACAAGTATTTTATCCACTGATCTGTCTCTCCAACTCCAGGTGGTAAGATTATTGGTGATAAAAATTTTATTCTGTTTGCTGAGCTTTAATTCTTATATTTTCAAGCATCAGATATAAGGATAAACTACAGTTTTTAAAGAGTCTGCCACACTAAGTATGTACAAGAGGCTTAGTAAATAATTGTGAGTCCCCTTAAATCCTATGTGGAAAGTTTTGGGTAAGTTCATAGACGCCCGTGTCTGTGTCTGTGAGCATGAGTGAAGTGATTGCATTGTACTGAATGGCTTTCTTGGGTACAACCCTGTAGGAAGAAGTAGTTTATTTGAGAAGTGGTCTCAGGAAAGAGAAAAGGGAAATAAGACAGAGAATAGAAGAAAGCCAACAGTGGGTATGCTGCTTACCACACTTTGGGGCAACTGGGACTTCTCTCTTAGGGGCATCTAGAGTACAGGACTGTTTCCATCTATATTGGTTTAAGGCTGTTCCAAAGTGGTGTTGACTCTATAGTCCTTCCAGTCTCCATGTGCCCAGGCACAGGAGTTCTGACGACCAGATAGGGCCTTTGTCTTGGTAAAGACCCACAGCACTTGCAATTGGATAGCACCAGTATGCATAGGAATTATGAATTTTGAGAGGCTATGGCAGGTATCACCAACATTCACTGCCATTGCACTCTGCCTCTTCTTTTCCTTAATTTTTGAGTCTTGCTATGCACCCAAGGCTGGCTTAGAACTCACAATTCTCCTGAATGAGCCTTTTATAATTACAGTTGGATACCACCATGCCTGACCATTCTGTCCACCCTACCTCCACCTTACCTTTGAGACAGGGTCTCCCTACTTAGTCATAAATGTCCTAGAACTCATCATGTAGACCAGGCTGGCGTCAAACTTGTGACAATAGTGCTGCTTTTATCTCTTGAGTGCTGGGATTACAGGCACCCAGCACCGCTCCCAACAGTACTCTGCCTTCTTGGTAAGCACCTTCCTACCAAGTTTTACCCACAGTTTTTCTTGATAGGTATAGAACTGAGATTATTGGGTTTACTTATAATGGTCCATGTGATATTGTTATTGACAACCACTTAAGCCAATTAAAAGTTTTAAGTCCATTTTATTGATGGCCAAACCAAGAGTGGGCTTGTGCCTCTGAAAGTGTCTTGGTGCTCAAGTTCAGGGATATGGAATTTTTAAAGGCAAAACCCACAAAGACCACAATCTATATCAAAGTTATATGAGGGTCAGAGTAATCTAGAAATGTCCATTCCTGGCTGAGCATAGTAGTTATTTTAGATACAACTTGACAATTATTTTGGTTAATACATCTGGACCTTGGCCAAGACTATGAACATCTCAAATGTGTTGCTAAGGCAGATATGACCATTGGGTGCGAGGGAGGCAGAGGGATGAGAACTATCTAAGTAAACACAAAAATTGAGTCAGAACATGATAGTGTTACCTTAGTCATTTCATACTGACAGAATATGAGTGAAGGGTTGCTTACAGAAATGTGGATGCCCCCCAAACATCCATGTTTTAAAGTCTTCTCTCCTCACAGATCATGGCTTCTCCATAGTCACATAGAAGGAGGTCACAGCTCTACTTAACCATTACCAGTTTATATACTTTACCACCTCCAAAGGCCCTGAGGACATCTGGTGTTAGGTCAAAATGCATATTAATGGCTGGAATCCCAGGTGAGGGTCCAATGACCCTCTTTATCCCTTCCTTCTTGGAGGCATCAATTGCCAACTGGTCAGCTCATGACTGTCTTTTATAAGCAGCTGACTTGATAAAGGTGGAGACCGTTTTTGATGGGAGAAACCTGTAATACAGTACCTGGGCTTGGTATAACTCTGTTGTTGAAGACTTAAACAACTCCCATGATGATTCTGGGAACATCCAAAGCAAAGGTGTAAAATCTGGGCCAGTGAAACTGAAAAATGCACCACGAACACATGATAGCAGAAACTGAGAGATGTTTATTTATGCATTTGGCAAGGTCTTTTTATTTTAATGGAGCATTTGAACTCTTCTACATATAAGGCAGAATTTTATCAGCCCAACAAGTCTATAAAATCCTTCACAACTCATTTTATGGTGTGTTTGAAATACTTCAGGCTAAGTTATTTGTTGATAATTTGTCTTTTCTTTTTGATGTCTCAGCCAGGGATCATCTTCCCCAAAATAGGATTCCTAACTTCTTGGAGACCTGTGACCATTGTTTGTTAGCAGGACACATAAATATTTATTTATTGGTGCCATCCTAGTAGCAGCAGAAGTCTGTATCTTAGGTTTAGTAGAAACAAAGTCTTTCAGAAGGAGAATCCCAATTGTAAGGTGTAAGTTTTCATTTTACAATTCAGAAGACAGTCCCATGTCATCCATCTAGTTCAGGGTGAAACTCTGCCATTTCTTCCAGTAAAGTAGCCTATGTGAATGTTGACTGGTGTCTTTTCCTGCTTGGGTGGTAAATGATTCAGTGAGTCATGCTAATCATCAGCTCAGACTCCTGTGGTCAGACTCCATGGAATCTCTTTCATTGACCATGATGTGATTGGAGGGGTTCTCAACCTCAATAGCTTTCCTGGGCCTTTTAAATTCATTGTATTCTTTCAGAAAAGCAAGGACAATTAATTACTTAAAGACAATTCCAATTAACTAGAACAAATCATTATGAGTTCCTAAAATAAAGTTTTGCTGTGTCATAGAGCCAGCACACTCCAGTTCTCAAACCAGGCTATCTGCCTCCTCTATGGGGGCAATTTTGAGGATAAATTAAATGATATGTGTAATGAAACCACTCTGTGGTCAGGTTTAATTTTTAAGAGATTAGATGTTCAGAGAAAGAAAGGGCAAGTGGCCATTTAGAGAATTAATGAAGAATGCTGGCTAAGGCATATCTAAAACATGCTAAGGCTACCTGCTAGCCAAGAAAGGCAAGCTTTAATAGCAGAGTCTGAAGACAGAGTCCTGTGCTCAGAAGAGCTATATAAAAGCACTTTGTACATGTATTGTTTAATTTAAGATGGAAAAGCATGCTGAAGGCACGGGGACCCTTTATTTTCTACTGGTGAATACATGTGTTCCTTTGTTTAAGGAACTCGGGTAGAAGGTGGAAAAGGAAGAGGACAATCTCCTGCTTGCTGATGTAACTCCTGAAACTCAGGTGGAGAGAGGCCAGTGGTCTTTATTATTATCACATCAGTGTATCATGTTCTATCCCACACTGACTCCCTTGTAGTACATCAGTTACCTTCCCCAACTCAAGCTCTGTACTTCTGCCTGCTCCTATCACATTGGTGCCATGGGGCAGTGAGGATGGTGGTGGATGCCTTTAAAGGAAGAAGAAACTGGATCTATCCTATAGCCAGAGAGGCCATTTGCCATCTACCCTCTCCCTATCCACTCCTCCTCCATCTCCATTCAGAAAGGATCAGGCTTAAACTATGCTTGCAGATATGTGAACATGTGTGTGTATGTGCATGTTGCTTGTCTCCAAATGAAGTTTGTATTTTTGTTGAGGTCTGTGCCAAATGTGGATACTATTGGCTTCCAGTAGTAAATTTTCGTCTTTTACGTTTTCAGACATCTTTAGTTTATATCTCCCCTGTTTTCTTCTTCACTTCCTTTCCTTCTCTTCCCCTCCCCTCCTCTCCTGCTTCTTCTCTTTTCTTTTTCTTCTTTCTTCTCATCCTTCTTTTTTATTGCCCATTAAGGATTTCTGTATCCAAAATCAACCCAGATGACATAACTTCTAGAATATCTGCCATCTGGTAAGTGCTTTGTGTCAATGGGAAGAATCTTATAGTAGGCCTATAGAGTAAAGTGCTGGTGGCAGTTGATATTTGAGATAGAAATGAAATCAGATGCTATTATTAGCATCTCTCCAGGGTCTCATGACCACACATATCCACACCCAGTGTGTGTTTACAACAGCTAGTACCTCACTTCTCTGGTGGAAGACTGCCCTAGGCCTCTGGACAGTTCTGTCTGTATGCCAAGACATGGAAGTACTTGAGAGTATGTTTTGGTTTTAATGAAACTAACAATGAACAAGAAGATTTGACAGGAAGCCAGTGTGGTGAGAAGCCAAGTTTTTAATAGGATTCTGCTACCTTCCAACTTAGATTTTAATATATTGAGACATCATTTGTATTCAGCCCAACATACCCCCATGAAGATAGTGAATGTTCCCATTATCATGAACGTGTCCTTGTACCCATTTCCACTTAATTCCAACCTCTCCAGTACCACAGATGACTGCTTTCTCGGGTACATTAGCACTGTTGACATTTCCCTGCTCTAGAACTTTATGAAACTGACATCATTTATTTCCTCTGTGTCTATACTATTTCCTTCAACACTGTTTGTAAAACTCTGCCACATCTTTCTTCACAGTGATAATCAACACTCCTGCTATAAAGTAGCATTTTACTGCACCAACAGACTACAACTTCTACGTTCTTCCTTCTGTTAATGGACATCGGGGTCATATACAGTTTGGAGCTTTCATGAATAAAGCTGCTATGAACATTCATGCATGAGTCTTTCTGTAGACGATAATGTTCCACATAGCTTTTCTTCCTCCCTGCCCTACTGCATTTAAATACCTACTTCATGTTGGTTTGGAATAGAAAATACTTTATTCCTCTTTCAGTGTGTCCTGTACAAGACCTTGCAGATTCAGCCTTTAGAAAAGGGCTACTCAGAAAGCCAGCCTTTCTCCCACAGGCCACCTCTTCCTTCAGTCAACCCCACAGTCCTTATGTTAGCCTAGATCCTTCCCTCAGGAGATTTCAGCTCTTCCCCTCCCACCAACTTACCAGCACGACTGTGCAAAGTGTTAATTGGCATTTTATTTCCTCATTGCTGGGAATGGAACCTGGGCTTCACACATGCTTTCTCTGCCCCTCAACCATGTCTCCAGTGCAGTCTCTTTGCTGAGCCTCACACCTGTCAGCCTGACTCTGCCGCTGCTGCTTGTCGTCCCCCTTTATCTAGGTGGAAGCCCTAGACTCAGTCAGATCCTTTCTCCTCTGTTTAGTTTCCCCAGCCCATTGCTCACAGCCTGCAAACCTGAGACCAACGGAAGGTAAATGACCTGTCCAAGGTTCCAAACCTGTCGAGAGGGAAGCCAGAGTATGAACTTGGTGTTGCCTTGCTTCATAGGCCACTTGCTTTCTACCCTCATGTTTTAGAAAAAGTTATAAATAAACCCTTGAGGTTAAGAAGAAGGAAACTGCAGATCAGAAGTCTCTGACTCCATACATTTTATTATAATTACAATGAAAAGCAGATACCCTCAGGGCACAAGCAGCCTGTGTGGGAAGAGAGATAAATGACTGGACCTAGATTCGCAAGGGGGCTGCTTCTACAGCGGGCAGTGTGAGAAGTACAGCCATGCAAAAGCGTGGCTGCCTAGAGTGCCCTGCAAGGACAAACGGCCAGGAAGATGAAGTGGGGGTGGGGGGTGTTTTATTCTGTCCTAGTCTTACAAAAGAAAAGTTCTTTTTAGTAAAATGTAACCTGGGAAAGCAGAACAGAGGTCAAACAAGGAGAGCTGGAAGTTGAGACTTACTGAGAGATGATGGCCTTCTTTTCTGCACCACCCCGTGACAAAATGGAAAAGGCTGTAGTAAAACATCTGGCTGATGTAACTACAGTCACAGAACAACGTTCTTTAGAGCCTGGAGAAGCCCCAGGCTCTAGGAACACCTGGTAGATGCACTTAAAAGTTGAATATACTCTTCGGCAGGCTCCCCTGGTTACCTGGCTTAACTGTCATGCTGTGGACATGTCTGGCCTGACTACCTCTCAGCTTTCTGCCAGTCTTTCTGAGGACTGGGAGCAGGTGGAGACAGCCCAGCTGCTGA
This sequence comes from Peromyscus maniculatus bairdii, assembly GCF_049852395.1. Classification (NCBI taxonomy): domain Eukaryota; kingdom Metazoa; phylum Chordata; class Mammalia; order Rodentia; family Cricetidae; genus Peromyscus; species Peromyscus maniculatus. The sequence goes on from NC_134855.1 coordinate 123,240,521, forward strand.
GGAAGGCAGGACCACCTGCATTATCTGGACAGACCTCTCCTATAGCAGTGTGCGGTTGAGAGGGGTGCAAATGTCTTAGGGGTGAGTGAGCGCATGTGGAGACTTGCTATGGTGTGTTAAATTGCCAAATGGAATACTGAGGATATATAGTCTGTCCGTGTGATATGATGATTGTGTTTCTTCATCCAAGAATCAATGTAACCTAAATACTTCTGAAGAAATGTGTCGAAACTTGAATCACCTCTATTTTTAAATTTTCATTTCTGTTCCCCAATATTCACCAGTAGACATCTCTCAAAACTAGCCAACTGAAGAAAGATGAAAATGAAACTTAAGAAAGTGGGTTTGAAGCAAGTCCCGACTGACAGAGACAGAATAAAGGCACCATAGAAATAAGAAAGGAGAAGGTTGAATAATGGGGGACTCATTGACTGTGCATCATGATTTTCCTGGCCCTGGTCAGGGAAAAACATAGAGGCAGAAGGACACTGGCCATGTGTTCCACTTTGAGTTTTAGTTGTTCTGATTGGGCAAAGAGGGAGAAGAGAATCTAAGTTTTCTCCTCTATAGTCTTACTGTTCCTGTGTAGCTCGATAATCATACAGATGGATTTTTTGGACCCACAGGATGGAAAGTCAGTGAGAAAGTCCTGGAAGATGACAGAATTTCCATATTAAATCATAGTGACTTGTAGCCAACTGTTACAGAGAAAGTCACCCAATAACTTGGGACTAGATTCTGCACCAGGAAGTATTGGGTTAAGAGGTCAAAATGAGAAAATGAGACCTCAGGCTCTAATGGGTTCAAGAAAATGGACCATGGCTTCACCATCCACTGCAGCCACCAATGGAAGTAGATAGCCTGAGAGCAGATGGACTAGAGGTTTCCTAGAGAGGCCAGAGAGATACAGCAGTACCCATGTTACCAGGGCTTGGAGTCTGGGCTAAGTCTTTTCAGGTTACTAGCCTCTTATTTAAAAAAATTAAATAAAACCCCACACAGACTGCAAAGTATTGAGAAGACTTCATTTAAGTCAAAGAGATAGAATAGATTGGAAGGCACCGCAGGAGAGCAGAAGGCCATGGGAGTGAAGATGCTCATGGTCCCCAGGTGGGCCTTTTTATGGGGTATAAAGGAAGGGAGGCTGGTAACGAAGGTTCTCTATTTTGAATAATAGATTAGATCATATAGTTATTTTTCCATTGCCCGTATACCTTCCCATAATGCATCTGATTTTAATCATATGCATACTGGATTATGCATTGGCATAAGATAGCAAACGGGGATTTGCCTTAAAAGCTTGCTTGAGGATCAAGTTATGCCTTACTGTAAATGCATCCAAAACTAATTTAGACTGCACTGGCCTTTATTTTCTTCTACTTGGACACAAGCATGGTACGGTTGAATAAAATCTGTTGAAGTTATGTACTTTCTAAGGAAAGCAAACATCCATTTCATTGTTAGAGAGTGTATATGTAGGCTGATACAAGTGAAGGTCCTAGGTTTCTAACACACTTCAAGGTGCATTGTTCAGTGTGTGTGTGTGTGTGTGTGTGTGTGTGTGTGTGTGTGTGTGTAGTACATGCAGGCAAGGGATCTATGATTCCAAGTGCATTACTATTAGCAGATAGGAGTGCATATAGTCCAAACCAAGTGAGGTCCGAGGTTAATAAAATATTCCCTATGCTGGGCTGCCTCACCTGGATCTATGTGCATGGATTGGAGATGTTCTCTCTCTCATCACCAAGGAACTCTCACCTTAAATATCATGAGACTCTGAGATAGACTAGTGAAGCAGAAGAATAAGCATTCACTTGGGGCATACTGAGTCAACTAAGAGTTTTTAGTGGGAAAATAAGCGATGAGATGTGGGTATCCTGACCTATGTTCTCTGGCTTTGGTCTGAAGGTAAGGCTGAAGATGGAGAGGCACTTAGCAATTTCCCTTGGGAGATATGGAAGGGGCTGCTTCACAGGAGGTAGCTGGATCAACACCGAAGACATTTGAACAGATTTAGACAAAAAGAGAGTTCAGGTCTATCCCCTAGGTTCTCCTCTTCTTCCCTGTGGCACTGAAGTGAAGGCGAAGTCCCACAGTTTGTGGAAGCTAATGGTGGTGAGGAGTTGACTATAGGAGTGAGTTACCACGGCAGGAGCTTGAGAGTCAGTTCCATAAGAGGCAAACATCACTGTGTCCAAGTCTCTTAGATCAGAACTAGTCACAGATCTGGATGCAAAGAACACTGGGAAATGCAGGCTTTGCTGAAGGTAAATGGAATGGTTAGTGAATGCCTAGCAAGGTTGTGGCTGACTATCTTAGTTGTAGGAAAAGCAGTTGCTTCTTTGAAGGTAGAGACTTAGAATTTTTCAGTTTATGAATGAGTTATGTGCATGGATGCTGAGTCAAAGAAGTGGAATCTGCTTCTTACAGAGCCAGGGATCTTGTGTGGAACCAGCATGAGCTGAGATGGAGTCAGGTAAGCATGGAAACCCTTCAGGTCCTACAGAGTCAGCAAATGTAGACATAAGCAAAGATGCCCACTGGAGATATTTTTTTATCTGAAAGGACAAAGTCAAATAATTGAACATGCAGGTATATATAGAAGTATCAATATAGTCATATATGAAAATATTGGAGTGAGGTCCATTACTTTATATAGCTAATGCATATTAATAACTATAATTAAAAATAAAATAAAGGCAAACACTGAAGGCCAAATTAATAGAATGCTCATCATCAAGGATGTTTTTCATTTACCTCTTAGAGTGGAGATATGTCAAGTCCCTAGGGAGGTTAAATTTGTTATTATTGATAAGAAATATATGCTTTACCTGGTCAATCATGAAATGAATTAGATAATTTGTTTAGCTGAGCTGAAAATCCATAATAACTAAGTCTTGGGATTCCTCTTGATGTGCTTGTCATCCACATCCATTGAGCTGTTCTTGTCTGAAGTTCTGATATGATGACTTCAGGAGACAGAGCACCTTTATAACTGTGCTTTGTTGAGAGACATAAATTGCATTCTATTTGAAGGTCGGAGGGCTATATGTCTTCTAGTTTCATGAATCTATATTTGGCAATAGCTTGCCTTTAAAAGAAAAAAGAGTGCTGATCAATATTAATTTAGCTGAAAAACCTGCATGGAAATAACACACAGGTAGATAGTGTGCACTGGCTGAATGGGACATTAGGGCCTGGTGGTGACTAGAAACTGAAGGCCACATGTCCAACAGGGACATTTGAACATTTTTTTTAAATAGTGATGAGAGATAATTTAGTTGGGAAAGAGCTTGCCATGCAAATGTGAAGATCTGGATTAGATTCCCCCATTCACATAAAAAGTCAAGTGTGGCTTGTAAATTCAGAACAGGGGAGGCAGACAGTCGGATCCAATTATCCACTAACCAGTCATCCTGGACTAACTGTCAAGCTTCAGAGTCCAGGAACCAGTCTCAATAAACAAGGTGGACAACCACTGGAGAATGACACAAGAGATCGACTTTTAAATTCTACACATGTGCACACACGTACAAAGATACACAACACAACACACACACACACACACACACACACACACACACACACACACAGAGGAGGGAGGGAATGAGGGAGGAAGGGAAGGAAGGAAAGAAGGAAGGGAGGGCAGGAGCCAGGAAGGCAGGCATTATACTCAGCAAACAAAAATGCCAGGAAGCAGGCTTCCAGTTTGTAGTCTCACTTTAACAGCTGATCCTTTGAAATGTTAAATGTACATTATGTAGAAATAACTTTTAAAAATATTTGCTGTTGGAGAATGACTTCTTTTCCATTTTCCTTTCATGAACCACTCTGAAGTTCCAAGGGGGCTCAGCAGACACCGGTACCTCAGATTACCTTAGAAAAGAATCAGTTAACTATTCAAAATGTTGCCAAAAGAGAGGTGAATTCACAGTTGGGCATTCCAGCCCCACATTTTTCTTCACCAGGAGATATGGGCAATGAGAATTTTTTCACAGGTATAAATTAAAGTATTCCTCACTGGTCTCTGAATTTAGTAAAAAGCAGATGGAGAATTGCCAAGAAGAACATTAGAATTGTATATAAAAAGTTCTCAAGATAAAATGACCCCTTGGCAAATGTCTCCCAGGTAGTTTTGAGCAATGTGGCCTGGCCTGTCAGGGTTCTGGTTTCAGACCTCTCAGAGAGGGACACAGTGATACTTTGGGCTCAGTGCTCCTTATCTTTGGAGAAAGTCAGGTGTCTGGGGAGTATGGCAGTGGCTTCTAGGGTATATTTACAGAGTCCCAAGTCCAAGTATGGGATGTGTAGGAGGATCTGTGCAGATGTTAGACTGAGAAGATGTGGGCTGTACTAGTTACAAGCTGCTGTCTCCCACCCTTCCATACTCAGGTGTGTGGATGGGACCTGGCTCAGGACTACCCCACCGCCTGCTTTCTGGTACTCTCCATCAGTGGCGCGCCAGCAGAAAACACAGAACTGGAGGAGAAGGGCCTGCTCTTTCCTGTTTGCTTCTTGCTCTAGCCTTGCATCTCCATGCTGGCAGAACTGTTTGTTTCTATATAGCAACAGCTGGGTGTATTTTGCAGTTTTCCCAACAGTTATACAACCACCCCAGACAGCACCCCCAGCCAGTCAGTGGCCCCTTCAGAGTCCATCAGAGTCCAGAGCCAGGGTGACCCCCTCTGATCTCAGAGGCACCAACACTGATTTCCAATGCCCCCCCCCCCAGTACTACAGTAGGGATCCCTTCCTTAGTCCTTTAGGTTTCTGTCATCCCAGCCTCTTTTCTATGTTCCTATGGTCCTAATGGCATTGTCTCTGCTTCCTGTTGCTCCGCTTCATGACAAGACACCTTGGTGTCCTGTTTGGGTCCTGTTGCATCTTCAGTATGTGATTAATCATTCTTAATAGTTCGTTATCTTTGTGAAGGGAACTAGTTTGTGTTTTGTCTCCTGACTGAATAATAACAGATAGGATGAGCATTCAGAGGGACAGGCGAGGGTACAGTTACAGAATTGCCTCCCCTGTGTTTGTACTTAGAGACATCCAACTCAGGTGCGTGGTCCATCCTTTGGGTATTCTGATGGGTGTTTCCCATCAGCTACCACTTAAGGGGCCCGCTCATTTCTCCATAATGAGAATGGACTTTAGTCTTATGGGCATTTGGTTACAATCACAAGACCCCAAAAAGAAAAACATTCTTCTATTAATCCCAGTGTAAGGCCCATCTTGACAGATAATAAATTCCATCTAATGTAAATCTCTTTTTAGTAGTTTAGTTTGAGAGAACTTCCCAGATAAAACAGTAACTCTGCCCGAGGGAGTATGAGCCTCTGCCTGCATCCCATGGACAATAACAGTGGGAGAAAGTAGACTGATCTCTGGACACTGGCCCATCCTTTTTAACATGAAGTGATAGACAGGCTATCCAGGATATGTTTGTTTCCCTGGGGCACTTCATTTTTATTTCTTCCCTTAGTGTGAGATACAAAGAGGCTGTATTGGTACTTTCTTCCTTGATGTGACAAAATGCCTGGTAAAAGCAACTTGAGAAAGAAAGGTTATTTAGTCTCACAGTTCAGGGGAGACAGTCTAATGTGGTGATATTTTATTTGTGCAACCCAATAAAGTTTATCTGATAATCAGAGGAAAAAGCCAGCCACTATATTAAACATAGAAGTCAGGCAATGGTAGCACACACCTTTAATCCTATCACTCGGGAGGCAGGGATCTCTATGCTATACTGAGAACAGAGCCAGGTGTGGTGGCACATGCCTTAAATTCTAATACTAGTTAACCATGGAGGTCTGGAGCTCTGTACAGATAGACAGGAAGTGACACAGCTGGGCAGGAAGAGGAAGTGATGCAGCTGGACAGGAGAGCAAATGAGATAGCAGAACAGAAAGGCATATAGGTGTGGGTATACAGGAAGTAGGTCTCTTTGGAGACTATCAGTGAGGTGAGGTTAGCTTGTGGCTTTCCTATTCCTCTGATCTCTCAGGTTTTCACCCCTATATCTGGCTCTGGGTTTTTATTTAATAAGACCATTTAGAAATTCGTCTACAGTCTAACATGATGGGAAGATAACTGTCAGCTGCAGGAGGTGGTTGGTTACATTGTATCCATGGTCAGGAAGCAGAGAATAATGGATGTGTGTGCTCAGCATCTTCTATTTATTTAATCTGGGACCACAACCCACGGATCAGTATCACCCACATTTAGGATGAGTTTTCACCTCAATGATCTAATCTAGATAACCTCTCACGTTCATGCCCATGTCTCCAAAGTGGTGCTAGCTACTCAAATTAACAATCAATTTAAATCATCACACATATTCACCCCTCGTGGCAAATCCTCCTTGCCTGCCCAGAGGAAGCCATACACAATTCTGGAAGTACAAACAATAATATGAGTCAGATTAATCCATACTGGGATCACACATTTCATTTAAGTAATAGGACTTACAGGCAAAGCTTGCTAGAGCATACCAAACTAGCCATAGTGGTGATCATCTGTATTCCTGGCACAAGGAAGGCTGACAGAGGAGGATTATGAGTTCAAAATCTGTTTAGGCTACTTAACAAGACTTTGTATCAAAACAAAAACAAAAACAAAACAAAATATCAGCAGAAAATGTAAGTCAATTTCATACTCATGAAAGAATATGTGACAGCTCACTCCTAATGTCCACACTCAAATTAACAGTAATACTACCCAAGAATAGGACTTATTTTTACTAATTTATATACTAATACTAATTTATATCAAGTTTCACTTATAAGTAAAATCAAGAGTGTTTCATGTAAGTTGTAATGTGCCTGAGAACTTTGCATCACCTTTTTGGGGTTCCTTGGGAACAAAGGTGGTGCTCTCAAGTCTGGCTATAATTTAAGCAAGTTGGCTTAAGATAATGGCAGAATTCTTTGAGAGAATCACACCATAATTTATTTCAATAATCCTAATGGGAGTTTGTCTGTAGTAAATAATATCTCCCTAAAATTCAGGTTCACTCAGAACCTCAAAACATGACCTTATTTGGAATTGGGGCTTGCAGAAGTTATGAATCACAATGAGGTCACATTGGCTAGGCTGAGTCCTGATCCCGTGATGCAGCAACTTCAAAGATCCTTTGTCCCTGCTTTGTTTTCTGTAGTCTCCCCCCCTCCCCCAGGGGACTGTATCAAAGGCTTGCTAGATGAGCACTCTACCACTGAGTAAATCCCCAAGCCTTGATGTCATCATAAGAAGCAGAAACAAACACAGAGAGAGGAAAGAGCAGCTTGTAATAATGGGGACAAAGAATCAGGTGAGGATCACACTAACCAAGGGATGCCCTTTGTAGTTTATAATACTTTATTAAGAATTTTATAGATAACTGAAAGAGTTTGAAAGTTCTCCACACAAACAAGCGATAAATGTCCAAGCAGATGGAAATGCTGGTCACCTGGTATGATCTGCACATTGTGCACATGTCAAATTATCACCCTACCCCTTACACATGCGTGAATAAACATAAAAACTTTTGACGAGAAAGGGCATATATAACACTTTTACACTGAAGACTACAAATACTGGTGTTAGAAGTCAAACACATCGCGGTAAGAGGAGAGATGTATTATGGAGTTTAAAAGTTCAATAAAGTGGAAACACAAACTCTACCTAAATTTACCTCTTGAGTTACAAATCACAAGAATGCAGTTAACCCAGTTCCTTCTCATTGTTTTGATGTTGACCATGTTAACAGGAGGCAACCTGTGTTCATCCCCTATAAAAGCCATGTTCCCCACCTCCACCTTCCTCCTTGCCTCACCCTCTCCCTGTCTCCCTCGGTCCTCTTTTCTCCCTGATTGGTCTTTTCAGAGGCTTGACAATTTTGTCAATCTGTTTTTTTTAAAAAAACAAACAAACAAACAACAACAACAACAACAAAAAAAAAAAACCACCTACTTCTGGCCCAAATGATTGTCTTGACTATGTCTCTGCTTAAAAATTTATGCATTTTCATTCTTTCATACTTATTTCTATCTCATTTAATATTACATTCTTTTAATAAGCTTTTAAAATTGGCTTTTTGGTTCATTTCTTTTCAACATGGTTACTTAAATAAGTGTTTAAAGTATTTTATTACTGCTTATCTAGGTATATCCATATTTACATTTCTTTTTGGTATCTCTATTATCTTATTGTATGTCAGTCAAGGCTGTCTCCTTCAAATCTTCTCATCTGTGGTTTGTAACTTAGTGTAATAATTATAGGAAAAGGTATAGTAAAATTGGACAATTTGGGAATGGATTATAGTTAAAACAGTAAATTTGAGGTTGTGGCATGTTTTAGATTATTACATTTCAGTCTAAAACTTTTTTTTCTGAGAGCAATATAATATTTCTAAACATGACTGTGAGGCTATGAGAAACAAGGAGTTTCATTAGAATACTAATTAAAGAAATGAGAAGCAGAAAGATTCCAAACATTTATAAAATCAACAAACGGTAGGAATTAAGGCACACCTTCCACTAAGGACTATTTTTTTTTTTTTGCCTTTATCTGCTACAGACACCAGATAAAGGTAAAAAAGAAAATTATAGGCCAATATCCATGATGAACATAAATGCAGTTTCTCAACTGACTATTTGCAAATCAAATTTAACACGCCATCAAAAATACCATTCACCACGATCAAATTGGCTTCATTTCAGAAATCACACAATCATTATAATAAATGCAGAAAAGGCTTTTGACAAAAGTCCAATATCACTTTGTAATAAAAGCTTTAAAGAAGACAGGAATAGAAAGAAAAAAGCTCAAATAACAAAGACCATATACAACAAACCACCAGTCAACATTACACCAAATGAAGGAAAATCTCAATGCTTTTCCAACTTAAGAATAAGACAAGGGTACCCATGCTCTTCACCTTTATTCAAAGTAGTCCTTGAGGATTTACAACAATAAAACAAGAGAAAGAATAAATAAAAAGGATACAAAAAAGAGAGGAAGATCTTAAAGTATCCCTCCTTGTAAATGATATGACCCTGTACCTAAGAAACTCTAACGTTCTACCATAGGACTCTTAGAACTGACATACACTTCCAGAAATTTGGCAGGATGCAATTATCAACATAAAGAGACCACCCAGTAGCCTTGCTAGATAGCAGGCAGTAACAAACATACTAAAAAGAAATCAAGAAAAAAATATCATTCATAATATCCTCAAAAACACCTTACAATAAACCCAACAAAGGAAAGGAAATGCCTCTATTATTAAATATATAACATAATATATAAATAGAATATAAATATATTATTAATAGAAATAAATATATTATTCAATATATGTTAAATATATTAAAAATATTGAAGAAATTGAAAAAGGCAGTTGGAATTGGAAAGACATTCCAATGAGTCATGAGTCAGCAGAATCAATATTATGAAAATTGCTGCATCACCAGAAGCAATCTACAGAATCAGTGCAATTATCCCCACCCAAATTCATGATATTCTTCACAGAAATAGAGAAAACAACCCTAAAATTCATACGGAAGCACAAAAGTCCCAAGGTAGTCAAAACCAAAGCAAAAGAGCAAAGCAGGAGATATCACCACTTCTGTTTTCAAATTGGACACCAGAGCCAGAGCAATGACAATAGAAATACAGAACAATAGTATAAAGGACAAGTATACAAGCCCACATGGCTACATCTGCTTGGCTATTGACTAATATGCCAAAAATACACATCAGAGAAAGACAGCCCTTTTAGTAAACAATGCTAGGGAAATAGTACTTGGTTATCCACAAATAGAACAATGAAACTAGATCTACATCTCTCACCATGTACAAAAATCAACTCCAAACCATCAAAATCCTTCCAGTAAAACCTGAAATCCTGTTACTGTTGGGAAAACACTTCAGAACATAGCCACAGGTAAGGAGTTTCAAAAAAGGATTCTGGAAACAATCCCCACAACTGAGAAATGAGATGGCATTAAAGCAAAAACATTTCTGTACAACAAAGGAAACCACTGAATGCAGAGACAAACTCTGCAGTGGGAGAGAGCCTGTGCTAACTGTATACCTGACAGAGGGTTGATATCTCTAAAATACACCAGAAACTCACAACACTACATAGCAATGAATCAAATACCTTCAACAAGAATGAGGCTGATAAAATGAGCAGACAGTGTTCAAAAGTATGGTACTAATGTCCAATAAATATATGAAAAAAATCCAACATCAACAGCCAACAAATGCAAATTATATCTCAGTCAGAATGACAACCATTATGAAAACCAGTCAGAACAAAGGCTGACAAGGGTTCAGGGAAGAGGGAGGGAGCCCTTTAAGTGACAATGAGGATGCAAATTCGTTTACCCATTATGAAGTCATTGTGGTGATTTCCTAAAACCTAAAACCTTATTTACTATTTCACCCAGATATATTCCTGGTCACGTACCCAGAGGACTCCAAGTGAGCATATCACAACAGCACTTAAACTTCGATGTATATTGTAGCATCGTTCTTGACAGCTAAGTTATAGAATCAGCCCAGATGTGTTTCAAGAATGAAATGGATAAAAATGTAGTATATAATGGAATTTCTTATCCATAAAAAAGAATGAAATTAAGTTGTTTGCAGGAAAATGCATGCAACTAAGGATTATTATGATAAGCAAATAAAGGCAGAGCAAAACTGACAAACTGCATATTTTCTCTCATTTGTAAATCCTATATTTTATACACATATGCAAAGTTTTATGTATCTATGACATGAAAAAAATGTCTAGGACCCCAGGAAGAGGAGGGGTACTCGTGGAATAAAAAAGGGAAGGAAAATAGAGGTGAATAATATGGTTAAAGCATGTCATGTGCTTGTATGAACAGATTCTCGTGAAACCTAGCAATATATACAATGGATACTAGCAATAAAAATATTTATGAGCTCAGTAGATAATAATGTAACTATATCAATAATCAGGACATGTGAATACACTAAATTTACTAAATTAATTAGGTTGGGTTAAAAAAACCTAACCCAAATATGCATTGTCTACCAGAAACAATATAGAACGCACAAGCTCATATAGGCTAAAAGCAAAGGGATGGAAAAAGATATTTCATATTAACTCAAGCAAGGAAACAAAGGTAATTGTTAATTTCAAACATATTATTCTTTAGGGCAAGAAAAATTATTAGATATTGTAAAGACATTTCAAAATGATAAGTGGATAAATTCTCTAAGAATTAAGTTTTTATTCACCTAATAAAAAGGCTTCAGTCGGGATATATTATATGAGAGAAGAATAAATTAAAAAATAAGGTAAAACTTTTAGAACTATAAAGGGAAATAGAGAAAATCACAGAGTACACAGAAATCAGACAGGATATGACTGATCTGAGTAGGGTCATCAGTCAACCTGATATTTATAGAATATTCCATCAAATAATAGCAGAATATACATTTTTCCCTCTGGCTCATATGACATTTTTACCACACTGACCATAAAACATTCCTTAGTAAATGAAAAGAAATAGAAATCACATAAAATATGCTTAGGAATCAAGTTAGAAATCAATCACAGAAAGATTTCTATAAAGCTGTAAAAAATTTCAGAACATAAATTAAGATTACTTAAAAATGATATTATATTTCTTGGTAATTTCTGAGCCTCTGGTTCATATATTTGTTTAATTTAATTGGGCTTTTGTCTGCTTGCTTGAGGAGTGTGTGTGTGTGTGTGTGTGTGTGTGTGTGTGTGTGTGTGCACAAGCACAGAGGATCAACCCCAAAGCCTTGTGCATGACCCATAAGCACCCTACCACTGAGCTACAGCCTCAGTCCAAATTGATTTAACATAAAGTGTTGGCACAAAATTTCAGGTTTCATTAAATTTCAGCTTTGGCCTCAGTGTTGTATTCTGACCTATTATTTGGCTTTGCTGGATCTCAGTCTTTGGAAATGAAGTCTGTTCCCTGTCTTATCACTCTGTTTTACAAAGTCCAGTAACCAGTTTACCACAAACATATGATTACATAAGTAACCCTTATATCTCATTGGAAACAATGGTGTTGCTTGAAACTTAAGTAGTCAATAATAATAATAATAATAATAATAATAATAATGATTATTATTATTATTATAAAAAGCCCGGAGCCAGATATTGGGGTGAAAACTGAAAGATCAGAGAAGCAGAGCAAGCCATAGCTAACCTCACCTCACCAACTCCTCAGCTGATCCTGTTTCCACAAATTCTCAGACTGAAAGCCTCTGAGTCCTCACCCAAAAGGGTCTCAGCTGAACTGCCTTTTTCCTATCTCCTCACATCTTATATACCTTTCTCTGCCCAGCCATGTTACTTCCTGGAATTAAAGGTGTGTGTGCTTCCCAGTACTGGGATGAAAGGTACGTGCTACCACTGCCTGGCTCTGTTTCCAGTGTGGCCTTAAACTCACAGAGACTCAGACAGATCTCTGCCTCTTGAATGAGAGTGATCGGATTAAGGGTGTGTGCCACTACTGCCTGACCTCTATGTCTAATCTAGTAGCTGGCTCTTTCTTCTGATCCTCAGGCAAGTTTATTAGGGTACACAATATATCACCACACAATGGCACCAATTAAAAGAAAGCATGCTGTTTAGATTTCTTCTTATTATCTGAATTTCTATTTCCAAATACAGCTACATATGCTAGCGATAACTTAGGGCAAAAAGTATGTACATGATGAAATTCCATTAAAGTATGGATGCATATTAATTATTATGAGAGTAAGATGTTGCAGTTAATTATTATGATTTTTAATATTTTTATTAGTGTATATTAATTGCACACAATAATGGTTTTTGTGCTATTTTCATGGGTGTTTGTAATGTATTTTGGTCATAGTCTCATCCCTCTATTAGCCTTCTTTTGTCTCTCTCCCACTCTTGCTAATAACCTTGTTCTTCAAGGAGCTCAATTTTTACTTTTGTGTGAGCCTTTTTTTGGGTGTGTGTGTGTGAGACTCATTGACAGGAGCCTTTTACCATTAGCTACGCCACTGAAGAAAATGTCTCCCCCGTCCCACCTATTAACTGGCTACAGATCCTCAGGGCAGAGTAATTATGATTTTTCAAAGAGGATGTTAGGACTGGGAACCGACAGGCCACTCCGGCCAAGGAAGCAGGTAGGCTAACTGCATATCTTCACCTCTCATCAGCATGCCAGATTCTAGGTCCATCTGCTGTGGATATCACTCTATATAAATAAAACACTGATTGGCCAGTGACCAGGCAGGAAGTAGAGATGGGACTAACAGAAAGGAGAAAGAGGAAACAGGAAGGCAAAGGAGAGACACTGCCAGCCACCACCAGGACAAGCAGCATGTAAAGATGCCAGTAAGCCATGAGTCACGTGGCAAGGTATAGATTTATAAAAATGGGTTAATTTAAGATATAAGAACAGTTAGCAAAAAGCCTGCCACGGCTATACAGTTTATAAGTAATATAAGCGTCTGAGTGATTATTTTATACGTGGGTTGTGGGACTGCTGGGCTTGGTGGGACCTGGAGAGAAGCTCTCCAGCAACATCCATCTTCCAGTTTTGTGTTCAAAAATGAATAAAGCAGAAGGCAATGGAGGGACATTACTAGCTAGAAGGAGTAAAGCTATAGTCAGCATTCTTTTGGGGGTGGAGTGGGGGAGAGGTGCTTCTTTCAGCTTAAAGTTTATAGTCCATTACTTAGGGACACCAAGTAGGTGTCTGGAAGTCAAGCAGGAATCTGGAGGCGGGAACTGAAGCAGGAGACCATGGTAGAATACTGCTTACTGGCCTGCTTACATCATTTGCTTAGTTTTCCTTTCCTTCTTTCTTTCCCTCCTTCCTTCATTCCTTTCTTTCTTTTTAATTAATTTATTCTCTCATTATTACATCCCAACCACAGTTTCCGCTCCTTCTTCTCCTTCCAGTCCCTCCTTCCCATCCCCACTCCCCATCCACTCCTCCTCCTCTGTTCCCCTTCAGAAAAGGGCAGGCCTCCCAGAGATATCAACCAAACATTGCATATCAAGTTGCAATAAGATTAGGCACCTCCCAGAAGAAGGGGAGGAAGGATTGGAGGAGCCAGAAGGGTTAAGGACACCACAAAACCCCCACAGAATCGACAAACCTGGATTCATAGGGGCTCACTGAGCCTGAACTGACAACCAGGGAGCCTGCGTGGGTCTGACCATATATGCTATGGTTGTGTAGCTCATTGTTTTGTGGGACTCCTAACAGAGGGAGCAGGGGCTATTTCTGACTTTGGGGACCCTTTTCCTCCTACTGGTTGCTTCATCCAGCCTTAATATAGTCAGCATTCTTTAGCCACCCTCAGACTACAAGATACACAAGAGGCTCACGGAGGACCTTGTCAGACACTGACAACAGACATTCACGTAAGCAGCAGTGACATGCTAAAAAGTCTGCTCCGAAAGAAACAAAACGGCAAGCCAAAGCCCTTCCTGCTTCAGCACTGGGTTTTGCCGCATGTTAATGGATCGAATCAGTAAGAGCCATGGTTACTTTCAGAGAAAATTGGTGGAAGTTGCTAGAAAAGGGACCAAATGGTTTATCTTAAAATGTAAGTTTCTTTAGTAGCTCAAGGGAAGAATGAAAGTAGAAGAGGCCAATGGAAATCCAGAGATCATTTTGTGCTGTGGGAAGCTATTTGTGTCTCCCCCACTGTTTCCATAGTCATGATGGAGAAAGACTTTTTTCTAGTATTTTTGCAATACAGAAATTTCGTGTAGAACCAATTCTGACATATATTCCCTTCATCTTTGCTTCTATCTGCATAAATATCACCATGTTACCTGTCTCAGAAAATATTTATTCTCTTTACAGCAGAGAAAGTTTTAAGTTTGTTAGATTGTTTTGATAACTGGGTTAAATAAATAAATAAATAAATAATATAACATAATTATATAATATAAATTAATTACATTATGTATATAACTATATAAATGTCTTTACAATATTGAATAATTTTCCTTTCCCTAAAGAAAAATGTTTGAAATTAACAATTACCTTTATTTCCTTGATTATGTTAATATGAATTATCTTTTTCTATCCCTTTACTTTTTGTCTACATGAGTCTTCATATTTAAATATGGTTTCTCAAAATGAATGAATCAATTAATTAACCTGGTGGTGCTGTCACATGCATTACCAAGTCCAGCCAGGTGTTTGTACTTTTCACTTAACAGAAGAAATCTTTTTACTATCACTACATGCAGTATAATGAATGTAATAAACTGGCAGCTGAAGCCCATCACGATTCCAACAAACTTTTAAAATATGGTATCAAAATTCCAACCAACAACAATTATACTGATGACTGAATTTTTTGGTCAGTGTTTCTGATTTATTTGTCTGTGAAGAAGTTCATTTAAAATTCTGTGATCTTTGTTTGCCTTGATTGAAAGAATGATTTAGCATCTAGTCTGTTGAATTTGGCCACGTGTAATGTTTGATGTTCTCCCTCCAATACTCCTTGAAAGGATGAGAAGATAAGTGAAGGGATAAAATAAACCCTAACTACCATCATGTTCAATATCAATATCATTGGGGGCTTGGTTTTAGCTGAAACAGAAGGAATCATTTCAAAACAAAAATATAAAAACAACACATGACAGACAAAACTGCTTAAGCATAAAACTGCCCCAGAAGCACCCCTAAGCACTGAAAATTAGCATTCACCTATGCCCATTCAACTAAGTTCTCAGTCTGCTTAGGTCCTGTGTGACTGACTTGTGTGTGAACTCCTAAGAGTTGGATGTGCATCCATTGCAATTCATTTGCTAAGTGAAACTGCAGACTTGTAAAGTATGCATGCCTATAAGAGGTTAAGGGAGCAGTAGTAGGGCATGGGTGGGGTGTTCACAAGACTTGGAAAATGAAGACCTGGCAGAGTGTGTGAAGTTAACAGCCAGGAATGAGAAAACAGCCAGACAGACGGCAGGAGGCACACCTTGATAAAGAATGGTCTCAGTCTCATGGGAAGGAAAAAGGCTCTCAAAAATCTGATGAGGCTGTGATATATTTATTAAATCTCTTCTTATTATGATTATAAACATTGTATAAATACAGTTGCTAATAATGCAGACTATGTGTTCAATATTTATTATGTGGCAGACACTGCCTTAAGTATTTTTTTATGCATTAATCTAACTTTGCTCACAACTCTTTGAAGTAAGGGCTCTAACTGTTCTCATTTCATACATGAGTGAACTAAGTTGAAGAAAGGCTTAAGCCACTCTCCCAAAGTCACACAGCTAGTGAGTGACTAAATGGATCAATTAAGGATATTATAGCAGAATTCTATTGAAAAATTTACAACTAAGTAGTCAACATGTTCATTATCTATTTTAAGAACCGTGTGTTGTTATAATTAGCTGAAATGTTTTAATACTTTTATACCATTGTGTGTGTGATATATAGTTTTAGTACAAGTGTGTGTGTGTGTATGCATATGTAGATGGATAAATGTCTATATCAGGTGTCCTCTATCATTCTCCACCTTATTTTTTGAGATGAGATCTTCAGTGAACCCAGGGCTCATGGATTCATGTAATTGGTAGGCCAGTGAGCTCCAGGGATTCACCTGTCTCTTCCTCCCCAGCTAGGATTGCAGGTACATGCCACTTCACTTGGCTTTTTATGAGGGTTCTGGTAGTATGAACTCAAGTCCCCATGTGCCAGGCTCAGTTAGAAACATTTCATATATCTTATTTAATTTTTACAATTCCATCAGTAGGTAATATTATCTCATTATTCAGATATGAAAACTGTTGGCTCCTGAATGTCAAAGATTTGCTCAGAGTTATGATATGCAGTGAAGTTGTGGTCAGGTGGTGTCTTAGTAGGATTTTTGTTGCTGTGAAGAGACACCATGACCATAGCAACTCATATAAAGAAGACATTTAATTGGGGCTGGCTTACAGTTGTTAAGGTTTAGTCCATTATCATCATGGTGGAACATGGCGACATATAGGCAGACCTGGTGCTAAAGAAGGAGCTGAGAATGGAAAAGGAGCTATATCTTGACTTGCAGGCAACAGGAAGTGGTCTGAGATACTGGGTGTGGCTTGAGCATATAGATGAGACCTCAAAGCCCATTTCCATAGTGACACACTTTCTCCAAAAAGGCCATACAAACTCAAACAAAGCTATACCTCCTAATAGTGCCACTCCTCATGAGCTTATGGGGGCCAATTACATTCAAACTACCACATAGCACTCCCTGGTCCCCATCAGTTTGTAACAATATCATAATGCAAAATGCATTTAGTCCAACTTCAAAAGTCCCCATAGTCTATCACAAAATCTTTTCTGAGATTCATGCAATCTCTTAACTGTAATCCCTTATAAAACAAACAAAACAAAACCAAAAACCAAATCACAATCTTCCAACATATAATGGCACAGGATATACATTACTGTTCCAAAACATAGGGAAGGGAGAATATTAAGGAAACACTGGACCAAAACAAGACCGTGTCAAAAAGCTCTTCAGATCTCCAAATCCTTTCATCTTTGTTGACTACAAGATACTTCTTTCTCTTGGGCTGGATCCATTCTTTGTTATCAGCTTCTTGAGCAGGCATCCCATGGCTCTGGCATCTCTAACATCTCAGGGCCCCCTAAGGCAATCCAGGTTCATACAATGGCCTCTCTAGACCTCTATTCAGGGACACCTCTGACACATGCCTGGCCTCAGGAGCTTTCCTAACAGAGGCAAATTCCATAACCTCCTTTTTCTATCCTTAACTCTGAAGCCATGACCACATGGCCGAAGTTGCCAAGTTCTGTTTACTGGGGCTGGAACATGGCCCCCTTGTTCAATTACATCTTCATCAGCTTTCTGTTTTTGATGGTTTCCTTCTATTGTTTTAATATTATTTTAAGGTGCTTTTTTTTTTTTAATGTTGCAATTGTTTAACTCTATGAAGCTGTGTTACTGTGCCTATCTAAACACCTTGGTCTAATAAAGAACTGAACAACCAATAGCAAGGCAGGAGAAAGGATAGGTAGGGCTGGAAGGCAGAGAGAATATATAGAGGGAGAAAACTGGGAGAAAAGAATAAGCAGCCAGAGAAAGAAGAGGACTCTAGGGGCCAGCTACACAGCCAGTCAAGGAGTAAGAAACAATGGTATACAGGAAGAGAAAAGGCAAAACCCAAAGGCAAAAGGTAGATGGGATAATTTAAGTTAAGGAAAGCTGGCAGGAAACAAGCCAAGCAAGGCCAGACATTTATAATTAAGAATAAGACTCCATGAGTGATTTATTTGGGAGCTTGATGGTGGGCCTCCTAACAGAGCCAGAAAACAAACAACAGCATCCATCACTGCCTAAGCTTGTCTGTCCTGAAACTGGATCTGTAGACAAAGCTGGTCTCAGACTCAGAGATCTGCCAGCTTCTGCCTTTGGAGTGATGGGATTAAAGGTGTGAGCCACACCCAGCTCTAAGCTCTTCTTTAATTTGTTTTCACAAATTGGAAACTTAGCTGGGTGAGATCTTGCCCTGAGGTTACCACTCCCTTTACTCCATTTCTTAATCTTTTTATCTCATTGAACAGGACTTAGCTCCATTCCACTTCCTGGTATCTTTTTTTTCTCCTCAATCTGTACATTTCGTTTTTCACTTGCTCAACTTGCTCCTTTTTATTATAAATCTGTATAAGAGTGATCAGTAATGCTGGGCGGTGGTGGCGCATGCCTTTAATCCTGGCACTCGGGAGGCAGAGCCAGGTGGATCTCTGTGAGTTTGAGGCCAGCCTGGTCTACAGAATGAGATTCAGGACAGGCACCAAAACTATACAGAGAAACCCTGTCTTGAAAAATGCCCCCCCCAAAGAATGATCAGTAATAACCACACAACAGAGTCGATACTAGACTGTTTTGAGATTTCCTCTGACAACAGAATTAATCCAAATCTCTTCACACTTTAGCCTCAGGTAGACTCTTCAGACAAAGGTAAAAATGATCCACATTTTTTCCAATTACTAAGAATGATCTCTAGGCCACATATTAATATTCTTCTCCTCTGAAACCTCTTGAGCCATCCCCCAAGTTCAAACCATTCTTAGCACCATTGTCTTCCATGCTCCTACTAGTATGGCCCATTAAGGAATGCTTAAAACATTCCACTGCTTTCCTAATCCAAAGTACCAAAGTCCAAAATCCTCCAATGGTCAAGGTTATCATAGTAATATCCCACTCCTGGTACCAACTTCTCTGTCTTAGGGTTTCTATTGCTGTGAAGAGACACCATGACCATGGCAACTCTTATAAAGGAAAACATTTAATTGGGTGGCTTATGGTTTCAGAGGTTTAGTCCATTATCATCACGGTGGGACATGGCATCATGCACACAGACATGCTGATAGAGAAGGAGCTGAGAGTAGAGAAGGACCTATATCTTGACTTGCAGACAACAGGAAGTATTCTGAGAGAGTGGGTGTGGCTTGAGCATATATAAAACCTCAAAGCCCACTTCTACAGTGACACACTTGCTCCAACAAAGCCATACAAACTCCAACAAAGCCACACTTCCTAATAGTCTTACTCTCTATGAGTTTATGGGGGCCAATTATGTTCAACTACCACAGGCAGGCAGGCTCTAGACTGCTTTGCTATCACTCTATCACTTCTCATGTAACAATACATTTTCATGTAATACATGTACATGTATACATGTAGAAAGATATAGAACAGATGCAGATCTGAAAATAGGTGGATAGTAAAGTACAGTTTCATATTATATCCTTAGGACAAAGTAAAAATAAGATCTTTCTTTTCATTTTTCGCTATGAAATAGTCTCCACTTTAGGAAGAATCACCTGATCTTGGATAGTGAGGACCAGCCAGACTAAGTTATCCAAAGGTCAGCACAGCAATCATGTGGTGGCTCCACACCTAGAGTACTATCCACCTGGGACCCTCCATCCCTGAACTGCAGGTACCCAAATGTGAGAAGACAGCAGTTAGAAGGTGCTTTGTTGTGGCCTTGTGGAAAAGAACATCAACAACTATTGTGTAGTCTGAGTGGATCCTCATCATATGGGACTCTTGTTCTCTTTTGCAATTTATATTTTTCAGTTAGTTTTAAAATCAAGATAGAATTCATGCATCATAAATTTCAACTCAGTCAAAAGTGTGGGACAGAGGGGATGGCTTGGTGTATAACCATGAGGACCTGGTTATTCAGATCCCCAGAACCCACCTAAAAGCTGATTATGGCAGCACCCACCTATAACCCCAACACTTGCAGGGCAGACAGGAGGCTCTTGAGGGTGCACTGTTCAGCCAGTCTAGCCAAATTGGTGCGCTCCAGGTCTAGTGAGGGATCCTGTCTCAAAAAAACAAAAAAGGTGATAGGTGGTAGGAAGAGATACTCCATACCAATCCCTGGTCTCCATTAGGATACACACAGGGAAAAGCCTCTTAGCCTACATATACACACATTCAGACACACACTTTTTTAAAAATTAAAGTATGATTGAGTGGTTTCTAGCATATTCACAAGGATATGGCAATATTTCCTCTACTTAATTCTGTAACATGTCATTATCCCCTATGGAAAGCCTGTCTTTAGCATTCACTATCCCTCATCTATCCAGTAAGCCTCTGTCAACTGTAGATCTCTGTGTCTGTGTAGAGTCCCATTTTCTGACTATTTCATGAAAATTAAGCCATATGATATATGAATTTCTCTGTTTTCAAGGTTTACCTAGCATTGTAAACACATATTACTCTTCACTGCTGATTAGTCTTCCACTGGATGGATATACTATCTTTTCTTTATTCATGTGTCAGTTTGTATAAAATTAGATTATTTTTACTTCTTTAGTAACCATGAATTGTCCATTTAGATGAATTTGCATACAATATCTTAGATGTATTTAAGATTGAAAGTCTTCTGGCACAGGATCCCCCTGCATATGGAGAGAAGGCCAAACTTTTCTCCTTTAACATTGCCACCAATGATACAAGAAGGTTCCAATTCCTCTGCCTCCTCAGAGCACTTGTTACTGTTTGTGATTTGATCATAGCCACCCCAGTGGTTGAGAAATCTTATCACATTTATGACTTCGAGTTGTGGTTTCCTAGCAGCTGAAGGTATTTAAATTTTCTTTTGTTTATTTTCCATTAGAATTTTAATAATTCTTTAATTTCTTTTTGGGGGAGGGGGTTTGGCTTTTTGAGACAGGTTTTTTTTATGCAGCTTTGGAGCCTGTCCTGGAACTCACTCTGTTGACCAGGTTAGCCTCGAACTCATAGAGATCCGCCTGGCTCTGCCTCTCGAGTGCTGGGATTAAAGGCGTGCACCACTACCGCCCGGCTTGAATTTCAGTAATTCTTTAAGAATTTCATACATGAATAAAATGTTCTGATCAAATCTGCCCCTGCCCCTTTCCTCTGGCTCCTCTGATCCCATTCCTCACCATTACTACGTCTCCCTTCCAACTTCATGTACTCTATAAACCCCCGGTCCCATTTTAGCCAGCAGTCTCCGGCTGTGAGTTCATGTGTGAACTGTGCTAGCACTTCTGGAAAACAATTGTTTACCACAGTCTTCTGCCACCTCTGGCTCTTACAATATTGTTGTCACTCTTAGGCAATGATGTCTGAGCTTTGGGGAGAGGGGATGTGATAAGGTCCCATTCGGGGCTGAGTGCTCCACAGTCTCCTTTTCTCTGTACTGTGACCATTAAATGTATTTTTTTTTTTAATATTTAGTTTTAAATTCCCCCCTTTTGGGGGAAATTTTGCCTTTTAAAGACTGAACAGTAAGAAATTTTTATGTATTAGGGATACTAGTTCCTTCTTAGTGATAGAATTTAGAAATATTTTCCCATTCTGTAAGTTTGTCTTGATAGTTTCCTTTGAAGCAGAGTTATTTTTCCATTTTGATAAAGTACAGTTGGCCATCTTTATGTTGCTGTGCTTTGGCGTTGCCCTGGTTAGCCTTGATTGTCAACTTGACACAGTCTAGAGACATCTAAGGAAAAACCTCAATGGAAGAATTGCCTGTGGGTGAATCTGCAGCCACTCTTTCAATTGATAATGGATGTAGGAGGACCTAGACCACTGTGAGCAACTCCATTCTTGGAAAGGGGGTTCTGGGGAAACTAGCTAATCATGAGCCTGAGAATAAGCTACAGAGGGAGCCAAAAAGCAGAGTTCCTCCACAGTTCCTGCCTGGAGTTGCTGTCCCAACTTTCCATGGTGGTAGATTTTTGATCTGGAAGGATAAGCCAGATTAACTTTTTCCTCTCCAAGTTGCTTCTGGTCAGAGTGTTTCTTCAGAGCAACAGAAAAGTAGCCAACACAGGTGTTACCAAAGAAATTATTAGTCTGAAAGATTTGTAACTATATTTTTTTAAGAGTTTTATCTTCTTACCTCTTTTATTCAAGCGTGATTAATTTTGAGTTAGTTATTGCATCTGATGTAAAGTCTGGCTTCAGTCACCACTTTCAGTATACAATTATTCCAGTACCATCTGTTACAAAGGCTCTTCTTTAGTTACTGGCTATTTGATACTTTTAGTAAAATAAATTCATTGAAAATGTGTGCATTTATTTAGACTATCAATTATATCCCATTGATCTGTATGTTTACAGTTTTGTCAATGCCACATAGTGTGGATTACTGTAGCTTTGTAGTAAGTTTTCAAATCAAGAAGTGTGAGTTCTCCAACTTTTTATTTTTCAAGTTGGTTTTGGCTAGTTCAGTCCATCTCACAACCATACAATTTTAATAATAAACCTTATTTTACTTTTATTAATTTAAAATTTTAAATATATTTACACCATTTCCCCTTCCCTTTTCTCCCTCCAATGTCTTCTGTATACCACCTCCTTGCTCACTCTCAAAACCATGGCCTCTTTTTCTTTAATTGTTATATGCCTAAATATTTATTGGTCTGCTTAGTGTTATTTGTATGTCTATGATTTTAGGGCAGACCATTTGGTATTGGATAACCAAAGAGGAGACTCATCTCTGGGGAAGACCATTTCTTCTACTCTCAGCAAATTCCTCAGTAGTCCCTTGTCTGTGGGTGGGGCCTAATGAGATTTCCCCCTTCCATGTTAGGAGGTCAATTGACATTACTTCTTAGGTAGACCTTAATTTTCAGAGCTGCTTAGATTGGAGAAAAATGGAGCAGAAGGCAAAGAGCATCCCCATATAGCCCTTTCCCTGCGATATGCGAATCCTCCCTCACGTAGAAGCCCCATACCAGAAGAGTACATTTGCTGCATTTGATGAACCTATATTGACACATCATAATGCAGCCTAGTGTTTATTATATTTGGGTTCACTCTCAGTGCTGTACATCCCATGGATTTGGACAAATATGTAATGACATGAATCACTACTATTGCATCAAGCAAAGTAGATTCTCTGCCCTGAAATTCTTCCATGTGCCACTCGCTACCACTGACAACCACTAATCTTTTTACTGTCTATGTAGTTTTGCCGTTTCAAGAGTGTCATGTGTGGCTTCTTCAGATGGTCTGCTTTCACTTGGGAACATATTTAAGTTTTCCTGTATGTCATCTCCTTATTTGATCGCTTAATTGCTTTATGTACTGAATAATGTTCCACCGTCTGGATGTGCCACAGCTTATTTATGCTCTTTACGGGGACAGAAGATTCCTAGATTGCTTCCAAGTTTTGACAGTTTTGAATAAAGCTGCCATCAAACCTTCCTGTGTAGATTTGGTGGGGGCATCAGTGTTTGACTCACTTACACCACTGATGCTGTTTTTTATTAAATTCAGTAGCTGCCCCTTAAGCCACTGCTGTCCTAATTGGCCATTGCAAATCCACAGCTACCAGGAGCAGATTGGCCACCCTGGCCATAGTCAGGCAGGAATTCTGTTCCCTCAGAAACCAGCTCGATCACAGCTGCTAAAGGGAACTTTATTTAGATCTCTATCCCTCTACAGAACTCATCAATGGTTGAGGTGAAATTCTGCTTGCTTTGAGAGGCTGAATAGCAAGGAGCTAACCTTCTTTCCTAGCTCACGGCTCCCTAAAAAACAGAGCATCCTTCTGCTCAGCCCCCACTTAAGGACCCTAACTACACCTGGGTTCTCTCTACCACTTTCTGTCAGCTACTTGCTGGCTCAGCCTTCTGACCCCAGATTAATTTTACTTCATCAAACAAGTTTAAGACGTCTTTGCACCACGAGACAAATATTTCACAGCATAATCAAATGTAACACATTTTAAATTAATATTCCACAACACATTTAGGCAGACGCATTAGATAGGGTGGTTGTGGTTTGAATATGAAGTACACCCCGGGAGCTCCTGTCTTTAAACAACAACTTCCCAGCTGGTAGTTTGGGAAGACTGCAGAGCCAGTGGGAAACGGGGCCTAGCTGGTGCATGTAGGCCACTGGGCCAGTCCTTTGAAGGTTGTCTGTCACTCCGGTTGTGGTGTACTTCTCTCTGCGCCATGATCAACAATGATGTGAGAAGCAGCGGCCGCACATGCCTACTGGCACACGCCTACTCTGCCATGCCTGCCCTACTATGATGCATTGTGCTCTCTTAAAATAGGAGCCAAAACAAGGCCTTTTCTCCCATAAGTTATCTCTGCCAGGGGTCTGTGTTACAGTGACAAGTAGCTAACAAGAGTGTACAATTTCTGCCGGGCGGTGGTGGCGCAGGTTGAGCCAGGCGGATCTCTGTGAATTCCAGGCCAGTCCGGTCTACAGAGCGAGATCCAGGACAGGCACCAAAACAACACAGAGAAACCCTGTCTCAAAAAACAAAAAAACAAACAAACAAAAAAAAAAGAGTGTACAATTTCTGAAATGTATGGAATGAATATGTTCAGTTTTGCTTGCACCTGCTCATCAGTCTCCCGATGAGGCCATACCATTTTGTATTCACACCATTAATGGAAGAGAACTAATGGTTCCCGTCATCATCGGTGTTTAGAATCAACTTTGGGATTTTTTATTTGAGCCGTTCTAACAGCTGATAGTAGTATCTTATTGTTTTAATTTGCAATTTTATGATGACAAATGATAGTCAACACATTTTCTATGCGTAATTTACATCTGTGTGTCTTTGGTGAGGGGCCTGTTCAGGTTTATTGCCCATTTTAAAAATGTTATTTCTTACTGTTAAGTTTTAAGAGTTGGCATATTTCTGACAGCAATTCTCCCCCTCCCCCTCCTGTTTCTTTCCCCCTTCTTGTTTATCCTCTTTCTCCCTCTCCCTTTTATAGCTTCCTCCTTTTCCTCTTCCTTTTGAGACAGGGACTTGCTGTGTGGCCTCAGTTGGCCTCAAACTCATGACCCTCAGTCTGAATACTACAATTACATATGTGTACCACAACATGGGGCTAGACCACACTTCTTTATCAGCTATGTCGTCCCCAAATGTGACTTGTTATCTCATTCTCTTGACAGTGTCTCTCACAGAGCAGTTTTCCATTTTGATAAAGTTCAACTTATCAACTATTTCTCTCCTGAATCATACTTTTAGTCACTATTTCCTGGGTCACATAGACTTTCTCCTGTGTTACTTTCCAAGCATTTAGAGTTACGTATTCTACATTTAGGGCATTGCCCTGCTTTGGATATCCTCTAAAATCCACACTGAAATTTCACAGCCCTCCTAATGGGGCTAAGGAGGCAGAGTCTTTAAGTGATGAACTGGTCTGAGGGCTTTGCCCTAACGAATGGATCTTGCTGTCAGTGGGAGGGGCTTCCTGATAAGAATGTGCTCCCATTTCTTCTCACTTGTTCACTGCCAAGGCTGACTCAGTACAAAGACCCTCCGCAGATCTCAGTGACATGTTGTCAGGCTTCTCAGCTTTCCAGAACAGCACACTAAAGACACTTCCATGGTTTATAATTTATTCAGTCTTCGCTAGTCAGACACAGCGGCAGAAATGCTAATAATCATGTGGGACTTCATTTCTGTGAGAAGGCTGAGGCCCCTGTTCAGATTCACCTATTTTCACTCAGATATTCTGCTATTTAAATACCGTTTATTGAAAACACCCTCCTTTCTCCACTGGTCTGCCTTTGTCCTTTCCTTGGAGATCAGTTGAGTATATTTATGTGAATCTATTTATGGTTTCTTTGTTACATTCCAGTGAGCTCTCTATTCCTTTGCCAGCACCATGTTGTGAGGATTATTGTATGATTATTTCAGTTCTTCATGTCAGGTATTGTGGGTTCCCTGACTTTGTAGCCCTTCAATATTTGGTTGGATATTCTGGATCTTAACCTTTCAAAATAGTTTAAGACTTAGTTCCTTTAGAGCCACAAAATAACTATCTAGATTTAAATTGGACTTGATTTGCAAAATTAGATCTAGTCAAAAAGAACTGACATTCTAGCCATCACAGTTCTTTTTTGTGTGACAAGGACAGCTAATGTTTCTTTTTTAAATGAAATCCTGAACACACTACACCTGTTCAGATATCTGGCCACCAGGAGTCCTCTGTATTTGTGGTTCCTACACATCTCCCACTTCCTTCTCACCTTCCATCTCTGGCAGCCATTCTTTAATTTTATATCTCTATGCATTTACACCTTGGTTTTGAAATTCTGCATATAAACATATTAAGAGCATATGGCATTTTCTTTTTGGCATCTGCCTTCTTTTATTGTACATAATATCCTCCAGGTCCAACAATATTATTACAAATGGAAGGATATCCTGACAAGTCATATTCATAGAGGTACACACACATACATACATTTCCCCACCCCTCATCAGTAAAGGATACATTCCAATACCACCTTCAGTACCTGAAACCACAATAGTGCTGAGCACTATGTGTAGCTAGAGTTTTCCTGCTTTGCCCACAGTCAGGACAAATCTTTGTCACCCGCCAGTCCCACAGCCGCTCAGACCCAACCAAGTAAACACAGAGACTTATATTGCTTACAAACTGTATGGCCGTGGCAGGCTTCTTGCTAACTGTTCTTTTATCTTAAATTAACCATTTCCATAAATCTATACCTTGCCACGTGGCTGGTGGCTTACCGGCAACTTCACATGCTGCTGGTCATGGCGGCTGCTGCAGTGTCTCTCTCTGCCTTCCTGTTCTTTTATTTCTCCTCTGTTAGTCCCGCCTATACTTCCTGCCTAGCCACGACCAATCAGGTTTTATTTATTGATCAATCAGAGCAACTTGACATACAGACCATCCCCCAGTACAGCCAAGTGCAGACCATCTCAGACACCTGCACTCAGGCCCATGGTCCTAATCATCCTCTATGCAAACCTGCTGGGCAACGCCACAAGGAACCCAAGAAGGGCTCCCACAGGACATACATTAACATCCCACAGCAACTATGTGTAATAATTCATAGACTATATGTATACACTGTAACTGTTGTATGTAGGACTCTGTACTGGTGATGGAGATGGCCACTAAGTGGCTAATAGGAAGATAGTGTGCATTGCATAGGCATTTTGGACAGCAAGGTGAGTTGTCTTCCCTACTAGACAGAAGGATGTTTTAAAATTCCATCATCTACTTAGTATAGCACACAATTCAGACAAAAATTGTTTTCTAAAAGTTTCCATTCAATATTGTCAGGCTGGTTAATTATATAACCTGCACAAAGTGAAACCAAATATAAAAACACAATATTGTTTAATGTTCTATTAATTCCTTCATCCATTTATAGACAGTAGGGTTGTTTACAAATCTTGGTTCTTGTGAGTAAAGCCACAATGGTGCCAGACATAATCATATGGACATACAGATGTCTTTTTGAGGTGGTAATTTCATTTTCTTTGAGTATGTAGTAAGAAGAGTGATAACTGATTCATTACTCATTCTGTTATTGTGTGGGAAACTCCGTACTGTTTTCTACAATGGGTATATCTATTTACATTCCCACCAACTACCTGCTAGGATTCCTTTTTCTGTCAGTTCATTATCTCTTATCTTTTGAGATTATAATATAATTTCACAGTATATAATGCATTCTAAGTTCGTCTGTTTTCCTGCAAATATTGTGAGCTGAGTGATATTCCATTGTCTATGTGTACCAGAGTCTCATTACCTGTCCTCCTCTTGATGGACAAGTAGTTTGGTTCTATTTCCTTGAAGCAGTAGGCATAGGGCTTCAAATATCTCTGTGACAGGGCACAGAGTTCTCTGGATGTATGTCCAAAAGTAGCTGGGTCAGATGGCAGCTCTATTTTTAATTTTTTGAGGAGCCTTCAAATTGTTTTCCATAATGGCTGTATTAATTTGCACCCCTACAGTGAGTACTTGCAATGTATGATAGAATTCTATTGCTAATATTTTATTAAGGATTTTTTTTTTTGCATCAGAAATACTGGCCTGTCATTTTCCTTGCTTGTGATGTCTCTGTCGGGATCAGATGTCAGGTGATAGTGGACATGTAAAATACACAGGGAAACATTCCCTTTTGCTCTGGTTTTGGAAGGTTTAATAATTCCCTTTTGGATGCTTGATCAAATATAGAGATAAATTCTTGCCAACCTTGGCTTTTCTTTATTGGAAGACTTCAGTTACTTCTTCAATCTCTTTATTTGTTACTATTCTTTCTAAAATTTTACTTTTTCTTGATTCAATCTTGGTAGACCATGTTTTTCTGGAGAAAAAAAAAAGAAGCAAAACATTTATCCTCAGTTATCCATTTTCTGGCCAGTCATTGTTCACAACAGCCCCTCATGATTCTTTTCATTTTCTAAGTGTCTTCGTGTGTTTCCACTTAGGATTTTAGGTGTGTGGGCTTTGGCTCTTCTCATCCTGGTCTCACTGTGGGTTTGTTCTGTGACTTCAAAGATGTGCTCTTGGTTTCTTTGACTTCTTAATGGTTCTTCTGTTCTTGATTTATTTCCATTCTCATGTTTATTAGCTCCCTCCTTCTGCTAATGTTTGCTTTGGCTTGCTTGCCTTCTTCTAGCACCTAGAGGCACAGTGTTAGACTATTTATTTGGAAGCTTTTCCTGTTAATGGAGGCATTAACCACCATGAACTTGGCCTCTAGGAATGGCTTTTGCTGCCTAATACAGATCTGACTATTGGGTTCCCATTGTTATTTATCTAAATATAATTTTAATTTTTTCACTTTTTCTTTCTCCATTTGCTTTTGAAGGACATGTTTAATTTTTATATATTTAACTTTATCCTGATATTCCTCTTATTATTATTATTACTATTATTTCTCTTATTATTGGAGTTGGAAATAATTCTCAACATGAGTCAATTTTGAATTTATCTTAGGCATGTTTTGTGGCCTAACATATAGTTTATCCTGAAGGACATTGCATATGTGCTTGAAAAGAGTATGTATTCTGCTAGTGATGAATATAACACACTATATGTGTTTTTAGACTTATTTTGTCTGTCTAAAGTACATCTCTAGTTCAATGTTTCCTTTCTTATTCCTAACTTTTAAACTAACCACTGTTCAAGACGAGTTATTAAAGTCCCTTTGTTGAATTGTTTTATTATTTTTTCCTTTATGTTGGTTAATATTTGTGTATTTAGGTAGTCATATGCTGTTTGCATCTGTATTTACAACTATTACATCCTCTGGATGATTAACCTCTTTATCATAAAATCTGGCCTTCTTTCTCTCTTGTAAAAGCTTAAAGTATATCTTATCTGATACATGTATAGTCATTCCTGGCCTGCTTTAGGTTACTGTTTACATGGACCATCTTTCTCTATCTTTCAACTCTACCTACTGTGTTGTTCTTAAAGTGTGTCTACTGTTGGCAACATTTAGTTGGACTTTGTTTCTCATTATTAGTTCTGTGTCTTTAAATTGGAGCATTTAATTCATTTACATTCAGGTTTGCAGACAGGCAAAGACTTACTTCTACTACTACCTTGTTAATTGGTAGTAGTCTGGATTATGCATTTTATTGTGCTTTCTTTAAATTTTTTGACTATTAATGAGCTAACTGCAGAAAGACATTTGATTGTAAAGGCTGCTAAGTTAAACCAACATATATATTTTTAAAGGTATCTTGACTTCAAAATTTGGGTCTAAGGATACACTGCTTTGGAAAAAAGGTTCTGCTTTTATTTCCACAGGAAATTAGAGGCTGTGAATTCATTGTGTGTTAAGAAAAATCAGATTTGCCGGGCGGTGGTGGCGCACGCCTTTAATCCCAGCACTCGGGAGGCAGAGCCAGGCGGATCTCTGTGAGTTCGAGGCCAGCCTGGGCTACCAAGTGAGTTCCAGGAAAAGGCGCAAAGCTACACAGAGAAACCCTGTCTCGAAAAACCGAAAAAAAAAAAAAAAAAAAGAAAAATCAGATTTGATTGAGTAAGACTCCTGAAAAATCTCCAATGGGAATAGATGGCCCAGATGATCCAATGTTTCAGAGTGCCTCTGTTGCAGTTTCCTCTGAGTTCTGCATCTAGAAAGGCTTCAAGGCTGCTGGCTGAGATGATCCAGCCTCACAGACTACTCCAGTCAGGACTTGACCATAATCCTAAATTTTTTTAGGGTCCCCTAAAGATTACTAGTGCCCCCAATCAGCAGGAAGTAGCCTAGAAAACTATGCCTACATTCTCAAAAAACAGATTATGGATGTTTTCTTTGTTTAGGGGATTTGGTTACAAATTGTTATTGGTCATAGTCAATCTCTTTCTAAAAGAAAAAAGAGGGATATGATATAGAAATTATAAAAAAGATAGATTATTGAATCTACTTTGATAAAAAAACAACTGTTAATCTCAAAATACTTTACATTGATATAGATTTAATTCATTAATACAAATTTAAAGTTAATTTTGGTATACTGTATGTATATTTCTACTCTTGTTTAAGGTATTATGTTTATGCAACTCATTTAAAATTGTAATGTATAATTAAGAAATACAGATTAATAATTAGTCATCTATGATCATCAAACTTATAGTTATGTTAGTTAATTTTCTAGGTACACAAAGATATTTTTTAATTAGATTAGTAATCTTCAAACACTTCAAAGACTGACATAATATGGCATTTAAAATGTTTTAATAACTTAGACCTTTCTGAACAGTGAGATATATCTGCTCCTGGCAGAACCAATTATTTCAAAGGAGATGATGGTCATTGAAGAAACTCATTTTAGAGTTTGCTTACAACATGGAAAAGGCTAGCCATTTGGGCAAGAAACTGCTCTTGCCTGAATTGTGTGACAATGTGTTGTATAAACTAGACATGCAGGACCCATGAGAAAATGACCATTGAACTTTGACAAAACAGGGTGAGAGGGTCCTTTAGGTTCCTGCTTCACAGAAGAAACTGTCAGACATTCTGCAGGACACAGAGAAAAGTGACTGGCAAACTTAGTGACTTGCCAAAATAGGCAAAACGGTCCTTCAAATTTCTTACTTCACTGAAAATATGCCAGAGACTCTAGGCCTGTGGATTGAAGATAGATGTCCCAACATTACAAAGGAACTTTGGATGACTGTCTAGGCAGTCAGATGTCTCTGACATTTATAGAATTTTGAAAGTTGTTTGCAATACACTTCCTGTTTACTCAGATAATACCCTTCTGGGATCTTTGATGAAGACTAGATAGTTATAATTATAGTTTTCTTTGGTTATGATAAGAGGTAAATTAGATATGAAAGTTTAGACTCACAAATATAAGATAGATGATAGAATATTTTCTTTAATTTTGCCAAATACAAATAGACTATATATTATAACTAATTCTTAATTATAATTTTGATAAAATTGATAATTTTTTTGTTATTTATAATTTTACTATGTTAAAATGAAAACCTTCCTCTTTGATTAGACAGAAAAGGGGAAGTGCTGTAGGATGGTCTTTCTGTACGCTGTGAATATGTGTTGCTACCATTGGTTAATAAATAAAGCTGTGTTAGCCTATGGCAGGGCAGGAGGGAGCCAAGTGGGAAATCCAAGAGAGATAGAGAGAGAAGAAAGGTTGAGTCAGGGGGACACGATCTAGCCACCCAAGGAGAAACAAGATGACAGCAGATAGGTAATGCCATGGCCATGTGGCAAAACATAGAATAATAGAAATGAGCTAACTTAAGATGAAAGAGCTAGCTAGCAAGAAGTCTGAACCATAGACCAAATAGTTTGTGATTAATATAAGCCTCTGTGTTTATTTGGGACTGAATGGCTGAGGGATTAGGCAGGATAGAAACTTCTGTCTACATAGCACTGTGTACTCCTTAACTGTATATCTAGCTACAGTTTATTTTGACCAGAAATTCTGAAGATTCACACAATACCATCATAGTCAATGTCTATCCTGAATCCGAATTTGACTGTGGATTTACTCCAACTAGTGAGTTTCATAACTCAATATGCTTTCATGATAATAATGACCACTCCTTTGTTCTAGAACTGAGGTAAACCTTCCCAGGAAGTCAATACTGTTGCTACTCAGAGCAGTCACCCCAGCTGGCTTTTCCTTTATATTTATGCAGTCAAGTCAATCAGTCATGAAAGGGCTTAGATTCATTTTGTCTGTCTAAAGTATAACTTTAGCCCAATGTTTTCTTCCTTATACCTATTTTGTTAAACTACCCACTGTTCAAAATGATATGTTAAAGTCCCTTTGTTGAATTGCTATTTTTTCTTTCTTCATGTTGATTAATATTTGCATATTTAGACACTCCGATATTGTTTGCATCTGTATTTACAACTGTTAAATCCTCTGGATGATTAACCTCTTCATCATAAATCCTGGCCTTCTTTCTCTCTTGTAAAAGCTTGAAGTATATCTTATCTGATACATGTATAGTCATTTCTGGCCTGCTTTAGGTCACTGTTTACATGGACCGTCTTTCTCTATCTTTCAACTCTACCTACTGTGTTGTTCTTAAAGCTTGGGGTTGTCTCCATTCTTTACTCGTCATGAACATAGCCTTGAACATACACACAGCTCTGCACATGCATGTGGCTTTCTATATTCCCATGAATGCTGGTGTTTTCAAAATCCCTTATGGACATCTCTTTGTCTAGTTCTTATTTTTAAATTTTTGGTTAGCCTACTTTTATCCATCTGTTATTCACTGCCTTGGGCATGATGTTAAACAATTGCTGTTGATTAGTTCCAACAAATTCCCACAAGCAAAGGGCAATCTGTATTGGTTGAGCTCTGAGTCAGGTTAAAATGAAGAGGAATTTTTCCGAGAATGTGTGCCATGATGGTCGTTTGCCCCTTCCTGTGGCTGCTAGTTTTACATGGCACTTGGTCACAGGCTATTGGTTGTCAAAGGCTTCCATGGAGGTAGAAAGCGTGAGTATGAAGGGGGCAAGCTAAAAATCCTGCTAAACACATTGTTCTTTCCCTGTTCAAGCCACTTTTTCTTGACCAAATGCTCCATGTATTGATAGAAATCTTTGATTGGTTTCTCAGAGGCCCATCGAAGTAGCTTCTGTCTCTCTAAGTTCCCCTTGTTGCTATGGAGGGAGATATTTTAGGGCAGACTCACTTTATTCTTGGTAGAAGCTAATGGAACTTTGAGCAAGAGGTGAAAGCTGGTTCACATGAGGCTTTGAGGTGCAGCAGGCATCTGCTAATCAGCCTCTCACAGTTCTGGCTACTGCTGAGTGGGGACTCGGAGAGCTTGCTGTTGTGAGCACACAGACCTCATAATTTCAGTGCCTCGGAAGTTTCTCTTAAATATACAGAGAGCAGAAGTCATGCTTTAAGAACAAAACAAAACACTTGAGCACCATGACATTTTTGAAACTGCACTCCATCAGTATCATGATACTCAATATATCTGACTAAGGATGTCTTCATGGAGCCCCTTGAGTCATCAGAAACATACTGCATACCAAGACTCTGTTATGTTTATAGGATATGGTGATTTAAAAGGTTACAGATGCAAATCTATTTGATTACAGATAACTGGCTCTGCTTGATTTATGTATTTTGCTAACAGTAGGATTGGCACATGGATTGCTGTGTGGTTTTCTACTCTGAATGGCAACTAAGGTTACTCGCAGATACAGCTTAAAGTCTTATAATCCTTGAGGCCTTGTCTGGTAGATTTATGTTTATGGATTGGAAATATCCACTGGAAATAAGAAAGTTCTGAAGTTGAACAATGCACTTAAACACGCAATTTCCTGCAGATGGGGCATCTGCTCTCCTTTCTACACTGCTCACTGCTTATTGCTTGAACACAGCCTACTTACTTTCTCAAATCCCCAGCCTACACACACACACACACACACACACACACACACACACACACACACACACACACCCTCTGTTAGTCATTCTCCAACTCAGGAACATGGCAAGTAACTTCACCAAATAGGTGAATCTTACATTAGTCATCCTTGTAGAAAAAAAAATCCACCAATGCTACTAAAATTATTAGGTAGAATTTTTATGAGAGGTATATAGTTTCGAAGTACCCTCAAATATTTAGTTCTAGTGATCAAGATTGATATCACCAATAAGACATAGTAGTGGCATCAGAAATCACTCTGTAGGGTGCACTTGGAAGGACATGCCATCTTTCCATTGCCCCAAATGTATAACATCAGTCAAATCATGGGAATAAAGCAGAGAAATTTAAACCAAGTCTACAAAATAAATTCTCAGTGTGCATCAAATGTGTCAAAGTCACAGAGAGAAAAGACTAAAGAACCATCACAGAATGGAAGAAATTAAGGAGAATTAGAACTAAATGAAACATGGGGTCCTGGGCAGGATACTGAATCAGAAAAATGGATGGGAGAACATTACATAAAAGTTTGTTGAGGCCGGGCGGTGGTGGCGCATGCCTTTAATCCCAGCACTCGGGAGGCAGAGCCAGGCGGATCGCTGTGAGTTCGAGGCCAGCCTGGGCTACCAAGTGAGCTCCAGGAAAGGCGCAAAACTACACAGAGAAACCCTGTCTCGAAAAACCAAAAAAAAAAAAAAAAAAAAAAAAAGTTTGTTGAGTACTGTTGTATCTATGCCTGTTTAATTGCTTTGATTTTGATGCTGAAGATGCCCAAGGTAGTATCATTCTATGAACACTGATGAACAGCTGTCAGCAAATCTCTACCACTCCTGCCACTTTCTTCTGTAAGTCTCAAATTATCTTTAAAAAAAAAAAACCACCCAAAACTGAACAATCAGTGGCTGCACCCATTTTTACCAGTTCAATGGACTTTTATTCCTTTAGTATTCCTTGTCAGTATAAACTCAAAAATTGACATTTTTGAACTTAATTCAATGAGAATATGACTTGTGTAGACTAAGGGTTGGAGCACATTGAGAAATAAGGATAATGTGGAGGCAGGATTGTATTCTCCTAGTCTCATGATACTTTTTCAAAGGCTAAGTTACATACTGCTTTGTGTTTGAAATGCATTATACACCGATGTGATGTTGTCAAATCAACATGGTTTACAATGGATGTGGGATTTTACTTGGATACTTTTTTCCTTCTCAATGCTGTGTATAGCTAGAGTTTTCCTGCCTTGCCCACAGTCCGGACAAATCTCTGTCACCTGCCAGTCCCACAGCCACTCAGATCCAACTGAGTAAACACAGAGACTTATATTGCTTACAAACTGTATGGCCGTGGCAGGCTTCTTGCTAACTGTTCTTATAGCTTAAATTAATCCATTTCCATAAATCTATACCTTGCCACATGGCTCGTGGCTTACTGGCATCTTCACATGCTGCTTGTCATGGTGGCGGCTGGCAGTGACTCCTTCTGCCTTCCTGTTCTTTCTTTTCTCCTCTCTGTTAGTCCTGCCTATACTTCCTGCCTAGCTACTGGGCCAATCAGTGTTTTATTTATTGACCAATCAGAGTAATTTGACATATAGACCATCCCACAGCGGAATAGAAGCCTTGCTATTTACCCCTACATGTTTGATGATGTAGCTGGAATTCTTCCTTGGGGACTTCTGAATCTATTGCCTAGAGTTCACTTTAAGATCTTAAACCCCGGGGATTTATATTTAAGAGGTGTTTGGATACATATGAGATGTAGAAAGTTGGAACAACAGAATGGTCCATGTAATCTTGAATGAGCCACGAACATGGGCAGTTATTGGTATGGTTTGGCTGTCTTTTGAATCTGTTTTCCCCAAAGCTTGGGGGACACATGCTAGAAATGTGCTCTCTTTGATGAAGCTGAAATGACAGGATGTTTCAGTGGAGGTCATGGTGGCGCCAACCTTGTAATGGGTTGTGCTGGCTCTTTGGAGTGCTGGCTCTTGAGGGATTGGAGAAGCACCATGAGAGTAAGTGTTCATAAAAGGAAGTCAGCCTGCACGGTTGACCTTGTCTTCACCTGATTGGTTCTCATTTTGCTTCTCCACCATGTTGCCACACAGTCAGGGACCTCATCAAGGACACTGATACATCTGTTTGAACCTCCAGCCACATACTTACAAACCAAACAAATTACTTTATAACTTTCTTAGCCTCTGGCATTTATGTTGTAGCAATGCCGAATGAACTAAAAACACTTACAAAGCATCATTTGTCTAACCTATGAGTGCATATAAACCTAATCCATGTGTCTCAATCTTTAGTGTGTAAAAGAACCCACTATAAGTTTCGCTAAAAATGAAGTTGGTGAACCCAAGAGCCATTTCTAACAGTCTCTCTTGTGATGCTGCCTCTAACTGTTGTTGGTCCTTGTTAGTTCTGTGATCGTGTCTTGAAAGGAAGGAATTTCATTTTCAATAGGGGGGAATATTAGGTACCTACAGGCTATATGGCTTGATCATAAACATCTGAGGAAATGTTGCCAATGAAGCAGACTCGGGAACCCTGAAAAGCTGCTGTGACGTTGTGTCATTTTAACCTTGCCTTAAAGGCAGCATGAGAACCAAGGAGCCTGGATTTCACCTCAGTTTAGCCTAAGCCAGTCTAGGGCAGATACCCCGAGTAGGGAACACCTTCTAGGAATACAGATCCCCGCAGGAGGATGGTTACCACGGCCACCAGGGGGCGCACCACCATAGCATTTCCAGGCCTGCAGCATCTGGTTTGAGTCAATTTGAGAGACTACTAACATGTGAATGAGACGGGATTTAAAACAAACAAACAAACAAACAAACAAAACCTATACAGCACAGCACTGGATAATGTGAAGCCATCCAATTGTCTCCAGGTGTCTCTAATAATGAAGACTTTAGGTAGGTTGCATATTTACAACTCTCAGATACCTGACAGCTGTGCTGGTCTTGTGTTAAAATAAATTGGGAAGGCAGGTTGGAATTGCAGTTAAGAGCACTTTCCAGTGATTATTCTTCTTAAAATAACCTAGAGCTGTGCCAGAGGCAATTGACTTGGGTGCTCCTTTGCTTTGAAAGTTTTACGTTTCCAAAATGCTTCACTGCTGCCTGTAAAATGTTTTACTGAGGAAGGGCCATGGTTGGTCTAATAATCAGCAGGGAAACTGAGGCACACGGGGAAGAAGTGAACCATGCTTTAGATCTGTACCTGGATTAGAACCAGAAGTTCAGCTTCCTGACTAGGCAGCCTGGCTGACGTAGCTGCTTGACACCCTAGGGCTCCTTGGAATGGGAGTTTCCAGCCACAGAGCAACCCAGTTAAGGCTGAGAGAATGAATCGCTGGTGTTGGAAGGCTGGCTAGAAGGTCCCACTGAGTCTCCTGCTGTCCTGCCAAACTGAAGCCTTGTTGGCTGTATAATTTATCTGCCTTAACTGCTTGCCTGTGAACCGATAATTTTAATTATTTTGTAAACTAAAAACTAGGACATATTGATGGGAGAAGAATTACCAAACTACAGGAGCATATAGAGACAAAAGTGAAAGTCTCTTTGCATTCTTCAGTTCTCATCCAAATCCTGTACTCCATGAATAAACACCTAATATCCATCATGTATATTCATATACAATATACACACGATATAGATTGCATTTTATATACCCACATGTGCACATATATACATTATAGATCTGTGTTTTAAACTTTCAGAGGACAGAAATTAAGTGGGTACAATTTGATCAATTTGTTCATTATGTCAGGAATGTTTTTAGACACACAAATATATAAACTCACATATATAGGGAGAGAAGTGCTTTTGCTGAACCTTAAAGGAATGGGATTATGCAACGCATACTATGGCTTCTGATTTTCACTTATATATATCATAACCTGTCAAGATGAGATACTGAAAAAACATCTTGATTAAAAGCATGAGATTCTTAGCTGGGCACAGTGGCCACACCTGCAGCCACAGCACTTAGGGGAGCAAATAAGGAGGATTGCAGGTTTGAGACTGGCCAGGGCTATGTAAAAGAGTGTCTGAAAACATAAACATAAATCCCAAGGGACTCCTAAATCCAGTGTTCTGAGGACAACAGTATGCTTTGAGGCCCACCCTGGTCTTCTCTACACACATAACATCATGTCTGCTTGAGCTTACATAGCCAAAATAAAGAGACGTTGATGTGTTTTCCTTCTAAATCAGTGGTTCTCAACCTTCTTTATGCTGTGACCCTTTAGTACAGTTCCTCATGCTGTGGTGACCCCCAATCATAAAATTATTTTTTATTGCTATTTCATAATTATGATTTTGCTGCTGTTATGCATTATAAGGTAATTATCTGTGTTTTCAGGTGGTCTTATGTAACCCCTGTGAATGGGTCATATGACTCCCAGAGGGGTCGCCACCCACAGGTTGAAAACCAAATGATCTTAAGAGTGCTCAAAGGGCTCAAATTGTGAATGCTTAATTTTTCCTTCTGAGCATTTCAATCTCTTATTTCCATGATTCTGGATTATTTTATGGAGCTTATTTTTCACATTCAGGTGAAACAAGGGATGCAGACATCTCCATAGAGTATGCTGGTGTGTGGTCCTCAGTTCTTCAAAACACTCCAAACAAGTCAATTGAAAATATTGACAAGGAGGAGCTAGGTCTTTCCTTTTTAGATTTTCTTCCAGGACCCACACAAAGTGCCCACCTAACTGTTGCTTTCTCACAGCAGCAGGTCTCAGCCTTCTGAAGAGTCCCAGGAAGCATGAGAATAATACAGCTGACTAGGTAGGCCTGTACCCCACTGCCCAGGGTGGCTGGGTGGACATCTCTGACATACTCACATGGACCTGTAACACAGGCTAACATTGGATTACAGGGAAGGTCTATGATTATGAGGGACGGAGTGTGCATTTTTGCTGAAGGCATCTGTTCTATTTTCCTCTCCTCCCCCATCTCTCCTCTCTTAAAATAAAAGGGGTAGAACACACAGGGGAAATGATTGTACTGACTTTCCCCATGAAAAGCAACTTCTAACGCGGATGTACTTCTTGAGAATTCCTCCATGCTCATCTTTAAAAGTATGGCACCCCGTTATCCGCCAACCCATCTGTTGACATGTGTCACTGAAGTGACCCTTTTGCCAATCCTCATGTGGTACAACAGGTTTGAGAAGCAGCCAGTGACTGCTTTCAATTTTAGCTAAAGTTCCTTGCAAAACTAGCTGGCCCGGGAGGTCATTTGTCTCTGGTCCAGAGGCGGTGGTTTGATTATTCTTGGCTCGAACTGAACTTGGAAGGGAACTGAAGCATCAGGTAGGAAAAAAAAAAAGAAAAAAGAAAAGAAAAAAGAAAAAGAAATCCTCCATACCTACAGAGCATGAGGAAGAACAAACAAATGCGTGCCACCAGTGTGGACAGATTTCATGGAAACAAAGCAGAGTGACTGAAGTTCAAGGACAGGTAACAGTGACCTAAAGTGACAGGAATAGGGAGGAAGGTTGTCTTGTGGAAGGATTATTGCTTTCAAAAGAGATGGTGGGGAAAAAATGCCCCGGGCTCTATTTTGGTACTTATTTAGCAGGGCGCATGTACACATCTGACTTTGTGGAGTAAAGAATTAAGCTGTGCACATTCTGATGTGTGTGTGTGTGTGTGTGTGTGTGTGTGTGTGTGTGTGTGTGTGTAATACCTCATTAAAGTCCTTTTTATAAAGAAGAAAGCTGTGGTTTAGGCCATGAGCCAAGGGAAGAAAACTATAGTCATCCATGTGGTGAGTCAAAATTCACCAAACAAATGCATACAATTGGAGAAAGAATGAAAAAAAATTAACACTTAAATTAATGATAAAATAAGAGGTCTCTTTTGACTCCAGTAGTAAGCTGAGCACCTAACACAGGAGGAGCCCATGCTGTGGACATGGCATTCTCGATATCCACACACCACAGAGGAGTTTTTGTACTTAAAAATTGCTGTTGTACAGCTTTTTTTTTTAAAAAAAAAAAAATAAAGGCAGAGGGCAAGGAAAGTACAGTGTCTTCCTCAGTAAAAGTGAGGAAATGTGTGTGATGGGCAATATGAAGAACACATGTGACCCACACGTGAAGGGTAAACTGGTCAGTCCTACCCATACAATATACATACAAATGGCATATCCTTAATTCCCAAGACCCATAGAAGGTCCTACATCCAAGGTCTGTCGCAGAAAGTTTTTTTTTTTTTTTTTTTTGTTTTTTTTTTTGCCTTTTTCTCCTTCTCCCTAAAATGACCCCCGTGGACAGCTTGTGAACTTCCTTGCTCCAGCCAGGCCTCTGTGTTCCTGGGCAGCACAGGGAGGAGTCATTTCTTCATGCAGGTGGCTGCTTTTCTTATTTCTCCTCCCCTCCCTTCTAAATCCTGGCTTGTCTGTTGAACACCACTGGCAATGTTTGGTGTTATGGAGACACAACCTCACTTTGTTGTGGAGACTGCTCCGTCAGGTCTGGGCACTGTGGGTGAGGGGAGATCAGAGAGCTTGGTAAGGCTGCAAAGAGCCCAGAACAATCTGCCTTGTCTTGGAACAGTGGAGGCCCCACCTCACTGGCTGAGGAATGATACCAAGCCAGTGTTATCATAGGAGGGACTGTTGTCTGCTACTGTTGTTTATTACTGTTGCTGTTTTGTTTCAGATGGAGTTTCACGGTGTAGCTCAGGCTGGCCTGGAACTATGTTTATAGCCCAAAACAGACTTCAGATTTGTGATCCTTCTGTCTCCATCTCTTTTTAGGGTTTGGGATCACAGAAGTGTGTCAGCATGCTCAGTTTTCTGGGAAGGCTTTTGATTTTTGTTGTTGTTGGTAGTGCAATGGCGGGGCTGTGAAAACAGTGAATTACTTCTATTCCCTCTTCAACACTGCACGCAACTGCACGTGAAGGACTTTATTCTGAGTCCTGCTCCTTCCAAACTTCTGTTTCCCGAGGAGAATTCCTGCACAGATGCTCTCACCCTAGGAATTAGGGGGCCTCTCTGAGCTAAGGCACTGTCAGGAGGGGGACCAGAGATCTCTGCCTTTCGTTCCCAGTGATGATTGGCAGCTCCAGAAGCTATTTTTCAGTGTGCTTAGCCTCCCCACCTCCTTTTACGCTGAGATTTCTCAGAACAAGTATCAACTAGCCAAGCCCTCTCTGTGGGCCACAAGAGTCTCCTCTCTCTTCCAGGGACTCATCAGTTCCTAGTCCTTCTCCCTCCCTCCCTCCCTCCCTCCCTCCCTCCCTCCCTCCCTCCCTCCCTCCCTCCCTCCCTCCCTCCCTCCCTTCCTCCCTCCCTCCCTCCCTCCCACCCCCTAACCATACCCAGATCACACAATTCCTCCTGCCTATGGTGTTTTCTGCCCCCAAGATGACTTAGTGTTCATTCCCTGACTCAGTAAATTCCAGGTCGCGCGCCCCCCCCCCCCCCCGCCCCCACTCCTGCTTTTCATACAGACACCATAAGAGTGTCTTTCCTAGCACAATGAATTACTCTGAACTCCTCAAGGGTCTCAGAATGCTTGACG
This sequence comes from Peromyscus maniculatus bairdii, assembly GCF_049852395.1. NCBI lineage: Eukaryota > Metazoa > Chordata > Mammalia > Rodentia > Cricetidae > Peromyscus > Peromyscus maniculatus. The sequence goes on from NC_134855.1 coordinate 123,282,276, forward strand.
GAGGTGGCCTAACTAGAGAATTCTCCATCACATTCCAACTTTGGATGGACCTGAATAGTTTGAATTCCTCCTTTGGTCCCTGGCAACTTAAGCAAAGGTAGGCTCACCTAGGCATTTCAGGGAAGGTGTGCTGGACACGGGGCAGCCAGCGGAGAGTAGGAGGGAATAAACTACACAATGGGAAATTAAATCTTCCGCTCTTGGTGTGTGTGTGTGTGTGTGTGTGTGTGTGTGTGTGTGTGTGTGTGTGTAAAATGGCCCTTCCGTGGAAAGGAGACCAACTGTGGCCACTCCCCATTTCCCCAGATGTTATCAGGGAAGCTTCTGACAGTATGTGGGGTGGAAGGTCACCTACTGCTGATTCTGTGGGTCCTTTGGGACCTAGGCATGGAGAAACCTGTTCACAAGTTCCCTCCTCCCTTCCAACCTCCCAGGGCTAGACTGCTCAGTCCCAGGAGCTTCCACACCGCCATCCAAGCTATGCATCTGGTTTCTAGGGTCATCCCTTTTAGAATAAGACTTAGGTTTTCAGCACCACGTGTAAAACACATCTCTTCCTCCTTTCTTCTGGGGCTGTGTGTCTTCCAGTCTGCAGGCACCTGGGAGGAGGAGGCAAAGGAAGTCCAAGCATGGAGAGTGAGCTGTGCCTGGGATCACTAAGTGTCCTGTTCAATGGTCACCTGCTGTAGATGGAGGCGGAGACGTTAGCTTCCACACCTTAAACAGGCAAGGGTAGAAGAGCCCAAATGAGGGGAATAGGGGCCTAGGGCTTAATCTTGTGAGATAGGCTGATGATCCTTATAGAAGACCAGGAGCCTCCTTCCCAGGGATCTTGCCAGGGCCCCCTTTTCTTCAGCCACACATTGGACTTGCTTCAGTTCCTCAGAGAGCGAAATGTGAACCTGAGCCAGAGGGGGGAGCCAGGACACCCCTAATAAGCCAAAAGCCCCCAGGAGACCAGTTTTAGAACTTGAGCCTGGCTCACGGGGATCCCCACCAGGGGGCAGAGGGGAACCCCGGAGGCCCTCGGGAGGAGGCAGGACCCAGTGGTTAGTAGTGGCCACCTAGCACACTCTCACGCTCTAGCTGAAGGCAGCGGATGGAAGAGGGCCAAGGGAACCCTCCTTTTCTCTGAAAGTTTCAGGCGAATCCTTCTTGGTAGAGATCTGTCTACCCGAATCTCGCCTTGCAGGGCTCAGTCCGGCACCACCGCTTTCTCTGGGCACCAAAGGGTTGAAAGGCTGTGCACTGGGCTCCCTCCGCAGCCCAGTCTCCTCCCTGCGCCCCCTCCTCGCAGAGCTGGCCAGAGACCCATAGCCTCCCGGGCGCTGCCCCCCACCCAACCCCGTGAACCCCACCCCCCTGCCGTCGACCCGCTGGGGAGGGCTACGGGAAGCTGCTCTCGCCGGTGCCGCGGACGCTCTCCGGCCGCCGCTGGGCTCCGAGTCCCCCGCGCGTGGACCGTGGAGTAGGGGGGCGGCCCCGCAACGCGCTCCCGAAGCCCGAGGCCAGGGCCTGCTCAGGGTGGCCAGCGGCTGGCCCTCCTCTCGCCGGTCCTTCCCCGCTCCTCCTCCCCAGCCCCCGCCACCCCCGCCTCCCGGCCGCCCCCGCCGCCGCCGCCCCAGGCCGAGCGCGGGCGCGGAGCGTGGGAGCCATGGTGCGCGAGCAGGAGAGGGACCCTGAGCGCAAGGAGGCGGCGGCGCGGGCGAGCGGCGTGGAGGAGGAGGAGGAGGAGGCGGCGGGGGAGGAGGGACTGAGCGATAGCGACGAGGGCGACGGCGTGGAGACGGGCAGCGGCCGGGAGGAGGGAGAGCAGGAGGCGGCGGCCGGGTGGGAACGCAGCGAGGACGCGCGGCTGCTGCGCGCAGGGCTGCCTCCCGCCGCCGTCCCCGCCGCGGCCGCCCGCGACCCGAGCGGACGCCGCCCGCCGGGGACGCCGCCCGGCCGCCCGAGGATGCCGCCGCCGGGCGACCAGGACCGCGCGCGCCGCCGCCGCCGCCGCCGCCGGAGGGACCTTCTGCTGAGCCAGCTCTGCTTCCTGGCCTCAGTGGCGCTGCTGCTCTGGTCGCTGTCGAGCCTGCGAGAGCAGAAGGGTGAGTGCTCCGCCGCCTGCCCCGAGTGGGCGCTGCGGCTCCAGCGGCTCAGGCTCCCCGGGCTCAGCGCTGGGCGGCTGCGCTTCGGCTCCGGTCACACCGAACAAGCACGAGGACACCCAGGTCTCTCGTAGGGCTGGGGAGGAAGGGGTCTGGGCGCTAGGACGGCTGCGGTGGAAGAGCGGCCGACCCCCTCGGGCACCCTGAAGACCTTTACTTGTGATTCTTGCCTTCTGCCCATTTCCCACAACCTGAGGACTGGTGGTGGCGGTGGTGACAGGGAGTCTCACCCTAAGCAAAAACCCTGTCACCACCAAGGCCAGTAATAAAGTTGTTCTGGCAGCAGTCAGTACCTGTGCAGGTAACCAACCACCTGTACTCCTGGCTTGCTGAGGGCTTGCAGGGCTGGCTGACCGGCTCACACCCGGTTCTCCACGTGTTCCCCACAGAGAACAGGTGGGGTGGACAGCAGAGAATGCTCCTTGCCACCGTTTCAGTCCAAGAACAGGTGCTGGGAACTTCGGACAGGAGAAAGTGAGAGCTACCAGCTGGGGTTTAGGAAAGGGCATGTTCTCTTAAAGGGTCGCTCAACAGGAACACATGGATTCATTTCTCAAGGCTGGCTTCCTTCCCCGGACTTGATGCTGGGGATGGACCACTCTATGCTGTCCACTTTTTCCTGGTGCCTTGGCTGGCGGTACACACACACACACACACACACACACACACACACACACACACACACACACACACACACACACACGAGACTTTGGTCTTATCTTTGCCCTTGGCTTTTCTGGAGCTAAAATAGATATCGAGGAGAAATGTGCTCCAAACAGTTGTCTATTGGAAACAATTTGGACTCTGGGATGCAGCTGTGTAAAAGAACAAAATAACACCACGGAAAGGAAAGACTTGGGAGAAAAAAAAAACGGTTGTAAAATGATTTTGTATCCTGGCTTTTCAAGTGTCAGGGTTTGTGGGGAAGCAGACAAATAAATGGTTGTGGGTGGACTAAAACAGTTACGGATATATGCTGTACTGTTGAGATAGACACCGATCTGATAAGCTGTGCTTTGAAGCACACAATAAAGGCATTTTGATAGTGATGGTGACATTTTAAAAGATGCCATCAATCAAGACAGGGATTCCCCTCACATTGGCTGGTGTGTGCTTCATGGTGAAACTCGAGGGTCATTCTAGACTTAGCAGATCTCTCTACAGACTTCATCATATATGGTAATAGGAGAGAGGCAGTCCTGGTTTTCAGTGAAGCCTGTAGACTTGACGAGCCTCTCCATTGCTTTGGAATCTCAGATTTTCTGGCCCTGGGTGCTGATACGGGGGTGGGGGTGGGGGGTGGCTGTGTTGTTGGAATGAATTGAGACTTCTCTCCAAGGGCAGATTCAGACCTACTAAGCAGTGTCCACTGACGGTCACCAAGAGGCTTGGTAGTTTTTCTGAGTGAAAGCCAGCAGATAGTTTATGCCTCCCTTGGCAAGAGCTATTCCAAGTCAATTACTTGGTGGCCGTTTCCCTACAGGTTGGGGCCCTTGTGAGTGACAGGCTTCTCAGCACTTTCCAGGACATAAAAGACATTGTTTTTTCCTGGATGGTGACTGTGACTGACTCACACAGTGAAGTGGATCCATTGCAGGGGGCTTCAATTCCTAACCACCACCAGGAGCTGGAATGGCTGGGCTGATGGGGTAGCGCGCATTGCAAACTTGGAACCTGATGACTAGACTTTCATTTTGAAGTAGTTTCCCTGACAATGACATTTCTGTCTGGGTGCTACTGACTCAGATTTTATTCTGTAGCATACCCCCATCTCTACCCTTTTCTTATTAATCTTTCATATTCTCTTTCTCACTGTCACTTTCTCTCTAACCCCCCTGTCAATGTCTAGTTTGGGGACCCTTGGTTCCCAGCCCTTGAAAGACTTAGTTGGGAGAAACCCACCAGTTCTAAGGACCCTGCTACCCAGGCTCTGCTTATCCCCTCCACCCCCAGCTCTATGGCTTGCTGGTCCTAATTCTTTCTCTAATCACCTTCTCTTCCATTAGATGCTGCTGTTTTCAATAGGGGAGGCACAGTCGTGTTGCAGCAGCAAGGCATAGTTTTCTTTCAAGATAATTTTAAACAGATTAATTACTGCATAGGACTCTTCCACTGATATCTTGCTTGGGATATGCCATTGAGGATTATAAACATCTGAGTAGTGACTCTTACCCCGAAAACTTCAGGACCATCCTACATAATGTCCTTTCAGCATGGGCAAAAGGTTCATAATTTTGCCCCACTTTAAAGACACTGGGACTCACAAAAGGGCGATTGAGTAAAGTCACATAGGAGTTGAGAAGTGGAGGGACAAACCAACTTGAGGTGACCTGCTCTTTGTTCCCAGTTGTGTTCCTTGCTTTGGGGTGCAGCAGTGTGATGTTTATATGGTCATGTGGGGTATGGTCCTAATGACCAAAGGTAATATTTTACCTTTAAAGGCAATTATTAAAGGTAATTATTAAAGATAACAAGATGACCCTCCAGAGGCTTGTTCCCCAAGGGTCTCCCCTATTCTTGTTCTTTTTCTTTCTTAATAAAAAGGGCAGTTAGTTCTTTTTATAAGAAAGTTCAAATAGAGGTGTGTGGAAGTTATGTTACATAATGTCTAACATTTCTAATCATGGAATTTGGGCTCTCTTTCTTGATTTCTAAGTAAATGCGGATTGGGTTATATACTGAAAAGTTTGGTTCTATTTGCAAAGGTTTTTTTGGTGCTCAGTATTTGGTTAGAAGAAGTATAGCAAATAATCTATACTGGTTCTTTTTTTTTTCCCTGTGTAGCTAGGACATGAGGATTGTTTAATTTAGGTCAGGAAGAGTTAGTGCTGGAATGAAGGGAATTCTTAATTCTAACTACAACAAAAGCAATAATAATAATAACAACTACAGTTTGGGCATCTCAAGTGCCAGGAACTGTGCCAAGCATACTTTATGTGCATTTACCTCATCTGCAAATACTGTCTTCAGTCCTGTGAGCCTTCAGCAGGGGAGACACAGGCCCCAGGTGCCCTGTTTAGTTGTTACTGATGAAGATCTCCTTTTTGATCTCTGTGTTCAAAGCCAATTTAAATAAGGTGTTAGATTTGCTAATGAGGGTTTTCATTTATTCTTGCCATGAGAATGGATTATGTTTGTATATATCGAATAGCTTAGAAGTGTTTCACTTTTCTTGATATAAACTACATGGCCATCTTTCTCCAGAAGTAGGGGTTCTAACTCAGGAGCAATTATATACATCTTATCTAGAAAGTTCTCAGGGTGTAACTAAGAAAAAATAAACATTTGCACACACACATACACACATTTGTGTACACACACACACATACATATATGGCTATATATTTTGTAGTTCAGTTACTCTTGCTATTTAACAAATTAGCCCCAAAGTTGATAACAACAACTGTTTAACTTTTTTGCCCATGGATGCTTCGGTTCAGGGATTTGGATGGGCATGTTTGGGATGGCTTTTCTCTACTTCATTATGTCATAGGCCATGGCTTGGAAGAGTGCAAGACTGAGCACCTTGACAGTTGGCTCTGGAATAATCTGAGACAACATCGCTCCCATTTATCGGGGTTGATGTGGATGTTGACCTAGACCAACATGTGACCTTTCCATGGGACTCAGTTTGAACTTCCTCAGAGCATGGCAACCAGGTTCCCAGAGATAGCACCCCTGACAGCAAGATGGAAGTGCCTGGCAATTTTATGCTCTAGCAGAAACCACAGAGTGCTGCTGCCATGCTGGCCTTCTGCTGGTCAAGGCAGGAACAAATGCCACCCAGGTTGAAAAGGTGAGGACAAAGAGTCACTGTTTTCTCAGTTTAATGGGAGATATGATTTTGGAAAAATCTGGAGATCTGGGAGGATCGTAACGTAGGAGTGAGTGAAGGCATTTCCCCAAGTGGCCAGTTGTGAATAAAGGAAGAATATACATATACATTTGCATGTAGACATTTGTATGTGCACCCATGTGGACATACACTGTATATACATGCATATGTATAATGCCTTTGAATGTCCACCAGTCATGAGAGTATTGCCATTAATCTTATGTGGGATGAAGACAGGAGGTAACCTTTGAAGAAGGAGCTACAGTATGGATTTGAACTGCAAATTGAGAACCCATCTTTGCTTCCTGGAATCCCTCATCAGAGGGCTTGGGGTGAGCCTACAGAGTCCCTCCCTTGATGTCCCCTTCCTTAGCCTTCTCTTTTCTGATCTCACTTGGACTTTTCTGTTGCGTCACAAGGGTGTGACCTTTTTGGGCCCAGATTTCTCACATATGCTGGTCCCACTGTACTGCTGTGTCCACCACAACCAGCTAGTCCTTCACTCTGCAGTTACTTAATCTTCCTGCAAGGCCAACATCTTCTGGACTGTATTAGATTCCCACTGTGTTCTGTTGATTATATTTATCAAAGACGGCAGCTATCTATTTGTTTGGTCGAGTAACATTCCTCTTCACTGGATTCTGAGCTCCAGGAGGTCAGAGACCCTGTGATCTAGTCTGACATCTGTCACCCCCATCATCCAGCCCATAATAAGAGCTCAAAATGTATTTGTTAGAGAGAAGTCCTTCTGATTTCTGAACTTCAATGCCTGCGATAAAAATAAAAAAGCAAAAACAAAACAAAACCCACCATGTTTTAGGGCCCCACTTGCTGGCATGTGCTTAGTTTCTTAATTTCTAATCCTGTAAATTTGATGTTGTTTGCCCGTTTTTCTTTGGAGAGCACTGAGCTGGCAAAAAGTGGCAGGCTGTACCCAGTATCAGTTGGAAAGGGGTAGGATTTGAACCTAGGGATGCCTGTGTCAGAGCTGCATATGGCTGCATTTTCAGCACTGGCAGAGAGGAACACAAGCCAGGGATTCACCCTGCCTTTTTCAGTCAGCCAAGGAGTAAGGAGTAACAGAAGGTTGGTTTCATAGAAGCAGTATTTTAGAAACACGTTGCTTTCAACCTTTTCTATTTTCCGCACAAACATATATAGAAGTGTTTCTTTCCTCCTGCCTTTTCTTAGCTGCTCATCAACCCAGATTTTTCTCAAAGATTTCCTCTCCTCAGAAGCCTCGAATCCTTGTGGGAAGATTTTTTTTTTTTTACCCCGGAGGGTTGGCAAAGCCAAAAGAATTGCAAAACTAGCTGTTTGCTGAACATTCCAAGGCCTGGTGGAAGCCGGCTGATAGTGCAGGACTTTGGCAACTCTCGCTTCTACAAGGAGTGTTCCATGCGCACAAGGAAAATCTTTGTGTATGTGTTTGGGTAATGGAGGGGAGGCTACTACATAGACTGTCCGAATGGAGAAACTGAGGTATAGGGGATTAAAAGAAAATGTCCCCGGAGTCACTCTGCGAGTGAGTTATGATCTCAAGAGGGTGACTTGAGGATTTCTGGTTGATGGCTGCCAGTTTCTGATTCTGTAGCGTTTATTTGACAGCCTGTTTTAGTCATTGCTTGCAGTAGTTTCAAATGAGGTCCTGCTGTGTAGGATCTGAGAATGTGAAGTTTTGAGGACACAAATGAAGGAAGGTTTGTTGTGATCCAAGGGGGTGGTGGGCTGAGGGCTTCCAGCATTCCGCTTGCTCTTCTCTCAGTCTGCTTCTGGCTTGGGGTTGGCCATGCTCCTCACTGTGGCTCATGTTGGGTGCCACCATTCTTCGATGGCTTCCTGGTCCCCATCACTGCCTTGGTTAGCTGTCTTTGTGAACTTCTTTTCAGTGGATTCCTTGGAAGGGGCCCTTCCCAAGATCCCAAGGGCATCAGATCCAGGGATCTCTGCCTATGCCTTCTTTAATCAGGCATTTTGCTAGTTGTTGGGGTGACAGTCCTATCTGAGATTGACACCCAATGTTAGTCTTCGGGCTTTGTGGGAAGAGGGGCACAGAATGGCTATTTATTTATTTATTTGTTTATTTATTTATTTATTTATTTATTTATTTATTTATTTATTTAGGTTTTTCGAGACAGGATTTCTCTGTGTAGCTTTGTGCCTTTCCTGGAACTCGCTTTGGAGACCAGGCTGGCCTCGAACTCACAGAGATCCACCTGCCTCTGCCTCCCGAGTGCTGGGATTAAAGGTGTGCGCCACCACCGCCCAGCCAAATGGCTATTTTTGAGAAACCGTTGGCGATATGAATGAGACCTACAGCATGCCCTGGAGGAGTATGTGGTGCTTCAGAGGTGCTAGGACCTGAAAACTCATTTCTATGAGTTAGGAAGACAAACACTCCTAGAAAACTGAGAAAGTACTGTGGGCAGGCAGCAGACAGAGATGTAGCTGCAGAGGGCCAATAGCCACAGATAACATTTTCCACCCTCAATTGTCAAGTGGAGAATTGGAATTTAAAAATAGTGGAGATGTCATTTCTTTTTAATAGTTGGATTGGCAAAAATTAATGGATCCAAGTGTAGTTAACCACAGCGTGGAGGCTGTGCGGCTAAGCTGTCGTTTGCTGTTGTTTTTGAACCACATACATGCTTATGGAGTTAGAGCAGCTGCATGTATTTTTGAACCCTGGGTACAAACTTAGTGGACTCTGACCCAGATGTGGACCATGGGGCTGGTTGGCTGAGGCCCTTTAAAGTCTGGGGTTTAGGATTAGAAGGGAACTCTGGGAGTCAGGAAAGACCGGTGCTGGTTGCTTATTTAAACCCTGCAATCTAGCACCCATTCTTTGCTTTTCAGTAGCTATGTGTTCCTGAGAGGGTGAGCAAGTAAGATCAGCTCAGCTGCTACCCAGCTTGGAGAGTTTCCCATCTGTGGCTTTTGAAGTGTTGACAGTGCTCCTTTTCATTTTTCCCTTTACGTGTCCACGTTGTTCTGGCTTAGGAAGGGGTAGCTTTACCTTAGGGACCTGGTCTGCAACCAGAATTTGAATCCCCACAGGGCACAAAGGAACAAAGGGTGGCGGGGAGGCCTTGGCAACCCGACTGGCCTTACACGTCTGCACCAGGAGGTCAATAATGCCACTTTCTAGACGGAACGTGAAGTGTTCATTTTTGGATAGTTTGAGGTGGCGAGCTGGTGGGACATGATGAAGCTGACAGTTGAAAATCGGGATTATTAGCAGTTGCAACCACAGACAAGGACTTGTGAGGAGTATACTGGAAGGTGAGAATTACCTCTTCGGCAAGCTCATGTTCTTCAGACTTCTCTGCAGTGCCACCTGGGAAACTCTGAGCTTCACTTGTGTCAGAATCTTACCCAGAGATACTGATGGAATGTTCCAGGGTATGGTGTGGACATTGGTTTTTAAATGGTAATACAGTTGATGCCAGTGTATAGCCAAGACTGAGCCCTGCTGGGGTAGGTTCAGATGCAGCACTCACTGTATTATGACTATGTAAAGGCCCATTGTCTCTGATCTGTGAAATACACTGAACTCCATTTTTTCTGTTCTGGATGAAAATCAATATTCTTTTGCTTAGTTTTCTAAACCGTTGTCACAATTTCATCCTGAACTCTCTTCCCCTGGCCTCATCTCATGTTCATATGTACGCTGACATTAAATGCTCCATCAGAGTTTCTTTGGGAAGCGATCTGCACATGGGTTCTTCTGGCCTTTTCTTGTCTGCCAGGTGACTTGGTAAGCCTGCTATCCAGATGTCATCTTGCCACCTCCCTTCAGCTCTCTGCCGGTGTCATCTTCCTAGAAGCCATGCCTGCATCTCTCTTGGATTATCCCCAATTGTTCTTTTGGATCTCAAACATTCCAAGTGCCTCTGCACCAAGGCAGGAAAGCACAGGTTTGACTCCTTGTATGCTTGATCCTTCTTCTGACCCATGTGCCAGATGGATTGGGCTCATAACTTAGGTTACACACCTGTAATCCTAGAACTTGGGAGGGCTGAGCAGGAGGGTTAGGGTTTTGAGGCTAGCCTTAAATCTAAAAATAAAAGGAAAATAATTTAGGATGGGCTTCATTTTCCCCTGGGGTCTGATGATGTTGCTTGGCTATCTTTCTTCATTGATGTCTCTAAGAAGCCTGATGGTGTCCTGTTTTTTCATTGTTTTTAGACTCTGTTTCCTTTTTCTGAGACAGTTGCTTGGCTCCTCCTGTGTTATTTTCTCGAAGTGTCAGTGAGTTAGAAGACTAGTACGGGTGTGTGTCTGTCCAGTCCCTTAGGTCTTCCACCAGATTCTTCTAATCTGGACGTGCATGTCACCCAGGCCTAGGAACTTCCCCTCGGTAGTGTTCTCATCCTTGTTCACTCCCTTTCTGGGTTGTCTGTTACTGGGTGTATGAGTTCCTGAAAGCATCTCCTTTTCTACCTTTCCCTCCCTCCCTCCCTCCCTCCCTCCCTCCCTCCCTCCCTCCCTCCCTCCCTCCCTCCCTCCCTCCCTCCCCCTCCTCCTCCTCCTCCTCCTTCTCCTCCTCCTCCTTCTTTTTTTCGAGACAGGGTTTCTCTGTGTAGCTTTGGAGGCTGTTCTGGATCTCACTCTGTAGCCCAGGCTGGCCTCTAACTCACAGAGATCCGCTTGCCTCTGCCTCCCGAGTGCTGGGATTAAAGGCATGCGCCGCCGCCGCCGCCGCCGCCGCCGCCACCGTGGCCGCCGCCACCACCACCTGGCTCCTCCCTACTTTTTTCACCCTTTTGACTGAGCTTTTCTTTGTGTTTTGAGATAGTTTTGTTATACAGCTCAGGCTGGCCTTGGATTCATGATCCTTCTGCTTTAGCTTCTCAAGTGCTGAGTGTACAGTCACTCAAGTGCTGAGTGTACCCTGGACTTTTGGTCTGATTTCTATTAATGTTATTTATTTAATTATATTAACACATGTGGGTATTTTGACTACATGTATGTCTGTGCATCACATGTGTTCCTGGTGCCTGAGGAGACCAGAAGAGAAATATGGATCCCCTAGGATTGGAGTTACAGAAAATTGTGAGTTGTCATATGGGTGCTGGGAATCAAACCCAGGTCCTCTGGCAGATTCTTAATCTCTGTGTTCTTAATCTCTAGTTCTTAATCTAGTGTTATTAATCTATGACCCATCTCTCTAGCCCCTCCACAAATTTCCCTATCCAAGAATTTCCCTCTCGCTTAAACAATCTTGGTTTAATTATTCACTATGGTGTGTGTGTCTGCGTGTATGATGTGTGGTGGGGAAGCCTGCATGTGGATTCATTGGTAACCTTATGGAATTAGTTCTCTGCTTCGACCTTTAATGGGTTCTGAGGATCTCACTCAGGTCATCAGGCTTGCACGGCAAGTGCTTTCAGCCACTGGGACATCTTGTGGTCCAGGTTTCCAACTCTTACAATGGCTTCAATCCCAAGAGCTGTATTTCCTGTGGGAATGACTTTAGTAGCTCCTTCTTCTTTTATCCATCTGAATCATCTCTCCCACTTCTAAGTATCCACGTACTAGTTTTGAAGATTCCCTTTGTCTCTGTGGACTCTTCTATAAGTGGTTCTTGTCCATCTGCTTTGTTCCATTTTCCTTACCGGTGTCTTTCAATGTCAGAAGAACTTTGGTGTCTGAGCCTGCCTTGTGTGTGGGTGGAGCTGTTTCCCTGGAAGCTCACCTGACTGGGCCATGTCACTGGGAAGGGCTTTATGTGTCTCATTTTCCATCTTTGTCAGGGGTTAGTCGGATTTATTACAGTAAGATCACTGTGTCCTGCCATCAGCGAGGAGACCTGTTCTCTCAGGGAGTCCAGTGAGAGAAGAGGTTTTCTTCAGCCAAAGCACTTTCTCTTACTCCAGGACTTAGGTCCTCCCAACCATGACTGTGAAGGGGTTCTATAACTTATTTGATGACAGAACCCAGGCTATCCCAAGTTATTTAAGTCAGCATGCCTTCCTCCCTCCCTCCTCTTCTCTTTCAATTTTAGCTACTATACATAAGAAAACTAAAGGTGGTGGGTAGGAGGAATGGAAAACCTTTTCTAATAGAATTTTTTAATTGAGTGAATTGAAGAGTCTCAGATAGGTGGAAAACAAGATACAGAGACCCCATCGTATATGTTTTCTAGTTAGCTTCACTGTAATAGTTTGCAAAATTATGGCATAATATTATCAGGAGGATGATGACCTCCATCCAATCCACCTCTCTTACTCTGACTATCTTTATTGTGCATGCAGGTGCATGCTTTCATGTGTGTGTGCATGTGTGTGTGTGTGTGTGTGTGTGTGTGTGTGTGCGCGCGTGCACGCATGCTCACGTGCATGTGCACACTGGATTCTGCACAATTGTATAACTCATGTGGGTTTGTGTATCTACCACCAACAGTCAAGGTAATGGAGAAGGATCCCTCTTATGACAGCACCATCCATACCTATTAGTACAAAAGGACCAGTGGCATTAAGTAATTGATAATCACCTACACTCAAATAAAGTCAACTTTAAAAATCAAGATTTTTAAGAATGAGGGAAAATCACCACCAAGACTATTACATTCTGCACAAAATTTTGATTATACATTGGGGCAGAGAAATGATCACCAAGTTCATTTACATTTGAGAACTGAAGATGTAGACTGCCTCCTGTGTTTGCAGAGTTACCAATCTGGGAAGTGGAAATCAGAACTGAATGTGAGGGGAAGGTTGTTCTTGGCTTGTTGAGGGTTTCTTTAATGGATAGTTATTTTCTGTCATTTGTACAATATTTTTGAATGAAGGACGCATGAAAATGGCTTCTTCAGATAGATGGACCATTCAGGCAGTTTTTCCATATTGCTTTCCTTGGTATTTGTTTTCTGGAATATTAGACATGGAGGCACTCTTAGGGGCCACTGAGTCTTAACATCTGATTTTGTTAGAAGTGACACGAAAGAAAATTGCCAATTTCACTCTTTGCTTGAAAAAAATAGAAGCCACTTAAGAAAACAGCACAGTTAAGGGAAGAGTATAATGAATGAAGATCAACTTTTGGCGAATTGTCTCACATTCTGAAATGTTACTGAAGTGCTGGAGTCTCCTGGGAAACTGTTTGACATTCAGGAAAGTCAGTTCATGGGAAAAAAAGGGGGAGTCACTGGACGAGCTGCTTCATGTAACAAGTAAAAGATGTGCTGACGGAGGAACAGTGGCTCTCAGGGCACTCCTTGTTTAGCTTTCTGCGAGTTTGTGTTATTGTTTCACTTCCGTCTATCTTGATGTAATCAATAGGATAATGGGCTCTTTGGAAAATGAGTCGCCCTGGATTTTCTTTTTCTAGTGAGCAATGTTTGAGTTTATAACTTTCCAACTTTGTTTTGTCCTTGGACATTGATCTGAACACCGGTTGCTAAGGAGAGCGTCCTAGGACCTTAGCAACGAAGGATTTGAAAATCAAACCTATAGCCTTTGGAATGGGATTTCAGGTTGATGTTTAAAATCAGATAGTTTTGGGGCTGTGAAGAGAGAGTAAACTCATTGCACCCACTTTAAACAAAGCTAGGCAAATTTAGATCAGTCCTATTATTTTCTAACATTGTGATATTATTACCTCCCTTCAATATGTCAAAATTGAGATTAAACATATATAATGGTTTAGATCTTTAAAATTTTTGTTTGTTTGTTTGTTTGTTTTACAATATAGGGTTTGTCTGTGTTTGCCCTGGCTGTCCTGAAACTTGCTCTGTAGACCAGCCTGGCCTTAAACCCAGAGATCTTTCTACCTCTGCCTCCCGAATGCTGGGATTAAAGGCATTTGCCATCACCACCCATCAGATCTTTAAATTTAAAAAATCTATCACCTATATATCTATCTACCTATCCATCCATCCACCCACCCATATCTATCTATCTATCTATCTATCTATCTATCTATCTATCTATCTATCTATCTACCTACCTACCTACCTATCCACCCACCCATATCTATCTATCTATCTATCTATCTATCTATCTATCTATCTATCTATCTATCTATCTATCTATCTTCTATATATATCTATATATCTATTGTGTGTATATGTAAGTATGTACGTGTGTACATGTATTCATGCCACAGCATAGGTGGAGAGGTCAGAGGATAACTGGGAAGCTTGAATTGTCTCCTTTTACCATATGGGCGGGTCCTAGAGATCAAACTTAGGCTATCAGGCTTAGAGTCAAGTGCCCATACTCACTAAATCATCTTGCAGGTTCCTACATTTTAAAAATAAATTAGTATGTTTTAACTTAAAATTGCGTACAGTAAAACTGATCGACAGTCAGGACACAGATAATATGTAACTCTCCCTGCAGGACTCCAGATTGTCCCTTTGTAGGCACGTTCTCCTTTCATCCACTACCCTGATTCATTGCCTGTCACTGGAGTATTTGATTTTTTTAAGAATGTAGCCAAATGTAACGACACACACCTGTAATGCTAGCCCCAGGGAAGTGTAGACAGAAAGATCATGAGTTTGAAGCTAGTTGAGGCTAAACAGGGAGACCCATCTCAAAAGAAAAAGTAAAATAAAAATTCACGTTTTGCAAACGGAATCCAACACTCTAATAACAGTTTGTTTCTTTTACTGAATATCATGACTTCACCTAAGTTGTCTTCTGAATCGGGAACTCACGTGTCCACTTCTTGTGGCCGAGTAACCTTCCGTTTGCAGGTGTTGGAGGGTTTATGCCGTTACCTGTTGTAAGGCACTTGAGTTGCTTCCAGCATGATGTTTACTGTAGTTTTTCATAGTTATATTTTACAGTGTGAAGGGATGTCATGTCTCATTTTCATTTGGTGAGAAGCTATTTTTTTTCTTTTTAAATAAGGGATAGGTATTGAAACTTCTCGAATGCCTTTCCTGTAGGAATGAATTGCCTATCTGAATTTTTTCCTTAGTTAACATACAATGGTTATTCAGAATGGACTGTGTGGAGTGGCCTCTGAACACAACAGAGCCAGTCTCGTACACCAAGGATAAGCCACAGTAGCTCAAGAAATGGTTTGCAGTTTATATTTCTTGGATTTGATTTGCTAAAATTTTAGTGAGAACTTTTATGGTATGATTGCACAAGAAAATAGTCTACGATTTTCTTTCTTGGTGCTGCCTTTGTCTGGTTTTGCTGTCAGGGTAATACTGGCCCACAGAATGAGTAGGGAAATGCACCCCCGCACCGCCCCGCCCCACCCCCTCGCTCTTCTGTCTGCTGGAAAAGATTGGAATGGACAGAGCGTTTCTTTTAGCTTGTCATCAGCATTTCTTCAGGACATTAAAGTTAAGATACAATTTTAACATCTGCATAATTGTAATAAAATAGCATTTTGTTTATTTGAGAAAGGGCCTTGCTATGTAGCTCAGGTTAGTCCTCTAGCCTCAACCTCCTAAGTGCTAGAGTTATAGGTGTGTGTATCTGCCATAAAACTCATGCTACTTTGGTTTGGTTTGTTATGGAAACCAGTGTTTCTGGAGCACTTAGCAGGCCTGAGAGAGACATTGTTCCAGGTGCTTTTTCTGTCTTAACTTCCTTACCTTCCCCCATAACCCTATGGAATGGGAAACATTTTCTTTCTGTTTTACAAGCAAAGGAAAACAGGAGACAAAAAAATTGAAGTAAAATTATTGATGTTCACAGCGTTTCTATATAACCAATTTAGATTAGAACCCAGCCTGTTTGATTCAAAACCACATCACATACCACACATGGTATAATCTCTTTTGATTATACTATGCCATACCTGATTCATTTGAGTTTCTATTTGATAACATTTTATTTCTGAGATAGGGTCTCACTCTGTAACCCTGGCTGCTTTGGAACTTGCTATGTAGATCAAGCTGGCCTCAAACTCATAGAGATGTCCCTGCCTCTGCCTTCTGATTGCTGGGATTAGAAGTGTGTGCCCCTACACCTGGCTTTCTTAGGTTCTCTATTTGACATCATGAGGCATTTTCCATAGGCCCTCTGTGGTGAGAGTCTGGTGCAGAATCTTTGCCAGTATCTGACAGTTTCTTTAACTAGAATCTTAGAAACGGTATTTCCTCGTTAACAGACATGTCTGTCAGAGAGGCTCATAGTAACTGCTCTGTCAGCTTCCAGGAATGTGAACAGGTTTGAAATCCCTACAACCATGCTTGACAGCTTTGGATTCAATGTCCACTTGCCAAAAGTGAGTGTTATAATTATTGTGCGGTGCATTTCTTCAGCACTGGGAATCAAACCAAAGCCTCTTATGGATGCTAGGCAAGTGCTCTGTCACTGAGCTACATACATCCCAGCACTTACATAGTTCTCATTCACTTTACTGTGGAAGAATGGAATCTCACTTCTTTTGTTTGCCTTTCTCCTCTATATTTTATCCATTTATATCATTTTATTTCCTTGTGGAAAAGATTTGTTTATGTGCCATCTCAATTTTCTTTTTTCTTTTAAGAAAACAAATTCCAGGTCAGGATTATATGTTTGTGTCACCACATTCAGGTCTGCATTTCTATTTAGGGGATAATAGTTTTTCAAAGATAATCTATAAGAGTTTTATATGTATCCTGTATATCTTATCCTCTCAGAAGTTTTTATGGCTTACTGGTGTCATTTTCATCCAGTTCAAGTTCTCTCTCTTTTGCATATATTTATCTTTATTTTATTCTTAGATTCAAGATCTGAATCATATTTATCCCACATAATCCTTCCTGTTTTTTTCTTCCAACCTGTATGGTTTAACTTAAAAAAAAATTACTCTGTACTTCATTTGGGGTTCATCATGGTTGAGCTGAAGATGTGAACACATCCACAGGCTTGCCTGTTAATTCTAGTATTGTTTGTGGAATCATCTTGACCCACGCATTTCTCGAATCACTTCGGTCTGTGTTTATTCCTCCTGTGCTGCTGCTGGCTGTTTTTAAGACATTTATTTCACTCCACTTCCTCATTAATTAATGCTGTAGTTTATTAACATGTTAATTATCTGGCAGGGTGAGGCTCCTGTCCTCTTGTTTTGGAAAAAGTCATTTGCTGCTATCATCCGTTTATCTTTCTAAGTGAACTTTAGAATCTCTGTGAAATTTCCATGAAATCCCTTTAGGATTGGGCAAATCTATAAATAGTGTGTGGAAAAATGGCATTTTGCAGTGCAGATTTCTCTCACCCCTGCTGCGCTGTTTTGTTTGATCAGGCTTTAAGGAAGTTAGCTGGGAGTCATGATTACTTCCCTATTTCTTTCCTGCATTTGTTTGTGAAAGTTATTCTGCTGTGTATTGATTTATCATTGCCATTGTTTCATTCTGTGTACATTTAAAATGTTTCTTCATAACATTTTATTCTTTTAAAGGTTTACTTTTGTTTATGTGTATGTGTTTCTGTATAAGTGCATGCCACGTGTGTGCAAGTGCCTGTGTAGGCCAGAAGAGAGCATTCTATGCTCTGGATCTAGACTTCATAGAAGGTAGTGAGCTGCCTGATGGGGGTGCTGGGGACTGAACTCGTGTCCTCTGCAGGAACAGTATGCACTCTTAATAACTAAGCTATCTCTCCAGGCCCTGCATTGTATTCTTAAGATTTAAAAATTATGTAAATATAATTATTCTACTAAAGCAGTAGTTATCAGCCTTCCTAACACTGTGACCCTTTAATACAGTTTTAAACAGTTCCTCATGTTGTGGTGACCCCCCAGCCACAAATTTATTTTCATTGCTACTTCATAAGTGTAATTTTGTTATTGTTTTGAATTATAATGTAAATATCTGTGTTTTCCAATGTTCAGAACTGCTGTGCTAACAGAACATAGCAATAAAATGCCTTCTGATGTGATTCTGTTATACCTATACATCAGTGCCTCACCCAACCCTCATCAGAGAAACTTCTTGCAGTAGATGGGAGCTAACACAGAGACCCACAAATAAACTATGTACAGAGAGTGAGAGACTTGGCAGCCTTTGGTCCTAATGGAGATGACTTCATCAAAGCCCTCCCTTCAGAGCTCAGGGGTCTATGGGAAAGAGGAGGCAGAAAGACTGTAAGAACCAGGAATGATTGGATGACTCCAAGGCAACAGTGTCTTCCATACACAACGGGATTGATAAGCATATGTACTCACAGGGACTGTGGCAGGATGCACAGGGTCTGCACAGGTTCAAGCCACAGGGGGACCCAGCACTGAGAGGGAGAAGTAGACATAGACTCCCATCCCTAACCAAGAAGCTATGTGCAATTGATACCCAATGGCAAAGGAAAGATTAGTATGCTCCAGTGAAGTTTCATTGGGTACGTTAACCACACTGCAGGACAAGGCAGCATGCCGAGGAGTAGTTGGCCAATACAAATCGGTATTTTAATAAACTTTTCATCTCATTTTGCTTTGTTTGGGTATTTTTTGCTTTATTGGTCTTTTGTTTTGACTTCTATTTTTATGCAGTTTTTTTGTTTCTTTGTGTGTATTTGTTTCAGTTTGATGTTTGTTTAAATAGAGAGATAAGAACATAAAGTTGGGGTGGATAGGAAGGTGGGGAGGACCTGGCAGGAATTAGGAGAGGGGAAAACATGGTCAAAATATATTGTATGGAATTATTTTTCCAAAAAAAATTATGTAAATATAGTAGAATTAATTTCTTATGCAAAGCAATGACATCAAATTTTGTGGTAATTTGCTATCAGCTAAGGAACTTTTGGACCAGTTCACGACTGAGTATTTATTGATCTGTTACAGAGTTTTGTGTCCAGTTCTAGTGTCTCTGATGTTTATGATCAGTCATGGACATTGAATGTGAATAAATGCCTGGGTAATGCCTATTGAAGTGTTTAGTACAGCATGATGTAAGTACATCTCCACAGTAAGCCAAGACTAGATGGCCATGATAGATGTTTTTTCCTTTGAATTTGATTTGTTGGGACCTTCTCTGAAAAAAGTACGCTCTTATATTAATGAGTTTATATATTTATTGACTAGACTTGGGTGTCAAAATAACATTAACTTTATAAAATGAATTGACAACTTCTGTGTTTGTTTATGTCACAGAATATGTTGTCAAGCATGGAAATGAGCTTGATAGTTAGAATGAGCCTGTCCTGGGGGTCTTCTTTGGTAGCAATTTTGTATAAACTGCAGTTTCTTCCATCTGTATTTTCCTATGTGGGCAATTTCCATTTTCCCAAAGAATTCTCAATTTCATTAAGATTTTAAAAATGATCAAAATTATGCATTCTTATTTGCTTTGCTATTGTAGTTATGATTGTATGATCTTCCCTCAGCACTGAGGTAAGCTTTTCTGTTTCCCTTGATTCAATCCAATGCTATTTGACTGACTTTATTAATTTTTAAAGATTGGCTGATTATAGTGATCAGCTTTGCTTTTCTAATTTTGCTGACTCAGTTTCAGCTGCCATATTTCTGTAAAATCTTCTCTTAATCCCTTTATCTCTTAATATGTTGAATTATGAGTATTGTCTTGATTAGTGGTCCATTCGATTTTATGAGTAATCAGACTTTTGATATATATATATATATATATATATATACATATATATATATATATAACTATCTTGTAGTTATTGTTTGTTCTTTGCAAATAGTAGTATGATTTCCATTTTATTTCCTCTGTAATTATTTAATATACTGATTCCTCAGTTGTCATGGTAAAAAATATATATATATATATATATATATATATATATATATATATTCCAAGTTCTAGTTTTTTCTCATTTTTGTCTGGAGAATATGGCCATTATATCTTCTCATCTGTTTCAATTCCTCCTTTTTTTTCAAACAAACAAAAAAACTTTTTATTTTTATTAAGCATGTGTCCCACTCTTTACTCAAATATTTTTATTTTAATATATACATTCATGATAGCTGCTGCTGAATTAGATAGATGGATTATAAAATAAAGACATAAGTATAATTTGTTCAGTGGGTACATGTTAAATGAATGAATGAGAAACAGAAAGTCCTCAGATTAACTCAGTATATGTTAATAAATCAGAATAGAAAACTGTTGCTGTTCTTAATCTGTATGAGAAAGATGTAGTAATTAATACTATAAGACCATTATTAACAATTTTCAAAGTCAAACTTGAAAATGATACAGCAGAGTCTATTCCATCCCCTTAGGACTCATCCTTATGGTGGGGACCCAGAGTCCCCTAGTTTTTTTTCTTTTTAAGTTTAGTTTATTTATTTTACATCCCAACCAAAGTTTTCCCTCCCTCTTCCTCTTCCATTTCCTCCCCATCCCCTCTGTCCCTGCCCCCATCCACTCCTCCTCTGTTTCTGTTCAGAAAGAGGCAGGCCTTCTATGGGTACCAACAAAACATGGCATATCAAGTTGTGGTAGGACTAAGCACCTCCCCTTGCATAAAGGCTGGCAAGCAACCCAGTATGAGGAGTAGGTTCCCAAGAGCCAGCCAAAGCATTAGGGACAGCCCCTGTTTCCACTTTTAGAAGCCCCAGAAGTAGAACAAGCTATACAACTGTCACATATATGCAGAGGGCCTAGGTTGGTAACATGCAGGCTCCCGGTTGTTGTTTCCGACTCTGTGAGTTCCTATGAACCAGGTTAGTTGTTTCTGTGGGTTTTCTTGTGATGACCTTGACCCCTCTGGTTCCTACAATCCTTCCTCCCCTCGTCAGCAGGATCCCCCAAGCTTTGGCTAATGTTTGGGTATCTGCATCTGTCTCCATCAGTTACTGGATGAAGACTCTCTGATGATAATTGGGGTAGTCACCAATTGATCCCTGGAGAAGGCCAGTTCAGGCTATGTTGGCATTATTGTTAGGAGTCTTAACTGGGGTCATCCTTGTAGATTCCTGACCCCCAAATGCCCCCCTTTCCAATCATCTTTTTCAGTACTGTCCCCTCCACCCACCCCCTAACCCGATCCCTCAAGTTCCCATCCCCACCCAGCCCTATCCACCCAGGAGATCTCTTCTATTTCCCCTTCCTAGAGAGATCCATGAGTCCCCCCTTGGGTCCTCCTTGTGACCTAGTCTCTCTGAGTCTGTGGATTATAGCATGGTTATCATTTTCTTCAATTCTTAAAAATACGAACTGTTTGTAATTCAGAAAACTATTTGTTTGTCTATCATATCAATCACTTTCTCTGTTACTTTTTTCTTTTTAAGACAGTCTCACTATGTAGCCCTGGCTAGCCTGGATCTTACTATGTAGACCAGGCTGGCCTCAAATTCTCAGAGATTCACCTGCCTCTACCTCCCATGTGCCACCATGCCTGGCTCTGGTTTTTCCCTGCTCATGTTCTAGGAGGCTCTGCATTATTTTTCTGCTCGGTGATGGGATTTCCAGCATAACTGTGACTTCTCTTTCATTTCTCTTTATGCTGTATGGTTGCATTTCTTTTATCCATCTTATGCCTGTCCACCTCTAAGTTAGCCAACTCCATGATAATCTTAGCCTCACTGTTTTGTGATCGATTTTTTTTTCTTATAGCTCCTGTTTCTTGAACAGCATTGAGACTCCATTTAGGTTCTCTTTAGAAGTTTCTTTCTATACAATACATTCTTCTCTGTGGAAAATATTACTTTTCCTTTTTTTTTTTTTTTTTGATGCAAGGCATTTTCAGGAGACTCAAGGCCATTGTCCTCTGACTGAGGAAGTCCAGGCCATCCTTTGAAAAACTCTCCTGTGCCTCCAGTGTCCTTCTCCACCCTCACATGGCTCCAACAGTCCATTTACTTGAGCATCAGTGATGCTGAAAGACTGACTGGTTGGTGGGTGTGGCTTGGCCAGCTGTCCAGCGTTTGAGGATCCCTGCCCTACTCTGAAGTCTGTTCCTTCTGCCTAGTGTTGTGAGTATGTGGTTGGGACTTTGTTCTCTTTATTATTTTCATCAAGAACTAATTCTTCCTAGTTCTTAAACCAGAAACAGTGTATGAAAGTTCCGCCTCTTCTCTGGTTTACAACTCCCTAGCGCTCTCCATTCCTCCTCTTTTCTCTTAATCTCTGGAAAGCAATATATCAGCATCCTGTTTTCTGTCTGGTTAATTTGCATTTCCAGGAAATGGGGTCTCTGAATAGATGAGTCTAAAATGCTATGCTGATAGGGGTGGAGGTGCCCTTGGAATCATTTCCTTTCAGTCGCAAAGCCTGCATTTTCTGAGCTTACACCTGGGGGTCAGTGTGTTCTCTATGGTCCACCTGTCACATCCCATTTTTATGTCTCAGGGCCTTCACACTCAGCATCTTTTTATGTTTTTCTATATCCCATTCATTGGGAATGTGGAGAAAGTGAACTATTTGCTACAAGCTAGCTGACATTATATTCCAGAATGCTTCTTCAGGCTTCAGCTTGAAAATGTCTGCTCATTAGAAAGAAAATTATCTCTGCAGAACCCCAGGGGAGGCCCCACTCCATCATCTGAGTTAACGTCAGTGGTCATTTTGAATTTACACTTAATGATTAAAAGGTGTTTGAATGTTTACCCTGGTCCAGCAGTTCTCATCTTTCCTAGTGCTGTGACCCTTTAATACAGTTCCTTGTGTTGTGGTGACTCTCTAGCCATAAAATTATTCCATTGTTACTTCATAACTGTAATTTTGCTACTGTCATGAATCGTAATGTAAATATCTGATATGCAACCCAAAGGGGTCATGGTCCACAGGTTGAGGACTTCGGTCCTATTCTAAGTATCTCTGAAGACAAATCACTAAACATTGCTGCCTGGGGACCTGGACAAGAGGTTATTTCAGTGTGTTATTCAGGGTTCTCCCGAACTGATAGGAAAAATAAATAAAAAATAAAAATGTATGTACCTATATACATATTTTATTTATAATATTTTTAATTTTTTACATGGTCTGGGCAGTGCAATGATAGCTATCTCACACTGGATAGACCAAGAACCCAGTAGTTGTCCAGTCTACAGTTCTGAGTGTCTTGCCAGTCATGATCAGTGCTGAAAGCCCGGAGGACTCTTGGAGAATTACTGTCTTTAGTCTATACTGGAAGGCGAAGAAGCTTATTCTAGCATCAGTGAAGGAATGTAGCAGTGGCAGTCACAGCAGAGATAAACTTGCCAGCAAGAGGGAAAGTAAGCAGGCAAAAAAGAAAGCTTTCCTTTGTCCATACCCTGTTTTCTCGACTGTCTCCATTTTATGGTAAGTCTTCCCACTTCAAATCATCAAATGTAGAAAGCTCCTCACAGGAGTGCCCAGGGGCTTGCACTGTAGCTGATTTAAGACATAGTCAAGATAGCCAGCTGTGGTGGTACACATCTTTATCCCTTGCATTAGGGAGGTAGAAGCAGGCAGATCTTTGTTAATTTGAGGTCAGCTTGGTCTACACAGGGTGGCCATGGATGCATGGTGAAACCCTGTCTCAAAAAAAAAAAAGTCAAATTGACAACTAAAATTATCCACTACACCTAGCATGTTAGGTGCAATAATGGCCCTTCATAGATGTCTGTGCCCTGGTCCCTAGACCCTGTCATTTTGTTGTGCTGCACGGCAGTTAAGGGGAAGTCAGTTTCCAGATGGAATTAAGGTTGACAGCTGATCCTGAAGTGCTGAGATTATCATGATTATCAAGATGCTCTAATGTCATTACACAGATGCTTTTTGGCAAAAGGGGAGGAGGGAGAATCTGCGTCAGAGAAGGGGATGTGATGGCCCAAGCAGAAGTCAGAGTGGTGTGACTCTTGGCTTGAAGATGGAAGGGGACCACAGGCCAAGCACGGCAGGCAGCAGCTGGGAGCAGCGGAACACAAAGGATTCTGTTGTGTAGCTTCCGGAAAGAACATAGTGTCGGGCATGTGGAGACCTGCTGTGGATTCTGTGTTCTAGAACTGTAGTATCGGAGGCTGTGCAAAGGCTCCAAATTAATGATAACTTCTTAGAGCAGTGATGCAAACTCCTCTACTCAGTGTATTAAATATTGACCACAGTATAACTTAATGCAGACACCAGAAGTCCGTGTGGGACTACGTGCACATTTCATGGGGCTTTTGTGTTACCATCTCTGTAGTGGGTAGCCATTCCAGCTTGGATCTGGAAGTTCCAACCCCATTGAGACTCTGGCAACTGTCATGCCTACGAGGTGGGGCCAGGGGAGGCGCCTGGAGACCCGAGAGCTGGATGGGCCAGCGCTCTCTCTGTGTGCTCAGATTCAAGATCCAAGCTGGAATGGCTACCCACTACACATCTCTGTGTAACTACTTGAGGGCCATATAGATATTGTTTCTTCAGCTGTTACTTTCCCCCAACTAGAATACCAGCTCCCTAGGAAACGGCACCCCTACACAAATCAATAATAAGATTAATACTTGAAAATAAGGATTTCCACATCACAGACTGGTCATTCTATTAACTAGCTCCCTCACAATTGTCTGTGGTTGATTCTTGAAATTGTGTCGGTTGTTGCCGCTGTTATTAGACACTTGTTCACGACTCTGTTCGAATCCCTTCATCTTTTACCTTGCCATTGTTTTTGCAGTAATTCCACAGACCTGCACAGCCCAGTCCAGCTCTCGATGGGTGGCGCTGACAGGTTCCAGGACTTTCACACAGTACAGATCTTGCTCCACTAGACCACCCTCTGTAGAGTTTCTGAATGGCTGGCAAGTTTCCTGTGCATCTGTTGTCAAGTGTCCCCATATTGTCTCTTCAGCCTCAGCTGATGCTTCTCCCTAGAACTGTTCTTCAGTAGGCATCTCCAGAAGCTCTCCAACAGATGGAGATAGGAACAGAACAGGAGGGACACAGTGAAGGCTAAGATGAACATCCAGTGTGGATGGCAAAGCGGAAGGCTTGTTGATAGCAGGCTGAGGCGTCTCCTTCCAGTGTGTCACGTGACATACTTCCCCTTTGCAGTAGCCACTTTGCTTCCCTTATCGGCTCCTCTTGAAGGCTGCTTTGGCGTCCTCACACACTAACTGCTTCTGGGATGACAAAATCGGAAGGGAAACACAATTTTACCCCTTGCCTCCGTCTTGCAAAGATCAGCGAGAAGTTGGGGTGGGGGAAATAATGGTTCCCCATGGTTGTACAAAACTGCAGTGTTAATTGAATTAAAAACCACAGTGCTGAGGGAGGAGAAGCATGTTTGGGCTAAGACAGATCTGGACAGTCTTTTCGCCTAAGATGGCAAAAAACATCTTTTAATCTTGATCCAAGAAAAACATAAATGGATGCATCTTGTCCTGCTGGGTTGGGATGCTCATGTGGGTGTCTGGGTGCTGTAAGTGTCCCTTGGTGAATTTTTTCCACCCTTGGACTTTATCTTTTGGGGAGTGGGGGGTGAATGGTGTGGGGGAGGAAGGGGAGACACAGGAAGCACACTTGCCTGGCGCTCTCTCCTGATGAGCATTCCAAGTGTCAGCATGGAAGGAAGGTTTCCTTTAGGAGAGTTGAGGAATGAAATCTTTTATGTTGCCATTGTACAGGGCTGGCTGGGACCATTCTGCTCTTGCATCTTCACAGAAACACCCAGGTACAGGAAACTTAGCCCATTAATTCAGTGGCATTGCCCAGCACAGAAGTACTTGACAGAGAGCTAGGAGGCAGGAGGTTCTAACCCCTTTCTGGAAGTGGTCTTCTACGTGTTCTCTTTTGTCCTCATCTGTCTAGTGTGAACCTGTGTGTTCAACTGTGTTGTGTTCACAACACTACATTGCTCAAATTCTATCTTTAATTTGAATCCATTAGCCTCCTGGATGATGTGGGAAATGTGCTTCCTTCTCAGGTGAATTTACAGCCAGAGCAGTAATGCTTTGCCCCCCAGCATGCCCCTGATTCATCCTTCATTTTTATTTCACAAGAATTACTCTTGTAAATGTGATCTTCTGTTGGTTTCACAGGGCCATTGAGATTGTATGGCTCAATGGATTCCTTCTGTATGCCATAAATTTTTGCTCAGTGGTTTTTGAAGTGAGATCCCAGGACAGCAGATGGCATCTCCTGGGGGCTTTGTTAGTGTAGGTTCTTGGGTCCCACCCTGGCCTGCTGAATCTCTGGGGGGAACTAGGCAGCTTTGTTCTCTGTGGTCTTATGTCGTATCAGAGAAGTGTGAGAAGTGTTGCTGGTAAACCAGGGGAATAGAATTCTGCCCTTTGTCCTCCCAACTCCAATAAACACATGTTTGTTCTTTTTTTCCTTTGAGTGGCTGTTACAGTTTGGATCTAGACTGTAGTGCAGAGGTTTATATTTTGAAAGTTTAGCCCAGTCTCCTTTAGGGAGACTGGAAGCTTCAGGTGGTCAGACTTATTGGAAAAGAGGGAAGTCATTGGAGGAACCCTCAGGAAGGAGATGTTGAGACCACTGGCCCCTCTGGTCTCTCCTTTTGCTTTCCAACCACCATGAGGAATGCCCTCCTCTAGAGGCATTCAGGCTGTGATACCACAGGCCCAAAGAATCAGGTCCAAAAGGTCATGGAGTGAAACCTTTAAAACCATAGGCTAAAATCAACTCCTCCTCCTTGTAAGTGGTTTACCTCAGGTAATTTTTCACAGTAACGAAACTTATTAACATGATTCAGATCCATCTGTGTTAGAGAAACAACCGTGGCTTCCTTAAGAACTTAATGATACCAAGAGAGAAAAAAAAATGTGAACCTGCTTCAGGTAAAACAGAGAATAAGTCTCTCTCTTTAACTTCTTGAATAACAGGATCAAATCTGGAATTTCCCAGGAAAGGCTCCTTTGCTGACCTCATGGGACCTGTAGGTTCATAGGTACACCCTGAAATGAGGCGCTGGACCTAGTATTTCTCAGGGACCTGGGGGAAAACAACAGCCACGATTAGTCTGCCATTTATGTGTGTGGCATCTATTTTGATATGTGTTCCTGGGTTTTGATCCCAATCCCCATGATTATGATAGACACCATCCAGTTGGGAGCATGGTTCTGAGACCTATGTAGGCTTCAGTCCTACCTACAGGGATTTGTTCTTAGAGTGACCAGTCTGAGCCTAGGAGAGGCCAGAGTTTCCATCCCTGGTCATTTCTGCAAAAGTTAACTAAGCATTGTGCATTGATGGACAGATGCTTACATGCACACATACACACCCCTTGTCATCATCTGTCCCCAGTGGAAGGTGTTGAAGTGTCTGTGTATCCAGCCCTAACTGGCACTTCTCTGAAGAATGCCATGACAGCTTGAGAGCCACCATAGCCTTCTCCTTATTGTGAACATCTCACACTGAGTTAAACACTGAGAGGTTCACATTCCCATTCTTTAAGTGCTTTTCACCCATAGAACACTTGACTCATTTCTTACATCCTTTGATACCTAGTAAAGCTCATTAGTGTTCCATCAGGACCATAAGATGCCCTGGCACAAACATGCATTGTCAGGATGTCCAGCCTTGGTGGCCACAGGATGGAGACCCTGGCCCAGAGCTATAGCCACTTAGGAAGGGCTGTCCTTTGCACATGTACTTGTCATTCTGTATATTTGCTTGGCCTCCTCTTCGTGCAGACATCTATCTGGGGACTCTGGGTCCCTAAAAGGTGGAGGGTAAACCTGAGTTTTCACTTATAAGCTGTGTCTCCATCTCTAAGTGTGAATATTGCTGAAGAAAAACTTCTGGGACAGCCTCTTATACTATGTTTCTTTCCTCTTTGGTTACCTAGGTTTAATATCTGAGCATCCTAGATTCCTGTGTCTTTACTATGCCACACCCTGGAAGCTGGGTCTCTGATTCTGTTTCTGTCCTTCATACTGTCCCTCTCTCAGCTGTCTCTTGTGTATACTCTTACCTTATCTTTCATCAGGTCTAGATCTTGTCACCTCTGCATCTCAGATTGCATTCCTCCTGATTGTTGGACACATCACACAGCATCCTAAAGCAGTGATGTGCTGGAGGCACATTCTTATGCTGAATACCCTGTCATAGCCCCTTCCTCCCCCATTACATGAAACTAGAACCATGTTGCCTGTACTTGAAGCGTCCATCATTCAGTTCTAGCCGACACTGTTGATGCCCATCCCATCCCATAAACTGTAGGGTCAAGGTGCACCTGGGTGTTTGATAATAAAAGTATCGGGTGACAGACCAGATGACAACATGCAGAAAGAACTAACAGAACAGCAGGCTGGAAGACGTTTATTGTCTACCTTCTTTTATAGCCTGACTCAGCTCCCGTCTTCTTGACACCTACTCCAGTAGTCAGCTTCTTTGGGGGAAGGGCTTGGTCATTATTTAATATAGTTAAGCTGACTTTGAGAGTAGGAGCCACTCATTTCTGATCCCATGGTGGTAGTGCTCAGACACAGTGCTTGTTCTGGAGATGCTCAGAGTCCAGTGAGAAGATAGACATGTGTAAGCAAAAGGCTCCTAATGCCATGTGTAAAGTCCCCTAAAGAGTAACATGGGAAGGCACTAGTCTGACTGTCAGGGTTAGGATCTGACACATAGAAGAGCTGCTTTGTGTTTCCACTTTTCAATGTGATATTTTCAAATTAAAATATTTAATCAAAAAATGTAAGTTATTTTCATTAAAGATGCACAATGTGATATATATAAAATATAATGATGACATATGTATATACATAGTGAATATATACATACACACATACATACATACATAGGTATTTAACAACACAGTCATCCAACACTACTCGTAGTAACTACTTGTGCTACTGTGAAGAAAACACACCATAATCAGTTGGGCGTGTCCTGGTATATATACAATTTATTTATCCATTGTAAACATATGGTGTTTCATTGTATTTAGGCAGTAGCAACCTGTACCTTTCATTTGGTATGTTACTTATTATCATTCAGTTATTATGAGAGCGTTTTAAAAGAGTGGTTCCCCAGGATATCCTATGCACCCTCAGCTGTGCCCTTCACCCCTCCTCCACACTACTCTATGCAAGAAAATGCATTTCCCAGAACCCTTACCTTCCATTTTCTAGGTTGATTTGGTCAACATGATGTATGGAGTTGGGGAAAAGGAAGGTCCTCTCTCTCTTATCCCCTCCATTTCTTTCTACTCTTTTTCAGGGAATAGCCCTGACAGTGACTGTGACTCCTTTTATGCTAGAGAGCCCTGGCCCTCATAGCTTGGTTTTCTGAGCTCCTATAACATTGTAACAGTTAATCATTGTCAACATGACAGGATCTAGAATAACCATGGAAACAAGCCTTTGTAGATGTCTGCAAAGAATTATGTAGATTATATTAATTGGAGTGGGAAGACTTACCCTAAATGTGGGAGGTACCATTCCATGGGATGGGGTCCTAGACGACACAAAACGAAGGAAGGTAGCTGAACATGAACATTTTTCACTGCTTTCTGGTTGCAGATGATGGACTCCTGC
This sequence comes from Peromyscus maniculatus bairdii, assembly GCF_049852395.1. Taxonomy (NCBI): domain Eukaryota; kingdom Metazoa; phylum Chordata; class Mammalia; order Rodentia; family Cricetidae; genus Peromyscus; species Peromyscus maniculatus. Next base: position 123,311,562 of record NC_134855.1, read on the forward strand.
TCCTCCCAGCATGCCTTCCCCACCGTGATATGTCCCCTTGAAGCATAAGTCAGCATAAACCTTCCTTTGAGTTCTTTCTCGCCAGACATTTTGTCACAGCAATGAGAAAAGAACACGATAAAGCACCTTCTTAGTTCACCTCTTTCACCACAGTGGAGATGTTGACAGTTTTCTCCCATTGATAGCTCTGGATATGCATCCCCTTTGGTCATGCTCTCACTTATCAGTACAAATCCCCTGAGTTCAATTCCTGCCATTTGAAATGCCTACTGTGATTTTGATGTTCGTTACTAATGTCCGCCTCATTCATATGGAAATAACAGATCATTTTGGTTTTCGGTTCTTCCCATCCACGGTGAACACTTGAGTTACGTTTTACTATTTTCTCAATCACAAATGGCATGGGTGTTGAGCACCACTGTGCAGAGCCCTTAGTGCACATGCCTGAGAGCAGTTTCTCCAGGTAACACCAAGCAGTAAGATCACCAGGGTTAGCATTGAATTCTCCTCGGGTGCATTCTGTCTTCAGTCTCTATCAAGTTCATCTACAGGAAGAAGTCTGCTAAGCAGCTGTGGACTGAGTAAAATGAATGGATTTCTACTTACAGAAGGAGAAAGCATTGGCCAGGTGATCTCCAATGAAAGACTCCCTGGCTTTTTAGCTTACCTTTTCACTGTTCTTCCTGATCATAGTGTACATTACTTTGGGGGCTCATACCCTGGAGAGATTGGAATGAGACTCAGGGCCTGCTGCTTTATATAGGATCCAGATTAGCATGGATGCTTATAGTGAGTCCTGTGGCTGGTCTAAGTAGAATGTTACAGAGAAGTCCTGTTTTCTTCTTCTGGGAACCCAGTGTACATTGTGATAGAGGAAAGTATTGTGACTATGGGGGTAGGCATAGGTATTGGTAGAAATCAATATAGGTTAGGACCACTAGTATCCCAGGAGAGGTAAGCAGCTGTTGCCTGGAGAATCATGGAGTCTCCATCCCTCTCTAGGGGTTGATAAACCAACCAGTCCCTGTTTCATTATGTACTTCTATCCTCTACCTTATAAAATTTCTAGATAAGGAGAAATCTTAAAATGTGTATTCGGGACACATTGAAAGGTCAATAGTTATGACAGCCAACCCACTGTTGGACAGGGATACATATGTTGAAGAGAGAGAATATTCCTTGGGGGTTATATTATTGTATTAGCCCTTTCTTGCTGTAAGAATATACCCAAGGCTTGGTACTTTATAAAGAAAAATGGGTTTGGGAGCCTGATCCAAATAGCATAGTTTTATCTCTGGTAGACAGCCCCAGCTTCAGGATGTCATGGCAGATGTACACTCAAGAGGAAGAGACCACAGAGGAAGACAAGAAGCCAGAGAGCAAGATGGGCTCAGTCTTGTTCTTCTTGGAACAACTCACCTTCATATGACACTTCATTGTCTACAAAAGTGTTTCCAAGGGTGGCTGCTCCAAGGACCTGACCGCTTCTTAAAGTTCCCATTGTCTTCTAATGTCACCATCCTGGACACCAGGAATCCAAAACATGAGTCCTGAGAGGACACACCACATCCAAACACTGGCAAGAAAGGTCAGTGTCTCAGCAGAGGGGGCTGAAATGTTGGCAAGGAAACATGCTGGCCACACAGCAGACATTTGATGCATATAGTCTTTATAAACACAGCACTTGCCAATTGTACACATGTCCTTCTTCCTTAAGGTCTGACTTTAGAGAACTCCAAGTCTCAGGTATGCACATTCATTCACTTGTCCCTTCCTACCCAAAGTGAAGGTCTTTCTGTGGTCAGACGTCTAGGGACTTGTGTGCCTGCTGCTGGGACAGGCAGGTGTGAGGCAAACCTTGGAGTTAGATGGAGCGAGTGGTCAGGGACAGCAGAGCCGCCTGCTTTTGTCCTGCTTCTTCAGTCTGCCTTTAGCCACTTTGGCATCTGCAAGTCACCTTGAAAGGGATTTCATGAGAGCTGCCTTCTGAGAAGGCCTGGTGTGGGGTCCCTGTACAGTCTGAGGGAACTTCTCTCTGGGGTCAGCCTCTATTCATGCCACATGCTGGCCCAGCCTGAAATACCTGCAAACTGGAATGGCCAGGCTGGAGCTCAGGGCATCAAGTAGATCTTGCATATGTTCTCCTTGAGTAGTTCAGCTGGCTCCCCCTATATCCATATCCATGGATTCAGTTACCCATGATTTAAAAAAAAGATCTAGAAAAAATATGATGTCTGTGCTAAAGTATATGGCTTTTAATGTAGTATAACCAATGCTTTCTGTAGAATTCATGGTATTCACTGTTACAAGTAAAACAGTGACTTAAATTTTATGGGGAAATGTGCATAGGTTGTAAGGACTTGGTACTTCTTTGTCTTTTAGTACCTGCAGGGGGTCCTGGAACCAGTCCACCATGGATACTGACGGGTGATGGCTGTCTGTCCCTGGTCTAATGTTAATGTGGACATGAGAATGGCTGGGTTGAGAGAGAAGTTGGGGAGGACAGATGTGCTGCTCTCATGTGGGACTCTTGGTTCTGCCTGTTCCATCAGTCCCTCCAGCCTCCACCTCTCCCTCTGCTGGAAGCATTCGGCTTCAGCTGATTTTACTTTGGGTAGATTCTATGAAAGCCTGAGCTGCCGAACGTTTCCTGTGGCTTTTCTATTTTCAACTTGAATAGGAAGTGACAAGGACAACTTCAGAGGAGGGAGAGCATGATTCACTCTGTTTCTTTAAAACTGCTTGTGGAAAGAGAGAAGAGAGAGGAGAGAAAAGAGAGGGAGACAGAGACAGAGCGAGGGAGGGAGGGCATGATTCACTCAGTTTCTTTAAAACTGCTTGTGGAAAGAGAGAAGAGGGAGGGGAGAAAAGAGAGAGAGAAGAGAGGAGAGAAAAGAGAGAGAAACAGCGAGGGAGGGAGAGCATGATTCACTCTGTTTCTTTAAAACTGTTCGTGGAAAGAGAAGAGAGAGGAGAGAAAAGAAAGAGAGAGATAGAGACAGTGAGGGAGGGAGGGAGGGAAGGAGGGAGGGAGGAGGGAGGGAAGGAGGGAGGCAGAGTAAGATAGAGAAATGTTATGTACACACAAGAAATGCACCTAGCGTAAGTGTATAGATGCATTTTTTAAACCAAGCACACCCTTGATAGGCATAGATTTATTCTACCCAGTATTGTGTTATTTCAATGTAATCTGGGGGTACTCCTTTGCTGAGTGTCATGTATGAGAGATTCATCCATGTCCTCATTGGTGGTAGATGATTCCCGATAATTGTCATTTACTCATGAGAACTGATGAGCAGCTGGTGACTTCCTGTGGTTTTATGTTATGAGCTGTGCTGCTCAGAACATTCTTGCACACGTCTTTCCATCTTTCCATGGACACATGTCTGCATATCTACCTATCTCTGCAAAGTGGAGCTGTGCCTGCCTGCACTCTGATGCGGTGCCTCAGCAGTCCCTTTCCTCAGTTTCCTGTCATGTTTGCTGCATGGAAGGCCTCGTGAGAAAAACACAGCCAAGAGTGGATCAAAGTGTGTGTGGGGTGTGGGGGGTGGCATCCAGCACTATGGTGCCATAGCCTCTCACTCTTGATGAATCCTAGCACCATGCAAGGAAATGCCTAGACAAGGGACACACCAGAGGCACATGAATTGCCTTATGGAGGCAAAACAATGATTATTATTATTATTTGATGCTCCTATCCTCTTCCTATTCTTACACACACACACACACACACACACACACACACACACACACACACACACACACACACCCCTTGCCCTGTGGTAGTAAGGCAGGCAGGGAAATTACAGTGAGGATAAAAGTGTTAATTATCCCAGAGAAAGTGCGATCACAGTAGCCACAGCTCTTCAGAGAAATGCTTATTAAAGGGAAATGGCAAGTATGAGTCTTCCCAAAATGACTGTATCTAGGGTCTTCCCTGTAAATACCGCCTCTCTCATGGTCTCTGTGCAGGATTAGAAAGGTGCTAAACTCATAATAAGTGGTGTGAGGACCAGACACCCGGAGTAGAAATAACAGGGCAGCACTTTCTCCAAATGCAGCACCCTCTTTTTAGCCACACCCTCTGTGACTGGGGATCCCACCGCTTGCTTGCTGTCTGTCTCTAAGGTAGCTTTGAGATGGGGTGAAGGCTTGTTCCTCACCTGAGGCCCTGTTATACACAGGGAGGGCAGGGTGTGGCTGGTAGGAAAGACATTTACTTGAGACATTTGTTACATTGCTAGAGAACAATGTCCTTTGGTCAACAATGTCCTGTTGACCCCTCTCTCTTCCATTTGGTTCAGCTCAGGCATGGGTAGCATCTTGAGAAGTCAGTATGTATCTGTGGAGGGCTGGGATGTCCCAGGTAAATTGGTTTGATTTTGACACAATAATCCTATTGTATTTTTTTTTCTCACCCTACCTGTTGATCAGAGTGTGAGAACTTACTCAGGGTCAGAGGATCTGAGCTTGCTTTACCCAGCAGGGCTGCATAGTGGATGATTTGGCCACAGGTGTGGGTGTGTTTACCAAATGTTTGGAAGGGTCTGCACTTGTCTGTGCAGTGTGCTTTGATCTTGTAAGGGGGAAGTCTTTTGCCTCTCCCCTTGGCATATTATAAAAAGCCCCTTTGAATAAACTTTGAGGCTGTTGGGTATTGACCCAGGCCTTCCCAAAGCTAATCTGTGTTTTTGTCTTTCCTCTGGTCAGCTAGGTCTCTCTTTCTATCTATCATTTCTTAATTCCTCTCTCCTCCACCTAAGAACCCTTCAAAACATAGGAGTAGGTTGGAATTGGTCTCCCACAGACCCCCACATCAGAAGTTTGTGAATTTGGTCTGAGATCACAGAACATGGGGTGGAAGGGAAGGATCTGAAAGCCTATTTTGTTGTATACCACGTGGCTCCATCCTCAGGGCCTTGTGGAACATCATAGCAGCTGCTGGAGCCTAGTGGTTCAGTGTCTCTAGAAATGGAGGCAACACCTGCTGTGCCTTTCTATGTGCAGTGTCTCATGGCCTGTTCTTGTACAGAGCCTTGCTCCCAGCCAGACCTGGAGACTCCCAGATGCTGGCTAGAGGGAAATCACAGGTCCCTCTACCAAAGTGGCTACCAAAGTGGCTGGACATTGGTGTGAGATTCCATGCAAGCAGCTTTGACATAAATCGTGGGCTCTAGCACATAAAGCTATTCTGGGAGAGGTCCCAGACTGGCTGGGTTTAGCACTCAGATCCAAGGAAGTGAGGGAACTGGGTTTTATGTCACCATCAACCTCCCCTTCTCTATCTTTTGACCCTGGACAGCCTCCTGTCCTTGAAAACTCGAATGGCTAGGGCTGGGAAGCTGCCATCTTGATGGCAGACCATCCCTTGGACTGTGTGGGGTGATGTGTTAGCTGGTATGGAAAGTGATTTCGGGCTGACCTGCATCTCTTCTCTCTGGCTGTCTTCTCACTCGCTGGCCCAACTCCAAGGGCCTAACAAAGGATCAATTTACAAGGTATAAAAAGGCTGGTTTATTAGGACCCTTCAGTGAGTATCTCCAAAAAATCCAAGGTCTTGGAAGATTATGTGAATCAATCAATAAATCCATATATTAATAAAGCACCATTTCTTCCTTTTCCTCTGAAATCCATCCTCGACCTACACAGCTAATTGCTAGGGCTTTCTGTCAGCTCAAGTACTGATGTGGCCACTTGAGCTTACATCGTTAGGGATGGAAGCAGAGGCTTACAGGTTGCAGTTCATCATTACAGCCATATTCAGAGGAGGTCTGAGGTTTGTGATGTATTTCAATAGCACATAGCCCCTCAAAGCCACACTGTCTTGTCACTGGGCAGAGGAGCAATGGCTCAGCAGCACATATTTGCATTGTGGACACAGACTATCTTCCTGGTAGGTTCCACATCCCAAGTTACTGGGAACTCTAAGGACATGCAAACTCTTCACAGTAAACCAAACTGTACATGTGCAGACAGGTGCCAGGAAGCCAGGGAGGCAAGCATAGGTGCTTATACAGGTGTTTACCTCCCCACCCCACCCCTTGATGGGTGCCAAATAGGATAGAACCCTGACCTCCTCCCAGGGAGTCATCTGCTGCCTCTGGTTAGCACCACTGTATTCTTAACACTTAAAAGCAGGAGAGACAGCTGGGAATGTTGTCTTGGCTAGAGTCTAGTAAATCCCACTGGAAACTCCAGAACACAAGGATGTCATAGAGTTGATCTAATCCTGAAGCAAAGGGTCACCTCTTGTATTTCCCAGCCTTCTGCTCACCATTTCCTAGTCCCTGGCTATTCCTGGCATGGGGTGAATGCCTCTGAAAGAAGGCAGATTCTCTGGAAGACAGGGATAGCTGGAAGCCATGAGCAGCCAGTGATCATTGCAGCAGGATGGTGTCTGGACAGGGAATGGATTCTAGTTGACACCGGTTGACACAGGAGCCCCTGTGGGCCTGGCCTGCCTTAGGTTTTCATCTACTGTCATTGTGAATCGTTTTGTGAACTCCCCTGGACCAACCAGTTTACACAGTACCATTCAGTAGGTTTGGGGAAAGCAGACCTTCCATAACCAAGAGCACTAGGCAAGTGGACAAAGCAGCTTGAGATATGGCTGTTGGGTAGGGCAGGATGTGGTAGCCCCAGATGTCTGGTGACCCTGTTTGAGGCCCATCAAAGCTTAGTCATACACCCCAGCTTAGAATAGCTACTATGAGACACCAGGGTTGTATGGACACCATGCAGGTCTGGGCAATTCCTCAGGTGCCACCAGAACTGTGGATTTTCCACCCCTAGTTCTCCCCTCTGGCCCAGGACCATTTTCTGCAGATGGCCTGGATCTTCTTCCACCAACTCCATCACTCCATTCTTGGGATCAGGCTGTTGATTAGGAAAAGCATACTGGTCTCACACAGATCAGATGAGGCATCCAGGTCTGAATTCTGAAACAGTGAAAAGTACTCCCTGAGCATGCCCAGGAGCATTTCCCAAAGCCAACAGGGATGAATTGGGAAGAATGGATTGTCAATAGCAATCATGGCATGGTTGGTGCTTATGGTGAAAACTTTAGCTCTTGGCCGTCTTGGCGGAGTTGGAGACACTCCTCCCAGGCTGGTGGCTCTGCATTCATTTCAGAATCTTTGACAATATGCAGAGAAATGGCGATGAAGAGTGAATCAGCACCTCCCAGATACTGGGGTTTATATTACTGCAGAGTGGCTGCTTTTTGTCTCTATGGCAAAGGGGTGATGAGAAATGAGTAATAAGGACAGTAGAAATGCTGAATAACAAGTGAACTTGAGCCCAGCAGGCCGCACCTTTGAATGGCTCCCTTTGATTGGCCCAGGATACCCAAGGTTCCTGGACGGGTCCTTTGGAAAAAGTGATTGGCTTCAGCTTATCTCTCTACCTCAGTGGGATCAGATCTCCTTGCAGGCTCTCATCCTCACAGGGGGTTTTCGTTTTGAGTATAATAATAATTTGGTGGAAAAGCAAGAGGAGGTGAGGTGAAGTGTGAGGTTGTGAGTTGGATGTACTGAACCCAGATCCATCCAAGAGGAAGATTAATTTACAACTCAAAGGGAGGGGTGCTGGCAGTATCTGGAGCCAGTCTGTGTGCCCTGATAGGAGGAAATGAAAACCTCAGGTTTTGTCTGTGTTTCGGCTTCATTCATCCACTTCCACATTCACAAGGTTGAGAGGTGTGAGGTGAGACCAGTTCTGCTTGTGTTATGTTGGAGATGCCCCATATAGATTGGGGTTTGGACAATAGAGGGCTGGGTAATGGAAAGAAGCAATTTTTCCACTCTTTTTCTCAAAACCGTACCCAAAGCAGCTGGGATTGAAACTGACATTTCCCACACACGGCAGTGTTTGCTAGTCAGTACTCACTCAAGGGGCACATTCTCTCATTCCTTGCTAAATAAAAATGTTCAGAAATGGTGAACCATGGCTACTATATATATATATGTCTAAAGAATTCATTTACTTCATTTTTAATGAGGAAACTGGTAAAGTGATGCAAACATGTCCAAAAAGAGTACAAAGAGCAGGTGGTTACCAGCCAGGGAGAGTAATCAGTGTGCAAATGGAGGCAGAATTGCTTTCCTCTTCAGTGGGGGAGGGAAAGTTAATTAAATGTACTCTATGAAATTAGCAAGTCCAGGTAATTATTTTGCGTCATCAATTTACAATGTTGTAAAATAGCTCAAGGGTAATGAAAAGTTAGAATCATATAATTTGGAAAATGTACTGTCAACAATACATGATTTTTCTATTGAAGCATGAGATTTTTCCCCTCAGTAAAATCCAGAAAATATGCTAAGGAACTACCTCTCTGTTTATTTTTTAAATGTATAGATAGAAATAATGTTTTTAAAAATAAAAATTTGATATTTTCTCTTGTTCCCTGGCGGTGTTGCCAAGTTCAGGCTTACCTTGAACTTCAGACTTTCCTGGGAGAGACTTATACTAGAATAAAGGCATATGCTTAAGTAACTTGAAGAGTTATTTAAAAGAGAATTACTGGATTTATCTTGCATGCTTTCCCAGGATTTGTATTGATGAGTCTAGAGTATGGTCATAAGAATATATGTATGTATGAAGTACATAAGATGCTGAGCATGGGACTGGCCTCAGAGTAGCTCTCCATGAGCCAGAAGTGAAGAGTGTCATACAGCCTGAAGAGCCTCACATCAACAGCTGCTATGGTAGATGCTGGGAGATGTGGGGAACAGCACGTTTGGAAACATCTAAATAGTTGCAGAACATGATCTCAGCACTCCCAGTGACCACCCGGTTTTGTACCTGATCTTTTTGTGCTTTATCCTCAGCATGGGTAAAATGACAATAACCAAATTCCTCCCAGGGAAATGTGACTCCTTTTCAAATGTATCATCCTTTACTTTCATTTACCAAGCCCTTCAATTCCTTTTGCTCTTATCTGATGTTTCCTTTCATTCTATTATTATTATCTGATGCTGGCCTTCCTCCCTCCATCTGCAGTGACTCTGCATTCATCTTAGCTCTGTAAGCATTCCTTTACTGCTTTCTGAGGATCATAAGCCAGATGCTGTGGGAGATCTGATGCTGAGCTTGAAGATGGACATCAATTAGAAACTTGCACTGTTAAGTGTATGATAATAAATAGAGGAAAGTTTTAGAAGGAGTATACTACATGACTATGCAAGAGGAAACGTCAATTTAGTCTGGGAGCCAAATGAAGCTTTCCTGAGGAAACAGTAGTTGGGACAAAAAAGGTGTCTGAGGAACAAATAGTAGTGACATTCATAAAGGCAAGGTGGTGGCTTTTGCCAAGGACAGTGGGTTGCAGGAGGCTTGGTGCACACAAGAAAGACTGAGTATGGAAGGTCTGTGTGCTAGCAGGAAGTAGATGAAACCTAGAGTGACCTGGATGAGATGGGGGCAGGGAGGCATAAATAAGCAGTTCTAAGTTGCAGTAAGCAGTTGAGTGTCTATTGTCAGGGTGAAGGGAGATCCTTGAGGATTTTAAGCAGGCAGGGAAATGACATAACCAGCCAAATCTTTTGTAAAGATCATTGTGACAGCTATGTGATGTAAACAAGACACCCTGAAATTGCTCCTAATCTAAAAGCAAGAAATACTGGAGAATATCATAGCATGGGTAGGACTAAGCTTACAGAGAAGGAGAAGATATTCCTGGAACTGAAACCAAATTGAAAGACCAACATTCATGGAAGAAACATGCTGTCACTGACTGCTTCATTTTTCTGGTGGTATGTTGTCAATAGACAAGAGATATACCTTTAATTAAATGACTAGGGATAAAAGGTAAGGGTGGGGTCCTCATGGATTGAGGACCTAGATACAGTACAGTCATCTAAGAGAGGGATACTTTCATTAGTAAAAAAATGCCATATAGTAACTTTTCCTTCAAAAGAAAATGTTGGGAAACTTCTCCCTTTTGACCTGGGCTTTGGTTGGGAATGGAAGTGAATGGAAGTGCTTTGTTCTAAAAATGTCTTGCCATGGACCTGTCACGTGGGTTTGAAATTCCCCTTTACTCTATTTTCACGACTCTAGATATCCCATGCCAAGACCTAAACATAATAATAGGCCCAACATCTCTGAAATTCTCTTAATTCTAAAGAACTTAATCCAACAGCATGCATAAACTAAATAAAAACATTTTAAGCTGCATAGAGCAATAGTGATGGTATAATTAATTTGAGTAGATAGTCAGAATTAAAACACATTCTTGTGCTTTGAGGGGAAGAGAGTAGATATTTTCATGAAAATATAAATTTATTAAGTTAAATGTGTAAGTGTACATTAAAATTATGAGGTGTTACTGAAGTCTAAGAATAGGGAATGTGATTTCCAAATGCAAAGAGGATAACAGTTGGCATATAGAACTTTGTTGGTCCAAAGAAGAGAGCAAAAAACAATGAGAAGAAGAAATATAGGATAAGAAAAGTGAAGATATAAAACCAGAAGGTAAAACCAAATTCAATCAATAAATAATAATTGTAAATGGATTAAATTTAGAACAATTTCCTACTGAATCATAAAAAAATAAATTTCATATCTATATTCTTTACTACAGATAGATATAATATAAGGACATAAATGACACCTCTTCCTATAATTATCCCAAACCCAGATGGGTAAATGGCAGTGTAAGAATATATTCAACAACATAAAGAGCAATATGGCACCACCAGAACCTAGTGATTCTACAACAGCAAGACCTGAACATCTCAACACAGATGAAGCAGAAGAAAATGACTTTAAAAATAACATTATGAAGGTGATAGAGGCCCTTAAAGAGGAAATGAAAAATTCTCTTAAAGAAATCAAAGAAAAGACAAAAAATTGAAAGAAATCAACAAATACCCTTTTTAAAAAGCCAAGAAAGCCAAGAAAAAACAAACAAACAGGTGAAGGAAACAGTTCAAGACTTGAAAATTGAAATAGAGGCAATGAAGAAAACACAAACCAAGAGAATTCTGGAAATGGAAAATCCGGGTAAATGATCAGGAAGTACAGATGCAAGTATAACCAACAGAGTTAATACAGGAGATGGAAGAAAGAATCTCAGGCATTGAAGATACAATAGAGGAAACAGATTCATCAGTCAAAAAAAATGTTAAATCTAACAAATTCTTTTTTTTTTTTTTTTTTTTTTTTTGGTTTTTCGAGACAGGGTTTCTCTGTGTAGCTTTGCGCCTTTTCCTGGAATTCACTTGGTAGTCCAGGCTGGCCTTGAACTCACAGAGATCCGCCTGGCTCTGCCTCCCAAGTGCTGGGATTAAAGGCGTGCGCCACCACTGCCCGGCTAAATCTAACAAATTCTTAACACAAACCATCCAGGAAATCTGGGACACCATGAAAATACCAAACCTAAGAATAATAGGGATAGAAGGGAAGAATTCCAGCAAAAAGGCACAGAAAATATATTCGACAAAATCATAGAAGAAATCTTTCCCAACCTAAAGAAGGAAATGCCTATGAAAGTACAAGAAGCTTACAGAATACCAAATAGACTGGACCAAAACAAAACAAAACAAAACAATACAAAACAAAAGTCCCCTATCCACATAATAATCGAACCACTAAACATACAGAGTAAAGAGAGAATATTAAGAGCTGAAAGGAAAAAGGCCAAGTAACATACAAAGGCAGACCTATCAGAATTATACCTGACTTCTCAATGGAGACTCTGAAAGCCAGAAGGTCCTGGACAGATGTAATGCAGACACTAAGGGGTTTTTCTTGTTATTGCTAATTGTCCTCCATCTTTCTCTCTTGAGTCTGTTCTTAAATTATTTTATTAATGAGACTAAGAATCCTGAGAGGGGACCCTGATTTCCCACAGTAACATGTGGCACTCCAGATGAGGCTCCCCCAAATTTTCAGAATCAGGAGTGGTTTTGTGCCAACCAGAGGGTGAGCGATGAGTAAATGTGAAGACAGCACCGACTGCCCTCCGCAGAGGGCTTTATGGTGTTCTGCTCTTAAGCCATGCCAAATTTAGAAAGAATTAATCCTAGCTACTATAACTTACAAACCGTATCTTCTAAGATTTTTGATCCTTTTATGATAACACGTAGAACACAAACACATGGTAGTTTTGTAAAAATATTCTTTCTTCCCCCATGTCTTGCTTTGTAGCCCAGGCTGTTCTCAAACTCACAATTCTGCCTCTGCCTTTTTAAGTATGACATTAGAGGCCTACCTCACTTTGTCTGGCCTCAAAATGCTTTCTTTATATTCTTGTTACTGTTTTTAAATGTTTTTTTCTAAGCCCAAGCACAAATATACACACTAGCCTAGGCTGACAGAGCACCAAGAGTCTCAAAGTCACCCTCTACCACCTCTACAGCTGTCCCACTGGAAAGTCTCCAGGGCTGGCCCTTTCCCAGGATGTTTTATACTTAACCCTTTAAAGAATGGATAAGAGTGACAGTTCTCAAAAGAAAATCACAAATGGCCAAGAAGGATTTTGGTTTTGTTTGTTTTTATGTTCAATATCCCTAGCTATTGGGAAAATGTAAATTTAAAGTACTTTGAGTTACCACCTTATTCTGATCAGAATGTCTGTCACCGAGAAATCTGACGAGAAATGCTGGCAAGCATATGGAGAAACGGGAACCCTCTGCACGGCTGGTAGGAGTGCAAACTGGCCTAGCCATTGGGAAAATCAGTATGGAGAAACCCAAAAAATTAAAAGTAGAACCGCCATATGACCACTTACACCATTCCTTGGTATGTACTTAAGGGATCTCCGTGTTCATATTTGCTCCATTCACAATAGCAAGGAATTGGAATAAATGCAGATGCCCCTCAACAGATGAATACAAAATGGGATACATAGTCACAGTGTAATTTTATTAACTGTAATGAAAAATAAAATTATGGGAATTTCAGGACAGTGGGTCTAGAAAGTATTATATTAAGCAAAGTGACCTGAACTCAGAAAGACAAAAACTGCATGGTCTCTCTCATATGTAAATTACTTGTAATATATGCATGAGTGTGTATAAATGAGTACAGAAGAAGGTAAAGCACACAAGAGCTTGAATGGAGACCAAGACAGAGTGAAAAGAAGTGATGAGAAAGGGGGTTGGAGCCAAAGGACACATGTGATATGAGCATGGGAAGGAGACCTGGCTGGGGGTATTGGTGGAGTGGAGGGCAGGAGATGAGTGGGGAGGAGAATCTGCTAAGACACACTTTGTTCACTTTGTTTGAAAATGCCATCATGATAGCTAATATTTTGTATGCAAATTAAAAAATTAAAAACCCTGTAGTATGTCCAATAGGGAAACTAGTGGTGGTGGTCCATCATTGTTGCCAGCTTCAGACATCATGCGTAGTTGTAAACTCTGGGCTCTCTGCAGTGGGCAGCACAGCAGACTTTTCTACTATCAGCATCAGCATAGTTCTGGGCGAAGCACTACACTATCTTCATGATAGCTAGGGATGTGCCCAGCTCTATTATAATCTTAGGGGACTTTATCAAGTGGAGTCTGTTGTTGACTGAGGTCATTATGCAGTGCACAACTGTAGTTTACTACGCCACAGTACAGAAAGACTAAAAATAAATGTGTCAATTATTCACTGTAAGAAGTTAGAGGAAAGAACAATCAAACCCAGAGACATTCAAAGGGAGGGACTAATCCATGTGAGTACATCCAGTTAACTAGGAAGCAGAGCTTGCAATCCATAGAATCATCAAAAACAAACCTGGTTCTTCATAAAGAGCAGTGAAATACACTCCTTGGTAAGTTTAGTCAACAGAAATGGCTGGTATTAGACAAGAGCAGTGGGTCATAGATGTCACTGTTCAAAGAGGTCATTGTCAGTGTGGTAGGGAGACCCAGGCAAAGCTGGAATTGTTCTAGACAAACATATGCTGACAGTGTGATCCAAGAAGGAACTGAACATTTATAGGAATGTGCAATGTTAAAATTTTTATCAGTAGTGTAAAATACCTTTATGTGTTTGTTTAAATTTATTAATGGGGTTTACCTCACAAATAGCTCAAAGAATAAAAGATGTGATTTGCAGAATAAATGTAGAAAGACATTTCAGAAATTCAAATGTTCTCTTCTCTCTCTCTCTCTCTCTCTCTCTCTCTCTCTCTCTCTCTCGCTCTCTAGCTCTCCCACATCCTCCCATCCCCCCTCTCTTTCTGCAAAGCAGGGCTACTAAAAAGTAGAAGTAGACTATCAAAACCAGAAAAGAAATATAGCTATTAGTTTCATATTAAATAAATACTTATTTTAAAGTCAAGAACAGGCAACATTGATCATACTATTCCTCTTAATCAGTATTTTATGTGTTTGTAAGTGATGTAATATGTCAAGACAAGTTAAAGATAAAACCATTTCCTCAGGCTGATTAGGAGCACTGGTTGCTCCTTCAGGAGACCTAGGTTCAGTTCCCAGCACCCACAACCAGTCTGTTTCCAATGACTTACAACCATCTGTAACTCCGGCTCGGGGATTTGTCTTTCCCCTTCTGTGGGCTCCAGGCACACACACGGTGAGCATACATACGTGCAAGCAAAACAGTCACCACTAAGGCAATCAGTAAACAAAAATAAGTTGAATGTCTACACATCAGTCATGTTCAATAGGCAGATATGTACCATTTAGAAAGGAGGGGCATATGCCCCCTTGGCTGCCATTTCTTAGCATGGGGTCTTTCCTGATTAGCTGCCCTTCCCATTCAGGCACACCCATACCCTGCACCTAATTCTGACCTTTCATACCAAAACTGCCTCCTCAGTTGCTTCGCTCAGTGTTTGTCTGACTAAAGGGAAATTAAGGAGGGGAAAAGGAAGAGAATCTAAGTCCAATTCCTGAATGTCTTCAACACTTTCTAGTGATCTGTGACTTTCTCAGAACACTCTTTCAGAGGGAAGGGTATAATCCAGAGGTAATAATTTTGTGGCTAAAAATATGAGGCTCCCAGCCACTGAAATGTTCAATCCTGGCAGCAGTAGACAGCTCCCAGCTCTGTGTGGAGCAGCAGCCAACAGTCACATGTAGCTGAGTGAGAACTTGAACGGCGGAATCCAGATTGTAATATGTCCATCAGACTTTGAAGACAGAACACAGGAATATGAATATTTCAATAATAATCTTGTACTGATTATGTGTTACAAGGCTATTTTTGAGGTACATGGGTTGTTTACATTTTTCTTTTAGAAAAACTTGACATTCTAAGTGCTAGGCAATGTAAGGTTCTATGTAGGGCTTGCCTCTGTTCACATTTTGTTTCTATTGGCCGACAGGGCCTAGAGCTGCTTTTCCTAATTGTATGGTTTGGGGTGAGTGTCTTATTTCTTTGTGTCTCCCTTTTCTGTTTTGTAGGCAAGGATGGTAAGTCTCATGTGCTCCACAGGAGGTTGAGAGAAGTGGGGTAACTCATCTTACAAGGGCCTATTTAAGTCATGGTAAAGCATTACAGAATGTACACTGGATGCTTTTGTTTCTTATCTGCCTGTCAACTTTTGTTCGGGAACACAGCAGACTTCTACAAATGGAGAAAAACAGAGGGGCTTGGAAAAAAACTAACCACAGTTCTGGGATCTTGCTTCATTGATTGGACCCAGCCATGTGAACCAGCCTCTAAGCAAGCTTTGATATTGGTCTTCCTCACAGACTTCTACATTTACAGAGAATCAATTCTCTATGCCCAGTGTCCCACACTCCTAGTGGGCTGGGAGGATAGGCTAGTGGTAGAGTACTTGCCTGCCATGTATGAGGGCTCTAGGTCACAGCCCTAGCACATAAACTAAATAACAACAAAGGCTTTTAGTACTGGTTATACATGCAGAGTGCAATGAAACATAAAAATACAAATATATAGATAGCACACTTAACTTTAAACATTTTAAATACTGAGGACCAAGTGTCTTCTTTGTAAATACAAAATAAAAATTAAAAAATACCAGAAAAAAAGAGCAAACAATAACTTAGAGTTGAATGAATAGGACTTATGGCATGGAGCAAGCATCGTTTGGATGTTTCTGCTGCTGCTCATACTCTGTGTCAGTTTGTGTTTTGTGCTTTTAGTTACATGAAACATTTCCAAGAGCTCCTCAGATGCAACACTCTTTTTCCTCATGGCTGCTTTCATTGGGTGTGTTGATAAGTTTGCCTTTGCTAATTCCTGGCGCTGCAGTCTAGCCTGACCAACCGTACCATGTCATCATTCCCATGGGCAGCCATGTCTTCCACAGCTCCATCACCTTGTGGCCACATCTCCCTTCTGTGGCACCACTTTCCACTGCTTTGCTTCACTTCTATCTGGTGGGCAACATCTTAACATTATCCATCTTGCAAAATGTCACATGGGCTTAATGCCTGGGAGATGGGAGGAAACACAGCTTCCTAATCTGCTGCCCGGTTGTAATGGGTAAGCTGATGCAGTGCCCCTTCAAGACCAACTTGGAAAACTTGGATGTGTGGGTCACTGATCAAGAGGCACGTGCTATTTGAATGATGATTTGAGTTAGCAAATGCTGAGCTTTTGGTTGATGTACAGTAGGAGTGAAAGTAGAACTGTGGTATTGGGGTACTAATGTGATCTAGATCATAGTCACTGACACTGGCATCTTTCAGGACTGCAAAGTGAGGGCTGTGTATACTGAGCATGTTTATTGGAAGAGAGACCCCTCCATATCTTTCATCCCTCATCTGCACTACAAGGGCTCCTTTCCTAATTGCATTCTTCTAATGCTATCCTGTGCAAATTCTGAGCATGTGAGGGTGATGTGCGGGGCCAGCCGTCGTTGAGTCACTCAGCAGCCATGTGCCCAGGCCCCATTCTACACTGGGCTAAGGGCTGGCCTCTGGTACATTTTCTGGCAACTGAAAGTGCCTGAAATTGCTCTCATTTTTGGTTTTTGGCAGCTAACTTTCCAGCATATTTTCCAAACCACTGCTTATACCATTTGCAGAAGGTTTTAAAGTTGCTCCTCACTTGCACAACTTTTCCAGTATCTTGATGGTTGAGATATACACGTTAGGAACATCAGCTCTTGAGATTGGGCTACAGGCCCATTTTCTAAATAGGACAATCAGCTAATGGACAGGGTCTAAACTTGCATCGCTGCTGGTTAATTATTCAAAGCAGTGTTTCATCAAAGCCAGTGCTATTTCTCAGCACCATCTTTCCTCCGTGTTTTTTAATTGACCTAGGAATTATGGCCACCATGGTCTACAGGGTGTGTTTGGGTTTACTTAAGATCAGATGTCTTTGCCTGGAGGGTTAAATTCCACTACAGAACTACCCCAACCAGAATAGAGGTGTGGCCAGAGGGAAAAGTTCAACTTAGAGAAAAGAAAGAAAGAAAGAAAGAAAGAAAGAAAGAAAGAAAGAAAGAAAGAAAGAAAGAAAGAAAGAAAGAAAGAAAGGAAGAAAAGACCAACCAACCAACCAACCAAAACCAGAACTGTTGCAATAGCAAAAAGGTTTTAATCATTTTATGGTCCTTCACCATTAGATGCTTTAAGTTGTGTTGGCAAATAATGCATTTGCTTAAGATATTTGAAACTCATTTTAAGTGAGCCTCTCTGGCTTTCAGTGTGAAGGGAACTGAACTTTCATTGAGCAATGACTATGATGGAGGCTTCTGCATATCCTACATGGTCCTAACAGTAGCCTTCTAGTTAGGAGTTATTAACTTCATAGAGAAAACTAAAGCCTAGGCTGGAAAATAAAAATGCTGAAGGTCAGTCTCATATCTTTATATATTGGAATTGAGTTTTAATATATTAGTTTATCTAGTCTCAAATTCCTTATACCTTTCCTTGTGGCATAGTAAATGCTTTAGCGTATGGCTACCAGTCTCCTATCTTGGCACTATTGCAGACATCACTAATTGATAGCCTATCTATTATCTCTACCTTATGACATGCTGCTGCCTTTGAAGGTGTTGAATAGTGCTCAGAATAGAAATTCCATTTGACCCCCTTAAAGGATAGATAAGGCAAGCAAAGAGATTTTAGGGAAAGTTATCCTAAAGAACCAGTGGGATATTGATGGCAGGCAGCTTTCAGGCCAATGTGATCCCTCATTGCTGGAGAGAGCACTCCTCCTGCCTGGCATTTTCTTAGTCCCATTATTTCTATATTAGGGGTAGTAAGGGAGAGCTAAAGTATTCCCTGAGGAATAAGCCACAGCCAGCAAAGGAAAACAAGCACTTGTGAATTTAAATCCTGCATGTTCAGCCAATGTCTTGGCTTGGGTTTCCCTAAAAACAGACATTCAGATAAGTGCTTCAGTACAAGGAGGTGACCCAAGAAGCAGACCGAGGGAATGAGATGAGTGAGGCAGAAGGACAAATAAATACCATTATACTAATGTGGGCATGCAACACACACACACACACACACACACACACACACACACACACACACACACACATATGGGGAGTGTGCAAGCATCTGTGTGCATACATGCATATATGTATATACATACATATACATATATACAGATCACATGCTCCCCAATTAATATGGAAAGCAAGTAGACACCTGTGTGCATACATGTGATTCACATGCATGGAGAGGCCAAAGGTCAAGTTCAGGCAATTTCCATGGTTATTCTTCACCTTAGTTTTTGAGACAAGGTTTGCCATTGAATCCAGCAGGCTGTCTGATAAGTTCCAGGGATTCATCTGCCTCTGCCTTCCCAGCACTGGCATCACAAACACATGCTGTTATAACTGTCTCTTACAATGTCCTCATGCTTTCAAAGCCAGCATTTATATTCTTAAGCTGAGTACTGCAGTGGGCTTGTGAGACTGAACCTTAGTGGGATCTCAGAATATATATATTCTGAGCTTCAAGATCATCCCATTGCAAAGCAAAGAAGATGGGGGATTTCTCCACCAAACTAGTCCCCTACAGGTTGAGGGGGCTTCTCATCCCCCCCATGCCCCTGATGAAATCTCCTTTTAATTCACAGATGCTGGGGACAGTCCTTGTGAGAAAGGTGCTGGGAAGCAGGAGCAAAACATGGAATAGAAGTGACATGGGCCCCCATATGGCTACAGAGGCTGCTTCTCCAGTGTCTGTCTTCTCTCCCTGTGGCTCGGAGGGATGCTTTTCTAAATGGCCTGCAAAGAGCCAGGCTCGCCCCACCTCCCTTGATATAGAACGTCACCAAGAGTTTCCATGTTCTGAACTGCGAATGCCATGTACACACCCCTTAATGGCTTTTCTCTACACCTAGGCAGCATGCCGAGTGGTCGCAGCCAGCTCTGTGGATTTGTAGCTTATGGTGACGGTTGATTCCATCAAAGACAGCACAGAGTGCTGCGTGTAACTCCTAATAAATTCCTCGTTATCTTTTACAACCATTATGGGAGAGCATCATTCCTCTGGCTACAGCGGGCCATGTCAGCCAGAGCAAATGTTACCCTAGATAGCCGTGGATCCAAGATTAAAGAGGTGTCAGAGCCAAAATAACTGCCTTTGAGATGGAGCCAAATAGTTTTGTACGGCAGAAGGGCAGATTGAAGGCAGGATGAACTCAGATGGTTTTTGTGTTGGGGATACCCTCAGCTTTGGAGGGTCCCGGCAGCTATGGGTAGCAATATCTTTGCCACCAAGGCTTGGAACAAGAAGAAAAAGCCATGGTGGTGACAGGGCAGTAATCCACGCATGGTAATAGGCGCTAATTAACCCAGACAGCTGATTTTAATAATTTTCGTCATCTGTGGAGACCAGCTAGCTGGCAGAGTAGCTCCATTCCATCTTTTCCAATGAACGGATGCTTAGAGCTGTTCTTTTATCCTGCCTTACCTCTCTCCTAGCTTTAAATTTTTCCTACAGATGGAATAGGGGGTATGCCTCCCAGAAACCCCTGCTCCTTCCCTTCAAGTTGTTTGGGTGTGTTTGTTTGCATGGGACATTGTCCCATTTGATGGTGAAAACTAGCAGCCAGCAGCTCCATGGATTTTTCAGTAACTTTTGTCTGGAGTTCTTGTGATACATTTCTGTGGCTCCTCCAGTTTGGGGATGTTAGCTTCTATCTAAAGTAGGTATGTGCACAGCTTTGTACCACACTCCAAAGCCATAGGCAGAGGTGGCACTTGTTTCTTCAGTGACCTGGTAGGAGCAGTGTGCGCGCTTAGGTTTCTGTCATTATGCAATAGGTACGTTGCCTCTTAGAGTCAGGCGAGGTCAGTCATGCGGCAACATGTGGAGCAATTCCTGGATGTTTGGTCTTCCCACAGGATTAGGCAATGGCCCTGTTCCTCATGCATCCCTCAGGGCCGCAGCTGGAATGGTGCCATTTATAGAAGGTATTGGCCATTGTCCCAGGTGGCCTATGGACTCATCTGCCTGTTCCTGTAGGTGGAGGAGGGGCTGTAATTAAATTTCACATCTCCTGGGGACTTGTTGGGCTATCTCAAGGAGCAGGCCATGTCCTGCTAATTTCAACCAGTGACCCCCAAACGTTGAGGGTAAATGACATCTCTATCACTCTTGGTTATGGAAACCAGCCATTTTTAGGGCCTTTCCAGCTCAGGAGAGGAAAGACATGCAAGAAAGTGTTTGGGATCTGAGGAAAGCCTATGTGTAGCACATGTAAACAACTTTCTTGCCAGGTGTCACCTTGACACTGCTCGCTTCTACCCTTGGGGCCTGAGTGCTCTCGGGAGTCAAGTCATAAAATCCTCTGGGTTTTCAGTATCCTTCCCTGTAGTCTGACCTTCACTGCTCTGATTATTTCATTAATGTTAATTTGGACTCATCAGTGTCTTTGCCTGTAGGAATCAGGTGTATACCAACCATGACCTTCCAAGGTCTTGGCACAGGTTTGAGCATGGCAGATCTGTGTGAGCTCACCTATGCCTTGCTCAGTCTGGCAGGAAGAGAGCTGAGCTGATGGAATGACTCTGCTGTTTCAAGCTGCTAGACAAGATGGAAAAACCAAGCATGCATGTGGGAGAGGAAAGCATGATCCTCCATTCTGGGCCAAAGAAGGGGCCTTGAGTCCTAAGGGAGGCCCTCACAGGTGAGGGATGTCTGGATGGTCTGCTCCTGGTATGGTATGGGTGGGGCTTAAATAAGAGAGAAAGGAGACCGGATCAGCTGGGGCTTGCCCATGGCCAACTGCAGTGTGCGTGTTTTGTGTCTATGTCCCATGGCTTTGTGAGTAGTAGGAGGGAGTGGTTGGGACTCCGAGAGCTTAGAACTTCTCTTGTCTAATACACAGTCCACGTTCTCCTCCATTCCAGAGTGGCATGAACTCTGGACTATTTTGCCAGGTCTTCTTGGTTCTCAAGGTAAAATTGCTTTTTGTATAAACTTGAGAAATTTTTACACTGTATGAACAAACTCCACATGTGCATGCCTGTATCTAGCCTGACTTTGGCTAGCTTCCAGCCAGGACTCTCCTAGTGTACTCTAGTGGGGTAATGTTCCCCAGGCACCCTGCTGTCTGTCCACAAATGATGTGACACTAGAGCCTGTCTGCTTCTGTCTAGTCACCCAGATGTTCATGAATAGATCCCAAGAACCTCTTTCAGTCTTAATCCTTTTTTTCTTATATTGGTGAATGAACCCAGAACTTCATGCTTGCTCAGTGAACATTCTACCACTGAGCTTTTATTTTGAAACAAGGTTTCACCAAGTTACCCAAGCAAGCCTTGAACTCCCTCTGTAGCCCAGGCAGTCCTGGATTTTGTTGTCCTGTGGTCTCATCCTCCCAGGTATCTGGAGTTACAGGCCTTCAGGATCGGTCTGGCTCTCTCTTACTCATCCCTGAGCTGAGACTGGAGCAGAGAGACCTGAACTTCAGTGGGAAAGCCACCTGCCAGGCTGTACCAGATGAGGATTTCTGAGAAAGCATTTCAGGCACGGGTTCGGGGCATGGTTTGGGGACAAAGCCAGTGGATCTGAGCATCGTGGAGTCTTGTCATTCCTCAGTGACAGACTCAGCAGCCCCTTCCAGTTCAATAAAACCAGAGCCCCGTGGCTCATGCAAGTGATGACAAGTAGTAATAATTCACAAACAAAAGGAAGGAATTCTTTTGTCTTCCTGTCTCATGCTTTGTAGGCAGGGTGGCCACAAATGTTGTTTGGAGTGAGGAGACCCAGGAGGACACTCGCATGTCATGGGAACTCTTTGGGTTCTGTTGTGGAGAGGTAATGGGGTGAGGTTGGGTTCCCTGTGCCATCCAGTCTTTTCAAAAGTAGCCTCGTGGTCAGAAACTTGAATTTTGAAGACAACTACCTGGGATGTGGGCTGTGCCACTAGCCCTGTGGCTTCCAGGAGTTTATTTAACCTCTCAGTGTGTCAGGTTTTCTCTTTAAATGCAGATCATGATAATAATAGCAATAATAATAATGCTTACACTTCCCACACTGGTTGTGATGAGCTACATACCATATCTAAATCTACCCTATGAAAACCACTCAGAGGACTATCTGGTACATAATTACTGCCATATAAGGGTCATCTGTTACTATTAATTATTCCTATATGCTGGAGAAAGGATGTATCTGCTCTTACCCGGAAATAGTAAATGTCTTTGATCCACTGAGTGGGGATTTACGGGGCATTATTATTTCTAAGGGATGAAAGTTCATTGGTGATTACTCAGCAAGTCTCCCATTCACAGGTGTATTTGCATCTGGTTTCCATAACTACCCTCTAAAGCAGGGGATATGTGTATTGTTTTTCTGCCTAAGGACTTCAGTTCCATTATTTCTGTGTGGTGACTGGTCAGTTTAACCTTTGCAGACACTACTGGAATTCAGCTGTCTGAAGAATGGAGAGGCCCTCCCTTCTTCCTCCCTCCCTCCCTCCCTCCCTCCCTCCCTCCCTCCCTCCCTCCCTCCCTCCCTCCCTGTCTTCTTTCCTTTGGCTCTTCAAATGCAGCCCTCTTTAGGGTGGTTCTCGATGATTTCCACCTTGTCTCAGGGCCTGAGCCTTGGATGAAAACAGAATGTCAGCTATGGTGTAGAAAGCTGTTCAGGGAGAATAATGGATCTTTGGATGGATTTTCATCTTTGTCTTCTCCATGTGACGCCCCCCTCCCCCAAGTAGGTAAGAATAAAGCATGTTGCATAGGATGGGCCCATAAACATGGGTTTAAAGTCAGATGTAGCCACTGGCAGGCATGTAACCTTGGACAGGTAACTCTGCACTAACTTTATTTAGGGAGGGAGGGAGGGAGAGAGAGAGGGGGAGGGGGAGAGGGAGAGGGAGAGGGAGAGGGAGAGGGAGAGGGAGAGGGAGAGGGAGAGGGAGAGGGAGAGGGAGAGGGAGAGGGAGAGAGAGAGAGAGAGAGAGAGAGAGAGAGAGAGAGAGAGAGAGAGAGAGAGAGAGAGGCTGTGTGCATTCAGTATGGAAGGCAGGACCACACTCAGCATGGAGTACATGGAATTCAGCTGGTCCACAGGATGTTTGCTTTTTGGAAGCTTCATTCAAATGTAAAATATCTCCTTAGTGAATTTTTATCCATTGATGGATTCAGCATCTAAAAGGAGTGTTGAGCTGATGCATGCAGCAACACTGAACATTCCATGTTAAGTTAAACCAGCCATTCACCAGAGACCATGGGTAGGAGTAGGCTGTGTCCAGTGTAGACACATCTGTGAGCTCAGGAGGCAGGTTAGTGGTCACCAGGGTGCACAAGTAGGTGGCAAAGAGGGGTTGCTGCTAGGTGCCTTTTTGCCATGATGAAAATATTCTTAAATTAGATGTTGGTGAAGCAACCTTCCACAACTCTGAAATACTTTTAAACAGGTTTAATTGTGTGCTTTTGCCTGAGTGAAAATCACATGAGTAAATTTTATATCATAAGTTCATAATTTATATAATAAATCATATATAAGTAAAGTTGATAGAATGATTTTTATAATTACAACACATTGAAATGATAGTATTTTTGGTATGCCAGGCTAAACAAATATGTATTAGAATTAATTTCCCCTGTTTGGTATTCCCTTTTAATATTTCTGCTGGAGGCTCTGGAATTACTTACATGGCTCACATTATATTTTTTTGGCGTTACCACACCCTCCCAAAGGACTATCCAAGCTCCAGAATTGTATTCCTCCATGAAACCTGTCCCCAGGTTTGAACTTCTGATGACTCATCTGGCATAATGATTAAAACTCAATTTTGGGGAAAAAGTCACTTAGGTCTGTTTTTTTTTTCTCCTTCTTTTTAAACATCATTTGCAAAAGTAGGTTTTAAAAGAGAAATCCTGGAAGGAGTGAGCCTCAGAGCTGGGCTCTCACTTTGTCCTGTTCTGTGAGCCGTTCGAAGAGTTGTCTATAACCATGGACAGGGCTGATTTAAAAAATTCATAGTCTGAGCTAAACAAAGGTTTCTTTAATTGATCCTCCCCTGAGCTCCAGGCTGAGAGAAATAGGCAATTGATTCCTTGGTGGCCAATGGGCTCTGTTGATGCCTGGGATTCCTCTGTCCTGCCTACTTTTTCTGGAGACCATAGGAATATCATGTTTTCCTCTAAAAGGTCAAACCTTGACCCTCAAGTACACCTGCAGTGAGGGCTGAAAATGACCTCACTTTTTGAGTGGGTCCTCCTGTAGAATTTATTTTTCTAACTGTTTCTTCTACCAGCTGCCCTTGCTGGGCATTGTGGGAACACTCAGAAGTCTGTCCATCTGTGGAACCAAGCAACGTAGCCATATTACTCCAAGAAACATACCTGGATTGCCTTTCTCCTGATGTGACAGAATACCTGGAAGAAATGAACTTAGGGAAGAAAAGGTTTCTTGGACTCCTTCCTGGCTTGAGGGTGTAGTCCATCATGGCAGGATGTCATGGTAGCTGGTCACCTTGCATCTATAGTCAGGAAGCAGAGAGGAGCGAATGCCAATGCTCAGCTCTCTCTCTCTTTGGTAGTCAGTCCAGGACCCCATTCCAAGGGATGGCGCTGCCCACATGTGGCTTCCTACATCCATTTCCCAATCTATATTTCTTCATAGATATCCACAGAGGCTTGTCCCCTGGGTGAGGGTGGACAATACTGAGCATCAATCCAGAGCTCTGGGCGTGGTTCTCATTTCTGCTGTGAGAGTATGTTTCCTCTGCCTTCTGCTTGTACCTTAAAGGACGATCAGTCTGAGGCTGGGCCAGGAGCCCTCTGCACTCCTCTGTTCCTGATACACTTGGGAAGGTGTCTGCACTGGTACCAGTGTTCACAGTCTTGGGGACCCACGCTTCCAGGAGCTGGCATGCAGCTCTTCTCCAGCCAGTTGCCTCCTATCCTATGAGTCCTTCCTGCTCATGGCAAAGCCATAGAACAAAACAAATACCAAAGTTTTTGGTAGTCCCAGTCACAGAGGTTCAGTCGGAGAAGCAGGGATGAGGAGGGAGATAGGAATGAGCTTTAACTTACTGAAACTTTCTCACTATGCACAAAAGCTTTCAGGGATCTCCAGAGAAAAACAGGCAGGCATGGAGGCTACATGGCCATGATCAAGCACAAGGTCAGGGCAGATCAGACTGATTTGTGGAATACTATGCAGATTGCATCCAGGCCCATCTGGTGCTTGTAATAAATCACCAGTGAAATAATCCAGCTCACCAGAAGGCTTCCATTTTAATGTGAGTGCAGGGATAGAACCCAAATCACAAGCAAACTAACTCGATGATTTTCCTAGGCACAGCGATATCCTGAGGACATATTGAAAATAGAGCTGCACAGAGGGAATTTGCCCCTGGGCAGGATTATTTGATGGCCAGAGAGGACTTTTGTCCATGTGGCTTTGCTACTAAGGCTAAGCCCTCTAACACCTCTGATGAGAAGATGGGATAAACTCCTCTAGAAGAGGGCCTGAAGCCAAGATACAGCTTGAGATGCTGGAGGAGTGGCATGTCCCTTGAGTAAGGATTCAAGTAGGCATGGTTATGGAGCAGGATGCCCCCTACTGCCTGATGCCACCAGCATGTCTGTTTCTTGGTGAGGGGTATGTTCAGGGTGCTTGGCTACAGTGGGTACCAGAACATGGTCACCACAAGACCCTGAGGCAGAGTAAACATTTTAGAAGTGCTTCTGAATGGCGGTACGCTCTTTGCTCTCATCAGAAACCCTTCTGGCAAGGGGTAGACACACTCCTCTGACTCAGTGAGTGCCTGTCTGTCATGCCTGTCATCAGCAGAGAGGTCAGCCAGAGACATAGATCAGGGTAGCCTTGGGAGTAGGGCACAGCAAGGAATGACTTTCTATATAGTACCTCAGATGCCCTCAGCCCCTCATGTGGCTTCAGGATGCTACAGAAAACAGAAATTCATAATACCATCATGGCTTCAGTGAGCATCTCTGAGGCAAATGTTTCTTTCAGAGAGCATCCCTTTCCAGTCTCCTTCTTCTCTTCTGCTGAGGTAGTGTGGAGCTGCCTGCTAGGCTGCCCTGATGGACAAGGTGCTCTCCTCATCCAACAGACGGTCACAATTTGACCTGATGTGGGCCCTGAGAAGGAGGAGAGAGACTTTGGAGCGAGTATTTACTACTGTTATGAAAACTCTTCTTGTCTGAGAAGGCAGACTTGTGGGACAGTTCACACATGGAGGGCCAGCTTCTCAGAAGCTCCCGTGGCAGTAAGGTCACAAAGGTCAGAAATAAACAGGTGCCAGATAGGAAACAAAGTGTGCTAGTTCATGGCAATGCTATGCCAGAGCAGAAGGCATGGTACTTCATATTGTCAAAAATAAAACAACTGACATGCTCGCTTTACCTGGTGATTCCGTCACAGCTGTTTGTAGTAGCGTATGGGGGCATCAAGGCTGGAGTAGTGGAACAGATCCGTGGTCACATCAAGAACCCAGTTTTATTTTCTCTTCCCTTTCCCTTGTGTTTGCTTCATCTCAAAGCCAGCTTCTCTCTAATGGCAAAATGGTTCCAGGCCTCACCTCTTCACATAGAAAGGGAGCGGTACATGGCATCAGCAATTCTGTCTGAAAAGCCAGAGGACCTTCCTTCCTTCCTAGATGCTATCAGCAGACTTCCTTTCATGTCTCACTGGGGGTTACTTATCACTCCCAGACCAGAGATGCAAATCCCTCCGACTCAAACAATAGTGGCCCTCCGATGAAGTTGAGGCCAAGCCACCCCATCTCCTCAATAACCTCCTGCTGGTACAACAGGGATGGGTAGAAGTGATCTTGAGAAAAAGGCAATGTCCATGATATCTCCCATGGGGGTTACCAAGTACCAACCCCACCCTGTGCCTGACATATCTGTGCTGTCACCACCCACTCACCTTTCTGCCTTGGAGAGAGAATATGTAATTCCAAAAGAGACAACATGCTCCATTCATTGCCAGAATCCCTTTTGTTACTACCCCTTTATAATGTGGTGTGGTGTGGTGTGATGTGTGTGTGTGTGTGTGTGTGTGTGTGTGTGTGTGTGTGTGTGTGTGTGTCTGTCTGTCTGTCCGTCCATCCATCCTTTGTTTCCTCTTATTTCTTGGCCATGGAAGCTGTGATGGACAGGGTGTCTCACAGTATTCAGGACTGGCCCAGTGTAGCTTTGGGAAACAGAATGTGAGCTAGAAAGCAGGAAACAGGCAGCCTGCAAACAACAAACCACACTGAGTGGGACCAGGAGCTCACGGCTAGGTGCAGATGGCAGAAACCCAATACTAAGTATTGAGTTTCATTTTCAATGAGCATTTTCCAAGGGGAAGTCATTGGAAGCCTGCCGCAGAGACTTGTCAGAATTCTGGGAAACAAGCGGTAGAATGTAGGGGTCCTCTTAAAGTCAGCATAGGGGAGGTATTGCCCCCTGGGTGAATTGTGAGTTCTAATCAATCATGCTTTCAGTTCAGACAGTATGTGGTGGTGGGTAGCACCTTGCTTTCCCCAGCCTGTCACTGTCGGGCTCAGAAGTGTCCCCATTCCCCAGCTTGCCTTTCCTCTTGATGGACCTGGGACTCAGGCTGAGGCAGGAGGGCCTGGAGCTGATCTTTTTTTTCCATTAGCCCCGAGTGTTCTCCTGTTGCTGGCTTCAGTTTCCAGCTTGGATAGGTGTGTGTGTGTGTGTGTGTGTGTGTGTGTGTGTGTGTGTGTGTGTGTGTGTCCCAAAGAGAATGGAACGGTGAGAGCAAAGTGACTTTTTGTTTAAACAGAAAGTGCACCACCAGTCCCTTCCTCCACTGTCCTGGCCTCTTTGTAAGGTGTCAAGGGGGTTATTTCTCTTCTGGAGTCAAGTTCCATGGTAAGAGGAGTGAAGGAGGAAAACATCATTAGGATGTCCATCATGGCTCAGCACCAATTGAATCTTCCACTTGCTTCAAGAGACTTTGCATCCAAAACAAGGCCAAGGTTACCTTTTAGTCGATGACATCATTTGGATTCCCTCTAGACACCCTGTCTGCTCTCCTTGGGTTCCAGTCACAGCGGTAGTGGGCAGGTCACTATGAATTCAGACTCTCATTGAAATGACAGGGTATGCCTTGTTTCATTCTGATAAACCCTTTCTAGATGCGTTGGCCCCCCACAGCAGGAGCTGGCTTGACCCACTCAAAATACAGGCTGGAATTGGTGGAGTTCATGATGTTAGGGGTAATTCTACACTGGTGGGATTCTAGAAACACAACATTTATCCTTCAGATGGACAAATTGGGAAGGCTTTCTGGATACATCACCGAGTGTCTGGGGGCTTATGCCTTAGGAGTCAGGGCCTCCGTGATGCATCATGGTCTGTTTTCCCCCTTGTCTTGACTTCCAGTCTTTCTCAGCCTCCTCTTCCCTTCCCTCCCCCTCAAAATAAACTACATCCATGTCTTTGTCTTCTTAAATTTGGCTTTTGTGGAACTCAAACCAGGGCACTTCCCGGTGTCGCCAGCACTGTGTTGCCATCTAAAGCATTCCCGCACCACCACCATGGCGTTTGAGGCGTCCCATCACTTGAACGTGCTGGCCCCTGGCTGTCAGCTGCCCAGGCTGGCTGAGTATTTGAGGAGCTCTGCTTGGACTAAGTCAATCCACTTTCAGTGGCCCAGCTTCGCCTGGAGTTGATCTCTTTATCCCCTATAGTCATCTTAATCCACAGTAGCCCAGTGCTCTTACAGATCTATTCCTTTGTTTTATAGATGGCATTTGAAAGGCTTACCATTCATGACAGAATGAGGAACATTTGTTCAGGAAAAAAAAAAGAGCTCTCTGCACCATGGTAGATGTAGGATGAAGGCAAGTTGGTTTAGACAAGAACAGTGCTGGTTTATTCTTTTAGTTTTCCTCAGATTTTACATGAAATGGGACTTTGAAAAAATGAATCATGGATCAGATGGGAGCCTTTCCATTGCTCTTACAGAAAGACCAACCTAGGCTGGTTTAGGCTGCAGACAGAAATCATTGAAACATGTGACTGAAAAGCTCACGATTGTCTTGGATTCATTGTCCAAGCCAACATATGATGTCATCTGGACCTTGGCTGCCTGCCTCTTGTTCTTGTCTCTGGTCACCTTTGTGTGCCTGATGTGTTCTTGCACTCAGAGCCTCTGGGATTTCCTAGCATCATGTTCATGTTCACTGAGAAAGAGTGGATGAAGATCTGTTCGGGGACTGGCCTGGTTCAGTTATAGCCATTGATCAGAACCAATCGTCATGGCCTTTTATTGGTGTGTTAGTCAGTTTTCTACTACTATAGCAGAACAACTGAGGCGATTAACTTGTGAAGAGGAAAGGTTTATTGTGCCTCCTAAGTTTGGAACTTTCTGTTATCAGTTGACTAGTTGCTTTGATTCTGTGGTGAGGTAATTCAGCATGGTGGGACAGACATGGGACAGCAAAGCTGCTCACTCATGGTAGCTGAGAACCAAAAGAGAGAAGAGGGGACCAGCATCCTAGGTCTCTTTTAAAGCATGCATCTAGTCTCCTAAAAACTCCCACTGGGCCTCACCTCCTCAAGTATCAACACATGGGCTCTAGGAGGACATCCAACATCCAAACTGTTGCAGTTGCTCATGCATTCCATGCAGGCTGCACGGGTGGATGGAGCTTCCTGTCAGAATTTGTAGACTGGATGTGGTAAAGGGTTGCTTTCAGAATGGAAATCTTAGGTTGATTCAAATTAAGGGAGAAGAGATGTGAAAGGGGCGTGGTGAGTATAAACCTCAAATTTCCAGTGTAGTTAGCTTTGTGTATTTCTCAATAGAGATTGATTGAATCATTCTGTGTAAGACCTTCCTAGAGCCCAATGAGAAAAGGATAACCCTGTCAGGAAGCCCATGACCTAAGTACGGTGATGAAAAATATATGTGGCTGGCACTCATGCAATCATTCAGATGCGTTTCTTACACTCTGTGAGGCTGTGAACTGTTCTTCCTCACTATTAATGTTCTGTCCTTTTGTCCCTAGTCCCTGTCATCCCCCACCACCCCCAGGGAGAGTCCTGATACTTCCTGTCTTTGAAGAGCCTTGTCCTCAGGACCACAGAGGAAAAAGTGCCTTTCATTTCTCCTCCCTCAGCCCGATTCTCTCGTGATGCTTTTATCATTGGTGTGAATTAAGAAGAGCCCAGGGTGAGGGGGCGTCTTAGTCCCTCCCCTCTTCTGCAGCAGGGGGATGGCGCTGCCTGAGAGGAGATGCAGGCAATTTTGTACTTGTACCCGACAATAAATTGGAGTTTATTCAAGCACAGATGATGGAAAAGGCCATGCTTTTGAGGAGCCAAATGATGTAGTGTGACCAAATTCTACTCAATTGGAAGCAAAATGTGAGTTTTAAGAGAAACGAAGGAACGTATTAGTCAGAATTTCAGGGGTCAAATGTGTTCTCTGTATGGAAAAAACAGTCACGGGGTACACCAGCAGTGCATGACTTAGCTGGGATGGATGGGATCATTTGAAGCCAGAATCTGCAAATTCTTCTGAACAATGTGAATGCATGTGTCTTCAATACTTTATTATGTGTGAAAATGATGTATTTTACTGGGGCCTTGTACCTAATTTTGTATTTCTATTTTACATTTTTAAAGAAGGAAGCTTATATAACTTTAGGCCCTATAAAATCCAGAAACATAAATTTAAGAGGTAAAAATAAAAAAGTGATTTTAAAATTGTTTTATTTTTTTCATAGAACAAAATATCTAGATTTTAATGAATACCATAACATGAATGAACATTGTTTTATTGAGTAGACATGACTCAATACACTTAATCATTTTTGAACATGCGCCTTTCCAGAAACATGTGTTTGGAGCTCTACTTTGTGTTCCAGTTAGAATCGAAGCTTAATGGCTAAGATAAGTTGGCAAGGCACACGCATGTGAATGGCAGAAGCACACTGTAAGTGAGATCTACTAAGTTGTGACACTGATTCTTCAATCACAGCCAGTTATGCGAAGAATCTTCATCCTGGCTCAGCTGATTAATCTTATAGTTTTTCAGGTGGTACATTTATACACTGTTAGCACATGTGTTCAAAACTCTTTGTCTTGGAATGTTTATGAGCAGATTACACAGTTCTTCCTAATTTATGGTGGGTGGGACATACAAACTTTTTTAAGAGTCTGCTGATCCTTATCTTCCAGTAAGGGGACACAAAACTTCTTGATACTTGTTCTTCAAATGACCTTTCCATAGAGTGAGTTACTTTAGAAAAGCATCAACATTCTCACTAGCTATTCAAATGTCATTTTGAAAGACGCATGTGTGTCTGTAGGTGTCTGTGTGTGCTCTCTGGAAATAGCTAGGAGCTATTTTACCTGCTACTTACCTGGTAATCATGTTCTTCCCAGAAAATTTTATTATATTTATAGTAGTTGTTATTTTGTAATAGGGAAATACACACTTTATATTTAAAAATAATTTTTACATGTACTTACTGCATATGTGAACTCAAGAATGCATTTACATGACACTTATGGAACATGTGTGGAGGTCAGAGGACACCTTGCAGGAGTCAGTTCTCTCCTTTCACCAGGTAGGTCCCAGGGCTTGAACTCGGGCTATCAGGCTGGGTGGAAAGCACTCTTACCACTGATCCATCTCACTGGCCCAAAGTCACCAGTTAAAAAATTAGTTATACATCTATGAAGTAAAAAAAAAAAAATGGTCTGGGATCATATCCCCATTTCATCTCAAAGTAGCGTACAGAATTTTTTTAAGTAATAATTTGTCATTTCATTAAACCGAACTTGTTCAAAGAGCACCATGCTATAATTCTATGAAAGCAAGGGAGCTAGGGATGGCACCATGTCTGTCCTGTGCTCTTCCTTTAGGATCACCCCCTGCCTTTTGGTTATAGTAATTATTACTATTGGATGTGTAGACTCAGTGTGATGCTGCCGCTTTATATGTTAAATATTAAATCAATATGTGTTTTTCTGACTTTAGATTGATGTGTGATGAATATATGCCATTTCTAATAGTTCCTTCTCTCCTGAAAGCTATGTGGCCCCTCCACAAAGCTCTGGAGGCCAACGGTCCTATTAGCCATCAGATAACTCTGCCCTAGATAAAAGATGAACTTAGAATCTAGCTAAATGGGCATTAGAGGTCAGATTACTCATGCCTTTCAAGGCTCAGATCAGTAACAGAGATGAGATGATTCAGCTTCTACAGACAAAAGCTATTGGCAGATCTGGGGCTAGAACTCCAAATCACCATATGCCCAGGATAACAAGGTGCTAGGTCCCTTCCCCAGAGGACCTCATGTCTCCATCGACTAGATTTTGTTTGAGTTTAAATCAGATTTGGGAATGTTTGTGTGCTACAGAGCAAAATGACCATGTGAGAGGGCTTGGGGCTGGTTTTGAGTGTTGAAAACTCGTCCCCTCTCTTCTGCCATTAAAATGGTGGTCTTTCTTTTGCCCATGAAAATAAGAAACTGAAAGAAAAGCAAAATTGAGCAGACTCCATCTCTTTTGTCCCCCTGTAAAGCTTGGCCAGCTTTATCTGAAGGCCAGTGCCTTTCCCCTTGCCTCCTACAGGTGAAGCTTCATGATGGAATTGGGATTCTACCTTGATTCTTGGCCTTGGAATGAAACATTTTATTGAAGAGATGCAACCAGCCCTTAAATAGCCAGCCCTTCTACAGTCGAAGAACCCACAGTGCATTTCTCTTCTTCTCGGGTCAAGAAGGCACATGGGTTTGATTTTAGTATTTGATCCTGAGTTCTATACAATAATTGATAGAGCCAGCAGGCTCTTGCTCATGGAGGGGACTAACTGTAGGTCTTCAGGGCTGCCCCATGAAGAGAAGAATGCCCCTCAGACCTCCATCCTGCAATATGTAACCTACAACTGGTAGAACCACAGCCCTTTTATTTCCAGTCTGGCCATTTCACTTCCAAAGACCCACATTCCTCTTGGGACTGCTTAACCCTTCCTCCAAACTGGGACTCTCTGGGGAATGCTTGGAGATCCTACAGAAGTCACTTCCAAGACATGTGCAGTTTCCTTTCTGAATCACATCTTGGGGCAAACTGGTCCACAGCTACTCAGACCCTTTCCCGAACATATATGTGCATCATTTAAAGATGTGTGAAACTCCTGCTTCTTGAAGTGGTGTTTGGACCAGCAGAACTAGTCTTCCTGGAAAATAATTAAAAAGACAGAATTTTAAAACTCATTCTAAAATCTGTATTTGCACACAATTATATTAAAAATTGAGAAGTATCTTAAATATAACATAATACTACAAATTTACATGGCTTAAGCAGTAAAAGTTCTTCCTCATAGTTCTTAGATTGCAATTCTGAGATCAAGGTATCAGGTCATGGTCTGGTGAGGATTTCTTCTGAGTTGCAGGCTACTGTCTTCTTGAATCTTTATCTTTTGGGAAAAGAGCTAGAAGGCTCTCCAGGGTCCCTTTATAAGGACACTAATACTATCCCTGTGATTCAGTGATGACATCTTAGCCTCATAAACTAATTACCTCCTGAAGAACCCATGTCCTGATGCTGTCACACTCAATATAGGAATTTGGGGGAGGCACAGTAAATATATTATAACAAGAATCTTCATATCAAACATTGTGTGTGTGTGTGTGTGTGTGTGTGTGTGTGTGTATGTGTGTGTCTGTGTGTCTGTGTCTGGAGGGGGGTCCTATTTTGTGGGGCCAGTCAGGACAACCATCATGAAGAGCCTGAACTTCCAGCTCTGCAGACAATAGAATCTAGAAAATAATCCTCAGTAGGCAGGAGGTGGTGAAGGAGCTTCTCTAGTATGGTGAAGTGATGAGCAAAGAGAGACTAAGGGGAAAGGGAGCTATTTGGTGCTAAGCTTGGATCCCTGACAGGTCAATGGACCATCAAGAGGAAGTTGGGCTGTGGGCAGGATGCATGGGTCATTAGAAAAATCCCATTTGCTTTGTTTAGTATTTGAGTGTATGTCATGAAGAGAGAAAGCTGCCTGCACTTTCCATCCCTGTATCAGCCTCACAGCTACCCTACCTTGACCTTCCCAACATCTTCAGCAGTTTGGACTTTTTCTCGTGCCTTTGCTCTCACGCTCTGGGCAGTAGTCCTTTCTTCCTTGCCAGGGACTCATCCAACTTGCTCCTTCCCATGCCACACTTCTTCAGGACTGGTGAATTGGGTGTGGATGTATAAGGTGGGACAATGGAGTGGCCAGCATCAGGCTGGACCAGAAATTAAAATGATTTTGATGGGGAGTCAGGAGAAATATGGGCCTTCCCTTTCATTTGCTATGGTGAGTTTGCGTCTTGTCTTGAGATGGGCACAATTTCTATAGAGAGATGACAGGGCTGTATACCATCAGTCTCACAGCTTGCTTAGATCCTCATCCTCCCTGCCTCCATCAAAGCTTGAGTTTACTGTGCTCCGTGTCCCTACACCAGCAATAATACCAGGTTCTAACAGGCCCTTTGAACCTTTGCCTCTGGTGCTGAGAGGATGGCCTCTCAGAGTCTGGGAGGAGCCTGCATAACTGGTATGGCCAGGGAGCTCCGTGAGCATTAGATACAGAATCCAATATCTAGCCCCAGGGCATCTGAAAGTGCTCCTGACTCCTAGAACCCCACTTTAAGTGGAATCGTGACTAATATATTATGGGTTGGTTATCTGTTCCCCTCTACTCTGAGCAAAAGGGAACCCCCTCAAACTGACTGAGACCCTCAACTGGATTCAAATTCAACATACGTTTTCTCTTGGAGTAGAGACAAGAGGAAGAAGTTTAAATTGAGCATGAAAGCTGCAGCCAGAGGTGACTGGGGGACACTGGAGCTGTGACTCAGCCCATCAGACTCTCAGGGTCCTGTCACCTGCCAGACACAATGTGCACATGGCCTGAGGAAGAGGAGCTAATGGAATCCATGGCTTCTATAGGCTTTGGAGTTCTTCTCTTCCATACCTCTGGATCTCACCCGAACTTTTTCTGGAAACTTGCACATAGTTGACAGAAACCAGTGTGCACTTTCCACTTAGCCTCAACCTCTCCCTCTCTGCTGGGTTTGGAGGTCTCACTTCATTGAGTTATGGCTTCGCTACACATTTCCTTCCCGAGGACCAGGAAACAATGCAGAAGCAAGTTCTTGTTTCAAAACTCTGGGAGATTTTGTATTGGAGGTGGAGCAGATACAGAAAAAAGTGGAAAGAGAAGGATGGAGTGAGGAGGGGAGGGCAAGGAGATGAGAGGGGAGAGAATTGGCCCCAATGAATATGTATAGAAGTCCCATATGGAAACCTGCTACTTTGTAAGCTGATTTATGAAATAAGAATAAAGTGTTTAAAAAATTCATTGGAAAAAAATCCTCATGTATAAACCCCCTTCACTTAGAGAAGATAAAAATTGCCTGGCCACTCTCTTGGGATATAAGGGGTGGGCCAGAAAAGGGGCCGTGTGGAGAGTGGTGGTGCTGATCACTGGAGGCTGCAGAAGGAGGTCTGCAGGCTGCTGGCTTATGCAAACTCGACCTCCAACCTTGGGGTGAAGACCTGGAGTGCATAGAGTGGAGGCAGCTGTGTAAACTGCAGAGTGGGTATTTATAGCCCTGGCGAGGCTTACAGGGCCAGCCTAGAGTCTGTCAGTGGCCATCACCATCATATTGAACCTTGTGCCCTGGACTGAGTTTTCTGCTCCTTCCTTCTTGAGGGATGCAGGAGGTTCCATAACTTAGTTCCTGCACCTGCAAGGGAGAGGCTGTTGCTATGGTGTTTTGGATATTTGGGAATGGTGGCTCTCCATGCTCATTTTCAAAAAGCAGGACAGCATTCCAGTTCTCCAGAGGTTGTATGTGCTCTCAGAGAGGGGCTGTTGTTCGTGTGAGGCTACTCCCCTGCCTCCCCTAACACTCTGGGACAAGGTGGGAACATGCATGCCTAGACTATGGACTCAGATGTGAACTTGGGTTCCAGCTCAGCTGATCAATGTCTGAAGCAAAAGGGTCACAGGGTATAGTGACATGGCACAGGAAGGGGGCTTGGTGCGCAGCTGAGGGACATACAAGGTACATTTTACATTCTCCTATTTTCCATTTTTTATGAAGATATATTAATTGCACACAACTGTTATATTGTGACATTTTTGCGCACGCAAGTGTGTGTGTGTGTGTGTGTGTGTGTGTGTGTGTGTGTGTGTGTACACTTTGATCACATTTATTTCCCTGATCACTCTCACTTCTCCCTCCCTCTCCTACTGTTCTACTCTCACCGATGATGCCATCTTCAACCTGTC
Organism: Peromyscus maniculatus bairdii; assembly: GCF_049852395.1. Taxonomy (NCBI): domain Eukaryota; kingdom Metazoa; phylum Chordata; class Mammalia; order Rodentia; family Cricetidae; genus Peromyscus; species Peromyscus maniculatus. The sequence continues at coordinate 123,348,194 of NC_134855.1, forward strand.
CAGGTCTCTGAGGAGTTAATTTCTTGGCAGAGAACAAACAGACCCCCTTCTCTTCTGAGCCTAAGACCAGCCTCTGAGGAGGGATAGAAGGCCTGTGAGTCGGGCTAGCAGACAAGAGGCAGCGTGTTAGGAGTCAAGGCTGTGAGCTGAGGATCTGGGTCATGGGGCTCCCGAGAAGATCCATTATTGGTATGAGAAATCCTTGGGCTCCCTATGCTTTGGTCATGGGAAGGAGAGGAGGAGAGAGACAGAGAATGAGAGGGAGGGGGGAGGAGACAGTGCTAGAGTGCAAAAGGGTGAACACACAGCTCTGTAATGGAAACTTGGCACCCAGCCTCCACTCTCTCTGCTTCCTCAGTGCAGGCAGCTTGGATCTCAGATTGAGAACCGAGTTCCCTCCTCCGCCAGCAGCAGCCCACAGCATCTCTATGGCCCCCTCTTGTCGCTCCTTCTCAGAGACCGCAGCCCTACACGCTTCCTCTGCTGGTGACATGTGACAGGAGAGCCTGCTGCTTCCCCTGCTCACCCCCTGCCTCCTCCCCTTTCCCTGACTAATTAGGCCAACATGCAACGTCCAGGGCCTGGCAGATGAGAAGCCAAGAATGCCATGGACTGGGGCCAAGTGTTTTTGTTGACATTGCTCGAGTGTAGCTTTGTGGAGCAGCCTCTTTGCTGTAGCAGAGAAGTCCGAGGAGCCAGGGAAGCTCGTTAGGAGAGAGAAATGAAAGGAGCAAGTGTTGGCACCCTTTGCTTACCTGCTTCACTTCCCCCTGCATCCCAGCTTCCCCCCTGCCCACACTTGGCCTTTTCTCTCTCAATCCAGGAATGCAGCAGCCCATGTCCTAGATAGCCAGGTTCTTGAGTAGAGTGCCGTGTGGAGAATGGGATTCTACAAGTGTTTGAGTCTTTGGTCTGTGATGTTTTCCAGGTGTGCTGCTCAGCTTCAGAATAGTTTCTGGGGACTGTTTGATAGGTCTAGCAAGACAGTCTTCACCCACACCTACTATAAGATGCGGGCTGCTTTCCCAATCTACCTTACTATTAGCTGTGCATTGCAACTAGGGTGAGCTTCTTCCATCCAGGAATCTGCCAGGAAACTGGCCTTTGAAACCATTAATCCTGGGTTCAAATCTCTCCTCTGCTACTTGTTCACTGTGCAATGCAGGGCAAGTTGCTTAACCAAGGTATGCTTCCATTTCATTTACTTATTCACAAAAATAAAGCTAGTATTTCCACACAGGTTTATTATGAAGATGAAACATATTGAAGAATGGAAAATTGTTTGCACATAATAGACACTCAATATGCACAATGACAAAAAAGCTATGGAAAGTATTTGATATGGCCATAGATTATCTATGCTCTTAGGCAAGTCAGTTTCACTCTGACTTACTTACTTCAGAGATACATAGGCCCTGAAGCCTTCTCTTCCTACCAGGAGATTTTTGAGGAAATCAAACTGAGCTACAGCACCATCAAACTTTGTTCTCCCTGGATGTTGTTACTATTTTTATTATTAATATTTTCTCAGACTCTGAACATCATTGTTGTATCAGTGGTCGGTGGTCAAGTCTGTTTTTGTTGAGATAAAAGTTTGTAGGTTTTGGAAGGCTGAGGTGCTGTCTTAATAGTGTCTAATTCCTGAAGATATTGAATCATTATGTTAAAAAATCCTCTAATTTTCTGCTACAATAGCTGGCTTTGCTTTTACATCTCTTAATTGGTATCAGCTTTGCTCTTAGAGTCACAGAACCATGGAAACTTGGCAAAAGAGCCTTGGGAGTCATTGGAAGGAATACTTTTGCCTCTTTTCAAGTCTTTGGGGTCTGCCTGAACCTTATGACTGCAGGTCCACAGAGCCCCCTTCCCTGACCCACATTATGAGGGCAGACAGTAGAGTGGCCACTCTGCTGGCCACAGCATGACTGTTTCTTTAGATGCCATGTGGACCGACAGATAACATGGTACTCTGCCCATATCTGTTGTTCTGACTCTTTCTTGCTCACTGGCACTGTACAGCTTCCAGAACCTGCATCTCATTGTCTAAAGCCTTTGCTGTGCACCAGAGCTTACTTTGGAGCTTCATGTCAGAGGTTAGAGAATCTGGAGAGGGTGATAAAGAAATGGCCCAGCAATGAAGAGCATGTACTGCTCCTGCAGAGGACCTGAGTTCAATTCTCAGCTCCCACATCTAGTGGAGCACAACAAGCTAGAATCCCAGCTTTGACCTCCATGGGCACTTGCACTCAAGCACACACACACCCACAACACGTACACACACATGTATACCTCCCACACATACACAAGTACACACACAACTTTAAAAATAAATAAAAGAAAAACAGGAGAATTCATGTTTGTGGGAATAACCTCAAGCCTATGGCAGAGGAGTGGGTAGACCAGTACCCATGTTCCCTCCCATCTTGTGGGTCTGAGATGCTTTCTCTCTGGCTTGTAGCACTTTCAACGGGGCCCAGTGCTCTTCACGTATTTTGGCAGCTGACTTGACACATATCTCTCCTATCCTACTTCTCTATTCCCTAGCACGTTCTTCTTGGGATCACATCTGTCAGCCAGTGGTGCTCAAGTCTTCCTTAGGAGCCACTCCTGACCCCTAGCCTGGGACAAAGTGAATGCCTCTCCCCACACTTGATAGTTTTAATATGGTACATTTATGCTTGAAGACTGCTTATTGGAGTTTAAGGCTTTATTCTTTGTTCATAGTTCTTGGAGGATTTTTTTCTGCTTGACATCAGTTTTAGTCATAGGACCCAGGTTAAATAAGCTACCCAGATAACTTGATTGAACTTTGAACCCTTTCTTAAGTGTTGTTCTGGTAATTTTGGCCAAGTGAATACGTGTAGCTACCATAGAGGTTTTTTATATTTTGGAGTTGAAGCAATGGTTTATTGGACTGTCCCACATCTTCTCTGACTAGGGGTGCTTTTCTGGCTAAATACCTAAGTTCTAATTAGGTATCTTGACAATTTTACATTCAGGACTAGGGATATATTTGGGGAAAACCTAAATTCACAAGCTGCTGATACGATCAGTAGATTTTGAAGTGAGATGTACATGAGCACTACACTTTTCAGAAAGGTCTAGGACTCTAATTTATCCATGTATAAGGTGGGAATGGTGATTTCAGCTCGTGCTTACTGAATACCTCCTGTGATATTTTAGCAGTTTGTTGCTGGAGAGATAATGTTCATACTCTCCTGTGTAGTATTGTGAGAATCAAACTCCATAATGAAGGTAAAATGGTTTAGAAAATTGAGAATCACTGTAAAAATAGAGACTAGGAGATGGTGGCTTTTAGCTCTACATTGACAATTTCAGAATATCACATTGTATAGGCGTGCACTCTGTGGTCTACGTGAAAGCCACTGGGCCCAAGAATTAAGTCCTTGTCTTGTATTTAGAACCATTTTTCTTTATATTTTTATGAAGATAATTTTAAAAATTAAATATATTTTATTATATTCTTGCCCTCCCCCAAGTCCATCTAGATCCTCTCCCATCTATACCCACCCAACTTTAAGTTCTTTCTAAAAAAAAAAGAACCTAACAAAAACCCAAAGCAACCATTTTTCCATTTTGGAGGTGATCTCCCATAATTTCTTTCCTTCATGCCAGGCCACTAGAATGAACTACCATGTCTGACCACCTCCATCTCCAATAACCCCTGCATGACCTCCAGTAACCCCCTCATGGCAAACTCAAGCTATCATTTCTCTGTTTGTCTCGCTTGATTTTTCCATGGCGTTGAAGACCGTTAATCTTTCTTCCTTGGATTCATTCTTCCTACTTTTCATTCTACTTGCTCCCTTCTTTCCCTTCCTCTCCTTATCTTTTGTTGAATTCTTTTAACTGCCTGCTCCCTGGAGAAACGTTAGGTTCTCAAAGATTTTCTTTTTCTGTTTCTTCTCATTACTCATCACTAATGTATGTATGCATGGTGTCTCCCTCCAGTCATGAAACCTACAGAGACCCCATCTGGTCTATATCCCAAGGCCTTCCCTGGGATCTCTTTTGTATTTGCTCTCTTGCCTGAGGTATCATTACCAAGAAGCTATATGATTTCCTCCTGATAATCTTATCTGTGGAAACTTCAGACTCAGCATCCCCTAAGCCGGATGGAGAGCCTCTTCCCTCATGTGCCCTTTCCTCTTTGTTCTTTGTATTGACATTTTCATCTCCATAGTCATCCCACCCAGAGACTAGGCATTGTTATGCTCACCCTCTAACATGCCTTCTGTAGCCTTCTTTTTCCTTCATCTCTTGTTTTATGGACTCTTATGCTGGGTCTCTTATAGGCTACTGCTTTGGGGTTGGTGAAATGGTGCCTTAGCTTGGGTAATCCCCAAGAAGTATATTTGAGCATACATTCAACTGCAGTTGGTTATGTGAGAGATGATTTAAGCAAATATGGTGGAGGTATATACATTGGTAGGCTAATGCAGCTCACACTGACTCAGTAGAGTCCATTCTTCCCAGATTGGTATTAATGGTGTTATATTTGTAGCTTGATTTTAGCTCTTGTGAGAGTATTGGTGCCATGGAAATCATCCATTGACTACAAGTCTAGACTGCTTCCCTCACTATTATTGATTGTTAAACATTTCTTAGCATCATTGTGTGTAGGGGATTGAAAAACAGAGGCGATAGCCATCAAATATACTTTATCAAGAGATTTGTCTTGTAGACAACATTAGTTTGTTCACACTGTGGGAAACTCTGGAATCCGGTATAGAATGCATACCTCACTGTCATCCTTCTCAAGCAATGAAGTATTTATATATGAGTTCCTTCCTGTCATTAGATTCAAGATGTCTTAAAGGCATCTATGCAGTGCAGAGGAAAACAGTAGCTGATTAAGACACAGGCCAGCATGGGTAAAGATTGACATTATATTTAGTTGTTAGTGATGCATGGTGATTCTCTTTTTTTGCTCTCTAGAACTTGACCTCATGGATCTCATCGGAGAAGATAGAAAATGGATGGTAGGGAGGAAGCTGATGCAGGTGAATGATACGCTGACTTCTGAAGATGCAGGACTCCGGAGCAGCAAGAACTGCACTGAGCCAGGTAATAGTGGTGACCTTTTCCTGGCAATGGCTGCCATTTTCCATGGTCATGGCTGAGGATGAGCTGGGTGATGTCTCTTCTTTAAATTCTAATCTAGAGAGATTTTAAAGATGTTGAGGGCATATGTTCCAGAAATTCATGTTTGATTCTCTCAAAGGCCTCAGAGCTCAATAACGTGAAGATCATGTGTCTAAAGATGGAGACAGACAGTTGCCATTGTGCTCCCAAAGGACTTAGATCTTTTGATATGGAAAGTGTTTCAAGAAGTCATGTATCTATTCGTTTTTGGAAAGATGAGTAGAAAGATCTTTCCCTACTATGCCAAGCATCTTAATAATCATTTCTCAAACGTATATGGAAAGAATGAAGACCAGATACTTGTATGTCTACCCCAAAATACTATATAACCTATGGTTCTCAGGTTGGAGGACTCATGGTTATAGTGAGCTGTAACCATGCTCACAAGGAACATTTTCAAAGGTCAGTGAAGCATGTGGAAGCTACCTTAATTATAAATGAAAATGGCCATGAAGGGCTTGTGTGTTCTTGCTGAGTGGATAGTCACATATGACCTGAAAAGCACAGACATGTCAAGGACTGGCCTGAATAGACAGGAGAGGGAAAGTACAGGCTCTACTCCAAAGACTCTGTTGATGATCTTGTCTGGCAGTCAGTTTTCAATGTATTTCTTCAATTAGCAGGCAAATGGTAAGTGGGATATAGGAAGAGAGGAATCACAGTAGTAGAAATCTCATTTTTATCTCTGTAGAAAGAGTGGAGAGCGTGGTGATGACAACCTTTCATTGAGTTTGTCTACATGTAGGGTTGGTGGAGATGGAAGGATTCTATTTCCTGCTAGTGTGGCTTTGTTTGTGGGGAGAAGATAGGCAATCTTGCTGTGAATGACATTACTCACTCTATTAGGAATGTCTTCTTCACAGAGATAGGGGTAGAAACTTCAGGTACATTGAAAGCCATTCCCAGGGAAGAAATGACTCGACTTCATAGGTAGCAGCAAAAATGTCTGGTTGATTAAAAACAAAATCCACAAACATAGCATCTACAGAGTTGTTAAAGGAGTGTCCAGAGAAGAGATAAAAGGTTCTATGAAGAAGATAGGAGGCAATGAAAGAGAGCTCAGGTGTGCTATACAGGAAAGACTCTGATGTGCATGTATGGAAATATTAGCCCACTATTAGGAACAATTAATATATGCTCATAAAACATTACAAATAATGGTTACAAAGGAATATGATGCCAGAATTGATACTCTTACGTTACTCATCTGTAGACTCAAGGGACTAGGATTCACTTTGGGACCTTGGCTCTGGACTAAACAACAGGGAAGATTTTCATGCCTGAAGCAGAGAACCCTGTTCACATTCTAGCATGTTGGAGCCTGCATTCTTCAACTCCCCCACCCCACAAACTGTGGGGACCCTTTCTTTCCCAAATACTGATGTTATGAAATGTCTCTACACCCTGGATGATAATATTCAGTGACAATTTAAATCAAATAAATAGGGCTAGAGAGATGCCTCAGTGATAAAGAGTACTGACTGCTCTTCCGGAGGCCCAGAGTTTTGATTCCTTGCACTCACATGTCTGTAACCCCAGTGCTGGGAATTCAGTACATTCTTAATGACATTTATATGCACTAGGCATATCTATGGTACACAGGCATACATGTAAACTAAATACCCATATACATAAAATTAATTAAAATTAAATCAAATGAGCCAAATAACATAAAATAAAACATGCAGATGTTCTAGATGTTCAGTTGTGTTAGCCATGTGACTGGCAGCTGCTGTAACTGGGCAGCACAGGTCCCAGAACATGTTTATTAGCATGAGAGGGATTACTGGACCGGCTGATCTAAAACTTCCAGTGGTCTCTGGATACATTTTCTGTCTTACTAGCTCACTTGCAGACATTTCAAGAACTAAGAGTAGATGTGTGTCTCTGTGATCTCCATTTCCAACCTTCCAACCTAGATCTTGGAGTCACATCTATGTTTGAATTCTAGCTTGGAACCTATGGGCTGTGGGCAATGTAACCAGGTTATCTTAGTCCACCAGCTCCTCAGAAATTATAGCAATTATTCTGATCTTTCACGAGTGAATATCGGTACTGAAGTCATAGAATATGTACAGTTTAGGACTGCTTGTATGATAGTAGTTTTGTAAGAGTTGACTTGTAAACCCCCCATGTTTGCTGGAAGGTGTCCCTCTCTCCCTTTCAGGTGAGTCATGATGCAAGGTTCCTAGAGCCACAATTCCATAGCTACTTCTCCATAAGAGGTAGTCAGTCGAGATCTATCAACAACCCACACTCTCTAATAGTCCAGAGCTGAGCATCCAGTCAGCTGGACTGTGAGAACCAAGTAGCATTATCTGTCAGACAAGCGCTGAGGATCCTGTGCTGATAATGAGCACCGTCATCTCTGCTGACCTCTATGACTAATAGTGATGTGCTCAAAACATGCTGGGCATGACCAAAACATGACACAGCTGGCTCAGGGCCTTCCTAAGAGGAACAGGTATTTTATGAGACAAAAATTAAAAGCCGAATCACAGGTAGGGCTGTGATTTAATGTTATAACTTTAATTGTATCATCAGCTCCCATTCCATGGGGGCATTCTGAAGACCCCTAGTGGATATCTGAAACCACAGAAAGTGCTGAGGGCATATATGTACATATACATGTACATATACATATATATATATGCATACCTACAATAACCTTTAATTTAATAGAGATGAATAGTAATGACTACTAATAAAATAGAGCAATCATATCAATATACTATAATAAAAGTTACAAATTGCTCACGTCTGGAATTTTCCATTTAATATTTTTGGACCACGGTGAACTGCAGGAAACCAAAGTAAATGAAACTGTGGGTAAGGGTAGGGAGCTGCTGTGTTATCTCTACCTCTGACTCGAGTGGGAGCACTTAGCTGGCGTGAGCTGTGGCGGGTCCATTCACCAATCCTTGTCTGGTTTCCTTTAAGAGGCTCTGAGCACAATGGATATCATTGTGCTGGCTGAATACAGTGGTGTCTGCTCTCAGAAGTCTAAATGTAGGGGCAAGGAAGGGAGCCTGCGGTTTCTGGACTCTTTCCTTTCTTATTTGTGATGCCAACAGTGGCCGTGCATTGACAGAGACGATGGACTGGGGTTCCTCTGTGCTTGGACAGGGTGATTATTTGCACAGGAACATGAGCGTGCTGGGTGCCAGTTGAGCTGTAGCCATGTGAGCCATGGTGTCAAGGTCACAGGCAGGAGTTAGTGTGACATTTGTCCTGAAGCACAGTCTGATTACCACTTACGTTGTCACAGTTTTCAGTTCCAAGACCGTGTCCTTGGAAACTCTAGTTTTAGATGCTGTTAGGGGAAGCCTATAGATTTGGGCTCTAGCAGGAGAATTAGGGTGTTTATTTCCTCCTCTTGTCATGGAACCGGTTTGTTTCTCAGAGCTCCATTTCTTCAACTATGAAGTAGAACTCCAGCTTTCATCCCTTCCATCACACAAACCCACTAATTCAGAGAAATTTCCAGAATAGATCTAGACTGACAAAACTTCTACTCCAAGTTAGCCTCCTGCTAGTAACTTCCTTGCATTTACGTAATTCCACATCATTTCAAACTTCTTCTCCCTTTCCCTCCCCCACTTCCTCACCTCTCCCTCTCCTCCTCTTCTCTCTCTGCTTCTCTTTCCTTCTCCCTGAGGGGCAACAGCCTAGAACACCCCTTTTGTAGGCCATGAGAAGCAAGGTACAGGGCCTCTGATGAAATAATAGTGTTTTATGTGACTGGTCTGGCAGTATTGGAGTGTCTTACTCTTTATATGATACATGCCACTTTAAGAATATATTATTTTTCAGATGGCAGTGGCACACGCCTTTAATCCCAGCACTCGGGAGGCAGAGCCAGGCAGATCTCTGTGAGTTTGAGGCCAGCTTGGTCTACAGAGTGAGATCCAGGACAGGCTCCAAAGCTACACAGAGAAACCCTGTCTTGGAAAAAGCAAAGGAAAAAAATAATATATTATTTTAGGCACTCTTTATTTTTACAAGAATGGCATATTTCATCTCCCCTGGTTTAGTAGAAGCCTATCATTTTTTTCCCTCCAGAACTGAGTGAAAAGATTGACCTCCAGGCTCCAATTTTTTTGTGCAATTGTTCCAGCTCTCTGTGAATTTTTGAGGCTGTTTTCTTAGCCTGACACTGCCGATTTCATCTGAAGCCTGGAAACATATTGTTTTTTTGGCAAATAACACTTGAAATTGTTTATTCAGATGACCTATTAAGAGAAATTTCACTTTGAATAAATCTGATCCACAGAAAATTAAGTTAACTTAATGTAATATTGAGGGTGGTGGACAACTGCAGCAGAAATGCATTCTTTATAATAATTCTGTGTACACTTGGCAGAATTTTATTCATACACTTTGCAGTTTGTCTCCCAAAGCCTCTATCATCCCCCTGTTTTCAGTTCTTCGATATTTTAAGGAAATGAGTTTCTTCGTAGGGCACCTCTCTGAAATAAACTTTGGAAGGAGGAAAATAGCTGAAGTGATAGGCTTTGGAGTGAGGCCCTTTGGATGGAGAGGTTCAGCTCATGGCTCACTCCATCCCTTAGCTTAGTTGGGTCTAATGTCTATAGAGGTAAGAAAGATACCTGGACCTGTGTTGCAAAACCAAGGTGAGGTTGTCCTAAGGAAATGTATCAAGAAGGTCTATCAGATCGATTGTTTATGGAATGATCAGAAACCACGTAATTAGGAGGTAAGTGGTGATCAGAACAGCGGAGGGAAGCTGGAGGTAATTGTGAAGGAAACTGGATGAAGTAGGTTCAAGGAGAAAGTATGGTGGGAGAAAAGCAAGAACTTAGATGTAAGTGGGCAAAATCCACACAAGGTTCCGGCTGTGAACAGCATGCCAAGATTCCACTGTTGAGGGATTTGAACAGTAACACCAGAGCTGACTAGTTTAATGTAGGGCTGGATGTGACCAATCTACAAAGCATGAGAAGGCTCAACTTCTAAGCTTTTACATGAAAGATCAAGATGCAGATCGGAGAAACAACCTACCCAAGGTGATGGAACTGAGCAGAAGCAAGGTGGGACTCCTGCTCTGTAGACACTCAGCATGCACACAAGTGCATAGACAGCCTGAGCTGCACATTATCTAGAATAGAACAATGGGAACGTAAATCAGACTCAAAGGCAAACTTAGATTTTTCTAGTGACTACCTTGCAAAAGAAAGGTTGAACAGGTAAAAAAAAAAATATGTTGACTATATTTCTATCAAATACATGAAAACATTAGAAATAACCAGTTGCAATGACCTCAGTGTCATCATTGCTGGTTTTGAATCCAGGAAAAAATGATGTTTAAAGACTTAAAAGCCATACATTATGTAGCATGAATTGCTAAATGGTCTTATAAAATGAAATAACCAGAGCCAGGTCTTAGGGGTGAACGCTGAAAGACCAGAGAAACAGAACAAACCACCTCACCTCGCCAGTTCCTCAGCTGATCCTGTTTCCTCAAACTGGAAGCCTCTGTGTCCTCTCCAAATGGATTTCAGCTTAACTGCTGCTAAAAGCCTAAAAGCTTAAAAAGGCTCTAGTTCCTGGTCCTCACGCCTTATATACCTTTCTGCTTCCTGCCATCACTTCCTGGGATTAAAGGTGTGTGTCACCATGCCTGGCTGTATCCAGTGTGGCTTTGACCTCACAGAGATCCGGATGGATCTCGGCCTCCAGAAGGCTAGGATTAAAGGTGTGTGTGCCACCATTTTCTGGCCTCTATGTCTGTCTACTGGCTGTTCTGTTCTCTGACCCCAGATAAGTTTATTAGGGTGCACCATTTCACCACAACATTATTACTCAAGGTCACACACCTTCCACTAACTTCTCTTTGCAGTTGCATTTTTTTCTGCTCTCTGGTGTATATGCATGTTGTATGAGTGTGTGTGCTTGTAGGGAGGGTTGCCCATACCCACAGGCACACTATAGAGACCAAAGAAGGACATTGGGTGTCCTACCCTATCACTCTCAACTATATTCCCTTGAGAGAGGGTCTCTCATGGAACTGAAGCTTGCCACTTGGACTAAGCTAGCTGGCCAGAGAACTCTCCAGGCCCCTCCCATCTCTACCCTGAATGCTTGGTTTCCAGGTATACAGGGCAATGCCTGGCTTTTTACATGGGGGCTGGGGACTCAAACTCATGTCCCAGGGCTTATGCAGCAAGCCCTTGTCCCCACTGAGCCATCTTCCCAGCACTGTAGCTGCAGTTCTCTTAATGATTCAAAATAACAGCTGCTTACCTTCTTATATGGAGCAAATTAGAAACTAATGTGATCTGCTTTTTAATTTGTGTCAAACTTCTCTGCTGAAGTAGTTAGATGGGGAAATAGCTGCTATAATAACAGATACGAGGGCTTTACATCAGAAACTTTCTTTCTTAGGCAGAATTTTGGTCCATGGCGCCGTTATTGTAAGAAGTGGTCCATGAACTTCTGATCCTAGTGCCTAGGGGCTTATGTATCCCCATATCTGGCTTCCAAGGCCCTGTGCTTCTTTTTGTTGAGAGTTCAAACATGGAAATTGGACATAGCAGGATTGATCACTTCTGTTCAAATTCCACTGGCTAGAATTCAGACACATGACAACTTCTAAGTCCAAGGGAGGCTAGTGCATGGATATTAGAAGAATGTAGAAAAAAAAGAGAGAGAGAGAGAAAATGAATCTGGTAAATAGCTAGCTGGGTCTTACTCCATTCATTTCTTCCAAGGTGTTTTTTGTTTGTTTGTTTGTTTTTTAAATGTTCTGTATGCTTTTTATTACAATGGTGTGCTGGCTAGCTTTATCTTAACATGACACAAGTTAATTATTGGAGAGGAGGGCACCTCAGTTGAGAAAATGCCTCCCCTCCATCAGATCAGGCTGCAGGGAAGCCAGTAGGGCACTTTTTCAATTAGTGATTAATGTGGGAAGGCCCAGCCCATTGTGGGTGGTGCTGTACCTAACTGGTGGTCCTAGGTTCTATGAGAAAGCAGGCTGAGCAAGCCAGGGGAGCAAGCCAGTAAGCAGCACCCTCCATGGCCTCTGCATCAGCTCCTGTCTCCAGGTCCCAGCACTGTTTGAGTTCCTGTCCTGACTTCCTTCAGTGATGGACTGTGGTATGAAGTGTAAGTCAAATAAATCCTTCCTCCCCAACTTGCTTTTGGTCATATTGTTTCATGATAGCAATAGTACCGATAACTAGGATAAAAGGCAATGTATGCCACTGTGGAAAAATCATAATTCAAATCTTTCAAGCTTAGCTTCGGCTCCTGGCTTCACCTGATCAAGGTGATAGTGCTGATTCTCTTTTTACCCTGGGAAGATTATCACTGAGGTAGAAATTCCCCAAGTTGCAAATCACAGTTTTTCACTGGAAGAAAACAATGATTATTTTTCTATAGATGAGGTCATTAATAGTATGGAAAGAATCTGAGTTCTGGAGGAAATCCTAAATCCCAGTCCATCGTTTTCAGCCTCTTTGATGTTCTATGAGGTTTCTAAATTCTCTGAGCTCCATTGCCCCCTTCTGTAAGGGGCAGATTAAAGTGTCTTCTTTACAGGCTGCACAATTACTAATGGCGTGAACTTTGTAGAATTGTTGGGTCCTCAGTGGTCATTGTGTGCATGTCATGAGTTTCATCTGCCTTTATCTTCTTTACAGACATGGAAAAAAGGGCAGGCTGACAGGAACCATTTGCAGTCTATTTGATTCTGCAGACACATTAGAACACAGCCAGATACTCAGCTTATTCGAAGGATAACTACAGTATTCAGGCTAGTTCAGCAACAAGGCACCATTCTCACAGTCTAGCAGTGAGGAGACAGCAGATAGAAGAATTACTCAATGGACTTCTGACTTCAGAAGGCCAAAGAGGCCAGTTTGTAGACAAATATGATGGAAGGTAGTAGGGGACTTTCTACTTCATAGACATCACAAGTTTAAAAGACTTGGGTTCTGCCAGGAAAGGGCCAGCTATACTGCATTTCTTTTAACTTTGACATCCCTTTAAGACCTTCAAGACATTTTATTGAGACCTTTCTTAAAAAAAAAAAAACTATTCTCTAACATAATCTGGTAAGTGGTGTCTGGAATTCTTCTGAAAGGCAGACAAAGGATGATAAACTGTCCTTTGATGTAAGGCTTTGGGGGGTTATTTGTAAAGCACATTTGGCTTTTCAGAGTATTTCATGTTCATTAGCTTACTGGAACAGTTTGGCCCTTGGAACAAATCCATCCAGCTCAGACCTCCAGCTTAAGAATGGCTATCCTATAATGCCCAGTTGATAAGTAAATAATTACAAATCCAGAGTCACAATTGTGAGTAGAATTTGAGGGATTACTACTTCTAGTCTCCTCCAAATCCCTTTCCTTAAAGTCAGTCTTCAGTCTCAACAAACTAGAGCCCTTGGATAAAACAGCACTGTTAACTGTATTTTATGAATAAAGTTTTATCAGAAAACAATCAAATACATACCTATTTATGTGTGGTCAATGACTATTCTTGTCTATTAAGGCTTAATTGAGTAGTTGCAGACAATAGAGTATGCGAAGCTGAAATTATTCTCTGGCCCTTCATAGAAATACTTATTACTGTTCCCTGTGCTAGACCCTGATACCAAGACCTCATGTGGCCTGGAAAGGAGATTAAATCAAGAATGACTTTTTAAACTTCCTCCCTGTACCCAGCCCTGACCATCCCTGTGCCACATTAAATATATATAATGTAATCCTCAGTATTAGAAGGATTTGAGCTACATATTTTTCCTTTCCTGTCCCCTCTAGTCAACACATGATATAAAACTCCCTGTCCTTCAACATTTCTCTGTTCTTGTATTGGGAATATGTTTAAAATTTTACTTTAAGAACAATTTTCTACTGCCTAGAAACCCTTCAGAATCACTGTTCTGGACTGCCTCAAAATTCGTAGCATCTGCTTTTCGATACTCATTAGTCCCTGCATTTGTTTTTCTCTTGGGTCTAAGAGTGAAGTCTCAATGCAGGTTGAATCCAGGCATACAAGCCCATGTCATACATGAACAGCTTCACTAAAGCTTGCCTCTCAAGCAACTCCAGAATGGGCAGCATCCCTCACCTACGCAAAGAGTCCACAAGAACAGGAATGGAGTGGTTGGCAGCACCTACTTTTGGACCCAACCAAGGGAAGACCACTTCCTGGCCCCATTGTACCTCTTGACTGGACCTGTGTTGCCTACAACAGTGATGGTCATGTGTCACTGCTGGCTAAGGATCTAATGCTAGTTCGTGTGTCTAGCCCTGTGGATCTTACTTCTCTCTCCTTTGTCATTTCTGTAGCAGTAATATATCCAGTGTTACTGGGGTACTCATTTGAATCTTTCACTCAGAATTCATCTTTTTGCACAGATTACCTCATTGTTCAGATAAAGCCAAGCTGAGGTTTCAGTGTGTGAAGGAACCTCTCTGGAATCCACCACTAGAAGGTGCTAGAATGAGGACAGACTAGCCACAATGATAGTCTGACACTCCTAGCTTTGTTGAGGTGTACTTTTAAGTCATACCTGCAATCGGGATTGGCAAAGAGCACCAATTTGCCCTCATCTACATGTTCTCTGGTGCCTCAAAATCATGAGTAGTATAGGCCTCAGGGATTGCCTGAAGTGGTCATTTCTTGGCCAGATTTGAGATCTGTTAGGTCAGAACTTCCTGGAAGAAGACTCGGACATCTGGATTTTCATAAGTTTTCTGGGGCTTGTTGGGTGCACTCAGGTATGAGGTCCCTTAGTCTAGCTCAAGTGGAAGTCACTTGAGGAGACTGAAGTTTATGACTTTCCTTAGGCTCAGAAGCTGGGGTGGCTTAGGTAAGGGACTCAGGGCAGGGCCTTAGTATAGCTAGAGACTTTCTTTCCAGCTTCCACCAAGCCCCGCCAGTCCCAGAGCCCACTTATAAAATAAACACACTCACTCTTATATTATTTAAAAATGCTCAGCCATTAGCTCAGGCCTACCATTGTCTAGCTCTTACTCTTATACTAAGCCCATTTTTGGTAATCTATATGTTGCCACGTGTTCCGTGGCTTTATCTGTTGCCTCTACATGATGCTCCCTGGATGGCAGCTGGTGTCTCCCCTGTCTGCCTTCCTGTCCTTTCCTTTTTTCTCTCTGTTAGTCTCACCTATACTTCCTGCCTGGCTACTGGCCAATCAGTGTTTTGTTTATCAAACAATCATCCACAGCACCTTAGGGTGTAAGCAGCTCTCCTACCACACTTTGACCTGGAATGTGATGCTATGAGCCTGGGAGAAGATGAGACCCAGCTTCTTCCCAGAGGCTCTCTGCATTTTCTCCAGAATCCCCAAATCAGTCTAGGCTGCCTGCCTGAGGGATGCAAAGAGGGCAGAGCTGAGTTATGCACCACGTGAATTCAGATACAGAGACTTCCCTCAGTGGGATTCCTGTGGCCAATAGGCTGATGGCCTTCATTACAGTCTACTTAGGGACAAGGCCCTAGCTAGGTTGAGAATCGTGCTCACATTGCACTTCAGAGAATCCATTAAATATGAATGTGTCTAGTTTGTTGTATGGCTCTTGTGAGCCTTCTGATATGATCCCATTCATTTCTATGATAGAAAAATAAAATCCCTGAATTAAATATGAACATCCCCTTTCAGGAACACAGAACAAAAATGATTTTTATGTTAATCTAGTGTCTTATCTGTCTATATCAAGACCCAAAGCTCATCCTTTGGGCTTCTAGTCCTGGGCCAGCAGTGAGACTTCAAGATACCACACATCTTTGGGATTAGAGACAAGGAATCGAGGAAATATGACAGGATACAGACCACTTAGTACAGCAGACTGTGCTGGAAGAGATGGGTTTGGGAGCCAAAGAGTAGGCTGGATTTGTCAGTGGTTTTGTTAATCATTTGTCTTGGAGTCATGAGGAAACCTGAAGATAAGGGATGCTCAATTTTTGTTTTGTTTTGTTTTTGTTTTGAGACAGCATTTCTTTGTGTAACAGCCCTGGCTGTCCTGGTACTCACTCTGTAGACCAGGCTGGCCTCGAATTCACAGAGATCCACCTGCCTCTGCCTTCTGAGTGCTGGGGTTAAAGGTGTGCACCAACATGCCAGCAGTATGCTCACATTTTATAACTCCTTGGTACCACTAGGGATACAGGCATGAATCCTATAAACCTGAGTAGGAAGCCTGACTTTGACAATCATACAAACCAGCTATTTAACATCCCAGAGACTCTGATTTCTCCTCTGTGCAACAGAGACGATTCACAGGAGTGAGTTTATAAAGAGCACCAAGTACTTTACACCCAGCACATGCTCAGCGTTGAATAGATGCCCATTTCCTGGGCACATGCTGTGAAGATTCTAAGTGATCTCACAAACCAGGACTCAGTGAGTGACACATAAGGAACTGTGATTACTATTCATGCTATTGATTCTTTTCTCTGACTTGGGGGAGATGAGAAGCAAATTTGACAGATATTAATATAAAAATCCAGGAATAAAATAGAAATAGCTTTAACTGCCCAAGTATTTGTGCAGGGCACAAGAACACCCTATTGGTATAAAAATAAGCCATTAATTTGCTCTTGGCAATTCCAGAGAGTGACCACTGTTGACAGGGATTTGGAGCTTTGGATGGAGTCTGCTAAGTTGTGTGTATGGAATGAATCTTATGGGATGAAGAAGAGTTGAAAGGCTGTGGACAGGTGCAAATGATGTTGGGCTTTTTCTGTGCAGGACTCTGCTTCCTGTTGTCTTAGCTCATTTGGCTGCTGTAACAAATACTGTAGACTGCTTGGGTCTAAAGAAAAGGAATTTGTTGCTCACATTTCTAAAAAGTAAAAAGTAATGTAAAAAGTAAAAAGAAGAGGTACCCACAGATTTGGTGTATGGTAAGGGCATTCTAGTTTTTTACAGATGCCACCTGCTCACTCTAATGTCCTCTGGTGTTAAGGGCTGAGTTCTTTTTCAAACACTCTTTTAAGATTTATTTATTTCATTTTGATGTGTATGAGTATTTTGTCAGAATGTCTATCTGGGCATCAAGTATATATCTGGTGCCTGTTGAGGTCAAAAGAAGGGGTTGGATATCCTGAAAGGAGTTATGAGTGGTTGTGACCACCACGTGGGTCCTCAGCGTTGACCTCTGCATGGTAAACAATTGCTCTTAACCACTGAGCTATCTCCCTAGCTATCTTTCTGATGATGAAGCCCCACCCATGGTAACAGCTGAAGAAGCACAATGCTTTGGGTACCTTCCTTCCCATATTGCCTGCTCATTCCCTCCTTGTGTTTCCTGGGATAGCCTCCTAAATAAACACACTCAGATCCTTGTCTTGGCATCTGTTTCTGAGGGAGCCTAAAGTAAGCCGAGGCACTGGGTGGATACAGCAGTGTTTATGTGTTATCTTTATATAAGTCATTTACAAATCACAAGTTATCTACTAAAAAAATCACACTGTAAGGGACTGAAAAATAGGAAAATAAATAAATGACATCTCAGGGAGTTTTTCAGGGACAGAATTTGTTGGGAATCATGGCTCTTACTACATTCAAAGACCCTAATACACACAATTCTCACCTTAGTGCAAGGGCCTGGGTTTCTTACCTCTATTAGCATCTAGGTCTCAGTGGAGGCAAGTGTAGAATTCTTTCATCTCTCTGATACTATGACTGTTGACTGTAATAAGGAATCTGCCCAACTCTAGCAGGATGCTGCCTAGGCCTCCTGGCTCCCAGCAGCTTCTATAGCAGAATCACATGGCTGTTTACACAGTGGATCCAATCACTCCCTCCAATCCCTTAGCTTCCCCCTCATTCTTACTATAGCTGAATTTCTTTCATTACACTCAGAGAGATTGGAGTGGCAATAAGCCCTTAAGAACCACATAGACGTCTCCCATGCCCCACCCCTTTCCCAGTCCAGCCCACAGTTCCACTTTGGAGAGACATGAGAGGGGAGATTATGGGAAACTGGTCTTTGCTAAATTTCTTTCTTGATGAAGTTTTTAGATACCACAAAAGTGTAAGTATCTGAGAAAAAAAAATGACCAAAATTTACAAGGCTTTTCCCAGAGAGAAACCCAGCCAATTCGCTAACATTTACCCAGAGAGTTCATCATTGTGTATGTCTTATCTACATGTGTTGATATATGTTTATGTGTATATACATATAGCCAAGAATGTATCTATGCTCCAAAATATGGATGGATCTCAATATGGATCTTCTTAGCCTGGGTGCTAAGAAGGCTTATATCAAAGAACATGCTTCTACACAGAGTTCTAGAACAAGCATGAACTATTATCTGTGGTGATAGAAATAAGATGTGTGGTTGTGGGAAAGCAAGATGGGATGGAGTATTCTAAGAAACTGCACAAGAGAACTTTTCTGGGATCATGGTGCATCTTTATCCTCACAGTAGTTGGATGTACAGGTGTATAGTTGTGACCAGCTCACTAATGGTAGACTTGTGGACTTGGGTCTGTGGGTAAATGTAGCCCCCAAAGAAGGGCAATAATAAACTTTATTTAGTTAATGATATATTTATTAGCCTATGCATTGGGGGGGGGGGGTAGAGTATAGCTTTAGTTTGTCTGACATCTGGTCTCAATATGTAGTCCAAGCTGGCCTTGAAGTCCTGATTCTCCAATCTTAGCCTCTCGAATGCAGGGATTACATGAGGTGATACATTGATTTCTGTAAATTGCTTTGAAACACTAAAATATGACAGATTAATGAATGGAGGCCGGCCTGGCTACATGGAAAAAAAAAAACCCGATAAAGTAAAATACAAATTGCAGTCCTTCTGTGCCGGCTCTGTGGTCTGTAGGTGGTCACTCTAAAATTCTTCCTGTTTTCCTGGCTGTTTGCAAATGTTCACAATAAAATGATCGAGAAAACAAATTTGAAGACAATATTCTTAAAACTGAAAGGGGAGATTGGGGATAGAAATTTTCATATAAATAACATGTAAAATTGTAGCATTTTTGCACAACAGTTGTAGACTTCTAATGATAATTATTAAGAGACTGCATTCCCTAGGAACTGCTAAGCTGAGCCAACAGGCAGTCAGACATTTGGTCTTGGCATCTTAAAGAAACTATCCTTTTCTAGCTGGAAACATAAAATAATTCTGTAACGGGGCCAGTGTCCTGCCTGAAACCAGGATCAAGGGATACAATCTACTGGCCAAGGAAGAGGGGCAGCTGTGCGGCTACTTCTAATGCAGCTTTAAATAATTCAGTTTAATAAGGCAGCCTGGGACTTGAGGTTAAAATGGAACAGGCAATGGAGAAACCGAGAAGATCAGTAACTTCTGTGTCCATGGAACACAGGTCACCTCTTTTGGAGAGGTCTGACTGAGGTGACATTCAGAAGACAGGCATCCATGCCAGTACTCAGAATGGAGGAAGTGGGGTATCATATGAACGCTTATGTCTCTCCTGAATTCACATACTGAAGTCCTAGCCCCCAAGGAATTAGAAATCGGAAATGGGATTACAGTCCTTATAAAAGATAATCCACAGGTACAGCAGAGAAGACATACTGTGGAGTTCTTCCACCAAGAAGGGAGAGAGGCCAGCATTCATTCATTAGTCGTGCCTTGAGGGAAGTCGTGCCGTGTGCGGGTTCTGGTGGTTGGAAGTTGGGCCAGTGTGTTCCCAAGAGCTAAAGGTAGAGAAGGGCAAGCAGGCCACTGGCAACCATTGGCTAGGTTGCTTCTTCTCTCTCCCCACATGTCTTAATATCCTGGGAAGTACATCCTAACCCCAGAGATTCTGTCATCTTCCACCCCCTTCCTCTGAATGTGCCCATTTGTGTTTGTCTCCCTAAGGGCAAGTGCTCAGACTTGGCCCTCTAGATTTTCCAGCCTCACATGTGTTTGCACAGTCACTGATAGAGGCTCACAATCAGCAGTAGGTTCAGGTCTGTAAGGGGGGGGGGGCACTTTCGTGAAAATCAGAAGCCATCCCCACCTTCTTCATTCTATCTGTTACCACTCTTCCCTGTGTCAGACATCTGGGGACCCAGGAGGAAGCTGCCAACTTGTCACTGTTGCAAAAATGGAAGCTATAAGAGAATTCTTCCCCAAATTCTTCTGCCAGGAAGCAGAGGATTAGATGTCAACAGAACAAATCCTTGTATTTTGCAATCCAGGAAAGTAAGCAAGTCATGTCTAGAAGTGTTGTTGGGACCTGAGCCTGGGACTTACATAAACTCGAGTAGAAAACTCCATGAGGACTGAGTAGATGTTAGGGATGGTACTACTGGAAGCATCCTGCCCACCCCGTGGCCCATGGCGGGTGTGAGATTTTAGGGACACACACTGCTTTTCTGGCTCCAGAGTTCAAAGCAAATGGATGCCTATCTTCAGGCAACACTTTAATCTCTCACCAGGCTCTGCCTTGTGTGAAATGGAATTTGTATTTCATACTAAATCATTTTTCAAAGAGAGTCGGTATGTTTAAAGTGAGGAACCCTGTACTCCTGTTGTTCAGCTCTTCTGTGGTTTTCTATTTCTAAAGATTCTCAAAGGTGGAGTACATCTATGTTAGCGATGCTCTTCAGCCCAAAGCTTGGCGCAGAGGAGGGAGTCCCCAGGCTAGAAGGTGGTGTGTGGATCCCTCAGAGGAACTAGAGTGTGATTTCTAGGGAGGGATTTTACTTCATGGAACTTTAGTCAGGCTCACCAATGCTAACGGTTGGCCTGCTGGCTATCTCTGTGAATGTAGCAGGTCTTTGTGACTTGTGTCTGATAGGTAAGATATAGCAGAAGCTGTGTACCTTCTATATCTGAGTTATTACAGGCAGTGCAGCCTCCATCCGGCTCTCTCCCTTGGGATGAGTTGATCTTGGAATCTGGCCACCACACTGGGTGAAAGCCAAGGTGTCAGGGAAAGCCACATGCAGGCTCTTCAGTCAGCAGTCCAGTCCCAGCTGGCTCAACAACTGAACATGTGAGTATAGTCCCTTCCTGGATGACCCGGCCACAGCCCCTGTCTGATAGCAACTTCAGAAGAGACTCTGAGGAGGCGTTGTGCACCAGAGCCCAGGTGCTTCCAGAACCAGGAAGGAGAAAAACCAAACAGAACTGTGGTTCTTTGGTGCTGCCAACTTGGGTTGGTTTGTTCTGTAGCCACAGTGTGTGATGCAGTCATACATCCACTCTACCACTGCTGAGGAACCTCCATGGCCAAGAAAGGATCTCCACTGCCCATCACTCTCCTTCGGCTGTAGTGACTGTTCACTTCTTGTTTCCCCCAGAAGTCATGGTCAGGGAAGAAAGGACAGAAGGAACATCTCTCTTTCCTATGATTCTCAATCTCCAGATTTCTGATACTGTTTGTATCTTAGAGGCAGACATAAGGTTTTCACTGTACTAATTAGTCAATTGATTGTCTTTTTGGTGTTTGTCTGTTAACAGTTGTTGTCTTTCTTTCTACAGACAGGATCACCATGATGATGGCAGCTATGACCCACAGTTCTCCACTTACATACTCTGGCCTCTGGCCTCCATTGGCCAAATTTGCTTTCATTTTTTAAATTATATGTATGTGTTGGTAAGGGCTTGTGCATGCTTATGGAGGCCAGAAGAGGGTCTCGGAGCTTCTGGAGCTGTGGTTACAAGTGGCTGTGAGAGAACCGATGTGGGTGCTGGAAACTGAACTCAGGTCCTCTGTAGGAATAGTATGTGTTCTTAACCACTAAGTCATATGTACAGCCCTGATAACTTGATTTCTGGTCATGACCTCCATAACCAAAACAGGGGTCTTAGGATGTAGCCAGCTGCAGGATTCACAGCAGAGGCTCAGGTGTCCCTCCCAGTTTTTTAGTTCTTTCCTCTATGAATCCTTGTGGGACCTTTACACCCTCTTTCTCCCTGACATCACTTTATGTTCAGTCCAGAAATAGCCAACTCCACTGGCTTCTTGGGAGAAATGAGGAGGGAAATCGGCAAAGGCAGAAGCTGTCATTAAGGGGTTAATAAGCCACTAGCGGGGGGGGGGGGGGGGGGGCGGGTAGGAGTGGCGCACCTTTGTGGCCATTTGATCACCTCTCCACACAAGAGAGAGTTAGAGTCCTAAGCTGTTAACACTCACAGACTTAAAAATTCCTGTGGCCTAGGTAATGCCGGACTTACCTTTATAGCATCATTCTGAGGTGCTGTACCTTCACGTCCTTGGATACCTGTAGTGACAGGAAGTTCACTCTTTACCTCCTTGCAAAGGCCTTTTATTGCTAGCTGCCTGGGGTTTTTAATATTGTCATCCTTTTGAAGAGCCAAAGTTAGTTGCTTTTATGTCATTCTGAGTTTGTACAATACATCTTAAGCCCTTTTCACTTGTATCTCTTTGAAGGCAGCTATCTTCATTTCTTCCATTTACAGGTTTCCCTTTCTTTGGTCTTTCAGCCACATCTTATTGTGGCATGGTTTGGAGAGCCTCCATCTCTTAACACCATTGCCTCCCTGTTCACCTTTGGTCCTCAACACTATCCTTCCGGGTCGCCTTCTTGCTCAGATGTTCAAATGTTCATCCTCTTCTCAGTTCTTAAAAGTCAGTTTACTGGTGTGTTTGAACATGTGAAGAGATGGAAACTGACTGACTCTATGATCAGTTCTTAGATGCAGTTGTTTCAAATGCACATTTAGCACTCTTACAGTAGTATTCAAGCCCACGGGTTCTGTCCAAGGAAGAGACGAGGGAACCAGGCACTTCTTAAGTGCCCCCTTGAAGCCAAGGCTGGGCTAAGTGCCCTGCCTACAGAATCTTCTTAATTCTGGTACCATGCTTATGAGTCAGACATTCCAGAACACCTAGGGAGAGCTGGGTGGTGCTAGAACTACAGCCCAGCCATGCCTAAGTGCTGCTTCCCAACACCTCACCCCTCACTAAGCCATGCCAGGGAAAGTCTTGTAAGGATGCATTATTTCTCCAAGTTCTGACCATTTCACAGCAGATGATAAGCCCTGGACCAGGGCTGCTTTGCTCACTATCACATCCTTAGGATATAGATTTTTTTACCTGTCGTGTGGAAAGAAACCTTTGCTGAATGAAGAATTGCATGGATGAATCTGTGAAATTCCCATGTGGCAGTTTTTTCTTTTTTTAATTGAAGCCAAACAGCAACAACAAAACCCTACTGAAATAACCAAACTTCCAGTATCTACTCTCAGAATTAATGAACTTGGACATTTAATATAGCCTTGGGTCTGGAAGAGCTTCTGACCTTAGCTTATTCTTGCAATATTTGCATACACTAAATGAGGTATCTTAGGGTTGGGACCCACAGCTAAAGTTCATTCATGTTCATATGCAGGTTTTGAAAATGCCTGAAGATGATTTCATATGATATATGATATTTTAAAATTTTTTGTCCATGAAACAAAGTCATGTGCATTGAACCATCAGAAGTTAGGTATGGAATTTCTCTCTGTAGTTTTATACTAATAGGTACTCATAAAGCTTCAGATTTCAGATTTATAGTTTGTTCTCTGTGTTTAATCTTTTCTACTACAAGTAATAAAATATTTTTATTTATCCTTTATATTCAATTACCCAGGTCTTTGACCTTAATAAGCAACCACCCTTCTATTTTGAAAGTATCTGGCTTGTATTTAGTATTTTTAACCTCATGTGTATGTAACATGTGATTTTGGTATCATTTTCAAATTAATGTAAATGTTATTTTACTTTATTAGCATTAACATTCTGTGATTCTCCTCTCATGTTTGAGCTGAGCTCTAAGTATAGACTCTAGCTCATTTTTCTGCTATGCTTATTTACACATTGTCCAGTAATCAATACGAGGGTTGTTGTCTATTCTCAGCTGTGGGCATTAACATTATCACCATCGTCCCAACAGGTAAATGACCCATCTAAGGTGAGAGAGCTTTAGTGATTGTGCAGCCAGAGAATCAGCCCAGTCTTTCCACCTCAGCCTGGTGGCCTTTCTCCCTGTTAACAAGATCTCCCTTCAGGGAATGATAGTACAAGAGGGATCCCTACATCAGCTGAAAGTTTTAGGAAGGGCATGATCACTTTGAGAGTTGAGTGTAAATATGCTGTTGAAAAGATCACTTCTGTGTGCTAGCAGGGGCTGTTCATGGCGTGGAGTTTCCCTTCTGTTGTCACCGCCAGATGCGGACAGCATTGTCACCAAGTCTCTGACCTAGTAGGTGCTGAGCATAGTACCCACTCCTGACTCCTGCACATAGGGCAAGGATTATGTTCACCATAGAAGATCCAGGTAGCCAGGTGGCGGTGGTGGCACACGCCTTTAATCCCAGCACTCGGGAGGCAGAGCCAGGTGGATCTCTGAGTTTGAGGCCAGCCTGATCTACAGAGCGAGATCCAGGACAGGCACTAAAGCTACACAGAGAAACCCTGTCTCGAAAAACAAAAAAACAAACAAAAAAAAATCCAGGTATCTATCAGAGAGAGTATCTCCAAATGCCATCAAGATGGGACCACTGTTGTCTTGAGTTAACATCCTTTTTATTTCTCATTTAAACTGAATATGGTGTCTCACTGAGCAAAGTCTCAAAACCAGTTACCACCAAAAGGGACTGATCATGTCTTCCCTTATTTCTCTTTAAAATTCAGCACTGAGCATTAGTCAAGGTTTACAAGTTTCTCAGCAGATGTTCCTGTAACACGGGATAAAAGAGCATCAACTCCCAAAAGTTGTTCTCTGACCTCCATATATGCCAAGGCTTGCACACGCACACACGACTCTGAAGACACTGCCTGGAGTGAGCTGCCGATCAAGGAAGTTCGTCTCTTTCCTTCCTTCATTAGGCAGAAGACACAGGCACCCTGTAGGATTTCTTTTGTTGGCTTGGGTACTGGGACTGCCTTCTCCAAATGCCACATAAAGTTGAGTGTGTGAATTCATGACTGAAGTACAGAAGAAACTTGTAATAAACCTCACAGAATAAGAAAAAAAAAAAAAAAAAAAAGCTACCTTTTACTTTCTCAAGGCATGGTATAGTGTAACATTCTTCAAACCACGTGGCTCAGTTCCTTTCCACTAAGAGACCCATGGGCAGTTTGTGTTTCCAAGCACATGATATTAAGCTAGGTATATGGTACAGGCTTTTCATCCTACTTACTCTAGAGGCAGGAGGATCATGAATTCAAGGCCAGTGTGGTCTCAAAAATGAAATTTCTCACGTATGATGCTTATTTATTTAGTGGGAAATATGTATTGGAGTTCCTGTACAGTCACCCTGCCAAGATCTGTCTAATCTCCTATTCATGACTTGGTAGGCTTTTCAATAAAGAAACTCATTTGGATTATGTGAGCTCTGACCATCCACACTGGGGACCCACTTCCTTCTACATGAGGTTGTCACAAGGAGGATGCTGGCACCCATGGGCCTGTTGCGTCATGTGTGAATAGTGATTGTTAGTCATTGTTAGGATAGTCATTTCATTAATGGCCTGAAGGACGAGTGATTGTCCTGTCATTGCCTGGACTGAACTGAGTGCTCCACCAAGAAAATTATGGCAACTTAATTTTCCCATTCTCCTGTGACTTGGCTTCGTTGGGGTCTTCAAGGACACCGTGGAGAGGACTAGACATGTTAGACCCTGCCCACCTGATGCCCCAAGATTTTTGTGGCCTAGTAGACAGAAATGCATTCATTCCCAAGAACCTTCCTCCCATAATTCTTCCACTGTTCTTTGTCCAAAGGAGACAGCGAGGTTCTGAGGCATCCATTCCTGTGCTTTCTTTTCTGTTCTTGAAAGAAAATGAAAATGAAAATCTCCCAAGTTAAAGCCAATGACAAAGAATTGTAGAAGGAAAGAAGTGTGTGAGAAAACACTCATCATCAACAAAACATGAAGTGGGTGTTTGGGAGGAAGATGGGCTGTGGAAGAGGGAAGTGATAGGAGTTTATTTTGGGGGCATGCTCACTGCCTGACTCCCCAAATAACCCACATCCTTCAAACCTGGACCAGCATATTTTGGCTCCATCTGTGTTTTGAGATTTGGTTTTATTTTTTCCCCTTTATTTTTTCTATAAGCAAAATGATAGTCGTGCTGCAAAATTTCCCTCTTCTAGTTGACTGCCTCTGATTGTTTGTTCACATATGATATGTGTGGGTTGTTAGCAGCTTTCTGTTGTAGATCAACATGACCAGGAGCTATCACATTTCTGGAGAAGCACTGTCCCATGGGGGCCCCATAGAGTTAGTGAATCTCAAATGTCACATTTCTTTCTATATAATTATGTTCTTTCCCCAGAGGTAGGTTTTTGTTTTTATTTTTTTTTCATTCTATTTCTAGACCTTCCTGGTATTCTCAGTTTTTATGGGAGAAATAAAAAATACTATAGCCTAGCCACACCCATGAGAAACTGTAAGAAGGTGATTGTTGTCCTTGACTAACTCTGAAAGCTTATTTGTGTTGGTCAATTTTCTGCTACTATAACAAAATATCTGAGATAATCAGCTTATAAGAAAAAAATGGGGCTGGAGAGATATCTCAGTGGTTAAGAGCACTGGTTGCTCTTTCAGAGGCCCTGAGTTCAATTCCTAGCACCCACATGGTGACTCACAACCATCTATAATGGGATCCAGTGCCCCCTTCTGGTGTGCAGATGTACATGAAGACAGAGCAAATCATATACATAAAATGTATAAGTAAATAAATCTTTCAAAAAAGAAAAAGCTAAAAACCATTTACAGAGTGAAAAAAAAAAGATTTATTTTGGCTCACTGTTTCAGAAACTTCAGTCTGTTATCAGTTGGCTTTGTTAACTTTGGGCCTGTGATGAAGTAGAGCATCATGGTGGGAACACCATACACAGTGGTAGGAAGCAATGGTGTGTGAAAAGAGGACCAGGGTCCCAGTATCCCATTCCGAGATATTCCCCCAGTGACCTAACTTCATCCTGCTATGCCTGATTTCCTAAAGGTTCTGCCACCTGACAATAGCACACAGCCTGGAGATCCTTTAAAACATGGGCCTTTGGGGCAAAGTTAAGATCCAAACTCCAGCACCATTTACCAAACCTTCTAGCCTCTCCCCTCTTGGAACACCGTCTTAGCACTCACCATGTGCAGTGCTGGTGCACAAACCAACTGGAGGTAAAGGTTTGTGGTGAGTGGCAGCCCCTGCTTAAGAGTGGATGCATGCTGTGAGTTGGGATGCTGCTCTTACTTGAACCCTGTTCTTGGTCCTCATTCTATTTTTATTAATTTTTAAAAATTCTATAGGATTTTTTCATGCATGAGTACTGTATTTACATAATTTCACGCATACCCTTTGCCCCTCCAACTCCTCCCACTCCCTTGACTCCTTGTCAAATTCATGACCTCCTCTCCTCCAGTTCTTATTCTCTCTCTCTCTCTCTCTCTCTCTCTCTCTCTCTCTCTCTCTCTCTCTCTCTCTCTCACACACACACACACACACACACACACACACACACACACACACCACTCAGCCCGCTCAGTCCATTTAGTGTTGCTTATGTGTGCATGTGTTTAGGGTTGACCACTTTTGATTGCATAGCCTATCTAGGGAATCCATCCCTGGGAAAAGTGAATTCTTCTTTTCTTGGCAGTCATTGTTTGCCTTTATGTCTTCATCAGTGGGTGGGCTTTATGAAATTTTCCCCCTACACACTGACATGACAACTAGTGGTCTTATTAAGCAGGTCTTGTTTAAGTGATCAAATTGTAGAGATTTCATTGGGGCAGCTACCCTGTCATGTCTAGAAGATACTAACAGCAGACATCCTGGTCCTCTGGCTCTTACAGTATTTCAAGCTTTCTTCAAAGATGTTCTTTGAGCCTTGGGTATAGGCATTGCATTGTAGGTATCAGTTGGGATTGGGTACCACAAGGCCTCTTGTTCTCTCTGTATTTTGGCCAATTGTAGATCTCTGCAAATAGTCACTATCTATTTGTAGAAAAAGCTTCTTTGATGGGGACTGAGAGCTACACTTATATATGTGTATTAAGGATAAGTATTTAGAATACTTCTAGGAATTATTTGGATTTAGGAGAATGGCAGTTGTAAGTTCTCCTCTAGGGCCCATGACCTCTCCAGCCATGGGCAGTTGGCTGAGTTCACAGTAACAGGCAGGATTACATCCTAATGAGTGGGCCTTTATGTCTAAGTAGACAGTTGTTCGTTACCCCAATATAAGTTCTACTATCGCACTATTAGAGATATCTTGTTGGACCAGGCATTGTTATGATTCTGAGGCTTTACAGTGGGGTAGGACTATTGATTGATGTTTTCTCTTTGCAGCTTGTATATCACATTCAGATATATCAGGAGCTAGTCCTCGGGGAAGAGGCTTCTAGAATAGCTGAAGCTCATTCCCTCCAAGTCTTATATTTGAAACACATTATGTCATCAGCAATAGGTCTTACCTTTAAGATTTTAGGGACAACTGGGGGCACTGGAAATAGTTTATATTGTTTTGATGAGTTAAGTAAGGCAGCATCTGCTTGAGCAAGACTGATGAATGGTTGGTTCTGAGGTTCTAGGGGCTTGTGCTGTGTGCTGTGTACTGGCTGTCCACAATGAGAAGCCTCAGAGAATCTTAATCTGGAAGCATGTGGAGGTCTAGGTCCTAGACAGGAAACATGGATCTACACCTTCCTGGACGGGCATGTCTCCAGGCATGTTTTACAGAATCCCAGATTCCCAGATTCCCAGGAAGTTAACAGAGATTAATAGAAAGATGCTCCATTGGTTTGGGAAAGGGGAACTTAGAAGGATCAGACAGATCTGACCCCATGTCTCTCAGAAGCTCTGGAAGTGAAATAGCATTAGATCTCTCACAGGATATGATGCTCTGTGTTCTCTAAGCATAGTGAATGACAGAAGTTTCTTCTCTGGGCTTTATCCAAAGTTATTTCCAAACAAAACACATTTTCAGCATCCATCTGCCACATCTAATTTTCAAGCAAGTGCTATCAGTTATTTAATTCAAGATCAATGAATCTTAGGGTGGGATCCTTCTGATAGTTAAACACAAACAGCTCTTCATCCAAGAATCTTCCCTCTACTGTCCCCAAATGTTTATCATTATAGCTCACTGAACCCATAAATGCTGGGGTTGCATGTAGGTCCTGCCTACAACAACAGTCATTATCCCCTTCATTCATTCATTCATGCACCAAATACCTACTGAAACCTACTCCATACCAAGTCCTGGTCTAGGCCCTAGAAAAAAACAGGACACATGCTAGATAGACAAAAGGCCAGTTCTCAGAGGGCTCCCTCCCTGGATAGCTCTGTACAAAGAATTTTTCAAACAATATGTCTATTTTTCTTAAATTTTATCCTTCTTTTCCATGTGAGCCTTTTAATCTATTTGGGGACATTTTTATGTATCTTCTTAAAAAATAAAAGCATTCTCTTTCACATAAGTAGGAGCTTTAACAAATCATCTAGTTTATTTGTGTATTTCATGCACAAAATACATGCTTCAGAGGAGAGGGTCCATGAAGTATTTCAGGTACATTGGGCACTAGTCAATATTGGGCACAATTACAAACACTGTCTAATTTGTCCTTTATAGTAAGCTCATTGTGAAACTGGAAAACCATTTAACTGAGTCATGGACTAGCTAGTATCAAAATCTAGTCTACAGAATGCCACATTGATGCAGTGTCTGTGCCAAAATGTTCTTTAAATTCTTCTCCATGGTTTTGCCTGGTTTTAATGGAAACAAAGGCAATTACAAAAATGAATTTTCATCTTTATTTTCCAACATTGAGTTAGTATCTATGTGACAGTGAGGTCCTTCCTATGGACCTTAGGAAACGTATAGAGAAGGATGAGTCTTTTCTTTCATGAGGACGTGTCATATTAAGGGTATTTGACATCACTGCTGTGAAATTTTCTAATGAACTGATGAAGATGCTGTAGAAGGGAAAGGCCTCTCTAAAGATGCACTGGTCAACACTGAACTGATGAAGATGCTGTAGAAGGGAAAGGCCTCTCTAAAGATGTACTGGTCAACACTGAACTGATGAAGATGCTGTAGAAGGGAAAGGCCTCTCTAAAGATATACTGGTCAACACTGAACTGATGAAGATGCTGTAGAAGAGAAAGGTCAGCAATGACGTTAATGACTCTGTGGCTTTTGGTTCCCTTCAACCCCACATTTATGAATATTGCTTGGATCACCCTTGCAAAAAGAAATCTCCAACTTAGACCCAGCATGGCTTCATTATCAAATGTGGGAAAAATAAACATATAACTCTAATTTTGTTACACATTTTGTTGTGAAAAATTCAGAAGCTAGGCTATGACTCTGCCTTTGTAGTCCCCAAGCAACTGGCTGGAGTCAGGTGACATCTGTGTTGCCCTCAGGGAGCAGGTGCTGTAGAGATAGATCACCACAAGCCCCCTGTCCACCTGTCTGTCATGTGTTTGGCTGAGGGCCTCTAAAGATAGATTTTATCCCTGATACACTCTGCAAACCTTTATTGAGCTATTTGTTATTAAAGTACCCCCAATCAGCGATGTCATTTGCAACTCATGGTAGAGAAATAGTAAGCTGGCTGCACTAGTGGCTTTATTTCATTATTAAGGAGCCTGAATTATGACTCAGGCATCTCATTTATCCAGCATCATGGAGAAATCATTTCTACCTAAGTGGCTGCTGTTGGTAGTGCAGTTCCTTATAGCTGGAGGAGCTCAGTGAATGTTTGTTGAATATAGTTGAATGAATGAAATACAGCATCTCTTCAAATGCCACAGCGTTTACAAAGAGATAAGCATGTGGCCTATATCTTTCTAAAGTAAATTCTATCCATTCTTGTCTCCTTAGTTACTCAGTGTATGCTAGATTGCCTTTCTGGTGACACACTAAAGCCATGATTTTGTTGAGGATACATTTACTGTTCTGTTATGTAATCCATCCCTGTACCCCTTGTTCTTTTGCTGTTGTTTCTACCGGTTTCTAGGTTTGCCTTTAAATTGTCCACACCTCCTGGTCTTGTAAAGATCCATCCTGGCAGGTATCACAGAAACATGAGGACAGGCAAATGTACTGTAAGTCTGGCCCCTCCTGTTCCCTGGCTGCAGAACTCCATTCGGTCTCTTAGTTTCCATGAATATGATCTTTTGGTCTGTCTGCCACGTGGTCTGTGCTTGACCTGAGAGTGGGACTAGAATATTCCATTAATTAACTCGGACAAAGGGCCTAATGTGGTGGCTTGATCATTTCTTAACCTCCTGCTACTCAGTTTGGTCCAGGGACCAGCCCAGCAGCACCAGTAGCACCCAGGAGTACTTTATAAATGCATGTCTTAGGGCTGGAGAGATGGCACAGTGGTTACCAGCAGTTGCTGCTCTTGAAGAGGTTCAGTTTCATCACCTACTGAGTGATGCACATCCATCCTTAACTCTGTCTAGTTCCAGGTGACTTGATGACAACCTCTTTTGACCTCCACACATGTATCAGACACATGTGTTATACATACATTCATGCAGGTGAAGCACACACATAAAAATCTAAAAACATGGTGCAGATTATAGGTCCCAGCTACCTAGATCAACTGAATCACAATCTATAGGTGAGCACCCTCCCCAGGTGTTCCCTGTGCATAGTAAGTATGGCTTCCCTTTCCTCTTCTGGTGAAGAAAAAACAGTCACTCCAACTTAGGCATTCAGGGTCTTCCCTTTGCAGAGGGTGCATGTATCTAAGCTTCACGAGCAAAGCCTCCACAGAACAATAGAACTTTTTTCTAGATTCTTTTTGTATAGGAGGGCTATAGACAGCCTTTTGTCATTCCTTCTTAGCCATACAAATACAGATGCAGGATCTTATGGGAGGACAAAAGATGCCCAAACATTAACCCAAGGAAGTCAGAGCTTCCCTTCTGTGCCCTATGCACTCTCCTGGACCCTGGGGACAAGCTGGGTCACTAGGCAATATTAAGGTAGCTGAACACTGTTCTAACTCAGTGCCTGGCATCCAACCTGCTTCTGGAGTCCTAGCCCTGCCTAAACCTAGGGTCCTGAGCAGAAAAAGCTATATCATCAAAAGGAATTGACATATGATCACCCACTCTTCAGTTTTTCAAACACATAGGCCCTTGCCTTCCCAGTGTGCCCTGTGACATCTTTGCATCATAGTCTAGACTCTTGCCACTCAGAATGTAGTATGAGGAGTAGAGGTATAATCCTGCTCCTCAGTTAAGTGACTGTGTAGAAGCTCAGGCTAAGTCTGGGCCCACTGAAACTGAAAGTTTATTCTAGTCTCAGGTGACCATGCACACAGTAAATGTTGGACAGTGTGGGCTACTGTGTGTTCAGTAAATATTCTCTCTTCCTTTGTTAAATATGGCATACAAAATAAAAAAATCAATAATCCACTATAGGAGAGTAATGAGTAGGCCATGAGCAGGCTACATAGTTCTCTGTGAGGTCAGGGGTGCCCCTGGACTGACCTGTGCCTTCCTGGGGATGAAATGTACTGCCTCAGCCACTGTTCTCCTTCATGGATGTCTGCAGCCCACGAAGCCCTGGCTGGAGATAGCTCTTGTCTATGTTGCAATAGCCCAGGCTGCAGGAGCAGAAAGAGAGCCCCGCATAGCTCTTTCTCTGCTCTGCTTCCATGATTTGCTCTTTAGTAATACTTCCAGATGTTGTGTAAGGGAATGCTCTCCTATTCTTGGACTACCTGTTCCTTTAACTGCATATAGTTTTGCTAGAGAAAGACAAATGCCAATTCCAAGGACAGCCAAGGTGCTTGGAATCTGGGAACATGCCTTTTTGAGATCATTCTAGGTTGTTCTTATTTTTTCTGGACTTTTTAAAAGCTTTTGTTTTCCCTTCCCTCAGTAGACCCAACATTCCTTCATTTCCTGACCCCCTTCCCTTCTATTGAGATGGACAGTTTGGGGTCATTGGACCTTCAGTTTTATTTGCTTACTTATGTGTATCACTTTGAGCTCAGATAAATGAAGTGTTACAGCATGAACCTAACACGTGTTTTCAAAGGCTCCAGATAGAGAATTCCACACTTGCAGTGGGCAGTTTCAACCAGCAGGGTATGCTCAGAGGTTCTTCTTCCATGGTGGATCCTTTCAGGGCCACATACAGGAAATCAAAAAGAAGTTTGCTATACTCAACAGTCCCACGTTCCCTGAGGGTTTATGAGGGCCAGGCATTCTTCCCCATGTGAAGAGGCATGAAGATAGGAGAGTTCAGCCCTCAGGAACCACATGGTAAGGAGCCAGGGGGAGAAATAGTTACTTCTACTAGAGGTATCCATGCTGATCTTGGCTAGGGACCAGGGGAGGATGGATAAAAGGTGTGGCGCAAAG
Source organism: Peromyscus maniculatus bairdii (assembly GCF_049852395.1). Classification (NCBI taxonomy): domain Eukaryota; kingdom Metazoa; phylum Chordata; class Mammalia; order Rodentia; family Cricetidae; genus Peromyscus; species Peromyscus maniculatus. The sequence continues at coordinate 123,381,673 of NC_134855.1, forward strand.
AAAGTTTGCCTGTGGAAGGCCATTTTTAGTCAGCAAGTATCCTCAAAGGAAAATAGGTAATTTAGCACTCACTTGGGAAGCAAATGGTCCTGTAAAGTGGTGGATGTCACAAAGTCAGGACTGTGTGTGTGTGTGTGTGTGTGTGTGTGTGTGTGTGTGTGTGTGTGACTTCTTTTACCTCACATCTGCAAAAATATTCATTTTGTTTCGTGTGCTCGTTAAAATCCATCTTTCAAAAGGATTGCACAAATTATATATGTTATACATGGCCAATGTAATGACATGGCAGCCCATGTCCAAAACCGTAGGAGGGGGGGGGGAGATTTGTTTTTCCTATGCATTCTCTCTTGTTCCTCTGTCACAAGTGCTATGTAATTTCTTCCTCTCCTTCACACTCATTCTTCACTTTGGGGTATGCATGTGTTTATTCATGTGAGTGCAAGTGCACATGCATTTGCAGGTGTGAATTCACATGTGGAGAACAGAGAACAGCCTTAGGTGCCATTTCTCAGATACTGTCCACATTTTTACCTTCTTGGACACAAGGTCTCTCACTGGCCTGGAACTTGCCAAGCAGGCCAGGCTAGCTGGCCAGGGAACCTTGGGAGCCCTGGTCCACTTCCCTAATAGGATTACAAGCACATGCTGTCACTCACAGCTTTGTTCTTTATTTTTTTCATACATACATATATGGCTTTATTTTTATTTTTTAACTTGGATTCTGGTGATGAACTCTGTTTGCAAGGCAAGCACTTTGCTTCCTGAACTATCTTTTGTTGATATAACTAACTGTCTTATTAAATAAGAAACACAGAAACAATGTAAAGGAGAAACCTGAGAGGTCAGAGCTCAGAGCTAAAATCTCACCCTTCTGCCTGCGGTGTCCCAGCTTCCTGAAAGAGAGCTACTTCCTGTCTGTAAGTGGATTTTCCAGTCATTCTGCCTTCTCATTGGTTGTAAACCCAAACACGTGACTGCCTCGTCACTGTCTGAATGTACAGCCCCCTAGGTCTTAAAGGCATATGTCTCCAATGCTGGCTGTATCCCTGAACACATAGAGATCTATGGGATTAAAGGCGTGTGCCACCACTGCCACACTTTGTCTATGGGTCTAATAGCTCTGACCCCCGGACAACTTTATTTATTAACATACAATCAAAATCACATTTCAGTACAATTAGATTACCACCACAATCTTTCCATTCCTCAAATTCAGTTTTGAAACCCTGGAAGGGTGAATGGAAGTGAACATGTAACAGGAACTCTTGGAATGGGATATTTTGCTTTGAACCGAGATGGCATTTGCTGGGTTTATTAGTGAGCTAATGTAATTGTTAAGTTACAGTAGGCATGCTTCTGTTAGATCACTGTCTTGGAAGTGTTCCTTAGGCCTGGAAGACACTGAGCCCTGTTTTCTCTTTACTAAAAGGCTTCATTTATGTTTCTAAGAAAGGTCACATGGCTGGGTACAGTAGAGCACATCTTTGATCTTAGCATCCAGGAGGTGGACACAAGCCAGTCTCTATGAGTTCAAGGACAGCATGGTCTACATAGTGAGTTCCAGGCCAGTCAAGGCTACATGATAAAACCCTGTCTCAAAACAGGGGGAGAGGGGAGGGACAGTGTGTACCATATCAGTGTGCCAGGAATTATCAACGGGTGACCCAAAATAGGGACAGATATAAAGGAGAACTCTAGAAAACTATTCACAGTCCTACTTACATAGAAATTTAGAACAGTTTAATGTCTTTAGATTTTAGATTCATATGGTTGATTTTAAATTAGCTGAGTCATTTAGGCACACATATGTCCTTAAGAAATCCAAATGGAACCACAAAAAGCATAAAATTAAACTCCTTCTGGGGTAGGGTGTAAGGTGATGGCTCAATAGTTAGAGTGTTTGCTGTTGAAATGTGAAGACAGGAGTTCATATTTTCAGAACTCATGCAGTCTCCTCCAGGCACAGCCCCACAAGCCTAGAATCTCAACACTGGAGGTTAGAGACAGGCAGATCCCAGGGGCTCCCTGGCCAGTCGGTCTAGCCAAAAGAGGGAGGAGCTCCACGTTCCAAAAGAGGCTCTGTCTCAAAACAGTGAGATAGACAAGTGATGAAAGATCCCAGTGTTCATCTCTGACCTGCACAAATTCCTGCATTGGAAGAATATCCTCACACACATGTACACACACACACACACACACACACACACACACACACACGAACGTACACACATGTATGCATGCACACATACACACATACACAAACTTATACACACACACACACACACACACGAACATACACATATGTGTATGCATGCACACATACACACATTCACAAACTTATACACACATACATACACACACACACACACGAATGTACACACACATGTATACATGCACACATACACACATACACAAACTTATACACACATACACACACACACACACACACACACACACACTCAAAATACACATAGACACACACACTCCTCTGCTTATACTACATTGCCTTCACCTGTGCTGCACAAGGACCCGAGCCACTCTGAACAGGGTTCTGAGAGGGTGGAATTGCTGACCTCTTACTCACTCACAAGTTCTTGCATGCATTATGAGGTAGCACCAGGGAGGCACAGCTTACGTTCACTGAATGTGTAAGTGTGAAAACTTGCACAACTCCTGGGAGCTTGGGATCCCCTCCTTTGGTTTTTCATTTGATTGTTGATATGGTGGCGTCTTGGTTTCTATGTATCTATCTAGACTTTGTAACTAGAGATGGAGAAGGACCTTTGGGTTGTGTCTTAGAGTTTCTATTGCTAAACACTGTGACAGAAGCCAACCTGGGGAAAAAAGGGTTTATTCCTGCTTACAATTCTCGGGTCACATGTATCACTGATGGAAGTCAGAGCAAGGACTCTGGAGGTCATGGAGGATTGCTGTTTACAGACTTGCTCCTTGTAGCTTGCTGGGCCTGCTTTTTCATAGTACCCAGGACCACCCACCCAGGAGTAGTACCACCATCAGTGAGTTAGGCCCTCCCACATCAATCATCAGGCAAGAAAATGCCCCACGGGCTTGTCCACAGACCAATTGGTAGAGGCTTTTTTTTTTTTTTTCCAGTTGAGCTTCTATTTTTCCAAATGACTCTACCTGTGTCAGGATGACATAAAACTAGCCAGCACAAGTTGTGATGGATTGATTTATTAATTTATTTTTGGTTTTGGTTTTTCGAGAGACAGGGCTTCTCTGTATAGTCCTGGCTTTCATGGAACTCTCTCAGTTGCTGTGAATTAATCCTTCTGTACACTGTGAATATATGTCACTATGACTGGTTTAATAAACAAGCTGACTGTCCAGTAGCTGAACAGGATAAAGTTAGGTGGGAAAGCCAAACTGAGAATGATGGGATGAGGAAGGGTTGACTCGGGAGAGATGCCAGCCATCCAGCTGCCGAGGAAGCAGGACATGTAGAAGATGAGCTAACAAACAATAAGCCATGTGGCAAAGCATAGATAAGAAATATGGGTTAATTTAAATGAAAGAGTTAGGTAGTGACAAGCCTGAGATATTGGCGGAGCATTTCAAATTAATATAAGCCTCTGTGTGGTAATTTGGAAGCAGCTGCTGGGACTAGAAAACTTTGACTACACTTTGTAGACCAGGCTGGCCTCAGACTCAGAGATCCACCTGCCTCTATCTCCCAACTGCTGGGATTAAAGGTATGCACCACCACTGCCCAGCATAGGGTGTGATTTTTATTTTGGCTCTTGAATGAAGTTTGGAGGTTGCCAGATACTCTTACAGACTTGGCAGCCCAGCACTCTACTGACCAGCTAAAGCCAATGTAGTATCATTGTGGATTTTGATGATCAGAGGGAACTGCTAGCATAGCCGGGCTTCCTGTGTTCCCTGGACTGATAGTTTGCATGCACATAGGTAGGTCACTCTTATTTACCATCCCCTCATTTACTGTCCTTCGTATAGACAGCAGAGTCAGGAACCATGAAATGAGGACATACAAGGATGCCCCTCAACATTTCCATTTACTTCCCCTTTTTGGTTATCTTTCCATGACCGCTGCTTCTCAGAAAAGTAAGATAGAGTGGAACCGAGTATTCTGGCTGCTGCATATCCTCTCAGAGGCAGACTAGAATCAGAGCATCCTAGAGGGAGCAGCGGGTGAGTGACTGGTTCCTCCCGTGCATTCCCCTGGGGCTCTGTACCTAAGTGACACTAAAACAGCAGCAGACAGCAGATCCAGGATCCAGCCACGTGCTGCGCCATTTCAAGGGCAAGGCTTGACCTTGTGTCTTCTCAGTCTTCCTTTTCTTCTTGTTTAACAAGTCAGATTTTAAGCTCTATCCAAGAATCCACAGCATGGAGACCACGTGGCTTCAGAATTCTGCTGCTTATCATGAATGGACAGGTAACAAACTTCCTGTTTCGGAGGAGGTTCAGCGGGCTGTGGTGACATGTTTTTCTTGTGCTTGTACCCTTTCTTCTTTCCCTTTCCAGCCAGTGCTACGGAAATGCCACACGGACCAGTATAGCCCTTTCAGGGTGCTTCAAGCTCATGCTACTCTGTCTTCCTACACTGATGTGTTTCCATGTCCAGGCCAAGAGGCAACAATGCCATACACCTAGGCAGAACTGTAGACTTTCAGCTACTAGGGTATGGGGACACATGCTGTACATTCTCTCTGACGTAACTCCTATGCACTTACTCAGCTTACATGGGTAGCACCTGGGTGCTCCTGGCTAATGTACCATAAAAGCTTTTCCACTGGACAGTCTGTCTCCAGGCTCATCTGTGGCTTTGCTATAGGATCTGTGGCCTGCAGACCCGCTTCTTTGGAACAATAGTTTGGGGTGAAGTATTGCGTTAAAAGAATGATTGGACTAAAGGTGTCTGTTTCTATTCTAAAACTTTCCCCATGTTGTTTTGGGCACTTGAGTGATCTATCTCACTAGGCCCTGAAGCTTTCTTTGCTGCTAGATAGAAGAGAGGTGCCGTGGAAGGTTCTTGGCTATGTAGGCATCCTGGAATCCCTGCCTCCTCGGCATGCTGCCCAGCCTCACAGTCTTCCAGGAGAAGAGTCAGCAGAGGCTTGTCACAACACACCTTGGTGCCTACCAGGCCTTGGCCTGCCGATGTGTCTGGACATGGGTTGCTGATTGCAGGCTGGAGGCCTGATGTGTCAGATGTGGGATTTACGCATGATGTCTGCAACACACAGACCCGTGGTATCACCCTGTCATCTGCAAACGCTGACTGTCTGTCTTGGCATTCCAGCAAAGGCAACCTCAGAGGAAAGTGCCTAAGAAGAAATCCACTTTGATCTTACAGGTCACTGAGCCAGCAGGATGGCAGTCAAGTCACTGCCTCTGGGACATGCCTCCTTCTGTCCCAGCTCTAGAAACCCATCTGCTCCTGTTTGCTGCCTTTGCAAAGAAAGGGTCCTCTGTGTTGCTGTCCTCAGACCTACTTATCCTTGTTCCCACACCTGTTCCTAAATCCCCACATGTTGCTAGTTTTCTCCCTACCAAGCAGGGTTATTTGGTCTTTCCCACCAGATTAGGAGCATTGAAATGGGAATGGGAAGGGAGCTGTGTGCAGCAGACTGCTGTGCCCCCACAGTGGGTTTTCCATGGCATGCTTATCTCAGGATCTGCGTGGACACAGAACTGAGGCCTCAGATAGTCACTTAAATAATTAGGAGGCAGTATACATTTGAAGGGTTTTTGTTTTTTGTTTCTGGACCAACCCAGCACCATATAGGAATGGAATGTTCTGGAGAGGAACCATACTTATGCAGGGATCCTAGCATTGTAGTCCTCCACGGAGTTCTGTCTGAAGACAGATCCTTCAAACTGTGGGACCATGGAAACTTCAGACAAAGCTAGGGTGTGGAAGTAGTCGCGGTGATTTCATGGTGCTGGGCTCTGCATGCCTTGTTTGGATGTTTCCAAGAACATCTGAATTGGTGATCATCGTGCTCTTTGTGTGGCCAGTGGCTCTGGGGAAGGTTGTCACCTCGCTGGAGGCTCAGCACTATAGCCAGTTCTCACTTACCCTGCTAAAAACTAGGAAAACAATAGGTTTGCTGGAAAGATGAGACCACAGTTCCCACCACTGTGTGCTTGCTGGAGGGGGTCAGTAGACACCAGTGTGCCATCCAAGCCACAGAGGAGACAAACAGGTCCCTAGGACTGACATGGAAGGGGGGGAGAAGGTAGTTGGCCTACAGTCACATTGTGTCATTGGGCTGTAAGACATCAGTGGCTGCCCCTCCCAGGAGCAGGTGCAGGGGTCCATTTGACAGGGCTGGGGTTTCCTGTTTAATCTGAGCTATGACTCATAAATCAGTTAAATGAAAAAATCCAATATTGAATATCTGGCAGTTCAAAAATTCTGGGATTAAGTTCTGAACAGGGCGGGCAGTAAATCAGCCAGAAGAGAAGTCATCTTGAACCCCACTGGATAGAAGAGGGGAGTGTGGAGGCCAGGGTGGCCACAGTGGAGGAAGGTCACCCGAGCTGAGATAGAACTTGCAGAGGAGAAGATGAGAACAATGTTATGATCTTTGCTGAGTAGGTGAACTTCAGCTATTCCCAGATTTCTGATTTTTATTAGTGCATATTAATTGTGTTTGCCGTTCTTAGTTAACTGGCTTTCCTTGATTTCCAAGAGAGCTCACGCTGGGTTGGTGTGCTCATTCATGGGTGTCAGGATCCTCTTGTTTCCATTTCTCCTCTAATGCTTTTGTTTCTACCCTACTTCCCACAAGGGCTCCCTGGCCACCTGCTGTATCCACATCTGCACCCACATCTGTATCCACAGAAAAGACAAAATGAGAAAAGAGCCTGGGTGTAACAGCAATAACGTGGCTGTGGGTCACCCATAAAGGTCTCCTCATCATTCACAAATGGTCAGACAAATTTGGGTCCCCAACCACATGCCAGTTTGCCTTGAGATGCTTCTTTTTGGGTTTCTGAGACAGGGTTTCTCTATGTAACAGCGTTGGCTGTCCTGGAACTCTCTTTGTAGACCACGTTGGCCTTGAACTCACAGAGATCCACCCACCTCTGAGAGCTGGGATTAAAGGCATGTGCCATCGCTACCTGGCTTTAAGATGCCTCTTTAGAAGCTGACAAGGAAGATGGCCTGGATGTGCACTCTCTTAGTTAGGGTTTCTATTGCTGTGAAGAAATACCATGACCATGGCAACTCTTATAAATGAAAACATTTAATTGGGGTGGCTTACATTTTCAGAGGTTTAGTTCATTATCATCATGGTGGGACATGGTGGCATTCAGGCAGACATGGTGCTGAAGAAGTACCTGAGTGTCCTACATCTTGACTTGCAGGCAACAGGATGTGAACTGTTTCACTGGGTGTGGCTTGAGCATATATGAGACCTCAAAGCCCACCTCCACAATGACACAGTTCTTCCAATACCACACCTACTCTAACAAGCCACACCTTCTAATAGTGCCACTCACTCCCTTTGGACACCATTTTCTTTCAAACCATCACCTATACCTTCCTCCTTTGAGCTGGAGGTATGTCTAGACTCCTTTGAGAGGTATCGTTGGCCCCCCACCTATACCCTTCATGTCCAAATTGAATTACTTTGTTGGCTGAATGTACATGCCTTGGGTTTGCAGTAGCCCCTTATCCCAAGAAGCGTAAACCTTTTGTTTGAAAAGTGATCTGCATCCCTGATGCTGAGCAGTAACAGCTGCATTCTGGGTCATGTCTGTAGCAGACACTGACCGTGCCTTGCCTCTGGTTCCTTGTTCTTACCTCTTTAGTGCACTTGGGGAGGTGCCACCTACTCCTACCTGCGTTCCTTTATTAAAAGACTTTCTCTGGAGGCCAGAGTCTACTTATTTCTCTACTTTGTCATAGCAACCTTGTGATATCCCTCAGCAAGTGGTCCCTCTCTGTGGGTTGGAAAGTCTCAGGTGGGAAGTCTTCAGTAGGATTAGGCTCTGGTCTCCCCTGGTGGTGACCTGCTGTATAGCATGTTTCATTGACCAGCTTTCCCTTCCCCTCTTCACTTTTTGAATAATTTACTTGCACTCAACATTTGTCCCAGGGTCTGTTCCATTCACCATCTTTGCAGGTAGCTGTGGTAGAAAGAACTTACTGTGATGAACAGAAGCGACCCGGAAAAGGCTAGTGCCTGAAGAAACAGGCATTTTAGCTACAGAAGCCACAGTATATCCTCATCTCTGGCACAGATGTCTGAAGCTTTCCAAAAGTACTCAATTGTCTCCTTGAGTGCCTATTTCCCAAGGTCTGCTGCTGTCACCACCAGGTGTGAGATCAAGGATAGGAGACACTGGCTGCTCTCTATTTGAAGTCCCCAGAAGTTCCTTCTGGAAGCACCAGTCTCTTGTGGGGTTCCATGAGTGAAAGGAGTCACAGATATATACCCAGACAAGTGACAGTGAGAAAACAGCACAAGGCTAAAAGTATGTCCTTCATGTCTCAGAGATAGTCTGGTCATGCCCATGTCCCAGAGCCCTACCTTAGGGCCGTTCACCTGTAAGAACCTCCCTGCAAGGGGAGTGAAGCATTTTATCTAGCTTCATGCAGAATGACTGCCTCAGTATAAATGATGGATTTCTTTCTCCATTAGACAAAACAGCTTTCATTCTATGTAGTGTATTCCCCCTTTTAGGCACTGTCCAGACCTCAGAGGGACCTGGTATTAGGATGTAGGAAGCTCCCCATAACATGTGTCAAGTTAATCTGCTTCTTTTGGTTTGTTGGAATATTAGCCTTATACTATCCCCTCTTTCCCCAGTCATTACAACTCATTGAAGGTGAGACTCAGATACATTTGGGGATTGGAAACAAGAGCAAAGTGAATCTCACAGGATTGTCCTGTCTCATTAACATGTTGGGGGGGGGGGACACTACTCTCAATAGGGCAATTCCTTGCTGTGTGTGTGTGTGTTTTCTTAAAAGTATGTCCTGGGGCTGGAGAGATAGCCCCATCAATAAAGTAGTTGCCTCATAAGCATAAGGATCTGAGTTTATATTTCCAGCTACCATATAAAATGCCAGGTATACCAGTATATGACTGTAATCCCTGGGCTAGGGCTTAGGAGGCAGAGATCAAAGGATCTCCAAGGCTTGCTGGCCAGCCAGTCTAGCTTAGTCTGAGCTCCAGGTGCCATGTGAGGATGTCTCTAAATACACAAACAAGCAGATGAAGAGAGACTGTGGAAGATGCACAACATTGACCTCAGGCTTACACCCACATACACACACATGCATGTACACTCCACACACACAAACAGACACATGCGCACACATGCATGTACACACCATACACACAAACAGACACATGCACACACAAGTATGAGGAGAGAAGAGAGAGAGAGAGAGAGAGAGAGAGAGAGAGAGAGAGAGAGAGAGAGAGAGAGAGAGAGAGAGAGAATCTCAAGCATTTTCCAGCAGAACTAAACAGAGACTCAGGTGTCTTACTGTTCCAAGTCCCTGCCATCGAAACTTGGGTGTGCCTCAGAAATGGTGCAGTGTGTACTCTACCTTCTTTCTCAGTTCCTGTGTTTACTCATACTCATGTAGACAGACCTGGCACAGCAGAGACCATTTCATTCCTCAGTCGATTCCTTTGGATGTGCTTGCTGGTATCCCTGCATGCATGGCTCTGGGAGACATGTAGGGGTGCAGAGATAAATAGCCTCCTTGCCCTGAAGAACAGGGTTCTGGAAGGCATAGTGCTGTTTAAAGTATCCATCAACAGCAGAACACAAGTATTGACAATTTGGAACTGTCCTAGGTTGAAGGGAGTTAGGTGTTGGGAGAGTTATGGGGAGGAGGTGATGGAGTGGACCTTCAGAGCAGGGTCACAAAGTAGGAAGTTCTGGGGGTGGGGTTTAGAGGGAAGTTATTCACCAAATGGTACAGAATAGGTCAGTATTTGAACAAGTGATAAGTCCATACTGGTTTTATAACAGCTGACCTGTGCCCTGTTGACTATGGGGTTTTGGCATACTCACACCTCCTGCTGATCAGCTTCTCACTGCACTAGGGAGAGATCACCAGAGCTTTTATGGATGGCCAGGAGAATTCTTTGGCTGCAGCACAGATCAGAGCTGGGCCTGTACAGCTTGCTCACCTATAATTACATCTGTTTAAATCTGTTGGATGTCAAGCTGCATCCGGAGCCCAATGTGCTTAAATAAAAGCTGGGCCAAAGGAGCACTGATGCCCTGTGTACTGTATGACAGGCATCTTGTGGCTTTGTTTTCTCTTGAGCACTGATAGGGCCAAGCTTTGTTGTTTAGAGGAGTGGTGTGCATGCATCATGTGTTTTTGCTCCCATCAAAATATGCTAATGTACTAACATCATAAAGGTTGAGTTATAAAATTAACATGAGGGGATGCCTGAGTGGAACTTAAAAGATTATTTCTACCTCATTTAGGAGATTCTTGCTGAGTTGCTGTTCTGGAGCTCTTGAGTTTGAGCATCTGCTCATTTTTTTCTGGGACAGATGTTGTCCATTGCTTGATTCATGCTACAGTCATTGTGCCTTGAGTGAGTTGACCTTTTTGATATGGTATATTTCTGGCCTAGTCTCAACATCTTATACAGGGGATTATCACATTTGCTTAATCTCCCCATACCCATACTATCTGCTACATATACATAGTGCTACATTATACCACATGTATTATTACTGTATAAACAAGTGTATGATGATACAGGTATATGTATTTTACATATCAGTATATGTATATTGTATATGTATTTAAATATATTTGAAAATGCATTGAGGATCGGCATTTGCTTGTAAACACTTGAACATAACCAAGTACAATGATAATGTATAAAAATATCACAATTATACCCAGCTCCCAGCTTTCTCATCAGAGAAGCTTCTTTTTTTTTTTTTTTTTTTTTTTTTTTTTTTTTTTTTTTTGCAGTAGACTATGGATAATACAGAGTCACAATTATTCAAAGTATGGAAAAAAAGTGACTGTGGAATCTCTGGCCCTAAAAGGACATCTGTATTACACATCTCTCCTACAGCTCAGAAAACATTGTAGAAGAAGGGCTGGGAAGGATAGAAGAGCTAGAGGTTGGGGAGGAGCACTGTGAAGTACATGGCCAGCACACTCATGAACTCACTGCAGCTGTGGTTACTTACACACGGTCGGGCTGGTCAACATTTTAGCATGGAAGCAGGAAGGGCTTATGAGGCTACACCCCTCCCTAAAGAACTAGTGACAGTTAATGGTGTCTGGGGGAAGGGCTGTCCCTTCCCTTGGTGGTATAGCCACTGATATTTCCCATGCCTCAGTAAATAACCTCCCATCCATGCTTATGTACACAACTCTAGTTAGATGTGCACTGTGTCAGATGTGCACAAAAACATGGATGTAGAAGTGGGACTTGTTGGGAAAAAGGGTTTGGGGGAGGAAAAGGATAATAGGGGGTGAACGGGTCTAAAGGTCATTACATGCATATGTCAGATTGCCAAAGAATAAATAATTAATTAATTTAAAGTATAATTAAAACCATTGTTTTATATGTAACGATATTAATAAAACATAGTTTTATTAGTATACACACATAAAAACAAACATATTAAGAAAACAATATAAGCCTGATCTCCTAGGGATGTTCCTAACTACCAACATTGTCACACTAAAGAAATGGGGTGGTTATCTTGAAATTTCATAAAGAAACATCAGTTCCATGTCAACTTGAAACTTGAGTGTTGGAAGCAGGAGGAATAATAACTAACTTATCAAGTGGACATGGACTTTGTACTGAGCACCATCACTGGCATTGAGGAAACAAGGAACAGAAAGAATAGGAAAATAAATAATGGAGAGAAAAGACATTTGAAGGAACAAAGTTAAAAGCCACTTGCACTTGTAAGCTTGGAAATTAATACAGATCATCTAAGATGATCTAAACTCCTTGTCATCTTATATATGCCCCATTCAAATCCTTCCCAGTTGTCTCCCAAATTCTTTCTTAGATGTGTTTTCCTCACCTACAGCAGTCATTACACCAATTTAAACAGTGGTTTTCCTATTCGGCCAATCCTACATTAGCTGGTATTCTTCTCTATAGAATTTTCCTCTTTTAGTATGTAGATTCAGGATGTCTTCCTAATTATCCTTTTCCACTCCAACAATTCATTATCAACATTGTTCTTTCAGAGCTCAGATTGTCTCCATTTGGCTCGTGTGACATGAGCCTGTTCGAGATGACATGTTTCTAGTGGCCTTCCCAATTGCCCCACCTTGTCTTTTCCTTGGGGGTGTTTTGAACTTCCTGTGTCCTGGAATTGCTCCTCCCAGAGTGAACTTTACCAGTTCTGTGAGATCTACTTAGAGTGTGGCCATTTCTTTTGGTTGCTATTACTGTGTATTATTCTGCTGAATTCCTTGTGTCTACTGGGAACAATCAGGAGATGCCATCCACACATCAGTCTCGGACTCAGCAGCCTTAAGCTCACAGAACACAGCAAACTGTGGCTGTGTTAAGCTCTTCCCCGAGCTTTCCAGGATTAGCTTTCCTTGTCAGCTGGAGCTGATGAAAGAACACAGTCATGGGCAGAAAGGAGCCCACTTTGGGTGAACAAGTTCTCCTTTGAGGATAAACATAATCCTCTTTATTCCTTAAGCTTTTATGGTATCGAGCATAGAGCTTTATAAGCAGGATGACCCTGAGTAGAGTTTAACTGTATATGTGGTAACTGGGGTTAAAGTGCCAGGGGCACAGTGGCATAGACACTTTTGGAGAGACCAGCCTGAAATTTCTAGGACCAAGAAATTTAGCCTTGAGTTCCTTCTGGCAGAGCTTATCATGTCATTTTTATTCAAGATATTCTTACATATAAGTAGGCCTTGTGAACCAATGAAATCAGGCCCTGTGGAGATGACAGGGAGTTCCCTAGACATTCAGGCCACTTTGTGCTATTGAAGGCTGCTTGTCTTCAGCCCACTACCTATGAGGCCTTCACCATGAATCTCACATGCAATTGAATCACCAGGAGGTCAATAGGGGAGATAAAGGGAGGTTGCTACAGTTTATACAGTGTATGGCATCTACTGTCACAGAAGGGCTAGAAATGGCACCCATGAGGGTAATAAAGCATTACCCTTTTATCTGCCAAGGTGGCTGAAGAATTGTTCCCTTAAAACCCTGCTTCATTTAAAGAATTTCTCTGTGTAGCTCTGCAAGACATTTAGATGACATTGCTATCAACACCACCATTGGCATTTAAAAAATCTACTAAGTTAATAATATTTACTTTCTGGCCTGTCATAAACTAGAAGAGTGTCTGCCCGGGTCATTGAGAGATAAGCCAGACCATGCATAGAGAGCTCCTAGCATAATATCTGTAGGTAGGCTAAGGGTTCCGAGACGCTGGCTTGGAACCTGTTAGCTGGCCAAGATGATGTGATCTTGGGCTACTTCAGAATGAAAAATGTTCTCCCGAAGCCATTAAATATTCCTCTTATTTCAGTCATCTGAGATCTCCAGACTATCTTTTGCGGTACTTGGAAGGCTATAAATGGACACCTGCGAGAGAACTTGACTGTCTTTTTTCCTTCACTAGAACAGGAGAAATTACCTCAAATGCTGCATGTCTCGGTTCTTAAAATCCACCCACATCCATTTGAAATCATTTTGACTTTAATTAGTTTTCTTATCTATAGAGATATGGGGCCACAAACATGAGTCTTGTCTGAATTATAAACCTGATGGTGTTTATTATGAACCAACTACTGCCCCAATTAATTCTGCCTTTAAGAAGGTTCATTTCCTAGAGGTGTACACCAAGATATCATGACCCCACATGCCCTGGCCCATGTAGCCTAGGGCTTCCTGGTGCTGTGGCCAGAGCAGCATTGGTCACTGTACTCTTCTGACTCCACAGATGGGTAGTTTAACATCTGTATCCAATGGTTAAGTCATAGAAAGTCAAGTTATTGGTTTAGGAGTGTGATTTTCTTGAACTATGTCTGTGGAATACCCAATTAAGCAGCTGAATGGAAAAGCCAAGTGCCTGATAAGTTCCCAAAGAATTTAATGCACTCTGATGTTTGGATTAATATTGTGACATCTGCCATCCTGGGAAATGCCTCAGACTGGTACAGGAAGTTAATCCTGGTGATATCTTCAGTTTGCAGTTTTCACCCTGGAAACTGATATTTAAGAATACAACTTCTCTGTGATGGCAGCTCAGAGGTGAATGGAAGGTGGAGTTGTTTTTTTTTTTTTTTTTTTCATGAGGTGACATCATCTTATTCTTACTCATGCTGATCATTTTTCTACATTCCTAAAATACTCTGAGTGACCTTCAGGTCAGAATGTGTCACCCCACGAAGAGGAGAAATCTAGATTACCACCCCAGGTGCTGACATGGGTAAACAGCCTCAGCCTGACTCAGAATGGATGGTGGTGGTCTCTTTCAATGCCCTTCACCACCCTGACCATTCCCATGGACAAAGAGGCAACTACCAGGGCTGTGGGACCGTATTTTCTTCTGAGTGTGGCTGTTCCATTGGTACACGCATTATTCCTTCATCCAGAGCCGAGTCTGGAAAGTGTGGTGGGATGCTCAGAGCAGGGGAGAGTTCCATGAAGAAGCTATTAACCATGATGAGAACTGTGAGAGAATCGAGAGGAGATTATGCAGCCATCAGTCTTAAGAGCCATGGGAGGAGCCATTACCAGGACCATTGTGCTACTGGAGTAAAGGCAGTAGGGACAACACTGGGAGAGCTGTTTACATCAGGGACTTGAGAGCAGCGATCAGTAAAACAGAACCTGTGAAAAGAGGATCCTGCCCTCTCTTTCCTCCCACTCTTTGATCTGCCACTCATCTGGTCCCCAAAGGACAAGTGGTCCAGGCTAGGCTTCCTGTGGCACAGAGGAGGCAGGGGTAAGTGGAGACCGGATCAGGAGGGAAAAAGGGAGAATTGACAGCACATTCTAACCCCCCTTTCTTTTCTTTAAAAAAATACAGAACAAGGCTTGTTTCCTTTGGTTTACAGAAATGGATTCTTAGTTTTTACAACAAGGAAAAATAATCTTGCACACAATTAAGTACTGTTTAGAGATTCATTAAAACAAGACCTTGAGCCAGGAAGAGACGTAGTCTGTCTCTTCCTCAGGTTTGGTGTTCACCACATTAATTTGGTTCATGTTTCATATTTCTTTAATTTTATTTTTAATGCTCATTAATATTTAGCTGCCCAGTCTTGGATTGTTTTGTTCTGTTCTGCTTCACACAGTGGGAGGAGCATACTTAGGGCCCTCTCCTGTTCTGATTGGCAGAATGCTGGACTAATGGGAAAGCCATGAACTTACCAGATGTTAAGATGTTCCTTGTAGACTCTGTCTGTGGCAGGGTTCAGTTACTGTTAGAACACCTGATAGCTATATCCACTCTCTTTCCAAATAAGTCACCAAGAGAAAAGACTCATGCATAAGTTCCCCAGGTGAAGATGCTTATGATGAGCATATAAGATGACGTGGATATACACCACACAGTTTGTTACCTATGAAGACTACAGTGGGATAAATAAGAAAAACATCAGTGTTTTGTCATTGTGATACTTTAAAAAAGAAAAATCATAAATTCATGTATTTGTGTACTTGGTCCCCAAGTGTTTAGGGCAATACTCTTTAGGGAGGTTATAGAACTTTTAGGTCACGGGATCTTGCTGGAGAAAGTACATCACGGGTGTCAGATTTGATAGTTTATAGCCTTGCCCTGCTTTCTGCTTATTCACTCTACATCTTATGTGTGAGCCCACAGCTTCCTGGTCTTGCCACCATGCCTGCCTGTGACCATACCTTCCCACCATTATGGACCTTAGCCCTCTGGAACTGCTTGACAAAGTAAGCATTCTTCTTGGTCATGGTATTTTATCACAACAACATAAAAAGTAATGAATACAGCCATATTTACTTATTCCTCTGAGGCTTGGTGTTAACATAGTCCATCACTCTGGAACTAAATGGAGTCCTCTACTCCTGTATCCCAAGTAGAGCTCACCCAGGACAGATTGTCTCACTTCTTTGAGTACCCGCTTTATACACAGCAGCATATAGCTTTAGGAATGAACTGATTTGGATGAATATGTTCCTAACCTCAAGACCTATTGAATTCTCAGCTCACTGTCTTCAGTGTTCCAAATGTGTTTCTGTGCTCTTTTGTCTGCTTTTCTATGAGACTTTATACAAATGTCTCTATATACATGAAGGTTCCATAGGGACTAAAAAGTGGTGGAAAGGACAAATAATGGGCAATAAAGTTATCTGTAAAATAAATAGAAAGGATGTTAGAAAAGCACAGATGGTAATGGGGGAAATTAACAAGGACAGAGATTAATTGGGGGGAATATGTGGTAGGTTGCAATTTTAATTCAAGGTAGAACTCTCTGAGAAGGTGGCATTTGAGCAATTAAATAGAGGGAGGGATGGGGGAAGAAAATAGAGAGATATCTAAGCAACAGCATGTGGGCAGAAAGGATGTAAGAGCAAGGTGCCAAAGAGGAAGGAAGCATGATCGGCATATGTGTGGGGCAGTATAGAGGTTGCTGAAGTGGAATAAAGGAAGAGGGGGTAGGAGAGAGGGCAAGGGAGATGGGAAAACCAGACCCTGGAGGTCACTGGAGTTCTCCTACTTTCAGAATGAAGATCCCTTTCTTGCCTAGTGACAGGACAAGGCTTGGGTTTCTAAAGGGTCAGTCAGAATAGTAGATTGATAAAATATAAATAAGGGCAAGTGGAAAGTTAAAGGACTGTTAAGAAGTCATGGCTCACAATAGGTTGGTGACAAGGGAGAACATAAATAAGTGTTAAATTCTAGATGTAATTTGAAGATTATGGCATCATCCTGAAAGAATAAATGTAGTGAGACGTCCATAGAGAAGTCTAAGGCTCTTGATCTGAGCAAGTGCAAAAATAGTTGAGAAGGCTGGTGTAAAGCAAGGTCTACAAGAATCTCAGATGTTCTGTTCTGGAACTATGCTCTCGAACTACACATAGGTTGAGGCCATGAAAAGGCAGATGATTGTGAGAAGTATTCATCTGGTGTATCATCATGTCAGGCACCAGGTCAGGGCTGAAGATGGAACAGGAGACTGAGCTAGTAAGACACTTATGTTTATAGCTATGGAGAGGCCCCATAGGAAAGTGTGGACAGGGTTTGATCAAGGACTTAGCCCAGGCACCTCAGAGAGCAGTCAAAGGGAACTGAGAAGAGCCAGAAATGTGTTCCTGGGAGCTGGGTACCCAGGATGGAGGAAGGCAGGCACCAGAGTACAGACTGTTGACCAATCAGGTGGCACAGAGGCCATTAATGATATGGATGAGAAAATGATGTGGTGCTGATGAGAGCAAAATGTTGACCGGAATGGTTACAGAAGAGGATTCCAGGAGAACTGGAGACAGATCAGATAGGTAACTCTTGGCACAAATTTTATACAAATGAATGAAACACAGTAGCACACAGAAGGGGGGAAAATATGATTTTTTACTTGATTAAAGAATGTAGAATGTCTATTCTAATGGAATAATCTTTGTTCCCCTGAATATACTGACTTTTAGTCTTTTATCTTTTTACTAACTGATGTTAATCTTTTATTCTACAAATGTGGTTTCCTTTCCATCAATAGAAACTGGTAACTATTACTTCTATAGCTTACTAGGCATGTATAAGCCATTCTATAGCTTATCAAATAAGTTTTGATTTACCTTAGTCATCCAGTTATTTAATTGTTGCAGTCTATCTTATAGATATGAAGATGATTTTATATATACTATTTTTCATGCTTGTTTAACTTGTAAGTTAATGAGATGGGCTGTGAAATCTTTAGGAAAATATAGCATCACTCTATCTGAATTTTTATCCCCCTTAAAAGATTAATTAGTTTGTGGTTGAAAATATGTTTATTGGCCCTGGGTTTGCTGTTGGCTTTATTTGGTCTAATTAATACAGAGTAAGTTCAGTACTGTTATTCATGATAGTTCAAGGTTGTAGTTTTTACCATGGCAGTAGTATAACTGCACCCAGAATCTTGGGATTCTCGATGATACAACTTATGTGAAATATCTCTTGTTCCAGGATGGAGGCTTGTGTGGTCCTGGATACCCATTGAGATAGTTCATATCTAGAGTCTCTTAACATGGCTTTAAGTGCAGAACTCCTTAACCCTCATCACATGCCATTTTGCCCCACATTTAGTGTAATTAAGGACTAACACACTATCTTTTGAAACATGATTATGCCTTAACATAGAACTGCCTTAGTTAATTTCAAGGGTATGTGATGGTTCATGTCTCTTTGGCCAAAAGTTGTCTAGGTGAAGTTGGATTGAAAAGTGTCTTTCAAATGCGATGTGTGAACATTTTCATGAGACCAGTGTGATGGTTTGAATGAGAATGTTCCCCAATAGTTCAGATTCTGAATTAAACACCAAAATACTTAAGGGCAGAAATTAATTGTATACCTGAAAACCATAAGAATCCACATTTCTCATAACATATTCTCGACACGCAGAGAAGCAAGTGGTAGGGGAGGGAGAGTTTTCCCTACAGTAGATGGTGAGCAGAGCCTGCTGGATGTGCAGGAGCTCCTGGGCTTGGAAATTCTTTATTTTGTAGCCATCACGGGAAGGGTCAGGTCAGATAAAATCACTAGTTCAAGTAAAATCTAGGGGCAGGTTCTGATGAGGAAGAAGACATTTACATCACCTTCAGATACCTCTCCAGTTAACAAGAGGAAAAGTATTAACTGTAGAGTAATCAGATAGTACTTTGACTGAAATGACCTAGATCAAAGTCAGTGTCACTAGTGAGACTAGGTGACCATGGTGTCTCCCAGAGGTGATGGTACAAGAAGGAAGGATGCATCTTCTCTGTAGTATTCTGGCCAGATATGCACAGTCTGAATATTATTACTAGGAAATACCAGATAAAAATCTTATAAGAAACATCTCCATGGAAACAAGGGGTTACTGTGCCTTCAACAATGTTGGTGTTGGGCTGGGGAGGTAGCTTTTGAGGTAAAGGTGCTTGCTGCTAAGCTTGATGACCAGAGTCCAATTCCTAGAACCTACATGGTAGAAGATGACCAACTCCCACAGCTGTCCTCTGACACACGAGATGCATGCAGGAGTATGCATACAAGCACACAGATATACTTACACTCTAAATAAGTAAATAAATATTAAAACATGAAGAACCAATATCAGTGCCATGCAACATAAGAAGGCTGTGGAATCGCTCCAGATAACCATAAACTAGACAGGGGAGGGGGGACAGTTGGACAATGGGTTATGACAAGACTCTATTGAAAAAAGAAAGCTCCAATGGCTGCTGTTGGACTAAGTGATAAGATATAGGTATAAATGATAGATTAAATAAAGTTTATCATTATGTCAATGATAAACTTACAGAAATTGATAATTATGTTGCAGTTTTATAGGAGAATGTTGTTGTTCTGCAAAAGTTAGCAATGAAGTATTTCAGGATGAAGGCTAACCCTACATACAATCAAACTGCCTGGATCCAGATAGAAATTGTCCAGACAGATAAATAAAATACTGGAACAGATGGGGCACAAATCAACTATAGGTGACCCTGGGTAATCTATAGGAGTTGCATATAATGTTGGGTTTTGTTTTTCTGTTAAGCTTGACTTCTCCCCAAAACTTCCTTTTAAAAAATGCCTGTGTTCATGATTGTTCATAGAGGCACTTGGGGAATCACTATAGCCCCCACATAGGAGAAGGTAGAATTGGCCTCATAGAAACCTTAGTGCTACATGGCTTATCTTAAATGAAGCAAAATTTGTGGTTTTTCTTGCCTACTTGTGGATTCCCATCTGTGCTTCTACCTGATGCCTCCAGCTACCCTTTCTAGAACTTCAAATTCAGACATTTAGGAAGCCGAGATGATTTATGCACAACATGCAAAAACTGTTTAATTTTGCCTCCTCTAGTGTCCGATGGACTGAGGGTGGTTTGTAGCAAGCTGGAAGGGCTAGTGGCTGGCATCCTGTGGCTTGTTGATAGCTGTTTTGTTGAGATTCCATTTTGTCAAAAAGTGAAAGTGACATGTGTCCTCCTATACTGTGACTCCTTACAATGGACAGCTCTTGACAGCCCCTTTAATTTAATTTTATTTGTGGGGTGTGTGTGTGTGTGAGTGTGTGTGTGTGTGTGTGTGTGTGTGTGTGTGTGTGTGTGTGTGTATGTGTGTGTGTGTGAAGTGTGTATTTGTGCATATGCATGACAAGATACTCATGTGGTTGTATATCAGAACCAGCCCTTGGGGGTTGGTTCTCTCCTTCCACCAGAGGATCTGGTGATCAAACTTAGGTCATCAGGCTTGTGTGGCAAGTACTTTTATCTGTTATATCATCATGCTGGTTCAGACCCTTTAAACTTCAGGGTGTGTGTGTGTGTGTGTCAGAGAGAGAGAGAGAGAGAGAGAGAGAGAGAGAGAGAGAGAGAGAGAGAGAGAGGGAGGGAGGGAGGGAGGGAGGGAGGGAGGGAGGGAGGGAGGGAGGGAGGGAAAGAGAGAGAGAGAGAGAGAGAGAGAGAGAGAGAGAGAGAGAGAGAGAGAGAGAGAGAGAGAGAGTAGGACATTGGCTGTCCATAGAAAGACATATGCAGTTGCGTATGGGTTGTGAAAATACTGCCCTTTTTTTCTCCCATCTGAGTCTAATGTTTGGCTATGCTAACGCACACTTCCACTACCATCAAAATTCTCAAACAAGGGCCTATGAAACACATTTGGTTGGTGACTTAAATGGCCCCAGATGTGTGGGGTCTGAAGGGAAGGTGTTGAGCCGAATTGTTGACCAAAGAGGGAACTGGGGAGAAAGAATGAAAGTTTAGGAAGGAATATATTTTTGTGTGTGAATTTGAATTTTGTTGAGCAAATAAAATGTTATTGATGAGTTTTGCTGTTTTTTTGCAGTAAAAAATCATGGATGTGGTTGAACACTGAACACCATGTTAATTTATAAAAATGGAAAGAAAGAAGCACTAATGTGATTATTGTTTGTTATTTTGTCATTTTCATTGGTAGCTAATTAACCTTCAGTGCATATGACTCTGATTGTTGGATATGGGAATATGTGAGATCACAATGCATGAAACCACTTAGAGTGAAACAACACACCCAGTGGATTTTATTCTAAAACCAAAAAGAGGCCAAGAGAGAAAGTGACTCTAAAGAAAAGTAAACAAAATTGCCTGCCACTAATATTTTCAGTAATGAGTATCCAACCAACCCCATGAATACACTGGAAAATGACCAAATCACATGCTTTCAGTGGTTGAATTGTATGGGATGGGAACTATATCTGAACAAAAAGGTAGCAAGAGAAATACGCAGATAGAGTTGACCATGAAGAAATCAGACTTTAGAAGTCACACAGGAAATAAGGGAAATGAGCAGCCATGGCCTCCATGGCCGTGCTCCATTTATTCTAATGACTTGCTATTGGCTAAAGGGCCTGAGAACTGGACTGTGGGAATTGCTCTCAGAACGCAGGACATGTTCTTTTCAGTATTCTCAATGGGGGCCAGATGTCACTGAAGAGCGGCTTGCTTTTTGGAAACAGCTAAATGTTCTAAAAGTAGAACTGGCAATTAAGCAAATGATCAAGCTGAGAAATATCAACACAGTAAAAAAAAAATGTACAAGAGTGCTGCAAAGCGTAGAAAATATAGAAAGTATATACACACAGTAAGAAAGTTAAAGAAATACATTTTCTGAGATCTTATATGCTAATTTCACAAATGATGATCATTTTTACCAGTGAAATTAGCTATGTTTCAGACTGTGAGATTTAGTGCCAAGATAAATGTGACTGTCTTACTGACATAATTGTCTTAGTTAGGTTTCCTCAGAACCCAAGTTGAGCCAGTAAGAGCAGTGTGAGCCAATAGGCAATCATGTGGGTAACCTGTGTTTGCTGTTACCAGGCAACTCTGGAAGCCTCAAGAGACTATGTCTCTCAGAGTTTCCCAAGCTAGACCACATGGAAGCTGAGGTGCATGTTCACTGATCCCTACCTGTCATTTGTAGGTGCTGCTGCTCTGGCCTTCATGGGGCCCAGTGTGTCCTCCAAACCAGGGACCATGCACTCAGGTAGAGAGTTGGGATATCCATGGCAAACAGTTTCTTTGACAGCAGCTTTACAGTGTCTCCAAACAATGAATACTCTGTTTGGAATTTCTGTGATGGTAGACATTTTCTCTGTCTGTACCATAGAGTGATATAGTTGGTAATGGTACTGATATGGCTGAAGAAATAAATTTCAAATTTTACTTAATTGTGATTTTCATGACTACATAGTGTTAGTAGCTACTATCTTGACAATGTCATTGCCAATAGCGTATAAGACAATAAAGCCCTCCACATCTCCTTCTCTCAAACTAAAGAATTAAGAAGAAAGTGAGTGGTGTCTAAAGGTGTGCTTTCACTAATCCCTAAGTCCTTTCAGTCCTTTGTGCTTCAGCCACATAGGTTTTCAGTCTTTCTTAGCTAATAGACAAGACTGTACTCAACTAAAGATAGTGGTGAATTAATTATTCAAATTTTTAAAAAGACATTTGTAGGAAATCTCTGTGTCCATGCACCCTACTCTAGTACACAGAAGAGGAATAGCTGGGGTCTCCATTGATGGGGAATCCATGCCTGTCAGAATGCTTGATGCTTGACTGCCTAGATAAGGGATGGTCAGGTCTGTATTGTTATAAGGGAGTTCCTGGAGTTATCATTTGACTGATTTGATTGATAGTGGCTACAGAGAAATACTAGTGGTAGGCAGTTTTGTTTAGTCTTTATCTTCACTCTACTAGCCAACTAAAAAAAAAACTAATATAGATAAATATGTCAACAAATCACTTGGTGAAGGGAATTTAGAAGTTTACTAACACCTGTTTCTGAAGCCTGAATTACCATCAACTGATTTTTGTTGTAAATGAGCATTGGCACAATAGAACATAAATGACAACCATGAGGGATGTTTGACTTACCTCATGCCATCTTTCTTCATGTCTTTGCTCAGGGCAGGCATTACTAATCAACTAGAGTGCTTTTTCTTATGCACTGATATATAGCCTCTCATGTTCTCTTAACACTGAGCTGGGAGCTCATATACAGCAAGTAAATCAAGATGAGTCCATTCATTAAGAAACAATTAGTCATCTCTGTCACATAAAGATGGTGGATGATTCAGATACTATTAATATTAAGACACTTTAAATAGACTTTTTATTATTGTTTTCTAACTCCAGGGAATAAGGGCATTAATGTTTCCATATATTTCTCCTCTCCTGGTCCATCCTGCAGGCTATGGCTTAATAAACTGTATCTACTTGTATAGAGAAAATGCTATGGGATTCAACTACACCCTCTCATTTATATGTTTCTGTGGCTGGTTGTGTGATAGAACCAGACTATATGGACTATAACTGCTGAAAGAGTGCCTGTCTGACTCTTTGTAGGTTAAGCTTTCTAAGCCTATTGTAGATACATCTCCTCACTTACATACAGAGAGAATACCCCTCCTTCCTGGACAACAGAAAGAACTGGGTAGTCTCTGCTTGTCCTCTGGCACTGAGGGAACCTGGAAAGTGTGTTGCTCTCACACTGGTAAAATACACGTGAACTTGCTGTCTGCCCATGGTGGAGACTTTTCAATCATTACATAGCTTAATTAATTAATTAATTAATTAATTAATTAATTAATTAATTATAGAACCAGAACTTCCTAAGCATGTGAACTTGGGATAAGTTGGCCTAAGATTCACTTTTTGGATTAGTCAAATATTGTAGCTGGAAGTTTTCCTGTGTCCTACCCAGTCTTCAGCCACTCAGACCCAAGTAAACATACAGAGGCTTATATTAATTAAAACTGCTTGGCCATTAGCTTAGGTTTACTACTGACTAGCCCTTACACTTAAACTCAGCCCATTTCTGTTAATCTATATGTCACCACATTTTCTGTGGCTTTACCTGTGTGCCATTACATGCTGCTCCCTGGACAGTGGGCTGGCGTCTCCTGACTCAGCCTTCCTCTTCCCAGAATTCTCCTTGTCTGCTTATCTCGCCTATACTTCCTGCCTGGCTATTGGCCAATCAGCTTTTATTAAACCAGTGTAAAAAAGATTTATCCCACTGCAACATATCATGTGACTTTTGTTCACTCAACCTTTCTGAGTTTCTAATATGAAAATATTAAATCTTGATTTGTCTGTGTGGCTACTGAGAGAATTTGCTACCAGAATTAAATAAGGAAATGGAACAAAAGAAGTGCCCTCTCCAGCATCTAATATGTATTAAAATAACAGACATGTAGTATCTTTTTTCTTGAGAACAGATACTAGAACAGAAAGGTTGAGTGAACAAAAGTCACAAGATACGTTGCAGTGGGATAAATCTTTTTTACACTGGTTTAATAAAAAGCTGATTGGCCAGGAGCCAGGCAGGAAGTATAGGTGAGATAAGCAGACAAGGAGAATTCTGGGAAGAGGAGGGCTGAGTCAGGAGACGCCAGCCCACCGTTCAGGGAGCAGCATGTAATGGCACACAGGTAAAGCCGTGGTGACATATAGATTAACAGAAATGGGCTGAGTTTAAGTGTAAGAGCCAGTCAGTAGTAAGCCTGAGCTAATGGCCAAGCAGTTTTTATTTTTTATTTTTTTATTTTATAATACAATTCAATTCTACATATCAGCCACGGATTCCCTTCTTCTCCACTCTTCCGCCCCCTTCCCCTTCCCCCCAGCGCACCCCCCATTCCCACATCCTCCAGGGCAAAGCCCCCCCCCGCCAAGGACTGAGATCAACCTGGTAGACTCAGTCCAGGCAGGTCCAGTCCCCTCCTCCCAGGCCGAGCCTAGCATAGCGACCCTGCATAAGCCTCAGGTTTCAAACAGCCAACTCATGCAATGAGCACAGGACCTGGTCCCACTGCCTGGATGCCTCCCAAACAGATCAAGCCAATCAACTGTCTCACCCATTTAGAGCCCGATCCAGTTGGGGCCCCTCAGCCATTGGTTTATAGTTCATGTATTTCCATTCATTTGGCTATTTGTCCCTGTGCTTTATACAACCTTGGTTTCAACAATTCTCACTCATATAAACCCTCCTCTTTCTCGCTAATTAGACTCCTGGAGCTCCACCCTGGGCCTAGCCTTGGATCTCTGCATCCAGATCCCTCAGTCTTTGGATGGGGTTTCTAGCATGACAATTAGGGTGTTTGGCCATCCCATCACCAGAGTAGGTCAGTTTTGGCTGTCTCTCAACCATTGCCATCAGTCCATTGTGGGGGTATCTTTGTGGATTTCTGTGGGCTTCTTTGTCTTTCTGAGTCTGAGTTATCTCACTCAGGATGATTTTTTTTCTAGATCCATCCATTTGGCACACGCCTTTAATCCCAGCACTTAGGAGGCAGAGCCAGGTGGATCTCTGTGAGTTCAAGGCCAGCCTGGGCTACCAAGTGAGCTCCAGGGAAAGCGCAAAGCTACACAGAAAAGCCCTGTCTCAAAAAACAAAAAACAAAAACAAACAAAAAAAATTAGCCGGCCTGTGGTAGCTGGCCAAGTGGTTTTAATTAATATAAGCCTCTGTGTGCTTATTTGGGTCTGAGTGGCTGTGAACTGGGTGGGACACAAGAAAACTTCCAGCTACATAGATGATTTTTAAAAAATAATAAATGAGGAGGTCACCAATAAAATATACCTTTTAACCTTATGAAATATTAAAATCAAATATCCAAATATTTTCAGTTACAGCTTTAAAATATTTTTATAAACTTTATTAAAAAAAAACCTTACAAGTAACACCCATCACACTCACTGATATTATTTAGACCCTAAGTCTACATCTCAGCAAATTGTATAGGCATTTTGAAGCTTCTGCTACAGCTTGTAGCTTTATAGAGAGAAATGAGTATACGTTCTTAGCTAAAGCTGCTTATTAGGTTGTTCTTGGAAAAGCTCAAGATCTCCTCTGACCTGCCAGTCTTGCTATAAAATGTGGTCAAGGAAGCTTATGGCATGTCCAGATGCTAATTTGGGTCTTGTCTCTCATAGTTTGTCTCTCATATAACAGGGTTACAGACCTCCAGGACCAGTTGGCTGGCTGTATATCAGTTTTCTTTCATTCAAATTTCCTACAGCATCATAGCCCTCAGATTCTCTTAGGAGGGGACCCAAAAGACCCTTACTTCTCAGACTAGAAATTCCATAAGCTGTGAATTCTCCCAGAGGCTCCTTTAAAAGTGAACTGCAGGGCAGACAGGGTGCCATTTTGGTACCTGGGATTGGGCCCTCCTGATGGACTGCCAGCTTGGTCTCATTGGCTATTCAGCGTCAGCCTGTTGTTAGGGCGAAGTGTGGGGAAGCATAAGGAGTTGTGTTTGTCCTCTGGAGTTCATAAACAGTGTATGAACTTGGGTCCTACTCTTGCAGGTATGACCTTGGACAACATGCTGACCTTGAGAGGCTTCAGGTTTATTTCAGTTCAATGGGAGTAATAATGGCCTTTCATATACCAGCTGTGAAGATTGCCCATGTCCCTCATGGTGATACACCTGGCTTCTGTGTACAAAACAAGCCCCCACTCCCTGAGAGCTCTTATTACCACCATTGTTTTATAGGTATGTACCCAGTACCTTGGCAAGGCTAAGATATGGGCCTAGTCTGTCCTCTTCAAAGGGTTCTCCACTGTCGTTTTAAGGCCAGATCTGGAAGACCCATTTTGAATTGGGAACATCTATGTGTTGCTATGGTGATGTCATTTTTTATTCACAAGGCACTTTCTGTGTTTTGAAGGGGATAACTTCTCCTCAGCACAGGGATATTTGCCAAGCTTTGAAAGAGCCATAAACTTAGTGAATTGTGGAAAGGCATTCTTCGGCACTGAGCTCCCAATAACCATGTTTGTAATTATTCTGAATGCTCTTGGGGCTTCCTGTTGTAGCTTCCCTGGTGTATTCCCATGGGAAATGCCTCAGGCTGTAGCAGCATGTGGATGTTTGAGTTCTGTCTTCATTCTCATCCAGGAAGCCACATTTCAGCAGAGGGCTGTTAAGTTTTGTCTTCAGGTGTCTGTTGGATTTTTTTTTCTCTTCCACTTAGCATGTATGTGGGTGTTCATTCTGCAGAAAGGAGAAACACATTCAGTGAGTGAAGAATCCATGACAATATTTATTCATAACCATCAACGAGTCTATATAACAAGATCTTTCAAAGAGTCATTTCAGTTACTTAGCTGTTCTAAACTTCTTACATGTCCTGCTTTGTTTGGAAAAGTAAAAGGAACACATTAGGAAAACGTAACCTAATGCATGTCAGTGTCAGAAGAGACAGAAATTGTTAAATAACTGTTGGAGTCTCATTTCACTTTGCTTCCCACATGGTGTTTTAGAGAGGGCCCGCCCTGGTATACCTGCTGGGTAGAATTGTATTCTTAACCCAGGGCTGCAGGGTTTGCCAAGACTGGGGGCTGAGGTTCAGGAACCAAGAGGGAATGAGGGGCAAGTACTAAACTCAAGAGTCTTCCCAAATTTCAAGCCAGTAGCAAGTCACCTGAATGCAGCTCAGAGTTAGTAGCACATTGCTTACCATTTGATGAATCTTGCTTAGTCAGAAGTAAATTAGACAGGGGAAGAAGGGGAGGACGCAGGCCCATTGCAGAGAGAGAGTTCCACATGATCTCTAAAGGATTTCCTTGTGATAGTTTCTGAAGCAAGAGGTGTTGGATGAAGTACTCTTCTACTTGGAGCTACTCACCCTTTTCAATGTTCCACACTCTGTTCTCTGTCACTGAGTCTTAGGGAATGGGGAGGACCAGGAAGTAGGTCTTTCATTTGGGGTGGTGCTGTGGATTGAACTGCCACCTCACAAAATGATATGTGGGCATCCCTCCCACCTCCCTGAGAATGGAGACTTCCTTGGAAATAGGGTCTTTGTAGAAGCAGCTACATTAAGTTGACAGCATTAAGACAAGATAAAGCAGACATGATGCCCTGGGTCCTTGTAAAATGAGGACATTGAGACGTTGTCTTAGTTTGGTTTCTGTTGCAACAATAAACAACATGACCAAGAGCAATATGGGAAGGATTTATTTCAGCTTACTCTTGTTTCCACCATGAATGGAAGTCAGGGTCTAGGTGGAAACAAACCAAACAAAAATCAAGACTCAAAAATGTAACAAGCATCTGGGACTCATTCATGATCCTCTGGGCTCCAAAGGGTCGGGGGCAGCTCCACTTCTTCAGCTCTGCCATCTGCAGCACACACAGCTTGTCTTACAGGCTCAGGTGAGTCCCATTCTACAGCTACTGCTGTCCTTGGAGGTCATCCCACACTCCTGGCATCTCCAATATTCTGGTGTCTGCACCATAAACAATAGCATTTCCTGGGCTCCCTTCAGGGACTCTAACCCTGCCACATAGTGTCAAGCCTCAGCATCTCTCCCTGATATTTTCAATCCTGGATTTTCCACTACAACTGAGGCTATATCCTCACCAATAGCCTCTCCTGGCCTCTCACAGTGCCAAGCCTCAGCAATCCTCCATGACCCATTCATGCCTTCAGAACAAGTACCACATGGGAAACTCTTATACATTACCAAGTTTAGCTGCCATCATGAGATGCAGCTTTGACCTCAGCTTCTGTGGGATGGCTCCAAAGAAATACTTCCCAGAAAATTTTACCTCTATAGTGCTAGTCTCTTCTTAACCACCACTCATTTCTCAGTCCCAGCCAACTAGGATATATTGTCCCAATAAAGCAAAGATTTCAGTTTAGTGGTTCTGACCTCTTGTTAACCACAGCTGAGAATGTGAAGATGCATGCAGACATTTGGGCAAGGTGTCTACAATCCAGGGACACGGAAGGTTAGCAAATTGCTGGGATGTGGGAAGAAGCTGAAACAGATTGCCCCTCACAGGCGTTGGATGGAGCTAGTGCTGCCTACTTCTTGATCTTGGATGTTTGCCCCAAGAACTGTGAGACGATGGGCTTCTGTTGTTGAAGCCACACAATCTGTACTGCTGAATCGCAGAAGCTGTAGCAAACTCACACAGATGCTTCCTTCTGAAGGGCATGAGTGTTCTTTCTCAATGGCCCTACTGTCTTGTTTCTACCATCTCATAGTCTGGGCAGTTGGATAGAATGGAGTGAGGAGAGAATAAGACACAATTCAATGTCCAGACATTGCCAGGTCCCCTTAAAAAATTCTGGGGATCACCTAGCAATGCACTACTACACACCCAGAAACTAGAGCATGGATTGAAGTTGTTTCTCTCTAATCTTGCCGTGTAGATTTTCTGTTTAGAACAAAATTACTAATATAAAAAGTACCTTTGTGTAGTACTCCTCCTTTGTGGAATGTCACAATAACACAAGGAAATTTGAATTCACAGCATATTCAGTGTTTGCCACAGCAAGTGAGTTAGCTCTCCCCGCTCCTTTACTGTGAACAAACTGAGACTCTGGGCATAAGATCACAAATACAGGTAAATGACAGAACCAGAGATCAAATTCAAGACACCTAACTCACTGGCTCTATGCTTTCCCTGCTACTCTGTAGGGCAAGCACACCAAAGCCAGGATGGTGGCTGAGTCCCCTGGTCTTGGTGGGGTGTAAGCATGGGGATTTCTCAGCTGTCTCACACCGAGACCTTCCAATGAATTATTTAAGATTGGTGGATGCTTTAAGATCTTTATCTTGTTCAGAGACACTCACAGAGACCTGTGACAACCACCTGGGGAGTTGCTCCTTATGTGCAGATTCTGAGATCCAACCCATGCATACAGATCAGGGTTTCTAGAACTGAAGTTCAAGGAATAGTATTTTACAAAATATTCAACAGTTATTCATGGACCATAGTGGTTTGGGAACGGGTTCTAGTTTGTCCCCTTCAGAGTACATTCTGGAATCTAGCTAATGACTGGACTCTATTGTCTTCCCATAAAATCCATGCTAAAAAAAAATGAGAGATACAGTCCTTCTATTGTTTTAGATAAATATCCCAAAGATAAATATTAGAATGCCACATTCAAAGCATTCCAGAGGGACCAGGATGTAAAGAGAGTAGCCACTCCTTCATTCAACAACCACATATAACTTCCAGTCACCAGGAACTCTGGCATAAAATGCAACAACTCTTCATAATCCCTTGTATAGAAGTCATTTTTCCATTCCACATATGCACAGGTAACAGATATTTTGATGTGATCTAGCCAAATTCTTTATTCTGCAAATGAACCTGAAGTCTGTATTCCATGTACTCCCTTCAAAGGACAGGTCTGGGATTGAAGACTCCTAATGTCAGTTGTTATATCCTTCTCATTGTCTCTGTTTCTGGCCATGGGTGTGAATGCTTCTAACTGAATTGCCAGTCGGCATTTTCTGAGATAGTGGTGGCCCAGATTAAGCACTTGCTTTAGAGGAACCATGATGTGTGACAAATGAAGCTTTCTTGGAAAGATTGTAAGCTAGGGACTTGAGGAGCATATCTGAGAAGAAATATATCCCATTTTGCATGCACAGCTTAAGTGAAATGTTTCTGAGTTTTATTGCACCGTGTTCTAGAACAGTATTCTCAAACCTATGGGTGCAGTCCACCACATTTGTAAACAACTGTCATATTGCATTATCAAAAGTTGGATACCCATGTTCTAGAAAGAATAGCACAGCCTTCACTGGAAGGTTGCCTTAATGCTGAGGAGCACCTAGTCTGAATCCTGTAGACAAAAATGGGTATCACTTACTTCCTTTATGGAACCCTTGCCCTAGAGTGGTTTATTGTCCGTGGAGCAGAGATCTTGGAGAGGTAGCATGGTGTGACAAAAATGAGCATAATGTTTAGGGTTGGAAGCCTGAGACCTAAGGGTTAACTTACCACTTGGCTGCAGGGGATAAACTCCCGAGGCTTTCTGGGCTTCTGTTTTGCATCTCTAATAATATCTGTGTTTGAAGTATTTTTGAAAAGCAAATAGGGTGGTGAGTGTTCAAACATTACATTTTTTATAAAGCATTGATTGTTATTACTGTGGTAATGGGACATTAGTTCACCTGAGGGGAAACTGAAAATGGGGTACCAACTTTGATTTGGACCTACAAAAATGAAGTGTTAAGAACCTATATCTGTTTGTGAGTCTAATTTTCCCTGGCTATCCTTTAAACAGTTAACTAATGCAATGCCCTATATGGTAAGTTAATCTGATTATTCTTCAGTTCTAGAGCTTAACATCCATGCCAGAAAATATTGGCAGTAATGAAGTTGACTGGGATGTTGGCCAATGCAGGTCCATTAGTAAATCAGTCCTTACATCTTGCCTAGGCACTGTGGGAAACTGGTGTAGAGCCACAGAACTGCACTCTGCCAGTGTTCCAAAAATTTGCCCCTTGGTATCTGTCACGACAAATTTCTGCTGAATTGGCCATGTTAATCTTTGGACAGATTTGATGTTTAAAATCATATTCAATTATAATACCCAATGCATTGGAAGGTTGGGCAATCACAAATTATGCTGTTAATGTTGAATGACATGGGAACATGTTTACAGTAACTATTTTTGCGCAGTGTGGAAATATGTATACCAAGTGTTAAGAATGTGTTCCTGTTGGCAAAAGGAAGCTATTTTTATTTTCATCTTTATATCTATTGGATTTTTTTAAAAAGAAATAGTAATTCTGCTGGTGAATGTGACTTCATAGGCGATGTTACACTTGAGGGTCTTAATGGGTGTACAAAAGTTGAGAAGGGTGAAGGTGCCCGTGGAGTGGGAGTAGCGTGGATTAACTGATGTCTGTGGTTTGTTCTGAACGGGTGGCGTTTAGGGCAGTCCACATTCGGGTTGACAGTTATTAAAACGTTACAATGCCGTGGCCCCTACATACTCCAAGTTTGAATTTTGGCTTTACCATATTTACTGTGTGACTTCAGGAGAGTCAGCTTACATTATCCATCCTCAGTGCCTCCACTTGTAAAATGCAAGAAGAAGCATTAGGACCAAGGAATGGGGGAATGAGTGAATGATTAACATGTTAAGCAACCAAGCTTATGCCTAAGCATGGATGATGCTTAGCATGGGTCAGCAATGGTATGAGTTCGTGTCACATGTCTCATTGTTATATTAGATATTGTGCTGGGTCCCGCAGAAGTATAAATGAGGTTATCATTTATTTGACAGCTGGAGAGATCACAAGGAGGACAAGTGCTCTGTGGGATTTCTGAAATCATTCAGATGGAGGGAAGAATGGTGGGTATTACACTAGCCTGGTTGCCACCAGGTGAGAACATTCAAAGTGTAAGATGAGTTCTACCTGGAGTAGAGAGAAGGGATGAGCAATGCTGGGAGACAATACTGAATACATTCAGTGAAACACAAAATGGAGAAAGGCCACAAAGGAAAACAGATTAGGATGTGAGTTTACAGGTGTAGCATGCTTAGTGGAAATCTTAGAGTAAATGTGGTGTGGGCCCAGCCATATTTCCTAGTTGTGGGATTGTATTTCTCATAGACCTCACCTATGACTAGTACTGATCGAGAAGTATTTTGGTCTCTCTTTTCCCACAGTGGTACTAATAAACTCTGATTGCTGAGCCAAGAAGGAATCATGGTAGACTTCCCTCCTGAGTGTTGGGGTCTTGGCTAGAGAGAGCAGAAATCTATAGATCCCTACTCCTTTGATAGACAGGCAGGACCATGGTTAGTTATGAAGGAGCAGTGAACATGAGAAGGCCACAGCAAAGTGCATGGCTATCTCACTTTTTAAAAGTTTATTTGCTTTTTAACTTTTCTTAATTTTTGGATACCTCATTATTCTTTAATTTTAATGATATGTTTAAGATACACTTGAATGGGTTTGGAACAATGATTGTACCTCTAAGCCAGCATTCTGAACGCTAATTTTACATGTGTAGATAAACTGAACTGGCTTATAACTTTACAGTTCTTCCCAAATTGATAGGTAGATTCAGAGAAATCCCAATCAAAAACCCATCCAGGTTTATGGATATTAACAGAGTGACTCTAATATTCATATTCAGAGGCAAAAGTTCAGCTATAAGTTTCTAATAATGGTTAGAACAGCCAGGAAAGTGATAATACCTGACTTCAACAGTTACCACAAAGTGATAGAAATCAAGTCAATGTGGAACTAGAGAAAATAATACACACACACAAAAAAAGATGGCATAAGGCAATGCCTCATTGACCCATATTGGAATTACTAAGATACCATCAGTAGGTGTATGATGAATGAAATGTGGCAATTCATTAAATAGGATTAAACCACAAAAGGACACATGAAAGTGCTAAGTGAAACACGCCAATCTGAAAAGTTATGCCCTGTCTGACTCCCAAGTGCATGATTTAGGTCAGACTATAAAAAAAGAAGGACTCAGTAGTGACCTGGAGTTTCAGGGGTCTGAGAAATGGAGGTGGGGCACAGAGGAGTTTCAGGGAAAGGGAACTAGTCTATATAATACTCTAATAGTGGGTATATGATGTTGTGCCTTACCAAATCCCAGAGATCACATCAAGGATGGACCCTAATACAAACCGTGGGCCACAGGGAATTAGCAATGTTGGTTACTTACTTGTTACAACAAAAACACCCCATCAAGGCAAGAGGGCAGGGGCACATTTGGGAAGATTATAAATTCTGTTCAGTTGTTCTGTGAACTCAAAGCTTCTCTGGAAAAAAAGTCTAGAAACATGAATACAATAAAATAAACCCAGAAATTGGGAATTTTAAGTTAATGTTTGTGACTAGCTAACTTTTAAAATCTATTAAAATAGATTCTGGGCTGTTCCCACAGCAGTATGTCTAGTACAGAAGATGAGAGGTTAATGTCATGGCATCAAGAACTGTATGTTTAGGGAGATGTGTGGTCTTGGAGGCCATGTGGGGTTGGAGATCAGTCGATTTGAGTCCTATCTCAGAACATCTCTAAAATGCAGTATACTTACTGTACTTTTGCATCCACAAAATGAGGGTGACCAGACCTACCCCTTGGGGTTGTAATAAAGATGAAAGCAGATAAGGTCTGCAAAGTGGTTGGACAGCAGGGCACATGGAGCTGAACTTCCACCCACACTAGCTTTGTCTTCAGACCTTCCTGGTGCCGAACAGAACGTTTCTCCTTGATTCAATCAAGAGTCATGCCATCTTTGGCTTGTGTTCTGTGGTGGGGTTGCCAATCGATGACAGACAGCTCCTCTGGCAGGTCACAACAAGGTGGTAATTGACCTTGCTTCTCCCAGGACATCTGTTCAGGCTCTGCTAGAAGCCAAGGAGTCCCCAATGTGGGTTCTGGTTTCACATTGTGGCAGTCCAAACATTCTTTATGGGCTGGCAAAAAGCATTTCACACTTCAGATGGGACTCGGGAGGGTGATTCGCTTTCTTCAAGGAGGGCTGGGAATTTCCAGATGATTGGAAGTTTCCACCCTGTTCATTTTAATGCCTCAGATAGACTCCCCTCAATGCACGCAGTCCTATCAGAGAAGGGATCACGCAGTAACAGGAGGTGAACTGTCACTATGTTGGACAATACAGATATAGAATATTTCCACTGCTGCACAAGGTTCTGCTGTGGCACAGAACAGACATAGAATGTTCTGTCCCTTTGCTGGTCACCCCTTTTATCTCCTACTTGCATCTCTCCATTGCTGTTAGTGTGGTCACCACCCCAGTTCTGTTTGAACATTCCATTTGACCGTTATCTTTCAGCAGGCTGCCTGTAACCCCGAGGCTATAGCTTCCCAGTGGCAGGCTTACAGCTCTGCTCAGTATTCAGACTTTTGCCAGGATCCCAGGGCATCAAGAGGACGTTTTTCTTACCCACTCCTCAAGACATGCGTAAGAGCGCATGCAGAGTAAACACTGGCCACTTGTTGTTTCAGGAGCCACGTGGCCCTAGTCCCACCTCTAGGCTTAAGGTCTTCTAAGAGCAGATTCCCTTCTTATCTGTCTGCCCTGGCCCAAATCCTCCATTAGAAGGCACATTCCTTCACTATCACCTCTGCAAAGAAGGCTCCATGATCACTCACACATAGACAGTTTTTCCTTAGGGAGATCATCCTAATATTTTAGGTTTAACTCACACACAATGTCCAGTCCATCCTGTTTCACATGCTGTAAGTGTTGGTATTTCCTGACTCCACTTCTTCATGAGAAATATGGGCCTCTAAGGCCCTGGTTCTCAACCTGTGGGTCATGACCGCAGGAGGGGTTACATATCAGGTATTTACATTACAGTTATTAACAGTACAAATTTTCAGTTATAAAGCAGCAACTGGAATAATGTTATGGTCGGAGGTCATCCTAACATGAGCAACTGTGTTAATGGGTCACAGCATTAGGAAGATCGAGAAACACTGCTCTAAGCACCGATGCTCTGGTGCCTTTATCTGTGTCATTCCTTGGGCAACATGTCTTTGGTGCGTGGTAAAGCAGCCTCTTTCCAAAGAGCGCTGCCGTTTTTTTATTATTTAAGTGTATGTGTGTGTCTGTGTGTGACTATGTGCATGTGAGTACAGGCATCTGAGGAGGCCAGAGACATCAGATGCTCTTGAGCTAGAGTTACAGTCAGTTGGTGGCCTGATATGGGTGCTGATGATTGACCTGGAGTCCTCTGCAAGTGTGGCATTCACTGCTATGGGCCAGTCCCCATAGCAACTTATAAAGTCATTTCTCCAAGAAAATTGTCTTTAAACCTCCATAGCAACAAGCCATCAATCCTGCATTGATTCCACCTAGGAAGAGCCATAAAGTCTCCGCCTCATCGCTGGTCTCTCTGTCTTTGCATCATCCCCTCCCTATCTGCATGCCTTAGAGGAGCACACACACAAGCCATATGCCCCCTTATGAGGGAGATGGGCTGTGTCTTAGACACTGTCCTTGCTCACTTCATACCCTTCAAGTTGTATTACTGGAGTGATTATTTCCCAAGCTTCTTACTGCCTGATCCTGAGTCTTTCTGCCTGAGGTTTGGGAGATTTGGAAATACATGGAAGGAGCACTCTGCCTACTCCACAAAGTAGACTAGGAGTTCCAGGGGAATACAGCCCTGGGACCAGTCTTCAACCAAAAACCAGCGAGTGGCAGAATGGAGATGCCCTCTGGGTGGCCTGGCTGTAAGTGTGCATGCTTCATCTGGCTTTCTAGAGTTCTCAACTGAGCTCAGTTGTCCATAGTAGGGTTGGTGTTTTACCTTTTATGGGTTCCCAGTGCCCATCCCACCTTTTCTATTATGATCCTCCTTATCTCAATATAGCCACTTGCCTTAAGTCTCTAGGTCCTGTTTTTGGAGAACCCAAATACAGATTGAATGGCAGTCAGACAATCTTCATTTCTGACATCCTGGCTCTTTTAGCTTTATCACCTTTTCATCTTTCATAGACAGCGTTTTGTCTGTGTAGTTTATCACTGTGTGGCAGATGTCCCTCTGCACTTAGCTGGAATGATTGTCTTGCTCATGTCTCAAGACTAATCCTGGAAAATGCCATGTCCAAGAGCAGACCCAGGAGGGTGGAGAACAGGCCGTGAAAGCTGTAGACCTTTTTGAGGTATCCAGGAGCCACACAGGGAACAGTGCAGAGAGGTTCTTGGCTGCCATAGCTCTCTCTTAAGACAGGGGTTATTGAGGGTAACCAGCTCTGCTCTTTATAAGGAATGAATTCATAGCTGGGGGCTGTAAATGAAAAGTGGGAAATATTGTTTTAATGTGAAATTTCATTTGTTCTGTAGCTGATAAAAAAAGAACATTTGTTTAAAATGGAATTTTTTGGAAGATAGCAGTTACTTCATAAAATTACTTGGTTTAATTCTCTCTAATTCTTTCTTTCTTGGGTCTCCTATCTTCTTTTTACATTCTTCTTCTTTCTCCTTTTAACTATTATTATTTGTAGTATTGTGTTTAGAAAATATTAACTTTTTAAAATGCATATACACATAATTTGGCTTAACTATCAGTATTTGAACTTACCAGAAGTTTCTAAATGGAAAAGAGCAAATGTAGGGCTAATGTGCTACCATCATATATCTATTATACTTTCCAGGCATCAGTAGTCAATCACAGCACATTGTGAGCTTCCAGTAGACATTGTCAGTTGATAGGCATTAGTTGTGAGCTGGTATAAACTGGTTAGATTGGGGACATCAACTGAAGCAGGTGCTTGGTATGCTGGTCCTTTCATTTGCCATGTGTTACAAGAATGAAGTTAAATGATTGGCTCACCATCATTTAGAATCAGGCAGGAGGGTTCTTTAATTCCCATGGTGTTTGAATCAGTTTGTGATGTTTGACTTCAGCTGAGGAAAATTGCAAGGAAGAGAGGAATTACAAGTCTGTTTTTCCATCCACCTCCCTTCTGACCCTGATGACAGTTTAATATAGACCTTCAAGAATATGTACAGATAGGATTCTTGCTTTTCATCTCCTCCTATGAATTTTACACTCATTAATGCCACTGGGGTTCCCCATGACCCAGCTGTAGATCCCGTTAGTCATTGGCCTCTCCCTTCCTTGAATTCCTTGATATTTGTGGTCATCAACAGTTCAGGTTCAGGAATGGTCCCCACTGCGTCTCTTTGGGGATAGATGAGAAGGGATGCCACTCCTCTCTTGGATCATCTCAGTCTTTCCAAGAAACTTAGTACCACATTATAGACATCTCCACCTGGTTTTCTGTCAGTTCCATCCATAGGTGTCTTTAACCTTTAAATATTTTAGTCGTTTCAGATGCCATGTATGGGATCATCTTCCCCTCCCATATCAACTTTCCCAAATGGAAATCCAGTCTTGATATTTTTTTCCATCTCATCTTCACATTACTGACTAAATATAATCCTAGCCAACCCATGGAGATGATAAATCTCCTCATCCAAGAAACTTAATGACTATCTCTCCCTTCTCAGAACCCTTTGTTCTCTTATCCTTATTTTGTTAAAGATCAATCAACTTGGAGAACTTCTTTAGGGTCTGCTATCCAACCGAAGCCCAGTGTTAAACTGGTTGTCAGCCATCATCTGTGTGACCAAGAAACTGTATTGTGGTACTTTGAATGTAATTGACCTCCATAATCTCATAAGGAGTGGCACCATTAGGAGGTGTGGCCTTGTTGGAGGAAGGGTGTCACTATGGGGACAGGCTTTGAGGTCTCCTTTGCTCAAGCTTCATTCAGTGTGACACCCACACCACTTCCTGTTGCCTGCAAGATGTAGTACTCTCAGCTACTTCTCCAGCACCACATCTGCCTGCATTCCACCATGCTCCCTGCCATGATAATGGACTGAACCTCTGAAACTGTAAGCTGCCACCTCAATTATATGTTTTCCTTCTAAGAGTTGCCACAGTCATGGTGTCTTTTCATAGCAATGAAGACCCTACAATGGTAATTTTTGCCTCCCTCAGATTCTGTGAAATTTCTTCCCTGGAATACTTTCCAATTCTTTTTATATCACTAACGTGTAGACTGGAGATTTGTCTTTGTGAGTTCCTCCTTGTGCACCCCTAAGGCTTCAGGAAATGTCTCCCATTTGATAGCTCATTTATTTCACTTTGCCCAGGTAGACTGAACATAATAATAGACTCCATGGGTTCCAGAAAGCACAGAAAGTATGAAATTTTATTTTAGGTTTGAGTCTTTGCAACTCCTGAAGTCAGCAAGCACAACTTCAAAAAATATTACCCTAGTTATCATCAATAAATCATAAAAGAAGTTGTATCTCAGATATTTTGGGTATCTTAAGTGGGATTGCCAGTTGGAAACTCTGTGGCAGTGATTCATGGCATGTGCTTTGTTGGGAACAGAACTCAAGAGAGAC
The DNA here is from genome assembly GCF_049852395.1 of Peromyscus maniculatus bairdii. Lineage (NCBI taxonomy): Eukaryota > Metazoa > Chordata > Mammalia > Rodentia > Cricetidae > Peromyscus > Peromyscus maniculatus. The sequence goes on from NC_134855.1 coordinate 123,420,560, forward strand.
TTGTGAGAGAGGGAGGGATATAGTGTTGAGCAGGGATAGAACCAAAAATGGGTATGGGGTCAACCTTAGCCCGGTCTGTTGTAGACAGTGCTGATTTTACAGCTGACATCACACCTAGACTCTCCCTTACAAGTCAAGGGGTCAACCAGCTGCATCTATTTTTGTTTGTTTGTTTGTTTGTTTTGTTTTGTTTTTTTGAGACAGGGTTTCTCTGTGTAGCTTTGCACCTGTCCTGGATCTTGCTCTGTAGACCAGGCTGGCCTCAAACTCACAGATCTGCCTCTGCCTCCCAAGAGCTGGGATTAAAGGTGTGCGCCACCACTGCCCGGCCAGCTGCATCTATTAATTGGTCAGTGAATCCCCCTGGAAGTGAGGAGGAGGTACAGCATTCTGGGGACTCTACTGACAAAGGACAGTTCTGCACAGAGCTCTTGAACTTCAGTATCATCCTTCAACAACTGGGAGATGATGGTAGCAGCTGTTAAGAGATGGGAGGTGGATTCTGGGCATCGGAATAGGGCATGTTTGTGCTAGGCAAGCTCTCTACAACTGAACTTCCTCTCTACCCTGTTTCCCTGGTTCTCAAATGAGGAGTCTGAAACTCAGTGAGATCCAGGCGTTTCTTAAATCTGGGAAGTACTAAACAGAAGACTCAGGATTTGAACCCAGACCTCACTTTCTTGTTTCCTTCTCCGCAGCACTGACCCAAGTTACTTCATAGCTCCATGTTTCAACCTGTTAATCCCCAGCCTGTCAAGAAAGGCACTGTGTCAGAGGCCTTACGGCCCCAACTCAGACTCATTCTCATTTATTTATTCAGTTGTGAGCTTATGAACAAGCTCATAGTCAATTCAAATTGCCTGTTTGAAAGGTAGGTCATCTACAGGCAGGGGGAAATTTGAGATCCGAAGTGGAGAAAGGGACAATTTAATTACAGCAATTTAAAAAATGATCAGTCTTGAGCCAATCACCCTAGAGAAGCCTTCTGCTTAGCCTCTTCAGCAGGATCCAAGAATGTCATTAAATTATATTCTACAATTAACTAGAATTTGTCCACTTTTTTTTCTAGCAGAGTTCAATTGAACACCTTCCATGTGTCAGATATGATGCCAGGGATATAAAAATATGGTTCTTGTGCATAAAGAGTTTCCATCTTAAATACTGCTTGGCTACAAAGAGGATAAAGAGGAAGTAAGAGTTAAGATTGGGTGTCTTCTCTGTATAGGAGGCTTTATCTCATTAACCAGACTCAGAAAATTGCACTTCTCAATAAGCTCATGGAGGATGCTTAACAATGCAGTAGTCATTGTAAAATAAAAACAAAAAAAATACCACAAGATACTACTGTATGCTTACATGAATGGCACAAAGTTGAAAGCTGACAATACCAAATATTGGGAAAGATATAGAGCAACTGGAATGTCTTATAAATGGAAATATAAAATGTAAAGAAGCCACTTCAGGAAACAATTCAGTTTCTTCTTACAGATAAACGTGCACTTACCATATGATTCACCTATTCTGCCTCTGTGGGAATTAATCCAAGAAAGATGAAAAAATATAGTCACAAAACATTATACACATGAGGCAGATGTGTGGGGGTATACCTGAAGTCCTAGTTATTTGGGAGGCTGAGACAGGAAGATACCTTGAGCCCAGGAATTTGAAACCCACCTGTGTAACAGCAAAACTTTGTCTCAAATGAAAACTACATTTAAAAATGAAAGATATGGATGTGAATGTGCTTATTAGTTTTATTCATAATTTTCTCAATCTAGAAAAATCCAAATGCCCATAAACTTGCAAATGAATAAACAAATAAGGATGTATCTGTGCAGTGGAATATTGTGCAGCAGTGAGCCTTCGAAACACAAAGGATCTCAGAAAACACCACACTGAATGAAAGAAACTAGACACAAAAGAATGCATCCCATATGCTAATTCCATTTTTAAGCATGCTAAACTATGAAAGTAAAGCGAATCTGTAGTTATGGGGGGGTGCAGGTATGGGGCTTGGGGTATGAGAGGGAAACATTAATGACTACAGCTCATTGTATAGAAATTACACCTAGGAGCATACATAGCCCATAGCACACAGTCCGTAAATGATGGACATGTAAATAGCTATTTGATCATTTGGTGCTTGGGTTACTTTCTTCACTCAAGAAACTGATGATAATGATGAAAATAATGCAAATAGATGCTTTAACAAATGGATGCATTTTTCTAATTACAGTTTATTTATTCAACAATATTTATGCACAAGCTACACTTCTAGCCGCAAAGGCAAGACAATGACAGGAGACTGTATATTAGTCCCTAGTCCATACCTTTACTTGAATTCTTTTTTAAATCAGTATGCAAAGGTAATGGGTTTTATTGGGGTATTCCATACATTTGTGTTGTTTTACTTGCTCATATTCACCCCATCACCCTTTTTTCTTCATAGATCCCTTCCTACCCCAAAATAGTTGCTCTTGTGCTTTCGTGTCATAAATATATGAATTTTTACATATATATACACATGTATATATATACTTAAATCTGAACTCTTTATTACATGTTTCTTATAGTTTGCTTCAACATTACTGTAAGAGCTGAATTAAAGCTATTGTATAATATAAGTAAATCAAGTTACTTTGTCCAAATTCTTATTGGTTCCTGTGTCAAGAGTCAGGTTTCTACTGTGGAACTGTCTGAGTGGCTTTAGCTCTGCAGGAATAAGTCAGTAAGGGGTAGGTGTCATGAAAAGATGTTTGTAGGTCCTTGATAGCCTGTCATCTTGGGCAGATAATGGCGTCTTGTTCTAGAGGTACAGACATCTCCACTCTCCCTTCAAGTGGGGCAGCAAGGCCCACCTCCTCTTCCTGTGGGGATAGTTGTATAGTGGTTGCCAATGAGATTCCCTTCTGCTATGAGCAATTGTGCCTCTTTTCTGTCTTGGTCTATTATGGCCCTGGGCAGATTCCCAAGGCCTTTGTCCTGGTTTGATTTTCTGTTGCTGTTATAAACTACATGTCCAAAAGTAACTTGGGAGAGAAAGGGTTTATTTCAGATTACAGTTTACAGTCCTTTGTGAAGGGAAGTCAAGGAGGAGCTCGAGGCAGGAACTGAAGCAGAGACCATGGAGGAACACTGTTTCATTGCTTGCTCCCCATGGCTTGCTCAGTTTGCTCTCTTTTACAACCCAGGACTACCTGCAATTGTGGTACCACCCACAGAGGGCTAGGCCTTCCCATATCAATCATCAACCAAGAAAATGTCCCATAGATATGTCCACAGGACAATCTGATGGTGGCAATTCCTCAATTGAGATTTCCTCTCCAGATATGTCTAAATGTGTGTCAAGTTGACAAAAACTGATCAGAGCCTGTTTGCTACACCCCAGGTCCCTAAGCCAAGCAGAGTCAGGACATCCTAAATGGCCAGAGGGAGACAGCCACATGTGGTTCTCATCACAGAATGGGGAGTGCTGTCGCTTCTCTTCTGTTTGGAGACTCCACCCACTAGCTCAGTTCTTGTGTTGAATTTATGACAGTTCAGACCACTTCACAAGATAGTTCCTGATTAAAATCCAATAAAACAAGTCAGGGAGTAAATGAGTTAGCAAAGATGGCATGTCCAAAAATAGCTTGTCTTAATTTATGAGTTATGCAAGCAACATCTGTTAAGACAAGCAAGTGTCACTTCCTGGAATCCAGATTGAGTCTCACCTCTGGTTTCTTTGACTCAGAGCTGTGGGGTCCTCCAGGGACCTTTAGTAGCACTGACCTGGTCCTTTAGTAATTCCAGCTCTCCATTTCCAGTGACTCTGAACAGGGTAGTGAACGAATTCTTTTTAAGCATACAGGCACCAAAGGGTGCCTTTCATTATTGCAATCTGGTTATCAGTACAGTAAATAAAGAGGCAGCTAGTGGAGGGATAAATGGGTTTCTTTATTGCTGCATTGAGTAGTGAGATCTGGTGGTAGATGACATTTTGAATTGCTGATGTGCATGTATCCTATTTGGGGATGCCTGTCATACTACAATGTGCCATAGAATGCTCAAGTGCCTTTTTTCATAAAGTCATGATAACTACTGATTTTTGCTCAAGCCTTGGTGGTGGGCAGAGCCTTGTAGGTTCCCCCAAAAGCCTATGAGAAAATTGCACTAAATGATAATCTTGGCTACATCTTCAAACACTGTTGTAACCAAATGGCCATGCTAATTACTTTGATGCTGAATTTCGTAGTTGTCAATTCCTGTACCTTTTAGTGATGACTTGGTCTTTCCTATTCAGTGACCACCACTAGGGAATCCAACTCTGACACATGTGGCCCTCTAGCTCAGTTGAGTTAGCAGGGCTGTTCTCATCCTGCTCCTGCATTCATTATGGTTTTTTTTTTTTATTTCAGCCAAAGTTTTATTTAGTATGTTCCTTATTTTTCTTCCAATAATTTAGATTAGTAACAAAGACTTTGCAAAGACCTACGAGGTGTGGCAGGTGATGGAGGAGCAAGGAGATGGGCTGTATAAGGGCAGCTTCTGCTCTAAATTGGAAATGGGCCAGACAGATGTTGCCTTCACAGCCTCTCCAGGCCCTGGAGGGTTGTGGAGCCTCAGAGCAATTGACCAGAGAAAATGGTGTCGTCGTTGTCAGTATCTTGCCAGGCACAAACATCACTGTCAAGCCAGACACAACTGAGGATATTCCAAAAGACAACCGTGTCACTCACTTTTGTCCACTGAAACAGTAGACCCCAAGAAATTAGAATTTCCTTAGGAATCCAATGCTGGGAGAAGAAAAAGACAAAAACTTGAGTGAGTCAGAGTCTGGAGGGAGGACCTTTTCTCAAGGAATTGCAGGGAAGGATAGTGCAGGTAACGACGGGCTAATGATGGGTGATCCTGTCCCTTACCATGGACTGTGTAGCTATGCATGACTCTGGCCCTATACTTCAATCTCACCTTTGTGCCAATAACCCAAAGATGAAGTTGGTAGGAAGCAAGGGTCACTGGATCACTTTGTAATGCTTCTCAATGTGACCAAATTTAATAAGTCTTTCCTTTTTAAATATTATTTGTTTGTTTAATTGACTTATTAAGGATGATGACCAAACATAGCTTATTAGGGCTGTGAGGGCACAGGCTCTTGACCATTAATTATTAAGATAATAGATATATACCCCTGCATTCCTATGTAGATGCCAAGCCTCATCCTGGACCAAAGAACAAACTCAAACAGATATCCAGGAGTCTACTATGCACAGATAAAAAGACTCCAAGGATTTAATGAATGTTTACTGTAGGGAAAAGGATGTGGAAGAATATTTGACCGATACTAAGGAGAAGGAGTAAGAATTTACATCTTTCCCAAAATGTTTGAATGTCCAGCACATGTGTGAGAAGATCCAAACGTCTCCACATGCAAACCTCTCCATGAGTCAACATTAAAACCACCTCCACATCTGAATCTCAGTGCTTTATCACCTGTGGATGTCTCAGAGCTTGAGGTTGATAATGTCCCATCATCTCACCATGTGACTGGCTCAGCATGTCCCATCAGCCTCTCAACTTGTAATGCTTTAACATTTCAACATGCTAATGTGTCAACATGCAAGATTCATATTCAACAGGTTCAGGAGTGTCTCAATGCCTCAGTAGCTAAAACCATCTTGACATAATGCAACACCATCTGAACCAAATGTCTTGACCTAAGGGCATGAAAATATCTTTATTAGAGCACATGATTTATTGAGGGAGACATCATCTTCCTTACTCATCCAGTTCCTCAAAACTTTATTTAAATACTAATTGTTGGAGGGTTCTGCTCTTTTGTAGATGGCAAAGCTGGCCTGACTTTATAACAATTCAACAGCACTGAACTTATATGGAAATCAGGATGCTGGCTCTCTCAGATGCTTCCAAATCTTTCAAAGACAACCCTGATACCTTTGCACTTTCCCAAAAGTGGCTTTAAGCTTACCCCCATGATCCCTAACAAAATAAGTGCAGATAACATAAACTTACAGATTGAGAACACCACTGAGTCTACCTGTCAAGTGACAGCTAACTGTGATGAAAGAAGCTGGAAAGTGAGTATCTCAGGAAGTGTAGGTGTGTCCACTGGGAAAGGGTAGGGGGCTTTCCAAGCACATGGTCAGAGAGTGGATAAGGCTTTAGAATACACAGGGTATTCACTTGCCAAACCATGTGAATGCATACTTGAGATTTGTGCATTTTATTATGTAGTTTTAATTATATTTCAAGGAGCAGATATCATAAACAAATGATGTGTTCCTGAAATACTTAGGGAGAAGTATGTAGATTATGTTTGCAATATATTTTTCAAGTTTTATGTATTGTTGTTGGGAGTAGGGGGCATGTTATAAGACCCATGTGTGGAGGTCAAAGGACAACCTTATGGAGTTCCACTTTTAGAAGGGTTTCAGGGATGGAACTCAGGTTACCAAGATTTCAAAGCAGGCTCTCTTACCTACTTAGCCGTCTCAATGGCCCCTGTAATAGAATTTTAAATGTGTTTTAAAAATCACAGGTTTATTGATGGGTACATGAATGAAGATGTGATAAAACAAGTGTTTTACAACATTGTCGTAAAATCTAAGAGGTGGTATAGCTTAGAAAAATGTGAAAATTACTCTAGTAAAATATTCCAGAAAAAAAAAATAGTAGGCTGAAAAAACCAGCAAGTCTAGCCATTAGGAGTCACTCTGCCAATGTCACAGACTAATACTATTGCCTAGTTGTATCTTACTTTCATACTTGATACTCATTAATATCAGAGGCTATTTTTAGAAATCTTTAGAAATTCTAGTTCATGTGTATTTAAGACAGAAAAAAAGCATAATTACTTTTGGAAATTTTCCATTAAAAAAATCTCTGCACTAAAAAAGGAGTTGGTTCTTAATTAAAGGTAAGCTTTATATACCTGGAAAATCCCATTTAACTGAAGCCTTGTAGAAATGTCATGTTAATTAGCATTTCTGGTTTGTGGGTAGTCATATCCCCTTAACTTTCACTTGGTTTCATCATTTCCAGGACATTTTTATATTATGTATCATTTCAGGGGGTCAGAGAAAGAACCTTTGAGTTAGAGTCATCTTAATTTGAATTCTACTTTGACTGCTTGCTGGGCCAGGAACCAAAAGACCCTTAATTTGTTTGAGCTCAGTGCTTTCCAGTGACAAGTGGAAATGATGATACTTAAGCCACTTAAGTGCCTTTGATCCCAGCACTCGGGAACCTGAAGCAGGAAGATCAGGAATTCCAGTCCAGCCTGGGCTACACCGTGAGTCCCTGTCTCAAACACCAAACCTAGAAATGCCTCAACAAACTTGATGTGAGTGTTGTGAAAACAATTATCCATTTGGGCTTCACAGATGTCACCCAAAGAAACTTAGGCTTGAGCTGTCACTGCCATGGATCTCTGAGTCATAGGGTAGCACGCACAGAAGTCTTCCTGGCTCTGAGCTCTCTAGGTGGGCCACCATTTTCATTCTGTGGCTCATTACTCTGGTCCTTCAATAACATCCCTTCCCTTCCTACCTGGAGCCCAAACCAAATGAGAAGATAGAGAGGCAGGCTCAGGAGTGGGCACACAGGGCAGCAATAGCCGAAAAAATGCTCATGTGTCCTCTCAAGCATACTACCTTGGTTCCCTTTCTTTGGTGGAAACGATAGAATTTCTTACCCACAAGATAGCTTTATGTCAGATAGCTAAGGTTTTATTTATTTTTCCTTTGTAAAAAGGACCCTCTGGATTTCAGGCTGGTACTGAACTATGTTCCTCCTTCCTCTACTTCCAGAGTGCTCGCACTTGAGATATATATCATCATGCCTGACCATATACCTAAGTTATAGTGAAGCCTAGCACATCTTAATGTCATCATCAAGAACTGACAATAAGCCTTATTGATAGTGTGAATGGATAAGAGAACTGTCCACTAGAGAGTCTTACTGGCTTTTTGGGCTTTGAGTGCTCTGTTGATTCGAAAGGGAGAGTCCAGGAGCCCAGCCAGCATGTGTCTGGCTGGGGATGCCCATTCAGGGTGCTTTGTGGCATGTCAGAACACATGGAAGGAACAAAGTACACTGGGACCAACCCCAGGAGAGAAGCTGAGGCCAAAGAACACACACCCTCATGTGGCTTATTGTTTTTAGAGCATGCTAGGGAATTACAACAGACTGCTTGGAGCCTTAACAATCGCTTGTTTTGTATTGGATGCTTTAAAAAAAAAAAAAAAAAGCAAAGGTTTTTTTTTTTTTTCTTTGTGTGTTACACATATGCCAGGAAAAATAGTTCCTGGTGAATGAAAATAACTTAAGGGTCAGTTTGTAACTTGAGAGGGCCCATTGGGTCCAGTTTCGAAGATGCCATTTTCTCTGGAATAATGAGGCTTAGTGTCCTGCGGGGAGACAGATTCCACATTAGGTGCATAGGCTTGAAGGCGAATGGTTTCTGTCTCTTGGGAGAACCCAGCTGAGTCTTAAGGGAAGCCTTAAGGTGCAGTAAAGGCTCTGCCTCCTCTGGCTGATAGGAATATGGGCTCCTGAACAACTCTTGTCCAAAAGTTAATGGGGAACAGATCTCCGGCATGATATTCCAGCCCCGATGTCCATACATGGCCCTAGGCTTCCTCAGGGGGCAGTTTGCTTTTAAACTGTGTGTTGCCTCAGCATCTCCAGGGCTGGCTTGGGAAACTCACCCAGACCCTGGTTTTCTTTGGGCTGTGCTGTTCTCTGCAGGGCCAAGACTCTGCCAATCAGCAGCTGCAAGGGTGTGCAGCAGCAGAGACCTGGGAAGAGGGGAGATGCAAACAGTCCAACTTGCAAGTTAACCAAGGCTGCGGTGTACAGCCTCCCTGAAGACCACAGAGAGGAGATCTCTGGGGTGTGCACACATAGTGTGTTTAGAATGGCGCTCTCAGCATGGAGCCATGCCACCCGGCTGGGTGATGACAGATTTGGTCCCACTGACCACTTCAGCTGACTTCCCTTCATACCAACTTCTAGGAACATTGGGAGTCATTCAAGCAGTGCGCCTCAGAGACTGATCCCACGACCATTAGCTTCCTGTAGGAGCACATGGGAAATGTAGATTCTTAGGCTCCATCCCAGACCTACCAAATTGGGAATTTGGGGGTAGCATGGGAGTCTGAGTCTTCATAAGACCCTCACGGGAGCCTGATCAGCACTCCTAGTTCAAATCCCAGGCTGTGGCAAAGCCACAATGACTTTTGCAGAAAACAAACTGAAGGAGGTAAGAAGGGCCCCCATTGTGGGTGTTTCTTTAGTCTCTCCCATTCTGCACTTGATGCCAGCTGCAGTTAGGTTTCTATAAGGGAGCTGCCCGGGGATAGCTGAGGCAAAGATCTGCTAGAGTGGTAATTTGGAACTTTTAAAATTTCTATGTCAGAGTTAATAATTTAGATGATATGGATCAGTACTCTAGTACTTTTGTTCATACTTTACATAAGAGTAAGCAACTTTCAAGGTTAGGGTTTGCTTCTAAGGCTACTTTTGTAATTGCTGGTGGCAGGAGGTGGCACTGTGACTGCCCTCCAGCCCTCCACTCTAAGGCTCCAGCAGCAGCATGCATGCATCTTCTGGACACTGGTGTGTCAAAAGTGAAGACTTTTTTTTCCTTCCTGACTTTCCTCTGACACGTGGGTTCAGGTATTGTTTATTATCTGGTTTTTCTCCTTGCCTCCAGGCTAGGACTATATTTAAGCCAATTCAAACTTTGCAGGTCTTAAAAATAGCTCTCCCCTTGCTAACATCTTCTGGGTTTGGCAGGGGCTTCTTTGGGACAGGAAGTCCATCTTCCTACCTGCCCATCCCCTGTGATTAACACACCCTGTGACCCTTTCTAACATTTCCAAACTGTTATAATACTATTTGACAAAGCCTTTTCTTTTGGTGGTTGGTGGTCGGCGTGAGTATGGGGTCCTGATTCCCCTGCTCTGTAGCTGAAGATCCTGATTTTTCAGTGGCAAAACTAAAAAAGATGAACGTCTTTGAAGGCAAACAGTCCTCTGTACCTGTGATGAATGTCAAGTTCATCTTCGTGTCGCTGTTCTGAAAGTCGCTCTCATCTCTGGAACTGAAAATGGCTGAGATGATTTAAATCCTTCCTGCCCATGGCATAAGTAAGCTGATAATTATCTCCAAAGAGAATTACTTCCATACAGAAAGGAGGCCCTAGGAGAATTTTTATTCTCCTGTGGTTCCTCCATTTAATTGTGTGTGTGTGTGTGTGTGTGTGTGTGTGTGTGTGTGTGTGTGTTTGTGAGTCCTAGATCCTATTCTCCAACAGGTTTCCACTTATTCTTTTTTGTTTTTTCCACTGATTTATTTTTACAACCCAACCACTATTTCCCCTCCTTCCTCTCTTCCCAGTCCCCCTATCTTCCTTCTGCCTCACCCCCATTTATTCTTAACGACTAAAGCTTATCTGAAGACTTTTTCCCTGTCCTTAAAAACAAAACAAAATTGCAACAGTCAAACCCACCATCCCCTGAATGAGTGCCACCCCCCCACCCCCCACCCCCGCCCACATTTCTCTATTCATGAAAACTTGAAAAATATGAAGTGGGTATATTAGCCCTTGAGGGTTTGGGTAGATTTAAACTGACTTGCTTAATAATTCAGTTAACATAGGGGCTAGTGATGCAGCACCACATTGAAGCAGGTTTTCCCTTGCTGAAGCATGAAGAGTGGGACATCTTGGGAAGGTAGGTGTAGTAGATGAAAGAAAGAGTCAGTCTCCCACCCCCATCCCTCATAGAAGCTTACATATCCTGGAACTTACTATCACCCACGGTCATGTGAAAATGACATTCTGAGAAGTCACTGGGTGGTTCAAACCCAGGCCTCCTCTGCTTTGACTTATGTACCTTTTGGTTAGCGCCAGCATCCATTACAGCATCTTACAATAACACATAGTATTCTTTGTCCCGTTTAGTTTAATTGCCACTTGCCAGTGTGTCTATTGTACACTTGACACATGGACAGCCAGCGTGATTAAATTTAAGACTACATTTTGAAATTTATTTAATTAGCATTTACTTCTAAATAGTCACATGTCGCTAGTGTCTACCATGTTGGGCAGCTGGAAGGAAAGAAGTGGAATTAGCCGAACAGAGCCTGTTTCCTTATGTCCTGACAATTCCACTAGACAGAGAGGTCCGAGGAGCAAACTGGCTTCTTAAAGAGCAGTTGTTTCTGAACTCTAAGTCTGGAGGCTGAAAGGAGAAGAGGCAACTGTTTCCTAGACTACTGGAGAAAATCAGGGCTTTAAGTTTTCACACTGGTAAAACAGAGCCTCTCCTTGGCTAGGGAAGGGTGGAGTGAGTCGGCGTCTGATCAGATGCCCAGGCTTTCAATTAGCCTTGCACACTCTCTTCCAGTTTCCCCACCCTGCTGAGCCTCCCCTCGTTTGAGAAGGGACAAAGGAAGGAAAGAGAACTAACTGATGTTGCCCTGACTGACCAGAGTCATGAGATGAGTGGCAGGGAATTTTTGGAAACATCCCAGACAAAGGCTGGGAGATATCAGGTGGTGTCTGGGACCATCTGCAGTCAGTGTGGGGGCCATGTTTATCTGAGAAAGCAGTTCTATTTGGGAATGTTCCTTAGCAGTGATTGGCTAATTGCCACTCTTGATATCTGCTGTATGCTTTGTCTATGCGAGTCAATGCAACATCATTACATTTGTTCGTTTGTTTGTTGTGGTACTAAGGATTCAGCCTAAGGCCCCACACATTCCAGGCAAGTGCTCTGCTACTGGGCTGTACTCTGAGAAGCGCCCCCTTTTAAACATTTTATCTTGAACCAGTCTTTCTTAGTTGACTAAATTGGCCTTGCACTGGTTCTTCAGTAGACAGGTTTTGAACTCGTGTTCATTCCGCCTCAGCCTCCAGTACCTGTTCACAGAGAAGCATCATTTTTACCCATAGAACAAAGAAACATGGGATTGGGGAGCTAAATTATGCTGTCTTTTTAACATGTAGATTTTTGAGGCTATCACCTGAGTACTATATTTGTACAATTCCCACCCCTCACTCTTCCTCTCCAACTCTTCTCATGCCACCTCAACCTCAGTAGTGGGACTTCTTTGATTATTAGAGTTATACACTCACTCATACACACATGCGTGTGCATGCACACGCGCGCGCACGCACACACACACGCACACACACACAAATACAACCTGTAACCTGCTCAATCCATTTAATGTTGCTCATATGTATATGTGCACAGGGACATGCAAACACTGGAATAAATGACAGGAAAAATTGTAAGACGTATTGCTCAATGATCTTATTAATAAAAAAACCCGGAGCCAGATACTGGGGTAAAAACCGAGAGATCAGAGGAATAGGACAAGCCACAGCCAACCTCACCTTACCAGCTCTCAGCCTCCAAAGAGACCTACTTCCTGTATACTCACACCTATATGCCTTTCTGTCTTACCATCTCTCTTCCTCTCTCCACCCATCAACATCACTTTCTCTTTCTGCCCAGCTCTATCACTACCTGTCTGTCTCTACAGACCTACAGACCTCCATGGTTCACTAGTGTTAGAATTTAAGGCGTGTACCACCACGCCTGGCTCTGTTCTCAGTGTGGCCTTGAACTCACAGAGATTTGGATGAATCTTTGCCTCCCGAATGCTAGGATTAAAGGCGTGTGCTACCATTGCCTGACTTCTGTGTTTAATATAGTGGCTGGCTTTTTCCTCTGATCTTCAGATAAGCTTTATTAGGGTACACAATATATTGGGGGACACAATAGTTTTCAAAGTGTTAATTTTGGGGTGCAGAATATGGATAGGAATGAATGTGTATACACAGATTCACTGATGCCATGGTGGCAATAAGTCAGCAAAACCTGTTAGATGGATTTGGGAATGTTTTGAATCTGAGAACAATCATGGCTGATATACTAATGCAGGACAGTCCAGCAATTCATGATGATGAATGGGGCAAGGTATAGCCAGAGTGAAAAACAGGACAATCAGAGTCAAAAACAGCAAACCAGGGCCAGAAGATTATCCTGGGAAGCTGGCACTTCCACTCCATGTTCATACATCCACATCATCTTTCTTCCTCTGATCTTGACTTGCCATCATACCTCTTGGTTTGGGTCTTGGAGGGGTCTCATTCCCTCGAAACTTTCTCTGCCTGGTTGTGGCTTTGGAGCCTGCTGTGGGCCCTTTGTTTACACTGTTGACGGTCCCTCCTACAGTATCTGCTGAATCCAACTGAGGTTCTGGCATTGAAACTCCTTCCTGGGTCCTCATAGGAGTCATCTCCAGTCCCCCCACAGTCCCAAGCTCCTATTAGCTTCACTTTTTTTGTGTAACAAACAGCCATGGCTGCCATTTTCTCCAATATAAATAAGTATAGCAAATGAAGTCTTAATTAAAGGCAGGCACTGAAGAACAGTTAAAGCAATTTGGAAACAAAAATGAGACCTGTGGTCCCACAGGATAGGCTGTCACTGACCAAATCTGGCATAATTTTAATATAAAAAATATAGACATTAACAAGTTACAATCCAGAGAATAAAACCAGAATCTATGAGTCTTTGTTAGAAGGAATGGGTGAGGGAAAGAAGGAATAGGACAATGTGAGTGGACAAAATGATTAAATTGAAGTAGTAGCCATTTAGCAGGCATTGTGATGGTACAACATGTGTAGTTATGTTTGTCAGTTTTCTTTCATTCTATCAAATCTTCTGAGATGATTAACTTATAAAGAGAAAGATTGGTTTTGTTCCACAACACTAATGGTTCTGGGCCCTTGCCAGGCTGATCCATTGCTTGAGGCCTCTGATGGGCATGGAGGATAGCAATGGTGGGGATCAGATGTAGAACAAAGTGTCCAGCTCATGCTCAGGAAGCAAAAGTGGAAAACACTGCCAGCCCAGATCTCCCTTGAGGCACACCCACAATGTTCTAAAGACCGCCTACTAAGTCTTATATCTTAATGCCTTAAATGATACAGCTCTCAGTAGCACTATCCAAGGGACCAAGACTTCCATACATGGACCTTTGGGAACATCCAAGGTCCAAGGGGTGTCTACCATGTGACATCTCAGTCAGTTATGGGCTGCATAGTGACAGTGGTTCTATAGAATTATAAGAGATTTGAAAGATTTCCTGTTGCTGACATTTATGGTCATCATAACAACTTAGTGTAACACACTCACATGTTTGAGTGATGACGATATGGACACCTGAACTTCCAGGAGTATGAAAGCACAGCACACTGTCATATACAGAACATAGTACTTGGTGCTAATAAATGACTGCTAATGGTTTTATTTACCACTTCAAACTTATTTTTCAACCATGGTCCTTCTATTTATAAAAAAATAAGTCACTGTAAAGCAGTATGCCATGGTACTCTGGCAGGAGCCACACATACCTTATGTTTACTTTTTCCTTTGGTTGTATCATTTTCTATTGTGCTTGATTTATCCTGTGTGACTTTGTTTATCATGGCCCTAGGATAGTGTATCTGTGAGTGTGCGCATGTGTATGTGTGTATATAAATATATATGTATATATAATATATATATGAGCCTATTGCTCCTAAGCTATGATATATGTGTATGTCTTTGTATATGTATGTAGCTATATACCATATATCATAAGTGCCTAGTTACAGATTATCTAGGTTTCTGTAAGTGCTTCTGATGCTTGTACAATAAATTAATTAAGCCAGCCTTCCTTCCTTTTTTTTAATTTCCTTCCTCTCTCCCTCCCTTCCCCCCTCCCTCCCTCCTTTTTTCCTTTTTGGGATGGAAAGTGAACTCAGTGTCTCATGCATACTAAGCAAGCACCCTACCACCAATCTACACCTCAGCCCTTAAGGATATATTTATGAGAACATATTCCTGTCATAAAGCAATACAGAACTGTAATTATTTCAAACAAGCACCGTAAATGAATCCTAGACCTAGTGCTAACAACTTGGTAAACAGGACATTAGCATATTCTCAAAGTGAATACCACAGAATAGTTAGTGATTACAAAGGGAAACATGGTTGCTTCACAGCCTGGCTAACTCCTGCCACTCGTGAGGGTTTGTTGTTGACGTCTTCAGTGAAGGCAGACATAGGAATATGCTGTCTGATGAAGGGTGAGCAATGTGCCTGGGATAGCCATGGCCTCACTTCTGGACTCTTCTGCCTAACGTGTGTGGCAAGAAAATAATCACAAGCTGTCACCAGGCATGCTCAAATTGAGACATTCTAACAAATTTCCAGCTTGTAGTCTTCTAGAACGAGGAGGACATGAAAGGCAACACAAGACTGAGGAACTGTCCCAGATTGGCGGCAATGGGACAGTTGAGCAGGGGAGGGGACAGTTATGGAGAGGAGGGGACAGTTAAGGAGGGGAGGGGACAGTTAAGGAGGGGAGGGGACAGTTATGGAGGGGAGGGGACAGTTAAGGAGGGGAGGGGACAGTTGAGCAGGGGAGGGGACAGTTAAGGAGGGGAGGGGACAGTTAAGGAGGGGAGGGGACAGTTAAGGAGGGGAGGGGACAGTTATGGAGGGGAGGGGACAGTTAAGGAGGGGAGGGGACAGTTGAGCAGGGGAGGGGACAGTTAAGGAGGGGAGGGGACAGTTAAGGAGGGGAGGGACAGTTATGGAGGGGAGGGGACAGTTATGGAGGGGAGGGGACAGTTAAGGAGGGGAGGGACAGTTAAGGAGGGGACAGTTATGGAGGGGAGGGGACAGTTAAGGAGGGGAGGGACAGTTAAGGAGGGGAGGGGACAGTTAAGGAGGGGAGGGGACAGTTAAGGAGGGGACAGTTAAGGAGGGGACAGTTAAGGAGGGGAGGGGACAGTTAAGGAGGGGAGGGACAGTTAAGGAGGGGACAGTTAAGGAGGGGAGGAGACAGTTATGGAGGGGAGGGACAGTTAAGGAGGGGAGGGGACAGTTAAGGAGGGGAGGGACAGTTAAGGAGGGGAGGGGACAGTTAAGGAGGGGAGGGGACAGTTAAGGAGGGACAGTTAAGGAGGGGAGGGGACGACAGTTAAGGAGGGGAGGAGACAGTTAAGGAGGGGACAGTTAAGGAGGGGACAGTTAAGGAGGGGAGGGACAGTTAAGGAGGGGAGGAGACAGTTATGGAGGGGAGGGGACAGTTAAGGAGGGGAGGGACAGTTAAGGAGGGGAGGGACAGTTATGGAGGGGAGGGGACAGTTAAGGAGGGACAGTTAAGGAGGAGACAGTTAAGGAGGGGAGGGGACAGTTGAGGAGGGGACAGTTAAGGAGGAGACAGTTAAGGAGGAGACAGTTAAGGAGGGGAGGGGACAGTTGAGGAGGGGACAGTTAAGGAGGGGAGGGGACAGTTGAGGAGGGGACAGTTAAGGAGGGACAGTTAAGGAGGGGACAGTTAAGGAGGGGAGGGACAGTTAAGGAGGGGAGGGGACAGTTAAGGAGGGGAGGGGACAGTTGAGGAGGGGAGGGGACAGTTAAGGAGGGGAGGGGACAGTTGAGGAGGGGAGGAGACAGTTAAGTACAACATGTGGCTGGTTGGAATCCTGACCCATAAATGGCCATTTTTCCTATAAATGTCATTAGTGTCCTAATGAGCAAAATAGGGAATATCTGAAGACTAGATAAATAGTAATGCTATCCCTGTTCATTTCCATGTTTTGACAAGTTTGTGTTAGTTATGGAAGGGAATGGCCTCATTCCTAGGAAATATACTAAAATGTTTGGACATTCAAGGGCATGGTATCTGACTGACTGGAATGGACACAGAGAACCAGCTGGGTGGGGAAATACTCTTTAGCTTTATGGGTTGTGGTTTACAAAGAAATTCACATTTGACAAATTTCATTAACCTTACACTGGAAAGCTGCATGTTTTCCTGTAGTCAAATTATGCCTCAGTGAAAACTTAAATCAAAATAAAAATAAGTACTCAAATGATTCCAAAAGAGCTTAATGTGTAAGTCATTACAGTGGGTGTGTAAATCTCTCACAGTGGGTACTCCAGCATTTCAGTGAAATCTCTCATCAGTACATACTACTTTTTAAAATTAATTTACTTTTTTTCTATATATATTTTCCATTTAGTGACACATGGAGCAGCATAAATATTTGTCAATTGATTGGTGACCATGATTGGCATTTTTATAGAGTGTGTTGTATTTGAGATCTAGCAGATGGGAAAGACATGAGTGTTGACTGGGAGGAACAAAGGTTGACCCTAAAGGTGACTTTCCAGGAAACTCTTAACCTCTGTGGGAAGATCTTCTGTCTTGAAAAATGCCCCTGCCCTGGTGGAGCAGCAATCAGAAGGATGGCATCTCTACCACTCCATGAGGTGGAGCTGGCCAAGCCACTGACGGGGATTTCCTTGTAAGGCGTGTCTGTCAGCTTCCTGCCTTGTCAAAATTTGGAGAAATTATTTGTGGTTTCTCAAATCACACTCCCATGACAGGATATTATAAGTCTTTGGCCTACAAATTAGTTGGAGTGAAACTCTGCAGCTAGCCCAGCCCAGCGGGATGGAAAGATGTGCAAATATGGCAGGTCAGGGAAGCAGAGTCAGGATTTTGATCTGGCAACTGAGGCTTGACCTTGGCTCAGAATGCTCGAGCATTGAAGCATGCCTCTCACACTGAACCAACACGAGGCTCTTGGGATCTTGGAAGGTCATGATGCTGGTTCCACCCTTCAGCCTGTGCTGGAGGCAGGCACTATTCTGACCCTTATTTGCAGATGATAATACAGAGGCAATTTTAAGTTGAATCTGAAACGTTCTCTACATGCTTATATGATTGAAACACTTGGTCCCAGTCTGCTACAACTCTTTTGAGAGATTCTGGGAACTTGGTTATATATATATCCTACCTTTGGTATATACAGTCTACCTTTATAATATACTGGGAGGCTAAAGATGCAGCTTAGTTGGTAGAGTCCTTGCCTAGCATGCGCAAAATCCTGGATTTGATCCCCCAGTACTACATGAGCTGGATACTGTATACCTGTTCTACTGTACATGGTATTATGTACCTCTAATCTTAGCACTTGGGACAATTCCAAGGTCTTCCTTGGTTATATAGTGAGTCCAAGGCCAGCCTAGAATATATGAGACCTTTTCTAAAGAGAAATAAAGAAAATGAGAACTGGGGGCATGAGGTGAGTCTTTAAAGACGTCATTCTGTCGTTCTCTCTGCTTCTAGTCTGCTGTGACTGAACAGCTGCTCTCTGACATATGCTTCCACTGGCATGATGCTCAGCCTGAGCACCTGGGGCCAAGCAATCACAGACCGAGATCCCAGAGACTGTGAGCCAAAATAAATCTGTCTTCTCTCAAGTTGTTTCTGTCCGCTGTTTTGGTCAGAGTGGTATAAAAATAATGCATGTAGAGGCTGGGGGATAAGAGCTCACTAGAAACTGGACTGTCTTGCTCCCTTCTTTTCCAAGGCCTGTCTTATTGTGGGTTCTCTCAGAAGCAGATTCTGAGCAAAGATTTGAGGCTAGGTCATCTACAAGGTAGATGAACCAGGGGAAGGAAGGGATTTCTGGAAGCCCCTGGGCTGACGTGTACTCTGCTGGGGATTCTGTAAAATTTATCTCTGCATATTTACTCCTCCAAGAAGGTGGGAACCAGGCTATGGTTACTGTGGCAACCGTCTGTAGTTCCTGGCCAAAGGATGAGGTTGCAGATTCCTCACTCTTCTGCCCCTTGCCCATGTAGGCAAATAGATGCCAGTGCTGAGTGCTGGCAAGCACCGAAAGAGCCAGGGCAGAGGAGGAGCAGCAGCAGTGTGCCAACAGGGTCTGCCATGCTACCTTTTGTGTGCTGGACCAAGTGGAATAGAACAAGAGTCCTGAGCAGAAAATGAACATTCTGGAATGGACTTCAGGCCTGTCTTTGGAAAACAGATACACCTTTCCCCCCCCTCCCCTCTCCTCCCCTTCCCTCCCCTCCCCTCCCTTCCCTCTCCCCTCCCCTCCCCCCTCCCCCTTCCCCTTCCCCCTCCCCCTTCCCCCTCCTCCTCCCCTTCCCTCCCCTCCCCCCTCTCCTCCCCCCTCCTCTCTCCCTCCTCTTCTCCCTCCCCTCCCCTCCCCCCTCCCCTCCCCCCTCCCCTCCCCCCTCCCCTCCCCCCTCCCCTCCCCCCTTCCCTCTCCCTCCTCTTCCCTCCTCCCCTCCCCTTCTCTCCTCCCCCCTCTTCCTCTTTCTCCTTCCCCCTCCCCCTTCTTCCTTCCCCCTTCTCCCCTCCCCCTCTCCCCTCCCCCTTCCCCTTCCCCCTCTTCCTTCCCCCTCCCTCTTCTTCCTCCCCCTTCCCCCTTCCTTTTCCCCTTCCCTTTCTCTCCCCTTCCTCTTTCTTTTTCCTGTCCCTGATGGGGTAGGAATATCTAAGCCTTGTGGGGTCAAGTTCTTGAGCGCCTTCATGTCCATTCCTCGTGTGCTTCTAACTTGGAGGAAGACACATGGTAGTGAGGCTTGAGGAGACAGGAAGGAAGTGTTGTGAACAAGTGAACCATCCTGAGGTACAGGGAGAGGGCAAAGATGTCTCCAGGCCACTAGTGCTGGCTCTTGGTGCCACAACTGAATCATCTGTGCGGTTCACCTGAAGGATGATGCTCTTAAGGAAAAGTTGAAGACTGAAAACAGGTGGTAGTAGTGGAGGCTCATGGGGAATAAAGGCGTGGTTCTGTCCCCTTAGTGCTGTATGGCATAGGTCCTGTGTGTCATTCTCTCTCTCTCTCTCTCTCTCTCTCTCTCTCTCTCTCTCTCTCTCTCTCTCTCTCGTGTGTGTGTGTGTGTGTGTGTGTGTGTGTGTGTGTGTGTGTGTGTGTGTTAAACCAAAAGGGGCAAACATGACAAAACAGAGGAAGGAATCAACACAGGCGTCATATGACCAAGGCTTGGAGAAGCTTCCAGCCTCTGTACCAAGAATCTCGTGTAGCTAGAGGAGAGCCCTGCGAGTAATCTTGCTCCTGAGCTCCACTGGCCTTCTCAGTGGCTAAGAGAGGCAGTTGGGGCAGGAAGTGGGGCAGATTCCAGAGAGAAGCTTGAAAACGTGCAAGGCAAAGCTTTCCCTCCACCTGCTCAGGGCCAAGCCAAGGACACGGAATACCCACTAAATCCTATTGCTCTGGCGGGCAGAAGTTGAGATTTCATCAGATGGCATCAGAGGGCAAATATTTGTGCCTGTCTATGGAAAGTTCTTCTGATTCACCATTTCCTGTGGCAGCCTGAGGCTGGATGAGACCGCAAGGAAAATGAGCTACACTGAGAGCGTATATGCTTAGGCTGGGTGGTCAGGGGCGGGGGGTGGGGAGGGTGGGGGGGGGTGGGTAGCACCAGCACAAGTACATGTACATGGCTCAAACTTTGTGATCTCTGGGGGCCCCTTTTATTAAAGGGCTGTTACTTTGCCATCTCCAGGACCTACAAGCTGGCTCTGTGCCGTCACCTCATTTTGTCCTTTCATGGGGATGCTTTCAGGCCTGGTTTTGGTTTGTTACTGTTCCTCAGGAGACTCTGACTTATACGACCCAGTTTCTCCCTTGGCAGACCCAAAGGAAACTAGACCTTTACTGGAATGCTCTGGTCATGCTGGCCAGTGTCAGCCCCACTGCCACCTCTTCTGCAAAGGCAGGACCCTACTGGGGCTGAGCTCATCTTTCACCTGCTGGGGAGTTGAATGGACATTGCTAGTCTGTGAGAAATTAAGCACCATGTTGGCTTATGGTGTTAAAAGTTCAGACAATGAAAGATAAATGACATGAGAAAGAGTGGGGGTAGAAAGATGGAAAGAGAAGAGTGCAAGAAATAAAAAGAGAATTCCCAAATCTTAGAGAAGAACGTCGGCAGCCCCCCACGGGGTGGGGGGGCGGCTGGTAGGGACTCTTGGTCATTACATTCCTGTCCAGTTCTCCACATGACTTTGAAAAGTCCTTCCAAGTTTCAAGAGCCAATCTCTTCATTGCAAGAACAAAGGCCTACGGTGAGATGACATACAGAACCCCCAGAGAAGGCAAAGAACAGCGAGGACCAAAGCCAATGGTCCAGAAAGGACATGGGCTGCTCTGCTTCCAGCAGTGAGCAGGTTACTCAACTGCCCAGAGTGCTGGGGGCTACCCTTCCATCTCCCCCAGGTGCCATGGGGGACATCTCAAACTCCTCTGCAGGGCTGTCTTTCTGTCCTTCATTGGGTACCAAATTCAATAAGCTCATACTGACATATAGGGATGGCACATCAATTTTACTTATGGTTTTATGGGGGGGGGGAGGGAAATAGTTACTTCTTATGCTAAAACTAACATGGATATATCATCATGCTTCTTGGGGAAAGTGAGCTTTGATTTTAAAGATACTTTTAAGGTGGTGACTCTAAACAGCAGGTTCTGTGTGTGTACAACTGTGATATCAAACCTGTGGCCAGGGCTGCCCAGGTGTAACACTTAAGAGATGATCCTTCTTTTTTTTTTTTTCTTAGTTATTAGAATAGCCTGTGTGCCACTTAGGGCCCTATAAATGATCCTTTCCATCTTGATGTCTGTTCTCAGTGTTGTTTTATACTAGAATGGTGGTTCCCAACTTCTGGGGACCTCATAAAGAAACTGATTATTATGGCTAGAAATTTGGACTTAAATTTTGCACAATACTTAGGAGTATTCAATTTATTATATAGATCCCCAGGCTCTGTATCCTAGGTTAGAAAAGTATTGTCTAGACAGATATGAGGGAGAAGATAAGTTGAAGAAAGACCTTTATCTCCTGCCAAGTGCCTTTTTTTTTGTAGAGGGTGGATTTCTAGATGTAGAAGTGTCTGCTGAAGTCATTTCCAAATCCACAAAAGTCTGAAGCTGTGTGAGGTAGTGAGGGTGGTGTGTGTAGAAGGAGTATTGTCTAATCTAGAAATCCAAGACTCCTCTTGGGTTAGTCATAGCTTCTTTTAGAATCTCCTTGGATGGGTTTGATTCTCAGCTTAAATAATTATTCATCCATCCACATTGTTGTTACCTACCTATTGGAATCAGATTTTCATGCCATTTTTTTCCCTAAGGAAGTTGGGACACTTTAATGCTAAAATGCCCTTGCTTAAGGACCTAGTAAAGAAGGAGCCTCAGAAGCTGTCTACCATGACACATGGCCAGAGAGAATCACAAGTTCAAGGCCATCTTGGACTGCATAGTTTCTTGTTCTGGGCTATACAGCTTTTTGTCCTGTGCTAACCTGAGCTACTCAGTGAACTACTTTGCACACTCGCACACACGTACAACCTCAGCCTAAAGAAGTATGATGTGACACTTGAGTCCTGTAGTCTGAGAACAAAGCAATGACTCTCAGTCAGACTTCAAAATCAGCAAAGTCTCCCAGTTGATCTGATTATCTAACTCCAACATAGGATTCAAATGTCACGCTGGAGCAGACTGAAAGATAGCAAGATGGACTGGTGGTCTCCACGCTGCTCAAGTATCTTTTCTTTCTGGTCACACATGAGTAAACATAACTCTGTTAGAGTGACACATTTTCTCTGAGCTGGTACTCTGATAAAGCAGGTTGGATTTACCTGAGCTCTTCAAAAAGTAGGCTGAGCAGTGAGCTGGTAGTTAGCTCTTTGAAAATTATGCTGAGTACCTACTTGCTCTGTTCTCAGTCAAGTGGAATCCTGAATGGTGAATAAGCCTCCTTTTTATGCCATGTTGTAAGATATGGAAGGCCAATGCCTGCATCTAATCTCCCTTAGAGCCCCTGGTGGGCTCCCAGCACCCCTGCAGGTCTGAGCAGTTAGCAAGATTACCATGCTTTCTCATTTGCACAGCAGGTTCAGGACATCATCTGACTTAATTCTGTCCATGTCCATATGGAGGAGGTATGCTGGCACTATTTTCTAGATGAGAACATAGGTGCATGTTACAGAAGGTAAGAAATATGGCTGTCACAGCTCTGTTCAATGAACAGATGTCAGACTCAGGAGCTACCACTGCCCTGTGGATTTCCTTCAACCATAACCTTCAGGGCAGCAGCAGTCCTTTTGCCTGAAGACTTCCTCTGGCCACATGTCTTAGTTACTTTTATATGGCTATGAAGAGACATCATGAAGAAAGAGTTTATTGGAAGCTTGCTTACTACTTCAGAGAGTAAGTCCATAGTCATCATGGCAGGAAGCATGGCGGCAGGCAGGCATGGCGGTGGGGTAGTAACTGAGAGCTTACATCCTTCTCTGCACATAGAAGGCAAAGAGAGGGCTAACTGGGAATGGTGTCGACTTTTGGAAGCTCAAAGCTCATCCCCAATGACACATCTTCTCCAACAAAGTCACACCTCCTAAGCCTTCCCAAACAGTTCTGCCACCTGGAGACCAAGTATTCAAATATATGAATGTATAGTGGCCATTCTTATTCAAACAAGCACACCTGTTAAAGGTATCTTTCCTGCCTTTGTAGTAAACCAGAAAGGGTAAATGCTTCCTGAGGCAGCCACATTGTGATAGAAGGGCAAAGGTGTACATCTAACCCTTGGGTGAGAGAAGGCTTGAGGTGCAAGAGGCTTTCAGTCTTGCATTTTCTACAGGTTTTTTGCTGAAAGTTAATCTATTGCTATCATGCTCCATAACTCTGGGACACGTGCCTCACTGGATCTCTTCCCTTCCCAGTATCATCTCCCCATTTCTGTGTTGGTATGCCTTCACCTGTCCTGAAACACTTTCAGAGTCTGTAACTGGGAGAACTCATTGAGACTGCAGATTCTTGATCAACATGGCCTGGCTTTTTCCTTCTAAGGGCAAATGTTCTGTGAAGACAGGACAGAGCATGCTCCAGTGGAAGAACAACCCATATCTATCAATCCTGTGGTGCAAGAGTATGCAGTGAAGTAGGTGGAGAAAGAAAATCAGAGGGGCCTGGAGTTACCTTGCAAGCTTAACCAGCCAGCCTTTCAGAGGCTACACTCCTTTCCCATAAAGAGAAGTTGCCTACCAGAGGCAGGGTGGGCAGAGACCAAAGAGAATATCCAGTGTCAGAACTTCTGGCCTGGGAACAAGATTGCACCAAGATAGGTTACAGAGTTCATGATGTTGTTCCATTTGTTTGGCAGATAGCCTTGGTATGTGAGGGGAGGAAGCACCATGTCCAGCTCTGTGACAGCCTTTGTAAATCTTGGGAAGTATATGTGGCCACCTCCTCATGGAAGCTTGGAAGTGAAACTGTATGTCAAACCAGGAATCGGGCCTGCATTTATCCTCAGCCACCTTGGCTGGACCTCTGGCTAACAGGATATGGGAGCGACTACTGAGGTGTGTCCATCATGAGTTGGGGCTCGGCACATCCTCTCAACATGCTTGAAGATCACAGAAGCCCAGAAAAGCACAAGTATTTTAGAGTAGCTTTTCCCCTTTGCTGAGGTGATCCATAATTTGCCACATGAGCAATGAAGGGCTTTTAAAATGAGGCCAGATCTCCAAAATTATTGCTTCTGTCTAGAAAGCTCTTTTGAGTGTGTGGGAAGAGGTTGAAATGAAGAGAAGATGTTGAATACAGCCTGCCCTTCTTATTCAGATCTGATAATCAAAGCCCAATCATTTTACCCTCCCACAAATGTGTATTTATGAGGATGAAAAGGAGCACACACAGCTGTGTGTAGGTATATGCAAACAGACACGATTGGTCAAGAGTGTGTTTTCATTTAAGTATACATTGTAAGATATACAAGAGTGAGAGGAGGGAGCCTTGTGGAGGACATTGCTTATTATTTTACTTATAACTCTATTCTCTGTTACTGAAACTGCCAATTTGAGGACACTGTTTTAGGCTCTAAGTGGCCACATTGAATAAGAAGCCAAAAAGAGAAAGGGCAGATGGAGGGTTCTCTGTCTTTCAAGATTGCCCCTTGGTTAGTGTGCTGGTGAATATTATTAGAACATAAAGATTAGTTGCGAGGATCCACTGAGACCGATAAATGAGACCCCAGTCTTCTCCAGATTGCCCTCTGCTTTGCATGAGGTCTCCATGTGTCCCCAGAGTGGACATTCATGGCAACATATTGCCGTAAGTTTGCTGGGAGGCTAATTCCTAGTCATTTTCCTCTCTACCACAAGCAAGCCAAGGGAAGGATATTCCTAGAGCCAGAGCGTTCCAAGCGTTCTGAAAGGTCATTGCCACTTTTTCTTTGGTAGCTCTTAGCAAGGCAGAAATGCTTAGATGTCAACCCTGTCTCTTTAATACGGCTGTGAGCTGACTCCATTTGTTAGAGATAAAACTTCCTTCTTGGTCCAGGAGCGTTCACGGCTGAGTTGGCCACGAGACAGAGGACCCTGTGTTCCTAATTATTTCTGGATGAAAAGTCCTGCAGGCAACTGGAGATTCGGGGCAAGGATGGCCAGGTGGAGCCATCACAAGTGTGCAGTGAATTGTAGAAATGGAAAGATAATTAAATTAAGAGAGGCAGGTGCAGGCATTGAAAAATAACCATGGGTGTTAATTATGCAGTCCAGCCTCGCTGTCCAGTGTTAGCAAAGGAAATGCCACAGGCCTGTCCATCACGTGGCTTGTGAAAAGCTTGGGAGAAACACATTCATGGTCTCTAGAGGATTTGCCAGGGCAGCCTACTTGGGATTCTAGCGACACGGGAATTATTTATTAGTGGCACTGTGCTGCACATTTCCCTCTGAGCCAAGATGGCCATTTTGGTGTGTATGTGTAGATGGTGTGGGGGGTTAACCTCAATCACATAGAAGTCTGAATGCTGTGCAGATGTTTGAATGTGTTCTCAATTTAGGCTTTTCTGCGAGCATTTCTTCTCTTTTTTTACTTGAAATGATTTTATGGGCCAGGGGCAATGCGCCCTTGTTGGGAAAAGGTAGAGATAGATGGCGGAATGTCTGCACAAGTGTGGAGCATAGCAATCAAAGGGAATGGCTGCTAAGAGCTGTAACAGCACATGGCTTGATTACAAATCCAGTAAACTGAGTGATGGACCGCACAATGCCTCAGAATCCAAGGCGTGTCGTTCCATTTTGATGCACTCCATAATGGGTTAAACTAAGCCGTAGTGGGTTGGGAATGTAGCTAAAGGCTAGAGTGCTTGCTTAGCATGCATGGGGCTCTAGGTTTCATTCACAGGAGGACATGAACTGGTGTGAAGGTACATGTTTATAATCTTAGCATCAGGGCTGTGTAGATGGGAGAATTAGGAGTTCGAGGTCTTTCTTGGTTACACAGAGTTGGAGGCCATCCTGGGTTACAGGAGACTCTGTCTCAAATAAACAAATAAACAGTCTAAGCCACAGAGATAGGTACCCCCAGACTTCATGGGGTACACAGGAATGTCACAGGATGGTGGGAATGTTCTCTGTTTCTTGGGTGAGGGGTATGTGGGTGTAAAGAGTTTTCAAAATTTGTCTAATGTGCCTATTGGAGAAATTATTTTGGCCACTCCACGTAGTTAAAAGGATATTTATTTAATGGTGTAACTCACAAATTAAGTAATGGGTAGGTCGCAGGGTCTGGGGAAGGTGTAATGCAGTCCAGCGGTGTTCTCCGGAGCTCTGCACAGTCAATCTGCACCGATCAGCGTTCCGGCACCGAGCGCGCACCCAGAGCGAGCGCTGGCCCATCCAGCTCTCGGGTCCCCAGGCGCCTCCCCTCGCCCCGCCTCGTAGGCGTGACAGTTGCCAGAGTCTCAATGGGGGTTGGAACTTCCAGAACCAAGCTGGAATGGCTACCCACTACATCTCCCCCTTTTTGTCTAAATAAGAAGGTTCTAAACTAATACAAGACTATATACAAAGGAATGGTTATCAAATATTGTCCAGAAATAATGAGAGATAATGACCTAGATAAGATGTAACTACAACCAATGCAAACAATATCAAGCAAGAAACACATACTAAAATCCAGAGAAGTATAGAGCATAGGTAAACAGCATGTTATAAAGATCATTCAAAGGTGTCCTATCCTAAAGAACCTGAACCTAATACTTAATATGTTCTATCTAAGATATTATATATACTAAGTTGTAACTATAACTACTAGTCTTCAATCCCATTAAAGTAAAGCAAAATCAGAGACGGTGGATAGCAAACTGCAGCCCTTGGCCGGATTCATTCACCTACATTTTTCTATGTAAAGTAGTCTTGGGGCACAGCCATGCCCACTCGTCTCTGTGTCTTGACTGACATTGCTCTCTTGTCCCAGTGGCAGGTAGGTAATCTGGCCCTAAGCCCTCCTGGACCACAAGTCTGAAGGGTGTACTCTCTGTCCCTTTATAGAAAAAGATTGTGAATATGGGAGTAAAGAACCATTTCTGTTTGGAACATCTCACTTCACTGTTTATGGATGAAGTTTTTTATAGAGTGTGCTACCCAGGGAAAAGAACTTTCTAGAAGAGACAGGATAGGACAGCTCCAGAGTGTGTGCACTCTTTGAGATCAGTTGTTCAACCCATAGAGTTTGCTGGACACATGGTGCCAAGGACCTGCACAGCTTGGCCTATATAAAGTCTAAATAAACATTTTCTGGGTCATCTTCGTTAGAAGAGGAGAAATAAATCTGGCCTGGAAGCTATCTGAGGCCAAAGCTAGACTCCCTTTTTAAGCTTTGAGCTGTTGGCTGGGAATTACCCCTTCACAGAAAATAAAGCCAAGCTAATTGAGGGTGATGAAGGTGAATGTGATCTGGTTAAGCATCGTCAACACAGTTGGCAGTGTTTGTTCAGTAAATGAAGGAACAAAATGAACCAATATAAAAACTCAGGTTTGAATTTGGGGCTAAGTGAGTCATTTAGTGGGAGATCTTCAGTATTGTTACTTCCTTTAATAAGGAAGGGTTAAACCTCCTCTCTCTCCTTGACCTTCCACCTGAGATGAGTGCTCAGGACAGGAAGTCCCTGGAGGATTTGGTAATAAGACACACGAGTCCCAAAGTTCCATCTTTCTTCGTTTAACAGGGACTTAGCTTCCTCATCTCTCTGTTTTGTCTTTAAAGGATTTCATCTTAGGCAAGAAGGGTCAATAGCTATTGTAATGGAAAAGGCAAAAACTGATAAGTACTAGTACCCAAAGACAGAGAGATATACCCTCACTTTCTAACAAAACAAAACAAGCCATCAAATGGCGGGAGCTGACTATGACCTGGCACCTTGGCCCACACCTTGCAGAGACTCCATTTCTTTATATGGCTGTTCTCGAAGCACCCCAGGTTACAGTGGCTGTGAGCAGGGAAGTAGCCGTACCTCCCTGAGACATGACAGGAACAGGATGAAGAATCACGGTTGTGTTCAGTGCAACACAGGTATTGCTGATTTGATCATCTGGTTGAATATTTGTGGTTTTAATCTGTTCCATATGCTTAAAATCCCTGGGGTACCCGACCCTACACTAGAAGCTGGCACTGCCCGAGGAGCACCCTGATTTGTTCCTGGTTCATGGGCCCTTTTTAGGGTGAGAGCAGAAGGGGGAAGATGACGGTATGTGGCAGTCGTTATCTTCCTGGGTTTGATGTTGAGTCCACAATCAATGAGGAGTCAGTTTCTTTTTTTCTTTAAGATGAAGGGACTTGGTGAGCGCCGGCTCAGCAGTTGGTGGAGAACCTGAACTGGAGTATGTTGCTGTTTGTGTTGGTGAAGGTATCTCTGTGGGCCCTGGGGTAGGGATTGGGGTTGGCCAGGTTATCAGCCACCCACGTTTACTTTGTCATCTAGGAGACAGTCAGGATCTCCCGAGATGTTCCACAGAAAATGCTACTCTCAGCTTCTACTGCAAATAGTGTAAGAAATAATTAAATCCTCATAACACCCCCGCACCATCCCTTAGGCCACTGAACCTGACAATAACAAAAACAATGCATGTACCATAATTAGATTTCCTCCCTTATACCTTCAGCTCTGGATTGGGGACTGAGAGAGAATATGATTTTTAATACTTGTTTCAAATATGTATAAAGTATTTCATAGGTATTTTCATAGAATTGCTAATAAGCCTATGAGTAGGAATGCTGTATTCCCAACACAATCTGGTGAATATTCTCTGTGCGTTTGTTCATTCATCTAATAAGTCATGAGCTCATCTTTATGAAGCCTATCTCCATATGTGAAGTTTGCTACTTATTGGTAGGAAGTTAACAGTAAGCACAAACTTATTCCCTGCAGCTTAGTAAAGGAGGCAGATGATTATGTCATCACGTGCAAATCTGTGCTTGCAAGTTTGGAAAAACATTGTAAAAGATGTGGATTGATTAATGGATCTGGGGAACAGGAAAGACCTTTTAGATGAAAATGACACTGAGTTTGGGATCTACAGCCATCCTTACCAGGTGGATATTAGAGGAAGCTGAGCATTGGCAAGCCACACCCAACTCCCCAGGATAAAACCATAACAGTAGCATTGATAGGTTGCCTTCTGGAAAGATGAAGACGTTGCCTAATCTCAATTGTTATGATGCTTATGAAAAAAATAACTCTCTTTCTTTTACTGTTCAGACTGTTTTCTTATTCCTCCCACTAAATTTCCTATGTCAATAGTCATCAGTTCGTTAGCCCTTGCCCCACACTCAAACCATGCCCTGTGCAACATCAGGCTTCTGGATTGTGCACTTCTACTCCTATTCTCCCACCACGTTTGCAGCCCCGGGAGGCGAGTCAATCAGGAAAAGTCATGGCATATTCACATGTAATGAGTCACAAATTGCTGACAATTTTACCAAAATGTTGACATGCTAAGAATGCTCCCCGGTCCCCAGCCAAGAACTGACATGTGGCAGACATCCATATTGATGTCAGGAGCAATGTTCATGGCAGAGAACACCATCCCTGGAATGGAGAACAGATTGTATCAATGCTACTGGTGGGACATTTCAGCTACAGGATGTGTTCCTTTCAAATTCTGCTTCAGTGTGTCAACCCCTAACACTTATTTCCATGTTCTATGCTTAAGAGTATGCCTGCCTCTCCAGTCACCATGAGGCTGGATAAATGCAGAAATGTATGAATCTTGAATATTGTCTAAAAGGAGATGCAATGGTACTGTGACTCATTAACACTCTTGAGGCAGCTCTCCTGGAGACCTTTGCCCAGTGAATGAATGGCTTCAGCCTTAACCTGTCAGGGGAAAGCAGAAATCAAAGCATTGGGGACAAAGACAGAAGAATGAGAGTGGATATCAGTCACTCTATTGGAGTTGCCTACTACTCCGCCTGGAAAGGAGTCTACTTTTGTCAGTAAAAGTTAGTGGTTATTATAGCAGTGGCCCTGGACACATAGCAGATACAGCAGAGAATGTGTCTCAAGTCCTGAGAGCACATAGTAGTCCAGGGCCTTCACACCCACTGTTCTCATAAGCTCCTCCCCATTTGTACCCTCTCCCCTTTCAAGGCAACACCAAAAGTCCCAGAATACATTGAAACTGCATGACCAAACTGCATCAACATGAAGGTCTGGGGTGCATCATCTTTCATTGCCCATCTCCTTCCACCTAGAAAGTAATTTATAAAGCACCCACATGGCCTGCAAGTGCTGGGGGACTTGGGCCAGAGGCTGGTGCAGCCTTGCTAGGGGTGAAGTGGCAGTTTGCTCTGGTCTTGCCATGTATTCACTCCCGTCTAGCCTGGCTGCCTGGTGTCTCTATGGTGAAGCCTACAAAATTATGAGCTCTGTACAATTGCCACTGACTCAGCTGCCAAAACATATTTTTCTGTCTGTATCTGACAGAGGCTCTGTCTGGATAGAAGAAGAGGGATCATCTCTTTGCAAAGTGACTCTTGCCTGATTCTCAAAACACAAGTGGTCAAGTCACCAAGTCCAATTGGAATGAATTGATTTATCCTGATCAAAACCCTCCCCAGAGGCTACTCTGTAAATGGGAGGTAATCATAATGATATACATATTTCTTTGTGCTGCCTGACTAAGCCAGTCCATTTTCTACAGATATCACTTCAGACAGCTGCTGTACCGTTGTGGGTCTTGGGAGTTTTCAGCTGAACCCCATGCTTCAAGAGGAATCTGGTAGTTTTGTGGATGCCCTTGAGTTGCCAGAAAAGCTTGGGATGGAGCAGAGTGTCCTCCTCTGTGCTTTTACATTTTTTTTTCTATAGAAATTGCATCTTTTACCCCTTTCTCCTTGGGCAAAAGTTGAATAACTCATTTATCTTGTACAATGATATAACCACATGATGCTGTAGACGTGATAATCCATGCACATTTACTGATGTTCCATGTCTACCCACCATCAGGCTTTGCATTATCATGTTACATGTTTGTTTTGTTTGGCACACTCATTGTTCTGGGCTTCACTACAGCAAAACTTGGTATATTTGCATGGCTGTCCCATGTGCCAACTGGCTCTGCAGCTGGAAATCTGGGGAACTGTTTCTGTTTTGACCTGTTCATCCAACACCATTTGCTTTACCTCTCAAAGCTGAATGCTTTCTTCAGCCATCAATTATTGTCTGCTTATGAACTCGACGTTTACCTAGGTAATACTTCACTTTTAGTTTCTTCCCTTTTGGGTCCAAACTAAGGGTTCTACTGGGATTGGGATGGTATCCTTGTCCATTGCTGGAATTGCCTTACTCCAACAGCAAGTTTAGTATGCATGGATTTCTTTATATTACTACTTTTTAAAAAAAGTGCTGAGTCAGGGTCTTATTAGGCAGCTCAGGTTAGACTAGAATTGTAATCTTCCTGCCTCAGTCTCCTGAGTGTTGGGATTTCAGGCTCATGCCACCATGACTGGCTCATCTGTTTTTAATTTTTAAGGGCACTCCATACTGTTCTCCACAGCAGCTAAACTAATCTACATCCCTGCTGTGTTCAGGAATCTCTGCTTCTCTGTGTCTTTCCCAACACTTGCAGTTCATCTTATAGTAATAATTACTCTAATAGCTATAAGGTAATATGTCATTTTATTTTCATTGGAATGTCTCTGATAATTAGATTTTTTTTCATATACTTGTTGGCCATTTATCTTCCCTTCAGGAATGTATAATCAGGGTCCTTGTCCATCTTTAAATCAGGTTATCTTCTTGCTATTGAGTGCTCAAATTCCTTACATGTTTTCAGTATTCACCCCTTATGCAAATATTGTCCTTCATTCTATAACATGTTTCTTCTCAATGTTGTTTGTTTCATTTGTTGCATAGATGGTTCTTAGTTTGAAGTAATCTGATGTGTCTACTACTTTTGTTGTTATTTTGTGGGTTATTGCCAAAAATTCACTGCCTAGACCAATATCAAGGAACTTTCCCCCATAAATGCTTCTAATAACTATAGTTTTATATCTCAGTCTCTATTACATTCTCATCTGACTTTGAAAGTGGTATATGATAGGGATCCAATCTGAATTCTTACCATGTGGATATCAATGAGTGATGTTCCCAACACAATTTATTGGAAAGACTGTTCTTTTCTGTGTGCTCTTGACAACTACATTGAAGTTCAATTAACTGTACATGCCAGCATTTTTTCTGTATCTAATATCTTCTAATGGTCTGTTTGTCTATTTTTATCTAAGTACCTGATTCTAGTTACTGGCTTCTTTGCTGTATATCTAAATCTGGTAGTGTGATACCTCTAGCTCTGCTGTTATTGTTCAATGATGGCTTTTAGGAATTTTAATGGTTTTGTGCTAATTTTAGGGTTGATATTTGTTCCTAAATTCTCTGAAATATTCCACTGTAATTTTAATAAGAATTTCATCAAGTCTTTGATTGATTTGGCTAGTATGGGCATTTCAACAAAATCAATTCTTCCAATAAATTGGGAATATGTTTCTATTTACCCAATTCCATTCAGTGTCAAAGCTTTCTATGTACAGTTCCCACCTCAGTCAAGTTTATTTCTAGGTATTTCTATGTTACTATAAATGTATTATTTCCTTGATTTTTTTCCAGATAACTAGTATCCTAGTGCAGAAAAACTCTATTGGCTTCTGTATGTGGATTATAAACATACCCTCAAGTTTATTGAATTGACTTATGAGTAGGTTTTGGTGGAGTAAGGTATTCTGTATATAAAATTAATGCATCTACAGAAACAAACAGTTTAATTTCTTCCTTGTTAATGTGGAAATATTTCACTTATTTTTTGCTAATAGCTTTGGATACCACTTCTAGTACTACAATGAACAGAATTGGTGAGAGTTATTTTGTAACAGAAGGATGAGGAAAAGCACGTTTTTCTCCCATTGACTATAAAGTCAGTTTAGAGTATTTGATTGTAAAAGGTTTTCTTTATGTTGATAAAATTTCTGTTTATCCCTAACTTATTTGGGCATCTTTATCTTGAAAGAATTTTAATTTTGTTGAATATATCATTTTCATTGATTTCTCACATGCTAAACAAAATTTGCTTCCTAATGCAACTTGTTGTTATATAGCTATTTATTCTAATCCATATCATCTCTGATATTTCTGTAATGTCAGTTATAATGTCCTCTCATTCATTAATAATTTTGAGTCTTCTTTCTGTTTTCTTAGTTTGGCTAATACCTGCTAACAATTTCTAAAAAAAATAAAATAAAAATAAACTTACTTTCAGTGATCTTTTACATTTTCTGTTCTATTTTTTTTCTGCTTATGATTCTACTTTTTCTTTCCTTTTGGTATTGAGGTCTAAATTGTCTTCTTTTTGGTTCCTTGAGGTGTAAGGCCAAGCTGTTTATTCCAGAACAGTCTCCCATCACAGTGAGCTTCTCCAATAGAATCAGTTTTGTTACAGTTGTTAGTATTTTATGTTTCATTTGTTTCAAGATATGTTTTGATTTCTTCCTTGGCTCATTGATTGTTCAGCAATGTGTTGTTTAATTTTCACATATTTGTGTATTTTCCATTTTTTCTTGTTTTATATTTCCAGTTTCACTGTGGTTGGAAAAGATACTTGATATGATTTTAGTTTCCTTGAATTTGTTAAGACTTTTGTGGCCTAGCATATGATTTTTACTTGAGAACTTTTATATTTGTGCTTAAAATAAATCTGTATTTTAAGATGGGTATAGTGGTTCATGCTTTAATCCCAGTACTCAGGAGGCAGAAGCAGGCAGATCTCAGATGTTCAAGGTCAGCCTGTTCTACAAAGTGGGTTCCAGGACAGTCAGGGCTACACAGAGAAACTCTGTCTTCAAAAATAGATAGATGCATGGATGGGTAGAAGGAGGGAGGGAGGGAAGGAGGGTAGGAGGGAGAGAGAGGGGGCTGTATTTTGCTGCTGTTGAGTGGAGTGTTCTGTATATATACACTAGGTGATTTTGGTCTGTAGTGTTATTTAAGCTTGATGTTTCCATACTGATTTTCTGTATCAATGATCTATCTGTTGTTAAAAGTAGAGTATGCAAGTCCTACACTATTATTGTACTGTGCCTATTTTGCCTTTAATTCTAATAATTTTCTATATATATTTAAATGATTCTTATTGGGTAATTGCTATAGAATCTTGATGAGCCAACTCTTATTAGATAATGGCTTTCTTCATTCCTTATGATACTTTCTGACTTAAGAACAATTTTGCCTGAGACATTGCCAGCTTGTTCTCTTCTAATTACCGCTCATATGGAATATCGTTTTTTTACTACCTTCTATTTCAGCCTATGTGTGTCATTCAAGTTGGTATAAATCTTTTATGGCATGGCTGGTTTTTAATAAAGAAAAAGAGGTCACCAGCTTGAGTTGTGGGTGGTGGGAAGACATGAGAGAGATTGAAGGGAGGAAAGAAGAAGGTGAACATGATGTACTTATTTTTAATTAAAGTTAAAAAGTACTTGTTGAGGAAAAATCCATCCATTCTATGTCTGTTGATTTGAGAATTCAGTAGTCCACATTTAATTAACCATTTTAAAAGAACAATGTACCACTTACATTGTATTGGTGGTTTCTGTTTCATACTTCCCTCCCAGCTTGCTTCCTTCTTATTTCTTAGTGATTTGGTGGCTTTTATAATGATATTCATTGGTTCATTTCTCTTAATGGTTTCTGGTTACCATGAAACTTATACAAAACATATTATGGTTGTTCAGTCTGTTTAAATCTGACCACAACTTACCATTGCCTACATAAAACAAAATCCCCTTCTAACATATCCTCTTCCTACATGTATTACCAGTACAGCTGTTTGCATCTTTTATGTGGCATTTATCTACCACCAAGTAAATTCAGTGTCTCTATTTTTTAATATAGTTGTGTTTTAACTTTTTTTTCGGTGTTAGGAGTTAATCCAAGGATTTGGCCGCGGCAAGCAGGCACCTTACTACTGAGCCACTCCCTCAACCGTCATCTAACTTTTATAATAGACTTAAAAGTGATTTATATACTGCCATTATAATGTTGGAGCATTCTCATCTAATTCCAACTTTTAAGTTTTGTGGTTTTATATGCTTTCCTACTGCCTCTGTCCTTTTGTTTCAGTTTTAAGAATTACCTTTAAACTTCTAGTGTTAATAAACTTGTACCGTGTTTGTTTGCCTGGGAAAGTCTTGCCCATTCACTTCTGAAGGACGGCTTTACTAGATAAAAGCATTTGTGGCTTGTGAATATTTTGTTTCACTAGTTTAATATTTTTGCCTATACTTCACTGGCATTCCAGGTTCCTACTGAAAAGTCTGTTGATAGTCCTAGAGAAGTTCCCTTGTGTGTGTAATTGGCTTTTCTCTTGCTGTTTTCAAAATTCCTTTTGTCATTGCTGTTTGAGAATTTTATTATATAACCTGTGGGGGGGGGACATCTCTTTATATTTAATCTTCTAGGGATTCTTTGGGTTTTATGGGTTTAAATGGGCAGAAATCTCTTTACAGATTTTAGAAACTTTCATTGCTGTTTCTTTACATGAAATTCCAGCTACTCTGTCTTTCTCCAGACCTTCTGGAACTTATAGAATGCACACATCGGTTCATTGATAGTGTCTCCTGGCTCTTAAAGGCTTTTTAAAATCCCCTTACCATTCTGTTTTCTTTTTGCTTCTCTGATTGTGAAATTTCACTACTTCTAGCTTTTGCTTGATCAACTCAGCTGTTAAAAACCCTTATGGAATTTTTCAGTTCAGTCATTGTAATTTTTATTTTCAATGTTTTTCTTGGTTCTTTTATTTCTCAAGCCTCTTTGTTAAACTCATCATTTACTTTGTGTTTTATTTTACTTCTTTTTTTGGTCTAGTCTCCCTTTTTTTGTTTTGTTGTTGTCTTGAGACATAGCAAGTTCTAGGTCAGCCATATAGTAATACCTGCACATTAGAAGAAGCCGGCTCCTATCCTAATCTTCACAAACTAGCATTGACAAGAAAAGCCCTTTACCAGTCAACTGATTTAAATATTCTGGGGCTGGGCATGGTGACACACACTTTTAATTCTAGCACTTGGGCAGCAGAGGCAGGAAGATCTCTGTGAGTTCAAGGTGATTCTGGTCTACATAGTGGGTTCTAAGACAGCCAGGACTATAGAGAGAGACTCAATAATAATAATAATAATAGTAGTAGTAGTAATAATAATAATAATAATAATAACAATAATGAAGATTTTGGGACGGCCATTTGGCAGGGTTATAGAAGACTTTCTTTTTTCTGAAGTCATTGGGTATGCCAAGTATGGAAGGTCTATGATAGTAACCTACGTCTGGGAATATAGAGGCTGGGCCTAAAGCCACGTTTACTGTGTTCATTGCAGCTGGGAGGCCAGCCTAGCTATAAGAGGCATAGGGAATGGCCTAGAAGTTGTATCTGCAGGGGATATTGAGGTCCATCTCTAGGGCCATAGGAGCATGGGTGGAGTATGTGGAAGCCTGGAGGCCCTATTGGTGTGATCTTGGAACCTTGGGTTATAGAAATGCATCTATGCATCTGCAGTGAGTGATGCTGAAGACTTGCTTTGCAGGAGCTAACCCAGTAGTAGGGCTGGTTTGGATACTGGCCTAGAACCAGGAGAACTTGAATCTTGGAGTGAATGGTGTAGTGGTAGCTGTTCCAACTTTGACCTTGAAGCACAGCCCCTAGTGAGGCAGCAGGTAACTGCTACATCTGCCTGTGACCTGCCCCTGGGGCATGGCTGAGACAGGGACCCCTTAAGACCCAAAATGCATACGTGCCTACTCTCTCTTGGCTACCTCATGATCCTGGATAAGGGATTGCTGACCAAGTCAGAGTTCTCCAGAGAACCACATTGGACTGTACCTCACCCTCTCCCAGATCCTATAACCAACCCCTTTACTGGTTGTAAGTCACCCCAAAATAAACCTCTTTTAACTACCAAATAAACTATGTGGAATTCCTCATTAATTGCTGCTTTAGAATGGGGCTTACTCATTGCTAGAATGTGTCTGAAGCTTAGAATTGCAGAGCCATCCCAGAGCCTGGTTATATGGGGACTGGCCTGTTGCTGGGGTCTACAGCAAAGTAAAGTGCTTAATATAGTCTTCTTACCCCATGTTGAGAGGATCACTACCTTACACTGCTTGGGTTTGGGTGGAGGTTAACAGCCAAATTGAACCTGTCTTTCTAACTTCATAAGTGGGTCTGTCTTATTCTGCACTATGGGTGTTATAGTCTCACATCTGTATTTCTCAGCTTTCACAAAAATGGCTATTTTCCTTCACGGGATGGTGTTCAGATTGATGCTTCTGTGAGAGGATGAGCACTGCTAATGTGATTGCACTGCTCTCCTGATGGCATGCCCCAGTGTCTCGTGTATTTATTTGATAATTTTCTGCATCTCCTACTACATGCTCTGTGACAAATCTAGGAATTTATTTTATTTATTGTTGAGTTTCTAGCCAAAGATTGAGTCTGAGAATTTAATCAATAGAAAAAAAACTGCACTTAATTATAATTTGTCCTACACATCTTTCCCTTTGAGCTCTTATTACACGCTCTAAGTTCTTCAACCTCTGTTCCAAAACTATAGACTTCCTTTTCTGTCACTATTTTGTTGTGGGAATTTTCAGTCAAATGAAGAGCACTTCATTAATATTCATGTACA
Source organism: Peromyscus maniculatus bairdii (assembly GCF_049852395.1). Lineage (NCBI taxonomy): Eukaryota > Metazoa > Chordata > Mammalia > Rodentia > Cricetidae > Peromyscus > Peromyscus maniculatus. Next base: position 123,458,493 of record NC_134855.1, read on the forward strand.
TACTACCTAGATCTTACTATTGGCATTTACTAGACTTGCCTCATTGCCCATTTCTCTGTTCATCTAAATTGCAGAATACCCTTTAAATTAAAAGTAGGAGAATGAATGAGGATAGGAAGCTTCAAACCTTGCCGCGTTCATTCCAATCTGATTGTCCTAATCTGAGGTTTGTAACCACTGCAGCCAACCTCAGAAAGACAGGCTATCTGGGATGGGGATAGCAGGTGTGCCCATTGACTCCCTTGGGATCTTCCTTTGTCTGCCTGTCTAACTAATGAGAACTGGTAACCATAAGGTCATGCATCACTGGATAAGCTTCTCCCCCAGGCCTGAGCACTGCATATTTGCTTGGAGAACTTCTACCCTAATCAAACCTTCAGATACGTGCAGGAGAGGATGTGTCCATGGTATATTGTTGTCACTGTTCACCTGGCATATAACCCTCAGGCTATCTTGTTTAACTGATCTGAGGGAGGCTCCTCCCACACCCAACAAGACCCTGAGCATCCTAGGTCAGACTCCAAATGTATTTTCTTTTTATATCCCACATTAGCTTCAGGCTATAGTGGATATATTAGTCAGGGGTCTCCAGAGGGACAGAATCAATAGAATGTATACAACTATAAGAATGGATTTATTAGGCTGTCTCTTATGATTAAAGGCTAAATCATCTTACAATGGCTGCCTGTAAGCAGGAAAGCCTGGTAAGCCAGGAGCTATTCAGTGCAAGAAGCCAGGAATCTCAAAACAAAATAGACCAATTGATGCAGCCTTAGTTAGAGGCTGAAGGCCTGAGAGCTCCTGGAAGAGTTGCTGGTACAAATCCAGGCTCAGAGCCTGATGAATCTGGAATCTGAGGTACACAGGTAACACATCAGCATAATTCAGACTTGCTCAGCAGGGCCATACACACATGTGAGCTTCCCTCCTCTGCTGCTGTGTGTTCCACCTGCGTGAGCCTATTGGGCAGTGCTGCCCACACTCATGGCAGAGCTTTCACACTTAGTTTACTGGCCCCCATACAGTTCATCTCTGGCAGCATTTCCATGAACACACCCCATAGCATGTTCTGGATAGCTCTTGATCCCTTTAATGTTGACAACCAACACAAACCATCACAAGGAGACTCCTTAGTGACTAAAATATTGAAGGATCATTGGTGACTCAAGATGTCTCCCTAGCCATGAATCCCAGACCCGTGTCACTGAAGAATGTTAATGGACTCTAGAGAAAGGATTTCTTGCATTCTTTCCAAGGTGTTGGATCCTGCAGCTTAGGTTTCTTTATGTGCATAAATATAAAGCCATAACCAATGCTTCCTGGAGTTGGGTCATCATCCGGCAACAGAGGCATCAATCAGTAGACTCAGAGCAAATCTCAGTTCCCAAATCAGAACCCCTGGGATGGTGCTCTACAGTGTATTCTGTAGTCAGCCCACCAGGATTCTAGAGTCCTCTCCAAGTGTGAGGAACAATGGGCCAAGCCACAATGCATCTGGCTAACCTCAGTCTTTGGGAAAGGTATTGCTGACTATCAAGAAGACTTTTCCAGGCTCTGTGTCTAGAGAGGCATGTCCCAGAAATAATACAGAAGTTTTTATTTTGTTACTGCTTTTCTTGTTTTGTATGTGCTAAGAGTCACTCCTCCATTCTCCAAGGCCTACATCTGAGGCTAAGCATGAGGACATACTGAGAACTTCTGCACCTACTGTGTGGGTCATAGGTCATCTGGCATGTGGTAGCACTGCAACTCTAGTGCATGGAGAAAGGATAGATGTTTTAGCCACTGGTGTTTACAGTCTGTCTCCCTTGGAATAACTGAACCTATGAGTCCAAGGCTGGGGCATCTCATCATTTGTCTTTGTGTAGCCCTAACTCAGAATAGTTATGTAACAAATATCCTAAAAAGAGGAAAGGTCCATGGAGCTTAGATGTCTAGAGGTCGGGAAAGGAATTAATATCCATGTTTCATCAGTTTTCTTAGGCTAAGCTGTGGCCTTTTGGGGATAAATAAGCAACAGCCACACCTAGTGGCCTCTACTATTAGGCCTCCAAGTTACCTGAACGTTGGGCAAGTAGAAAGGAGGCCACAGAGGGGACACAAGAGCTTACAATGCGTCAGTTTGCCACAAATGCCCTCAAATCACTTAACACTGAATTCCATCATTTTCTATTACCTTCCTTGAGAGTAGAGGCTGTATGAATCCCCCTCTCCTCCTTGATGTACAGAGTTTTGGAGAAGACTTTTAAAAATGATGAGAAACATTTTAACAAGGCACCCAGTTTTTCAAGCATGACTGTGAGTTTCTCTGTGACTTTGCTGACCGAAAAGCTGTCTTTGTGAAGCCACATCCCAAAATCCCTGGCACCCACGGTTATGATCATGTAGAGTATTCTCAGGGCTATTGAAATTGGTGGTCATCTCTGTCTTCTGGGGTAAAGACCTCCTTTGAATTATCCTTGAATGCCATCCTTAAGTCAGAGTGCAAGTTTCTCACCCATGGTCCTTAACATACAGGTGTGCCATGCATCTTAATTTCAAATGACAATGTGAGTGTGGCATCATGGGAGATTGTCCGCCTAGTGTGCATAAAGCTCTGTTTCAATCTTCAGTACCACCAAGTAAAAAAAATAAATATGTAACTCTAAAATGTGAATGTGCCCTGTGGATAAATCATCAGAGACAAACTGCCACTGTGACATGTGACCTCATAATAGTAATTAAGTAGATAACCCCTGTTGAGGGAAGAGGTGTTTGCCATCAAAAGGGGAGCTCTCTTTCTCTATTACCCAGATTATTGCGTTCTTTTAGTCAGAACCAAACTATGCCACACTTCCTGTTTATCTCTTATTTCTGATCACATCTAGGTATATTTAAGCAAAGAATCGATTTTCTTTGATGAAGTAACTCAGTCATAATATGCCCAATAAATTCTTGTTTGTTAAATGAATTTTTATTGGATTATAAAAATTATACATGATTTCTGCCTAATGCTTATAAGAAATTTATAATAAATATATAAAAAGATCATCAGTATCCAAAGTTAGCATACTCAGTAGTGAAAGGTTAAAAGTTGTTTTTTTTCCTAAGGCAAAGAACATGATCAGTATGCCATTTGTATTCAGCATAGCCTTGAAAGGCCTAGTAGCGCAATCAGATGGTTATTTTTAAATCCAAATTTAGATGAAATGATAAAATTGTTCCGTAGGAAATATGATTCTATATTAAAAAACCTAAGATTACATATATAAACACATGTATAGGCAACACACAAAAATCAATTCTATAAACCATTAATAAGTAATATGAAAAAATCCAAGAAAGTAATTACATTTAAATATTATCCAAATTATTGCTGAAAGAAAATTTATAACTCATAGAATATTGCTAAGATGACAGTCCTATTCAAAATAGTCTTTATATTTCATGCAGTCTATATCAAAGTCATAATATTTTTACATAAATAGAAAAACATATTATAAAATTCATGTAGAATCTTAAAAGAATCCCAAATAGATATAACAATCATGACAAAATGAAGACTTTACACTGACTGGTTTTAAAATTTGCCAAAGCCACAGGCGTCCGGAGACCATGGCAGGACTACAAAGGCTGACATGTGGCCCCATGGAACCAAACAGGAAGTTTAGACATACAGTCTCATCCATATGAGGAAATGATTTTCAACAGGCTGCCAAGACTATTCAAAAGGAAAAGGACTTTCTCTCGACCATTGCTAGTAGTCTATTGTGGAGGTATCTTTGTGGATTTCTGGGGACCTCTCTAGCACTTTGCTTCTTCCTATTCTCATGTGGTCTTCATTTATCATGGTCTCTTTTTCCTTGTTCTCCCTCTGTGTTCTTGATATAGCTGGGATCTCCAGCTCCCCTAAGCTCTCTTTCCCTCCAACCTTGCCCTTCATTACCCCCACTCACGTCCAGGTTGTTCACTTAGATCTCATCCATTTCTCTGTCACTAGGTGATCCCTGTGTCTTTCTTAGGGTCCTGTTTTCTAGGTAGCCTCCCTGGAGTTGTGAGTAGCAGTCTAGTCATCTTTGTTTTACATCTAGTATCCACCTATGAGTAAGTACATACCATGTTTGTCTTTCTGAGTTTGGGTTACCTCACTCAGGATGATTTTTTCTAGATCCATCCATTTGCCTGCAAACCTCATGATGTCATTGTTTTTCTCTGAACTGACCTACTCTGGTGATAGGATAGCCAAACACCCTAACTGTCGTGCTAGAAATCTCATCCAATGACTGAGGGAAGTGGATGCAAAGATCCACGGCCAGGCTCCAGGTGGAGCTCCAGGAGTCCAATTGGCAAGAAAGAGGAGGGATTGTATGAACAAGAATTGTTGAGACCAAGATTGGAAAAAGCACAGGGACAAATAGCCAAACTAATGGAAACATATGAATTATGAACCAATAGCTGAGGAGCCCCCAACTGGATCAGACCCTCTGGATAAGTGAGACAGTTGATTAGCTTGAACTGTTTGGGAGGCACCCAGGCAGTGGGATCAGGGCCTGTCCTTAGTGCATGAGCTGGCTGTTTGGAACCTGGGGCTTATGCAGGGACACTTAGTTCAGCCTGGGAGGACGGGACTGGATCTGCCTGGACTGAATCTACCAGGTTGAGCTGAATCCCCAGGGGAGGCTTTGCCCTGGAGGAGATGGGAATGAGGGATGGACTGGGAAGAAGGCAGGGGGAGGCGGGAGGCGGGAGGACAAGGGAATCCATGGCTGATATGTAAAATTAAATTAAATTATAAAATAAAAAAATGTTTTAATAACTTAAAAAAAAACAAAAGGAAAAGGACAATATTCAACAAATAATGTCAGGGAAAACTCGTGTACACATAAAAGAATGAAATCTTTGCCCCAGATTTAAAAACTAGCTCAAAATTGATCAAGGGTTAGAGTTCAAGGTCTAAAACTCTAGAAAGGCACCTTGCACAGTGGTACATGCCTGTAATTCCATAGGTGGAATTGTGGACTAAAGGCTTGGGTGAGCTACATGGCGGTGTCCTGTCTCAAAGCAACAAACTGACAGAAACAAACACAAAGTATAAGACTTTAATATAAAACCATTGAGGGAAAGTTCATGACATTGGATTATTGGATTTAGCAGTGATTCCTCAGATATAGGGCCAAAATATAGGCAATCAAAGTCAAAACAGATAAATTGAATTATATCAAAGTTAAAAGTCTGCATTAATGAAATGACATTACAAATAGAGTAAAAAGAGAATGGAAGAAAATATTTCAAATTTATCTGATAAGCAGTTTATATATAAGATATAGAAAGCACTTCTAAAATACACAGATTATAAACAAACCACAATAACTCAATGTAAAGTGGGCAAAGGACTTAGATGGACATTTCTTCAAAGATGATCTATAAGTTACCAGCAACTGCATAGAGATGTTTAATGCCAGAAGTCACTAAGAAAGTCCCAACCCATCAATCACCCCACCCCAGGGGCCTGGATGATCCATCACATACACACAAAAAAGAAAGAAAAAGAAAATAACTGGTAAGTCTCTGGATAAATTGGAACATGTGTAATGGGGGAAGAGGTATACAATGATGTTGTCACCGTTGAAATTTCTCTAAAATTCAAAATGGAATTGCCATGTCACCAAGCAACTCTACTTCTAGGCATATTCCTAAGGAATGGAAAGCAGGGACTGTATCCTGTATGCCTGCCTGATCCTGGATCCTCACATCCACAGTGACATTTTCACAGTAGCCAAAGGTAGAGGCAGTCATTATGTCCACTGATGGGTGAATAAAAACACATTGTAGCATCTATATACAATAATGTTCTGATCTATGCAGCAATGTATATGAACCTTGGAGAATAAGCCAATTATGAAAAGACAAATACTATATGATTTCTCTTATAAGAGGTACCTTGTGTGGCTCTGCTCATAGGGACAGGAAATTGAACACTGGTTGCCAGGGGCTGGAAGGAAGAATCATGAAGAACTACAGTTTGATGGACCTAGAGTTTCAGTTCTGAGAGATGAAAACTTCTGGAAATGTGTTGGACAATGTGACTGCAGTTAACCCTACTGAAGTGTCCACTTCAAATGGTTGTGATGGAAAATTTTATGTATGTGTATTTTACCACATTTTTAAAAAATCACCCATTATCTATCTAGTCATAGATACGCACCAAAATATCTGATATGTAACCCTCTTAGATTTCTCCTTCCTGTGTATATGTGTTTGCAAGTGTTCACACAGGCACATGCATGAACACATGTGCACATACACAGACACACCAGCACAACGCTGATTGATGGTTTTACAGTGTTGGAGGCACAGAGAATGGTACAGATTATGTGACCCGGGCTCTGCTTACAGGAACAAACAATTGCAATGAAACCTGGCTGCATGGCAGTGGTTAGATAAAAATGGAAACTACACGATCAGAACAGATTTCTTTTACATGGGGGGGGGAGGTGACTGTGTTATGTTAATATATGAGTAGGAGTTTTACAGACAAACAAAGGAAGTCATATTCTAAGAAGTAGGAAATATGTGAAAAGGATATGGAAGCATGAAAGTTGTGATGCGTTTGGGGACTATTGAAAAATATGTTTGGAGCATTGGAGTGTGGTAAGGGGTGGCAAGGCATGAGCTAATGGCTTGAGTCTGTCTATTCAAAAAATGTTCCACCTACAAACCCCCAAAATGATATGCTGGTTTTAAAAAATGAGAATGGTATTTTGGTAGCAATAGCAGCCTTAGTGGTCATCAGCAATTGGTAGTCACTGAAGAAAGTTGTACAGTGAGCCCTGAAGGTAACTATTTATAGCTCTGAAAAGGGAAACTCCAAATATCTTGGTTCCTGCAGGGATTATATTTCTTACACATGTGAAAATTGACTTAGTAATGTGGTCTTCCTGTTGCTTTTAAAATAGACTAAGTATTGAGGTCATAAAAGCTCTCCATTCCTACCACTTAGGACAGCTCTGTCCAGGAGATAGAATGCAAGGCATACAATGTACTTATACGTTTTCTTTCTTTCTTAAAATATAAACTTTACTTATCTCAGTGCAGTTTCCCCTCCCTCCCCTCCCCCCAGTCTCCTCTCCCCACCTTCTGCTTTGTTCCTACCCCCAATTCCACTCTCACCCTGTTTCTGTTAGGACAGGGCAGATCTCCCATGGGTATCAACAAAACATGGCATAGCAAGTTGCAGTAAGACTAAGCGCCTCCCCATGTATTAAGGCTGGGCAAGGCGACCCAGTATGAGGAGTAGGGTCCCAAAAGGCAGTCAAACAGTTAGAGACAGCCACTGTTCCGATTGTTAGGAGTTCCACAAGAGGACTGAGCTACACAACTGTAACAGATGCAGACCCACCAGCCAAGCATTATTCGTTTTTCTAATAGCTGCCTTAAATAAAATAAAAGGCAGCAGAGAAAGTGACCTGAACAGAATATTTGATTTCTCCCATTATTAAAATTATTTCATTTCGACATGAAACTAATATAAGATTTATTAATGATGCTTTTAAGTCCTCTTTTTATCTCTGGTTTTCAAACTCCAGTGTGTGTTTTGCACATCCAACTATCTCAAGGCAGACTGGCAGCATCATGAGTACCACGTGCTTCAGTGGCTACATCCACACTTGAATACAACATACTGAAGATACTTCAAGACAGTCACAAGAGCCATGCATTGTGCATAACTTTGTTGGAATAAAACAGGGTCAGTATGAGTATCTTCTACTCAGCCTCTCCTCATAGGTACAGATCTAATTACTAGGAGTTAAGCTGATGGACTGTAATCTTAACTGATGCCTTAGTTTGCCAGAATCCTTTATAGTGTCTAAAAATCGTTCAGTCATGTTAAATCATGGTAAGTGTTGTCAGAAGGAACTTGTCAGGGACATGCATGAAGGCTCTTAGCACCTCTACTTGCCAACCTTGACAATGGATTTTTTTCTTTTGCATTTTCATTCTGGTCAATAGAGCTCAATTACTCTACAGAATATGTATACCTGGCTGAGTATTAATACAGATGGGACTTACTTTAGAGGATAATGGACTGAAGAATCCATGAGAAAGTGTCCATTCACAAGATTACATGGTAGACATTACAAACACATTCAACACATAAACATATGTAAGACATGCTAGTAATCATTTGCATCTTTCTGTACATCTCAACCCAACCTATAGAATTGACTCTTTAGGTCTTAGTTTGAATACAGTCTAGATATACCTTTCATATTTCCCCTCCTCTCACATCTGGCCTATTTTTAATCTGTAGATTTGGAACCTTTAAACTGTACATTTCCTTTCCTTTTTTCCTCATTACCCAAACTTCTCCTATAAGCTATATGCTTTTATTCTTTCAAGTTAAGATTTGTTTTCATCATAACCAGTTAGATACTGGCCAACAGGAGGTTATAACCTGTGAGGTAACATCAAAGCCCAACCCTCCAATCAAGATAACAGATTAATTGGAAACTACAGCATTTGGAAAGCAAACTAGACTTGAGCCCAGGAGTTTACAAAGGTTTAGTAGGGTTTACAAACATCGAGAGAAAATAAAATCCTAAAAACAATTTATTAGGCAAGCATTTGTTGCTTTCAAAAGCTTTTCCCCTATGTCTTGCTTCTTTTTACTTTAAAAATGTTAGCCTTTCAAGTGGTTATCAAGGGAAATGATGTGCCTTTTCTTTACAATGGAAATTAGGATGAGAAAGGAGGCAGGGTAAAGATGGTAAAGTTAAAGGTTGGCAAACATAGCCAGGCTCTTTCATCTGTTATATAAGTTGGAAGCTTCCAGGAAATAACCTACTTTGGAACCATCTCCATGATGTGGCAAGAGCTTGTGAGTCTTTACGTTATGTAAGCTTCAGCAGGGGCAAGGATGGTACACTGTACCTTTGCTCCCTGAGGTTCCAGGGGAGCAATAGGAAGTGAAATCTCAGAAGGAAGTGAGATGCTAACAGGAAGTAAGAATCATGGTTGCTCTCCCTCAAGGAGCAAGGGAAAGAGCCGTGTGTGTGTGTGTGTGTGTGTGTGTGTGTGTGTGTGTGTGTGTTGGGGCAAGGGAGCACATTTTTCTTATACACCGTTTTATTAAATTCAAGCTGTTGCATGATTCTGATGTCTTGGCCTCTTTCAAATCTTTATGTTTCATTTATTTTTTGAGCCTTCTCTCCATTCCCCCAATAATCATTTTCTTTTGGCTTATGATATAGTTTATAAAAATTTATTGTTGGTTTGCCTCATCATTTAATTTAACTTAAGGGACTGAATCATTTATTTTAAAAAAAAAAGCCTGTTGGGATTTAGATTGAGGTTGTCTTAAATATATAAATTGAATTAGAGAGGACTGACAGCAACCTAATTCTGAGCTTTCTGACACTAAGTATGGCACAGCTGTCCATTGCTTAGGTGTTTAGCATCTCTCTGCAATCTTTTGTAATTTTCAGTACGCATATTTTGTATACATTCTATCAGACTTATCCCTAATTATAAAGTTTTAGGGCTAAATATACTGCTTTTAAACTTTCTTTTTTTAGTTTTGACATTTTAATTTTTTTGTTGATAGCATGAAGGCACAGTAGATTTTGTGTATTTACTTTGTGTTCTGTAACCTTGAAAAACTTGTGTGTTACTTCTAATTGATTTCCATTCATTCACTGTATTAGGTTTTCTATATAGAGGGCCACAATGTCTGTAAATAATGAGCATTCTTTTACTTTGTCCTTGTAATTATATTTATTTTATTTTCTGTATTGTAAGTATATAAATATCCTGCATATTATTCTAATTTTATTTTCTTGTCTACTGCCCTAGCTTAAGGAGAAAGAATAGATAAGCTTGTCTTGCCTATTCTTTTTGAGAAATGGATACATTCTTATCTTTTTAATAAGATATAAGCTGTAGGAATTTTTGTAGGTATCATTTATCAAGTGAGGGAGTTCCCCTCTATTCCTAGATTGAGAATTTTTTGTTGAAAATGAATATTGATTTCATCAGGTATTTTTTACTAGTCTGTTAAGATGATTGTGTATCTTTTGTTTATTTATAGTTTGTTGATATTGTCTAACAGCTGGATATCGGGCAAATGTTTAAACTTCTGCCTTGGTTTTTCAACTTTCAGACCTATTTCATAGGACTGATGTGAGAGTGTATAAGCTGATGGATGTCAAGTACTTAGAACATTTCAGTCACATAGCACATGTCTTCTTCTTTCAGGTCTGAGCTCTAAAAGAGACAATGACCTTAATTGTTTTTCCAGTGATGGCCTCACAGTTGCCTGAATTCCATAGAGGTGCCATAGATGGCTTTAGTTTCTGTCATCTCTCAGAGTACTCTCCACCGTGAAAACAGACTGCACCTCAAGCTTTCCTGAAGTGACAGGGGAACCCAGACACTCAAACAAATGAATTATAGGTCAAGAAGCTTGTTGTATCTGATGGCATATTGTTAGGTAGAGATGCTGTAGGGTATCTACTTGGATACCTGGTTGAAACTAATCCAAACCGTAAAGAAGCCACATTCTTCAGAGCCTTGGAAATCATGTACTTTGTCCCTTCATTAGGCAATGGAAAAGTTAAGTGTCTTTTCCCAAGGATTCTCAATACAGATAGATTAGGAACCTGTTTGAGGGTATCATAGTATGATCAGGGCCCTGGCCAGAGCCTTTTACTCTTACCAGTTCAGGGCATCACCATCCATGTCCTGACTCACAGCACTTGCACTTTTTTCATTAGCATGAATTAATTGTACATATTTATGGGGTCCAGTTTGCTATTTTTATCCATGCATAGAAGGCTGCCCTCTGTGATTAACAAAGCACACTATGCCTGTCCAGTGGAGTGTGGGAAAGTGCCACGGGGTCCAGGAATCACCCTCCCTGAATGCCTCTGGGAGTTGGTGTATACCCCAGCTCCTTTCATCTGTGTCTGGGCAGAGACAGCTGGTTTCCTAACATGCCTTTCATTGACTGCCTTCACTTTACTTCCTTCTTCTTCTGTTCTCTGGTAGTATTTCTTCATCTCAGCCCCCATCGCACATTGTTTGCCTATAAATCTTTGTCTTGGTGTCTGCTTCTGAGAGAACCGAAGCTAAGACAGAGGCTACATGGGAACAAGTTACAACTCTTAGGAAAGGCAAAAATCCCCTTTTAATGTACTGTTATGAAGAGGAAAGAAAGAATTAATGCTCTAAAGTTCTAATCTAAAGATTAGACAGAAGCCTTGAAAGAAGTAATCACAAAATAATCAAATCCATGATGATCTCAACCAGAATAGGCAGCAAATGAAGAAGGCTCAGTCTGGGAAAGCAGATTTGCTAGGTTTTTCTCACCCAAGTCATTCCCCATCATCTTGTGACTGTGGGAGATAAATACAGATGCTAGAGCAATGGATTGGCAACCCAGAGCTTGCCTCCCAAAAGAACCTAACCAGGGGCCTTAGAATGGAACTCAATTGGTTGATCTCCAGCACTGCATAAAACCAGGCATGATGATGCATACCAGTTGTCCTAGCACTCGGGAGGTGGCGGCAAAAGGAAGAGAAATTCAAGGCTGACCTGGGTTACATGTGATCCTGTCTCAAAAATTTACAGAAAGGAACTAACCATGGTCTCAGAAGGATAGACATGGTGAGAAGCCAACCAAGCATTCACTGTGGACTCCACATAGTCTGGACAGCTCAAAAAGGAGACTGCATCCTCAAAGAGACTTCAGATGAATCAGGCCAGTGATGGAAAGACAGTAGTGAGAGGACCAACTTTGAATGCAGGTTGTTTTCAGCAAAAAACATGAAAACAACAGTGATGGGTGGGGCATCTAAATCTGTTGGGCACAAGGAAAAATCAGAGAGCTTGATTTATTTGACAGAAGAACAGTTTAAAAATCTTTCTTGTTCCTACCTTTTTAGAAAAGATCAATGATGTCTATTTGGTTGTAAAAAAAAAAAAAAAGCTGCAATTATGACGTTAGAAAGGAGAAAAACCCAAATAGGGAACAATGTGGCTGTCCCCAAACATGGAATGTGCAAAGCTGAGGAGGGCCCAGAACAGTGTCTATGTGTATTGGCAGAAATGATCTATGTAGTGTGGGCAGGATGGTAACATCTACAGCCACGGCTGACTCTTTGAGGACTAAAAGAAGGGATGGTGTGAGTGAACTGAGTTTTTATCTCATTTAATCAGTGTAAATTCCTTTAACACATGTGGCTTGGAGACTCAAATTATGCAACCCAGGATGTATCCCAGGATTCTTTGAGATGCTTCAGAGGAGCCACTGGACTGACATTGTGAGACACCTATGACAGAGCGAGCTCTATCAAAGAGCCAGTGTTGTTTCTTCCTCTTTTCTAAGATAAAGGAGTCACTGAAAAGAGTTGGTTTATCCAACAGCATAAGCTGTGTGCAATGGAGTCCTCATAGCAATCCAGTGCAACCCATATTTATCTCTTCCCGTCTCTGAACCACTCCCTGCACGTGCCTCTGTGTGTGTGGGGGGGGGGGGTGTGCGTGCATGTGTGTGTGTGTGTGTGTGTGTGTGTGTGTGTGTGTGTGTGTGTGTGTGTGTGTGTGTGGTGTGTTTTACTGGATACTGAGCCTAGGGCATTACATGCACTACTCTTTACCCACACTCTACTGTTGAGCTATGCCTACAGCCTTCCATTTTATCTTTCACTTTTAGTTTTGAAGCAGAGGTCTCAGAAAGTATTCAACTTTGGCCTCAAGCCCACTACGTAGTCTGGGCTGGTTTTCACTTATGGTAGTTGTTCTCAGCCTCCTGAGTGGCTCGGATTACAGGCCTATGCTACCAGAATGCCTGTTACTTTGCCGTTCATTTATTTCTTCAGGAAATAGTCATTAAAACATGAGTTCACCTTTGAGGACACAGACACCGTCTGCATCTTCATGCTCAGGAAGATGAGGAGATGGTAATTTAGCAAGAGGAACAGACGTCAGACCAATAATTACATTGATTTACTTAATTATGACTATGCAAGTACCATCATTAAAAGGGCAGAGTACTGTGAGAACCAGTAGCAAGGCTCAGACTCACCTGAAGGTGGCAGGTGGCCTTCCCGAGGAAATAACTTTGAGTAGAAATTAGTCTGGCAGAGATACAGCAGTGAGTGGGCAGGAAAGAACATTCCAGAGATCGAGGGAACAGCATGGATGCTGGCCCTGGGGAATCAAAGATATTGGTTTATTTCTGGAGCTATAAGACTAACAATGTAAGACTGTAGGTCAATCCCTTACCATGCAAGCATGAAGACTGAGTTTGTTGAATCCCCAGAACCAAAGTAGATGCTGAGTGGAGGCTCCCATGTAATCCCTGAGTTCAGGATGTGAAGTCAGAGATCTCTGGGGCAAGCTGACCAGCAAGAGAGACTGAAACAGAGACAGACAGACAAATGGGGGGGGGACACATACACCTCCACATATGTGAACATGCATATATGCATGCAACACACACACACACACACACACACACACACACACACACACACACAGCCAGAATAAACCTTAAGAGATTATTTTTAGCCCTGTAGTAGAGCCTATAGGGACAAGAGACCCCAGTTATTTTTCCAGCCTTTTGCTGTTAACAGTGGAATTTCATAGTCAAACAGTCTTTTAGATAACTGCCACAGCACAGTGGATGAAGGCAAGCTTGCTCGGTTTTCCCAAGGGAAGAGGCTCCAGTAAGTTTTGGGTCTGAACATCAAGTTAGGTAGAAAATGCTGCTGGAGTCAATCCTTATCTCACATGTGAGGAACTGGAAGTGCAAAGCACATACGGGAAATGGCGAAGATTGCATATCTCACCCAAAGCAAAGCAAATCAGTACCATATCACATTTTGCAGAAGGAAAACTCCAAATCTCAATTCAGAATTCAGTTTTGCCCATCAGGTATTTCTGGGACGACAAGCACATGTCAAGTATGCTCCTGGAAGCTGGGAACATACCAATTAACAGAGTAAGGCATAACCTCTTCTGTGGCTCAATTTTATGAGCTCACACTCACGGTGACCGTTGGGTTAGACAAGCTTGTCGACACTCTAGTTTTGGAAATCTGTAAGTTCTTATGACAGGACTGTGGATCAAAATAACTATTTTTATAGCTTGCTTTATCCAGTTGTCATGGCCACGTAAAAGGGGAAATGATTATGGAGTCACTGCGTGTTAAGTACTTGGTGAATACAGCCTTGAACTACATTACCAAAAGAAAACCCACCTGTGCCTTAGGGGTGTGGTAGTTTTCTGTAGTTCTTTCTGTTCCTCCCGCCAGCCTCCTCCTTTATGCATTTGTGAATCACAGTCTCTTGTTGAAATCTCAAGCAGAGATTTCAGTTTAGTTCCGTGTGGACTTCAGTCTGACCCAGTGTGGCTGCTGCTGGTGACCAGTCAGGTGTGGTCTGTTGCTCACCTGAGCTTGTCTCCTTCTTTGTATGCCGGTCTTCACCTGAGCCTTGGCATAGCGGAAGCAGTGAAGGCCGCCTGCTCAGGAGATGGGCTTTTCCCAGTTGGGTGGCTATTCTTTCACCAGACATGAAAGAAAAGTGGTCATGGTTTTTCCTAAGCCTGTTAGTGGTGAAGTGTTTTTTTTTTTATTTTTATTTTTATTTTTTGAGCCTTCATCTTGGGGTGAGCGACATGGCTCTGTGACTAAGAATCACTTACTGTTCTTGCAGAGGGCTGGGTTTAGTTCCCAGAACCCGCAAGGTAGTTTATAAGCTCCTGTAAATTCAGCTCCATGGGATCTGATGCCCTCTTCTGGCCTCTGGGGGCAACAGGCACACATGTGCTACACATACATACATATATACATACAGATAGACAAAACACTAATAAACATAAAATAAAAGATACAAATTAAAAAGAGCCTCAATCTCTTCTTATAAAATTCTCAGAGTATGTAGAACAGATAGATAGTAAAGACATCCTTCCCCGGGGACTACTAATTGGCACACATAGGGTGACCAAGAGTCCTCTGCATGTAGAGTGGTTTCTAGCTGAAAGTTGGGAATCACCTTTGTGTATGTCACCAACTTCAGTGTGTCTATAGTCTTTTCTTTTTTCTTTTCTTTTTTGGTTTTTCGAGACAGGGTTTCTCTGTGTAGCTTTGCGCCTTTCCTGGAACTCACTTGGTAGCCCAGGCTAGCCTCGAACTCACAGAGATCCACCTGCCTCTGCCTCCCGAGTGCTGGTATTAAAGGTGTGTGCCACCACCGCCCGGCGGTCTATAATCTTAATTACAAGATTCAGTGTGTTTCTCCATGGACCCTGGTCATGGAGTCTTTGGCATTCTCCATGAATGGTGCTTTAATAAAAAGTTTCCTTCATTCAGTTGGTATGACTGAACTGAGGCCTTGGAACCTACTCTTCCCAAATCTTCCAACAGCTCTGTAGGAAAACCAGATACCCCACATGCCACCTCCAGTCAATCTCAGCTCCCTCTTTGCCTTCATTCCCTCTGCAAAGTAAAACTTACAGTTAAGAGTGAAAGATCTGTATCTTAGAAAACAAAACGTTGTTGAGTGGCATCCTACCTGCTTTAAGCACCTTTTCATTTTGAGGCAGAAAATGGAGAAATGGGCAAAATGCCACTGGTGATCCATCGTGTGTGGAAGCATCAGGGAAGCTAAACAGCTAGAGAGGTAGTTTGGCCATGAGCTCACTGAAGCAGAACTGTGTATACCCTTATAGTTGCTATCTCCTTTGAATTTTCATTGACCACCACTCCGACACAAATCAGCTAATTCCTAGTGTATCAGAAGCATTGTTTCCAGTCAGTTTAAGATAAAAATGAAAACCAGGGAAGTCTTTGAAGAACTGCAATTTTATTTCTACTCAAATAAAATTCTACTTATTGGAAGACACAGCTCCAAGCTAATGGGAATGTGCATATTGGGTTAGGAGAACATGAAGGTGTGGTTTAATTTTTTTGTAGAGGCAACTTTGGGTAGAATAATGAAGTGGTTTTAACACATGGATTTGGAACTGCATTCAGGTTTGTTCAGTGAATGATTTCCTGTGCTGAGGATTATATTAATAAAGACTCTGTCAGCAAATGGATTTCAAAAGGGAACTTTTGAAAATCTGATTTTAAATTGCTTCAAGGAAGCTGCTAAAATCTTGTGTCTATCCTTCCTTTCTTATTTGATTGCTTTGAAAAGTTCTTCAAATTCAGTGTGAGGCTTACCTAGCTTTGAGAACATTGGGGTGCTCAACCAACAGGGCTTAGTATTTTAGCAGAATACCTGGTATTCTTAACTATGTGTTACTATTTATATGGGGAGGTGGAGAGAAAGAGGGAGGGGGAAGAAGAAAGGGGGTATAGAGAGAACTTGACTGTTGATACCAAATCATAGCCCATCTGGAAGATTTCTTCTTAGAAATTCTACATAAGTATTCTTGTACTTGCATGTGAGAGCAATTGTGAAATTACAGAGGATTAGCAAAGTTGATTTAGAATTGAGGAACGTGGAGTTGGATTTTATAGCTCTTCTGCCTCTCCCTTCCTTTAATATCTATGCAAAGACTAAAATAATTGACTTTTCAATCTTCATCTGGAGAGTCAGTTCAACTCAATTCAAAAATGCTTATTAAGAATCATGCCAGCTCTGTCTACAGCCAAACAACCCTGAGTACATCTGAACAGAAGCTAAGCAGGGTTATGTCTGGCTAGTATTTAGATGGGAGAACCTTCTCGGTACATTTTGAACAAAAAGGATTTGACTCCTTCCTTTGAAAAAATTTTAGTCTAGCAAGGGATGAAAACATTGCAGTACAGAGCATTGAGATGAGTAGGGCTAGAGTACAGGAGTATGGCAAGAAAGTGGAAACAATAAGAGAAGGAAAAATAAATGTAAGGACCTGAGGGTTAAGCAATAGTCACAGCCTTCTGCTTGTCTTCGGTGGCCAAGTCATCCCTGCAACCTTCCAGTGGGATGAGGCAGGGCTCTGTTGTTTGCATCCAAATGCACACATAAAATGAGTCATTTTCTATCTGTAGTGTATGTTACAGAAGTACTCCACTTCTGTGACAAGGTGCCAAGTTACAGCGATACCAATACAAGCCCTGGAAAGTAAGGGGGTAGATCCAGTAAAGGATGGCAGCTGTCAGATTTGTGGTATTCGCTTGCCCTTCTTCCAAGACCAATGGCATCAGACATCAAAGATCAGTCATGGTACTCTTCCCTGTTGACTCTCACAACAAGGTCAACCAGAGAGTGGTCATTAGCAGGATACCTTTATTTGTCAGGGGCTTGTCACCATGAGAAATACCTGAGAGTGTTTTTAAAAGTACGTGTATTTTATTTTGGCTCACGAGTTCATTCCACTGTTTCTTGCCTCTGTAATACCTATTACCTGTGACCGAGGGGTGGGTTTCTGGAAGCTGCACAGGCAAGTGGAACTCAGTGAATTTGTTAATAAAGAATGGTGGAGGCTCCCAAGGACCAGCATCTATTCTTTTTAGAGCCCATAGGTATAAAAGCAGGACATACTGGGGGGAACTCGCACAGTAGCATTGAAAAGTGGGAAGCGCAAGGCTTAGAGAGAGGAAGGTTAGAGGGATGGACAGTTAAAATAACGGAGGTGAGAAATTTCTGGAGAGTTGGAAATGCCCTTCAGATGGGAAGTAGTTGTTGTTTTCACATGTTCTGCTTCCCAAAGCTCTGTCCCCGTTTCTGTCTGTCTCCTGGGAGTTGAGGAAGGGACAGGCTATGCTCTGATGGAGCCTGCTCCAGCTGCTCCAGGCATTGAGGGAGGCCACCTGGCAGGGTGGAGATGGCTTTCATGTCAGAAACAGAGAAAAGGAAAATAACAGCAAAGCTCCCCTGGCTTCAGAGAACTGCAGGAAGGATGCAGCAGATGAAGAACTTCAAGGAAAATGAACGAACTACACAAATGTCTATTTTAAGAGATTTTTACTTTTGATTACTCTCAGGCCTAAAATGAAAAAAAAAAAAAAAACAACACCACCTAAAGACCAACAATGATAATGGTCATTGTCATTATGTGCTAGGTTTCCCTCTTGCTTCACAAAAAAAAATATACTTTTTATTTTATTGATGAGTCTTCTGTATTTAGGTAAAGATATAATGACAAGGATATGTTTCTTTTTAAAATTTCTTGTTAATATGTAAGTAACTGTATGAAACTAGGTTTCCTTATGACATATTCATATATGTATATAATGTACTTTGATCATAGTCACCCTCCATTGTCCCCTCTCATAGCCCCCCTCCTCATGTCCCCCTTATTTTCGAACTGTTCTCTACTTCTATTTGTTTTTATATGCATTCAGATTGTAAGAGAAAATATGCAACACTTGTCTTTCTATATCTGTTTAATTCCACTTAATGTGGTGATTCCAGTTCTGCTATATTCCTGAAAATATTTATGGCCCAATAAAACTCCATTGTGTGTATACATATGTGTACACATACACACACATACATATGCCATGTACAATATAATATATCTTACTTTTTAAAAATCTAGTCATCTGTTGGATGCATCTGGATTGGTTCCATTCTTTGGCTATTACATTGGTGCCATAGTAGGCATTAGTGTGCAAGCATCTCTATATGCTGACTTGAATTCATTTGGATATACCCAGAAGTGGAAATAGCCAGATCGTCTGGTAGTTCTGCTTGTCATTGTGTTGTGGAACCTTCCTACTGATTTCTATAGTGGCTACTTTAACTTATTTTACCCACAGTAGGACAGGTTTCTTTCTCCCCAGCATTGTTTTTTGTTTGTTTTCTAACTATAGTAAGGTGGGATCTGAGCATAGTTTTCAGTTGCATTTTCAATTGCTGATGGCTGAGGATGTTGTGAACATTGCTTCACATATTTATTATCTGTTTGTACTTGCCTTGAGAACTCTCTATTGACTTCATTTGTCCCGCTAATAATAGATTCCATCATTGTATGTGGAGTCCATGCCCACTTAGACACTGCTATAGACTTGGCAAAGGGTATCAGTGAAAGAGAAGTCCTGATACTTTTTTTTTTTTCACTTTACTGGAAATTGGGTATACCAAGAATAAAGGCTGCTATCAACTCCATGTTTGCATATAGGAGTAAACTTTCAAAACTAGTACCTCCATTGAACATTCTGTAACACTTTAAAAAAGAGCTACTGCTTGCAAAACCATTCCTAAGATTGGAAGAGAAAGCCAACTTTCAGTACCTAAAAAAAGTGAAGGAAAATGTTGATTATCAATACCCAAGAAATTGAAGATTTTTTTATATTATACTTTTGTCTAATTATAAAACAAATGCATGCTGCTTGGGCAAAGATTACAAAATACTGAAAATATATGAAAAGTAAATTTTATTGCTCAGGTATACCGCTTACATTTGGTACATTTATTATCATCTTCATAATTCTTTTTGTGTGTATGTCTATGTGTATACATGTGTGTGCATTTACCTGTGTGCACAGGCATATGGCTGTCAATGTCAGGATGCCATCCTCAATTGTTCTCCACCTTATATTTTGAAACAGCATCTTTTTCTGAGTCTAGAACTTACTGCTTCAACTAGACTGGCTCTCCAGTGAGCCCCTCAGAGACTCCTGTCTCCACATACCCAGTGCTAAGATTCCAAGGCCACTTCACCATGCCCAGGTTTTTACTTGGTTGCTGAGGATCTGAATTCAAATCTTCATTCTTGTGCTTGTATAAGCACTCTACTCACTGAGCCATTTCCCTACTTTTGTTCACAATTCTTTATACCCACGTTTTATTGACTGCACCTTTGTATGCATGTTTTTATTGACTATATCATATTTTGCCACCCATATGAGATTAGTGTGTACAATAATTGTCACATTTTTATATTAGCATTTCTTTTGATTCTTAATAAAAGTTATGATCTCATTATATCCTTGTGTCAAAATTAGTGGCTCCACTTTTGTCTGTGTCATCAGGAAAGATTCCTAGAAGCAAAATACTGCACAAAGAGTGATGGTTTCGAGATTTAAGAAATCCTCCAAGCATAAAATACATCCTGACAATGTGGCAAATAAAATATAGAACATTTCCCCAAGGAAATGGGACTTGCCATTGCTATGGTTTTTGTCTGATTGGGGGTTCACATGAGTAAAAGCTTGGTTTTTGTAGTTGAGATAGTGGGAAATACTGTGGACCCTCTAAGATGGGAGGTCCTTAGGTCCTGAGAGTGCATCTTAGATGGTTCCTTTTGTGAAACCCTTGAGATCTCCCAGGAGGCTTATTATAAAAAGAGACAGCCTGGAACAACCAATTCTCACTGCTTCCTAGCCCTCCCTGTCATCTTTCTCTGCACATGTTCCCACTGCTTGCCTTTGGGCATGATCCTTGCTAGAGTTTGCACACATGCTCAACCATGTCCAGGTTTGCTCCAGTCCTAAGAACATATCCTGGTACATAATAGGTGATCAGCAAATGCTAAAAACAAGTAAATGAAGTAGTCCAGTACACCATGAGTTTTAGGTGTCTCAAGGTCGCACCAGAAACATTTTTACTCACAAATCCACCCATTTTTCCTGGAAATGTTTATCAAATAGTTCTCTGTGTAAGAAGATATCATCTACAAAATGGCAAGAATACACAAGTGTTGACTAATGATTTGGACAAATGTGCTAATGAAACAGTGTCTTTGTACTCACTACGTTAATGAGTCTACATTTGACAGTGAAAGGGAGGTGGGACGTAGTTCTAGAAACATTCTTGTCATTTTGAAATGGAGTCTCAAGAAAGGCCACATAGTTTTTCCAGGCTTTCCTCAGTGCCTCGGCATGACCACGCAACTACTGATTTGACTCCTGCTTACCTGTCCTCCCCGACGAGTGGACATGTTCCTCTCTGATGTTCAAGGCAACCATGACTTATTCACTGTCTCATGTAGAGGAGGTCTGGTGGGCCCCTGGCACAGTGGGCTAGGAGTGACATGAGTCTTAGACACCCCCTTGCTTCAGGAAGCCCCTATTCCCATCTCTTCCATAGGTGATGAGTCTATCCTAAGTATCTGAAATTGAGCCCACCCACTGTGGATCTGGAAATGTCATTTCCTTAGGTTTCTGTTTCAGTAGAGAGTATGGGAAAACAAGGGCTCTATGCATTGATACCTTTTATTTTTCTAGTACAAGTGTTTAGAATTCTACAATAGCCTCCCAGTTGGCAGGACAATGAAGTCAATATTTGGACTTGAAGAGTATATTTAGACTTTTCTTTGGACGTCACTTAGCAGATTGATGATCCATCATTCTGATTCTGCGATTGGGACCTTTTAAGCACCAGCAGAAGCAAGAAGTGAGTTGGATTTCTTAAGCAACTGAAAGTGTTGGCAGTCAGTGTTTGTCTGTGTTTGTCAATGTATGAGTCAAGCAATGCTGACGTGGGAGTGATTTGAGGAGAACAAATAGGGAGCAGCAGGGTATCACTTATGGAGTGTCTCATGTGCTTCTCTTTCAAGGATCTGACCACCTCTCTGTCAGTTTGACTAATTGTGGGTTATGCTTTGAGGATGCAAGCATTTTGCTGTAGCAGCCTCTAGCACTTGATCTCCAGGGGCTGCACTCTGTAACTAAGGACATGGGGACATTGAATTTCCTTTGCTGCTTCCAAAATAGTTGATGTTGTTTCTTACATATTTGTTGGACATTGTGTTCTTCTCAGAACCTGCCATGGGATAAGAAACTCACGGTGTGAGCTTAAGAAAAGCTCCTCAATAGCCCCTCCCAACTCTGTAACTAAACACTTATTCTTCATGTATTTTAACTGAGCATTCACAGTGCTTTAAGCCCTTTCTTACACAATAATCTAGGTTTGCACAAGGCAAACTTCCAACCCCAGTAACTCTAAGAATTTCATGCATTTGACCTGTGAATTTACCTCCTGCCATTTTTTTTATTCATACTCGTCAAATGCATCATTGTTTAAAACTTGATAAAATTAAGCCCTAATGAAATTATATAGACAGAGGAGGGGGGTATGGATTGGAAAAAGAGTTCTATTGATGTAGTGAGACAGCTATAGATTCCTGAAGAAAACCCTTCTGTAGGGTAAAACTGGGGAAAGTGATGAGAAGATTGTGCTTGTTCAGTTTCCCTTGTGGGTAAAATGTCAAATTGAACATGAAGAGGGAGAGAAAGAACAATGAAATGTAAAAGCAGGAGCCATGTCCTGATGAAATGCTCCCAGACTCTCCCACAGCACATCCTAATCAATTATGGTGCATAAAAGGAGGGAATGCATTGTCCTCTAATGACCTGGACCCCCTGTATGTTTCCACATGCAAATAACAACTGAACCATTTGCCAGCCGTTCCCTTATTGGTTTCCTGCCCCCCTCACCAATGCCCAGGCTCTGGCCAGCTGATATTATTTTGTAGACATCCATCTCTTTGATGTGTCTCTGCTGAACACACTGCCATGTTTTCAGGATAAATATGACAATAATAATCAGGACTGGAAACCTGGGAACAAGATAGGCCAGAGCATCCAAACTTGCTACTGAAATGTCCCATCTTTCTGGGAGTGCTCTAATTAGCAGCCACCTGGGACATTCTCACCATCTGTTAGTGCCGGAAGTAATGTTCCCTTTTGCTTCCTTTTGTTCTAAATCATCAAGAATGGCCAAACTCGGTTTAGTGCTGGGGCTAGCCTTCTCCCAGAACAGGCCTGGATCTATAGGTAATTACATAAGTGAGAACATGGGTGGTTCTGTGGTTTATGGTGTTTCATGATATTTCTTGGATTAAACCAAGATAGACTGAGCATTTGCTGCATAAATAAACAAGTGGCCTCAGACTTGTTTTTTTATGTTTAGGATTTTGTATCGATGTCTCTTTGTCTCTATGATGGGGGTGGGGTGGGAGAACTGGGGGAATTGATGGAAAAGTTGGAACAATTTTCCAAATCCTCTTTAATAAGAAAAGTGTTAGGCTCAAGGAGCACCTTTTAAGGAGTCCATCTGGAAAGATGCCTCAAGTTGAACATTCTAGTCTCTAGCAAGGACACTCAGTCTTCCTCTTTTCCCTTGATGTTCAACTCCAATTTATAATACAGACTGTCTCAACTATCCATCAGTACAACATGCATCTGAGATGAACAACTCATAGAGAAAAGGTACATTTTGGCTCACAGTTTTAAAGGTTTCAGTGTATAATTAGTTGGTCTCATGTCTTGGCCTTGCAGTGAGACAGCCCACCATACCAGAGTAAAACTGCTCACCTCATCACTAGGAAGCTGAGAGCTGGGACAGGGTTCCACAGTCCCCTACAAGAAGAGCACACCCCCAATAGCCTAAAGACCTCCCATTAGGTTCCACCTCCTAAAGGATCAACTACCTTCCAATCTACCTTAGGGATCACGCACATGCGTTCTGAGGGACACACAAGATCCAACTATAATCTCAATGACCATATTTGCAACTTCCCCTTTGATGCAGTAAAACATAAGGAAAAGCAAACAGCTTGGTGCTATTCTACTTTAGTTCCTGAGAAGACTATTCTAGGAAAGCTTTGTGATGGAATTGCTAAAAGTAAATGCATGGAATGAAAGCATAATGTAAATGATTAATAGGTGTGACTTCATTGCAGGTTAACATTTTATCTGTAATACCCAAAGACAGAATTAACAGACCAGCTTTGGGAAAGATTTGAAACAAACATGACAGAATAAAAATATGAATATTTCTAATAGATCAAGTATTCATACAAATCAATAAGAAAAACATTAGGACCCAAAATATATATCCAGACAAAGGGCAACAGACCTCTAAAGAATAACTGCAAATGGAAAAATAAACACAGCATAGAAGCTCTAGCCTCTGTGCTGTTTTGAAAAATGCAGATTGAAATGGCAGAGAGACTCACATCCTTTATTGACTTAGCCAAGGTTCAAAAGTGGTGCTCTAGAGGAAGGTGCAGTGAGATAAAGTGCCATGTGTCACGCAGCAGCTCAAAAGGTCTAAAAGACAGCACACTAATATGTATAAAGATCCAGGAATTCAGTTTCTTGAATAAGTCACCGGGCATTGAGATCTCATTAATACACTGGATGCTCATGAGAGAAGCATGATTTATTTAAATGGACCAAAGTGCACCAAAAGACAGGTCAGCAAATATGGTTCACCCAGCCCATGGACTGTAGAGCCATTAAATATGAGAGTGGGTACCAAGTTCTTCCTGACATGAGAAACTCAGAAGAAAACCAGGAGAACACCACAGTTGACTGTTTTAATAGATTTTCATGGAAAGAGACTGATAGAGGATTCCCCAAATCTTCATGTCAGTTATCTCAGGGCAGCAAGATCATAGAGAGTTACTGTTTGCTTCTCAAATATTTTATCTCAGGTTTCCCAGAAGAGATATCCTTTCTCCTTAAAATAGAAAAAGAATAATGACCCTCCTAGATGCCCTTTTCCAGATCAATGCCTTCTTGGTTTAACATTATCTCATATATTCCACAGATAGATAAATGACACAGTACATCAGAGCATGTTTCCATTTCTTCTCTGAGTGCCAGAGAGCTAAGATTAAATGGGTTACTTTTATCAAATAAATGATTATTTGAACAGCATACATAAATGACATGAAACACACACACACACACACACACACACACACACACACACACACACCTACCTAGATTATTTTGGGAGGCATCAAATATATTAACACATTTCCTTAGAAGAAGCAGATCCAAGGTTAGCTGATGCACAGAGACAAGGTCACAGGAAGCTGGAAACAGAGATGCTTCATAAAGCAAGAACACCCAAAGCCTGGAAAAGGGAAGATAGATTCTCCCCTCCTGGTCCCAAAAAATGTAAGAGGATTCTTATCTGTTGTTTGTGGTGATGTGCGATAGTGATCTTAGGAAGCTGACTCAGTGCCCCATGCCCTAGTGGACTGAGATTGTTTCTACCCATTTCTCTGAAGACAACTACAGCCATCTGCACATGTTCCTGTCATGGTGAAAGGATTTGTCCAGGATTTTCTAAAATAAGAGCCCTATATGGAATGGGCAACAGAAAGTGTTCTAATTGCATTAACATGTGAATTCTAGAAGGTTTTGTACATCATTTTGGAAGATACTTGGAACTTTATTTGAACATCTAGAGATTTCCCTTTCACAAACTTTTAACACTCGATCTTGACAACTAATGTTGAATCAACTCCATCCTTGTCACCATTTTACCAAGCAAACCCCAGGAGACAGACTGGTTAGCTCATTTGCCCACTTGCCTCTGCTGAGAACTGGAAGAACATTCAGTATGGACAAGGCCATCCTATGTAATTATGAAATGTTCTATTGGAGCAGCAGAAAGAAGGTCATTTTGCTCATGGAAGAGAAATTGTAATTTCATTTGTGCCCTGAAGTATCCACTGTGGGTGGCATCTGCCAGCACTGTATCGAGTTAGGCTGGAGGGATTCAGAGGTGTCACCGTTTCTGTGTCTGCCATCACGGAATTCACTAGGGAGATGAGCTATTTGCATAGAAATGATTCGGAGCTAAGACAAATGTTTGTGTGTGGCAAATAATGTCAATTTTGAAGGACTTAAAACAAAGAGTTGTTTGGTTTTGACACAGAAAACTTTCTGGGGTCAAGAAGCTATTATATTGCCCAGCTAAGCCTGGAAGTCCCTGGGCACATTCCTTACTTCGGTGCCCTTGCCTGACAATTCTTATTTCTTGTGCAGATTCTTGCCTGTGAGATGATAGGACGCTGTGGGCTCAGTGACAACTGTGGTCCCTTCTGGCTCAGTTGAGATATGTGTATCATACATATGTGCTCCAGAAATCAAACCTGTGACCATTTTGACTTCCTAGTCAGATGGGACACCACCTTAGCACCATCTAGTTCCATTCTGTTGCTGTGATAAAATGCTATGACCAAAATCATCTTAGAGGGGAAAGAGTTTATTCTGCTTATAATTCCAGATCACAGTCTGTCATTGAGGGAAGGCAAGACAGGAGCACAAGGCAGGAACCTGAAGGCAAGCCTTCTTGCTATTCCACACAACATTACCTCCAACCAAGGAACTCATTTCACAGGCAGAGAAGGTACAGCAGAAGCCACGAAGAATGTTGTTTGCTGGGCTTATGTCAGATGTTTCTTCTGTAGCTCAGGTTCACCTGCCTAGGGATTGTACCTCCCACAGTGGGCTGGACTCTCCTATACCAATTCTCAATCAAGACAATCCTCCATTGACATGACCTCAGGCCAATCTGATCTAGGCAATTCTACAGTCATGGCTCTCCTTTTGGATGACTCTACACTGTGTCATGTGGACAGTTAAAGCTAACTGGTACTGCACCCAAAACTCCATTTGAACCTTTCTTTTTTTAATTTAATTTTTTTATTTTATATACCAACTGCTGTTCCTCCTCCTTCCCCTACTCCCACTCTCCTCCACCTCCCCCATCCCACATTTGAATCTTTCTCAAAGCACAGCCCAGTTATTTGTGAACTCATCTTACATCCATATACTTAAGGCAATGGTGTGTTACACTTTAGAAAGAAGCACCAGCCATGTTGCAAGTTTTCATTGTATTGCTCACCAGCATCTGAATTCATTTCTATCTAGTTGAGGTACTTCCCTGGTAAAAGGCTTCATCACCAACACTCAAAATCACATAAAAGGCCAGTGCTGGGGTTCTGCCTCCCTAGTGTATGTACACTTGACCTTGGCCACTCAGATATTCCCACCTGCACTTGCAAGGACAGGAGAAAAGGAGGAAGACTGGTTCTGGAAGCAGCTTCTCCCAGTCTCCAGCTTCAGTAGGTAGTACTGACATGTCATGTCCACTCTGTAAGCTATGATAATAATGCCAAGTTAATGGCAGTGGGCCACTGGCAGGCAGGTTTAGTAGTGTGATTTTGATTATATTCTAGCCACTGCACTGGCATGTATCCATGTTTTTGGAGTCTGGGTTTTCATTGTCATGGAAGTTCTGTGAGAAGAACAATATCTACTCAGCTTCAAAGGATGTCAAGGGGATAGAAGCAGGACACCTCACCAGTGGGCTACATACAGTTGGACTCCTGCTTCTGCATGATGCATGGGGGAGAGGAGGGCCAGCTAGAAGCAAATGATTAATTTTAGAAAACATTTAAAAGCTTATAAATCAAGACAAAGTCTTGGGGAGAGATGAGAACAGAAGGATCTTTACATTAGGAACAGACTTTTAACTTCCTCCTGCCATATTTTGTAATCAGAAACCCAGCCCCACCCTAACCTCAAGAGATCTGTGAAGATACCTCCTCTGATATAATCCAGAAACTTTCTCACTGAGGTATGAGGCAGGGTGAGGGAGTGGGGTGAGGCATGCCACTTACAAAAGTGGAAGGGAATTGTTTTCATTCTGCATGGTAAGACTCCAGCATGACACCCTGAAGTGGAAGCCAGACCTGTGCTCCCCAAGCATAAAATTAGAGAACCCCAATCAGTTCAGGAGAAGAGGCACACATAACATTGGCCTTGTAAATCCCAAGAAAGACTGCTTTGAACTTGTGTGACCTCTCTTCAATGAGGCTTACTGGGAGACAGACTTCTTCCTTCAGCACTTTAGCCCACTCCTTAAACATAAGTGATCCACAAAGAACCATTGGGTATTTAAAGGGGAGAAACAGAAAACAAGACAGAAATTTGTAAGAAAGAGATGGTGTGGTTACACCCAGGAAGATCAGAAAATGATAAAGGAGGAATGAAAAGGGAGGAGGAAAAGAAAATGATGAGCACTAATCTTGGGTTTAAGAGAAGTTATTTCATCATGGAACAAGAATAGCATGCTATGAAAAAGGGACAATTAGAGAATGCAGTAGAGCCCTTGGGGGAAAAAAGATGGAATAGCGATATTAAAAGTTTCCATAGCATAGTGGCAACATAAAGTTGAAATCTCCCAGAAAGAAAAAAAAATCAGTGAGAACTTAGAATATTGTTTTAAAAAACTTAACATCAAGATACATGTTTCCTAAACAAAATATAAAAAGGAAAGAAATCATCAAATAAAAACACCAAGTGTCCTGCTCATAACCATGGATTGTTTACTCTGAAAGGGCTCTTAAGTGTCCATCCCAATGACTTTTAAGAGACCCTCATGTACAAACTATTCTACTTAAAAGGAACCAGAAGTCACTGGGGAAGATGGTTGATTTGAGGGCCAAGACAGGAAGTATTCAAGGTGGGACACCATGTCAAGTGAAACAAGAAAATACTCACTGAAGTCTGGGTTGGCAAGGACTTGGGAGCCAGTTTGGAGCAGTTCCCTCTAACCAGGGTGCAGTGACTCCAGCATCCCATAAAGTAATGACTGTGGTGTGCCAGGTGTGTTTCAAGCCAGGCGTCTGTAACCAGTCTTCAGAACAGGAGAGCCCGTTGGCTTGGAAGATGCCAGCAATCCAACCTATTATTTTGAAAGCTAATAAATAACAAGAAAGAATCAAGATTCTTTATTTCGTTCCTGAAAAACTGTAGCCGTGGTTACCACACAGTTGATAAGAGAAGCTTTTCTTTAGCTCAGTATTTCAGCTAAGAAACAAGCAAGGATGAAAGCAAAGGAGAGCTTTGCCGTGCATCTCCCAGTGAAATGAAGGACCCAGGCCAAGGCCTCGGATGCTGCTAACACCATGGTGGCAATTGGACATTTTGTGCCTCCTAATGAAAGCACACCACCACCTGGGAGGGCCTTTTGCCAGATGTCCTCTCCTGCTGGCACAAACCCAGCAATAAAAACCTAGTTTCCCTGTTCCTGGCTATTTAAGAGAGGAGAGAGTATTTTAGACCAAGTCCCGGCTTACAATGTGTGCAGGGACTAGGGAACTGGTGTAATCTTTGGGATGTGATAGGCTTAATATGTAACAGGTGACCTGGTGCCTCCAAGAGAAAATTCCTGACTCTCTCCACAGAAGGATGTTAGAAGTTAAGGTCAGCTGTCTATCAAATTCATCACTTGTTCTGTCCTTCAGGTCACCTTAGGGCAGTAGTCCTCAACCTTCCTAATGCTGTGACCCTTTAATACAGTTCCTCACATTGTGGTGACCCCTAGTCATAAGATTATATCATTGCTGCTCCATAACTGTAATTTTGCTACTGTTAGGAATCGTATTATAAATAGCTGATAGGATATCTGATGTGTGACCCCTGTAAAAGGAGTAATTCATCCCCCCAAAGGGGTTATGGCCCACATGTTGAGAACCACTGCCTTAGGGGAAAGGCTGTAAAGGAACCAGGAATGGAGGTAAAGCTTGCCAAGTTGGATCTTCCCAGTAGCTGCCCTCTGTTGTCTCCTCTGTTGGTGGGGAGTGGCAATGTGTATACCTCCCTCAGTTCTGATTATTGAGTTGTTTGTTAAAGATGGAGGTCAATAGGCTAAGACATTAACTCCAGGGTTTATGATGCTTTCTTCAGTTTCCTTCTTACTTGACCCTGAACCAGAGTTTAAGTCTAGGAGAGCATCCCAGGAAGCCAGGAAAGGAATGCAGGAAGAGAGATGAGAAAGCCAATCAAGATGCGCTGATGTCGGGGAAGAATTCCTCCAGTAGACAGCTGGGGCTCAGTCCCTCTGAGAACCTCTGGGTATCTGTGGGGAACACGACTTGGTGTTTTCTCATACAGAGGCAAGGAAACTGTCACCCCAATTAGTTGAGTCATTCTTGGTGTAGTGCTGAGCATGCTCACAGAGGTCATGTGCAGACAGGATCAAATTGTCTGTAGGCAAGTCAAGGCCTCCCGCATCCAGCCAGTGCATGGCAGGGCTCCAAGCAGAACCACACCAACATAGCCCCAATTCTAAGCATGTAACTGTCACACTAAGTCACTCTTCGAGGGTCTTTTATAAAGCTCACATTTGGAACTTGGAGAGCGAGGAGCTGGAAGATCCAGGAAATATTTGCCTAGATTGAACATGTATCAGGTATGATACCGATATCATGTATCAGAAAAGCAAGGATTTAGGTGGGTAGGGCCAGAGTATTCCAGAAAGAAATGAGACTCTCATGCTCAGTGTGCCCGCAGGGGTCTGGATTCTGACTGGGGCAGCCCTCCAGAGTTCAACATCCTTTGCAGCCAGCTCTTAATCAGATCTAATCCTGTCCCTGTCCAGGCAGCTTTGGTGAAAATGCTGACAGTAATCACAGGCCCTGGCTGCACAATTAGGTCACCAGGAGACTTTGAAAAACACTGATGCCTCTGCACTCAACCCAGAGCAAGGAAGATAACTGGTCTGCAGTGAGTCCCGGAGCTGTAAAAATGCCCCCAGGTGACCTAATGAGCATCCACACACCCCTAAGAAAGTTCGAAATGCTTAAGCAGGAAGTCCCTGTTGCAAGCAAGTATTGTTTTAGCAATCAAGAAGGAATTTCTCACTTCCTATAAAGCCCAATGGAACTGGGAGGAGAATGAGACTCCATGGAGGAAAATGTGAACAGGTTATTTTGCCTACAGATCTAAGGTGGAATGATTGTCACTGTGCCATTGAATAGTGATGATTAATAATTCTTGTCATCTCCTACCCATAAAATCCCACTGACCAGCCACATCACTTCAGATCCTCTGGCTTCAGTCTCCACATTTATGAAGTGGGCGTATTTGTAAATGAAGCATGGAATTAGTACACACAG
Source organism: Peromyscus maniculatus bairdii (assembly GCF_049852395.1). Lineage (NCBI taxonomy): Eukaryota > Metazoa > Chordata > Mammalia > Rodentia > Cricetidae > Peromyscus > Peromyscus maniculatus. Next base: position 123,489,120 of record NC_134855.1, read on the forward strand.
GGCAGTTACACCAGAGGCCTTGGTTCCACATTCAGCTAGACTGGCCACAAGGAAGCTACTTTGGCAGATAAGGGAACATTCTATTTCTTCTGCTGTGTGCAGGTCAGCCAGGCTCCATGTGAGAGAAACATTTAAGAAGCCAAACATCTCTCTTCCTCCAGCTTTTCCTGCCCAGCCCATGCAACCCCAAACCACAGAAACTGCAAGCCAGCAGCCAGCCACAGGGCCAAGTGATAAAGGGCCTCCATGGCTGAAAGAGATGCTGTGGTCAACAGGACAGAAGAAAATGTAGCTGGACCACTTACACACTTGGCGCTTGCTTGCTTTCCCAAAGAATGAGCAAAGGAAGAACCCCATCCACCAGGCATTTTAATGGGCCTGAGCAGCAGAAGGGTGGCACAGTTGTGTTCCCAGCTCCAAGTGCTTCCACTGCTGTTTGAACCTAGGCACCGAATGGTTTTGGTCTGTGAGGACTAAGCTGTTACTATTAACAACAGCATCATTCAGAGCTTAGCCCAAGGCTGGCATCAAGAAAAACAGAAGCCCGCTATCTAGGGAGGGCAGCATCCCTGTTCATGCCCCCAGTGGGTAGTATCTGTAGATTCTTGGGGGACAGGGGTTTCCCAGTAGGCAGCTAGGACTCAGCCCCTCAGGGGACCTCCAGGAGACTATGATAGACACAACTTGGAATTATCTCATCCTGGGCCAGAAAAACAGAAATCTCTTTCCCCACATTATTTGAGGGTCAGTGCTGGGCTGCTGCTGGACAGAATGGCCAGACATTGTGTGCAGACAGGGCCAAGTATCTGCAGGTGATGGTCAGGTGAGTCAGTGTCTCCCACCCACAGCCAGAAAGTGGCAAGGCACAGAGCAGAACTAGACCAATGTGGCTCCAATGCCAGGCATACTAGTGCCACATGAATGGCTCTTGGGGGTCTTTCATAAAGATTAGATCTAAAGGCTAGGGAAAGAGGCAAGTGGATCCTGGCTAGACTTGCCTAGATTAAACAGGTATCATGTTCCCAGAGAGTAGGTCTTTTGGTGGCCAGGGATGATAATGCGGTAGTAGTGTAATCACAAAAAAGCCAGTTCTACCTGGAGATTTTACTGGTTACAGAAGGATGACAATGTTGAGTTCATTTCAAAACACAACCTAGTACCTGATATTAAAAAAAAAAAAGCAGGTACCTGAGCCTTGAGTGGGGAGAGGAAGGTGTTGCAGTGATACACAGAAAAGGCCTTGGTCCTATGGAGACTCTTGTCTGTGGTGGGTTTAAATGAAAGGAATGCATTTTAATGGTGGGTGGAAGTAACTGAGCTGCAGGAGAGATAGGAATGCAGGCATGGTGTATTGAGAAACAGCAGCCAGCTGGGTGTGGCTGGGGCAAAAAGGCACAAGGGAGATAAAAATGAGTAAGACGTTATCCAGGGGAAAGCTGAAATAGACCAAACACACAGGACCATTTCCCTTGTCAAAGAGCGAAGGATCATTACTCACACTGGCTCCAGCTCTTTACTCTGAAACTTCCAGTCCTCGGGAGTCTTACAGTCAGTCAATAACTGTGTACTCCACACACGAATCCCCAACTTATTAACATGCATCTGCATGTTAGCAGATGCCCGATTGCCTTTCTCCATTCGGACTCTTTTTTCAGAAGCTTTGAAGGAAGGTTATAGGCATCAAGACTAAATGCTTGACCATCCATCCATAGGAGGAAAGGACATTGTCCTACACAAACGCATTGCAATTGTCACACCTGTGGAAACAAACATTCGATGGTAGATTGTATCTGTTTTTAACCTTTTAAAGGCATTTTAGACTGGATTCCCTGTAGGACCAATGCCTTTTCCCAGAATTATCTAAATGAACGTCTTAGTTCTCTTGTTCTTTGTCTAGAGTGTGACAAGGGAGACATTGCAGTTAGGACAGTGGCTTTTATCTCTTTTAATGTAGAATAATCTCCCACTTCTTTCTTGTTTTGTTTTTCTTGACATGACCACTTGACAGCCTGGTGTAGTGGTCCCAGTCTGCAGTCTCAGGCCACAAAATCCAGTAAGATCCTGATTCAAATGAACATTTTGTAAAGGTCTGGGGAATGTAGGTCAGTGGTAGAGCACTTGGCAACCAAGTGGGACATGTGGGTTTGATCCCTAGTATCACAAAAAAACAAACAAATAGCAAAAAGTTAGTTTGTAGAGAACCCCATAGTATTAATGTATATGTATTCCCTCACTGTTAGAGTGTGATAAGTGTTTTTGGCAAAAGGGCGATGTAATATGTAAAAGGGAGCATGTCCTTCCCATTGTATCACAGTGAGAGACTGGGGATATCGGTTTTGTCCCCAAACTGCTATGCTAAGTGGTTCACTTGGCTGTGCTGCTGTAGTCTCTCCACTTTAAAGATGCATTTGAACCTTTCTAATTAAGGGCAATTCTACAATACTTCCATCCCATTTGCTGCTTGAAATTCTTCTGTAAAGAAAAGCTCCCACTGCACCCCTTCAAATCATCATTGTAGATTCATGGGCTCATCTTGTATTATTTGCTACATTGTACTCTAATTCATGGACATTGTTATGCTTCTTGGTGCCCACATTGCCCCAGATTGGGCCAATGGGAGCCCTTCAAAGACAGCTCCTGTGCCCGTGCTTGGCTCTGAGTACTCATAGGCTTTCTGCCTTGCTTTGTACTTCCCCGATCTAGTCTTGAAGTTAACTTCTCAGAGGAACACAATGTCTTCACTGAAAATTGACAGTGGAAACTAAGGTACCCATGGCTGCAGACATGTCCTCACTTCAGGACGTCTGTGTGGAGAGTCTTAGGGATATCTACTTTTTAAATACTGGCAAATTTATATAATTAACAAAAACTAAAAGTTGTTCTTTCTTCTCTCCTCTTCCATGTTGATTCTGAAGTATTAATATATGAATACATGCACTTGTTTCCTCTGTCCTACAATATGAACAGTCTTTCCAGATGACTTTGAAGGTACATTACTAACCACAGTAGCTTAAAATAAAAATGTGAGATTTCTTTGTGTCTCTTCCTTTTTAGAGTATGGTGTCCTATAGGTAAATGTTCAGAGCATTTAATTAAGAATTGATGGAATATATTATTTGTGTCTGTGGTTATACATGTGGACAATTAGATTCATTTGTTTATAACTTGAGGGTTATTAATCTTAATTTTATTCTTTGGAAATAAAATACATTTCTAAAGTTAATACTGCATCAAATTATGCCCCTAACCTGTCTCCTAGCGATGCAAATTTGGGTTATTTCCAATAATTTTCTCTCACAAATAATGCTGTGGTGAATTATTTCAGTTTAGTGCATATGCATCTTCTGGATAAATTCCTGAAAATGTGATTGCAGTGTTGAAAGATAAAGCCATATGCACTTCTGTAAGCTGTTGTCACATTCTCCTCCATGCAGGTCAGGCCACTTGGGTTTTCATTGGCTCTGTGACAGAATGGTTTTGAGAGGAAATGACGTCAGACATAGAGGGCTGGGTCAGGAGGGCCTAGTGTGGTCCAGGTGGTGGCCAGGCTCCTGGTGGTGGGACTAGGGAGAGAAGAGAGGTGATTGATTAGAAGCTATGCTGTTGATTGGCAAAAGGAGAGGAGAAAAGCAGAAAGGTAAAGAAAACCCAGGATTCCTGGGTGAAAAGGATGAGGAATGAATGTCTGCATGTTCATGCCTCTGAGTGCATGCACATTTATTTTGTTTATATTTGCTCTGTATGCCTTAGTCAACATGTGTGTGTACATATGTCTTTGTGTATATGTCTGTTTGTATGGGTGGGCATGTGTGTACATACCTATGTTATAATGTGATATATACACACATGTCCCCACGCAGGCACTGGAATCAGTTCAGTCTGGACATGCAGTGTTGGGGAACAGACTCCCACAAGCCTACATACCCAATAGAGTAGGCTGGCACCATGAAGAGGGCACTAAATACAGTGCTCATGGGTGAGATTAGTAAATCATCGCAGTGTGCCCCCAGGCTGCATGCACAGATATCAGCACATTGTGTTTGCTTTTCTTGTATGAACGAGGGTACTTCTTGGCTTGAGTTTAGGGGCATTTCATCAGAAGAAACATCTAGAGGACTGAAGAACAATAAATATAGCAAGCCTATCAAGTGAAGATGTAACCTGGCACCACTAAAAATAAGTTGACTCTGTTTCCCAACTTTTAGGATGGCACATATGTTATAGTATTCCACTCAGGGGCAGGCAGCACAGCCCTGGTCCCAGGAGAGTCACTGGGAAAAGGGATGCTGTTTAGGGCCTTCACGAGGCTGTGCATGATGCTGCTTTCTGCTAAAAGCTCCCACTCTTCTTCATGGCTCTCTCTCTCTCTCTCTCTCTCTCTCTCTCTCTCTCTCTCTCTCTCTCTCGTTCTGAAAAATCCTAGGGAAGATAAAGATCTCTCTTGGAAGTCCTTACCAGAGGCAGAGAGGACTCCAAGGCAGGGATTCCTCTCTCTTGACATGGTCCTGTGAGATCCTCAAGTTCCCTGGAAAATGACCCCATCTGCTATCAGAGGACATCCATGTTCATGTCCTCAGCCAAAGGTGGAACCTGCGCATTCAAGGACACCTTTAATTTCAGTGAACACATTTTAGGAGTCAGCAAAAATTCTGCTACCTTTTGGTGGTTTGAATAAGAATGGCCCCCATAAGCTCATAAACTCTTTGATAGGGTTAGAAGGATCGGGAGGTGTGGCCTTGTTGGAGGAAGTATGTCACTGAGGGTGGGCTTTGAGGTTTCAAAAGCCCACACCAGACCCTCTTGCTCCCTCCCCCTTCCTGTGGATCAGATATAGCTTTCAGTTACTTCTCTAGGACCATGGCTGCCATACCCACCACCATGCTCCCCACCATAATGATAATGGATTAAGTCTCTGAACTGTATGCAAGCCCCCAATTAAATGCTTCCTCTTATAAGAGTTGTAACGTGTGAAATCCATGGAGTCTATTTAATAAGCAAAGGAATTTATTTGGGGGTTAACTCACTACCATGGGAGATTTATTGTAGGATCCAGGAAAACTGAGCTATGTCCTACACTGATTTGCCTGGTCCAAGATCTCAGCATCCAATACCACAAGGAGGCAAAGAGAGAGCAGTGTACACGCATCTCAGATCTTAAGAGTCCCTACTGGCCATGCCCCAGGGACATGTACTTCAAGGTCATAGGTAGGTATAACAGTTACCACCTATCTCACTAGGGGCAGTGCTTCAAGGTCAAAGCTAGAACAGCTACCCACTACAGAGTTGCCATGGTCATGGTGTCTCTTTAGAGCAATAGAACAGTGACTAAGAGATACCTGTACATGCGCAAAACAGCTGATGACACACGTATGAAACAACCACTCATTCAACATACTGCTAAAACTGTGTGTTTGCAGAAACATGCCTGGGATCTAGCATTGGCATATTCCTGGTATTCACACTCACAAATAATTGAAATATTCCTTCAGACACCAATTCAGCAGCAGTAAAGCATGGTCTTCTCTAGGTTTTATTTCAATGTCATCTTTTAAGTTTTAAATGTGCTGCGTCCAGTGTACATTACTTTACCACTCTCTAACTCTAGTCACATTGGCAGAAGCCTGGGGTTGGAGTCAGGGTGAGAGTAAGGGCTGGGGCTGGATGAAAGGCTAGGATTAGGGTCAAAGTAAGAACTGTGGTTCAGGTGAGAGTTAACACTTGAGTGAAGGTCAGGATGAACATTGGGTTTGCACATGCTCATGGGTCCCCTGAGGGGTGGCTGCAGCTCTTGCTTCTGCTGTCTTATGATTGCAACAGCAGTTTTTACACCACTGAAATGTAGCCCTTTTCCTTGTTTGTTTACTGCTGGAATAGTGAGTGAGCTTGGACTCTGATATTTATTTGGCCTGCTGCTAGTACTATGCATTGAGTGGCTATCAGAAAACTCTGACTTCCTGAAAGTAACCATCTGACTAAGGTCCAGGAAATAAAGAAATGAGAGATTATTTTGGACCAAATATGAGGTATCAAAATCCAAGAACATAGATTCAAATCACCCTGAATTAACATGTTCTTTTGTGAAAGATTTTACATTAGCTTTTATAGTTGGAAGAAACAACCATAAGTCATCGCATTTACCAGTTACAATAGTGAACACCAGGTGGGCCAGCTACAGCCATGAGGGGCAGTCTATTAAGTCTATTTCTGATGCTTGCTTCTGCTTTTCATGGCTGACAAGTTGATGGAGCTTGATGAGTATGAAGCTTCATGCTATATTCTATGAAGTTTAAACCAAGGATGGTAGGTCAGATAAGAAAGTTAATGTAATATATTAAAGGGCTTAAGATAGCCCAAGATAATTTGGGTTGGTGACCTGCAACATTCCATCTCTCCAAAACCACAATGTTCTAGCCAAGCCCAACCATTCTCCAGACTGTTAAGCATAGATGTATCATCTTCAGAGAACTTGATTAACAAGAGCACCACTAGCCAGGGCAGAGAAATTCTCAATTTGAAGACAGGATGTGGAAGAACTTTGACTCCTAGATAGTAGTGTCTTACTGCTGGCATTTGTATGTAGATACTCCATTTCCTCAAAACTGTAGATCTGACAGTACAGATGACTAAGCTACAGTTCCATCACTCATCTGAATTCTTTCCTTAAGTGGGTAGGGGTGGCATGGACCATCCACAGTCTTTACTTTGAAGACAGAAGTAAGGGAGCCCTAGCCTCAAGGTTTGAGTTCTGACCCATTCCATATACCATCATCCCTGAGTCATATGGTCTTGGGCAACTTGGAACCTACTTGTATACATCTCCTTATCTCTTAAAATTGAGATATCATGTGCTCTGCTCAAGTGCTGGCTACAAGAAAGCTTTACTCATTCAATTCAGTCTTCAAATTAGTGTATGTATATCCTTAACTGAACCATGGGGAGATTTTAGATATAGAGAAGACAAGGTCCTAAGCATTGTTATTTTCCTCAGCTGTAATGGCCATGTGGTACTTTCCTTTCCTCTTGAAGATCTTCTCCCTAGTGTTTTCCACTGCCCCACTGCTAAGCTGTAATCGTTATCAGAAAGTTTCGTTTCTCTGAAGATTACTGAATGCAGGGAGGAATGTGGAAACATGGACAAAGCAAGCACCTCCACTGTCCGCCACCGTTCTCACCTTTGTCTCTGTTAAGCTGACCCATAGAAAGCGGTCAATATTTGATCCCTTTTGAAAATACAAGCACGACAGTTTCCTGTGCTCAACCTGACAACTTCTAAGAAAAGAGAATTTAATCTTGGCTGGGGGTTATCCAAAGCAGCATGTGCAGTGTTGTGACCCTCATGTTTATGGTGGAAATGCTAGAGAGGAAAAACCATATAGACTGTCATGTAAATTAAGTGCCCAGGTAGAACTAACTGTACCGTGCCTATAGCTGTTGCCCTGGTCTCTAGACCTTTGTTCCCCTTTGAATGCAATTCAGCCTAGGAACAAGGCATGATCATGGGCAAGACTATGGGAATTAGAGTTGCATTTGCTGTGTCATTTTAGTATTAGGCCTCCTTTACGTTACAGGGAGGTTCTCGGAGCGTTACCTCTGACACTCTACTGAGCCTCTAAATAAATAATGCCCCTGGCCTTCGGTCCTACATATGCTTCATCTGAGGGCATTTTAAATCTATGGTCATTGGTCACCAGCTATCCAGTCATCCAGTCTTTATTTTTCACTGACCCATATAAAGCATCTTCCATGAACCTGCTTAGAAATCCCTCATTTGATTTCAGATTATGTCACCCTAAAGCATGGAGAATTTCCTCACAGCAAATCTCTCTTCTAATCTGAGGTAGGCAGATAGTGATGAAATGGGGTCAGGGACAGGGAGAGGGCCACTTTCCAGCTGCCTGGGGTGGGGGGCATTCTACAAGGTTGCAGTGGGAGCTGAAGGCTTGATGGGGACAAGCAGAAGGGGCCTGTGTGGTCCCACTTCACCACCCCTCAGTCTGTATGAATCCCATCAGCTCAGATTCAGCTGTGGCTAAGGTAGAGCCCACCTTTTGACTGGGGTCTCTGCTAGCAGTAGCTTTACAGACATGGCCAACGGCATCCTGGTTGCACCGGGGACTCGCAGAATAGAGCAAGCGGGACTAAAACTGAGGAGGAGGAGGAGGAGGAGGAGGAGGAGGAGGAGGAGGAGGAGGAGGAGGAGGAGGAGGAGGAGGAGGAGGAGAAGGAGGCGAGTAATCAAGAGAGAACCTCCCAGCTCAGCATTATGTGTCAACATTATGTGTCAGGGTGCCTGGTGCCAAAAGAAGGGAAGTAGAGGAAGGAGGGAAGTTCAGGGTGAGGGAGACCAAGGATGGATGTAGAGAAGAAGGAGGAAATAGAGGAGGAAAGCAAAGTAACACAGAAGGAGGGGCCATTCTCTCAGTTCATTTGGGTGGAAACTAAAACCTAAACCTGTGCTGAAGGATTTTTGTAGCCTTCAGGGAGAACGATAATGGGCAAAATAGTGCATAAAAACACAGCTGATCCATGCTGGCAGCTCTGCTCCCTCGAGATGCCCCTGCCTCAGGTGGTGACCGCACAGTGTACACGCAGACATACACACACGTGCATGTATACACATGCAAACCACTCACAATACCTGTATGCTCAGATGTGGATACACAATGCATTCATATATGTGCACACACAGAGATGCACATGCACACCTAGGCACACATGTACATACATACACACAGGGGTGGGGGGAGCACTGTCCCACACTACTCCATGCCTCCTGATTTGACCCTGGTCAGTAGTGAAGTCCCCTCAGGGTTATACCCTTTCCTCCTGCTTAGCTTCAGAACCCCAGGCCAGCCAGATGTTCTTGCTAGGAATAAATGGAGCAATTACTTCTAGCTTTGGGGCCAGGGTCATAGAGCCAACTACCTGCAGTTGGTGAAGGTCTCAACTGACTGGTTGGCCAGCAGAAAGGGGGTGTGGAGGACGTCAGCTGTGTCTTTTTCTCTGTCTTTAGTTGACCTAGGAAGACCATCCATTCTGCAAGCTTGGGTCCTCTAAGAAGTAGATACAAATATAAGATGAAATAGTCAAGGGTTTTGTTAGGAAATTGCCTGTAAAGAGCAGCAGGGAGCTGAGGAAGGCAGGGAGAGGTGACAAGCCACTGTGTTGGCTGATCTTGAAGGAAAGAGGGTGCAATATTGATATTCTGGAAGCATCCTTTGGGGGGTGGAAGTGCAGTCTAGGGAATGTTCAGCAAGATCACCGGGGAGTCAGCGAGCTCTCAGCAGGGATGCATTTGAACATGGGCTAGAAATGGCCCATCCATGGAGTTAGTTATGAGCTTCTTGACCCTTGGCCCATGGGTGAGATGTGTATCTCCTGCAAGGGGAGCTGTTGGAGCCTCCTTGCTTTGATTCCATTGAAGCTGCCCATGAAGAAACTGAGAAGCAAGAAGATGCAACACAGTCCCAGTCCACAGCAGTGGGCCCAGTCAGCCTTAGACCGGAAATAGGAAATCAGCAGTTCACTCAAGAACAGGCTTGTTTTAAACATTAAAAGGCAAATGCAGTCAAACAATCATTTGCTCACAAGATGTACTATCTGTCTAAATTCAAGGATACTTCTCTCTACATCCAGCTGGGAAACACATGGCATTCTGCTGTCTATACTTAGGACTGTGGATCTAAGCTGTGACAGGGAGCTGTCTGAGGGGAGACACACTGAAACCCCTGCTTCTCCTGGTATCTGGTGGAGCTGAGCAAAAGTCACGCAGTGCTGAGAGGGAATGGTGTGGCTCCTGAGGTCACAGAAATGGCAAAGATGTTTGCACTCAGCATCTTTAGCAAAAGCCAAACCCAAAGATAGGTGTTCTGGGAACAGTTACTCTACATCGTTTTCCACTAGATGAAACTGATATGTATGTGTGCTCTTGTCAATCATCCTACTAACCAGTGGAAATTTCAAAGCCCCAATTCATCAAAGAAATGGCCCCTGAATATTTCTGAAGCATTCTGTTGCTTTTCCTCTGCTCATCTTTCAGTTGGCCTGTGGAGCTTATTCTCAGTGTCCGTATGCATTTAAGGATCCCATGGAGAATTTCAACCTGATGTCAGATTCCATGGCTACCTCACCTCTCTCAAGCTCTAAGACATGCATAATAAAATGAGCAACAAAAGCCAACAGGGAAAGCCAGAGGCCTTCCATCCTAAGCGTGGGAATCTCTTCTCACAGAATTAGGAAACATGGAGTGTTGTGCCACAGAGCTGCTCAGCTGTGTGACCTTGACTGGGAAGACCGCTTTGCCTGCTGTTCATAGCCAGATACATTATTTAGCATGTGTTCACTGGAGCCTCTTAAAACACTGCTGTAAGTTCACTGCTGTAAATTGTGAAAAGGAAAAATTCATGGGAATGTTTAGAGTTCCCCATGATCCTTCTGTGGATGATGGTGGTTGTAATTGCCCTCATCTTATGTAACTTACAAGGCAGTGGCAAAGCTCCATTCTTCAGGTAGTTTCAATTAAGGGCCAGATGTTTTCTCCGATGCAAACAGCTATCTCTCCAGGAAATTGCTTCCTTCAGGACTTAATGGAGCCTGCCTCTTCTTTTCGATATATCACCTAAAACATTTCAGGTTCTATGTGGGGCAATAGCACCCACTTTTTTTTCAGCAGCCTAATGATAGATGACCAAATCCTTGTGCATAAAACATTTCTATTTTATTTTCAGAGTTTGGGAATTGAAACTGGGTCAAATCACAGAATGCTCTTCCACAAACTAATGAGCTTACAAAATCCACAGATCCTCAGAAATCATGCTTGTGGTGGTTTTAATGAATGCTCCATAGGGAAAACACACCGAGATTTTTCATTTGAATCAGGCAATGACTAAACTTGGGTCACTTTAGGTAAAATTTCTGTATTATGGAGACTATTAAACTTTTATCTGTGTGGCTTTGATTCTTTGGATTCTTTCTTCCGTCTTTGAGAAGGCATATAAAGGTGAAGCCATGAAAATGTTTCTGCCGGCCTGGGGGTGGTGAGCATGCTATAAAATCTGGTGAGTGTGCTGGTTCATGTTTTCTCAACTTGACATTGGGTTGCCTGGGAAGAAGCCATTTCAATTGAGGGAGTGCCTCCAATAGACTGGTCTTTGGGGAGGTCTGTGGACATTTTCTTGACTAATGATTGATGTGGGAGGGACCACCCTGAGGCAGGTGGTCCTGACTTGTATATGAAAGCAAACTGAGTAGGCCATGGGGAGCTAGCCAGTAAGCAGTGTTTCTCTGGGGTCTCTGTTTCAGTTCGAGCACTGCCTGAGTTCTACATTGGCTTCCATTTATGATGGAATACAAATATAAGCTGAAATAAACCTTCGCCCCTGATGCTGCTTTTGGTCATGGTGTTTATCACAGCAATAGAAATCTAACTAGAACAGTGAGTGACTCAGATGGCAATTTTGTCTGTGTTGATAGAAAAGCTAAGGCATGGCAAGGCAACAAATAGGATGACCACCACTGAACAGTTTGTTACTCAGTTCTGAGAAGAGGGGGCATGTGCCATTCAGGACCACACAGGGAAGAACCAGAGTTGGCCAGTTGGGAGAATGGTGGGAAAAGCCTTTACTGTGGTTTCCATGGGAAGAAATAGATGAGGCAGAATGGATAGGTAAAGGGCTATAGTTTAAATGACTCTTGTAACTCTGGGACATAGAACTATCCCATAGGATTTTGCTACCCAGTTCAGAACAGGTGGATAGTAGCCCAAGATGAAATGTAAAAACTCAGGCAAAGTGGTTGGGTGTGGACTGTAGATTGGTTGGTTTGTATATAACTTCTAGACAAATTATTCACTGTCATTAGGGATTGCTGACCCTAAGACTGACAGTCTCTTCCAGAGTCAACAAGTACTCTGATATCAAAGCATCAAAATGCAGAAATTGAGAGGCAGAAATCCCTATATATGTTCTTCTTTGTGGGAGTGAAATTAAGGAACCCTTCTTCTCCCATAGAAGCCTATGACCCTGGAGACCATTGGCCCCACTAGTCACTCTATAGTGACGGCCTGGACTGCTTTATAGGGAGGAACAGAAAGCTGAACAAAGTATGAGGAAAAAGACCTGTGACTGAGCACATAATAGAAAGTATGTCTTAGGTGACCCCAGCCCAAAAATGTTTATACTGTAGGAACAACATTTCCACTGCCAGCTATGATGGAGAACTTTGTGGAAGCCTGGTCTCTACTGTGACAAATGACATTTGAGGGGAACTCATGATTTGTTTAGAAAAAGACAAAGGCCAGCTGTTCATAGTACCTATAGTATAGTGTGGGAGCTACCATTCTCTCTGTTGCTCCATGTGCTATAGTGAGTTACACAGGTGTCTCTGGGTCTTATTTATTCTTGGCTAATTATAGTGTAAAGAGACTTTACGGTCTTACCTAAAAGAATTTACAATTAAAACTCTCTTTTCATTTATCCTAGAAAAGAAAAGTAAGTCTAACATAATGCCTAATTAGAAAATTATGTATACAGGTAGAAGAAAATGCCAGCTGTGCATTGGAAAGGCAGTCTATATTCCTTCTGGCCAATGCCACACTGTAATGCCATCTCCTACCCTATAACATATCAAACAACCCCGTTATCCTGGCAGTAACCAAGGGTTTGTCTTTCCTTCATGTTGCTTACAGGAGCTAGTCTGCACCCTCCAGGAGGTGTGTTTTCACCACCTGATCTGATGAGTCCGGCGTTGGATTTTTCAGAACCATGACAAGATGCTGCCATCTCTCTTTTAGGCTAACATATCAGTTTGCTTTCTCTTGTGATAAAATGCTGACCAGGAACAATTTGTGGGAGGAAGGGTTTATTTTAGCTTATAGGTTATAGTCCACCATAAATTAAAGCCAAGGTAGGAATCTTATGCAGAAGCTTGAAGCAGAAACTAATGGAGAAACCCTACTTACTTGGCTTTCTCCCAAGTCCACATTTAGCTACTTTTCTTAGACAGCCCAGGCCTGTCTGCCTAGGGATGGTACTGCCACCAGTCTGAAAGGTCAACCTACATCCATAGCAATCAAGAAAATGTCCCCACAGACAGGCTCACAGGCCAACTTGATGGAGGCAATTCCTCAACTAAGGTTCCCTCTTCCCAAGCATATTAAGTTGGCTACTTAGAACAGCCATCACAGACAGTCTGTAATGGGAAGTAACAGGCAAAGCCTTGCTGCAGTTATCTGCATTTTCAACCCAGTATTCCATGCACTACCAGCCAGCCAATGAGAGCACAGTAGTTTTCCCTGTAGGGCTCTGGCAGGGGTACACCCAGTGTGCTCCTCAGTTCAGGACTGAACCAGTAGCCCCTGTGTTAGGAAGGAAGAAAGTCAGCAGAGTTGTGCATGTCCCCAGAGAATGCTTGTCTTCCCACTTACAAAAGGCATCTGGTAGAGTTAGAGTGAAATGACTTTTGAGGAACGGAACTTTCAAATGAGGCTTTGAGACTGGAGAGATGGCTCAGTGGTTAAGAACTCTTGCTGCTCTTCCAGAGGACCTCAGTTTAGTTCCCAGTACCCACATCAGACAGCTTACGACTGCCTATAACTCCAGCTTTGGGAGGTGTGATGCCTTCTTCTGCCCTTTGTGGACAACTGTACTGATACGGCTTCCCTTAAAATTCAGCTTACTGCTTTCACTTGGGTGCCCTCTGCACTGTGTGGCTATTATGTGCACCTTGACTATGGTCCTTTAGATGTGGCATCACAGTCACTTTGTGATGCTATTGTGATAATGACCCATAGTGAACAGTGCATGATGTCGCTGGGCAGCCCTCCAGGTCTGAAGATCAGGCTTCACTCACCTCCTAGTATGTCCCTTTACTTACAGCCCAGCACTGGAAGAACATGGCACCAAAGTTTTCTTCCTTGACTTAAACGTCTTTTATCTTCTGTAGAAAACAAGCCCACACTCAAACAAAAATCAGATGTCCTGAGTAGCCTGCCCAAACAAAATACAGCAACCAAACCAGCAGAAAAACAAAACAAGGGGCCCAACAGCTGTATTTGGACAGAGTCCCTTGGATAAGAGATGTATTTGAAACGTACTTGGAATGATTTTCATCTATATAATTCCATACCAATTTGATTGCCACGTGTAAGTGACTCCTTAAAGACCCTATTCATGGTTATTAGTAATGGACAAAATTTACCTTAAGCAGCCCAAACTTGTTTCCTCCCAGTATCTCCAAGTCTTTTGTACTCCTCTTTTTCATTTCTCCATAAATTGCCTCTACATGAAGTCAAAACACTTAGACTTGATCTGTTCAAGAGGCCTTTGAACAACTAAGAATGGAGTCCCTGGATGATCTGTGGGGTTCAGCAAGACCAACTAGGCCTCTTCTAGTGGACATCCCAGCTCACCATATCCTTGATTTTGCATGTAGCCAGCTTTGGGAGGTTAGGAGATGCTAGTGACTGGCTTTCTGATTGTGCACAGGAGATTTGGTCCTACATGAGAAGTATATAATTATACAGGTGGATTATGATCCACGCTTTCAAATATAGAGGGGAGAATCAGACATAATCTTGACCATTTGTTTCTGCTGAAACACAATGATCTACAAATCCTTGGGTATTAGAACTGCCATACAATTCACTTTTCCATCTATCTTAGTGAATTTACCTGGAAGCTCAGAGATATAGAAAGCCAATCTATGGGCAAAACCACATTCAAAATTTAGCATTTTAAAGCTGATCCTCCCTTCTGTCCCCCCACTACATTTACCTGCACCTAGTTATCAAACAGTCTGTATAGTGTTTCTTCAGATAGGAAAGTTTCAGTCTGTATTCTCAGAAGGAGCTGTGAGGTCTGGTGGGGAGAGAGAAGCAGGCATATTTCCATCTATCTGTTCTCTCTCTTGCTATTATCAAAAGACTTTCAAAAAGCCATTTGAAGTGGCACAGCTATCAGGGAGTCATTACCAAGCCCCCCTTGGGTCCCCATGAAGGCAAACTGCTTTAGCATCACTGAGGCAAGAGAAAGATTGTGGCCAGAATTGCCATGCCCATATTTTTCTAAGCTGGAGATATTTGCTTTGAATAATGTAGATAGAGTTC
This sequence comes from Peromyscus maniculatus bairdii, assembly GCF_049852395.1. Classification (NCBI taxonomy): domain Eukaryota; kingdom Metazoa; phylum Chordata; class Mammalia; order Rodentia; family Cricetidae; genus Peromyscus; species Peromyscus maniculatus. The sequence goes on from NC_134855.1 coordinate 123,504,223, forward strand.
ATAAAGGAAAAGCCATCCTGGGTTACTCTTTAAAGCATTAGTAGAATGTCAAGAACCAGAATTAGGTTCAGAGTCAAGGAGCCATGCTCTCAGAGGAAGGATGGTGGTGAGGCTAGTAGCCAGGGATCAACAAGGCATCAGAGAGGATGGAGAGCCTTTCAGGATGTTGAGGAGCACATGACCTGTGTTCTCCTCAGTGTGACTGGTGGATATTTAGATAGATAGATTCAAAGTTTGCTAAGTGAGAAGCAGGCTGCTACAGACTCCACAATCACCAGGGTTTCATATCACGTACCTATAGCCATGCTTCTCCTGAGGCTCTGGAATCCTGCTTGGGTAAGGCCATTTTTGAAACTTTGGATGGAGACATTCATCAACCAGCTGTCTCACCAAACTAGGGATGGGCTGGACTTTTTATGAGGCTGTCCCCTCCTTGCAAAGTAGTTGCCTATTTTTACTTTAAACTCCGAAAGTAACAAACATTGTGGCCTTGATTAAGTTTCCCCATCGTCCTTGACACATTTCTGGGCTGGAGGTGATGACAGCTAGTACCCCAATGCAAGCACAAGGCACCACAGCTTGATCTGAGCCTGTCATCTTGTGTCCAGGTCGGGAGCCATGTGCATCTAAAGGCAGAGGAGTCCACAGCAGTGGAGGCACAGTTTGCATGGACCTAACTCACACAGATTTGCCAACCAGACCACACTTCCTTTAATTTCATAAAGTAACTCACTCTCTCTCTCTCTCTCTCTCTCTCTCTCTCTCTCTCTCTCTCTCTCTCTCTCTCTCTCACACACACACACACACACACACACACACACACACACACACACACACGAGACATTTTAAATTAATTTTAGAACAGTTTTAAGCTTCATGGAAAAGTGGAAATAAAGTACAAAAAGTTCCTATGCATCCATCTTCCCCAGTCCAGGTTCCCCTGTAATTTTCATTCTACATTAGTGTGATATGTTAGTTACAACTGATGAACAAATGGAGATGCAATGTTTGGTGCTAAACTCCATAGTCTACCTCAGGGCTTATTCCTGATGTACAGCTCCATGGATTTACTAGATGGTTAGTGTCTGGTGTCTACAATGCAGTGCACTACAGTGTGTATCTTAGCTGCCCTGAAAACCGTCTGTGCTTTGTCCATGGCAAGCTCATTCCATCCCCTACTCACTAATCCTGGAAACCAATGATCTCTCCTCTTTCTCCATGATGCTGCTTCTTCCAACATGTCATGTAATTACAATCATGCAGCCCTTGGTCAATTCAGGTTGGTTTCTTTTACTTGGCAATATTCATTTCAGCTCCCTCCATAAGTGAGTGTGTGTGTGAGTGTGTGTGTCTGTGTCTGTGTGTGACTTGCTAGCTCATTTCTTTTTATCACTGACTAAGACTCCATTGTGTTGTTGTAACACAATGAGTTTATCTGTTCACTTCCTGAAGAACACCTGGTCACTTCCAAGTTTTGGCAAATCAGAATAAGCTGCTGTAATCATTCATGTGCAAGTTTTGGGTGAGCTCAAGTTTTGAACTCATTTGAGTCGATTCCAAGGAGCACACACCTCCTGAAGCCAGCAGCAGGATTATGTTTAGCTTTGCGATTAACGGCAGACTTTCAAAATAGCTGTACTATTTTGCAGCCCCATGAGCAAATAACTGGCCAGCCTTCTGTTTGTCCTCACTAGCATTTGGAGCTGTCTGTGTTTGGATCTGGACCACTCTAATTTGCATGGATGTATAATTGTTGTTTTTATTTTATTTGCATTTTCCTAGTGACATATGATGCAGAGTGCCATTTTATATGCTTACATGCCATCGGGGCATCCTCCTTGGTAAGGTGTCTTTTCAGGTCCTTTGATAGTTTTTAAATTTTTGTTATTTCCTTATTGGTGAGTTTTAAGAATTCTTTGGACATTTCACTACTAAATCTTCTGTTAGAGATTTGTTCTGCAAATGTTTTCTCCCGGTCTGTGCTTTGTCTGGCTGTGCTCTGAGCATCTTTTGTAGACCAGTTTTCAGTTTGACCAATGTTTAACTTGGAACTTTAAGTTTCTTTTCTGTTAAGTCAGGAAACTCATCTTCTAGACTCTTCTCTTGTGTTAGAGGTTCTTGGCTTTGCAGTTTACACTTATCCTGTGGTCCATTCCAGATCAACTTTGTGAAAGATGTGACATCGGTGTCCATTAGTCAGTTTTCTTTTTGCATTTGCATACTTCGTCTTCCCTACATGATTTATTGACAAACCTCTTTTCCATCGAATTGCTTTTGACACCTTGTCAAGGTTGGTTTGCTGTGTTTGTGAGGATGTGGTTTTGAACCCCCTATTATGTTGTGTTGACTTTTTGAGCCATTTCTTCACCAACAGTGCATTGTAATGGTCACTGCAGCATGGTGAGAAGTGCTGAAGTTGGATAATGTCAGAATCCTGCCTTGTTCTTCCCCAGCATTGTACTGGATCAGCTGTGGTTTTGCCTTAGGAACCCAGGAATCATTTTGTTCATATTTAAAGAATGGCTTGCTATGATTTTGGTTGGTCTTGCATTGCATTCACATATCAAATGTGGAGGAAGTGACACATTAGTAATATTGACCCCTCCATCCATGTAGATAATACATTTGCCCTCCCCTTCTGTATTTTTTCTTTTTATTTATTCTATGTATCTTTTACATCATGTGTCTTGATCCCATTCATTTCCCCATCCCTTGGCTTTCATGCTTCGCCCCTGTATAACCCCCCTCCCCACAAATAAAACAAAATTTAAGAGGAAAAAATAAAAAACAGAAAAAATTTAAAAATCTCTTCATGGAAGCTGCAGTGTGTGACAGTGTGAATCACGCAGTAAACCCCTTTGTCCATGTATCTTTACTTGCAAGTGTTCATTGCAAAGAGTCATTGATCTGGTTTGAGGCCTCAGGTTTCTACTATACTATCAAATACTTTTTTTCTGGGTGTATCAATATGATTATATTTTTTTTCCTTTAGACTATTGATATCAGGAGCTGTAGTAATTGATTTTGAACATTAATTTTTCCTTGCAGATTTGGGACAAATCTCCCTTGGTCATTATTTTCATTTTTATATATTGTTGAATTTAACTTGCTTTTATTTTATAGAGGAGTTTTTGTGACCAATATTGTGTGAAATACTACCCTATAGTAGGAAAATTTAATTTCTCTGTCTGTTTTGGGGCTTATGGTACAGGTTAAGAAGCATCCCCTCTGGAATGCTTCCACTTTCTGGAAAAGATCACAGAGAATTGGTGTGATCTCTTCCTTAAATACTTGTACAACTTACTAGTGCATTATCTGTGCCTTGTGCTCCTTTAAAGGTCATTAATTCCTCTATTAGAATACTAATTATTGATTTGATTTCTAGTGATCAAATAGTGATATAAATCTATTCATATTATGTACTTCTCCTTGACAGAGTTTTTGGTAGATTATATTTTTAAAGAAATCGATCCATTTCATCTAAGTGTTCAACTTTATGGGCATAGGGTTTTGCATAATATTCTTTATTATTATTTTAATGCCCATGAAATTGACAGTGTAGATGATCTTTCATTTTTTATTTTAATAATTTGCATTTTTTAATATTTTATATTTTCAGCTAAATAGAACTACAAATTTTATTGATCATTTCACAACAAATAAAAGCCTCATGGTTTTAGTGATCAATTTTTCTATTTTCTATTTTAATGATTTCTGCTCAAGCCCTTGTGATCTTTCTATTCTTATCTGTAATTTAATTATTTTAGTTTTAAAGCTAGAAACTTCTCTTACTGAGTTTAGACCTTTCTTTTTTCTGATACATATATACTCTTTATTTGTATATTGTTGTATGTTATTAGCGACATCATTTAAAATTACATTTTATTCATTTATTGGGGTGGGCACATGACAGGTCATGCAAGTGGAGGTCAATAGACAATGTGTAGGAGTCAGTTCTCTTTCCCCACTGTGGGTCCTAGGGATTTAACTCAAGCCATTAAGCTTAGTGGTAAGCATTTTTACTCTCTCAGCCATCTCACCATCCATGGGACTTTTTTTTAATTGCCAAAGAGCACAAAGATAATTTAACATACTCTGTGTTACCATTAACCAGAACCAACCTTGTCAATAACCTCATATTTGTTTTGTTGCTTTATAATAAAATCTGCCATAGTACTATATGTAATGTGACATTGTTCTTTGGCCACGGTCAGTTCTCATAACCTCTGCCCTTTTTCTCCATGACTATCATGGAAGCAATGTGCTTGCTTGTAGCCAGAAGTTTTCCTGTGAACCACCTGGCCCATGGTCAGGACAAATCTCTAACCCACCGTACCACAGTCATTTATAAAATAGTCACAAAGAGGTTTATATTAATTACAAACTGTATGACCATGGCCTATGGCTCAATTTTCTTGCTAGCTAGCTCTTACAACTAAACTCAGCCCATTTCTATTAATCTATATGTCGCCATGTGTTCCATGGTTTTACCTGTGTGTCATTACATGCTGCTCTCTGGATGGCAGGATGGCATCTCCTCCACCTCTGCCTTTCTTGTTCCTGTCTCTCTCTTGGACTTTCTGCCTGTCTCTAAGCTGCCTTGCCATAGGCCAAAGCAGCTTATTTATTAACTAGTGGGAACAACATATATTCACAGCATGCAGAAAGACATCTCACAGCACTTGCTCACATCCCAGCTACCTATACTGACTTAATCAAGGCCACCTTGATTATTCCTCTATCAATGGTATGGACTTCATGAAACTAGAAAGGAGAAAACTCATTGTGTTGAAACAGAGTAGAAGCAGAACTCATAGGTCCGATCCAGAATCCAATCTAGAATACATAAATATGTATGCATACACAGGTATTTCTCTTTGTTTGAGATGTCTGGAAAGCAAACCCAGGGTCAAGGATTCATATTGTGTAGGTTATGTGACAGTGTAGGTCAAGGGGAGGGAATGTGAGACATGGAAAAGAACATGTGGAAAGGTCACATTATCAACTTGATAATGTAGGCGGCTGGAGCCTAATTCTTCTGAGAACTTGGTTACCCATGAGAAAAGAAGCCCTGGCATTTCTGGACATTGACAAAGTCAGGTCTCAAAGCCAGAATGGCCCCTCAAGAAAGAAGGGCAGGTGTGGGCAGGCCGAAGTTGTGCAGCTGTATACTGTAATGGCCAAGGGAAGGGAATGTACTAAGTCTACTAACAACATCTGCTGATACTTACTGCCAAAAGTTCCTTTTCTGGAGTCATACTTCCTTCATGGATATATAAAAGAAAAGCAGAATGCCACCTCTACTGACTGTGTGCTGTGTGCCAGGTCCTGGTATCTCATTCCATCCTTTCCAGACCCTCAAAGGAACTTAACTGTTACCTTCATCCCCTTTGTCCAGGTGAGGGTTGCAGGTGTTCAGCATTTATCTCTAGCATGTGCTAGCACCAGAACTCTGATAAACTTGCACTGGCTCTGGGTTTCAGAATGTGGCTTCAATGGGTTATGCTAAAGAACATCTAAAAGGAAATAGCTGCAATGGCAAAGAATGCTTGTGCTTAGCCAACTTTTGGAGGGCAGAATATAATGAGTTCTGGGAGACTTTTAATTAAACATTGAAAGTACAAGAGGTTGAAAGCAAGCTGCTGCAATGGGGAAGCTAATATTTACAGATAAAAATGTAAAAGCCTAGAAGCCCAGGTCTCTTCTTAGGTGTAATATAATTACTGAAGCTCCTCTGTTTCCTAGCAATAAGGAAATATGTTAATTCACTGCCCACTGGTGGCATTTAAGGCAGGTCTCGGGCTTGGTCACAGACTGAAGGCAGTACCAGGGGACATGTCTTTGTTTTCATGGATGTGTGTGCTCTAGAAAAATCACCCTGTAAAGGAAACCATTGTTTTCACTTGAAGGATTTGGGGACAGTAAATGTCAGAAGAGAGGCGTGTTCTTCAGGCGACCTTGAGTCACCTTAAAAAACCAGAGCCCTCACTCAGCTTTGCTATCAGCCCACTGTAAGACTTATAGCAAGTCCACAGAACTCTCTGGATTTCAAGTAATTTTGTTTGTTGGTTAGGTCCCTTTAGGGATTGTTCATTGCATATGGCAGGCAGGTAAACAAATGGACCATGAACCCTTTGCCAAAAGATCTTTGCATGAGCTCACAGTGTGTGGGGGAAGTTGCAGCCCACGTTTATCACTAGCTCATGCCACTTCTGCCAAGTCTGATGGTTCCCTGTGGTTTCCAGCATCTCCTAACTGATTAGTATCAAGCTGCTGAAACTATAAAAGCCTGCCTTATGGATACCATAAACCTAGAAGGAAGGACAAACCAAAAGAACCTTGTTGACCCATGGTAATCATAGGTGGCATAATGGACTTTAGTAGTTTATCAACACAGAACTCTACTTATCACTGTTGCAAAGTTCCACGACTACACAGAATTCAGCCTGCACCCATCCACACAGTGACTCAGAAGCCCAACAACATTCTACCCTCAGCTCACCACTTGCTGGGACCTCAGGAATTCTCTTATGCCTAGCAGATAGGGAAAGAGAGAAAGCAGAGGATAGGATGGCAATGGAAATTTGAAGGCTTAGACCAAGAAGGCATGCATATCATTTCTGTCCCTGCATCACTGGCCAGAATTGAACTACCTTGCTAAGCATGATGGGCGGTGGCTTAGGTATGTAGTACATGGATTTTGGTGAAATCATAGCTAATTCTGTCTTAATTATATGAGAGTGAAATGGACACAAAAGTCTGACACACTGAAATGAGATATATCTTGAAAGTGGGTCTTGATGGCAATGAATATAATTCCAAGGTCTTAGCTGAGGGAAAGCCTTTTTTTCAGAAGCATGGGATAGATACATGTCTTAAGAGCACCATACATATGAGTGACTCGGGGCTTCCTTGGGTCTGCAGCTCGTATACTGATGAGCTCTCTTATCAACATAATTTCCTAAAGCTATCTGCAGCTAGTGTAGTGATGGGCTCTCTTATCAACATAGTTTCCTAATGCTGAGGCAGTGGTGAGTTAGACAAGGTCTCACTCACTCAGGGGCTGTGGGGCTGGGTACACACCATCTATGAATCCATTGTGGACCCCACCATATAGTAGTACAACATTCAGAAGTCAGATGCCTCTTTTCACAGGGAGGCGCTATTTGTATCCATTTTTCCAGGAAGTTGCCAAGGAATTGATGACATAATCTGTGTGTATTAGTCTGTTTTGTATAGCAGGAATCTTAAAAGTTCTTATTAATAAAATCAAACCCAGGGCCAGTTATTGGGGTGAACACTGGAAGATCAGAGAGACAGAACAAGCCACAGTTAACCTCACCTCGCCAGATGCTCAGCTGGTCTTGTTTCCTCAGACTGGAAGCTTCTGTGTCTTCATATCTGAATGGCTCTCAGCTGAACTGTGCTGCTAGAAGCGCGAAAGCTTAACCAGGCCAAATGCTTAAGCAGGCCAAATGCTTCTAGTGTCTGGTCTTCATGCCTTATATATCTTTCTGCCTTCTACCATCACTCCCTGAGATTAAAGACTCACTCCCTGGGATTAAAGGCATGTGTCACCATGCCTGGCTCTTTCCAATGTGGCCTTGAACTCACACAGATCCCAGATGGATTTCTCCCTCTGGAATGCTAGGATTAAAGGTGTATGCTACCACTGCCTATCCTTTATGTTTTATATTGTGGCTGCTCTGCCTCTGACCCCAGAAAAGTTTATTAGCATGCACAATATTTGGGGGAATACAATACCACAGTTTTGTGCTGCTATAACAGAATACCACAGACCAGAGCATTTATAAAGAAATGTATTTCCTCTAATTCTCACAGCTGAGAAATCTAAGATAAAGAGACTGGCATCTGGCAAGGGCCTTGGGATGCAACATCCATGACTGCAGGGAGAAAGAAGATCAAGAGAAGATAACAGGGAGGATGGGTAGGGAGGAAAGAATTCAGAGGGGAAGGGGAGAGAGAGAGAGAGAGAGAGAGAGAGAGAGAGAGAGAGAGAGAGAGAGAGAGAGAGAGAGAGAGACTTTCGTAATTTAAATACCCCCTAACACTGTTACATTGGGATGAAGTTTCCAACATGTTTCTCAGGGACACACTCAAACCATAACATTGTGCAAACCAGCTTAGCTCAGTCCTGGCACCTAGTCAACACTCCATGAATTGCTAATATTTTAGAGAGCTCAGGCCTTGGAGCCATTTTCTCCTTTTCTACTCATAAAGAAAAGGAAATCCACACTTCCTGGGCAGGGAAGTGCAATCAAATAGCAGTTACTCAGCACCTCCTGGGGTGCAGCTCTAAGTTGAATACATTATAGGGGCGCTGCTGCCCATTTTGTTTGGGAGTCCCTGAGAACAGCAGTAGCATCCAGACTCAAGCAGTTTCTCAGGTAAGTGATGACAGGAAAGGAGGGAGCCGAGTGGGCAGCAAAGTGCGCTGGGCAGGGAGAAGCTCCAACCAAAGATGCCGTATTGAATATGTTCCTGCTTGGGGCAGGAGGGACGGTGGCTAGCACTGGGCAGAACCCTAGTTCTGTCTCTACTACCCCTGTGGCTGCTGGCTGGGAACCAACTCCCTGCATTTAAGGGGCTAAGCAGCTTTGCTAGGAGAGAGCCTAGAGGTAGATAGGCTAAAAGCCATAGCCAGTGCTGGCTGGGAGACTCCACTCTGGACTATGAGAAGTCTCCTCCTAGTTACAGTGAGACAGGGGATCCCAGGGGTGGAGCCTGTGGTGAACCAGAGCTGATGTACCTTTTCATGAAAATCAAATCTGGTGGAATGGTAGATGGCAGCCTTGTGCTGGGACTGTTGAAGGGCCTTGGCCCAGACCCACAGTCTTGCCCTGAAGTCCCCACTTTTGCAGTCATTGAGCATGAACATTCTATGGACAAAAGCAAATGACAGACAAAATGACGAAAAATGGGATTCTTTTTTTTTAAATGACCTTTGTAATTCACACACCTGTTGTATCCAGGATGTTCCCGACTTTTCCCAAGGAACCAAGCTGAAGGCTCCAAACATTAAGACATTTATTTTCTTGGGAGACAAGGGCAGAAGGCATATTATATCTGTAGACCATCTTGGAGAGTCCCTCCTCTGTGCCAGGTGAGAGCATCATGGTTCAGATAACCTGGGTCTGACCACAGCACACCTTGCCCTCCACGCAGAAGGAGTTATGTGAGGATACTTCAGAGGACATGATGGAGATCACTTGGACCCACCAGAGTAAACTTTTTTCCACCATTCCAGCTTGGCTGATGAGCAACATCCAGTCTCCAGATAGCTCTCTACAAAGGATGGGAGTTCTCTGTGGTTTACACCTTCTGTCTATTCTGTCCCCTGAGCCAATACTATTCTCACTCTTGGCTTGTCTCCCCTGCCCTGATCATATATGTTGTGGTCTATTCTGTAAGAAGGAGAAGCTGGCAGAGGGAAGGAAAAGAGGAGACAGAACGTGCTCCCTCTTGCCACGCCCTTCAGCACCCAGTTGTAATTTCTTTTTGTTTGTTTGCTTTTTTTTTTGTTTGTTTTTACATCCCAACCAAAGTTTCTTCTCCCTCCTTGCCTCCCAGCTCCTCCCTCCCCTACCCCCAACCTCTCCTCCTCCTCTGTTTCTCTTCAGAAGAAGTCAGGCCTCCCATGGATATCATCTAATCATGGCATATCAAGTTGCAGTGAGACTAGTCACCTCCTCTTCTATTAAGACTGGATGAGGCAATCCAGTAGGAGGAATGGGTCCCAAAAGCAGGCAACAGAGTCAGAGACAGCCCCAGCACCCACTGTTAGGAGTCCCACAAGAAGACCAAGTTACACAATTGAGACATACTTGCAGAGGATCTAGTTTAGTCCCATGAGGCTCCCTGGTTGTTGGTTTAGTCTCTGTAAGCTCCTATGAGCCAAGGTTAGTTGGTTCTGTGGGTTTTCTTGTGGTGTCCTTGACCCCACTGGCTCCTACAATCCTTCTTCCCAGTCTTCCACAGGCTTGCCTAATGTTTGGCTGTGGGTCTCTGCATCTCTTGCCATCAGTTGCTGGATGAAGCCTCTCCAATGACAGTTGGGCTAGGCACCAATCTATGTGTATAGAAGAATGTCATTAGGAATCATTTTTTTCCAGTCATGTTTGGTTCTATCCTAAGTCTCTGGGATCTGGTCACTTTCTCTAGATTCTACTGTTCCATAGAGGGCTTTTGTGCAGACCTAAAGAAAACAAGAATCCTTATGGCACTCACAGCCTCATGGGCAATGGCTTAATGAGCAGTTGGTACCTTGTTTCAAACCTTTTAAAGGATGTCCATTGGAGGGACACCCCTGGGGATCCGCTAGCATTAAATGTCTTTCCCTGTAGTTGAATATATGAGTATGTTTAGTTAACTAGAAGTGATCAAGCCAGGACTTATGACTTAGGCTCTTCACATGTATGTATTCTATATTTTGAAGATATTTACTTAAAAGAAATATATGTAATCTGCCCACCAGAATGGCTTGGCAAGAGGATGGTATGGTAGGATTATAGCACTCAGTCCCCTCTTCATCCAAGGACCCTTACTCATTGCACATCCTACACAACCATAAATGGCCATCCTTACCTTAACTGATAGTGGGGGAGGTGGGCTTCCTGTTTCATCTTAGGTACCCAGATCTTTATTGCTAGTTAGAGCTATACCATGTGACTCAGTGGAGAGGTGGCTGGTACACACTGAAAAGCTCAGAACTAATCTGCTGGTTTTTTTTTTTTTTCTTGCTACAACAAAGGAAAAGTTTGATGGCAGTTCCCTGCGGCAGAGACATTTTGGAGTTGGCTGCAAATACATGTAGGTGTGGGAGACTCTTGAGGTCATTGGGGAGATGACCTTTTGAGCTGTTGATAAATACCAGTCACTGGTTTTGTAGCCTCTATCCCTTTGGAATGGGATATTCGTCCTTCTTCTCAGCCCACCTGTACTGGGAGGGGACCACACAGTTCTTATCATGCAACTGGCATCAGGTCCTAGACTGTGAAAAAGCAATCAACTTAGTCTCTGCTTTCTTAACCCCCAGTAGTATTTGAGTGGTCTGCCTGCCTCAACTGAGTGAAAGATGAACGTGTTTTCCCAGAGCTTCCCTCTCTTCTTGCTTGCTTTTCTAGATGCCTCTGTCCATCCACACATTGTAAGGCAGGATTCTTTCTGTGGTTGTTTTCAGATGTCCAGACCATAGCTCATCACAGGTGGAGAATGTTAAGTCCAAAGAGGCCCAGCTCCACTCCTGGGAAGCATTGCCTGTGAACGATAAGATGCCCAAGCCTTATCCTGGACGTGCACTGGGGCTGCTGCAGCCCCAGACTCACATCTAAAGAGCCCTAGGGAAGAAATGGCATGCTTTGTAAAGAAAAGAATTAAAATTTCCCTGGAGGCAGGAGCCATTTATCAAAGGTTCACATTGAAACCTGCTTTCTTGCCATCAGCTTCTAGCTTCTAGCAATATTTCTGTCCCAGTTGTCACACTGCATCATTGGCAAAATTTTAAAAATGGAAAGAAGGTTGCTAATGTGAGAGCACGTGTGTGTGTGTGTGTGTGTGTGTGTGTGTGTGTGTGTGTGTGTGTGTGTGTGTGTGTGTGTTTAAAATGGGATGGGAATGGATATGATTGAGAAAGAAGCAATACTACTCTACATTTCCCTGAGGACAGTTAAGAAGGTAAGCAGGGCTGAGGAACAGCCAAAGAAAGCAGGTACCCTTCTCAAGAAGGTACTGTGGATCACTGTACTTTTTGACCTTCCACAGAGCATTGTCTATGACAAGATTTGATTGCCCACACACCTTCTTCTGGCCCTTGGTTCGGGAAGAGACTCTATTGGTGGCACAGGGAACATCCAGTTAGCTACTAAAGTCCTTTGGAAATCTGATGAAGTTCTTGTGCTATTGACTCCTGATCCCAGATGGAAAGCTGCCAAGTATCCAAAGATACTGGGTCCTGGGACCAGAGATGGTCATGGTTCTGGGATGATGGATATATGCTTGCCAAATTTGCTCAACTGTGGCTATCACTATATGCTCTCCCCCAGCACATGCTCCCTTGCTCCCTGTTAGGAACTTCTGTGCTTTCTCACTCCCATCCAAGCTGGCTCTCCTTCCCCAGGTCACTTGCAGGCTCTACCAACTGATAAAGTAAGGGAACACATGGAAATACAAACAACAGAAAAGAACTGAGAATGTTCCCAAACTACCCTGTATGACTTTTAAAATATATTGATACCTATCCCCCACCCCTCAAGGCTTCATTTATTCCAAGTATTTCTTGGAACTAACACCACTGACAAAAGCCATTTTTCTATTTTATAAACTGATATCTCCAACTATCTCCAATATTTTTAGGTGATTGTCACCAAATTTTAGAATTGAATTCATCTGGCCACCAAAGAATTAGTATATGTACCACTTCAGTTCATGAGACATAGATGCTGGGGTTGAAACACATAACCAAAGCGAGTAATTTAGAGGCAAGCCTGATGTATATGATAGTTGTGGTCCATTATTGAGAGGAGAGGCTACAAAGTTGGTATTGTTCACCTCCCACCCATCTGTGGCGTTCCCTGTCATCGAACTAGTGAGGAAGAAGACCTATCCTTATATTCTACAACATATAAACCTGATCCTTATACAAGTTTCATTAAGGGCATCATTGGCAATGATTTCTTAAAGTGGTTTGCAAGTGGGTAACTCTGAACAATGAGATAGATAGCTTTGTTCTTGATTTCCATATAGGATTTGCAAGATCTAGTGTTGGCCAGACACATGACATGCAACAGATGGGAATGCCACTGGTAAGTTAGTAGCTGTTTGAAAACTGCTTCAGAATGTAACTAATGGCCTCAGAGAGGGGCCCTCTATATTAGCATATCTACACTTGACCCCAGCAAGCTCAACATTTTTTACAAGTGATAGAGAATTAGAAAAGTCAAGCCATGAAGAACTCCAGCAAAGACATAAAATGCATAATTATCAGATTTGCAAAAGGCCAAAGGGTTGTAGGAGTATCCACGAAGTATAATGAAGAGCAAACATTCTAGGCCCTCTCTCCAGTCTGCAAGTGAATGGGAGGAAATTTAATTGGTGTATATATCAGCTCCCATATGTCAATTCCTCATACCAACTGTACAAACCGGGGTGAGTGAACTCTGGCTAAAGAGCACATTCTCTAGAAAATGCTTGCACTTGTACGTACTAACTCTGTAATATTAGAGTGATCACATATGACTGGGAGTGTACAAATAGAAACAGAGTATAGAAGATAGTGTGTCACTGTCAGAACTCCAGCCACCCTACCTCTTCTTATATATATCATTAGCAATGAGGTAGACTTTGGTGTTTTAGTACCATCATCCTTAAAGACTCTCTTTTCATGACTCATGCTGTTTCCCAAGCCCATCATTTGCATGGAAAATGGAGATGCTCCTATGGACCAGGATGAATGGACATCTGGTCAAGAGAAAAACAGATTAAATGGGCAAAATTGGACCTTGTCAGAAAGAAGCAAGGGGAGAGATGGTGTCAGGTGGGCAGCAGAAAGTTTCAGGTATAGATGGGGAACAATAACTATGAGATTTTCTGATTCTTTGTTATTTCCCAGTAAGCCTGGTATATTGTTTTCAGTGGGTTGACTGAGTTTATTATGTTCATTTCTGATCATTATAACTTAGGCAGATGGAGAAATATACCAGGTAGATGGGATTGTAGCAAATACTGCCAGTGCCTGGGCCCTATCCCCTAAACCAACACTGAGTATGAGTATTTTTCATGAATGCACCTAAGATTTCTTACATCTCTCTTCCGCCTGCTGTTAATTGACCATGGAACTGTGCTCAATCTGAATTTAGAACAAGCTAAAAATGCCTAGGAATGAGTGCCCTAAAAGCAATCTTCAATTCATGAGAGATGAGAGTGAATGAATAGCATCTTCCCATCTTCGTGGACCAATCCAGAGCTGATTCCATGGCATCTTTCAGAGGACCACTGTGAGACTGAGCCCAGGTTGCCCAGTGACGTAAAGCTCACAAACATGTCCTGCATGGCTCTCTTCCCTCCCTACCTTGCCTCCCACTTCCAGATTGAAGTTTCCTGGAACCATCCTCAAACTCCCTGTCTCAGGGCTAGTTTCTGAGGGAGGGCAGCATATGAAGATAGGGACTACACAATTAGAACTACTTGATTGTGAGAACAAAATTGCAAGTGTCTTTGTAATACATAGTAGGTTCCCTTATGTAGCATGTATTAGGCACTCATTGAATCCACGAGGTACAGGCATTTAGTCAGGCATTTTTGTATTTTGAGTGACCTGTGTATTTGTAGTGTGTGATGAAGTAAAGCAGTTACATCCTACTTAGTTAATTCTCTAGTCTACCAGGAATGAGATCTCTTGTGTGAATCATCCCTCTGTATCAATAAAACCTTTCCTTAACCTTACAGGCTCATCATTTAGGAAAAAAAAAAGCATGCAGGTCTCCCAATCAGGTAGCCTTTGAAGGAAGACCCATGGGAAAGGAGAAGTCAGGTGCTTGAAGCTATCCTTCCAGCAGGAACCTGGGTTCACAAGTCTCGACCGTCTTCCCAAGTTGATACTCAGATTTACAAAGCACTGTAACTCCCACCCAGTCTTACCAACCCAGGTGTGCAAAAGCTATGGGTAGAAAGACATTATGTAAGTGCAGAGCTATTACAACCTAGAATTTCCAGAACTATCAAGAGAACAAACACATCAGTGACTCCCAACCCGTATTCTGGTCCCCCTGCAGCCACCTAGCCCTAGATCTTCCATGTCTGAGCCTGCTTGTGTAGATGTGATCAAGGACCAGCAGTCACTCTGAGGTCCTTTCCCTGGGAACTTTTAGCTAAGGAGTTGATCCCCTTGCCCTCCTCCAGATGGGATGCAAACCAGGCCAGTATCCCAGGCCAGGGAAGGACAATGTTGAAAAGAACTGTAGGTCAGGGCACAGTGCCATGAGGAGAGAGCTGAAGTTGTGAGGATAATAGAGCTTTGCCTGGCTTCACATTCCAGCTTAGGGACCTTATAGGAGCTGCACCTTAAAAAAGCTTTTCCCATTACAACATTCCCAAATGCACCCCAGCATCTCCGAGGCTGAAAAACAATGTTAACTTTTTCATTAACATTCTCCTATTCAGTAGAGCCAACCTTATAAATTGTAAGAAATATCCATATTTTCCTTCATATAATTCAACAAGGTATTCTCATTTTGCGTTCAGAAAGTAGCATAAAAGTAATTTTTATCTTTGAATTTGAATTATGAAAAAAAAAAAAAAAACGTTGCCTGAAAATGGCCTAGTCTTTCTCCTTCATTCTAAAGTTAAGGTTCAAAGGGGTCAAGTGATTTACCCAGGTCACATAGTGGAAATGACAACAGAACCCCATCCTTACTAATCCTTTCTGTCACATCTAGACTCCTATTAAAATGAGAGACTGCAGGGTTGACAGATCCAAGGTCCTTACATTAGGGTTTCCCTGAAGGCCCTGGGCCAGATGTTGGCAATGCCTACACTACTCATTTCCCCTGGTGCAGATGTTTTTCTGTATGCCCCCTCACAGTGTTTCTTTATTTAGCAGCAGGGAGTTAATGCAGGAGCCATATCTGGCATGTGTCCCATCTTTATTCATCCTAAGAAAAAGCTCTAATATTTAAGCCCCCAAGCCACTGGCAGGGAGGTCTGGGGCAAAGGATCAGTAGTATTGCCTTTTGTATCTGTGACTACACAGTGTCTACCTGAGTTTTGTGGAGTGTTAGATGCCCAGGCAGCGGATGGTGTGTTACACTGACTCCCAGGTCAGAGCAATCTGTATTAGCTTCCTCATTGTTCTGACCAGATACCTGAGAGCAAAATTTAAAGGAAGGAGTTATTTGTTTTGATTCATGGTTTTAGAGGACTCATTCCATTTCACTGGCCCAGTGTGATGTGATTGGCAGAATATCATAATGGTAGGAGTATGTTCTAGTATGTTCTCATCTCACATGGACCAGGAAACATAGAGAATAAAACAGGCAAGGGCTAGGGACATTCCCCCAATGATATACTTCTCCTAGCAAGGCACTCCCTCCTGAAGTTTCTTGAAGCTCTCCAAATAGTACCACCAGCTTGACACTAAACATGAGCTTTTAGGGGTGAGATTTCATATCCAAATGATAACACTGACTTCAAGTCATCCAGTCAATTGTGTGCCTTTGGCAGTGTTTCCTAAGCAGACCAGAATTTGGGATTTGTGGTTGACAGAGGATCTCTGAGGCATGGCTGGCTGTAGAAGGACAGGGTTAGGAGAGGATTTGAGTGCTCCTCGATGTTGTTACTGCCCATGTATGGAAACCAAAGTTCTTAGGATCTGCTCAGTATAATGAAACAGTCAGAACCTGGAGTGGTGGTGTAGGAGTGCAACCATTACTTGCTAGGAGGAGGAAGGAAGACCAGGTGTCTGAGGCCAGCCTGGGATATGTGGTGGAACCCTGTCTCAATCACCAAGAAGCATAAAAATGAAGAGCAAGGCTGGGGTAAGGTGAGGGAGACACCTAGGAAATCCAAGAAGCCACTAAGTGGATCTTAGGGAGAGTCTCCCTCTCTGGGGACTCTAGTGCATAGGTGGCATGATGCTGAGAGCAGGTGGCTCTGTATATGTTGTCCCACCCACCTTGTCCTAGTCTTGGCTCTCAAAGGAAATTTTTGGTTCAGGGAATTCATAGCTCATTGTTTGACCTAGAAGCCAATGTGCCAGAAACCTCTGCCCATCTGAGTAGAGACACACAGTCTTCGCTGATCTCTAGGTAGTCTTTGGACCAAGAAGATGGGTCATCTATGTGGTGGTCATGGTCTGCCGTGATTCCATGGGAGCAAGATTCCAGCAGCCATGAACCCTTGGCTGCCTGGCTGGTGAGGTACAATCCAAGTCAGTACGGTAACATGTTGGATGAGTGCTCCAGGATGTAATGTGTGTGATGCCCCCACAGCAGCACCGTGAGTTAGCTGTGGAGTCACAGCATGTACCTCAGTAGCTCCCCGACTTGCTGTGAGGGCATATCCCAATGGCGCACGCTCTGTGCACGCTTTATTTTGATGATGGCGCCTCAGGGTGCTAATTAAGGATCATTGTGTTCTCCTCAGCATGGAAGGAAAGACTGCAAAGCCTTCTACTGCAGGCCTGCCATTGTCCTTTGCCTACTTCCTCTTCTCAGCAAGTCTCTAATGATCCAATAATGTTCAATTAAAAAAAGAAAGAGACAAGAAAAGAAGAATGAGGTGATAGCTGACAAATGCCCAGACCTCCTCCTGCTTTGGAATGTGGGGGAGGTCCCGGTGTGTAGTCTGCAGAGTGTAAAATTCTTAGCTAAGCCATATCCCAGAGCAGACCAGATTGTTCTTGTTTTAAAGATTGGGATTCATTTCTGGGCTGGGGAGGAAATTGAAGGATGCCCTCTCATATCACTCCTGAGGTTCCCAGGTCCTGGAAGAGATGGTGACACACACATGGGGTGCCTCAAGTGAGCATCCAGCCCTTCTGAACACTCTCCTTAGCAAGCTCACTGTGTTTGCTGCATTCAGAAGTTAACCAACTCTCATGGGCATATCTTGGCATGCTAAGTCAAGCTTATTTCATGGCCTCCGAAAGCTCCCAAACAAGCTAGCTGTCACCTACTTTGAGTTTGAATTCTGTCCCAGTAGAGCTATAGGTCCGATTTCCTCAATTAAATGAACAATAGAAGAAGAATAGAAAATTGAGGGGATGGGGGAGATTACCTTCTGATGAAATACCAGGTTGGCCTTGAACTTATGATCCTCCTGTCTCCACCTACTTCTCCAAATCCTACCAGCATGCACCACCACAACCAGCTACCAATCTGTGGAAGTTCAAGTTCCTTAAATTGTGTATTATTTATATTGTTTATTTATACATTAAATTTATCTTTATTATACTTTAAGTCACCTCTAAATTACTTATAATTCCTAATATAATGTAAGTACTATATAAATTGTTACTATGTTATATTTTTAGGGAATAGTGATAGGGAAGAATACCTTATAGATGTTCAGTACAAATGCACTTTTTCTCAAGATATTCTTGATCCATAGCTGGTTCAATCCATCCATGAATATGGAACCTATGTGTAAGAAGGGATGACTTACATATACTGAGACATATATATATACATATATACATATATACATAAACATATATATCCATATATACAAACATATGTTTTATATAGTATGTGATATACATACATTGAGAATTTATTTCCATACATTTGCTGTGTACTTTGCCTATACTAACTCACTTATTCTTAGCAATAATATTCAGAAGAAAGCTATGTAAATTATTATAGGTCAGATAAATGTTGTTGGCTGATCCTGGATTTGAATCCAGGTATTCCAACTAAATGTCTTAAGCCTTAATCACAGGAACAGTCTTTCTCAAACTTGAGCACCCATGAGATTCCTTTGGAGAGGTGCTATATCATTGCTGTCAACTTTTCATAGCTGTAGAAACATCAGGGATTAACCAGGTAAGGAAGGATGTAGGCTGATTCACATCATTAGAGGTTTCAACCCATCATGACAGGAGGGCGTGATGGGGCAGTGGAACACTATCAGCAGCCTTGAACATGTCCATTTTTTCTTCAGTTTTGGTTGAATCTCATGCTATTTTGTTCTGGGAACACAACCCTACACCCTATACCACATAGCCTAAGAGTGCAGTAGGCTGAATCATATATGTTTATCTGTTTACATGCTCTGATGTTCCTATGGCAATGCAATCACATAAATTACATCTCTCACATAATATCACATCTCTCACCATGAAGCCCTGTGATTGATGTCCATGAGTTGGTTGTTTCTGGAAGTCCATGTAGAACAGTGCATAGGGATATCCATCAGCCTAAATGATAAGGCCTCAGACATGGTCAGGGCTTCTCATTGGCCAGGAAGTCTGTGAGACAAAAGTTTGGAAGTTGGGGAGGCCCAGTCAGTACACGTCAGATTGGATGAGACTCCCGAGACCCCAGCCCCATGCTTCCACCTTAACTGCCAATGTTTCTGTTTTCTCCTTTAGAAAATATGTGGGCTACCCTGGTTTAGAGGCTGAAGCCTGTAATCCCAGCTTCTTGAGAGGCAGAGGAGAGAAGAGAACAAGTTCAAGGTCAGCCTGGGTAACTTAGTTAACCTTATCTCAAAAACAATTTTTTTTAAGTTAGAGCTTTAGGTCCACATTAGAGTACTTGCCTATCACATGCAAGCAAATCAGAGATAGGAAACCTGAAGAGAAAAGAAAAGGGGAAGTGAGGAGGGGAAGAGGAAAAGGAAAGACTGGTCTGCCTATCCCTAGCAGTTTGACTTGAGATTTGATATCTGTCTGGTACAGCTCTTTTCAAAGTGTCTCAACCACTCTTTCTACCCAGAGTCTGGCCTTGGTCCCTCCTCCACAGGGTCAGGAATATTTCCAAAGGAAAGGACCGCCGCCCGTTGTGAGGCCTTGCCACAGAGCATGGAGACAGAGGAGAGAGAGAGAGTTGACCTGTGGCTTGTTGCTGATTGGCTTGGAAGACTGGCATCTGTGTAGAAGCCTAGATCAGCAACCACACTTGGAGGCCTTCATTCATGTGGCTCTGTGATTGATTTCCAGGGCTAGCTTAAATCTAGGTATGGGAAGAATTCTTGGAACAAAAATCTCAGTTTCCTTTATCATGTAGCACTAGGAAAATCTCAACCAAAAGGACTGGTGCTTTGGGCTGTTTGCTGTTGCTCTGACAGATGACCACAGACTGGGTAAATTGTGAATGATCAAAATTCTCTTTCCCTCATGGTTCTGGAAGATGGGATGCCCAAGAGCATGGTACCAGCACCTGGTGAGGGCCTTCGTGCTGCATCATGATGTGAGAGGGCAGATAAGTTCATGCAAGGCGCTTGGGGATGTGCAGCCTCTGGTTTCCATAAAGCCACTAATCGCATCATGAGGCCCCAACTTCCTGGTGTTTTCTAACCCTAATTACCTCCTAAAGGTTCTTCCATTAACATAAGAATTCAAAGAGTAAGTTTGCAGCCCATAACTTTAAAAAAAAAACACTAAGCATATTTAATCCTGTATATCAAATATCATACAATCAAAAGACAAAACATTTGTGAAAGATATGATAATTTCATAGGGCTTGTTTATGAATATGTATGTAACATGTGAGCTTTTAACATAGCAAATGAGGCTATGGAAATGGAGTCCCATTACTTCTCTGTGAATCTGGATTAAAACCCTAACATTTGGGTTTAGATACAAACAGATATTTAGGAGCTGACTCAAGTAAGACAAGGCAGCCAAAGAATGCCACTTTATGTGCCCAAGTTGCCTCTTTGGGCAACTGAAATGCAACCCCACTTGGAAAGCGGAGTTGGGGACCAGGAGATAGAGCAGAGCACACCTCATTTATCCCACTGAGGGGAGAGGGAGCTAGGATACTTGCCCACCACCACTAGGCAGTGCTAATTCTTGGGCCCATCCAGTGGGCATGTGCACAACAGAGGAAGCAGGTGAAGGCACTGACACACTGGGGATGGTCTCAGGTGCAGCGTGATAGCATATGTCTGCTTTTATCCCCCAGAGCCCTAAAGATGAGGATGGTGTCAGCACCCTTCCTTCTCTTATTTTCAAGAGTAGAAATGACAGACCTAGCTCTTTGTTGAACCTTGAGAACAGAAGCCTAGAGTCTACTCTAGCCTTTGGAGGCAGCTAGACTCTAACCCCCAGGGTACCCAAAACTTCCTGTTTTGTCATATTTACTTAAGTATGCTAGGCATACAGACAGAGCCCTAGTCACCAATGTCACCAGTGGAATCCCAGATCAGCTGCAGTAGGAATTGTGGGAGACTGAGGAAGACAAGGTGGCTGTTTGCAGATGATCAGCAATGGGGGGCATCTGGGAAGCTACATCACTTGATAATTCAGCTTTGCCAGCAGGGTGGCAAATCCAGAGTGGGAGAGAAGAACAGAGTTCTTCACCCCTACTCACAACTATTGGAGTAGGAGTTGCTGTTTACATCTTATAGCAGTGAAGGCAGCATGCCCTGGGTCTGAGACACACCCGAGCTTTCAGGATATGTCTTGTCATCACAACATATTCACCTGGCTCTTAGGACTTGATGATGAAAGTCAGTGGTGCCTTCATCTGCAACAGCCTAAGTTCCTTTGGGTTGCCAAAGGCTTCTGTGTAAGATTCATTGTTCAGCTAGCAGCATTCTATGAGCCCTTTACCTTCTCAAAAGTGTCCTGTAACTTTTAATAACTGGGCCATTTACTGATGCCCCATCTTTACCCTGGCTCCTCTTCCAAGATGCTAAGGGGGCTCCTAGATTTTTGTCATCCTACACACAGTGCATCCATTCATGCTAACTCACTTTTCCTTATGACACATTTCTGGGAGAGTATTTTCTAGATGTGCTAATGCCACTAGCTTGTCTTAACACAACCCTGCAAGTGAAAGTGATGTAAAGAATCAGTAAGAGTCTGTCACCAGTGAGACAGAATTAGAGGTATGGACCATCTGAGTCACACGGGTGAACTCAGTCCAGGCACAAACATTGAAAGCATCCTGTGCAACATTGACCATCCTGCCTAAAAGTGAGGGCTTGGCAAATCGAGAGGGTCTTCCACACTGAATGTTTGGACAGCTAAGTTCAGAAGAAAATGTGGTTGTAGAGACAATTGGCATGTGGACTAAGGGCTATGACAGGAGAGAGGGCAGCTCTAAGGGACTCCTCTATGCTGGTTTGAGGTCTTGCGAGGGGCAAGGGAGCACAGTGCAGACTAGACTTCCCGTGTCACATTTTCAGAGGCTCTCCCAGGAGCTTGAAGGGAACCTAGCTAGGAAGAGGAATGCATCCCCGACACCTTTCCCACTCACTAGTAAAGCTCTGTTGAGAGTAGAAAGCTGTTCACACCCAGCATTGCCAGCCCTGAATGCCCACTTCTGGCTTGAGAAGCATGGAGAATGAAATCTCCCTGCACTGTCATGAGGCCTCAGGGAAGTTAATGGTTTTTATTGACCTGTAAAAAGGTCAATAGAACCTGTGAAAAGGTGCCATGAGAAGTTCTTCATCACAGGGGCTGACAGGGCCTGTCTGGCCTACTGAATGACCCTAGCTGGCAGTGGGAAGGGAGAGGGGCTCTTCAGTGTCATCTCAGGGCTGGAGGAGCAAGGGCCTGGCTCTGCCTCTCCTGCCACGTAGCTATGGCTCTGTGGTTTGCTTGTAACTTACTTTCCCTCTTCTTTGTTCCTGAGGTTCTCAAGACACACACATGCATGTACACATAGCTACATGTATATACACATATACACAGTCATACATGGTGTGTATTTGTATGGAGGGGGGTGTCTGTGTCTGTCTGTCTGTCTGTCTGTCTGTCTTCCAGCCTATTCATGCATGTATTGGCAAAAACTAGAGTATCGACGAAAGAAAGACTATAGTGTTCTGTGTGCGATTATTCACTTACTCTCTGATTTTTCAACCTGGGTCTAATCATGAGTGGTTTTTGTTAGTGTTTAATGTTATTAAGATTAACAACAATTGTAACCCATCCTGTGTACACAGTTCATTTGTCTCAGGAATTAAAGTTTCTCCTTTTTTAGCAAGCCTTCAAATACATTGGTATCATGAGAGATAGGAAAGCCTATACTCTCTATAAAGATGAAGCCATGAAACCCCCTTTATACATAATGACCTTTTTCCCAGAAAGTCAGAGATTACACTGTTTCCCCTAAGTCCTTTGGTGAGACACTGCAGGACTTCATCAATGCTGTCTACTAGAACTTTCTATGATGATAGAAATGGCCTGGATACCCAATATGATAGCAGTTTCTACCTATGACTCTCCAGTACTTAAAATGTGGCTAATGCAACTGAGAGTAAGGTTTTAAATTATTGATTTAAAACCTTTAAATTTCAATAACATACTAAATAACCTTGGCTATTAACATATCTATGAAGAGGGACCCCATTATTGAGGACTTGTTCCCATCATACCAGCCCGTAGGCATGTCTTTGGGAATTTTCTTGGTCACTAATGCATGGAGGAGGGCCAGCCCACTGTGGGTAATGCTATCCCTGTGCACCAGGGCCTGTGCTGTATAAGAGAAGTGGTTGAATGTGGGCCTAACAGCATTCCTTCATGGTTTCTGCTTCAGTTCCTGACTTAGCATCCCTCAATGATGGACTATAAAGTACGAGATAAAATATGCCCTTCTTCCCCTAGTTGTTTTTGTTCAATGTTTTATCACAGCAACAGAGAGCAAATTCAAACAGATGGCAACATGTGGCCAGTGGCCACCATGTTGAACAGAGCTCAGACCTGGGAAAGCACATAGTGAGGCAACATTCCATGAAGTTGAATAGCCACCTGTCCTCTGCTCCTTTTACTCCCATGATTCCATCATAGGAGCAGATTGGACAGGTGGAGAGGTATGAGCACCTGAGGGGCCTCAAGCCTGAGAGCATCATGGCTCATGGTTATAGAAGCTTATGCAGAGTCTGGTCCTCTGAGAATCACTTCTCATTTGGGGATAGTCTCTGCTAAAGGGCTGGGGATTTTGTCTTTACATTAAGACACGCAAAGAGATTGCTACCAAAGTTCTTTCCTCATGTCTTGCTAGAACACACATTTGTTTGCTGAAATCCAGCCAATAGACAGTGAAATTTAGTGAAGACAGTCCTCAAATGATGTGCCTGTTGGGTTAGGTTACTTGTGGGGAGGTGGTGGAGGGGGATGGGGGGACTCATGCATTATTCTGAGGTCTTCCAGGAAAATGGGCCATCTTATCTCTGCAGGCCAACTTGTGGTGTGCTCTAAGCAGAAAATGAAATTGGCATGGCTCAGCATGTTTTCCCTTCGTCACAGATGTCAGAAAATGTACCCGCGACTTTGTCACTGGCTAGTTGCTCATCTTGGGGCGTAATAGAATCTAGCGCTCCTTCCTTTGGGCTGATGCCTTGGAATCAGTGGTGAGCTTTAAAAATAACACAGTGAAGCCCGGGCTGCATCCTGGGACAATTAAACTGGAGTTCCTAGGTGTACTTAAGAACTGACCATTTTTTAAAGCACCCTGGTGACCCCACACTTCAGGTGGCCCTGCTCCCCTTAGCCAATTTTGTTTGGTTTTGTTTTTCTTATACAGATCTCAAGTATACTGAGTATAAAGTAGACTGAGTATAAACCTTAGATACAATTCTATACTTTGCTCATGAAAGTACAAGCACATATTTATTATAAATGTGGATGTTTGACTCTTCGAAAGTATAGAGCTCCAAATAATAAATCCATATCGAATTTCTATCCAGTGTCAAATGATATTATTATTTAAATTCAATACTCTCTATCCCTACATCTTTCCATAGTACCCTGGGCCAGAAGTTTGATTCAGTAAAATACACCAGAGAGAAAAGGACAGTGAAGAAGAGTGACCTGAAGTCCCTTCCTCTAGCTAATGTGCAGTGGAGGTGGTGTGTGGCAGTTTAGTGTTTGCATTGGAGAACAAAGTGTGATCCCTGCTCTGAGGGAAGCCTCTCTGGTGCCTCTGGAATATTTCCCTGGTCAGACTTCCCTCAAAAGGTAATAAAATATGTGCATGCGTTGATTAGGAACAAATGTCAAAGTACCCACTATGATGGAAGTCTCGATTTCCATGGCTCTGATAAATCACAGCAGGCTCTCATGAATCTTTAATGGATGGTCTATATTTAGGGGCTTTCAGTTTCTGTAAAGATAACGTTCTCCCAGTGCCTGGCTTCTGCCAGGGCTGGTACCTATTTAAAGCACATCTTGTCTTTTTAAACACAGGCAGATTTTATGCTGACAAGAAGCTTTCCTAGACCTGAGATCAAATGATAAGACCTCCGACCTGAAAGATGTTCACTAATTTCTTCCAAAATATGATATGTATTGTCTACTATATGTCAGGCTTTGTGCTGGGCATGTTGAGGAAATAATATAGAACCCCCGACTTCCGAGTTTGCACTCTAGTTGGGGAAGACAGCCGGTAGATACGAAAACAAATCATCAGGGTAATTACAGGCTGTGGTAATTGCAGTGAAAGAAATAAGCAGGGTGGCATGGTGTGTTTTTAAGCAGGGAAGTGACATGAGCTGATTTGCATTTTGAAAGATCATTCTAGCTGCTGGATGGGAAATGGATTGTAGAGGCCAAAGGTGAAAGCCAGGGCACCAATTAAAAAACCACTTCAGTGGTCCAGGGACCAGCTGGTAATGACAGAAGAGGTGGGAGGCAAAGAGCAGATTTGCAATGCATGTCTGTCTGTCTGTCTGTCTGTCTGTGTGTCTCTGTGTGTGTCTGTATCTGTGTATGTTTGTGTGTGTGTCTGTGTGTATGTGTGTGTGTCTACATCTGTGTGTGTATTACTAGAGATCAAAACCCAGCCCCTTGTGCATGCTAAGCAAACCTGTTACCACTGAACTATGTATCCTCTGTTGTCCAACAGATTTTTGAGTCAAAGAGAAAAAAAAAAAAAACAACTTGATGATAATGGAAGAGAATTGCCAGAAGAAAAGAGATAAGGACAGCTGAGCTTGTGGCTTAATGAGTTAGTGGACTGTCATGTATTCTTGGAGCCATAGAGGAACAGAATCTA
Source organism: Peromyscus maniculatus bairdii (assembly GCF_049852395.1). Lineage (NCBI taxonomy): Eukaryota > Metazoa > Chordata > Mammalia > Rodentia > Cricetidae > Peromyscus > Peromyscus maniculatus. The sequence continues at coordinate 123,529,902 of NC_134855.1, forward strand.
GGTAGAAGGGTATGTTTGAGGGGTAATATGGAGTGGGGTGTCACTAGAACGATCTAAATATGAATATGGTTGAAGTGCAGGTATCAGTAGTGAGAGTCCTGGTTATGGGTCAAGCCCAGAGACCCTTCCTTAGGAGACAGAAAGTGAAGAGTGACGTTGACAGCCTTTAACTGGCCTAGGAAGATAGCCCACTGGATAGTGAGTCCTCTGGACCTTTGCCGTTTACAATCAAGGAACAGAGGTACCATCAAGGATGGCCAAAATTGTGGCCAATGGAGCACATCCTAGAAGCTGCCATAGTAAAACTAGCTCGTAAAGGAGGAAGAAGAGGAAAGAGAATACAGGGCTGTACTCTGACCTCCACACACATGCTATGATATGCACACACCCACATGCATACATCAAACACATGCAGCAGTAACAGATTTTTTTAATTGTAGCTGAATGCGTGTGACCAGTTTATCTTCCATGCCCAAATTTCAGCCTAATTGTGTAAAAAATAAACCAACAATTGAAAATCAAAAACTCACCAATAAAGCTAGACCTATAATCCTAGTTAAACATGTGAGGCTGAGGTAAGATTCTAGAACTGCCTGAGTTACAGAGTGACCACACAGTCAACCTGGGCAATGTAGCAAGACCCTGTCTCAAAATAAAAGGAAAATAAATAAAGGGCTGGTCATATAGCTCAGTGGAAAAAGGCTTACCTATCACATGTGAGTCTTGGGTTCAATGTCCAGTGCCAATTACTTACTTGTATAATTAAAATAATAGTATGCAAATCTCTGCCCAACAGAGAAATCATTGCTTTACAAAGGAATTTGCTATGTAGTCATTTAAATACTGAGTTCTCCTGGGGTTTTAAAACTACTCAATTTTTGCTGAAACTTAATTTACCATTTTATTTTTATTCCTGTTAGATAAACAGTGTGTGTGTGTGTGTGTGTGTGTGTGTGTGTGTGTGTGTGTGTGTGTGTGTGTACAATGTGCATGTGAGTCCGTGGCACATGATGACAGAAGATAACCTGGGATGTCAGTCTTCACTCTCCACCTTGATCAAAACAGATCATCTTGCTGTTCACCACCAAATACACCAGACGATCTGACTCACTTGCTTCTAGGGGTCCTCACTGCACTAGGGCAATGAGAGACAGTTCATGATCCTATGAATTCCATGCTGGGGTTCTCACAAAACATTACCATCTCCTAGGTAACTGGAGACAAAGCTTTCCTAACCTGACTAGCCCAAGAACTATAGGATTTCCTACTTGAAGAAGAGGACTGTGGATGGATGTGCCCCTCCTATTGTTCACTGCCCTTTTCCAATCACACACATTCATATCCATGGGCATCCAGGCCTAGCAGACCTCCAACAAGGGTTTCCAGTCAACTTCATTCTTTCATGTCTCTGCAGTACTGGAGTCAGTGGTAAGGGAAGTGTCTTGTACCAACCCCACAGGTGGCCAAGGAGGATGCAAGGAGTCTTCAGCCAACTGAACACAGCACTTATTGGCTACCATCACTAGATGGTGGTTCAGGGCACATTGGGCAAGGCTGGATTAGAAGCCCCTACTGCATCTGGCCCCAGCGTTGGTCCTTCTGTCCTCTGACTGTCTCTCTCAGCCCCAGAAACCCAACTTTGATATTTTTAAGACCAGAAATACTGCTTCAGAGGTTTTTGATGGGTTAGAGTGCTAGTTGAGAACCCCAACCCTCTCATATGCAGAAGATAGGTTCTGTATGAATGCCTGTCCAACTCTGTGCACATCCACTGCAGTCCTGCAACTGTAGATCTGATGTCAGATGGTCTCCCCAGTGACCAGTGGATGGGGAGCACTATGTATATACTGGATACACTGGAATAAGAGATGATTCAGGCCACTCCAAAAAAAAAAAAAAAATAGGTTTAAAACCTTATGAATTGTTTACCTCAGAAATCTTCTATTTAATACTTTCAGATTGTAGTTGGTCACAGATGACTGAAACTGTAGACAGCAAAACTATGGATAAGAGCTAGCTTTTGTCTATTAACTATAGTTATACATTCAGTAGAACATGAAGCTTATATCTGTATGAGTCTTGAGAATTGTAAAACATGTGTTACTTGTTCTGGAGAATAATTTATTCTGGAGAATAAATATATAATAGGTCTTATATATTTACACATGTTTTTTAAAAAAATAAATAAATAGACTTGGGGTTTATAGAATTGGCTCAGGGCAGAGCCTTAGGCTCCCAGCTTCTAACCAGCCACATTGTCACTGCAGCAATAATAATAGCAGCCATAGTAGTAAGGAGAGCAACAGCAACTGTCCTTGGAAACACTTATGCAACTGTGTTCACTCCTTACTGCGGCTTTCTCTTTCCATCCCACACAACCCACTGCATGCAACAGCGCAGTTAACTTTCCCATTTCTGAGGTCACTTGGGTAAATCGCTCACCCACATCACAGGGCTGCTGAGCTGGAGAGCCACCATCTGAACCCTGGTGGCTGAACTCCAGATGTGAAATTTTTCTCATTGTCTTCAGACAAGCTTCTGTCATTCTGACCAGTCTCTCCCCGGGGGACTCTTGTCACCTGTAATGGCAATGTGATCGCTTCTTTGCAGGGGCTGAACAAGAGCTCCAGTCAGTGCCCCTCCCAGGATAGGAGGAATGGGGATAACTCTGGCCTTTGAACTCATGGCTACTCACTGTCCTTTGCAATCAGATCAGTCCTTAATTTGGTGGTTTAGTCTGCAGGAACTTCTAATTAAAAGATGGATTTTGTAATGAACTTTTATTAATTCAGCAATCTGTCTGGATGCTGAATTGTCATTTTTCCTAATAGAGAAAATTGGTTTGGTTTATTTTCCTGAACAGTGGAAGTCATTCAACTTAATTAAACTGTCTAAGGAGATTTTCTACTTGTCTTACTCAACATGGCCCAGGAGAGAGCTCCCTTCATGAGGCCTCAGTGGTGACTGGAGACTGGCTTTCTTTCTGAAGACAGTGTGGAACTGGAGTCAGCTATTTCTAAAATCCCTATAGTCCAAATCAGGGCAAGTGGGGGCTCCTCTGTGTGGGGGGGCACATGCCTGTAATTCCAGCACTCCAGTGGAGGAAACATGAGGGTTGCTAGTTCAAAGCCACCTAGGAGGCCCTGTTTAAAAATAGATTGATGCCTGTTACATGGTTTCAGGTTATCAGGAAGGTCCCCCTGCAGCCCTGTGCCTAGTCTGCACAGAAAGGTCGAGAGTGTCTCACATTCCCTAATGCAAAATGACAGCACAGCCAGAATTTGAAATCCTTCAGACTACCTTAAAAGGGAACTTACTAAAGTTTGCACACTGTCAAAGAGACTGCTAACCATATTTGGTAGTACATTAAAGAATCATCCCTTGCCAGCAGGTAGGGATTTTTCTCAAGGATGCAAAGCTTGAATAATAATAAAATATCAGGCAGTGGAATACAGCATAGAGATGGGACGCTAGAGAAAAGCACCTAGATATTTTCCTAGAGGAAATCGTGTTTTTTAAAAAAAGTGTTTGCCTGTTTATGGTATGTATAGTATTTATGGGCTATTTTAGTAGATATTATCATATTATGGAAAGATTGAGGTAATAAATGTCTATCACCCCACACACTCACATGTTGTGGCCAAAGTATTTAAAATCTATCAGAGAGCTGTCTCAACAGTTTCCAGTCTCATGGTATATTAACTATCACAATTTACCATTATTTGTTATGGATTATATATTACAATATATTACTATTAGCTATAGATAGCCACCATGCTGGAGAATAGAGTCAAAGAACTTATCCTTCTGCCTAACTGAACATTATGCCCTTTAACCTATGGCCCATTCAGCTCCCTCACCAACTACCATTGTGTTCTCTGCTTCTGTGAGTTCGTTTGCAAAGCCCTTGAGGTTTCAGGGAAGAATACTTCCTGATGACAATTCTCTGACAGGAGGGAGAGCACCACAGATGACCAGGAGATAAGTCCATATGCCCTGTAAAAGTCACAGCCAACACAGAAAATAGCTACCATCACAGTTTTCTTTTTCTTTATTGTCTAAAATTCTACTTCATTGCCCTGTGCATAGGATCACATTTATTTGCAGATAACATGACAGTGAAACTAGATGATCATGAGCATATATTGATACCCTCTTGAAATATATAAGAAGGTTTCAAATGATCAGAAAGAAGGTAAGTACTCAGAGACCAGCGACTTCCAAAAATTACAAGTGAATTTTATTTGTATATAATAAAATAATAGAATTAGCTTTAACCATGTACCACCTGTGTAAAAAGAAACTTCTAACATATATCTAGATATGCATTTAGGTGTTTAAATGAATAGATATTCTTGGGTAGAAAATGAGACTTATTTTTAAATCATATTTCCAATATCATTAAAAACTCAGAAGATTGTTGGATTTACCGATAGACCTGAAAACATTTGCATGAAGAACATTTTGCTCTGCTCTATACTGAAATGTCTTTACATGTTATTTAAATTCCAGCATTAAGCCAGGCAGAAGAGTGGAACAAAATAAATTGTCCAAAACTGGCTCAATGAACCATTTCTGTAGTCAAAGAAACAGGCTGGACCAAGACAGCAGAAAGGATTATTTAGCAAAATGTCTGGGAAATGGAAAAATTACTTGGGAAAGCTCAGCTTCTGTCTCCTCACCACATTGCCTCCTCACCACTCTCTCTCCCCTCAGCCCCACATAGTCCATGGACAGCCACTTTCTTGCTGGTCTTACAGCTCTTTTTGTAAATGCACCCAAAGGTTCATTCTGATGAGTACTTGGTATTCATCCAAGATGTTGGTAATTAAAAAAAAGAAAAGCCTGGGTTGACCTTAGGGTGAAAATCCTGGAATTGATTAAATTCAAAAATATAAGGAACCCTGATGACCTTATTTAGCAAGTGACTTTTTGTCCATGAAAAGTAATATAAAACATAGACCCAAGTGCAATATGCAAGATAACATGGAAGAAAGTCCAAGTAGCCTTGGATTTTCAGTGATGGTTTATATGTAATGCTGAAAGCATCCTTAAAAGGAAAGAAATTGGTGAGCTGAACTTCATTAAAATTAAACCATTTTGCCTTTGAAAGATAATATTGAGGTTCTAAAAATCAAGCCACAGAGTGGTAGAAGAATCTGTGCAAATCACATCCCTAATGAAGTGTAGAAATGCCCAACATATTCTTAAAGAATAAAGTGACTGCTTAGAGATGATTGTCTCAGAGGAGGAGGGAAGAGCTACGGTTTGATAGTTCATATGTATTAAAACCATATTCCCCAGTTTATGATATTTACACCTTGTGGGCTTTTTGGATTGTAACCCAGTCGTAAGTCAAGGGGCATTGACATAAACTCTGTGTTTACTATCTATACTCTCTAGCACAAAACCATTTAGACTTAATGCAAAGAGGAGTTAAATACAGGGTTTGGGATGAGAGAATGTGGTTGTCATTCTCACAAGAGGCAGCCTGTACAGATGGACGAGAAGCTCTATAGTGAAACGGAACATACAGGTCCCTGGACATAGATTCCCCGCGTTGGAGACCTTTGACAATCTCATCCATGCTGCCAGCCGGGAGTCCTTGATGATTCTCATTTATTCCCATCTGTCATCTTGATTATTTCTGGGGATTTCATTTGGGGATGTGATCTGAATCCAGAGACTGCCATCAGCAACAGAAGCAGCCTGGGGCAGGGGTGTGTGCAACCTTGTATTCCTGCTCTGGTCCTGTCCCAGCCTTCCTGAAATTGATAAACAGCACAGCCTCTCTCTTCCCCTGAGAGAAATGAAGTGCAGACTCAGGGCCTCATTGATTTCCCAGGACACCCAATGCCACTTTAGGGCTCTATTTTTATTTCCAAAGTGGCCTTCTGACCTGACTCAGGTCTGTAAATCAGCTGGCAAAATGCTTTGCTGCTGCTGTTCCCAGCGTGATCCTTCATGCTATAGTTTTTCACTTTTATCTAACAAGGAGAATATCCTTGAGAGTTCAGACACATCCCCTTCTTTGGGTGGGTGAGATTTTCTGAACTCTGACCGCAGAGATATTTTTTTTTGAAGGCTTGCAAAGGCATAGGCCTAGATCCATTGCAGCTTGGCTAGTCTAGATCAGAAAGATGTGGTGTTCCTAAATGCCTTCATGACCTGTTTTGGTTTGGGTTTTTTTTTTTTTTTTTTTTGTTTTTGTTTTTGTTTTTTTTTTTGCCCCTGGGTGAATGAGAGTGGACACGTCACAGTAGAATCTGAATTGATTCTTCTCACTCACTTTTTTAAACCACACTCAGTACTAAGCACCCCCGCAAGAGCTTTTACACTGAAAAAAAAAAAAAAACATATCTCTCAGTGTCCAATAAACAACTTCAGGATTATCAATCCACTAAAATCCGTATTGCTTGTTCACTTTCCTGTCATCATCACATAGCTGTGGCTCTGTTTCCTGTGGCTTTAGTGACCCATGGTCAAATGGAAAATTCTAGAGAACAGTAATTCATTTTAAACTGCACTCTGAATGTCATGATAAAATCTTGTGCCAGAATACTGTCCCACCTGGGATGTGAAATGACACTTTTATCCAGGGTAGCCATGCTGTATATGCTACCCTCCTGATAGACATCTGGCCACCGGACTAACTGCTGCAGGATCAGAGCATTTGGGTTTAAGTAATCCTTATTTTACTTTAAAATGACCCCCAAGCACAAGAATAATTATGATGGCAATTCAGATATGACAAACAGAAGCTATAAGATACCTCCTTTAAACACAATACTTTGAGAAAGACACCACAATAATAAAACTTTATTGTGGTGTATTGTTACAATTATTATTCTACTTTATTGCCAGTTATCTTATACTTCACTGTATCTAATTTTTAATCGAACTTTACCATAGATGTGCGTGTAGAGAAAACAGTGGGGTTCAGTATATGCATCATTTCGGATAGCCATGGAGGGTCTTATGCTCATTTCCCTGAGGATAAGTAGAGGCTACTGTGTACCATGAGAAACTGCAAAGCCAGACTATTGAAGACAAAAGTCGTCTCAAAGTCATGTCTCATAAACGCAGCTCCATCTCTGACACAATTACTTGTCATCAGTGAATTCCAGTGGGTTGGATGAATAGCTAGAGGCCTTGCTGGCCCCACACTAGTTGTCTTTGGGAAGCAAAACACTGTCCATATTCTAGCTGATAACTTTGTCCCTTCTCTAGGAAAAAAGAAAACAAACAAAAAACCAAAATAAAACACTTTTAGGATGCCTCAGGTCTCTAGAGTGGTGTAGAATACTCCAGGTTTCTAACAGACCGCAGGCCAGGTTCAGTGACTAGTCACTCCCAAGTGGAAAGCTGAAAGAGATCAAGAGACTCATAGCATGTGTCGTCTTAGACCTCCACTAACAGTCCTCACATACACATGCAGCTCCTTTCCCTTTAGTAGTGTCTGTGCTGCCCTCAGGAGCATCTGCGGTTCAGCAAATCCACAGGCTGGCTTCGTGCTGCCAGCATCCTTCCCTTCACCCATTTTGCATGTGTCTTTGCTGTTTGCTTTGAAGTTGTTATGAATCTGTATTCCTGGGAGGAGGAAGCTTTTCTAAAGGTTCTCTTAATGGCTCCTCCAGGGCTTCCTAGACTTTGCATTCTTCTTGCAGTTCTGGAATGGGAGGAGGTATATGTTGCTCTTACCTCACATTGCCTTCAACTGGTTTCCCCAAGGAGCAGACCCTGAGCAGAGAATTATGTGCTGGTGGCTTATTTGGGAAGCGATCCAGGAAAAATTTGGTGGGTGAATGGGGAGGAAAGGGAATCTAGATGTGGTATGTTAACAAGCAGGCTGTTTTCGTGGTTAATTAGCACCCAGTCCCCCTAAAGAGCTCAAGGAGATGGAGTACATGAAGTAGGATGCAGGTTTTTATTTCAAGTTCCTAGACTTGTGTCACTGAACTACATCTAGGGATATTAGTTAGTTCCCAGCTCTTCTGGTTTGTTCCATTGCCCTCAAGATAAGAGAAAAATCTAGACAAACCTATGACCACTATGGACACCTTGAGTACATGATCAGAACCTTGTCAGCCCTGGCTACCCTCAGGGTTAAAAGGTTCATTAAAAAAAAAAAATCTAAGGGGATTTGACTCAAAACATTTGCTCACATAGGAGACACAGGCAAACTCACAGAGATTCAGTTCTTTGTGCGGTGAATAGGGATTTCTATGAGACATGCTTCATTACAGTTGTTTTGAAACATTACGAGATGTACATAATGTACTTAATATGGTACCTGGCTGAGAAAGTACAAAAATATCTGAGCTATTAACAGCAGTATAATCATACTTGTCTTTCAGATAGTTAATGTGTTCAGGACAGTGTGATATGCAGTAGATCATTGCAATTCCAGGTGGCTAAGGGCTTGGGTATCTGTAATGAAGATGAGTGAGCTAAAACTCCACTCTTTGGGATCCTTTGAACAAGAGCAGAGGCTCTCAATGAGAATTCAATGAGACAGTAGTACACAGGAAAAGGCTTATATTTCACAGTACTCTTAGAACTCCAAATACCCACCTTTGCCAAGCTTAGAATCCTTACCTTCAGAACTATGCTAGCATCACAGGACATCCTAAATTTCAGCTTTTGTTTTAAAGGAAACAGTGTTCAGTTTGAGGTACATAATTGCAGTAACTAATTGAGAACCGTAATGTCTTACTTCCTGCCTGATAAATGGTTCTGGGCCTTTGTTAGACAAGTAATGCATTTTGCTTCTGAGGTGCTGTTCATAGAATAGTCTAGAACATTCTGTGTATTCTGCATGTCTATCACCACATTCAATTGGGAAAGCCATTCTGTGTGCTGACCTTATAAAAGGGAAAATATGTAAAAGAATTGTTTTCTTATTTGAGTCCCTTTGGTAACTGAACTCCAGTTCCATTCTCAGTTCATCAGTCTTGTGTTTGTATTTCTGGGAGATTCATCCTTCCCTACTTTTCTGTCCTTCAGGAAGGATCAAATAGCACAACTGACTGTAGTCATGAAAGAAAATCCCAGTAGAATTCCACAGGTATATAATGATCATCCTGTTTAATGCAGGGACCCTGGGGTCTTGATAGCAACATTATACATGTTCATTCTCATAGCTGCTCATTATATGGCTGAACTTATAAAAAGTTTTTTATAGCTGTGTGTTCACTGAAGAGGCCATCACTTATTAAGCACATTTAGGACATTGTGACTGGAACTTGGGAATAAACATGAATGAGAAATCACCCCTACCTGTGAGGAGGTGCCAAACAGAAAACAAAAACAGATGTTTTAGGTAACACCCAAGAGAGGGTAGTATGTTTGGGGGAATTAGGGTATGTAAAGTATATAGAATAAGATAGTAAAAATAACTAAAATTTATTGAGAAATTACTACCTGCTAGACATCAAGTTTAGCACTTAGAGTCTTAATGGTTAGTTTTATACAACTTTGTGAAGTCTATGAGACTATAGTCACAGATTTTAGGAGTAAATCAAGTCTTAGCTGCCCAAATGATGCTCAGCTGGTAAGTGGTAAAGTCTGAATGGGAATCTAGGAGACCTGACTTTAGACTTAACTAAAATTCCATCGGGGAAAAGTATGACATGGATGCAGAGGAAAGGCTTGGGGGCAGAAATCAAGTCTAAGCCATGAAGCATTCAGGAGCAAGAACATTCACAATGGTGATTATTTTTCAGTAGGGTACCAGAAGAAATAGTGATTCCAACCATCCTTAGAAAGGACACAGGACAAGTACCTGGTAGATTGCTTTGAGACAGGAGAGAACAGAGTGAGTCTGACTTGGGATGTATGGAGTCAGATATTGGTGAGATAGTGTCCAAGGGAACTCTCTGGAGAAGCCAGGAAAATTGGGCCAGTATTTCCCTCAATACAGGCTTTGATTCACGAAGCATCCCTTGAGGAAACCTTTCCACCCACCCATGACATTCTTCTCTGTATCACGGGGCCCCCAAGATTCTCCTTGATCTTTAGACCCATTCATTTCCATGGGCATTTCCTTCTGGGAAACCATAGGTTCTTCCAACTCTACGTGTCCAAATTGACCTTTTGACCCATCCACCAGACTGGGGCCTGCTCCCTAGGTCCCGCTTACTATCCACATACCTCCTGCCAAGGGGCTCTCAGCAGTTCCTCCTCTCTCCTGCACTGTTCCCAAGTGTAGCAGGGATCTTAAAAGTTCTTCTTAATAAAATCAAACCTGAGGCAGGTATTGGGGTAAATGCTGGAAGATCAGAAAGACAGAACAGTCCACAGCCATCTCACTTTGCCAGTTCCTCAGCTGGTCCTGTTTCCTCAGACTAGAAGTCTCTGAGTTCTCCTCCAGAATGAATCTCAGCTGAACTGTGCTGCTCGAAAGCCTGAAAGCTTAACCAGCCAAATGCTTCTAGTTTCTGGTCTTCACACCGTATATATCTTTCCTTTCTACCATCACTCCCTGGGATTAAAGGCTTGCTTTCTGGGATTAAAGGCGTGAGTCACCATGCTTAGCTGTATCCTTGAACAGATGAATTTCTGCCTCTGGAATGCTAGGATTAAAGGTGTGAGTGCCACCATTTTCTAGCCTTTGTATCTAGTAGCTATTCTGTCTCTGACCCCAGATAAGTTTATTAGTGTGCACAATATTTTGGGGAACACAATACCACCATGCCCAAGTCCATGTTGTTCCGTTCCTCTCCAGTGTTCCCTATACAACAGACAAGGAGATCCTTCTACAAACTTAACCAGGTTGTGCACCCTCTTATTAAAAGTAAATAAAGGGCTTCCCATTGTTGTAAAGGTAAAGGCCTATATGTCTACCCTGGCTCTTTCAGCCCACCTGGCTCCAGCTCCCTGTCCTGTTGGTTGGAGCTGTCTAGCATCCCCCCATCCCCCACCTCCACACACGCGCGCACACGCGCACACACACACACACACACACTTCTCCCCTCCCTGATTTCCTTAGCTCTCACCTTGCTCTCCTTCTTCAATTATGCAAACACTATGTCACCCTTCCCTGCTCAACCTCTCAACCTCTCTAGACTTATCCTCTTCCTAGACCAGTCTGTTTCTACTCATCACCTACTTCATGCCTATACCTTTTACCTTCCAACAAGGCCAAGGGGATCAGGCCTCCTTTGACAGGCACTGAGAGTCCTCAGAGAGACTTTCCATTCATTAATGAAATTAAATCTACAATTGCTCCTCATTGCACAGTAATCTCTCTGGATCCACAGTGTCTAGCAATTGATAGATAAAATGCTAGTGCTTCCCACTTGCTCTCTGAATGAAAGAATGAAGAAATGATGCAAGCCAGGTAAAGCATCATTCTCTAGGAAGTAATCATGCCCTCCATGATGATTACTCCTGCCTCTGTGACCTGTGACACTTACCTTATAGAAATTGTCTCAAATGTGAGAACCCTGGTGGCTTTGACATTTCCTTCAAATATCCCTCTGATATTCCCCTGCTTTTGTGGAATCAGGAAAGTCTTTAGACAGAATTAAAGAATGCTCCAAGGAGTAGAGGCCTAGGCATGCAGAGCCTTTGCACTCTGCCCTGAATTCAATTCCAGGGCTTCTGATTCACTGTGAAAACTAGTTTAAGCATGTAGAAAGGTGTTAAGTCACAAACATGTGCCAGGACATGGTCATGATCTTGTCCTCTCAGCGATGGTGCAGCCAGCACAGCCTTCTGGAAGAGTCTGCTTGTCAACATACCCTCTGTCTCCAGTCCAGACATCAAGGCTCTATACCAACAAATGACCTAGAAAATTCCCTGCTTCCTTAGTTAATGGTGGCTGAAGGCTGGTGAATTAGGGTCCACCATCAGTTGGGGTGCATTGATCAAACTTTGCACTGACAGTAGACCAACCCCAGGGGGCAGCGGCACTTGGTCACTGCTAATTCTCCTCCTACCCACCCCATGGAGACTGACATTTAACCAACAATAGCTCCTTGGCAGATTTCATCTTCTCTAAACAGTGAAAGGGAGACTTAAATTTTTCACTTTGCAACTGAAACAAATGGAAAATAATTTTTGGCAACTGCTAGCTAAGGATCCTGGACACAGAATTTGACTTTCGCATTCCAGTGGCTTGTGGGGCTGTGGATGTAGATTTTAACCATGCTTTGAAATTTAGGGTTTAGAATGCCTGGAAGATCTTTAGTATAAGTGGCATTTTATCAGCTGTACCAGCTATTTTTCTCAACCCATGTCAAATGATGATTTTCCCTCCCTTGTTGGGGACACCAGATGGGCTGCAGTTAGGAGCAAAAGAGAAGCTAACAGGTCTACACAGTCAGAAGGTTCACCCAGGTGCCCCCAAGGACTAGCCTGTGTGACCCCGGCATCGGGCACTTTGCAAGACTAGCTTCAGCAGACTAGGAAGGCTAAATTGCTTCCACCATGATAGGACTGGTTTCTAGTTCTATTGGGGTCACATTGGAAGGCAAAGTCCCAGGCTCTCAGAGGGAGCTGAATCTCCTTAAGGGAAAAATTCTATGCTAGACTTGAATATTCAAGAGAGGCTTCCTGGGAACAGAGGTCAGGTAGTGTTTAAGATTCAGCCAGAAATAAAATGGTGTTAACACATGCTAAAAGAATTAATCATAGAGTTCCAGTTTGGATTATATATCCAAATGAATTGAAAGCAGGGTCTTGAAGAGATATTTGCTTGCCTGTGTTCATAAAAGCTTTATTCACAATAGCCAAGAGGTAGAAACAAGCCAGGCATGGTGTAATTAAAGGATTTGGGAGGACAAAGTCTGGAAGATTGTGAGACCAGCCTGGGCAATATAGTGAGTTTAAGGTTATCCAGGGATATGGATAGATAGATAGATAGATAGATAGATAGATAGATAGATAGATAGATAGATAGATAGATATAGATATAGATATAGATATAGATATAGATATAGATATAGATATAGATATAGATATAGATACACCTTGCCTCGAAAATATACAAAGCAGGCTGGAGAGATGGTGCAGTGGTTAAGAGCATTAGCTGCTCTTCCAGAGGACCTGGGTTCAATTCCCAGCACCCACATGACAGCTAACAAGTGTCTGTAACTCCACTTGTAGGGGACCTGACACCCTCATACAGACAAACATACTCATAAATAAATTAATTAAATTAAATTTAAAAATATACAAAGCAGAGAATACCAAAAAGAGGAAGAAGAATATGAAGTGCTTACAGACCAATGAATGATTAACAAAACATGGTATATCCATGTAAGGGATATTATTTAGCCTAAAAAAAAGGAAAGAATTTCTGACCCATGCTGTAATATGGAATAATTCTGTAATGCTGCTAAACAGAAAGTCCAGTCACAAAAATGATACTGTATGATTCCATTCGCATGAGGTTTCTAGACTATTTGGATTCTTGAGGAAGAATAGAGTGATATTTCCCTAGGCTGAGGAAAAAGAGATTAGAGTTATTGATTTATAGATGCAGGGTAACAGTGCTCCAAAATCTTCCAGATAGTAGTTGCACAATGTAAATATATTTAACGTTATTGAACTTTGCATTTAGACATTCCTGTTAGGATGAAATTTTTATGTTATATATATTTTGTCATATAACTGAAAAAATATAACTAAAACCCAGCCTTTATTAATATTATACTGGACGCATACTCTGCGACCCTGGCACTCAGGAGTCTCAAGTGGGAAGATCATGATGCCAGCTTGGGCCACAAAGTGAGATTCTATCTCAAAAAGAAATATTAAAGTATACTGAAAGAAACTCGGTCTTAACTGTTAGAAAGGGAAATGCAGGTTACAGCTGCTGACACTGTTTTTCTTCTGTCCATGGTCAGGTTTACAAAGTTATTCAATATGTTGGCAAAAGTCTTGGGTCAGACACCAGGCATCTCTAGTGGGTATTAAAAGATGAGGAGAAGCCATTTGGATGGTCAAAGTAGACACATATAACCCAAAACACCAAAACCTAAAATACTTCCAACTTTGAAACTTTGTTTGTGCTCACATGACACTCTAAGAGGAAAATTCTACACCTGACCTCATGTGGCATTTTTCAGTCAAAACACAGATGTACTAAAAGCAGTGTTTAAAATTACCTTCAGGCTGAGTATATAAGGTGTATGCCAAGGCTAAGTCAATTTCATAATTAGGTTTGAGTCCTATCCCTTGATGCCTCATTATTCATAAGAATTCCCTCTGATCCCAAGCAGTTTGGAGAAGGACTACTCAATTCACATGATATTTTGATGAAAACATCCAAAATATACATTGCTTTTCTCCATCAGTTCCCATGCTGAGGTTCTTATCCCAGTATACAAGGAATTATGCACAGGATAATGGGACAACTCAGTATCCAGAGCAAGTAACTAGTAGCAGGCTGGATGTCAACCATGCTGGTATTGTTAAATGAGTCATCCTATGTCCAGTAAATGAATGAGGCAGCTGGATCTGCAGGCCCACGTGGAGAGATTTTCAAGATATAGCAAGGGAAAGAAATATCATGCAGATCACTGTGTATAATTAGCCACCTTTTGTGTAAAGAGAAAGGCAGTTATATTATACCCAAGTGCTTGATATGTATAAGAATATACATGCCAGGATTCTCAGGATGCAGCAACTTGCTTATATCTGGACCAGGATTAGGTGACTGGGAGGTTCCATTTCTTCTTAACTGTTCCAGGGTTACTTTAAAACACAAACTGCTTATTCTGTATAAATGCATGCATGCATAAAATGTCTCCCAAAACATATATAAGCTTTTTAATAGTTGTCTGTGGTGGTAAAGGTCCCAGCCCATCAGGCTAGATGGACCTCTGATCAAGGATTAAACCATTCAACTTCATCCACTTCTAGAAAATACCTTCCCTAACTATCTTCCTCACAATGATTGTTATAACTCTAATATAGAGGGAAAGAAAAAGCCCCTCTAAGTGACAAAGAACCCCCTCTGTGCAGGTAGAAAAACATTCATTGTCTTTCATCATTGTCCCTCAAAGCCAATGGCTAACTTGGAGGGTGCCCCCAGGTCTTGAGCCATTTAGGACCTTAGATGCTGCCATCCGTGAACATTGTTACCTTTCTGGAGTCTGGCATAGGCAGGTACAGAAATGTGGGAAAAGAGGTTGTTTGTGGGCCGTGAACAAGTGGAGGACAGTATAACTCAGCCTCCAAGCTCATTCACTACGTCCCCTCACTGCATCCTTAGACTTGGTGTGTCCTTCTTGACCAAGGAAGAGATTCTCCCCTGAAGGCATGGCACTAATTAAGGAAACATAATTCATAAGGCCTAAAAACAATCATTATCATCATAAATTGGGTTCTGAAATTCTAAGAACAGAAAAACAGATCAGCATTTGCCAAGGGCTAAGAGTTGACTACTAGAGAATTTGGAATATGACAATGTTCTGCAACTTGACCTTGAAAGGGATCCTTGGTCACACCTCACATTATTGAATATACATTTTTAAAGTAAATGAACATTTCCAAAAGTCAATATCTGTCTGCTCCTGAAATCAACTAGGAAAAAAATGCTATAAATATGTAGGTAATCTGGATTTATGACTTCCAAGCTTTTACTTAAGAACCATGGCCCAAAATTCCACCCAGCATATCCCTTTTACAATCACATTTTGGGGTTTACATTCTTCTCCCTCTGTCTTTGCCTAACACTATCAACACCACTGCACGAAAGTGTTTTTGTCTGTTTTACGTATGCATGCATTAACTATCCAATGGCTTCATCATGGGGACCAAACACCTAAGAAATGAAGGGGTGAGGTGTGGTGTAGGCTGTAGCTGAAGAAGAAACTCACTGTCCACCAGGTACACTGGTCTCTGTAGAACTGTTAATGATGTAGTGCTCAGCAGGAAGCCAGGGAACAGACATACATCAGCCTTTGATGTGGATATGGGCAAGCTGTGTCTGTACCATGAAGTCTTGACCAGTGGGAAAATTATTAAATATACTATTGAAGGAGGTCAGTCAAGCATGAGATTGGGTGAGAGTTTCAGTTTCTTGAACAGCTATCAAAATTCATAACCAAAGTTCTATCATCTCTCAAATGGGGATCATAATACCACCTTCACTAGAGAGTTTGGAAGACCTGGTAAGTAAATGTGAAACACTATTTCTTTGTGACATTCCTCTGTCATCTCTTACAGAACCAACTGCTCAGGATACAGAAAATACAAAAGTAACTCCTCTTGAATTGAACTAATATTCTATCATATAATAATGAGTTGAGGCTAGAGGCTCCAGTGCCATAGGGAATTGGTTTCTTACTTTTTCATTTCTTTTTCTATTTTGATAGTGGGAACCAGACCCATGGTTTCCCACCTGCTAGGCCAAGTTCCACCATGGAGCTTCAGCTCTGCCTGGATCTAGGCTTCCTTCTAAGGATGTAAGACACTGCCCTGTTTCCTCAGCACCTTTGTTCTCTTCCTATTACAGTCCATTGTTTTCATATGTGATTCTCTTTTTCCTCACTGGACTTTGACCAAAACTTCATTGGTTTTCTTACATCTGAAGTGGTGCTCCCACAATATCACAGTGATAACACCAGCATTTTATAATTCTACAGCAAAACATCTTTTGCCTCCTTGGAAAAGTAAAGCAATCACCTTTCAGGGAAAAACCATGTTTCACGTGTCATCCTTAAATTCATATGTGTTGAGGGACCCAAAAGTCTTTGAAGTACTAAATCCCAGATTGTTGCTCCATATTATAAGGACATAATAGCACCCATACCCTATGCCATGGAGAAATTCAGTTTGAGTCTATTAAAGCACATTTACCTAGCCAAATGCTGTGGAGCATGAAGAGACAAAGGTCTGTGCACTGTATCAGTTGCCCAGTGGACTCACAAGGGAAGACAGGGCTGTTCTATTCAGAAATATTTGCTGATCTCCAAGGTACTGACACCACAGAAAGACATCAAGCTGTGCTGTCAGCCTTCCTAGGACCTTTGTGGTTTGCTGCTGCCTCTAATAATGTATTGTTATACTCCTTTGCCTCCGTTTGTATTGTTCCACACGAAACTGTATCTGTGGACTATTTCCTTTAAATTTGAGCCAAATTAGAATACATGGTGATAGTTTTCTCTTTGTCTTTGTGACACTACATTCCAAGCAGACTCTTACATTGCACCCCTATTTCCAAAGACCATTTGGAATGGTCAAGAGAGACCCCCTTATGCAAAACAAGAGCAGTATGGACATGCTCTGTGTAATGTGAAAGTTACAAATTACCCTGGCATCTGTTCTATAACCACTCTGTAGTCATGGGACATGAGACATGTAGTGGGTAGCCATTCCAGCTTGGTTCTGGAAGTTCCAACCCCCATTGAGACTCTGGCAACTGTCACGCCTACGAGGCGGGGCGAGGGGAGGCGCCTGGGGACCCGAGAGCTGGATGGGCCAGCGCTCGCTCTGGGCGCGCGCTCGGTGCCGGAACGCTGACCGGTACAGATTGACTGTGCAGAGCTCCGGAGAACACCGCTGGACTGCATTACACCTTCCCCAGACCCTGCGACCTAACCATTACTTAATTTGTGAGTTACGCCATTAAATAAATATCCTTTTAACTACGTGGAGTGGCCAAAATAATTTCTCCAATAGAGACAGTTATCAGGTTATTTCTTTGAGTCAAATGAAGTTGGAGGGTGTGTTCTTGGAGCACCAACTTGAATGTCTCATCCCAGCATGCTCCCTGCTCACCTCTAAGGACCACACCTCCTTTCTGACTAGAATACTTGAAGTCTGAGAGGTTCAGAAAAATATCCATCTATTACAAAATTAAAGACGACTAGGGATGTGCTTTATGAGCAAACCTCATGTCAGGAGCTCTGTTTTCCTCCTCCAGGAGGCCAAGAGACAGATCTAAGAATGTGTCTTCTGTTAGACAGGGAAAATAGGAGCCCAGCTCTACCCAGCCTAACAGTGTCCTGCAGGTGAACAACACATCTGGGACTTTTAGCTCAGCTCCCCTTTGCATGTGCCAGCGGGAAATGGTCTTTTCCTAGAATTCCCATTTCTGAAGTTCCTATGGATCAGTGCAGTGCAATTGGGAATTTGGCCCAGTTGTTGTTTAGCCTCATTGCTAGTAAGCACAAGCAGCTTGTTGGAGCTACACTTGCTGAGAATACTACCAGAACATACATACCATGTTACCTAGCTCCTTTTCCCCCTTCTTTGCATTCTAGAAAGGAATGTGTAAGCCATTCTTAGACTTTCTGGGGAATGTAGGTGGCCTAGTACAATCTTTAAAACTACTGCATGTAATTTCCTGACACAGAAGGGTGTCATCCTTTGATGAGATGGAGAATCAGTAGATTTCAGGGCCACTCACAGGGAACGGTACACAAATGGGGCCACATTTGTATGTGGCTGACCCTGTCTTAACCCATTCTCCAAGAGTTGAGAAAAATCAACCGAAAAGAAAGAAAGGTTCATTTGTGACTTGTCAATTCAGAGATATCAGTTCATGGTTGTTTCCTTCATCATTTTGCGGGGCTGTGGTGAGGAAGCACATTATGGTAGAAGAACTTACTAAAGCAAAGCTAGTTCTCAGGATGGCTAAAAAGCAACACAAGGAAGAGAAAGAGGCAGAGGCCAAGACCCCTATACCCCCTGAAGGATACTTCCCCATGATCTAACTTCCTTCCACTAGGCTCCTGCCCCTAAGGGTCCCACAACTTCCTTATAGTACCACAGGTTGAGCAAGGATTGGATGCCTGAGCCTTTAAGAGACGCTCTACAACAAAACCATAGAAGATCTATCCCTAAAACCCTTCACCTACCCCTTAGGTGGCTTCTGGGCAGAATAAAATGTCCTTGCTCTTTACATGTGTGTTTTCTTGTCCCGATTTCTGTTGATCGCTGTGTTTTCCTATGTGTTGATTTCCCCTTGTTAGATATTGAGTCTACATCTAACCTATACAATGATGGTTCCTTCCATGCACTTTCTCCCAAGTACCTGCCTCTGTTGCTCACCACGGTCCTGAGTTAATAGAACAAAAGTGCCCACTGTCTTCCATGCCCTTTGATGTATTAATGACCTCCAGGAGAAAAAAAATGACCTCCAGTCACTGTTCTGTATGGCAAAAGGTAGCCTGATGGGGATTGAGCTTCTGGTCATCTTCAACTTCTCCAGAACTTTAGCTTCAAGTGTCTGGTTTGAACCTCTGCAGGCCCTGTTCATGCTGCCACAGTCTCTATGAGTTCATATGTGCATCTGTCCTGTTGTGTCTGTGCACACTATTGCCTTGGTTTCCGCTATCCCCTCTGGCTCTTATAATCTCTCTGCTTTCTTTTCTGCATAGCTCCTGAGCCCTGGGGTGAGGGCTTTAATAAAAACATCCTATTTATGACCAAATGTTCCAAAATCTTTCATTCTCTGTACATTGTCCAGTTATGGGCCTCAGTGTTAGTTCCCATCTTGTGCAAGAGAAAGCTTCTCTGATGATGACTGAATGAGTCACTGATCTATAGGTAGAGCAAAATGGCACTAGGAATCATTTTATTGCTATGTTCCTTTAGCAGAATAATAGTATTTGATTTTCCTCTGATTCCATGACCAATCTAGTCTCAGATTCTTGGCCACCCAAGGAATGCCAATCATGGGTTCCATCTCATGGAGTGGGCCTTAAATATAATCAAAGAGTAGTTGGTTACCCCTATGATATCTGTGACACTATTACACCAGTATATCATGCAGGCGGGTTACTGTTGTAGAACATAGGATTTGTAGCTGGGTTAGTAGTTACTATTCCTCTCTCGTAGGGCACAGAGTACCTTCCAGTACCATGAACACTAGTCAGTAGGGATGAAGGCTCTAGTTAGGCACCAGCTTGATTTATCTGCGTTCAGTGAGATTTGTAAGTGTTGTCTTCAGAAATAATACCTTCCCATACTTGTGGAGAGCAACCAGTAGCCTTGGCAATTGCCTGCCAAACTTGTTTTTCAATTTGGTTCTGGTATGGGAACTATGTGGTCTTGGTCAGATTATTTATTTACCTTTTTCTTTTTTTATTTTAATTAATTTATTTATTTTGCATCCCAACCATGCCTCCCCTCCTTCTCCCTCTCCCCCTCTCTTCTGCTCATCCAATCCACCCCTCTTCCATATTCACTCAGAAAGGGTCAGGCCTCCCATGGGCATCATCAAAGCATGGCTTATCAAGTGGCCTTAAGATGCAAGACCCTCTCCCTGTATTGAGGCTGGGCAAGGCCACCCAACAGGAGAAATAGATTCCTGAGAGCCAGCCAAAGCACCATGGACAGCCCCTGCTCCCATTGCCAGGAATCTCACAAAATACCAAACTACACAACTGTCTCATATATGTTGAGGGCCTACATAAGTTCCATGCAGGCTCCCTGGTTGTTGGTTCACTGTGTAAGTTCCCATGAGCCAGGATAGCTATTTCTGTGGGTTTTCTTGCAATGTCCTTGACACCCCCACGCTCCTACAGTTCTTCCTCCCTCTCCTCAGTAGGACTCCCTGAGCTTTACCCAATGTGTGGCCATGTTACCCTTTCCAGTGGAATTTCTACAGCTTGAATTGATGACACTTCTATGTATCTACCAGGGTTGTTGAAGAATGGATTAAGGCAACATATGGCTGTCAGGGCACCAACCTCTGCCTTAGAAACCTACCCAACACAGGGGTGGCTTTAAGGTCACCCATACTTCCCATTCCAAAAGCAGAGAATTCTGAGAAGTTGATGGTATGGTAGGAACATACCTTCTACCTCTTCACTCATTATGGGAATTTGACCCTTTAATACTGAAGCCAGGATTCCTGATTCCATATGGGCATCATAGTCATAGACTATAGAAAATTATATACTTAATGTTTATTAAATTCATTGTAAAATACATTTTAAAAGTGAATTTATTACATATCTCTAGTAAACAGAAATAAATATTTTATTATAATACTTAAGCACCATCATAAAACTGTCAACATTTTTGAAAAGTTTGTTCTCACATGGCCTCACATTAATGTCACATTGGTACACAGAGCAGTGATTTAGGATTCCACCAAGCCACATTTACTTCCTATTTCTTAAAGCTATTAGCCATGTCCAACTGTAATTGTGTGGCTTGCACAGCCCTGTAGTTTAGGAAGCATTTAAGACTATGATGTATCTTTCTTTTTTTATCGTATTTTATTTTTTGAAAATGTCAAACATGTATACAATGTGTCTTAGTCATATCCATCCCCCACTCCCTCCCTTCAGTGCCTCCTGGTCTACTCTCAACTATTTCTAATCTTTCCAATAACATCTCCTATTTCTGACTGCCAATGTCTGAATTGAGGCATAGAATTATTTCTGACCTTGAGGCTGCCTGGGGGGTCTGATGGTAGCTCTCTGAATTAAATGGATTGGTTCTGACTTTGTTGCCATGGTGACAGAAAGCTGCACAAGCTGACCAGGTGACCAGCTGGATGGCAAAGCCTTCCAGGTGTGAGACATTTCTTTTTCAGCCATCCCAGTGACTGTCAGCCCTACCCCCCCAAGCTAGTCATAAAATCATTCAGATTGTACCCCTGGCATCTTAGTTTGGGGGGGGGAGGTGCCCAAAACCCATGATCTAATGTGTATGCTTACAAGGTGCATGTAGTGTCATAATATATGAAAGGGAAATAAATATAAAAATGACAAGCACACAGGGGAAACACGACCTCTTTACTTACAGATGACTAGGCTACTCGGTGTAGCATAGGCACTAAAACTTCTGTGGGAGAATAGACCAACAGTTAAAACCACACTAAAGCAGTCACCAGGCAGTGCCCCCTTCAGTTGGCATTTATTGGCTTCTTTCTGCACTCTTAAGACCGTCGTAAGGATCCAGGAATGGAATGACCTAGAAATGAGAGGCACCGGTGTAATATAAGGGGGTTCGGTGTAGGGAAGGAGTGTCAGAGCACATTATGCAGAAAAAAATGATGGACACTTGGGTAGAGGGTCAGAATCTGAGTTGAGATGCAGAGGGGCTACAATACAGACATCAGACATAAATCTTTCAGGCCAACTGTCAATTCATCAGCTGTTCCTCCCCCAAAGGGAAGATGCCTTAGTGTTCCATACCCACAAACACCAGAAACAAAACAGACTTTCTGGGTGTGTGCTACAAATGATTGCCCACTCCATGTTTTGACTCTTTGAAAAGTTCTATCTTAACTATGTTTGCTGTGTATTATGTCTTTTGTCTCTGAGGCTCTTAGCTTAGCTAGTTGCATTCCAGACTGTAATAAACAGCCCTCTCCTTGTCAGGACCCAGCAGGTTCCCTGGGGCCATGAGACTTGCATGAAGCGGAAGAGTCCGTAGCTGACTTTTACTGAGTGTGTCTATGGGGAGTGAACCTTAGCCCCTATCTGCATGTGATCAACAGAGATGCCCCTGGTGTTACCTGAATGTCTATCTGTAACCTATGTCCAACTGTCAGCCATAAAGTGAAAAATTTTTAAACATTATCAGTTTTTGGAAGAAAAAAAAGGGGAGGTCAAATTTTCCCTCAAAAAGTCAACTTGGGGATCCTTCATGGGGCTCCTTCCTCAGAACAATGACCCCATAGTAAGAAAGCTCAGCCTAAAAGAGAGAAAAACCAGTGAAGGAAAGTTCTACAGATTTGAACATTTGAGGTGTCTCAACAAGGATGGCTGGTTTGGTTCAAGCTAATTCTCTTCCAAGTGATGGACTCACATAGAAAAGAAATTTTGTCAAAACATGAACACCCCACCCACCCACAACCCCTGTTCAGACTTTAAAGGAAGATTTGGGAAATAAAAACCATACTCAATTTTAACTGTCACAGGCATGTTTAGTGGGAAAAAGCAGCAGAGTTATTTACTTTTTAAAAAATTGGCTAGAGTCTTTTAATTCACTGGGCAATCAATGAAACACCAATCATTTAATGATGTCTGGGTATACGTAGGTATGGGACCATCTATTGATATGGCTACCCATGCTTTTCAGGGCCTGCATTTCTGAAGAAAACTGACTCCCTCTCCTAGCAGCCATCAATTGCCAATGCCAATAACTACTCAAATAGATGTGGGGCTTCATGAGCTTGTCCCCAACAATTCTGGAATTTGGGGTGGCTTGATCTAGTGTAGCTCTTGTGTGTGTGCAGTCACAGCTCACACAAGTGTGAGCTCGTGTGTACAACAGTGCTATTGTTTCTGGCAAATGCTATTTCAATGCAGATGTCTTCTCTTTCTGGTTCTTACAATCTTTTTTTTTTTTTTTTCCGGAGCTGAGGACCGAACCCAGGGCCTTGTGCTTGCTAGGCAAGCATTCTACCACTGAGCTAAATCCCCAACCCAGGTTCTTACAATCTTTCTGCCATCTCTTCCATAATAATCCCTGAGCCTCTTTTCTAGTCATTGATCAGTGAAGTCCCATAGACACCCTCACAAACATCACAAGCTATTGTTGCTGCTCTTGGTTACTATTTAAAGCCTGATGATAGTGTCTGTGCCAGCTAATTTTATGACAACTTATCAAAAGCTGGAGTTACCTGAAAGGAGGGCTCAATTGAGAAAATTCTTCCATAAGCCCTAGCTGTAGAGCATGTTCTTAAGTAGTGATTAATGGGGGAAGGCCCAGTCCATTGTGAGTGGTGCCACCTCGAGGCTGGTGGTCGTGGGTTCTGTAAGAAAGCAGGCTGAGCAAGCCAGTAATCAGCATTCCTCCATGACCTCTGCATCTGCTCCTGCCTCCAGGTTACTGCCCTGATTGAGTTCCTGTCCTGACTTCCTTTGATGATGAACAGTGATGTGGAAGTGTAAGCCAAATAAACCCTTTCCTCCCCAGTTTGCTTTTGGTCATGCTGTTTCACCACAGCAATAATAACTCTAATTAAGATGTCATACTAGACAGTTTTATGTCAACTCAACACAAGCTAAGATCATCTGGGAGGAGGGAACCTCAATTCGGAAAATGCCTCTACAAGATCAGACTGTAGGCAAGCCTGTAGAATATTTTTCTTAATTAGTGATTGATGAGGGAGGGCTCAGCCCATTGTAGGAGGTGCTGTTGCTGGGCTGGTGCTCCTGGGTTCTATAAGAAAGCAGACTGAGTAATCATGGGAAGCAAGCCAGTAAGCAACAACCCTCCATGGCCTCTGCGTCAGCTCCTGCCTCTAGATTCCTGCCCTGTTGAAGTTCCTATCCTGGCTTCCTTCTGTGGTTAACTACAATGTAGAAGTGTAAGCCAAATTAACCCTTTTCTCCCCAAGTTGCTTTGGTCATGGTGTTTCATCACAGCGGTAGTACCCCCAACTAAGTAGGTAGTATCCTGTTAGTGAAGACACACATGCTTGAGTTATAGGACAAGGAGAAATCAGGCTAGTCCCAACCTGTAGCCTTCAACCCTACTGGCTAGTTTTCATAGTTCTGTAAGTTTCTGTGCATACTGCCTGCAAATAAAGCCATCAACAGTCTTGCCCAGCTGTGAACTGTAGTAGCAACTGTCTTGGCAAGATGTGTACACTGGTGCAACAGTGGTATGAATGTTAGGGAACTAACCAACCACTGTCTGGTGGGATTTAAAGCCCAAAACACCAGATGGAACCCATGCCTGTTACCATTTTCTGGGCCCAAAAGCCCATGTGTGGCTAGATCATAGTCCCTAGGGAGAAATCTAATACTATTATTCAGATAAATTGACGTAATAATGAACTGTTCCCTAAATTCTTATCTTTATAATCATAGATTGGTGCATCCCTCAACCCACAAAAGAGAATCTTTTTGCATTAGATAGTGATTAATACAGAGACTCACAACTGTACCGTGTACTGAGAATAAGAGATTGTGGAATGATCAGTAATAACTGGGACATCTATAAAACACTTGTTTCTCAATGACAAATCCAATTTTTGATCTGTGCTGCCAGTTTCTAGGATACAGCCTGGATGGCAGCTATTCTCAGACTGGGAATTTTGACTGGATCAGAAAGAGCTGGAATTACTGGACCAGTTCTGGGCCACAGTGATTTGGAAGGATTCTGGAGGCAAAGCTTGCTCTGATTACTCCTAAGTAGCCACTTCTAACACATTTTACATTTCATTCTACATTCCTTTGGAGGCTTAGAACAATTGTCAACCAAAGGGGTTATCTCAGGTTGGGTTCATAAAGACCAGGAAGGGGAATTGCCACCAAAGCTGTCCAACCTCAATGCATGAATTGGCCTTTACATTCTTGCATTAGTCACACATTGACTGCACCATCCTCTTGGAGCAAGGACTTAATAGTGCAGGTGTTTGTGGCTGAAGTAGAACATGTTAGCTAAGGGTAATTAACTGAAGAAAAGTGTGCACGGGGCTGTTAACAGACAGCATGCCAGCATTGAGTGGCAGAGCATCAGTCAGTGAAGAGCTTCTAGGAAGGTGCCAGCAACTTCTACTGCAAGATTAAACAGTCATATTGTTGTCTTACTGTATTTGGACAAGTTATATGAGCTCTTGCCACTTTTATGGAAAAGCATCATTCACTCTTCTATGAGAGCTCCCTTTACTTTCCAAGCTGTATACAATACCGGGTCTTAGACACGTTTTATAGAGGCATGAAGAATAGTGTGGTTACATAAGCTAAGGTAACTGGTCAAACATGAACAGCTTCTCCTGTATAGAACATTGCCAGCATGGACGTAGCCACTCAGCTATTCAGTCAGGCTTATTAAAATATGAGGGCATAAAAAGAGCTGATTCCAATCATTTTATGGCAGGACAGTTTCCCTCGGGAAAACAAGGCTGGCCAAAATGTGTGTGGTCCATACCTTTTATGTGGAAGATATTTGGAAGACTTCCCTCACTTGGACATGCCCAGTCTTGCTTCTGACCGTTCACTTGAGCGCCACACCTTTTCTCTCTGCCACTTGCCTTTCTGGTATTTGGAAACAGTCAACATAAATTACAAATTTTCCATTGCCAAACTCAAGTTGCCAAGTTCTTTTATCCCATGTGGTTCTAATATCCAAAGAAATCCCCTGCCTCCTTCCAGATTGGGACTGGGTATCATATTGTCACCTGAGTGGAGTGTACCTATTTCCAAAGCACAAAAACATAACCATTTGGATTTGAAATTCCCAGTAAAAGCGAGGTTTGAGACAAAGGATGTGATGAGGAAACCCAGGAATACATGGACCGTGTTCAAGACTAGTGAAGTGCTGTGAGAAGACAATTCCATAGCTGCCTCTCAATTCAAACTAGTCAGACATGCCTCTGGGACACCCCTGGCTTCATTCTGCTGGCACAGGGAATGGAAACTTTGGCCATGGGTAGTTGTTTCTGTGGCTTCTCCACTCCATGCCTCATCCCCAAGCCTCCCTCCTTCTCACTGACAATTTCCTAAAGCAAGTCCAGTCTAGCATCCATCCGCCCTAAATACCAGCCAGCAGAGATGCAGAGGCATGTATGAGGCTGGGCAGAAAGAATGTTCTTCCCCTGAAAACCAATAGACAGACACCCCTTAGGGAATGATGGGCCATGGAGCCGTGTGTATGGCTCACTTGGGAACCCCTTGTTTGAAGGGAAAGCATAGCGTTCTAGATCCATATCCCAGTTGTATCCACCACCCACTTCACCAGCCTACACTCATGAGGTTTGTGTCCTGATCCTTGTAGTAATCTAATGCAGAATTCCTCTGTGCTGACCAGGGAAATGGTGGAGGAAGAAGTAGTGTCCCTGTGCTTTCTGGGTTAGCCTGGAAGTAAGCATTCATGAGAAAGTGACATTGAAACTGCAGCCTGGAATAATGAGTGAGAAATCAGCATGGGACAGGGCAGGAGGGCAATGTACCAAGCAGTGCTTCATGGCGGGGAGTCTCAGTTCAGGGGAGCCCTAGGGATAGACTTGTACTTGGGCTGGAATGGGCACTTAGGAAAGTGACAGAGCACCTCAGGACCTGCTCCTGTGTGTACTAGCAGTTTTCAGGGGAGATTTTAGGAACAGTGGCTGCACCAGGCCAGCTTTCCCCCAGTGCCAGAACCTGGCTCTGTTGTAAATTGGGGTCTTTCATAAGCCCCGATACCAACCTTTTCTGCCTTACCTAAGCAGATTGTGAAAAGCCAGCATCCCGTGACCCTGAAGTGTCCAAATGATAACATGAGGTCCTGAGCTTTCTGGAAAGTGTCACTGCTCAAGGTGCCAAAATGCTTTGCATCAAAAGCATGTCAGTCAATAGAGATTCACAGTCAACTCCTTGCTTATGCTTAGCCCAAGACAAATAACAAGATCGAGAGAACATGGCCAGCACTTAAAGTGGAGGAAAAACTCCCAAACCCGTTCTTTATAAAGTGGTTGGGAGTGGGGCTGGGACTCTTCCATCTCAAGAGCAGACACTAGATGAGATAAGGAAATTCACTACAAGGGCCATGAATGTAGGTCAGTTGATAAAGGGCTTGCCTGGCAAACCCAGAGCCCTGGGCTCAACCCCTAGCCCTGCAACTGGCACGCTGTAATCGCAGCACTCAGGAATATCAGGAGCTAAGTAAGGGTCGCCCTAATTACACAGAGAGTTTGAGGATAGCCAGTATTACTTGAGACCCATAAGGAAAGAAAGGAAAAGGAAAGAAAAGAAGGAAGAAAAGGAGAAAGGACAGAAGGACAGACACAGGCTCAAGATCTGCAGTGAGGATCCGTGCCCCAGAATCTACATGCCATAGGGATGTATCTCTCTAGCTGAGACTGGCTAATCAGGACATTGACCAGTTCTAGTGTTGGATTTCATGTTAGATTTTAATGAGATTTCGTGCCACTCTACATGTCCTTTCAGTTCTTGGTGAAGACTTTTCTTTTAGGAAAAACACACAAAGGCTATAGGATTGGCACAGGCATTTGCTTACTTCTCTGAGCCAAGAGAAATACAAACTCAGGCATGCCCAAGGTGGGTTATGAAGATGCTACTGCAGTAGAATCAAAGGGGGTACCTGGCTTAGAAGACCTGGCCCAAGAGGCATACTTGTTTTGTAAGCTGGGCCTCAGTTTCCCACAGAGTTCTCAGGGGTATTCTGAGAGTCAGGAAGATCATGGACAGGGAACAATGGCATGAGAATGCATGAAGTAATGCCCCTGTTTTCACTGGAAAGCTTGTCTGTTCATTCACATTACACAGAGCACCTACCACAGAGGACACTGGGTAGCCTGTTCCCTCTTGCCCCCACCCTTCCTTCTCTACATTCTCTTCATCTGGGCAGCCTCCTCTGGGCCGTGTAAGCCTATCCTGTCTACAAGGTTCCACTCAAATCGTCTGTCTCTTTCATGAGGTATTTATCCACTGCCTTGGCTTAGAGTCACCTCTTTCTCCCTGACTTCACAAACTACACACTGATCCTCATTAATAGCTATCGATTAGCTGTAAAAAAAAAAAAAAAAAAAAAAAAAGTCATAGATAAACCTATCATTTCAAATGGGGCAAATTGATTGCAGCTTCCTATCTACTCACTACAATAACTCTCTTCTAGAATCTTGTTCCTCCCTGACCAGACACTTAGAGGGATAGTTCATTCTCCTGCCCCTTAACACCATGCAGACCTTAGTCACTTCCCTGATGCACAGAACACAATAAGCTGTTGTCTGTGGCTTCCTGGGTTAGGTTATTAAAGGCCTCTGTCTTGGAAGATAAATACATAGCTATAAGCCACTGGATAAGATGTTCCCGTGCAGGAAAGCCCGTATAGAAAGAACATAGGGAGATAGAGAGGGAGGCCAAAAAGCTTTAGCTGTATTGGTCCCCAGGCATTAGAGTCTCTCCAGACCGGGTGTCAGACAGATACTATGAGCTTGAACCTCCGTGTATGTGCAGATCTACTGTGATTGCAATTGTGGAGTAACTGAGCTAGGAGCCACCGACTGAGCCTGGTAAACCATTAGAAATGTAAGACCAAATACAGAAATGCCAGTGTTACCTTAGACCGTTATGTGTGAAACTGGTTATTATACAGATATTGATGTGCAGAATGTACATACATCCTGTCCAGGTCTCTTTTGGGTACTACATTGAAGTGCTAACCTGGATATCTCATAAACAGAAATTGTTTTTCACAGTTTGGGAAGCTAGATGTCTGAAATGAGGGTGCAAGCATCGCTGTGTTCTGGTGAGGCTTTTTCTTCTGGGTAGATGTCTACCTTGTATTCAGGCATGCCATGGAAGAGAACAGATAGGCAGCTCTCTCATGACATTTATAAGGGTCCTAATCCTTCTCTAGCAATTACTCCCAAGAACCCTGCATCACAATGCCATCACATTGGGAATTAAAAATATTCAGACCATTAAATTTACATTTACCTATTTACATGAAGGCACATGTATGTATGCATATAAAAATATACACATTCAGGTATAAAGCCTCTGTGCACATATACACATGCACACATTATGCACACCTAAATGTGCATATACATTTGTGGTTCTGGACATTGGCTCCCTTCTATCCTGACATCCTTGGACTTGTGTTTCTTGTATATTATACACTTAACTCTGGCTTCCTCAGCTGATCAATTGACTGCATGGGTCCAAGAATGTGTTGCACACTCCCTTGCCATCCTCGGCCAGCCTTAGAAAGACATGGCTAATGTAGCAACTATACCCTGAGTCCTTAAGTTCAGTAGACAGGGAACATATATACATCTGGGCCCCTACAGTGCTCATTAAAGCATGTTACTGGGGTCATAAAGAAAGTGGATTCATTTTGATATTTGAATCTCTCTTGGAGCAAATTGGAGCCATTGACATGAAATCACTGAGAATAAGTCTCTTGATTTGCTTCTGTGCCACAGACTTAGAGAAAGACAAGCTGCCCCCTCATTACCCCTCCCCACTACAGATTCCAGTTCCAGGACACAGGAAACTCAGGCCAGGCCCTGCTTCCTCCATCCTGGCTCCTCACAAGCTCTGCCCTTTTCCATCATCAGATGAAAAGAAGCCCCTTTCCTCTCTCCTCATCCGATTGTCACATAGGAGATACAAGCTTTGATGCAGATATATTTGATTCTGTGGTGATTCTGAACTATGAAAGAAAATGTAATCCTTAGGCTCCCTCACAGAATATGTTATTTGTATTTAAAAAGTGCCTTCAAGTCTGGGGGTGGCGACACATGCCTTTCTTTAATTCCAGAACTTGGGATTCAGAGGTAGGTGGATCTCTGTGAGTTCGAGACCAGCCTCTGCAAAGTGGGTTCCAAAGCAGGTAGGGCTTCATAGAAAGACAGACCCTAACTTTTAAGAAATAGTGGTTCCAACAGTGAAAGGATTGTGTTTTGAAATGATAATTTAAGTAAAGTTTCTTAGTAGAGCTACATGAAATGCCCTGAAGCTTAATGTTCACGAGAAATGATCAGAAATAATGATATGGAATTCTTTTCTAGCCTTCCAAAGTCAGCTGTATTGTTTTATTCCACCTCCTTCATGAATTCAAACAGACCAGCATGACATGTAATGACAGTGTCATGGCTCAAACTGAAATGTCCCCCACAGGTTCATGTTTTTGATGCTTCCCCTCCCCAGCTTATGGCACACTCTATTGAAGGCTGCAGAACCTCTGGGAGTTAGGGCCTAGATGTTCTAAACAGACCACTGTAGGTGGACATCTGAAGGTTTCACAAGCCCTTAGTCCCAGCCTATTCTCCATGCCTCCTAGGCCACTACTGTGTAAGGAATCCCACCACATTACCTTCCCCAGCATGGTGGACTGAGGCACTCTGAACCCATATACAAAATAAATATATCATCCTCTGAGTTGTTTCCACTTGGCATTTTGTCCCAGCAGTGAAAAGGTGACTAATGCATGCTGCAGTCCAGCATCTTCAAAGACATACAACAATGGTTCTTTGATGCTGAGGCTGCCAGAGAACTCATTTCTTGGATCAGCCTTACTGAATTGAGCCCAGGATCCATCCTGGATCATGGTGTCAGTATGCACATTAGCATATGACCTCTGTGACATCATGACCTAGGTCATTACATCTCAGAGATTAGGAGGCTGCCATGACTTCAGCATATTTTTTTCTCAGAAGAATGGTGTCTTAGTTGCTTTAAAGATTTCTTTCAATCTGTCTTCAACTGAAGTCAATTCTACAATGAAATATAACCACCGAGAAAGATGCAAAGACAGCCAGCCAATGACACAGAGCCCTGAGTTCTGAGGGGACCCAGAGGTCAGTGGAATGGGAGAGAGTCTATGACACAAAGGTGATCTGGAACCTTTCCCTCCCACCAGGTGGTGCTTTTTCCTCTTTCCTTTGAACCACAACACACAAAAAGGTAGCATTTATTATCTATGTCTCAACTAAATCAAGAATGAAGCAGAATTTTTCTCTAAAAGATTCAAACTAACTCCTTTATGTGCTTTATGTGGTGGCTGGACTTTGTCATCGGCTTCCTGTCTCTGTTTGCTTTGTATCAGGCTTCGCAGATTTGTCTGGACTTGAAAAACATTTATTAAACACCTGCCTTCTGTTGCTGTAGATTTCAATTTGCCAACCTCACGTGGGACATCAAAATATGACACTTACAGGAAACACAGAAGAAAGCCTTCAGATTCCAAAAGAACTCAACTCTATTTCCTTCACGATAGATGGTGGCCAACACTGTTTTGCCTTTGAACACAAGATCTTGCCTCTAAGCCTTGGGGCATTGCCTGCCAAAGACGTCCGAATTTCCACAGATGCTTGTTGGGATGGCTTGACCTTGAAATATTTATAGCCAAGGACTTTGGAGTGCCGCAGTGTCTCTTCCTATAACCCCTCCCCAAGCCAAATCTTGCTTCTGTCTAGTCCTCAGTTTAGCTACATAATGCAGTATGAAACTAGGTTATCATCCAGGCCTCCCATTCTATCTTGACAGCCCAACCATCAACATCATTTTTCTCCTACACCTCTACAGCCTTACTTAGCATTGGGTCAGACAGTTGCTCCAAGCAGCACACTGACTTAATCTGTGACTAACAACAGATTTTTGGAATCTTATGTATATTGGTCTTATTATAATTTGATTTGCAGCAGGCAATGATGACAAATATAATCTGGGCTTCTGACTTGCAGTTGTTGTAGAGTGGGTAGCAGCATATCAAGTCTCCTGTAGGAGCTGTTATTAACATTGTACAAAATGCTGAAATGATCATTATTTAAATTATCTGGATGGTAAACAAAGAAAGCAGAGGGAATAGGAAGGCTGAAAGAAGAAAGCCATGTCAGGTTGGAATATCAGTTGGCTTTTCCCCTTAATC
Source organism: Peromyscus maniculatus bairdii (assembly GCF_049852395.1). NCBI lineage: Eukaryota > Metazoa > Chordata > Mammalia > Rodentia > Cricetidae > Peromyscus > Peromyscus maniculatus. Next base: position 123,562,149 of record NC_134855.1, read on the forward strand.
GATTCCCCTCTATATGTGATATGTGGGGTACCAAACTCAAGCAGAGATCAGTCATCTTACTGAGTCAAAACATGAGAGATTACAGTTTGGCGCCCCCAGAACTGTTGTCAATTAAGGGAAATGTCAGAATAGGGGAGTCACCAAAATGTTCTTGAATAAGCATATTCTCCTTATACATAGACCCCTGACTGCCTGGGGAGTTTCCAAACATCCTGGGGAAGTTCAAAGCAGCCAGGGGAGGTGGAGGGAGAGGGCAGAAGCAACATTCGAAAGACTGATTGACTGGGCAAACAAAAGTAATAAATCCTCAAGTTAAGTCTCTTAATGGCTTAGCCCAGTGGTTCTTAACCTTCCTAATGCTGTAACCGTTTAATACAGTTTTTCATACTGTGGTTACCCCCAACCATAATGTTTTTTTCATTGCTATTTTATAACTATTGTTTTGTTACTGTTATGACTCATAATGTAAACAAACATCTGCTATGCAAATGGTCTTAGGTGACCTCTGTGAAAAGGTTGTTCAGTCCCCAAAGGGGTCATGACCCACACAGGTTGAGAACTTCTTATACTTTTCTTCATAATCTTAACAATGACCATATCCCAAGATCAAGAGCACAGTCAAAGCAGATTTATTAGAATAAAGTCTATATTACCACAAGATATGAGCCCTCCAGAAATTCTACCAGAGCCTATAATCCCAAAACTACCACAAGAGCCAGCCTCCAGTAATCCAACTTCCTTTTAGAACAAAATTCTGTGCTCTTTAGGGGAAGATTACAGAGCCCAAAGTCTCCTCAATACATCACCTGTGAAGTCATACACACAGTCTAAACTCACTAGCCATCCATCAAGTATATTCTAAACCCTCCCATTTTGATCTTGTCTATCTGACACTGTAATTAGACGTGGCCTTCCCAAAGCATTTCCTTTGTCATTAGTTCCTACTCTTGGTCCACACCTATGAAACCTAACTGGAGACACAAACTTGTAGTCAAAGCAAGAGGCACTTAGTCTGTTTCATTCAAAGTGATCATATACCATTGCCAGAGCCCAGTGGTGATCCAAGGATTTGGAAAACAACTACGAAAGAATACTTTTAGCTTGGGTTAATTACTATCTTTGTTTAGTATCCAACCGCATTGAGTGACAGGTGTTTTCTAACAGATAGATGCATGGTATTTGGAATATACATTTTGAACACAGAAACTTATCTAACAAAAATAAATATCTTGAGTTCAAATCTCCTCTGAGAAGAATTGCACATGTGACTGGTAGATTGGATGTTTTGGTCCACAACTGTATGCAAGTGATCAAGAGATATATAAGGGGGCAGATGGTCTCCTTCAGGCAACAGCTACATTTTCCCATGAAGGAACAGGCCAGAGGATGCCAAGTATGAAATTAAGGTGTAAGCTGTGTGTAAGCACAGCTTAATTCATTGATATTTTGTCTTCCTCTAACTCGATATGAGTTTTCTTAGACATTTCCTTTATTATCATAAATTTCAAGCAACTATTGTGGGTAGTAATAACCCATTCCATATGCTTGGATATGCTTGGTATCTCTAGGGATCATATACAAATACCTTTAGGCTTTTTTCTCGTATTAAGTAAATTGTGTTCTTTTAAGAAGTGCCCAGCAAAAGAAGTGGCAGAAAACACTGTTATCAGGACTAAGGGCAGCCAGTCATCCCTGCATTTTAGGACTCTGTCTATACACCTTCAGCGTAAAAGAGCACTCATGACCTCATTCCCATTCCCATAACCATAGCAGATACTGTTAATGCATTGGATCTATCAAACATGCTCAGCCAGTCACTGCTAGTCAGCTGATGGTAACAGCTGAGCCCTGGCTTCTATCCCTGAAACAACATGGAGAAACAAAAAGAGCAGGCTTTGAAGGGAGACAGAGGGAAACCTTTGTGCTTATCACCAAATTTTCTGGTTCTCAGTTCCCCATCTGTAGACCAATAGAACACTAAAGGTTACTCTTAGCTCTGAGATTTGGCGATTTAACATTTAAAAATGTCACTGGTTTGAAACCTCCAGTCACTTGACCTATGCACTTCATCTTCTACAAATCAAATGCTTAAAGAGAGAAAATGTTAAATGTGGGTTCCTGCAGAGAAGTATTACTTCCTAAAAGAACTAATTTAAGCATGTTTTTCCTTAAAAAAAAAAAATCATTCAATCTCCCCCTTTCCAACAATGCCGAGGGCCTAGGCAAGCTTCTAACCATAATGGACTCTTTAAAAGAACTATTAAGCAGGTTTATGGGTACATCAGCTGTTAGGAATTATGCACACATGGGAAACCCCCAGCTGGCCAGGCCAGGGTATCCCGAGCATGCAGGGAACCATACTGGCATGCTGAACAGATGCCTCAGCGGTCTGTCGGGTGACCAACTCCATGTGGGAATGGCAGCCATGGGCCGACAGGTGGACATTCACAACCCAGACACTACATCCGCACAGAAATGGTTTATTATAATAGAGAGACAAAGAGAAAATAGGAAAGAAGAGAAAAAGAGAGTGGGAAAGAGAGAGGGGTGGGGGTCGAGGGGTGCACACCTCATGTGAGTGGAGAAAGGGGGCAGAGTTTTTCCTTAAAAAGAGGCTTCTATGTCAGGATGCATGGTGGCCCCAAGGGGCTGGTCAGAATATTTACATCAACTTCCTGGCCTGAGTGTCTCTAGATCACTAAACAAATGTAAGAACAGCAGGAACACAGAACCCAGACTGGACCTTGAGATCATCCATTCAAACATTGTCTTTGACATTGGCACCAAAGAACATTTGAGGAACAAGGAAGTCCAAGAAAGAGACAGCATTCTGAATTCCACTGGGATGTTTACTTTTAATATTTCATTTCCTTTAATGAGAATTCTTTATGGACACAGAATTGATAGTCCCACATGATCAACAAAATGCAAGCTGTCACCTGCAAATAGGCCTCCTTCCTGCTACCATGTTTATGACCTTTGAATGGTACATTATTCATGAGATCACTGTATTTTCTGCGGTAGCTGCTGGCTCAGAGATACAACCAGCACTAATGTTGTTTGTTAATATTATTTATAAAAAATATGTTTCTTGTTCATCAAATTAGATTTCATTGCTCTGCCAGACCAAATGTCTACGTAACGAATGATCAAAGTTCTTCGGTTCCAAAGAATGCCTGTTCCCTTCCAGAAGAAAAGTTTGTGGGATGATTATTTAAAATCTTTTGCCAATGTGGACATGAAAAGAAGAACTCTGAAGTAGAAACCAAGTTTGTCATGAGTGTTAAGTCAACTTCAGCACCATGAAAAAAAAAAAAAATGACCGAAGATGGTTTTCCAGCCTGCAGTTAGTGATCTGATTATCAAATGGGGATTAGATTGTGTACGTCCATGAACATGTAGAATAAGCCCAAGGAAAATTGCTCATGAGACTAGTCATTTGAACACAAATGAGTTCTTTGATGGAAAAGTGAATCTTTGTTGAATTGTAAAAGTGCAAGAACTCCTAGCTCTCCATGTTTATTCTGGACCTTCCTGGGGCCAACTCAGGTACAAATGCATTGTTTAGCAGGTGAACCTAGGTAGATGAATCTTCAAGTAACATTGTGAGATAGAGAAAGGAAGGCAGCCAATCAGCTCAAGCAAGTCGATCAAGCCAGGGACCAGCAGCAGCTGCTTCATTCTGTTGAGAACTCTGACCATGTAAATCACAACTAACTTGTCATAAAATGTGGAGGGGTGCATCCTGCTTTCATCAGACTTTGACTGAAGCCTTTCTAGGAGAAAGAGAACCATTACTGCCTGGCACTGCACTTAGCTCAGATGTGGAGAAAGCCCTCAGACTAAGAGATATGAGTGCTGATGTTTCATGTGACAGTGGTAGATGCCAGGCTTGTGGACACTAATGACTTAGGAAATACCCATTTGTCCTTATTTCTCTCTCTCTCTAATACTATTCAATTAAAAGGGACCTATTATTTGATAAGTACTTAACCAATTCTATGTATTGCATATTTCATAAGCATCTTCACAATTAATCTTCATAATAACCACATAAATTAATATTGTGTTCATTATCCTACTTTGCATATTAAGAAACTAAGACTCAAAGAGATTAAGACATTTCCCCAAGGCTGCACACCTCCAAGTTGGTGAAGAATGAATTCTAATTCAGGCATTTATATAACCCTTGTCAGCTGTGGTAAGCAAATGTCATATCACAATGTAGATAGATAGATCATAGACAGACAAACAGACAGGTAGGTAGGATCTTGCTACAGAGCCCAGGCTACAATGAAACTTGTGATCCCTCTGCTGCCTGTTCCCAAGTTCTAAGATCTCTTAAACATTTAACTACTGATCGTAACTCAGCCAGTTTGATTGGCAATGTCATTTTGATAGCTGGATGCACTCTCCATTGTAGCTCTTCTAGAACCAGGTGCTGATTTCTCTTCATGGAGATGCTTTTTTTTTTTTCATTCAAAACTAATGTTTCTGGTTTTTTTTAAATAAACTTTATTATTTAAGAAATTTGAAAAAAACAAACAAACCACACACTGATGTTAACCAGACCCAAGGTGTATAAATGTCAACAAACATCTGTACAGTTATAATAACCACTGAAGATATGGAGCTTTACATATAGATACTTTTGCTTTAAATATATTTCTATGCACTTAGCCATCACAAAAAGCAAAAAAAAAAAAGACAATATTAGAACTAGAAAACAATTAGCTTTATGTCCTCCTTAATAACTCGTGTCTATCAATGGCATTCAGTCTTTCCTCGTCCCCTTATATTGAACCTTTCTTACTCTCTTTTCTACATGTCATATTATATCCACATGTATACAATATGTGTAATATATACATATATTATTGACTAGATTCCACATATGGGGATGTGTCACCTTGCTTTATGTGATACATTCTAAATCCATCCATTTTGGTTTTTTGAAGGAAAGAATTAGGCTCTTAAAAGTCAGGAAAAGCCAGATGTGATGGTGATGAACATCTGTAATCCCAGAACTTCAGAAGTTCATGCAGGGGGATCAAGGCTAGCCTAGGCTACATGGGGAGGCCTTGTATCAGAAACAAAATAATATCATAACAATAGCAATCATAATATAAATTTAAGGAAATGGTAGTGGTGTGCCCTTAGTAGTACTGTGGAAAGGAACATGCTAGAATCAGCAAAGCTAGTCACACCCTGCTTAAATCTTCTGTCTCCTCTGACATCTGAGTGGACTTAGGCTGATTACTTTGCCTTCTTGGGCCTTAGACAACTTGTATGAAATTGAGGATAATGATTCTTACCATATAGAAGCAATGGAGAATATATATTTGCATGTTTTAAAAGGTTGCTTTGGTCCTTAAATTAAGGATACTGAAATTAGCAGGATGAGTTCATGGACTTGCGCACACCCTTTCTCTCAGCTTGGCCTTATCTCCGCCCAACTTCGGTGGTGAGGACCTTGAATCATTTGCTTCTTCTTAACTAGGTTTCTTCGAGATGTTAACTCGATACACATTTGCATGGTATCAATTTCTCAATTAACTAGTCAAAGCAATTAAGAGAGAATCCTTAGAACCAAATCCAAATCCAAAAGATCTCAAATTAATCTGTAGCCCCTGGCTATCCAGTGCCACCCTTTGCCTGAATCTCTCCTCTTGTGTTCGTTCCTGAAGCTTGCATAATCTGGGAATAAGAAAATAGAATTCCAAGGAGTTGGTTCAGTCAGTGAAGCCCTTGCCCTGCAAACACAAGGACCCAAGTTAGAGTCCCCAAAGCCCACATAAAAATACCTGGGTGTAATAGCGGGCACTTGCAGCCACAGCTTTGAGGAGGCAGAGGCAGTTGATCCCTGGGGCTCAGTGTCCAGCCAGCCTAGCCTACTTGGCAGATTTCAGGTCAGCAAGAGACTCAGTCTCCAACCAACCAACCAACCCGCAAAACAAAACAAATGTAGTGACCTCTGAGAAATAACACCCGAAGTTATTCTCTGCTCCGCAGGCATACAAGTGCACATGCACCCACCTCCCACCTGTATACACAAAGGAATACATCAAACTCTCCCTAATGCACTCACAGAGACTAAACATTCAGAAAATTAATTTGTGCATATACAGGTTGAGAACTTCCAATCCAAACACCAAATCTGAACACTCTTAAGCAATGAGGTGATGTGGAAATTTTCCCGCTACAAAACTTTATTTCACACATCAGTTTAAAATACTTATAAAATTTGTTCCATGATGTGTGTCTAAGGTGCTTATGGAAGCATAAGTGAATTTTGTGTTCTGATTGGGGTCCTAACACCAACATATCTCATTATACACAGGTGAGTATTCCAAAGTCCAAAATAATACAAAACCTCCATGGCCCCCGAGCATTTCAGATCAAGGATGTTCAGACTGCGTGTCCTTGCACACGGTTCTCTCGTGAATATTTTGTTCGGGGACCCTTGGTTATGAACAATGTATTGGTTTCTAAAGTGAACATTTGCGAAGTACTGGGGATACTGAGAAGAATAAATATTCTGTAATCTAACCATCTTCCCGGTCTAGTAAAGAAGACAAGAAAACAGTCACATTTTTCTGCCAGCCAAGATCTTACTAGAAAAGTCACAGGGTGCTGAGAGCCTTATTAACTTCCTGTTGCTCACAACAGCTTAGGATGTTCTGGGTAACAAGGAGCTCCAAAAATCTCAGTGAGGACAAAAAACCAAGATGTAACTTTCATGCCTGCTGCTTAGACAAAATATGTGCATCAAGAGGAATGGGGACTCTGATGTGCCACAAGAAAATCTAGTTGAATGGAAGATTCCCCCTGCTGTATTTTCAGGATCTCCAAGGCAAGAAAATGCAAGCTGGTGAGTTGAATGCTGACTTTCAAAGCCACATACAACTGGTATTGTGCTCCAATTTCACTAGCCAGACTAGTTTCCTGGTCCCACCCACCCTTGAAGGGATTGTAAAAAGGCCCCCTTCCAAGTCTTTGGAACAGAAAGAAAAGGGATATTTATGAACAGTCCTAATGGGCAGTGGGGTTGGGATGGAGTTGTTGAGAGTTTTACTGAACCGTCCAACAACATTTCCCAGTTAGTAATTTTGTCCTGTGTTTATACAAAAGCCACCTCCTGGGAAAAGGGCCCTCTATGTTTATTCACACTTAAATTCACTTGACATTTAGTCCATTTTCATGGATCCTTGCCTGGTGGGTGTTGGCAATAGAGTGAGAAATGGCAGGGTTCCTGTCCTCAGGGAGCTCACAGTGTCCCTAAAGTAAAGATATACATTCATGAGCAAGAAGTACAATGTGGCTGGAAAAGCATTTAATTGATGCTGCCATGGTGCAATGGGGCTACAGAAAGTCAGAGAAGTCTTTGTGGGAAGCCAAATAAATACCACACCTGGCAGAGTTCAGAATGTTCAAGCCAGGAAATGTGGAAATAGTAGATTTTCCTGGGTTAAGGAGGGAGAATCATTAAGAGACACAAAAGTGTCTGATGGTAGTATGAAGTCACCTGTCATTGTATGGAAGAGGTAGGCAGCATTCAGACCCCCACTTTGGTGGGTAATCAATGGGCTTGCACTAGGTATTCTGTCACGAGAAGATTGTTTGTGAGAGTCTGATGTTCTGATGAGTACAGGGGCCAAGATTCTATTTGCCCAGACATGGTGAAGGATCTGGCCTCTTGTGAGACTTTGCCTGGAAAGTCTTTCTATTTACGCCCAGAAAAAGAAGACAATAACAGACCAAAGAAATAATTGTGTCCAAAAACAGCTTGGTGCACCAATGAGTTTATTGGGGTTACTGCAAGAATAGGAATGTCTCTTGGGCAGCTGTATCACCAAAAAGTTCCATCTGAGCATGGATGACAACTCACCAAAGCTGCATTAGTAGACCTACCAGGAAGCTTGCAGACAAGTGTATATATGAAAGAGTTTCTTCTCCTCCAGCAGTTTTCTGCTGCTAATGTAACCTCTGGGAGGTCTGTGTCCATCCTAGGCTGTTTCTTGATCAATATATGACAAAGTTGTCTGAAGACGATGTTCGTGTCTAAACTCATTTTTTTTTCTTTCAAACAAAACAAAACATGATCTACCTCTTTGCAATCCTCCATTTAGATTTATCACTCTTAGGCCTCATGAATTTGCCCCAGGAGATGGACATAAGGACACTGATTGCTGTTGCCTTGGAAAGAGGGATCCACTCCATTCAGGACTCTGTGGTTTCCATGGGAACAGCACTGATACTGTTGCTGGCCCCCAGACTGGCAGGATATACTGCAAAGAAAATTGCAGGGAAGAAAGAAAGGAGCTGAAACCAATGGGAGTTATGAGGGGGAAGCTCTCAGCTGGATGAGGCTACAGCCCTACATAAGTAGGTGTTCTCAGCATGCCACGTGTACCATGGGGTCCCCATAGCCTTACCATAGGAATCACATGCATACCTCTCATGGACTCACCATCATCCTTGGAAACAGATGAAAAGGCAAGCTGGAATTAGTAATAGGTGGATTTCCATACCAAAATCCAGAGATGAATGCACTCTCTGCCTCATGCCCTACCAGAAACTTGTTATCATTGTATTAAGGATAGGCTATATAGACCCAGGAAGCTTGGTAATAGGTGTTTCACATACATTGCTTATACGCATCACAGAAATTATACAGAGGTGACACCAATGTCCCCATCTACTGATGAAGGAGATATGACTCTATGGAGCATGGATGGGATCGAATCCTAGTCTCCATTCCATACTGTAGACCCTTATGCAAACTATAGCTATCTGTCTGTTGTGTTACCAAAGGCAGTGAGTATCCTACTCCATCCACAAGAAATGTTTTCAGTTCTTTTAGATTTGGCATGAGAAATACACCCTCACAGGATGCCTAGCACCAGACATCAACTTTCTGGGTGCCCTGGAGGGTCTGCACTGTCTGGTCTCTTATTTACAGATAAGGCAACTGAGGCCAGAGACCACTGGCAGAGCCTTCCAGCTGAGTGTGTCCCTCTGCTTCCATATGTTCCTTGTGGAAAACTGACGTTGTTCTGCAAACATCATTTCCCACACACACATATACAAGGCACCAGAGTGTTGTCCACATGGATATTTTCCCTGGCCTACATGGAAGGAGCTCAGTTACCATTGGCCACTCTTCCCTGAAGAATGGGGCAAAGCTGACCTACTCTCTCCCTATGCATAAGTCCCCTGTCCATTCTCTTCTAGGAATTGGTATCATAGTAGTATCCTGAGCCTGATCTCTGATCTGTCACCAGCTACAAGCTCCAGGCTATTGGTTAAAGATGTCTTTCCTTTTAGAAGACCTGATTGGTCATGAGAAAATGTATGTAAATTCCCTGTGGAGTGATAGCTGGCACCATTCCATCACAACACACACTTAAGTCTGGGAGCAGAGCAACTGGCTTCTGGTGGAGCTTTCTTATCACCCAGTAGCTATTTGCTGACTTTCAAGGAGGTTGAAAGTCAAAATGCTAAGCATTCAAAACCAAAGTTCTATCTTACTGACATGGAGCCCTCGATGAAACTCTTCCACTCTGCTCGCTTACCACATCCATGTGGTAGTAAAGCAGGAGAATGGACAGAACTTGTGCTGGTCTGGGCACATGACAGATACAGACTCACAACTACTTCTTCCTTTCTCATGGTATCTCCCATGTGGCCTCAGCTCCCTTTATATGCTGCCCTAAGCCTGCTCTTGACTAAAGCCATATTATTTCTTCTGGGCAATGAGAAAAGAAATAGATGGCTGCCACACATTTATGACAAAATTACCCTTACCATCTGTCTATCTCTACTGTCTACTCAGCAGCTCCCACATGTGATTTTTTTTGGTTGCCTTCCAGGGTAATCTACTGGCTTTTTAACTCTTCTATGATAGCTGTTGTGATCAATAAGTTAACTTGGCATCTTATCAGTCTGAGGATGGGAAGACTGTAAGTTGTGATCCTTAGCCAATGTTGAAACATCTGGTGTCAATGACATTGAAGAGAGAAAAGCCAATGGAGAATCAACCTATCTGTTGCTCTCTGCTGCTATGGCAATATATAATTTATATCAGCTCATACCTGAAGGAGGAAGTTGTGAGAAGAAAGATCACTGAGAAAGACCACAAGTGTCAGAAGTGGAGAAGAAGACAGCCTTTTGGGATATATTGGCTTTAAGTTAACTAAAGTATGGCACTTCTTTGACAGATGTGAGTCCCCACATATGTCACCTGATGTCATTGTCCTTTAGGTTTCTTAGGTACAGAATGCAGATGATGGCTTTTGTGGGGATGAAAAAGGATGGTGGTGGTATGGTGACATGTAGAGCCTGCCTGAGGCAGGTGATCAATAAATGTGAACCACCATCATCTTTGAATGCCTTTAGTCCTCCCGCCTGGCCCCAGAGCTATGGTCTTGACCCATTTGGGTTCATCACTAGCCAACCCAACACAAGCCCCAGCTGCCACAGACTTTATATGAAGCAAAGTAAGCCTAAGAAAAGCAATGGGGACCTAGGGGAGGAGGAGCTGTAATGGTATGGACAATGACTGGCATCTCTTCAGAGCCCCAAATTGGAGCCTGGACAAGCAGAAAACATGGGAGCTGGTCACTATGCAAAAAGGGTCTAAACTTTGCAGGAAAGGATGGACAGGATGTCTTTGAAGGACTTTTCCTCTCCCTGCTCCCCTCTCAATCTCCTGAGTTTGGACAATGGGCATAAAGGAACATTTCTCATCATTTATGACTCACGCTTTTATACCTTTAATAGAAATCAGGGGAATATAGAAGCTACCAGGTGGGTTAAGGCTCAACTCTGTCTACCTTGGGAGAGCTCAAAAAAAAAAAATAAAAGTCAAAGGTCAGGACTAAAGATGGCATCAGAAAACTTCCATGCAGACACTGTCATCAGCAGAGAGGTTTCAGAGCTAACCACTTCCTCGACCTCCGAGGGACCATTTAGTGTGGCATGTTTAAAAGAGTGTCCTTATAGAAACACACAGTTTGGGGTATCCAGGACACTCTTGTCTTTCCTAATCTCACCATTTCATTATCGTAAGGACAGGATACAAGTAGCAAGTGTGATTAACCAGCAACATACAGGCAAGCCTAAAAACAGTAAAACTTCATCAAGGTCATTGACGTACACAAACATGTAACAACTGTGTGTTTATTGTATGTGTTTGAGCTCAAAAATACCTTAATCTGTTGCTGTGTGTGTGTGTGTGTGTGTGTGTGTGTGTGTGTGTGTGTGTGCCTCACATTGATAGCCCAGGATCTAACCAACATTCAGAATTCAAAGTATAGTTTTGCTGAAATGTGTGAAGCTTTTGTACCATTGCTAATGGGAGGTCAGCTATAAATTATGAAATGATTCATACAGCCAAGCTAATTAATATCTCTTATCTATATAGTTATCATAAGGAAGATAATAAGAGAATGGACAGATTGCAAATAAGTACTTTTAACTCTTCTCCTTGCTATGCTTCAGAAGGTGAGGCTTACTCTCTGTATAGATAGATGTACTCTCTGGCACAAATACCCGAGGTCACAGGGTGCCTCACCCTGATACTATCTTGGAAACAGAAAACTGAATATTTGGAAGAAATGGCCAGTGACTTGTGTCTCCGGCAGATGCGCTAGCTAGTGAGCCATGATCCTGAGATATTTTCTATGAGAGCTTTGGGGTTGCCCACAGGACTGAGCCCTGACATCCTCTATAGTCTTCTTCATCTCCCCTTCCTAGTCTCATCACCATCTTCATTCACAATGTACACCGCAGACATTTGCCAGATAAGCTGCACACCCCTACATCCTTGTTTCTCACTCTGCTTGGTGGAGAACTCAAGACAAGATGAGTGGCAAACCTATGTTCATGATACCTGGCCTACAATCCTTGCCCTCTGGTGATGATGATTACCTTGACTACTCACTCACTAGAGAAACAGTAGGAGACATCATCAAGCTCCAGGGGAGATGCTGTCATTGGCTGGTAATATCTGCCAAAGGTTGGATGAAGGCAGGCAGGGTGTCTGCTGCCTCCTGAGTTACGTGGTCGCATGGCAAATGTAGGTCAGATTGGAAAGAAGGGCAGAGTTCCAGAGCAGGGTAGAGGTGCTGGAGTGCCCCAAGCCAGAGGAGTGTGAGGGATGGGGCAGTGAGGAAGTGAAGTGCAGCTTAGATCTGCCCCTTCACCAGCCGATGAGGTGAACCTTGCGTACCCTGCTCAGAAAAACTCTTTTCTCTGCATGCAACCAAGTTTAAGATTACAAATAAAAACTGGCCATATTGAATGAAAGTATATTACAATACTATAAAACAAGTTTGTAATACTAATTTCATGCTTCCTCATTTAATTATTTTTTTGAGACAAAGTTCCCCCCATGTAGCCCCAGCTAGTCTAGAACTCACTATACAGGCCAGGCTAACCTCAAACTCGCAGAGATCTACCTGCATTCGCTGAGATGGTTAAAGGTGTGTACCACCACACTCATCTTCCTTACTTAAGTCACAAGTGATACTCTATAAACTACCATAGCACTGAAGTGATGAGGGAATGCTGCACAAGGTAGTGAAATGGAGTGGAGGGCACCTTCTATATTTATGCGTCTATACCACAGACCAACCAGCTACAGTTGAAAATATTTTTTTTTTTTTTTTGGTTTTTCGAGACAGGGTTTCTCTGTAGCTTTGCGCCTTTCCTGGAGCTCACTTGGTAGCCCAGGCTGGCCTTGAACTCACAGAGATCCGCCTGGCTCTGCCTCCCGAGTGCTGGGATTAAAGGCGTGCGCCACCAACGCCCGGCTTTACAGTTGAAAATATTTAATTGTTCCTGTCTGCAGACTTTTCTTATCATTCCCTAAACATCACAGTGTGACAGCTATTTAATTTGTAGGGAAAGTTATGAGTCATCTAGTGATGATATGCAAATACCATGTCATTGTTCCAGAAGGGACATGAACATGCCAGATTCAGTGTCCTGGGAATCCCAGGTTCAGTGTCTCATAGACGCCACAGGAAAAATCTAGATGAAAATTTGTATTGGCAGCTGGGGCTGAGGTCATGCTAACGCTACCATAGTTTGTCACTTCATGTTTGGAGGGAATACTAAATTCTAGTTAGAGGTTTATGAACTTCAAGTCCTTTAGTTTCTTTCGTTTTGTTCTTAGGCAAGTTTTTAGACTCAGAATAAACAGGACCCTAAAGTCAGAAATGGGGGTGTTATCTTAGATCAACTGTACTCAAAATGTCATCTGTACTGAGCTGGTTCTCTCTCTCTGTTCTCTAGCCCTGCATGAATTCCCCAGGGACATCTTCTCCAATGAAGACCGACGACAAGGAGCGGTGGTCCTCCACGTGCTCTGTGTAAGTAGTCCCTCCTGCGCCTTGGCCTGAAGGGCTTGAAGGACAGAAGGTAGGTAGACAGAGGAAATGCCCACAGAGGCTGCACCCCCTCCTGCCTACCTGCCTGGTCATACACCATCTCCAAATGCACCATCTCTTAAAGACTGGCTGGCAGACATCTGCTGTAGTCCTTCATTTTAGTGCCCAAGAGTGATCTCTCAAGTCACATTCTTTTCCCAGCTAACCTGATCCTGTCAGTACTTACACGGCACTCTTTGGGGAAAGAGGGAGCCATTTTGTAACTAGCCTGTCCACATGTCACATGTTTCCCCGCCATGCTTTATTTTCCTCTGTGTAATCTGTTGTTAGACAGTTACTTTTTCATTGCCTGTCAGCATTGCACATAAGCCCTGTGAGAACGGGCACTGGATTCTGTACCTGACTTCATTCTTGGCACGTAGTGGGGACTCGGTCAGCAGATTAAACGTAATGACAGCCAGTGTCTGGCCCTTAATAGGTGATCAACTCTAGCTTGTGCTTCCTCTGGTTTTGTAATTCCCACCATTGCCCCGCATCATCCTCTAAAGGATACAGTGACTCTAAGGTCTTTGCCTCACCTTGTTCCCATTTGGAGAGTTTTTGGGGGCGGTTGTTTGTTTTTGGTGTGTGTGTGTGTATCTAAGGAAGTGGTTGCAGAACAAGAAAACTCCAGCCAAAGTCTAGACTGGGCATGTTACTACCTCCAAACGCTCTTAATGCCATCTACTTTGTTTTTATTTATTGCTATGAAATGAGCTTCCTGGGTTTAGTGAATCCTGCTCACATCTATTGTTCTTGGGTTCTGTGTGTCAACCATTTGGAAAGAGCATGGAGCGGATGACTTTCCTCCATGTGGGTGGGACAACCTAACATGGGTAGCTTAGGATACATGGTACACTTCCAGAGTGCTTCTTCACTCTGAGGTCTGGGGCCGGGGCTTTGCAGGGCTCCTCTGGACCCATCAGTCAAGGCTCCTTCATGTGGTCTCTGCAGTGCAGTAGCCTCCAGGAGTTGGATTTCCACATGGAAGCCATGGAATGGTTTTGACAAGCAAGAAAGAAGTATCATAGTCTTTAGAATTGGGCCTCAGGAGCCACACTGTATCATTTCTGTTGTATTAGTTTTAGTCACAAGCCCACAGTGGTCCCAAAAAAAGAGGATTCAGTAACTAATTCTCAGTCTACACCTGAAGGTGATCTGTAGGCAATCCTGGGCTCTGGAGTCACATCAGACATGAGTTTGAGTCTCTAATGTCTTTGCTTTGCATATGGTTTCTGACAAGACAGTTCACTTCTCTAGACCCATGAGTCATTGAGCTGACCCCTTTTCTGGAAAAAGCAATCATCGACTCCTCAACTCTCTTTCTACTGCACTCCTACCTGGGGACAAAAGAAAAAATTACTTTTAGCAAAGACTGTCTCTGAAAACACCAAATAAACAAGACTCCTGGAAACCTGCCAGTCCTTCCTGCCCTTCCAGAGTCGTGTGCACGGAGCAATTAATGTGGGTGCCATCTTTGGCACCACAGAGGCTCCCCTGTCACAAGGCTGAGGCATCCCAGGCACTGAGTGGGATCCAGACTTTCCCAGCAGCTAACAGCACCCTGCTGCTTTGACATCTGAGGTATGGGATTCCTGGTCCTGGCCCAAACAGTGAGGCCTTTCAGCCTCCCACAGCAGTGCTGGTAACTGCACATGGCAGGGCCCTCCTCTCCAACTCTACATCCCAGTTGAAGGCCAAGGGTTCGGAGTTTCCCTTGCCCTTCGCAAGGTCAGGTTACTCACAAAGGCTCCTCACAAAGTGGGCAACATGTGCTATTACTGTTAGACACTTCCTTACAAGAATGGATGTGAGTCATGAGTCCACAGAATAACATTTAGATATAGTTCCTGATATCTAATGTTCTTTTTTTTTTTTTTTTTTTTTTTGGTTTTTTTGAGACAGGGTTTCTCTGTGTAGCTTTGCACCTTTCCTGGAACTCACTCTGTAGCCCAGGCTGGACTCAAACTCACTGAGATCCGCCTGGCTCTGCCTCCCGAGTGCTGGGGTTAAAGGCGTGTGCCACCACCGCCCGGCTCTAATGTTTCTTTTGGCCCCCGTCCTGGATCCTGCACTTTAGAATCTATAAGGCAAGAAATCCAGAGATCAAGGTCAGTGCCCATCCCTTCACAATCCTACTCTACACGCATAGAGTCCAAGAGCTATCTACCCACATAGCTTGTGCTGGTTTGAATGAGAAATGTGCTCACATGATGTGAACCTTTGGTCCCTGTAGTTGGTGGCACTGCTAGAAAGTAGAGCCTTCTGGGAGGAAGTGAGTCACAGGAGGCGGGCTTTGAGAGTTCATTCACTTTCTCTGCTTCCTGTCTGTGACTGAAGATGTCTTCTCTCAGCTTCCTGCACTGGCTACCTGCTGCCATGCCTCCCCTGCCATAAGCCTACAAAACTCTTCGTTCCTTAATTTGCCTTTGGTCGTGTTGTTTTGTCATGACAGAAAAGTAACTAATACATAGCCTCCAGCTGGCTACCAAGGTCTACACAGGCTCCTTTCCAGAGTCCTAATCTTGGAAGGAAGAGACCCTGGTGGATTAATCCTGAACTCGCCACCTGTACTCCACATGCATGTGGTAGCCCCAGGCAGAGTCAGGTGGGCAGGATGAGGGGAAAATCTTTCTGCATGGCAGACAGAAATGACCTGCTGATGCAGCTGCATTGTCAAGGACCTCCTCTGACCTATTGGAGACTCTGCGAAAGAAACATGCCTCCTGAGAGGAACCCTTTACATCACATTTGACTCACTGCACAACATGAGTTGTATAGTTATTACTTATTCAATGCAGGGCAGATCCTTTTATGCCCACGTAACTAGCATATTATCCAGCAAGTTTAGCTTGCTCAGGAAGTTTTCAGTGACCACCTTAGGGTGTAAGAATAATTGCTATAAGGACAGAGAGTGTTTTAGGGGCCAGCATAGACACATGAATGCACCAGTCAAAACTGCAAAGATGTTAAATGACCACACATCTGGAAGTACTCCCTAAGCTCTTGACGGGGCCCTTCTGAATGAATGAAAGACAGCTTTGCCCTGCAGGAGGTCAGTATGTTGTGAGAAGAACTGCCAGAGATGGACTCTGACATGTGCACAGCACTAACCATGGCTTGTTCTGTCTGTTGACGGAGTTCAGCACAGTTGGGACCAAGATGGTGCTGGTCTCGAAGAGTAGACAGAAAGTCACTCAAGGAGACCTAGGAAGAAAAAGGGGTATAATTCCAGACAAGAGAGGGAAATCGAGTGGTTGGGGATAGGGATGTGTCTAGGAGACCTAGTCATGGGTCTCGGGCAGAGTGGCACACACTTTCAGGTCCTCCTGTGAAACCCAGTCACACCTACTAGCACTTGCACCCAAACCCACACTGCCCATTGGTGGTGCACGTGCCACACGTGGTTGCTTCCTACGTGATGTCTGTAGCCTTTGGCTGGTAGAGGTCTATGGATGCAAGTGGAAGACACCCCCAGAGCAAACTTTCAGAGCTTGCTTCTCTTGCTCTTTCCTGGAAATACTTCTCTTTTTGTGTGATTTGAGGAACACAGGGCAGCCCTTTCTGGCTCAGTTGCTGAACACCCAGAGCTCTAATTTCCCATCTTGGATCCTTTTGGTTTAGAACGCCTAAACTCTGAGATTACACTTCAAAAAGCATTTCTATTTCTTCCAACTGTGTGCATATGCCTCCCCTGCAGGTGGGCAAATCCACCATCTTTATACAGTTTCAGTCAACAGTGAATATTCCTAGGAAAGCACATGTCTTAGAAATCCTTTGTTATTCTATCTTTTCTAATGCAGAGGTGTTAGAAGCAGGATTTCCTGTCTCTGAAGAAATCTGTGTCCTTTGTGAACTCATTGAGTCTGCCCCCAAATAGAGGGAGAAGCCCAGGGATTATTTTCTAGGGCTGTGATTTGTTTGTGGTTTGAAAATACCTGGCAAATGTTTGCTAATTATCCTGCCTGACATGGAAAGCTGAATCTCTGGGATGATCAACCAAGCCAGGCATTTTCTCTGCCAGGGGAGGGAGAAAAGCTGTAAATAATCAATACTTGAGATTCTCAAAATGAATTTGGGATGCTGTCTCTCTTTGGTGGATCAAACTCCTCTGGGCACCTTGTCAGCTTTCAAAGGACCTTTCATGAGTGGTGAGGCTGCCCTGCTTTTGTTTCCCACGTTCTTGTTTTCTTCTGTTTCTTCCTCCTATATTACATCCCAACCACACTTTCCCCTCCCTCCTCTCCCCCCAGTCCCTCCCCAACACTCCCCTCTCCCCCAGATCCACTCCTTCTCAGTTTCCCTTTGGAAAAGAGCAGGTCTTCCAGGGATATCGACGGAATATGGCAGAACAAGTTACAATAAGACTAGGCCCATACCCTCATATCAAGCCTGGATGAGGCAATCCAATAAGAGGAAAGGGGTCCCCAAAGCAGGCACAGAGTTAGAGATAGCCCCCATTCCCACTGTTAGGAGCCCCACAAGAACACCAAGCTACGCAATCATAACATATATGCAGAGGACTTAGGTCAGAGCCATACAGGCTCCTGCTTTCAATGTAGCTCTTTCCTACAGACAGCTCTCTCTCTCTTCCTCTCCCTCTCCCTCTCCCTCTCCCTCTCCCTCTCCCTCCCCCCTCCCTCCCCCCCTCTGTGTGTGTGTGTGTGTGTGTGTGTGTGTGTGTGTGTGTGTGTGAAGTATCACATAAAGTGATTCTCTCCCTTGTTAAGGCAATTTCTCATTAAATGAGTCTAAGAAAAGGGTTACCAACTCGTCCAGCAGCCCACACCTGGCAAGTGGATTGCCTCAGACAGGTACCACAATGAGTAGGCTGTGGGAGCTGTTGGTGGTACAGCACAAGATGTTAGGTGTGAGCTCCAGGGCTGTAAAACTTAACCAAAAGGCACATCATTGAGAATGCTTCTTCTCCTGGGTATTTTCATAGTCTAAACCTGGACATGCTTCAGGAGTTTCACAGGAACCTCAGGGGTTTGCCCAGAAAATAATTTTCCTCCACTGAACTGCTAGCCTATACACTAGTCAGTGTTGATCATCACTGTGACCAAATACCACAGAGGAAACAATTAGCTGTCAGTTTCAGTGGTTTAGAGCATCAGAGCAAGGAAGGTTTGAGATGGAATAATGATCAGCTTACGTCACCGTAGGAGAGAGGTGGGAGCAGAGATAGAAAGACAGATAGGGGAGAACTGGGAACTTTGTATAGCTTTGAAAGGCATACCCCATTGGTTAACCTTTCTCAGGTAAGCCCCACCTCCCAAAGTTTCCACAGTCCTCCAAAATAGTGCCACTAGGTGGGAGCCAAGTGTTCAAAGATGTGAACCTGTGGAAGATGTTTCATTCAAATCTTAACGGGGAAGCTTCTATCTGTATCCTCCTAGCTGGCCTCTCAAGATAGCAAAATAGCTATGTGGACCCTGGAGGGGATCGATCCCTACCCATCTGCCTTAGCCTACTCCATCAAATCATGGGGGTCTTCTTGTCCACATTCCAGCTTCCCTGCACTCCAGTGCCCAGTGCCCTTTAGGACCTCATAATAAGGGGTGTGGGTTCCATATAGAGCAGCCCTTCCTGGAAGTCAATACAGGATCCTGTGCTGGGCTATCAAGCCTGAACTTCCACAGAGGAAGGCCCTCCAGGACTGGCAAGGAAGACCACTGACGTCACTCCTTTGCCATCCCCAGGTGACGGTTCACAGGTTTGAGTCAAAGTTTGGTGGTCTCCTCTGCCACATTACCTGCTGCCCACATTTATTTCTCCTTCCTTTAGTTTAAGGGGTTACTGTGGTCTGTGGGGATTGGAGAAATCCACCCTCTATGAGTCCATATCCATTCTCTCTAATTCCTCCATTACCTTTTAAGTTTAAGAATGGGCTAATTCCAGCCTCGGGATTCTACTATGACCTTACCTTGTTCCCCAAAGGTGCAGAGGAAATCACTGTCAGTGGAAGCAGCCTCTGGGGTGGATGTGCTGGAATGTCACTGGGTAATGGGAGGGAACACTCAAATAGCATCTCCTTCTGGTGTCGCCGCTGTAGCTCGTTTCCTCCACATTCGGTGTTCTCATCCTAGCTTAGATGATGTGCTTCCCTTCTTCCCACACAACCTGTGTTCTTTCTGAAGATGTGGGGCTCTGCTTCTCTTCTGGCCCTGACTTCCTGCTGTGTTCTTCTGACTGCCTGCCCTGCTTGTTCATCACCTGCCAGCACTGTTCACAGCCTCTCTGGGCTGGCTGCCATGGGCCCGGCTCACATTTTTCTCACCTGGCTATGAATCGCCAGCCCATGTAAGTTTGCCTCTTCTGAGTCAGGTCTCCAGCACTTAATCAAGAAGCCACCTTGTATCTCCCTTTTCATTCTTTGGGGAAAGGGAACAGCTTTGCCCTGGATGGGACTTCTAAATGGATGGTATTCCCAGGTATTTCTGCTATTTATTTAAAATCTAAAGGATGGATTCCTGGAATGTGCTCCTCTGGGCCCAGATTGCTTTTGAGATGAGTCCAAGATTATCTCCATTCATTAGCTAGTTGTTAGGGAACCAAGGAGCTGGGGTCCTAGTAGGTGGTGGAGACAACTCCTCCCCCATCTTCCACATCCCCTAGCTAGCACTTTCAAGGTTCTATCAAAGCTCACATTCCATTTCAGCCTTGTATTTCCAGGTCTATCATTTTGTAGTCCAAAAGAACTTCCTGTATTAAGTCTATCTGTGTTCTCTAATACGCTGGCCACTTACCACTCATGGTTACTGAGCCCCTGAAATATAGCTATTGTGAGTGAGGAACTAGGTTTTTGTTTGTCTGTTTCATGTTTTAACTAGCATAAATGTAAAAACCCACATATGGCTACAGGTTACCCTGGAAGTCCTAACCATGAATTCTCATTCAGCATCTAGCCTCCATTCCCATATTTTCTGTTTGACATGATAAGTTAGATCTCTCACTGGAAAAGAGGTTCTGCTTTTCTCCTTGGTCCTTTCAAGAGGGTCCTGGGCTTGGCCATCCCAGGAGGCAAGGTGCAAGGGAGGTACCACCTAACCATTAGACTTACCAAAACCAGGATGTAAGGTGCTGGAGAGACCGGGGTAGGAGACAGGAAATGTGTGTTATTAAGTGTTTACTGTTTTGGAACAAGTACCCTATGTCTCCTGGCACATGGTAGGTGTTCTGTGGGGTTTGGGTCTTAGGTCTTTACCCTCTTCTTCCCCTATGTCCTTCGGAAGGTGCATGTCACAGATTCTGTCACAGTGTATCTTCTACCATAGAACAAAAGCCAGGTCCATTCAGAAGCCACAATTCTTATGAGCAAACAGTCAAGGTGCCAAGGCAGATCTATCTGCGTGGGCATTTCCTTCAAGCCTAGGGCTCAGACTCAAGAGGTGTTGCCATTTGCTGGGAAGGAGGTTAATTTTTTAATTGACAAGTAACAACTAATTGCATATATTCATGGGGTATGATGTAAGGTTTTGATACATTATGGAGTGATCAAACGTGGGCTAATTAACATATCTGTCACTTTTCACACTTACATTTTCTTTGTGTCAAGAATACCAAGAATGCAATTATTTGGGAATTGTGGGTATAGCTCAGAAGTAGAATGTTTGCTTAGTGTACACAGGCCCTGTGTACCACCAAAAGTATAAGTAAATAAAATCCATTCATTTGGCTTTTTAAAATTTACATCTTTATTAACTAAAAGGTGGGAAAGAACAAAGTGGAAGAATCTTCTGCTCTACAGAAGACCCTAAAGACTCCACCAGAAAAACTTAGGAAGCTAAGAAATGAATTCTGAAGTTGCAGGTGACAAAACCAACCTGCAAAAATGAGTACCACTTCTATACAGTAGCAGTAAAGCTATCCCCAAAGAAATTTAGAGCACAGTCCTATTTGTAGGACTGATAAAATAGGAATAAATTTAGTCAACAGCGTTTTGCAACTGAAGAGAACCTTCGTGGTCTGGTCAAAAGGGTTCCAGCCACAACTCACTCTCTGGACAGACATGTTTGGTTAAGGGATTTCACCCTGGAAGAGGAAAAATGATTAAAACAGCATGTGGAATGTGCTGTTTACTCTTGGAAAAGTGTTGAGCATGTCCCTAATTTGTCAGTGTCAACACGGAGCTAAAGCTGGTGTCCAGAGAGGATGAGAACAAGGACTGTAAATTATGTTCCAGTGGATCTGAAGTCATTCCTCCCCTTGCTCATGAGATTCAATTCCCCAGGCCCACGTCAAACCACTGGGCCTCTTAGTCTCCCTTAGGCTTGCTGCAAGGTCCGTTCCTCTCTGAGCTGATGACAAAGCATGGTGACAAGAGCTTGCACTTTCCATGGAGCGTACCTGAATCTCAGTCCTGGCCTTACTGCTTCCAGGCCAGTAGTCACGGGCAAACTATTTTGCCTTTGCAGACTCTTGGCTTCCTTACCTGTCAGCGGAGACAAATGTCACAGTCACCTCCTTGGGTTGTGTTGGAGGGTACCTGCAAACAGATGTGTGATGCTCTTGGCAGGGTGTCTGACACTGGCTAGAACACACCCTTCTACCTGTGTCTTCTAAGTACTGCTGATTGTGTGTGCTCCCCCAGTCACTAATAGCCAACACCCCTACAAGTCTGAGCTTTTCCTAGTTCCTAAATCCCATTCTTCTAGAATTCAGGACAGCCTCTAGTAAGTTCCAGAAAATCAACATCCCTGTAAGTAGCCCCTGGAGAGGGCTTTGGTGGTAGATAAATATTTCAGTTCCACCATGCCTCTTTTGGGCTAAACAGATCACAAGTTCTATTTTGCCCCCCCCCCCCCCCTCCTGTGACCTAATGGGATAAGCTTTCCTCACCATCCCAGTATCTCACTTGGCTATATTCCTTTACGCTCAGCCTCTGTTCCTGAGCCCTCTTCCCACTTCCTGGGAACCCCCCACCCCCACCCTTAGCCCACCCCATTCAGTAACCTGCTCTGGAATTTTAGTGCTGTTTCTGAGGCACCAGCCCACCAGGTTTGACCTACTATTGTTATGCAAATTAGCCCCACCTCCTCAGACTCCAGGAGATACAGAAACTCTGACTGTCCTACAACGTGAGACTGAGGCTACCCCTTCAGATTCTAAGCGTCGTTAATATAATAATTTAGAATGGGCTCAAAAGGAAGCTTGAGGACAATTACATTAAAGTTCCAGAGAGAAACAGTGGTGCAGGCTAGTTGAAAACCCCAGCAACTCCCAGGAGAGATAAAGAAAAAGACATGCCTTTTAAATGGAATAGAAATAGAGACAGCTTCCTAAGAAAGGAAAAAAAAAATCACTCCCCAGAACGGAAGTGGGCTAGTGGCTGAGGAAAGTACCCGAAGCCTCTGGCCTTGCAGCCTACAGCTGTCTTAAACTGCCCCCCTACCCTGGCCTCTTTGCTTTGTATTTCATGGACTTTTTTTTTTCTTAGATGATGCTAGGGCAAGGGAAGGCTTCCAATACCCCTCTGCAAAGTGACTTCTTTCGTGTATTAATCTTGATGTAGCTTTTTCCCATCTCCATTCCCCTGTCACAGAGAAAAAGGTCTGCTGTAAATTGATCTCTCTCTACTTCTGTTCAGGTCCTGACCCCACGCCAACACAGAAAAGCATTTGGAGAAGTGAGCTTTGTGGGGGACATAGTTTTAAAATTCATTTCCTGAGAGTCCAGGTGGAGGCAGGAGAAAGGAAATGTCCATTAGCTCATTCTTCTGCAATAAGGAGCTGGCATGGTGCTTAGATGCCTTGCGTTTACATACGAAGACCAGATACCTGCAGTGAGAACTGCTTCCTTGTCTCCTGCTCCCCACTGAAGTATTTAATTTACTTCTCTTTTTTAAATAATTTATTTATTTTTATTTTATGTGTATTGGTGTTTTGTCTACATACATGTCTGTGTGTGAGGGTGTCAGAGTCCCTGGAACTGCAGTTACTGGCAGTTGTTAGCTGCCTTGTGGGCGCTAGGAATTGAACCTGGGTCCTCTGTAAGAGCAACCAGTGGTCTTAACCACTGAGCCATCTCTCGAGCCCCAGTATTTTATTTCTTACATATTGATATTTAATAAATAAACAATCTCTCTGTTCTCTTGAGACGCTGTTGCCAACCATGAGAGAAGTCGCTTAGTAGTTCTCTGCTGATTGCAATGTATAGAAGGATTGTTTTTCCCACTGAAAAAATGTAGATACAAAAGCTAAGCCAACAATGAGGTACTGCCCTCTGGATTCATCATATTTCATTATTTAAGAATTAGCCATTAGCAGATATTCAGAAAATCACTTTGAATAAAATAATCAAATACTGTAACTTATGAGAAAATACCCGTATGTGTTAAATGATGTGCTCAATACATTTTGTTTTTTAATGATAATTTCTTGACTCTTATGTTCTCTGGAAAATCTTAGTACAAGACCCATGTTTATAAGGCCTTGAGACTGCAGGACTGGCTATCCTGGGTTTTTGTCTTCTCTTTTCTTTACTCACCCCACTGCCCTGGTGTAAAACATAGTACAAGTTATAGTTTCTAGTGTGACTTAAAAAAAAAATCTGACCATATAGCAAAGAAGTTTCTGCACCCCCCAGGAACCCAAAGGAATATTAAAGTCAGTTTTCCCAGGCATCATTTCTTCCCCCAGGAATTTGCAGGGGAAGAGTTCCTGCAGCCAAGAGCCCTGATGGGGAATCCAGGGCAGGCATTTCCTTGGGGATGGATGTCCTCAGGAAGTGTCCTGTCAGGATAAGGCATAGAGTGGTGGCAGCCGAGAAAGAGGGTTCGGTGAAGCCAGGTACTCCTGAGCAGACCCGCTGGAGGGCAGCCCTGTTGGAAAACTGGCATGACAGGAGTTAAAGGACAGCATCTCATATGTTCCAAGCTGGATTAAGGGGACTGGGCGTTGAACTCCATGTCATCTATTGGCTGAAGCAGCCTTGTCTCCTTACATTTCCACTCAGCCCTACATCCAGAGTAGCCAGGCAGCCTCCAAAGCCCTCATGCAAATGCCTAGTGTTGGGGTGCTCAGAACCATAAGTGCCCAGGGATTATGATGCCACCAGAATACCTGCTACATGTTCCAGACCTTTCTAACGGGTCTGCCCAAGCAGGAATCCACCCATATCTGTCCCACATGCTGAATTCAGCCTGTAGAACTCAGACAGGTAACTTCCTCTGTATCTTCTTCCTGTCTCCGTGTGCCATAAGTATAGAGTATCAGAGAATACTCAGATACAGCAGGTATGCCCTGGAACCTCCCAAGGCCAATAGTTTAGGCAGACTCTCAGTGCTTTTTGCACAGTGTCTTAGAGGTAGAGAAGGAGAAAAGATGCCATGCCTCTCATCAAGTGAGCGGTGGGGAGTCTGGGGCTACCCAGCTCTAACACTGACACACAGATGGAAGAGCTGTCAACACTCTCTTCAGGTGTATGATGTGATGTCTTGCTGGCCATCCTCTCCCAGACAGCTTTTCTTCCATGTAGCCCACACATTTCCTCTCCTAATTCATGAGCTGTGAACAGTAAGGATCTTGCCTCATTTTAAAACATCTGTTCCCTTCAGTGCGTTTCCTCCAGCCATGTGTTGTACTTTGTAACCCAGAAAATGCCATTCATTCTAACATCATATGCAGTGTTAGTGTGAGGGTCAGGAGCGCTGTGCCATGTAATTCCTGTTTGACCTTTAATACTGTGGATATCAGTTTCCCTCCCTGTGTTTGGGAATGAAGCTAGCACCTACCTCAAAGAGACAAACAAAGAATTGCAGTGGATGCTAAATTCAGTGTCTGGTGCATAATAACTCTCAACCATGTTCATAGCTCCTACCATGGACTAAGCTGTGATCATCTCTTAGCCAGACTGTGGCCATCTAAGGTATCTTCCTAGATTCAGTCTATTCCCTTCCCTTTAAAATTTAGCTCACCAGCACCAGATCAATCTCTGGAGAGCAATGTCTAAAACATGCTTTGCCTAGAACTCTCCTCCAACAATCTTGCCATCAATGAGTTAACGTGCATATTAGGGAGGGGCTGGATTGTTTGTGGAGTCAGACTGCCTGGACTCAGACCCCAGACTTCTCACCTTTAGGACTAGAAAGCTGACAGTTGTGGTCTCTCCAGACTTTGGGACCCCACTCAGTGAAGGCCCTGGGAGGTCACATGCTAGATGACTCTTCCATATCCCTGTAATCTCAACTGCCTCTTGTTCTATTCAGAGTTCCTGAAGACTTTTTCAGATTTTTCACATTTCTGGGGAATCTCCTCTCACATTAAG
Organism: Peromyscus maniculatus bairdii; assembly: GCF_049852395.1. Lineage (NCBI taxonomy): Eukaryota > Metazoa > Chordata > Mammalia > Rodentia > Cricetidae > Peromyscus > Peromyscus maniculatus. The sequence continues at coordinate 123,587,849 of NC_134855.1, forward strand.
GAATGTCCTTTTAGTCTATTCAACTCCTTTTCTTGAGGAATTAGGAGCCATACCCAAAGGAAGTGGTGGAGGAAGGACATTGGGAGTAACTGTCAGCCACCAATTCTTCCACTGCCATGAGATAAGACCCAAGATGGGATGGGATGTCATGGGATGAGGCCCACGTGTTCATTGTTTTGATCAGTATCTATGTACTTGGCTAACGATGGCACTCTTAGTTGGAGACATGTCCTAAGGTTCCTTTGACCACTTCTGAAAACACTTGCAAACAGATCCCTTGATAACATGCTCTTTTATTCTACCGAGAAATCACCAAGCATAAATGCTAATTAGGTCCAAAGGTGGCTCTCACTCTCAGGCTTATCCTTGATTCTCCTGACTTAGCCTGATAATACTGAAAGGCTGCCTGGCTCCCCACTGCTTCCCCTATGATTCCAAAGGTAATCATGGGATCTGTCTTGTCAGCTACTTCATTAGCATTCTGATTGCTGTTGTTTTATGCACAAAGGTGGAAGCCTGCAGATTTCCCTCCCTTCTTGAACTTGTTAAAACTGCCTTTTCTCTGCTGTGACCATGGGGATTCGGCAGAGGTATATTTTTGGCAGTTAGCATAATGCTTCTCAGCGTCTGAAGCTGTAACGGAATCAGCCGTTTTGGCTGGTCCTGAGCCCTCCCATGCTCTCCTGGACACAGCCTAGTTTATTTGATTTCATCACCTTGGTTTGACAGAGTCTGCTTGAGGAAAGACTAGTTAGTGTATCCTCTATAGAGGGAGGTCCTAGAGGACAATTTTATGCTCATGCTTAGATGTGAATGTACATGTCACACACAATATACATGTACATCTATGGTGTTCTAACCTTTTTGTGAAACACATCAGACCATAACTGTAGTGTATGAAAAATAACTGTATACATTGAGTGTATGAGGTATGTGCATGCATATGTATGTGTGTGTGTGTGTGTGTGTGTGTGTGTGTGTACATGCGTGTGTGCATGTATGTCCCCTAGCAACGCAAATAATTTTTCCTGGATCTGCTTATCTGCATGGAGTCAGATGTAATCTAAAATAGAGTTGTGAGGTTTCAAAGGCAAAAAGCTTTTCTTCCTGCAAAACTCCTGATGCTTTGGCCTTGCCGTCTTAGCATTGGGTTGCTTGGGCTGGAAACTTCCAAAGCAGGACCGACTGTCTTTCTGTCTTCCCACACAACAGGAAGTTCTATGTATTGATCCGGTTTTTTCTCTCCATTTCTATTGTTTTGCCCCTTGTTTAGGCCACTGCCATCTCTTCTGGGCCACAGTGAGAGTGGATAGTTCTCTCCATCGTGTCCATATTTCATGAAGAAATCCAGTGTGTTTTAAAAGCATACCTGAAAATCAGAACTGCATGATCTGGTCCTGCCAAGGTCTCCAACTTCATTTATGGTCCCGTGACCTTCCTCCTCTTCCTCAATTGACCCACTTTGGTCCGTACTTTAGACACCTGGACAACATCCGCTCCTTTGATTCCCCTTTAACTCTGAGGAGTGCGGTCATGTGACCTTTGTGACACATGACCCAGTTCTTGTTTTCTTGAGAACCCTCACCAACAGCCAGACACTCTGCCCTACTCTTTGTCCTACTGACAAAGGAATCTGACTTTTCTATGCTAAAAATGACAAAACAAAAAAAAATATTCTCTGTGTCCCTTCCTATAGTAAACAGACAAATCAATAAGGGGAGGAATCTGTTCAAACCAGAAAAACCCCAGTGTGACTAAATACGTGGCATGGCTCATAAGATATTCTGGCCCTTAGCAGAAGGGGTGTCAGAAAGGAAGTAGAAAGCTGTTCTGTGAATATGTTCATATGGACTTGGTTTAGTGATCATGTTGGCATGGAGACATAGCAAGAAAAGAGAAGGAAGAAAGTGTCCTCTTTAAGCTGTGGGAAGTCTGCTACTGTGTTCCATCTGATCTGTCTATTAACAAGCTACAACAAAATTCTATCTGCTGGGCATCCAGGGAAGAATCTCAGAAGCTCTCTCTCTCTCTCTCTCTCTCTCTCTCTCTCTCTCTCTCTCTCTCTCTCTCTCTCTCTCTCTGTGTGTGTGTGTGTGTGTGTGTGTGTATCTGTTTCTCTGTCTGTCTCTGTCTCTTCCTTTCCTTCTATGATTCTGCAATCAAATTCAAAGCCTCATGCATGCTAAGAAAGCATTCTACTGAGCTATATCCATGCTGCTTGGAATGTCTTCAAATCAACTGAGCATTTTCCAAGGGTCTCTTGCTCTTGTTTTTTGGGGGTACAGTTCTGACTGTAAGCCCATTCATTAGAAGAGAAAGAATATGGCTATGTGAGGATATTAGTCTTGTTGGTTTCTGTGCTAGCTAATGGTGTTGGATCTTTCTATCCAAAATCTCCTACTGGCCAGCTCCATGACCATGATCAAGTCCCCTGCCCTTTAGTATCATGGTTTCTCCATCTGTTAAATAGAGGAAACTTCATTCATGGTTTATACAGTTGAAGAAGAAAGGGTCTGATCACCTGAATATCCCATCATAAGACAACTATGATCTGGTATGATTCAGCAGGGCACAGCCCCCTCAAGAGGCTGGAGTTCTGACAATACAACAAAAGACTTAATATTGCCCAACTCCAACCTCCTAGGGATCTTAGGCACTACCAGGGATTTTAAGCACTCAGGTATGGCCAGCACATGGAGAGGAAGACTCTATACCTTTTTGTTCTAAGTAGATGAGACATCTCCAAGGCCCTGGAGCTACATGACCAGTAAAAGCAGAGCAAAGGCTCTACTGTGTAAGGAGCAGGACTTCTGTCATATATAAGAAAAACTGCCAAAAAAAATAGTAATAATCTTGAAAGCAAGAAGCAAAATGCTGGCCAGTGCTTCACTTTGATTGCCTTTGACCTTACTGATTCACCTACTACAGTTACACTAGCTCCTTACTGCTCTATATGTATCAAGATGGGAGGTGAACAGAAAGGGCTGCATGTTTATTGTCTCTCTGTGAACTCTGCCCAAACCAAACCATGTGTCTTCTGCTTCACTTGACAGCCACAAAGACACTAGGAGTGCACCAGAGGCTTCCTAAAGTTTCCAGAATAAACAATCAAATAATTAGAAATTTATCTCTCCTATGAGATGCTTATAAGAGAGAGCAGAATAAAGGTATATGTGGCTTGTAGAATTATATGGGCATCAATACCTCAAGTTCAATCAAGTAATGAAATATAATCTGAGGTCATTATAACTGGGAGAGTGGGATAGATTGCAGACAAAAAGGGAGCTATAAGACAAAGTCCTCTCTGTCAATGAGTCCTGCCTTTCCCAGTCAGAAGCTGGAAATGTTATCAACAGGAGGTTTCAGATCTCTAGGCAATGACATGGGTGCCTGTTGTCCTATCATGTAGCTTGTGACATACCCCATTTTACAGAGGGATAATTAAGGCTCAGAGATGTCAAATAATTCTTCCCCTGTTGTGCAGATATGATTTTGTCCTTAATACTATGGAGATGGAAACTGAAACCCAAAGAAATTGAGCAAGATCAGGTAGACCAGGTGCCTTTCTGGCTCACTCACATTCCAAAAGGGAGAATCATCAGGCTGGACCCCAGTTACATATCAGGCCTTGACTCTGCCCAAGGCCTTGGCTCTCATCTAAGTATATGGGCCACATAAAAGACCAAGAGCCCAGGGTGGTGGTTTCTGTAGAGCTCAGCCAGTTATCTGTTAGACTAACTTGTCTGAGGTTCCGGAAGCCATTGGATAGCACTTGTGATAATTACAGAATCCCCACATATATTGATGAGCAACAGCTACATAAATAGCACAGCTTGGTATTTACAAGTGCCAGTTTTCTGCAAATATAGAATCTTGGCAGTTACTTCAGGCAATGTGTCCAAATCTGAGAGCTAGCATTTGTCTTCTTACAGCTTTTCCAAGGGAAGCATAAGGTCACTTCCACCTATGACCAGACCAGTCATCTCATGGAGTACCATTCAATGAGGCAATTTGCAATCTGAAACTGAGAGCAGCAATCTTCAATGTCATTTGAATATAGAGACTCTTTTCTGACACCCAAAAATTGTTTCAATGATTCTCATCATCTGTGTAAAGACTTCTGACTCCCTCCAAAATGAGCTGGAGTTCCTTCAGCAATTCTATAGAGTACAGAAGAAGCCAAAGCTTGGTTAACAATGTAAACCAACACTTCCCAAAGTATTTTCTTTGGATGCTAGTAAAAGAAAGACACATAGGTATCATGCACAAACTAAGGATTCCTTAAAAATACCAATGGCTAAGATGAAAGACAGTCAATACCAAGTGTTGAGAAGGATCTTCTCTGTTGATGGTAGATTATAAATAGATCGCTCTGTAAAATCATTTGGCAGTATGAAACTGAACTTGTTCATCTTCTGTGACCCAGAAACTCCATTCCTGCACATCAATAGAAGTGTGCATATAGGCCCACCAAACATATTAAGATAGTCAAGGTGGTACTGATCACAGTAGCCAGACACTGATGGCTACTATGGAACTGTATGTGTATCCATACCTCAAGTTCAATCAAGTAATGAAGTATCAACTGGTGTCATTATATACAAATATAATAGAAATGATAAACTGTATTATGTTCATATAAACACTGACACAGTGATAGTAATCGATAACATAAAATACAGTTGAATCCCACACAGTATTGTGGCTGGAACAGAAGAGTCCAGACTATAGGATCCAGGTATAGTAATGCACACAAACAGGCAGAATTTAGAGCAGAAATAGAAGGTGGCACACTTGTCACTGTTCTGTGACTGTAATAAACAGCTGGGACAACTTACAAAGGGAAAAAGGGTTATCCTGGCTCATAGTTTTATCAAGGTTCCAATCCACAATCAATTGGCCCTGTTATTTTTGGACCTATGGAAGACAACACATCCTGGTGGGGGCGTGTGGTATAGCAAGGCTTGTTCACCTAATGTTCAGGATGTACCAGGACCCCAAATCTCCCTTTGAGAGTATACCCTCAGTGATTAGAAGATAGACCACTAGATCCACCTCTCAAAGTCTCCATCATCCCCTGGTAACACTAGCCTGGGTACCAAGCCTTTAACATGGGGGCTTTGGGAGACATCCCAAAGCTAAACAGAGCAGTTAGGATGATGGCAAGCCTCAGGTGTTGGTAACTGCAATAGGGTCCTTAGCCATGTTATGCTATTTTGGTTATTAGTTGCATAGGAGTATTCTCTAGTATGAGTTCATTCAAACTGCTAATTTGTAATATAAGTAATGTGCTCATTCTAATTAAAAAAGGGAAATATGGAATCAGCTCAGCACATCTCTGTTATCACGGTACACATAGAGACACATAGAGCCCTGTCTGCTTCCCACCGCTTGTCACCTCTGGGAAACAGCCTAGGGTGAAAGACCATGCCATGGGCAGGGGTATTTCACATACAGGTGGGCAGGTACATGGTGGAGCATGTGGCCACATGCTTGTGATTGTGTACTTTGGAGCCCACCTAGGTGCAGTTCTGATGGCTGACACACATCTGTCCTGGAAGCAGTATAGCCCAGCTGGCCCCAGGGACACAGCCGTTCTTAGCTCCTGCTCTATTATAGATTGAACACCAGAGGCCCAGAGGCCTGAAGGTTTACCCAGGGCACAGAGTTGCACCTGGACCAATGTCTCCCAAGCTCCAGACTTATCTTCTAAAGGATATGGCCTTTTAGCCAGAAAGAGAACTCAGCATGCGGTGCTCCCGTGAGGATGCTTCCTAGCACAACCTGAGCCACCCACTGCTAAGGGAAGCCCTGAGTACACACAGTGCCTCTGTCTGAGCACCCATCTTAAATGCAAATGAGTTCTGCCATCTGCCCTAAATTTCGAACATATCATTCCAGAAGGTTCTCAGAGGCCAATAACACAAACTGCCTCATATAAATCCTGCATTCCAGGCTGTGAGGGGTAGAGGCAGTGCCATGGTAAGGAATACACATCACATGTGTTATATGTGGGCGTACTAATACTGTGTGAAGGCTGGGCGAGGCCTGTTTCCTGACTTTCCGTTCTACATTTTAATCACGGCTGCATTAATGGGCAAGTTTGCCTTGGATTCACTTCATTTCCAAAATTATTCTCAGCAGTGGAAAAGGAAATTGAGGGAAGGAAGAGAAACAAAACATCACTGGTGTTTCCTCCCTTCAATGGACAGTCCTTGGAGATTTGTCATGGTCCCCAAAGACCAATTACAAGGATTAAGGATAAGAGAATCTATTTTAATAAAATGTCACTTTAAATGGATTTACAACATATAGACCTTGAAGCAATTTAAAACTAATATTCTCCCCCACTTCTTCCTGCTTCTTGTGAGATAACCTTCCAAACCTATCGTTGTTAGGAACTGGGGAGACAGGTGAAGACTTGGAAGGGGCTCCTTTAAAAACCTCATGCACATGTAGCTCACATGCTCTTCTGATTTAGAAGCAGCTTTTTGCTCTATACTTCCTTAATAGGGAACACATTCTGCTTCAACCTTTTAGGCTAAACCCTATGATGGAATCCTTTTATACAGCAAAGAACAGCCTGTGTGAAAGACTTTACAATAATAGCAGTACCCAAGATGCCCAAGCTCCTGCCTCCAGAGTATACGCTGGAGCTGCTTTGAAGCCAAGAGGTCCCACATCTTACTTTGAGTGCTCTGGAAAATGGGTCTCCTGTCCCACCCATCCTGGCAATGCTGGCTTCTCTCTCCTTTTTTCTCCTTCCTTTTGCCCTTTAGTGGTAAAGTTAAAATGTAGATGAATTTCTAAACAGTCTTATTAAATAAGAAACACAGAGCCAAATACAGAGGTATAAGCTGTAGAGATCAAGGCTTACCACCTTGCCACTGTAGCTTCCCAAGAGAGAGCCTATTCTGCCTTCTCATTGGCTCTAAGCCCAGCCACATCACTTCCTCGTCACTACCTGTCTACACAGACCTCCAGGTCTCTATGGTTGGTACTGGGATTAAAGGCATGTGTCACCACTCTTGCCTGTGTCCTTGACCACACAGACTCTGCCTGCCATGTGATCAGATTAAGGGAGTGTGCTACCATTGCCTGACTTCTATTTATGGCTATGACCTCTGATCTCCAGGCAAGCTTTATTTATTAACATACAAATAAAATATCACATTTCAGCACAAATAATATATCACCATATTAAAACTTTAAGACTTCTTTAAAAATATGAATGTGTATGTGTGTAAATGTAAGTACAAGTCCCACTGAATCCAGAAGAGAATGTTGGATACTCTGGAGCTGGACTTAAAAGTAGTTGTAAGCTGTGGATGCTGGGAACTGAACTTGAGTCCTGTACAAGAGGAGCAATTATCATTTTCAACCTTCAAGTTTCAGCTTAAAAATGTATCTGCCCAATAGCAGTGCCCCCTCCATCACTTTGCAGGCCCATACCAGTGATGGGATTCATTTATGCTACAAGTGCCAAGAATGGGTGCGGATGCCTTCATCTCCCCTCTCAGTTCCCACTTCAGCCAGAACCACAGACCCCTAGCACCTCAGATCTAGGAAGGCTCTTAGTATACACAGTTTCAAGAGCCTGAATTTGTTATTTCCAGAAGGCCTCCATTCAAATAAAAAGTATGACCTGTTTTGGATTTTTGTTTGCTCATTTTATTTTGAGCAGAAACCAGATAGGCTTCCCACCTGGGACATCAGGAGGCTATGTGCTGCAATTGATCCTGCTTTAGGTTCTTCCCACTCTCTCTTAGCTTTGAGATCAGCAGCTGCAACATGCCTTGTGGTGTCTCTACCATGCAGAGGCTGCTGAGCTTGCCTGTGGATTCAGGGAGCAAGGATAGGAGGAAAAACCTTCAATTACTGCCTCCAAACAGTATACACCCTGATCCATAGGAATCCGAACCTATGGATCCAAGCCCATGGCAATACCATATGAGAATCCAAGAGACCCCTCCCACCAAAGCATCTGCCAATCAATAAAGAAAGACTTCATAGTAATAGGGATATTCATATTCTGCACCTGCAGCCAGGTGGAAGGGGGCATGGAGAAAAGGGAAAGACTGGGTCAGGCAATATCCAAACACAATGCCCAGAAAAAGAAATGTACCTTAGCAGGTGTGAAACATTGAAACTAAAGTGAAAATTGCCCTCCAGTCTATTCAGAAACCTTAGGGATTGGAAGTTGTTAGACACTGAAAATGCATGCAGCAGTTCCCTTTATTACCAATTTCACTTCCCGAGTTATTCAAGGACAATCAGGATCCAAAAATATGAGCTGGAAACATTAACTATTTGCTGCACAAACAAGTTATGAGGTATAAATATCAGGGTGTTTTGCAATATGGGGAAAATCTGGAGCCATCCCACTGCATCCTGCTAAGAACATGAATCAACTATGTAGTGTATCAATGTTATATGTGTTACCCACCCTTCGAGACTTAGCCTTTTGGGTTAGCAGATGGGCCACCTTGTTACTTGAGGGTTTATGTTCAAGAGTACCCATTTTAATGCCCCCAAAGTGCAAGAGTAGTGAAGCTGGTGATTTGGGTTCACCAAAAGAAAGCCATAAAGTGCTTCCTTTAAGTAAAAAAAAAAAGGTAAATTTTCTTGGCTTAACGGTATACTATAGAGCAGTGTTTGTCAACCTTCCTAATGCTATATGACCTTTTATTCCTCATGTTGTAGTGACCCCCAACCATAAAATTATTTCATTGCTACTTCGTAACTAATTTTGTTACTGTTATGAATCATAAACTAAATATCTACTATGCAGGATATCTGGTATACAACCCCCAATGGGGTAGCAACCCCCAGGTTAAGAACTGCCACTATAGAGGGGTGACCAGTTTATTGAGTACACTGGTGGAGCACAGTGGGCAGGCAGTGACAGGTCATGGCCACTTTTATTTGGAAACTGTCTTCAGTGGGTTAAAGTAGCTAATTGATCAAGCTCAAATTCTGCTTTGAGACTGGGTTTACTGGACAGCAGCACTGTGGTACCAAGTCCTGGTTCATTTTGATTGGCTGCACTCGGTCACATCATGCTAATTCATGGCTTGCCTAGAAAGGAGCAACTGTCTTCTCCTGGGGGGAGGTGCTCTCTGGACCAGTCTTGTACTGATGAAGTTCCCTGACAGGGACTTGATAACCTTTCGCTTCTCTCTGCATTCCCCACTGACAGAACAACAAACCTAATCCAGAAGTTGGTTGGAAGCCTTTTCTTCAGTAGCTTCTTCAAGCTTAATAAGAGTGACACATAGACAATGCCTACCTGTCATGTGTTATTGTACTAGCAGTCTTGTGGGGTGTAGTCTAAAGATTTTCTGTGTCCCAACCTCAGGCAGTGCAATCTCTTTCTAAAGAAGCAAAGAGGATATTATAGATATATAGATAGGATGAAATTGATTATTGAATTATTGAATCTACTTTTAAAGAACAGCAACTTGTTTAAAATGTTTTACATTGCTATGGATTTGGGTTTATTGATACAAATTTAAAAGTTAATTCTGTTATACTGCATATATATTTCTGCTCTTGTTTAAGGTATTATGTTTATGCAACTCATTTAAAATTGTAACATATAACTAAGAAATACAGATTAATAATTACTCATCTATGATAATCAAACTTAATAGTCATGTTAGTTAAGTTTTCTAGGTATACATAGATATAATTCTATTAGGTTAATTGGTTATTATTGGTTAATCTTCAAACACTTCAAAGACCTACAGACTATGTCATTTAAAATGTTTTAAGAAGTTTGACTTTTCTGGACAATGAGACATATCTGCTCCTGGCAGCACCAATCTACTTCAGATAAAATGATGGTTCAGCACCATATGGAGCTTGCTTTCTTTATGGCAAAAGTTGGCCATTTGGGCAAGAAACTGCTCTTGCCTGGACTGCTTGACAGTATGTTGTATAAGCTGGACATGCAGGACCCATGAGAAAATGACCACTGAACTTTGCCAAAACAGGGTGAGATGGTCCTTCAGGCTCCTGCTTTGCAGAGGAAACTGCCAGACATTCTATAGGACACAGAGAAAAGCAACTGAGAGACTCTAGGCTTAAAGGCTAAAGATGGATGCCCCAACATTGCAGAGGAACTCTGGGTGACTGTCCAGGCAACTCTATCATTTCTAGAATTATGGAAGTTGCTTGCAATGCATTTCCTGTTTGCTTAGTTAATATTATATCCTTCTGGGGTCTTTGATGTAGTTGAAGACTAGATAGTTATAATTTGCTTTGGTTATGATAAAAGATAAATATGAAACTTTAGACTCATAAATATAGGATAGATGATAGAATATTTTCTTTAATTTTGCCAAATACAAATACACTAGATATTATAACTGTAATTCTTGCTTGATAGCTGTTCTGTTATATGTAATTTTACTATGTTAAAGTAAAAATCTTCCTTTTTTATTAGACAGAAAAGGGGAAGTGCTGTGGGATGTCTTTCTGTATGCTGTGATTATATGTTGCTATGACTGGTTAATAAAGAAGCTGCTCTGGCCTATTGTGAGTCAGGTTATAGCCAGGCAGGAAATTCAAGAGAGGCAGGAAGAAGAAAGGCAGAGGAGAGGAGACTCTAGCCACCAATGAAGGAGCAACAAGATGCCAGCAGATCAGTAACACTATGACCATGTGGCAACATATAGATTAATAGGAATGGGTTAATTTAAGATGAAAGAATTAGCAAGCCAGAAGCTGAATCCATAGGCCATATAGTTTGTACTTAACATAAGCTTCAGAGTGATTATTTTCTAAGTATCTGCAGGTCTGCAGACTGGGCAGGATTGAAAAATTTCCGGCTACAGAGGAGGATGCTATGAAAAGAGAACCATAATTAGAAGAGATTTTGGTAGAAGGTCCATGTTGCTTAATCTAGAAGATTAAAGGAATTGGGACTTCTGATGGTAGAGACCAAAAGCCTTGTTAAAGCGTCATTTGGTGATGGAACTATTGAACCCTAGGGAAGACAATTTGATGAATAGATCAAAATACAAGGACCAAATGCAAGTAGTAGACAGATAGCTGTAAGTGGTCCCAGGAAGGGGAGTAACAAGGTTACCACAATCAGATATTTGTTTTAAAATCCCACCTGGCCGATCCTCCCTCTGTTCCTTTCTCCCCAAATCCTCCACACAGTTGATGATGATTTATTTGGAAATCTGACAGTGCTTGTCCATATCTTTTGAAGTGAAAGCAGCATTCTTACTTGAGTGTGGCACAGGTTCTACCATGAGCAGCAGTCTAGATCAAGAGAGAGCCTGGCGAATCTAAACTAAAACTACCACTGTACATGAATTAACTATGCTATTGAAAGTTCTTGGGTGGGTGGCAAGATGGCTCCATGGATAAAGTACTTGCCATGCAAACATAAAGACCTGAGCTTTGGTCACTGGACTCCATTGTGGCATGCAGCTATAATCCTGGGGCTTGGAGGGTAGTCATACATAGACAGGTGTTGAGGATTTGCTGGCTAGTCACTCTGCCAAAACAGCAAGCTTTAGGTTCAGTGACAGAACTGTCTCAGAAGAAAATAAGATAGATGACTGATTGAGACACACATCCTGAATTCAACCTCTAATCTCTCCATGCAGCCATATGGGCTATTGCACCATATGATACGTGTGCATGCGTGTGCGCATGCACGTGTGTGCGCACACACACACACACACACACACACACACACACACATACACATACACATACACACATGGACACACATGAGTATAGCACACACAGTTAAAAGAAAGGAAATTTGTTCTTGCGTTAGTGTAGTTACTTTGTGATGGCCTTTGGGCAGAAAAACTTGCTTCATAAACCCTTCGTCTCTGATGAAGGTAAGGCCAAAAGCTACCAACAATGAAATAAAAATTGTTCTTTTAGTTCAGGACAGACAGAAATATAATGATAACAGATGTTAAATGTCATTTGAGGAAGTGTAGCTGCCAGGATTTACACTCTTAACTAGTCGGCTGGAAGGTAGAAACAGGCCTGCGTATACATGGTCTCGGCATTTAACTAAACAGCTAAAACAAGGGTGAACTATGGGATGCCTCCAGTAACCCAGAAAGGTGGGACCACTGATGCTCCCTACGAGGTTCAAGGCATCCTATAAAAGAGGAGGGCATAGAAGGGATTTTTGCCCAGATGAGCAGTTTTTCAATAGAGTCCAAACCCAGATCTCCATGGGAAATATTCATAACCATTTCATGTTGTATCTGTTTAATTGTGGAAGAAGTAAACATGATTAGCCATTGAAGAGGGCAAGGATCAAAATAAACAGTCCTGTTAGATGGATATTGGAGACCATCCATGGCCACACCCACTAAATAATGACCTGAAAGGTCAGTAATGAGAAACAAACACAGAATGGAAGGCTTGTAGTAAGGAAAATGTTCTGCCTATTAGGAAAGACAACAGGAAGGCAAGATCCTGTTGTATCTGGGAGCAGAGAGTTTAGGTTCCTGGAAGCCCCCATGAAACAATAACAACAACAACAAAAAAACCAAGATTAGAGGAAGATGTGGTGTTCTAGGGGTCCTCAGTGACCTGGGACTTGTAAGAGAGCTGTGTTTTAAAGGAATAGACTGTGTTATGTTTTGAAGACAGGGTAAAGTACAGTGTAGGTGGAGTCTAAGGATCAGTGTGACAGACCCAGCTATGAGAAAGATGCTTTTAGTAATAAGAGAAGAGACAGGAAATGGAGAGTTAGACTTTTTTTTTTATTCAGAGGCAGACAAATTGGTTTCATCAGAAAGGTAGAATACCTTTAAAGGGGTTTGATAGTAGTCTGGAGAGGGTTTGTGTGGAGACCAGGGCAATGTGGGTCTAAGTGTCATTGAGTTACTTCTCATGAAAGAAGGCCAGGAACAGAAGCCCCAAGTCCTGGATTTATAGATTCACATCCCTGAGGTTGGCTCTGGAAGTCCCTTCAGAGGGGAAGTATAAGTCCTTAACTAGTTTTGTTTCTTGGTTTTTTTTTGTTGTTGTTTTTTGGTTTTTTTTTTTATTTTATTTTGCTGTGTAAGAGGGAGCTTTATCTCAATCATGTGAACCCAGTGAGTAATTGCCTGGAATGTGATAGTCATCGGAGTACTTAATAAGACCAAATGTGGTCCATTTTAAATGAACTAAACTTGTCTACTTGAATGACAGGATATGCAGGTCTTTAGGAGTTCTGGGTCACCCAGTTGAACCAAATCAGGATGAGAGGTCTGAGGCTGAAAGAAATCTATTTGTAACACTAATTATTTTGCTATTCTGGTGAGGTCATGTATGTGGCCCAAAATGAACCTCTTTTTTTCACAGTTTAGGTCATTTGGGAAGCTTTTGGGGGTAGATATGGGGCCCTTGGCTCTTTTAGGTTTTTTCTATTATATTTTTTTCTGTATTATGTCACCTGCAGGGATGCCTCAGCTTCTTGTTGACCATGCTGTTGCATTTTAAGCTCCAGGGACATTTCCTCTGTAATGGAGCTACTCTTTGGAGAATGAAAACCTTTTAGAGTCTAATTTATGGGGTCTCCATGGCCTCTCTGAGCAAGAGGACATGTTGCTTATCAAAGTTGTAAGGCCCTTTAAATGCGTTCCATTGTCCCCTGTAACCTGGCTGGCCTGTGTCAGTAGACAAAATATTGGCTGTCCTGTTAGCCCCATACTCTCATTAGCTTTGGCCTCCAAATACCCAGAAGGTCAGTTACACCAGTTGGAGGGAATGAATAGTAAGTCAAAACTTACCTATTCTTGAACATTTAGATAAAGTTTGACAAAAGAAATAAATTGAAATTCTGTTAAGACTCAATTCTCTATGAACTTTTAAGGCTGACAACTTTGCAAAAAATGATATTAGTAATATCTTGATTAAAATACAAAATCTTTGCTTTTTAAGCCTATCCTTGTATATGGTACCAAAAGCAGATCAATAACTTGATAGTTTAATGAAAACTCAGGAATCTGTATTTGAAATATAAAAATAGACAGTATCTTAAATATCTAGCAACAATATGGGCAAAATATGTTAACATTACTAAAGACATATTTAAAAAACAAACTTAAAATAGTAACTAATTTATTACACTTGTTTAAATCTGGTAAATTAAAAGGGCCTTGGACTGAGTTTGCATGCATACTTATAAGGTTCCTCGAATCTAGCTCTTTTGCAGGGGGTGGGGAGTGGGGGGACAGGGGGGGCTTAATCATGTAAACATACTATATAACACACACATATATGGGGTATATAAAAGCACACACACATATATATATATATATATATATATATATATATATATATATATATATATATATATATAAAATAAGCCAAGATGAAGTAGGGTTCAAAATTTATAAAAGACTGACATGAGTGAAGACAACCTATTTATATCTATTTATATTGTCAAATTAAATCTAAAGCCTGTTCTTATTGTTGTATTAAGTGAATGTCATTGCTGCTTAGATTTTAAATGTTTTTTCTTTTGTTTTTTCCTTAGTCCTAACCAGTTTGGTCATTGGCTCTTAGATGTCTGCTCTCAGATAAGATAGGGCTTAGGATAGAAATCTTGAATAACATATTTTCTTCAAAGCAGCAGCAGGGAAAAAAAGTAAGAATGAGAGGTGAGATACTGAGATCATGATTGGAAAAAGTACAGAGACAACTAGCCAAACACTATTGGGAACACATGAAGTGTGGACCAGTATCTGAGGAGCCCCCATGGTACTGGACTGGGCCCTCTGGATAAGCAAGACAGTTGTTTAGCTTGTACTGTTTAGGGGGCCCCCAGGTAGTGGGACAAGGACCTGTCCCTGGTGCATGAGCTGGCTTTTTGGAGCCTTGTGCCTGTGTTGGGACACTTTGCACAGCCTTGAAGGAGCTGGGAGTTGGGGGTGGGTTGGAGGGGAGGGATGGGGGTGGGAAGAGGGAGGACAAGGGAATCTGTGGTTGATATGTAGAATGAATGGAAATATCTCTTAATAAAAAGAAGAATTTATAAACGTGTAAAAAAAAACACACAAACTAAAATACCAAATTGTAGACACAGGCTAACAGCTGGACCAGCAGACAAAAAGTCACACCAACTTGAAAAAGTTGTTTCAAGTTCCATAAAAACAACAATGAACAACAAGAAGTCACACAAAGTTACATGGAAACAACTCTTACATAATTGCATGTAATCAGAGTCCACTGTGCAAAACTAATTTACATCTCAAAGACATAGATTTTAACCTAAATGTTAAGTATGGAACCAAGGAAAGCAAAGTGACAATATAAGAAAGACTTTCTGTGTGGGACTGTGGTAAGGAAGGAAGCCTTTTAGTGCTAGTGGGAAATGGTGAGGCAAAGAGCTAGAATTGGGGCCAAAGAGCTGTATTGTGATGAGAGGATTGATACCATTTTAAGGAATAGAAGACCTTCCTTATCTGGGTTAAAAGATGGAATTTACACTAGTTCTTCAGGCCTTATTCAAATGCTGTCTGAAGGGATAGATGGGGCCTGTTCTATGTTGAGATAGGTCTATGACCCTAGTTCCTAATAAGTCATCCTTTTAGAAGAGAGAGATC
This sequence comes from Peromyscus maniculatus bairdii, assembly GCF_049852395.1. Lineage (NCBI taxonomy): Eukaryota > Metazoa > Chordata > Mammalia > Rodentia > Cricetidae > Peromyscus > Peromyscus maniculatus. The sequence continues at coordinate 123,603,433 of NC_134855.1, forward strand.
CAGGTATTCAAAGGGGCTCATGGTATTACTTTCAAAAGAGAACATCCCACCTCTTTGAAAGAACTTCCTGACAAGGCATCCCCAAAGGACTTCTAAAGGGGATATCTCATCTTTTGAAAGGATCTCATGGCACTGGGGACAAGAACACTGTGCCTACATTTCAGATTTGGAAAAAGAAAGGCACAATCTGCTGTTACAGCAAAGTCTTCAGGTGATTGATATTAGTCTTTGGAGCCCTAGCCTAAAGAGAAGGAAAACACCCAGATGTTGTTGTTGTTGTTGCTGCTGCTGATGATGATGATGATGATGATTGTGATGATGATGATGATGACGGTGACGATGATGACGATGATGCTTGGTATAGGCTGGGAACAGGGTCTGAGCTAAGAAAAACTAAATAGTCCTTTCTCTCTTATGGTTAAGCAGTTCAGCTACCCAGCCCCAGACCTTCAGATCCTGCCAAAGTGTTGCCTTGGCCAGAGATCCTTGGTTGCCAGGGAATGAGTAGCCTTCCACTGAAAGGTCTGTTGAAGAAGTGGATCCCTTGTCCTCAAGCGCTGTAGGAGTTTATACAAAAACCCGGAAGACTCTCAGGATCTCTTTGAAGAGGGATGCTGAACTGATTAGATTCCAGGCCTAGGTAAATGCACCAGTGTTTGGTTCTTCATTGTTGTTGTTTGTTTTTGTTTTGTTTTGTTTTCTTTGAGGATGCAAAATTTTGCTTCTTTCTTCTTTTTCTGTTGTTCCTTATTACAACAAGATGAACATGAAAATTTGGGTAAGATCTGGGTTTAGGACCTCATAATCACCCCAAAAGGAGGGCTGCCTCCCAAAATGAGAGTGAGAGAAGTATTTGAGTAAATAGATGTTTGTTGTGCCTTCATTGCTATAATTATGTGACAGTTCAGCCTGGACTCTGGTTATGTCTGAAGAAAAGTAAATGAAATGCACCAGATGACTGTTGCATTTCACTATAACAGAATACTGACGGGCTACTTAAGAAGTGAAGTTCTACCTGCTGTGGTTCTAGAGAGTTCAGTCCCAAGACTGGGCAGCCTTATAGTGATGGGCCTTTGAGGATAATGGCACACTATGGCAAGAGCACATGTTGGAGAGGGTACTCACATAGTGAAAGAGGAAGCAGAGCAAAACCGAGGTCCCCTGAGCACAGCCTCTAATGACCTAAGAACCTTCCACAAAGCCCCTCTTCTTAAAATCCATGGTGTATCTCAATACCATTCTCCCGTGGACCAGGTCTTTCCATATAGACCTCTAATGAACCCTGTCCACATTCAGATTCCAGCAGAGAGGGGATGGAGCACAAAGGGGTCCTTCACACTAAGCATATGGGAAAGAAGAACAGACTATTATTGAAATGACATCCTGTGGCAGGAGTTAGACGGTATGTGAAGTGAACTGTGTTCAGTCTGACCAAGTCCTCCACAGCAGGGTAAACCACTGGAATCACTAATGTCCCCCAGGTTCAGTTTTCCTCATCTATAAAAAGGGGATGATGGTACCTACTGTGAGCCTTAGGAGAATGAGGAAAAGTTTGCATTTAAGGCACTTAGCACCATGCCTGAGATAAAGTGTTAGATACATGGGAGTTTTGTTATAATTATCCTGATCTTATTCTTCAAATGAGACAGCAATTTTTTCTCACTCTCACCATTGCATGGGTTAAAAGGCAAAAGTTCTGTTAGATGAACTCTAGTCTTCAGGTTCATAGGTAGTGTGACAATGACAAGATGTTGTGAATAGGTGTCTCAGCCTCACATGGGTATTATATTTTGAGAGGCACTCTAACATGAAGAGTGAGAATAATGCATGCATACTGGTAGCTTTTTCAGAGAGGAGTAAGAGTTTGACTCTGAAATTCTGTACCATGAACAAGGATGTTGAGCTATAACTTTGAGCCTCTAGTAAGACCCAGACCATGTGCCCTTCATTCTCTGAGTATATATATGGGGGTCCTATGATGAGCCAAGCTGTGACAGTGTTAGGGATACAAAAGCCAATGAAACTTCAGATTGAGCCAGAATGCTGCTGACATGGGAGACTATATGACAGGTCTCTCTTGCAGGACCGCAATGAGGGGATGATCTAACCTGGCTGGGTGGGTGAGAATTCTTCTTCCAAGTGATGAGATGAGGCACAGCATTCTACATTCTAGATGGTGCTTAAATTGCTTACAAACCTGATCTAAAGGTTGTCTATTACCTTTTGCAAAGAGCTTAGCAAACCTCTAAACAGCACAATCAATTCCTGCCAGGTATAATAGCTGATGGCCATAGCTGATACAGAATGAGTTCATATTGAAAAGAAATGGGCTGCCTTTATGCACTGTCCCAAGAGGTCAAGGGTTTGTTCTGCATTGCCATCATCTAGAACACCTCTGAAGTTCTTTATTGTCAAGTAAAGAGCTCTGATGTTTCTGAGACCCATCAGAAAGTCAAAATCACTATGTTATGGCAATCATGCTTCATTTCCAACCAAAGACAATTTCATTACTCAGCTCAACCACCCACATGAGTCAAGTCCTTTACCTCCAAATGGTTTGGGGCTCCTTCCCAAAATCAAAACCACCCTTTAAATATCTGGTTTTCCATGTCTGAAGTTGTTGGAATGCATAAGCTGGGCCCTGAAGCAAAGTGCAATATTAGCAAGGACTTCTGAGACACCTCAGTTTACATTTGGTCCCTTAAGAGACCCATAAGAGATAAGAAATGGACCAACCAGGAGAAGGTACTTCCCATTCTCTGTCTTGATTTTGAGAGTCTGCTGTGGCACTGCAGTAGAATCAATGGATAGCTTGAAGGAAAACATGAAAGAAGCGTGCAAGGATCTGCTGAAATTCTAACTCTTCTACGCTGAAGTAGGAAGGGCAGTCTCCGAGTGGCATCACTCTCACACTAGACTAAAACTCATAAGGCTAAAGGTGGTGGGAAGAGACTGGTAAGCATCACATCTGATCCTCCAGATGCAGAGCATTTCTTAGTAAAGGATAATAGCGCGCTTTGAAATTAGATTTGCATCTGATGTACATCAGTGCAAAATGTTGATGAAAGCTGGATTAATGTGCCCAAGCCAAGGCTCAGATGTGTTTCACTGTAGCCACCATATCCAAGCAGTCAGCAAAATGAACCTTGAATAGAAAGATGTAAGAGGGTCATTTCAAGGAAGCACTATGCACTTGGCCTCTGACCTCAGATTCACTTTGGAAAATAGAAGCATGGGGAAGAGATGTACTTGCTGCATCTTGGCACTAGATCCAAAAATTAAGAGCAAGTGAAAAATGAATGGGTGCTTCACAATCTTTTTTTCAGACATCTGATGAAAAAAAAAAATTACATGGAGTTTAAGAACAATGCAGCCCTATTGTTTGGCTCTGATTGCTCACTGGGTTCCAAGAGGTGAGAAGTGGGAAACACTATGGAAAATGCAGGCCAAAGCTTTATCTCAGGATGTAGTAAGGAGAGGGTCTATACTGAGAGGAACTCTGTAGGAGCAGATCCTGAGCTGGCAAGCAGTGGAGAGACCTTGTGTGAACACATGCAAGTAGGAAGAAAGGAATTCTCCCCTGCTGGCCTGGCTTCCCCATTTGCACAGAGTCAGAGTCACTATCCTCTCTGCAGATCTTGTTTAATTAAGATCAGATAAAATGGCTGGGTTTTTTTTTTTTTTGTTGGTGGTGGTGGTTTTTTTTTTTTTTCCTGGCTCTTGCTCCCATGTGGAGTTGTGAGGAATCAAACAACTAGGTCAGCCCATGCACCTGCGCCCTGAAAGGGGAGTGATGTTAGCAGGTTTCCCTGAGACAGGGGGATGGGGTAAGTCTATGGGTCCCAATGCTATGCCAACCCTCCCCCATCCCCCTGTATTTCTAAGACCCCTTATCCCCCCTGGGGTACATCATGCAGTATTTCTGTGGCTCTGGACCAAAGGCAATGACAGGTTTGGAGGCATGTGCCCTTTTAGAGTCACAGAGACTGGTGCTATGCGAGTTCCGTTTTCACCGTCGCCAATACGATTTAGTTGATTATCGAGATGTCTTCCAACCCTTCAGTGCTTCCTTTTTGCTATTGTTGCTTTGAAAACATAGCTTATAGGCCAAATCTCATCGATTGTATCAAATAGAACTCTCAGCCAGAACAAGAGACACACTCACTACACCTCATCACTTCTCACCTCTACCTGACCCACCCACCCATCTATGGTTGGGAAACTACATTCCATAGTAGTTTCATGGAATGTTAAGAATGGGTGATCATAGTTTGAAAATCATGCTTTTCTAGAATGTCAGACTAATGACTTCCTTAGTTTACTTTATTTTTAGAGCTTCACTCTGAGATTCTCACTATCTTTCCTAGTGGTGGGATGATAAGCATGCACTGTTCCACCCAGCCATACTAGTGCTTTTTAAGGCACTTCCCAGCTTGGCAGTTTCCATGTGTCATAATTGCACAAAACTCAAGCCATCTGGCTCCTAGCCTGGCCCCTTTACAGCTTCTCCTTGCTCTACAATTGGGCTTCCCATCCTGAAATCACAGAACCTTAAAACCTCTGTAATATCAACATCTTGCTTGGTCTATCAGTGGGTTTTCTCAGTGTGGTTCCTAGACCACTGAGTTGCATATTATCTGAGGGCTGAATAGAATACAAAATTTCAGACTCCACTCTGATCTTCAAGGTCTCCAGGTGGCATGTGTACATGTGGCAGTATGAGAGCAAGTGGCTATCTCTTTCCTTCTCCTGCTGCCCACACCCTAGGACAGGTGTTCTCAACCTTCCTAATGCTGCAACCCTTTGATGCAGTTCTTTATGTTGTGGTGACTCCCAACAATAAATTATTTGTGTTGCTACTTCATAACTGTAATTTTGCTACTGTTAAACATTATAATGTAAATATCTGACATGCAGAATATCTGATATGTGACCCACCACGGGGGTCACAACCCACAGGTTGAGAACCACTGTCCTAGGGGCTCTTGCTGAGTCCACCGTAGTGGGGCAGCTCTGGTGCAATTCACACTCCAAGTCTACCAGGGGATCAGGTTGAGGAAGAACCCCCCCACCTCCTCTCTTTCCACCTACCTGCTGGGCCTCAAACTGAGTACTAATACCCCTGACCTTCTATTTCTTCTGACATTCATTCTCTCTGGAATGTTATCCTCAGCTCATCTCTAAGATCTCAGCTGAGAGGTTACTTCCTCCCTGTAGCCACCACTGACTGCCCATGTCTAACCACACCTCTTGTTGATTTGAGCTGGTAGCATTCTGTACCTTTCCTGTAGTATCTATGATTACCATGTGAAATTATACATGTTTTATAGGAAATTTTTGATTAATGTGTCTTTCCCCATTAGTCTTAATTTCCTTAATAATATGGACCCTATCAGTTTCATTCAACATTTCCTGCCTAGGGTTTGGCAGGAGGCCTGATACATCATGCATGAGTGCCTCGTAAGCTTTGAGCTAAGTGAAAGAAACCAAGTACAAAGTATGAGATCTACTTGACTCCAGTGACTGAAATTTTTCTAGAAAAGAAAAGTAATGAGAAAAAAGCATTTCAGTGGTTGGGGCTGGTAGTGAGGATTTGTTGCAAATAGATATGGGGAAATTGGAAAAATGGTGGAAATATTCTAGGACTGTGGTCATAGTTTCATTATTGTATAGATTTATTAAAAATCATAACTACATAGTTACAGTTATAACATGCAAAGCATAACTCAGGAAAACTGCTAGAAAGTGAATGCAGTACAAGGAACCAGAGTCCCATAGGTGACTGCGGCCACATGGCCACTGTCATATCCGCTGCTCTTTTCTTCCCAGTGAAGGGTTGCCTGTGCTCAGCAGCAGCTGGATGAATGACCAGCCAAAAACAATGACTTCCCCAACCCTCCCCTGCCATGAGCCTGTAGCAGATGCAGATGCTGAAAGTGCAATTCCTTTGATGATGTCCCAGAGCCCTGGCAAGAGAAAGATTCATGATTTCTAATAACCCTCGGCTCAGGCTATAGCTCTCAACTTTCTCTAATTAGAGTGGTCTCCTTTGGGCTCAGCCTGGAGTTAGAGCATCTTTGTAGCTATCGCTGCAGACTTTAGCAAACTAAGTATTGGAACTATGATGTGGTTCATCCCTGACCCTCCCAACATCATCAAAAAGGAATTCCCAGCTAAGTTTGTACTTTAGAATTATTCTTTCTTCATTCTTTTATCCTCTGAAGGTAGTTTCAGGCCAAGGTGATGGGGTTGTAGCACTTTTAAGCATTTTCTGAGTCCTTTTAGACATTTGTTAGGAGTAAAGCATGAAGGTATATGATATAAAAGATCTCTTTATAGACCAAGCCTGAGAATGTCACCCATCACTTCTGCTTGCTCTTTTTTGGTTGGTTGTAACTCAATCATATGGTGGTTCATAACTTCAGGGGATGCTGAAATATCTTTCATGTGTCTGGGTAACCACTTCTCACTGAGATCTTTTTCCATGTTTAAGGGAGCACAAGAACTTGAAAGATAGCTAAATAGGTCTGTACCTCAACTGGATTCAAACTAACAATCCAGAATGAATGCATTCAAATGAAACATATTATTCTCCTATGTCAAAAGTTAACACAGCAGAACTAATTCATCAGCCATGACCAAAAGACACAATGTATTTACTGAAGTCAACCTCAATTCCTTTTTGTAAGAAGTGTGCGCACGTGAGTGAGTGAGTGAGTGAGTGAGTGTGTGTGTGTGTGTGTGTGTGTGTGTGTGTGTGTGTGTGATGTATATGTATGTATAATATGTGAGGGAGCGGACCTACATGTTGTGCCATGGTGTGGCAGTCAGAGTACAACCTCAAGTGTCACTCCTTGCTTTCCACCTCATTTGAGACAGGGTCTTTCTCATGTTTGACACTGCATACATGAAGCCAACTAGCCCGCCAGCTTCTGGGACGTCTCCTAGCTTCAGTGTCTCTTGTTGTAGGTGTCCTGGGGTTGCAGATCAGTAGGACCGTGCCCGGCTGGCTTTATGTAGGTTCTTGGAGCTTGAACTCAGATCCTCATGCTTGCATGGCAAGCATTTTACCCAGTGAGCCATCTCCCCGGTGAAGCCTCAAAAACCACGGACTCCTAAAAATTCATTTCAACTAAGGTCGTTTCAGATGGTATGAGACAAGCCATCAAAATATGACTCCTGAACCCATTTTGAAAAAATAAACAAGGGCTGGGGAGATGCCTCAGATGGTAAAGTACTTGTTTCACAAGCATGAGGACCTAGGTTAGGATTCCCCAGCACTAACACAAAATTATGGACAGAGATGCACATGTCTGTTACCCAGGCCACAAAGACAGATCCCCAGAACTCACTGGACAGCCAGTTTTAGACAAATTGAGGAGAACCGATGAGTTTCGAGTTCAGTTAAAAGACTATCTCAAGAAAAAGAAAAAGGCTAGGTAAAGACCAGTAGAGGAAGATAGCCAGGGTGGATCTCTGGCCTCCACAGACACTTTCTAGTGTCCACATATGCATACACATTTACATGCACATGAATATATATATATATATATATATATATATATATATATATATATATATATATATATAGCACATACACAATACATAGAGCAAAACAGAAAATGTGAGAAAATTTGAACAACCTTCCAGAATGGCTAGTTTGAATCATGACAGTTACTGAGAACGTGTTCGAAGTTCTATCAGGAGAGCACAGTTAGTCAAATACCCTTGGCCTAAGACTTGGTCCTCTTCCATGTAGGATGGTCCTCCTCTTCCACTGAAGTCACAGCATTGGAAGGGATGATTGGAGTGATGGGACAAGAAGGGCTTAGCCAGCCAGATCAGCAGAATCAACCCTGGCCATCAATGTGCAGGCATCATTAGCCAGATTGTCCTCACATCCATAACATTTGCTTGATATCTTCTTTCAAACATCTTAGGTTGTTAGTCACAATTATTGCTTTCCTACTTACCAAAGTAAAGTGTGGTTGAGAGGAATACAAATAAATAAAATCACCAAGACAGCGATCACTGAATTTGGCCTTGAAATTTTTCTGAAAGTTATTTTCCCTGTGCTATTCTAGATGAACCCCATGAATTACAGTGATTTCCTTCCCTCCCCCAACTCATTCTTTTCTTCCTCGTGTATCTCTTTTTGGTTCTTTAAAAGGAACAGACATGCTGTGTGTTAGAGTGCATGCCTGTGATCCCTGAACTCAGAAAGCTGAACCATGAGGATTGTCATGTTTGAGCTATCCTGGACTACATTGCAAGTGATGGGACAGCCAGAGCTACAGAGTAAAACCCTGTCTCTAAATAAGTAAATATGCAACAGGTGGAACATTGTAGAAGAAAAGCATTTGTTTCATGTGTAGTCACTTCAAAACACCAAGTAACACACATAGGATCCTTGAGGTGAAATTTCGTGAGAGCTATAGAACTTGACAAGTCTCAAGAGGAAAGAAGATTGGATCTCTCTGAGAGACTGCAAGGCAGCAGATTTGAAGAATTTTCCTTAGTTCATAAAATGAGACCAAAAGACAGCCAGAAATGGAAAGAAAGTCTACCTTCTTGGTATGTGTCTCACAACAAAAATCACAACTGGATTGTGTGTGTGTGTGTGTGTGTGTGTGTGTGTGTGTGTGTGTGTGTGTGTGTATTGGGGGAAAGATGTTCATGTGTAGAAAGAAAAGATGCATTTTTCCTTTTATTTCCATTTAAACCCTAGCAGAATGATGTCATGATATCATAATCAGATTTAGAATCGATGCAGTGTCTTTCTGCCATTATATAAGATATAGCCACTGCCCTTCAATTTGTGTCCTGCTGAACCCTTCTGTTGTACCTGGTAGGAAAAGTGCCCCTAAGTCTACTTAAGAGAGGAAATGCCTTCATAGCTATGACCAATTAAGAAGCAATATTGAAAAAAATTAAAGAGAAATAGTAATTAAGAGAAGATGAGGCGGGGCGGCGGGGGGTGGGGTGGGGGGGGAATGTAAAGTGGCCTCAAGTGAGCTGTGAAGTCCAAGCACAAGAGTGGCAAGGCAAGAGACATGTGCTGAGCGGACTCTGTCTGGAGATGTCATTGGGCTTCAGGCAACTCAAACTCAACTGTCAGCAGCCTTATCTCGCAGGGTGGGAAGGAGGCCAGGGGAGTCAGCTCAAGGGTCAGTGCATGGCCTTCATGGATTCTTGACTTCCCACTCTATCCATCTGTCCAGTGACCACAGCTCCCCTTGGCTCTCATGGTTTCCAAATGGAGGGCAAGAGGATTATTGAATTTGGAACATCAGACCCAGTAATCTGAGTGAGCAAGGTATAGGAGTCAAGGGTCTTGATCATCCTACCTCAGACCCTCACCTGACAGCAGCAGATGCCACTGTGACAAGAGGCCCTACAGAAAGACTAGAGAAAGGCTTATGTTGGCTCATGGTGGAGGGTGGCACTTTCACTTTATGTGGTAGAATGGCTCTGTGGTGAGCTTCACAGTGTTCCTCGTCTGGTGGGCCAGATCAGAAAGCAGAGCTTTGGGAAGCAAAGCTACCAGAAGTAGATAGAACCTTCAGACCCTCCTCCAGGGAGTGACCCACCTCTGGTAGCCAGGCCCATCATCTCAAAGGCTCCATAACCTCCCAAACAGAACCACCCGCTGGCTCTTGGGTTCCACTGTCTCTCCCTTCCATAGTTTTGTCAACAATCTTATCACAGCAAGGAGAGCAGTAACTAAGGCAAGGGCATGATGAGTATTAATAATAAGGTCTCCCGAGGTGTGACTATGGATGTGATCATCTTATGTATGATGAATGGCAAGATCCTTGTGCAAGAAGAACTCATGAAACTGAAATGATCAATACCAAGAATAACAAAATGCTCAGAAATCAAAACAGACGTATTATTTTAAAATGTTCTCCTCACACTTGCCCCCTGTCCCACATTCATATGGCCTTCTGTTGTGTTCATGGTGGTCATAGGAAAATTCTTTGGTGGAGTTGCTAATAACATGCCCTGAGTCTTTTGTGGGTTCTTCCCAATCTCCTCCAGAGAATACACATCCCCCTGTGCTGGAGGCACCTGAGGGAAGATGTTCCTTTGACTCCTGGGGGTGATACACACCCACATAAGGCTCTTCTGCTCCTCACCTCCTGTGCGACACACTCTAGACTATCCTGCTTCCCAAGCCCTGGAATCAATTTCAAGCTCTGCCCAATGATCTTCATTCTACTTCGCTTCACTCCCCCAGAGGGCCAAAACAGCTGATCTCAGCTGCCAGATCTGTTCCCAGGGCTCAGAATATATCAGAATCTCTCCAAAGCCAAAACGTTTTAAAAAATAAAAACAAAACCTTGGAAGCCGCCTTTTGCTGACTGTGCACAGTGCTCCTCCTGTGTTGTTTGCACTTACATTTGCCTGCAAACTATTTTCAATTTAGTTACCTCTCGCCTAAGAGACTCCTTTCCAAGTCCATCTCTAGGGAAACCTTTCATTGTACCTTTCTGAATCTTACCAAAGTCTGTACCTAAGAACATTCCTCTCCCTAGGAAGCCAGTCAGGGTTGGCCCATTCTCAGGCTTCAGCCAAGGTAAGAAGGCGAGCCAGTTCTTTAAGTCACTGCATCCAGCAGAAGGAAGAAGCAGTGAAACGATAGGAGCATCTCTCCTCCCACGTCACTGGATCTCCACCTCCAGCCCTGCTTCTCTTGCTGTCTTTGTAGGTCTTTACACCTCTGCCTGGGGGAGCCATCAAACCCATTCTGCTGGTGTGATGTCATTCAACCACCAAATCATCCAGGTTTTGAGACTTCAGCCCTCCTCAGAATGTCCTTGGCATCATGACTCTCAGTAACTAGTAACAGAATGGTAGGGAGGGTGTGCAAAACTAATGCTGATTTAAGCATTTGGGTGGCTTTGCTGGTCCTTGACGCTTTCCATCCCTTCAGAAACTCCAGTCCTTCTAAGTGGCATTATGAAGTCAAAGGCAACACCTGAGACTTGGAGCATTGAAACATAAATGTCTGTCTGGAGCTGTTTTCAGAAATGTAAATATTAGAACACAAAATATTAGACGCACCAAGAAAGGAAACAATATGTGGGGCTTTGGGTGGTGGAGTAGCAGGCTGGATGGAGGGTAGTAGAAAGTTCTCAGTGTGGGGCAGTAGGATTTTTAAAAAGGGGGGGGAAATGATTCAGAAAAAGCAGAAAGCAACTCTGTGGCACTGAATGCAGAGAGTAATGGTTTGAGTGAGAATAATATCTAAAAGAGACAACCCAGAGAAAGAACATTGGCTATACTCGTTCCACTGTTTAGAATGGCACGCACGCACGCATGCACGCACGCATGCAAGCAGAAAACACAAAGCGAGAAAATTCTAAACAGGATTTGGTATGGTTTTTTTTTTTCTCCTCCTTGATGGTCTTGCTCTGGAACTTCTTCTAGCAGAGCTTTCTAGAGGAGAAGAGGAAGTTGAGGAGGAAGAATGTTATGATGCTAGAAGTTACATTATGTTTGAGTTCACTTCCTGGTGATTGGTGTCTGTGCAAATGATGTCAGCTCAGAAGGTTTCATGTTCTCCATTTCTATGACAGACAGTGCTTGCTGATGACATCGATTTAAACCGACAATTGTCAAACTAAGCAGGGATCCATGCAAGGCCCCTACTGAAACACCTTGCAAACAGCAAGAAATTCTGAAAGGGTGGTTCTTTCTTCCCTTCCTTTCCCTCTCCCAGGATAACATTTGGGGCCCTCAGGACAAGAAGGGAAAAATGAAGTAAGTGTCGTGAGCTCTGACTTGTTCTTCCTCTTGCCGCATGTTGGAGATGTCAGCCTTTGGAGCAAGTGGCAAAAGGAGCAGAGAGCTCAGCAGAGGAGCCAAACAGCTAAGCAAGAACTGCAGCCAGCCCACAGTGGCTAAGCCATCCATCCAATCGAGAGGGGGAAGGAAGAGCAGGACAGAAGCATCCTACCCATAGTTGGTAGGACTTGGAGATGCCTTCCCAGCTCTGCTAAAACATTGCTCTCAGATCCCTTGTATCTGTTCCCACTGATAAAGGGATGGATTTTTTTTTAATTCTTTACAATTTTGTAAAACTTGCCTTGAGTTAGCCATCACCTCAATAACTGATAGCATTAATGTATTTCCTCCCCCAAACAAAGAACATAGCATTTCAAAAACTAAAACAAACAATGAAACTCTTTCTTATTCTTCAGATCAGTAACTCATGAGAAGAGCCTGTTCCTTGGGGACTCATAAATAAGTCACCTGCCAAAGAGTCATCAAATAACAATGAATGTCCCAACATCCCAGAGAGGCTCCATGGTAAGAGCAAGAGTAGATTATTTCAGAGACCCTGGAGGTGATTTGACATTTCTTAAAGGAAAATGAAACCAGGGAGAATTGATGGATGAGAATTGCATTCTCTACTTCCAATCCATTGAATTCCTACTTCGAGAATAGCCATATTTCATCCTCTATTGGTTGTCTCAAGAACAGGAAGGAAAAATAGTTGGATGGCTAACTGGGGACAATGGCAGATCATTCTCAAATTGCTTTAGGCAGAGCTGTAAAATCAACTGGTTTAGAACTGTAAGGAAAGCTGTGTCTGCTGCCACAGCTCCAACATGTTCCCTCCCCTTAGGAATATCAAGTCAAGGGGCCTCAGCTTTTCACATATAAAATGAAGAAGACATCGTGGGACAAGCTATCATAAAAACTAGCTCCTTTACTTTATGCTTAGGGAAATAATCTCCACAATTCATCTTGTAAAGAATTGGAAGGAGATAATGAATGCCTGAGTTTTAAAGGACTTCTCTGGGACAAATAACATCACACTGAGAGTTTCAATAGCCCAGATAGAGAAGGTGCTAGTAATCACAGGAATGCGCAGAAAGGCTCACCATGAGGCTTAGTCTCTTCATGTCCTGGGAACAGAATAGCTAGATTGGCAACTTATAAATAACAGAAAATCTAGTTCTTTGGTTCTTCTTGTGGAAGCTGACAAGTTCAAGATTAAGGCACCATCAATTCTGTCTGCTGAGGGCTTTCTGGAACATGAAGAGCTGGATGTGTCCTCATGTGGTAGAGTGAGCAAGGTAGCTTCTAGGGTGTCTTTCTTTAGCATTAAAAGTCTTCTTTTAGATTATAATGTAATTACATCATTTCTTCCTTTCCTTTCCTCCCTCCTAACTCTCCCATATAGCTGTCCTTGCTTTCATTCCAATTCATGGCCTCTGTTTTTCATTAATTGCTGTTACATACATATATGTATTTATATATGCAAATATACTCCTAAATATATAAATACAACTGGCGAAGTACATATAATGTTACTTGTATGTATGTTTTCAGGGCTCACCACTTGGTATTAGATAACCAAGTGGTGTGCTCTTCCCTAGGGAAGATTATTTCTCCAACACTCAGCATTTCTTAGTTGATTGTAGTTCTTCGTGTAGGGTTGAGGCTTTGTGAGCTTTGTCAGTCTACTTTGGCATGTCTGTTATCCTTGTTCAGCTCATGTTTAGGCAGTCATGTTGGTGAGACTTTATTAGTGTAGCTTCTGATGTTACTTGGAAACACAGTCTTATAGCAAATTCCCCGATTCTCTGGCTTTTATGATCTTTCCACCACCTCTTCAGAAATCATCCCTGAGCCTTAGATGCAGATGTGCTGTAGATGTATCCATTGGGACTGGGTCCCACGAGTGCATTTTGATTGGTTAAGGTTTTCTGTAATAGTCTTCATCTGATTCAAAGAGACATCTTCTTGATGAGGGATGAAGACTCCCCTTATCTGTGGGTTTAAGGACAAATAGTTAGACTATAGTTAGGGATGATGCTGGTTTAATAAAGTGGCAGTTGTGGTGGTATTGTGTTCCCCAAAATATTGTGTACCCTAATAAACTTATCTGGGGTCAGAGAAAAGAAAAGCCACTAGATCCTTAGTTAAGCAATGGTAGCACATGCCTTTAATCCTAGCATTCCAGAGGCAGAAATCCATCTGTTCAAGGATACAGCCAAGCATGGTGACTCACGCCTTTAATCTCAGAAAATGAGCCTTTAATCCCAGGGAATGATGGCAGATTACAGAAAGGTATATAAGGCGTGAAGACCAGGAACTAGAAGCATTTGGCTGGTTAAGCTTTTAGCTGGTTAAGCTTCAGGCTTTCGAGCAGCAGTTCAGCTGAGAGCCATTGGGATGAGGACATAGAAGCTTCCAGTCTGAGGAAACAGCATCAGCTGAGGAACTGTCGAGGTGAGGTAGCTGTGGCTTGTTCTGTCTCTCTGATTTTCCAGCGTTCACCCCAATACCTGGCTCCAGGTTTGATTTTATTAATAAGACCATCTAAGATTTCTGCTACAGGCAGTTGTAGGTTCTCCTCAAGATCCATGACTTCACTGGCCCTGGGTAATTAGTTGGCATGGTTTCCAGCACCAGACATGGTTTCCCTCTTGGTGAGCAGATATTAAGTCCAATTAAAGAGCTATTGGTTATCACAAAGGTGTACATACCACTAATGCACCCTTAGGGTTATTGAGTCATGCTCATCATTGATGTAGTTCATAGGCATCACACCTGGGTAAAACTGTTGGTTGCTTCCATCCTTTGGAAGCTTGTGTGGTGCCTTCTGGTACCATGAAAGCTAGTCCTCAGGGAGGTAACATTCAGGTTAGTTCTAGCTCAGAGCCTTCTAAGCCCTGTTTCTGAAGTGCATGGTGTCTTCAGCAATAGGGAATCATCTTCCACCTTTAATGGGGAAGGGCAGTCAAGGGAAATAGTAATAGCCTGTAATGGTTTGGGAGTCCCATGGGCACCCTCCATAATTAGAACTCAAAAGAGGCCTTCTCATTCCTGGTATTGGGGTTTTTGTTAGGTTGTCTTTGGCCCTTGGCAGGATATCATCAGCCCATATGGGAACATTTTATTTAAATTATATATGTACATTTAAACACCAACTTATATATAAGTACTTTCAAGTATATAGTTAATAGTGTGTTTCCTTATGACTTTTTCAGACATTCTTATAGTCATTTTACACTCTTCTTTCTTTTTTTCTTTCTTTCTTTCTTTCTTTCTTTCTTTCTTTCTTTCTTTCTTTCTTTCCTCTGTATTTCTCTCCTTCACCCTCCATAATTAGAACTCCTCCATTTTTTTTTCATTTTATAAGAACACTAGTCCCATTATTAAATGATTCTCCATTATGAACTAATCACTTCCTAAAGACTTCATCGCTGAATAGTGTCACATTAGTGATTAATGACACCAAAAGTTCCCTGTTAGGACAAGAAATTCAGCTCTCAATGGGAGATTTCTGCCTAGCTTGCAGGCCCCAGGTCTGATCCACAGCACTGGGGCGGGGGGGGGGGGGGGGGGGGGGCGTCTGTTGCATATTATCCTTTCTGTTTTTGCTCTCTACTGCTATAAATACCTTGACCAGGGGCAACTTGAGGAGGAAAAAGTTTGTCTTTCACATCCCAGGTATCACTGAAGGAAGTCACAGCAGAAATTCAAGACAGGAACCAAAGAGAAGCCATGAAAAACTACTGTGTAACTAGCTTGTGTCTCATAGGTTGCTTATACAATTTTATACAGTTCTTATACAACCCAAGAACACCTACCCAGGAGTTGGAAATACCCATAGTGGGCTGGGCCCTCCCACATCAAACATTAATCAGGAAAATTGCCCTGCACTCTGCAAGCTGGTCTGAGGAGGCACTTCCTCAATCCCCTTTTCCTGAGGGTCCTTTTTCCCAGTTGGCTCTAACTTGGGTCAAGTTGACAAAAAAACTAACCAGCACGGTTATACATTTCCCAGTGTGTTTTGGGCATAAAGAAATCCAAAATAAAATTCCTTTCTTGCTAACAAAATAGTCTACTGGGAAAATTGTTCACAGTGTTAATAATCAGCTTGTCTTATTAAATTGTCTTTTCCCCCACCCTATCATCCAAACTAGTAGAGAATTTGGAGTCAGCTGAATAATTTCACCATTGAGTTAAGTAATTTAATAAGAGTGGGTTTTCTTCTGGCAAACCCCAAACAATGATGTCAAATTGAGAAGGAGGCATTGTTATTAGGTAGAGTGTAAAAATGTTGCTGTCGTGGACAGTATGGCTTCTTTTTTTTTTTAAAAAAGACAATCTCACCACTTAACAGTAACTCATTTCTACAAGTACATTTCTGCAAAGTTTATGATACAATTCCCAGTTGAGACAACTTCTCAGTTTTCAGTAACTAATTTAGTATAATACAACCTCCAGATAGTAGTTCCCTCTCACCACACAGACAGTATATGCTGTGTATTTTTACTGGCCTCAAAAACCAAAGTTTTCTGAAAGGTAGACCAAACTGGAATATTTTGGAATATAATACTATGGAAGGTTTAAGAGCTATTATGGTTAGTATTCCCTCTTTGTAATGAAGCCATAAACAATACAGTACATGAGTACATGTATAGCTAAAATGTTGGAATGGAACATAAACAAAGCATCATGGGTAGGGGATAGGAGGTAAATGAGGATGGAACATCCAGGCTATAACATTTCCTTATCTTAGGTTCTTTGGAGAACCATCAGGTTCTCTGGGTCAGTTTGAGAAAAACTGACATAGTAATTTCCAATCAGCTTAATTAAGTTATACTTTCCTACAAAAATTCAGGTTTTAAAACTATTTTTAAATAATTTATGTTTATTGAAAATAGTATAGAGAATTCCTACATACCCTTCACGTACTCTCCCCTAATGCTAACATCTTAAATAACAATAGTATCACGGTCAAAATGGTGAACTGACTTTGCTACAATACTATGGACCATACAATACTACAGACCATATTCAGTTCTCATCAGTTTCCCCATTGATCTGCTTTTCTCTTCCAACCCAAGAGTCCATAATGCATTTAAGTCACTGTGACTCATTTCCTTTATTTCATGACAGCTATTCAACAGTTACAGTTTTGTGACCTGAACAGTTGCCATCTGGTGTTTGTCCCCTGGTTTCTTGTAGTTGGATTGATGTTATTTTTTAGTGAAATATTACATGACATTATAAATTTTGGGTGTTATCATACTGTAAATGTGAGTTATGGATACACTTCCTTACTTTTGAGATCTAGCCATATAGTTTGTGCATGTGCTGTATGGAAGCGGAGGGCTTGTTCCTTTTTATTTGCTGAGCAGAGTTCAATTATATGTGTATGTTAAAGTTTGCCTGTTCATTCACTAGTTGGAAGACATCTGGATTATGAATAAAACTGCTATGAACATTCATGTACAGTCTTGTCTACAAATGTTTTGCTGTCTTTAGGGTAAATATTGGAAGTGGTAAGTACATAATATGCTGAGTTTTATGAGATGCTGCCAAACCGCTTCTTAACAATGTGACTGAACCTTTGGATACTCAAATTAGCAACATATGAGAGTTCAAGCTGTATACAATTCTTGTCAATACTTGACGTGATTGTATGATCAGTATTTGTATATTAATTTACGTGTTTATTTGGGGTTGTTTGACTGGAGACAGTCTTACTAGTAGCCCAGGCTATCCTCCAGCTCACAATCCTGCATGTGCTGCCATATTTCAGTCTTGTTAATCTTGTTCATGTTATTCTAACTTTCTAACAGAAGCTCTGTGTGGTTTTGATTTGCATTTCCCCGATGACTGATGATTTTGATTGTGTCTTTGTTAGCTTCTTTTCCCTCCATTTGTCTTCTTTCAGGAAGTGTCCGCTGAACTATTTGGCTCACTTTTCATTGTGTTACTCTTGTTTTGGACTCATCCGTGGTCTCCATGTGTAGTGAATAAAAGTACTTCATGAGATATACATTTCACCACTATTTTCTCCCACTTTAGACCTTCCTTTTTCATTTTCTTAGGGTCTTCTAAAAAGTAAAGGTTTCGCTGTGTTGTATTGTTATGTTTTACATAATCTGATTTGTTTTATCCATCATTTTTTTTCTTTTCTGGTGCTTTCTTTTCTGTGTCCTATCTAACAAGTCTTTGTGTAACTCAAGGTCATAAATGTTTTCTTGTATGTTTTCTTCTCGAATGATACTCCAGTGGCCAGAACTCCTAGCACCTCTCTCTTCCTTTTAATTTACCTTCCTGCTCACTTAATTCTAAATCTCAGAGCCAACTGTCTTCTACGGCTCGCTGCACTTAGAATCATTAATCGTTAGCCCATGAAGAAATGTTTGTAATAACCCTGGAAACTTCTAATTCTCTCCTGGGAAATGACTCCAGTTGCTCCTGACACTCTTAATTTGCAAACTCTAGACAAGGGCTTGGACAGAGACAGGAGTGAGCTAGGAAATACATAAGTACTAACTCCCTTAAAAAGCTCAGACTGTCTTAAAAGCCCTAAGTATTAGTGTTCATGACTTTCCGGGGTGTAAATGCAACATGCCAATTTCAAGGTATTGATGTTATAGCAACTAACAAAATTTCTGAAATCTTGATGATTGGCTTTCCTGAAATGATCCAAGCCTGCTCCAGCACACCACCACATAAAGCTTGTTTGTTTGAACTAATCTCCATAAATCAAATTGGAGAGATTGAGAAAAAAGAGACAAAGAATGGAAGAAAGGGAAAGCCAAAAAGTGGGAAATTAAATAGCTGGCTAACTGTGGGGAACTGGACTTGATCCCACTGAGAACTCTCTGGGGCATACTTTCTACAGACCACAACTTGGAACTCACCCAATGAGGGCTAAGAAGACTGGGTCACTGATTCACTGACGCCTACTTCACTTTGGTGATAATTGTCCCTAGGTTGTTAAGACATTGGCACTTTTAGACTTCCCTAGAGATGAACTGAGGGACATTTTAGAGCATTGGTAGAAGTCTTAGGCAGAAAAACAGAACCATAGGTGAGGTGGGAAGCTCTTCATTGTCTGAAATGGGCCAAGAGGTATATCCACTCCACACATCACACAACTTTTCAGGCCTTGGATTATCACCCATATGTCCTCACTACTTCCCAAGAGCCACAGTCAAAGACATCAGTCCCTGTCTGTACAAACCCACTGAGAATTGTAATTGAGAAGAGGCACCTTTGGTGTCCATTAAATAATGTAAAACACTCTCTCCAGCAACCATGACAATCATCCTTCCATCAATTAGTAGACTGTTTCAAAGAAGGAAGATTCCTACTATGTTGTTTTGAAATAGTATTGGTATCAGTAACAGAATCTAATGAAACTAATGAAATAGTTTTCCCACCTAAGCTCCTTGATTATCAAAATTCTATGTAATAAAGGGATGAGGCAAGGAACATGTAACAAACTGGTAGACCAGTCATATTTGCACACTTTCCCCCCTCACTGTCAATATTGTGAGCTGTGGTAGTAGTGAGTTGAGTTCTACTGTCTTTACACATCTGACCCAGTGTTTCTGTGGCTGGGTAGATTAGAGAAAATCTTATCATGACAAGGAAGATGATTTCTTCAATTCAATAGTCCAATCTTTCTTGGAGCAAAATAGAAATTGGCCACAGCTCTGTCTTCTCCCCTGGGACCACATCCCACAGATGTGGAGCAGATGGATCTAGATTTAGACACCATCTGTTTCTCAGTTGCAATTAACATTGGATCCAGGATGGGTTGGATTTTACCATTGAGTTGGCCATCTCCATTGACCACTGGGGACTCTTAAATCATGTGTTTGTTGGAATGTGAAAGTTGGGCTGGATTTCTTTGGATGGGCATCAACTCTTATGAGACAAAGGAGGAAAAGGAAACCAAACTCTCTGGCAAACCATTCATTCATGTGTGGTTGCTCCTATGGAAGTAGACACCACAACCAGAGAGCAACAAGCCTCTTGGTCTTTCCTTGTGAGGAAAGGGAGTATAAGGGAGAACACAAACACTTCTCAGAGTCTCTTCTAGTCTGTGGGCTCCACTTTTCTAAAATATTAAGATAATAATGCCCTCCCCCATCAGCAGTACTGTCTAGAATTCTTACAGAATTCTAACTATTATGCTAAGAATTTTACATGCATTATCTAGTTTCAAAACCACCAAATAATGCAGATAATATTTTTTTTCCCATTTTACAGACAAGGAAAGAGTGAAAGCCTAGTAAGTATCATACAGCCGAAGAATGAGCCAGGCTTCTGATTCCATCTTTGTGAGTGTGGCGTCCTCCTGCTTGGTGACTGTGGTACCCTCGATGCCTCCTGTAACTTCCTTACAATAAGCAAGAGCAGCACTCAGCCAGCAAGTTCCCTCTATTGTGGTTTTGTAAAGCATAAGCAAGAACTGTTAAATCTCAAAGATACAGCTGTCTTCCAGTAGGCTTCATAACCTCTCTACCCTCCGCATTCCTCTCTCTTGTGCCCTAGTGGGCTCTATCTCTATATGCCTTCCAAAGATCTCCTGGCTTCCTGCTTGCAACACTGATTCTTGCTTTCTCTGAGCCCTGGGGACGGTAACTGAATGCCTGATTAAGTCTTAGCACTCCACCTTGCAGCCATGTCTCCAGTTGCTGGTGTCAGCATCTACAAACTACAGAAACTCCATCCTTCTCATTAACCACGAGAACACCTCCAAGTGCCTCGCTGACAACAGAGAGGGTTTAAGTAGAGAGGTTTAGGAGCACTTTTCTCTTGAACCTTGATTGCTTCTTAAGGTTACACCATCCACACAGATTGTAAGGACGTAGTGAGAGCAGAAATCGTGCACTGAGTTACCAGTTTCCCTGAACTCTTGCTGAGTTTCAGCCAGCCAACATCAACCAGAGGAGAAAGGAGTCCATGTGCCCAGCCAAGCTAATTGCCTGACAAGAGAGATTTTGAATCTTCTACTTAAAAGTCCATAGTAATTATCTGGTAATTATTCTAATGCATTGTCATTGAAGTAGTGTGATGTTGGAAGTGCTGTAAGAGGAAGTGTAGCGGAACACTCTAGCTGCCCTAACTGCTGGATCCTGCCAATATCCTACAGAATAAAAAGCCCAATCCATGGGCATAAAATTCCACCAATCTCCACCCTGGAAAGCTCCACCCTGAAAAGTTCCACCCCCTTCCCAAGAAGCTCTATATGAGCCCTGTATCCTGTTAAGTTTGATGCTGTTTCTTGCAGAGGCAGCCACCCTCCTGTTTTTTTCCCACCCAATAATCTCTTGTGTGGGGAAAAAGAGAGAGAGGGCGGGAAGAGATAGATAGATAGATAGATAGATAGATAGATAGATAGATAGATAGATAGATAGATAGATAGATAGATAGAGAATGGGTCTGGCTTAATTTGCTATACTAGATGCTAAGCAGCAAGGTGAAAGTAAGAATTTATGCCCCCCACAAATCAGGACTGTTGACTTTATTCATTTACACACCGAGCTTGAGGCTGGACCCCCACCCACCGGAACCATCCAGCTTGTTAGTTCTTTGTACCCATCTCAGGAAGGATCTGGGTATATTCCCAGCGTGGTTCAATGTAGCTCATTAACGCTATTGCAAGTACATCCTATGGGACAAGTTTGGACATACTAAAGATGCACAGATAAGGAGGTGGTTCTACCCTGAGAAAGCTCTTGTGGCTCCTAACTAGCTGTCCAAATCTAAGTTCAGGGTACCAGTCTGCTAGGGCATTTAGCCACCACCATAATGAGGCCGATTAACTTGGATTCCGAGTCCTTACACAGTAAAAGGCAGAACAGGAAAGAGGGGAAGTAGAAAGATAGGTTGATAAGGCAACCAGCAAAAATTGTTTGGGTGCCCAGAGCCTTGCAGTTGTGGGGAGCTCTTACCTTGGCCTGAATCATGTGCAAGCAGCAGGAGGGGAGTTGCTCGAGTGTGGTGAGTGCCAGGAAGGGGATTCGTAGCAGATATTTAATCACAGAGCAAGAAGGGGAGCCTGGGATCCTATAGGAGCAGAGAGTACACTGTGTTTCCTTGGACTACCTGCTACTGGTTAGAAATGCAGATTCCTGGGCCTCGGCTTAGGCTTCACAAAATAGACCTCCTAAGATCTACTGGGAGACAGGTGGGAGAGCTAGCTCTGAGGTCATAAGAGCTGGAGAGCTGTCCCTGCTCCTCCCGCCCCCTCCCCGCACACACCAGCTGCAACACCCAGGAGAGCAGGCCCTGCACCTCACCTGGGCAGAACAATAGAGTCAAACCTACAGGCAGAGATGTGGGTGAGCCAGCCCCAAAGTTGTAAGTGTGGGAGAGTTGTCCCCACTACTCATCTGTCGTGTAGTGGCGTAGGTAGGAGAGAGATGTACCCTCTTATCCCTTACCCCGTTCTGCTCAAGACAGACTAGCAAGCTCACCCTCCCCTTTACCAGCTGCAGCTCTTAGGAAAGTGGACCTTGCATCTCTCCTGGGCAGCACAGTAGAGCTGACCTTGTTGGTGGAGGTGTGAGTGAGACAGCCCTGAAGTTGTGAGCATGGGAGAGCTGTCATGTGGTGGCATGGGTAGGGAGAGATCCACCCCCAATCAATGCCTGAGGGAGGTGGGAGAGTTGGCCCTGAAGTAATAAGATTGAGAGAGCTGTCCCTGCTCTTCCTCAGCTCCAGCACTCAGGAGAATGGCCCCTACACCTCACCTGAACAACACAGAAGAGGTGGCCCTGAAGGCATAAGTGTGGGAGAACCAACCCTGAGGATGTGAAAATGGGAGAACTGGCCCTGCCCCTTGCTCATCTCTGCAAAGGGTGAACAAACCAGGGCAATGCTGGAGAGCTCACTCTGGTGGTGAAGTCACTCTGGTGGTGAAGAGCTGGAGGGCTGACCAACTCTGCAACTTCCCAGGCCCAGAGTATCCACCCCATCTGTGATCTGGCTGGAGCATGGGGGTGGGGGTGGGGGTCAGGTCTGTCCTGTGGACCCAGGGCTGCAGGATCTCCATGACACAGGGCAGCAACAGGATGTCCAGGAAGAGTCCCAGTGAGGACCCAACATCAGTGATTGTAGCAGAGACCAGGGGCCTTGAACCAGATCAATGAGTCTTCACGATGAACACTTGAATGTAAAAATAGATGGATAAAGGAGTTTACTGTGTGACACTACAGCTTCCATGATGAGATTTTTCCCTTTCTCCCCCACCCCCTTTTTTTCCCCTTTTTTTCCTCTTAAATTTTATTTTGTTTTATTCTGGGGAAGGGGGAGGCAGGGAGATGAGTGGGATTGGGAGGTATGATATAAAAGATACAAAGAATAAATAAATAGATAGATAGATAAATAGATAGATAAATAAATAAATAAATAAATAAATAAATAAATAAATAAATAAATAAATAAATAAATAAATTTGCCCCAGCTGAAATCTAGGACATCTAAGCATACTGAAATTCCTTTAAAGTAAAATAGTCATAGAATTTGTGTTAATGGAGCAAGTGTCTTAACATACACTCCCTTCCATTAGAATCCAAGCCCATCCCCCCCCTTTTTTTAATCTTTTTTTTTTTTTTTTTTTTTTTTTTTGGTTTTTCGAGACAGGGTTTCTCTGTGTAGCTTTGCGCCTTTCCTGGGACTCACTTGGTAGCCCAGGCTGGCCTCGAACTCACAGAGATCCGCCTGGCTCTGCCTCCCGAGTGCTGGGATTAAAGGCGTGCGCCACCACCGCCCGGCCCTTTTTTTAATCTTACAAGTCTTTTTTACTTAAATATTAGAGTTTTGGATGTAGTGTCTTTTGTGGAATTTCTATGTGTGGGGATGTGTGTGTCTCTGTGTCTGTATGTGTTTCTTAGGCTTTTTTTTGACTTCTTTTTTGTTTTGTCCTTTTGGTTTGTTTGTTTGTTTAGTTGTATGTTTGTTTTCTCATGAGAGAAAGAGAGAAAGGGTGTGGGTTTATGGAGGTGGGGAGAATCTGGGAGAAGTTTTGGGGAGGACTGTGATCAGATATGAAAAAAATCATTTTCAATAAAATTATTGAAGAATAAGAAGGAGAATCATCATCATCATCATCATCATCATTATCATCATCATCATCATCATGATCCAAGGCCCTGAATGGCTTCAAAGACCTTCCAAATGCCAGCTGACTAATGACCATGGGTGACATTCAGAAGAGTCCTCTAGACTTTAGGGAAGACCTTGTTTCGGAAAGTGGCCCGCCTTGATGTCCCTTGAATTTTATTCCTCCCACATTCTCCCTTACCTCACTCCCCTTTCACTTTAATTTGGACTGTCTGGAAACAACCTTGAGACAAAGATTTGAATATAAATTGTTATTTGTGGTGGAAGTTGATGTTGCTGGGGACTAGGAAGTGGAGCAAGGAAAGGAAGGATGCTGATGAATGGTACATGAACAAGCATACAACCCTCTGGGCATGTGACACTCCATCCATCTGGGAACTGGTCACCTAGTTATCCTACCCAGAGCATGAGGGAGCTAGGCACTGATATACCAATTCCCATAAGTTTTGTGGGCTTGAGGGCTTCACAGGGGGTTAATTAATTATCCAGCACTTCTTATCCACACTGAAGCAGAGTCTGATGTTGGAAAATTAAGTGGTGTTCTACATTATGCTTGAAGAAAATAGCAAGATAAGGAAGGAACACCAGTGTCCATTAGCTGTATTCTCCTTCCCTGCAAAACTACTTCCTTATCCCTCCTATTTGGAACTTGCATCTATTCTGTGAGGCTAAGTCTGTCTCTTTGTGGTCACTAGAGTCCCAGAGTCAACAGTAGACACAGGATCAGGTCTACTTTAGTTTCATGAGTCCAAGAGACAAAAAGCTTGTTATGAGAAAACTATTTCATGTATTTAGTTATTTTTGTGTGTATGCATACAGTGTATGTGTACATGGGCATATGGGTGTGTGCACATAAGTATGCAGGTATGCATATACATGTGTGCACAAACAAGTTGAAGCCAGGGGTCAATGTCAGATATCGTCTCCCAGCCTTCTCCACCTTATTTTTGAGGCCACTGAACCTGGAGCTCACTGATTCCACTAGCCCGGTGGGCAAAAATCTCCAGGATTCCACCTATTCGCGCGCGCGTGCGCGCGCACACACACACACACACACACACACACACACACACACACTGACCCCAGTGCTAGGATTGCAGATGTGCACTGACATGCGCAACCTTTACATACTTGCTGGGGATCTGAACTCAGGTCCTGTGTTTGCACATCAGTCACTTCACTGACTGAGCCGTCTTGCCAACCCCACAACACCAAGAAAATGCTTTCAAAAGAAATCATATTCTCTTTCAAATCTCAACCCTGTGAGCACTTGAAACGGGAGCGGGGAGAGGAAAACTACTTTTTATTAGTGAACCACAGTCCCTGGGAGGTTTAGAGCAATTTCTAGCCAGGCAAGAGCTCCGCAGACCAGCCCTCTGAAGTGTTCCCCAGTTCTCCATTCATGGGATGGAGAGACAGAGACAGGAGAGCAGCTGATGTGGTGAAAGGAAATTATCTGTGAAATCTGCTGACTGGAGACGCCACATAAAACAGCAGGGTGAAAGTCACACTGCTCAGATACATTTTCCCCACGATTCAGAAACACTTATGGATATCAACATTTCAGCTACAGCCTGTTCACCTCCATTAAGTCACAATCCACAAATATCTCTTGTTATGTTGGGCATTTTTTTAAGTTTAACCACTGTAGCCAAAGTTCTTCAGTTGTTTGTTGTTGTTGTTGTTGCTGCTGCTGCAGTTAGTGGTGTGTGTGTGTGTGTGTGTGTGTGTGTGTGTGTAGAGGGGGTGGATGTGAATATGTGAGCATGAGTGTGATCATATGTATATACAGGTACACACACAGAGGCCAGAGGGGGATACCCAGTAGCCTGCCCTATCCCTCTCCACCTTATTCCCTTGAGCTGAATTTCTCGCTGATCCTGCAGCTGAGCTCGCAGTCAGCAAGCCCCTCCCTGTGGTTTTTCTGCCTTACCTCTACCCACACCCCCATATCCACTGTCAGCCCCACAGCATGACTTACAAGCACATGCCACACATGACTTTTTATGTGAGATCTGGGGTCCAAACCTAGTTCCTCATACTTGTGTGATGAGTTCTCTTACCTACTAAGGTGTGTCTCCAACCTCTAGTTCTCTGATTTTATTAGTCCTGGTCAACTTTGAGATTATCTGACGAGACAGTACTTACCTTTATCTTTTTCAGCTCAGGGACTGCCTCTTCTGTGGGGACTCCTCCAGCCTCCTTCACCTTCCCTGCTCAGCTTCTGTCCCCATGTAAGTTAGAGAAATATGGCTGCAATGATGGAAACCTCAACTAATGGGGACCAAAACAAAGGGGTTCTATCTTTCACAAAGTAAATACAAAGGGAATTAGTTCTGGTGGTCCCTGGTGCCCTTGGGTCTTGGCTATCCTTATCATGTTGGTATATATCATTGTGCTTGTTACCTCATAGTTATACAATGGCTGCTGCCACTCCGGACATCAAATTAAATTTAAAGGAAGAAAAAAAGGATGACTTCAATTGGATCTGTGCCCTTTTCAAATTGACCAAAGTAGCATCATATGGACATGGCTAGTTCTAGGGACACTAGAAAGCAAAAGATATTAATCAGCACAGCATTGATATTATATTTTCAAGATTAAAACCTGAATGGCCTATGGATGGGCCATCAACACTGATAACCATGTTACAGAGCTCAACCCTATGGTTCTCTCAGCTTGAGTTTAGGGGAGCCACTAATCTTCTCTCCAAACTGGACCTCAAGTCATTCATGTTTGCCCAAGGACAATGACTCATTAAATCTTAGAGCTCCTACCTGCCAGGCCATCTGGCTTTGAGTTGGTGACCCCACACAATACTGTTAAATTAATAAAGAACTCTTTAAAGCCTAAAGTTTGATGTCCTCAGCACAAATTCACTTTGGGTGGTCTCTCAGTAGTATATTCTTTAAGCACATGAATATCATGTCAGTGAGAAGGAAAACCTGTGGTCTTCGCTGCCCCTGGAAGTTCTTCTCTGTCATTTTGTCTCGTAAGAAATTTGAAAATGTGCCTTCTGGGTAATCGGTCATGATTTTGTGTTCACTGTGACTGTCTTTGTCACCTTATCTGTGTCTATTGCCACATACAAAAAAAAACTTGACTCAAATGTCCTCAGTTGGTTTGTTGAACTTGGGTTGGGTTTGGCCAGTTGCAGCTGGTCTGTACCAGAGAGTTACCTTTTTGTCACCCGATCTCTGACAGGCTTGGCAAGAACAAGTAGAATGAAGGGCAATGTTGCATGTGCTTTTTCCTCCAGAGGGCCAGCTGGCTTAGCCATATACCCACATCATGGCCAACATTGCAACAGTAATAATGGTATATGAGATGTATCACTACATCCAGGCACCTTTGACCATTTTTCCCCATGTACTTCCCAAAACAACCTTGTAAGCCACCTACATGGCACACTGATTGGTCCCATACTGGTGGCTACATAGGATAAGAAGAATCACTTGAATTCTCACAATGTGGAAGTGTCATATCTGAAAGTTGATGTGGCCCTTCACCTCTCGGGGTTATCCTCCAAGGCTCCAGACATTTCTTCTGCTAGATCTCAGTGGTGACACCAGCTGTTTCGGGATCCATTCGCTTCACAGAAGTCATTCTGTGCCAGCCCAGCCTGGAATATGGCAGATACAAATATATGATGCATATGGCAGACATTCAGGAAAAGTGAAGCTAGATACATGAGCAAAACTCATTCATACTCCCAGACTGTGCACAATCAATGCCAACATGTAGATTCCCACTGTGACAGCTCTCCCAGACACCAAGGAAAAGACCCTGTGATCTACAGACTCAAGCTAAAGTTCTAGAGATGATCTGCCTCTTGACTAGACACACCCATTATCTCTACTCCAGACCTCACATTGAGTTGTTCAGATTTCAGATCTGTCTTGTATTTTACCTTGTAAAAGAAATAGTACTAAAAAGTGTCAGTGACTCTGACAGGCAGCCCTAGATTAGATGGCTGGGACTCATGTTTCTCTCTCTACAAGGTTGGATAGACAGAAAAACAGAAGGTGAGCTGGCAATCAGAAGAAGGGGTAGAGGCAACCTGAGTGAGAATGGACCTGTACAGAGAGAGCTGGGTTCAGGGAAGGGTGGAAAGGGTCCTGAGGTTCAATATAAGCCTTGCCATTTGCTTATTATGTCTCCCTGAATTATCTGAGAAATGGACCCACAGACTGCCTGCCTCCCACAAGTACCAAAAGAACTAAGGGAGATAGTTCTGTAAAGGACCTGGGGTGGGATTGCACACAGTGGTAAATATCATTATTCTCCTCTTCGATGATATCCTCTATCTTTTGGAAATGTAGGCCTGGGCAAATGAATATCAACGTCCTTTAGTCTTCTGCAAAGATTTGTGCCAGTTGCATGGACAGCCCCATAGATGCCACACTTGCTGTAAGAGCTCTGCACCATACATCTAGACTTCGAGCCTTTGTTTGGGTTCTTTGTTCTTTTAGTTCATGTATTTTGTTTATTTTCCTGGTAGGGACCTGTTTTCCTGTGAGCCTCATGGGAAAGATGTACAGGGAATTATAACCAGAGAAGCAGTCCCCCACACAAACACAGAGAGATGCCAGAAAGTGCCCTAGGACAGGCAAGGCGCCTCCACACATCTCTTAGGCTTCATAGCATCTCTTGATGTGCTGGCCCAGGGTGATTGACAGGGGGTATCCTCACCTCGCCTCACCCTATCTTGTGAACCGAAATCAGTGTGGCTTTCCATAGCCATCGCCCTTGAAAACACTGAGAGCTTGGCAGATCTGTTCATTTCTCATCCTAGCCAAAGCGTCAGTGTTACAATATTGGATGGAGGTTCTTGTCTTGAAACGAGATCAATACTTAATATGGGAACATGCTCTTACTGAGAGGACGCATGGACTTCTAAGCAGCACCAGCTGCTCCAGTGAGCTGACTGTGTCAGTGATAGACAGCTTATTTAGATCTTGGTTAATCCACAGATGTGTTGATCTGTATTTCAATTACTTAATTTGGATGTCCTTTCAAGGATAATGTTAAAACCTCCATGTCATTGGATCAGCCAAGTCACACAGCAAAAGGAGGTTTGAGTTTATTACAGTTTGAGGATGTATTTCTGGCAGATCCAGAGTGCTATAAAATATAGCATTAATTTTTTTTGTTTGACATATTCAAAAATG
This sequence comes from Peromyscus maniculatus bairdii, assembly GCF_049852395.1. NCBI lineage: Eukaryota > Metazoa > Chordata > Mammalia > Rodentia > Cricetidae > Peromyscus > Peromyscus maniculatus. Next base: position 123,632,508 of record NC_134855.1, read on the forward strand.
CCATGGGCAAATGATTTTGTGTAGATTATGAATATATCAAGCAATAAAAAATGATTTTAGAGACTTCTCAGGGTACCACTCTTTCTGGCTTCTCAGAGGTTAGAAAAGTATTAAAAATTACCTCTAAAATTTCCCTCCACCTACACAAATCACACAAGAAATGTAAATTTAGGGAGAAAATATAGCTAATGATTATAAAATACGGATATCTTGATTCCAATGAAGAAACATGGCTATTACTTTGACAGCATGGCCAACTCATATGCAAATGTACTTATGTTTGTGGGTTGGTCCACACCTACACCTAAACAGTTTAACAAAAGAGAGACTGTATAATTTTTAACATTTTCGTGTAACAGTGGAGTGTAGATGCGTTTTCTTACCACTAAGTGTGCATTCACACAATCTCTTTGGAAAGCATTGCACCAAATGAGTCATAGCTGTTCTAACCATCCCCTGTGGTGTATTTTGGTAGGTTTTGATAATTTAGCGTAGTCTGCAGTTTAGGACACATCATCTTTGTGCTTTTGTGTAACATTTCCACAGAATGGGGTGTTACATTGTTCTTGAGAATCTCCAGGTCCTCTGGGAGAGAACAAACACATACACACGGAAAGAAATCAAGTGCATACAAAGGGACGCTGGGGACTAAATTAGTACACTGGCCAGGACTCAAAAGCCTGAGCTCATTTCTAGCTAGGACTGCAGAAGAGGGCCCCAGGAAGGAAAGCTGTGAGCAACAGAAACTCCATTAACAGGTGAAGTGCAAAAGCAAAGCATCGGTCCATGAAACTGGAGCATCCGCTTGGCTTCAAACTGAGCTGAGACAAGTGTTCTCATGATGTTGTTGTTGGTGTTGTGTGTGTGTGTGTGTGTGTGTGTGTGTGTGTGTGTGTGTGTGTGTGTATGCCATACACATGAACCTGTTGCATCTTTTGATTCAGCTTCTTAATGTGGTAGCACCGTTATCGGGCTCTCTTCTATGTGACTGCTGCTTCTGGCAGTTACAGGCTTGAGGGGTATTTATATTCTCTATTAATCTCTGCCTGGCCCTTTAAAACAGTCTTTCTGCCCACCTATCATTCTGAGACAAGAAATGGCATGTTCTGGCAGCTGGCCTGTGTCTTATGCTTGTGCCCTTTCTGACTGGGGGCCCATGCTGCAGAGTAGTAATCAGTGGGAAAATATAGTAGAAGTCAAGAATGAGTCTACTAGGGAAGGTGCTGGAAACTGGGCAGGCACTGGTGAATACTTTAGGCTACAAACACTGGGGAATTCTAAATCTAACTGCACAAGCAATGCTGCTGGTATGCCATGATGCCCAGAGGCATGGTGGGCGCTAATGTCACGTGATCCATAGCTCCATGATGGCAATGAGGACTCTGCTGCTTTCCAACTCAGAATCAACTTCACTCTAAGAATCCCATACTTCCTCTCCAAAGCTAGCAACAGAGGGGAGAAACGACCCTCTTTGGAAAGTTGGTAACACTTTCCTTTCATCTGATTGGACAAGCCTAAGTCACATGCCTACCTCTAAACCAATAGCCACCTCTACTAGGAATACTACACACTGATTGGCCAATCAGTAATCCTGGAGAAAGGGTGAGACACCTTCTGCCTGAGGCACTGTGAATATGTGAAAGTGCTGGGGTCCCCTGAAGAAGTGAGAGGTGTATGTTGGGTGGTCTTTCAACACTGGAATCCAAACCCATGGTCATTGCTTCACTGATACCTTGGATAAGGAAAAAGACAATCTCTGGCTAGATGGTGAAATTCTAGGGATACCCTAGTGTGATAACTGACCACAGTGTGGAAGCAAGTTTGCACAGGGACAAAGTAGTAAGGAAGCTCACTGGGATATGGTCAGCTATTCATGCCTTCAGGGGGCAGCCTTGGGGTGACTTCTGAGAACATAAGTACAAGAGGACATTCATCTCCCCAAGAACTTCTGGTGGTGGGCACTGACAACAGCCTAATAGAGCTAACGTGGAATCTATCCCAAAAAGTCAAGGTGAGAGGGTATAGAGAAAAAGGTGGTCAGGGAGTCAGGTTGGCATTTGAAAAGCATGGCCGAGTGAGACAATGGTATATCCGAGGGGAAGAGTGCTCTGGGTAGAAGCAGCAAGTGCAAAGGTCCTGAAGCCGGTGCCCACCATCTTTTTTGGAGTTTTCGAAGGGGGACAAGAGGCCATTAGTAGGTACTCAGGTCAAAAATGGAGCTAAAGCCAGGCCACAGGTCTTTCAGGAATTGCAAAGACTCTGTACTTACTCTGAATAAGAAGTTAAATTTATGATAACAGATGATATTAATTGGAGGAGATAGTGATCCAGCCCTTCCCCCCTGGCTCTGCCTGACTCTTAATTCTTTCTCCTCTCCTTTCTTCCAGGCCATGTACATGTTCTATGCGCTCGCCATCGTGTGTGATGATTTCTTTGTCCCATCCTTGGAAAAGATCTGTGAGGTATGTGGGGGCACATTCCTATTGTGCTTGAGAGGGGCGTGGGGTGGGGACTCTGTCCTGCCATGTTCTAGCCTCTTCTCTGAGGTCCTGGGGAGTCTCAGAGGTAGTAAGCACCTGAATGCTTGAGAGAGAAGAACTGTATTAGCTAAGTCTGCATGACATTTGGTAACCTGGGGAATGGTCAGACTTTAACCCACATTACATCTGCTATTACTGCTAGTTCTACAGTCCCCTCTGGGTGTCTGTGGGGATACTTCAGAATGTCCTGCAGCAACATAATGTGTGGATGCTCCAGTGCATAAACTGTGTGTAGTAAGGTGTAGTGTTCGCAAACAACCCGCATATACCCCCCTGTGTGCTTTACTATGGTGTTTTAAGTCCTGTGGAGACAGATGTTCACTGTGTTGTTCAGGGAATAATGACAAGACCAAAGATGTGTGTTCCTTGCAGATACAAATAGTTTTTCAAATAATTCTGGTTCCATGAGTGTTAAACCCACAGTCGGCCCCCCAGACATGGAGGGTCATACTTTATGTCCTGTTCCCCCCCCCCTTTTTTTTTTTCAATTCTGCTGCTTCTTGGTCCCTATCCTTCCCACCACCTTCCTTTCCTCCATTTCTTCCTTCTGGGATCCTGTTATGGTGAGAACCTACCACCACCACATGTTTCCCTCACACTGGGTGGAGACCTGGCAGGCTCTGGGGTAAGAGAGCTGGGCAAAGAGGAGAAAAGAGACTCCAGCAAGTTGTCCTCCTGCCTCCACATGTGTGCCCTGGATTCCTCACCTATGCATAGGTATGCACACGAATACAAGCACACACAAATACACACATATGCACATGCTCACGCACACACATGCAATAAATAAATAAACCTAAAAAGGCTTCTTTAATGCTCACCCTACCTAGAAAGCTCTCATTTCTTGTTGCTTTCATCTTGCTGTCTGCCCTGAAATGTATCTTTCTTAGATGCAAGCTTTGCATTTTGTTTTATCTACTGTTTTTATTTCATTATCTGAGTTTTCAGAAGGCAGTCTCCAGATACAGATCCTGCCTCAAAGTCCAGTAACATGCCTTGTGACCTCTTCTTGCTTCACCCACAGTACCTGATTCCATAGGTCCCAAAGACCAACATAAAAGGCAGTCAGAATCTATATTTCTAATTGGGTCACAGGTATTACTGAGGATGCTAGTCTAGAAATCTTACTTGGAAAATTAGAGCCAGGCGGTGGTGGCGCATGCCTTTAATCCCAGCACTTGGGAGGCAGAGCCAGACGGATCTCTGTGAGTTCGAGGCCAGCCTGAACTACCAAGTGAGTTCCAGGAAAAGGCACAAAGCTACACAGAGAAACCCTGTCTCAAAAAAACAAAACAAAAAAAAAAAAACAAAAAAAAAAAGGAAAATTATTAACTGAAGCAGTTTCTTCTAAGCCGTGGACATCGGTTTGCTCTTGTATTTGGAAATGAACCATCATTGCACAGTAACCCTAGACAGGTCCTAGGAGCGTGTTCTCTTTGCAATGGCAGTAGATTAAGGAAAGTAGGGTGGTGTCTGGCATGCACAGCTCTCTAATGCAGAAGCAATTGTCACAGTGATCCAGCCCAGGAACAGGCACACCTTGTGTCAAAGGCAAGGAAGCATTCAGCCCTGTAGTAGAGGCATCTGTGATCCCTCAGTCTCCATGGCAGATTGGTTCCAAATCCTTGGTTGTTCAACTCCCTTCTTTTTTTTTTTTTCATGAAGTAGCCAACTTTATTCAGAGCATCAGACAATTTATACTCTGAGGGTTAATAGTCACATGAGTAAAGTGTTCAGTCGCAAGCTGCAGGTGGTGAAAACATGTTTTCTGTAGAGGCATATAAACAAATAACAATAGCCAGTTGTAATGAATAATCCCTTCTTGAAGTAGTGGAGGGCTATAGAGCTTAAACCTTCTCTAGACTATACCTAGTACAATGTCAGTATTATGTAAATATCTGTCAGAGTATCCTTTTCAAAGAGAAATGATGAGGAAAAAGACAGTATGTGTTTGGTAAGGATACAGGTTTATGTTGGGATTTTTCCCTGAGTACTTTCCATCTGAGATTAGTTGAGTCAGTGATTGAGGATAAAGAAGGCCCACTTACCACCGGTTGGTACTTTATTCTTATGCAAAGCCAATTTGTTCTGCCTCTTTCCATGTGACATGTTTGTTGTTAATGGCAGAGGTATTTATTGTGTCCTGTAAATACAAATACAGATATCAACGTGTGTCCTCCATTGAAGAAACCCATAGAACCTTTGAGAACATGCATAGCCTCGGGGAAAAAAGCTAGAGAACAGCTAGCAGAACAGAAGAGGGTGGAGTAAGCCTTTAACAAAAAACTTAAGAAGGAAAGAGAACATTTAATGGGATTAAGATGCTATCTTTTCTGGGTCGTTGAGGTGCAGGAAACTGGCTGTGTTGCTGTCAGTGTGGTGTGACTGTACCCGTCCTCCATCCACGTCTAAGACTCTGCCAGGTGACCACAGTCAACCTCTTTCTAGGAATCAAGAAACTGAGGCTCAGAGACTTAGAGTATCCTGCCCCAGGTTACACAGGTGTTTAGGAGTGGAGTTATGATCTGAGGCCAGGTCAGTCTGAGCCTACCACTGGGTCATCATCATACCTGTTGGCAATTCTGCAACAACTTATATCAGGTTTGTTCAGAACTAGGATCCACAGCTATCTAGGGAGGAGGAATGCAGATGAGGGGCCTCCCTTCCCAGAATGCTCTCTGTTCCCAATCAAGTCCAGTTTTAGAAGCAAAATACGTTACAAGAAAGCATGCCATGCTACATGCCCCTCTCTGTGAGTACAGCTCCATGTACTTCAAGCCACCCTAGTTACTGAGCAAATGGCGTGTCTGTAGAAATGGGTAGGATGAGGACAGAGTTTGTATCTCCTTGGAGACCCCATGTTTATGTTCCTCAGAATCTGTGCTCAATCTCCCTGGGGTTCCATTCTTTCACAGGATCCCGGAGCCATGATGTAGGACTACCCATTGTGGCCTGGCAGGGCTTCCTAACCACACCCCGTTGTTACTTTTCCTAATCTCTTTGTACAGAGGTGATGCTGTGTGCTCAGTGCTTGCTCCCAGATTAACTCTAGAGCTAAGCAGAGATGCTCAAAAGGGATGTTGTTTGGACTTTGGTGAAAAATGATTCTAGAAAGAAATCCACATTACTCAAAAAATCATAGCTGAATCGGGGGAGGGGAGTTCAAGTTCAAGCCAGGAAAAATGTTGGCCAGGGAAGAGAAAGGAGTGCCAATATAATGACCCAGCCTGCCAGCCACAGGTCAGATAAGTCACTAAATCTTAGACGGCCTCGAAGTTACATCATGGAACATACAAAAGTGTTGGAATGTTGAGAAGTCCCTTGTCTGACGAAGATAAACAAACTCAGATTCTCCTACACTGAATCAAAGTTGGGAGAGAGGTGTTTCAAAGACTCAGCAAGGGGAAGATGTGGAATTCCTGGGGATCAGGAGGTAACAGCCTTAGGTTGGTCAGAGCTTATGCATAAATGAAGATATTGGATGTCGAGAGCAGAAAGGCTTTAGGACCATGTACAAGTTGAAAAACGCAGCAGAGTAGCCTCCTAGGCTGTGGAAGAGGGTGACAGGCCTTGCTTCAAGTACTGTAAACACTGAACTAGACTCTGTCCCAGCCAGAGTGTGCCCTGGCTTGTAGACCACTGATAAAATGAAGCATCCCACCTTTTATATGCAGGTTCCACATCTAAGCATTCAACCTTGGATCAAACATTTCTTAAGTTGCATCAGTATGGGACAGATATAGACTTTCTTCCTTGTCGTTATGCCCTGGACAATACAGTATTTGATGTGGCATTTACATTGTATTAGGAATTGTAAGCGATGTAGGGATGATTTGCAGTATATGGGAGAATGTATATAAGTTATATGCAAACACTGCACTGTTTTATATGAAACTTGAACAATGCTTGGATTTGAGTATCTGGGTCCTAGCAGGGAAAGGAGGCATTCCTGGAACTAATCCCCACTGATCCCAAAGGCTGACTGTATTCACAGAAGATTGCATGAGCCCAGTGGGGACTTCGTGCAGCGAGAAGGGAGCAAGTGATGGATTCTGCCATGGTGCCAGGGCAGGGCTGTTTGGAGGGAAAGACCAAAAGAACCTCATCTAAAGAAAAGGTCTTGTTGACAAAGCATTCCAGAAAAAGACAGAGAATGCCTGAGCCACTGAACCTAAATGGGAACAGCAGGACCTATTGTTCATGGAGAGCCCAGAGTGTCCAGCTGTGGTGAGGGGATGCAGGAATTATTCTCTGCTAAGGATGAAGCTAAGGAAGACTCTCCTTCCCCCCTCCCTCCCATATAGCAGCTAGCAATGTAGAGGCACGGGGGCTTCATGACTAGTGATTCTAAGAGTCCAGCGAGGTATTGCCAGGTCAGAGTGAATTAGGTATGAAGTAGGGAGGAAAGGAAGGAGATTTGGAAACAAGAGAGAAACCGGACATAAAAACAAGCTTCAACCAAGCTTCATAAGCAACAAGGAAAACCAGCTAGTGGAGCTCGGCAGGGAAGTGCAGCAACTCAGGGCTTTCCTGGGAGCTGAACTTCCTGGACTCCTGGTTCAGGTGTCAAGTTGCCTTCTATCCATCCCCACCCATTGAGACTCAAGTGCCCAGGGCTTCCCCACCAGCCACCAGCCACAGTTGTTAGTGTTGACTACCATCTCATGGCCTCCTCATTACCCTATGTGAACCTTAACTGTGAATGCAGAGCCAAGGAACCCAGGATCCCAAAGAGAATGCCTCTTTCAGAGGCTCCTCCAAGGCCATGCTGCCTCTTTGTGGCCAAACAGGGAAGTGCAACCACTGTTTCTACTGAGCCCAAGAGGGGGTGGCATTGGAAACTGGAAAGGAAGTCCCTGCCCTGACACCAGAAGGGAACGGGTGCTTACCAACAGCCAGCAGCTTACTTTCTGAGGCATGGTAGAATACCAAAAAGCTAAACACACCAACCAGCCACCAAGGTGCATTTGTATTCTGCTCTTGAAAATCACCTTCTGGCTCAACACATAGGGTGACTTGAGGACTGAGGAGTGTCCCCAAAGATCTGGAACTTCACCCTTTTCTACTCAGTCTCAAGTCTTCTCTCCTGCTGTGCCACCTGGAGTTTGAAGGTCAAGGGTTGGGACTGTGCTTCAAGAGGGTGACTCCAGAGGCACATGTACGGGCTTGAAAATGGGCTGCTGTGAGCCCGAGGTAGCCGAAGCGCTGCAACAGCCATGATCTTTGCACACAGCTCTGGATTATCCACTTCTCTTCTAAAATCAGAGTGCCTGCCAACACTCTAGGGAGCTGAGCAGAGCTGCCATTAGAAAGGGTATCACTACCCACCACTGCCCATGGTGCTCTCACCTCCCCACGCCACCCTCCTGCTCGTTGGCACAACAGCCCCCTGGGTACATCTGAGTTGTGGACCCCTAAGTCTTCTGTAGAGCCTTTGGCTAATGAAGTCTTATAGCCAGCTGACCCTGCAAGTGAGGGTAGTGAGCTGATTGCAGAAATGGCCAGGCTCTGAATGAAGAACAGTGAGAGGGACTGAACCCAGCCCCTGGGTCCCTCTGAAGCCCTAGTGCTGCTGCTGCCCTTCTCAAGGCTTAGGACCCAGGGAGCCACAGTCACCTGTATTCCCAGGTAAAATCCCAACTCACCTGTCTTGTCTTTGTTCCTGCACAGCGCCTCCACCTCAGTGAAGATGTGGCAGGAGCTACATTCATGGCAGCAGGCAGCTCAGCCCCAGAGCTCTTCACATCAGTTATAGGTAGGTGATGCTAGAAGGCTATCTCAGCCCTTCCCTTTGCGAGAGAAAAGGGCTCTGGGGAAGAAGGCCCTCAAATTTGGGTTGTTGGCCATTCACAAAAAAAAAAAAAAAAATGAAGTTCACAGACCCCAAGCAGAGCCTCCCACTTTGCTGTGGCCATTCAACCCTTTTACTGTGTGTGAACTTGTCCTAGACCCAAAGCCAGTGCTACTGAGGGAAAGTCTCACCTCTAGATTGAGACGCTCCCCCCCACCAATGGTCAGCTGTTTCCTGTGGGTCCTGAGCATAGTCTAGAACTAGGAAGTGATCTTTAGGTTCTTCATGGAATGCAGCTGGACCACTACAACCAGACTGGTTTTGGTCTGTGTTTCAGGAGTCTTCATTACTAAGGGTGATGTGGGAGTCGGCACCATCGTGGGCTCTGCTGTGTTCAACATCCTGTGTATCATCGGTGTCTGTGGGCTCTTTGCAGGGCAGGTAAGACTGATGACTTCTTGGTGATGGTTGTACATGACATGTGGAGAAGATAGAAATGTGGAGCTGAGGCAGGAGATTGTCATGTTAGAATTCACCCACATTGGAACCTTGAGTGGTAGAATTGAAGATTTCCATTAGACACCTGAAGCCACTGTTATTTGGTTTCCGGATTGATGGAAAGTAGACCTTGCAGCTCCACAAAGGAAATTAACCAGCCTGACAATGCTAACTGCGAACTTGAAAATGGGACACCCACTCCCATTTTGAGAGCTACTGATCTGCACTAGAATGATTTCCAATGTGATGGTTGCCTCAGAGGAAATAAGATAAATGAGAAAGAGGGAGAAGAAAAGAGACAAAGTTTTTCAGCTTAAAGAACTCATAGTTGGGCCTGGCAGTGGTAGTGCATGCTTTTAATCCTAGCACTCAGGAGGCAGAGGCAGGTGGATCTCTGTGAGTTCGAGGCCAGCCTGGTCTACAGAGCAAGATCCAGGACAGGCTCCAAAGATACCCAGAGAAACCCTGTCTCAGAGGGAAAAAAAAAAAAGAGTTCATAGTTGTTGCCATTCAGGATGTTGCCTTTCTTCTTGCCACTAAATCTTTTGTAGTCTAGAGGATCCCTGTAGTCCTCAGTTAACCTAATGCCAGAGATATCCTGAGGGGCGACTGTCCTTTATCAATGTAGTGTCTCTTGGATAATCTCAGGAATGTATCCAGAAGTCACAGTGTGAGGCTATTGGGCAGCCAAGGTCAGAGCCTAAAGATTCACAGGACATGCAGCTTCCCTGTGGCTCTCACATCCTAGTTTCCTCAGAGAAATGACCATCAGAAATGACAACCTTACTTCTCTGCCTAAAATGCCAAGACTCAGTAGCTTCTATTTTTAGTGTTCCAGAGGTGACTATTTATAATATTGAAGGACCTGGTAATCCATTTTACCTGATCAGTAACCTGACCGAGGTCTGTGCCATGCCCTGCTGAAAGTGGCTGGTGGGTATAAAGGGCTAAGACAGACGCTGCTGTCCTTGTCCCTCATGTGAGTCAGGCCTCTTTGTCTCTCAGAAGCTGCTGAGCATGCCACGTTGTCTGCCCCTCAAATGTACACTCAAGAGTTCCTATAGAGTTCACCGCTATTCTCTGTGGCCCATTTGCACTGCCCCCATTTCCATGCCAGCTGATTTGTCCAGTTGGCCTGCTTGTGTTTATTCCTTCCAAGGGACGGGCAGAAGAACACCTTGATCTTGCCAGACATCAGCTCCAGGGCTCCCCAGTGGACAGGCTGCCTCTCACGGGGCTCCGGGGCAGGTGCTTTGGTCATGAAGATTGAGGTCTGTCCCACTCTCTGGACTGAATAGTTTCTGCTTTCTTGATGATCCATTGTGTTCAATGTAACGAGTCCACACTGTACTGGTCTTGAACTCTCCTACGTAAGTAGCACCACTGAAAGAATGCGCCCCATGCCTGCCTGCCTTTGGTGCTGTCACTCTCCCCTGCCTGACCGACTCAACGTTGCCTTCCAGAGATGAATAGTCACACCAGTGGAAGCTGTTGCTGTTCGCACTTTCTTAATTAGCATCGTCACCATTAGCTGTATGATTATTAGCCCGGCCGTTATTAGTGTTGTCATTGGTTCATTAGTCATTTGTACCTGCAGCTTGATTCTGAAGCAAGCCCGAGGGGGAAGAGATAATGTAAAGAAATGAAACAAATGACTGGGTGATGTCTACTCAGTGCCACACAGCTAATTACTTATGAAATGACTGCAGCGTGTTGGTGGCGTGTAATTCATCAGCAGTGCCGCTCATCACGAGCTTGGCTAGAACACCTGTTCATGGCTGATGTACCGGTTGTTGGCATCCATCTTTCTACCTTCTCCAGGTCCTTGCTGGCTGGTTTCACAGCCCCATGTGACTGGAGAGAGGTAGCAATCAGAGCTGCTCCTGGAAGCAGCCATCAGGGTGATCCTAGATGTACCCTTCCTTTCTTCTTATTATTCTTTTCTTATCCCCTGCCTACTTGGAGATTTCCAAAGCCATCCACACTTGCCTTCTTTGTAGATTCTCTCACATCTTTGCAGAAGACACAGAATTATATTTGGGGAGGAACATGGGCCAAAGAATCAGATTGGCCTGGGATCACATACTTGCTCTGCTGTTTGCTGAGTGATTTTGGAGAAGTTATTTTAGCTACGGAAGCCTGATCCTTCTCATCTATAGAGTGGGTACAAGCATGCCTTCTTCTGAGTGTTGCCATGGTGATGAAACCTATCATGTTTGATATTAATAATAGTACTTGGTCTGCAGGGACAGTCAAAACCAGTTAGACACTTTTATCAACTCTTGGTATACTCCTCCTGAGGTCCGTACTACCAGAATCCACCCTAGGTCACTGGGAAAGTTTGGCCTCTCAGCTGATGGACTGATTGACAAGGGTGTCTGTGGCTCCCATCAGAGACATGGCGGGGAGCAGAGAGGCCAGGAAGAAGGTCTTGTAAATGAGAATGAAATGATATATTGACATAATGAGATCAGAGGACTAGTGCTTGGTCCTAGGCGGTCTCATGAGTAGTAGAAAAGAACAATCAGCAAGAAGTGTGAGTTGTCTAGCCTCACACAGGGGGACACATTCCCAGACAGCAGAGCTGGTGCCATGGGATGTCACAACAAAGAACAGGAATTGGGAAATGGGTGATTAATAAATCTAATCACGGGTATCACTTGGCATTATTATTTATATTGTTCTGCACTTTCACTGGCTGCGAATTATAGCAAGCACCCATGGGCCTCTCTTTAATGCATTTCAGCTTAAAGGGCAGTACATGAGGAAGTCTGTCACCCATCTAAAATTAAAGTAATTAAGCTGTAAGGTTTGAGCTCCTGTCTCAATTAGGGTTTTGATGAATTCAGTGTAATTGAATGTCTGCTGTATTAGGAGTTTACAAACATACCCGATGCCTCCTTGTTCGCCTGAGGTGCTTTGTGGAGTTTTTATGGGACAGGAGGAAATTGCCTCTCAGAAAATGGCTTGGAAGGAGGTTCTGGGTATCTCACAAGACATTTACAGAGCTGTGGTCCTCTCAATGTTTCCTTAAGAACAAAGAAGGATAACAATGAAGTGAAAATATCCAGGTCTTGACGTAACCTTCTAATATATTCTGCATATTGCATTAAAAAGACTTCATGCCAATTTTGTAAAACAATGTGCTTATGAATTTAAATCCACCATTCAGAGCATGTTAAGCTTTAAATACATAACCACAAACAGAGAGTAAACAGTTTAACTGCATCCCAGATTAGGACCTTCATATTCTGGTTATTACAGGCTGGCAGATGGCTCCAGTTTGTTATAAAAGCTCCCACATTGGCTCCTGGCATCCTTATTATGTCCCTGATGTTCTTTGGCGGGGTCCATCTAATCTTGGCTACATTTGCCTTTCTTCAAATAGCACCCTGTCTGCGCTGGCTCGTTTACACAAAACAGAGCAGCACCAAGAGTTGAAGCCTGCCTTCATTTGAATATCCCCAGAAGAAGACTCTAGGCAAGGAGTCAAGTGCAAGTAGTTAATTTGAAAGGTTGCCCCAGGGAACACTAGCAAGACATTGAGGAGGTGAGACAGGGAAGAGAAAGCCACAGACAAAAACATTAATGAGCAAGTTATCACTACCAGCAACTGGGATTTGATTCATCTTTGGGGGATGGTTTACAGATATGCAGTGATCTCACATAGAAGGTAAGAGAGCTGGGGCACTTATACACCAACTTCCACTTTCCATTCCATGTGACTCCAGGTACAAAACATGAACCCCTCACCATTTCCAGCTTGTTGGGTGACCACAGTCAGGGTGGACCTTGGCACTCAGAGAAAACTCTAGACAAAGGGATGCAAGGGTTGACTACTGGGAGGACCTGAGAAGGTGGAGAGATGTGAATGGGCCCATGGGGTGTGTGGCAAGCACAAGACTAAGGCTTCCGAATAAGCTAGCTGTTTAGACCCCATCTTCAGCTCCACTCCACAAACATGAGGACCAGGTGGACAATTAAGAAATTACAGATGTGGATCTGTGGCAATACAGTGCTTGCCCAGTGTGTGAGAGACCCTGCCTTTGATCCCTAGCACTAAAGAAAGAAAGAATTATTTTTAAAGGGTTTTAAAAGGTTATTTATAATTTTCCAAAAGTGACTGATCCCACTTTCAAGTATATCAATTTAGTATGAATTTGCTGAAACTATGATTCTCATGATATAATTGGTAATTTTACATAAAAGCCAGAACAATCTTGGGATTTAAAAAGGTATAATATTCATGCAGTGCTACTTGTACATTATATAACGCTTAAAAACATTGTTTAGTATGTATATGTTTGTCATTCCTCATGTATCTTTATCATTTTGGACTATGTTATATAAATAGTAATGTTTTGCATGTATGGATTTGTGTGTGTGTGTGTGTGCGTGCGCGTGTGCGTGCATTGTGTATAGTGTACGTATGTGTCTCTGTGGGTGTGTACACATGTGTGAGGTTTGGGTGTATGTGGAAGCCAGAGGTCAACATCAGGGGTCTCAATCCCTCTCCACCTGATTCTCTCACTGAACCCAGAGCACATCAACTCAGCGAAACTGTCTGCCTCTGCTCTCCCAGTGCTGAGGTTATAGATGTGCACAGCCACACACAGTAACTACCCAGACCCGGGTCTGCATGCTTATGAGGAGGACCTTTATCCACCAAGCTATCTCCTCAGCCCAAATAATAAAACATTTAAAGGAAATCCAATACATACCACATGTACTGTAACCTCTGGGGAGAAAAGTACAAGTTAACAGTGACTCTGATAGTTAATTCTGCCCCAGGTCATAGCTTCATTAAATAGAAAACCTTTCATTTAAAACTGCATGCTTCACAACTCATTGCATGATGGGGTGGGGGGAAGTAGCTACTATTCAATAAGTATTCAGACACCACACCCACCAGAAGTCTGTGAGTATTGGTACAAATGCACTCACTGAGTTTTAAGGTACAAGATGGTACTATCCTCGTCAACAGAAATGGAAATGGACCCTAGAGATTGGGAAAGGGGGTCTGCTGAGATAGTTAAGACTAGAACAGACATATCTCCTGAGATTTTGTATGCCCTTTAGAAGTTTGGAGTGGAAGACTTGGAACAATGCAAGGGATGGTCATATCAGCAAGATAGTGGTGGCCCAAAATGCATGGTGGAAGCACTCAGTGTAGCTGAGGGACATCTAGAAGCTTCTATTATAATCTGAAAAGCATCTTCCACAGCTGAGCTTTTGATTCACCAATAATGGAGACTCGAGCTAATGAACATAATAGAAGACTCACTGGTCTCCTGTATACATTAATTCCCGGGTTATTGCTCTCCAGACAAAACTGAACATGTCATCTGTCACAATCCAATTCTTGGAATCAATTCAGATCCCCAAATTGGCTGGGGACTATGAAAAGTGAGAATGAAAACCACACACCACCAATTCCAAGCTGGTGTTGGAAGTCAACTATCCACTGTAAATCGGGAGATGATAGGACAAGAATGAGGTGGACTGACCCATGGAAAACTAAGGATCAGTGGCTTCCCCCAGGCAGGATGCATCCATGTTTGGTACTGTCGGAAGCAAGACAGCAGCATGCATGGGGTGAAGATGAGCCTGGGCTAGGGTTGACCCACGGAGCAGTCAGTCTACCCGCTGGATTTCAGGATTTTGTCACCTGGGAAAGCAGAGGTTCTGGCCCTCTGCAGGCTGCCCGCATCGGAGGACAGAGTGCAGATCCAGTCCAGTTACATCAGAGGAGGGGCTTAAACTGTGAAAGCCCCATCTTCAGGCTTAGCTCCACTCATACCAGCACCAGCTCTGGGGGGCAGGGAACCTCTGGCCTGAGCAGCCCTTGAGGGACGTCCCAGTCCCATAGCAGGCTGTGTCCCGGGGTGTTTTCTCTCTACTCTTGGTGCTTTCATCTCCCTGGCTGGTCCAATCTCTTGAAATCAGACCTATCGTCAGTGCCACATGCAGATGAGTGCAGAGGCTTTCGGTTTCTGCTAGCAAAGCACCGAACTTAATTACATTATAAGGAAAGAGAATTCAGTGGGGGTCTCTGAAAACTGCACAGGAAAGCATATGGTTTGGCCAAGGCTCTGACCCCATTGCTGTTCCCTTACCTCTAATCACCTCTGTCCTCGTCCTCAGATTAGTTTTCTTTGATGGAAAAAAATAAAGACTATACCTGTTTCAGGCCTCATATACACAAAACCACATGGGCCAAGAAAAGAAAAAGAAAATGTCACCTTGCCCCCACTAATACTGTTCAGCCCCTACTTCGTGTCATCAAACAAAAATCTGGATGGGCCCATCAGATTTGACCAGCTATTCTGACTAGAGTTAGCAGATTAGCTTCAGTTAGCAAGAACCACCCACCCATGTCTTCTCTCTAGAGATAAGAATCTGATCTACTCCATGCCAAAAACAAGGCTTCTGCTCCTTCCTTGTCATGCAGTGAAGAGCCTGCGCTGGATCTCAACCTGTCTCCCTGGCTTTCTTTTCTGACCACATAACCAAGGAAGATGACTACATCAAGGTGTGTGTGTGTGTGTGTGTGTGTGTGTGTGTGTGTGTGTGTGTGTGATTTTTGTGTTACTATGGCCAAATAACTGACAAAAACCTCACCTGGAGAAAGGATTTACTTTGAGTCAGGGTTTCAGAGTTCGTGGTCTCTTGACCCCATGTAGCTGAGCAGAGAGAGCATCATGGTGATGGGGACAGGTGGCAGAGACTCTTCTCTACTTCTTAATGCACAGAAACCAGAGGGTGAGTCTGGAAGGGAACAGGGATAATCCACACCTGAGAATCTGCCCAGTGACCTATATTCTCTAGATGGATGTCAGCCCTAGAATTTCTAGAACCTCCCAAAGTAGCACCACCTGCATGGAGACCAGGCATGCAAACCATGGGCCCCTTGTGGGAGCATTTCACATTCAGGCTTTCACAGTATATTTGTGGTTGGTTTTTTTTTAATCAGAAGTTTCCAAACTGCTTTTCAAAGCGGGTGCCCGTGCTCCCTCTCCCTCCCCTGATCAGTGAGATGTCAGTGATTTGCATCATCACCAGCACTTGGTGTGACCAGTTTCACTTTGCGTTGTTACCTCACGATCATAAGCATTCCAGCAAATGTGAAGAGTGCCTCTCTGTATGTTTAGTTTGCAGTTAGAAGCATGGCTCTGAGCATCTGAGATTACGTGCCATCTTCTTTAGTGAAAAGTGTTCAAATCTCCATCGGTGCTATCATTTGGACCTTGTTCTTTCCTTGCTCTCTTGTCCTGGCAGTCTCTAAATCATGGCACTCAACTACTCCTCCGAGTCCTTCTGTCCAATTTGTTTTAATTTCCAAATCAATAGAGAGTAGGGTCATTAGAAATTATTTAGAATGGCCATAGAGATGTTTTATTAGTGCTGTTGCTCTCATTTAGGTTTGCAAGGGAGGTACTCAGAAACCACACTCTTCAACCGTGCCAAAGAAAATGAAGAGGTTGGTGCCCTTGTGCCCAGCAAAGCAAACTTAGCAATAACTGAGATCCAAGATGCATATTTTCAGAAATGTGAAGTGGAAAGCTGGAGTCGCTGGAAGGTGGGGTGAGCATTCCTTCCATGTTAAGCCTCACATTGCTCCTGGAAAGTGAGTTTCAGGTCACTGCCTGCCCTTGGAATGGCCGTCTTAAGGGCTGGCTGACGGCCAATGCAAAGGGAGCCCAGACCTTCTCTCCATTGCCACAGAGCATCCTTTCAAGAGGAGAGACCAACTTTGAGACCTAAAGACATTTCTTCCCAGGACACTTTATTGTTCCTGTGGCAAAAAGACCTAACAAAAGCAACTTAAGAAGGAAGGGTTTATTTCAACTCTCAGTTTGAGGGTGTAGTCTGTCGTGGCAAGGAAATCATGCTAGCAGAAGCATTGGATAGTTGGCCATATTGTGTCCACAATCAGAAAGCAGAGAGAGAGATGAATGCTGATGTTCAGATGTTCCTCTTCATATTCAGTCCAGAACCTCAACCCATGGAACAAGCACATGCTGATCATGCACTGGACACTGTCTGTACATTTTTAGCTATAGGCACTATTTGTCCTCAGATAACTCTGAGGAGAACACTGTTTTTAAAAGAATAAACTGAGGCTCCGAAATGTTTAATAATCTCACCACACTAGTGTGTCCAAGGCTTTGGGACTGCAGGGTCCAGCCCGTGGTATAGAAATGTCTGCTGCTTTCTCCATTTCGATAAGAAGTCTAACACCCTAAGCTGCCACGCCCATGACGGCCATTCCCATCGCTCCTTCACAGATCAGTGCCTTTCTAATCATGACACCCATAGGAAGCAGAGAACAAGCCGGTTGAAGGGGGGCTGTGGGGTGGGTTTCCTCCTTCACCTGGATGTCTTTACAGCACCAGTTGCATTCACATGCCTTGGGCTATCTCGGCTGTAGGGACTCTGGCTCTTGTTACCGAGATGCCTCAGCTCCTGTATGACCCTTAGGTACCAGCACGCGCCCACAGCAACAAGGGGTGGCTCATTCTGATCATGGCCTTGTAACTCCACCTCAGACAAAATGGCACAAGAAACCTCCCTGATGGAGGGGAGCACAGGCATTGGCAAGCCCTGGGAATATGCAGAGCAAAACTGTGAACCTGCTTCCTCAGTTCCTTAGGCTGGCCTCCAGACTACATCCCGTTCTCACTTCTTGTAACCACAATACACACACACACACACACACACACACACACACACACACACACAAACACACACACATACACACAAACACACAAACACACACACACACACACACACACACACACACACACACACACGACTGTGTGAGCTATAACATAATAAACCAGATTTCATGACTTGAGTGTAAGCAGCTACAGTCTAGATACCTGTGGAAAAATCTGTTGCCACACCTGAGGCTACCCAGTACTTGAAATTATGTACCTGTTTATATACAATATTTCTGAGAAGATGTTTGTCTGGCATCTATGGATGTAAAGCGAGAGTAATAATCCACTTAAGAATGAACCATACCTGAATTAAAATTCCATCTCAGTAAGTTCTGGATTTGACAAGGTTCACTGAGTGCTCACTGCACCCTGAGCACTGTTCAGCACCAGAGAGATGCTAGTGAAAAGAAATGCAGACTAGAATTTGACCACAAGCTATAGCATGCAACAAATATCCAACAAATGCAACAATTGGTAGGTAGGAATGTAGAAAGATGGATAAATGATGGATGACAGATGGATAGATAGGGTGCAAGAGAAAGCGAGATGAAGTATTACACTTGTTTTGGGGGCCTAGGAATAAGATGCATAGTGTCAATTATGAGTCAATGCTATGAAGGAAGGAAACAGTCTAGGAATGTAGAGGATATATGAGAATAGAAGGTGCAAGCTTCGAAAGAACTTCCAGGAAAATCACTATCACAAATGCTGATAGTTCAATGAAGTGGAAAATACCTCCTTCCACTCTAAAGAAAATGGTACCACTTAAAAGCTAGACTGATTCAGATGATGCTCTGAATGTGAGTCACTTTGAACAGAGGAATATACATACCATCTGAACAGACACACAACTGCTGTCCCTAGAAATAATCTAGAATGCTGGTCTACTAGCCTCACCAGCCAGAGCAAGGAAACAGCAATGCTAAGGGTCCTAGGAAGATGCATGCCCAGTGGTTACTGCTGCTTCCAGCAACAGTGAAACGTTTGACGTGACTATAAGGACACAGAAGTCTCTGTTCTGTGAGGATAGAAAAAAGAGTGATAGGCTGTGAGCTCTCCAGAGGTGTCTCTGCCTGCCTCCTAAGGTAAGACTAGAATCAGAGACCTGAGGAGATGGATTAGTTCATAAAGTGCTTGCCATGCATGCATGAGGAGCTGAGTTTGGCTCCCAAACATCTATATAAAAGTAGGTACGGCAGCATGCATGTATAACCCCAGTGAAAGGGAGAGGAAGATATAAAGAGAGGCAAGCTCCTTGAACTCTCTGGCCAGCCATTCTAGTCAATAAGACCCTGTCTCAAAATATAAAGTGAAAAGGGAAAGACACCTGACTC
The DNA here is from genome assembly GCF_049852395.1 of Peromyscus maniculatus bairdii. Lineage (NCBI taxonomy): Eukaryota > Metazoa > Chordata > Mammalia > Rodentia > Cricetidae > Peromyscus > Peromyscus maniculatus. Next base: position 123,651,394 of record NC_134855.1, read on the forward strand.
TGACCTCTGACATGCATCCACAAGAATATGCATCTACATGAACATGTACACATACATACAATACACAGGGTAGCATCAACCCCTGATAAACACTCACTTGACCTTTGATCAAAGACTAACTGAATTGCCGTTGGCACAGCACATGAGGGGAAGGCTCATATATGATCTTAGAGAGCTCACAGTTTCCCCAAAGTCTGGTACACACTGTATACGGAAGTTTCTCTGTCCAGCCAGTCAACTCTGTCCCTCCAGCCAGCTCCCAAATAACCACACAGAGAATCATTATTAATTATAAATGCATGTCCAAGTGGGTGTCCAGACATGAAGCAGTTAGATGGGGATGAGGGTCATAGAAAAGGCCAGTTTGGAACCTGGTGGAGAAGGATGAGTATGAGAGAGACACGACAGACAGACGTTGGCAGGGACAGATCAGGTCTGGCCAGGGTTCTTGGGCGGGATTTGGGAAATTGGAAGCCACTGAAAAGTTCTGAAGCCCACAGTGATGTTGTCTGATTTGTACTGAGACAATAATTCCAGCTACTCACTAGAGAAAGGTTCTATGGAGAAAGGACAGCAGCAGGGAACCAGTAAGAATGCTATGAGAGACTTGAGTAGATTCTGTAGTTGGAGAGATAGTGAAAGTGGCTGCTGGATTTAGAGGACAGCCCAGAGGTGACACTAAGAGGATGATGAATTGAAAATGGCAGTAAAGGAAAGTGATAAATCACAGAAGACACTGGAACTTTTAGTGTGCACAATGTAAGTGGGCTACAGAATATTTATTGACTCTATTAGTGATGATAGATTGGTCATAAGAAATTAGGGTCTGTCTCCACTGAATATGTTGTAAAGTCAGCAATTCTGTGTCAGATCCAGAATCATGGGAGGGTCACTGAAATAGCAAAATGAATCTATTAATCAAAAATTAGCTTTTACTTTTTAAATTATTATCTGTTTTAAATTTTTAAATTAAAATATAATTATATAATTCTCCTCTTCCCTTTCCTCCCTCCAGCCCCTCCCACATATCTCTCATTGCTCCCTCTCAATTCACATCCTCTTTTTCTTTGTTATATTTATATTAATGCCTAAATACATAAATACTACCTACTCAGTCTGTTCAGTGTTCCTTGTATATGATTTCAGGCCTGACCATTTGGTATTGGATAACCAATTAGGAAGCTCATCACTATGGAAGACTATTTCTACTGTTCTCACCATTCCTTAGATGCCTGTGTGGGGCCCCATGCCTAAATAAATTGACTTTTAACTTAATTTTAACTATAAACCCCACATTTTTAACTAAAAGCTCTATGACCTATGTACTACTCCCTGGCCATTTTTACTTGGTAGCCATTGTCACTACCAGTCCAACATAACCTCTCTAAACAACCCAACTATCAAGGAGATGTGACTCCCATTGGTGGAGCTTATAGTTAAAATGCTGGCTGATTGGCTTCTAATGGGACCAGGACCAGTGACATACAAACCCTGGGTAGCACTGCCCATCTCAAAAATCAATGTATATGAATTTCAAATTGACAAAGTTTCACAGACTCCTATCAGTCATGGTTTGGCCAATGGCAAAGCAGGAAATGAACAATGGTAATCTGCACATTTACTACGGTGTCACTTGGCCCCTCCATTCTCATCTGGTTTTTCCCCCAGACACCTGTTTGCCCAATTAAAGCTAGGCTAGTTCATCATCCCATACTAGACTGCAGTACCATCAGGCTATCTTTACTTCAGGTTCTGGAATGCCATCAGAGAGTAAGGATTTGTTTTATGATTTTAAAATGAAGAAGCAGTGGAAAGAACCATGGGGAGGCCTGTGAGCTTCCTGGGTTTCTTTTTCTAGTGTGACAAAACCCTTTTCTAGTAGTTATTCTCATTGTGGGCCAATCTCCCTTGACCTATGTGAAGTAAGTCGCCTACGCCCCTCTGATCCAGCAGCTCTTTCCTGCCCAGTAGATCTAACTCTGCATTTAAATGAAAGTCTTAAGCCTGGACCTGATTCTGACTCTCCAAGTGAGAAATATAAGTGCTATTCATTAGCTTTTCCAGCTCATGTGTGGAACACATGGACAGTGGCGTCTGTTAACCAAATATCTGGTTTCCACTAGCAAAGCAAGATGTTTTGTCCCTACCCAGACCCAACCAAGGGGCCACTTGGCTTGTAGATGGCAGGAAGGGGGATGATGTCTCCTTTTCCTGTAAGGAGGCATACGTAAGTGGCCACTCCCTAGGAGATGAGGAAGAAATCTGGTCTGTGTATGTTTTACTTGTTTGTGACTCTTTTTCCTCCAATATGAAGCTTTGGCTACAGTTGTAGCATGGAAAATTAGAGCTGGGGCATGTGGTGTACTGGCCAGCAGCTGAGAGACTCAGGATGAGGTGGAGTGGCTAGTCACCATTATCCCCATGGCCTTCCTCATTCTCAGACCTCTGTCACGATGCAGTAAACCTGATTTTTTTCCACTGTCTTGCTGTCTTTGATTACTGCAACATGCAGCTTTCAAAGGCACGTGTCCTGCCTCCCCACCGAATCATTTATTTTTCCTCTTTAAAAAACAATACACAACTGTCTCCTGCTCCCAGTTATTCTCTGTTTTTATTGTAAATTAAAAACAGCTTTTGTGTTAATCACTAATCATTTGGGGGGAATCTCAGCTGAGTTAATGCAGAATTGTATGTATTAGCTCATTTCATCCTTAGATCAACCCCATGGTGTAGATAATGTTTGTCTCGTTTTATAGATAAGAAAACAGAAGGGGTGGGGGGACTTGCCCCAGGCAACACATTCAGGAAGAGCAGAGCTAGGATTTGGAGCCTGGCAGTTTGATCACAGAATGTGCATTCCTTATCTCTGGAGAGGGAGCGGAAGCTGGGGGCACAAAACAGTGCAGAGGAACCTGCATGCAGGAGGCTCCAGAGCACACATCTCAGGAAGGAAGAGGTGGCCTAGATATCATGCACTTCTCTGTGGTCTAGATGATTTCTCTGGGGTGCCCTTGAACCTCTTTGTTGGAGAACCTCCTGCAAAAAAATGCTGAGGCTGGCTACCCAGGTGGCCAGTCATCTCTTGAGTGAAAAACAGGATCACGTTTCCTTTTAGATCTCAGACTCCATCCCGAGCTACATTTATATGTGCCCTGGTGGTGGAATTTCGGAGTGACTGAAATATGGTATTAGATAAAAAGGGACTTTTGAAGCCATTTCTGATACTGATACTTAATTCTGCTCTGCTCTGCTCTGGTGCTTTGAAAGTCTGTTGAGAAGAGCTGTGGAGTCCCCACCTCCCCTTGCCTCGTGTTAATGATGGCGGCCCAGGATTGATTTAGTCAGCTCTTCTTGCTGGTGGACAGAGTCTCTTAGGAGAGTCAGCTCTGCTCTAGGAATATGGAGAAAAGACTAGAAAGGGGCAGACAGGTGGTTCTTAGATTAGCTGGGGAGCCAAAGCCCATGGAGGCCCCTGGTAATGTCGTTTCTTTCTCAAATCCTCCAGAGCCCTGGGATGCTTTGACCATACTCTGTGTGGAGGCTGGGGCCCGGAGGAGTATTGCTGAGGGAATGCCTCACTGCTCCTGGAATAAAGTGGTAAACCAAATCAAAAAAGGAAATAGTTACTTTTATGGAAAGAGGGTAGGCCCCCACCCTGACAGCTTTGCGTCCCCGGAGCCCTGGCTATTGGCTCTGCCAGCTTAGCCTAGGTGAACCATACACAGTGGAGATCACAGCACTTCTGAGACTTGTATAAATTCTCTGTGGGCAGTTAAGCCCCAGCAGAGCCCCAGTAAAGGGCTTTATAGTCACTTGAAAGCTCCCAAGGACCTCAAGACCATTCTTTAACACCATCATAAAAACCCAGATCTACAGTTTCGTATATAACAAAATAAGAATATCAAGCTAAAATTTATTTTCTTAATTTCTCTGACAATAAAATAATTTTGTTCATCTGTCATCTCCCATAAATGAAAGTGCATTTTAATGAAATGTGACTCTCCAAGTTTTAATGGAAACAAGTATTGAAGATGTATGGCTCCAATTCTAGCCCTCGGCAGAGAGAATGATTGTAAATATCAGTCATCTTGTATTAAATGTACAAGCACTGAGCCAGGGTTTTGATATGCTTCTTAACCCTGACTCCTAATTCTGACCTCCCTCAATCTTGACTATGTGGCCTGTGGAAGTTATTTGACCTCATTATGACTTAGATCCTTGACTATTAAGTGAAAATAATAATAATATTATAATATCTACCAAATAGAGTTGTTGTGATGCTCAGATATGTTTAGATGTGTGTAGCACACTGCCTTGTGGGGCAGGTCTATAAACAGTCTGCTCAGTACCAGAGAATACTGTCCTCACCCTCTCTTGGGGACTGTTATGAGTGTGAAATGCCCTCCTCAAGCTCAAGTGTCTGAACATTTGTTCCTCAGCTGGTGGCACTGAGAAATTGTGAAACTTCTTAGGGGGTTGGGCCTAGGTAGGAAGTAGGTCACTAGTGGTGGTTGACCTCAGCACAGATAGCCTTGGCCTCCCATCCAAGCACTCTGTGTTTCTTGGCCCACGCCATGTAACAAGCTGGACTTCAGGCTTTCATCACCATAGCCAGGAGCTGAAGAACTATGCCATGCCTTTCTTGCCATGACAAGCTGTAGCTCCTCAGCCATGAGCCCAAATCAATCCAACCTAAGTTGCTCTGTCATGTATTTGGTCAAAGCAGTGAGAAAAGTTACTAACAAATGGTGTGGCCAAGTAAAGTTTCTAGGCAAGAGGAGAATTATTCAAAAACCTGCAGCAAGGAATAGCAAAGCTGACCTCCACACTCAGGTATGACTGGCTCCAACTCCCATGCCTTTCACCTCCACCTGGAAGACCCTTGGAACTTGAGCATGAACATGAACATGTGAATTAATATGACCATAAACGTAGTGTCAGGCCTCTGCAAGGCTTCCCTGGTCTGTCTTTGTCTCAGTCTTCCTCAGTTTCCACCCCACAATGTAGCTCACCAAGATCGTCTGCTCCTGAACTTCTACCTAGCAGCCCCACCATCCCAGCCTTGTTGCCCCTCCCCCAAACCTTGGCCTGGCCTTCCTGCCCAGTGTGGGAGCAGGGATTTAGACCAGCTCGATGCTCCATAGTCAGCATCTCTAGCTGCCCTCTCAAGCATCCCCTGTCCCTTTGACACCCAGATTTGTGGCTCTGCTCTGAGAATACTTAATCCTTGGCTAGCAAAAGGCAAGGACTGGAAACTCCTCCATCTTGGATTGGCAGAAAAGGAGACACACCCAGCTCCTAGCTATCTATACTGTCCTCTACTCCTGTGACTCTTACAGCCCAATTGAAGTCTCATCTCCTAAACCAAAGAAGTCATAAGTATCATGCCGGCTATTCAACAGGAATCCAGCTTTGATTTGACCCTTTCTAGTCTCAGAGCTCCTGGATTCCAGAATGTCTGGCTTGTGATCCAAGTATACACTGTAAATTTGAGCATTGTTCAAGTTGGAGTTCATGAAGTGTGAAGTGCTTGAATTTTCATGGGAGGAGGGTCTGAGTTAGTTTTTCTTAGCCTGAACAATATTCACGATTCCACATGAATAATTTTGTTTCATAAAATTGTATCACTGTGTGGGTATATAAATCTAGATTGTACTTAACAGAATTTACTTTAAATAGAATTATCAAAGTGTGATTAAGAGCAGGTGAGTTTTAGTCATACTCTCTACTAGTAATAAAAATTGAAATAACCATATTAATGATGATATTTAAAGTTATAATTATTTGTACTACACCGGGGGCCATTGTGTTCTGCTGTGCTGTGTTCTTTTCATACATTCTTTTAATTGATCTTTCTAGAATGGTCTTCTAGACTATGAGGCAGTCCTGTCATTACTCCTAGTTTATATATGGGGAAACAGAGAGCTCAACGATGACAGTGGCAGTGGTTACTCTGGGGGCACTTTCGCCCACCCATTCAGCACCAAGTCCCCACAATGCCCTTGCTGTAAACACGGGACTTCAGAAAGCCATTGAGTGTCTTTATCCAGAGGATCTTCTTACAAAACCGAAGTCCACTTGCTTTTCAGTGTCAGCTGGGTAGAGTGTCCAGTTCAAGCTTCAGACCCAAATCTGGACAACCCTAGAATCCAGGCCACTGCCACCCTTCTCTCTTTGTCCTAAAACAATCACCTACACTAAGCATAGATGACTTGAATATTCCCACTTCGCAGTCTCTCTCTTCCTCCTCCCCTCCCTCCCTCTCTTCGAATACACAGAATCCCTGCCCCTGCTCTGTAACACAATAAGCATGTCCAGTAGTGATGGGGGAGCTCGCAGTAGGTTCCCATCTTTCTCCCCACAGGCAATGCCTGGCAAAACGGTGAGTGGTTAGTTGAGGTCCAGTTCTCATGTCCTTCCAGAAGACTATTTTCTGCTATCAATAGGAGCATCATCCAGCCTAGGTAGATTTACCACACCCTCACCGTGGTTCACCTAAGACCGTTTCTCAGGAAAAACCCAGTACACCTAATAGTATATGTACAGTTAGGGGGTTCTGTCTCTTTGGAAAAGCCATCTGCTCTTTGCAACCCTGTAATTGGAACTCATGACCCTAGTCAAAGAAATGAAGTTTACCCAGTGAAGCCCCAAGTTTGAGTTTGAGGCAAAGGGATCTACTCATAATTGATCTCTGACCTTGATTTGGCAGGAGCTGGACATGACTCACTAAAACTTTGGGATTAGGTTTAAATTCTGAGTAGGCTTCGATCTGAATGCGTCTGGCTACACCATGGCAGCTGCCCACTGAAGAGATAAACAAAACAGAGCACAATGTGCCCAAACTCTGAAAGGCATAGGAAACAGTTTTCCTTTGGGTGGAGAGAGAGGCTCTGGGCAGCCTTGCTGAGAACGATGATGTATGTTCAGTTTTGTATCTCTGAATGTCTCTCCTTTCCCAAAGAAAAGAAATCAATGTGGAATGGAGTTGGTATCGGGTATTTCTGAGGTGGTTTGCCTGTTTATAGCACTCCTGTATCAAGTGGGCCTCATCATCAGAGATGAGATCAATAGATACCAGAAATAGTGACTTCAGAAACGTGACTAAATCCTTCACTAAGTCCGCAGGCTTGTTTACCAGCAGGCTGTCTATTGTCAAACCTCTTAGTTGTGTGGAAGCAGGAAACCTCTGTCTGGAAAAAAATGAGATTTCCTATAGATGTTAGAATTGGGGTACATATTTCCCTTTGGGTTTTTTTTTTGTTTGTTTGTTTTTTAGTATCTTAAATTCTTTGTGCATTTCGAAATGAAGTATTTTGAAACTAGGTATGCACATGACCTATATAAAATGCCTGTGGCCCTCTGGGGTGCCGACTGCATCTGTCCTGGTACTCAGGTTCCCACTGTGCCTGATACATAGGAAGACAACTGAGCCAGCTGTTGTCTCGGTTGCTTGTGGGCTACCCTGTGCCCCATTGTTCACAGGTCTGGGAGGATTCTCAAGGAAAGCTTGAGGCTAGGGTGCCTTTATGTTGCCAAGATAGGAAGAGGTCTTCACACATCCCCAGACAGCACCAATTGGTCTAATCACTTAGTCAGTGAGTATTTACTGAGGACCAGTTCTAACAGTGGGTCTATAACAGTGATTAAGGAAAGGACAGACTTCTCATGGCCTGGTTCTTCTGTGATGTGAAGGATCAAAAAGTAAACACAAGGCTGGGAGTGTAGCTCAGTGGCTCATTGGCAAAGTACTTGTTTATCATGCGCAAGGCCCTGTGCTTAATTACTGAAGCTGCCAAAAGGAGGAGAAAGAAGAAAGAAGAAAAAGAAAAGGATAAACAAGAAAATCAATAAAGAAACTTCAAAAAGAAGTGGGCTGAAGATAGTAAAATTAGAATCTTATATATGTACACACACACACACACACACACACACACACACACACACTAAATATCTATAACACTACCCAAGGATGATTCTATCAGCTGTTAATACGTTTTGTTGTTAGTTCAAAACCCTTCATTACTGACATCAAAAAATGTCCACAGTTGCTCTTCCTCATCTCTCCCTGGCCCTGTGGCCTCTGACTCTGACCAGAAAGCATAACCCAACTGTCGCCCATAGTTTTGTGGCTTAAGTCAGTTTAGAGATAGTCTAAATCCTAATGTAATAGGACAGGCCTTTTGGGAAGATCGGAGCTACACACACACACACACACACACACACACAGAGAGAGAGAGAGAGAGAGAGAGAGAGAGAGAGAGAGAGAGAGAGAGAGAGATGCATATTTTTTCTTGAGAAATTAGACTATTTGACCAATATGATGGCCACCCTCCAAGATGGCAGCTCGTCTACTCCAACCTTCAGTATTAAATTTTTTTGTTCCCTCCTACACCAAACACTAATCTGTATCACTAGCAGTATATTGGAAAAATAGTGGTGTGTGGTTCTCAAGGCTGGCCATGAAAGGTGGTGTAGCTTCTGCTTGCCTTTCTCTGTTGGATCATTTTCTCTTGGGGGAAGCAGCAGCAGCCACTGACTGCTGTGAGAACACTTGAGTATCCCTGTAGAGAGATCTGCATGCAGAGAAACAAGACCTCCTGCTGACAACACAACTCACCAGCTGTGCACAAGAGGCTCCTTAGAAGCCAACAGTACCACCCTATCATGTCACCATCACATGACTGTGGGCCCCAGCCTGTAGTACGAATCTTCAAAGTTCTTATTAATAAAATCAAACCTGAGGCCAGTTATTGGGGTGAATGCTGGAAGATCAGAGAGACAGAACAAGCCACAGCTAGCCTCACCTGGCCAACTTCTCAGCTGATCCTGTTTCCTCAGACTGGAAGCCTCTGTGCCCTCATATCCAAATAGCTCTCAGCTGAACTGTGCTGCTCAAAACCTAAAAGCTTAACCAGCCAAATGCTTCTAGTTTCTGGTCCTCATGCCTATGTACCTTTCTGCTTTCTACCATCACTCCCTGGGATTAAAGGCTCACTTTCTGGGATTAAACCCACGTTGGGTGCCAGATGTAGATGTAACCGTCTTATTAAATAAGAAACACAGAGCCAATGCAGAGATGAAAGCCCAAGAGGTCAGAGCTAAGAGCTAAAAACCTTACCCTTCACTGCTGCTGCTGTCCTCTTCAGCCAAGAGACCTACATCCTGTGTATCTGTCTTTATATAGACTTTCTGTTCTGCCTTCTCATTGGTTGTAAACCCAACCACATGACCTCCTCGTCACTGCCCATCCATACAGACCTCCAGGTCTTCTATGGCTGGTATTGAGATTAAAGGCATGTGTCTCCATGCTGGCTGTATCCTTGAACACATGGATTTCTGCCTCTGGAATGCTAGGATTAAAGAAGTGTGCTACCACTGCCTAACCTTTATGTTTAATATTGTGGTTGTTCTGTCTCTGACCCCAGATAAGTTTATTAGGGTGCACAGTATTTTGGGGAACACAATACCACTACACCAGCCAGTATCTTTACTGCAGTCTGATGAGACATTGGACCCAACATTGGAACCCAGCTAAGCCATTCAAAATGTCCAGTCTTCAGAAACTGCGAGACAGTCAATGTTTACCGTTTGGCATGAATAAGTGTTACAAAGTAGGTAATTGATATGGTAAAACTTTCCCCATTTGATGAATGAGAATGCAGACTCTAAGGTGCCAGGGTGAATGAAAGGCTAGGAAGCAGACAAACCTATTTCATGCACACAGTCCTCCTCCCTCCAATCATTACTCCCCATAGCATACAACTATTTTAACAAGCAGATCATACTAGGAAGAAACAAGAGGCCATGTTGACTTCATCTTGATCTTAGAATAGCTTTGGATGTGGGGCATCTCCTGCTGATTTTGAATCACAACAGCCGAGTAAAGGAGATGCCTTCTACCATTTGTATAAGGTGTCTGATTGATCAACTCCAATTAGAGCTCACTGCTCACCGTGTTCACCAACAGCTGTCTGGTTTTTAAAGGTTTTTACATTTCCTTTTTTATTTCCAGTCCCCCCTCTTGGGATTTTTCAAGATCACTTAAACTTGCTACCTAAATAATTCTGTTTCCATTCAGAACTTTCACTAAACTTCCTCACAAAAGAGCTATTTTCTTTCCTTTGTGTTTAAAATAAAATGTGGCTTTCCTGGTAGAATACAATAGCAACCTGTGAGTTCTTCTGACTGTTGACAATCTATATTGACTGCTATTGAGAGAACACAAGGCAGCCAGCCCCACACTTCTGTACCAAGTCATCTGCTTGCCCATGTGCTACCTTCTTTCTAGGGAGATTTTTCCCTACAGTGTAGGCTGCCTCTGCCTGTGGAGTATCTGTTGAGTGACCTGATTCTTCAGCCCCCACCCCCTTGTGTTCAGCAGACCACAATCAGGACACAAACTCTGTTCATTCTGCATCACACCCCCAATTCTGTAATTGCAAGTCGTTTCAGTTCCTCAAGACTGTATTCAGTATTACCTCCCGCTGCAAGCATTCTCTGACTTCACCAGCTAGATGTAATCTTCTCTTCTTCAGACTCCAGTATCAATTTTCAGTTTTATTTTCCTATTTGGGTGTAGATGATAATCTCTCTGCTCCTGCTATTGGCGCCCTTTGGTGATGGTGATGCGAGAGTAAGGGTACTGAGAAAAACACACAAGTGTGTGAGTATTGAAGTGGACACTAACAGAAACTCAGAGTGTGATGTTAGATGTTGGTGAGGGATCAAGTGCCAGATGAATGATGGAGACCTCAAGATCCTGATGCATCTGCAGAAGGAGCCAAGCTGGCTCACTGACAATGCTCCATTTGCTGCTGTGTTCCCATGGAGCACACGCCACAGACCTATAACAGAGTCAGCAACTCTCTTTGCAGGTTAGCTCCACTGTTCTAGTGTGTTTTTGTTGCCCCTGGAGAATCACCAGGTCACAGTATGACCCGAGAAATGAATAACAATATTTTTCAGTGTGCCAATAGAATGTCGTGTGTGATGGATCTCACTGACCTAAGTACAGTGTTCTTTATATGAGTCACTGCTGTTGGCACATTATATAGGGATGCCACTCAGTGAACATACTCCGTGTTCTCTAATGAACCAACTACTTTAGAAAGCTAGGTGCCCTCATCCATCTTCCCTTCCTTAACAATAGCATCTCTTCCCTTCAATTACATCAGCCTCTCTGTCCTTTCACGGCAATTTGTTGGAGGTTGTTACATCCTATGAAAATGTGACCTGACTGCACACTGAAGCTGAAAGTCTGGCAGATATGCAGCATTGCATGAAGTGGATGTGCTGGGGAAAGACACACCCTCCATACATGGAGGCACTGATAAAGAGGCAAGAAGGGAGGACAAGGTGCCCCATCCTTCCAGAAGGGGCATTAGAAAATTAGGGGATTGGGACAAAGGTTTGGAAAACCTGATGAAACCCTTGCATTTCCCCCAAGCTTTCTTTATAAAGCCACAGAAAGGGCAATAGCATCCCATGCCCTTTTCTACCAATCTGTGGGGCAGTGACATCAAGGGGCAATCAGCACTTGCTGCCTTGTTATTGGCGGGGTGTGGTTGTTCCTCCAACCTGAATTGTTTAGGACACATTGTCTTCACTTATTTTGGAGGATAAAATTTCAATGCAATCATTTTGTTACTTGTGAAACTTACCCTCATTTCAAGCAGATTATAGAAAGCTTTCTCATCTTTGCCAGTTGTCCTCACATTTATTAGAATAATGGGAGAATGGGAGTAGGTTTTTTTTTCCTCAAACAGAATAAAACAAAACTTTGGGATTAAGGGAGTTTGGATTGAGGGGGTCTCTATATCCCTGTTAAATTGAGAGCAGAGACTTGAACTTTGCAGTGTTTCCTGTCACATTGAACTTGTCCCTCTGAGTCACAGTCACAAATCCCCTAATTGTGCTCACTGGGTCAGTGTGTTGATTTGGATTGCCTATGAGGGAACCTGGGGAGGAAACTGTGCATTTGTATTCCTGGTAAGCCCCTTACTCTAATTCCAACCAAACGGGGCTTTTCCTGGATGTTCCTGTCTTGTTCTCTATTTTTCCTTGCCTTTTTCTTTCCTCCCTCTCCCCGTCTCTTCTCCTCCTCCTCCTTCTTCTCTAGTCTCCCTTCTTTTTTTGCTTTCTGACTTTAATGCAGAGTTTACCAAATGTCATTATACCTACAACAGAGAAGCACTGGGATAATAAGCTTACAGCTCTCTCCTAGAAGATGCTAGAACTGAACCTTAGAAATGCTCCAGATCACTCCTCTTTGTAGCTGGAAGTTTTCCTGTGTCCCACCTGTCCCTGAGATCCCACAGCCACTTATAAAATAACCATTCAGAGGCTTATATTAATTACCAACTGTATGGCCTGTGTCAGGCTTCTTGCTAACTAGCTCTTTCATCTTAAATCTATTAGTCTATGAATCTCCATGTGTTCCATGGCTTTACCTGCACTGCATTACATGTTGTTCCTTGGGCAGTGGTTTGGTGTCTCCCCCCATTCTCCTTTCTCCTCTCACTATCTCTCTTGGATTTTCCCATCTGGCTCCATCCTGCCCTTCCATAGGCCAATGCAGCTTTATTTATTAGCCAATGGGAGAAACACATATTCACAGCATACAGAAAGACATCCCATAGCACCTCTTGGACTCAGAGACAGAATAGGAGGCCTGGGCTGGCCCTCTACACTGCTCCAGGCCACAGTTCATTGTCAGTTAACCTGCCTGCCTCCTGGTGAGGATGGCCACAGAGAAAAATGACAAGAATCTGAAGATGCCACATCTTTTTAAATTTTATTTAATTAATATTTTTCATTTATTTTACATACTAACCACAGTTTCCCCTCCCTCCTCACCTCCCGTTCCCTCCCCTGACTCCCCTCTACCCCTTCCCCAACCACTCCTCCTTCCTCTCTATTCAGAAAGGGACAGGCCTCCCATGGGCTTGAACAAAGCATGGCACCTCAAGTTCAGGTAGGACCAAGCTCCTCCCCCTGCTAACAGCTGGGCGAGGTAATCCAGTATGGGAAACAGGTTCCCAAAAACCTGATCTCACTGCTAGGAGCCTTACAAACAGAACAAGCTACATAACTGTGAGAGTCTGCCAGAGTTCAGCTCCAACCTTCTCCCACCTTTCAAAGGGTTCTTAGGTGGAGGAGAGAGGAATGAGGAAATATTAGGTAGAAAGATACAAAGAGACAGTAAGAAAGACAGAGACACCAGATAGCTTTGGGAGGACCCTGGGTCAATACCCAGCTGCCCAGAGCTTTATTCAAAAGGGCTTTTTATAATATGCCAAGGGGAGAGGCAAAAGACCTCCCCTTGCAAAATCAAAGCACACTATACAGCCAAGTGTAGACCCTTTAAAACACCTGGTACCCATGCCTGTGGCCAAATCATCTCATTATGCAGCCCTGCTGGGTAAAGCAAGCTCAGATTCTCTAACTCTGAGTAAGGTCTCACTAGGAAGGTTCTGTGGGCTACCACACACAACTGAAGATGCCACATCTTGAACTCCTCCTTCCATGTCCAATTTTGTATTCCCTAGGAGCAGATGCCCTACCCCAAAAAAAGATTAAAAAATAAGTCATTTATTTAGTAAAGGTCTTAAGAAACACTGGGTCAGGATGGGAGACAGAGACAAAAAGGGAAAGAAGACAACCTGTGGTGTATTGCCAAGCAGATTTCTGCTCTGGACCTAGGAGACTCGGTCCCATAGAACTCTGGGAAAGGGCAGGTAACACCTACTTCAGAGACACTCCCTGAAGTATTGTCAACTTCATGAAATATAGTCACCCTCTGGCCAAGCTGCCATTGTTCCTCTCTGAGATGACTCAGCCTCTCCTAAATGGTCTCCCCACTTCTTTCCTCATCCCCCTGTTCTCTGTGTCCTGCCAGCCTGCCAAAGTGGAAGCCCAAATTAGAGCATGTCACCACTCTCCTTAAACCAACAGGGCCCCATCGCACCCAGAGTAGAAGCCAAACAGATCTTCATGGGAATCTTCTAGGTATTATGCTGAATGTACACAACAGGTTACATTTCTGTTTTCTCTGCTGAGGCAGAATGTATCCATTCCCTGTTTAATTGATCATGAAGTCTGACTTCAGCTTAACAACCCAGTGGGAACTGATCCCTGACTCATTATTTCTCTTAACGCTATTTTTGCCATTTGACTTCAAGACTTTTGTCTCTACTTGGTCTCTATCCAGGGTGGTCCAAATCTGGAAGACATTGTTCTCTTGATGTGGTAGAATGACAAGCACTGAGCCCAAAGAGATGCCCATCTCTTTCCAGTCACATGAAGGACTCTTTTACCCAGCTGCAGGCTCTATTGGTTCTTACACTCAGCCCACAGAAGCTTTTGAGCAGTTCTGATGTTCTTCTCACATGCCACTCTTTTCTAATTTTGCCCCCATCCCTTTAAATGACCCTTGTTTATCTTGGCAATTGACATCTTAAATCTTGACCGACTCACACAGTGAGAGATCTGCCTTCCCACTGTGTTGCCCACAGATGTGATCAGGAGTTGCAACGATGTGGTGACAGTAGAGCCAGTCTTCATGTGCTGAATATCTGACTAAAACTGTCTATCTCAAAATGACAGATAAGGATGCTGATGACAATGAAGCCAGAGCAGCTGGCTCACTAAAACCCACCATTAATGATCGATCGCCTTTGTAGATGTACCAGCAAAGAGAATGAGCCTCCCAGATTTCCAAATGTAGAAGATGGAGATTGACACACCACCATGATTGCTATGTTCTGAAATCCACCACAGTGTTTGAGGCAATGCAGTATATTCCCCGTGGGTAGTTTACAGCCAATGGCTTTATGGTCCAAGAGTCGTAGGTACACCTGGGGGACCCAGAAATCCTCTCCTAGGTGAGTGGCTTAGAATCTACTTGACAACCAAGATTTCTTAGAATTTAGACTAAAGCTTGGAATTCAGAATGCCAACTAAGATGCTTCTACTATGCCCAGTCTGTCTGTGACTTCCCCCTCAATCTGGTGACCCTCACAAGAGTCTGCAGCAAAGCATGAAATTAGATCTTATATTGTGAGCTGCCCCTGTATAATTACAGGAATTGGCATCTTGGAAAGATGGTGATTGGCAGCATGATGTAGAACTTGAGATTTGGAGCCCAAATACTGGGACTGAGTCTCATCTGTGCCCCCTGCTGCCTATATGACATTGAGCAAATTACTTCTCTCTGAATTAGCTGGGTCATCTATATGATAGACTAATGATAATCTTACCTTGTGGGACCATTGCAATGATTCGATAAGAGAATACATGTCAAGTACTTAGACTAGCATCACATAGCCGGGAACTCCTCAGTGAGAATGATCTAGTATTCTGTCTATGCAGTCCCTTTCTCCTAGAAAGTACTTACTGTAGGACCCACGCAAAACTGTCCCAGAGTGCCTCAGACCCTCTGGCTTGCTTTCTTCACTGCAGAGACTAGTAGAAAACCCACTCTTATGCTATTCTGCCTTTCTTACCCACTTTGTGCCTGTTAATCTGGGCCACCAAGCTGGGCTGTGGCACAAGCTGGGCAAATATCACTTATACAGCAAGATCCTCTTAACAAACCCTCCACCCAAATTGTCGAACTGAGAAAGTGTGATATGTGATGCTGAGGCCCCTGTGGATGCTCTGTGGACTTGGATTAAAATGGCACCAGATTTACAGCTCCTGAGGCCTTGTCTTGTTCCCAGGCAGGCCTCTGACATGGGTTAGCCTGCTTAGAGCATCATGGCTGAGAATGAATAATGATCTGTATTCGAAGACATCTGAGGAAGACCCGGTATCTACTAGTTGACAACTCAAATGGAACTGGGTGCTCTCTCTCTCTCTCTCTCTCTCTCTCTCTCTCTCTCTCTCTCTCTCTCTCTCTCTCTCTGTGTGTGTGTGTGTGTGTGTGTGTGTGTGTGTGTGTATGTGTGTGTGTGTGAGATTAGTAAATCTCTTCTGTTTACTGATCATCTAAGCCATAATCTCTTGTTTAAACCTTAATCTTTTAAGCTTTAATTTCATAGACTCTGTGGAATTTAGCTTCATCCTTGAACAGACCTCAATGAGATAGAGGATCTTTCCTAGCCTATTATTTAATGTCTTTTCTGGTTGATTTTGTTATTATTGTTTGTTTGGGTTTTCCCTTTTTTTTAATTAGGAAAGGACAAAAACCAGTCCAGAAATGTAAAAGGAATGAATTCTAGGCTATTAGTGAGTAAGGGTTCTGGAAAAAGATGCTGAGACGGGGTTTAAGTTGCAGGATACAGTTTTGGGATCAATGCCTGTGAAGGAGAGAAGAGGAAAATAAGGTAAAGCTATGATACCGGCTCGGTAAAGACCCCAGCGAAGCCCCCAGAGAGCTCTGGAACCAGTCTGGCCCACATTTGGCCTGAACTACCATGACCTTATGTTGTTGACCTTGTAGTCTACAGGGCTGACTGTGGGCTTCCCCAAAAGGGTCTGACCCTGTAATGCTGCTGTCTTCAGCTCAGCTGACTCGGATCGCAGGTGGAGACCATTGTTGGCCACACCCCTGCAGTTCAGCAGTCAGTGTTTCCATGTGAGGGTTTTCATGTCACATCCATCCCTGCTGTGTCTGCTGTACCACACTCTGGATAGGGACATCCAGGAGCACTGTGCATGCATGGGCACCTAGAAAACAGGAAGCTTATTGGGTGCTGGGTGAGGAGTTGACAGCATTTAACAAGAGCTGGATCTCCCTACTTCCTGGACCCATTGTCTATCTGAGACAGTTTATCTACATCTACCCACTTATTCCAGGGCCACCAAATAAGCACTTTGGGCTTTGAATGAATAGTTTCTATGGTCAAAAATCACCCCTGAGGAAGTGAACTACAGAAAGTGTAAAATATCCCTCAAAAGGCATTGAAAAGCACAGGAGCCATTGAGAAGTTATAATCCAAAAATGGTGAGCCCTTTCTGTCCCATTACTCCTAAAACTGACTCAGTCAAGAACAGGAGCCTGGCTCTGTCCAGGGTCCTGCTTGGGCAGCCTCATACCCTCTTCTGGGTCTGTTGGAAGGAAAGGAGGGAGGGAGAAAAGGGAGATGGGAGGGAAGGAATAGACATTCCTGCAAAAACCATGAGTTCCCACACACGAGAGTTCTATGAACCAAACACCTACTCTCCCTTTCCTATATTCAGTCTTATTGAATATCTCCTTGTAAAGGAAGCAGATGAGCCCACTGCCCTCATGGGCGTCTTATACACACGTGTGTGAACATCACACTGGGATTGCACACCAAATCATATGAACATGGTCCTACCCTTCAGAGCTCAACATGAATCTGCATCCATAGCCTCCTGAGGAGAATGGCACTGGGCTATTTCATCTGAACTCTAGAGTTTAGTGAGATTGGAGAATCTAGACACAGAGCCTGAAAGGCTCTGTGTCAAGGTGTGCCCACTCATTTCTGCCAATGGGTAAGGACATGTCCCTAGAACATCTCAGGAATGTTGGATAAGAAACTCCCAGGACAGTGGAGCCAAGAAAATGTGCCTAATTCTTCTGTCAGGCTCTATCCAGTGAGGATTGACTCCAGCACCCCACAGCTGCAAGGTTTTGAAGCATCCAGTAAAACTAATCTCAGTGTTGAGGTCTCTTTTCACATGGCACAAATGACCCAGTCTGTAGCATCTATTCCAGGGCAGATTAGGGGAAATACAGTGAAACTTTAGCAGATACAAACCAAGTCAGGCTTCAGAGGGTGATCTCTGGGACTTGGAGCCAGGGCCTTGACCTGAGGACTCTGTCCATAGTCTTGATCCCAGGCCACCCACATACTTCAAGAATTTACTCTCAGCCTATACCTTCTCCCTGTCACAGCCACAGCTGTAAGATAAGATAACAAAACAAAAGACTTAACAGAAAGAAGGGAGGCATCCAGCAGGGACTTCAGGCCTACAGTTCAGCCGTGGCTGCCTATTGCATAACTGTGGGAGTAATGAACAGACAGGAAGCTCTCAAGGCCCTATGCTTTCCTTTTTGATCTCCAACTTCCAAGCCAGATCCCAGGGAGCTTTAAAACTGCCCTAATCCTATTTGAAAAAAGCTAGCTTCAGGCTCAGTGAGGGAGGGCTCCATCTTCAGTGAACTGGCTTCTCCTCCTAGCTTCTTCCACAGAGCACCTACCGTGAAATTTGTAGGGCAGGAGTACCAGCCTGATTTGTTACTAGTGGTGGGAAATGTTACTAGCAGGTTACAAATGGGGACCCACATTCTAACTGCAGGAACAGGGTGGGTCCCCACCTGCACTCCAGGTCCACATCACTGCTGCAAAGCCAGCTGGGACCACCACAGCAAAATACCAGAGATAGACTGGCATATAGAAGATAGAAGAGGTCCTCCTCCCTCTTCTGCCATCTAGAAATGTCAGCTGAAGATGTCACCAGGCTTGCTCTCTTCCAAGCCTCTCCTCGACACCTAGATGACTGTCCTTTCGCTTTGCCTTGATGCCTTCTTCCCTCTGGGTGACTCTGTGCCCTAATATCTCATGAGGACACTAGTTACATTATCTCCTTTTACCTTAATGATCTCTTTCAAGACCCTGTTTCCAAATACAGCTACATTATGGAGCTATACTGAGGTTGGAAGACTTCAGCATAGAAATTTTAAAGGGGTACAGTTCACTCTGACAACCCTGTACAAGAAATCCTAAGGAAGTAGTTTTGAAGCTCAGCTCTTAGTTTGTGTTTCCTCACCTGAAAATTAGGGCATAGTAACATTACCTCTGTGTCTGTTGGGGTGGGGTATAGACCAGTAGTTAAAGCAGTGAAGAGGGGCTAACGATCAAGTAGTTGAAATAGTGCAGAGGAGCTAATTCTCAAGCATAGGCCTTTCATTCTTGTGATCCATGGGGACCAAAGCACTCCCAGCTCTGCCCTGAAATTCAAGAAGTATGGTCAGCTCTTTTCACTGGTTGAGAGTATAGCATGGTTTACTTGTTCGCAAACCAACTGTGAAAGTGGTTAGCTAAGGGCCAGAGCCACCTCGCCAGCACCACTTCTGCTCACCTGTGATACCTCAAAACACAGCAATAAGCCCTTCTCTATCTTGACTTCTGCTGGCAAGCTCAGCTACCCTGAGGCCACCATGTTAGACAGACCTTACTAGCACCCAGAGTGATGCTGGAGGGACCTAATATGTCCCTAACTGAATGCTTCCAGCCCAGAAGCCAGACATGAGAATCAGCAGTTATCATCTGACTCCAGTCCCCAGTCTTCAAGCCAACTAGAGCAGAGACAAGCTGTCCCTGAGGATCAATGGTGGTTTCATGTCACCACATTTTCGAGTGACGTGTTTAAAGTTACACAGCAGGAAAAGCAACACAGTTAAAATCCAACTGCCTTGGGGCAGGCTTTGTAGAGTAGTGCTTAGGTTTCTAACAAGGTGGGGGCTATAGCCTGTCCTTTTAGTGCTGAGCAACAGGTCTGTA
The DNA here is from genome assembly GCF_049852395.1 of Peromyscus maniculatus bairdii. NCBI lineage: Eukaryota > Metazoa > Chordata > Mammalia > Rodentia > Cricetidae > Peromyscus > Peromyscus maniculatus. Next base: position 123,670,866 of record NC_134855.1, read on the forward strand.
CAGTGAGTGTTATCTACGTCGTTGAAAACTGCCAGAAGGAACATCTGTTAAAGATAATTAATAACTTTAAAAGGCCAAGTCAGCCTTGGGATAATAGTGAGGGTAGAAAGTTACAAATTAAATTATGGTCAGAGAAGATTTTGGCAAAGAGGCTTGACCAAGAAGAGAAAAAATAAAAATAGATGTGGGACACATGTGTAGGTTCAAGATACCATATTCTGCAAGCAAGAGAAAATTCTCTGGGACACACTGAAAGGGCCAGAAAACTTATCCACACCCACCCAAGGCTCCCCTTTGTATTTCCAGGGGAATATGGCCAGGCTTTTACTTGGACTACTTACCCTACAAGCCTCAGTGTTAATGCAGCCATTGGCAGCCTTTGGAGATCCTGGCCAGCCTATCTCCCAGAACAAGGAGACCATAATGCTGTACCCCCTGCCTCATTAGCCATACTGTTCAGCAGATCTTTTTATCAGGGAAGCTTCCCACACTCTTGAAATGAAATTAAGCCATGGTTCTTATTCCTTCGGGATAAAGGAATGATGGTCAGGGAGTCCTGTGGGTTATTGGTCTATCAATCCTCTTTGACCTGAGAAAGCTTGAAGAAATGACTACATTTGAGCATCTCAAGTTCATGTCTCTTTCAAAACCCAGCTATTTGGCAGAGCTCTCTTAAAGGAAACATGATACGTAGCGATGGCTTCAGCATTGTTGGTGGGGGTGGCTGAGAGAAGTTCCTCAGCAGTTTAACAGTATAGCCTGGTGACAAGGAAGAGATTCATTGGGAGCAAGAATTGGGAATGCTCACACCAGCTGTCCAAGGATGTCAGTGAGATGCCAGCTCATCATATCAATGGGGCAGCATCCAAGAGTCCACCTGCTAGGGCATTAGCAAATCTCCTGTCTGGTTTTTGCAGAGAAGGCAAATGGGGAAGCTAATGTGTTCCACACCTGGGAAATAGATCTTAGGTTTCTGTCATAGGGTGTGAGATCAGAAAGGACAGTGGGTGTGTGTGGCGCCCTAAGAAGTTGCATCCCTGGCTGCGTTTTGAGTCTGCCTTGCCACAGCAGAAGAGAGACTGGTGAGGTCTCCAAGCTCGCATTCCCTCTGCCAAAGAGGCATTGGCAAAGCCCAGACCGTTTTCACGGGACTTGCTTCTTACTTTCCTGCAAAATAACAATCTCACTAGCTCTGCAAACATGTCTGACTTGAGAAGGAAAACTTTGTGAGCTGCCTGGTGCTTACTGGCAGTATTTATGCCTGTTTGGATTCTCCCTTCTCTCCCTTCCGTAGCCAATTGAGGGTTCATTTTCCATACCATGTACTGGAAGCATCTGAAGATAGCAAAAAAAAAAAGAGGCAAATAACATAATTTCTAGCAAACACAGAGAAAACCACCATATTTTCTGCCCTCTTCATTAACATCTTAGCTGTCTGCTTGACAACAACAATACATGGTGCTTGAGTGGGTTTCCAGAAGTTCACATCCTCAACCCCTAGGTAGATTCAGAGTCAACAAATTTCCCCCTGGACCTCTTACTTAACCCACTCCTGCCCAGTCACAGTACCCCACTACCCTTAGACATAATTTCCTCTGGTTGTGTATGAGTTTTCTGGCTTAGTTCTTAGTACAGATATTTTGTTCACCTAGATAAAAATCTGAATCCAAATACTCTTGCTCAATGTATTAGGCCAGATCCCCTCAGAAATAATATCAAATCACCAAATATGCTCAGTGAGACATTCCTCTTTATTTTATTTTATTATTTATTTATTTGGTTTTTCGAGACAGGGTTTCTCTATGTAGCTTTGTGCCTTTCCTGGAACTCACTCTGTAGCCCAGGCTGGCCTCGAACTCACAGAAATCCACCTGCCTCTGCCTCCCAAGTGCTGGGAGGCATGCGCCACCACCGCCTGGCGAGACATTCTGCTTTAATGGAGGAATCACAACCCTTGTGTATGGCCCAAGTGCTTGTTCAATTTTTGTTATTTGAATATGAATTTCCCCCACAGGCTCACATTTTAAGTATTTAGTCTTTGGGTGGTGGAGTTTTGGTAGGTTGTGGAAACTTTGAAAGGTTGGAAATTGGTCACTGGAGACAGATCCTGGGGAGTGTGTTATCCCTGGCTGCTTACTGTCTTTTTCTCTAATACCTGGTCAGGCAAAAGGTGAACTACTCTCCTCCACCACACATTCCTAGTATCCTAGTGTACACCCACACATATGGAGTGAAGCAGCCATCTACTCAATCCTCTGATACTGTGAGTCAAGTTAAATCCACCCTCTTAAAAGAGGTCCCCATGAGAAATTCTCCACAATAATAACTAATCCACTGAGATTCCACATATCAATGATAGTGTGGGGGCCAATCACTGAGGACCTATGGGCCTTGCAGCTTCTGATTTTAGTAGGTCTGGGGTGAGGCCTTAGAATCTGTATTTCTAGCATCTCCCAGAAGATGCTGCTGCAACTATATCCCATGGCACCCACATCGCAGAGCCAGTCCAGAGGGCCACCCAGTCTTCTGCTCTCCACTTTCTGCAGAGCCCCATGTTCCATCTGCTCACCTTCAGAGACATTCCTCCCAGCTGGTCTGCTTGTGGAAGATCATTACCACGAGGCCTTAAATCCCTGAAACACCAATGCAGAGCAGTCCCTCTCAACAGTATTCCACCTACCCAATGTCAACATCACATTGTGCTTCTTCTCTGAGTCAGCATCAGGTGAGATGTTGGGAGGCGATGAACTCCAGGAAACGCCTTGTGGAGTTCTTAGGCACTGGCAAAGTTGAGGATCTGGAAAGAAAGGCAGCTGAGTGAGGCAGAAGGGAAGTATGTAAGTGCTGGAGCACACTGCGCCTTCACTGAGAGTCCTTGGGGGTCAAGAGACTCTACAGGAGCAGTCAGAGGGGCTTGGTGGCAGGTGAGGACCTGGAGTGAGGGTCTGAAAAGTTGTTTCAAGGAGGAAATGTGCTGGCCTGTGTGAACACAGCCTCAGCAAAGGAGCAAGCATTGGGCCATCAAGGATGAAACTGCTGAGAACTGAAAGTCCAGCAGACATAAGCAGATACAGAAGGTGCCAACCAGGGTGATAGAGATGGGAAATATCCAGAGCATTGCTTCAGGAGCTGGGACATTAGAAAAAGATATTTTCCACTGGTCACTACACTAGCGGCCACTATTTAGAGCCTTGAAGGTTGAGTATCTGATTCAAAAGAGCTGCGAAATGGAAAATCTCTGTTAAGGATCATGGCCTGACAGGTTTTCACTCTCTGAGTACAATTTGGAGAGTGAGAAGGGCCTTCACAGCACTCAATGCTTTGGGCTGAACTGTGGTCTAATGCATCTAAGGGGAGACTTGACATTCGAGCTGTGCTAGAACATTTTCCAGCCCTGGAGCATGAAGGTGAGTTCATGTGAGTTCAGTGGTGTTTTTTGGATTTTGTTTGGTTTCATTTTTAAACAATAAGAACTAACAAATGTAGTGACTTGAATTCAGAGTCTTTAATTGAGCAAGAAAAGGTTATTCCTTTAGTTCACTTTTGCTCTGGACTTTTGGATACCTTGCCCAAGGGAGTTGAAAAACAGCACCACACCATCACATTGCTATCTATTTATTTGGATGTTATCAACCTTCACACCATCAAGTGTTTCTCAACAGTGGCCCCTGACATGGGAACTTGGCACACTGATTGTCAGCGTCCAGTGTGTTTGGCCTGGAGTGAGAGCCACTAAAGGAACCATAAAGCCTGCAGCTATTTTTGCATAGGTTTCATCTTCCAATAGCTTTAGGTATTACATCAATGATATTTATTAGAGGTTCATAATGACCTATAGAATTATGCTGGCCAAAGTGGTAGCCACTAGATGCATGGGGCCATTCAAATTTAAATTAATGAAAACTAATTGAAATTAAAAATTGGGCATTCAAGTTACACTTCAAGTGCTCATAACTACATATGGTCAGTGGCTACCATGCTAAACAGCACAATGTAGACCATGCCAGTATTATAGAATGTCCCAATGTACAACTCAATCATACACATTATCTTGGCTTTTGCAGTGGTGGACAGAAATAAACCGACCTAGAGATGAGTCAAGTACCTACAGAAGAAGAGCAATAATGTGTTCTCGGGGACAGGGATGCACCTGTATAACCCACAGTGGACTGAGCTATGTACTAACAGACACAAACACCTGGTGTCTAGACACATCCCACATCCTTGTGTCTCACAAAGAAGATAGGGGTTAAGGATTAGGCTTCATTCCCCACAAATGCCTCTTTTGATGAACTAGCCTGATAATTCATTCTCTTGTAGATGCCACTGCATAAACGAGAAATCTTTTCAGATTTCACCTCATATTATTTCTATTCAAGAACTGCCATTGCTTGGGTGCATCTATGCTCCTATTTGGAGGAATTTTTGCTTGGCACTTGCCTTTCCAGGCATTGCATTCTCTAATGTCTTGATTGCACTCTCTTCTTTGTGCAATCAGGCCTTAGCTTCAGAAGCCTTTTTTTTTTTTTTTTTTTTTTACATAATCATTCCATCACTGATTTACAGAAACGGATCCCTGAACCTGGCATCCTAGAACCCAAGCCTAGAATAGCCTACAAGCTGTCCCCCATCTGAGGATAAGGTTCAGACATTTTAGTGAAGTAAAAAAATAAAGTGGTATGTGTCAGTTAGCTGTGTAACAAACAGGCCCTAAATCTCAGTTACATACAACAATGAGCATTTATTCCTCATCTACTGTTCATTTGGGTGCCAGTTTGAAGTGGCATCAGCTACTCAATGGAAGATCTCCAAGATGGCAGAAATATAAGAGAGCAAATGAAACTTGTCAGGTTCCTTAAAGCTGGATTCAGAGCTGGTGAGCCATCACATCTCCTCTCATCAAAGTAACCATATTGCCATGCCCAAATCCAAGGCACAGGAAGGGGCATTCTGTATCATATAAGAATAGTTACAAATAGTTACCTAGACTGTTATTTGAGTCCAGGGTAAAGTGAGAATTGCATCCTATAATTCAACCCATTGCATTAGACAGATTATGCAGTTGTTAGGGAAGGAAAGTGAGCAGATAATCAATTATAGCTCCCACTTTTAACTCAGTGAATGAGCTCTGAAGTATCATGTATCTGTTGCTATGTAACAGTCTGCTCCAAGATTCCATGACATCAAAGAACTGCCATATCATTTTGCTTATAATTTTGTGGGTGAGAAATCTGAGCTTGACTCAGTGGGATGTTGGAATGGGTTGGGGATGTTGCTGTCTAGCTTTACTGAAATGTTTCAAGTAAGAAACCTATGCTTCTCTTTCTCCACCAGGCTAACCAAGCTTGTTCACACGATGGTAAAAAGCAACCCTAGCATAAAACTAAACACATAAGGCCTCCTAAGATGAAGACTTAGAATTGGCACCTACCAGTTTGTTGCATCCTATCTATGCCTCAAGGAAAGTCATGTCAGATTTGAGAGTCATGAAAAATAGAATCATCTTCTAGGATAGTGGCTCTCAACTTTCCTAATGCTGTGACCTTTTAATACAATTCCTCATGTTGTGTGACCCCCCCAACCATAAAATTATTATGTTGCTACTTCATAACTGTAATTATGATACTGTTATAAATTATAATGTAAATATCTAATATGCAGGATATCTGATATGTGACTCCCAAAGGGATCACGACCCACAGGCTAAGAAATGCTGTTCTAGATGGTACAAGTGCAAAGGAATCTCATATTATTTCAGCAATCTACTAGATAGAGCCGGAATATATGTCTTATAATTGTAAATAAAATTATAATGTTTGTTCCCATGTAGAATTTTCCAGAGGCAGCCCAAAGAGTAGAAAATAATGTGTGATATAGTTTAGAGAAGAAATATTCATCAATGATGCTCTTTACAGTGAGACACCATTCAACGCCCTGTTAATTGATGAGACAATATTAAAAGTATTCTGGTGTCATATTTTGACTTCATCCAGTTATTATCAATCCCACATAACACCATCAGTTCTCTGGTGGAAATCTACAGGATTGAATTTACTAAGAAAGTCCCCATTTACATCCATCGTAGGTCAGTCCCACCTGTTAGCCCTTTTCTAAAGGATAGGGTTGCAGCTGTCAGTAACAGCTGCAACAATAACACTAAGTTTCTATAGTTTCATTCTGTATGCGAGCCAAAGTGAACACAAATGATACACTATGTCATTTATCCTTTGGGGGGTGTATTTATTCAGGAACAGCTGGCCACTAGTGAATGCAAGTGTGTAATTCCCTAAAATATATATCTTCTCTATGTACTTCCAATTTGCCATTTCATCCTACCAAGATTTTCAAAGCAGCACATTCCCTTGTAGCATTTAAAATATATTCTAAATTCCATTTTCTTCCTATTTATCTGTAAGAGTCCTTTTTTAACTTTCCTTCAATTTTGTACAGCTAACCATAACTTCGCAGGATACCTTTGCACTTATTTTAGTAATGACTATTATACTTCTGTATTATTTGGATTTCTAAAGCATTGATTTTCAAATTATGATAGTCACCAAGTCCAATTCACATATGTCAGAACTAAGAAAGAAAAGACCATGCCAGACTCCATATCAAGGACTTGAACTTAGTGTGGTCATGTCAGTCCAAAAGGGGCTGAATTTTTCTGTTTTAGCTGAGAAATCTCATTTTTTATTCCATGTTTATAGTAAGTAACCTCCAAATTTGATGTTGAATTGGACAAAATCAAATCCATCTTTAAAATAACTGCAACTTGTTCCAATAGTACTTGAATATTTCCTAGTTTTGTCCTTTGGGGATCTAAGCATGTTTTCTTGAGGACACATAAGCTTAAATAATTAATCTCTCTCCTAAATCTTTATTCCTCTGTACGAGCATGCTGCTTCTACCACAACTTGAAGTGTTTAATGTGAACTTACTCTGCTGTCTTATTTTTTTCTTTTTTTTCTTTTTTTTTTTTTTTTTTTTTTTTTGGTTTTTTGATTTTTTGAGACAGGGTTTCTCTGTGTAGCTTTGCGCCTTTCCTGGAACTCGCTTTGTAGACCAGGCTAGCCTTGAACTCACAGAGATTCGCCTGCCTCTGCCTCCCAAGTGCTGGGATTAAAGGCGTGCTCCACCAACGCCCAGCACTCTGCTGTCTTACTACATCTCCTGAGAATGTATTCCACCAAACACCAGGAAAGACAATGAGCAAAGCAGGAAGAAAATTAGTTTGCATGGTCTAAGTCCCCAGCCCTGCTGAGAAAGCATGGAGTATTTCTGTGTCTAGCAATACGCCCATTTGATCACCCAGCCCCTTCTCAGTATAAATGTGGGCCATCATCTAGAGCCAGTTGGGGCTGGAGAGATGGCTCAGAGGTTAAGATCACTGGCTGCTCTTCCAGAGGTCCTGAGTTCAATTCCCAGCCCCCAATTGGTGGCTCACAACCATCTGTAATGAGATCTGGTGCCCTCTTCTAGCCTGCAGGCATGCATGCAGGCAGAACACTGTATAAATAATAAATGAATGAATGAATGAATGAATGAATGAATGAATGAATGAATCTTTAAAAAAAATCATGTCAGGATGGCCAAGTGGTCTAAGTTGCCAGACTCAAGCTCAGCTTCCTCTAAAAACAAAAACAAAAAGATCCCATAGAAAGTCTTAGAGGAGTTTTGGACAAGAAAAAGGTCCCTTCTACTTCTATTGAAAATTCATCCACATGGTTTTATGAACTGGTGTGAAATGCCTGACCTAGCAAGGGCTACAGGTTAAGCCCATCAGACTCTAGCATATCAAACTTCCTTATTATCTGAAAATCAGAAGTGAGTTGTGTCCTGGGGGCATTAGTTAAGATCTAGCAAAACAAAAGTTACATTCTTGTGAACTTATGCTATTCACAGATGACCCATCTCCCAGATACACTCATCTGGTTCAACCATGTCATAATTAATTACATCTGAGGACCTTTCTCACTCACCATGGCTTCCCATTTTAGCAACTATAAGTGTTTTGTTGTTTGGGGGGAGGGGTTGGTTTGTTGTTGTTGTTGTTTTTAGATGCTCTGTCTTCTGTATTTTCCCACTATCATTATATATCCCACATTGAACATTTGGGATTTTATGAGAGGGAAAAGTATTTCAATTAATTTCATCATTCAATAGCCTAATAAAACTTTTGACCATTGTCTATTTAAGAACACTATGTGGTTACCCCTTCAATAGACATAAAAGTACATTGAGTCCTTTGTTTACTTGTAGCATGGGTTAAGGATACAGGAAAACACACATGTTGAAAACTGGTAAATATTCTAGATGTCAAGAGAAATAATAAAACAAATCCAAGAATAGTTAACATATTAGGCAAAGAAGGAAAGACTATGATATGTCTGACCAATATTAGATTGTCCAACTTTATTAGTTAGTGTATCTGGAACAACACAGTGGCTTCTCTTGATGGATGTTCACTGATTAATGAAAAAAATAGAAGAATGGGAAACCTCGCATGCTTCTTTACCCACTGGACTCCATAAAAAATATATGGACCAGGTCTCTTCTGAGAGAACCTCAAAAATCATTTGAAACATAACCCTACATGGGCACAAGGCCAAAGAGAAAGGCAGTGGAGGAGGGAAGAAATTCTGCCATGCTTAAGGCACTGAATTCCATCCTGCCAGAATAGCGTGCTGAAATTGGAATGAAAGGCACAACTTGTGGCCTCTCCCCCAACAGGGAAAAAGGGTAGGACATCCTGCACTGGCTGTGGGGGGCTGAGCAGGGATCTAGTTCCTGTCTTGTCTGACAAAGAGAACTGAAGAAGAAAGATGACAATGTGCTATGTGTGTTTATGGACCTCTAAGGACAGACAATGCTGCAAACCCCTTTTCGTTGTCAGCAGCACCAGAGAGAGTATATTATCACAGCTGACACCAGAGGGAGCACTTGAGTAGAAACAGGCTGAGCTGTGCATCCAGCTCAGACAAGATGCAAGAGGCGTGGGGGTGATAGACAGATGAGCATGCTCCCCTTGGTGAAGACAGTCCACGGCCTGGGAACAAGCGGCTTTCTCTCAATGTCTGAATCCCAACAAAACATTAAAAGATAATATTAAAATTTCAAAATGTAACCCAGTCAAAGGCACAAAACATCTCAGAAATAGATCCTGGGAAGAGGATGCAGAAGTCAACAAAGGCAAGAAAATGACGTGAGCAAAAAGAGAAACGGTGTGTGTGTTTGTGTGTGTGTGTGTGTGTGTGTGTGTGTGTGTGTGTGTGTGTGTGTGTGTGTGTAATCATCTAATCATCCCTGGGGGGAATCAATAGGAAGTTGTCCTTAGAGAGTTCATTTGAGACCGTGGAACTAGAGGAGCCCAAAAGAAAAAGAGACCTGGCAGCACCAGCCTGTAATCCGAGCTTCTAGAGAGACTGAGGCAGGAGGATGGCAAGTTCAAGACTCATCTCTACTGAAGAGCAAGTTGAAACCTCATGAATTTAGTGAAGCCCTGTCTCAAAACTAAAAGTTTAAAAACATGTGTGAGACCCTAGATTCAACCCCAGTACCATACAAAAAGGGGGGAAAAACTGAAGACAATCTGAGACTTCTAAGGTATAAATGCACCAATATACACATTATAGAAAAATCAAAGAGACAATTTGAATAATGTCCAAAATTTTCTTTCAAATTGAGGAAGTGTATGTACAAATTTAGGAAGTTTGAATAATTAATTATCACATAATTAATCAAATCAGGAGCTGAGATGTAGGTCAGTGGTAGAGCACTTGACTAGCATTGTAAGCCCCTAAATCTGAATTGCAAACAATGAAAAATCAATCAACTTGTGATCTGCCCCAGTGACTTATGCATGGTAGGCAAGTAAGTGCTCTACCAGCTGAAATACATGCTAGCCACTATGATCTGTTAGAGATTGCTTACTGCAATTCTCAAGCTCAGAAGGGCTTGGTCCCCAGCTGTTGGTACTACTGGAAGTTTTGGGACTCTTTGACTGGGGTCCCATTCAGAGGAAGTGAAGTCATCATATACCTTGATGTACCTTAAAAGTGATATTGAGACCTCACACCTCTTTCTGCTCTCTTTCTGCCCTGTGGTGCTTTGAATAGGTGTGACCCCCATAGATTCAAGTGTTTGGAGGCTTGGCCCGTAGGGAGTAGGTGTGGCTTTGTTGGAGGAAGTATGTCACCGTGGGGGGCAGGCTTTGAGGTCTCATATGCTCAAATTACACCCCGAATGGGACACAGGTCTCTTCTTTTTCCTTTGGATCCAGATGTAGAACTCTCAGCTCTGTCTCCAGCACCATGTCTGCCTGCGTGCCTCCATGCTTCCCACCATGATGATAATGGACTAAATCTCTGAAACTGTAAGCCAGCCCCAGCTAAATGGTTTCCTTTATAAGAGTTGCCTCAGTCATGGTATCTCCTCACAGCAACAGAACCATAACTAAGATATGCCCCAGGTTATCAAGAGATAAGCAGCTTTGCCCTATCACCTGCCCACCCCCGTGGTATATTGCTTTGTCAAAGGCCCAAAAAGAGGGGCATAATGACCATAGATTGAACCCTCTAAACCCGTGAGCCAAAACCAAATCTTTCAATTGACTCTTCTCTGGTGTCTTGTAGCTCTGATAGGAAGCTGAGCTACCACAGAAAAAGACTGGTATTGCTGAGGTTGTATACAGCATGACATATTCCGTGAGGGTTGACATTTTTTGCATTGGAGTTCATATTATCAAATTTTTAATTATCAAATGTTTCTTAATTTTCCATGTTTTTGTATGAAAATGAAACTCAATACATGTCAAAATCTGAATAGGTTTAGAGTTCTACTGAATAAAACAAAATGAAATTGACGATGAAATAAAAACTTTTTTAAAGTTAAAACAAAGCCTCTTTCAAGCAGTAGGCAAAAAGTGACTCGCTATATACAGGGGCACTTCCGTGAGCCTGCTGGTGGATTATTTCTCACAGAGCCTTGTAGATTAGAAAGGAGTGAGATAAGATACTCAAAGGGCTAAAAGAAACTGCCAATCAGGAATAATCTGCAGCAAAATTCTCCTAAAAAAACTGAAAACTGTAAAGACTTTCCCAGATAAGGCTGAGAGTTTGTTAGCATCAGACCTGCCAACAAATGCTAATAGAGGCCCTTCAAGCTGAACCAGGTAAGTTGGACAGCACCATGGAGGTTAGCAATTACGAAGCTGCACACACAGCTATATACCCCATAATATTCTAATGTCAGTACATAAACTTTAATTCAAGTAAATACCTTAAGAACTTATCAGGGCAAAATTAATTATAAATTACTAATAGATGATAACAGAAGTTCATCGTGTAACACAGGAGACTGTGGAAAGCCACTTGGTTTATAACTCACAGAAGGTTCTTGCTATGGGGTGTCCTGTATGTTCTGTGGGAGCCCATTCTTGGGTTCCTCGTGGCTTTACCCAGCAGGTCCACATAGAGGATGATTAGGACCACAGGCCTGAGTGCAGGTGTCTGAGATGGTCTACATTTGGCTGTGCTGGGGAATGGTCTGTATGTCAAGTTGTTCTGATTGGTCAATAAATAAAACCCGATTGGCCAGTGGCTAGGCAGGAAGTATAGGCAGGACTAACAGAGAGGAGAAATAAAAGAACAGGAAGGCAGAAGGAGTCACTGCCAGCCGCCACCCTGACAAGCAGCATGAAAAGATGCCGGTAAGCGACGAGCCGCATGGCAGGTTATAGATTCGTGGAAATGGATTAATTTAAGCTATAAGAACAGTTAGCAAAAAGCCTGCCACGGCCATCCAGTTTGTAAGCAATATAAGTCTCTGTGTTTACTTGGTTGGGTCTGAGCGGCTGTGGGACTGGCGAGTGACAAAGATTTGTCCTGACTGTGGGCAAGGCGGAAAACTCTAGCTACAGGTTCTATTCTGTATGTCAAAGTTAGCCAGCTGAAGCTTGAGGAGACCATCAGGTGTAAGTGTCAGACAGAGTTGGAAACAAGACTAAGACAGCCTGTGACTTAGAATGTTCTTGTTTAATGACAATGTGAGTATCCATAGGTGTGTGGTAAACAGAAGCCAGTGCCCCACCATATTTGATTTTAATTGTCTAAATGATGGGAGAATTTGGTAGAAAATAAATGTCCAGAATCCTCAGCTTCTTTGCCACTTAAAATGGCCAGGTAACCTGTATTCTGAAAGAGATTCTGATGATGAAAATAAATAACAAGCTAGGATAAAGACCACTGGAGAAAGTAAAAAAAAAAGCATCAATTCTAATTCTAAATTAGAACACAGACACTAGGAAAATACATCTCCTCAAGTCTTCTCCAAAAGCAGGGTATCCTTTCCTGTAACCAGATAACAGCTACCCCTTTTCATTTGGTTCAGTAATATATAACCCCGTTTTCTTATTTAGCATAGTTTTCATAGCTTGCACATAAATTCCATTATGCCAAAAGGATTTTAAGTGTTGAATTAGGCTACAGTGGGAAAGGACTGGCTGTCCATAGGTCAGCCAGGGAGGCATGTCCCAAGGAAAACATGTCTTCCACATCCAGAACAGCAAGAAGGGACAGATCTCCATGGAGGTGCTCTGAAACAGCATCATAGAAGTTCATTCTGGCCCTAGAGCAGCCAGTGTGTGGAAGCAACATGGTAGCTGGCTAGGAATGAAAGCAATTACATGAACAACCCCATCATTGTGTAGAACAAAATGGGCATGACCATGTCAGTATGTGTGTGGAATACAGATGCCAGTGACTTTAAAAGTATTGAGAGTGATGATTTAAAATGTTGTTTTACAAAGTCTCCTAGGGACATATCCATCAAAGAATATTTAAAATAAAGCCAAAACAAAGTCGACTTTCAATTTGCAGAGTGGTGATACTTCCCTCTACCACCTTTTTATGATCAGGAAGAACAGGCAGAAAGAAATGTGCTGGAAGTAGCATTCTGTGTGACTTGGTGTTGGTATGGTGTACATAAAGGAAGATTATGTAAATGATGGAGAGGAACTTTTAAAAGAATTTTGCAGATGTCTGTCATTCTTTTGTAATTATTAAGCTTCTCCACAGACAATGCAGGGGCTGCCTGTCTACACTTTGTTCTCATAATTCAGCATTATGGTATTGCTTAAAAACCGAGCAGGAGTGCCACACCTTCGTAAATCTGAGGTGCGGAGGATGCTGAGATGTCCTGTAAAAACATGACTGCCACCCTAATCCAGGCTAAAGCTCCCTTGAGGGTCAGTGGAGGAAAATACAAATGTTACAAGCTTGGATTTCATGCATGGAGGAATTTGGGGGCCGTTTTGCCGAGTGAAACATGGCAGCTACAAAAGAACCAATACTCTATGTTTCCACTTCCAGGGGGTACCTAGGTCAATCAAGCTGAGAGACAGAGAATAATGATGGTTGTCAGCACGTGGGGCAAATAGAAAATGGGGAATTCTAGTTAAGCATATGGCAGTGATGGTTAACAGTGGTTACCGATGGCCGAAGATTTTGTAAGAAAAAAGTGAATGGGCATAACATATTTTGTGCCTTTGAGGTTAACTGCAGCACGATTCATAGTGGCTAAGTTACAGGACCGAGCTGGATGTCCGTCAACAGAGGAGTGGATAAAGAAACTGGGGTATGTGGACACAGTGGAATTCTTGTCCACCATAAAGAAGAATGGAATGATGTCACTGGCAGGAAAGTTGATGAAGCTGAAGATAATCACATTAAGTAAATTAAATTAGTCTGAGAAAGACAAATGTTGTGTGTTTCCATTCATTTGTGATTCCTGGACCTTTTATATAGATATATAAAACCAGGTATGTATATATGACACGAAATAGAAATGATGCTATCTAGGAAAACAGAAGTAACTAACAGGAGAGGGCGGGGCATGATAGGGGAGGGAGTGGTGGTGTGAGAGAACATGCTCAACATACAAGAAATAATTTGTATGAAAAAATGTAAAGGAAATGTAAAAGGAAAATATGTATATCCATATATGTATAGTATGTATGAATAAATATACACCTGTGTATTTGGTGGCAACCACACACTTAAAATGGTTAAGATGGTAAATCATACATCTAATTTTTTAAAGATTTATTTTATTTTAAATTATATGTTAAGTGTGTGGGTCTGTGTGTGTGAATTCACACTCACTGTGCTTGTGAATACAGGTGCCCATGGATGCCAGAGGCACCAGGTTCCTTGGAGCTGGAGTTGCAGGCAGTGCTGGGCTGCCCGGCTTGAGTCTGGGAGCAGCATCCAGGTCCTTTGCAAAAGCAGTATGCACCCCTAACTGCTGAGCCCCCTCTACAACCTTTGTCCTAACAGTCCTTCAAGCTTGTGAAAATGTTGTCTCCAGATTTTGGTAAATATGGCTCTGGGAATCTCTCTGTCCCTCTCAGCTGTGGGACCTGGAGAAGCATATCTAAGCTTCCACTCCCTCTTTGGAAAACAAGATAGCCGTGTGTACCTACCAGGACTATGGGAACAGTTAGGCCTTATGGTGGATCCATTAAAGACACAGCATACCCAGCACACAGCCTCACGTGCAGGACTTCGGGGCCCCAGTAGGCCTTAGAACAGCAGGACATTTTTATTCCAGGATTCAGAGCATCTGTCAGCTTGGAGCTGGTGGAGCTCAGCAGCATCTGACCCCTGGCATGACCTCCTCAGCAGGACAGGTGTGGGACTTTCCCTTTGACTCTGCCACTCATTACTAAGAGCTTAATCACTTCGAACGACCTGAGTTGATTTTCTGACAGTTCTGGAGGTTAGAAGTCAAACATCAAGATGTTGGGAAGGCTGAGTTTCTTCTAGAAGCATCAGAGGGGCTCTGCCTTTCTCAGCTCCTAGAGGCTGCCTAGTTTCCTTGAGCATGGGGCCCTTCCTTATAACACCTGAGCCTCTTGCTACCATCACCTCATCCCCTGTCACTCCCTCTGGCCCTCATTCCTAGCCCTTTTAAGGACCTTTATGGCTATTTAGGGACTTCTGCGAAGTACTCCTCACCATTCTCAGCTTCTGGGGTCACGAGCTTAGCTGACTGCCCCAGATATCTTTCCCCATAGGAAACTATCAGACAACCACTGAGTCCATACCAGGGACAAGAGGCAATCATGTCATAGGTTAGGCATCCTTGACAATGGGTCTGGGGTAGTGAACCCATCTTAGACAATCCTTCACAAGACACTCATCCTTATCTGCACCTTCTTGGACTCTGCTTGCTAACGGAGCTTTGCAGACTGCCTACCCTGCTGATTATCTTCACAGTGGGGTGTAAGTGCACATTAAGAAATGACACGCTTTTCATTTAACTGGGTGGAGTGGGAAAGGGATTTTTTTTTATCTCTTTAGAGCAGTGGTTCTCAACCTTCCTAATGCTGTGACCCTTTAACGCAGTTCCCCATGCTGTGGTGACCACGCCCCTAACCATGAAATTATTTTCCTTGCTACTTTGTAACTGTAATTTTTGCAACTGTTATGAATCGTCCTGTAAATATTTCTGTTTTCTGATGGTCTTAGGCAACCCCTGTGAAAGGGTGGTTTGACCCCTAAAGGGTTTGCGACCCACAGGTTGGGAACCACCGGCTTAGAGCATTGGTTTTTGTGTCATTTGGCTGCCTTGGGTCTGGGCCATGCACTTCCAGCAGGTTACCGTAACCTTCCATGGCCCTCATCTGTGGAATAGAGATTAGAGCATGTCTTCATTGTACCAGTCAGCGAGGCCCAGCAGAAGAAAACACCACCCATGTGGTGGCTTAACCAGCACAGCTTGGTGTTTTTTCCTCACAGTTTGGAAGGCTGGAAGACGGAGTCAAGGTATTGGGGGGGGGGGGGATTCTTTTGAGATCACTCTTCCAGGTGTGGCGGTGGCCATCATATCCAGGTGTTTTCACCTAGTCTCCTTTGGCTAGCTTTGCATCCTAAGCTCCATTTCTTCCAAAGATAGCCATCTGTGAGTTGAGGTCCATTCTAAATGACCACATCTCATCCCATTACCTATTTCCAGACCTTGTCTCCAAATGCAGTTTACCCTGTGAGGTACCAGGGTCAAGACTGCACTCCTAAGTTCTGAGGAAATACAGTTGAGCTGAATAGCAGCAAGCACACATCTCAGAAAAACTGCAGGAGAGTTAACATTAGTTAAAGCATGCAGGGGAACAGCTTCAGAAGGCCTTGGCAATTGAATTCATTCAATGCTGCTGCAGCTATTGTTTTTGAAGGAAGTTGTCCAATACACTGCCATACTTTCTCTATCTGCTATAGAATCGTGTGTGTATTTATGAAGGAGAGAAAAGGCTTCCTGTACCTTTCACTTCCTTTCAAGTTCCCTACTCAGCACTTACTTTTACAGGCATGGCCATTCCTAGAGGCAGAAACATCACCGTCAAAGGGGGAGCATTGCAGTTCCTTGCTCTCTGGCCCTGTTTATATGCTGTTTGAAGGGAGGCTGCCTGTCTCTTTGAAATGCTCATTACCACAGCACTCCCAGCACACCCGAGTCAAGTTTTCCAGTTCAGCAATCCAGGCTTTGATTTTCACAGGACGCTTTTGATATGCTTAACTCCTTCCCCGTAACTACTGGAAGCCAGAATTTTATGTTTGTTGGAAAACCAAGAAAAAGAGACTCATTTACACATTTCAGTTGCCCAGCTGGTACCAGAAATTCTGCTGGGGAGACTCCAGTCCTTTTACAGAGAAACAAAGGATTTTTTAAAATATGAATCTAAAGCATCCTGATAGTGTCCGTGAAGAAATTTATTCCACCTTGAGCAGCCAAGTGTCTCTCTGCATTTGCCTACTTTCTTTATAAAGGAAAGTATCCCCGGTTAAAGCTGGGAGTAGCGTTGTCTATGGCTATAAACATAAATGTTTAAAAGGCCACTTGAAACCCTGACAATTTCACTGAGCATCAGTAATAAGTTCAATGCTGGGGCCTAAGACCTCCTCAGCCACAGGGTTTTGATGGGCTTGATGATAGATAGCAAGCAGGAATTCTCTGATGTGTAGCAGGCTTCTCCTGTCAACAGCCAGTCTTGGGGACAGGAAGGAGCTCATGGGGCCCTCCCCATCCCTGCTGAACTACTGAGGTTCTGGGAAAAGGAAGGTCAGTGTTCTCAATTGTGTATCCACAAAGAGCCCACCAGGCTCCAGACTCCAATGTTGGTTCCAAGCCACACAGAGGATCCTGGTTAAATTCAATGGATCTAAAAAGACCAAAACAAAACAAAAGATATAAGGGAGGGGAGAGATGGGGGTAGGAGGGAGAAGTTTAGAGAGACTGGAGGAATTGCAATAATCAGAATGCACTTTATTCATGTATGAAATTGTCAATAAATTCAATAGAAGTTTTTTTGAAAGATTTATTCCATGATGTTAATAGCAGTTTCTCCAAAGTGCTGCCATCTGAAATATCCATTAGCCAGTAAATAGGTGAACAAATGGAATACAGCTCAGCGGTGAAAGGGAACAAATCATTGCCACTAACAGCAGTGAATGAAGATAGAGATGAAGGTCAAGGATGCAGAGCGAAAGGAGCAGACAGGGAAGTGTGAACACTGCACAAATCCACTATGTGAAGTCCCGGATGAGGGAGACTGCTCTGTGGAGCTAGAAATTAGGTGTTCTCTATCATGTTGAGGGTATAAACACATGGATGTGCTATTTTTTTAATGACTCATTGAGCTACAGATTTTATGTGGGTGCATCTTATAGCCTATAAGCTGAACTTCAAAACTTTTACTGAGAAGCCAATTAGTAAATGTGATGTGGTTTGAATGAAAACAGCCCTCAAAGGGAGTGACACTATTAGGTGCGACCTTGTTGGAATAGGTGTAGTATTGTTGGAGGAATCGTGTCACTGTGGAGGCAGGCTTTGAGGTCTCCTATATGCTCAAGCCACACCCAGGATCTCAGTCCACTTCTGTTGCCTTTTGATAAAGGTACAGAATTCTGCAGCACCATGTCTGCCTGCATGCTGCCATACTCGCAGCCACCATGCTCCCCGCCATGATGATAATGGACTAAACCTCTGAGACTGTAAGCTACCATCTCAATGAAATGTTTTCCTTTTTAAGAGTTGCCATGGTCAAAGTGTCTTTTCACAGCAATAGAAACCCTAGCTAAGACAGTAAATCAAAGAGCATTAATCTAAAATAGAAGAAAATTAATCTCATGTTCACAGGGAGAGGGATTAGAAAGAAAGGCTTTTGACTTTTCATATTGGGCCACGTGTTCTGTCCTCCAGCACAGCCTACATCTAACTCATGAATGGTGTGGAACGTCCCCCTTTGGGGATAGGGGACATCTCTTTTTTGAAGTACTGCACTGATGCTTCTCACAAGGGACATTTACTGCCCATATCTACAAGCTCTTTAAAACAACAGCCATGTCACAAAGGGGATTAATCCATCATTGCGTAAAGAGACAGGGAAGGCATCCCAGAGTGACCTGAAAATCTTAATGAACTTCTAGAGGACAGAAAAAAAGATGTGACTCTGCTGACCAGGAACCCAGAAATCTTTAATCCAGAGCACTTACAGGAAAATATTCAAGAGGAGATAGGGGACATTATTTTAGATACTTGTAGAACATTAACCATAGACTAAAGGGGGTGTGATATAGGAGTCTGTTGTTAGAGAAGAAGGAATTGGGACAATTAATTGGAGGATAA
This sequence comes from Peromyscus maniculatus bairdii, assembly GCF_049852395.1. Taxonomy (NCBI): domain Eukaryota; kingdom Metazoa; phylum Chordata; class Mammalia; order Rodentia; family Cricetidae; genus Peromyscus; species Peromyscus maniculatus. The sequence goes on from NC_134855.1 coordinate 123,689,547, forward strand.
GTACTGGGCCCTGAGTGTCTCTTGTTGTGTAACTAGCCACCCACAACTTAATACTATTAAACAAGAGTGATGTAATTCAATTCAGTGATTCTGTGGTCTCGGAATATAGACAGAGCACAGCAAGACAATTATACCTGTTCCACAATGTCTAGGGACTGTACTGAAAATCTCAGCATATTGGGTGACTGGCAAGCAGACTGGATGACTACAAAGCCAGGAACCACTGGCACTCATCTGGAGTGCCTGCAAGTAGTCTTTTTATGTGTCTTGGACCATCTCACGTCATGGTTGCTTTGGCTATCAGATTACCTTCATGGCAGCTTAGGACTCTGAGGTTTACCTGAGGAAGATGGGCAGTTGTTGCATGATCTTTCCTGACCTCTCCTCAGAAGTGTAATTTCACTTCTGACAACCTCTACTAAGTCACCTAGTCCACAGAAGTCAGCCCTTCCCCTATCAACAGACTAGTGGCTTTCCCAAGAAAGAACCAGAAGAATCATTCTAACAAATAAAGGTGTACCTAAGAAAGTAGGTGACTGAGCCTGGAGGTTCTCTGGACCTTTCTGATGCCCAAAATCATAAAGAGACTCTTGACCAGGAGAAAAATATTACACCCTCTTATGTTTTGGTTCTGTGGACTCTGAGTCTGCCTACAACCCTGACTGCATACTCTAACATGAAGCTCACCTGTCTGAATACCTATGAAGCTTTACAGAGCCAGCAAGCAGGATTACTGTTGAAGAACTCTGGGTAGGTAGCCTGTACATATAGAAAACCAAGAAAGGCAAGTTCCCAGTACATTCATATGTATAGGAATGCTTTCTGAGACCAGCAGGCATTTGGGAATCCTTCCTCAAAAGAGGACCAAAATGGATAAACAGAACAGCTGTCCACCAAGTAACCAAAGATAATTCTAATGATAGAAATGATGTGGGGGTTTTGTTGGTGTTGTTGAAGGCCAGCCTGGTCTATAGAGTAAGTTCCAAGACAGTCAAGGATACACAGAGAAACCCTGTCTCAAAAAAAAAAAGAAAAGAAAAGAAAGAAGGAAGGAAGGAAGGAAGGAAGGAAGGAAGGAAGGAAGGAAGGAAAAAAAGAAATTATTTTTTGAACATTTTAATTAGTGTTTTCAGAGAGCTCCACAAAGATATTGAAGCCATAAAATAAGAACAGGCTGTTATTTTTAATTTTTTCAGAGACATGCAGCACATAAATAAGTGTTTAAAATATATAAATATATATTTTAAAATATATAAAAAAGTGTTGACAATGTAAAAGTCAATTTAACTATACATAAGAGACTTTGAAAAGTATAAAGTAGGGGCTAAGAATGTAGCTATTAGTAGACTTCATGCTTGGTCACATAAAGCCCTAGGTTCAGTCCTAAAACTGGATCTGGTGATACATGCCTGCAATCCCAGCACACAGCAAGTAGAGACAGAAAACTCAGAAGTTCAAAATTATCCTCAGCTACATAGCCAGGTTGAGATCAGTCAAGGCTACATGATACTCTGTGCATGGAGTTTTCTGTCATGTCTGCCAGTTCCCAAATAGCTGACACAGAGACTTAATTATAAATGCTCAGCTAGTAACTCAGACTTATTACTAACCAGCTCTTACAACTTAAATTAACCAATTTATATTAGTCTACATTCTGCCACAGGGTATTACCTCTCTTTTATCTTGTACCTCCTGTTTCCTCTCCATGTCTCACTGGTAACTCCTCTGACTCCACCTTTCTTCTTTCCAGTGTTCTGAGTCTGGTTCTACCACCTAACTTTATCCTGTCCAGCTATTGGCCAGTCAGTTTCTTTATTAAACCAATCACAATGACATGTATTCACACAGTGTAAAAGAATATTCCACAAGACTCTGTCTTAATAAATAAAGTAGAAGGTGGGACAAGAGGATGGCAGGAAAATACTGATCTGAACAACCTTGCTCAAACTACCATGGAATCCAGAGCTGTTCCAGAAAGTTCTGTGGGAACAGTGTAGTAGAACAAGGTGAGGAATGAAGGAACATGACTGTGGATCCTCTGAATTTTGTGACTGTGACCCCTGTTGTCTGCCTGGCTGTATTCTGAAGTCTGGAGTTTATTGTTTACTAGAGTTTACTGGGCCATGTTGTATTGTGTGCCACATCCTTCCTGCCTCTGGGCACTCTGTGGAGAATATAGGAGAATGAATGTGATCTCTCAGAGTGGTGCAGTGGAACTTCATGTGAGTATCCTGAGGATGTGTTTGTTCAGGATGGGACCCCGTGAAGGGCTGTTGGCTACTACTATGAAAAAAAAGATGCAAATATGATGACCAGTGATGGGAGCTAGGGGTGCATCTGGCAGTTGCTACAGGGAAATCAACACTTATGTTGATCATTTTGGTAACTGTTGAATCATGGACAATACATATATGAGATGTCATAGCTCAGACATCTTCTGTGAGAGTTCAGTGTGAAAAAGTGACAGATCTTTCCTTTTTGAGAAGTCATCATACTGAACATTGAACTTACGTTAATGGTGTCACTTGCTAGGGTACTGACTACCATTTGGAGATGGCCATCCCTGATGTTGGTGACCTGAAAGATGGCACAGGCCATGGTCCAGAGCATGTGTACATTCACAAGAAGTGTGTCCATAAGTCAATTTGAACAAGTGATTGTTCACCAAAGACCTACCCTACGAACCTTCACCTGAGCCAGCAACCAGCCTAACTATTAAGGGAATCTGGGCAGGTAGCCTGTACATATGTAAGTCCAAGGCAGAGAAGTCCCCACTTTACTGCTCTCAGTACATTCATATGTATAGGTCTGATTATAAACACCACTGCCATTGTGAATATGGGTGGGGCCCAGCACACGGCCAGGTAGGTGGCCCTGGAAGGAGTGTTGACAGTGGTCCATCTCCTATGAGAAAAAGGGGAAAGAAGAAGCTACAATATAATGACAAAAGATTACAGAGAGAGGGGGGGGGTTCCAGAAGATAATGGAATGTGAAATAGAAGGAGAGCCATCAAATATATGGTAGGCATACTAACTATCACTGTCACATACTACATGTGACATGAGAGGAAATAGGGAGTAATCTCATGGTGGGACTCAACAGATTGCTGAAGAAGCTAAATCAGGAGTCATTAAGATCTTTTGATTTGTCATATATAAATTAGAACTAAAAGATCCCAAAATGAAAATAATTCCAAGTATATATATAGTTCTGGGCCACTGGAGAGGTTAATTAAGAAGTGGATGTATTTCACTATAGAACTCCAAGTACCATTTAGTTTTCAGTATGTCAATTTAATTTTTAATATAAGAATAAAGTCTTCAAGATGACCCTCAGTTATAAATTTTAAATGTCCAAGGAAGGAAGAAGGAAGAGAGAGAAGAGAATCAGAGGCAATAGATATGGCTTGTTGTGTAGACATGGCATGCTGGCCATGTTCTAAAGCTATTAGATGTCATGACACTTGATCCTCAGGACAGACCTTGATGGAGAAGCTGCTAATATGGTTATTCTTATTTTGTAGATGAGGAAAATGTGATACCAAGTCATGACATAATAGCTGCCCTAAGGCCAGACAACTTGTAACTGTTACCGATGAGATTTCCTTTGTGTTGGGGTCTTGCCCTAGGTCCTTGTGTTTCCTGGTACTGCCACCATACCTCAGTCCTGCTAGCACCATATACCATTTCCTCATCTTCTTCAATGAGAAAATCAGATATGAAGAAAGGAGCAAGTTCTTTAGTTTGGTGACACCTGAAGTGACCGCAGCAGAAGGTGGAGTGGTTACCCACTGTGAGGGAGACATGGTGGATAAGACTGTTGCTCCTGTCAGACTCAGTTTGAGTTCCTTTTACTTTTAAAAATGTTTTCTTTTTGAAGTTATGTATCTGCACGTGTGTCTGTGTGGAGGGGGGTGCACATGAGAGCAGGTATCTGGGACACCTAGACTCTGATCCTCTGCAAGAAGACTCTGGTCTCTACTGTATGCTCTTAGAACGGAGGCATCTTTCCAGCCACTTGAGTTTTTTCTAATCATAATTGCACATTTTTTTTGGTTTTTCCAGACAGGGTTTCTCTGTATAGTTTGGTACCTTCCCTGGAACTCACTCTGTAGCCCAGGCTGGCCTCAAACTCACAGAGATCCGCCTGCCTCTGCCTCTCTTTGAGTGCTGGGATTAAAGACGTGCGTCACCACCGCCCAGCAATTGCACATATTTTTAATAAAATTTATTTTTGAGATTTATGTTATATAAAACCTGCATATTTCAGTGGCTTTTTGTTGTTTGTTTGCTTGTATTTGGGGTTGTTTGTTTGTTTGTTTGTTTTTTCTGAGGCAAGGTCTCTACATAGCCCTGGCTTTCTTGGAACTCACTATGTAGACTAGGCTGAGCTCAAACTCACAGAGGTTCCCCTGCCTCTGCCTCCCAAGTGCTGGAGTTAAAGGCATGTGCCACCATGCTTGGCTGCAGTGGACTTTTAACTTAAAAATTACATAGAACCAGGAAGAAATTTATGAAAATTCCATTTTGTCTCCAGGATTAGAGGTAGTTTGTATATAAATATAAGTGGGGTTCTGGAGCATGGGGTTGGTTTGTTTGTTTGTTGGCAAATACATTTAGATGTTCTAGCTTATTCTTCTATCTTATTTGAAACTTCCTGGCTTGTGACAAAGGCCCTTCCGAGGCTCAGCTGAAAGACCTTCCTTGTCTGGTCTCAGAAGTTGCTGTTATCAAACAGATACAAGTGACTTCTATGATAAGTAAAATGGGTACTTACCAGCAAAGAACTGAGTGCCCCTATGCAGCCACATGACTCAAAAACCCCGAGCCTCAAAGTGTCAGCCTAGACATCTGTAAAATGACAATGTTAAAAAATTGTAAGGAAAATAAAAAAAAAAAAAAAACATGAAGGTGATTGGCATCTAAGAAGGAAGTTTTTAAAGGATTTATTTATTTTTATTTTGTGTGTATGTTTTTGCCTGCATGTATGTCTGCATCACATGTGTGCAGTACCTGTAGAGGCCACTACAAGAGGGCATTGGAGCCCCCTGGAACTGGAGTTACAGACAGCTGTGGCTGACCATGTGGATGCTTGGAATGGAACCCAGTCCCTCTAGAAGAGCAGCCAGTGCTCTTAACTGCTGAGCCATTGCTCCAGGCCCTAATGTTAATGTTAACTACTACAGTATAAGGAGGAGTTTGACAGCCCAGTATACCAGATCCCCAAAGACCTCACATCATCAGAGATGCCGTTTCTTTCTGGAAATGAGATGGGGAGCTATAATTAAGACCTCTGATTGCAAATATTCTTTATTTCTAATAGAGTGTCACACAAGATCCCTTTCTTCCCACAATCTTTGGTACATCTCGTCAACTTTTCTATGGGTTTTCACACATTACTATGGATCTAGTACTGGTGAATATTACCACTCCAGATGAAAGCTGAAGTAAAGCAGAGAGACACAAATTGTGTACTGCTGATCACACAGGACTGTAACGGTAATAGTGGGGAGAATCTCACCTCTTCCAGCCACATGCTTTGAAAGTGATAGGATGGGAGAAAGGGAAGATACTGCCTTGGGATCTCATCTTCTTTCTCTCAGCTCTTTCCATTAATTATAATAGAAGCCACATACTCCTGTTGCCGGACTTCCCACCTGCTGGTGATTGCAGTTACAGTCCCATGCAAAGCTAAAGTATTAGCTACTCTCTGCTTATACAGCCTTCAGATGTATACTGGAAAATGGTCATCAGTATTTAGATAATACAATGTCTCTTATGTTTTTGTTTAAAAAGCATTCAACTCTTCAGGGAGGGATTTTTGGTTTTGGTTTTGGCTCGTTGTTATTGTTTGTTGATTTGGTTTTAGGTTCAGATTTTGTTTTGGGGTGTTTTGTAGCTGGCTTATTTATTGATTGCATTAGTCACCCCGTTCCCTCAACTTTCTGCCTAATTATTTAATACTGACAAAGCCTGGGAGTTTCTGGTGTACCACTGTGTTTTAATTCTTGATTCATTTAATGTGAGAGGATCTTCTAAGTACACATTATGAAATGCCCTTGCGTTCAATTTGCCCTGGCTGCAGGACTGATTCATGAGCGTCACCTGCTCTCCCCACCCTGCATCTCAAAAATGACTTAAAATAGATTGGCTGCAAGTCAACTGGAGCCAGATGAGCCACAGACATAGCAACTGGTATTGTTTAGTATAAAAATATCACCATACACCTCTAAGGGAGGAACACAGCCTGAATCCTCACCCCACGGAGGATGGATAGATGCCTCCCTCCCACATGGAGCTCCCACCAAATATCCGGAAGAGTTTGGGCTGAGCATTGGGATCAACCACATTTATTCTTTAAACACAAGCTCCATTTTAAGTCAGATTAGCATCTACTATGGCAACAAGCCCATGCTTTTGCAAACACTATTGTAAATATACACAAATCCCACTTCTGGTGCTTTAAAGGATGAAATCAGAGAACCTTGGATTTTTCAGGTATGGAATGGAAACTTGTAAATCCAAATCCGTATCTAGCTTGTATTTTAAAAAATAGCTGGTCCTCCTCTTTTTCTGTTTTGTTTGTTCTAGGCTCTTAATTTTCAGCTCAAGTGAAGGTAAGAGGACCTTCAGGCCCCCAGGATACCTTTATCCACCCTCTAACACCAGGGAAAGCCCCCTCCTCCAACCTGATAATGCAGTAGACAGTGAATGCTAATGGAACAGTGTGTATCATTTGAGGGAGGGCTCTTTTCCAGAAGCTTAAACTCCCATCCTGTATGTGGTCTAGCTGTCTGATTACTCAAGTCACATGATCTAGATGAATGACCCATTTTGCCCCACTTTGAATGCATAGAAGCTGCATGCCCTCTTGAAGACCAAGCCCTCTAATGACCTGTTACAGATCAGGGCACCATAATGGTCCCTCAAGCTTGAGATTGTCGCATTATATTATGTAAGTGAGAATACATTATATTATGTAAAATGAGAATACATTTACCATGTAAAATATATCTGATGCTAACTTGAAGGGTGTCCATTTTTAAATAAGTTCTAGTCTGGATCTTTCCTGTTCTCTTTTTAGTGGAAGGGACTTAAAAAGGAGTAGCAATTTTTTTTACATGGAACTATACATAGTAAAAAGGGACGCCTCCTCAACAGGACTGGGACCTACACCAGATGAAGTAAGAAACCCCCATACAAGCGGAACCTCCCATTTGTAGTGTCATCCTTCCTAAACACACACACACACACACACACACACACACACACACACACACACACACACACACACACACACACCATGGTTGTTCTCTAGCCTGAAGATCCTCATTAGTTTTCTATGCCCAATGTATCATGTCTAGACCCTACTGTGTGAGTCAAGGGCTGGAGGGCTATGGTCCCCGCGCCAGCTCCTTACTCTCTGTATTTTCCATTCTGTCTGTGACTCTGACTTAGGTACCCCCTGTCCTCCAGCCAACATTGTAAGTGCGAATACATCACTGTGCTAGTGAGAAGCAGGTTTGGATGGTTCTTCAGTGATCCTGAGGGGTGACTGCCAACACCAACAATTAAATCACCAAACACTGACAGCTAAGGAGCCCGGCCTCAAGGCTTCCACCTCCAAAGGGTAGATGAGGGCATCGATGAATTTTGATGAGAAAAAAAAAAATACATACTTGGTTTTACTAAGCACTTCAGTCCAGCATTTCATCTCATTATCCAGGAGATAGCGAATGAAGGCAGACTTGGCAGACATAGTCAGTCGTGGGAATCCAGATGTTTTCATGATGCAGTACAGTTATTGCAGATGCCTCCAAACCCTTTCCCCATCCAGCCTGACTCCCAAACAGTTAACTCTGCCCATAAAGAAACTTGCTTACTCTTGATTACAAAGACGTGGAGGGGGGTGCTGTGTTCATTGACTTCTTGTGTAAAGTCACATTTTTAGGTAGAGGAGACATAGCCAGTGCCCCACCCGTGACCCCTTACCTTTACCAGTTCAATTCCCCTGGCCTGATTTCCAACTGTAAAGCTTCATTTCTTTTTCTAGGGGCTCTCCCTTGCCACGGAGGCCTGTTTTGCCCTTCTGGGTTAAAAGGTATCAGGAAATGTCACACTCGAGTGGCTGATAGGGTCAGAGGCTGCGTAGCCCAGATGCTCTTGCTCTGCCTGCCTCCCAATGGGCCTGAGCCTCACTTGCCCATTACCACAATTTTTTTTGTCTCCCTTCTGCTATCTGCCTCACTTCTCCAACGTCCCAAAAATGTTTCCTAGAATCATCTCACCACATTCAATAATAGCATTTCTTGTTTCTTTCGTTGAGCACATGATAGTTAATAAGGTACCCTAAACATGCTACTTTTATTCAAGAAACTTATATCAAATAACTAGCACTAACAAATGCTGAGCTAAGTGTTGGTACATCAGTGCCCAGCGGTGAAGGCAGATGCCCCTACACCTGGTCCTTTAATGGGTTAAGGGTCCCAGGGACACAGCAGGAAATAGCCCTGTGGATTAGCATTGTCTTCTTTGCTGCTGCAGAGCAAACTCTGTGCATCCTGTGGGTGAACTGAAATATCAGGCGGTGGCTTACATAATGTTATATGAGATGGAGAAGGCCCTTCTTAACCCCTCGGAAACCCAGGTCATATGAATGGCCACGTTCGTCACTCAGCATGCTCGATGGAGAGCATTCAAAAGATCATTCTCTGTGCCCACTGTCCTGAGGTGGCCTCTTTATTTAAACACATCTCGGGCAGAAGCTTGTTGACTGCCAATTGTTTTTCTTGTGTAAAACTAGATCCCAAAACGATTTTTTTTTTTAGAAAAAAATTAAATATGAATTCACTTTATGTTCCCATCATGAGGATTAACAAATAAGCCACAGTTGATTGGCTGGAGAAGTGGCTCAGTGGACAAAGTGTCTGCTGCTCCAGTGTGACAACCTGGGTTAGGGGACCCAAAAGCTCAGATAGGCAGCACATGCCCATAACATAAGCTCTGGGAGGAAGAGATGGGAGGGCTCCAGGGGACTGCTAGCCAGTCCAGCCTCTCAGTGAGCTTCAGCTTCAGTGAGAGATGCTGTTTCAAAAAGTAAAGTGGCTAATGACAGAGGAAGACATACACACAAATAAAAAGACAAGAAAAAGATAAATATTCAGAAGCTCATGTGTTTTGAAAAACCATGGCATAGCAAACTTCTAGAAAGCAAAGCCATTTAGAATCTGATTGTTTTCCCCAGTGTAGAAATATTCTGCAGCAAATCTGAAGAGTGGACATTTGGTAGCACCAAGACTTCCTGGTGGAGGAAAAGCCTACCCTAGTCCCTCTTCTGTCCAGACATGAGTGCCGGTGTCTTCGAGCCTTGTCCTAGCTCCAGACTGTATGGCTGTGTTTCCTGCCTGAGATAGGAATTGGCTGTGGAAATTGTGTCAGCTCAAAAGCTTGGAACAAGCTGGGCAGTGGTGGTGCACGCCTTTAGTCCCAGCACTCAGAAGGCAGAGCCAGGTGGATCTCTGTGAGTTGGAGGCCAGCCTGGGCTACAGAGCAAGTTCCAGGAAAGGTGCAAAGCTACACAAAGAGAAACCCTGTCTTGAAAAAAAAAGAAAAAGAAAGAAGAAAGGAAGGAAAGGAGGGAGGGCGGGAGGGAGGAAAGAAGGAAGCAAGCAAGCAAGCAAGCAAGCTTGAAACAAAACCCATCTTATGGTCTTCTTCTTAATCTTTGTTCCATGAAGTTTGTATGAAATAGCATTTCTCTGAGACAACAGAAACTTCATGTTGTGCAATTATTGTGGTGTTTGGTCTGTCTTGATATTTTTATTTAAAAATAAAAACACTAACAAAATAAGAGGATTTGACTTTTTAAAATGTGTCTGACATGTCATATAGCTATCAAGAAAAATTGGTCGTACATATTATATTGAATTATATGCACATATACATTATATTTCCAAAGATACTCTATTTATATCATATATATACACAGCTGTGTGGAGAGTTATAATATATATCCATATACAGAAGGCATAATTTTGTTGTAAACAATTACTTTTAACTTCTTTGAAGAATCTAGAATCCCAAAAGAGAGAAGAATGTGTTTTCCTGTGTTTGGGAAGTGTGATTTTCTTTTTCTCATTTATACCACTCTGAAATGAAATGGAATTATAGGAAGGAAATCGAAGCTGCATATTCAGTGGAGAATGTGTGAAATGCTCTTCAGAAATAGCAAGGAAATATCAAGATGAAATTCCAGCTGGGAGGGATTCCTAGAGCTCTGGGGGTGGGGCAGAGCCTCTGGCTGGATGGCGGAGGAGTTTGCCATCCGTCCGTCCGTCCGTCTGTCCGTCGGGTGGCCTTTTGCAATCCCCACCATCTGTGCCACTGAAAAATGAGGGCAAGGGCAGAATTCCTGTCTGTGGGGTTCCTCCCAGGACCCCTGTTCTGGTCACTTCTCCAGGATGACTTGTCTTGCCTCCTGTCGGTCACTGTGTGACAGAAGCTGAGCTATGTGCTTGTCAGCCTGCTCTGGGTTGGGTGACACCTGCAGACAGATGCACAGGACCTTCCCTGTTTGCTCGGGGATACTGATCTATCTATCTCGACCAATAAATATGTTCAGGATGTGAGTCAGGTGGATCCTGCCTCCATCTTCCTCAGAGAAGCAAAGGGAACTGTGTGGACCCTATAGGGTTCCTGTATCCATGTTTAAGGAAAATGAACCAATTACCAAGCAATGGCAGGGATGTTCTTTTTGCGAAGTGGACAAATGGACCGGTAGTTCCAGTATGCATTGAATCAACTCTCTCCCTCTTAGTACATCCACATCCATACCTGCAGACATGCTTCAACCACTTGTCATTGCATCTCCTTAAAATACTTCATTTCTAAATTGAACTGTGGCCGATGCCGTCTTGTGCTTTAAGCTCCAACTACTTCCCCTTCTAGCTACATTTCTCATACTCTTGTCCTAAAAGCTTAAAGTAATGGAGGAAGGAGACTCCCTCCCTAGAGAAGGAATACGATGGCAAGGGGGCATCTGGTTTTGATTTTTGGTTTTTTTTTTTTTTTTTTTTTCAGTCTTGCCTCCCGTGAGGTAATGTATAGCACGCTGTGCAGGTACAGGGACTCAAAACCCAAGCTTCCTGGGTTTGGATATTAATTCTACACACACACGCCCCATTCTCCTGGCATAACCCTGGTCAAATCTTTCAGTCTTGCCCAGCTCTGATAGCTGGCAAAAGAGGGCAAGCCCTCACATACTCGGACATCGTGCAGATTGCATGAAATAACCCTTTGCACCCCTTAGCTGCAGGGTCAGGTAAAAATGGTCATTACCAGTGAATGGTGGGACCAGAACATTAGGCAGAAGGGACAAGAGTCCCTGATGGAGTCTTCACCTTATCTCCGGCAGAGCTGTGGAAGGTTTGGGGGTGTGTCTTCCCCCAGTTACCTCTTGAGGGGAAAGAGTTATTCTCCGGTTTGATGCCTTCTTACTATGCTCCAAGTTCACCCCATCTGTAGCGGGGAAATTGTTTTTGTAACATGTTACATCTTAATCTGAAGCTGAAGTTTGTCCACAGTCCAGATGCTAAAGACAATTCATAATGAGAAAAAATATATTACAGTCTGCTCGATTTTGACATCTGGACTTGGCGCGGGGTTCATTTCCTGCATTAGTAAATCTCAGTGGATAATTTGTATTACACTTTCCTGTTTTTATTAAGGTTATATATGCACAGAGCTTAAGCAGGGAACCAGTTATTAGCGACCTGTTATGGAAAACAGCCATCTTCCAGCCCCATCAGTACCAATTTCCCACTACTTTCCACTAATGTGACTGCTCTCGATATCTGCTATGAAATCCCTAAATAACATGCTGAGCTGGCAGCGATTGGATTTTCAGTTGCAAGCATTCTGTATTGACTTCACAGCATGGGAGAGGAGCCTTTAGCCCCAGCCCTCCCTGAATTATCCTCAAAGACTTGTATCCTAAGTTTGTTTATACATCATCAGGCTTAATTTATTATGACTCTGCAGCCTCTCTTTCTAACTGGGCCATTAATATGTAATGGTTCACAATCTTTCTGGAACACTTCTGTTTTCCTGGTAGTTTATAACTATCTTTTTATTTGTTTCAGTTTGACCGGGGCATGAGTTTTTAAGAGATGGGGTCTTGCCATGTAGCTCAGGCTGGCCTCGAACTCACTCTCCTCCAGCCTTAGCCTCCCAAGTGCTAGGATTGCAGCTGTGTGTCACAAGTAGGCACCCTCTAAACTTGCTGCAAATATTTTATAAAATTTTGTCTCCCTCCTATAATTTCCTCTTGCCACCATTCTAGAAATGTCCTTCAGTTTTTATGACAGAGTCTAGTTGCTGTGTTCCTGGTGTTTTGTAGCCTGCTCTCTGTGTGATTCTGGTTTTGAAGGCGTGCATCCTCCAGTGATGTCTACTCAGGAATGAAGCATCAGAGAGAAATGTTTAATGGAGCTAAACTTTAGTACTTACTCTTGTCTCACTGTTAACTGATAAGTCGGTTGTACAAACTTTCAGTTAAAATAATTTCCCTCTCTAATCTTAAAGATATTACCCATTTCTTTTCTGGTTTCCAGTATTTGTTGAGATATCAGTTGTTGATCTGTTTGGGTCATTTATATTCTCTCTCTCTCTCTCTCTCTCTCTCTCTCTCTCTCTCTCTCTCTCTCTCTCATTCTCTCTCTCCCTCTCCCTCTCCCTCTCCCTCTCCCTCTCCCTCTCCCTCTCCCCTCCCTCCACCTCCCCTGGCCCCTCGTTCCCCTCACTCCTTCTTCTGTCTCTGTCTCAATTTTCAGGTCTGTTCTTAGCTGACCGTTGTGAAATTCTGTGGCTATGTGGTGTTTTGTATCGTTAACCTAAATGAATAATTTAGATTATAGTTTTGGTTTTTGACCTTGTTTTGCCACACACTTGAGGGCCTCTTGACTCTGAAGATGTGTAAGTCCCTGGCTTCCAGAAGTCACTCCTAGACTACACACATGGTTATCTCCTCCCTCTGCAGCTCTCTCTGCAGAACTGCTGTTGCTCAGGCACCTCCGCTCTTACCTTCTGCTAAGGTGAGGGATAGACTGTGGCTGGGCTGTAAAAATGAGGGAGGAAGCCTAGGAATGAAATTCTTAAATTGTCTTTTAGTTGTATTTCAAGGCCTATCTGCCACCTGGCTTCTGAATTTTCTACAAAGCCAAGTGAGTGACCCTGCTTTCCAGATTCCAAAATTGTATTGCTCGGATTATCTCTTCTCTTCTTTTTCTACTTGTGGGTTTTGTCTTGTTTTAAGAATATTTGTATTGTCATATGGCCACGGAATAATAAGAAAGAGGAATGGCAATAGTGTGATTCAGTCTGCCATCTAAAAAGCCCAAGTGATTTGCTTGAGGTTCAGAACTGGTATTTGTCTCCTGTTGTAAATTCATTTGCTTGATTATAATAAATTGAATAAATATCCAAGACCTTTTGCAACCTGCTGACAAATGAGCAGTTTAGTTCAATTTATTCTATTCCATCCATGGTGAGTGATGACCACGGCTTCTAAGAGTCCACAATCCAAGGGAGAATGATGAAAGGGTAAAGAAAGCTCTGTAATCACTCTGCAGCAATTGCCGTGGAGTGGGTCTCTTCTGGACAACCCTGTCATCATTAACTTAAATCAGCCAGTACAAAGACCTAATGAGGCAAAATTAGCCATGGAAAATATCTGCATGTCAGTGTGCCACGTAGAAGGATGTACTAATGGAAAGAGGCTGGCCTGTCTTTCGTGTTAGCTGAATATAAAAAGCCTTCTCGCGTTTTCCTCTGCCTGGTCTTTGTAGCTGACCCAGCGGTCAGGATCAGCAGAGGTAGGAGAGGCCACCTTCCCTTTGAAATCCCTTTTCCACGAGCGCTTGGTGCAGCGCGTGCCTGTCACTGGCCTACCCGCGAGTGTTGGCATTTGTGACACCCTTTTCCACCCACTAGGCCAAAGGTGAAAGCAGCCAAACAGATGTCCCGTGGCCGTGAGCTAAGGGAAGAGGCTAATCTAACGACCTGCGGACGTGGTTCTGTGGGCTTTTCCGGATAGCTCTATGCAAGTCTGCCAAAGTACCCCCTAAAAAGAGACTTCAAAGGATTTACAGGGGGAGCAATGGCTTGCCCACACCTCCCCATATCTGTAGCCATGGCTCAGTAAAGCCAACATCTCCTTAAAGTGGCATCGACCAACCACTAAAGTAACTTTCTTTCCAAATTGCTAGGTAAATCCATTTAGTTTTTAATTCTAATTAAGTTTGGTCAGTTGCTAACAGATCTAGCCACATGATAGAAATGAGGCCAGAAAACCTGGAGGGTCTACAGGGGCCTGCCTGCCTTCTGAAGGGCAGCAGCTGCCCAGGCCAGGTGCTCATTCCGTGTTGACTCCGGCATGAGTTCACACCTGTCCCTCCCTTCACATGAAAGGTGCTAAGCAACTCAAATGCCTGGTGATGTAAGACTCCCTTCATAAGCACCTTTGCCCCAGGGCCCACCTTGACCTTACCTATGCAGTTCTGGAACCACTCAGCAGCCAGACACATCAGCCCTCCTTCTCTCCTTCTCAGAGGTCAGACCACAGTCACGGAGGTACAAATCCCCGACCCCTCCCGTTTTCTGTCACTAGTCATTTCCTGTCAGTCCACCTGCTGTGTCATCTTATGGGAAGAACCCAGACTCATAGCCCTAAAGCCTTTACCCATTGATGGACAGATTGATCAGGGTCACACGGCAAACATATGTGAGTCTATGTCTCTGGTTTACCACTGGCCAAGAATACAGATGGCTCTTCTGAAGTAGAAAGGGGAGACACCCCCTTCCCTTCTCTTCTGTCTGGGTCCTCATGGAGGACAAGTGCTGGCAAGAGCCACACTGTCTTGTGTGACTAGCCTGACAGCCTGTTTCCTGTTTGTCTCCCACTTCCTGTAGGTCGTGGCTCTTTCCTCCTGGTGCCTGCTGAGGGATTCCATCTACTACACACTGTCTGTGGTCGCGCTCATTGTGGTAAGTTGCTTTTACCATTTTAGTTCAGTCTTACCACGATACTTCTCAGCACAGGACAGTGTGGGACTTGTCAGTGTGGAGTTTCTCTCAAGGACATAGCCACTAATGAGCAAGTTTGTGTCTTTGTGTGGATAAGTGTTCCTTTCTCCAAGTTACTGTGGTTACCCAGAACACTGCTTGCTCACTGGGTATGCAGAACAGTGGTCTTAGATGGCCTGAATCTAAGTGTCCTGCAGCTCTTCTGTGATCCTTTGACTCTTCTTTCTTGCTAGCCTCATGGCTCCTGACTCCCCTCCCTGATGCCCCCCAACTCTTCCCCTCTCAATGTTCCCTCGTC
Source organism: Peromyscus maniculatus bairdii (assembly GCF_049852395.1). Classification (NCBI taxonomy): domain Eukaryota; kingdom Metazoa; phylum Chordata; class Mammalia; order Rodentia; family Cricetidae; genus Peromyscus; species Peromyscus maniculatus. The sequence goes on from NC_134855.1 coordinate 123,704,926, forward strand.
ATCGTCTTCATCACACAGCCTGCCTTCCATGACCACACCCACACCCACTCCTGTGCTCTCAGAAGTAGATCTCCCTGAGGACCGTTGTGGGTAAATAACTCTGGACTACACAGCTGCGCATCTCTACTAACTCTTGAAATGTCTAACGAAAGTGGACTCGCTTTGCTGTATTTCTGCCCTCATGTCTATCCTGACTACCCAACCTGGAAATTACATTAAGTCCCCCTTTTCTCCAACTCCCCTATACCTGTTTGACCTAACTGTCCTGTAGATTTCACCTCATAAAAATGTCCCAAGCACGTCCCCACTTCACTTGGGGCTATGGTCTTAGCCTGAATGGATGCGTCAGCCATGCTACGGTTCTTGGTGGGTCAGATTACAACATTTCTGTCACCCACTACCCTCCCCTCTCTGTCCCCAGTAAATCCTCAGAGTCATCCAAGTCTCCACCAAGAAATCCCTTGTTTAACTGACCAGAGGTGACCAAACTCCTTAGCCTGGCAGGCAGAGCCACGTGGAAGTGTATAGTTCCAAATAAGGAAAACAAAGAGGAATTTGGAGACCTGACCCCTAATACCAGTCCCTCTTGTGATAGTTAATTCTACATGTCAACTTGACTGGCTGAGGAGGGCCCGGTTCTCAGTGGTACATTATTTCAGGGTGTTTCTGTGTATTGGTTACTTGGTCTCATTGCCACAATACCTGACAGACACAACTTAAAGGAGAAAAGGTTTGTTTGGACTCAAAGTCTCAGAGGGATTCAGGCCATCATGGCAAGGAGGGATGGTGGAATAGTTAAGGCCAGGGTGCTGGGAACATGTGGCAGAGACCATCAACCTCATGATGGACTTGGATGCAGAGAATGAGACAGGAGCAAATGGCTAGGCTGCCCCCCTCCAAGGCCTGCCTCTGATGTCATATTTCTACCAGCTGGGCCTCACTTCCTGAATCAGCTGGAGAACAAATAATCAAAACTTGTGAGATAGTTCAGATTCAAGCCGAATATATAGTCTGTCCTATAACACTAGTTGCTAAATGATCTTATTAATTAAAAAAAATGGAGCCAGATATTGGGGTGAAAGCTGAAAGATCAGAGAATCCCCAGGCAAGCTTTATTTGTTAGAGTACAAATAAAATATCACCTCACTGTCCAGACAGAGCATTTATATCAATATTAAAAGAGAAGACCTCTCTCAGCAAAGTGAGTGGGTATCAGCCAACCCCTCAGCACCTAAAGGGACATGGTAGAGAGTGGTAGTGTGTTCTCCCTGCTTAGGTGGAGTCATTCATGTTCCTGTGCCCTTGGACCCTCCAACTCAGAGAGGGAGCTGAGCCAGTGGCTCCCTGGTTATCATGTCTTTAGGCTTGGTCCAGAATTATATTGCCAGCTTTACAGATGGCAGATGTGAGCCACCACTTCATTAGTAATCTGATGTACGTGTATGATGCATGTATATTGGCTCTGAGTGTCTAGAAAACTGTGCCTATCACACCTTCTTACTAGCAAAATTGATTTTGGAGAAATCACTCTCTCTGGGTTTTCATTTGCTTATCTGTGCATCAGGACTGTATGGCCTGCTTTACACAACACTTTCCTGTGGGTTGTCCTGGAAACTAAGTTACATATGTTCTCAAGTATGTCCTCTGAGCTCTGGGGCTTAAGCAGGAACCTCGGGCAGGATCAAGAGCAGAATTATGTTCATCATTTGAAGTCATAGGCGATAGACTTTCGAACACATATGAACTCTATGCTTATTCTCAGCCATTACCTTTAAGAAAGGGTTAGTCACTTCAAACTGAGAAGATTCTTTTTGACTTCAACCCAGACTTTCCAAACATAGTTTCTGGTGAGCTTTGCCCTGCAAGGGACCAACACACATTGCTCCTGTACATTCCACTATTCTGCCTTTTTAGGGCATTGTCTTAGTTAGGGTTTATATTGCTGTGAAGAGACACTATGACCACAGCAACTCTTATTAAGGAAAACATTTAACTGGGCTGGCTTACAGTTCAGAGATTTAGTCCACTATCTTCATGGCAGGTGGCATGCAAGCAGGCACAATGCTGGAGAAGGAGCTGAGAGTCCTGCATCCTGATCCATAGGCAACAGGAAGCAACTGTGTGCCACACTGAGTGTAGCTTGAGCGTAGGAGATCTCAAAGCCCACCCCCACAGTGACAGACTTTCTCCAACAAGGCCACACCTACTCCAACAAAGCCACACCTCCTAATAGTGCCACTCCCTTTGGGGGCCTTTATCTTTCAAACCACCACAGGTAATTTTCTCATGCTTTTTGAAAATTACGGGTTTTTTTCTCAAGAGACATGTGAGTAAGGGATGCCAACCCTAAACGAATGCAACTGTCTACTTCTGCTGAAGTGCAGAGAGATGACTAGGCTTACAAACACAAGACAGTGGCATGTAAAGTAGACAGACAAGGTCTCCCGGACCACAAACTCAGCCATATCCACTCCCAGAGCAGTCTTGTGAGTGTTGGCTTTCTGCATAGATGCCTCCTGGACAGTGTGTGGAAGAACTTTTCTTCAGTCCAATTTATCTGGACCTGTCCAAGATAAATCAGATACAATTGCTGCTAATGGTGTGTGAAGAAGTAAAGAGGTTTGGCTTCTCTGGGTCACAGATGACACACCCTCCTGAACTTGGTCTTTGGGCCAAGCAACCATCTGCCCTGGGGCCGTGGTATATAAATCACAGAGCTGAGACAGCTGGACATGCTGGCTGCTGATGCTGCCCTGTGTTTCCTTCAGCAAGCAACAGACTGCAGCATCAAATGATGCCTTAGCATCAGCTGGAGACTTGGGTATTTACAGATGGGTTGTCAAAATTAGGGTTTTATGACTTTGAGAGAAATTGCATATGTTTATTCTTAAGATGGGAGTCTTCAATGATGAATATTGCTTCATTGTATGTTAAACGACATTCCTCTAACTTTGGTGAATATCCAAAACAATTAGCACTCTTATCTAAAATGTGGAAGCCAGAGATTTTTACTCTTTGGATTTTGGAGTGGAACCCAGGAAACTGCAACTGCAGCCTGCATCATCTTCCACTAGGGGCTCTGGACTTTGAAAAGCATAACTTCTGACTGTGGAAAGGAAATCCTTTGGGATTATTGATCTCTGATATATCCACGATCATTTCCAGAGTCAATTTTGAAATTCGAGAGAAACAAGATCATGTTCGTCTGTGCAGGCTTAGTTTGTCTACAATTTTGAGTTCTGTTAGTGAGTGTGGACCATATTTTCATAGTCTCTATCTATCTGATATCTATCTATCTATCTATCTATCTATCTATCTATCTATCTATCTATCATCTATATCTGAGTGTATGTGTGTGTGCTCTCGCACATGTGTGGGTGTGGGTGTGGGTGCCTGCTCACCCCTGTGAAGGCAAAAGCCTGATATTGGAATGTCTTCCTTAATCACTTCTCCACTTTAGTGTTTGGGCCAGGATCTCTCACGGAATGGGGAGCTTTTTGTTTTGACTCAACTAGCTAATCGGGGAGCCCAGGATCCACTGGTCTCTGAGACCCCGAAAACATGTGTTCCCACCCCCAGTGTTGACTTGGATGCTGAGAATCCACACCCAGTCCCTTCTGCTTGAACAGCAAGTACTTTACTAACGGAGCGATCTCCCTAATCCAACCATCTGGGATCATTTTCACATGACTGTGTGAGGAATAAAATACATCCTCAGTCCAGAAGGGCAGCACTTAGCAAAGTAGCTTTTACAGCATCCCCATATCTATTCCTCACCCCAGCCTTAGACCAAAACTCACAAACTCTCTGGAGCTTTTTGTCAGTACTTTTTTTAAATTCCTCTATTTTATGACCACATATATAATAACAAAAACATTTTCATTCAGTTTTCTTTAGGTAATGCCTAGCTTCCTACAGGACGGCGCCATGGCCACATAAAATGCCTCTGTTAAAAAGCCCTTTCCTCAGCCCACAAAATAATCACCAAGCTTCCCAAACAATTTAATTTGATTATTAATTTTTTTAAGTTCTGAAATGTTCAGCTGACCCCCTGAGGTTGTACAAGGAGTACCCATTCACTCACAGGGCAAGCGTGGGTTAAGTGGGACCAGATGCTATTTCCATGTATCTTCTCATCAAGACACCCTGAAGGGTCACACAACAGAGCCCCAAGGACAAACCAGGAGGCCTAGAGATCCAAAGATGGCCAGAACAGATTCTCCAGGGATGCTGCTTGCTGTGAGAGAACAGAGGGCGATGAGTCCGGCCAGGAGAATGCAAAGAGCTTCCTTATTGCTTGGAATCTAAGACGGCTGAGACATAACAGTGAAGGGGGGACACAGACAGGGCAGAAAGCAAGAACATACGAGTGAGACAGGTGTGTGCATTCCACACACAGTCCCCCAAAACAAAGACCGTTCATCAACAGACTCAAAGTCAGTTCACGCCGGTACTTAGGCCCCATCTAAATCTTCCTCAGTGCTATTTTATGATTAGCCTGAAATGATGATATACCACTGTCTAAAGCAATCCTTCTTTCAAAAACACACAGTACTTTGTTCCCATTGCCCTCCCCTCAGGAATACAGCCTCCCTTTAGCCTCATACACCCTCTGGATTGGAATCTCTGGCCATGGGAAAGCGAGACAATGCCTGGAAGCAGGAGAGATGCCACTCTTAAGTCCTGAGAATACTCTGTGTTCTTTGCAGCGCCTCCCATTGTGTGTCTGCTCACATATGCAACAGCTGTCCACACATCAGCGCAGGCCTCCCTGCCTCTCCTCCACACCCAGGAGCACTTAGTTCATGGGCATAGCAGGCCTCCCAGTCCTGCCCTTTTTCCAAATTCCAGCCAGCCTGTCAAGTTTCTTGCATTGAAATGTTGCTGTGATTTACATAATCATGAAATTTACATAAATGCAAATGATCCATCACATCATCAGTCTAACAGCTGCCCAAAAGGAACTACTTTATTTTTACATTTCATCTCAGTTGTAGTCAGGGATTGTGAACATGAAGAGGAGAGAACCTTCGTGGGAGATGGAAAGCTCTGTGGAATAGCTTTCCCATAACTTGGGCTGGTACAGAAATCCAATTCAGAGTGTTGTCTGTCTGGATGACAGAGCGGAGAAGCCACTGATCCTGGTTGGCACAGTCCTCAAGCCACTCTGGGTGCGGGCACAGCAAAGAGGCTTGAGTTCAAGAGACTACTTCTGCTTCCGTCACTGGGAAAGCGCTTCGCAGAGCCCCTGGGTAAAGAGATCCCATGGGGGCAAAGAAACAGCTGAGGTGACGCACTCTTGCCAGAGACGGGCACTGACTCTGCCTTAGTTACCTTGTCATTGCCGCGACAAAATACTTGAGGCACTTATAAATAGAAAGGTGTGTTTAGCTCATGGACCCAGGAGCCCAAGTTCAAATTCCAGTAACCCTGTTGCTTTGAACCCATTATGACAGGTGTGTGTGGTGGAACAAAGTGACAACCTCACAAGCCAAAACAACAAGAAAGAAAAGAGAAGACAGAGATCCAGGTGTCACCTTCAAGGACATGCCCCAATGGCCTAAAGACCTTTCGTTTGGTTCCTCTCCACAAAGATTTCACCAACCTTCTAATAGGGTCAACCCAAGCACCAAGCTTTCAACATGACCCCTGGGAGACACTTTCCTGGCTGAACTCAGAGCTTTCTGTCCCTTTTCATTGTCTCATACAGTAGCCATGGTAGCCATATGGGCATGTGCAGCTACGGAACACCTGAAATGCAGCTAGCAAGAGCAAACAACGAAATTTTATTGTTTGTTAAGTTCAGTTGCATTATACAGCCATAGATGGCTAGTAACGACCGTATTGAATAGTGTGGTTCTAGTGAGGCAACAAGAGTCCTGCAGAAACTATGAACACTCCTACAGGCATCCATGCCTGTCAGGCATTCGGAGAAGGTATCTAAGATGGTTCAGCTACACCATGCCAGTGTAGCTCCAGCTGTACAGTACAGCTATATAGAATCCAGATTTTTCCTTCCAATAAAATCTGCCTCTGAGAGTCTGAAATATTCCTTATTCTGTGAGCATGTTGTTAGAAAAAAAAAAAAGAGTTTTACCTTACACACCCTAGAACTCATGAAGGTAGCTGTTTTAGTTTTATTTCTGTTGCTGTGATTCACAAAAAAAAAAAAAGGCTGATAAAAAAAAAGCAGTATAGGGGAAGAGGGGCTTCTTTGGCTTACACTTCCAGGTTACAGTCTATTATTGGGGGCAGGGGGGGAGTCAAGATAGGATCTTCAAACCACAAGTCACATCATATCCATAGTCTAGAACAGAGAGAGGTCAATGCACATATGATCACTTCCCGCTTGTGCTCAGTTCAATCCCTCTACCCTGACACAGTTCAAAACTCCTTGCTTAGGGAATGTTGCTGCTCACACTGGGCTGGGCTTTCCCACAGCAGTTAACTTGACGATCCCCACAGACACACCCATAAACCAACCCAATGGAGACAATCCTCCTTCAAGCCTCTTCCCAAGTGTCAAGTTGACAATAAGTTATCCACCACAGCAGATAATCTTAAATACTCCAGAAATGGTTTGGTCCTGTTCCTCCTGTGGTAGAAAAGCAATCTTTTTTTTTTTTTTTTTTTGGTTTTTCGAGACAGGGTTTCTCTGTGTAGCTTTGCGCCTTTCCTGGAGCTCACTTGGTAGCCCAGGCTGGCCTCGAACTCACAGAGATCCGCCTGGCTCTGCCTCCCGAGTGCTGGGATTAAAGGCGTGCGCCACCACCGCCCGGCTGAAAAGCAATCTTAATGGTCATGGTGAAACTTGGTCCTCTGCCTTCCAGGTGGCCTTCTCTCTGGCCAGTCCCCTTTCCCTCTTAATCCCATTCTTCACTGAGAATTAACTGATTCTTTCATGATTCCCTAGCATTAACTGGACTCCATTTCATTCCAACTCTTCTTCTGGCCAAGGGGAAATGACGATGATAGCTAGAAGCTTTCCAGGGGAACGATTGTGACAGAAATGTCAAGCCCTGAAATGAATTGACTGTGGCCGCAGAGAAGTTAGCTGGTTTTACCATCACTGTGGTGGCTGTATGGAAGGAACCATGTGGTGCTGGGAATATTGGGAGGCTGGAGTCATCTCTGCGTTTGCTCACTCCAGAGGGAGGGGTGTCTGTCAGCTGTTCTGGAGGAGGCAGCTTGCTCTCAAGGGGCCACTCAGCTTTGCAAGGAAAATGACTTTAAATTCTTAGTTTGTGCCTTGCATTTGCTTTTGTGCCACCCGGCTACCTTCCAGTCCTTTATTTTCACCACCCTTTTCTCCTATGTACTTCAGCCGTCTCCTCGCCCTCTTCTGCCTCAGAGCAGGTTCTTCCAGGTTTCTGTGAGAGGATCAGCGCTTCTCAAACTCCTGCTCTCTGGTCCTCCTTCCTGCAGCCGCTGATGTCATGCCCGTTACCTTCCTGCATGCCCCATTAGCCTTAAAGCACAAGCCATGGTGCAGCACAGCTTTCGAGTACATCCCATTGGATTCTTCCCCTTATTCCTCCCCTAGCTACGCCGCTTGCTCTGCCTGCTCCTGGACCCCGAGAAGTGAGTGTTCTAAATACAGAGCAGCTGGGGTGGGGGTGGGGTGAGGGGGTCCCAGTGCTGTCTATGGGGGGAGGCTGGCTTGATTTGATAGTTAAGGAAGAAAGATTTTCAAGTTTGAGCCTCTTGAAAGAAAACGAGGCTCTTGATTTTCCCGTCATTTTCACTACTTAAAATTCTCGCAGTGCCGATGAGCTTAATACAGATTATAAATGGCAGCAATGTGGTCATTCCCGTTTTTTTGTGGTTATAGCTTATAGGATTCAAACACTGGGACTGGTATGGTGATGCCAAGGCAGTTCCCTCCCTTTCTCCTGGCTACACCTAAGCCACTCCGGCTTGTCTTTGCCGTGTTTTTCCATCTTGACGGAGCCATTCCCTTGGCAGTTCCCTGGGAAGCTCTGGCATGGGGGGGGGGGGGGGGAGATCCACCTGCCTGGAGGCAGCCCGACTTTTGTGGGAGAATTCTAGAGCAGACACCAGGATTGACAAGCCTGTTTCCATGGTTCCCAACCACTTCTCTGAAGCCTAGAGGAAGGGAGTGCCTTTGTCAAATTCATTTCTGTTTGTTCACATTTAGCCCGGCGGCAGAATATGTGGGAACCTAAGAGAAAGCCAAGTATAGCTTTGGATGAGCCACATGTAAGTAGGTTAGAGGTCAGGACCCCAGGGGAGCCCTTGCTCAGCAAATCTGAGGCCGGGCTCTCAGCACCGGTGGCTGGCTCTCAGCACTGTGAGTTATCTCAGCTCCTAACCTCAACACACCAAATACATGCAGCAGAGGGTATCTAAGGCTTGCTTTCTATTGGGAGAAGGTTGGGGAACTTGCTTGCTTGCAGCTCACAAGAAGATTCAGTGTTGGCACAGATGACTTATTCCCTGGCCCCGTCCAGTAGTGAACATCCAGCAGGAACCACTGCCACCTGCCACCTGCCGCTGTAGGCCGGCTGCAGGCGCTTCAGTGGGCTGCCTGCCTGGTGGTGCTTGCTCTCCTTCCTGCAGGTTTCACCAGAGCTTTGAAAAAGGGCTTGGACCACGTCATTTTAACTTCACTGCCTAAACCAGGGTGGAGGGCTGGGGTGTGAGCGCCACCTAGTGGTAACAAAGTGGAACTACATTGGCATTTCTTAAGAGTGTGCATGTTTTTCAATTTCCTCCAGTCCCCACTATTCCTATGGTGGTGTGGGCGCGGCGGCGGGGGGGGGGGGTCCCTCTTACAGCCTGTGCACAAAACCAGAAGTATTTACATTACTTCCCTCAGGAGAATGAAATTAAATGATATCTGTAAGCAATAACTAACCCATTCTCCACAGCCATTAGAAGACCCCAGTCTGTCCTTTTAACTTTCTACACAGAATGATTCCAGGCCTCCATCAGGATGGCCCCGTGGTCCTTTCCGAAAGAACATTTGCCATTGATTTCCTCATTCTCAGTCTTCCAGGAAGGGATGGCCAGGCCACACTGCCTCCCCCAAGAACCAGCTCTGACCTCCCCTGATGCATCTTCTTATTGCTCTACACAGTCCTCTGAAGGTACAGGGATAAACTGCACCGTGTTTCTGCATCAGCCACAGGGCAGCTGCGTCCCCTGGCCTTGTGGAAGGCCTTATCCTCAGTAGCAGACCCAGCAGTTGTTACCCCTAAGGAACGGGGTGTCCCCGGGTCATACAGAAGGAAAACTCTCGGGTATTTTGACTGTTTCCAGATCACTACCGTGTATTAGAACTTGCAGGAAGATGACATCCATTTCTCGGAAGTGTCTGCCGCCCAACAACACCTCCACACATTACACAGCACTCCTGGAGGCTCATCCGCTCGGCCTCTGGCCGGCAGTTTACCTGATCTCACCATGGTTTTCCTGCTGTTTCTCTGATCTTTTAGGCTCTCTGTAAACTCTATCCCTCCCCCCACCCCCGCCCGCACACCCATTTGGGGCTATATTAGTTACTTTTCACTATGATAAAATGTATGATAGGCTCAAAGGAGACGCTTATAGCAGCTCACAGTTTTGGAGGGAGTGCGGGCCAGCATGGCAGGGGAGGCACAGGCAGGGGCGCACTCCTGTCTGGGACAGAGGGAGCCTGAGGTGGCTCCTCACAGGAAGCAGAAAGCTTGGGCCAGAACAAAAGCAGACATTCCCTGCAAGGCCAGTGACTCACTTCTGCTAGCTGGGCCACCACGCAAAGGCTCTGTACCCTCTCGGTGTTCAAGAATATACATCTGTGGGGGACGTTTCACATTCAAGCCACAGCGAGGACTTTTGTACAGTTAAGCCCATTGTTATTATTTTTATTGTTTAAATAATCAATAGTTAAAGGCCTGCCGACCCACAGCTGTTCCTAGAAAGTACACAAAGGATGCCTTTGCCTCTGTACCAAGACGAGTCAACTGGTCACAGTGACTCCTTTTGTAGGACCTATGGCCCCATCTACGGTGAATCTCACCCAGAGTGCAGGCTCCCTAAACGCTACGTTCATATATGGCATCACTTGCCTTCTCTGATGGAAGAGAATTAAATAGTTCTGGTTTAATAAACTCTCCTGGAGTCTCAGATTCTCTTGAGTGACTGTGAAGCAATTGTTCCTTCCCCATTGCTAAGACTAATATTGAATTAAGCACTTAATAAAAAATTTTTCCATCTTAAATAATTGGTTCTGTTCCATTATTTCATGATAACAATTTGTTAATGCTAGTGATTATGTAAAACAACCGTGAATCTTTCCAGGGGGTGGATTCCATACTATCTAGCTCACATCCTGGGACTGTTTCCTTGATTCCTCAAATCCTTTTCCCATTCTGGCTTGGCGTTTTCATCCAGATGTACTTGTTGAATTTGATGGCAGAGACAGAGTAACAAGACAATGAAGCAACATTCTTTTTTTTTTTAACAGCTTGTTAAAAAGAACCTGTTACAAGTAAACATGACTCCTGCCTCCTGCTCCTTCTCCTTAGACCTTTATGATGACAGGAAGAGCTCCTTGTGAGTCATGTAGGCTGTCTTTGAGGTATCGTTTGTGTCGCTGCACAACTGGAGATTATTAGACTCGCTGGGGACCAAGGCAATGCCGGCATTGTTAGTTACATTCACCATCTTGCTGTACGGTGGTCTGGCATTGTCTACCAGCCCTGAAGCCTCTGCCTTAGAGTCTCCAGAGGCCTCTGCCTCCATGGGGAATGCCAATCAGAGATCACCATGCTCAGAGAAGCCTTAAAACCATTTCTATGACTTCTTGCCTCCATAACAGATATACCCTTTGTGGGTCCTATGAGTCTTGTGGGCTTGAAAAAAGGTCCAAAATAAGAGCCAGACCTGAGTCCTGGAATCAGTTCCATGATGGGTTGAACAACCCCAGAAATTATTTCTACTTTCTGAAATTTGGTTGCCCTATATATGTCAAAAGATTTTACCACTTCGCTTGGTTGTTTGTTTGTTTGTTGTTTTGTTTCCCCCAAATAGGAATTGATCTGAGGTCATGTTGGGCTGGAAGTTAACTGGTTAAACTTTGTGATAGATGCTCTATTGGTCCCAATAGATAAGATTAAAATCTCAGTTTGTCACTTTTTTCCTTCACTGCTTCTGACCTTCTCTAGCCTCCTTCCTTGACAGAAGGCAGGCCGTGGCACAGGGCATGGGCAGCCAACAGTGCCAGGATCGGCAAACATATTTTGATGCCATTGTATTCACTTGTCTCAAGGTCATTTTCTGTGTGAGATGCTAAGGGGTGCTGATCCCCTCACTTCTGGTGGTGATAGAACATCTCCCTTGAGAACAAAAGGAGACAGTTAAAAGGACAATGTCGAGTGTGTGGAATATCAGTTGCTTACATCAAATCTGAGATGTACAGAAATGTCATTTGTGGTACCTAAAGGATCAGAACTTGAAAGCACCAGCCAAGTTCCTACCTCCCCTTGTAAACCTAAATTCCATGATGTGTCTTGCTTTATAAAGCAGAATCATCTCTCCCAGTCCTCCATTTTGGGGCAGAAACTGAAGGATCACCTTGCTTCTCCTTCCCACCCACACCCACCCCAATCTTCACACAACTTGTCCTTTCACTATCAGTAGTCAGACTACAGAAAGAGTTTGCCCACAGGTGCCTGACATTCCAGCCCCGCCGTGAATGTCCCCATGCCAGCGGGGAGCACCGACAGCACACCATCGGAAAACACTGTATGTGCACATGTGTAACGGCCTTTCTTTTTTCATTTTTTTCACAGTTCATTTATGATGAAAAAGTTTCTTGGTAAGTACCTTTCTGTCCCTTTTAACTGTCCCTTTCCATGACGCAGAACCAAATGCACTGCAGGCTGGAGGTGAGGTTTAGAACAGACACGGGGCAGCAAGATGGCTCAGCAGGTAAAGGCACTTGCTGCCAAGGCCAACAACCTGGGCTTAATCTCTGGAAACCACATGATCAAAGGAGAGAACTGAGGGCCACAAGTTGTTCTCTGACCTTCACATTCATACTTGGAGCATGTGCGCGCGCGCGCGCACGTGTGCGCACACATACACACACACACACACACATACACACACGCACAACAAATAAGTAAATCTAAGTTAGAAAAGGAAGGAAATGTCGTGACAACTTGGAACAAACCGAATTCTTAGGACCTGCCCATTCCCCCTCAACAAAGACATCAAATTATCTTTTACCTAGCTTTTCCCTTGGGTTAGGGTGATGGGATTCGTATCTTCATATCTGGATGTCTTTATTGTGGCGGTTGGATGCTATCCAAGTTTCTGTGTCTTTCTATAGTCAGCCATAGCTGGACCATGGTTGTGGTTTGGCTAATCTTTTTAAAGCAGTCAGCTTTCCATTACTATAACAAAGTAATATAAATGATCAACTTATAAAGAGAAAAAGTTCATTTTTTTTACCCCCGGTTTGAAAGGTTTCAGTCCATGTTCTGCTAGCACATCTGCTCGTAAAAGAAATGTTTGGCAAAAACAAAACCACTCACCCCATGACCATAAAGCAAGGGAAAGAGGGGTCCCACTGTTTTCTTTAAGGGCATACTCCTAATGACCCAAAAACCTCTCATGGGACCCCTTCCTCTTTGAGTTTTCACCAATTCCCAATAGCACCAAGCTGGGAACCAGTTCTTTTAACACTCTGGCCATTGGAAAAACATTTTGGATCTGAGCTGTATGTAGCAGGAGATACACCTAGTACAATATTCCAAACCCCAGTGACATCTTAGGAGTCAGGATCCAAGCACATCACTGACGGTTATCCCATTAAAGTGCCGCTGAGACTCTAAAAGGAATTTAATGGCTCTGAGTCTGTGGTGATTTAGATAGAAGATGTTGTTCAACTAAATATATTGAGGGTTATTTACATTTTGACCAACTGTCCAAACCGCCATTCTTGAAATGAGTTCTGAGCAAGTCCAATATGTTTGAAATGGAAATAGAAATTGGGTGTCCTATGCATTCTAGTTAGTTTTTTTCCCAAATGTTTGATCTGCATAAGTAGAAGGAAATGAAAAACTTCTTAGAAAGAGGGGTGACTCTGGAGCTAGAAACTTTCATGGCATTACCTTGAGTTAGGAATGAGCTAGAAAAAGAGGCAGAGAATTCCTGTGGCTTCACTTTCAGTGAAACATTTTCAGCTGCATTCTAACCCTTCGTTGGGGGCTGTGTCTCTGTCTAAGAATAGCTCTCTGGCCTCCAGAACTTTGGGGTGGCAAGGACCTACCTCAGTATGAGGACTGTCATGGCAGGGGAGCTATACCAGCACATAGAGATACAATGTTAACTCCCTCAAGACCTCTCTCTCCTTTCCTTAAAAAATAGCTTGTGAAATGTTTGAAAACCCAACTGTTAAAAATGCAGCTTATAATAAAGTACACATATTCTATTTTCTTAAAAGACCCATGCTCTCCATCCTGATTCTCTCTCTCTCTCTCTCTCTCTCTCTCTCTCTCTCTCTCTCTCTCTCTCTCTCTCTCTCTCTCTCACACACACACACACACACACACACACACACACACACATACACACACAAGTCTTTTTAAGTACTAGTGATCAAAAGCCTAAGGAGGTCAGAATGTCTGGGAGCACCCCAGGTCCCGGGTCTGCTAAGGATGCTGATCTAGAAGGAAGCACACTAGGGTTGCGGCTGATCTCAGCAGCTGTCCACCACTGCTGGAAAGGGCCAGCCCAGGGCTAGAGTCGCGGCTGATCTCAGCAGCTGTCCACCACTGCTGGAAAGGGTCATCTCAGGGCTAGGATCGCGGCTGATCTTAGCAGCTGTCCACCACTGCTGGAAAGGGCCAGCCCAGGGTGGGGTGCTACCATCTTGGGGGAGCTCTCACTTATGCTCACATAGCATTGCATTGCTGCATGAGAACCATGGCAGAGAGAGATGACTGAAGACATCCTGATGAAAGAGCTTGGGTTGGGACCCTCACAGAACCCTTTAAGATACCTAACGTGTCTTAGAGCCAGAAAGGGAAGTTAATCTCCTCTTCATCCCAAAGGTGTCTTAGTCACCAATCTATTGCTGTGCTGAAACACTATGACCGAGGCAACTCTTATAAAAGAAAGCATTGAATTGGGGCTTGCTTATAGTTTCAGAGGTTTTAGTCCATTATCATCGGGGCAGGACTCATGGTGGCACACAGGTAGACGTGGTAGCTGAGAGTTCTACATCTGGATCTGAAGGCAGAAGGAAAAAAAGAGAGATCCACTGGGCTTCTTAGCTTGGGCTTCTGAACCTATCCCCCTACCCCACCCCCACCCCCACCCTGTGACACACTTCCTCCAATAAGGGTACACCTTCTAATCCCTCTAAAGTAGTAACACTCCCCAATGAGCAAGCATTCAAATATATGAGCCTATGGGGGCCCTTCCTAGTCAAACCACCACAAAAAGCTTCTCTCTGTGTCTCTGTCTCTCACCATCTGTGTGTGTGAGAGAGAGAGAGGTGGGGGAGGGGGGGGTTAGGTAAACTTATGCTGTGATAAAGCCCAAATCCTATCTCAGGAGATTCTAGATTCTGCAAAGAAATGGGCCATAAGTGCCTACAGTCTGAGAACTAACAGTCCTGTACTTGGAGTCCGGAGTGTGTGGAGCCAAGAGGGCCACAGATGCATGAGTTACAAAGGGAATTCGACTTGATGCTAGCCCTGGGAGGTGTCTTTGCTTCCATAGAGCTGAGCCAAGGGCTCCTAGGGCCCAGAGTCCCATCATTCTCAGAGCACTGGCCTGTTGTGTAATCACTGTTATTGCATGCATGGGCTGACAGAAAGAATTTCTCATATGAGTGAGGCCAAGAAATTAAAACCTACACCACTGGCCCTTTGGTACTCTGGGGCTTCCAGAAATCTTAATTCCTCATTTAAGGGGATGCAGAATACATTGAACTTGAAGATGCTTTTTACTGTTTGCTTCTCCTGTCTTCCTACCTACCAAGCATTGATTTTTTTTTTTCTGGATGGGTGTGGGCAGGAGCTGATCTCACTCTGTAAAATCAGACTCTTCAGTATGCACAGTGAAAACACAGCAGGGTTTTGGTGACCCTCACAAGCTGAGTTCCATCCTTGCTACAGGAGGGTCTAGCAGCTCTTGGAGAGGTTAAGACAGGTGATTAACTCACTTCACATCTTCAGAAGGAAACTGATTGCAACTGTGTTGATTTTGAAACAAGAGTGCTCTTTAGGAAATGAATATTCCAAATACAAATGCAGAGGTTTCTCAGGATTTGTGAAGAATTCATTTCAGGACTGCTGAGGATGCCAGAATCTTTTGTTCCAGCCCGTATGTAAAATGTCATGTTATTTACACACCTTCTTTTGTATGCTTTAAGACACCTCCAGATCACTAATGCCCAAAGCAACGCAAATGCTGTTTAAATAGCAGCATTGGAGTGTTTCATGTATTGCATGGTGTCACACTAGATTGTTCAGGGAATTGTCTTTGTTTAATTTCCCATTGCTGTGATGAAATACCCTGACCAAAGCAAACTTTGGGGAGAAATGGGTTTATTTTAGCTTACAGTTCCAGTACGGACTAGCAGGGAAGTCACAGCATCAGAGTCCTAAGAGAGTTGGTCACGTTACATTTATAATTGGAAGCAGAGAACAATTAATAAATGAAGGCATTCTAGTGTTAAGCTCACTTTCTCCATTCTTATACAGTCCAGGGTCTACTGCCCAGGGGATGATGCCACCCACAGTGGACATCTCTTCTTATAAATCAGATAATCCTTCCCACAGACCAAACTAGACATCCTTCCCAGGTGATTGTAGATTGTGTCATGGATCCTAAAAGTAACCATGACAAGAATGATGGTCAAAAGCATTTGTATATGTTCATTAAAAACTTTTCAACCTATAGTTGGTTGAGTACAGATGCAGACAAGCAGGGCTAGCTGTATACAAAAGCAAGGTGTCCCTGTTATACCTGAATGAGATTTCTTCACCATTCTTAAAGCCCATTGTGCCATGTGTTCACATTGAAACAAGAAGTGGGAGCCAGCAATCAGTTGGGAGGCTTTTAGTAGAAGATGATTTTAAAAAACAAAGCAACCATCATGAATCTCAGATGCACCACCCCTGTTTCTGCAACCCTTCCCCTGATAGCCCTAAAATGGCTCCTGTGGTTCTAGCCATCATGTCTGTGTTGAAGACAAGAGGGAAGAATGAGAGGCTTTAATGCCTTTCTGAGACCCTTCCGTCTTACGTATCTTTGGTAAGATGATGGCCAGGCCAGGATTGACCATTACAACTTCAGACCAATCACTACTAATCCTGGGAACTGAAGGTGGGATTTATGTTTCTGGAGGTCATTTGTTGCCTTGGTCCAGTAGAGTTCTATCCCTGGGCAAGGGATATAGACAACTTTCTATTAGGTAACATTCCCAAGACACTTAAACTGAAAACATGAGCGATCCATCTGTTAGGTCATCCTGCAGGACAAAGCCAGTGGGTTCATGGCAACAGGTCAGCCAGGGTCACAGTGTCAGAAGGAAGCTGAAATGCATGTCGTGATTCCAAAGGCTGGAGAAGAAACTAAAATATGCAGAGTGCGGTGTTTTAGTTTCTTCCTTTGAGTCCCTCAAGTTGTGTCTATGGGAGACAGAAGTAGCTCTGGGAAACTGTTGGAGAACACCTCTTGCTCCACCTGGGGACCTGTCAGGAGCTGGAGCCAGCAAGGAGCTGCAGACAGTACTGGCCTTCAGGTTCTCACTGGCTGGTGGACAGACAGTGGACATGTTATCAAAGGTCATTTGGAGATGCTCACAGTCGCTAAGGAAAGGTGTATGTAGAGAACACCATGCAGACCCCTGGCGATCAGCTAGGCAAAGGAACCAAGGAAATGGTGGGAGGTCACAGAGGCCTCAACAACCCAGTGTGTTAGAGTGGAAAAGGCTGTGGCAAGCACACAAAGGAAACCAGCAATGTAGACAGGAATTATTGAGTCTCTCTCACCCTTGGGTGATCCTGAGAAATGGCCAACAACCAACTTAAGAAGGGCTTGCTTTGTGGGGGGGGAAAAAAAAAAAGAATGAGAAAGATTGTAAGTAGAAGTGTTTAGAAAGTATTGGATTTAAGCTGGGCATCATGGCCACACCCGTTAGCCCAGTATGCTGGAGGCCGAGGTAGGAAGGTTGCAAATTTGAGGGCAGTCTGGGATACAACATAAAAAAAAAAAAAAGGAAAAGGAAAAGGAAAAAAGAAGGAAGAGAAAGAGGAGAGGTAACTGGCCACTGAATTTGGTTCTTTTCCAGTGATCTTACACTGTGTTTATTAAAATGCAGCTTTCTTTAGAATGACTTAACCATGAAGTTCCTTTCACATATATGCCTGCTTAGGAGAGATGCAGTAAGGGTCAGACTAAAGCACCTTCCTGGAAACCAAAACCCAAAACATTCCTTAAGGAGGCATGGGAGAACTCTGTGTGGACACAGAGTTTTCGTGACCAGTCCCATTTTAGTTAGTTTGTATTGGTTGTATAAGACAATGGTCTTCATTACTACTTTCCCATACTTGTATATCATACACTTCTATCACATTTATCTCATTATAATCTGTTGCTCCTCCTGCTCTCTATCGCCCCCTTCCCAACTGTTAGTTTCCCCTCACTTTTTTTTTTTTTTTTTTTTTTTGGTTTTTTTTTTTTTTTTTTTGGTTTTTTCGAGACAGGGTTTCTCTGTGTAGCTTTGCGCCTTTCCTGGAGCTCACTTGGTAGCCCAGGCTGGCCTCGAACTCACAGAGATCCTCCTGCCTCTGCCTCCCGAGTGCTGGGATTAAAGGCGTGCGCCACCACGCCCGGCTTTCCCCTCACTTTTATGTCTTACTTTTCATCTATATTCCATGTATGAGAAAAAACATGATATTTATCTTTTTGAGTATGACTTGTTTTTCTTGATATGACCTCTATTCTCATCCATTTTTGCAAACAACACAATTATATTCATGTTTATGGCTAAATAATTTGCACATATATATGTATGTACACACACACACACACACACACACACACACACACACACATATACTTATATAGATGCAGCACAATTTCTTTATCTATTCTTCTGCCGGTGGGCAGACAGCTGGTTTCTATGATGTGTCACAGTAAACATGAGTGTATAGGTGTCTCTGGTGTATCCTATTGTATCCTAGCCCCTCCCCCAGGCAGAAACCACCATCTTTTCCATTTTGTAAACATAACAGCACAAATCCCTGTATATCCTTTATATAATAGACCAGACAGTTTCTCTGGGATCAAAGAAAGGCTAAGGGACCTGGAACGTCCTCCTCAGACCTCCCCAGTCCCCTTCTCTCCAAACCAAACATGCTCCTTCAACTAGCTTAATCCTGGGGCTAAATGGGGGTCCAAGAGCCAAGTCTCCTGAGCTTCAGCTGGAAGTTACTAAGTGAAGAAAATGAAAAAGATTCCCATCCTAAGAGGCAAGGACATTCCCCTTCCTTTCTCGTGATTGTCTCACCTCTTCCCCATTTTTGCTTTGGTTTGGGTTTTCTATTTTTATGTTTTTTGGGTGCAGGGTCTACTCTGTAGCCTAAGCTGACCTAGAACTCACTATGTAGTGCACTTTCCTGGATTGTAGGCACAAGCCACTGTCCACCATGCCCAGCTCCCTCTCACTCAGTCTTACTCTCCCTAGCACCTTCCCGCCCGAGAAGGTTCTGGATCTCTGTCCTGCTCTCCTTGACACTACATGACTCTCTCCTTAACTCTGCTTATCTCTCTGTCTCTTTCTTCTTCCTGTCTCTTTCTGGCCACACCCTTCTGCATCCAACCCCTCCCCAGTTCACACCACTGCCACTATCCAGTTCCTGATCAGTTCCTCTGGTGTGTCTGCTCTTAGTGACTAGATCTGGGTAACCCCAGTGAGTAATTAAACTACAGCAGATTTATGCAAACACTTGTATGCTTAAGGGCCTGTCACTTTTCCATAGCACTCTTTGTGGTAAGAAAATAGCAGAGAGGCGTCTTCCCTTCAGGTGAGAAGAAAAGATCTATGCAACGTAAAATACTTGCATAGACTAGGAATGCGTGTAACTGGTCTACCTTGCCATCCTGGCCATTGACATCAGATGCCTCCAGCACAGACTGACATGGCTTAGCTGCTGGGCTTGCCTTCTCTAACTCTTCTTTGTCCTGTGCAGGTGGGAATCCCTAGTCCTTGTGCTGATGTACCTCATCTACATCATCATCATGAAGTAAGTAAAACACTTGCTGTGTTGTGTAAGGATATAGAAGGAGGAGTCGGGGGAGGGAGAGGCCTGACTTGTCATCAGTGTCCACCACCACATACTCAGTGACTGTCGGGAGGAGTCATTTTGATTAGGAATCATAAAAATGACCCTTCAACTCATATTTGATGACAAAATCAATACTTCTATATTTCATTCAAGAACCCTCTAGAACCCATCTCTCTCTTTAGGATCTGGCAGCTGTGCTTTTAGCTTTTATTAGAATGAAGGTAAAACCCAACAAGTTGTACTGGGTGTGGGAAAATGGAATGAGAGCTAGCTAAGGGCCTGAAACCATATAGACTTCCATTACTCCAGATGTATCAGTCATCTGTTGCCATGTAACAAATTATCCCTGAACTTAATGGCATAAAAACCACAAATATATATTATCTGAGAATTAGAAATCCCAGAGCAGCTTCACTGGGAGGATCCTGACTCAGAGTCTCTCATGAGATTCCAGGTTGGACACTGACTAGGGCTGAAGCCATGAAGTTGACTGAGGCTGGTTGACTCTTCCTTGGAGATGGCCCACTCACATGGCTGGGAAGCTGATGCAGGCTATTGGCAGAAGGACTCAGTTCCTCACTACATGACTGCCTGAGTGGCTCCCTATAGAGCTAGTGATTCCAGAGAGTGAGGCAGAGAGCAGGGTATCCTTCCTTCTCTAATCCCTGCGCAGACATGCACATCATCACTCTGCCATGTCCTATTTATAAAACTTGAGTCACTGAGGGCAGCTCTTGCTCAGGACTGTACTTCAGCTATGGAAGAATAGAGAAGCCAATAATTTCCCATGCTCTCTCCTCTCCTGGAGGTCAAGGCAGCTTACTTTTTTTCAAATTTAATCAAGAGTGATAGTCCTTCTTGCTGTTCTCTAAGTAAAATGAAATCGCATTTTTTTTAACTTGCTGCTTCAGGTCATCATGTGGTGTTGCTGAGATGAGAAGCTTGTAAATAGAGCAGAGCTGTAGATCCCATCCCCCTGGAGTGGTCTCTAACTCGGCCGTCCCCTCCACTTCCCCAGCAGAGGTAACCACCTCTAGGGGAAGGAAACTAGAAAACTCTCAGCACTTGTCAGTTTGGATATGCCAGACAGCAGTCTAGAATGGACACAGTATTTTTTTATGAGATGTAGGAAAGAGGTAATTTTCACCACCAGAACTTGAGAGACCAGCTAGGAGATATTAACCAGTTTGAACAAAGCCAAGCATCACATGAGCAGCAAAATCAGGTGCTGGCCTGACTGGTGTCCAGGGTGTCCCGTAAGTGGCTCACTGCCTGTCTATTCAATATTGTGTCCAGCATTTACTGGAGGAGCTGTCCAGAAGTCAGATCTGGATCTTCTCATCAGGCTTGACATTTCTAGAGTAGGACCCCCATATCCTGGCTTGGAATTGCTACAAAGAAATGAATGAGGGAGCTAGAAGTCACAAACCATGTAACTAATCCCCTGATCTCCCAGTAAGACTATAGCTGACCCAAAAGTCTTTCCAAAGCTTATGGCCTCCAAAGAGAAAGCCTTGAGGTGGGACAGCCATCTTACTTTTCCTGGCTTCAAATGGCAAAACTGTCTGGAGTCAGTGCCACAGTGGGGATGTCTTCAATGATTCTCACTGCTTCCTTCCACAATCTCTAATTATTTCACCTTCTTTAAAAACTGTTTTGGAAGCTCTAAGTTTGGGTTCCTAGGGTCAAGAATTCTCTTCTTTTTGAGAAGCTGATCCTGGGATGATCCATGCAGTATCTCTTCTGTGCTGAGCATTTGGGTTCTCCAATACTGGTTTTGACGGTTGCGTGTACCATCATGAATTTAATGGAGACTTTTGCAAAATGAGGTGGTCTTCAAACACAGATGGGATCTAAAAGAAAGGGGAGTTGAGGAATTTTGCTAGCAGGCTTTCTACAGCCACTACAGCTTTGACCTGGTCACCATAAAGCCTACAAGTTGCAGATCACACATGTAGGCATTAAGGTAAGAAGCGAACATCTACCCCAAGTCACACCACATAGAGCAGCTAGGGAGGTTCGTTTCTGCTGAGGCCTCAGCTTTCCCACCATTCCAGATGTTCAAACCAGCAGGACACAAATAAAACGGCGAATAACAGCTCCTGCTCTCACAGAATTCTCTGCATAATTCCATCCCAAGTTCTAAATTGAAATCTCTGCTCTTTAGCCGTCCCTCTCTGCAATCAGAGGCTCTGATCATTGGGTTTTATAAAATCTGATTTATAAAATTGCATGCTTCACAATAAAATAGCCTCAGGGTGCAAGCACAAAATTTAAAACATTCAATTAAAAATATAAAACAGAGCCGCAGCCATGGGAGGAGGGAAAAAAAAAACACAACAGCATATATTAGACTCTTCAGCTGCCTCCTGAGTAGATAGCTTTCAAATGACTTTAAACATTCTGCTTGAAAATTCAAAAGCCATTTTTGACTGGCCAGATAGGTAGAAACGTTCCAGGCTACATGGCACATGCAGCTTTGGCAAAGGCCGACCTTTATTGATCCTGGTCACTTCTTTGGGATGAATTTTGTAGGTGAGGCCATACAGTCTTGTGGGTAAGAGTTAAGCACTTCCCATTCATCCCTAGGAGCAGCTCTTACCAGCCACTGAGTAGCCTTGGAATGTGGCTAAATTATTCAGCCATTTTAACCTTGGTTTCCTCCTCTGCAAAATAAAATGAATAATAGTTTCTACTTCAGTGGGTTCTTTATCAGGACAGAATGTAACCAGTTAGTTATCAGTGTAATATCTGGTTTTAAGAAAGCCATCACTGAATGCTAAATTTTTTAAAAGCCTTCATTGCATGGTGCTGTTATCCTACTATTAAAACACCAAAAACATTAATAAGATATTATCCTTTGAGAGCAAACCCTTGTGGGAGTTGGTATCTTTGTGGGAAAAATAGTTTCTGACTTAAGAAGGCACAAACACTGCTTCTGGCTAGATGTGGTGGAGTTGGTTTTAATTCCAGCACTTCTGAAGCAGGAGGGTTGCAAGCCCAGAGTAGTGTGCTCTACATAGAACATTCCAGATTACCCTCAGAATATACAGTGAGACCTTGAAAAAAAGCCACTGCTTGTCTCCCTGTCATAGGGAAAGGAAGTCATACTAAACCTAGAAAGCCTTTCTATTAGGTGAATGTTGAATATAAGCAAAAGTCGGCAGAATGACAAGCCCCACGTGTTCACCTTCGGCCCCCAAGCCATCCACCCAAACTTGCTCCACGTGGCTCTGTTTTCCTCCCTCCATATCATTTTGAAGTCCCTTGGTTCATCCATGAATATTTCTGCATGTGTTTCTTAAAGGACTTACCTTTATGCTAGCCACAATTATTATTGTACCTAAAACGAATGCTAATTCCTCAATATCCCAAATGCTCACTCAGTATTTCAACTTCCATAAATGTCAATCGGTCCTGTTTTTCAGTTTTCTTTGGGTCTCATAACTATCATAAATGTTCTTCAAGTCAGAATCCAAATGAATGATGTTCAAAATTATTATCCTTGGGAGCAGCATGCTTTGGAGCGCTCTCTGCCTATAACCACTCCCCTGGGCTCTGTGTGTGTGCATGTGTGCTCATGCATGCGTGCGTGCGCGCACGTGTGTGTGTGTGTGTGTGTGTGTGTGTGTGTGTGTGTGTGTGTGTGTCTGTGTGTGTGTCTGTGTGTGTGTCTCTGTGTGTGTGTGTGTGTGTGCGCGTGCGTGTGTCCTTGCAATTTTTTCTTAGGCAGAGTTTAGTTGTTAGCCTGCAGAGCTACCCATGGTTTGGAAATTGTTACTGCATTCCAATACCATGACATAGCAAAGCCAGTTCCTTTGCTCTCTGTGTATCCTGTATGCCCACATTTGATTTGAGTCAGGCTGAACTGTGTCGACATGAGTTATACCATCAGGAGGCACGTCTAGGTCACCTTTCCCTCTGTGGTGGTGTCTGCCATTGATGCTTGACATCTGGAGCTGTTATTTCACAAAGGTTACAATGTAGTGACATTCTGATTCTATCCCACTTAGGAATCCCAAGAATCTAGGATTGTCTGTCTGGGTCCCTTTTCAGAGCCTCCATCCATCACTTTTGATTGGTTCCCTGTTTTCCCTTGTGCCAAAAAGGAACAGTCACAGGCTTCAAAGAATTCAGGAAGGGATTCATGGGAGAGGAGGTTCAAACACAGAGCATCCTCACCCGTTCCCACCACACCACACCCTATCTCTACCAGGTAGTTATGAAGTTCCCACGGTTAATGCCCCCACAGAGGCACTGACTGAAAAGCTGAGCACAAGAATATAGCAGGAGGAGACTGCAAGGGGCCTCCTGTCTTGGAGCAAAAGGAATGAGGGACAGAATGAAACAGGCTTCTAGCCCAGCCTGAGTCCCAGTGGGAGGCTAGAAGTCAAGCTGGGTGGAGGTGCAGCTTCAGTAGGTAATATCATAGCCAATGAGCATCAAGATCTTTGAGTGAGAGAAAGTGCAATAGTGGCCCAAGGTGCTCTGAAATCCCTGTCCCTGCCTTGGCCCTTGGGATTTTGAGAATTCCTCTGGGAAACTTCAGAGGAAAGGGACCAGAACGTTTCCAAGCCATTCTAGGAACCTTCAAATACAGCTTCCCTTCAATGCTAGTCTACCTGAGCATGTCAAATGCACTGCTTGGTGTTTTGCCTCACCATCACTCCAGAGCACTGGAGCCCAGAATGTTATCATAAAGCCACACACCACCTGGACCTGAAGCGAGGGCACACAGTAACAGCAATGCTAGCAAAAAAAAAAAAAAAAAATCTCTGACTGGGGGAAACCAAAGTCGGTCTAGATAACCAGGCAGCTGTAGCATGCAGACTGGGAGGTTCAGGCATGGAGCCTCACCAGCTGTATCCAGATGGAAAGATCTCAGAGAGGATGCTGTGGAGTCAGTAAAAGGAGAGCACAGGCACTGATAGATTCTCTCTGCTTATGCTTGCCCAGATACAACGCGTGCATACATCAGTGCTTCGAAAGGAGGACGAAGGGTGCTGGGAACATGGTCAATGGATTGGCCAACAATGCAGAAATCGATGACAGCAGCAACTGTGACGCAACTGTGGTGCTCCTTAAGAAAGGTAAATAGCAGATCCTGAGTCCAGGATGGGTGCTGCGGTGTGTCTGTCTGCCGAGCATACATCAACAGCCAGGCCCTGAGAAAACAGAGAAGAGCCTGCTCTCCTGCCATGCCTGGGTCCATTCAAATTCCCAGGGAACCCGTTCTATGAAGGTTCTATGGGAACACGGGGCCAGCAGAGCCAGGAGAGAAGACCATGGATTTTGAGGCAGTGGATTAAGGGTGTGTGACCATGAAAAGTTCCTTGACCTCGCTGAGCCTGAGAGATGGACATCATTTCTGTAATGAGTAGGTCAGTTAAATATGCAGAAAGGCTTAATACAATGCTTCATAGTGACAGGCATTGCTAATCATTATCACATATATCCAAATTCTCTTTCAGACTACATTAACTCAGGTTAATGTAGCTACAGAAGCAGAGAAAAAAACTACCTTTGTTTTCAAAGTAATTTTTCTACTTGACAGGCTCTTATGAAACTGTCTTTATGCTAGGGGAAGCAACATGGTACTCTCTGATAAATACCATGTAATTTTGCCATGAATGTATTTCATTTTTCATTTAACTTTTTTAATTTTCTCTTTGAAATGTGTCTCGTATGATCACTATGAAGGGAAACAACAATGAATAAATTAGAAACTTTACAGGTTATTTTCAACTATATCTCTAACTTTAGACTCTTGACAATTTATTGTATTTTGAAATTAGATATTTGATATACTTTTTCTGAAGGACTATGTGGATGTTTAATGGGAGACTTGGATGTTATTTAGTACCATTCCACATGAGGATTTTCTTTAGTTTCTCTCTTCTGAGTACTTGATAACCATCAAAGGAACTCTTGGGAGAAGCTAAATAATATTAGTGCTGGGCCTGGGCAGATGGCTTGGTGGACAAAGTGTTTGCCACAGTGTGAGGACCTGAGTTTGGTTCCCCAGCACGCGCGCACACACACACACACACACACACACACACACACACACACACACACACACACACAGTATGCATCTGTAACACCGGTGCTGGAGGATGCAGACAAGAAGATCCTAGGGGCCTATTGGCCTGCCAGTCTAGCCGAAACTCCAAGCTCCAGATTCAGTAAGAGGTCCTCTCTAAAAACATAAAGTGCAAAGGGAATCGAGGAAAGCATCCTGACATCAACTCCTGGCCTCCACACCCACATGGGCAAGTGAACCCACACATGCACACACTACACCCACACAAGCACACATAGCAGGGAAGGTTAATGATGATGACATGACAGATCATTTCATGGTTTCATGGCCTGGAAAATAGGAGTGAGACCTGGTAGAAGCTACAGGCATGTACCTACGAGTGATGGGTGTGGAGTGTTCTTCCAAAGAGAGAGAACTCAGGCGTGAATGGACTGTTTCATGTTGTATAAGGCTTGTCTGAAGTCTTCTCCCGAACACTGGTCCTCTGCGTGTGGATAGCTCACCCCTTGTCCACTCTGCTTGTGGGATGCATGCAGGAGTGTGTACATATCCACACAATGACCTCCACCTGGAACATAAGTCAGCTCTACAGCATTTACCAGTGCATTTGGGTTACCGTGTATGGGCATGATGGGTTACCAAAGGTTATTGGGGTCTTTCCTGTGACCCAGATCTCCGTGGTGGGAAAATAACTCTTTGGTGACAAGGAGGAATTCTCTTACTCTGTTCATTCTTGCCACATTGATGAGTGGTGTTTCAATAGTCTCAAGTCATTTCAAATGAATTATTAAATATGACCCATGATTTAAATATGACCCCTAATTTTGATCATTGTAATCTTCAATAGATAGAAGGAAGGAAAAAAAGGAAAAAGGGAGGAAGAGGATGATGGGAAAGGAGGAGAGGGAGAGTGATGAGAAAGGAAGGAAAAGAGGGAGGGAGAGGAAGAGAAGAAAGGGGAGGGGAGGTAAGTGGATGGATGGATGGATGGATGGATGGACAGACCAATAGACAGATGCATGAACAGGTTCAAAGATGTGAAAGAGTAGGATAGGAAAGAAGTAAAGGGAAGAGGAATGGATGAATGCCTCTCTCCTGAGCTCCATGCTATTGTATTTTCTCTTTCACATTTCCCTAGCCAATTTCCACCGCAAAGCGTCAGTGATCATGGTGGATGAGCTGCTGTCCGCCTACCCACACCAGCTCTCTTTCTCTGAGGCTGGCCTTCGAATTATGATCACAAGCCACTTTCCTCCCAAGACCCGGCTCTCCATGGCCAGTCGCATGTTGATCAATGAGGTATCTGGAAAAGCACAGTGAAGAAAGGAAGGGAAAGGAAAGGAAGGGGAGGGGAGGGGAGGGGAGGGGAGGGGAGAGGGAAGAAGGGGGAGGGGGACAGTGCTTTCTGATTTAAAAGATGCAGCACCTGACTGAGAGTTTAACAGAAGCCTATCCCTCAGCCCCTTCCCAGCATCTTTGAGCACTGAACCATCTGTGCCCCAGTCTTCTCCCCGTCCTCACTGTATTGAGGGACACAGCCTAGTCCCCTCTACTTACTTTTTTTTTTTTTCAAAAAAAATTTTTTGAAACAGGATCTCACATAGCCCCAGCTGGCCTCAAACCCACTATGTAGCCAAGGAGTATCTTGAACTTGCAAGTACTGGGTCTACAGGCATGTGCTATCACTTTCAGTCTATGGAGTACTAGGGATTATATCCAGCGTCTCATGTTTGCTAGACAAATCCTCTACCAGCAAAGCTGTATCCCCAGCCAGGACCTGTTTTCTTCCATTTAAATAAACCTCCATCTTGTAAACTTGTATCAAAGTTGCTAAGTAAAAGTTACCATAGTTTAAAACAAGCCAGAGTCCCTGGCCTTTGCCCTTCCCTGGGGTGGCAACCTCGCAAACATGCTAGTCTAAGCACAGTGCTGTAGCTTCTTGAATATAGAAAAGGGCTTCCCACAGTCTGGAGAAGAAAGATAATTTCACCGGGCATAGATGTCAAAGAACTCACACCCCAGATGTAGATATTTTCCCAAAGGGAATTTCAAAGTTCCAGTGGGTCGTAAAAGGTTAATTCTCCCTCCCAAAGGGAAAGTGTGTGAATCTGTTATTGCTTTGAGGAAGTTCTTAACACTTGGCTCCGGAGTCTTCTGGATGCACCTCTGGTCACCGCTAGGGAAGACCTACCTGCCCATGTTTTCCATCCCTCTGACTACAGTGACAGGTCACTTTCTATTTTCAGAGACAAAGACTGATAAACAGCAGGGCTTATGCCAATGGGGAATCTGAAGTGGCCATCAAAATCCCAATTAAGCACACTGTGGAGAATGGAACAGGACCCAGCAGTGCCCCAGACAGGGGTGTGAATGGGACCCGGAGGGATGACATCATTGCTGAGGCTGATAATGAGACAGAGAATGAGAATGAAGACAATGAGAACAACGAGAATGATGAGGAGGAAGAGGAGGATGACGATGACGATGAAGGACCCTACACGCCGTTCGACCCCCCCTGTAAGAGGTCCTTGATCTGGCCTTGGGAAGGGAGATATCTGGGGATGCTTGGGTAGATGTCTTCACTTGGCTTTTTACTCTTCATTTCCAAAAGAGTCTCTTGATAAGCAGAAACATATCTGTATGAAGTGTCTGCAGTGGGCAGGGCTCTGTTGTGAAAGGTCCAAAAATGAGGGCATGTGAGTGTGGGAGCCTGTGGAAGTCCAGCTCCAACCTGCTCCCACCTATCAAAGGGTTCTTGGGTGGAGAGGAGAGGAATGAAGAAATGATAGGAAGATAGAAGGAGACGATAAGAAAGACAGAGACACGGGATAGCTTCGGGAGGACTCTGGGTCAATACCCAGCCACCCATAGCTTTATTCAAAAGAGCTTTTTATAATATGCCAAGGGGAGAGGCAAAAAACCTTCCCCTTGCAAGATCAAAGCATACCATACAGCCAAGTGTAGACCCTTCCAAACACCTGGTAAACATGCCCATGGCAAAATCATCTCATTATGCAGCCCTGCTAAGTAAAGCAAGCTCAGATTCTTGGACCTTGAGTAAGGTCTCACTAGGAAGCCTCTGTGGGCCACCACAAGTGGGCAGGGGTTGAAATGAGAGCACTTTCAGCAAATGCATTTTGTGGATGAAGGTCCTCTCTTAGCCTCTTAGCCATACTGCAGGACATTTTGTTCTAAGGTAGAAATGCACATGACCCATGTCAACAAGACAGTGTGGTGCCCACAGGCAGAGACACTTCACTGGTGTTTCATCCTGGCTGGAAACACCCTGCCCAAGATGGCTCTGGCGGATGCATCCCTGGTTCCTTTGTTCTCACTTCCTCCCCTTTCCCTCTAGTCAGGACCCTGTATCTTCCACATCCTGCTCTCTGCAGAGCAGCATCCACAGGAGACACAGACTCATGTGAAAGCTAGTCCTTGGGGCCTTAGCCCATGACACTGGCCAGGGACTCTCCCTGGCATGTTGGAAGAGGAGAGGCAAGACATATAAAAGCTTTCAGGACCTTGGCTTGTAGGGCATGCCCTTCAATGTTCCTGTAACCATGTCTCTCATCCCCACCCATTAGCAGAACATGAGGACCAAACCCAAAGAATTCTGTGTCCTTGGCTAGACTGTCAAGAAGTTTCTACCAGTTTCACAAAGCCTGTCTTGGTCCAGTTCCCATTCATTCACAGTCATTCGGATATTAACTAGTGTGTGCGATTCCCCAGGGCCAACTGAGCTTGCTTGAGGACTGCCTAAGCAAGTATTGTGTGATCGGCCTGAATGCCTATTTAGTAGTGATAGGAGTCTAGAGTTCCCAGTCCTGTGCTGTTTTCAGGTGCAAGGCCTAGCTGTGCTTCTCCCTGTATCCAGGGGGAGGGGCGGGTAACAAGTCCAACTCCAAGCGGAACTGCTCGTGAGTCCCCACCCCTTCCCCAAGACAGGAGCCTTGATGGGCACTTACCAACTCTTATAAAGAAATGCCGTCCAGATTCCTGTACACCTGCTAAAGTTAAATCATTAGTAGTTAGTAGACTGTCTCAATAGAAAAAAAGTATGCCCCCCCCACCCCACCAATCTGTAGTTTCACTTTCTGTAGCTTCACTCATTCGAGGTTAATTGTGGTCAGCCACAGCTACCATCCATGATCTGAAAATATTAAATGGAAAATTACAGAAACAGTACATAGATTTGAAATCAAGCTCAGTTCTGAAACCTCACACCATCTTGCTCTGTCCCACCTGAACTATCCTTCAGCAATTCATCCTGTATACACTACTCTGTGCCTGTTTCTTAGTAGTCACTAAGACTATCACATGCATATACATTTGTATTAAATAACTGTTTATCGATGCAAATGGAGTTTATGTATGCATTAAATACATATGCATTATATATATATATATACCTATGTATAGTGCATGTATCTACACACCTATACATAAGAATACATATATTCTTGAGTGAAGAAAAATCTTACTACTTGGAGAAAGATATGTGAACGTAGATAAACACCTTTCCATAAAATAACACACTGGAAGAAAATCCACCAAAATAAAGCTGTATTTTGTTAGATGGATTTTTTTCTATTGTAAATGTGTGTTTTTGTTTTCTATACAATCAAAACAAAAATGAATGTTTATTATAGGTCTAAAACATTGCACAGTTTCTTTTTCTCTCTGCCTGATCTAAGCATTCCTAAAAGCTTAGTCAGCAATAGAACTCCAAAGCAAGCCTTGGAAAGGACCCTGACACTTGTCACCCCGACTTTGCCTCCTGTCACTGGCTGACATCTGTGAAGCTGCGTCATCGCAAGTACATGGCCCCCACAAGAAAAAAAAATGTGTGCTTTCTAATTCATGCTGTGACCTAGCCTGGAACAAAATGGCTTAGAGGGCACCCAACACATATGCTCTAAGTGAACAAATAAACATATCCCCTTGGGCTCTATTTGGAGCAAAAGATGATAGAACAAAATCTAGAAATGTCCAGAAATTCTGCTGACTCAGGAGAGGAAACATCTGCCCTCCTACTCAGAACTACACATTAAAGCTAGCTAAAACGTGCACCTCCTCCTTTATTCCTCCTCTTCGAGTCATTTTCAAAGCCTTTTCTGGGTTGCTTGCTTTGCTCAAGGAATTGAATCTGCTGTCTTGTGTAGAAAGTCATATTTCAGACGCTGCTGCCTGTATTTCTACCTTTAGGGTTGGTGTTACTAAGGAACAAGAATGTACAGTGTGACTGTATGGCTTCATGTCTTTAGAGCCAAAGCAGAACAGCTGAGCAGGGCCTTGGGCCTTGGTGGTACCTGCTCACACTGTATGCAGCTTTCTCTAATCAATCCCATGCTCCCCGCTCTCTGGGTGCCATGTCATGACCTCATCTTCCTTCTCATTTTTAGTTTCTGAGGAATAGTAGAGATCCAAGTTGAGGTCATTTCTTGTCCTATTCACTTGTTTCTTTGTAACCCTTGATTGGGGGTTCATTTTAAATCGATCTCATCGATTTCTTTCTCTGTCTCTGTGGCGACCTTCCCAGATGTAATGCCAGCAAAGGGATTCCCCCAGAGCTCCAGCTAGGTAAAGCCTTGGTGTCCAACTGAAGGACTCACATGGGACCCAAAGATCTGGCCTTATTCTGAATCCTGCGGCACTCCAAGCCCATCACAAAACAACCTGCAGAGCTGTCATCTTCTTGATAAGCAATCTAGCTGGGCTCTAGGTTCTCGTTGTCCCCTTTACCTTCCCCAAGTTAAATCTAACAAGATGAGTACACCCAATCAGAAAATACCCTCATTTTTAATACGACTTTGTCTTCACTGGCAGGCTATGTTTAGAGTCTTAAAACCGAGTAAGTTTTTTTGACATTTCTGGTTATACTATAAATCATTATATTGTTGTTAATATTCTACTAGTAGTATCATTAATACTTTTTAGCTTCCTTGAGGCAGAAGAATGCTTAGGGTGTCTGAAGAGTGGGTGGATGGTGTCAGAGCAGGGAAAATGGGAGGCAGCGTCAAATTAGGCAAAGCTTCATTGGTCATGATATGGAGGTGTGGTGTAAAGATGGTAGACAGCAGGGGAATTTTCTAAACCAGGTTTCTCCTTAAAATTCTCTCCCTTGGCCTACAAGTAGCAAACAGATGGAGCTAAGGTAGGCACTGCTGTGGGAGTCCCTTTAGGAAGCCAGGCCACCTTGCAGGGAGTTGGTGTGGAGGAAATGGCCTGGGCAGGTGTCAAGTTCAGGCCTAAGAATGAAAGAGGGGGAAGAATCAAGAATGACTTATGCATTTTGACTAGAGCAACCTACAACGTTGCCAACAACTAGCCCCGTCCTAATGTTGCCAGTCAGCCGGCTGGGGTCCTTTTGCTCTTCCTGGCTAGGAATCATGGGTAGGCCTGGAGAAGATTTCCTCCTGCTAGTCCTTGACACTTTTGTATCTCTTCAGTGCTTGCAGCAGCAACCAGCAGCACTAGGCAGGTGGAAGCCGTTGCAGGGAGCGCCCTCTAGTGTTGCAAGTCTCATGCTGGCCTCAGTATTGGTGATTTCTCAGCATCCAGAGTTACAGTTCTCCGGCCTGGTTGTCTGAGACTCTTGGCCCGAAGGGCTTGACAGATCACTCTTCTGCCCCCAGGGCCTTGGGTTTCTCTTCTCTGGCTCTCTCCATCTTCTTATCCTTCGTCAGGCTCAGTCCTATGTTCTCTCTATTCCTACTGTGCACCATGTTCCTTGTTCTTTCCGAATCTCCAGCTGCCTCTTCTTTAGCTGTTAAGAAGCCTCTTGCCTTACCCCCTTTGCCTGCTGATGGCTCCACTGTCAGCGATCATGCCACTGGTGCTCGTTGTCTCTGCTACTTCCTGTTACCAGCTCAGTCTACGCTACTGAGTGTAGGCAAGAAAAGAGCCCTTGAGAGAAGCCTTTCCTTGAGCCTGATGTTAAAATAGCAGGGGAGGACAGTGGTGTTTGCTCTAATCACAGTCTGCCTCACATGCAGATTGAAGGTACTTGCACCAACCATGGCCCAACTTGCATGCAATTAGGAGGGTTCATGCTTGTGCCAGTCACAGCAGCCCCTTTTGCTAGATCTGCAGATTATGTGCTCCCCTTCTGGCCTGGGCAGAAATGTCTACATTATCGTCTCATGTTCAGGGAGGCTTATAATAGCACAATGTCTGTGCAAACTATTTGAAAGAGCCCTATCACAGCTGTATCTTCAGGAGCTGCAGCTGTGACCATTGTGTGGTTTCCTCAAGGTGTCTGGTTGTCTGAATAACTGATGCTACCTGCCATCAAGGCAGCCAGAACAGCACAGAGAGACCAGGAGCTGCTAGTTGACAGGTGGACTTGCCCCCTCCCCTCCCTGTATTTGCTTATGTACAGGAAAATGAACCCTGAAGGACAGCTTACAATAAGAGTTTCATGGACACAAAGAGTGAGACCCTCATCTGTCTCACTAATATCTCATCTGTAATCCTCCCAAGAACTCTGTGAGCTCAGTGTTATTGGATCCACACTTTACAAATAATAAAAGTAAGATTTGGTGACTTGGAGTAACTGTTCTAGTTTGGTTTCTATTGCTGTGATAAAATGCTAATTGAAACCAACTTGAGGGGGAACGGGTTTATTTGGTTTACGTGTCCCAGTCAGAGTCCACCATTACAGGAAACAAAAGCAAGAACCCAAGCAGGACAAGAATCTAGAGGCAGAAACTAAAGCAGAAGCCAGGGGGAAACAGTTCTTTGCCCCCTAGAGTAGGACTCTCTTTGGACTGCCAGCTCCCAAATAATGACATGGACATTTTTATTAATTATGAAAGCTTGACCTTAGCTTAGGCTTGTTCTCAACCAGCTCTTATAACTTAAATTAACAAATTTATATTATTCTATACTCTGCCACGTAGAATGCTCTTTACCTCTTCTCAGTACTTATGTCCAACTTCTGTGTGACTGGTTGGTGAATCCCCCCATTTCAGATTCTTTTTCAGAATTCCTATCACTATCCTGAAGTCCTGCCTACCTATTGGCTGTTTAGCTCTTTATTAAACCAATCAGAAGGTGCCTTAGGCAGGTGAGGTAAACAGAGACATCTTCATACAGTATACAAGATTATGCCAACACCCCCCTCCCCATGGCCAGGACTACCTATCCAAGGGTGGCAATGCCCACAGTGTGCTGGACCCTCCCACATCAGTAATTAATCATGAAAGTACCCCACAAGAAAAGACTTGCCTGCAAACTAATCTGAAAGAGGCATTTTCTCAGTTGAAGTTACTGATTCTCATGTGACTCTACCGTGTGTCAAGTTGAAAACAGACAAGCAACTAACACAGAGATGCAACAACCTAACTCCTGGGGCAAGCTGCTGCCAGCAATGATAGGTACTTTTTCTATGTAGTTTAAAGAAAAAACAGTTCAGAAATTAGTAAGAGGTAATATGAAATAGACTGCACATTGGTTTGAGGAGATGAAATGAATTGTATTGAGCTTCATATTAAGTACTGTTCACAGTAAGGAGGTAAGAAATTACCTCTTTAACTCTGATGGGGATATGAGACTGCTGAATCATTTTGGAAAACTATTTTTAATTCCTTAGTAAAAAGGTAAACACTCACCTCACGACTTGGCAGCTTCACCCCCAAATCTTCAGCTGGAACAAAGCCGTGCTCTCCAGAAGACCCATACAAGGGGATTAATAGGCACTGTCATTATTATGCTCTACAACCGGCCACCACCCAATGCCCAACCCCAGGAGAATGGATAAGCAACACCAGAATATTCCAGGCAATTAAAAGGAATAAGCGAATGGCACTTTAATCAGTCTAAAAGCAAATATGTGGTATGCAAAAGGAACAGCTACTCAACGATGAATTCCTTTGAAAATGGGGATGAACAAGAGCTAATCTGTGGTGGTCAGAGTGAGGGTTGACTAGAAAGAGGCACAGAGAGCATCTGGAACATGGCAATGTTCTGTGTCTCAGTTGACATGGATACCACACGTGTGCATATGTGTTTCTGCCCCCACCCCATAGGCTAATTAGAAGTTGAGTAGGACTGTAAAGAAAACCAAAGGATTGGAGTTAATGTATTTGTCAAATCTGAGGTTATAAGGAATTCATGGCAGAATAGTCACCCTAACAAGTATTTCCGGGTGTTTGTGGTATGAAAGTACTCAGGTAACCCAGGATGGTAGAAGCAAGCCTCCCTGGCAGATCCAACATCTTGGCCTTTTCCTTGTTAAATCTGCAAATGCTCATTTGCAAACCCATTTCAGCTCATGATGCAACACTAAGAACTTCCATTAGGTGGCGCTGTGTCAGCTGGCACCACAGTTTGGGACCGATAAGTGGA
Source organism: Peromyscus maniculatus bairdii (assembly GCF_049852395.1). Lineage (NCBI taxonomy): Eukaryota > Metazoa > Chordata > Mammalia > Rodentia > Cricetidae > Peromyscus > Peromyscus maniculatus. The sequence continues at coordinate 123,739,630 of NC_134855.1, forward strand.
GAACAGACGCCTACTGGTGGTCTTCCCAGCACCCCACACTGACACACCTACACACACACCTCCCTTTTGTGAGTACCTTCCTCATCTTTTCCCACCTGGCCCATTTCTTAGAGCCCCGCCCCCAGTATTATCTGGACTGACTCAGGTATTTACAGGAAGGAGCTAACCAGCAGGTGGGCTGTACATGACCTCTCTTTTTCTGTTTGGTTTTGTGTGTCCGGCTTGGGACGTGGTGGACTACTATTTAAGACTTTTATGAACAGAGATATATGGTAAGACTTAGTTCTGGGGGAAGCAGCCTGAAGGCTACCAGAGCAAAGAAATAAAGCTTTTTTTTTTTTCTTTTCTTTTCTTCCTTTTTGTTTGTTTCTCCCTGCAGCTGGCAAACTGGAAACCGTGAAATGGGCATTCACCTGGCCACTGAGTTTCGTCCTGTACTTCACTGTCCCCAATTGTAACAAACCCCACTGGGAGAAATGGTTTATGGTGACATTTGCTTCCTCTACACTGTGGATCGCAGCCTTCTCCTACATGATGGTGTGGATGGTGAGTGTGTAAGGGACCCTGTGCATTGCTGGGTCTCTTTAGAGCGGAAATGTATACTGAACCAGAGATGAAGAAGAGCTGGAGTTACACCTGGTAACGCTCTCAGCCAGTTATTGCTGCAGCAGGTTACATAACACCCCCCACCTTTGCTCAGAGGGCTGAAATCACAAGCGTTCCTTCTGCTCACATAGCCGTAGGCTGGCTTGGTTCAGTTACGCCGTGACTACCTCTGCAACTCTGCCGCTGCTCCAGGGTGGCTAGCTTTGATTCAGGAGCGGGCTGGGGTCCCATCTCCTCTTTCGTTGACTCTTTCCTTGGGGCTGGTGCTATCCCGGGAAGGGTAAAGTGGAAACATTAGGTGCCTCTGGGGGTCCTCACTGGTGATCGATCTGCCTTCTTCTCCACACTCTAGTGGCCAAGTCCAGCATGCACGAGTGGGAGAAGTAATTCCCCAGCTGTGGTGGGGTAACAGCAGCAGAATCACGGGCGGAGGACATGTTGCATTAGGTGACTGCTCAAGGGTCTCTTCCAAGCTAAAATAATGACCCATTGACTGGGCTTGGTTGTGGGGCCTCAGGGGAGCTCTGTCCCAAGGTCATTTTTAGAAATGCAGACAGCTCATTTATATACTCCTTAACTGGGGAGCAAACCTAATCCACTAGAGGTGGAGTTGGGCAGAAATTAAAAGGCGTGACAAATTATGCAAATCCAAATTAACCTCACTTGGATGTTTGACAGAAGGGCAATATAAATTCAGGAGAATTCAACTTAAAGCTCAAAAAAAGAAAACCTCTGGAAAGATTATTTTGGCGGTAATAGCAAACTTGTAGAGCTGGCATGAGAAAGTCACAGTTACTCCTGGCCTCAACCTCACGGGCGAATGAAGTTTTAAAACGGAAAGTATTGTGGCCAGGGGCTTCTCACTCAGTGACTCAGACTCCCACAGCATGTCCTCTTCAGTCCGGGTTTGGGAGATAGGATCGCTGTCCCTGACCTCGAGGTCTGAAGTTCACTATTCATGGAACTGACTCATCTGGATTCAGTTCCTGATAGTGAGTGACAACTTCAGGAGAAGCCAGGGGCCTGGGCTGGGCTTCCAGAGCCCATCAGTTCCCCAGAATCCCAGGCTGGACCACGGTATCCTAACAATGAAAGAGCAGTCCCCGCGGAGCCAGGCCACAGTCCTGCGGGACCCGAGGCCGGGTCAGGCTGCTGCAGCTTGGTTTACAACGGCTGAAAACAGCAACACAGAAAGGTGTGTTTCCGGACCCTCCTTTCCTCCCTGGAGACAGCCGTCAGAAGCCTGAGGCCACCGTGAGGTACATGCGGCACTGAGTGGAAATGAGAGCTTTTTCTGGTTTGGATCTGAATGAAGTGAACTCACATCCCCCAGCCTTTCACCTCTGGCCTAGGAGTGCTGTGAATGGACTCCCTGAGACACATGGTTTACATTTTCTCAAGATGTTACAGAAAGTGTGACTGCCCCGGTGGCACCCTGAGATGGCCTAAGAGTTCCAGGTGTTGCGAGCCCGTTCCTTAAGCCCACATACAACGGATTGGTCTCCTTTTCTACCTGCTCGGCAAAGAATCCTGGCTCTGCCGCCATCTTGCCAGATTCCCTGCTACTGTTTTTCCCTCTTGAAATCTGGGGGCAGCCGTGGACTCCTCTGGGTCACTGAGCAATGCCTCCGGAGAGGGCAGCCCACCCTCTGCATTCCACCTCCCTTTAAACCCAGAAGCTACCTTGCAGGTGAGCCCACCTGCCTAACACAGAGCCCTCTCTGCCCCTTACCAGCCGCGTGGGACTGGGGCAGATGCCTCTCTGTTCTCAGTTTCCTCCTCTGAGGAACGGGAAGAGCAGAGCGCTCGGACCAGATGGTTGTGAGAGTGAGGAAAGTTAAAACTGAACATTTAGCCCAGTGCCTAAGTCCTAACAAGAAAGCAAGCAATGGTGGAGAAGTTCATGCTGACGACGAGAGCTACCCAGTGTTCTCTTGTTTCTTCTGTTGCTGTGATACACATCATGACCAAGAGCAACTTGGGGAGGAGAGGCTTATTTCGTGTTCCGTTTCCAGAGCACAGTTCATCTTTGGGGGAAGTCAGGAGGAAACTCACAGCAGGAGCTCGGAGGCAGGACCCCTGGAAGAATGCCACTTACCACCTTGTTCCCAAACCCACATTCACCTACTTATACATCCCTGGGCCAACCACTAGGGATGGTACTGCCCACTATGGACAGGACCCTCCTACATCAATTATCCATCAAGAAAATGGCCCCACATGCCAATCTGATGGAGGCAATTTTCTCAGCTGAGATTCATCTTCCCAAGTGTGTCAAGTTGACAAGCAAAATCAGCTATCACACTGGCTTCTAGGAAATAGGGGTGAGAAAAGCTAGATAGGACCTCCATGACAAGACCAGATGTGAAGCCAACCACTTTCCAGGTCTTATCAATCCCACCACAGATCTGCGAGCATGCTGTTTACATTCCTAGCACAGCCTGGCAGCCTGGATCATTCAGGGCCATCTTGTTTTTAAGTGTTTTGTTTCAATATTGTCTTTTCTCTTAAATTCTAGTTTTTTCCAATGTGCAAGTATCAACAGAAAGGAGCAAATGATAGATTCACCTTTCATTGAAAAGTCTGGGTTCTGTCAAAGCATCATCCTATAACCAGCAACCCAGGTCTCATTCACACAATCCTCACGCCCCATCCCCCACCCCCAAGATGGCCCAAAATGGAGACTTTCTACTCTTGATCAGAGGGAACCTGTGCAGGTAGTTCACTGTGTTTCCTGGCTCACTGCCTCTTCCTGCTTCCTCCAAGGTCACCATCATCGGTTACACTTTGGGGATCCCTGATGTCATCATGGGAATCACCTTCCTGGCTGCTGGAACCAGTGTGCCCGACTGCATGGCCAGCCTTATCGTGGCCAGACAAGGTGGGATCCCCAGGGACAGTGAAGATAGGGAAGGAAGGAAGGAAGGAAGGATTCTCTGCCTGGTGGGGGCTGCCCCATGTGGCAAGGAAGGGGGCAGCAGATCCTTCTTAGAAGGAGAGATGGGTGATGTCAACCTCAGTGCCATGTTGGCCAGATGGCTTCCTGAGATCAAAGGAGTAAGGAATATAGGCAGAAGACATCTCTGTGTAAGGCACAGATGCCTGCTCAGGCAGCCACAGCCCCTTCTGGTCATTATTATCATCCATTAATTATAAAGTAACAGTGAATATAGAAAAAAAAAAAAGCTAACCTGGAGTGAGTGAGGCATTGGACTGAGTGAGGCACCTTATTAAGAAGCAGTGAATTCAGGATGGGACAGGAGGAAAACAGTGCTATGATGTATGTGTTGACAAGCTTGTGGGACCATGTTTATGCTGTGGGGTTTATTTCTTCTGGAAGGATGACTCAGAAGTTCCAGTATTCTTGGAACCAAGTCTGGATTTTTTGATCACTTACACTGTCATCATATCTGAAGTGAAGTCAGGAGTCAGCAGAATGTGGGTTCTCTGTGTTGTAATCTGTTATTTTTCACACCACTGATGGGCTAAGAGAGAACCAAGTATGTGGTCCAGCAAAACTACTACTACCAGGAAGCCAGACCAAAGACTCAGGAGAGTCCCATGTGGGTGCTTCCTACTGAGGTCCCCTCCCTCATTAATGGTCTCTTGTCCTTGCAGGGATGGGGGATATGGCTGTGTCCAATTCCATTGGGAGCAATGTGTTTGACATCTTGATCGGGCTTGGTCTTCCCTGGGCTCTGCAGACTCTGGCTGTGGACTACGGATCCTACGTGAGTGCTTTCCTCCATAACTTCTTAAATTCCGACTAAACAGACTTTTTCAGTAGCCTTGGTCACTGAGCTGCTGTCTCCTAGTATTGGGGGTATGAAAATATTAATGTTGCAAGGGAAGCAAATTCTTCTAGTACAGATCTTCAAAGTCACACATGTGTAGAACAGAGGTTGGCAAACTTTCTCTCTTAAACAGGATCTAAGTATAGGCTGGTGTGGAGAGAGAGATGGTCTCTGTCACAGCTAACTCTGCTGATGCAACAGAAGAGCAGCCGCAGAACTTGATAGAAACTGAAATTGGAATGCTCAAAGCTTTCATGCTGTCATACATTGTGCTTATTTCTTTTCAACCGTTTGAAGATGTAGAGATGATCTTACTTCATGAGCTGTGTAGAACCAGTCAGTGGACCAGAGTGGGCTGCAACCTCCAGCTAGTGATCTGATTGCACGTAAAAAGCGATGGTAGAAAGAGGCCATCTAGGTGGAGTATCTTAAACAGGTGTTATCCATTGGGTGCTCTCAGATTCCAAATAACCCTCCTAAATTCTGCAGTTCGGTGAGTCACATAGCTGTCAGTCAGCTCCTATGATTGGCCCGCATCAGCCACATTCACAAGCATTTGATGCATAAGCTAAAATATTGGCAGTTGCCAGTAGGCTACATAAGGACCATACAAAGGCATACTTGTTTTTGAGTGTTTGTTTTCCTCTGCATTCCTGGAGGAAAATCTTATGTGGAAGATATTGGGGGTGGATGGGAGTGGGGGTCCAGTGAACATCTTTTAAGTTAGATGATCCATCCATCAGAAATGCTGACAAGAACCAGTAACAGATTATACTCCCAGCTAAGATGTATTATAGCAAAGGATATGGAGAAAAAGGCAACGGGAAAATGAAGTGTATCTGCAGTCCAGAGAGTCTGGTATAGGTTTCCAGGTCCTTCCCTACTAGGCTGCACAGGCCCTGCTTTCTCTCTTTCTGACAGTGAACTCCAGGGACATGGGTGAGTTGTCTTGTGCAAGGAAGTCCCCTGGAATCTGAAGCATCTATGGAGAGCTGGTCAGGCAGGCACATTTCTACTCTAAGAACAGCTATGATAATAGCATCTTAGCACCCAGGTGCACATCATCAAGCTTGCCTAGCATGCCCCTTTATGCTCATGAACAAAACACCATCAACCAGCAGCATCCCGAGAGCAAGGATTGGCAGAAGCTTCCTGTGGGGCCTGCTGTGTTAACACCTGCTGCACAGAAGGTCAACTTACTCTTTTATTTGTTAGAGTAGTATTGCTAAGTACTATTAATATTCTGCAGACAATTCAAAAAACTTCACTGGAGTAACCCAGCAACGGCTAATTTCCTACTAAAATTCCACAGCAGATGTTCCCACTTTGACAGCGCCTATGAGTACTTCCAAAAGGAAACCCTGGGAGTGTGGCAAATTCTATCATGTGGCTCTGCTAGCTCTGAGACCTTCTCTAGTGTAGGGAAAGGAAGGGTACAGGAGACAGTGCACAGAGGTGACTAATGTCAGGTCTGTCCCCATCCCTTCGTCCAGATAAATCTCATTTGCCCACCACCTTGCAGGAAGGGTCTTGTTCATTTGTTTAACTGTGTGCCCAGGAAGGAGAGGCGAAGCTAATGGCCACCACCTGGAGCAGGCTCCCCCAGCAGCTTTTCTGCATGACCCAGGGCCCAGCTCCCCACTTAACATCATTCTTGTTCTTACAGTGGGGATGATAGTATTAAGTTTATTTAAGCTCAGTCATTAAGGCTGGCTTGTCACCTCCTTCAAATGCAAGGCTTGCCAATGCTAAAGCCATCTGCTGGGGTTGGTTGACGCCTGAGCCTTTACTTTCTTACAGACTTTTTTCTTCCTGGGACAAACGATGCATGTGATTCAGAGGAGATCACAGCAGACTTTTCTGCAGTGCTGGCAGATCTGGGCATCAGCACTGGCTGATGGACTAGCCCTTGGCCATACGTGACATCTAGGCACTTGGTGTGGGGCTGGTGCAAATGAAGAAGGAATTTTTCATTTTTATTCCACTTTAATTACTTTAAGTTTATACAGCTACATGGGGTTTAGGGCTGCCTGTGGGACACCTTAGCTCCAGAAGATGAAATTTAAATTACCCACAGTATAGCCCAGAGAAGAGCATTGTTAGCATTTTGGCTTATTTTCTCCTTCTAGTGTGTTTTAGACAGCAGAGACCCACTATACGGATATTTCATATGTTGCCCTTTTTACTTATTAGATGAAACACATTTTGCTTAAAATCTCATTAGAAATTTCATTTTTCAAAGGTGGCCTGGTATTGTAGCATCTGGATTTCCCAGAAGGCACTTTGCCATGCTGCTGTTCAGGGACACTCACATGGCTTTGAGTCTCACTGTCATGATTAGTGAAGCCTAGGACATCTTTGTGCACCAGTCTGTGACGTTTAGAGATCTATAAGGATTGCACAGAAATCTGATGGTTTAGAATAATGATATGGTTTTAATGACATTTTATATGAAGTTACACTTTAATGTTAATTAATTAGATAATTAACCTTTATTTTTGCAGTCCCGGAGAGTGAACCCAGGGCCCTGTACATACTAGGTGTGAGCTCTACACTGGGCTGCATCTCCAATTCCTGACTTTTTTAGTCAGTGTCTCACTATGTAACCCAAGCTGACTTTGAACCCAAAATCATCCTGGCTAGGCCTCTTAAATTCCTGAATCACAAGCCTACAACACAATCCCTAGCTTATCCTTCATATTTTAATTTGTCAAATGTTATGCCTGAGGTTTGAAGAAAGCTTCATGCTACCTGCAAATACCGACCACAGGAACTTCATGGGAGCAAACACTGTCCCTCATAAACCCAGTTTCCTCAGATCCCAGCATGGGAGGCAGACACTTACTTGACCAGTGAAACAAAACAAAACAAAACCTGTGTTGAATATAGCAGAGCCTACTCCTGGAACTTATTCATTTTCATTGGTGTTCACCAGACACTTCCCTTTCATCAACAGTAGGGCCATCTCAGGTCCAGGTGAGGCCCAAAGGCCTGGGTGGCTCATCATTTAGTATCCTTTCCAACTGACACTAGAAATAAACAATGACCCTTTTTTTTAAAGGCAGGGTCTCACTATGTAACCCTGGCTGACCTAGAACTCAATGTGTAGACCAGGCTGGCCTCAAAGTCATAGAAATCCACTTGTCTCTGCCTCTGGAGTGCTGGGATTAAAGACATAGGCCACTGCTCCCTGTCTAACATTTTTTTTTAAGAATGATGCATGGAAATGAGATCTCTGCTCCTCTCATTCAGTCTTTTCTCATCACTAGAAAAAAAAAGATCTGGCCTTGAAGAGACTTACTATTCTCCAAACATTAGTGCTGCAGTTGATATGACTTGACATCCCTAGAAAAGATTTAGTATCTGCTGGTGATTGGTTTTCCTTGGCAAGAAAAGCAATAAAGACCCCTCAGGCCAGCTAAGCACCAGCTACCCAGATCTACAACTCTCAGTGTTTATTCTGGTTTCTTTCACACTCTCCCTCCTCCCTCTTATCCAAGTTATAAAGAAGTTTTTAAAAAATGACTTTTCTCTGAATTCCAACTGCTTCTGGTCTCCTCTGTTGAGAACTAGAAAACAGTGGCTAAAAACCAGGCATACAAGAAGAACAGAAATTGTACTCTACATAACTCTTAAAAATCAATTCCTGACTATGGATTTTTACCCCATCAACTCACTTGCTGAGACAGACAGGAACAGGACACGGAACCCTTACAGTGTAAGAGCCATTGTATACATCAGCTTTGTGTTACTATAATGAAGTAACAGAGACAACTAACTTGTAGAGAGAAAAGATTCATTTTCGTTCACAATCCTCTTCAAGGGCATGCTTTCAGTGACCTAAGGATTTCCCCTGTGGCACACCCTTAAGGGTCCACACTACCCCCATTAGCACCATCCTCTTAACACACAAACCTTTGGAGAATGCTACCTATTTTCAAACCATAGCATCCTGTGTTTGTTGGGGGTATGTTTGTGTTTATATTTTTAATTAAAAATTGTTTTCATACATATATGTTGATTGTGTTTTCCTCTCTCAACTCCTCCCAGACACCCATACAACTTCATATTCCCACCCTCTCTATATCTCTGTCTTTCTCAAAACAAACAAACAAATACCCAATAAAAAAAAAGCCAAATTTATTTTGTTTTGTTTTGTTTTGTTTTGTTTTTACTGGAATAACAGGATGTGAGCATGGAAGATAAAATCTCTAAAACAGAGCCAGGCGTTGGTGGCGCACGCCTTTAATCCCAGCACTCGGGAGGCAGAGGCAGGCGGATCTCTGTGCGTTCGAGGCCAGCCTGGGCTACCAAGTGAGCTCCAGGAAAGGCGCAAAGCTACACAGAGAAACCCTGTCTCGAAAAACCAAAAAAAAAAAAAAAAAAATCTCTAAAACAGGTATAGTTCATCCCAAGAGTAAAATAAACAAGGTCCTTTTACCCACCTTGGAGTCTTCCTTGACCAAACATGGACATCAGGCCTGAAACTGAAACTCAGTCCGGCAAGCCTTCTACCACAGATCACCACTAGTCATCGCCCACCTTCCCTCTCCTCTGACATTCCCCCAACGGTGTAGAGAATAGAAAATGAGACACCCTCACAGCTATGAAGCATACCTTTTCCAAGTCTCAATACCTAGTGACAGGATCACGTCCTAAAGACAAACATCGAGGCCCAAACTCATGTAAAGATGACACAATTTGGGTAGCTTTGGCCATTCTGCTGAAGTGTACAACCGTGACTAGGCCTGTGGTGAAAACCTCCTCCATCTTTAATAGAGGAGAAGACAGCCCAGCCAGGCTTCTCTGTGAACAGCAGCCAGGCATGCAAGGGAAAGGTTGTAGAAGAAGGTGCATTAGGTTGCTTTGTATCTAAAGGCAGCAGTCTCAACAGCCAGTACAAGAAAGACCTCTGTTTAATTTCAGAAATACAGACATCCAAGGGCCTTTCCCAAGACCTCTCTTTGGAAAGAAACTCAGCATTATTTACAAGGCCCAGGAAAACCAAGATTTCATTCTGTGTATGGAGGGAGGCTGAGGTCTGAATTCATTCTCTTCTGTACGGAGGTTATCTAAGTGTGTCATCACTGCTTGTTGAAAACGAGACTTCAGTTTGAATTTTAAAAGTTCAAAAGAAGAGTGATAGGCTAATTTTGTAATACTATTGACAGCATAAGAACTGCTTAGAAGCTGAGGTGGTACCATTTTTTGAAGTGTGTATTCTGGAAACTCTCTTCCACGGCAGCGATCATCTTCATGATGGGGAAGCCTTCATCCTGAATCAGGATGCAAAGGTAAATGGGCCAGAAATGAGGTCAGGAAAACTGCAAGCTGACTCAGTAGAGGAGCCATCATCAAGCCGGCCTTGGATCGTAGGCCCAAGCTTAATGTGCTGCATTTAAACCTATTTTCCTCAAATAATTTGCTTTTCATGTAATAGAACTTTTAAAAAAATGCCTAAGTCTTACCCAAGAACCCCCATAGGCAGAACACTCTATCAGCATAGATGTGCTGCCCACTGAGCTTCATGCTGCACACAGCCTCGTCCCCACCTTTTTGTACAGCCCCAGCCATGAACCATGGCTGCTGGAGTCTGAGTTTAGTGGCTAATGCACCACCTCAGCGCCGATTGTCATTTACACACGGCAGGAAGTTCTCCTTGTTGAAATGGCGAACACTTTGATATTCCTGGTTGAACTGGCACACAGTCCCTTTGTGTGGGATAGCTCCTGAGAGCTTTGCTACATTCTGGCTGTGTGACAGTATTTGTGTTCATGGAGTTGATCTTGAGTTTCTAAGGAAAAGTTAGATCTCCATTCCTAGACCTGGGATGAGCTTCAAGGTTAGGCTCTATCCCAGATGAAATAGCTTCATCACCAGCAGATGAGCATCTTGACAAGGGTGGACTTTAATTACGTGGCAAACACAGGAAACATGCTTGTACTGATACTCTGGGTAGTGATGCTTGGACAAAATAATGGTGCAGCATTTGGGCCTCCTAAGCTGCATCTTTGTGTTGCCTAGAAGCCTGGGATCCACAAAAGAGCAGGGACTTCTATTCTTTCTTCCCTCCAGGAGCTTCTGTTCTTTCATTCTGAGGGTTATCTTGCAGGTATCAGCTTAGATGTCAGGGGTGATCTCCCGAGCCTGAATCGAGCATCACTCCCATGCTCTTTTCAGCATCCAGCTGTGCAAGTGGTGGGTGTCTAGAGAAAGAGGGAGCATACTAGGAAAAGGAGACCACTGATGCAGAGATGTGGAGGAAGGTTATGCTCAAGAAGAGAAGGTAGTCCAGGTTGTGGGAGCGCAGGATGCGGTAAGTAGGAGCTACGCCAGTGACCTCGGCTGGACGGAGGGCCCTCGTTTCTCACTTAAGTGAGATGCAGTTCTGATCCCATTCTGCAGATCAGAGAGCCAAGACCCAGGGAAGTTATATCCCACACGCAGAAAGACATCATTGCAAACACACAGAGTGCCGCAGCAGTGGGCAGAGGCACGGTGTGGTGAAGGGGTGGAAATCTAGGCTGATTCAGCCCTGTGTTTGAATCTTTGCTGAAAGACAGAGTGGGATCTACTTGTTAAAGCTAAGGTGGCTTCATATACACCGTATGAGGAGAGAAGGAAACGGAAGGGGCAAGCACTCCTGACTCTATCTATGTTCACCTCTCTGTGTTCCACAGACTCTATGGGGGCTCCAGTCTCCACTACCTCCCTTGGCAAAGTGAGTGGTTTCTCTATAGTAGGTTTCTGTCTCAGGGTTGGAATGTCCTGGGTCCTTTCATGAGGAAAATCGCTGTTCAATCACTGTCTTTTCCTAGCTTTCATGGGGTTCCTTAAGTGGTCAGTACCCCAAGCCCATGTGTTCCGGGGGCATCACTATGAGGCTTTGTGCTGAGGCACAGGCTCAGTTGGAAGATGCCATGGATCCATGGAAAGGCAAATGTAGGACTTACTTATTACAAGCATTGGGTCTGCCCTCAGCTCCACCCTGAGTTCTTCCCGAGAGGCTTCATTTCAGAAAGGACACTCAAGGGCCTCCTTTCATTTAGCATGACAGTAACCCCGGGACATCTTTCCACGTCTCTGACATCAGAAGCGAGCAGCCTGTGTGGGTTTAATGACCTCTCCTAACCTCTAGAGAGACCTACTGACAATTCTGAAGCAATTTTTCCATCTTGTCCAGATGGGATTTCCAAGTCATAATTCTGGGATAATTACCATTCAGGCATCTGCTCCATGGCTGACATTAGGTTCTCACACTCAACAGTGAGGAACGAATGCCCTTTGACAGATTTTGACATGTCTATACTCTGCGGCTTGCTCGGAAGCACTTAGTTACCTAAGTGCCCAGAATAAATAACCCTAAGAGTCAAAGTTGGGGACCTGAGTGCTTCTTGTACCATTATGGTGATGTTCAGCCATGGAGTGAGATTGACCGAACCCAGGAAGTCAATAGTCGGCCTCCAGGAAATCAGGGCAGAACTCCATTTCTGAGCTAGGGTTTAGAAATGTACAATAAATCTTACAAGCAGCAGCAGAAAGAAGAAGGTCTGTCCTTCTCTCCATGCAAGAGTTGAGCTTGCTCCAGAATCCACAGGGGTAAGAAGACCTTAAGGCTAGACCAGTCTTTCTTGCAACAAGCACCAGATGAACGAACACCTGCTGTGCACTGAGGTGCTATGGTAAGCAAGCCAGGCACTCCTGGGTTTCTGGAATGACAGCCTGTGGGAGGAGCCAAGTATACCATAAATCCAAACAAAGCATGTGGCGCTTGCCCTTCAGAGGGTAATTGTTCAGGACACACGACAGTGTGAGGTTGGGGCCAGAGGACCTGAAACCCTGGTAAGAAAATGGCATTTGTTCTGAGTCTGAGATTATCTGAGCAAGCATTTTGAGAAGACGTTTCCAAGCAGACTGGCGGGGGGGGGGGGGCAGCTTGTAAAAACCCAAGATGTGAGAAGGCTTGCCACACTGCTGGACCCCATACCACCCAGGGTAGCTCCGATGGTTGTGGCAGAGGGAGGGGTAGAATTGAAGGTGAAAGACAGGAATGAAAGTAGAGACGGAGCCTCCACGTGTCCAATAACATTGTAAACCATAGTAACAGAGAGAATGATGGGTATTTGAGAGGTAAAGATGTGGTCATGTTGCTCTTCAGAAAGATTATGAGCTGGGCATGGTGGCACACGCCTTTATTAGTCCCAGCATTTAGGAGGAGGCAGAAGCAGGCAGATCTCTGTGAGTTCAGCCAGCCTGGACTACAGAGTAAGTTCCAGGTCAGCCAGGCCTACACAGTGAGACTCTGTCTAAGAAAAAGAAAAAAAAAAAAAAAAGAAATAAGATTATGAGAACTACAGAGAGGGGGCTGGAACCAGACAAAACTGGCGGCAGCGAGACTAGGGGGAACATTTGCGCTGGAGACAAACTAGCAGGATGCTGTCTGTGTAACAAAAGGTCCTGGAAGTTAATAGCATAATTCTGTTAATACCTGTTCCTCAGCCATGCACCTGTGTGTTGACAAGTGTTTGACTGATCTGGCCTTGGCTCTAAGCTTCACAGGACTCTGCTCCAAGTGTCTCTGACCCTTGTTGGACCAGTGACCTGATAAGACACATTCTTATGATTAAAAAAAAAAAAAAACAGAAACATAAGAAGTCATGCCCAACTCAGGTCAGGCCTACTCATGTTGTATTGGCTAAAGCATATCACCAACCAGACTCCAAATCAGAAAGGTAGGGAAATACTTGTGCCCACTGTGAGGCCGTAGGAGTAGGGACCTGTAACCCTAATGCAGGGGAGAGGGAGGGAGACCATCAGTTCCCTCTTTATCAATTATAGCCCTAAGCTAGAGAATGGCAGATGCTAAGCAAAAGACACAGAAACATTGCACACCAGCCCTTGAGTGTTGGTGAGGGTGAGCTGGGAGAGACGAGGGCAGAGTCATCCAGTGCTGGGTTGGCTATTATGAACAGTTTGGGTTTTACAGTAAGTGCTATTGAGGATTTTAGTAAGGTATCTCACTTTAAATTTGGGGTTTCATTTGATGCTGCTTGAAAATAGACTGGAAGAAGTCAAGAGAGGAAGATGGAAGGCAAGTCAGGAAGCTGAAGATGAGATGCTAGTGTAGCTTGATTTTTCCGCCTTGCCCACAGTCAGGACAAACCTCTGTCACCTGCCAGTCCCACAGCCGCTCAGACCCAACCAAGTAAACACAGACACTTATATTGCTTTCAAACCGTATGGCCGTGGCAGGCCTCTTGCCAACTGTCCTTATCTTGCTAACTGTGCTTTTATCTTAAATTGATCCATTTCCATACATCTATACCTTGCCATGTGGCTGGTGGCTTACTGGCGTCTTCACATGCTGCTGGTCATTGCGGCGGCTGCTGCCTCTCTGGTCATTGCGGCGGCTGCAGCGTCTCCTTCTGCCTTTCTGTCCTTTTTATATCTCCTCTCTGTTAGTCCCACCTATCTTTCCTGCCTAGCCACGGCCGATCAGGTTTTATTTATTAACCAATCAGAGCAACTTGACATACAGACCATCCCCCAGCACAGCCAAGTGCAGACCATCTCAAACACCTGCACTCAGGCCCATGGTCCTAATCATCCTCTATACGGACCTGCTGGGTAACGCCACAAAGAACCTGAGAATGGGCTCCCACAGGACCTACAGAACATCCCACAGCACTTCCCCTTTCTTTTTTTTTAAAAAGAAAGGTTTTAACTTTTACACATCTCCAAAGCCAGCTTGGTATATTTGGGAATTTGGGCATAGCTTCTCTTAACTACTTCCTGCTGGAGGGGGGCGCTGTATCTTATGGGGATGCAAAGAAAATTTTAGGATCATGGAGTAGTCCGTGAGACCGTATCGTCTGAGCCAGTTGCCTTGAAACGATTCTGGATGTTGGATCATCTGGGCCATGGTGTCATCGGAGACCTTTCAGGTGGTCTTGGCTGATCAAACCTGATGTATCTCAATCTGGAAAAAATCCATAGCCTCTGGCTTTCTGTAGAGATAAAAGCAGAGTCTCCTTTCCAAAGTAACACAAACTTATATCCAAATTTTAAAGTCAAGATATCTTTAATATATACATATTGGTTTAACTCAACATCTTTTACGATCAAATGTTTTTCTGCAGTTAAAAATCCCAAAGACAATATAATCCAAACTCTCTGTGTGATATCCATCTTTACATGGCTTATTTTTTATATTACTTTTACTTTCTCTTTAACGACTTTATTTTTTTAAACTTTCTATTTCTTTATATAACTGTCTATGTTCCTTTTCCTCTCTCTTCCAAGCCCCAGGAACCCGCCAGTAACTCAAACCGGCGGCTGCCGCTCATTTGAGAGAGAGAATTAGGAACTGTGGGGCGTTTACCGATGTCACCGTTCCTGGAGAACTTACCGACGTCACCGCTCCGTGTGTTGAGTTCTGAATCCTCTTTACCACCACGCGAGGATTCTTCTCAGATCACACTTTATTGGAGCGCCTCTTGGTTAAGGGACTTTGTCTTTAGTATTTTTTTTTTCATAACACCGGCCTTTATCCCTGTTCATTTGTCCTTTTTCTTTAGTCCCTTTTTTTTTTTCTTCCCTTTTTTTCTTTAGCCCTTTTTTTCTTTAGCCCCACGTTCGGGCGCCATTTGTAGCTTGATTTTTCCGCCTTGCCCACAGTCAGGACAAACCTCTGTCACCTGCCAGTCCCACAGCCGCTCAGACCCAACCAAGTAAACACAGACACTTATATTGCTTTCAAACCGTATGGCCGTGGCAGGCCTCTTGCCAACTGTCCTTATCTTGCTAACTGTGCTTTTATCTTAAATTGATCCATTTCCATACATCTATACCTTGCCATGTGGCTGGTGGCTTACTGGCGTCTTCACATGCTGCTGGTCATGGCAGCGGCTGCAGCCTCTCTGGTCATTGCGGCGGCTGCTGCCTCTCTGGTCATTGCGGCGGCTGCAGCGTCTCCTTCTGCCTTTCTGTCCTTTTTATATCTCCTCTCTGTTAGTCCCACCTATCTTTCCTGCCTAGCCACGGCCGATCAGGTTTTATTTATTAACCAATCAGAGCAACTTGACATACAGACCATCCCCCAGCACAGCCAAGTGCAGACCATCTCAAACACCTGCACTCAGGCCCATGGTCCTAATCATCCTCTATACGGACCTGCTGGGTAACGCCACAAAGAACCTGAGAATGGGCTCCCACAGGACCTACAGAACATCCCACAGCATGCTAGTGACTTGATCTGGTTGGAGTATAAATGGGGATAAACTGGGTTTTTTAAGGAAGAGGCAATAATTAACTTTTCTAACAGCTGCATGGTGATATAAGAGGAAAACAAAGGATGCTTATTGTGGTGCCGCTCATGGAGAGGGAAGACGAGATGAGGGACTCACTCAAGAGAAAGAGAGCATTCCCATTAAAATGGGTCAAGTTTGATGGGTTTCAATGTCGTCCTGGTGGAAATGTCCAGCAGGTTGTGGCCTGGTGTGGAGTACGTGAGAAGTTCCACAGAAAGGCTTCTGTGGCTGGGAATACTTGCAAGTCAACAGCAGTAAAATGCCTTTTTAGAGGCTAAAACTAATAAAGGAAATAAATATAGATAGAGAAGAAAGCCAGAGCTGTGTCCTAGTAATGTAGAAAAAGAAATCACTGGGCAAAAGAGGGTGAGGTCATCCAGAGAGGAGGAAAACCACGAGAAAACCAGTCAGGGGAGCCAGAAGGATGCCTCAGGCCTCTCCCAGTTCCCCCTAGGCCAGCTGCCATCCACCATCATCTTCTCCTTGTCTTCTAGAAGAGCATGGGACTGATGTCTCTGATGTGTCTTCCCTTTACTCTCCAGTTGAGCTCAGAAGCTGTGTCTCCCTCCCAGAAGAGAGCTTCTGTGGGATGGGTCAATAATCCAATCAGTTCTTGATGTCTTCTCACCATTCTTGCCTACCTTCCTCAGCAAGGATTCCGAATATAATTCCCAATACCTGGAATCTGACTCTGTTTTCTGGAACCAGCCTCCCCTTTCTTAATAGTCCCTAACCCAACCCCCAGAGTTACCTGAGTGCTGGAGTTGGTTCATATGAGCTTGAGAGAAGCAACTACTTACAGTACTTCAACCCCCCTGTTGGCATTTTGAAATTGGCTGAGATGAATGTATTTCCACCACAGAACTCAGCAAAATGAGAAAGCCAATGGTAGGGACAGTCCACATTTTTACATGACCTAAACAGACAACTTGGAAGTGGTGGGGTAGCATTTTAATGGATGACACATGTCACAGTTGTTGTAACAGGGCCCCTGGGATCTATAGAAACATCACCAATCCCCATACATTTGTTTCTTGGATTCCAAGCTTTGTGTTAGAAAGCTTCAGTGACGTGTGGGAAAGGGAAGGTCTCTGATGATCCTGCTGCACAAAGGCTGACGTGGAAAGCTGTTGGATCTCAATATTCATTAGTTGAAGTGTCTTGGAGATGATATAGTCCTGAGGCAAGATTGAGATGAGTTGATTCAGGCCAGGAAACTCCACTATGGGAGTGGAGAAGTAGACAGAATGAGGAGGCAGCCAACAGCAGCTGTATTAACAGTCCAGTTGTCATACAAACAACTAGAGCTACATCCCCAACAGAGGGACACTGTGTGAGACTCTCCTGGGGAGACATGAACAAATGTCTACCTACTCTAGATATGGCAGCAATGACAGACCAAAGTAACAGTTACATCGGAGTCCAACCTGATGACCCACTGAGTCTCAGTGTATAGGAATGTGGATGAGGGGCTACTTAAAGGAACCTGGATGATTCAAGGACAGTTGCATTACTGGAAGCCCACTGCTAACCCACAAAAATGATAGCCTGGAGCTCTCCAAATATCCAGGCAGTTGGGCAGATCAAGGAGTCTCCTTTCCCAGGCAATCCTTATGCTTATATAATACTGGAGAGAGGGGTTTTGTGAGCCTTCCAAGTTTCAGCTCTCCCAGACTTCTAAGTATTGTTTACTTCCTGAATCTCATAAGTGTCCTCCTCCCCCGAAGAGAGATGTTTCATCATTGATGGACAACAAGGGAATTCTGGGAAACTGAACAGCCTTGTCTCTGAATGGCCCATCTGAGGGGCAGGCAAGTTGTGGTTGTACCTTTTCCTGGGAGTCACTGTGGAGATTAGCTGCCTGGCAGCTGAGCAGTTCAGGAAGATGTCTGCAGATTCAGAGCAGGCACTGGATACTGAGAGGTAGCTGGTACGCCCCTAGACATCCAGAGTGGAATATGTGATCAGTGCAGTGCTTTGAATGTGTTCCCCAATCCTTATTATTAGAAATGTAATCCTCTAAGTCATGTGTAATGGTGTTTGGAAGTGGGGGCGTTTCAAAGGCAATGAACGGGGCTAGATAAGGCCAAGAAGATGGTGGCATTTGTAGCTGTATAAGAACAGGAAGGGAACTGGAGAAATAGCTCAGCAGTTAAGAGCACTGCCTGCTCTTCCAGAGGACCCTTGTTTGACTCCCAGCACCCACAGGGGGCTCACAACCTTCTGTAACTCCAATCCCAGGAGATCTGAAACCCCTTCTGGCCTCAGTGGGTACTGCCTAACATGGTGCACAGACATACACGCAGGCAGAACACCCATGCCTATGAAATACTACATGAAAAAAATTAAAGAAAAGGGAAAGAAGGGAGACTTGAACAGCATGATTGCTCTGTCCCACCATTTGATAAGCTACACACAGAGCCAGGGTCAAGTGCAGACTTGACCCTTTGCCTTGTTTGTAAGCTGCAATCTAAGTTGTCCGATCTTCAGATAAGAATCAAAACCTCCACTTAGCTCACGGGTCAATCCCTAGAGTAAAGAGCACTGTCTGTGAGTGCACTTCGGGCAGGTCAGGATGCTAGTGCTCATTAACTTGTTTCTTTTCTGGGGCTTGTTCACTTTTTCACCCCAGTACACTATTCAAGGAAAGACACCCCAACCCCAATGATATCACTTAGTATAAAACCATGGTTAGTAACATCCACCTGGAAACTACATCCAAACAAATGTTAGAACTGTCCAGTAAGAAAACCCAAAGCCCTGGGGAGGCTGAGGCAAGAATACAGGACTGCGAGTCCAGCCTGAGCTGCGTAGTGAGAGTCTGTTTCAGAAAACAGGGAAGGAGTGGGGGTGGGGATGACAATGTGTTCCCAATGCTAATGAACAGAAAGAAAGAAAGTAAAGACTTTGATATTTTTCCAAGAGAATTCATGGATTAGGTAGGGCTGACATCAGACCATCAGGATGCCTTAGCTGCCGTGGTGGTGGTGGTGGGGGCGGTGGTTGGGAGGATGGGGAACAGAATCTTTTTAGACTCCCGTTCTTGGATCCCTGAATACGGTGAGGCTCCAGGAACTGTTTCTTGTGTGGCATAAATACATGAAACTTAGTGTGAATGAGTCTCTGTGTGCATCCACACTAAAAAATATGCATGTGCTGTGGGCTGCGCTCCTGTTGACTTTGGAAGCAGCCAGACTTCTGTTTCCTCCCTCACAACTTGCCAAAAAAAGGAATTGGAAAAGGAAAATGGGTGTTTCTGAAGGCCAGCAATGAAAACAGCACTAAACTTCAGGACTGAATGATCTGAAATGGGCCTCACACCATCTCGGCTCATCCTTGCCATGAAAACACTCTGCATTTGAACTTGCTGTGCCTTGCTTCTGTGAGGCAGGGCCTGGGGGATGACTAAACTTCAGCTCTGGGCAGAGTTGAGGCCCAAAGGCTTTGTTCAAAGCTAATGTGCAAATGACAAAAGTTTGATACTCAGGTCTGTCTACAGATCCCAGAGACCAGTTCTGCTGCCCTCAGAGACATCCACCAAGGTTACCTGTGTGATAGAAGTGAGACAGATGATACATAGGCAGATATGTAGATAACAGGTAGATAGACAGGCAGGCAGGCAGGCAGACAGACGGGTGGATGTTTCTATTTATATATGTGAACATGAGTTGATTTTACATAGTGGTGAGTTTCATAAGGACGTTTCACTCAGGTATGTCATGTAGTGTGAACATACTTCCCCTACTAAACCCTCTCCCTTTTCTACCTCCCGACTCCTGCTGCTCTTCTTGTGTTTCTCAGATAGGCCCCCCTCTATTTTCATGTCCTATATAAAATTTTTAAAATTATAATTTACTATTTGTATTTACATATGTAATTGACACATGAGTTGCATGTAAGAGAAAACATGTAGGCTACACAAAAACATGCATTTGTCAAAACTCATCTGGTAGTATGTACACTTAAGATCTGTGTGAGTGACTATATGAAAGGTATGCCTTAACTTGAAACAACTGGGGAGCTGGGGAGCTGGATTGGCAGTTAAGAGTGCTGCCTTGCAATTGTGAGGGAGGACGGGGGTTCAGGTCCCAGCAACTATGGAACAAGCCAGTGGTCTGCTGATGTCTGTGACTCCAGCTCTAAGGAATCCAATGCCTTTCTTCTGACCTACACACACACACACACACACACACACACACAGAGAGAGAGAGAGAGAGAGAGAGAGAGAGAGAGAGAGAGAGAGACCCCTGCACCCATGCATATACATATAAAATACTCATATAGACTCACACACATAAATAAAATATTTTGAATATATCATCATGCTCTATGAAGAGAAGCCGAGAGCTGCCCTCTCCTTGCTTGGCCTTTCTCTCTAATGAAATGTCAACTCTCGCCTCCCACTATTCAGCATGCACACACATGTACCCCTATAGACACATTTGGCATCACAGGCAGATGGTGGGAACTAGAGTTCTGGAATAAAGAAATACCTAGAGTCCAGCCATCTGTCCCCAGAGTCTTTGTCCTGACTGAGGGGGTGAGATGGTCCCTCACAGGTAGGAGGAGATCAGTACCAGACAGAAGAAACAAACAAATTTAAGGCAGGATGTTCAGAGTGGGAAGGGGTGAACATACCACCTGCCTGAGCTGAAGGCTCCATGAGGGCACAGAACTCTCCTAAACTGAAAGAGGTGAATTGTGCCACTTTGGAGAAATTCCAAGTGCCCAGCTGCAGGGAGTGAAGCTAGGAAATAGGATGGTGAGGAAGCTCTTTTGACATCGTTTTAGAGTTATGAAGGAAACACACACTAATAGTTCAAAACTGGAAGCAGTCTAGGTGTCCATTGATGGGACAATAATGAAATCATGCTATATTACACTATTGTTGCATAAAAGTAAATGACCTGTTGACCGTGTGGACTAATAAAAACCATGAAGGAATCTCTAAACATTATGCTAAATGAAAGAATGTTTGTGTAGGGCTGAGGTCATTAGGAGAAGCGGCTGCTCGTGCAGAGGTGGCTTACAACCATCCATGGCTCCAGTTCCAGTAGATCTGGTGACCTCTTCTGACCTCTGTAAAGATTGTTCATTTAAAAAGACAACACACCACAGGATTCCATTCATATGAAGTTCTAGAATGGCCTAAACCGATGAGATTCCTTGGCTATCTCTGGCAGCAAGAAAGCCTTGTGTGGCTCCTCGTGCTCTCGGTCATGAGGAGGCTTGTGTTACAGAGATAGATATATTTCTCAGAACTCATTTAATGGTGCAATAATGATGATGAATTTCACTACGTGAAAATTGCATGTAAATAGAAAAGATCATGAACTAACACTGAGCATGCTTAGTGCGATGTGAGCGGGAATGTTCAGGGATAAATCTTGGTGTCTGCAGCTTGTTCTCAGGGTCTTTAGAAATATCAGTATAACTCTTTGAACTTTTCTGAATGCTTGAAAACTTTTGTATATGGTGTTGGGATTTGGTAAAAAGTTATATGTTTATAAAAATGGAAAGGAAAATGGGGGCAGGGAAGACTGGGCAGAGGTCATAGTGCTTCTAGAAAATTATCTAGAAACTGGTCATTTATTTCCTTCTAACTGAGAAGTTTTGACTGAGATTGACACACAAAACCTAAAATGCTGGCTGCCTCTGGTCCTTCACAGAAAGGTCAACCAGTCCTTAGCTTAGGGCCCAGGTTCCTGATGCCACTTTCTCTATTTTAAATCCCTACTTGGTGGCTCACTTGCTTTGGACAGACCAGTCATTTGACTTCCTTAAACCTCAGTTTTATGACATGCAAAATGGGGATAAGATGGTTCCAATTTTATGTGTACTTGGTAGACCCACAGTCTCCCTGCTGCCAAGTTCTCTCTAGCCAGTCCCCATTGCCCTACTGAAAAGAGCCTTCTTAGAGTCCGCATGTGACGTGAGACCTCATGACCATTCTTTATTCGTTCATCAGTTCCATATCAAACACTGGGTCTGTGGATGGTAAAAATAAGACACAAACTTCCTCCCCTGGTATCTGTACCATTGGTTTAGATTTTTACCATTGGCAGAAACCAGAGAGGCAGCTTGTACTAGCTAGGAGCAAATGACCCACCATGGTTAAGAATGCATTACATTCTAGGCTCTGTTCCAAAGCTTTAATGTAGGTGAACACAACCCTCCCAAGCATGCATCAAGATAACAATGCACAGATGTGTGAGCCAACGTCCACTCACCTGTTTTCAAAAGCAGGTAACAGGGCCAGATGTGGCTCAACAATCTCAGTTCACAAAGCGTGGCCCCACCCACATACAGCCTTAAGAGAAGTTAAGCCAAGAACCAAGCTAAGGGGTCCTGACTCCTGACTACCACGTTTGTATGGACGAGCCAGGAGTCAGCCAACCAGGAACAAATACAAGCTATAAGAGCTCAGTTCTCTAACAAGGAAAAACTGACAGTGTCTGCTGGGTGCAAAGAAGACTCCACCAAAAGAAGATTGAAAAGAAAAATGGAGAAAGGAGAAACCCCATAGAAGGATCCATCATCTTTCATTTTTGAAGCCAGAATTGGTATTTTGGCAGTATTATTTATTCCTTGAGACTCTGTGAATGCAAGGGTGAAGTTCAAAAACTTGAGTATAGCATGATTCATTTTGAAAGTGATTAGCCAGACAGAATCTTCCTGCTTAGACCTTTATACTCATTGGTCCTTGGCTACTGAAGGGTAAGAAATCACTCAATTCTTACTAGAGATTAGACCCTAGAGCTGAAGGGATAAGTAAGACTGGGAACACGTGGCTCACATTTTAAGAAGAATGCATATGGTGTTGAAAATTAAGATCTCAAAGGATTTATTTGAGTGTTTAGTCACAGTTTGTTAATGTTTATGCACAACTCCAGGACTGTGCA
Organism: Peromyscus maniculatus bairdii; assembly: GCF_049852395.1. NCBI lineage: Eukaryota > Metazoa > Chordata > Mammalia > Rodentia > Cricetidae > Peromyscus > Peromyscus maniculatus. The sequence continues at coordinate 123,762,241 of NC_134855.1, forward strand.
GCTAAAGACATGAGCAAAGACAGTTCTTCCCTATAGCTAGAGTTTTCCTGCCTGGCCCACAGTCAGGACAAATCTCTGTCACCCGCCAGTCCCACAGCCACTCAGACCCAACCAAGTAAACACAGAGACTTATATTGCTTACAAACTGTATGGTCGTGCCAGGCTTCTTGCTAACTATTCTTATATCTTAAATTAATCCACTTCTATAAATCTATACCTTGCCATGTGGCTTGTGGCTTACCGGCGTCTTCACATGCTGCTTGTCATGGCAGCGGCTGGCAGTGTCTCCTCCCACCTTCCTGTTCTCTCAATTCTCCTCTCTGTTAGTCCTGCCTATACTTCCTGCCTGGCCACTGGTCAATTAGTGTTTTATTTATTGACCACTCAGAGCTTTTGACATACAGACCATCCCACAGCACTTCCCCCTGCTGGCCACTGTGGTGTTCTGGAGAACCCTCTGCTCCACAGAACTATACAGAATGGGAGAACCATCATAGAGTTAGCAGGTGGTACATTTAGAGAAAAGAATCTTTTTTTTTTTTTTTTTTCTTAAGATGGTCCCACTGTGTATTGCAGGCTGGCCTCAAACTCGAAATCCTCCTGAGTGCTGGAATTATAGGCATGTGCCACCTCACCCAGCAAGACTGTCCTCATCATTATGATACATTTGCAATGTACCCCTAAACCAATCAGTTGATAAGAGAGAGGAAATCTGTCTATACCAGGTTGAGGGTACAAGTCAGATTACCAGCCAGCCTGAGATGGGGCCCATCTTCCATCTTTCTGCTCTGAATTAGTAACATGAACCTGTGGCCCTTGGGTCAGTTACAACCTGGTTTCCCTTTGTTGTCAAGAAGCCATGTGGTTGTTGGTAACTATTTCCCAGCCAAGGACCAGCAGATGGAGAACTCGAGATGGTCGCTGTAGTAGGAAGTTTAATGGATTGACGAAAGACTTCAGCACTTAGCCAGGATAGAAAGAAAACCAATTAATTTGGTATCCTGCCCAGAGAGAAAGTGGCATGGCAATTACAGAACAACAGGCTGCAAACGGCCATGAGCTGTGGAGAGACTCCATTTCAGAAGAATCCTCATTTGGTTAGAAGAAGCCACTTGGCCTGCGATTTCCTGGCATGTATTTCCAGTCATACAAATGAGAGGAGTCCTGATTGGCCTGTTTGGTTCTGGGGAGTTAGAGTGAATCACTATGCATACCGTTCCCCTCTCCGGCCATGGAGTTCTTACCATGCAAATGAAGCATCTCTGTTGTGTTCAGGTGTATCTGGTTTTGATTGGCTTTGCCATCTGTTGTTAGATGTTTTGTTTGTTTGTTTTGGTGGATACTTCCTAGACCAGGTTTATAGTGGTCCCTTTCTGATCTCTTCATCACAACCCTCCCTCTACAATCCAGCCAATTTGTCCTCCGACAGACTTCGCTTAGTGAGGTTATCGTGCTATAGGTCTCTCCAGAAAGGATTGGCTAGTTAGAGTATCTGGTAAAAGATGGACTGACACACTCATCTGTAGAGACCCATGCTGTTCCCATATGTGTATCTCAGTGGGAAACATTGACATGAGGGAAACAAGTAGCTTGGACCTTGCTAAGAGGCCCCGAGCCACTCCTCTGCACAGTGAGCCTTATTAGAAAATAGTTGACAAACAGGGGCATGATGGGATTACAGACCTATAATCCCAGCACTTGGCAGACTGAGGCATAAAGGATTGTGAATTTGAGGCCAACTTGGTCCATGTAGCAAAATTACTGTCTCAAGAAGAAAAACAAAATAAGGAGAAGGAAAGCAATAGAGAAATCAACCAGTCTTATTCCCTCTTTCCATGAGCACAGGTTAACTTTTCATCCCCTTCAGGACCATGTATTATATTGGCTGGGGGTGGAATAGGGGTTAGATGGAGGTGGAAATGGAGTCCTCAAACTTGAATCCACATGCCTACTTCTTCCCATCAAATAAGCACAAAAACATATGGGTGTTGGCTTTGCACACAGTTTGGTAGGTGACACAGTGGGACAGAAGAAGCAGACTTTGAAATTATATTTCTCTAAATGGCCTGAACTTGGTAACAGTATTGGTTACAGGGCCTCCAAGGACTAAATGACTGATGGTGTATCTCAACCGAGGCATGGAGAGTCTTAGCTGGAAGTCCTGCATGGGAACCAGTGCTGATGGCTCATGAAAGGATATGAGCTCTATTTCTATAGTTCTTAGGCTCAGGCTCCTTTGGAACTAGTCCACTAGTTTCTGGAGGCCTCTTCTGTGATTGGACTGGAGGGGAGTTTCCTTTGAAGCTGGTGCTGATGGTGCTGAGGGCAGTTTACAGATTCTTCATCCTTAGTTCTCTTCAGCTGAGATGCAGAATCCACCAAGATATCTTTAGACTCCAAGGGAGTATATGATTTCATAGCAAAGTTTGGCATTGGAGTCCTACACTTGGTGATATGTATCTCAGCTGGCTTTGGCTTCGAGTCTGTCAAGTAGAAGATGCATGACAGGTGCTGAGGAGGAACTTTCTCTTTCATATGGAGGTCCAGACAGTGACAGCCAGACTCAGTTAAACTCTCAACCTAGTTGTAAATCAAGTAGCTCAATATCTCTCTCAAACGAACTTTATGTAAAAAAATAAATTAAAAAAAAATAAAGTTTATACAAATTTTTCCCATCACTTACGTGATATAATTCACCCTAAAAATAGTATGAGTCTGAGAAAGATAAACCTCACCAGAGATCAGGTCAACAGGATGTTTGTTGACAAGAATCCTAACATGATAGAGGATCTGAGTATTTGTGGACTGGTGTGGCTAGGGCCCTGCCTTTGAAGTAAGAATAGGATTGGGCTGAGAGCTGCCAAAGACAGCTGTATGTGTCTGGGAAAGCACGTATCCCATGAACAGGGCGCACTGTCTGCCTCCATCCTAAAGGAGAAACTTGGAATCACTGCTCCTCCAACTTGCTTGAAAGGCCACGCTGAGCAGGTGTCTGGTATGGAAGCCTGATGTTATCCAATCCTTCCTTACAGATTCGGCTGAACAGCAGAGGGCTCATCTACTCTGTCGGCTTGCTCCTGGCCTCTGTCTTTGTCACGGTAAGTCTGCAGCTTCCTTCATCCTTGGGAAGAGCATCCTTCCTTCATGTTCAACCCTTCCCCTCTCTTACTTTGGAGAGCAGGTGGGTGTGGCCTCCATTAAATGGTGACAGTAGACATCCAGATGTGCCGTCTATCCAGATGTGCCGTCTCCTGGCTGTTTTTTCTAAAGAAAGATCCTAGTGACCCACTGGAATTCCTCCTCCCTTTCTAAAAGGAGCTAGCCTCTTCTTAGAAGCTGGTACTGTCTCATGTCAAACCTAAAATATTTTTTTTGCAAAAGCTAGAGAAGAGTGCTGGGGCGGGGGGGATAGCTCAGTAGTAGGGCACCTGCCTAGAGTGCCTTGTGTTGGGTCCTCAGTCAGACAATAAAAAGCAAAGAGTTGGGATGGGAAGATGGCTCAGTGGGTAGAGTGCTTTGTGTAAGCATTTGAACCTGAATTCACATAAAAGCCAGACATGGTAACATATGCCTGTGACCCCAGCACAATGAGTAAGCAGAGACAGGCAGATCCAAAGGGCTCCCTGGCCAGTCAGCTTAGCCAGGAAACAGTGAGCTCTAGGTTCAGTGAGAGACCTTGTCTCAAAAAAAAAAAAAAAAAAGCCAAGGTGAAGAAGTAATGAGGGAAAACATCCCAACATCAACCTCCCACTTCTACACATGCACAAACCAGCATGTGCACTGCATGAGCACATGCACATGCACACGCGCGTGCACACACACACACACACACACACACACACACACACACACACACAGCAAAGGTGTTTCCTCTTTTGTACTAGATTAGCCACCAAAGGGCAGATTCCATTTCACTGATTCTTCCAGATTATAAAAACTTCCCCACGATTCCTCGTCTTTGACCAGTATTCAGTATTCAGTCAGAGCCTTGCATGGAGCTAGGCAAGGGCTATCACTAAACCATATCCCTGCTCTCATTTGACTTAATGTTTCACAGTGGGGTCACAGTAAGTCGTACAGATCTAGCTTGTGGTCCTCCTGCCTCAGCCTCCCAAGTAACTGAGACTACAAGCCTACACCGCTCGGTCTAGCAGAGTTATAATGCTTCTCATAGCCACACACTGGGCTCACTTCTTTGTGTATTTTCCCGTATGGAGCTCCCTCTGGAGTCACTGTTACAACCCAATTATACAGAGGAAGGAGAATGTCTAGAGAAATTAAGTGACTCATGTTTCTTGATACCCAGTAATCTCTAGGGCCAGCCAGATGACAGCACAGTGTTTGCTTGTCGGTCTTCTATATCTCCTTAAGACTTTCTATAGTTGTGCAGGGCTATAGGAGGCTGAGATAACCACCTGTTCCGTTATCAAAATGGAATTAATCAAAGAGAAGTAGTGTAGGGAAGAACAAAAAAAAATCCAAACATCTTAAGTTTGAAATGTCTCTTAGACCTCCAAGAAGAAAGAGCAAGAAAGGTAGTGGAGACAAGTCTACATTTAGCAGCAATGTCCTATATAGGGACATGTGGCGTGGCTATAGATAGAAGCTCTGCTGTTTGATGAGCTCCCCAAGACAGTGAATGTAGTCAGAAAACACAAGAGGCCCGTGACTGGAGTCGTGGAGGGCTCCAACACTTGAAGACCAAAATGATGAGGATAAAATACCTAAAAAAAACAGAGAGGGAGCCAGGAGGGTTGGCACATAAAGCATTCAGGAAACTGAGGAGGCAGGGGATCAAGTGTTTAAGGCCAGCCTGCGCTACATAATGTGACCCTACCTGGAAATAAACAGAAGGACGGTAGTTGAATATGAAAGAAAACAGTAGGATGCAGCATCTTAGAAGCCAAGTAGACATGATGGTTCAAGATAGAAAAAGGGATCAGCTGTGCCAAGCAAGACACACCCAAAATATTGGCCATTAAAGTTAGAAATAGTGCTTGTCTCATTGGTGGTTGATGGGGGGGTTTGCAATGGGGCAAGTTAAATGAAACAAGCTAGGGAAAAGATGCAATGAGAGGGTAGAGATACACCCTGTATTCATAACTCTTTCAGATTGTCAGTAAGATGATTTGTTTAGGATGAAGAGAAATGGAAAAATTTGGAAAACATTGCTTTTACAGTAAAGGTGCAGTGACCTTCCCCAAACCAATCAAAATAATCCAGGGGTGGCGAAGGGAATGTAACAAAAAGGGAGAGAGAAGAAACTTTCCAGGGACACAGATTTAAGCACTATGATGGACGAGATCTAGTATATAAATGGAGTTGGCCGTGAATGAGGATAGGAAAGAATCCTCCCGAATAGGAAAGAAGCTTGGCAGATAGATGGTGAGGAGAGCCCTGTGAAATGAGAGTGAGTAAAGGTAGAGATGGGACTGAGGTAGAATATGAGATATAAAACAGCCATCTGAGGACAGGGTAAGCTGGGTCCTAGGGAGGCCAGGGTGATAATTTTAAAGCATTTACAACCAACCTAAGGTCAGTGAGCCCTCTCAGTATGGGTGGGCATTGCTTATCCAGCCAAGATGGTGAGTTGTGTATATCCAGCATGAGCAAATGACTTGAACTGAAGGCTCCTGGATTAGCCAAGCAAGGACACCAAATGAAAGAGAAACCAGAGACTTTTGCAAAAGCAGTAACAGACGAAATGAAAAAAGAGTCAGGAAAGAGACAAGATGGGTACAGCCATGGGGCTCTGGTTGTCTTAGTTACTTTTCTATTGCTAAGACAAAACACCAGGACCAAAGCAACTTATAAAAGAAATTGTTTTAATTGGGGACTCACTGTTCCAGAGGGTTAGAGTCCATGACCATCATGGGTAGAGAGCATGGCAGCAGGCAGGCAAGCAGGCATGGTGCTGGAGCCTTAACTGGTTCCTTGCATCTGCTTCACAAGCGAGAAGCAGAGAGAGAGCCAAATACTGGGAATGGCATAGGCTTTCAAAACCTTAAAGCCCACCCCGAGTGACACACTTCTTCCAACAAGGCCACACCTCCTAATCCTTCCTAAATAGCACCACGAACTGGGGACCAAGTATTCAAATATATGAGCCTTTGGGGGCCATTTTCATTCAAACCACCACAGTGATGGTGTCCAAAAATTTTAGGTCCTGGGGGTTTGCAGAGTTGTGAGAGTTGTGGTACCCAAGGAAATGAGATGGAAAGAAAGGAATATAGGAATGTTGGCATCAGGTGTTTCTGCTACTGATAGTAAAAAGGTCAATGCTGCAACACTGGCCCCTAGAACTTGCCCAAATGAAAGAGCTGTATATATACCATATGATAAAAACTAGATGTGTGGTATTAAGCACCTGAAGTGAAGCAAGGCAGCTGAGAGTGTGCACTTTGTACCTTATTTCACTTTCATGTAGCTAACAGGCACAGCAGGGAACTCAGTCACCAGTGGGTGACTGATGCAGAATGCAAGAACTTAAGAGTATTAAAATCGTTAAAAGGACAGTGAGAGTGCAGTGGTCGACTGAGGATGAGCCAGGACATAAATCTACAGAGATGGGGGTAGCTGGGGTAACATGATTGACAGCAACCAAGCCAGTTGGGAAATGAGAGATTTCACTCATAGTTTTTAGAGGGGAGAGAAATAATTCTTTGGAAGCAGCAAATTGTGGACAACGTCCTCACCTTCATCCACAGCAATGGGAAGAGATTCATGGGTAGTAGAGAACTGTCTAGGTGAAGCCACCACCTTAAGGATGTAGAGGTGTCCTCGGGCACTAGCTAGGGGTGGAAAAAGATGGAAGAAGCCTATCTTGAGCATAGAGGACTATGGGGCTGGAGCCCAGGGATGAACCCAGAGCACTCTGGGCTTGGGGACCTGATATTTTTATTTGTTAACAAGATGACCACTGCCTTCAGGTCCTGGCTCCCTCTCTTTTTAACTTTAATGTTCCTACTTTCCAAGGATGTTGCAGGCTCAGGCCCCCCTTTCCCCAACCTCACCCCCGTGCGCCCCTCCACGCACCCTCTGATCTATTCTTCCTGTTACAGGTATTTGGAGTTCACCTGAACAAATGGCAGCTGGACAAGAAGCTGGGGTGTGGGTGCCTCTTCCTGTACGGCGTGTTCCTCTGCTTCTCCATCATGACGGAGTTCAACGTGTTCACCTTTGTGAACTTGCCCATGTGTGGGGACTAACGATTGGCCAGGCCACCTGCCGAGGCTCAGGTCCTCCTTTTCTGTGCAATACGAGACCCGGCCGCACCCGAGTCATGCGGCCCCTCGAGGGCCGCGCGCGTGGCGTCCGTCTCTCCCATGCTGTCCACAGGCCTCCGCTCCTGTCCTGGTGGCCTAGGCTCTCCCTGCCACCTCCTTTGCTCCCAGTTCCCTTGGTCCTACCTCCCACCCAGCCCCCCTCACCTGCCCACCCCCTTCCCGCCCCTCCTCTTCCGTGTGAAGACCCAACATCCACATGAATTTTCGAGCTCCATTTTCGAACAGTGACTGAGATTCTAGACAAAACTGGCTGCTAACTGGCCCGAGCCAGGCACAACTTACTCCAATCCTCCCTCCTTTTTTAAGTTATTTCACAGAAGATACCCTAATTTATGACCAGAGACTCTGAGGAAACAGGAGAGGGTCCGCTGATGGCAGGAAACTTGGCGTTATTTTGTTTGGGGGTGACTCCTAGGTTACTGAGTTTAGGGAATTATTTTACTTGAGGGGGCTCTTCATTTCTTTTCTTTTCTTTTCAGAGATGGAGGGGTCCCCTGTGTCTTCTCTCACTGGGCTCTGGATGAATAGGTGATCCACAGATTGTAGTGAGTCTCCTGGGGGGGGGCAAACCCCAGGAATGTTGGGAATGTAACAATTAGTCGGGAAACCACTGAGCAAGACCACCAGGAATAAATGCATGACATGACATTTTTCTGCCCAAGGACACCTCACTAAAGTCCTGAAGGCGTCACCTGGGGGTGGGAGGGGTACGGTGTTAGAGAAGGAAGCCTGCTTCACACATGTTCACTATGACCATCCTCTCTCTCTCTCTCTCTCTCTCTCTCTCTCTCTCTCTCTCTCTCTCTCTCTCTCTCTCTCACTAGATTCTTTCTAGTTTTTCAAGCAATAGTTCTAGCCTGCCTGAGGCCTTTGACAGGGAGGGCCTGGCTCACTGTCCATCTAAAAGGCACCAGGCAGTCAACAACAGACACTTCCCCAGCGTGTGGGTCCTTGAAATGTGCTCTTGTTGCTTGGCATTTGTGGTGACAGGGGATGACCCAAGAGGCTATCACTGTTCTCTGGACAGAAGTTACAGACACTGGTTTCTTGGAAAATGGAGAGAAGCACACTTTGCACAGATGTCGTCAATGAAGTCCCAATTTGCCACTTGGTATCGAGTACACTGGACCCTGACGGCTGGCCCTTGAGCAAACGTCCTTCCTCACGGGATGCCACCACCAAGCTGGCCAGTTTCACCCCTCCCCTCACGGAGGGATGGCCAGGGAGGGAGAAAGCAGAGAACTGATGCCTTGGAACCCACAGAATGCATTAACTGCAGACTGGCTGGAGGGTACAAGTTATCGTGAACATTTCGCCAATCACTGCTCAGCCGCCCTGCTAGATTTTTCTATGATGCTGAATTATTATGCAGACTAATTCCACCAAGTTGAGACACACCCATGCTTGTTACACTTGTATTTATTGAAACTGTGGATTCTTGCCCGCCCGTGCTGTCCCTTGTATTACTTTAAGCACTGATCACTTATCATCCATTCGGTATGGTTTTTCCCAGTCCCTTGTACACATCCTGGTTTGAATTGTAAAAATAACCTGCTACAAATTGGTTGACTGTTTCTGTCTGAGGTTCAAGCTGAGGGGCAGCGTCCACCAAGGACCGGGAGAGGAAATCACCAATTTGGGCTCTCCGAGCTAAGACACACTTATTGATTTGGTTGCACATTTTGCACTGGTTTATGGCAATTGTTTTCTTGGACGGATGGTGTAAAATAAACTTCTCTCTTCTGTATCCTCCCTGAAACACAGCGTGTTGCTTTCTTGGTTGGACTGGTGGTGTTTTCTAGCAGGGAGAATGGCAGGAGGTGCTGTGGAGCAGGTACACGTAGTCTCTGCGTCTGGACTCACCTGGAAGACGGATATGGCTAGCAAGTAACAGGCACTAACTGCAAATAATGGGTCCTGTCTAACTAAAGTTTGAAGGGATTTTGAATCTGTGTCATGTCACGGAATTCTATCTAGAATTCTGCCTGTGGTAGAAGACATGTGACATTGTGGTAGGAATCCCTTCTTTATGACAGACACAACAGGAAGATCCTCAGGGTCCTGATGCTGTTCAGCAGGGGGCAAGTTCTCCATCCTGACGTTAGAAGGTTTCAATTGGGAAAATTGACAGCTTTCTGGGTTGGCCGTGGTATCTGGAATCCCAGCCCTCAGGAGACTGAGGCAGGCTGATCTGAATTCAAGGGCTACACAGAGAGACTCTGCCTCAAAAAAGCAAGCACTGTGCACCTCCTGCAAAGCCAATTCCTCAAAAGAGACAATAACATATAGTTACAGTAAGCCATGTTCTGATCCAAAGAACTCTCTAGAAATAATTATCCAGATCTACTATTGTGCCTGAAAATCAACACAACTTATATAGGAACCAGAAGGAAAAAAAAATGGGTCCTGAATCATAGCAACAACTTCACTGCTTAAAATATATATTCCCAGGGTAGGAATGTGGAAGGTACCTGGCTTTGTTTTTTGTATTTATTGTCTTAAGATGTCTGACTACCATAGTTGTATGTCTCACAAATAACCTGTGGATGTGGGTTAGAATATTCTGTTACACCTGTTGGTATTGAAAAGCTTATTGCTTACTTAGCTGTCCTAATCATCAACAAATGACATGTGATCAGAAGCCTTGCTTTATTTTATTTGCCTCTTCTACAGTGCTGAGGATGGAGCCCAGGGCACTGTACAAAGTAGGCCAGCACACTCAGCTACATCCCCATCCCGCAGAAGCTTGATTTAAAAACAACAATTTCTGTGAAGTCTCTAGAAACTACATTTCAGCTCCCAATGCCTCAAAGTAAAAATCCCAGGATGAACCCCTGGCGCACTGCTCACACCTAAGCCCAGCCCTCAGGAGACAATTGGGAAGACGGAGAGATCAAGGCTAGGCCGGACTACTTAGCAAGTTCCAGGCCAGCCTGAGCAGCATAGTGAGACCCTGTCTCAAAAGAAGAGAGGAAGAAAGAGAGAGAGAGAGAGAGAGAGAGAGAGAGAGAGAGAGAGAGAGAGAGAGAGAGAGAGAGAGAGAGAGAAACCCAGCCAGCCAGCCAGCCAGCCAGCCACGCAGCCTGGTCTGAGTCACTTTTCCTATTTCAGCCATGAGGTCTGCTGGTCTAGGCACTCTGGGGGCTTCCTTTCTGAAATGAGAATTTAGCATACTTGTGCCTGGATTCCAGCCATGCACAATTATTTCTTGGGTTGTCCATTGAGAGTGTGGTTTCCAATGAGCCAGCTGTCCTGTGAGGTAAAATTGTGATGTCAGCCATTTCCATGCTCCTGATGTGGTGGTGCTTGAAAAAGGCGGGAGTGGTAGGGAAGGATGTAAAAAAAAAAAAAAAAACTTAAGATATCTCACACTTCACATTGTCAACAGAGACCCTTACCACAGTGTTCTGACATGACCTGTCCTTTCCCAGATGACTATCTCCCATTCTCACAGCCTTTACCAAGGAAAGATGCGTGCTAGAACCTGTGTATCCTCCTGAACACATCCTGCCTGGCCCTGTTAGGAGGTGCCTGAAGAAGGGCCGCCTTTCCTTCCCAATCTGGCCCAGCTTGCATGTGGTCCCTTGCCAGCATGCCTGCCTTCATTAGAACAGTCTCCTCTGTGCACCCTTAGTGCCTCTGAAGCCACCTAGGAGACTAAGTCATGCTGGAAATGTGGTAGCTGCTCCTTGGATAAAGAGAGTGCTAGCCGGACCTCTGGGAGGACATGCACTTTCCAGTACATGCATGTTTGCTATTTACTGCAAAAAGATGTAATGATATGGGCTGGGGAGGTGGCTCACTGGGTAAAGTGCTTGCTGAACAAGTGTGAGGACCTGCGTTTGAATCTCCAGCATGTACGTGGGGGAGGGGAGCGGGGGGGGGGGGGGGGGGGGGGAAGCCACATATGGCAGTGTGTGCCTGTAACCAGCACTAGGGAAGAGGAGATTGGTGGATCTTCAGGTTTGCTCACAGCAAGTCGAACTGATCAACAAGCTCCAGGTTCAGTGAGAGACTTTCTCAAAGGACAAGGTGGTGAGCAGTAAGGGAAGACACTCCGTACGCATGCACATGCCCAAAAGCAGGGAGAGACATGATCATGGGAGCGGAATGAAGGTGGTGGTCGGATTTCCCTGAAGGATTTTGCTGCCACCGACATTTATAATTCACAGTCATAATTTTGCATCCTAGGGATCCGAGACTCTGTATATCCCAAACAGTAAGTCTGAGCTGATTTTTAAGCACTCAAGTTTCCAAGAAAAATCTAAACATTTAAATAAAGATAGTAGCTAAGAATACTGTAAAGTCTGGTCCGTTTTCAAGTTGTGGTATGAAATAGAAACAAAATGTAGTTCTAATTACTGGTCAAACGTGGGGTGGCCTTCAAGTTTACCAAACTGTTCGTGCAAATATTCAATTGTTGTAAAAAAAAAAAATGTAGAGGAGGAAAACTGGTGATGATTGTTTTTATTAAAATTTATTTTTTGCGGGGCAGAGGTGGCGCACACCTTTAATCCCAGCAGTCAGGAGGCAGAGGCAGGTGGATCTCTGTGAGTTTGAGGCCAGCCTGGGCTACAGAGCGAGATCCAGGAAAGGCGCAAAGCTACACAGAGAAACCCTGTCTCGAAAAAAACAAAAAAAAAAAAAATTATTTTCACCTTTTCAAAATGGCGTGGTTATCTGATTAATAGGATGTTCCGACAACAGCTGTGACCATTTCAGTTAAGTACTTTGTAAGAGTTAGCACATTGCATTGTTGGATTTAAGAGTCATGTTAACACAATACACATGTATGCATACAAACAGACACACACACAGTCTACCTAATATCAAAACAGTCCAATAGATTTCATTATTGAGATATCAAACTGTCTGTTTTCATAAGATTACAGGAATGAAGAAAATTAAGCAAACCTGTTTCTGATGAATAAAAAGTATTCATTGAATCATTACTGAAAGATGGGAGACACTGCCCTGCTATTTAAAAGGCCAGGGGCTAAGATGTGAAGAAAAGAGGCCAAGAGCATGCACAAGATAAATTATGCCGTGGCCAGAACTGACTTCACACTGAACTTTTCGATTGGCTTTTGAACACAGAGTGAAGGGCAAGAAATGTAACCAACATTTTCCAGGTGAAGTGTTGTAATCAGGGTAATACATGATCATGATATCCTTAATAAACTACACTCAGTCATCCCATTTACTTACATAGTTTTATTCAACCTTGATATAGCAAACATTCTTACCAAGTTCTAGACATTTTAAACAGTATATATAGTTAATTCTCATTTTATTTTATTTTGGGTTTGTGTTTCTGTAACAGAAAGAATGGGGAAGATTTAAAATTACAATTTTGGCATACATGCCACTGAATGTTTTTTCTACTTAATCTACATAAACATATGCGTCTACAAATACATTAAATTTATTTTTCTCAAATTAGGCATAATGATACAAGCCTGTAGTTCTATAGTTTTGGAAGAAGAGGCAAGAGGATTAGGAGTTCAAGGTCATCCTCAGCTTCAAAGTGAGTTTGACACCAGCCTAAGAGACTTGAAATTTCTTTTTTCATTATAACTGACAGATTATTCTGCTTATCTAAAGCTGTTTTGATGATGCTGTGGCATCTAGTTTGTTAGGATAAACCACCCAAGAATTCTGGGAAACTGCACACAGATCTAGGAGTAAAATGAAATGAGGAATTGCAGAATCTCTGCAGGTACTTCTGGCCCATGCCTATTGGTTACACTGAAAACGCACTTGTATATGAAAATGCTTTTGCCTAAAATTTGTATTTTGTACTTGTTTTAGAAAAAAATGGAGCACCATTCAGTGCCATCTCTCTCTCTTTTTTTTTAAAGATACAATAGGCATTTCATCACCCTGCCATAATGAAGGAGGGAGAAATTTTCACATGTGAGTTAGGAAAGCTGAACTCCTCAGTCTGCACCACCCTCACCACCAGTGGGTGTGGACAAAATTGCCTCGTGCTTCAGACATAAAATATGTTTTTTTCTCCTAGATACAGGTTTCTTATGTATCAGTCATACCATCTCATCCCTGTTGTTACCACAGTTAATCACTGTCTTAATTAGGGTTTACTATTGCTGTGAAGAGACACCATGACCACGGCAACTCCTATAAGAAAAACATTTCATTGAGTGTGGCTTGCTTACAGAGGTTTCAGAGGTTCAGTCCATCATGATCATGAAGGGGAGCATGGCAGCACGCAGGTAGATGTGGTGCTGAGCTGAGAGTGCTGCATCTTGCAGGCAACAGGAAATCCACTGACTATCACACTGAGTGAAGCTTGAGAAAAAGAGACCTCAAAGCCTGCCCCCACACCTCCTAATAGTGCCACTCCCTTTGGGGGTCATTTTCTTTCAAGCCACTGCAGTCTCCCTACAGTTACTTAAATAATCTATGCAATATCCATCTATTAAAGAAAAGAGAGAGCTCAGTTTGTATGCATTCCTCTACCTTGTTGTCCACATTAGTGTCCCAAGCTCTTAACCCACTACAAAATTGCCTGGAGACTTACTAAATGGATATTTCTGCAGGCCTGTGGATAGGCCCAAGAGCTCTCCTTTCTTACAACTCCCAGATACTAATTGCTGCTGCAATGGAACCCACTTTGGAAACTCCTGCCCTAAAATAACATGGACTCCTAAAGGCACATTTGTCCTACACCAGCCCCTACCATTATCAGTTTGACAGAGATAGATGTATTTCTTTTTTCATCCTTCCAACACTCTCTTTTCTTTCTGTTTCCATTGAGATCTATCAGTGGCTGAAAGTGGACAACTGCACACACATCCAGTTCTTCATTAACTGTACTGTCTAATCCCACAGCAGGCTCTACTTCTATGGAACTAAAGAATAATTTTTAAATTAAAACCCACCTAGATCAAAGAAAATGGCTAAAGATGAAGATAAAGCCACCATTCTGGATGGAGACCATCACGTTCACTCAAGAAGTTAGTCACAAATGACAAGAGAAAGAAATAGTGAATCCAGGAAGAGGATTTTCCTTCACAGGAACCTGTATTTGTACGTTAGGATCATGGATAGCTAGGATGCATATATAGCTATGTTCTTTTCTGTGTGTTTTTGATTTATGTTTTTGTGTGTTTCTTGCAATGTTCAGGGATCACACACATGGCCTTGAACATGCTGGGGAAGCACTCTAGCCCTGAGCTACCTCCCCAGCTTGTGGGTTTTGATACAGAGTCTGACTATATAGCCTAAGATAGCCTCCAACTTGCAATTCTCCTGCCTCTACCCCTTAAGTTCTGAGGTTATAGGCAGGCACTTCCATGCCTGGCACTGAATGTGTTACTTTGATTTAAATTTGTCTAGCAAAGAGGTCACATCTCAGAAAAAAATTAATAAAAAGCTTGTTCCAGAATGGACTATTAAGTGTATGGGATTCTAGTACATACTCCATTGTGTTCTTGCCTGAGACCCAAGAGCAAAATGCATCCAACCATACATCTAAATAGCTTCTGTGCTCAGATGGTGACTCCCAAATGTTAAATGATCAAAGTTCCCAAGAAAGAAACATAGACACACAGACACGGGGCTTGTGCCTGTAGACAGTACTCTCTTCAGACGTGGGCTCTTGGCTAATCCACAAAGGCTCAAAGGACACACTGTGTTCCCACATAATGTGGTAAAAACCACATTTTACAAGCCCACTGAAAATACTCCTCTGAGTCAGGAAGTGGCTTTAAATGTTAGCAAGCACAATCCAGGGTGGGCTGGGCAAGGAGGAAGAATGAGACCTTCCACTTCAGAGGGAGAACACTATGTGTGGTCCACACCAGCCCACAGGCAAGTATATAGACGCTCCATTACCCGCAAAGCCTCCACACTCTTAAGAAGCCCTCTCTCTCCCTGGAGGTGGCGTCTCTAGGCTGGAATGTGTTCCTGTGGTAGCATTGTCAGCTGTGAGACCCGCCTGAGTCACCACGCTTCCTATTTCCAAGATACTCTTTATACTTCTGACAGAATTTAATCAGCCAACTAAATGCTAAAACTCTTCTCAGGAGGAAACCAAGGATTTGGAAGAAACAAAAACTTGAGATCTAGGCCAGGAAATCTATTCATTTCTAACACATATGCAAATCAGTGACTCTGAGGCACTGGAAGTCAGTGTGCCTTGGATGAACGTGACACCCAAATTAGCTGCATTGCTCTCAAAGGAAACTTAACACAGTTCCAAAGTTGCAACTCCGATTATTTTTTCTGGAACAGTCTTATGCCCACTTGGTGTTTTAACACGGATCGACTGGCTACATGGAAAGTTTCACAGTGTATGTGTGTGGTTACTGGGCCAAAGCAGCCTTGTAGAATGAGTGGTCAGATTTTCCCTGCTCTTCATCAGGAAGTGACAAACCATGCAGCCTGCATCTCCTGAGGGTTACAGGCTGTCCGCAGGCAGTTGTTCAAGTGTGCTTTCTCTTGCTGTGATTAAAAAGACTGACCAAGCTGGGCGGTGGTGGCGCACACCTTTAATCCCTGCACTCGGGAGGCAGAGGCAGGCGAATCTCTGTGAGTTCAAGGCCAGCCTGGGCTACCAAGTGAGTTCCAGGAAAGGTGCAAAGCTATGCAGAGAAACCCTGTCTCAAAAAAAAAAAAAAAAAAAAAAAAAAAAAGACTGACCAAAAGTGGTTTAGAGAAGGAAAGGATGTATCTGGCCTAACTCTTCCGGGTCACAGGCTATCACTGAGGGAAATCAAGGCAGAAAGGCAAGGCAAGAAGCCTGA
This sequence comes from Peromyscus maniculatus bairdii, assembly GCF_049852395.1. Lineage (NCBI taxonomy): Eukaryota > Metazoa > Chordata > Mammalia > Rodentia > Cricetidae > Peromyscus > Peromyscus maniculatus. The sequence goes on from NC_134855.1 coordinate 123,778,295, forward strand.
AGGCAAGATTGTTGGTCCACCCAGCATAACCTCTGGTGAGGAAGCTCACTCACCGCCAAAGCACAGTAGACATCTTGGAGGCATGCTGCTTCCTGGCTCACTCCCAGGTTCACACTTAGCTAGCCTTCTGATGTAGCTCAGAAACACTTGTGTAGGCATGGTGCCACCCACAGTACTGGGGCTCCTACAGACACTGTCCTCGTTAGCTTTCTGCTCTTGTGATAAACAACATGACCAAAGCGACTTGGAGAAGATTTATTTCATCTTCTACTTTATAGTCCATCATCTAGGGAACTCAAGAGGAGGACTCAAGGCAAGAACCTGGAGGCAGGAAGTGAAACAGGGACCATGGACAAATGATGCTTACTGGATTGCTTCCCTTGGCTTGCTCATCTATCTTTCTTTCTTTTTTGTTTTTGTTGTTGTTGTTTTTTTGTTTTGTTTTTGTTTTTCGAGACAGGGTTTCTTTGTGCAGTTTTGATGCCTGTCCTGGATCTCACTCTGTAGCCCAGCCTGGCCTCGAACTCACAGAGACCCACCTGGCTCTGCCTCCCAAGTGCTGGGATTAAAGGCATTAGCCACTACCGCCCAGCCTCATCCATCTTTCTTATATAACCCAGACCCATCTGCCCAGGGATGACACCATCCTGAGTAGACTTGACCCTCCCACATCAATCAACAATTAAGAAAAGGTTCCACAGACATGTCCACAGACCAGTCTGATAGAGGAAATTACTCAGTTGAGGCCTTTTTTTCTCATATGACTCAAGGCTGTATCAAGCTGACAGTTAAAATTAACCAGGACAGTAGTCCAGGAAGTAATGAGGTGTTGCGGGATACTTGTACACTGTGGGAAGATGTGTTGCTGTGATTGGTGTAATACAAAGGTGAATGGCCAATAGCTAGGCAGGAGAGATAGGCAGGCCTTCTGAGCAGAGAGAAAGGATGAGGAAGAGTGGAACGAGGTGTGTAGGAGATGCCCTTTTATTGCCTTAGAAGTGGTCAGAGGTGGTGTGATAGTGTTGACTGTCATCTTGTCAGGATCTGTTTTCACCTAGTTGTTGTGTGACCCTCTTGCTGAGGAAGGTGTGGACAAACACCTACTCACCCTACATAAAGGTGGGGTGACAATAGACCAACCATGGATACCAACAAAGTCCAGCTTGGTGAACCATTGAGTTTTATTGATGTTAAGTGAATATGGGTGAAGAGTTAACTTACGGGAGCAGAAATAACTCAAAGGCAGCTGTATCACACCCAGTATACATAACAATTCACAAAAGCTGGGCACATGAAGCTGGACAACCAACCTACAGTCAGCTCAACAGGTTGGAGAGGATCCTTTTCTGGTGGTTCAGTTGGTCTGAGCCTCTTCCAGACAGCTCAGCTTGCCTGAGAGTCTTCTAGGAATCTTGGCTTCTTCCAGGTTGCTTCTCTGTTCTTGGCTTCTTCCAGGTGGCTGGGCTTGTCTGGGTGTCTTCTTTGCAGCTTTTCTTGTTTGAGAGTGACTCTCAGCAGTCTTTATTGCTTCTATACTCTTGGAGAAGGAGGGTCTCCATGAATCTGGTCAGTTTTAGGGACTTCCTGGGGATATTTTGAGTTTTATATGTCCTGTCTTAAAGAGCATCCCTTCAGAGAAGAGTGCATCCATCTTGGGGGAAACTGTTACACAGCACTAGAGAGCAAGTCTCCAGGTATACCTGCTATGGGTTATTTAGGTTATGTTAGCCTCCAGACATGTTTGTGAGGGATTTTCTTGATTAAGTTAATTAAGGTGGGAAAACCCACCCTAAAGGACCGAACATTGCCCCATTCCTAGGCTTGGGTTGATCCTGGACTCCATACAAAGGGGGAAGTTAGCTGAAAATAGCATTCATTGATGCAATATGACCAGATGCTTCAAACTTCTGCAACCTTGACTTCCCTTCTGTGATAGATTACAGTCCTGAACTGTGAACTGATTCCTTATGCTGCTTTTGTCTGGGACTTTGTTACAATGACAGAAGTAACTAGCACAGGTGGATTTCCTCCTTTTGCATGTTTATGTGTATACAGTGTGTATGCATGATTGTATTCATGTTTGTGGGAGGCTCACATGTGTGCAAGTGGATGTGCATAGGTGTGCATGTGAATGTAGAGCCAGGGTTCTGACACTGGGAATCTTCTTTGATTGTTCTTTGTCAGATTCATTGAGGCAGGATCTCTCCATTGAACCCAGAGCTCACTGATAGAGCTGGGATAGGTAACCAGCTTGATCTGGGGATCATTGATGGCTGCTTTCTAAGTGGTGGGGTTACAGACAGGGTCCTCTGTCTACCCAGGATTTACATGGTTCTGGAGATCCAAACTCTGGTCCTTCACAACCCCTTAACTGAGCCATCTCCCCAGCTCCCTACTGGTGAAGTTTTCAAGGTTTTTTCTTGCCCATATTGAGAACTCCCTCCATGATACCTCAGAACAGGGATGGCTGGGCTTGTGGCTTACCCAGACTCTATGATACATGCTAAATAAAAACAAAGACCATTTCCATTACACTTTTCAACTCTAGATGAGCTCATGATGGCCATAAGTCTCCTCATTTACAGCCCCAACTCAAAGGTGTCAGCAGACTGTCAACTCAAGAGAGGAATCCTGATCTGTCCTCTTCTCCCTCTGAATGAAGGCCTTAGATCATATGGTCACTGCCTGTGCCGATGTTCTATTTAGACAGGAGAGAAGATGGTGGTTTCCACTCAGAAATTGAGAATGTGTGAAGACAGTGGGGCTTCTGAGTTTTTTGTTTGTTTGTTTTTTGTTTTTGTTTGTTTGTTTTGGTTTTTCAAGACAGGGTTTCTGTGTGTAGCTTTGGAGCCTGTCCTGGAACTCACTCTGTAGCCTAGGCTGGCCTCAAACTCACAGAGATCTGCCTGGCTCTGCCTCCTAAGTGCTGGGATTAAAGGGGTGCGCCACTACCACCCGGCCGACTTCTGAGTTTTTGTGTAAGAGAATCATGAGTTATTCTGCTTTGCTTCCTCCAGGCCTGGAATCCATCTTTATTGTTGTTGGGTTTGCTAACATATATTGTAAGGCCCTCTAGCCACAGGAGTGTCCAGGTGAGCTCCCACCAAGGACCTCTAACTGCCCGGTTCCACCCACAGAATACTCTAACCGCCCTAACTGCTGGACCCTGCGCCCACCCTACAGAGTAAAAATCCCAGTCTCTAGACATGAGATCCTACCAATCTCCACCCTGGAAAGCTCCACCCTGAAAAGTTCCACCTTCTTCCCAAGAAACTCTACATAAGCCTTGTATCCTGTTCAGTTTGCTGCTGTTTCTCACTCGAGCAGAGGCAGCCGCCTTCCTGGTTTTTTTTTCCCCTCCCAATAAATCTCTTGTGTGAGGTTTGTTGTGCAGTGTGACTTTGTGGTATTCTTTGACTTCCAGCTGCCAGGGTCCCTTTCCGTCCGAGCTGTAACCCTTACATATATGATTTAGACATTAATCCGTAAGGAAAAAGAGCTTGCGTGGTCTTACTCCCTTGTCATTCTCAGGAAGAAGTTTTGGAGTTCCAGGGACAAAATACTCAAGTTTTTCCCCCCTGGTGCTGGCAGTTGAACCCAGGCCTCAGATAATCTAGGGAAGCACTCTGCAAACTCCCTAGGCCTAAATCTATTCATTTTAAAGGAGACGTGGGTATATGCTTGTTGCCTGGCAATAGCTACAGACAGATTTACCCTTTCTAACATCATGTATATATGCCTACAAAGGAAAAATAGAATCTCTAAGGAGCCTATCTTCTAGGGGATGGATGAGAAGATAAACAGGATGCAAAGACTGCCGGGACTAAAGGAGTCCACAGGGGTCACCCCATGACAAGCGGCTCTCAGCCAACCACCTGCTGAGGTTTCCTGAAGATCTGCTGGCTTTCAGAAGAAGCCAAGCACCTGTAATGAATCCCATGAGCCACACTGGCACAGAGGAGTATTTGAATGGTTATGAAACACAGAGCAAAGAAAATAACAATTCCATTTTAGTTAGAGGTTACTTGTTTGGTGGTGGTGGTGGTGGTGGTGGTGGTGGTGGTGGTGGTGATGGTGGTGGTGGTTGGGGTGGTGTGATGTCCTGTTGGTGGGGGATGGGGGCGGGTGGTGGTGGTGGTGGTGGTGGTGGTGGTGGTGGTGGTGGTGGTGTGGTGTCCTGTTGGTGGGGGATGGGGGCAGGGTGGTGGTGGTGGTGGTGGTGGTGGTGGTGGTGGTGGTGGTGATAGTGGTGGTGTGGATGGTGGTGGTGGTGTGGTGTCCTGTTGGTGGGGTATGGGGGCAGGGTGGTGGTGGTGGTGGTGGTGGTGGTGGTGGTGGTGGTGGTGGTGGTGGTGTAGATGGTCGTGGTGGTGTGGTGTCCTGTTGGTGGGGTATGGGGGCAGGGAGGTGGTGGTGGTGGTGGTGGTGGTGGTGGTGGTGGTGATGGTAGTGATAGTAGTGTGATGATGGTTGCCACTCTTTTTGTTAGGGGAAACAGGTGCTTTTTTGATACAGGGCCTCGTAGCCTAGGCTGATTCTCCTGCCTCAGCCTCTGTACTGGCTGGTTTTGGGTCAACTTGACACAAGCTCTAGTCATCAAAGAAGGAACTTCAATTGAGGCAATGCCTCTAGGAGATCCAACTGTAAGGCATTTTCCCAATTAGTGATCAATGTGGGAAGGCCAGCCCATGGTGGGTGGTGCCATCCCTGGGCTGGTGGTCCTGGGTTCTGTAAGAAAGAAGGCTGAGAAAGCCAGGGGAAACAAGCCAGTGAGCAACTCTCCTACGTGGCCTCTGAATCAGCTCCTGCCTCCAGATCCCTGCCTGTTTGATTTCCTTTCCTGACTTCTTTCAGTGATGAGCAGTGGTATGGAAGTGTAAGGTAACAAACCCTTTCCTCCCTGAGTTGCTTTTGGTCGTGGTGTTTCATCACAGCAATAGCAACCCTAAGACAGCCTCTGAAGTCTTGGAATTAGAGGTATGTACCACCTACCATCCTAGCTCAGGTTTCTTGTTTTCCTAAGGTTCCTCTCAGCTGTCTTATGACCATCAAAATGTCTGAATTGTTTTTTTTTTTCTTTTATGACACCAAAAGTTCACTAGTTTTGATATAGTTGAAAGATTAAGTTAGGAGCCATAACAAGGCAAAAATGGTTAATGTAACTATTTTTCATAATACCTGGAAGGCTTGTTGTAGTAGGTAGCCATTCCAGCTTGGATCTGGAAGTTCCAACCCCCATTGAGACTCTGGCAACTGTCACACCTATGAGGCGGAGCCAGGGGAGGCACCTAGAGACCCGAGAGCGGGATGGGTGATTGCTCTCTTGGTGCCAGGACCCTGAACAGTGGAGGTGGACCGAGCAGAGCTCCAGAGAATACCGCTGGACTGTGATACACCTTCCCCAGACCTTGTGACCTACCTATCCTTTAATTTGTGAGTTACGCCATTAAATAATATCCTTTTAACTATGTGGAGTGGCCTTAATAATTTCACCAATATCTGGCACCCAACGTGGGGCCAGAGTTTCTAACCTAAAACCTGAGAAAAGATTCTAAAATGGAGCTAAAAACAGCTTCCTAATTGTCTCTCTCAAATGAGCGGCAGCCTGCAGGTTTGAGCTACTGGCAGGTTCCTAGTGTGCGAGCTCGATCTGCAGTATGGCAGGAATGAGGCCTCTGCAAGTGGCACATTAAGCTGTGTGGTGGATTTAGCCTTTGCTAGTACAAAAAAAAAAAAAAAAAAGAGGTTTCTGGGCTACACGCTGCTTGGATAAAAGCATAGACCCATGATGGCTCTCAGAGTTGGCGGAAAACATACCACTGCCATGTTTAGAAGCTGAAGTGGACAGAGGCAGCAGCCACAGCACCATTTCAGGCTTAAAAGGCTGCAGTTTAAAGCAATAGGCTCAAGGTAATATAAAAAATAAGCCACATAAAGATGGCTACCACACAGAGAATCTGGATTATGTTCTCTTTGATATTCGTAACTGAAGAAAAACATTTGATTGCAAAAGCTGTTGAGTTATGCCAAAATGTGTATTTTAAAGGTACCTTGACTTCAAAATCTGGATGTAAGGATATGTTGCTTTGGAAAAGAGGCTTTGCTTTTGTTTCTACAGAAAGCCAGAGGCTATGGATTTGTTCCAGATTAAGATGCATCAGATTTGACCAGCCAAGACCACCTGAAAGGTCTCTGATGACACCATGGCCCAGATGATCCAACATCCAGAATCGTTTCAAGGCAACTAGCTCAGACGATACAGCCTCACGGACTACTCCATGATCCTTAAATTTTCTTTGTGTCCCCATAAGATATAGTGCCCCCCTCCAGCAGGAAGTAGTAAGAGAAGCTACGCCCAAATTACCAAATATACCAAGCTGGCTTTGGAGATGTGTAAAAGTTAAAACCTTCCTTTTTGAAAAAAAAAAATAGGGGAAGTACTGTGGGATGGTCTGTATGTCAAATCTGTTACTCTGATTGGTCAATAAATAAAACACTGATTGGCCAGTGGCCAGGCAGGAAGTATAGACAGGACTAACAGAGAGGAGAAAAGAAAGAACAGGAAGGCAGAAGGAGTCACTGCCAGCCGCCACCATGACAAGCTGCATGTGAAGATGCCGGTAAGCCACGTGGCAAGGTATAGATTTATGGAAATGGATTAATTTAAGATATAAGAACAGTTAGCAAGAAGCCTGCCACGGCCATACAGTTTGTAAGCAATATAAGTCTCTGTGTTTACTTGGTTGGGTCTGAGCGGCTGTGGGACTGGGGGGTGACAGATTTGTCCTGGCTGTGGGCAAGGCAGGAAAACTCTAGCTACAGCTTGTGATTGAAGGAGTAGCTATCCACCTATCACTTATGTATCCATGCTCTGTCTAGGCAAGATCAGGCCTGCAGGAAGCAACAATTCTCACTAAACTTGGAGTTTTATTCCTGTAAAGAAAATCAACTCATCAGCAAAAAAATCTGTAGAGTATTTTCCAAATATGTTGTCAATGGACTTCTAATGAGTTCCTAGTATATTTTTTAAGTGTCTACATCCTTACACCAGCCTGGCCTGAGGGGGGTAAACAGCAATGAGAGGAAAACAATTTCGAAGACCTACCCACACTTGCCACATGTAATGGTTTGAATGAGAATGGCCCCATAGGCTCATATATTTGAATGCTTTTTCTGAAGTTGATGAAACTATTTGGGAAGGATTTGGAGGTATGGCCTTGTTGGAGGAGGTCACTGGAGTTTGAGCTCATTTGAGGTTTAAAAACCCGTGCCTCTCCTAGTGAGTCTCTCTCTTCCTGTGGTTCTTGTTTTCTCAACATGTGAGCTTTCAGCTGCCTTTTCAGCCATGTCTGCTTGTTGCCATGCTCATTGATGTTGTGGGGTATCCACCAGAGAAGACTGCTCAGACTTGGGTTTATGACAGTAAAAAGTCTTTATTAGCCAGCCAGCAACTACACTGGGTGACTGGGATCCCAGTGTAGCCCTGAGCCTTTCTCAGGGTGAGCTTAAAAAGCACAAAAGCCCTATCATGGGTTGACAAACTTCAGTTAGCAAGAACAGTTAGCCAGAAGTAGAACTACAGAAGCAAAAAAGCAAGCAAGGTTAGTATGTTTAGAGACTTTCCCTGAACTGTGGGCTTTGATGGATTAGGTCTTTGCTTTAGTTTGGGCAAGTGGTACTGTCTACATGCTGAATTTTATGGCATGAATGGTACTTACTTCCATCCTGGAGTTAGTTGTGCTAAGGTCTGGGAGCCTGTTACATTAACATGATAGTCATGGACTCACCCTCTGAAACTGTAAGCAATCCCCTAGTTAATTGCTTTGTTTTATTAAATTGCCTTGGTCATGGTGTCTCTTCACAGCAATACAAAAGTAACTAAGACGCAAAGCAAACAAAGCCACGCAAGCCAGTGGAAAATGGACATTCCTTTTGGATTGATAAGCAAGGCACAATATTAAATAAACCATGTCACTGGTATATTTCCAACAAACTGCCAGGAAAGATCTCCAAAGTAACAGCTGGCCAACTGATCATGGAAGGAACTTAAAATAGAGAAGTAGGGGAAAAACCTCCAAGAGATATGGTGGGTGTAAATGGACCTGTGACTCAGCTCAGACACTCACCCTGACCAGATCAGCCGTCATTACGGTGGGGTCCTGCAGCATGAATGCCAGTTCTGTCGAAAGCATAAGCCGTCATTTTTAAAATTAGTGTTTATATTACTGCATTTTTAATTACTGTAATGAAATACTTGAGGCAGACTTCCTAAATTATGAGAAGAGGTTTATACTTTTGGGAGTGTGAGATACTGAGTTTGCATCAGGCAATGGCTTGCTTTTTATCCAAATCTCAAGGCTGTGTCGGTTAGCACCTGGCACAAGTTTGTATGGGTGTGTCCTCTCTCTCTCTCTCTCTCTCTCTCTCTCTCTCTCTCTCTCTCTCTCTCTCTCTCTCTCTCTCTCTCTCCCCCCTTACCACTGTCAGGACCCAACCATGGGAGCTCTATCTGCATGGCTTTATCTAATCTAACCTCTTGAAGCTCCACCTCTGAATACCACTGCCAGGTTGTTTCTACTCTCTGGACATCATTGATAGAGGACTTCAGAGGTTACATGCCTTGCTTTAAATGACTGCCTTCAGAGCCAAGCATCCTACACTTAGGGAAGTTCAGCTGTGCCTCCTTCTTTGCAAAAGGCCATCCCAGCTGGGCACACTCATGGCCTGCATCCTCCCCTCCGAGCCCCCCCCACACACACACACACGCAGAAGGGCAGAGTAAGGCACAAGCCCCTCACCTGAGGATCCAGCTGCACCCATCACCTGGCACCACTGCACATGGCTTTGACAGGGGCAGAGTTTATAGAGGCTGGGGAGACTAGAGCAAAGGCTCCATCTAGGTGGGTACTAAAAAGCCCTGAGTGGGGTGATGCTTTTCAGGTCTAGCTGGTTCAAAGAGGAATGCCCACACCCCTGTAAGTAACCAGTCCTTCCCCTAGTTCTGCAAGGAAGCCCAATACATTCATTGGTTCCCCAAAGTGAACTTTGGTGAACTCATATCTCAGTTTATCCTCGGGAGCTTAGGAGGAGAGAGAGATAGGCCTTTCCCCAGGGAAGGAACTTCAGTGACACCCCTGCATGAGCTTAGGCGGACAGTTACTGTTCCGAAAGGGTTCTTTTATTCCATCTCTATTTTTCTAAATGCAATTATGGAAGCAGAAAACAGAAATCAGGAATATTTGCTTTTATTTCTTTTTAAAACATAGTTTCAATTTAAAGATTTTTGTTGTTGTATTAAGACAGGGCCTCTTTGTTAATATAACTCTAAATGCCCTGGAACTCATATCCCAAGCACTAGGATTAAAGGTGTGGGCCACCAGGACTCCATTTAAAAGATTTTGTTTTAAGTAGTATACAAAATAAAGGGTTTTGTTGTAACACTTGCATACATATACATCCCTATACTTTTTCTTATCCATCCTTCTCCTTTAGCTCCTGTCTCCATTCGCTCTACCATCCTTGTAGGGGTCCTTCATTTCCTTCCTTCCAAATACATCCCCATTCTGTATTCATGGCATATGTATTTCATACTTTCTCATTTTTCTCCCCCTCCCCCCTTAAGATCTCTACCCCGGGCAGTGGTGGCACACGCCTTTAATCCCAGCACTTAGGAGGCAGAGCCAGGCAGATCTCTGTGAGTTCAAGGCCAGCCTGGGCTACAGAGTGAGTTCCAGGACAGGCTCCAAAGCTACGCATAGAAACCCTGTCTCGAAAAAAAAAAAAAAAAGAAAGATCTCTACCTCACCTCTCACAGACCCCTTTCTACCTTCATCTCTCTCTCTCTCTCTCTCTCTCTCTCTCTCTCTCTCTCTCTCTCTCTCTCTCTCTCTCACACACACACACACACACACACACACACACTTAAATCTGGAGTCTGCAACAGAGAAAAATGTGTTGTATTTACCTGTCTGAGTCTGGTTTATTTTACTTATCATACTTATCTCCAAATGTTATGATTTCAGTTTTCTTTATGGCTAAATAAAATGTATTGTGCTTATATGTTTTGTTTTCTCTATCAATTCATTTGTTAGTGGACATGTGGGCTGCTTCTGTTTCTTTACATTGAGAATAGTGCAGCAGTCACCTGGGTGTGCAAGGGTCTCTGTGGCTTATTGACTTTGAGTTCTTCAAGTAGAAACCAAGGAGTGGTGTAGCTGAGTGATATGTTAATTCTATTTTTAATATCTGGAAGAACCTCCAGCTGAGGTCCATTGTGACTGCACTGGTTTCCTTTCTTACAACATTTTTCCTTCAGTCAGAATTTTTGAACTTAATAGCTAAGGAATTATGGCCTTTTATAGATGTCACGGGGCCTTGGCATTTCATATTTCTTGTGTTTCCATGGTGCAATTTGTACACTTGTTGGTCTGAATATCTCTTCGGTCTTTATTTTAGGAGCTTCTCATTGAGCAGCCTATTTTTGAGGCCTCAATCTCCAGTGTCACTGAGGACAAAATGAACTGTTATAACAGCAACAACATCAAACTTACACACAGAAAGAAACACACTCAGAATCCTTTAAAGCATGCTCACATATGACCAATTGTGGTAGTCTGAAAAAGAATGGACTTCATAGGCCCAAGAGTTTGAATACTTGGTCCCCAGTTAGTGGAACTGTTTAGGAAGGATTAGGGTGTGTGGCCTTGTTAGAAGAGGTCTGTCAATGGGGGTGGGACTTGAGAATTCAAGACTTGAGTCATATTCCCACTGTGTTCTCTCCCTCCCTCTCCCAATCCATCCCTTCTTCTCCCTCCCTCCTACTTTTATATCAAGATATGAGTTCTCAGCTGTTCCTGATGCTGCCATGACTTTGTTCCACCAGCATAGACTCTGACAACCTGAATCAGGAGCCCAATTAAATGCTTTAGTTTATAAGCTGTCTTGATCAGTTTTGTCACAGCAAAAGAAAAATAACTAATACACCAGTGAACATAAACCAGAAAACAGGAAAATGAATGTAGACTGTTCTGTGAAACTTTCAATTATTCAGGCTGGATGCAATGATACACATCTTTAATCCCAGCCCTCAGAGATCTGTGTGAGTTTCAGGCCTGCCTTGTCTACATAGAGAGCTCCAGGACAGCCAGAGCCATGTAGAAAGAACCTGTCTCAAAAAAAAATTATTCAGGATAAATGTAGAAGTAGTAAATGAATAAGACAAAGGAAGCAGGTGCAGGGGGAAATGGATACGGAGCATAGCTAAACCGTAAAAAGTAAAAGTAGTGGAAAAGGATGTTATAGAGAGAACAAAAGATGAACAAGAGATTAGGGAAGACAGAAAAGGGACAAAAATGGTTTCTCAATATTAAGAAGGTTTGTAAACAAAATTAGATAAATTATAGGGGAGAATTAAAAACAAAAGCATGTATTTAAATACAAAGCACATGAGAAAGAAAAAGGGAAAACATAGGAGCAATGAAGAAAGAAAAGATATTTTAAAAATATTGCCCTCCCATGAAAATACTGTGTGGTTGCTGGGAATTGAACTCAGTACCTCTGGAAGAGCACAGTACTCTTAACTGCTGAGCCATCTCTCCAGCCCAAGTGGATCAATTTCAAACACCAGGTTTCCTCTCAATATGGTGCCCTGCCTCTATCTTTGGAGTTACAGGGATTGAGAGAACAGGGTTCCTCTCTATTACTGACTCTCCTGCTGAAGAACTCACTGTCTCGCCAAATACAGCTCATTTTGAGGCTGGTAAATGCTTTGGACTTGTCCTGAAGGCAGGACTCCTGGTCCTCTTCCACCAGGGTCACCTGGCTGGCTTTTTTGGAGGAAATGCCTGCTTCCCTCCCCACACCTTGGAGCTGCATGGCTGGAGCTGTGCTGGGATTTGCTTGCTTTCCCCGGATCACCCGTATTGTCCTAGCTCTCTTCAGGTGAGTTATTAATAACTCGTTAGAGATCAGCAGCCTTGGAAATCATTGAGAATGGACCCCTCCCTCATAGTCAACACCTTATAAAACCAGGAACTGAAATCACAGAATTTGACTGGTCAAAAGAATGGAGTCTGAGTCATATTTTTGGCCCTGGGTCTAGACATGGCATTCTAAACTATGCAGCTAATCATAAGATTACCGTCTAGACAAAGGCATTCTGGCGCAGAACAAAGACACACTGTAGTTTCCTCCCATAGCAGTCAATACAAATGGGCCTGTCAGCCACCTGGGTAGGAAAACATAATACTTCAAGGAAATCTGTTGGAGACTTGAGAACTACTAATAAAGCTTATCTCAAGTACAGGTCAGCACACGGATCAGAGGTCACAAGGACCAGGCTGCTAAAGAGTAGCCAAAGATCTTGGTGACACTACTATCATTTGCCTTTATGAGTTTTCAAAGCTCTCCTCTCTGACTTTGGAATTGAGTTTATTTTTTCATGTTGTGACTAGCTGCTTCATTGGGTTCCATGGAGACAGCTTCTGGACTGCCATCTTACCTGGAACTCTAGACTACAGAAGATATTTTCTTAACTTATGCATCAAGCATAGAGAAGTCAAACCTTCACAAGCAGTCCCAGGATACCACCTACATACAAATAGAGACCAGAGGGAGACACAAATTACCTACTTGACTGGTTTCCTGATTCCAGGCTTGAACACTAGCTACTTTCCATTGATGGTAGTGTTTTTGAGGACATTGATGGGTATAAGAAGCATATTAACATAAAAATGTTTTACTTTTCCAGCTTGATCCTTATATATGGATCAGGAGTCAGTCCTTAAAAAATGAACTGTCAAAAGGAAGTTCAGCTTACCTTATATGATAGTTAGGTTGATTAGTTGCGTTTTTCCAGAGTGGTCTCCAAATGTTATAAAGAGATATTTATTTGATGAGGGGTGATATCTGTACTTATCTCTAGGTATAAGGATAAATGCTTAGAATGTATTTCAGAACTGTGCTGGTTTAGTAAAGTAGCAGTTGTAGATTTTCCTCCAAGATCTATGATATTACTAGTCATTACCAGGCACGATTTCTGTCTTTGAGTGGGTCTTAAGTTCAATGAGAGAGCTGTTTGATTATCACCCAGGTTTGTGCCACTGCTGTACCCTTAGGGACCAGGGTCACACTGGTCATTGCATCATAGCCGGGAAGAATTATTGGTTGCTTCCCTCCCTTGGAAACTTTCAAGGCACCATGAAAGCTAGTCCTCAGGAAAGAGGCTTTTGGGTCAGATGCATCTTGGATCCTCTGGGTTCTGTGTCTGAAGTGTATGGTGTCTTCAGCAATAGGTACTTACCTTCTGCCTCTGGGAGGCAACCAAAGAGAGCAATAGCCTTTCATATTTGGGGGGGTCTCTTGTAAAGGTGTGAGGAAAGGGTTGCCTTTTAACTTTGGGGGTTCTTATAGCAAAGTTTTTTCCAGAAGAGCTATGCCATCCAATATGACAATGACTGGATGCATATAATTATTGGGCACTTGAAATATGGCTCATGCAACTGATGAAAAAAAATTAAACTTGTTTATCTTTAATTAGTTTATATTTTTCTTTAAAGAGCTGCATATGATTCATAGCTACAATACTACACAAGATCAGTGGAGGGCAGATGTAGAGAGGTCCACTTGGCCAACAGAGACCCCAGAGTCTCTTCCAAAGTGTAGAGAAGACCATGCTTCTTTAGCCATTCTGGTGAGAGATAAGATACTCTCAAGAGAGAGCCTTCACCCCACCCTCTGGCAATCAGACTATTGAAACAGGGCATCCCAAGGAATTGAAATTTCTCTGGAAATCTTCTGCTGGAAAAAGGGAAGAGCTGAGGGCCTGGTCCCACTCAAAGGAGGAACTTGTTTTCTAGAAGATATTTCACAACTTAACAGATCACACTGTAGACTGCAGCTAAGGCAAAGATGGATCAGCAATGGGGGAGCCACGCCTTGCCCAGGACTGCTTAGTGATGTATACTTCTTGCTCTCTATTTAAACCTAAACCTCCTGCTAGTCACCTGATAACAGACTTGGAGAGTAAGGGAGCCCTTTTCATTTGTTCCACTTCCCAATGTGGCCACAATGAATAAATCTTTCTCTGCTTTTTGCTGTGGCTCGTCCCTTTAAGCAGACAGAGCTTCTGTCTTGGAGCTGGATTTTGAGACTGCTCTGGAATACAGGGGATGTCCCAGAACAGCGATTCTCGAAACAGGGTTCCATGACAGCAACAACAGCAGCATCTTGGGGCCTTGTTAGAAATGCATAATCTCAAGTCCACCCAGACCACAACTGAGTAAGAGCCCACATTCCTAACAAGATCCCTACATGACTTGTAATGAGCACTCAGGTTGGAGACATGCTGCCAGGAGCTCTCCACTCTATGCATGGTGAAGACAAGAAGCCATTTGCACAGCCCTTTCCACAAGGTCCCTGTATGCTGCCATCTGTGTCCGAGTACACTGCCGGAATTGCCAAATGTGGGCAGGCATCAGACCTACAGATAAACCTCTTAAAACCGGGACTCCATCAATGAAGTAGAGGAAATAAGAGTCATAGCTTCATCCCCACAAGCTTTCATGTCTATGGGATCAAAGGGGAAAATATAGAGAATTGTGAGTACAAAAGCATAGCTCCCATCTCAAAGGAAAGAAGAGATGGTTTATTCTGGAGCCACATATGAGTGACCATGTCAGAGGAACACAGATTTATGTTTCCCCAGATGTCATATTCCAATACGGTAACAGTGTTATGGAGGTTTTACAGAACAAACTCATAAAGAAAGGTGCTTTCAATACATTAGTAGAAACAGAAAGAGCAGGCTAGAGCAAAGTGGAGAAGGCTCTGTCCACTACGGACCTCAGGTACTGTCTGGTGACACTCATAGCCCTAGGAGGCTGTCTGCACATTCCAAAAGGATTTTATCTGGCAGTCACGAGGATGATCCACTTAAAACGGAGGTGAGCAGTACGTGACTATGTTTTCCAGTGTGTGGGTGTGTGTACTTGTGTGCCAGCATGTGGAAGACACTGGATGTCCTGCTCTATCACTTTCTTGCCTTTTTCTCACTGAACTCTCTCTCTCTGAACCTGGAACTTGCCATTTTGGCTAGCCTGGCCACCAGCAAGCTCCAGTGATCTTCCAATGTCCACCCCAACTGTGTGTGTGTGTGTGTGTGTGTGTGTGTGTGTGTGATACCTTTGGCCAAAGCTAAGTTTTTACCTGGCTCCTGGGTATTAAATTCAGGTTTTCTCACTTCTGTAACAAGCCCTCTTACCCCTGAGCCATCTCCTCAGCCTGATAAATAGCGAAAAATAGTTTAAGATAACTTGGTTCTAGAGCTGCAACATTCCAACCCTCACAATGACTAGTGTTAATCCATCAATCAGCCTTACAAAGTATTTAACACACTTGCAACCTGGATCCAGCTGAAAGGCAAAGCTCTATCTCAAGGTGGATCTCACCTGATTTTCAAATTCCTCCCACGCCCTGCTTTAGACGTGCACACACACCAGAGGTGCGGCTAGACACTTTAAGCTAGGGGTGGGTGGATGGCAAACTCAAGAAAGGCATTGCATTTAGCCAAAAATAGGCAGAAAACAGAACAGGGAGCAGGGAAGGTATTTGTGAGAAAAGTCCCCCCGGAGGACATTTAGGCTATTGGTTTTTATAGGACAATTGGGATGCATCCAGATAGCAGTAAGAGTCAAAACACAGTCATGACACAAGGAGCAGAAGACTGGGTAATTACTAACCTGTGGAGTGGCTGTCTTCACCAGCATTGGTTATTTGACATCATGAAATCCAATGTGTGAGCAAAGATGGAAGTCTATGCTTCTTATAAAGCAAATGTAGTCACAGCTCTTGGCATGGCAAAGAGCTTCGTATGAAACCCAGGCAGACCCTGTATTTTTCTTTTTCTTTTCTGGGGATTTTTGCTATTCTTGACTCCATCTTGAACTCTCCCTTCCTTATTCTGCATCTCCAAGCCAAATAGAAACCAGAACAATTGGGAATTAGCTGGTGCGAAGTGCTCTTCTGCACTTTCCTAGCTGCTGAAGCCATCATTACAGAACTGCCTTTGTAGAAAGAACAGGGTTAAAACAAATAAGCTATCTTATGCTGGCATTTTAATTTTCATTCTGCTCACACAGGCTAGAATGATGGGTGGAAGAGATAGCTCAGTGCTTAAGTGACCATGTAACTCTTCCAGAGGACCCAAGTTACATTCCCAGGACCCATGTCCCAGTTATAGGTCCCAGGACCTATAACTCCAGCCCTATGAGAGTCAATGCCCTCTTCTTGACTCTGGGCACTGAACACACACATATACACACACACACACACACACACACACACACACGCACACACACACGCACACACACACGCACACACACACGTACACACACGCATACACACACGTGTACACACACACACGTACACACACGTGCACATGTGTAAAAATAACAACAAAAACACCTTTTTAAAGAAGTGAATTAGAAAGGGGTCTTGGTGTGTGTTCTCCTTCCAGTACTAGCAATAGCCTGACAGGAAAACACAACTTGGTACTTTCATAAGCACCTCATATAATCGCCTGTCAACACAGATATAGTGTGTCCAACTACAATATCTAAAATCTTTCTAAAATGACACTTTAAAAATAGAATGGACATACATGTGTGATTTATCAATTCATTGATGAGAGACTCAGTAAGGTACTATACATCATTTCAGAAACAATTTGACAAGCTAGAGCCAAATACTGTGGTAGATGATCTCCAGGTCAACAGGCCCAGCCTACAGCAATCTTTCAGCATGTGCAAAAATGATAGGCTCTTCTCAGACAAGGCCCACAAGTTAACATGCAATGCCATAATACTAGGCCCTTAACCAACACCAGGGAATCAAAGGTTTACTCCTGTAGCTCATGATAATCCTTGGGTGGGCCTTCTGAGCTACATTCCATAATGCTAACCCTAACACTCCCTTGGCATTATTTCTGATTTTTAGCTAGCTACGTGGACCTCTTGTGAGTTTATTTGGAAATCATCCATCGCACATGCGCTCAACAGCCCAAACTCCCTGCAGGTTCCCAGAAGTTTCATTAACTTCCCTTCACCTTGCTGAAATGTCCTCTTTTGAAGCACTCTAGGCACACTGTAAGACAGTAATTCAAGCTGGACAATGTGGTCCACACCCCTGTAGTTAAAGTACTATAGAAGCTGAGGCAGGAGGATGGAGAGTACACAGCCTGGGCTGTGGGGTTCAGACCAGATTGGGAAACATAGTGAGATGCTGTCTCAAAATAAGAATTAAAAGGGTTGGGAAAATAGCCCCCTGGTAGAACACTTGCCAAGCATGCACAAAGCCCTGGGTTCAATCTCTAAGACCACATACACAGAGAAATCAAAGCAGGCAGCTAAACACTTGTTTTTATCTACAGAGTTAATTTCTTCCCCATAGTATCTACATTTGATTCAAAGTTTCCAGAAAAACCTGAGCTAAGTGTGTTCACAGGTCACATCTTATGGGATTAAAATAAAAGGTTTCCACTTCATTTGCCAGAGTTGAAAGTCACGTGATGCTTCCTTAAGTGCAACATTTACATGAAACTGAAAAGTGTGGGAGAGACACATGCTATATTTTTAAACTTCTGTTCTTTGGAACGCTTAAGATTAAAAAAAATAATAAAAGGGAGGAAAGAATTAGGAGGGTAGAAATTTATTCTCAAAAAGTGTTTTCCACTAATGAGGATTGATTTTTTTTTTTTTATCTTAAAAGAAGTAACAAGATTAGACCAGGCATGGTGTGATGTATGATTTTAATCTCTTCACTTGGGAGGCAGAGACAGGCAGAGCTCCATGAGCTGGAGGCCAGCCTGGTATACATAGGGAGACCTTGTCTCTAAAAGAAAAACAAAACACAAACCAACAAAACACCCACTCTGACTCCTTTCTTAAAGAGATAGCTGTACTTTCTCACAGCTGTGCCGTAGGTTTCCCCACCTTTGTTTTCTCTTGTTGGGGGGCCTTTACGACTTTTTTCTCCTGGTGATTTCCTTAGGAGTGTAATGGAGGTGAGAGAATTTTGTTCCCACTTTTGGGTAATCTAAATATTTATACACCACTCCTTCTGCATTTCATAAAGGTATAGCTATTAATAAGCCTAAGAAAATTCACAATACCATTGTTCAGAGAATAATAGGATTCATCATGCTCTGTTCCAGTTCCAGCTAGCTTTTGATTTACTTGGGTAATTGTTACAGGTTGAATTGTATCCCGTCAAGAATATATGTGAGCCGGGCGGTGGTGGCGCACACCTTTAATCCCAGCACTCAGGAGGCAGAGGTAGGTGGATCTCTGTGAGTTTGAGGCCAGCCTGGTCTACAGAGCAAGCTCCAGGATAGGCACCAAAATTACACAGAGGAATTCTGTCTCGGAAAAAAAAAAAAATGTTCACTGGACCTAAGGGGCCAAGGTGTTCTAGAAGAAAATTCGGAGGAGAAGCACACATCCCTTATAATGAAGCTATTACCCTGGTAAAAGGTAGTAGGCAGGGGCACCACAATTTTTAAAATGCAATGCCATGATGTCTAGTCCCTCCTAACCAACACATAGGGAATCAGTGGTTCACAAAGTCCTGGGATAGATGTTAGTTCATGAAGAGGAGACATCGTCACTGCTTTTTGGTTGGCTGGTTGTAAGCACAGATTGCAATATGGTCTTGACAGGCTCTCTTCAAAACATGAGGGAGGAGAGTAGAGCAGGCTTTTTCTTTGTCCAGTTAGCAAGTTAAAACACAATTCTCTGAGTGATTTCCTCCCTCCAGCCTCTGCCCTGTAATGTGACTTAGGACATCTCAGGATTCTCTCCTAAGTGGCCTTATTTGGAAATTGAGGCCTTGCAGACATGATCAAGTTAAGATGAAATCATCCAGGCTTTCGGTGTTTCCTAATCTAGTAACTGGAGCACTTACGAGGAAGAGAAACGTGGCCCTAGACGTGTGCACATACAGAGAGAAGGTCATGCTCCTGTGGCAGTAGATTAGCATTAGGCTGCCACAGGCTCAGGGCTGCCAGAAAGGAAAGGGGTAGGACACTCTGAGTGCCCAAAAAGCCACAGACCCTCCTTGACTGAACTTCTGACTTCAAGCACTGTGAGAGAACAATGATCTGCTGCTGTAAGGAGCTGGCAGGATGGCTCAGTGGTTAAGAGCACTTGCTGCTCTTCCAGAGGACTCAGGTTTGATTCCCAGCACCCATGCTGGGCAGCTCACAACCACCTGTAACTCTAATTATAGGGATTGAATGGCTTCTCCTGGCTTCAGTAGGCACCCATACACATTTGCTGCATGTGTGCAAGCACACACGCACACACACACACACACAATAAACAAACAAATACAGGCAAAAATAATTTTTTAAAAAATCTGTTGAGCTGAGGCATGGAACTTCACTGAAACAATGTGGTCCCTTTACTTTGATTTCACCTATTTACAAGACGAGTTATGACCATGGGCCAGCATGAGGAAATATTACAACACAATATTGTCTCTTCTCACAGTTGGGTCACAGCACCAACCAGGCAAACAAGTAGTCTTTGATTTTCTACCTCTGAAAGCATTTCTGTGGCAGATCCATTCCACATGGCATCTGGAATTGCCCAGACACAAGTCCACTACTTAGAATTTGAACACACACACACACACACACACACACACACACACACACACACACACAGAGAGAGAAAGAGAGAGAGAAAGAGAGAGAGAGAGAAAGAGAGAGAGAGAGAGAGAGAGAGAGAGAGAGAGAGAGAGAGAGAGAGAGAGAGATCTGTTCTAGTTTCATTCTGTTCCTGTGACAAACACCATGAACAAAAGTAATACAGGGGAGGAAAAAACTGATTTTCGGCCTGCAGAGTCCATCGCTGAGGGAAGGCAGGGCAGGAACTCAAGCGGAAACCCTGGGAGAATGCTGCTTGCTGACATGCTCACAGGCCAATATCCTCTAGGCAATTCATCAATTGAGGAGTTCCTCTCAGAAGTTTCTAGGTGATGTCAAGGTGATAATTACAGCTAACTAGAATGTGATCCCTCCACAATTCTGCCAGAGGCTTGATAAAATGGAGTTTAGATTTGGGAGTGCTGGAGATACTGTCTAGGGGAAATGTGGTACAGTACTCATGGCCTGGCCAAAATCATTACAAGGTGATTTTTTTTTCTATATTTCATGCTTGAATAACTGATATAATCATTTTGCTAAGGATGCAATTCATACATCAACTGTAAATTGCTCTGGAATATAAGAATAGTAAATCATGTTCATCCAGCAGCAGGAGGCATGATCTAGAAGTACTGGGAGTCTAGAGCTGTACGGTGAGCTGCCTTTCTATTTCTCTGCCCACTGTGCTCTGACCTATATGGTCCAGAAGATAACAGTATTCCAAATCATTTTCATTCAACTAGAAAGGTGATGTCTCTGTTCGCTTAAGGGAAGAGCATATGGAAATCATATTGATGTCACTTTTTTGTTTAAGCCACCAGGAACCCTCGTGAGAGCTGCTGTTCACACCATAAAAGCTCCCTCAGTCCTTGGTCTTCCGGGGTCCTTTTTGTTTGACCTCCAAGTAAAGGGCTTAGGGGAACAAAGCTTCAACAGTAAGCTAATCCTATGAGTTTGCTCTCTCTATCCTCCCCGAAACCCTTAAAATGAAGTAATCTGTTCCAGGACAAAGATCTGTGACGACCTCTTGGGTTGTCTGAACCTCAGGCAAACCTAGTGAAGACCCAGCAAATGGGAAGGAATTAATGAGGACGAGGCAGTGAAAGAGAGGCCGGGTCTGGCACATCCCAATGACTACTCAAACGTGGACAATGAGGAAACCTTTCACCCGGCAATGAAATGAGATGGGTTAGTGTCGGTTAGCTGTTTTCCACAGTACTGAGACCTGCACACCTTTAGGACTGATCTGACTTGGGTATCAGAAAATGAGGAAATGACAGATGTGTATTGAAAAAAAGCTGTGTACTGAAAAAAAGCTGAGATTGGGTGGGCTGTGCGTTCTGATAGTGAGGCACCAGTAGCCCAGAAATGCAGTAAGTTTATTGTCTATGGAAAGACAGGTTGGATAATCTCAGTAGGGGATCTGTGTAGGAGAGCAGAGTCAGGCTGCAGTCATCTGCGGGGAGGAAGCTATGCTTGATACTTTCTGCACACTGTCAACATCCATACTGTGACCAGGGGAAAGCCTTGTCCTTCCTGTAGGTCCTGCAGTTCCTGTGGGCCTGACCTAGGGAAGGCCTTGCCATTCCAATGGGTCTGAGGCATTAGTGTCCTTGACATGGCTGTGCTCATGTCAACATTACACATTTGCTTAGGACTACATCTTCTCCCCACACCACAGCACCAGATGCAACACTCATTGGAGGCGGGAGGGACATCCTACCAATTAAAATGAAGAGTGTTTTGAACCAAAATGCCAGTTAGCTGAAATATCCACCAAGCATGAGGGCAAAGTAAAATTGTTTTCAGATATGCATAGACTCTGAAAGTGAGCCTTCTGGAACTCTTTCTTTCTGTTTTTCTGTGTGGGAACACTTTTTTGTATATCATTTTAAAAAGTTTAGTCAACATAACTGTACAGTTACAGAATTCAACATGTTCCTATGTGTGTACATGGTAATAACCACATTGATGTAATTACCACATCCATGCTCGCTCTTCATGGTGCAACAGTCAAAATCCCCTCTCCTTGGTGTTCTGATACAGATGGTGCACTATTGTTAATTAGAGTTACCCTACAATGTAATAGGAGGGCAGGACTTGTTTCTTGGAAGCTTTCTAGGAGAAAATGGATAAAGAAAAAATGCATAGAAGAAAGGGGGCCCCTAAATCTAGTTCCTAGCAGTACTAGAATGAAGTCATCCTGAGACATGGAGAAGTCTCTGGAAGCATGTCTATTCAAAGAGAAATTGGACCCCTAAAGATAATGTAGTGGGAAGTCTGGACTTTCCTGAAGATCTTTAATGGAAATAAAAATTATTTTTAAAGAAGGAAAGAAGAAATATGTACTATCAAAGGAAGAAAAAGAAGTGAGGGAAGATAAAAATGAAAAAAAGAAAGAGGAAAGAGAAAAAGCAAGAATGAGAAGGAGAGGAGGAGAAAGAGTAAATGAGAGAGAGGGAGGGAGAGAGTGGAGAAAGAAGGGACGAAGGGGAGAGGAAAAAGAGATGTAGTTAGACACTTTTAGCTGTCTTTTCAGAAAAAGTTTAAATATATAGAGCAAGCTTTAAAAAAAAACCCACAGGTTGTGATTTTGGAAAAATGAGGCAAGAAAATAATCCATTGGTCTTTGATGTTACACTAATCTGGGAATAAAGATATTCAATTCACAGAGAAGGAAAAGAAATCCCTGGCTACTCCAAGGCTTTTTAGTAAACAGCCACTGCCTTGGTAGTGATGTAATTTAATGATCTTCTATCTCAGAGTCAACTAGAAACAAGGTCTAGAAAAGGGAATCTGGATTGTAGAGCAGGATGACCCATAAAATTAAATATGTAGCTAATGGAGACAATAGGAAGAAAAAATTCTGTCACTGAGGTAGTTAGAAGATGCTTGGTTTCCCTTGAGCCCTCTCCTTTCCTGTATCCTTTGAGAGGTGTTGTCTACTGTAGCTGGAAGTTTTCTTGTGTCCTGCCCGGTCCCAGAGCTGCTCAGTCCCAAGTAAACACACAGAGGCGTATATTAATTACAAACTGTATGGCCTATGGCTCAGGCTCATTATTAACTAGCTTTTATAATTTAATTCAACCCATTTCTATTCATCTATGTTTTGCCACGTGGCTTCATGGCGTTACCTGTTCTCTCACATCTTGCTTCTCCTGTCAGTGGCTCACAGCATCTCTACTAACTAAGCCCTTCTTCTCTCTGTATCTCTGTTTGGATTTCCTGCCTACTTCTAAGCTGCCTTACCATAGGCCAAAGTAGCTTATTTATTAGCCAATGAGAGCAACATATATTCACAGCACACAGCAAGAAATCCCACAGCAGTCTACTGTTCAACACACTGATATACAAATCCCCTCCACGCCTTTGGTCTTGATGTGACCTCTGCTGTACCTCAGCTTCTTCATACAATCTGATGACACCTTCTCCTTATGCCCCAGTTCATGCATCTAGTTCTCTATGCACAAGGCCTTTGGCAAACCCCATCAACAGTGACCTCACAGCTGAAACCAAAGCCACATTTGGGGACTATGCTATAAACTCAAACTGCTATGAAGCAGAGGCTATGAATATCACTTTCTTGATACTGCTCATGAAAGCAAAACACAGGCAAAATGTGGTAACAAGGGGGAAATGTCATGCTTGTTTGGAAAAATGTTCCTAAAATAGGGAAAGTGATCTTTCCATGAAGAACATTCTTGAGGTTTTCGGTGTTCTGAGTAAAAGCAACACAAATCCTAAGTTTCTGGCCCCCATTATTCTTTTAATAACAACATTAATTTTATAATGAGCACCCAATGCTTGGGGTGGGGGTGTGCTTATGTGTGCAGGCACAAATGTATGTGGAGACCAGAGATCAGCCTCACCATGTTGCCCCTCACTGGCTGAGGGCTCACCTAGTAAGCTAAGCTGGCGGAGCTCCTGGATCTGGCTGACTCCACCTCGTCAGTGCTGAGATACCAAGCATGCTCCACCATGGCTGGCTTTTGCATATAGGTTCTGGAGATCAGACTCAGATGAATTCAGCTGAAGTCATCTTGTTGGGACCGTGGTCACGCAATAATGGGGGACACACCGCCGAAGTCTATTAAACCAGAAGCAAACTTTATTCCAGAAAAATAAAAATAAAACACGGTGGGGCACAAAAGCTTATCAGCTAGCTGAGACCACAGCCAGTGTTGGAATTCTGGGGCTGTGGCAATGGAGGCAGGTACTGGTCCCCTTTTATAGTGTCAGGCACAGGGTGCATGCTAGGAGTCACACAGAAACATCAGGCATGGGATGTATTCTAGAAGTCATGTAGAAACAACTATTAAAAGTTAACTTTGGTTCAGGCAGTTGTTGGCTATAAGGGGCAAGGGGGTTAAAAGTTAACCCCTGACTGTTGACAGAGGAGCTGGCTGTAAACCAGATAGCCATTGTTAGCAGTTAACCTTTAGAGCTGATGTTTGTCAGTTTTTATCTCTTAAGCTTATGATTTTATATATCTATATTCCTGGACCCTTCAGTCTCTTTCTTCCACTATAAAGCCTTTCAACTCCACTGCCTGCCTTGGAGCTTCAGAGGAAGCACAAAGACCCCTTGCTATGGAAGCTTTGAGTTCACACCCTTTGCTTAAGTTCACTTGACTTGGCTTCATTCACTTTCAAAGAGCCACAGCCTCAGTCACACAGCCCCAAGAAAGTGAGTTCTTCCAACAGCCACAAGAGCTTAGAAGTGAACCTGGATAGGAGTCCAGAGGCCCTGCGGTACTGAGGTGGAAACCCCACCAGTCCCTAAACTGTACCCCTATAAGATACGAGGTAGAGGATCCAGCTAAGCTCCATTCAGATCCTCTTTTAATTTACTGCACTGTGTAAATTTGTTGTGCAAAACATGTATATTGTAATCATACATCCACAGAGTACAACTGCAAAACAAACAAAAAACTGCAGCAAGGGAAATAACCTCTACCACCTGAATAAGAACCTGAATTAGAATCATTAAAATAGCCGGGTTTAAAAACTTAAATAACATAATAAAAGAGTAAAGTAGTGGATGGAATTAGCATATTAAGCATCTGGAAATTGCATGGGAAAAAAAGCAAGTGGAAATTACATCAGTGTAAGCTCAGTAATATAGAGTGTAGTTAATTAACACGCACAAGGCTTCAATCCCCAACACCTGCCCCAAATATATGTTAAATATTATATATCATAAACTGTGTATTATTATTAGAATACATAATTATATTAATTACTACAAGTATGTAAATACAACCAAAGAGACAGTGAGTAGGACGATGTGACCCAGAGCCTCTCAAAGAAGGTGACGGAAAGAGGTAGAATATGGAGATGTTAAAGGACATGGATAAAGGGCAGAACTAATGTGCACTTCCCAGGAATAGGAGAGAAAGGAGAAATGGAGAAGAGAAAATATTTCAAGAGATAATGAAGTTTACCTAGAACCCAAAAGGATGAAGTTCTACAGCTGAGAGAGGTGTGCAAGGCATATCCTTTATGAGACTAGGAAAAGCATTGCATCAGAGTGGAATTTAAAGACACTGAAGAAAAAGCTGGTCCTCAAGAGTTCCCAGATTTCCAAAGCAGATCAAATTAACTCCATTCTCCTCAATTTGGCTGGGCGGGGGGGGGGGGGGGGGGGGGGGGGGGGGGGGGGGTTGCTAGTGGCAAAAGGTCAGCATTTTCAAAGTACAAGAGAACTCTAACTCAGATACTAGAGCCTTCTAACTCCTCAAAGTGTCACTGAACAGAGGATGTGAAAGCAAATACCTTCAAGCCTATCAGGTCATTGAAACGACACCCCTGGAAGATGCTCAGAGATGCAGAGCACCAGGAGGAGGGAGCTTCACCAGGAAGAAACAGCAGATGCAAAGGCCAGCCTTGAAGCTGGGAGTCGCTTGGCGTGCTCAAGGAACAGGTAAAGAAGGCAGAAGCAGAATGTTGAGGGAGAGGATGGTGGCAATGGAGTTAAAGAGGAGGCATGGGCTAGAACATGGGGACCATGTGGGTCATGAGGATTTCTTCTAAGAATAACTGATGAAAAGCCCTGGTATCGGTGAGCAGCAAGCAACCTGATGGAATTTCTCTTCCGAGTCCATCATCTGCCAACTGTGTGGAAAATGACCAGCAGGGTACAGGAGCAGCTGCAATATTCTATCAGAAAGTCTCACTGTGGTGGTTGCAGGCAGTGAGGGTAGAGAGAGGAAGTGGGATTGGGGCTGAGATTTGAAGATGATGAACGTTCTTGATGGCTTGACTTACGTGGGTGGCAGTGGATGTGGAGAAAAGATTCATTATATATTCTGCAGGGAGGACAGACAGGTGCTACTGCTGTGTTTATGAACCAAAGAAAGGCAGAAAACTAAGACTATCAGTAAGGAAGTCTGAAAGAGAAACAGTCTAGAGAGAAAGCTTTAAAACAGATGTCAGGTTTCCAAGTGCGAAGCTGAAAGATGACAGTCAAATGTAGAGGCTTGGTGGCCAGCAGTGAGGTCAAGGCTAGGGTGACAGATTTGCAACTGTTTGTAGAGGTAGCGTTTAAAGTCAAGTGGAGAAGAGAACTGTCCACAAAGGATGTGTCCAGAGGGTAGCAGAGCAACGGTCGATAGGGAGGAAGAGAGAAAGTAACTCCAGTCTGGAGGCAGAGGTAGATCTTGCCAAGGAGGATAAAGAGAACCATGGGAGGTAGGAACAGATCCACAGAAGGTAGTGGTGGCCTAGAAGTCAAGAGAAAATGGGACAAAATAGGTTGGAGAAATAGTAAGTAGGGAATAAAATGAAGAGAGGAATTGGCCACAACCTGGGCAATAGTGCTGTCAAGGGATGCCATTTGCAGTGCAGAGTTGGGGGCAGATCAGAGCAGGCTGGCAGTCAGTGAGGAGCCTAAGACACCCACTGAAGGCTAAGTGTCATAATCTAAGAATTATATGTGGGGTCCTGGGAGTGGCTCAGTGTGGAAACATTTACCTAGCATCAAAGAATTTCTGAAGCCCTGAAAAGAGAAAGAGGAGGAGAAAGAAAAGAGAAAGGAATATAGCCTAATGTAGGGGTCAGCAAAGTGTGTGTGTGTGTGTGTGTGTGTGTGTGTGTGTGTGTGTGTGTGTGTGTGCGCGCGCGCGCGCGCAAGCATATGAGTGTGTCCTCCAATTAGTTTAGTTAAAGTTACTTACAGGCACATGGGCAACTTGGCCACACCACTGAGAAAAAAATGTTTCTCCCTCTCTCAGCAACCATTCAGTGCTTACAGATCCTCAGGGAGGGGTGGAGCCTCATAATCCCCTCTGGTCTTCATGGTGGAAAGGTGAAAGGTCATCTTGTGTAGATCTTGTCAGTAATGGTTTTATAAAGAACCAAATGATGATATAGTGTTTTTTTTTTTTTTTTTTTTTTTTTTTTGAGACAGGCTTTCTCTGCGTAGCTTTGTGCCTTTCCTGGGGCTCACTTGGTAGCCCAGGCTGGCCTCGAACTCACAGAGATCCGCCTGGCTCTGCCTCCCCAGTGCTGGGATTAAAGGCGTGCGCCACCACTGCCCGGCGATATAGTGTTTTTAATGTACACTGTATAATTATTCATTTATGGTAAAGCCACTGAGTGACATGATTGCCCTTGTAAAGACCAGTCTGTTTCCCAAGAGGATGGGTGTATCAGACCATCAGTATAACAAAATGCTTGAAATAATTATATAGATAAAAGGGTTAATTTGGGTCATGCCTCTAGAGGTTTCAAAGATGGGGGTTGTGTTTTCTCTGGGTCTATAACAAGGTAGGATATCAGGGTAAGAACAAAACCATTCACCTCATTCCCACAGGACTCAGAAAAAAAAAAAAAGTCTCATATTCCCCTTAGAGTGCATGCTTACAGTGACTAAAAGTCTCACTATGCTCCATCTCCTGAAAGTTCTAGAACCCACTGCCCCACATTGCTCTTAGGAAGCCCAAGACTCCAAACATGAATCCTGGGGAATATACTCAAATCCTTTCCAAACACAGCCATAATGAAGCAATGTCTATAGGGTTTTGAAAAGCAATTATGGCCATAATATTGGTGTGTAACAAATGACTCTGGAATTTAGTGGCTTAAAACTGTTATGCCCAGATCGCAGAGACCCCCAAAAGACCACCATGGAGAACGAATACCACATGTAAAAGCAAAGAGCCTTTATTACCTTCAAGCTCCAGGGCTTGGTCTCTCTGTCTGATGCAGCTGTAGGAGCAGAAAGCCCTGAGGCCAGGCGGGGTAGAGTTTTTATCATAGCAGTGGCTGGGATGAGGGGATTTCCAGGGTTAAGGACCCTGATTGACTGACATTTGTCTAGGGTTATCTGTAAAACAAACATAGGTGTGTGCTAGACTCAGGGACATCTGGCCATCTTATCTAATAGTTGGAATGTTTGGGACGTCAGGTACTTCCCCTTGGAGGTAGGCCTTCCCTGGGTGGTGTCAGCTTATGGCTTTTCCTGGGTCTGGGTGTTGCCTGCCAGTAAGCCTGTCACAGAAGCTGTCATGGCAGCTGTGTGGTCAAGCTGTTTTGGGTCCCCTCTACAAAAACAACCCTTGGCTGACAAGCTACAAACTGTCCAGGGCTCTCTTTCCACTCCGTGTCCCACCATTCAGTAGGCTGTCTCTGTTAGTGACTTTTCTCATCACTATGGCTGAATACATGAAAACACAGCATAAGAAGGCAAGAGTTAATTTGGCTAATGGTTCTAGAAGGGATGCATCAGAGCAGGAAAGGCGTGGTGGCAGACCCATGAAATAGCTGGTCACACTGCAGCATCCACCGTCAGGAAACAGAGAGAAGGGAATACTGGTGCTCAACTCGCTTCCATCATTTTCCTTTTTATTCAGTCTGGGAGCCCAGCCCATAGAGTGGTGCCGCCCAATCATGGAGGGTCCTATCCCCTTGTTAAACAAAAACACGCTCACAGACACTCTCAGGTGTTTCCTATATAATTCTAAATCCCACCAAGTGGACAGTGGAGACCAACCATCATACTATCTCAAGATTTTTATCTGGCATTGGGTCCATGAAGCAAACAATGGGGCCACAGAAACTTTTTAAATCCTAAGACAACAGTTACACATTACTTTTTTCGAATTCTTTTGGTCAAACAGGTCAGAAGATTGGACTAAAGTTAAGTGGGGGACGGGGGGGGGGGGGGGAGAAGGTGGGAGGGTGGAATGACTGGCCTCTTGATGGGAAAGTGACAACCATCCACACACAGGGATGAGAGAACCCTCTGAGGGAACTGTCACAGTCTACTACAGAAAATAAGAATCCTACACAGTTTGTGCTTAAAGAGATGAGAAGGATTTTCTCAGAAACACAAACACATAGAGAACATTCAAGTCCTTTGTGTCCTGTTAGGGAAAATTATTTTAAGTTATGATATAAGAAATAGCAAAAACATCATGCATGGCAAAGGTATGATATGAATGCTCTGTGAGTAAAAACTGAAACAAGTTTAAACAGAATTAAATCAAATTGTTATAAATAGAATTGGTATGTGAAGACAGAAAACCGGTTCTTGAAAGATGAGTCATATTGCCTAAAAATAATGATTCACTAATGGACTATGTGTCCAAAGTTGAGTGTACATAAAGGAAGAGTGGATAGACAGAATATGAAGGTTGTGTCTGGGGATAAGCAGAGGATTGGTCAGCAGCTAAACTCCACATTGGATGGGGACATACAGGTAGGCCAAACACCCATCCACATAAAATAATAACAATTTCTAAAACATCCATACACATAAAATAATTTTAAAAATTATATCCGGGCGGTGGTGGCGCACGCCTTTAATCCCAGCACTCGGGAGGCAGAGCCAGGCGGATCTCTGTGAGTTCGAGGCCAGCCTGGGCTACCAAGTGAGTTCCAGGAAAGGCGCAAAGCTACACAGAGAAACCCTGTCTCGAAAAACCAAAAAAAAAAAAAAAAAAAAAAAAAAAAAAAAAAAAAAAA
Source organism: Peromyscus maniculatus bairdii (assembly GCF_049852395.1). Lineage (NCBI taxonomy): Eukaryota > Metazoa > Chordata > Mammalia > Rodentia > Cricetidae > Peromyscus > Peromyscus maniculatus. The sequence goes on from NC_134855.1 coordinate 123,807,962, forward strand.
TTAGAAAGTATGTTCCTTCTGCAGAACTCATTGAGCATAAAGTGACTCAGAGAACTTCAAAACAGACAGACAGATTTTTATCAGGTGGCTGCAAATACAAAAGCAGGGGTCATGATAGGAACTTTGTCCAAGGATAACTGCAGGCGAACACTGAATGGGGCAAAGGTTAATCACATTGTCCTGGTGATTAACACAATCCACAATCCATAGTAAAGATGTGGTACACAGAAATCCTGCCTGCAGTGTATAACAAGACATGGAAATGCCAGGATACAGGGTTGGGGATTTAGCTCCCTGGTAGAGCGCTTGCCTAGAAAGCGCAGGGCCCTGGGTTTGATCCTCAGCTCTAGAAAAAAAAAAGACAAAGTAACAAAAATGCCAGGATGCAAACAGTTGAAAGTCAAAGATGAAAAGTGTCAGAACATATTGACCAGAGTTCCAGGGATCCTCCTGTCTCTGTCTCCCCAGCACTGGGACTCGAGTTCTCATGCTTGGATGACAAACCCTTGACCCACTGAGCTCTCTCCCCAGCCCTGGTTTCTGAGACAGAGTCTCACTATGCAGGCCTGGCTGACCTGGAACTCTCTCTGTAGCCTTGGCTAGCCTGGAACTTGCTAAGTAGCCAAGGCTTCCTTGGAACTCACAGAGACCAACCTGCCTCTGCCTCCTGAGTGATAGACACGGGCCACCATTGTCTGGTTCTAACTTGGGTAGTTCTAACAAACTGAAACAGCTACTAACTTGGGTAGTTCTAACTGAAACAGCTACTTTCATCAAATAATCTCCATTTGTCTCCTGGGGGTGTGCAGAGCAAAGTTTGAGGAATGTGCAATCACCCCTTCTTGGCACAGATCATTAAACAACTACATCATCATAATCATCATCAATTATTATTTTGCAGCTTAAACTGTTCTTTTCCAGGCATTTTATGAGCCCATGACATTCATCTTTACTTACCCTGCTACCCAGGGGAAAGAAACAGTGTTGTGGTGTCAGTTCTAGAGGGCAGTTCTAGACCCAGGGCCGCTTGATCAAGTCAAAGGTAAAACTTCAGTAGAAATGACATCATCTTGGCTAGCTGGTTCCTTGTTGACAACAGTGACCTGAGAGTGTGCATTGAAAGGGCCCCTGGGTGGTGAGCCAAACCTGCCAAACAGGAAGCAAATGCATGAGAGGAACTAAGGGCAGGCATCACACTGCTCCATCCCTTCTCTCTCTCCTTCTCCCCCCACCCCCTCACAGAATTTGGACAGGTCCCAGTATAGTCGGATTTGTTACTGAAGCCTAAGTATTCACAGCGGTATTTAGAATGTAGCACTATAGGAAAGTCTTGTGTTCTCTTTTCCCTCTGAAGCTTCAGCAATTTGGGCCCACAAAATTAACTAGTGATAAACACGCTAATGAGAAAAAAGCATATGGATTTATGAATGTGTAGAAACATGTCCCATGTACCAAGTGCAAGACTCGCAGAAAGAGGTAGGCAGTAGAAGCTACAGTAATAGCTTCTTAGCCAGTGGACCAAGGTCAGAGCTCACTGGAAAGAAGGCAGAAGAGATCTAAATGCACTGAAGAAGTTCTTCTGGTTAGTTACGCTCCCCCAACTGACAGTCATCAAAAAGCCACTCTGGGCCAGGTGTCAACCTGCTCTCCTCTTCCAGTGAAAAGGTCCTTTGCAACGACTCTATACCCACATTATAGATGCAAGTTCCCCCCACAGTGCAGCTTTTCAGAGCTATCCCCCCCACACCCCGTATATGCTGGCAATGGTCCATTTAGAATTCCCCGTGTAGGGATTCCATAGGTAGACAGATTCCTACACTAAAACATATTTTCCAGATTGAGGGAAGAGCAGGACAAAATGGACCCCAGGACCCTGAAGAGCCCCATAAGGGTGGTTCAGGAAGCACTGTCCAAGGAACTTCGTAAGAGGGTAAGCAGGAAGAATGTGTGTGGGGTGGAAGCCAGCACTAACCTGGGGCTCACTGTTTATTAAAGTAGACCCTCTGAGGCTGAATGAGGCCGAGAAAGGGAGGGACACTCACTTTGTTCACACCTTCCTTTTGCTCACATATCCAACCTCTTAGGGCAGTGCTTCTCAACTCTTCCTAATGCTCTGACCTTTTAATACAGTTCCTCATGTTGTGGTGACCCCTAACCATAAAAGTATGTCGTTGCTACTTTGTAATTTTGCTACTGTTATCAATCGTAATGTAAATATCTGCTATGCAAAACCCTCCACGGGGTCGCGACCCAAATGTTGAGAACCTCTGTCCTAGGACCTTTCAATGCTCCCTTCAAAATCCGTGGGATTCCAGGTGCCTCTCTCCCACTTGCGAGCTGCAAGCCTGCTCCGTGCTACCTGCCTCTCTCTCTAGCCTGTTTCCTTCTCTGTTTTCTATTTTGGGGGTTTCAGCTGCATCAGTTGTGGAACCCACTGCTCAAATTTGCTTCAGCTTCCATCTTTCCCCTCAGAGCCTCTGCTCCACACATCTCCTCGCAGAGAATCTTTGCTCAGCTCCCCCCCTTTTTTTTTCCCAAGCACCACCTGCAGGCGGGGTCATATGCAGCCCAACCTATTTCATTCTATAACCTGGGCCGTTCACGAGGGCTCCAGCTATCCATGACGTCCTTTGTCTTTTTCTTCAGCGCTGGTCTCTGAGTGTCACATCCCAGTGATTTGCCTGTGGTGTGCACGGCTTTCCTCCTGTCAGCCCACCCTTAGCCCTCTGCATATCATAGCCACCAGAGCAGGGCAGATGACTTATTGTCCCACACATCTCAAGCTTGGAACACACCGGGTGCACCGCGGCTACTAAATTATTAAACGGGATTTGCACACAAAGAGGAGTGCAGTCGGTGTCTTAGGTTTTGCTGGTGCTAGATTCCTGGTGATTGATAAGTACTTAAAAAAAATTTTTATAAGCCTCCTTTCACCAATACCCATCCTTTGCCGTAGGAGGAAGGAAACAAACATAAAGATTCCTTTCCAATTCTGAGCAAAACACGGGTCTCTTTGAACACCCTAGCTGTTCCCTTTGTGACACGTGACACCGGCCACTTAGCACTTCGGTAATTGCCAGCTAGGCACACAGGATCACCGTCTCCGGCACTGTCCCTTTCCTCCTTGGTCTCCAGCGAGGTTTAGACTTCGGAGTGCAGGGCCAACTCCACCCCACCTCCCCATGGTGCGTGCCCAGAGTGGCCAGCACACATTCAAACCTGGGCGGCAGTGGCCAGCGCTGACCCCAGGCTGGGCCCACACTATAACTACCCCACCCCTACCCCCATCCCCGGGACCCTGGCAGCTGAACTTCTCCAGTCCGTGCGGCCCCTTCCCGCAATCCAAAATTGGTCTAAAGGGAGGTGCTTGCACGCATCTGAGAAAGAAAGGAGAAAGGGGAAACCTCCCAGAAACAAACTCTGGCAGTGGCGGGGAGCGCAGGAGGGAACGGAGTGGAGCCAGGACGGTCGGGGTGGGTCCAGGCAAGTTTGCTCTGGGTTAGGTAAACTTTTCGATTCAGTCCTACACGTCCCAGCCTGAGAGTTCCTGGTAACCCGATTAGTGCCCGAGGGTGGGCGGGACCAGGGGTCGCGCAGGCGCCTTGCTCTTCACCTCCAACCGGCTCGCCCCCACTGGGTCTCAGAGAAGCTGGGAGGAGACCTGGGAGGAGGGGATCTTTGAAGGGGCAGGGCGGAGGCAGACACAAAGCTTTTCCCTCCCCCCTCCTAGTCCTCCCCCCCAGCCACGCCCCTCCGCCCCTTGGCCTTCTCTTCCTCCTCCAGGGCGGGGAATCCTAGCCCCGCTCAGTCACCGACCTGCCGGTCACCCCCGCCTCCGGGATCTGCACCAAGGGCGCGAGGTAAGGGGCGGCGGCATTGGAGACCCCACCTCCAGTGGGGAGAACCGGGTATCAGCCGCGAGGTGCAGTGCCCCAATATTCTGCTGTCTCTTGAGATTAGGAGGAGAGAACCAACCAACTGGCGTCCTCAGCGGTCCTGCAGGACCAGTGGAGGGCCGGGGTAGCAAAGGCGAGTCAGGACGCTAGAACTTGAGGCAGGGTGACATTCCGGGGTCGGAACCAGGGAGGAGCACTGGGTGTCCTCGACTGACCTTTGCAGCCACCGAGGGTGTGGGCGAGATGACTGGTGGCGCAGGTGCGTGCGTGCGTGGTGTGTGTCTGTGTGTGCGTGTCACGCCCGCGCACACCGGAGCTGGGAGGTGGGGACCTTTGTTAAACTCTACCTGCGACGCCACCTGCCGGGTGTCAAATATGCCTGCGCTGGCAAGTCAAACCGCAACGGTCACACTGCTGCGGTGTGGAGCTCACTCTGTGATCCGACGCTTTCCCCCTACAGTGGAGCAGAGGGGTCAGCAAGTCCTGGCAGAAGAAGCTTAGGGGGTCTCTCTTTGGGCTGGTACTCCACTCTTAGCCAGGGCTCTCAGGAGCGTGGCATCTACCTTCCTGCTATGGCAACGGCCCCGGGATTGCAGGGTTCGCAGAAGTTCAGCTGGAAAGCGGATGAAGTATTGCCAAGAAATACAAGGCAAGGTCGGCCTTTGGGCCTTGAGAGGCGCCTCTCTTCTCAGAGCCCTGGAGTCCCTGGGGTTTTCCTAGTTCTGCAGAGGCAACCAGCAATCTGCACACACAGTGCAGCCGCGCTTCCTTGCAGAGCTTAGAGGCATTGTGGTTTCTTAGGAACATGGTCTGTCCACCAACAGGACTTTGTAAATATTGAAGAAATGTAAACACTTGGCAACACTCGGAAATTAAGATAAATAGTAACTTCAGCACAATGCTTTTAAAAAGAAACTTGTTTTAAAAGATCCTTGATGAGCAAAATGTCAACATTTTAAATACAGATGCTGGTTATGTCTGGGCATTATTGTTCAGTAGGACCAGTATCCCTGTTTGTCCCTGTTCTGTGGTTTATGAGGGTTGACAATGGCATGCATCATTTGGGGCAGCTTGGGCTTTCGGCATAGTCTTGTTTATTGACTGCAGAGCTTTTATTAACCTTTCCCCTACTTCAGGATAGGGAGGATGTTTTGATAAGGGACTCATTTTTCTCCTGGCCTCAGGCTCCCTGTGTCTCTGGACTTTCACATTCTTCATGCTTTTGCCTCCTTTAGGGGACAAGGGGATTTGGGGAGGGTGGAGCGGGACAGCAAGGAACCTTTATATTTAGGACTTGGGAAGAAGGTTGTTGACAGGAGCTTTTGGGTTAGGGTTTGTTCTAGGTCATTGAGGTTGGGGGACATGATGGAGAGGAACGGCCAGCAACCAGGAATTCCCTCATGTGCAGATAGGTTCTCAGAGTAATGAGTTCCCTCTAGGGGATGCAAGTGCTTATTGAGAGATGATGCCAGTGAAGGTTTGAATACAAGTGGACCCCACAGACTCATATGTTTGAATACTTGGTCCCTAGTTGGTGGAACTGTTTAGGAAGGATTCAGAAGAGGTGTGACCTGTTAGCGGAGGTGTGTCCAAAGGATGGGCTTTGAGGTTTTAAAGGTCATGCCATTCCCAGGGTGCTCTTTGCTTCCTGTTTGTGGATCAGGATGTGAGTTCTCAGCTGCTGCCCCAGCACCATGTCTGCCTGCCTGCCTCCATGCTCCCTGAATTGTGGTGATGGACTCCTATCCCTCTAGAACTGTAAGCCCCAAATAAGCCCTTCCTTCTGTAATTTGCCTTGGCCATGGCATTTTATCACAACATTAGAAAAGCAACCAAGATACTACCCCAGCAGCTCTCGTCCTCCAAGGAGACCCTTCCCGTTACCTCTCCAAAGTCATGGCCCATAGCTACTGTAAAGAGTTGTTTTGGCGCGGTGGTGGTAGCACATGCCTTTAATCCCAGAACTCGGGAGGCAGAGCCAGGTGGATCTCTGTGAGTTTGAGGCTAGCCTGGTCTACAGAGTGAGATCCAGGACAGGCACCAAAACTACACAGAGAAACCCTGTCTTGAAAAAACAAACAAACAAACAAACAAAATAGTTGTTTTGCTCCCTCCTTACTTAACTCAGCCCTTCTCCTCTTCTTCTTGGAGACAGAGCTACATGCTTTTCTTTATCAGAGGACCTTTAAGAGGACCCCATCGTTAGGCCCATTCTTCATGTGCATCCTATAACATAACATGTCCAACCCCTGTTGGTCTATCCAAGATGTCTAATGATTCTTCAAGGATCTTAATGGTTTCAGTAAGGAAGTTTGCCCTGCCTTCTTCCTTCTTTGCCTGGTGAGCCCTCTAATGCATATGCCATGAATTCTACTTGTTCACTGCCCCCAGTGAGCTTCCCAAAGCCAAATCCTAACCCTTGTGACTTGCCACTAAAGGAGTGTGGGTTGAATGAATGAATGAGTGAATGAATGAATGAGCCAGAGTATCCCTTTTTTTAAAGCACTTTGAGGAGTACACAGCAGGAAGTATACCTTAGGAGGGTAATGGCTCTGAAGGAAGCAGATAATGTTTTCATAGACCTTTATTTTTATAGATAGCAACTCAATTGTTTCTCACACAATCCAAATCACATTTTGTAGATGAGGATATGGAGGCCCAAAAGGGTCAGAGCACCAAGGGAAGCCAGCCTCCAGGTCCAGCTGCACCCCAAAGGGTTTGCCCAGACTGCAACGTCACGACCTAGAGCAGGAGACTCACTAGAGTGACAATGGCTTGGTAACTATTAGGGAAATGCTCACAGGGACTCTAGGATGATACCATCATGTGGCATGTGTGCAAACTCCCTGTGGTGACAGAGGATCTTCTGGAAACAACTGTGTTCCAAGGAGTCTCACTGGAGAGACGCTCCTTACTTTTAACCCCAGACCTGCTGCCAGCTTTGTCAGTTTCCAAGGGTAGCTTCCATCCAGTGTTCGCAGTGGTGATAAGGATGTACATTCTGGATGTCAGGAAAGCCTAGTAACCACTCACTCTGGAAGCTGCTGTTTTTACCTGCTCTGTACTTCTGACTGATGGGAGTCGAGTCCCCAGGGTTCAGTTAGATCTGAGGCTCTGGAGCTGCCTTGTGAGACTGCCTGGAAGCCTTCTCAACTCAGCTAGACTGCCCAGCTCTAAGCATTCATAAAGGCAGCTGCACTGTATTAACTACTTTCCTACTGGTTATGTCTCAGAGGTTTAGAGTCCATGATGGTGGATGAAGACGTAGTGGAAGGAGCCAGAAGCTGGGGGCTCACATCTTAAACCTTAAACATGAATCAGAGAAGTGTGAACTCAACTCTGGCAGAAGTCTTTAAACTCTCAAAGCTGACCTCCTGTGACACTTCCTTCAACAATGCCACAGCTCTTAAGCCTTCCCAAGCATCTAGAGCAAGTGTTCAAATGCCTAAGACACCCCCTTTAAACCACCACATATGCATCTGAGCTGGCTACCCCAGAGTTCTTATACTGAACATATTTTTTGAAGTGCTGGGGGTGAACCGGGGACACACACACACACACACACACACACACACACACACACACACACACACACACACACACACACACACTGAGCCACTATTCAGCCAGAAAGTGCTTTCATTGAGGTTTATCAAATCTCTGAGTCAGAAGATGCACCCACTCAGTGAGTTTTCACTTCACTCACTTGCTCATGTGGATTTTCTAGGATGTCAGCGCCAGCCTTTACTTATGTAAAAGTAGTAGCAGCCTTCTACGGGGGAAGTTCAGACTTGGAACAAAGGGTTTCCAGCTGCTATTCCTCACCTGGGAGGTGCAGCCTTTAGTTCCTGTGAATCCATTGTTGGAGGGCAGGTGTTTCTAAATCAAAGTTAGTCTGAACTATACTCTTGGGGAACTTTTCACAGACTTATAAGCCCTCCATTCAGCCTCCATCGCAACTTAAGAGACCTAAAGAGAGGATAGTATTTTAGACTCAAAGGGGAGCTATGGACTGACACCATGGTAAAGATGGATATGGTGACATTTCTGTATCTCCAATAAGTACTGAGCCTTGTCACTTGTCTGTTAAGAGTGACATTTGTATGCATTCAGCAGAGTGACATCACTAAAGTCAAGAGTAAGAATGAGCTTCCCTGTCAGGTGGGGTGGGTACCCAGATGAGGTCAAGAAAATGCCTCAAAGGATAAGGACTCATCTGCTAAGTTCATGGCGTGTGTGTGTGTGTGTGTGTGTGTGTGTGTGTGTGTGTGTGTGTGTGTTAGGGTAGGGTGTGCGTGCACACAGGCATGTGTTTAGATGCTCTTGGATGTTTGACAGGGAGCATGGTAGGGAAGAAATACTGAATGTGATTTTATTGACCCCAGCACTAGCAGCTGAATCCAGGCGCTTGAGTATGAGGCCGGTGTTGTACCACTGAGTTGCAGCAGCAGCCTGTCTTATTTTGCTGTCACTAAGTTGCCTTGAATTGAATCATCCTGCCTTAGCCTCTCAGTGCTGGGATCATAGACATATGCCACCAGGGTGTGTGGCTCTTAGCATGATTTTCAAACTGTTGTGTTCTCTTTCACCCTTTTTAAAAGTGTGTGTGTGTGTGTGTGTGTGTGTGTGTCTAGGCCATTTCCTTTAAGAAGTTCACCAGTTAGGCTAGATCAGTTGGCCAGGGAGCCCTAAGGACTCTACTTACATTTTCACATGTATCCTGGGGATCAAACTCAGGCTTGTGTTTGCAAGGTGTTACCTTACTGACTGAGCAATCCCTCAAGTCCTAACCTGCTGAGTTAAAGAGCCTGTCTACCACCCAGCTATACAGAAACACTCAGTGAGCAGTCGGAAGCACAGGAGTTACCAGGACACAGTGAGTCACTGGGGCACAGTGAGTTGAGAAACTTCTCCAGGGTGAAACTCCAGGTCAGACAGGAAGAAGGTCAAAGCAGAGTTCTGGACGCTCATGTCCAAGGTGTGTGTGGAAAAGGACAGGAAGAGCCTGTGCTGATCAGAACATTCGACCTGCTAGTTACCAGCATCTGTAGGGATTGTTTAGGACCCAGGCTCTCCCTGGCTAGGCATTTTTAATATCCACCAAGAGAAGCGTCGAGAGTCTGGGAACAAGTTGATACAGCCATTGGCAAAAGGTTGATATGATAAATATTGATTATTAATGAATGGTTGATTTATAATGAATGGTTGATTAAACAACTTTTTGTTTTGTTTTTCAAGACAGAATTTCTCTGTGTAATAGTCCTGGCTGTCCTGGAACTCGCTTTGTAGACTGGGTTGGCCTTGAATTCACGGAGATATGCCTGCCTCTGCCTCCTAAGTGCTAGGATCAAAGGCATGCACCACCGCTGCCTGGCTAAACAACCTTTTTATTTCACAGCAGAAATGTTTTCAACTTCCTAGTAGTTTGGTAAAAGTTTACACATAGCTGTTTTATGGACAAGGCCAAGAAAATAAAGTTAGATCTTGTTTTAAAATGAGGCTCTAGACATTCCAGCCTGTGGTAAGATAGCTTGCTTGTCATCAGGAATCCATGGTTTCAAGGATCTCTGAATGCCGGCCAGGCTGATGGACTCTGCTTGGGCATCCCTGATTTGGTTTTGTGTAGGAACAGTTATAAAGACATATTGTGTTTTGTTTAAATCATCAGTAAGAGTGATTTAAATGATGTTGATGAGCTTTTAGTTTCCAAATGGGAAACAAACTCAAAAACTATTCTGATTTCTGCTATGAACTTAGGTCTGATGGTGGTCTGGCTGAGTGACAGTGCAGAGTGTTAGTATGTAATCTTCCAATTGCCTGAACTCTCAGAATTTGAGTCATTTTTAAGTTCCAACTGGGAAACTTTTGTTGTTATACTTGTCAATGAATGAAGTCTTCATGCTTGCGTTCCTGAAGTTGTTCAGGTTAAAGTCTGGACCCTGGGAGCCCTTACAGCCTAGGCTTCGCTACAAGCCAATTAAAGAGACATAACGGAAAGTAGAGATAGATTTATTCTACACGGTCACTTTGAGAAGAGAAACAAAGAAGTCATGTGACTCCCAAAACCATGCTTTTACTGACATGTTTCAGTTTAAATAGACTAGAAAGAGGTATGCATAACTAAGCCGCCTTGGTGAGGTATGGTCCTGCCCTTGGTGACTGCCATTGTCTTAGCTCAGGTCTCTCTTGCAGGCTGGCGTGGAAAGTTGTCAAACACTGTAAGATCTCTTCCTGGGAGACAAATTCCTCCTCTGGTTGGCCCTAGAGCCTCTTCCTTTCCCCTTCTCCCAGCATGAGATTCCTGGGATATTCCAAATTCCAAATTTCAGCAGTCAATGACAACCATGCTGTTTTCATTAGTGGGCAAGCAACAGGGTTGGGGTAGGGAGCAGAGCAATAGAAGGCCCCTTGCTCTTGGCTAGACCGATGTTGGAAGGACAGCACTCCACCCCTGTGGACACCAGACCTGCCTGACAGGCCTGTGGAGGGAAGGGGAGGAAAGGATTGGCAATTGGTGAGGCTGCGGACAGGGGGGCACCCTTCCAATTGTGACAATGTTTCATTTAGAGTGGCTTCCATAAAGTTTCTTGGCTCCCCATTAAGGTTAACTGAGGTCTGGTATATGACCTGCGGCCAGCTCTCCTGCTGTCCCTCTCCCATGTAGAGTACCTTTCGTGGCCATCTGTCCATGGGGAACCCTATCCCATTCTTCCTATATTCTGAGGTTCCTGCCTTAACAGATGGTGTGTATCCAGTATTATTAACAGTTTTCCTCCAGGACATCTCATACTTCAATTATGCCTAATGCATTTCTCCCTAAACAGTGTACGGAGTGACCTTAGACTACACCAATGACATACACAAGACAGGAAACTACAGTTTGTTATGGCACCAATGATCCCCCTTTCTTAAACTGTTTCCACAGGACTCTGAGGTTAGAGGCAGAGTTGTTTCTAAGAGCAAAGCTAAGAAAGGGTGGGTACTCAGATCACTTTTATTTTAAGAGTAATGTGACTTTTTACAAAAGGGGGGTACTTAATCCTGTCCTGAGCATCCGAGAAGGATCACAGGGAAGATGTCTAAGATAGAAGATGGATTCATTGGTTTTACTTTAACAGCAAGCATTGTGCCTGGGGCGAGGGGCTGTGGGGGGGTGAGGGGGAGACAGCTTATCAGGGTTCTTCTTAGAACGCCGGACTCCAGCTGGCCTCTGTGAAGCATGTAGAAAGATAAGGAGGATGTGGGCTAGGCCCTCTGAGGGTTTTTAGGCCAGGGAGGGAGGCAATAACTTATGTGTGCATGATAAACAGAGGACAGTGTTGGGCAACATCATTCCTTGAACAGTAGATACACATTATCCTTCTGGGAAATAGTTCCTGGTTTCTGTTTTTTTTTTTTTTTTTGCTTTTTTTTTTATTACATTTTTATTGCATGGGGAGGAGGTGAAAGTCTGTAAAGGAACAGTCTAGTCCACAAACAGATGCTCAGAGTCCTATACAGATGTGTGTCTTTAAAATTATACATGAAGGATCAGCCTTCTTTACCTAGAACAAGTTGGCAGAAGTTTCTGTCTTAGACCAGGTTCTCTAGAAGTAGGCTCCAAGGTGAAGATGGACTAAGAAATGTTCTATGGACAGAAAAAAATAGGGAGGAAAGAAAAGGAGTGGAGTGGGAAAGAAGCCTGATAAGGATGCACATCTAGCCAGCTGCACAGAGGGAGAATTTGCTGTGTGCCATAGGAAAGTTCTGGAAACAGTATAGGCCCATGAGCACAACCAGAGCAGAGGGGCTTCCTGGAGTACTCCATCAGACTTTGGCTGAGGGCTGTGCCCAGCTCTTCACCTCTCTTCTCGGTACTGGCAAAGGGAATCCCATAGTGGGAGGGCCGTTCCCCAGCAGAGATGTACCATGAAGATGTGCAGGAGTGGGCGTGGCAGAGAGACCTGAGGGTGTGTGGGCTGACCACAGCAGCACCTGCCATAGCGAAGTTCTTAGAGTCCGAATTGGGGCCCTGGCAACCCTTAAGAGACAAACAATGGTGAAAAGAAGAGAAACTAGATTTATCCATTGTGGCCACTTTGAGAAGAGTGAAGAGGTCCATCGATGACTCACGCACCTGGCTTCAGTCATGATGCAAGATTCAGATTTAAATAAAATAACAGGAGGTGTGTTTAAGCAGTTCTGGTCAAGGGGTGGTCCCTCCCACCCATCGTTGTCACAGATATAGTCTCTCTGGAAAGGTAGTCTGACAAGTGAGAACTGTATGGAATTTCTTCCTTCAGCTGGGCTGGCACCCTTTCCTTCTGGTGTGTGAGACTCCTGGGGAAGTTCCAGTTTCTTGGGGTACATTGTTTTCAATAATGGGATAGCTAAAGAGAGATGGAAGTGTCTCTTCTCTTTGAGTATCTTTATTCCTGCTGAGATCCTGCCAGAGTTTATGGTGCCTGGCTTTAGCCTTGTTTAATGGGACAGGGTGGGTAGTCACCAATAGTTCTTCTTCGTCTCTTCTGACTGACCCCCTGCTGGTACAAGATGCAGGACCTTCTTCCTACCAGCTGTCTGTCGCTGTGACAAATAGCCCGAGAGTCAACTTAGGAGAAAAAGTTTATTTTGGCTTATGATTTCCAAGGTTCCAGGCCATGATTGGTTGGCCCCATCATTTAGGTCTGGGGCAAGACAGTACTCACATTGTAAAGCAAAGCTGCTCACTTTGTAGAAGACAGAAAGTGTGCATGAGGACATGCGGGCATGCATGGATGCATGCATGCAAGTGTGTGTATACGTGTGGGGTGTGTGTGTGTGTGTGTGTGTAGTGGAGTAGGGGAGTTGATTGAGATTAAGGCAGTAGCTGGGGACCTAATACTCCTCCTTTCAAGAAGATAACCTTAGTGACTTACCTGCCTGTCACTAAGTTCCACTCCTAAAGCTTCCACTGTAGCACGGATTCTAATTGGTCTTAATAATAAAAACCTGGAGTCAGATATCAGGGTGAAAGCTAAAAGATCAGAGAAGCAGAGCAGCAGCCACTAGAGACTTCTTAAGTCTAGGAATCCTCAGAATGAAAGAGACTGAGCTCCAGTCTCCTCCTACCTTATATTCCTCCTAATAGCATTAGGGGCTAGGAACTAAGTCATTATTAGTACATAGATCTTGGGGAAAGTACTAAGTCATTAGTACATAAGTCTTGGGGAAAGTGAAGATCCAAATCATGACAACATAGATGGCTTCCTGGTGCCTGAATGGCTACACTAGGCAGCCAGAGACTAATCTTTCTAGGCTATGTTTGTTTCTGACAAATCTGATACAGATTTGTATCCCTTTAGTGTAATATATATATATATATATATATATATATATATATATATATATATATAAATTCCCACTATGTATAAAATGAGATGACTATGGGTATGCAGATATCCTTCTGGGAAACAGCATCTGTTTTGCTTTCTAATTTAGTTTGATTTTTATTTCTTTATTTTGTGTGGATGTATGTAGGCATGTGTAGTCATGTGAAGGTCAAAGAACAACCTGGGGAAGTTGGTTATGTCCTTCCACCATGGATTGCTAGGCTGGTGGCGAGTGCCTTTTCCCTGTTGAGCTGCCACACAGAGTGGAGGAGGAGGAGGGTGGTGGTGGTGGTGGTGGTGGTGGTGGTGGTGGTGGTGGTGGTGGTGATTGGTACTGGAGATCAAACGCAGGTCCTTACTCAAACCAGGCAGGTGTTTCACCACTGAACCACACACCAGCTCTCTCTCCATTTCTATTTCTATTGGCTCCATTTTCCCTGAAACTTAACCGATGAGGTATAAAACAGAGGCATTGAGAACTATAGATCTATCTAAGATACCAGAGAATGTAAAGATCAAAAGGAGAGCTTTGTAATCATGCCAGGACTTAGTAGTACACACCTTCACCCCCCAGGCCAGTTCCTGCCAGGTCTTTACTCCATGCATTCGCATGATCCTCTGAGTCTGTATTTGTTTTCCTGCCTCCATCCTCTCTGCGTTGTTCTCCTGTTACCCTCTTCATCTCTGATAGGCTCTGGTAATAGGAGCCAGATATGCAAATTGCTTTAAAGTAACCAATCACAGGAGGCTTCAGAAATGAAGCACATTGTTACCAAGGGATGTTGATTGAACATGAAGAGTATACCAGTAATAAAGTATTAGTAAGAATTTCATGCATCTGCTATTTTGAGCCTGCAGCAGCTGGAGTAATTCTTGAGACACAGAGGGCAGAATAATGTGGCAGAATACACAGAGTCAGATGAGATTTAAAATACTGTCTTTCAGGGAAAACTCCATGATAAGGTATAATTAGGGCCATTGATATAATGTAGGAATCCATCCCTTCTTCATTCTTCACCAGTGTGTGTGGGTTTTTTTTGTTTTGTTTTGTTTTGTTTTAGTTTGGTTTTTTGTTTTTTTTACTTAGCTTAAGAATCAAGAACCATACAAATAGGAATTGCAAAAGGAAGAAAACTAGCAACTACAAGGAGAGAGTGTTGAGAGCCCAGGAGGATGGGATGATGTTTTAGCTACGGTTTCCCCACAGCCTACAATTGATTGGAATCTTCCTGGAGGATTATTTATTTTTTTCCGTGAAAGACAGTACAGTGAAAGTATAAAAAGCTTCCAGGAAAAGTGCACTCAGGTCTCCCAGAAAGAGTCTGACTAGACCCTAACGCTTCATATTTCTCGGGAATTATGATGTTAGGGGAAGTGCTGGGAACAGAACCCAGGGCTTTGTGTCTGCTCAGGGTACGTCCTGTTACTGAGCTGCACTCACAACTTCAAGACTGTTATGTTTGTTTTTGATATGGTTGTTTGTTTGAGATAGGGTCTTGCTATGTAGCATGCAGGCTGGCCTTGGACTCCTAATCCTCCTGCCTCAGCTTCCTGAGTGCTGGGATTACCAGTGCGTGCCATCACACTGGGCTATGATGTTTTCATTTATTGAGGGGCTTTTTTTGCACTGAGCATTGAATCTAGGACTTCATACATATTAAGTGCTCTCCCCCAGAGCTAAGTCCATAGGCCCTTGATTACTTAATTAAGCAATCATTTCAGAAGCAGAAATAAAAGTTTTTAAACTTTACTAACTGAAGATAGCATAAGTATATAATCAGCTATATGGTTAAATGTTATCATAATTTAACATAACTGCCTTTGAGGAAACTGCTTGTTTTGTTTTTGTTTTTTTGAGACAGGATGTCATTATGCAGACCAAACTGGCCTGGAACTCATACACCTGCCTCTGTTCCGAGTGAGTTCTGGGACTGAAGTTGTGCCCTCCTGCTTGTCTGAGGAAACTGGTATGTGTGTGTACTGGGAAAATTGCCAAAACTATGATACAATTTTGTTTCAGAATCTTCACAGACTGTGTTAGTTACGTTCCTGGTACCACCAAATACCCTACGAAAGGTGCTTAAGGAAGGAAGGAAGGGTTATTTGGCTCACAGTTTCCGGGGACACATCATGACAAGGATCTGTTCCAGCGGATGCATCATGACAAGGGTCAGGAAGTGATCGGTCCATCAGTAGGAAGCAGAACGAGACAAATACTGACATTCAGCCACCTTTCTCTTTCACATGCAGTCCTGGACCCCCACACGGAGTGGTGCCGCTCACCTTCAGGGTTGTCATTATTTTACCCTGACTCCTCTTGCTCAAACACCTGTTGCCTTTCGCCCTCTCCACTCTCATTTTGTTGAGCAACAAAAATTCACTTAGGGCATTGGTTCTCAACCTGTGGGTCTTGACCCCTTTGGAGTCCCATATCAGATATCCTGCATATCAGATATTTACATTAGGATTCATAACTGTAGCAAAAAATCCCAGTTATAAAGTAGCAACCAGATATTATCATTGGGGTTACCACAACATGAGGAAGTATATTAAAGGGTTGTAGCATTAGGAAGGTTGAGAACCACTGATTTAGAGGACCATCAGTCACTCCCACCATTATAGGACTGTCTCTGATTTGCATGCATACTTATGCTCTGCCTCCCTCCTTTCTCAGTGGATGGGAAGTTGGTGTTCCTGTCTAGGGTCAAGGACTTTCCTGCAGCAATTGTCATTCGATTTCCTGAATCACAAATCCCTCACCTTCTCTAGTCAGGAACAATCACAATTTAATATCATCCATCTTTACAGAAACTTCTTTTGGCACAGCATCCATCTCTCACCTCTTTTCTCAGCTTCAGTTTCCACCACAGCTCTTCACGGGAAGGTCTGTGCCCAGCTGCCTCCAAGTCCTTTCCATCCATCCTTTGGAGCCCTGCTCCAGGCCGAATGCTCTGCCTGGAACGACCTGTCAGGCTCACCCAGGCCTTCCTTGCTGTTAACCCTCAGTTGTTTTGAGTCTCACCTCATTAGGTTTTCTAATGAGGACCCCCCCACGCCCCCCCAGTGGGATCCCTTTTAAACTCTGAGCCCTGTGTGAAGGCCAGGGTTGTAGGGCATAAAGCTGAGCTTGGAGCCATGCAGGTTCACATGACACTTCAAATGAGATAGATGTGCCGCTGAGGAGCACTTCATGATCCCAGGTAGTAGTTGCAGCAGTTGAGGGTACTTACTGACTGCATGAACTGGCCTCTCTCCTCGGGCCTTCTCCCCTGATGGCCTCATTTCAGCATGCTAACAAACCCACGAAGTGGCGACCTCATGTGTCATCCCTATGGAACTCGTGAAATAGTTCTATTTTCCCCTTTTCTCAAGTTGTTGTAGAAATCCAGGCATGGAAAGGTAGAGAAACTTGTTTACAATGGAAAAGTTTAAGAAAGTAGGCCTACAATTCAACTCTCGCCTGTCTCTCTGCTCTTAGCAATGGCTTTCATATCTGTAGAATATCTCTTTGTGTGTATACACGCACACACACACACACACACACACACACACACACACACACACACACACACAAAGTGTATTTATATGTACATAAAACTGTGGCTACCAGAATCTGGGAGACACGACAGGAACCCATTCTTCCCTGGCATCTTTAGACAAGTGTGACCTTGCTGGCATCCCGACATCTAACTTCTCTGCTCTAGAACTGTAAGACAAGACATTTCGCACGTTCAGTTGGTGGTCTTTTGTTGTACCGTCCCTGTCTTTAATGGACAAACAATGTGGGTGGTTCTTGATCTTGTGACAGGCTGCTCATTAAACTGGTGGCTGGTTTCCATATCTGCCTCTTAATGACACTTCTCTGGCTCAGGTTAATGTCCCCCGAGACGTTACCACTTATCTTTGCTAAAGGCTTCAGCTATACTAGAGGGCAAATGACTGTCTGGGAGGTCAGCCGAATTTCAAAATTCCTACTAATACAGAGACTCTGATAATGATCATTCATATCAAATCATACCATAGACTGTGATAATGAAAATAAGAAATAACTCAGTGTTGATTTGTAAAATTAAACTATAAAATGTGATCAGCACAAAGGGGGTAGTTTTAGCTGGTTCATAACTTCTTGTTACACCCTTGATGTGCTCCTGACCAGCCCAATTCCCTGACCTTCATTTGAATCCTGAAGTTCATCCCATGAAATGACTTCCCTAGGTGGCTGCCACGCAGCTATCAAAGGCAGCGTCTGGAGACCTGTGCCTCTAGAGACGTATTAAGAAAAGAGCCCCAGCATCCAAATACAGACTGTACGGAATATGGTACAAAAAGAGCGACTTGAATATCAATCTTCTTTGTTCCCACTCTCAGGTAGCCAAGCCTCAGTTTCTTAGAGCAGGAAAGAGTCTTGGGATTGCTTGAGACCAGGATCCTGGAATCACATAAGGTGCCTAATCCAATCCAACCCTGATGTCTTTTTCCAAGAACAGCCAGATTAAGACTGTTGACTGGGCATATTTTCTTGTTCTTCAAGTAGCCTATGATAAAACGTGTAATTTTGTGCAGCTAGAGAAGTGGGGGAGAGATGAAGAGCAAAAGATTGCGGAAATACAGGGGACTTTTTCCCATCAGGAAAAGCCATGGTTCTCCCCTCTCAGCAACACGTGAAGGGATCAAAAATGCCTATAAAATAGTTCCAACTCTAGAAGAAGACAGAAGGAAGTGAAATCCAGTTGCTTAACCATCCAATTGCTGTGGAATGCCAACAAGGTTGGTTCAACTATGTTGAATGGTTACGTGTTTCCTGAGTTTCCACGGCTATTGCTCTACAAGCCCTTGGGGGATGCTATAGCAGGATATAGTATTTCGAAGATCTCGCTGCTTGCTGATTACAGACAGGATTTCAGTGGCAAGAGAGTGGCCTCAGCAACAGATGGGAAAGACTGAGATTGTTGTGGGGCTGGACCATGATAAGTTTGGTGTGAAGAGTGTGCAAGAGGGAGATTTCTCATGACCTCCTGTATCAATGGAGGTGCTGTGTTGCCAAATCAGGAAGGAACAATGTGTGTCAGTGAAATCTTCCATTTTGTATGTGTTAGGTTTGATGGCCGTATAAGAGCCCAAGAGGAGTTGCCAAATAGTCTGTCTAGAAAGATCTGGAGCTTAAATGGGAGCTTTGGGCTACACCTGCATGGTTAGCAGTTTCCATAGAAAGCCAGGGGAAGTTGATGCTGGCCTAGGGCTAGCAGTGTGGCAGTGAATGCAGAATTTTATTTTTCTAAACATGGCATCCAAAGTCCTCGGACACATTGCAGTTTAAAGGTTGGCTGCTGGTTCATTCTCTTTAACTGCCTAGTTTTCCTGAAAACAGAGCCTACTTAAAAAACAAGAACAACTTTGGGGCAGGAGAGATGGCTCAGTGGTTAAGAGCACTGACTATTCTTCCAGAGGACCTGGGCTCAAGTGTTAGCTCCCACATGGCATATCACAATTGTCTGCAACTCCAAGATCTGACACCCTCACACAGTCAATGCAAATACAATAAAAATACATTATATTTAAAAAATCTTCTATGTCATGATTTATTATTTTCTTTAGATTTTTATTTATTTCATACATTAGAGTGTTTTGCCCATATGTATCTAAGTGTACCACCTGCATTCCTAGTGCTCTTGGGGGTCAGAAGAGGGCTTGGGATTCCTTGGAACTGGAGTTACAGATGGGTGTGAGCTGCCACGTGGGTGCTGGGAATTGAATCTGGATCTTCTGCCACAGCAGCAGGTGCCCCTAACCTGTCTTTTCACCCCCCAAACGAAATCTACTTTGAATTTGTGATTTTGAACATAAGCATCCCGTTGTCTATAACAGGGAGGGTTTCTGAACCTGGTGCAGGTAAACCTGCCTTCTAATCTGTAACCGAGGACATCACTTGATTTTTTTTTTTTTTTTGCAAAAGATTATAGGTAGTATACAGAAACAAGATCACAAGTGCTCATCATAAGAACCACATTGAGCATGCATGCTCGTGTGTGTGTGTGTGTGTGTGTGTGTGTGTGTGTCTGTGTGTCTGTGTGTCTGTGTGTCTGTGTTTTTTGTTTTTTATTTATCTTATTAAATCTTCCCTTTTAAGATGGGTGTTCTGTACCATTCCACACTGTGAAAACCGAGGTCTGGAGACGAGGCATCTTGTCATATTAGCTGGAGGTGGAACAGGGCCCAGGGCCCAGGTCTATCCACTGGCAGAGCCTCACTACCTAAGTGCCGAGCCATGGTGTTTGTAGAAGTGGTTAAGAAACACCTCCATCCCTTGGTCATCTACATGTGAGACTCCTCATTCAGGAGTTGCATCCCCCAAGGGCTGACCAACCCTCCAGCTCTACCCCAGGTGCAACTTTAGGGGAATACTCAGGAAAGCCAGCTCTAAGGTTTCCCACGGAAATAGAAATAATAATAGTTTTTGCAATGTTTAGAGCTTCTTGGAGACATTTCCAGACATTCTCAGCCCTAATGTCTACTGTTCGCTTCTCTACAGCTACAGGAGTTTCCTCTTGGGTATGATTTCATTTTGTACAATGTTTAGTTACCTACAATCTAAGAATGCTATGTGGAAAATTCCAGACACAGTCCATAAGTTTTTACTTCTGAAATGTCATATACCTTGTTCTGTCCTACGTGAACACAAATCACCCCTTTGTCTTATGTGTCCATGCTGCGTTCAGTATCTACCAATTAGTCCCCTGGAAGCCTTCTTGGTCATTAGAGTCATTGAGCTTTCTCAGTAAGTCATAGTGTTCTGTGTTATCATTCGTCATTGTTGGTAAGCTCTTGCTGGGCCTCATAGATAAATTGACTTTTATTAGGTAAAGAGGAGATAAAGGTTGTCCGAGCTGCCCCTAGTTCGTATGTGGGTTCTTGAACTGGGTCTGGGAACCTAATTACTTCAAGAGCTGATTTACAAGAGAAAACATGTGGCCTTTCTTAATTGTAAATGTATACAGGGACCTTCATGAGAGAGTGAAGTCCAAACTAAAGGCTGCTTTCCTGCCTTGGCATAAGGGAGGACATTCCTCCCCAAAGATTCTTCATGATTTGCTGTACATAGGAAAGGACAGCCCAGATGGCCCTTTCTGAAGTCACAGTTCCTTAATCATTTTAGCTTCAAATACCAATTTGACCTATTTTGAGGTGACACCACTTAATCCCTTCGCGTGTGTAAAAAACTTCAGACTATAAGGATTTGAGGTTGCCTGTGGTTTCAGGAATTCACTGGGAGTCCGGGAATGTAGCCCCTCCGATAATGAAGGAATGCTTGCAATAGATGAAAGGATGAGAAGTGGGGGGTCCTTTGGGAGTTTGTCTATCAGGGAAGGGAAGTTTTTATCCTGACCTTTGTCTCTGTTCTCAGTGGCTGGTGGATTGTTGTTAAAGGGCCCCAAGCTCAGAGGGAGGGTGTGGGGGAGGGGAGATCCTGGAGATCCCATTCCATCCCGAGGAATCCCTTTTATCCTTGCCCCACCAGCCTTCGGCTTCGGCTTCCTGCCACTTGCCCTGTTGGCCTCCGAAAAATGAGAGCCTGGATTCTGATTCAGGGAGGCCTGGTGGTGGGGTGGTGGTGGGGTGGTGGTGGGGTGGTGGTGGTGGTGGTGGTGGTGGTGGTGGTGGTGGTGGTGGTGGTGGTGGTGGTGGAGGCTAGCCTTAAGTCTCTCTTTTAGAAGAAGCTGGAGGTCTCTGTATTCTCCCTCATATTTCCTACCCGTCTCAGCACCACAGGTTAAAAACTCCGCACTCCAGTTACTGTTTAGCCTCATCAAGGGATTTAACAGGCCTTGAGAATGTATTGATTAGGTCTGAGCTCACCTAGCTTCGGGTTCTGTGAAAGAGTATTTAAAGCTACACCTTCAAGTTAACTGGCCCTTTTTCCTCAGAGCAAAATAGACACTCTTATTTTTTTTTCTGCAAACTTTGTATTAGTTTCTGGTTGAGACTGTATCTACTTTATAGACGACTTCTTATTCACATGAACTCTTGAATTTTCTTGTATTTTCATTCTATATAAATTTAAAATCCAAAGGTTACTGTGAATAAACAAACAGAATGCTCAAGTGGAACCAGGCCTTTCCTTTTGACATTCCCAGCTTTACTTTTGGATTAGTTATCATCACATTTCACACTCCTAGGAGCAAATGCAGTTTAATTGAATTTTGAGAAGTTACTCACAGTCTTACTGGAGTGTGATTTCTCTCTGAAAATATGGAAAATCCTAGAAAGGCAAATACTGTTATGGAAGCTGCATTTGCAGGGGGAGCAGAGAGCATGCCTTTTGTTTGTGGGCTACCTGAATGCATCTTATTGGCTTGTATTTCTGGATAGGAATTGGGGTGGGGGTTGGGGGTCACCAGAGTCAACACATGCTAACTGGGGAAATAGATGTTTCCCTTTCTGCTTCTTAGTCTTGTTAATCAAAGAATTTAAGAATAGACTCAAAAGGAAATTTAAGGACAATTTTATTAGTGTTTAAAAGAAAAACCCTGAAGTAGGTAAGCTTTAATCTCAGCAGCTGCCCCAAAGGAACTAGATGAGAAAAAGAGAAAAAGCATGAAGTAGACATGGGGGGTCAGCACATGGTGGACGAGCAACCACCGGTGAGGAGGGACGCTTCAGAGAAAGAGTGAAGCCACAGTGTTGAGAAGGCGTTCTTAGAGGAGAGACAGAAAGAGAAAGCAAAAGGATGCTTTTCTGAGCAGTTCAGGGCAGCAGCAGACTCAAGGGTCTGCAAGACTGTGTCTGTGTAGGCTACTGCCCAAGGGGTTAGGAATCCCGGAAGGAAAAGTGAGTCATCTTATTAAAGGGCTGATTTTTCCTGTCAATTTAGAATGGCTTACGGTGAACTCACCCTGGAGGGAAAGAGGGGTCCTTTGGCTAGGATATTATTAGCCTAACTCACTGGATTAATTTTTTTTTTTTTTTTTTTTTGAGACAGGGTTTCTCTGTGTAGCTTTGGAGCCTTTCCTGGAACTCACTCTGTAGCCCAGGCTGGCCTCGAACTCACAGAGATCCACCTGCCTCTGCCTCCCGAGTGCTGGGATTAAAGGTATGCACCACCACCTGCTGGCTGGATTAATTTTTATAGTTCCCCACTCAGGCCAGAAAAGTAGGTTTTCCTGAAGGGCCTCCACGGAGCCCTGGCCAAAGCTACTGTAACACTTGGACAGGAAAGCTAAAGTCTTCGGATGAAGAAGACACACTTTCCCAGGGTTGGTGGCACACGGCCTTAGTCTTAGTCCAGCATGTGGGAAGCAGATCTCTGTGAGTGAGTAGCTTGGAACTGAAATCTAGTCCTCTGAAAGAGAAGCAAGCACTCTAAGCTGCTGAGCCCTCTACACACACACACACACACACACACACACACACACACACACACACACACCACATGTATGTATACATACCTCTATGTGTATATGTACATATTCTATTTTAAAGTTCAGACTCTGCATAAGAGAAAACATATCATATGCATGTCTTTCCTCTGTTACCCTCTTTTACTCCCCTGTCCTTTGTCCCTTTAGTCCTCTTCCCCTGCCCAACATAATCTCCCTTCTATTTTGATATCCTGTGTATGTGTGCATTCACTTATTTGTGTGCATATGCAGGGATGTGTGTGTGTGTGTGTGTGTGTGTGTGTGTGTGTGTGTGCATTCACTTATTTGTGTGCATATGCAGGGATGTATGTGTGGCATTCACATGGAAGCCAAAGGTCAACCTCAGGTGCTGTTCCTCTGAAGCCGTCCATGTTTTTTTTTTTGAGACAATTTCTCTGACTGGAATCTGGGGTTCACCAATTAGGCTTGACTGGCTGGCCATCAAAGCCCCAGGAATCCTCATCTTCCTTCTTCCTCAGCATGTACCACCATGCCCAGCTTTTCCCCATAGGTGCTGGTGATAAAACTTGGATCCTCATATTATGCAGCAAGCACTATACTGACTGAACTGTTTTCCAAGTGCCTGTGTGTGTGTGTGTGTGTGTGTGTGTGTGTGTGTGTGTGTGTGTGTGTGTGTATCAAATTCAATATGTTAGAGAAATCTTACTTGTCTTTCTGAGGGCATGGTTTATTTCACTTATCATGATCTCCAGTTCTATCTGCAAATGATATAATTTCATTGTTCTTTATAGGATGGACAAACTCCACTGCCTGTATATACCACATTTTCCTTATCCACTTATCCATTAATTAGCAACTAAAGACTGGTTCCGTGTCTTGACTGGTATGAATCATGCTGCAATAGCCATGGATGTACAAGCATCTCTGTTGATCTCTGTGGAATGCTGACTTAAGAGTCCTTCAGGTACATACCCAAGAGGGATAGCTGTATCAAATGGTAGTTTTATTTTTCAATTTGAGAGGAACAGATATCAGTGTTACCAGGGAATCCAAAGTTCCATTCTGAGTTCTTAGACTCATTGATAAAAGAAATTTACAATGGACTTGGCAAGAATTTAAGGACAGTTTTATTAGAGTTTAAAAGAAAAACAACAGGACAGGAGAGTTGTGAACCTTGGCAGCTTTGGGGGAGGTTGACAAAGGAGAAGAAGAGAGTCCTGCCTTTTGAGTATAAGAAAGTCAGCACATTCAGCAAACACCTCTATCATAGGACGGGATCGGGGCTTCAGAAAGACAGTGAGGAAGACCAGCCTCCAGGGAGGCATGTTTGGCTTTTACCCAGAATCTGAAGAAGAGATAAAGAGAAGGCAAAGCTTGCTTAGGGTCCCCAGACAAAGGTTTGCACTAGGGATACATGGTTAGAAATAGAATTTATTAAAAAAGGGAAAACATTGCCGGGCTTGGTGGCACACGCCTTGAATCCCAGCACACTGGAGGGAGGCAGAGGCAGGTCGATGTTTGTGAGATCAAGGCCACCCTGGTCTATATAGTGAGTTCCAGGACAGTCATTACATAGTGAGACCCAGTTTTGATAAAAGAAAAGTAGTCCAGAGAGTATGATTATGCTGGTGAGCTGAAGGGACAGCCTCCAAGAGCTGGGCCACAGGGTGCAGAGCCCTTTATGGGACATTTCTAAGGCACCAGTCTCTCCTGTTTGTTGAGCCCAGGCTTTCCTTGTGTATTTTCTGTTCCTTAGGGGAGGCCCAGGGAGGGAAGGGCTTCTAGCCTTTAACTGACCTGAGCATGCTCCGTTTGTCCTCTGAAGCCCAGGTGGGGAAGAGATTGCCAGACTTTCTCTGCCACCTTCCATATGTTCATCTTAACATATCAATCTACAGTTCTTACTCTTCCCTGCCACACTGGGGTCCAGAGTGCACCTCTGAAGGGATTCCAGGTTCTTGTGACCCTAAACAAGGAAGTGAGTAGAGACACACGGTTGTAGCCGAGCCAGAGACTGTCATTATTGAAGAAGGACTCTGGGTGGAGGAGGGCTCTGCGGATGTGGTGGCACAAAAGATGGGGTTTTTATGTCACCAGGGTGCATGTTTCTGGCTCATTTTCATAGCACGAGCTTTATTGCGTACACTCTGTTACGTGTTGTTCTAGATACAGCATCCTGCATCACGTCCTGCATCTCCACCCAACTGTGTACCGTTTATCATTATGGCAAATCATAGGTCACCTTCAGACACCCTGTGGTTTCCTGTCTTCCCCAGGGCTACGTGGTTTCTGCAATAGGCCGGTTTTGTGGCCCTTACCTGAGGCTCTCCTGATCCTCATTCTCTCGCCTCAGAATTTCTATGTTGGTTTCCACAGAGGCAGCACAAGTTTACATTCCCACCAGCCGTGCATCAAGCCGTGCATCAAGGTTTCTCTTTGCTCACATGCTCAGCAGCATCTGTTGTTATTTGTTTTCTTGATGTAGCCATTTTAACTGAGATAGAATGGAATGTCAGTATAGATCAAATGTGAATTTCCCCAATGGCTAAGGATACTGGGCATCTGTAGTTCTTCTTTTGAAAACTATCTGTTCAATAGATTTTTTTTTTTCCATTTATTGACTGGATGTTTTTTTTTTTTTTGAGCTTTCATTTTTGGAGTTTTGATTGTCTTTTTTCAAGACAGGGTCTCTCTACATAACCCTGACTGTCCTGGAACTCACTATATAGACCAGATTGGCATTGAACTCACAGATATCCACCTGCTTCTGCCTCCCTAGTGCTAAGATTAAAGGCATGCAGTAGCATGCCTGACTATGAAAGTTCTCTATATGTTCTAGATATTAATCCCCTATCTGATATGTAGTTGACAAAGATGTTCCCCTAGGTGATCTCTTTACTCTCTACTGATTGTTTGCCTTTGCTGTATAGCAGCATTTTTTTTTTTTTTTTTTTTTTTGAGATAAGGTCTCTCTTTCTATGCAGTCCTAGAATTCACTATACAGATCGGGATGGCCTGAAACTCACTGCTGTCTCTGCCTCCTGAGTACTGGGATTAAAGGCAATGTACCACCACACCTGGCCATGATTGCCTTTACTATACAAAAGCCTTTTAATTTCAAGTAATGCCATTGGTCAAATCTCGTTATTATTTTTAAGCTGTTAGAGTGCTCAGGGAACCCTTGCCTGTGCCTCTATCTTACAGTGTTAGACTGTGTTTTCCACTAGCAATTTCAGCATTTTAGATCTTACATGAAGCTCTTTGAGCCATTTTGAATTGATTTCTGGGCAGGGTTTCTATTCAGGGGCTCTCATGTGCCCGTATCCACTTTAGGACTGCTCTGTCTAGTGTTGTGATCAATGACATTGGGATTTTGAAGGGGATGCATTGGATGTGGGCATTGCTTTTGGTAATAGCCATTTTCACAAAACTAATCCTGCTGATTCATGACAAAAGGGGTCTTTTCTTCTTCTAATGGCCTCCTAATTTTTCTTCTTCCATATTTTACAGTTTTCATTGTGGAAGTATTTTTACCTCCTTGGTTAAATTTATTCCTAGTCATTTTATTTTTATATTTAGTTTTATAAATGAAATTTTTCTCTGACTTTGTTCTCAGTAAGTTCATTATTGGTATGTAAAAAAGCTACTGATTTGAAAAAAAGTCTTCCATGTATGGTATGCAGGCATGTACATATGTGTGCAGGTCACATGTATGTGTATGGAGGCCAAGGTTGACATTAAGAGCCTTCCTTAACCACATTCGATCATATTCATTGCATAGGGGTTTTCAGCTGAAAAGACTAGTGTAGTTAGCCAGATTGTTTCTGCCTTCTGAGCTCTGGGCTTGTGGGTGGGCTGCTATACCCACTGGGTAACTGCTTCTGTTTTTGGGAATTTAATGTGTTGGTTTTGTATCCTGATACTTTGCTGAAAGTATATATCAGGTTTAAGAATTTTCTGGTCAAGCCGGGCGGTGGTGGTGCACGCCTTTAATCCCAGCACTTGGGAGGCAGAGGCAGGCGGATCTCTGTGAGTTCGAGGCCAGCCTGGGCTACCAAGTGAGTTCCAGGAAAGGTGCAAAGCTACACAGAGAAACCCTGTCTTAAAAAACCAAAAAAAAAAAAAGAATTTTCTGGTCAAATGGGTAGGGTTCTTTAAGTATAGAACCACATTGTCTTTAAATAGGCATAATTTGACTTCTTTTTCTGTTTCTACCTCTTCTATATCTTTCTATTGTCTTATCGCTCTTGTTAAAACCTGAAACACAATGGGTGGTGGTGCTACATGCCCTTAATCCCAGCACAGAAGCAGGTGGATCTCTATGAGTTCGAGGCCAGCCTGGTCTACAAAGCGAGTTCCAGGATAGCCAGGACTGTTACACAGAGAAACCCTGTCTTGAAACAAAAACAAAAAACCAACCAACCAAACAAAATGCCAGAAATTACCCTCAAACAAAACAACAACCCCAAACCCTGAGACACGATGTTGAGTAAGAGAGAGGAGAATGGACAAAGTTGTCTCAGTCTTGATTTTAGAGGAAGTGCTTTCCCCACGTAGAATGATGTTGGCTAGAGCCTTATTGTGTTAATCTAGATTATTTCTGTTCCTAGTTTTTCCTAGGCATTTTAGTATGAAGGAATACTGAACTTTGTCATAGTCCTTTGCTGCATCCTTTGAGGCCATCATGTGCTTTTCTGTCTCTGGGTCTATTCAAGTGACATCTTTCACTTATTAATTTGGGTAAGTCAAACTTTGCACCTTGGGACTGAACCAAAGGTGACCATGGAGAATAATCTTTTAAAGGTTTACTGAATTCAGTTTGCAAATATTTGACCGAGAGTTTTTGCATTTGCGCTCACTAGCTAAATTGGCCTATGGT
The DNA here is from genome assembly GCF_049852395.1 of Peromyscus maniculatus bairdii. Lineage (NCBI taxonomy): Eukaryota > Metazoa > Chordata > Mammalia > Rodentia > Cricetidae > Peromyscus > Peromyscus maniculatus. The sequence goes on from NC_134855.1 coordinate 123,835,464, forward strand.
TTTCTTTTTTGTTGTTGTGTCCTTCTCTGGTTTGGGTATAAGGAAAATACTAGCTTTATGGTATTGAAGGAGTTTGGTCATATTCCCTTCTGGTTATGGAGGTTTTTTGTTCTTCTTCAAATGTCTGATAGAATTTTATGGTGAATCCCCCAGGCCTGCTCTTTCCTTTGTTGGGAGATTATTGTTGCTTCATTCTCCTGATCATGGATCTGTTTGCCTTATCTCTCTATTGTTTAATTTGGCTAGGTTATGTGTCTGGGAGTTGATCCACATCTAGTTTTTGGAATAATTTGGAACAATTCCCCGCTGTTCCTAAGAGCCTCTGGGTTTTGTTGGTATGTATTGCTATGGCTTCTTTTTCATTTCTAATTTTATAATTTGGGTCTTTTCTTTCATTCTGTGGCTTGTGGTTTAGTTTTCAGCTAGCCTGTAGTATGCAGTAGTGAGAAGAAAGAATCTCTATCTTAAACAAGTACAAGGTGACAATTGACACTTGACATTGTCCTCTGACCTTCATCTGTGTGCTATGGCACTTGCACGTCTGCACTCACACACATAAGTGTGCATGTGTACATGCACATAACACACATACACACAAACAGAAATAGTCAAAATACTTCTAAAAGTAAGCAATCAAAAAGGGACATGCAATGAGGAAATGAATATTTCTGGGCTGTGTGAAATTGGAGTCTGTTGAAGTCAGAGACTCTTGTCTTTCACACTGTCTGGGCTGGTGCTGAGCCAGACCATCAAGGGCCAGGTGTCCCCAGAGCTGTCTACCCTTTTGAGACTTCCCTTTGTATACCGAGAGCCTTTACTGGCCACAGATAGCTTTGTAGTCTGTGCACTGGGCGGGTTCTCACGCCTCCCAGTACAGACACTTTGGGGTGGCCGGTGTTCCAGTCAGGAGATGGCTTCCGAGAGCATTTGGAGTAAGACAAAGTGCGGAGACCTGTACAGAAGGACAGATGCCCCTGCTTTCAAAACTCACTCAGCATCCATCCAAGAGCCAGCCGGAGGGCTGATGGTTCAGAAGTCAAGTACTCTAGTGCAGCTTTGGAGTTCAGTCTCAATGGCAGTAAACTACATGTCCAATAGGTGGCACCAGAAGATGGCACCTGTTGACCTCAGACTCTTGACTCTCAAGACTTTGCCATTATCTTGGGTTGATGGGCTCAGCATTAGGCTCCGAAGACTGGGCTACTACCTGTTGTACCCCTCACTCCCCTGAGATGCCCCTCTCTCCTGCTACTTTACCTCCTCATGATGTCTGTATCCAGCCATCTTCCCCTCCATGATAGCCTACCATGCTGTCTTCTGCCTGGGGATGTGGCAAGTTGTCTCCAGGCTCCCTAACTTGTTGTTATTCCCTGTCGTGAGGCCCCCAGTGTACATCAGTTTTAAACAACAGGCTCCTTTTCAAGATGGTAGTGTCCACAGCTCTCTGAGTCACTCGAAGTAACAACAAAAGGAACTTCTGTAGAATACAGCCCCCACTTATCCTGGTGCCATTGTTCATTCTGTCACATGAGAACACAACAGATGGCATTCGAGTTGTAACTGACAAACATCGTCCATACTAAACAGGGTTCCCAATAATGTGATTTTCTCAAACTAAATCTGTTACCTTTCAATGCATTCAATATGCATTACCAGAGAAGATACTGTACTCAAGCTTTTTTGTTTTGTTGTTTTGTTTTTCCAGACAGGGTTTCTCTGTGTATCCATGACTCTCCTGGAACTCACTCTGGAGACCAGGCTGGCATCAAACTCAGAGATCCGCCTGCCTCAGCCTCTTGAGTGCTGGGATTAAAAGCATGCGCCACTATTGGGATAAAATCACTAGCAATCCATGGAGCCTGCTTAATGAGCAAAGGAATTTATTTGGGGGTTAATTTATAAGACAGAATAAAAGAATTTGTCACAGGATCCTGGAAGGGTGAGGCACGGTCCAACATGGTTCGCTGGCGGGCTCTGCCCTGGTCTGTACCAGCATCCAAAACCATGAGAAGTGTAGTGCATCCCACAGCTCTTAAGGGTTCCCCAGCGGCCATGCCCCAGGGGCAGGTACCTCAAGGTGATAGGCAGATGTAACAGCTACCTGCTACCTCACTAGGGGCCGTGCTTCAGGACAGGGCTCAAACAGCCTGCAACACCCTGCTTGGACTCAAGTTTTTGTCACAGACTGCAGAGTCCCTTTCCTCACATCTACCTGAGTACCTTTCAGTCATGACCATTGTACTCAGACGTTCTCCACCAGGACTGTCTCGGGGCCTTCCTTGAGCCCCTGCGTCTTTGGGCTTCACATCCAAAGCCTCACCTTATTCTTGCCCTGTTTGGATGGGCTCCCAGCTTGGGGTCTGTCTTTCTATCCCCGACCTTAAGGATTCCAGTCCAAGTAAGGTTCTAGGAGGCTAGAAGCAAGGGCCCAGATGGGGAGCTGTCAGCTATCTTTATCCAAGTTCCCTCTAGAAGCAAACCAGAACAAGGATAATTGGAAGTTGTTTACTTGGGATGGTCTCCAGAACCCCATGGAGATGCGGATGTGAGAGGAGAGGGAAACAGAGGCATGGAGTATATTGTGCCTCACATGGACCACATCCTTCTCATTTAAGGACGAGAGAGTGTGGAGCTGGTCTTCATAGGCCATCTCCCCTCAGTCACAGGGTGCAGGCTATCAGGGGTTGGAGGGATTGATGCCTAGTACTTCAGGCCCACTGGAAGAGGGTCAAACAATGCAGATTCTGGCAGTGTGAAGCAGAGTCGGTGGGTTGGTGCTAAAGATAGGGCCCAGGCACATCGCCATCGTTTTCTCCAGGGCTGAGGCTCCAGGTTAATACAGTGACTGACATGCTGTCCTGTGTCTGAACCATATGATCCCAGACAGCTTTGCTCAAACTCTGCAAATGTCTCCTATCCACAAGACAGCTTGAAAACCAGATGTGGTGCTCCTGATATCTCTGTAACCTTTTATTTCATTCCAGAAATAAGATGCCTTCAAGGGCATGCCACGTTTGGGATAGGAGGGTTCTCTGTCTTGGCAATGGCTGATGAAATTAATGAATTTTGGCTTTAAATATGTTTTAGTAGTCATAATGGAATTTAAATAGTTGTATACATACAAGTGAGTGTTATTATAAAAAGTTACTTATTTAGAACATTATATATATATATATATATATATATATATATATATATATATATATATATATATATATATATTCATGTACAGTTGACACTCCATACTGGCTGGTTTTGCTTGGATCCAAAAATCTGAATAACTCTGCATAGAAAATATTTGATGGGGGAGATGTGGCTCAGTGGTTAAGAGCAGGAGCTGCCCTCAAAGTGGGCTGGGATTTGATTTCCAGCACCCACATGGCAGTTCAGAACAATCTGCAACTCCAGTTCCAGGGGATCCAGCACCCTCTCCTGGCCTCTGCAGGGTTGGCAGAGACATACATGCAGGTGAAACACCCAGACATGTAAAATAATAAAAAATACATTAAAAAATAAAGTATTTGAGGAAAAGAAGTCTGTATTGAATGTGCACATACATGACCCCAGAAATAGTGCAGTCTAGAACAGATTATTGTTGTTGTAGTGTGTCCGTTATACCATCTAGAGGTGACGTAAGTTATACAAGAGGGTGTGCATAGATTAGCTGCAGGGCACCATTTATGCAAGAGTATTGTGAATGTGAGTTTGGGTGACTTGTGAGGTCCTGGAACCTACTCTCCTAAGGATACTGAACTAAGAAATGACTGTATATGAAAGCAAATAGGTTAGGAGAAATTGTATTCTTGTTTTGTTTTGTTGTTGTTGTTTTTTTTTTGGGGGGGGGGGGTGTAGTTTTGTGTAGTTTTGGTTCCTGTTCTGGATCTCACTTTGTAGACCAGGCTGACCTCGAACTCACAGAGATCCACCTGGCTCTGCCTCCCAAGTGCTGGGATTAAAGCTGTGAGCCACTGCCATGCGATGGGAAATTGTATTGTTAAATGTAGTAAATGGCATTTTTATTATTTTAGCATTTAAAACTCTGAATTGGAATAGAAATATGGTCTTTGCCTAGATCCAGATCTCTTCTCAAAACGTATAGAAAAATTACCCTAATAAGAAAGCAAATACAGTAATCACTTACATACTCGCTAAGAAACAGAATTCTACAAACTTCAGATTTACTGTACAAGGTGAAGACAGTCTTGAGGAAGGGGGCTCTGGGAGAGATGGAGGGTGCTAGGGACACTTGTCTCTGAAGACTTAATGATGTTGTAAAGTCAACAAAAGAAATAAAATTGAGGATCTTACAGAAAACAAAGGGAATCGCAGCAGAGGACAGCCCCGAGAGCAGACCCAGCCTAAAGAAACGACACAATTTTAACACTAGAGGGCGTATTTGAATCAGGAAACCCAGTTAGTCACCCAAGTACTGCCCTTGCGTGCACCCGCTCTAACTAGTGGTATAGAAAAGGAAACACAGTGCAAACCCAGAAAATAGAGAGCATGCAAGCAGAGCTACAGCCTGAAGAAAAAGGAGCTTAAGAGTCCAAGCATTTCCCATCATAAATATCATAAATGTCCTCATTGCCTCATAGATGTGTGAGTGTGCATGCACTCGCGTATGCATGGGCACACACACACACACAACCAATCAATCAGTCAATCGGTCTTTTTTTTTTTAAAGTGAGGGTGGAGAGATGACTCAGTGGTTAAGTGCTTTTCTAGAGAACCCAGGTTTGATTCCCAGCACCCAAGGAGCAGTCCCCAACTATCTGTAACTCCAGTTTCAGGGTATCCAAGGTCCTCTTCTGTCCTCTGCAGGTACCAGGCATGCACATGATGCACAGACATATATGCAAGCAAAACATTCATACACATAAATAATGATGCTGATTCTGATGACATACATGCAGGCAAAACATTAATACACATAATAATGGTGGTGGTGGTGGTGGTGGTGGTGGTGGTGGTGATGATGGTGCTGATAATAGATTTAAAAAGAAAAGAAAAATGAGAGTGTACTTGCATGCAGCACTTTGCAACCTTTTTAAACTTTAGACTGCGAGGAAGATAGTATTTTTCCAACAAAGTTAAAAGCCAGCAGCACACATTTAGCCTATGTGCTCTCCAGGCTACCATCCCATCATGATAAAAAAGGCGTATCCATTCCCCTCAACCTTGTGTGGCTTCGTGTCTCACTTGTATCCACTAGAATGGGACAGAAATTTTGCCACATTTCTGAGGATTGTTGCTCAAATCTAAGATGGTCTTATAATAAAAAACCCAGAGCCAGATATCAGGAGGGAAAGCTGAAAGATCAGAGAAGCAGAGCAGCCAACCACTGGTTCTTACCCTTGCAGAAATCCTCAGCCTAAAGAGAGTGAGTTCCTGTTTCCTGTACCTTATATACCTTTTTCTGCCAAGACATCACTTGCTGGGATTAAAGGCACGTGTGCTTCCCAAGCAAAGGCATGAGATCTCAAGTGCTAGGATTAATGGTATGTGCCACCACTGCCTGGCTCTGTTTTCAGTGTGGCCTTGAACCCACAGAGATCTAGACAGATCTCTGCCTCCTGAGCAATAGGATTAAGGGTGTGTGCCACCACTGCCTGACCTTTATGTCTAATCTTGTGGCTGGCTCTGTCCTCTGATCCTCAGGCATGTTTATTAGGGTACACGATATATCACCACAGAGGATAAATTGGAAAGGAAAAGATCATGTGATGCCTATTTTGCTTTCTGCTTCATTCTTCCTGGGTCTGTGAGCTGCATCATCTAAGCAGATAGGCTGTTCTGAGGCTACCATGCTATGGGGAAGGCTAAATTAGCCAGAGAGACCAATGATAAAGCCCCGAACCACATGGAGACATGACCTACTACTCCAGGCCAGCTGCCCGGCCACACCTCCTCCCATCCCCCAGCCTTAGATCCCAGCTCCAGCTACAATCTGGCCGCAGCCTCATTTGATACTCTCAGCCAGAACAGCTCTGCCAAATTCTTCTGGAATTCCAGACCCTCAGAAACCATGGCAATGAGAAAATGAGTATTGTTTGAAGCCACCGAGCCTTGTGGTCTTATTACACAACAATGGATACTTAGGATGAATACATCCTTAAGTAATAACAATGAATTCCAGAGAAAAACAGCAGCTTGCTTCACTGCTTTTCATGTTGGGTTTTGTTTTGGACACTTTTCGAAGAAGCTGACAGTCGGGAACGTGGTTTTTGAGAAGAATTGTGTCCCTCTGAGAGTCAGCTCATAAACTAACCTTTCCCATGGAGAAGAATTGAGATATTTTTAGACGCCGTCCTTTTCCTTTTGTCTTTCTGTTTTGTAGCTCGGAAGCTGTAGCTCTCCCTGGCTTTTGGCAAAAGCTGTGGGGCAGACTGTTAGGACTGTCTCCATTGTCCTCGGATGGGACAGAGCTCAGAGGATGCAGGGATTCACAGTGCATTGCACAGAGGGGTGAAACTGCTGTTTGTTTTTTCAGACTGGATGTGAGATTTACTACTGAACATAATTTGGTGGGGTATAGGAGAGTATAGTGGAAGCCCTCAGGGAGGCAGGGCCTGCCACTTGCCCAGGGGACCACAGTTGAGAACATCTTTTGACTCCATGGCTATCAGGAATGAGCCGCTTTTTAGCTACCTTGCCTTCAAATCCATCTGCCTTAAACTTAGTGAAGCCTCCACTTCTTTGAGATGTGGAGCTTCTGGTGGCCAGGGGAATTGAACTTGGTTCTAGGCGGGCCCTTAATCACACGTTCTTTATTCTGCAGCTCGGTACAGATGGACCTGATGACCAGGTGGGTGTGAACCCTGGCCACTGTGCACTGGTGCTCCCTGTCTGGAGCCTAGACTGGGGCCAGCATTGAGATCAGGGACATGAATAGCTGCCAGGAAATTGTCTTGAAGGTCCCTTAGGGTAACAGGCTGTGTACCTGCCCAAGGAGGCTGCTGTTTGCCACCATTGCACACCAGGTCTCCATGGAGCATTTTATTTTTTAAGTTAGTGTTACAACTGAAAGTGAAAGTTCCCCTCAGTTGTGTGAAACAAGAGAGAAAACTGTAAGGGATTCATGAAATCTCATGCAAAATAATCACCCATTTTACAAAACAGAGTTGGAGAATTAAGAACTGCTCCCCTCCCAAGGGTTTCTGATGAAGCCCAGCACTGTGTAGCTCCCAGCAACCAAGCATATCTAACAGCTTAAGGTGCAAGAAAGAGAAGTAACTTTACAGGGAGTGTAAGATTTCACTCTTCCTAGTACGGAGTCTAATGCTACAGAGCTAGAGTCTGTTTTCATTTCTCTTCCTGTTGCTGGGATAAAATGTCCAACAAAAGCAACTTCAGGGAGCAAGGGTTTGCTCTGGCTCACAGTTCAAGGGTGTAGTCAATCATGGCGGGGAGTCAAGGCAGAGAGCTTGAAGGAGTTTGTCACGGCACATCCACCGTCAGAAAGCAGAGAGAAGAGAGTGGATGCTACTGCTGGGTACCTTCTCCATTGCAGCCCAGGATGCCAGCCAAGAAAGGGGGACACCCATGGTGGGTGGATCTTTTCACCTCAATTAATGCAATCAAGATATTCCTCCACAGACACAGAGACCCCCATCTCTCAGGAGATTCTAGACTTCGTCAAGTTGACAGATAACGATACCATCACAACCCTACACTTTGTCCACTTGATACTCAAACACATCATTTTTAAGCTATACTCTTCCATCCCTTGTCCCCGTAGTTGCCTGATTGTGTTATAATAGAAAATGTATTTAGTGCAACTTTAAAAGTCCCCATAGTCTTCAACAATTCCAACACTTTAAAAGTCCAACGTCTCTTACCCATGAGCTCCTATAAAATAAAAAGCAAGTTGCATGCTTCCAATACATGACAGCACAGAGTAAAAATTCCTATTCCAAAAGGGAGGAATCAGGGCACAGCAAAGAAAGGCCAGACCAAAGCCAGATCAAAATCCAGCAGGGAAAACATCAAATCCTGTAGCTCAGAATCCAGCATCTGGGGGCCATAATGCAATAAACTGGGCTTCAAAGGTTTGGCCAGCTCCGCTCCCGCCACCTGCAACACACACAGTCTCCTTCTTAAGCCAGCTCCACTCCATGCCTGCAGCTTTACTCAGTGGGCATCCCATGGTCCTGATGTCTCTAATATCCTGTGGTCTCCATTGCACCTTAGACTTCGGCTTCATTCAGTGTCTTCCAAAAGGCTCCTTCTGGGATCCCAACCCTGCCATACAGTGTCTGGCCCCAGTTTCTCTCTGCATCCATGAGCAGAATTCCATGACACCCTTAAACTTGTATTTCCTATGCCTAACACCAGTACCACGTGGGCAATGCTGCCAAGTTTTGCTGCCAGCTTTAGATGCCACTCGGCCCCCTTGGGTATGAGCTGAATCAGCATCCGTGTGCTAATCCTGGGGAAACACTTGTCTTTGAGGATCAGAGAACCCCTTCGACTTGGCCTTTTTCCTTTAAGTGGATTTGGATCTTCGGAGGATGGAGCCTCCACTGGGTAGAGTTTTGCCCTCATACAGGAGGCCAGTGACACTAACCACTTTAGTGGTTACAGTCCCTTTCTCAGCACGCGCCTGACTGCTCTCCTGGCTTCAATTTACCTCTGCTAAACGAGTTAGTCTGTTACTTTTAAATTCAACTTGGCTCTTGTTTTAAGGACACACAGGCATAATTAAACGAGATTCTTGACCAAAATATCACGTGAATGGCCCCGATCTGAGTTCCTGATAGAGTCCTTGCTCACCTGTGAACAATGATGAACACTTGTTATAAAGCTAGATAATTATGACTGTCTCATCAGAACAAAGGTAAAAAAATAAATACATGTAGCAGAATTCAGAGTCCGGAAGTAGATGTACAAGATATGTAGTCACTTGGTTTGTTGCAGAGGCCACACCACAGTGTAATTGAGGAAGGAAAGTCTTTCCCACAGCTGAAGCTAACTGAGCAGACAGTCTAATAGGAAGAAAAAACTCATGGCAGATCATGGACTTGTTAAGACTAAAATGAGCAGATACACATGAATGTCTGTGACATTTTCACTTGAGATCTGATGTTAATATACTTCAGTAAAGCTTCCTATTCTTGTTTTTGCTGTCTCAATCTTTCACCTGGCTTCCTAGTCCTTTCTGAAGTGTCCATCTCTACTCCTCCTTCCTCTTGTTTTACTCAGTATCCTATCCGCAGTCCACTTATTTCCTCACACTACCCCCTGCATCTTGGGACATTTTACCAGGTTTCACCTGCCTGCTCTCTGAAAAGGTCCTCTCACCATCTCTCCATGTCTCCGATCTGTTTTCTCCTGTAGGGTCACAAGAGTGACAGGACATTTTACTGTTTCCATGTCCTCACCATACACTTCCATCCCACCTGTAACATCCTCTGGGACTGAGACCCAGTCTGTACTTCAATCTTTGATGAGAAAGTGCTGATCCAGGATTCCTCACCTTGAAGTCTCAAGTCCCCAACCTCCAGTTGCAGCCTCTTGGTTCCAGGTCAACCTCTTCATGTTTCAGCCCAAGTATAATTCCATTTCACTGACTAAGGAAGCGTTTTATTTTTCTTGATTTTGAAGCAAACCATTTGAGTAGCCATCAGATCTGTTTCTCTAAATATGGCCGCATGTTTTGTTTCTGTACACTTCTGGATAGGTGCCAATTTTATCATGTTCTTATTAAATGTGGTACCCTGAATTTCTGAACAGAAGGCCCAAGAGTGACCTGGCTTCTCTAGACCTCTAGTTTCCTCATTGTTCATATTCTGTTTTCCAGATATGGCATTATCTATTTGTCTCTGGTAATTCCCCAGCCATCTTCTGGGTTCTAGATCTACTGTGGAACCTCACAGTCAGCTCATTCATGAATGTAGTGATTGCACACACTGACACCAGCGCCCCCAGCCTCACACTGACACCAGCGCCCCCAGCCTTAATGAGGCTAGTAGGTCAGAGCGCCTGTATCTCATATATCTAGATCCCAGGCATTCTGAACTAGGAAGGGCTGGATGTTTTCCTTTTCTTCCTTCATTATCTGTTTGAGAATGTGAGTTTTAGGGTAGAGTACATTTTATTCATCACAGAATTGCCCATTTGTTTCTGTTAATTTTTCAGCCAGTGTTGGGTTTTCCAAGTTAGACTCAACTTGCCCCAAATGTCATAATCATCCCCCTGCCCCACCCTCCTGACTTCTTCATGCTCCACCTGATAACCATATCTGATTCCCTTCCTCACGTCTGACATAGTTGGACATAGATCCTTCCTCTAGTTTGAGTCCATAGTTCCCCAGTTTAGGCCCCTGTTGTCTGACCTAAGTGTCTCTTCTGCTCCTGCACCTGGCCCTTATCAGATTGTCAACCTTTATCAGATTGTCAACCCTTATCAGATTGTCGGTGGCTACTGTGGGTTTGCCTGATAAATAGCAATCATTTGCCCAGTCCTTATCTGACTTGCCTTTCCCTGATAATCCCCAGTTTTCTGGGGCTGACTAGAATTCTACAGTACTTTTGTTTTATTACATCCTCTCGTAGCCAACCTGTTCTGTCTACATTAAAGTGCCTTTCCCCACCACATCCCAACTAAAGCAGCACACACTTTTTGCAGCCCCGGAAGATGGTCCATGTCTAAAACAGGACTCCCTTTCTGTTCTTGTACTCTCCAGCTTAGACTTGGAACAGTCAACAGGTATTGGCTAAATTGAGTAAACAAATAAATTTCTTGTCCCATTTCTTTACTTATAAAGATGGAATTAGGAACTATTGAAAAATCTCTAAGAGCCAGGAATAGTGGCACATGCCTTTAATGCTAGGACTTGGGAGGCAGGGGCAGGCTGATCTCTGTGAGTTCGAGGCCAGCCTGGTCTACATAGTGAGTTCCAGGACAGCCAAAACTACATAGTGAGACCCTGTCTCAAAAACAAACAAACAAATGAAAAGAAAAAAGAAGAAAACTACCTATGTTATGTAAGCATTTGTAGAAGTATTGATTATTCTTGAATAGGTTAACGCAAAAACACAGTCCTCACATCAAAGAAAATGAGAGATAGGTTTTTTCAAGAGCCAACATGAATGGCCATGTCCCAGGAACACAGATTTAAGTTAGCCCAAATGTTGTGTTCCAACATGGGAAGACTTTCATGTAGTTTCTAGTAACAGAAAAAAACATCAATCAAGATACATTAAAAAATATATAGGTAGAGGGGCTGGAGAGATGGCTCAGAGGGTAAGAGTAGTTACTGCAGAGGAGCTGGGTTTGATTCCCAGCACCTACATGGTAGCTTACAACCATCTGTGACTCCTACTCTAGAGGATCTGACACCCTCTTCTGGCCTCCTTTCGCATTGCCTGTACACAGACATACACGCAGGCAAAACACCCATCATATAAAATAAAAAATGAAAATATATAAATTTTAAAAAAAAGTTGATGGAACTGGATGTGATGATGGACATCTTTAATCCCACCACTCAAGAGACAGGTAGGCAGACTGTGAGTTCAAGGCTAACCTGGTCTACATAATGAGATCCAGTCCAGTCAGGGATACACAGTGAGACCATGAATTTAGAAACTGGTATGAACAGTTAGGTTATAGCAATAGAAAAAGGGAGAACCTCTGTTGATAGGCCTCACATGTATCTGATGACATTTGCAGCCTTTAGGTTTGTGGAAGCTAGGGATCTGCTTGTACATTTCAAAGAGATTTTCCCTGATAGTCACAAAAATGTTAGGTCAAACACAGAAGTAAACAGTAAATGACTCTTGGGGCCACCAGTACAACTAGGTTTCTTCATTCTGTTACACTGTATCCATTTCACACAGTAGCTAAGGGATATAAAGAGTCTTCTAAAGTTGACAGAAATGTTCATTTTCAGAATTATCCCCAACTGTTCTCTTTGTTCCTGCTGTAACATTGAAAAGGAAAATGCATTTCCTTCCATTCTTCCTTGTCTGCTTTCTTCTAGAGTTATGGCCAGAGATATTGACAAGGTCAAGTTGACAAGGTCAAGTGGACAGTTTGAGCTAGAAGAGGAAGCACCCAGGAAAGGTCTTTGGAGGTGGAGCATAAAGGAATGTTCTTTATAACATGCCCGCTTGGCATGCTTGCTTTTTATGTCCCACCTGTCGGCAGCTAACGCAACCCCAAGTTGAAGAGCAAAAGTCTAGTTTTGAAAGGTGTGGAGAGGGCCAGCCAAATGGCTTAATGGGTAAAGTCACTTACTACGAAGCCTGAGGGCCTGAGTTTGATCCCGTGGGCTTACTTGGTGGAAGGAGAGTTTCCCTCAGACCTCCACATGCATGCCTCTACCTGTGTGTGTGCGTGCAACCAACCAATGAACCCACATTGAAAAATAAAAATGTAAAAGTATGGAGCGGTCCAAGCATGGGGGCTCACATCTATCCCAAGTTTGATTCCATTTTGAGCGATCTGGGAAGTTCAGGTCAGTCAGGGCTTTATTGTGGGAACCTGTCTGAAAAACAAAACAAAACAAAAAAAGATAGGGAGAGCAGAGTTCAATTATGAAACATGTTTTAGCATATTTTACATCAATCAAATATTGGCTGAAGCCTTAGAGTGTGACTCCCTGAGACTTTGAATAAGAATAGATCCCATCACATTTTGCAGTGGTAAAAATGCATCATGCTGAGTAACACACACTGAGGAAAGTACACAGACTAAGATCTGGGAACACAGGGCAACAAAGGCTCAAAGGAGTAGAGATGGATGTGGCTAGGGAAGGACAGCAGACTTGGGAATGGTGGCAAGGACCGCTATAGGAGACAGAGGTGGGACCAAGGTGACCGATTTAGCAAAGAACATCTGGGCTTTGCTACCAACCAGCTCCTGGGATTGTTCAGGGCTCACATTCTCCAGCTGCAGAGCAGTGACAGGAGACTGTGAGTTCCTCGGCTACAGGGTTCCTTTGAGAGAAAAGAGTTCATCTCTAATAAAGGATGAATAGGATGGTAACGGAAGGTGGCGGCAGAGGGCAAGGTGTCCCAGGTGGAAGAGCACACCTCTGTATGTGTGCCATACATCTAGAATGTATGTGTTTGGGATGCACCACTGTAGTGGGGGGGGGGGGTTTGGTGTGTGGGTGTGTGTAGTCAGGAAATAGCATTATATCCACGTGTTTGAGTGTGTTTCTGCGTGTGTGTGTGTGTGTGTGTGTGTGTGTGTGTGTGTGTGTGTGTCTGGTGTGTGTGTGTGTGTGTGTGTGTGTGTGTGTGTGTGTGTGTTAAAAATGTAGCAAATACCCTGGTCCAGCCAAGGAGGACTGAGGTCCAGAAAAGTTTTGAGAATGATTACAGAGCAGGAGTGACACTGTCTAATAGAAATACAGTGTAAAGGACATATGCAAATTTATGCTTTTTATAGTCCCGTGCTAAAAAGTTAAATAGATACATAGTTTTGATAAATATTTAAGACAGAATTTCAAGGTATTTTCAGCTTGATCATTATGAACATATATTGTTGAAGTAATCCATGGTTTTGTTTTGTTTTTTAATTAAGTCTTTAAAATACATAAATTTTCTACTCACTGTATATTGCTATTTTGGACATGCAAAAGTTCAAGTGACCAAAAGCCACCTGGGGCTACTGGCTGTCATAGTGTGCAGTCCAGCTATAAAGGGTCTTAACTCTTGAAGCAGTTACTAATTTTTCTCTGAATATTACTTTTGCTCTTTAGTCTTTGGCCCAGAGATAAGTGGTGCTGTAGTATGGATCTTGAAAGTCTCAAGGGCCCAGAGTTAAGGTTAGACCCCCAGGGTGGCATGTTTGGAGGCAGTAGAATCTGTGGGGCGTGAGGTTTGTTTGTTTGTTTGTTTGTTTGTTTTTGTTTTTTGAGACAGGGTTTCTCTGTGTAGCTTTGAGCCTCTCCTGGAACTCACTTGGTAGCCAAGCCTGGCCTCAAACTCACAGAGATCCACCTGCCTCTGCCTCCCAAGTGTTGGGATTAAAGGCATGTGCCACCACTGCCTGGCGGGAAGTGAGGTCTATTGAGAGGTCCTTAGGTCACTGGGGTGTATCCTTAGAGGTTAGGGACACTGGTCCCCTCTTTTATTCTCCACAGTGAGTTATATGGCCACCTGATCATGACTGAAGCTCCAAAACTGTCAGCCAAGAGTTTTCTAAGTTGGTTATCTTGGGAATTTGTTATAGTATAGCTGTTCTCAACCCGGGGGTCCAACGACCCTTTTACAGGGGTCTCCTAAGACCATTGGAAAACACGGATTTACTTTACAAGTCATAACAGTAGCAAAATTACAGTTATAAAATAGCAACAAAAACAATTTTATGCTTGGGGGTCACCACAACATGAGGAACTGTATTAAAGGGTTGCAGCATTAAGAAGGTTGAGGACCACTGTTACAGTAACAGAAAACAAAGAGATATGGCCCCGTGGTTAAGAGGGCTGGCTGCTCTCCCAGGGGACCTCAGTTTGATTCCCAGCACCCACATGGTGGCTTCCAACTATCTGTAACTCACGTTTTAGGGGATCCAATACCCTCTTCTGGCCTCCCAAGTCACTACATACATGTATGTGGTGCACAGACATATGTGCAGGCAAAATACCCACTTACACAAAATAAAATAAAAAATAAAATAAAAGGTTAAATTTAAACAAAAGAAAGAAAAGTACCTCTTTCTAATACAATTAATTCAAATGAACAAATAAGCAAACAAAACTAGAAAATGAAAGACAGGGAAAAGGGAAGTGTAAGAGGCTGGCTGTCTTTCACAGCAAGAAAAAGCTCCAAAGATGGAGGGAGCTCATGTAACATCCCTTAACCCTTGCAAATACTCAGAATCTTGTGGCAAAAAAAACAAAACAAAACCTGTTTCACCCTGTTTAATTCCACAATTCTTAATTAAGTGTATGGAAAAATACTGTAATCCTTCTTAAACCCAAGAGTCTAGATTTTGTAAGAAAAGCTGTGGGAAAGGCTAAAAAGGCTAGATTTGCCTCCCAAATGGTAGTTGCTATAGATTTTCTAGGAACTGCATACTGGTAATTGGTAATGAGTGGATCGTTAAAATTTTATTTATTTACTTATTTACTTACTGGTTTTGTTTTGTTTTGAGACAGGGTTTCTCTGTGTAGCCCTGGCTGTCCTGGAACTTGCTCTGTAGACCAGGCTGGCTTCAAACTCAGATATCAGCCTGCCTCTGCCTCCTGAGAGCTGGGATTAAAGGCGAGTGCCTCCACTGCCCAGCAAGAGTGAATAGATTCTAAGACTGAGCCAGTACCAAAGATTTGGTCCACCCATGAAGATGCCATGGGCAGTGTTTAGTACCAACAGAAACTTAGATACACAAAGGTAGAACCTACCTAACTTTACTTTTTGTAGGAAAATATCAGGGAAACCAGTTGTCTTAATCCATTCTCTGTTGCTTATCACAAAACAGAGTATCCTAGTTGGAGTGTGTGTGTGTGTATTTTAAAGGAGGTTTATTGAACTCATGCTTCTAGGGACTGGAAAGTCCAGGAGTCTGGTGCTAGCATCCGGCTGGTGTCTGGTTGGAGCATTTTCACTTCATTGTAACCTGGTGGAGGGCATCCATGATGAGTCAGCAGCTGTGGCAGAGAGAACTTCTTTAGAACAAAGCCAGTCTGCTTGATAATCCATGAATGGAGCCTCTCAGTACAAAATCACAACCCAAAGGTCCCACCTCTGAATACTTTTGCTTTAGAAGCTAAATGTGCAATATGTGAAGTTTTAGGGGCACATTCAAACCACGTCAATAATACACCCCAAACCACAGTTGATGGCAGTACACCCATAGTCAGTGTATATGGAGTGTGATAAAAGAGTTGTTAGATACTTCCCCAAGAAGGTTTTTCAAAATCACTGATCCTGTTGTCTGCATTCTGCCAGTTAATCACATTCAGTGGCGGGAACAACATGGTATAACCTTTTAGGTGACTTTGTCAGAATACATGGGGAAATAAGCAACAACCTCGATTTCCGGATTAGCTACAACTGTGTTGAAAAACAAAACCTGATTGGTATCTTATCCTCTTCAACTTGCTTTTACCTTTAGGATGTTGTTGTTTGGGGTCCTAGGAATTGAACCCAAGGCCTTGCACATGCTAGGCAAGTGTCATTCCACTGAGCTACATTCCCAGCTCCCTTTTTACTTCCTATTTTGAGACAGGGTATCACTAAGTTACCCACGCTGGTTTTACATTTGTTTTGTAGCCCAGGCTAGTCTTGAACTCAAGATCTTCTTGCTTCAGCATCCTAAGTGGCTGGGATTATGGGGCTGTGCCACCAGACCTGGCTACTTTATGAGTTTTAATTTATACATTTCTTTAGAAGTAAGTGAAGGTTTCCTATGAGAATCACAACACAGAATTTCCCACAGTGCACACTACCTAATAGACAACATTTCTTTATCTAACATGTAGTTGTGATTAGGAAAATGCTCTCTAATCCCATAAAGTTGGCTTTCCTACATTCAGAAATTAAACTAAAAGTTAAAAGAACTTAAAATCTTGAAGTCATTGACAGCCATTAGACAATTTCACATGTGTTGAGGAACTCATGTAAGTAGGGAAGAAGTGTTTGTTCCTTTTGAGAACACGGCTTTGTTCAAGTTCGGTAACAAATTACCACAGCTGTCCTTCGCTGAGAAAATGCTGGGACACTACCCAGAAGGGCCAGGCCACTTTCCCAAGTTGTTCCAGCTGCTTCCCCTTGCCTCATAGGAGCCACAGGCAACCTGTTTCTCATTTCAGTGGACAGTCTGTTTTTTTCTACAAAGGTCTATTTTAAGTGACTGGTGCTTTGTATTTCTGTATAAAATTTTACAGCATGTCATACCTCTTCAGTGTAAATTCAGTTTGGTGTTTCTACTTTCAATACTTTGGTTTTGGCTACTTCAATCATGGTGGTTTTCAATGTCAGGTACCTTTGGAAGCTGTCTAGTAACATTTTACCTGATGGATAATCCTCCCCACCCCCTGCCCTGGGTCCTCAAAAGACTGTTTGAAATCCTTCTGTATGATCCCACCATGGTATTCATGTAAATTGGGTCACGTGGAACAGTATTTAATTCTCTGTGGTGCCCATGGGGAAAAGATGTTGGAAACCTAGAACTACAGAGTGTGTGTTGTAAGGGCTCCATGCTAGACTGTAGTGAACTATTAGACACCCCAGTGACAGCCAGCCTCCTCCTCTGAGAGCCATGTGCTCCTTCTGTCACTTCCCCTAGAGTGCCATTTTATTAAATCCAAATGACAAACGTGTGCCAGAATTCTAAAACTGGGACAAAAGGTCCTGATGCAAAGACCTGTCTCATGATCCATTTGGTGGTCCTCAGACAACCGATGACGCGGGGCCCTGAACAGCACCCAGGGAGGTGGCGGCATCACTAAGGAAAGTGATGAGCTCTAGGTGTTAGGATCTACAGCAGAGCCATTTGAGTGCAGTACCCAAGGAGTCCAGAAGAGGGTGTTGGATCTGATGGAGTTATAGACAGTTGTGAGCTGCCTGATAAGGCACTGGGATCTGAGCTCAGGCCCCCTGCAGGTACTCTTGACCACTCTATTCCAGCCCCTGAAGTAAGTTTTGATTTCCAGGGTAATCTTTAATAATTTATTGAAGTATATTCTGGAGACTGAGAAGATGTCTTGGTATAGTGGTACATACCCTTGTAACCCCAGTACTGCAGGGAGGAGACAGGCGTGTCCCCAGGGCTCGTTGACTAGCCAGTCTAATTGACAGGCTCTAGGTCCAGTGAAAAGATCTGTTTCAACGAAAAGGTAGAGAGCCATAGAGGAGGATACCCAAGGTCAACCTCTGGCCTCCACAAATGCACTTAAAGGTAAATACTCACATGTACGTTCCACATACACACACGATCATATTCTGGGTTGTCTGAAGCACTCTTATTAAGTGTGGCACATGGGTGAAGATGAGCATCTAGCATGGTTTTAAATAAAAGTGAAGGAGGTATGAGAAAGTGTGACTGGTGGTATTTCATGAAGTATTTTGCTTCTGTCTTACATATGTGGGCATTGGTAGAGATCATGATGGAAGATACATGTACTGTGGGTGGAAATCAGGTGAGTATGGAGTTCATTAATCACAAGGTGATGGATTCTCAGCCTTCACTGTGTGCCAGAATGGTATGAAGGGCTTTGAAGGCAGGACTGCATGGGTGCCCCTGTGTAGGTGTGAAGGATGGATGGACGTGATACCTACATTGGAGTAAAGAGCCAGTCTGAGGTCAGATAGAGGGCCTGTTGAAGAAGTGGGACAGTGAAATTGTATGAAAGTGTAAAGGCATAGGAATAAACCAACCTTGGTGAGTCATCCTAAGATGGTGATGAGCAAGGGGAATGGGCACATGATTAGCATTTATTTAGAAAAGTACTATTTGGGTGTTTACCAGTTAACATTGGACTGCAGAGAACAATCGAGAAAGAATCTGAGTGAAAACTGTCCACCTGTGCCAGGAATACAGGTATTGGTGGCAACAGTGAAAGTCCTCTCAGCTGTGATCTGTGTTGTGCTTTTCTTCATGAGTGTGACGGCTGTATGTGTGGACTAAGGCGATTTTGAAATGGTAGGGTGTTGACAGGGACAGTTGACAATGGATGGGTGGGAATCCACCCCAGAATCCCCAAGTGGAAGATCAAAGCCCCTTTAGCAGGAGCTGGTGATGTACTGCAAAGAGTAAGGAAGAAAACATGTCACACAATAGTGACAACAGGGTGGATGTTGATCCGTCCTTTGTTTGAGGAAGACTATTTGAAGTCTTTGCATTCTGAGCAGCAGCTGGGAATTTGGAGGGCATTTCTGGATCAGCAGATGCCCTCCCTGTTTCCTGGTCCAGAGGTGGGCCTGGGGTCAGCATAGGCAGGAAACCATCCCTGTACTCCCGTCTATTAATGTCCCTCCAGAGCAGGCAGGGAACAAGTCACCCGTGTGGTTACAGGCGGTGCATTTAACTGTATTCAAATCCTAAACAGGGAATTCTGTGTGTTGCAGATGGAGACCTGAGATAGAGACTTCTGAGTTTCCACCAGGCAAGATCAAATGTGCGAGCCTTCAGGATTCTATAGCAGCCAGGCCTGAACTGAAGTGAGAGGAGAGAGAGAGATGCTGGCCTGACGGGGTATGTAAAAATGAGATGATGAAGCCCAGTACTCAGCAGCCCCGGGAGTTGGTTCATTTCCAGGCCTGTCATTGAGGTTGGGGAGATATTCTGGGCCAGCTTTGGAAAATCGCTGTGGAAACTGTTTGCAGGGGGATTCCATCCATGATGTAGCAGGAGCAGAGCCACCCCAGAATCAGGACATTTTAGGAACCCCAAGAATGTAACATTAATCCATGCACATTGTAGGGAGCATTGACCATACTCCAGGCACAGCTTTAATGGTAAGTTAACTGATTTAATTTTCACAAGAGCTGAATGGGGCAGGCCTTGCTATTAGTATTGATAGTACCATCCAGAGCATAAAGAACATAAAGTTAGTCCAGGGTCTTCCCAACAGAAACTATGTCACTTTTCCTTCTGCCTGCCCCAATGTTTCTTTCTTTTTTCTTTTTTCATAGAAATTGTAAACTTCTACCTTCTACCTTTCAGGAAATAAGCATAGAAGAGAATCAGTTGAGATCATCGTAACATAGTCCAACAAAAGGTCACAATGGCATTACTGCTCTTCCAGAGTCTTGCTACTCCTCCATCAATTAGAAGGTCTAATTTCATCCTGGGCAGGACTTAGTGATTGAATTGACACACAACACAAGGAAGAATGGACACCAAGCAACTTTAAAGCAAGGGAGACATGGCTTTTGCTTGGCTTACTAATTATCTTGGGACCTATGGTCTTGAGAGGCAGCCATCATGCTATAGGGAAAACAGATCCCAGTTCCAAGGCTACCGGCGTATGAGTGAAGCTCTAGAAGGCTGACCCAGCCTCAGGTCTGTTCCACTGATGTCTAGTAAGATGGAGACAAGCTGTTCTTGATGACCCATCCTTGCTGAGCCCTTGCTCTTGGGGCAGATTGTGAGCAAAGCAAGCACAGCCATTTGGGGCTATTCTTTTCAATTCCTAGTCACACCATTTAAGGTAGTTATCATAACATTCATGTACAACGAAGGAAGCCAAGATCACATGACATTAAGTGATGCACCCAAGACCACACAGCTAGCTAATGAGTAGCTTGGATTGACCTAAGGTTTTCTACTTTTTCAGCTTGCTGCTCCTTACTGTGGACCCTAGTTAGATGCCCCCTATTCTGGCCTAAACATAGAGTTCTCCATGCACTAGATCTGGTATCTGTTCATGTTATGCAATATGAGTTTTGTCTTTCATGCAGAAGAACTGTTGTATGACACGTTGATCAATGTTTTTATCCATGTCTGACCTGGTGAAAGTCAAGGGTGGGTTTGTCTCAGATGTGTTATCTCTTTTCTTTTTTTCCATTTTTATTTATTTATGTATTTATGTATGTATGTATGTATGTATTTATTTATTTATTTTCTATTATCAACTTGATACAGTAAAAATTCTTATCCTAATAGTGAAACGTTTCATTGAGGCTTGCCCAGTAATTGAGTAAAACCAAAATTTATTATAAGCCACAGTCATCCTAGGGTCCCCCTGCTATATATCCTCTCTGGTTCTGTGGGTTGCAGTCTGATTGTTCTTTGCTTTATATCTGGTATCCACTTATGAGTGAGAACATACCATGTTTGTCCTTCTGGGTTTGGGTTACCTCACTCAGGATGATATTTTCTAGTTCCATTCATTTGCGTGCAAATTTCATGCTGTCATTGTTTTTCTCTGCTGTGTAGTACTCCATTGTGTATATGTATCACATTTTCTTAATCCATTCTTCAGTTGATCCTCCACTGTTGGTGGGAATGCAAACTTGTACAACCACTGTGGAAATCAGTATGGCAGTTTCTCAGAAAATTGGGAATCGATCTACCTCAAGACCCAGCCATACCACTCTTGGGCATATGCTCAGTCATGCCACAAAGATACATGCTCAACTATGTTCATAGCAGCACTGTTCATAATAGCCAGAACCTGAAAACAACCTAGATGCCTTTCTCTTTTCTTCTACTATAGCTCTGGACCTAGTAGAGAAGGGCAGAGTGCACATGAAAGCCACACCAAAGGATAGTAATGTGGCTTCTCGTGATGGCGACAGGGTAAGCGTTCTAGCTGCTGGTTCCATGTCTTCTCCTGGCAGCAGAAACTTGTCTTTTGAGGATGTTCAGAATCACCTGAGACCAGACATGGTAGTGCATGCCTATAACCCCAGCATTTAGAAGACCAAGTAGATGGAGCATGAATTCAAGGCTGACCTTGTCTGTGGGTATTGCTCAGTGGTAGAGAGCCTGCCTAGTATGTACAAGGCTCAATCCCTAGAACACCCCCAAACAAAACAAACAAAAAAGTAAACAGCAACAACAAAAAGTCATTTTTAATTTTACATTTAGTGTGTGTGTGTGTGTGTGTGTGTGTGTGTGTGTGTGTGTGTGTGTGTAGGGGGTTAGAACACCTTATAAGAGTCAGTTCTTTTTTTCTACCATGTGGGTTCCAGGAACTCAAGTTCTCTAGCTTGGTGGCAAGTGCTTTTACCTTGTGAGTCATCACCATCTTGCTGGCTCCACAATAACATCTTAGACATCAGGCAACTGAATCATGTAGTTCCTCAGAAGTAATGCTGGGGCTCCGCTGACAGAGGCAAGAAGAGTCCCCGGTGTGTGTGTGTGTGTGTGTGTGTGTGTGTGTGTGTGTGTGTGTGTGTGTGTGTGTGTGAGTGTGTGGTGTGTGGGGGGGTGTTTTTATAGTTACAGAAGTAAAGCAAAGAAAATATTTGGTTATGAGCGTGAGGCGGCCGTATTTAGTTTCTCCCACTGGAAATACAAGAAACAACTGACGTTTGCAAATCAAACAAAGCTTAGGTCACTTCTAAGGCCCAACTGGTTTTGTCTGCTCAGGATATGTTAATTCCCGCCTCCGTTTTAATTAACTTCAACAAAGCTGAAGCTGTCTTTCTTGCTTCCTTGGTCTTTCCTCTTAGATAAAACATCTTCCTTTTGGACTTGTATAAATAAACATCGTCAATAAAGTGTAGCTGTAAAGTAAACAATAACAGGAACTGCCACAGGACACCCTGTGTTTCATTAACTTGTTAAAATAGTGAAAACATTTTTAATGGGGAAGAGCAAATGTCTACCACTGGAAAGACACTGGGATGCGCTGTGGCTCATGTATTTACTTTTTCTATTATTAGGATGAAACACCTGATGAAGTGATTTAAGAAAGGAAGGGTTTATGTGGGCTCATGGTTGAGGATACAGTTCACCATGGCAACCAGGGAGCAAAGGCAGCTGATCACATTGTGTACACAGTCAGAAAGCCAAGAGAGGTGATTGCTGGTGCTCCCCCACTTCTCATTCAACCTGAGACCCCAGCCCATGCTATGGCTACATTCAGTGTGAATCTTTCCTCCTCAATTAAACTTCTTTGAAAACATCCTCATAGACACAATAGGTGAGTTTCCTAGGTATTTCCAAATCCTTTTTAAGGAGTAGTCAAGATTAATATCTGCTGTCAGTCATCATCAAAACTCAGGGAGCTTGACCTACAATGTAGCATGGCTAGGTATTCGTGAGACCTTTAAGAGAGGCTAGATTGTTGGAACAGAGGTTTCCTGCATAGGTTGATGCTTTCCTTGCAGGACTGAGTTCTCATTCATATGGGACTGGGTTGGCTACCACAAGGGTGGGTATTATGCTACAAGCCCGACATGCCTGCTCTCTCAGATGTGCGCTTCTCTTCCATACGCTCCTGTTTGTGTTTCTATCATGAGGCCCTTGGCAGAAGCCAATGGTATAGTCTGCTCAGTTGTACGTGTTGTGTTGTAGCATCAGTAGAGTGCTGGGAGTTGTGCAAATAACAAGTATGTTGTTTCAGTTGACCTTGACACTGCCCAGAATAGCCAGTACTTATCTCTATACTTAGAACTGTAAGAACCCAGAAATAATGCAGGTGTCAGCAGAACCAGAATATGGGAGTTGTTTATATTACAAAACATGGAAAAATTTGTCAAAAATGTTAGATAACTGTAACTCTTTAATTGTATTTTGCATTAGCTAATCTATTAATTAGTTGGCTTTGATGCTTAAAAACCTACCCCAAGTTCTGGAGAGACGGTTCAGCAATTAAGAGCACTGGCTGTTCTTCCAGAGGACCCGGGTTCAATTCCAAACATCCACATGACGGCTAACCACCATCTGTAATTCCAGTCTGGGTGATCTGATGTTACCTTCTGGCTTCCATGGGCACTGTACATACATGGTACATGGATATACATGCACTAAAAATACACATAAAATTTAAAAAATATCCCTACTCCCAAACTTACAAAGGGTTGAATATCTCTTCTAAAAATGCTTAAGGTCAATAGTTTAGCATCAGCAGTGTTTCAGACTTTATTTTTTTTTCTTCAAATTTTCAAATATTTGTATTGGTTTTACTGGTTAGGCATCCCTAACATGAAAGCTGAAACACTTCAAAAAGTTTTCAATTTTCATTAATAGGGATGTTCAGTTTGTAGCTTAAGTTTGTAGTCATTTATTTAGCTCATAATTCTGTGGGGTGATAATTTCAGCATGATCCAGCTGGTATATCTAGACCAGTTTAGCTGCATTTTTGCATCACGGTCCTCTGCCAGTTGGTTAGGGGAAGATGGAAATACCATCAACGGAGTGACTGCTCTCTGTTCTGCCTGTCTCCATCCTCTAGTCTGAGCTTCTTGACATGGAAGCATGACTTGAAGAAATGGAGCAAGTGGGGCCCTGTGAGGCTTGGGCTTGAAATTAACCATGTGACTCCCTCACATCCTACTAGGCAAAGCAAATAGCAGGATGGACCAAATTCAAGAGGTAAGAAAGAAAGATTCAGCCCTTGATGCGGGGAGGAGTACCTAAGCCACCTTGCAAAGGGAGGTAGCATGGGGTACAAGGTTGCGAACGAGAGCACATCTTCGAAACCTGCAGTACCACAGCAAAAGTAAATAGTTTACTGAGAGAACTAACAGCATTCCAAAGAGGGACGCTGGAAGGGAAGCCATTTGTGTGGTTTACAACACATGACAGAAATCGAATGGGCTTGAGAGAAAAGGATGCTGAGATGCTGAGATGGTCCTAGACTAGAACAGCTGCACACGAACCCAGGGCACTGTCTGCGAGGGCAGGACTAGGATGCAGACAGTGGAGCAGAGTCGGTGACAGGTTTTCCCTCTTTGTTCTTTTATCTTCTTATTGATGGGGGTGAGAGTAGTGGTGACCAATGAGGGTTTGGCAGACGGAATGGAGGTAAAATATAAGAATGTAATTTCATCTGTCACAATGCCATTAGTCCTGCATGCTTCTTGACATTGCAGCAAGCTCTATGCAGGTTTTTTGTTTTTTGTTTTTTTTAAGAGTACAGAGTTGTGGGGAAGTGCTAATGGTCTGTCTCCTGTATCCTTCTTTTCTAATTGAAGTTAAGGAAGGCTCCAGCTTACAAATGCTTGGCCTCTTAACATCCCCACTCTATCTGTTATCACACTAGTAACTGCAGCCTTATAAGGGTGGGATTATAGTCAACCTTCCACATCTCTGAACCTGTATTCTAACCAGTAGTGGTTAGAAAATAGAAAACACAAAAAAACTCAGATTAACCCACTGGTTAATAATACAAGATTTAACTATCTGTTATGTCCAAGAAACTCATATGCAAAGACATTCCTAAACTGGGAGTCACAGGTTGGAAATCAGTCTACCATGCAAACAGGAACTAAAAATGGTGGTATAATGATTCTGTATCGGATAAAGAAGACTTGAAACCAACACTAGTCAAAAGAGATAAAGAGGCAACTACCTACTAATAAAGGCAACGGTTCATCAAGAAGATATAACTATTGTAAATATTTATGCACTGAGTCATGGGCCGCCCAGTTTCACAAAGCAGATGCTACAAAGCTTAGAAAGTCATGATACATTAAGAGCAAGGGACTTTAATACCCGGTTCTCATATCTACATGGGGCTTCCCCACTAAAAATCAGCAAAGAAATTTCAAAGTTAAATTATACATAGACCACCTGGACTTAACAGGTATCTACAGAAAACATTCTGTTGGAGCCCATCTAGGGTTCCTAGTGGCTTTACCCAGGGGGACTTACAGCTATAAGTGCTCACATTAAAACATCAGATCTTGATAAGTAACTTAATTATGCACTTCAGGGTTCTCAAAACACAGAAAATAAACCCCAAGTGCATTAGATGGGAAGAAATGATAAGGATTAGAGCAGAAATTAATGAGATAGAAACTGAAAGAACAATGTAGATAATTGAAGAGTTGGTTATTTGAAAAGATTAGTAAAATTGATGAACCCATAGCTAAACTAACCAAAAAAGAAAGGGAAGGTATGGATCACTAAAATTAGAAATGAAAAGGAAATTGTCATAACAAGATTATAATGAAATCCAGAGGATCACTAGGGAATACTTCAAAAACTTATATTCCCCAGAGCCTGAAGAACCTAAAAGAAATGGAGACATTTCTAAATACATTTTACCTACAAAATTAAAGCCAGGAGATATAAACAATTTAAATAGAATCATAGTAAGCAATGAGATTGAGGTAGTAATTAGAAGACTCCCCACAGAGAAAAGCACAGGGCCAGACAGATTCACCCCTGAGCTGGTTAAGGTATGTGGTCTACCATCTTCTCAAGAAGTCTAGCAGCAACACTTGTCACGCTGTCCCACAAAATATAAAGAGAGTGACAACACCAGCCTCATTCTGTGGAGCTAAAGTCAGATAAAAACACAGACTAATGATGAATATAGGAGAGAATTATAATCCCTGATGAACATAGAAGCAAAAATGCTCAACAAAATATACATAAATCAAGTTAAAGAACACATCATGACTAAGTTGATTTATCCCAAGGATGAATGATTGTTTTGCTATATATACATTAATAAATTTATTTACATATATAAAAACAAACTTAAGGACAGAAATTACATGATCACTTTAATACATGCAGACCAAGGTACTTGAGAAAGTTCAATCTTCCTTTGTGATCAGAATTCTGGAGAAATTAGGAATAGACAAAGCATATTATCTTAATTAAAGCTACATATAACAAAGCTACAGCCAACATTATACTAAGTGAAAAAAACTGAGAGTGTTTCCTCTAAAACTGGAACAAGACAAGAGTGGCCTCCACTCTTATTCAATACAGGACTGGTGGTCTCAGCTAGAACAGATAGACAAGAGAAACATATAAAGAGGATAAACCAGGAAATGAAGTCAAAGTACCCCCTCTTTGCAGATGGCATGAGTCTATACATAAAGGACCCTAAAGACTCCGTCAGAAAACTTTCAGACCTGATAAACACTTACAGTCATGTTACAAGATAAAAGAGCAGCATATAAAAATCAGTAGAATTTATACCAATAATGGACTTACTGAGGAAGAAATTAGGAAATCAGACCATTCACAATGGCTTCAAAAAATAAATAACCAGGAATAAACCTAATCAAGGAGGTGAAAGCCCTCTACAATGAACTCTTTAGATACTGAGAAAAGATATTACAGAAGGTACTGGGTCGTAGTAAACCTTCCATAGTCCTGGATTGGCAGAATTATTGCATTGGAAGTGGCTATATTACCAAATAAATATCTAGATCCAATAGTCTCCATCAAAATTTCAATGACATTCTTCATAGAATAAGAAGCAAATATCCTGAAACTCATGTGGAAACACAAAAGGACATAGATTCCCCAGTGCAACCCTAAGCAGAAAGAGCACTGGCATTTTATCAGAACTATCCTACAAACCCTAGTAACCAAGACAGAGTGGTACTGGGACAAAAACAGACATGTAACCAGTGGAGCACAATAGATAACATATATATATATATATATATATATATATATATATATATATATATATATATATATATATAACCAATGTGTCAAAAACACACTCATGGAAAAAAAATCTGTTTAGCAAACAGTACTGGTAAAATTGGATCCATGTCTCTCATCCTACCAAAAATCAAGTCAAAATGGACCAAAGACCTTAGTTTAAGGCCCCCAAAAATATCAAGACTATAAGAGGAAAATATGGGGCAAACACTTGAAATACAGGCCAAACATAAGCCAAACATTTCTGAATAGAACCTCTCAGAAGCACAGGAAATAACCTGAAGAGTTGGCCAGTGGGATTCCATGAAATCAGAACGCCTCTCTGCAGCAAAGGAAACCATCCGCAGAGTTCACAGGCAGCCTGAAGAGTGGACAACAGAGCCATGCTTACATCAGATCGAACCAGTGTCTACATACGGAACTGCGCCAACAGGGCCTGGGGAGGTGACGCAGAGGTTAAGAGCCCATACTGCTCTTGCAGAGAACTTGAGGTAGGGTCCCAGCACCCACACTGGGTGGCTCACAATGGCCTGTAGCTCCAGCTCCAGTAGTGGCACTGCCCTCTTCTGGACTCCAAGGGCACACACACAAATGCACTTAATATAAAAATAAATCTATAAAAGAAAGAACTGCAGAATTTAAACTTCAAAAATATTTACAGCTGCCCACAAATAAATGGAACAGACAGTTCTCAAAAGAAGAAACACGACTGAACACTAAATGTTTTTAAAGTGTTCAACATCTTTAGCCATCAGTGAGATGCGATTAAAAGTATGTTAATATTCCATCTCACTCCTATCAAAATGTCTGTCGCCAAGAAAAAAGTGATAATCAATGCTGGGGAGAATGTGGGGAAATAGGAGCCCATACCCACTGTCGTAATAGTGTTTCGTGGTGCAGCCACTGTGGGAATCAGTGAGGAGGTTTCTCAGAAAACTAAAAATAGAACTACCACATGAGCCATCTCTATCCTCATGATCTCTTGAACATGTACTCAGAAGACTCTATCTTACCAAAGAGGAATTGGGATATGTTTATTGCTGCTCTATTCACAATTACAAGGCAATTGAATCAGCCTAGATATGCATCAACAGAAGTGGTCCTTGTACATACGGCATTTTATTTCACTGTAAAGGAAAACAAAATTGCAAAATTATGGAACTATGTGGGAAGCAGATAAAATCCTGAGTGAATATATATTGTTGACATGACCATGGCCATGTCAAGGACCCCAGTGCCTCAGACCATGGGGACTGCAAAGCCTGGGTCAGGCTCAGACGTACTATTTGGAGTTGGTCCCCTACTCTACCTGTGCAATTAGGATGTGTAATTTTTAATGCTAACTTGGCATTCCTCCCCTGGCGGAGGCCTGGAGGCCCCTCCCACAGTTTAAGTGCTGTATTTTGCATACCTCAGACAGTGCTCTGGTGCTGTTCAGTGCTAAACTGCCCATCAGAGGAAAGTCCCTGGGCCACTCTTGGGCTATTTAAAACAGTTCCTCACTCTGGACACTGTCCCTGGGGGGATCTCCCCAAGCCGCAGCTCTGTACACATAGGAGTGCAGCCTGCCCCGTGGACACCCCTCTTTCCTCAGTGCAGTTGAATCTCATAAATCCGTGCTTCTTGCTCTCAGTTCACTGCAGATGAAGGCGTGTGCTGCCATCAGCTGGCTGAAAAGTCTTAAGAGGTTTAGTGACAATTCATTTCTTTTCTCTGCATCCTTTTTCTTCCCCTGCCCCAACCCTGTCCCCATTCTTTTCAAAGGTGGCTTAGAATCTTTAATAGGATAATAATATGCTTGAAATAAATATTATTGTTGGAAAGGTTGCTGTGAGTCAGGTCCTCTCAAGCAGGTTGTATCCCCTTACCCCACTTGAGGTTGGTAGGTGCTATTCTTGCATCCATTTCAGGGTTGAAAGTGAGTCGTGGCATCTGGCACAGTCTGGTGTTCAATAAGTATTGCTCATCATTTCTAAAAGTGACATCACATCTTATTTTATGTCAAGAATTGGAATGTAGCGCCAGTGAGATGGCTCAGTGGTCAAAGACACATACCTGGATACCTGAGCAACCTGAGTTTGGTCCCTGGGGCCCAGATGGTAGAAGGAGAGAACTGACCCCTGTAGGTTGTCCTCTGACCTCCCTGTGTGCACCCTGGCATGTGTACACCACCCACATAAAATAATTAGTTAAAACATTGTGGAATGAAAGCATGTGTAGGAGTAGTGATACCAGAAGCACAGGGCACTAATTTGGTGTCTGTTGCTGAGATAGAACACTGGCCCCCAACCAACTCGGGATGGAAAGGGCTTATTTTCTTACAGGTTAGTCTATCATTAAGAGACGCCAAGGCAGGAGCTTGAAGCAGAACCACACTTACTGGCTTGGTCCCAGGCACATGTTCAGCTACCTTTCTTATACAGCCCAGGCCCACCTGCCTAGAATGGCAACCCCCCCCCCCATAGTGGGGGTAGGCCCTCCGATATCAATTACTGATCAAAAAAATATCCCAGGGCTGAAGAGATGGCTCAGAGCTTAAGCACACTGATTGCTTTTTCAGAAGAACAAGGATCAATTCCCAGCACCCATGTGGCTGCTCACCACCATCTGTAACTCCAGTCCCGGGAGGCTAACACCTTCTTCTGGCTTCCATGAGTACCAGGCATGCAAATGCTTCACAAGCATACATGTAGGCAAAGCGCTCATACATGTACTATTAGGAAGTATGGCTTTGTTGGAGTGGGTATAGTTTTGTTGGAAGAAGTGTGTCACTGTGGGTGCAGGCTTTGAGGTTTCCTATGTTCAGGATACTGCCCAGTGTCTCAGTAGACTTCCTGTTGCCTGCAAGATCTAAGACTCTCAGCTACTCCTCCAGTACCACATCTGTCTGACTTCTGCCATGCTCCCTGTCGTGATAATGGACTGAACCTCTGGAACTGTAAACAAGCCTACCCCACACTAACTAAATGTTTTCCTTTATAAGAGTTGCCACAGTCATGGTGTCTCTCATGGTAATAGAAACGCTAACTAAGACACACATGAAATAAATTTCTACAAAGAAAAAAAAAAAAGTCCCACAGACGCACCCCCAGGCCAGTCTGAGGGAGGCAGTTCCTCAGTTGAGGCTCTCTCTTCCCAGGTGTTCTGAGGAGATTGTCTGGATTGTCTATCACACAGAGGAAGTGGGAAGTGAGAAAGGGAAGGAAAAGAGCCATGTAGTACCACTAGGATGTGGCTTAGTTTATTTCTATTGTTAAACACCATGGTGATAAAAGACCATGAGCAAAAGCAGTGTAGGGAGGAGAGGGTTTCTTCCATCTTACACTTGCAGGTAAATCTATCACTAAAGGAAGTCAGGACAGGAACACAAGCAGGACAAGGACCTGGAGATGAGAACCAGAGCAGAGGCTGTGGAGAAGAGCTGCTTTCTGGCTTGCTTGCTCAGCCTGCTTCTTAGTACATCCCAGGACCACTTGCCCAGGATGTCCCTGTCTATAACGGGCTTACTAGTCACCAATTAAGAAAATGTCTGACAAGCTTGCCTACAACCTGATCTTCCAGAGACTTTTTCTGAATTGAGGTTCCCTCTGCTCAAATAACTCTGGCTTGTGTCAAGTTGACAAAAAAACTATCCAGCACAGGGTATGTGGGGTTCAGTTCCACTGGGGATCTGTGGCAGATTACATAACATATATTTTGTCATTGTTCCATTATGGGGCACAGAAGTTAGACTTTTCTTAGGAAAAAGAACTTCTTTTTTTGGGGGGGGGGACTTCTTAAAGCAATCGTGAACATAATTATATCCTGTGCATTGTTACTTCCCATTTTTCCAGATAAGAAGCAAAGGAAAGCCTACCACACCCAATTTATTTGGCTTCTTATATGGCCCTATTGCCTCCTGGGTCAGCACTTACATGTACTTATATCCCCAAACTCGGCAAGAAAGTAGACTTTACACATCTGTGTAGCTCACGGAATAGATTGGCTGTAGTTGGGCAGAGTGAGGCTGGACGGAGCTAGGCAGAACCTGGTTGTATCACTCACACATCTGGGGCTTGGCTGATGTGGGCTGAGCTTCCCTGGCAGACTGCTTTCTAAGCTCTGGCTCAGCTGGGCTCCTTGCTGAAAGCTGTTCAGACTGGCAGCTTCCAGTCACACCCAAAGAGCAGAATGGGAGCAGGAGCCGCCAGAGGAAGCCTCTCTCCTATCATGGTCCCCTGTCATGGTCCAGGGAGAGTACAAGTAGAAACACAGGGACCTCTTCCGACCTAGGCTTGGCACTTCCCTGTCATTCAATTGGCTGAAAAGCATGTCATGTGCCCAAACCTGAGTCAAGAGAGTTTCTAATATTGACCTTAAGACTAACAGGGCAGGCTACCCTCCTGCCTCTGCCTTCTGCCAGATCGGGCAGCCAGAGTGTGTCATTTGAAAGCCCTTACTTTACCATTGCCAATTTTAGTAGTCCCTGTGGTTATCCTTAGTGATCTGCTAATTGCTATTAGTGGGATGCTGTATACATTTATATTCCAGAAACCTCTTCAGTACCTCTGACATTGACTGGGACTTTTTGCCTTATTTTCTGTGATGGTTTTGTTCATCTTGGACTCATGATGCCCTCAGAATATGCAGCGTGCTCCACTCACAATGGCAACCTGTCACTGTAGCCCAGAAGCTGCATAAAATGGTTTGATGTGGAATCCACAGGTACCAGTGGCTCTTGCTTGTCAGGAGATAAGAGCGGTGAGGGCCCTGGAGAAATTTCCAGTCTTATAGATGCCTGTGTTTTCCCATCTTTCAGACGAAGCCTTTGAACGCTGTGAAAGATGCCATTTCTTTGCTTCTCCGGATACCATGGCTCTCTCAGCTGGCAAGGATACAGTTTAGCTGGAAGGAGAAGAGGCAGAGCTTTCACACTGGTTATAAATTTACAGGACTTTTTCCAAGCTAGCATGGAAAAGACTCGCTGTTTTATGCCTTTTCTGAGTTCTAAGTCATAAAGCATATGCTAGGGCTGGCATGACTGTTGAGTTCCTGGCTGTGTATAGAAGGTCTGCGGAAGAAATCTAAGCTTTGCATGATGGAGTGTCTTTCCAACTCAACGTTATGTATACTGTATCCATGCTTTGTCCAAGCAGGCCAGACAGGCAAGCAAGTAAACTAACACAAGAACCTGATGCTGGTATCACAGTGACATCCCTTTATTTGTCCTGATTGAGCATTCAGTTAAGGTATTAGTGAAATTATATTCCCTATTAACACTATCAGAGTGTCTGTGTCCTGGGGGATGGAGGGGTGGCAAGGCAGTTAAGAGCATTACTGTAGAGGACTCATTAGGTTCCCAGGATTGTTATAGGGGTAGGGGTTCACAGCTGTCTGTAATTCCAGCTCCAGGAGATCCATCACCCACTTCTGGCCTCCAAGGCACCCACACTCACATGCACAAACACACACGATGTAACAGGAACCTTAAAAGTTCTTATTAATGGGGCTGGAGAGATGGCTCAGAGGTTAAGAGCACCAACTGCTCTTCCAGAGATCCTGAGTTCAATTCCCAGCACCCACATGGTGGCTCACAACCATCTGTAATGAGATCTGGCACCCTCTCCTGTATACATAATAAATAAATAAATCTTTTAAAAAAAAGTTCTTATTAATAAGAATGAACCTGGGGCCAGTTATTGGAGTAAACTGGAAGATCAGAGAACCAGAACAAGCCACAGCTACCTCACCTCGCCGGATCCTCAGCTGGTCTTGTTTCCTCAGACTGGAGGCCTCTGAGTCCTCGTCCAGAATGGCTCTCGGCTGAACTGCTGCTCGAAAGCCTGAAAGCTTAACCAGCCAAATGCTTCTAGTTTCTGGTCCTCACGCCTTATATACCTTTCTGCTTTCTACCATCACTCTCTGGGATTAAAGGCTTGCTTTCTGGGATTAAAGGCGTGTGTCACCATCCTGGCTGTTTCCAATGTGCCCTTGAACTCACAGAGATCCAGAGGGATTTCTGTCTCTGGAATGCTAGGATTAAAGGCATGAGTGCCACCATTTTCTAGCCTCTGTATATAGTGGCTGTCTGTTCTCTGACCCCAGATAAATGTATTAGGGTGCACAATATTTTGGGGAACACAATACCACCACAACACACAGACACAAATGTACACACACAGTTAAAAATAACAAAAATAAATATTTTTTAAATGTCTGTATAGTTGGTGGCATGTTTCTGCAGTATAACCCAAGGAAAGGAAAACAAATGTGTACATTGATTAGTAAGTGTCACCTTGTGCTGGCTAGATTTATGTCAGCTAGACACAAACTATAGTCATCTGAGAGGAGGAAGCCTTGATTGAGAAAATGCCTCCATAAGATGAAACTGTGGGCCAGTCTGTAGGGCATTTTCTTAACTAGTGATTGAGGGGGGAGGGCCCAGCCCATTGTGGGTGGTGCCACCCATGGGCTGGTGGCCCTGGGTTCTATAAGAAAGCAGGCTGAGCAAGCCATGGCAAACAAGCCAGTAAGCAGCACTCCTCCATGGCCTCTGCATCAGCTCCTGCCTCCAGGTTCCTTCCCTGTTTGAGTTCCTGTCCTGACTTCCTTCTATTATGAACAGTGATATGGAAGTGTAAGCCAAATAAACCCTTTCCTCCCCAACTTGCTTTTTGGTTTCATCACAGCAATAGAAACCCTAAGATACACCTCTCGACTGTCTGATTTGGGACCCCCCCCCCCAAATCAGACCCTGGGATCAAGATGCCAGTCCTCATTTGGGTGGGTGACTCTAGGAAGGATGGCGGGAGTGAGGGGACAGGAAAATAAATGGAACAGAGAGAAAAGTAGTTGGCAATCCCTGAGTTGTGATGGTAGGAAAGCGAGATACATTTAGTAGAAACCACCCATTGAAATTTGAGTGTTTTTATTTTGTTGTTGTTGTTGTTTTTTTTTTTTTTTGGTTTTTTTTTTTTTTTTTTGGTTTTTCGAGACAGGGTTTCTCTGTGTAGCTTTGCACCTTTCCTGGGACTCACTTGGTAGACCAGGCTGGCCTCGAACTCACAGAGATCCACCTGGCTCTGCCTCCTGAGTGCTAGGATTAAAGGCGTGTGCCACCATCGCCCAGCAAAATTTGAGTTTTGAACCTTTCCTTGGCTAGCAGTGTGCAGGGCTGGCTGGCAATGTTCAGGCTCCTAGGGAACAGCTGTGAGCCATAGCTTGTGACCAGCCACGTGATTACAAGATAGAGCCACCCATCTTACACAGCAGACCGCGTGCTAAGCTAGGGTGTTCGTGGGCTAGGAGTATGCAGTACAATATTTTTAATTCACGGTGGGTTTATGAAGACATAACCCTACTTGGTAAACTGAGAGACAGTTACTGTGTAAACGAGCAGCTTCGTACTATGGACACTTGGACTTAGTCCTTTGGGGCCATGTGGGAGCTGTTGTTGACCTCACCCAAGAGGAGAGGGAGCTGGGATGTGTATCCACACTCCTGTCCTCTGTTGAAGAGGAATGTTCCATGGGCTAATGACTCTTTTGGTACTTCTCACCTACCCATGAGTGATTCAGGAATACTTCTGTCCTGAGTAAGTTTTCAGTAAAAGTCACAGGGACCCAAAATGGGAATGGTTGGCACTAAACGGGACATTTGCATAAGTGATGCCCTGATGGTTAGGGCATCTTGACTGGATTAGGAAACACCTAAGAGCACCTGAATAAAGCATTCCTTTGGGTGTGTCTGTGAGGACATTGCTAGAGACAGTTAGTTGGTTAAGGATCTGACCTTATCAATGGGTTAACCATTTGAAAGGTACATGATATGATTCATTATGGGAGGTGGTGAAAGGCAGACATAGGGCCTAATTTTCATAGTAGCTAACGGGAGGTATGTCCTTGGGGGCTATAACTTGCCCTGGCCTCTTCCTCTGTCCTTCTTTCTCTTCTTCCTATTTGCCAACATGTGAAGAGCATCTTCTTCTGCACACACCTGATGCCATGGCTTCCTGCCCGAGTACATGGGGCTAAGCACTTATGGACAGAGCCCTCTGAAATCATGGTCCAAATAAATCCTTCCTTCCTTGGGTTGTGTCTGTGGAGCATTTGATTACAGCAATGAAAAAAAAAGTGACTCCCACAGCTGCTGTTAGCATCTGCTAGAGTACATTCAAGAGATTCTGAGGAAAGGGGGATATGGCACAACAGAAACTAAGTGTCTTTGATCATTATGTAACCACTTTTTAAAGGAGCATAAATGAAACTCCACAACTTAATTTTCAGCAGAAAAACATGTTTGAAGGAAACTCCATTTTTTTATATTTTTGGTTGTGAGCCTAGCTCTTTAACAGCTGAGCTATCCCTCCAGCCCTGAAACTCCATTTTTTAAAGACTGGGTCTCACTATGTAGACTAGACTAGCGTCATAGAAATTCATCTGCCTCCATCCTGTAAGTGCTGGGATTAAAGACATATGCTACTGCTCTCTGCCTAAGATCCTAAGATTAAAAAATGGTTTTAAGTATAATGTATATGCCATAAATTTTAAGTATATACATATGAGTGTTTTGGTTCTTTATACAACTTACTAGATATTTCATAAAATGGACTGATATAGCAGATGGACTTTTGTGCTAAACTACTTTCTCTCAAATATAAAGTTATTAAAGTAACCCACAGGTCACCAGTTCATTCCCTTTTATATCTTAACTAGATTTCATTGTATAAATGTCTTATATTTTATGTATGTATCCTGTATTGGTAGAGATTATGATTGTTTTTTTGGTTTTATTAGAACGCACAGGCTGTTATAAACATCCTCATGCAAGATTTTTATGGACATTCATTTTGTTTCATTTTAAGTGGGATTTCCAGGTGATATAAGTATGTACTTATTTCTTCATGAAATGGCTAAATTGTTTTTCCAAGGAGGATGCAGTCATTTGTATTCCCCACCCCCCAGTAGCCTTTGAGCTTCACCATTGTCCTCTGTCCTCCCCGACAGCTCATAGCACAGATCTCCTATCTTATCCCTTGGGGAGCTCTGCCATGGTGAGTGGTGGTGTGAGCGCTTCCCTGATGGTTCATGGTGCCAAGCATCTCTCCACGTGTGATCTGTCATTTGCATTCCCTACTTGGTTTAACATGAGTTCGTATATCTGGTTTGTTTTGTGTTTCGTTGCTTTCTTTTTATCAAATGGCAATAGTTACTGAGCATTACAGGTTGGTTTTGTTTTGTTTTGCAAGTTCAAAATTACTTCCACATAAAAAAGTAAACACTATTCTAGCACATATCATTCGCCTGTCATAATGGCACACTCAGGAATAATTTCATAAAATGGACATCTTCACCACAAGCATCTAAAGGAAGGTCAAGAGTGGAGTGTAAGTTGTTGGCCAGAGACAGTGATCGTTGGGCAGGAGCTCAGTGGATCTTTTTAAATGGAGAAAAGCCTCCGTAACTGCTGGTGATTAGAAAGACGTGGAGGGGCTTCTTCCTGGCTTCCTCCCGCCAGCTCCTACAGATGTCATTCAGGTTCCTCTATCCTTTCCCTTTAAGTATGATGGAGAATTGCTTGCCATACAAAGTTCACCTGACAGTGGGGTATCAGACCATGAAGGGACTGAGCATGAGCAATGACGTGTGTGCTCCACGGCAGGCTTCTCAGCACGTTCCCCTCCACAGTGGCCTCTGCAATCACCCCATTTGCCCATCTGTCCTCTCTTTCACTCACCACCAAACCCACTCCTTCCTACTATTTCTCCTAGAACAAAATGAGTCAAATCCATGCCTGTAACTAGCTGATTGAATTAAAACAGCAACCAATAGAAGAATCAGCCAATATCAGATGGCTTTTTTTTTTCCCAATGAGGCAGAAAAAAAAAATCTATTTCAGTTTTCCAAATGCTCAGTGAAAGCTGACTTTTCATTCATGAAATCCTATGGAGCCCACAGTGTACAGAATACTGCATGAGGCTAAGAGGAGTTAATCATGAACAGAAGTCCTAAGACACATTTCTCCAAGAGCCTTCCACCGTGGCAGGAGAAATGCATGATGATAATTAAGTACACTGTGTAGTTTTGGTTATAATAAGCTGCAAGATGAAGTAATATGCAGTGAAGGGGGAGAAGTTGGTGAGGGCATACAGATTCTAGAATCACACACTCCAGAAGAGTATTAACCAACAGGGCTGAGATTTTAAAATTCACTCTTCTATGTTTTCTATGACTTTGTTTTGCTTCTGTGATAAAAATGTTACTATATTTTTCACTATAAAAAAGATTTAAATTCACCTACAATGAGCTATTACATCATAATTCTGTAACCAAAAATATTGACAAATTTAACCAGAAAAATATTATCTTTATTGTCTAGGGTGCAGTTTTAACATGTTTTAAGGGAGCTTGGTATTTGGAAACATAGATAAATCATAGAAAGCTAGACACGTTGATAAAATGATCCCTAGTGTTTCATGTGAAATGATCAATAATATCGTTGTGTCTTACTAAGTGATGAAATGTGCTGTGTAGGTCAGAATAAAATATGGAATTATTAAAAACTGAACACAGAAAGCAAATATTTTAGCCCCAGATGTTGTTTCTCATATTGTTCTGTAACGTTTCTCGGCAAGTGGAGTGTAAATGTGTGCTTGAGAAGTCACAAGTGGAATGTAAAGCAGCAATTTCTAAGAATTGATTAGCCCAGCAGACTCCCAACCTTGGGGAAGAAATTTGCACAAAAGTCAGTCACTCTGAAGCTATTCCCAGGCTATCTGCTGTGAGCTCTGCTCTGTGGAGCCTTTAGGAATGTGAGTGGTGTGTGAATGGGTGATCATGTTGTACACCTGCTCCATCCTCTTTCTCTCCCTTCCTCTGTGCCTCCACCAGCCTGAGGCTGTCTCACAGTTCTCCAAGAGTGACGCGTTTGTTTCCTAACATTGCTAATGATTACAATGATTGTTCACAACACCTGCTGCAGTCATATAACATTCCACCCAAGACTGCTACCCCTTCCCACCCACACTGTTACAATCACTCAATCCCTGATTTTAAAGTCTGCTTGGCCATCTGTAGGGCCAGAATAAACCAAATCCTCTCCAAACATTAACTCAGTAGTATGTTTTATGAAATTGGTTATGTCTTATTTTTCTACCCACAAAAAGACACAGTTTATTTCTACATGGCATTAGTAGGCTCATACGTCAAGTCTGAGTTGCATGGCTTTATGCGTTCATTTCCAGAAGGTTCCCAAGTGATGGATTCCATTAACTTTGAGGCTCGCTTCTGGTTCAATTTTGTTTGTTTGTTTCACTTGCCTGTTGATTTGATTTGAATGAGTTTAATTTTATCCTCTTATTGGAGATTATTAGGTAATTTATTTTTGAGAAATTAAATTATGCTAGAGAAAAGACTTAACGAGGCAAAAACTCTTATTTGTAAAGGTAAAGTAATTTAAGCAAAAAGTTAAAGTTTAAAAAGTTTGATGGTATTCCAAAGAAATTGGAGAAGGCCTATAAAGGAATATTGAAGATTAGCCAAAGATATTACATTACCTTGGGTCACTTTTTCTTCTAACAAATACTAGGGTTACTAAGAAGAATTCAGTTCTTGGGTGTAGCTGCATTTGAGATGACTCGAGTTCGCTGTTGCCATCATTAGATGTATGAGGCTTTGCTTTGGAAAGCTGCTTTTCTGCTGCTGCTTTGCACTTCATAAAAGCAGAAGTTACGATGGCATGCTCACCGTGGCATTTGCTGCTCTGTGAGTGCGTTTATGTGGTTTTAATCTGGAGTTGACCCCCACCCCCTAACCTTTTCTTTTGGTTAATGTGAATCACGGTTGTTACTTTATTTTTTACCCTCGGCACTGTGATTCATTGCCCTCCACTTCCTCTGGATCACCAAACTGCCCCACACAGCCCTCTGGGAAGCTGATTTGTCAGTGCTGAGCAAGCTACCTTGCGTGCCATTGGCCAGCCTCAGCTGAGCAGCTGCCCTCAGGGAACGGGATGAAGGAGGCCACCACATCCTGCTTTAGGGAAGTAACAAATGCCTCCGGGCCTTGAGAGTGTGTATGGTTTGTAGCAATGCATGGGTTCCTCTTTATTTTGTAACATAGAGATAAATCTGATATTTCGAAAAGGTGAATTTGTCTCATCTGGGGGCTCACTTCTACCCTCAAGACACAGACATACGAGGCGGGCATCACCATCCCCACCCATGGTGCATGCGTCATGCTTAGGTGGGTTGAATTTTGCTATGTGGATGCAGTTTTGATAAACTTGGAACAGATTCATATACCTCACACACATCCTAAGCTACTTGAGTCTAATTTTAGGGCATTTCAAGCCAAGGGATTTTTGTTGTTGTTGTTGTTCCTTACACAAGACTTACAAAGTCATTCTGAAAGCCATGCCTTAGTCAAATTGTTTTCAGGAGGCTTCCACTCCATGTAATCTTGTCCATGGAAAACTTCAATGTAGTTGGAATTTTCTTTGAGCCACCAACCAGCTCTCAAATAAAAACATGGAGACTTATTAATTATGAATGCTTGGCCTTAGCTTAGGCTTGTCCCACTAGCTCTTTTACCTTAATTTAACCTGTTTCTATTCAGCTATATTTTGCCTCAGGGCTGTTTACCTTTCTTTCATTCTGTATGTCTTTCTTT
Source organism: Peromyscus maniculatus bairdii (assembly GCF_049852395.1). Classification (NCBI taxonomy): domain Eukaryota; kingdom Metazoa; phylum Chordata; class Mammalia; order Rodentia; family Cricetidae; genus Peromyscus; species Peromyscus maniculatus. The sequence goes on from NC_134855.1 coordinate 123,875,096, forward strand.
CCTCCTTCCTCCGTGTCTGTCTGGCATCTTCTTTTCTTACTTCTCCAAGCCTAAATTCCTCCTCCTACTAAATTACTCCCCCTGCCCGGAAGTTCCACCTATACCTCCTCCCTTGCCATTCAGTTTTTTATTTGACCAGTCAGGTGCTTAGGCAGGCAAGGTAAAATAGCAACACATCTTTTCATAGTTAAACAATCTGCAACATAAACAAATGCAATGTATCTTTGCATAAACAAGGCTGGGGATTAAGTTCTTATGGTTTGGCTTTAGAATCTGAGCTCCAGTCATTAATTAAATGCAGTCATTGTCAATCAAAATCAGATTAATGTGACTTTAAGTACGACTGAAGAGTAACGTTTTTACCTGTCTGACTAATAAAGATTTAAATGATTGTTAATGCTCATAGTTGACAAGAATGTGAGGTCAAAGACGCAAAAGCTGCACATAGAAGATGGCTCAGTGGGTAAAGAATTTGCCATGCAAGCATGAAGACCTGAGTTCGGATCCCCAGCACTCCTGTAATTCTAGTGTTCCTACGGCAAGATGGAAGCAGAGACATGTGACACCCCACCCCACACCCCCCACCCCCTGCCCCCGATGATCAAAAACCTGCTAGCCTGGTGTTCAAGCCACAAATATAGATCCTGTCTCAAACAAGGTAGAATGTGAGATCTGACACCTGAGATTGTCCTCTGGTTGTGGCACACAGGTACTCATAAACACACACACACACACACACACACACACACACACACACACACACACATCATATAAACACACACAAAGAGAAGAGATTAAAAAGACAAAAATAAAACTGCACATTCCCTGTCCTAGCATTTTCAGCTAAGGAATTTTATTTAAGACAAACTAGCAGGACATGGATCACAAGAGATTTGAAAAATGAAAGAAATTTTAAAAAAGGTTGTGACGTGGTTTAAAATACCAAAGATAAACTAAAAGCAAAGTTGTTTAGTTGGCTGAAGAATTATGATATGTCTTTCTTGGAAGGAATTTTATACATCTGTGAAAGGGACAGGGTAGATATGTCTGAAAAGATGTCCATGCTCTATGATATAATGTAAAATACACACAGGTTTACAATATGTGCAATGATTTCTTTACATACAAAATGTGGGCTGGGCGGTGGTAGCGCACATCTTTAATCCTAGCACTTGAGAGGCAGAGTCAGGCAGATCTCTGTGACTTCGAGGCCAGCCTGGGCTACAGAGTGAGTTCCAGGAAAGGCACAAAGCTACACAGAGAAACCCTGTCTCAAAAAACAAAACAAAAACAAAACAAAAAAACAAAAAAAACAAAAACAAAAACAAAAAAAGTGTGTGCAGGTACCTCACATATGAACACATATGAGCATACATATACATTCTGGAAATGCGTTCTCAGCACTTAGTGAGATTTATTTCTCGGTGAGAAAAGATTAGAATGTGCTTCGATCAGCTGGCGCTGCCATGACAAATACCGCAGAACCAGTAGCTCCTGCAGCAGGGATGCACTACTCACAGTTCGGAAAGCCAGGGAGGTCGGAGACCAGAGTGCCTACATGGTTGGGTTCTGGTGAGGGCTGCTTCCTGACTTGCAGCTGCCTTCCTTCCCCTTCCACCCTCGGATGGTGGAGAGTGTGAGCCAGCCCCGAGGCCACTAACCCCTTCGTGAGGGACCCTGAATGAAACAGAAGCACTCAGTCCACAACACAGTACTCTCTATTTACATACATTTATTTTCAATTTTTCCAACGAATATTTATAATTTAATCATCAACATTGTGTTTTCGTTTGTAAACTAAAGCAGAGAACTGTAAGTAACTGGGAATTATATCTAACTCAAGATTTTCAGTTTTTATTTTTATGCATTAGTAACTTTTTGAGGTGGGGGCTATTGATGTGAGTATGTGGTACTGAGAACTGGTCCTAGGCCTTCAGGTATATAAGATAAGCAGTCTACCATTGAGCTCTATCTCCAGCAGCCAACTTCAGTTTCTGTAGATAATGAAGTTGGATGGCTTTGCAGGGTCACGTGAGTGTAAATGTATAGGAAACCCCACAGTTTCTAGTCCCATGTTCTTCTTGCTAGAACGTGTTGCAAATAAATCATACTCAAGTAAGGCAAGGGCATTCGATATAATTCTAATTAAATTTGAAGTCCAAAACAGACTGTGGGAACCGTGTCCCCAGCAGCCCCCTCCCACCGTCACCACCACCACCACCAGGCCATTCGTCACATTCACAGCAGCCAGCCCTACTTGTCACTGCTAATTCTGTAGGTTGTCAGTAAGGCTAATAAAGTCAGGCGGCCAGAGTTCGATTGTTGCTGCTAAGGTATGACCAGAAGACTTGGGCTGGTTTTAAGACAGGCTTTTGGAATGGGAAATGACCAGGTGCTACTTTTAGTCTGTCCCAGACTTTCTCAGTGAGAGACAGAGATGGGGGAGGGGGACCTCTAATACAAATGTATTAGTTCTGAAGAAAAACCTCCAGGCAGGCAAACTGTAAACCTCTGCTGCTCTCCAGAGGAGAATAGAGAAGAGAAGTGGGAGTAGCCATGTTATTTTGAATTAAGCCAGCCTGAGGATTAACCTTATGACAGGGAGAGGAGCTTTAGAGAAAGAACTGCTTGTTGCTTACCCCAAAGTGTTAGGGGGAAGATGCTGGAAACAGAGACATAAAGTAGAAAAGGGGAAGATAGCCTTTTCTGAGGAAATGTGCACCAGCTTATGAAGCTGCATGACTGCAACCCTGTAAGCTATCTTCCTAAGGGCTGGGAATTCTGGGAAGGAAAACAACATTACCTCATTAAAGGAATGATTATTCCACCCATCTCTTTAGACTGGCTTATGGTGACAGCCTACGTTATGGTGGTCCAGGTCATTGACATTGCCCAACTAGAATTTAGGTCTTTATATAGGCCTGATATTTTAATCCTCTTGACTATTTTCTTAATGACCTTTTAATACTGTTATATCACACACACCCCATCCCACCCTCAAGCAGTAACTCTAAAATCATTTAGTAGGCGGACTGAAGTTGGGGATTAGATAGAGCCCATTTTCACCATGAAAATCTAGAGATCCATTTCCAAAGCTGTTCACAAGAGGGATATTCATGTCTGGGCTGGACTGTTAATGTCTACTCTCATGTGCAGCCTCCAAGCAGATGCTCAGTGAGAAAGGGCTAAGGAGCCAGAACTCCATCAGGCATTTCTGGACAGAGAACTAAGGGTATTGTTGGAACCTGGCACCAAAGGTGAAGAAGTACAAGACTCAGACTCTTAAACTGTCATATTTCTTCCTAAAAAGTAACAGTGACAATAACAACAACAATAATAATACATTTTAGGAAATATATGAGCATGACCAAGTACACTGGTTTAGAGTCCAGCAAGCGCAGACCAGGTGTCTTTCTGAGCCAACCCAGCCTTGGGGATCTTTCCACTGCCTTATAGACCATTCTAGCCCTCATGGGCCAGTGGTAAATCTGTGTGTCTACAACTGGATCTTTCACCTTCACTCTTGAATCCAAGTCTATGGGTGAAGGCAGCACTGTGAAAACTATCCCAATACCTTTGGATCAATAATTCTGGGGCGGAGCTAGTGAATTTACACTTATTCTTAGTTATCATCGAGAGTATGTCTAGGTAGCTGGCACTGGGCATGAGCTCCAGGAGAAAGAGACCTAATCTCTAGCATTTGCTGATTTCTATGTGGTAGCACAGAGCTACCAAGCATTTAACAAAAAGCTGGCATGACTCCTGTGTATTTAACAATTAGTTCTTGTGAGCTGAGGTGGGTCCAGAATGTTGCTGGTGGTGATCCTGACACTGCTGGGCTAGATGGCTGGTGTTGGCTTCATACTGGGAAGGCATCGCTGGACCTCAGCACTTTTTCACCACTGACTGGTGATGGTTGGCTTAGGTTCCACACCGCCAACCATCTCTGGTGCCCCACGGCTCCTCATGCTCGGCTGGTGCCCACTGCTCCCACCATCACTGCTGTCTGTCTAGATGCCATTAATTTTGTGAATTTACTATTTACCCAGTTTCTTAAGAGAGAAACCTGAATTTTATCTTAGACGGTTTTTCCTCTTCCCACCTCCCACATGCATTCAAATTTTATGCCCTAAATAGATCTTACATATATGCCCCCTTCTTTGTATTTATCTCTTATGCATACTATCCCCTATATGGTTGACCTTCCACCATTTGGATACTCCAGCTCAGAAGTACTTAGTGGTTAAAACTCTGAGTTTTGGGTTCAGTAAGTCAGGAACAGAACCTGAGAACGTATTTGTCACTAATTTTCAGGTTTGTGAGCAGGTGGCCGCCAGCTTTAGGGCTGGGCCTCATTGTCCACTGTAGTGTGGAAACTAAATGTGTTTTCATGGCCCACAAGACAGTTCTGTCTGCCTGACCAGATTCTAATCCCCTTCCACAGAGTGCTCGAGGCTCCTGCAGTGGTGTCAACATTGGATCTGTGGTTTCCCCAGAGCCTGTGATTGTCTCTCATTGATGGCCACTTCCCATGCTCTTCTTCCTGCCTGGTCTGTCGATCCATTCTCCCAGGCTTACCTTAGAGGTCACCTTCTTTGTCAAGCCTCCCTTGGAATAACCTCTACTTTCCACCCTCTGTTCCAAGTCACCATTCTCAATTTTAGTCATGATCTTGTAAGTGTCTGGGGGCAGAGAATGGTATTTATGTATGTCTTTACTCATCGACTAAGTGTGTTGTAGATCCTAAATCATATAAGTGAATTGTGAGTATGCATTACCCACATAGTACATAAACCAAGGAAAGTCAGACCCAAAACAAGAGAAGTGAGTTTTTAAATTTAAGATCATGACTATGAAGAACAGACAATCAACACTTAGGAAAGAGACAATTTGGAAATCAAGGTTGTCCTAGTAACAGGGCCTGGGGGCATGTGCATACCATGCCTTGGGCTGTGTGTGTGTGTGTGTGTGTGTGTGTGTGCGCGCACACGTGTGCATGCCTGTGCACGCATGTATGTGTATGTGTATGTGTATGTGTATGTGTATGTGTATGTGTATGTGTATGTGTATGTGTATGTGTATGTGTATGTGTGACAGAGCCCTGCTTCTGGCAGAAGAAAACTCAGCCAATATTCAAAACAGATACGGCAACAATGTAAATTTGTAAGGATTCACTCCACAGTTATTAGAACTGGTTTATCTCTCTCCCACAGTCTTAGAGGATGTTTACAGGTGAGGTAGGGTTATGGTCTCCAGAATGAATATGAGAGAGAGAGAGAGAGAGAGAGAGAGAGAGAGAGAGAGAACCTTGCTTCTGGCAGAAGAAAACCCAGCCAATATTCAAAATGGATATAGCAACAATGTAAAATTGTAAGGATTCACTCCACAGCGATTAGAACTGGTTTATCTCTCTCCCACAGTCTTAGAGGATGTTTACAGGAGAGGTAGGATTATGGTCTCCAGAATGGAAGAGAGAGAGAGAGAGAGAGAGAGAGAGAGAGAGAGAGAGAGAGAGAAGAGAAGAGAAGAGAAGAGAAGAGAAGAGAAGAGAAGAGAAGAGAAGAGAAGAGAAGAGAAGAGAAGAGAAGAGAAGAGAAGAGAAGAAAAGAGAACAGAGAGAGGGGGAGGGAGGGAGGGAGGGAGGGAGGGAGGGAGAGCACCGACGAGTGTGTTCCTGGTGTTAGCCAAACATTTCTGTGACAGCTTTCATGAGTGTGTTCAGAGCAAGAAGACATGAATTCCAAGAGGTCACACTGAGACTCAGAGTCTTTCACCATGGCCTCTCTGCAAAGCCCATGTGGGGATGGGGGCTCAGAAGAACCAAGTGGGTTGCATCTTACTGTCCCACAGGGAAGTGGTCTCCAGAAAGTGGTTTGTAGAAGGCAGATGTCTGGATCAACCACATTGAGGAACTAGAAGGCGGTAAAGGCTGGAGATTGTGTCGGAGGTGACAGAGCCCTGCTTCTGGCAGAAAACAAAAAACAAAAAACACAGCCTATGATCAAAATGGATGCAGCAACAATGTAAAATTGTAAGAATTCACTCCACAGCGATTAGAGCTGGTTTATCTCTCTCCCACAGAGTCATAGAGGATGTTTGCAGGTGAGGTAGGGTTATGGTCTCCAGAATCTTCGAGCCGTGAAATCTGTTCTCTGGGACGTGTTCCACCTTAGGACAGACCAAGCACTTACTACTTCTGGGCAGCTCAGTGGTCTAAGCTTCCTGGGAGACTTTGCAGACTAGAAATGGTGTTGGGCTTGGTGGCACAGGTTGACCTGCTGCCTGACACTGAGGGTGAGACCCGTATAGATTGGACCAATGCGGGTGGCTGCTTCTCAAAGCCTACGAATGAGATCTTTTGGTAAATGAATCCCAGGACTGACACAAGTCTCCAGGAACTAGATGATGGGATTGATAGAAGAGCTCATATTCATATGAAGAGACACAGAACTAAGGAATGCAAAAGCCAGAGCAGATACACCCACTGCTCAACTTTATTCTCACAGTTCTGGCTCAGCCTCTCTGACTCTCCCTAAGGGCCTTCGGTCCCTCGGGTGTTGGAATTATGACCAACACCCATATTGCCTCTGCTAATGGTACTTCTCTCAGGTGCAGCAGATACCTGCTGGCTTACACTGGTAACCCCTACACATCTACAAATCCAGATGCTAAAGCACCAAGACATTGATTTGGATGAGCATAACCACGTTTTAATTGTTTATGGCCAGTCTTTCCTGCTCACATTAACATGTGCATCAGAATTCGCATTTTAAGCTATAATTTAGCCTGTGAGGTACCTGTATGCATTGAATATGCTATCATCACTTTTTCACTGTGGACTCTGTAATAGAAAGTGGTGATTGCATACATTTTTTAGATTTTTTTAAAATTATTTTTAATTATGTGTAAGTATGTGCTCATGAGTGCAGGTACCCACAGAGACTCAGGCCTAGAACTAGAGTTACTGGTATTTGTGAGCCACCTGATGTGGATGCTGGGAATCAAACTCCAATCCTCTGCTCTTAACCACTGAGCCATCTTTCCAGCCCTACATAAACACTTTTATCTTGGCCTAGCAATGTAGTAGATCAAATTTCTAAAAATAACTCTGTGGGCTGAATATTCATTTTCTCACTGAGGAGACTGAGGCACCACAATCATTCCCTGGAACAGATGGCGTTTTAATAGTCATCCAACTGAAACAGTAAGAATTTGCCGGTCGTTGGGGATCCTTACCTCAAAGTTGAAGCTCCCTGGTGATGAGCGTGACAGAAAGCAGGAAGTGGTGAAAACGCTTGCACACTGACAGCTGAAGACTGAGTCAAGTTTGTGTTTCACGCTGGGTGGTGATTTGACCTCGCCTGAGTGGTGGTGAGACCTGATCTGCTCACCTCTGCACTCACACTGAGGGCTTCTGTAGAGCGCCGGCTGAGTTAGTGATTGTGCTTTGAAAGCCAGACCAGTGAGGTCTTAACTGGGTCTATCCTCAGTGACCTCTCTCTTTCCTTCCTGGAAAACTAACCCTTGAGGCAGAGCCTTGAGCTTCTGAGACCCCTTATCAAAGGGAGGCACATTCCCCATTGGCCAAACATGAGATGGATATAAAGGTGTGTCAATTTATATGTACCCAGCATATCAGACTGATTTTACCATGAACATTTCTTAGGATGAATCGGATATATTTGTTACTCAGTAGATTACATTAGTGTTCTAATGATGTGGCAAAGATTAATGAGGTGAGTGTAGGCTTACATTGTATCCAGGTCCTTTCCCTCACTGAGGCCTGTGGATACTTCACATGGATGATTTCATGTTCTTTCTCACACCAGATTTCTAAAATGGACTAATCATCAGGCTCCCTAAAGCATAGATCTGCCCTTCTATGGCAAAGCGTTTGTTTTGGGGGGTGGTCTCTTTGAAATAGAAGCTCTTTGCCAAAGCCCAAGCTTGCCCGGGATTCACTGTGTAGCCCAGGCTGACCTCGAGCTCACAAATCTCCTGCCTCAGCCTGGGTTGACACCCCAGCATTTGTCCCATTGCTGTCCAACACCAGCTCAATTATTTCAAGCACTTAGAGAGGATCCCAAACAATGCTACATGATTTCTTTTTTCACCTCAGCTTGCCATGTGACAGCTCCAGAGTGGCTGTGGGACTGCCTAAAGAGCGTCCAGCTTCTTTGCAGCTGCCTCAGTGACCTTAGAATTTAACCTATGAAGTGATGCTGGCTTCCTTTACAGTCTTGCCATCTTTATTTGATCCTCTTGTGTAAAGTAGACACTCTCATGAGCAAAGCGTTTAGATTTGCTTTTCCGGTTGCTGCAGTTGACCTGATCTTGGACCAAAAGTATCTTTACAAAAATCATTTTAGCTTTACTGAAGCTTGTTTTTTGTTTGTTTTATTTCAGAAGATACCCCCTTTTTTTGGGTGCTTCTTTCCTACATATAATCCACCTGTTCCACTACAATGCTTGGGGTCTGCCAGTGTCTCTGGAACCCTTACTGGTCTTTCATCCTGTGAGTTCATTGTGTTGTCTGTGAGGACACAATAGCTGGGTACTGTGCCCCTCCCTCCCGTAGGGATTTGCTTCAGTGTGTGTGTGTGTGTGTGTGTGTGTGTGTGTGTGTGTGTGTGTGATCCAAACCCATGAGCAAGAACTTCCCATCCTGCCTGGTGGAATGGACACTTTGATGGGCTCCAGGCCCTTCAAGGTTTAAGTCTCTGCTCATATACACAACGTTCCCAGCCTGCCTAGGTTTCCCACTCTCAGCTATCAGCAGCAGATAGATGAAGGAAGAATCCACCCTCACAAAGCCTATCGCTTCTGCTTCTGCAGGAGGTTCCTCCTTGTTCACTGGAAAGAAGTCAAGAATAGCACTTCTCTTATTCCCCCCCTCAACCTTGAGGATTGGGTCTGTCAGTGAGTTAGGTCAAGGGTGTGTCATATGTATTTTTTTTTTTAATTATATCAGTGGCGTGAGAACATGTAGGGACAGTTGGATCCCACTTCCATTTGTATCTTCTGTCTTTGAGACTGACTTACACAGCAGGGTGAATCACTTACTTCCTATATTTACAGTGACAGTGACGTCTTGTCATTTTTTCTTTGGCAATACAAGGAATTAAACCTAGGGCCTACCACTGGACTCCAGACCCAGCCTGTTTTTCAACTTTTTACTTTGAGACAGGGTCATACTAAGTTGCCTCGGCTCTCCTTCAACTAACTCTGCAGCCCCTTTCGACCTCACTGACTTCTATGAGGAGCTGTTGAGTTGGTCGTTTACTCCTCCATCCCTAGAAACATTCTTGCTTTGCTTAAACCCTACACTGTGTGGCCATTGGGCTGCCTTAACCAATCTTCTTATCTCAGTTTCCCTTTGCTAATTAGCTTCTTGGTAAGTTTAGCTGAGGCGAAGCCCTGGCAGATCTTGTAGGTGGAAGGAAGGGTAAAGCCTGGGAAACTCAATTTGGTGTATTAATGATTTAGGATGTGTACTCATCAAAATTACAGAGTACCTGGCGTCATAATGGGGGAATACTTAATCTAGGAAAGGAGTGACCATGTGTGCTGAGTGACCCCTGAAAGGATCACCCATGAAATGGGGAGATCTATCAGTAAGAAGTTCACAGAGGTTATGACTGAGCTGCTTCTTGAATTGGCATTTTCCTGTCAGACACTTATGATGGACATACATGGAAGAAAGAGTAAGCAAATGGCTATGGAGACCTTAAGTAGGTGTGCTTGCAAGTAAGAGGGACTTGTTAGGGCTGTACAACAGGAGACATGATGAGATGAAGCCTCTCCCCAAACCCTGGAGAGAAAAAAAATCAAGAAAAAAGTCTGGGTTCAGCAATGATGGACCCCCTTTAATAGCCTCATGAAGGACATTGTGCCTCTTGCTAAGAGTGAAGTCACTGGAGTCCTAGAGTTCTAGATCCTGAAGAGTGAGACGATCACTCCGTATCAGAGTGACTATAATCTACTTAGTATACTGGGCTTCCAGAGAATACAGATAGTCCTGACATACAAGTGATTTGATTTTCATCTTTTCGCTTTGTAATAGCATAAGAGTGATATAATTTCAGTAGAAATAATACTTTAGATTTTGAAGTTTGATATTTTCCTAGGCTACCAATATACACAAGTCCTGGACTGTTAATAGTCCAGCTGTTGGCTGCTTGCAGTCAGTGTCCCCAGCATGCTAAAGGTAGGCTGGCCTGCTGTGTTGTGTTAAGCAGTTTAGATATGTTTGATACATTTTCAATGTGACATTTTCAGCTTGCAGTGGACTTATTGGACTATAACTCTATTGTTAAGTTGAGAAATGTCTATATTGTGTTTAATAAAAGGGTGCTAGGACTTTAAAAAGTGAATGAAAGGCTGTGTATTGGTCAGGGTTTGGGGTACATGCAGATGAATTGCCTCTAGTTGGTTTAGATAAGTAATGATACCAAAGATTAGGATGGACCATGGACTGAGCATCCTAAGTGACTCCCGCAATAACAAAGCAGAATTGCCCTACCCAGAGGCCAGGGGCAGGAGATTGCTGTTAGGATCACTTCCTTAGCTGTTATGCAAAGCCACACCAGCTCTGTCCTGGCCTCTGACCACCACATGGATGCTGGTGCTTATCCCAGATATATGGACCCGTTTCCAACAAAGCTTTTCATGGACCCATCTGCTTAGCCAGAGCCCAGAGCACGTGACCACACCCCAGCGATGAAGCAAAGAGACAACGAGTCTGTTGTCTGATTTTGACATTCTGGATTGGAAGTCTGGGAATTACCCTTCAAGATCCTGAAAAGGTGTGGGACTAGGCTCAAAAGATTTGGGATATGGACAAATGGCAGGAGTCCACCTTCAGAAAATACATATTATTGAGGGAAAAAAAGGGAGTAGAGGATGAAATTTTGTATTTTTAAGTATCATTTTGATGAAACCACTTTTTTTTTTAGTCAAGGCCAACCTTCATGACTTCATATGGGTCCATGAGACGGCTGGTTTCTTCAGCCACCCCATAATAAGCCTCCTGTAGTCTAACCTCAGTCTTAGTCTGCTTCCTGGAGCCCCAGCCTGCTGTCCCCAGCATCTGTGGGAGCCCACAAGCAGATGCCCACATGCCACATTCCACGCCAAGAATGCGCAGCTGCCGATTGCTCCCAACCAGGTAATGTCTGGTGTCTGGTGCTTGGAAATGGTTTCAGTCATCTAAAAACTTGGTATAAATTTTTACATTAAACTTTTTTTTAACCAAGTAAAAAAAAACTGAACTCTAGTTAAAGATGCACATGGTAAAGTACTTAGGGGGAAGTACAGACATGTGCCGTTTTCTTTGAAATGCACCAAAAATAGGATGAACTGACAAATATCTGCATCCCAGCCTAATGGCTTCCCCAGCTGCCCGAGCTGCCCTCCCCATCCACCCCTCCGACATTTCTTGAAGTGAAAGTTTCACACATTTAATCCTTCTTGATGCCTCATGGAGGATTCAGAGGAATGTGCTACTGTCCTCAGTGTCACCAAGGATCCAGAGGAACGGGCTACCGTCCTGAGTGATGCTTTTACTGTCTTCGTCTTTCTAGATGAGGAGACAGCGCAAGGTTGCCGAGCTGAACTGGAATTCTGACCTCTGTCTCCAGCTCTATCTCATTTCCTAAGAAGCTGACACCTCTAAGACAGCTTTTGATTGGCATGATGGCATCTAAGGGTCTTTGTTAATAATAATCAGAGCATTGGTAACCCAGATCCATCATGCAGGTGGGCACTGCAAGGCTTCACACACCTTGTGCAGTATAATCTGCAAAACCACCTTGTGGATAAGTATTATTACTATCAGCTCTCTTTCCTGGGTTTTTTGTTGTTGTTTTGTTTTGGTGTTTGTTTGTTTTCACCAGTGCTCGTGGTTGTCTGACAGTTTGCTACAGGTTTGGAGGCACATGGTAGGCAAGTGTTCCACCACTGAGCTACACTCCTATCTCCCTTGTTCAAAGCAGGCTTTAAAGGGCCCATAATTTCTCAATAATTCATACTAAAAGCTGCTAAAAGCAAGCAGGATCACCCTCCATGCATCCACTCTGAAGTCTTCCTTTTGATGTGATTTGTGCCACTGGCACATGTACAAAAGATCTTATGTTTGAAGGACCTCACCCATTCAAAGCACATGCCACCGAGAAAAGCTATGCTCAAAGTAGCTATTCATTGGACTTTGATGCAGTAATATCACTCATGTGGAGCTGAACTCAAACTCAGTGAAAAATGTCTACGTGTCATTTTCAGGGAAGGCGTTCTCTCCACAACTATAGAAAACCTTGTGTTTGTGGGGTTGAGAGGACATAGAGAAAGAGGCTGTGGTTAGCAGGTTTACAGATCAAGTTTCATGGGCTGTTCTTGATACCCCCACTTCCAAGATGGCACCTTATTGCGGAGTCCTTTGGAGGGGGGCGGAAATAAGTGTCTTCCCATGGTGGAAGGGATGGTGAAGCTGACTCTCATTCCCTCAAAACCTTCAACAAGGCAGAGACTTTCTGGCCTCTCTTCTTAATGCTGTTATACTGGGATTTCAATTTTCAATAAGAAATTTGGATGACACAACTATTCAGACAATAGCAGCTCCTATGTTCAGGAGCCTGCTCGCATCATGAGAACTAAAATTATAAAATGCATGTTGGTGAGAGACGTCACCTGCTGTTCTGTCTTTGTTCCTTTGGTATGATTGGGTTATCTGGTGTACAGGACAACCAGACAGGTCCATCCCACACCCATAGGAGTACCTCACTCTGCATGAGCCAGATAGAGGCCACGCCACTAGCTTAGCCTCAGTCTGTGATGTCACCATGGTTCTACACATCCATGCTGATTGTGCCAACCACTCAGAATGGCTATAGAATGTATTGGAAGCACCCAGCAGTCAGACACTGAGTGGGATAGACGCCAGTTCATTCAGATGAATTCTTGTTTCATTCCACTAAAATTAGAGTTAAAGGCTATTTCCTAATTATGCTTTACACCAAAACTAAAGGATTTATCCTCAATTCCCACATCAACAACTTATAAATGAGCAGATGATATTGGCAGTTTTCATTATACCATAGAATCCCAGTCTTTAGAAAAACTGACCTAACTAGATTTAATTTAATTTCTCATGATTATGTTATCTACTTCAATTGGAATTACATTGCATCATTATATTAAATAATATTTTCCTTGTTAGTATTTCTAATTTACCAACTAGGAAACCATGGTTTTTCTCTCCATTTCTTTCAATCTTACCTCATTTCTCCTATTAGGGATTCATAATTTTGACTGTCTCTTATGGTTATTGCACCACATAATTCACATCTTTAATTTTTATAGGTACTGGGATAAAGAAGATAATGAATTTCTATTCCATTAGGAGACTAAATAATATAGCTGATTTTTTTTTGTGTTTATAAGTAACACTAGTTAATTTTGATGAACATAACTATTTCCTCAAAGAAACCTATTGTGAATTTTTGATGAACTTTATGCCATCGTAGTCATTTCATAACACAATGACAATGAGTTAATCATGCAACGATTAAAAACAGCAAGCCCTGGGCAAGCTGCCCTTTTGGTAGGCAGCAGTGTGGGGTTTGGTTGGTAATCTCCTAGTAAAGTACAGTTTCCCCACTGTGGCAGTGGCAGGAAACACGGATACATGTTTTGTTTTTAACATGCTCTTACAATCATTCCTTCTCTGTGCAGAGCCCTTCCCCACGATGCACAGGGGTATGTTGTATGATTGACACAGGAGCTGAGGTGTAGCTCGAAGGTGGAGTTCAGGTCCAGCATACGTGAAGCCCTGTGTTCAATCCTTAACACTGTAAAAATATAAAAATAAAATGATTTTAAGAAATTGTTGGCAGACCCACTCATAAGTTCCTTTCAAAGGTTAACTTTCCATGGCCCTTGTCCCACCTCCCCCCAGTACTTGTAACTGTAAAGATGTCTTTCCATTAGGTCATACCTTAGGGTGCTGGGGAACATCTTGACCCAGCACAGTAAGGGAGAGAGGGGAACAGGGCCTTGGGAGAGCCCAGTGGAGTCATTTCCTGTGCAGGCTCCTCCATGGTTTGCTGCAGGCTTCTCCGGCTCCTCCCATGGACACCTCATTGTGCTTGGAGTTGTCCAAAGTAATTGATAACAAACTCTTCTTTCTAGGAGTTCACAGGACTGAGTTCTTGCCATTGGTTACAGCGTTTTGTTGTTAGAAACTGAAGTATCAGTTAAACCTAAGCATGCCCCCCCATCCTCACCATTGGACTTCCCGTCCCTCCCCTCTTCATTCTTCAGCTCCTCTCACTTCCTTAAAGATTCCCTAGGTATATGACAGGCAAGGACTTTCTCACAATGGATTTTATATATGGCGCCGTGGTTTGAACATGAATGGCTTTTGTTCTTCTAGTTCTGTTGAACTGAACTGAATTTATTTGTTCTTCTGTTGAACTGAACTGAATTATCAGCTCCCCTGGCTTTGGGAGTAACAGGTGCCAAGGTTGGACCATAGATTCATAGAATTCAGAGAACCATAGATTGTAAACAGAATGTCCTCTTCCTCTATTGGAAGGAAGAGTTTCTGTTTACTTTGGAGGATGATCTCTGTGTCCTCATGGCTTATTTGGTGTGGTGGTTTGAATGAAAATGTCCTCAATAGGCTCATGAATTTGAACACTCGGTCCCCAGCTGGTGGCATTGTTTGGGGCCATTTTGAAGGTGTGGCCTTGTTATAGGGAGTATGTCACTGGAGGCTGGCTTCCAGAATTTAAAGACTCAGCAATTCCAGTTTGTCCTCTCTGTTTCATGCTCAGAGTTCAAGACGTGCACTCTCAGCTTGCTGTTCCAGGCCACCACGCCTGCCTCCTTGCTCCCATGCTGTCCCCACCATCATAGACTCTTATTCCTCTGGAACTGGAACTTTCTTCTACAAGTTGCCTTGGTTATGGTGTTTTATCGCAGCAGTAGAAAGATAGATACAGACACCAGGATGCCAGTGACCCTCAAACCTCTGAAAACCTCCCACTATTAAAAATCAGGACAAGGCACAGGGTCAACCCCAGGAACAGGAAACCAATGAAGGAAGCAGGCAGAGGAGACTGGGCAGCCATATAGTTTGAATTTGAAATCTCCCTTACAGGACCGTGTTTGGAGTGCTCCTTATCCAGAGTGGCATGGGCATAGGGCAGTAGTGGGGAGCCTTGGGGAGTTATTATCCCTAGTTCTGGCCACTCTCTCTGCTTCCTGGCAAGGTACAATGTGAGGTGCCACACGCCCCTGCCACCATGAGCTCTGTCATGGTGGACTGAGACCTCTGAAACAGCCAAAGAAAATCTTGGCTCTCATAAATGGGTTCTGTGGGTATTATGTATGTGAAGTTCATCATTTTGTCTATCTATCCCAAGTTAGATGCAGGGAAACTGAGGCTCAGGAGTTAGGCAACTTGTTTCTAGATCACACAGAGGACCAGAGACAACATAATGTGGTAGCAATGTTTCCTTTTACTTCCAGAAACTCATATTGAGATTTGTTTGGCATTGCTGCTGTAGAGAGAGGCGGAGCCTTTGGGAAGGGATGTCAATGAGAGGGATCAATGCCTTCCTTTTGGGAATATAGGTTAGCGATTGCAAGAGTAGGCTATCATAGGGTTGGGCTGCCTTTTGTTTTACAGTTGTTGTATGCACTTAATTGTCTATCATCTTCAACCATGCTGTGGTTCTCTGGACAGCTATTGTTGCCTTACCACTGAACTCCAAAGCCATGACCCAAAAATGAATCTCTTTGCCCTTCAGAAACTACCCAGTCTCAACTATTCTTTTGTAGTAACAGAAAACAAACAGCGTTATGTACAATGCCATCATGATAGGCTAATCTTTACACATTCTGTCCCTTCAGTATACTCAAAGGACAAACATCAAGTCACTTTGAAAAAGACTTTGGGTTTCTTTTCAGAAGGGACGATCTCATTGAAAGTAGCAAATTATTCTAAGTGTAATTTAGGCTTTCCATGACTATAATGAAATACCGGAGGCTGGGCCTCGAATTAGTGTCAGTTATCAACCTGACATGGTCCAGAGTCAACTGAGGGAGTCTCCGATGGGGAATTATCCCTTATCACACCAGCCTGTGGGCATGTCTATGGGGTATTCTCTTGATTGTTAGTTGATATAAGAGGGCCCAGTCCATTCAAGGCAGTATGGTCAGGTAATCTTGGGTTACAAGACAAAGCTAACTGAGTATGAACCAGAGAGCAAGCCTGTAAGCAGAGTTCCCCTGTGGTTTCCGTTTCAGCACCCACTTCAATTCTTGCCCAGGCTTCTATCACTGATGGGCTGGAAGTGCAAGTCGAAATGAAGTCTTTCCTCCCCAAGTTGCCTTTGCTCAGAATGTTTTAGCACAGCAACAGATAGTAAATAGAGCACCAGGCAGCATTATGAAGCTAACAGGTTTGTTTTAATTCACTGTTTTGGGACTGAAAGTCCAAGATCAGGTTGCTCCATTGATTCAGCCTCTGGTGAGGGTCTGATGGCAGGTGACATCACGTGACAGAAGGGAGTGAGGGAGACTCCCGTGGCAAGACAGTAAGCCAAGGAAAACCAAACCCTCATAATAGCTCATTCTCAAGAGAATTAGCTCAGCACCTCCGCCCCCAGAACCTCCAGAATCTCTTCCCAGGACAGTACCCCCAATACTAACTCCCTCAAGGTCTCACCCTTAAAGGACCCACCGCCTCTCACATGGCCACACTAAGGACCAAACTTCTAGCCCATGAGCTGTTGGGAAATGAGCCATATTCAAACCATCAGCCATCAAAACGTTTTTAAATGAAAGATGCTGGCTTTATGAAGCATGAATGTTCCAGCTCTGTAAAACACACTGTGCCCTGGCTCGTGAACTATTAGTAAACTTTAAGACAATTGAATTTAGGCAAAATAACAAGCCTTGGGGTGCAGAGATACCTTAATGGAATGTCAGAGAAGAAACCATTAATTTCATGGTTGTCAGTTGTAGTTAAATCTTCGAGTGTGTCAAATTCCAATGTCACAATCATTTAAGCAAGAATAAGGCTGGCAATGTGGCCGGTGGGGTCCCAGTTGGTGATCACAAGCAAGGCCTTAGAAGGTGCTTGTTACACACTTCATTGCCTGAGACATTTGGAGCATACAGACACCACTTGCCTCTGACTCTGGGTCCAAGTATGCCCCTAAGATGTGAGTTAAACAATCAAAGATGGGAAAGGTTCATCTGATACCACTGAAACTCATATATGATAAACTGTAGCTTTACTTCCACTGAAGTTCGTACGCATGTGGAAAGCATATGACTATATTGCATCCAATATTAGTCTATCAGAACTCACAAAGGCCATCACAGGGTCCCAGAAGTATGTCTACTGAAGGAGACAGAGGGTGAAAACCCAGGTAATTATGTGAACAGGTGAATGATGGCTGGGAACAGTGGGTGCTGGGGCCATCTGAAGATAACCTTCTTCTGTACAGGAGGCAGCATGAGCTACTCCAGGCAGCCACCTGATGTCATGGGGCAGATGGCTGTGTTTCTAGCTCCTTGGACTTCCCAAAAGATGCCAGGAATCCAGTTTTTTTGTAATCTTTTCATTTTTCTACATTAGCAGCTGTCTAGTTTGTTGGTGTTTGTTTGTTTTTGTAGACGTGTATTAATGCGGTGTTTTGCTTTGCTAAATACAATTTTGGGGTGGCTGAGCTGCCAGACATAACCCTTATGTGGTAAGTACAAGGCCTTTTGTCCCATCCTCATCCAAGTGTGCAGCATTCATGTGCAGCCTCTGTTTTGCCCTTCACAAAAGCACATGTACGCTTGCTGCCTTCTGCCGCCACTGTGCCCAGCTGGTAGACTTGTGAGGCTGTGAGAGTACACCCTTCTAGCATCCTCTAGGTTTTGGAATTCATTGCAGCTAGGACCTGGACAATCTACCCTCCCACACCCACCCCCCAGCCCTGTGTGTGTGTGTGTGTGTGTGTGTGTGTGTGTGTGTGTGTGTGTGTGTGTGTGTGTGTGTTAGTGTCTATGCCTATATGCAATTCACTTTGTGCACATATACTAGAAGGCTAAATACCTGAGCTAGAAATAGGATCAGCAACAAGGTAGTGTTCTGTTCTGTTGTCTGCCAGCCTCTGAGACCTAGAGCAGATTCCAGACCTGTGCTATTCAGTGTCATCTCTAGCCCCAAGAGACATCTGAGAAGGACTGCTGAAGTACAGTAAGAGTGAGTCCAGATGTGCTTGTCAAGGCAAAATGAACTCTGGATTTGAAAACTGTGGAAAGAGATCAAATATCCCATTTTTAAAATGGTGATTGCAAGTTGAACTATTTTAGATGTATTGATTAAATAAAATGTGATTGTAGAAGTCACTTAACTTGTTTAGTTTTAATATGGTTACCAGAAAATTTTAAATTGCATCTGCTACTCATATTCTCTTCTGTTGAGGGTTGCTCTGGAGCAGTGTTCTGGAAATTTTTGTAAAGGTTCAAATAGCCCTTGAGACTCCATGGGCTAGGTAGTCTCTGCTGCAAATAATCACTGGGCTGGTCTTGTACAAAACCAGCCACAGAGGGCATGAAAAGGGATGAGTATGGCCATGTTGCAATAAAACTTTATTCACAAAATCAGGCAGGGCCTAGATTGTTGCCTCCTGCTTGCTAAGACACAGTAGGAAGAAGGTGATGGGGATTTTGAGGGCTGATGATGCTCTGTTCCTTGATCTTTCACTGGTTAATTGGGGTGCTAACTTTTTTTTTTAGAAATTCATGGAGCTAGCCCTACAAGATGATGTGTGTACCTCTCTGTACATTTGTTGCCCTTCAGTGGATAGTTGACTTAACAAGAGCTTGTGTGGATCAGCTCTCTTCCTGTCTCAGGTGTACAGCCATTTTATCGATTCTCTGTCAGTGGTGAACAGTTTAGCTGTCCAGACTCTTTGTCTTTGTTCCAAGTCTCTGTGGCTTTTGCCCAACACCTGCTTTCTGTCCAGTGACAATTACTTTGGAGAAAAGTGTACAGGGCAAAATGGGAATGGTGGGCTGTTTAGAGAATGGTAAGGGAATGGCATTCATGGGACACCATAAGTGTAAACTGCATTAAAGATGAATGCGAGTATAAGCCACCGAATTTGCCAGTTAAAACAAAATCCTTGATCCCCATGAGCTCATCATGTCTGCACAGTGAATAAACGAGTTTCAGTATTTTGCCATCAGAATATAGATACTGCTGGCTGGAGCTATGCAGACTGAAGGAGAAAACTTGGCTAGAGGTTAGAAGACCTGACACCCATGAAACCAGGCTCCCAAGGTCAAGCCATGTGACCTCAGACTCAGCCAGTCCCGGTAGCTGGAAAAGCATCCTCCAAAAGCACCCCAGCTCTTGCTCCCCATCAGCAGAGAGGTTGCAAAAGGGAGCTTCCAAAAGTGGAAACATTTTCAAATAAGTCTTTTAACTTTTCGCCTGTGGATACAGCTGCGTTGACACAAAGCCACGTTTGAGGCACGATGCCTCGGAAGCCTGGCACCACGGAGTGTTTTTCTACTGGGACCCATAATTGTTGGCTTTTAAGAGTGGTCCTGTGTTCAGTTTTATCAATGTGGTACTTGAACTGGACTTTCAGCTGACCTCCAAAAGGAAATAGTTTTAAAAGGAAGAATTTTAAGTCTGCCAAAAGCCAGATAATGGCACAGCACAGAGAAAAGCCAGCGTTCTGTGGTTTTTATATTAAAATACAAGTCTCTTAATGCCTCAAAACAGTGGCCAGAAAATGTGAAGTTTAATACAGGAGGCTCGAAGGGACCATTTTATTTTCCCTTTGTCCTTTGTGATTCCCCTAGAAGGAGCAAACATCTTTCTCCTGGTCCTCCTTCTCCTCCTCTTTTTGCTTTTATACAAGTGACTGTTTTCATTAAAGTAATTTCAAAACACACTGAAAATATCAATGCCTAACTCAAGGCCTCATACCTTGAGGAGTTTTCAGCTGCAGGCTCTGCAATGTGTCCTGGGGACCAAAGCCGACAGCATCCGGCTTGTCCAGCATCATGAATTACTGTTCCCATAAGGCCCCATTAAGACACCTCACTTCCCGTTGCTTTGTCTGAGGCACATCTTGCAGGTTTGTTTTACCATTTGTTTTTATGTGTTCATAAGGTACCATGTGAGAAGCCAAAACACACACACACACACACACACACACACACACACACACACATTGTACAATGATAAATTGGGGGTACTTAGCATTTCTACTTCCTCACTAGGTACTTTGAAATATACTGGGCTGGGAGTGGAATCAGTGGTAGAACCTGTGCTTAGCATGCACAGAGTTCTGGTTTCAATATCTTGTGTAAAGAAAGGGGAGGGGAGGAAGGGAGGAAAGGAAGGAATGTCGTCATTGTCCTGTCCCCGTGTCCCCTGTCCTCCCCCACAGCCCTGTTTATCCAGGCTCAGTAGAGCTGTGTCTCTAGAAGCTGATGGTCTGTAATGAGAATGCTTCAGCTGGGTACTAGTGTGGACTCTGGGATGGAACACACCTAGCAAGTCAGTTCACAGCAAGTGTGACTCACAGGCCAGTTGGCTTTGACGGCCATCTTGCTGTCCACTCACAGTAGTCACATAAATGGGGTGGGAAACTATAACACGAATTGCTAAATGGTCTAATTAATAATAAAAAAAAAGAGCCAGATATTGGGGTAAAAGTTGGAAGATCAGAGAGGCAGAACAGCAAGCCATTAGTTCTTACTCCTACAAATCCTCCGCCGAAAGAGAGAGACTTCCTGTGTACTCATGCCTTATATATCTTCTGTGCCCTGCCATCTTCCTTCCTTCCTTCCTAGTGCTGGGATTAAAGGAGTATGCCACCACACCCAGCTCTGTTCCAGTGTGGCCTTGAACTCACAGAGATATAAATGGATCTCTGCCTCCCGAATGCTAGGATTAAAGGTGTGTACCACCCCTGACCTCTATGTTTAATATAGTGGCTGGCTTTTTCCTCTGATCCCCAGGCAAGCTTTATTGGAGTGCATAATATATCACCACAGGAAACACTAGCAGACTGCTAACAGAGGTTTGACCTACTGGCAGCATAAGATCCCCAACATTCTGTATCTTTGCCAGGGCTTGATACGGTCAGCCTTAAGTTTCATACACCGAAGTGGATGCATGAGGTATTTCACTAGAGTTTTCAGTTGGATTTTCCTGATAAGTAGTGATGTTTTCACACACCTTAGGATGGGGACTCTCTATAGTGAAGATTTCATTCAAGTAATTTGTTCTTTAAAAAAAAAGTCTTTTTCTCATTCTCATGGTTCTTTATATTGTTAGCGCATGTGTCCTTAGACAGACAAACAGGCAGACAGACAGACAGACAGACACACACACACACACACACACACACACACACACACACACACATACACACATACACAGATGTAGTTGTAATTCCAGTATATGGGAAGCTTGAGGCAGGTCAGTTGTCTGAACCCAAGTGTTCCAAGTTACACATAACAAGAACATATCTCAAAAACAAAGACTTGGGCCTCGTGGCACAGACACAATTCCAGCCCCTCAGGAAGCTGAGGCAGGTGTATTGTAAGTTCAAGGCCAGCCTGAGCCATTGTGTTCATTGCTTTTAAATGCTATCTCTTGTTAAACAAAACCTTTTCATTTAAATGAATTTTGCTTTTTAATTTTACTGAATTATCTTAAGGGCTTATCTTTTTAAAAACATATTACAAGTATTTACTATTTATTTTGGTGTGTGTGTCTGCACATGTGCCATAGCACACGTGTGTGGTCAGAGGACAACTTACAGAAGTCAGTTCTCTCCTTACACCATGTGGATTCCGGAGTCCAAACTTAGGTCCTTGGGCCTGGTGACAAGTGTCTTACCCCTTGAGCTATCCCATCTTTCTAAATGCTTTGATCTTTTATGTGTTATTTTATTGAGATGGTGGTATGTTTACGTCCTTTTAAAGACATCTATGCCCCTCCCTCTTTGCCTTGCATCCTAACAATATCTCTTGGCAATTCTTGATTGAAAAGCACGGAAACCAGGTGTGCTGGTTATCTTTCATCAACTTGACATCAGCTAGAACCATCAGGGAAGAGGGAAACTCAGTTGAAACAATGCTTCCATCAAGTGGACCTGTAGCAAGTCTGTGGGACGTTTTCTTGGCTAATGATGTTGGAGGGCCCAGCCTATTATGGATGGTGCTACCCTCCTTAGGTGGTCCTGGGTTGTAATAAAAAAAAAAAAAAGCAAACAGCAATGTAAGCAGCATTCCTTCTTGGCCTCATCTTCAGTTCCTGCCTTTAGGTTCCTCCTTGAAGTTTCTGCCTGGACTCCCTTCAAAACTGTCAGATGAAATAAAGCCTTTTCTGCCAAAGTGGCTTTTGGTCACAGTGTTTATCACAGCAAATTAGGACACTGTGTGTCTTAGTCCCTGTTCTGTTGCTGTGAGGAGCCACCATGACCAAGGGAACTTGTAAAAGAAATCATTTAATTGCAACCTTGCTTACATGCAGAGGTTTAGTCCATTGTCATCACGGTGGAGTGTGGCAGCACACAAGCAGACATGGTGCTGGAGAAGGAGCGGAAAGTTCTACATCCTGATCCACAGGCAGCATCAGCAGAGAGAGAAGACAGAGACAGAGACAGAGACAGACAGACTGGGCCTGGAATGGGCTTTTGAAACTTCAAAGCCCACCCCCAGTGATACACTTCTCCCAACAAGGCCACACCTCCTAACCCTTCTAATCCCATTACAGTGTTCTGCTCCCTAGTGACTAAGCATCTAAATATATGAGCCAATGAGAGTCGTTCTCATTCAGACCACCACACCAGTCTGGCTAAATCTAGGTGAGGGGTAGGCCAGCAAGTGTGTGGCACACACTGAAGCAGGAAGGGCCTATCAGATTGTTGATCCATGGGACTGAGGAGGAAAGCTATGCTCCAGAGGCTTTGGCTGGGGACCAGATGACTAACTCTTCGTTCTGCACTGTTCACACCTATGCTCTTTCTTATATGTGTTCACACACACTGTTCACACCTATGTTCTCCCTTACATGTGTACACACACACTGTTCACACACATGCTCTCCCTTAGGGGTGCTTTGGAAGACTTGTCTTCCTTAGGAAACTGTTCTCTTGTATATCAACAGCTTCTGACTTATTGCCTAGAAACATTAAAAAGTTAGTAAAGTTCATGTTTTAGAGACCTCTTGTTAGTGTCCGGGTAGCCATCACTTTTAAGAGCCCAAAGACCATCATCTGAATAATCCTCTCCTAACCATATCCAGGAAGTCAAACCTCTACTGGAATAACATTTACTCATCCCTAATCCTCTGACTGTTCCCCAACTTTCCATAAGCCTTCCTAAAAAAGACCCATGTCAATGATTCCATGATCTCACTTGTTTTCCTACCATCCTGGGCAAGTGTTTGGGTCTGCATTTCATAATGAGACCCTGGCAGGGCCAGGATGGAGCTGCCCAGGCAATGAGGACCAGAGCCAAGTGGGCAGGAACCAGGAGGCACAGGACATACAGCAAGAAGGCAGGACTTGTCACTGAGTGACAGGTCTGGAGGCCATGACTGGGAGGCCTCCATTCGAAGGCAGAGTGGCTCAGCAAGCATGGTTCCATGGTGGGCCATCCTGCTTTGTGTTCAGATTGAACAGCGACAGGGCAGAGTGGAATCTCCTAAGAGGGAGGAACTGGAGGAAGACAGTGTGAGGTTGATGGTGTGGTAGGAGAATGGAGGAATCACACATTCTGGCTCCTTCTGAGCGCCACTCCTGTTGACCCTGTAACATCAGGGCGATCACACCATCCTAAGAGCAATGAAGGGATGCAATAGGATGCTGGTGTAGGATGATGCTCTTCTGATTTCCCTCTCATTCGTTTGGCTCTTCCTTCCTGTTGCTATGTCAACAAGTAGCTTTCAGTCCTTATCTTTCAAGTCCACTTTCCAGTGCTGGCTCCGCCCCCACTGAATAGCTACAATGCCTTACACCTTCCCTGGACGTGCACGCAGATACCATCTGTTCCATGGTAACAGCTTGCAGATATGGGCTTGTAACTCCTCCTGTCTCTCCAGCACGTATGTCTTTCTCAAGAGTTGGATCTGTGGATGGCCTGTCTCCTGAACTGTCCACGTGGTTGTCTAGCCCATAAGCTTAGGACTCCCAAATTCAACTCATTAGCTTTTCCCCAAACCCTTTTCTCCCTCACTTGCGCTCTCCATTCTGAGAACCCAGTCACTGAGTCCCAAATAGGGGACTCATGGATTCAAGTGCAGGTGCTTTATTTGGGAGATGATCCCTAAATGATCTGGATGCCCCCAGACAGTCACCAGTTATCCAGTGGAAAGAGGAGCTTGGGAGTCTCATCAGCCCTGTCAGTCACTGGCTTCCTCCATCACAGGCTGCCTCCTCCTGGCACTTCCTGTTTGCCTTATACATGTAGCCATAGGTCCTTTGGGATGAGCCAGGTATAGCCCACATCCAAAATGACCTCAGTGCTGACATTTGTAAGTCATAAAGGAAGATACGCTTTGCGAAGTGGACTGCACCTTTTCTTGGGTAATTCTTCAGTTTTGGGTATGGTGCTATATTTGTAATCTAAGAAATAAAGCTTGCCTGAAGATCAGCGGACAGAGCCAGCCCAGAGTTAGCCACAGAGGTCAGGCAGTGGTGTCACACACCTTTAATCCTAGCACTCAGGAGGCAAAGGCAGAGATCCGTCTGGATCTCTATAAGTTCAAGGCCATGCTGGGCTAAAAAAAGAAACAGAGCCAGGCAGTGGTGGCACTCACCTTTAATTCCAGCACTTGGGATCACACACCTTTAATCTCAGCACTAGAAAGGTTGAAACAGGAAGTGATATGACTGGGCAGAGAAAGGAATATAAGGCGGGAGGAGACAGGAATTCACTCTCTTGCAGAGGCTCTGTCAGGCTGAGGAGTTGGTGAGGTTAGAGGTGGTAGCTGTGGCTTGCTCTGCTTCTCTGATCTTTCAGCTGTCACCCTGATGTCTAGCTCCAGGTTTTTATTATAAGACCATTTAGGATTCGTGCATCATTTGGGTAACTTCATGTTGCCTGGTTATCTGCTTCCGTACAAGCCTTTGTTCTCTATTACCCACCTCCCCTTTCTCAGAGTGGGTATGGATACATCCCTCTCCATTAGCATTGATGCTTTGGTATTTTGTCTCTTTAATTGTGGCCCTTGCTGAAGTTCAAACATCTGATGAACAGAGACCAAGCCTCCTCTCATCTTCATATCTCTGTCGTTGAGTGAACAAAGGAGCAAGTGAGGGAACCACAGATGCAGTGGTGCAGTGAGCAGACTCCTTTGGGCTTGCTCAGGTAACCTAGGCATACAGTGGCATGAAGCCAGAGATGAGTGCCTTTCTTTCAGGACTACAGACCCCTAAAGATAGCATCCCATCACTTCCAAATCAGCAACCACTTGTTCCTTGTTGAGTTCAGGGGTGACAGTTCCACATATGGCTGTATCTGTCTTCTGGGGTGAAGTATGGTCAACAGAGTAAATGAAGAATTTGTTCAGTGGGAGCACATATATATAATCCCAGCTCTTTGGAAGCTGAGGCAGACAGACAAGTTCAATTCCAGTCCAGTGAATCCATAGAGAAGTCAAAATCAACCTGAATTACATAGCAAGACTTTAATCTCAAAACAACAGCCAAGGCTGCTCTATTCGCTGCTTTAAACCCACTGAATCTCCCAGAAGATATGGAACTGTTCCCCTCCAAAACACTAGTCATCTTTGTCTGGACCTTGGAGAAAAGTAAATTCTCCATATCTCTATATACTCAATTCTCATCAGCTTTTACCCAGCATGCTATTGTGTCAAGCCAGACTTTAATCAGACTCCTGAACCTTCTCCCGGGTCCCACTGTGTACTTCTTTACACAAGTCTGCTTTAACAAAGAACCTTAGCAAATTAGCCAGAACCTCCACCCTCCAGTTCCTCAACCTCCACCACTGTTCCAGTGATGTCTGCTCACGTGGCCTGTCTTCAGCAAGATTTCTGATAGGTTGTTCTTCCCAGAATCCTCCTCACATTGGATGTTTCCTTTTGGTCATTTTCCATCCACCACTCCCATCCTGCTCTCCACTGTAAATCCCCATCTGCTCATGCTGTACTGAGAGTTTAGTCCCATCTCTCTTCCTGAATGTAAAATCCCCACTGCCATGGCCACCGTGTGCACTCCAGTGGGCTTGACTAAAGCCTGTGCCCCTGTGCTTTTAACACAGCTCATGATGCATTTTTTTCTTTTCCTTCCAGACTCTATGTGGACTATGAGTTCTTCAAATTAGAGCCAGGGCGGGTCTCACTCACCCTTGGGTCCCCAGTGTTTGTATCCTTGTGTTTTCTCTCTGCATGGGAGCTCAGTGGCAGCGCTGAGTTCTTGACAAACGTGTGCTTACTGACTTCTACCCTCCTTCACTGCTAGGCTTTCCCTCTAGGAAGCCAAGGCTCTCAGCTGTGGAGGAGCCAGCAGCCACTTCTCTGAGCCTCCTTCATCTTCCCAAACTGGGTGTTGATATAAGGTGGGCTATATCTCATAGGTCAGTAATTTGCTGGCCCCATTTGAAGAGGGAGAATGAAGCCCCATTGCATGGATGTGCTAGAGGACCAGCTGTGTAAGCATGTAGCCTGGGGCACGAGCGTGCAAACTCTGGAGTCCCCATTTCTTTAACCTCAACTGCTGACCTTGCAAACATTGTTTTAACTTGTGTGTCTTGTTGCTGTATCTGTAGGATTCATGCTAACCAGAGACCAACTTCTCATGGATGCTATCAGGACTATATGAGACTCTATGCCAGCTTGACTTGCAGCTACTGGAATCTGTAGATCTCTCCTAAAGAGTATTGGGAAATTCGTGTGCCCAGGTGCAGCCTTCCACCAATGACTGGTAAGGGCTGCTATGGGGATATTTCAGACCCCACTCCCTTTTCCGGTCTCTGAAGCTTGTGTAGTTGTTTTGTTTTGTTTTTTAAGTCTTTAATGTTTATGGGGCCTGCCACCTGGCTCCCAAATAAATACACAGAAGCTTATTCTTTCTTATGAATGTTCAGCCTTAGCTTGGCTTATTTCTGGCCAACTTTTCTTAAATGATTCCGTCTATCTTTTTTCTCTGGGCTTTTACCTTTTTATATACCTTTCTTTACTTCTTACTCAGTGGCTTGCTGTGTAGCCGAGTGGCTGGCCCATGGAGTCCTCCTCTCCTCTTTTTGCTCCTTGATCTTCTCTTTCTCCTTCTATTTATTCTCTCTCTCTGACAGCCCCACCTATCCTTTCCCTGCCTACCTATTGGCCGTTCTGCTCTTTATTAGACCAATGAGGTGTTTTAGACAGGCAACATAACACAGGTTCACAGAGTTAAAGAAATGTACCATAAAAGAATGCAGCACATCTTGGCATCATTAAACAGATGTTCCACAGCATAAACAAATGTAACACATCTTCAACACTTATTCCACAACACTCATGAGACTGAACTGCACTTGACTGTGGTGGTAATTGGCTTGGATACCGTCCTGCTCTTTCCCCACTTACCTACCAGTATTTCCTAGGATTACCTCCCAAGAAATCACCTGCCTTCTTGTTCTAGCTCCAAAGTTTCTCCCAGGAGAACCATCTGTGGTAGGATATAGAGCACTGGCTCCAGGGCTAGCATCTAGCAAGCCTCAGGATGTCACTGCTTCTGCTGTTAGTAGGAAACAAGGTGTTCATAGAAAGGAGAACCAGCTCATCTATCATGTGCTACAGGAAGATCCTATTGTGGGAGGTGCCAGGCTGTGAGAACATGGTCAATAACAGTCAGTTTAGAGCCTCCATGCTCAGTGGCTAGATTACCTTCAGGGAAGAATAGAGGAAAATGACAAAATTTGCTATTTTAAAGTGTAGAGTTGCAAGTATATGTGAGATACATAAACAAATATACAATAATATCTGTGGTATTTAAGTTCACTAAAGGACATTCAAGTAGAAAAATATGTCTGAGCCAAGCACTGTGGCTCGCACCTGTAATCATGGGGCTCAGGAGGCCAGTGATGGAGGATATCAAGTGTGAGGAAAGTGTGGTTCATGTAGTGAGTTTAGGGCTAGCCAGGACAACACAGCAAAACCATTCCTCAAAGAAAACCCAAACAAAGAGACAGAAGATGCAGGAAGAAGCTAGGAAACACCGGTTCACAAAAGGCTTGAAAACTCTTTGATGTTGCTCTGGCTTTTGGCCACCTCGAGTTGCTCTGTTTAGTTTGTAGGGTTCATGTCCTCTTTTCTGGGTTGGGGAGTTAATAGTTGAACTTTCATTAGAATTCCTTGGTTAAGTTTGCCCAGCGAGTCGCCAGGTTTTTTGGCAAAACAACCATCTGCTTGTGGTTAAGATTTTCCTGGTTCTGTTACAGCCAGACTTGGTTATGTTTGGGGGAATCATGAGGCTTGGCTCTCTGGGCAAGCAAAGCGCACAGGCTACCAAACAAGATGGCCTTTAGTTCTTTCCTTTCTGACTCTTCTAAGCCTTCTCCTTCAGGACATTGAATTTGACAACAAGGAAAAAGTATCAAATCCTTCAGCTCTTGAAGTCTGATCACTAAAGAATTTAGAAATAGAGGCATTAAAGACTGGAGATAGCTCATTTCAGCAAAGGGCTTGCTGGGCAAGCACAAGGACATTCAGTACCCACATAAAACAGTCGAGCATGGGGGTATACACTTATAATCCCTGCACTGCACAGGCAGAGTCAAGGGGACCCCTAGGGCTCCTGGCCAGCCCATTTAGGCTATTCTGTGAGCCCCAAGCCAAGGAGAAACCTTGTACAAAGTGGCTGGCATCTAAAATAGAAAGACACCTGGGGTAGATCTTTGGCCTCCACATTCATGCCCACATACATTTGTGTACATGACATGTACACAGAGAGAGGGGGGGAGGGAGGGAGGGAGGGAGGGAGGGAGGGAGGGAGGGAGGGAGGGAGGGAGGGAGGGAGGGAGGGAAAAGAAAAGGACAAACAAGAGGTATCCTGTAGACATGATGAGTATAGGAAACCTTGGTAGACAGAAACAAAGAAGATTGGTGTGTGTGTATATTAAGCCCCAGGGGGCTGCTGAACCACACAGTCCCCTTGCCCATTGGAATACACCACAGCTTACCACCCTCACTGGGCCAGGAGATCATAACCTTTGGAGTGGCGCCTATCCCACCAACGCTATTTGGAAGTTGTATTTTGGGAGTTATGCATAGTTATTTTGTATTCTTTTTTCAAAAGACAAGTGATGGGCACTTTTCAAACAGGGCATCTGGCTTCAGCTTCATACTTTCTCTTGTAGTCTCTCTGGCCATAAGTTCTCAATGAGCTTTATGTCTTCCTTTTAAACCTTTGGGGTTTAAAGAAACCTATATTAAGAACTCAAATTAACCTTTCCCTTCAGATCAAAGATAGGTGTGCCCAGTAGCTTGCTGTCTTAGTTAGGGTTTCTATTGCTGTGAAGAGACACCATGATCTCAACAACTCTTATAAAGGAAGATATTGAATGGAGGTGGCGGTTTACAGTTCAGAGGTTCAGTCCATTACTCTCATAGCAGGGAGCATGACGGCTTGCAGGCAGACGTGGTGCTGACTACATCTTGTAGGCAACAGGAAATGGACCATGACACTCAGTGACGCTTAAGCAAAAGAGACCTCAAAGCCCACCCCCACAGTGACATACTACCTCCAATAAGTCCATACCTACTCCAACGAAGCCACACCTCCTAGTAAAGCCACTCCCTGTGAGCTTATGGGGGCCAATGGCATTCAAACCACCACACTTGCTGTACACATCTACCACACCCTCCTGTGCAGCATTTGTCAGTTTCATGTATATGGTCAGTTGCAAATGCCCAGTGTAATTCCGTTGAAAGTGGAGTTGGATAGATGTATGTAGTAAGTATTGTGTGTGTATGTATGTGTGTATATGTGCACTGACATATATTCTATGCATGTCAGTCATGGGGTGCAGCTGCCTCCCAAAGAAGTTCTACCTCTGAAAAATGCGATAAAAATGCACCTAATCCATATGGTATGCAGCAAATGTGTAAGGAAATGTATTAGTCAGGGTTCTCTAGAATAGCAGATCCTATAGAATGAATAGGCTCCACCCTTCTCCATATATATATATATATATATATATATATATATATATATATATATATATGGGGGGGTTTATTAGGGTCATAGGCTATGGTCCAACTACTCCAACAATGGTGGGCTATGAACAAAGTTCAAGAATCCACATGTTGCTCAACTTACACAGCTGGATGTCTCAGCTAGTCTTCAGTAGACTCTGGAGTTCCAAAGTAGGAGTGAACTTGCAAGCACAGACAGGGCAAGCAGTCCAAGAGTGGAAGCTTCCTTCTCCATGTCCTTATATAGGCTTCCAGCAGAAGGTGTGGCCCAGATTGTGTCCTCCCCAACTCAAGATCTGGATTAAAGATGTGTGTCTGCCTACCTCAAGGGTCTAGAGTAGAAGTGGATTCACCCACTTCAAACCAAGCAAAATAATCTCTCACAGGTGTGCCCTCCATTTCTGGATTGTACTTCATTTCAGACATAGTCAAGTTGACAACCAAAAATAGCCATCCCAGGAAGTATGTGGGACTAAAGCATATTTAAATCCCTGTACCATTTGAGAAGGGGGTGTGAAAAGGGCTTGTCCATAGGGATGGGAAGGGATAGATGTATGGGATGGATCTTTAAATCACTATGTCTGTCCTTTTCTTTATTTCTTTGCTTCTTGGGGGTGCTAAAGAGTTGGGATCTTATACACACTAAACACATCCCTTGTCTAAGGTCTTATACACGCTAAGCACATGCTTTTCACTGAACTATACTCCTCGCCACATCTAGCACCTCCTAAATACTACATACTAATTATCAAAACATATGCTCACAAATAAGTTCTCTAACAAATCTTATACCTTTAAAAATCATTAATAATTAGGAATCATTTCATTGACTTTTTTTTTCCAGTTGTGTTTGGTTCTACCCTAGGTCCCTAGGCTATCTTGCCTCTGGGTCCTGGCCTTCAAGGGTGAGCTATATATAGTGAAGGTCTCAAGCTGAGCCAGTCACTGTTTGGACACTCCCACAGAGGTGTCTAGTCTAACTGCAACTTGATATACCAAGGCTGGCTGATATCCATGGGAGGCCCGCCCTTTTCTGAAGAGAAACAGAGGAGGAGTGAATGGGGTGGGGGGAGGGACTTGGATGAGAGGGAGGAGGGGAAGCTTTGGTAGGGATGTAGAAACAAAACAAAAAACAAATGCCATTGCTAAGGGGCTAGGAAGATAGCTTAGTTGGTAAAGTGTTTGCCACATAAACATGAGGCCTTGAGTTCGATACCCAGCACACAAATGGCCATGTAAAAAGCCAGGCATCATAGCATGTGCCTATAACCCTGGCAGCATCAGGAGGCTGTCTTTGTTGCTTGGTGGGTTTTTCTGACTCTGATGGCTTCTTTCTGGAGGTGTCCTGCACAGTTTCCTGCAGTGGGAGATTTTCTTTTTCTTTCTTCTCCTACCCCCCCCCCCTTTTGAGCGTAGTGTTTTAAACACAAGAGAATAATCAAGCCATACATGGCTGGTAGACTCTACCTGCAATCCTGTCACTCGGGAGGCAGAGATGGGGGGAATAGGAACTCGAAGTTTCCTCAGCTACATAAGTTCAAGGACAGCCTGGGATGCCTGTGTCCCTTTCTCAAAATAAGTAAACAAGGAGAACGGAGGGAGAAGGAGAAAAGAGAGGAGGAGATCGAGGAAGGGGGACCTAAAGGGGGGTTCCTCTGGCCTTTTCTGGTTGCTGCTCTGAAGCCTCTCCGCAGATTATCATGTAGCCAGGGCCCTCACTAAGCTGTGGGCACTTCTGCGGTCTGAAGAAAAGAGCAGTGTCAGCAACTCCAGGCTGCTGAAGCTGTCGGTGTCAGGATGTCTGGGGTGTGGTACCAGCTGCAAGGAGAGCCCAACCAAGTCTCCATCAGGAGCTGGCACCAGACAAGGTCTGGGTCCTGATCAGAATTCTTACTTCCCTGTTTGGTGATGTGATATTTGTGTGGTGTGGCTTTTCTCGGTATTCCCCACCTTGCCATATGCAGTGAACATGATCTTTCTTCTCACCCAGGACTGCTGATGTACTGAGCCACAAACTACCCACTGCCTGACCCAGGCTGGGGCACAGGCTCTCAGGCAAAAACAGGAAATAACATATGCACTTTCCACATTTGGCTCTGTTCTACATTTCTCAGTACTTCCATGTGTCTTGAATAACAGGATAATTTTCCTTTGTAGGAAAATACCTACATGAATTAAGCTGCCTTATGTTGAATAACATTTTATTTCAGTAAATTATTTTGTGTTCTTCACTATTTTAAGGCCTGTTACAGATTCCCACTAATTCTTGCCAGAAACTTCCCAGGCCAGGAAACATGTAGATGGGTGGAACAGGTAACACGATGTCCTCCATGTTTTAGAGTGATGTCGGGTGCCCTGCCCCAGGGGACTCTATGACTTGTGGATTAAAAACAGAACCTGTAGTCATGGTGTCATAGCATTCTGTCAGAAGGGACGGTAGGTACCCAGAAACTCTTAGTGGCAGAGCTGGAGATTGGGCAAAGTGTCACAAATAGGGTTATCATTTAGCTGAGTCTTGAGAGATAAGGACATGTAGATTATTAGTTAGATTGTTGTTACTGTGTTCAAAATACTTGACAGAGACAACTTAATGGAGAATGGATTTGTTTTGGTTCATGATTTTAGAGGGTTCAATCCATGACCCCTTGGCCCCATATACTTGAGCAAAACATCACAGTGGTGGGAGCCTGTGGAAGAGGAGAGCTGTGCTCTTGACAAGCTGGAAGCAGAGAATCAAGGACATACAGGACAGGGCCAGTGTAAGCTAGAGCTCCAGGGACACGCCCCCAGTCACCTGTTTCCTCCAGTTAGCCCTCACCTCCTGCTTCCCACCGCCCCCAATGCCGTCATAGTATGAGTTCATCATCCATCAATTAAGACAAGAGTCATCGTAATCTAGTGGTCTCCTGAGCCTCCGTCTCAGACATAACCAGAAGAGGGCTTCCCTGGCCTTCTAGATGTTTCTCAATCCAATCAAATGATAATGAAGACAGATCCCTCAGAAGGGACCCAGGCCATTCACCACCAAACACACCAAGGACAGATGGACACTGATCTGGGAAAGGCAAACAAAGACCAAAGCTGGGAAATGAGGAGTCAAGAAACCATTAGATGACCTACACCACCAACATGAAGCCCCACCATGGGGCCTCAAGATCTCCTGTAACACTCTAACCACTTCTTAAAAAAGGTTTCTATATGGAAGTAATGTCAAGCTTCTAGAACAGTTGCAAGCATATTCCAGAGGACTCCCCATGACACACAGACTTGTACCATTTTGTCTCCTTTATTTCATCATTCACCTCATGCGTTGAAAGCAGATCACAGACATCAAATTCTTTGCCACTTGCTACATCTGTGTGAAACTTTGGAGAGCTATCCTTTTTAAAAGTCTTTCCCTTATTTTTATGTGTATGAGTGTTCTGCCTGCATGTATATATATGTACCACTTGGGTGCCAGTGACCAAGGAGACCAGAAGCATCAGATTCCCTGGAACTGGCATTATGGACTATGGTGAGCATCCATGTGGGTACTGGGAACCAAACCCAGGTCCTCTGCAAGAGCAACAGATGCTCTTAACCATGCACCATCTCTCTAGCCCTTGAAGGGCTGTCTTACATTCCTATAGTCTTGTGACCTTAAGACTGTTACCTTAAACTTGGAGTTTAAATCTATACCATGTGTGGGGTAGGGGTGAGAGGCTGGGACTTGAACTCAGAACTTTGCACCCTCCAAGTAAGTGTTTTACCACCATGCTATATACTAAGCCCTGCAATAAATACCAGGTTATTGTTTTGGCTTTGTTTTTTTTAAAAATCAGTTTCCCCAAGAATAGCCTAGGTATGGTGGCTCCTAACTTAGGACAATTTGACTATTTTGTTTGCTTGTTTTACTTTACATTGATTCAGAATTATTCACCCTCAGTAGAAAACATATTTGAGCTGCACACCTTTAATCCCAGCACTCAGGAGGCAGAGCCAGGCAGATCTCTGAGTTTGAGGCCAGCCTGATCTACAGAGTGAGATCCAGGACAGGCACCAAAACTACACAGAGAAACCCTGTCTCGAGAAAAAAAAAAAAAAAAAAAAAAAAAAGAAGAGAAAAGAAAACATATTTGAATTTTAAATTTTGCCCCTTGCAGAAGAAAGCAGAGCTGGACCATAACTCATGGATGGCCTAAGAGGATATTCATTTGGGAATATCTGTTCTTTGAATGTATCTCTTATGGGCTGAACAGGGAGAAGAGGGTGGAAGAGGGAAGGAAGAGGGAAAGGAGAGAGAGATGGAGAGCATGTATTAATAAAAATTATACCTTCTGCTCAAAGGTGCTTCATTTTCATTGATCTGTACTTTGCAATGTTTCATTTCCTTATTTTCATCAGTTTCAAATGGATAGAGATGGTTGTTACATTAGGAACAGGGAGCATATTTAAACTCTATGTCTGCAACTTTGTTTCTGGATTTTCATTGACAATATTATTTCTATTTGTTGTAAATATGGTAGTAATTAAGCAAGTTTCCCTTTTATGATTCCTTAAAATAGCTGTGAATCAGGCTGTGTAGACCAGGCTGTGTGAATCAGGCTGTGTGGACCAGGCTGTGTGAATCAGGCTGTGTGGACCAGGCTGTGTGAATCAGGCTGTGTGGACCAGGCTATGTGAATCAGGCTGTGTGGACCAGGCTGTGTGAATCAGGCTGTGTGGACCAGGCTGTATGAATCAGGCTGTGTGGACCAGGCTGTATGAATTAGGCTGTGTGGACCAGGCTGTATGAATCAGGCTGTGAAAAGATTTAAGTTCAAGTAATTTATAAGGGGATGGTCTGAGGTAACAAACAACAAAGGAGACAGGAGGCAGGGGAATGGTGCTGACATTGAAGAGATCAAGCAAGTGTGTGTGTGTGTGTGTGTGTGTGTGTGTGTGTGTGTGTGTGTGTGTCCTTGACTGTCTGACTGTCCCAGTTAGCATTCTGTGGAAGAGAGCTCTGAGCTGTCAGTTCATAAAGGCAGCCAGTGAAAGCTTTGTATGCAGTCAGTCCCCAGCTGGCCCTCAGTCTTATGGAGAACCTTTGAACAGTATTGAATGTGTGTCTCCGAGTCAACCCCCTGGTTTGCTGTTTAACTTCTTGGTATGTGGTGTGAGAGTTGGGTCATCTGAGGGACGGTGGTGTCGGGACAATGCATGGTGAAGGTAGCCTTGAGAGAGTCTCTGCAAATTGGATGAGATTTGGCTAAGCTAAGCTAAGCTAAGCAAAGATGCAGGGAAGGCACTCTGATCAGAATGCAAAGGTGGCTGTGGATGGGAAAGGCTCGGTGGGGTAGCTTGTGGTCCTGCCCCATCCACCCTGCGCCTGCTCTCATGGGCTTGTTTGTTCATTTTTGTCTTTGAGACAAAGTCTCATTATATAGCCAAAATGGGCCTTGAATTCACATCCTCCTGCTTCTGACCCAAGGAGGTGTCTTTTTAAAGGTGAAAATCTTTGGCTGAGGGAGTAACAGTGCTTACACAAGGTTCTGGCTTCAAGCCTCAGCACTGACAAGGGAAAGTTATGCAAAAAGATAAAGTGAAGGCTTTAACTTCAGAGTTTCAACATTTGTTTAGCATGTTTAGAACTCTAGGTTCAGTCCCTAGTACTTCCAATGAAACAAAACAAAAACATACAAACCAGGCATTTATAAAACTATTCAAAAACAAACAAACAAACAAACAAAAAGAACTATATCCAGACTTTTTAAAGCCCACATCTGTAATCTGAGCATATGGGAAGTAGAGGAAAGAGAATTGTGAATCAGGACTAGCCTGGGCTAATATATGATGTGTTCTAGAACAGTGCAGGCTACGAGAGCCTATCTCAAAAGGAAAAATAAGATTATTTTTAAATATCGCAAGTAGTTTTTAAATGTAATCACATACATATAATCATATAACAAAACTTTTCAGGAAATAACCGGATAATAGATAACTTAGGGTTTGCAGGCCATGTGGTCTTATTACTACTGTACCCAGAAGCAAATATAGGAGTCATTTATGTCAATAAAACTTTATATATAAATGCATATGGGTGGTGCATTTGGCCCATGATCAACTTTATAGACAGCTGGTATAGGAAACTCATAATACTAGAATTAGCCGGGTGTGGTGGCACACACCTATTATCCTAGCACTGAGAATCGAGGTCATCATCAGTTACATAGTGAGTTTGAGGCCAGCCTAGATTATGTGAGACTATGAAAAAGCAATATTGAAAATGCAATGATTACAGAGCATGTCAATATCCACGGGACAGCAACAGCTGCATCTCACAGAACAAAAGCACCCTCCCTATTAGCTTTTGTTTTTCACTATTTACAGAGTTGAAAATGCACATGGTTGTTTTTATTGGCAGTCTCTGCCTTAGCAGATTTGTCTCCCTCCACGAAATCTAAACCAATCATGATAGAGCCCTTTTGGCCACTGGGACACATGCACAGGGAGCCAGAAACTTTGGTTCCCCTGACATGCCTTTCAGCATCAGCATCTTGTCCATCTCCTACAGCAAACAAGGGTCATTTTTGTGGTATCCTGAGTGCTGCATTTTTCACATTTTTGTGCTCTGCTGTGCGCCTGTGCGTGACTGTCCCATTTTAAGTGGCCCCTGAGTGTGACACTGAAGTGCTGTCTAGCATTCCTCTGCACAGGAGGGCTAAAATATGCCCTGTGGAGAAAGTCCATGTGCTGGATCTATTGGACATAAGCTAGAGCACCGTTGACTCTGAGCACAATGTTAATGAGCCAGCAATGTGCTGAATCAGGTGATTTTAAATTGAAATATATATAAGGCAAGGCCAGGTATTGATCTGTCAGTAATTAGATCAATTGTGACTAGAGACTGGTGGAAACATAACCAGTAGGTATTAACCAGAGAATGTAATGCCGTGAGCACAAGAATTACTTGTTGCTCAAAGACAAAGAAAGGCAGAGATAACCCAGGACGGCTTGAGACAGCACACTGGTCACCCTGGAGAACATTTCTGGGATGCCTTCTCCTCCCCTTATGGTGCCTGTCTCCTTTCCTAAGAGTGTTTCTTCCCAAATAAGGCACTTGTTTCAGGATACCTGGGAAACTGAAAGGACATGGTAACAATGACAGAGGGGCCCATGAGATTTGAGGGATGCAGGGGCAGGCATAACTTCCTTGGGAAGTCTGGAAACTTGGATTTCATTGATACAGGACAAAAGGAGCCCTGGATACCCAAGGAGGGAACAGGAACAGGTCATTAAATTCCAAAACCTGCATTTCCAACAGGGAAGTGGAATGCCGGAAAACAGCCAGTCTTAGTCTGTTTTCTGTTGCTAATAACATAACATCACAGTCTGAGTAAATTACAAAGAAAAGAGGTTTATTTTGGCGTGCAGTCCTGGTTCAGAGTCAAACAGCCTCCATCTGGTAAAGACCTTCATGGCTAGCAAAGTAGCAAAGGCAGGGCAGTATATATGGCCAGACAGGGAGGCTGTGTATGTGTGCGAGCGTGTGTGTGTGTGTGTGTATGTGTGTGTGTGTGTGTGTGTGTGTGTGTGTGTGTGTGTGTGTGTGTGTGTATGTGTGTGTGTTGTTCTTGTTGTTGTGGCTGGAAGCCAGGGCCTCACACTGGCTCTCCCACTGAGTAACCCCTTCAGTCTTTTTTCTGACTATATGACCACCAGGATTCAACCACAGGCGATCTCATGAGTGTAGCCAATTTTATCACCTCCCAAAGCCCACCTCTAAAGTTCACATCTTCCTAACGTACTTTCCCAAAGTGGGAATTAATTTTCAATAACGGGAACCTTTGGGGGGTTTGCTCGACCTATCCAAGCTATAGCAAGGTCGTCCCTTTGGGGCGGGCTGTCAGAATTACAGGGTAGCACTGCACAGACAGACACTGACGAAGCCATCGAGGCAGCCTTGTCCAAGGCCAAGTGGCTGTGCAGACTGGGAGGAAGACAGGGGCTTGAAAACTCAGCAGAGGTGCGGACAGATTGGCATGCAGGGCGGAGAGAGGAAGAGCCGGCTCCCACTCTGAGCCTTCAAGCCTGGGGTTGCCATTAACAGAAGAGAGAGCGAGGACTTCAGGGGAACGGAATGTGAAGTGGAAAATCGGCGTCTGAAGCTAAATTTGAGAGGAAGAAACCAGAAATGAATGCTTTTTGGCTCCTTTTTGTAGACAGATATTCCTGAGTCTGGAAAAGGAGGTGGGAGAGCAGAAAGAAAAACTCACAAACCCGGGGGGTGGGGATGGAGGGGTGGGGAGTGTGGGGGGGTTGTTTTGTCCCATTTTTGTTTGAACCAGGAAAAGGAAACAGTTGCAACCCAGAAATAATGTGTAAATCTGACTTCAGGATGAGTTGATTTCTGTCTGCTGTCTTTGTCTAACTTGATGAAGTACTGAAGGGGGAGAAAATAATAATTTTAGAAACAGGAAACAGGAGGAAAACGTGTTTGTAGGGAAATACTTCCAAGTAATGGAATAAAGCCTAGCTGACGGTCTAGGGAGAAAGCTTTGGTTAAAATAGAAGCTTCTCGCACTGTAGGGGAATGCCATGTTCCAAACAAAGACAACATGCAGCGGTGATCTCCAAGGAGACAGGTAATATGGGGGTTTATATATAAAAGCACCTTGTAAGTCAGAATACCAGGAAGCAACCAGTTGGCCGTATTAAGGACTTTGCTTGTCGCCATGACAACATACCTGCTAAAAGCAGCTTAAGAACGGAAGGGCTTATCTTAGCTCACACTTTGAGGGTCCAGTCCCTCCTGTGGGGAAGCGTGAAGGCTGGCTCATGAGGTAGCTAGTCACTTTCCATCTGCAGTCAGCAAGCAAAAAGAGGTAAACATTGGCGTTCAGCTCACTTTTCCTTTTATTCAGTCTGGGACCCCAGTCCATGGGATAGTGCCACCCACATTCAGGGTGTGCCTTCTTTCCTCTGTTGAACTACTCTGGACTGTCGTAGACATGCCCATGATGTGATCCTAAGTCCCATCAAGTTGGCAGTCAAGCTTAGCCACTATAACTATTGTCTCTAGAGCAAGAGGGCATTAACTCTGAATTATCCAGACCCCTCCCTACATCATTTCAGTGAAGACCATGAAAGGGTTGGTTTGGCCCATCACTGAAGCTGATAGAAACTGTCCTTCCTACAGAAGAGTAAGAGGCTGAGCAAAGCATTAGCTTACAACCTCTTCTTTCCTTTGCTGAAGATTACAGCCACCCAAAGAGAAGGCCTTGATTTATCAATATAATCAGATAGTGTTACCCACAGTTTATTATCTGCAGTAACTTGAAGCTAGGAGGAGACAGTTGTGGAAAGACTGAGACCATTATCCTAGAGCCAAGACAGTGAATATGGCAATTTGGTTGCAGATGCAAGGTAGAAGGGGTTTTCAAGGCTAATGTATTTTGACTTCCAACATGAAGATGCTTGGAGGGACATGGCAGCTGGTTTTGGATGTACTGGGGAGTAATCTGAAAAGGTGGGCCCACAGTGGAGAGGCTATAGAAAGAGCCATAGACAAAGAAAAGAGCCCAGCAGCCAGGATGCTTTCAAGGACCTGTCAGGAAGAAACTTGGATCCCTCTTGGCTCTCGAACCCATGCTGCCTACTTTCTCCAAATGTCACAGAAGTATAAACTGGGCCACTCAGGTCTGAATTCTATACTTCTGCAAGCCAAGATTGATTAAGGCTGAGGAGGAGCGAAGCAGTAGGGGAAGGTGGGCCTTTTCTTCTGTGAGCCCTGAGGTAACATTGCCCACCACCCCTCTGTGCCCTGAGACCTGGGCTCTGCACACTGTTCCTCTTTCACCACTCTCCTCTCCGTGGAGGGACAAGTCTATGAGACAGAAGGGTTGAGCCACTCTTGAGCTCATAGTCCCTCAAAATCTTGGCCATGTCCTATAAGCCCAGTGTTCTGGAATCTCTGCCTGCAAG
This sequence comes from Peromyscus maniculatus bairdii, assembly GCF_049852395.1. Classification (NCBI taxonomy): domain Eukaryota; kingdom Metazoa; phylum Chordata; class Mammalia; order Rodentia; family Cricetidae; genus Peromyscus; species Peromyscus maniculatus. The sequence goes on from NC_134855.1 coordinate 123,915,270, forward strand.
ATCTGAGCTTGCTCCTGCTGTTTGCACAAGCTGCCTCCGGATCGTGCCACCCAAAGGTGTAGCATCTCCAGGCTACAAGACAGACAAGGCAGAGAGGCTGGGCTGTGAGAGGGAAGAGAGGCATGACGCCCCGTGAGGCAGCTTCACAACTATCCCATGTCCCCTCCTTCAGGCATAAAGCACCACAGAGTATGAAATGCCACATAACTGGGCCTTCAAGGTCCTTGCAAAGGTATACCTGTCATGGAAGAATGGAATGGAACTTACTCAACAGTCTTGGGTTCATGACTGTTAAACATTTAGACATTCAAAGTATATATGGACATCCACCTGTCCTCTTGCCCCAGCATCCCCTTGAGTAGCAGGAGAACCCAGGCTCTAGCTCTGTTATCTACATAGACTGCCCATGCATGGACCCATCGGATCCTATGCCATTTTCTTTTCTTCTTCCAGAAGTCTGACTCCTTGACATAAAGTGACCTCCTCAGACACGATGTGTCCTCTTGCTCAGACAGTCCGTGATAGCACCAAAACCTGCTACCTCCCTCCACCCTAGGCTCCACACTAGCTCCACCTACCCTGTCTAACCTCCCTTTGAAAGAGGGGGAGGGACATACACCTGAACAGGAGGATAGGAATGGGGCTGACTATGAAAAGGAAAACACCACACTTCGAAGAGAGAGTCCGAGAGCTCAACAGATGTCCTGGCAGTTGCCACCTGTGCTAAACTGAGTAGTATGTGATGAGATCCGTGTATTACCCTAAAACTGTATGCTTGCCTCTCTCAGTGATGGACATGAATGCCATTGACCAACCAAGAAACATGCTGAAAATCTGAGGCACCATCACTGACGTCACACCACCTGTTTGGTGATGGCAGCAGACAGCACTGAAAGCGTTGTGTGGGCTCCCATGACTCTGGTAGACACAGACTGTTTTGTAGGCCTGCTTCTTTATGCATCTCCTTTGCTAATCTCCAGACTCTGACTGTAGGACAGGGTGGCTACATTTGCCCTGATTGCATTAACTGATGTGGGAAGACCTAGCCTACAAGTGGGTGGGAGACATCATTCCCTGCGTTTGGGTCCCGGGTTGTATAACAGTGGAAAGGAGCGTAGCAGTAGCCATGCACGCATCCTTGTCTCTGCTTTTGACTGTGGATGTGATTGGCTACTTCAAGGTCCTGCTGCCTTGATTTCCCTGTAGTGATGGACTCTAACTTGGAATCATGAGCTAAAACAAACCCCTTATCCCCTAGGTTGCTTATGTTAGGGTATTTTGTCACAGCAACCGTGAACAAAACTAAGTAAATGCCCTTAAAGGATGCCTAAACACATACAGAGAACCCGTGTGTGCCCTGTATTTCCATATATGCACCAGATGTTCTTCCATCTTAACTAAGCACTCATCACACGCTATGGCCATTGATTTTGCACTTTGAGATATGACTGCGGAATTACCACATTTCCCCCTTCTTCCCAATTAGAAAATGTATTGATTTTTGTTTAATTTATAAGCTGCAGATCTTCACTTTTTCACTTAAATGCAACACTTCATGGCTTCTCTTTGCCAGGATCACTTATGCTTTGAGACCATTGTTAAGTAAAATAAGAATTACTGGAATACACTTGCTGGTCTCCAAACCAAGGCAGCTACAGAATGGCAGATGGGCAGGCGGCACACAGGGGCACTGGATACTGCAAGTCCCAGGTGGGAAGATATCCATCCATCATGCTGTGCAGAATGATGCACAAAGTGAAATGTATAAACAGTTTATTTCTGGAATTTTCTATTTAATATTTCAAACCAGAGTTGACCTTGAGTAACTGAAACATAGATGAGGGAGGAATAGAGTCCTGTTGGTATGTTAATTTATGTGTTGTATACATGCATGTGTATATGCATGTTTGTATGTATTGATGCACATGAGTGTGCATGCATGTGGAGTTTAAGGTTAATGTTGAATTCCTCCCTCAATCATGCTCCACTTTATGTTAGAGGCAGGATCTCTCACTTGAGCTCAGAGCTCACCTATTCATCCAGTCTAGTTGGCTTGTTCCTGGTATCCCCTGTCTGTACCTCCCAATTCTCCTGGAATTGCAGATGGGCCACCATACCCACCTTGCATTTATGTGGGTGCCAGAGATCTAGGCTCTTGTCCTCACACCTGAGCAGCAAGCACTTTTCCCATGGACTCACCTCTCCAGCCTCTATGGTATTGCTTTCTTTTTTTTTAATGTATGTGGATATTTCGCCTTTGTACCACATGTGTGCAGTTCCCATAGAAGATCAGATCCTCTTGAACTGGAGTTGCAGGTGGTTGTAAGATGCCATGTGGGTGCTGGGAATCAAACCTAGATCCTCTGGAAGAGCAGCCGTTGCGCTTAAGCTCTGAGCCATCTCCCCAGCCCCTACAGTAATACTTTTAATAAGTAGATAGGCTTCCCATTGTCTTCCTGTCTAACCTCTAAGAAAATGGAGCTCACAAAGCCTAAGATAACAGACTAAACACATGAATTCCTTAAAGCATCCTAATGGCACCATTTAACTTGGTTAGGATAATAGCCAGAAGCAGTTGTGTCCAACTGGTGACAAATACATGATTTGTGGATCAAGCATGGTCTCAGTCTTCGGATCTAATTTCCGACATTTGCTATAGTTTACTACTTCAGTGTCTGAAGAATCAAATTATGAAACCTCTTCAGAGACTTTGTGGCCTAGACTTGGTGAGCGAAGTGCAATGGTGCACTGGTTTTGGTTCTGCCTGCTCGCCAGAGCTGATTATTAAATTCCTGTGTCTTTTGCCAGTCTGTTGAAGTCATTTTGGAAGGTTAGAGTCAGCTATGGTAGCAGTATTTATACCACAAAACAAGCAAATGTTAAAACTTGGGGCTTTGAGTCCCCAGCAAGGCAGTTGCTGAACATTTTTCAGCACTTTACTGATTTAAAGGGGAGAATAAATGTCTTAATGATAGATTTCCAGTTTTGTTAAATCCTCAATACACACAGTAGAAAAAGAAGAAAGTGGGTGGAGTGTGTGGGTTGGTGAAAGTTTATTTTCACAGACCTTGGATCCAGTTAGCAAGGAGGAGGAGACAGAGGAGGAGGCAGCAATCACGTGACTTTTTGTTGCTCTGCCAAAATTTAAATGATTTTCAAAGAGGGAAGCCCCTTTCTCTTTAGGCCCATGGCACTATAGAACATCGTGGCAGAAGAGCATCAGAGAGATTGGCTGCTCACCTCCCGGCAGCCAGGAAGCAGAGAGAGAGGAGGGGGTGAGCTAGAGATAAGCTCTACCCTCCAACCAGGCCCCACCTCTTGATACTCCATTCAGCTGTGAATTGCATTAATGAGATTAGTGTCTTCATGATCTAATCACCTTTCAATAGCACCACCAGCTAAATAACAAGCCTTCAAAAAAGGAGTTATGTTTTGACTCAGGACATTTTGGGGGGGGGGTTGGGGTATAGTTACGTAGGCTAGGCTGAACTTGGACTCTGGTTCCTCTAGCTTCAGTCTCTCAAATGCTGGGAAAATGTGTGCATCACCATTCCCAGTGATGCAGGACACTTTTATGTATTAAACTCAATCTGTTCATTACTTTTTATAAATAATAAAGCTGTTAGTAAATAAGATAAAAATATTAAAGAATAAAGAGTACTTTGTCCTTAAAATTATTCTCTTTAATTTTTAAATTTAAATGAATTTCTGTCTGGAAAAATCCTCTCAACTTTCTATACTTCATATCCTGCACAAGAGCCAGTTTGATATGGATCATAGACCTATGCATGGAAGTAAAAACTATTAAGCATGTAAAACATAAGAAAGCTGGAGGTGCAGCCCAGTGACTAAACACTTAGCAAGCAGGCATTAGGCCCTGGATTCAATATCCAGCACTACACAAAAACACAACAACAACAACAACAACAACAAACAGAATAAAATATATTCTTCAATAGTTTAACAATTGACATTAAAAAGAGGAAAATGATGCAAGAACTAAATTTTAGAACTGAAGAGGGATGTTAAGCATGTTAACTGTACTGTATAGAAAAATTAGCCAAGTAATTAAAATGACCTAATGTAGTTTGCTCTAGAAAATATTTACTGTATGAAATGATTGGTATTGGGATCATTCCAGTGAAAATATTTGTGTTTATTAAACATGGAGTTGAAACTTCCTCAGGGGTCACAAAGACCAGATTTTAAAAAGCAGGGCAAAAACATCTTCCAATGTCCGTGACTGCATCCTATGATCTAATTCTGAACCAAGAGAGAGCAGGGTGGTAGAGGAGAGGTAGAGAAAGGGTGGGTGGGACGGGGGGAGGAGGAGGACAATGAGGATGAACGCATGCAGGTCTCCTTGCATTTGCAGTCATACAGAAGAGCAGGTACTGACCAGGGCTCTGATGAAATCTTCATCAAAGGTGTCATCATATGCTGTTCTTGTCAAGGGGCCTTTTTCTGTCCCAGAGCCTTGGTTAGTTTATTCTAACATCTTTGCACTAAAGACCTGTCTTGAGAATAACATCCTCAACTTCATCCTGTTTCTGAGAAGCCATGGTTGCCTCAGTCCCCTGTGGCTTCTCAAGCCAAAGAATATGAATCTATCGGACTGCTCAAGACTCAGGTGCACATCTTGCCCCTATCGTCCAGGGGCCTCTTATATCCATTCATGCTATGTTCTCCCCATGCTCCAGATCCCTGTTGGACTCTTATATCCATTCATGCTACATTCTCCCCATACTCTGGATCTCTGCCAGACTTTTATATCCATTTATGCTACGTTCTCCTCATGCTCCAGATCTCTGTTGGACTCTTATATCCATTCATGCTACTTTCTCCCCGTGCTCCAGATCTCTGCTTCCCATGCTACATGAGCTGCTACATGTGTCAAATCCAGCTTTCTAGTGTAAGTGCCTACTGTGTGCCTCTCCAGCTCCTCAGCAGAAGAGCTTACTCATCTGAGAGCCACTAGTTGGTTACTGGCCTGAGTCAGTGTCCGTCCGGGGACACTCAGCAGAGGGGAGGTGGTGGGCAGATTCACTCAGGTGGCACATCAGATACAAGATGCAGGTTATGGTCTCCTCTGGGTGTGCCCTGGTGTCAGGGTGGTCACACCCAGCACAGAAGTAAGAGAAGCCAGCATGAGCTCTGGTAAACAGAAGAACTTGTATGCTGTCTAAAACACTCAGAGCTGTGGCCATGCTGGAATGAGGACAGTGTGTCAGAGATGTTCTCCACCAACACTTCTAAAATGGGGCATGGTGTAAGATTGCTACTACAGTATACATACATAGTTCTCCCCCCCACAAGGTCTGTCTTTAAAAATATATCATTTCCTGGGACAGTATGGCTCAGCGGGTAAAGGTGACTGTTGCCAATCCTGATGACCGGAGTTGGATCCCTAAAATCCACACAGTAAAAGGAAAGTGCTTACTCCTGCCGGTTGTGTGTCTGTGACTACTATGTGTGTGCACCATGTTTGTGAAGGAGCCCATGGGGGTCAGAAGAGGGCATCAGCTCCCCCGAGGGACCTGAGTCACAGGTGGATGTGAGCCACCATGTGGCTGCTGGGAATCAAACCCAGGTCCTCTACAAGAGCTGTAAGCCCTCTTAACCAGTGAGCCACCTCTCCGGCCCCTGTTTCTCTTGTAAATGAAAAATCTTCATGATCTCAAAACCATGTAAGAGCTGGGTATGATGATGAACACTTGTAATCTCATTGCTTAAGAGGCTGGAGCAGGAAAATTGAGAGTTCAGTGCCAACCAGGGCTATAGTGGGAGAGCCTGTCTTAAAACAAAACAAAAGATACAGCTTTTCTTAAAAAATAAAAATAAAAAATAAAATAAAATAAAACAAGTTTGAAAGCTGGGCGGTGGCAGCACATGCCTTTAATCCCAGTACTTGGGAGGCAGAGGCAGGTGGACCTCTGAGTTGGAGGCCAGCCTGGTCTATAGAGTTTCGGGACAGCCAGGGCTATACAGAGAAACCCTGTCTCCAAAAAAGAAAGAAAAAAAGAAGAAGAAGTTGTTTAACTGCTGAGTGAAAGATAAAACACTGAAAACTGTTTTTGAATCCACATAACTTGAATTGTTGAACCAGAATCTGGAATAACATTTTCCTGTCCAACTTGAAAAATCCCTGGCAATATGAAGGCAGTTATGGAAATGCTCAGAGACCTTTCCAGGACATAGACAGGAGCTCCCATGCTCTCAAAGAAGACAAAAGCCAGGGGAGAAAGGCCCACCACAGCAGGAGCTGTTTAAAGGGCCAGCGGGGGGGGGGGGGGGGGGGGCGCGGGGGCAGGGGACCTTGGTCAGGTTTGGACTTAGCCTAACTGGTCCCCTGGGCTGAGTCATTCTGAGTCATTCAGCAGTAAATAATTATAATAATGAGATCTTATTTACTAAGATAAACCAAGTTATTATGCTTCACTCAGCTACTAAAAGAAAAGTATTGAGTAGAAATTTTTGTTTATGATTAGATCTGGGGGTAGGAACTCAGGGCTTGCAAAGTTATGTGTTTTCTTCCTTTCTTTTCTTCCTTCCTTCCTTCCTTCCTTCCTTCCTTCCTTCCTTCCTTCCTTCCTTCCTTCCTCTCTGTCTTTCTTTTTTGTTTTTTTTTTTTAAGATTTATTTTATTTTATATGTAAGAGTGTTTTGCTCACATGTATGTCTGATGTCTGTATCATGTGTGTCCTGGAACTAGAGTTAAAGACGGTTGTAATCTGCTGTGTGTGTGTTGGGAATCGAAGCCAGGTCCTCTGCAAGAACAAGTATTCTTAACCACTGGACCATCTCCCTAGCCCCTGAATTGTTTGTTTTAGTCTTGACTGTGAGTGATAGATTCCCACCTGTTGCATCTGCTGTTCTTTGGTGGGGTTTGCACTCGTGACCTAAAGCAAATAAATAGCAGAGGAGACAGGATTAGGGTGAGGTTGAGCAAAGCCTACAAAATTTCAGTCAGACAAGAGAGACAAATCTGGAAGATCTATTGTACAACACAATGACTGTAATTAATAATAATGTGTATTTGCTGGGAATGGTGGTACGTGCCTCTAATCCCAGCACTCAGGAGGTGGAAGTAGATGGATCTTTGTGAGTTCGAGACCAGCCTGATCTATATAGCAGGTTCTACATCACATAGATCCTGTCTTGGGAAATAAAGTTTGAACTCTGCTGCGACTTTTAAGTGTTGTCCCAAATAAACAAGCACAAGCTGACAGACATGCCAGTTGGCATGAGTTAGCTATTCATAGTGTTTACAGATTTAAAAAACATATTGTATACCATAAACATCCTCTTATTTTTTTCAAATAGAGAGGATGCATTTTGGATAAGTTAAGAGGAAGGGAAAAGAGAGGCATGGAAGGGAAATGCCTGCCTCTCAATAGCTCAGATGCCACACAGCAGCATTTCTGTCAGCAACAGACCAAGCATAGCGCTGTGGTCCCCTGGGCTGTGGCACCATGTGATTCAGGAGTCATCTTCGTTTGTGTTTGGACCGTGTATGATGCTCACACAGAACATACCCCATATAGTCCTTAAACAATACATGACTGCAGGCTCCAGGCCTTTCCCAGATCTGCCGCCCAGCAAGGCAGCCCAAAAGATGGAAGCGTGCTGGACTGAAGAGCTCCATTAATCAGCCAGCCATACACCAGAACCTCTCTCTGCCTTTGTCTCTGCATTTAACTTCACAGAGGCCGGCCTGTGGCCATGCCCAGGCAGAAGTGGTGGCCTCAGTGCCTGCCCAGGGGCCTCCTAGGACTTGGAGCAGCACTCTTGTTCAGCAGGCTGCCAGGACAGCTGGCACCCAGCCAGAGGACAGGGGTGTCGTTTGCACTTTCAAGAGCAGACCTTCAGTACCTCAGAAGTCACTCACAGAACCACCTGGAAAGCCACAGAGGCCAACTGTAGAGGGCCAGCCCGGGGTGGGAGATTGAGGAACACCTGCTTCCTGCCTTTGTCCTCTGTCTCCGACTGTCGCTCCATTTACATCCTCTCAGTGACTGATGGAAAGGCCTGGCTACTCCAAACTGCCGCAGTGGCTTTTTGCTAGTTTTTGGTGGTGTCTGCAAAGAGGGAACACTAGACAGACGGGGCTCATTTGTCAAGAATCTGATGACTTACCCTTCACAGAAACCAGGCAAGGTCTTCAGCAGTCCAAATCGGGAGGAACTTTATTGTGTCTCAAGCTACGGTACAGTTTTGTTTTGTTGTCCAGCTGTAACTGGGTAGTTTGGGGATCCCCCTGCTGGATGATATCTCCAGGAAGAATGGGAGCTGAAAAGCGGGGAAACTTGACTCCAGTCACCTCGATATTGTGCTATGGATGTTGAGACAAGGTATTGGAAAAATTAAGGGTTGGGAAGAAAACCATTGCATTGAATGAACTAAAACTTCCAGGCACCAAAAGCCATATACACATCTGTGCACATACATGCACAGCCTAGTCTGGGTCGACTGTGGTACCGTCCCTATCTCCCGTTATGTGACATGTACCTGCTGTGGCACTTGTCAAGATGTTTTGCCTTGGAGAAGCATTACAAATAAGAAAGAACATCACCTTCATCCTTTAAAGAAACAGAACAATCTGCCAGCTCCACAGAATCCAGCTGGATGTTTAATCTGGACTGCCTGAGGTACAGGTGTATTCAGGTATCAGCAGCTAATTAAACCAGCAGTGGACTTCAGGGGTTCTGACGACTTCATTGCCAAAAGCAAAATTCCTTGTGTGCTTTACCTCATCAGCAAAGGTTTGTAGATGGAAAACCCTGGAGCCGAACAAAGAAACTGTTCTGGATGAGGAATGAAGTCTTGGCTCTCTCTTAGCAATTCCTGAATTGCCAGGCTATGTGGAATCTCCTGCCAGGAAAACGTCCAGAAGAAAAAAAGATGACAGGCCTCAGGTTTGTTTAAAGTGTACACTTTGTTAAAGTGCCTGTGTCTCTGGGTCTCAACAGTTAATCGTCTGCTGCCCAAGGTTCCTATCCCGCTCCAGTTCTGAACACAGCGCTGTGTTTTCCCTCTGGAGTGATGCCAGTCTGTGGACGTCGCTAATAAGGATGGACTTCAGAAGCCTTGGAGCTGGGCTCCCACTTAGATGCTGAGCCGGGAACCTGGACCTCTGGAGTCAGCGGGATTGCCATGAAGCTTGCCACCTCTCCAGGAGGGTTTTGGAACACTGGCCTTCATCCTAGCAGGGTCACAAATGGAACAGAGTTCAGGAGAGACTTCAAGTGACCAAGACATGTAGCAACACCTCCACTAGAGGAGGTTTTGGAAGGAAGGCTGGGTATGGGAGAGATGTTTTCCTAGACGAGATTACACGTGAGTCCAACCAAACAGCTCACTGTGGGTGTGAGTAGAGAGGCAGTTTGGGGCCAGAGGAGTCTCTGCAAAGATTCTCGCTTCCACACCTGTGCATTGCTCCGTGGTAGACTTTGCTTTTCCCCTTACTAGACCACCACTAACACCGGCCTCACCGTTCAGTGTCTGACTCTTGGCTCTGTCCCCCCGGCTTTGGTACCTCCCCACCTCATGCCTGCAGCCCAACCACTTTTAATATTCCCTAATGATTCAAGTGATGTTTCACTTCCTCCTTCCTGTGTTGTTCATGTCTGCAGTGTGCTCTGGCCTGTGCATGTTATAGCAAGTAGGGATGTCGGTGTACGGTTGAGAGGGAGAGGGAAGCCGGGGAGAAGGGGGAGGGGGTGGAGAGAACACTTCATTGTTCTCTGTTTAAACCTGTACAGTTTCACTGGATAAGTAAAGCTTTTGGGGACTTCCTTTGCCACCTCAGTGCACACCTGTCTCAGCCGGGTCTATTGCACCAGGTGTGTGTACCCATTTAACTTAGAAGCGAAGGTGGAAGAGTTTGTAGTTTATGTGTGGCTATTACTGGTTTCTGTGCTGTGGTCTAGGAGGGGAAATTCCAAGCAAGATAGTCTTGGTGATGATTCAGGACCATGCTGTTATCCTGCCTTTAAATTTTCCTCTGAGTTCCAAAGTGAGCCCAACCCCCAAGCCCCTGGGTGATCAGAGCTGTTTACATGCGTCCTTTTACACAAATGAGCTCTGTAAACAGTGACTCTCTGGGCTGCATCCAACCCCACTGGCTTCTAAGGGGGAAAACAGAGGGATTTCTCCCTAGTGCCCTTCTGCTGACCTTGCTTGCCCGGGAGGAGAGCTAACTGAGGGAATGCTGACCTCACCCCCTAACAGCAGGATTTCCTGGGACATAGAGAACTCCATTCTTCTGTCATCTGCCATATGAAATCTATAAACTTTCAGAGCAGATTATGGGGACAACTAATATTGGTTCCTTTTGGACTTCAGCATGGGGTCAAGCAAACACACAAAGCCATCATTATGCTCCCTGGAGTCCTAAGGACCTTCGACGTCAGCTGCTGGCAGAGGGGGTGGGGCAGCGAGGTGGGGCACCGTCTAGGAAGAGTGCTGGCTGCGGCAGGAAACCGGGCTGAAAGGAGATGTAAGGGCTTTGGTGGGAAATAAATGGCACAATGTTGTTGACGGAAAAAGATCTTGGCAGGACTGTTGTTGTGAGTGTTCTGTGGCTTAGAAAGGAATTTCCTACAGGCTGGACTAACCATTGAAAATGTCTCTACCTTCAGGAGTCCCGGGCGCGCAGTAGAACCTCGCTGGGGGAAATGTCAGCTTGGACCATGGGCGCCCGCAGTCTGGACAAGCGAGGAAGTTTCTTTAAGGTAAAAGGAAGCCGGATTTGGGATCGCATCTCTGCTTCCTCTGCGTGGATGCCTGGGGAGCTGCAGGCACCCGAAACTGCAGGCTTGGAAGCCTGCTGGCTGAGCCAGCTGGGGCCAGGGGAGCTTGCCTGTGAGCAGGGTTGGTGTTTACAGCCGGCCGGCCGGGGCTTTTGTGAGTTAACACTTCCTCACTAGCTGGGGCTGGGGTAGAGATGCCACAGCAGGACCCTGGAGGGACTCTGTACTGGTGAGCTGTCCCGGCTTTTTCAGCTGGGCAATTTTAGGATGAAAGCTGGACTTTGCTTTCCAGAAAACTAATGGTGTGAGACCAGTGTATTCGCCTGACTGAGTCATTAAAGTGTAGAAGAAAAAGAAAACCAAACCAAAAACACAAACGATTCCTGGACCTCACCATAGGCTGATTAAATATTAGTTCCTGGTGTGTTTTTCCAAACACCCAAAGGTTTCCTATGGTGGGGCAAGGGTAAGACAAGATTCAAACCATACAACTTTTCTGTATCATGTGGGCATTGCTGGGGCCAAAGAAACTTTCTGGCTTAATGAGGGAAGATTTTAAAAGAGTATTTTATATATATTATATACATATATGTGTGTGCATATATATACATATATATGTATATATACATATATATAGAGAGAGAGAAAAAGAGAGAGTTTATATATTTAAAATTAGATCATCATTTCTAATTTTAACTTGCAAATTAGTTTCCCTTTTGTGGCTTTTTGACTTGTTTACTTACACCGTCAAATAAATGCAAATTTCTTTTGCAAAATCCTGAATCATGGTCCCCTCCCTGAAAAAAGCAGAATAAAGAAGATTAAATGTACACACTTGAAATGTATTATAGTCAGGTGTTCCAAACAATGGCCCTTGTCCCCAGAGGAGGAACACCAAAGAAACTTTATCGCTTTATTACCGAGGGGAAAAAGTGCTTATGTTTAGTAATTCTAAAGCCCTCAAGTGTTAATAAGGAGGTATTTGCTCTATCTGTGTTCCCTGTTTCCAAAGAGATTGTGACTGATACCATGTCAAAGACTGACTGTAGAAAAATCCCACTGAAAGTCTTGTTGCTGGAGCAAAGCTGGGTTTATTGCTGAAGTGAGGGCACCACCAGGACAATAGTATTGGTGTCTAGGAGAGGGACCACAGGACAGTGTATTGATAGGGTTTGAATGTCAAGTCCCAAGTCCTCTAAGCCACCGTTTTCAAGACAGAGTGCCATCGGATTTTAGCAAAGCTTGGTAGGTAGCACCCCAGAATTGGTGGACAGAGGCTCTTGAGGGGAATCTTGTTAAGTAAATCATTGAAAAGCAAGCTGTTCTCCCAAGTGAGCCAACTGTTAGGATTTCCTGCAGCAAATAGAAAAGCTATTTATTGGTTTATTGCCTTGACTCTATGGGCAAGAAGATCCTAGAAGATTTAAGTTATATTGGCACAAATGACCTCCGTCCTCAGTCCAGGTAGTTAAGCTATGTCCGCATAAGTAATCTCAATCCTCAACTGGTTTCCTCAGCTTTCATCAGACCCACATGAGACGACAGATGGGAGGAGGTGAGTCTTGTAGTCTCTTGGGGACCTGGAGCCGAACCCCAGAACTCTAGATTGTATCTTACACTGAGATATGTTTGCAGAGGCACCGTCTCTCAAGCCCTGCTTTATCCCAAAGCATTGCCTAAATTAGCCTAAATATTGGCTAGTCCTTAATTACCATCTTGGGATGTACAGGGAGCCCTGTGGAATCATAGCTTACATAGTAGTTAGACTTCAAAGTCAAGGCGGAAGAAGGAAATAGAGTGTGGTCAAAACTGCGTTTGAAAATCTCTGAGGAAGATGTCCTGTTGGACCCAATGAACTGTCCGTCTTAAAGTTGGCTTTGGTCGGTTGTTTGTTTGTTTGTTTTCAGCCCTGGGAATGTAGTGGTTTTTACTTTTAATTTTCAGTGGAGAAGCAGGCACAGCAATTGGCTGGTAATACTGCCTGATGTTATATGAAGGAATAAGCCAGGGAAGAAATGAAAGGTAGCTAAGCACACTGGGAGTCCTGGTTCTTTACCTCTCCTGGGTCAGATGCTTTGGGAAATTCTAGCAAAGATGTCTGAGCCATTTATTATTATTTTTGACACAACTTAAATTATATACTTTCTCTAAGTTAGATGTTTGTGTAAATGAGTCACTTTTATGTAGTTTTTTTTTCCCCTTTCCTCATGTTGACACACACTGTTGGCCTGTGTTCTTCACCAGCCTTAGTCGTGAAGTTATCTGCATGGATAAAGTAATGCCTTCTGAACATTTATTAATAACAAGCTGGAATCCAGTGGCCCATATGATATGCTCCCCATGGCCTCTTCCGGTTATGCCTCATGTTTTATTTGGAGCTATGTCTTTTAAACACGAATGATTCCACCAAGCTCTGACCCAGGCCAGCTGGGGAAAAACCAAAAGCCATTCCTGACTTCACGGAACTTTTAGTCTGGTAGCAAAGAAAGATAACTACCAAAATCAGCACATCTCCAGACAGAGTATTATCAGTCATGAAGAAGGCAGTCCTTGGAATGAGAAGTAAATGGGGCCTCTGAGAATAGGCAGCCTACCCTGGGGTTCCAGAGAAATCGCTGTTAAGGAAGTGAATGTTTACTTGACAGCTGAGATTGGAAGGTAGGGGTGGACCTAAATTTCAGAATGGCGCTTATACAGTGGTAAAGCACTTCTCCATAGACATGGTAAAGGATGAAGATTCTTGGTCCTTAGCTAAATTCCACATTAGGCTTATCATCCTTCATGGTTTATTGGTGCTCTGTGGTTTTGTACAGCTCAGTCATTGAAAGACACTCAGCAACCTCTTCTTCATCACAACTCGCCCTATCCAGCATGGGCTCTCAGCCAGAGCTGCTGACCACCAGTGTCAAGCTTTGATTTGTGGTTCCTCATGTGTCCTGGCTTAGGAAGCAACTTAGCTTAGAGAACATGAGGCACGTGGAAAAGGCCCAGATGGTCTGTCCTGGAATAACTGTGGATGCCCTAGGTCATTGTTCCTGTAGGGTCACATCCTGGAAGCCACATAAATCCTATGCTGGACACACATGTTTTCCAGTTGTTTACAGCACCGTGATTAATTTTCCTTAGCTACCTGTGACAAATACTGTCTTCCTGCTCTATAAGGTCACTGTGAAAACATGGGGAGATGGAGAGACATGGAGCCCTAGACAGAATAACCAGATATCTGTAGTATATCTGTAACAGATCTGTACACCGACTACCACCAGATTTGAAGGGTGAATTGGATGAATGAGTTTATATAAGATGAAAGAGTTATATAAGAAAGTCTTCTTCCAGCTGGACCTCACTTAGGACCATGGATGCTCAGTCATCATGACCCCTTCTTTTCCTGGACCTTTTCCTCCAAACTGCCCCTACCCAATTCAGGGACCCAGTACTGACAGATATTTTACAGGTCTCCCAAGTCCATACCCTTCTTCTACTATATCTACCATCTGCTTAGGACCTCATTCTTTCATGAGTAGATGTCATGGATGATGCTCACCATCCAGCTACACTACCACCAAACACAATTTGTCGATCTAAGTTACCTGCTTCAGATCAAGTCAGCAGGTTTTACCTTCACACTCTCGGGTTGTAGCTGCCTTTTCCTCAACTCTCTATCACCTGTTCTGCCGCAGCAGCTTGTGTCTAAGGCCAAACCTTTGACTGCCGGTCTCTAAGGTTTGCCCTCGTACCACCTGTCCCACCTGTCCCACCCCCTCTGCCTCTGAGCTATCCGTTCAGGCTGAGTAGAACCACTTTACCCACTGGTAGCAGAGCTCACACAGGCTGAGTGAGTGGGGTTCTGCCTTCACTTTTATCTGAAGATAAAATCGAAGTAGAAATGGGGTGTGTGTGAGTGTGTGAAGGGCCTGGGCCTGGGTCGGGGGAGCCTGGTGGATGCCTTGGTGGATAAAGCACTTGCCTCACATGCATTTGTTCAATCCCCAGAACCAGATAGAAAGCTGAGTGCAGTGTCCCACACTTGTAATTCCAGGGATGGCAAGATGGGAGGCACAGACAGGTAGGGCCCTAGAGTTCACGGCCAGATAACTTATCTTATTTGAAAAAGTTTCAGGCCAGTGAAAGATCCTGCCTCGAGACAAAAAAGGGGAAGGTACCTAAGGAACAACATCCAAGGCCGACTATCCCCTGACCTCCAAGTTCACACACACATACACACAAGCCTGTATGTGCACATGTAGAAATGGTATGAAGAAAGGCATAGCTGTGGTCCCAATATAGTTCCAGGATTTCAACTTCAATCCACAACTTCAGTTCCATCAGAAGAAGTTTTTCCTGTTCTTTTGTCATTGTGACTCAGCCCTTCAGAGGAAGTTCTTTACTCACATAGTGGAGGATGATGCCAGGTGACCAGCACATACCACCCACGTGTATAGGAATGCCTTTGAGCTTCCTTGGCTGGCCCACCCTCGCCTGCCTGGACTTGTGTGTAGTTTCCCCATACAAAGTGGGACTTTCTCACCTGCCTGAGCCTAAGGGACAAGGTGAAAGTTGATCTTAGTTAACCAGGAATAAATGTGTTTGGATCACAGAGACCCTGCTCACCTTTGCCTCACAAGTGCTTTGGCCTTTCAGGCATCCCTGAACCCATCACAAACCAGCTGAGAATCCTTGGAAGTGTGGCACATTGGTAGACTTACCTAGCACGCTTAAGACTCTGAGTTCCATCCTCATCCTCAGCTGGCTTCATTCAAGGGCCCTAATCACTGCAGAGACTCCATTTCAGAGGCCCTTCAGTGTGCTTGGTTTGTACAGGTTAAACAAGATGGTGAGCTGTGCTTATCTGTTAGAAATGGAAACCCTGCAGTTACATGTCAGAGAAGCCCCAGGGGAGCACTCTGGCATGGTAAAGGATGGGGATGCTTTGGCTGAAGTCTGGCTCTACCAAGTGGCTGATTGATTCTCTTCATCTCATATTGGTGAAATTATTAAGGCCACTCCACGTAGTTAAAAGGAAGATTTATTTAGTGGGTAGCTTACAAAAAAGGTATAGGTAGGTCTCAGGGTCTGGGGAAGGTGTATCGCAGTCCAGCGGTGTTCTCTGGAGCTCTGCTCAGTCAACCTCCACCGCCAAGGGTCCAGGAACAGAGAGAGCGCTGGCCCATCCAGATCTCAGGTCTCCAGGTGCCTCCCTTGGCCCTGCCTTGTAGGCGTGACAGTTCAATGCGGGTTGGAACTTCCAGATCAAAGCTGGAATGGATACCCACTACAATCTCAACTGAGTCCCCTTGACTGGCAGTCTTTCCTGGACACCTGAGATGGTATTCAGTCTTCAGGAATCCCGTCTACAGAGCAAACCCTTAGTCATCCAGAACTGGACCAGCCTCACTGCAGCTTGGACCTCAGAGGCTCTCCCTGCATTTGCGTTCTCAGAATTGCCTTTGTATAGCAGTCCATTTCTCCACATGCACAAGCAAAGACAATTCACTGTTGCATAATAGTGGAAAGATACGACAGAGGGATTAAAATGACAGATAGAACTCCAAATCCCATTTTAACCAAAATTTGATTGAGCAGATCCTTTTGTGGATATGTGGACTATTAAAAGCCATAGAGAAGAGTGTCGCTGTCTCTTTGACCTCCTTGCATGTCCCTTAGAATGTGAATAGATGGCATCATATGGTGTCGCCAAACACACCAAAATACCTTGTGGTAGAAACAATGGTGATTAGAAATTTAGTCAGAGCAACAGTTTACTTGTGATATTGCAAAGCTTTGTATTTGGTTTCTGCTTTCCATAATTTTTTTTTTCACAGACAGTGGCTGGTAGAATATCATTGTCCCATGGAAACATATGCAAGCTACAGATGTAATTTAAGATTTTCTGGAGCCACATGAAAAATGTTTGTTTTTGTTGTGTTTTTGTTAATTAAAAAACACACACACACAAGTAAAGTTAATCACAAAAAACAACTTTATTTGGCTCTGTGTATTTATAATATCTCATGAAAATAAAAATTATTAAGAATTTTTTCATTTTTGTACTTTATTTTTTAATTGGCAGTAGTTTATTTTACCAGATACAGCATGTCATTCTGAATTATGTGCCAAAATACGTTTTAAGAATCCACTTTGTGTTTTATATGCAAGCATGTTTCAGTTTGTATCAGCTACATCTTGAGTGCTCAGCAGCCATACATGGCTAGTGGCTGCCACACTGGGCAGCAAAGACTCAATGTTTTTCTGGCCTAAATATCTCCTTTACAGGTGGGGAAACAGCCTAGAGCTAGAGATTGTAGAGCATGGGGGTCAGCCTGGCCTGACTCTGCCCCGAGGTATATAACCATCCTGGCAAGAGAAAAGGCAGCCTAAGGGAGACAGGTGGGCCCTTCTCTTCAGCTATTAAACCGCTGAGACAATGGACCCCAAGAAATTGGTGTTACCCAAGGAATCTTGTGCTTGGAGAAAAACAAGGATGAAGCCTGATGCCAGCCAACTGGGGAAAATTCACACAGTTCTGACCGGGGGATCTGAGACAGTGAAGTTTCAGGGATGGGGACAACCACATCTTGAGCGTGACGGTGTAGTCTCACAAACCACTTACCTTCTGCTTAAGCATAAACCTCGAGTTAGATCACACAGGGTCACTGGACTCCTTTATTTTTTTTTTCTTCCCAGTGTTCTGGGCTTTGACTCCAACACCCCTGAGACCCTGGTACTTCCACCCCACATGGCTCTGGCAATCTGACTGGATTTTCAGTTTTTCTGGATTGCCCACCCCAGAAATTCCATAGGGAGCAGTCACAGGGACAGTGGCCTTCTCTGGAGATGACACTTTTTAGGTGTACAGACAGGCCTCTCACCAGTGGTTCCAAAGCCTTTAGATCCCAGGTTAGCCCCCAGGATGTGCCTCTCCAGCAGTGAGTGTACTGGGGAGTGGTTTGAAGGACCATTTCCAGCACACCGCGGCCAGTGGTGTCTGAAACTGAATGTTGCCTGCTGATCTCCACGAATGCTTCAGGGGACTTCATAAACAAAAGCCTTGAAGTGCCTGCTGACAAATACCTAATCCTAGCAAAAGGGTCACTCACTTGAGCACATGCGTACAAGAACAGCCTGGGTAATGTAGACCCAGTCTCAAAAACTAAACATCAAGGCTAAGACAGGTATGGCAGTAGAACCTGTGAGATCTAAGTTACTTGTGAAGGTGAGACAACGGGACACAGTGAGCTCACAGATTCAGGACCAGGAAAGAAGGAAGGGAGTGAGAGAGAGAGGCAGATGGAAGACCGAGGTTCACCTTCCCCTTTGGAAAAGGGAGTGATGTCTGTCACCTTCCTGCCTGGGCTGTAAAATGAATCGGTTCCAGTGTGTACTCTGAAGATATCAACCCATGGCTATGGAAGTCGTGGTGTTCCTGCTGCTGTCCGACCCTCTGCCGTGAACACACTTCTGTGTCGGGAGAAGGGGCCATTTAGTGTGTGTGTGGTGTGACTGTCTCGGTTTCTGTCTTGTGTCAGACCTGTGCTCTAGCGGCCTGGGTAATCTGTGATTGCTCTCTCTCTGTGTTAGTTATGTGGGGGAAATTCTCATTCTTGCTTTCTGTGTTTCCGGAGTCACGGCTTATCTCAGAGTCTTGAAGGTGCAGGTCAGCTGGTTCAGTCTTGACCTCTTGGTCTCCTGCGATAGTCTTGGCAGCTACCACTTGCATGGGGGAGCTACTGGCCTCTAGTGGTCAGAGGCCAGAAGTACTGCCAAACTCCCTACAGTACACAGGACCAGTAAACCAACCCTAAACTTTAGTAGTGCTGGGCTTGAGAGATTCTAATGTACTGTAAATTAGGAGATAATCCTTGCCTGAGGTTTCTCTAGCTGGGTCTGCATCAGGCCTTCTGGAAGCAAAGGAGATGACAGGAAGAAAGTGTACTCATATGTTTAGCACCTTGTCAGAGATTTTCTCACTGACTTGATGCTGCATAGCTTGGCTAATCAGTGGTCTGTACCCTCAAGTTTTCAGTAAATTGGCTGGGTGAGTGGAGGATGTGCAGACCATATGCGCATATGTTTACATGCAGGATTCAGGTATCCTCCCGGAAGGGAATCAGCACCCAAGATGGCCGTGTGCAGTACCTGGGAAGTTCATAACAGAGAAACCTTGGGGAATGGGAGGGGGTGCAGAGCTCCCTGTGTGGGTGCTGGGAAGCCCCCTTGGGGAGCCGAAAGGAAGGTTGAACTGTGTGGGAGTAAAGATACAGAAGAGCCTTTCCAAACAGTGCAGCGGCAATGCTGGGTCCTGGAGCAGCAGCCTCAGAGGCTCTGCATAGAACCAGGAGTCAGGGCAGCAGACAATGAAGAGAGGAGGGAGGCGGGGCCAGTTTTGCAGCTAGGTAAGCATGTTGAGATTCCATTTTTTTTTTTTTTTTTATGTGCCTTGCCTCTATGTGTGTCTGTGTGAGGGTATCAGATCTTGGAGTCACAGACAGTTGTGAGCTGCAGTGTGACTTCTGGGAATTGAACCCGAGTCCTCTGGAAGAGCAGTCAGTGCTCTTAACCACTGAGCTATCTCTCCAGCCCAAGATTCCATTCTTAATGCAGTTGAGAATTGAGGAAGACTTTGAGAAGCCGGGGACAGACACAGAGTGCTGCCTTTATAAAAGTCACCCCCAAAAGCCAAAGTATAACTATCTTCCCGAATTCCCTCAGAGGACAGCAGCCATTTGAGACCTGCCTGATGGCCCTCTGCACGTGGTTCTTCGTGTGCCTGGCAGATGTTGCCAGAGGTGCCCCCTTTGTCCCAGTTTCCCACCACCTGGTCTTTACAGAGTATTTGGAGGGTAACAACGGATGAGTATTGAAAACTCCTGTCTTTTTTTTTTTTTTAAGATTGTCCCACGGCTGGGGTGCATTTCATCCACAGACCATATGTTTAGCATGCCTTGAGCCCTCCCCCCGAAAAGACGAGCCTCAAACTCCTTGTAGCCGAGGATGGCATTGAACTTCCAAGCATCCTGCCTCTTCCCTCCTGAGTGCTGGGATTTCAGACATGTCTACCTCACCCACTTTATGTGGTATTGGGGATCAAACCCAGGGCTTCCTGTAGGATAGGCAAGCACTCTGCCACCTCAGCTACACCCCCCAGGCAATTTTATTAAAGAAATTAAATTAAAAAATAAATTCATGGAACGCCATGTGTGGAGTGGAAGAGAAGCGGCGGGAGAGAGGACCGAGTCACTGAGGACAGTCAGCAAACTGCATCCCTCAAAAATAGAGAGCTGCGGGCTCAGTTACAGAGTTCAGTCCACAGCGAGGCACCAAACAAACGAGAGGGGAGGGGTCCCGTCCGCAGGAGCAGGGGTTTGAGAGGGATGTTACCTTCTTGGCTCTTGGTGAGTTTAAGTTGAGGAACTAGTGTGCTAGATGATCAAGGGGCATTCAAGGCACCCCGAGCCATTGGCTTCCATATTTGTGGTTTCACGCCTACCCAAAAAGAATAAGAAAACAAAGAGTGAGCAAAGCAAATGCAGATTTATTAAGGGAAGGTGAGAATGAACAGCGAGAGTGGGAGGGATTCCAACGGAGAAATGCTGCATTGCAGTGCAGCCCTGCCCGGGGGACATTTATGAGTCTTTTAGTGGGAAATGGGTGGGAACGGGGGTTATTTCTACTGAAATTGGTAGTTTTCGAGGTCATCAAAAGCCAAGCCGGTAAAAAATCCTATGCACGCTCCCTCAAGCTAACCAGAGAGGTGTTCATGCGTTACACATCCAGTCGGGAGTGGTCACGTGTGCTGCATGACAAGCTCATACTCTCCCTTGGGCCCTGGCTTCTTGCAGGACCTACATCTTGTCTTACCGTGTTGGTCATTCAGGACACATAATACTGCAGAAATGACCGCTTTGACGATAACACAGGGGCTTCAGTAAGCAATGAAGATGAGGCCAAGGGTCTGCTGTCACCCACCTAGTTACAAGGCAGCATGCAGGCTTGTGGTCCAGAATTGCATCTGATGCAGGCAGTATTGCATGATTCTCTGGTGTGTGTAAATATTAATTAAAATATAAAAATACTACTCCAAAAATAAAGAAGACAGCAACATAATGACTCAGTGCTGTGATCTGTAAGAAGCCGGAAGTCTAAATTTGTGTGTACATTTCCTGTTTATTTTATTTATTTATTTATTTTGGCATATAATAGCTTTCTACTTAAATGTTAGAACGATCTTCACCGTGGACAACAGGAGAAGCCCATGTGAGTCAAGATGCACAAGGTCCCATAGGCCACCCGAAAACGACCTCTGACCTATGACACTGGAACTGCTGTGACTGATAGCTTCCTGGGGAAGGAGCTATAAGGCTGTAAGGAAGCTCAGGGCTGCTCCCAGGAACTGCACTAGGCTCTCAGCAGAAAAATAAACTTCCTGGCTTTTCTGGCTTCCTGACTAGTCCTCAGCCCTGGACAGAGCTCCTGGCCCTCTCTTATCACCAGAGGGAAGGAAATGCCCACCAGCCAGGGAGGATGTGCAGAGGCAGGGCGGGTGAGCTGGAGAGGAAGAGGGTGGTGTGGGTTTGCACAGCCTCCAGGACTGAGGGCTGAGGAGATTTTCCCACCTCCTCCAGTCCCACAGCAGCTTTTCAAAAGTCAGAGCCTACGGTTGCTTTAGTGCCTCAGAGCTGTGTGCGGCCTGCTTCATGGAACGGCCCCGGCCTGGTCAGTCGGTCATCCCCTACTACACCGCTCCTCACACACTCAGAGCCTCAGTTTCTTCATCCACGAGGTGGGGTTAACAGCAGTCTCTGCTGCACAGTGTTCAAGGAGACATGTGAATTGAGTGGGATGGTGGATAGTGCCTGCTGTGCACATGGCCTCACTCTAAGGGGCAGCTGTTGTCCTCCTCCTCCTCTTCTCTCTCTATCTCTCCCTCCCTCCCTTCTTATTTATTTTGACAAAGTCTCATTGTGAAGCCCAGCTAGCCTCAAACTCCCAGAGAGCCTCCTGCCTCAGCCTCCCGAGCACAACGCTGTGATCACAGATGCGAACAACCATGTCTGGCAATGGTTTACTATTTATAAACAGAGTTTTTAGGATGTGCCTAGCCTAAAATTACTTTATCTCTGTTGCTTCAAGAAGTGGTCTGTTGTTAATGATAGTGATGATATTGTTGTTGTTGAGACGGGACCTCATTTGGTGCAGGCTGGCTTTGAACTCACTGTGTATTGAGGATGACATTGAGTTTATGACTTCCTGCCTCCACCTCCTGAGTGCTGAGATTACAAAGCTGCGCCACCACCCCTGGTCTGTGCGGTGCTGGGGATGAATTCACAGCTTTGTGCATGTTGGGCAAGCACTCTACAACTGAGCTGCATCCTCCATCCTCAAGCAGTCTTGCTTGGGTTTTTTTTTTTGTTGTTGTTTGTTTGTTGTTTTTTTTTTATTTTTATTTTGACTGTTTGGTTTTGTTTCTGAGACAGGGTCTACCTAGATAGCCCAAACTAGTCTTGAAATCGCTATGTAGCCCAGGATGGCCTCCAACTGCTAGCAGCTTCATTGGTATGAGAGTCGAGTGTCATCGTGTTCAGCTCAGAGTGTACTTTTGAACCTTCCTGTGCCTGTGGCATTGGCTTCCTGAGATGTCCCTAAAGTCAGGACAGTATAATCCTGTCTCCACCCATCACATCTGCAGAGCTATGGCTTCAAGGCTTGGTGAGAGCCATCCCAGAAACATTATGTTCTCCTCTATATGTACGGTCTTTATAAAAGGTTTGCGTAACAAAGAGGGGTGACTAATACGAATCCTTGGGTAAATAAATGACTGCTGGAAAGAACGGCTCATCACCAACAGGAAGCTTTCATGAGAGCTGAGAAAATGTCAGGCAACCCAGAGACAGCTTCATTTATCTGCTCACTAACTCAGCCTTCTAGTTTGAATTTTCAAAACTCTTCAAAATCGGACTGGAGGGGGAGTAATTACAGACAGTGGGAGCTGGAGGCCTCCCCTCTATTCAGACATTGTGGCTGTGTGTTGCATACCTACTATTCTATTTGAAAAGAGCTGACTTAGGGGACAGTGATGGGAATTACACGCAGGATGCAACATGCCTGCCCTCAGGGTTTCAGTGTTGGTCTACTGAAGGAGATAAAACAAGTGCACCTGTCACCAGAGCAGCTTGGCTTGTGGCTTAATAATCTCCTGGCTTGGATGTCCCCTGCCATGTTTCCCAGTTACAAACTCAAACTCAGAAAAGTTGGAGTTCTGCAATCACTATTTATATGGCACATTTTTTTTTAAATTTTTTACTCTTTATCCTTGTTTGTGTGCGTGTATGTATGGAGGCCAGAAGTTGGCATCCAGTGCCATCTTCCTCTATTGTTTTTGAACATCATTATTATTATTAATTATTGTTGTTGTCGTTGTTGCTTTTGTTTTTGGTTTTTGTTTTGTTTTGTTTTTCTCTTAGAGAGGGATTTCTCTGTGTAACAGCTCTGGCTGTCTTGGAACTCACTTTGCAGACCAGGCTGGCCTCAAACTCACAAAGATTCAAATGCCTCTGCCTCCCAAGTGCTAGGATTAAAGGTGTGTACCACTATGCCCAGCTCAACTTCAAAACAAAAAACAAAAGGACAGTGTCTCACTATGTAGTCTTGACTGTCCTAGAACTCACTTTGTTGACCAAGCTGGCCTCAGATTCCCAGAGATCCTCCTGCTTCTGCCCCCGGAATGCTGGGGTTAAAGGTGTGCACCACCATGCCTGGCTCTCCCTGTTTTGAACAGTATCTAATTGAACCTAACATTTAGACTGGCTGGCCAGTGAGATCCCTTCCTCACCCGTCCCCTCTTCTTCTCTCAGTCCCCCATCACTGAGCTTCACACCGGGCTTTTTAGATGGGGGTTGGGAATCTAAACTCAGGCAGCTTGTGCCCACTCAGCAAACACTTTACCCACAGAACTGCCTCTCCAATCCCACTAAATAAAATTTCTAGTTTTCTCAAGTGACACCAAAGTTAACGAAGTCACTCCTTTCTGGAACCGCTGATAGTGAAATCCTCTGGGTGAGTTCAGTAAAGACAGATGTTTATGTTGGCTGTGGTGATGCACACCTGTAATCTCAGCATTTGGGAGGTGGAGGCGGGAATATCAGGAGTTCAAGGTCATCCTCTTTGGCTACACATTGAATTTGAGACCAGCTGTCACAAACAAAACCAAACAACTGCATATATGTGTGTGCTTATGTGTGTGTATGTGTGTATATATGTGTCTGTATGTGTATATATGTGAATGTATATGTGTATGAATGTATATGGTACGTGTGTATGCATGTTATATGCATGTGTATACATTTATATGTGTGTGTCAGTGTGTATTTATGTATATGTCTATATGTGTGTATGTAAATATGCCAGTGTATATCTATATAAATGTGTATGTGTGATATATGTGTATACATGTGTTTGTGTCAATGTGTGTGCATGAGAGTGTGTGTGGGTATGCACTCACATACACTCCTGTGTGCTAATGTTCTCACTCAATCAGTGGCTGTCCCCACCAGTGGCATTGGCTGACTTTGACTGGGGCCTTGTGCCCACAGAGTGCTGGATATATTCCTCAGGCTAGCTCCCTTCATTTCCCCATAAACTACCATTGTCCATCACCCCTTTTACAGGTAAGCAAACTGAGGCCTAGGGCAGTTACAGTCCTGCCCCAGGGGTGCCACAGGAGCAAGAGCCAGAGAAGACTTCAAACCATAGCTGTGGGTCCCAGACTCATCAGGAAACTAAAGGTTAACCTCTCCCTGGAACAAGAAGTCCAGCCTGGTGGACACTGGCACTGGTCCCCATGCCCCAGAACTGCCAGTCTGAGCAGGAAGGGTGCGGCTCCCAGAGCAGCTGGCCTCACTTCCACTGTTCCAAGTGTATATTATTACAGATTTTGAGGGCAAAGGAACAGAGCTGACAGAACTTTCCAGAAGAAAGAGCTCCCAACAAGAATGTGCAAAGTAAGTTTTGGAGACACACTAAAAATCAAAGAAGGGGTCCCCAGCAGCCTACTGTCATTCCTGGGTGCCTTGTTGGGAGGAGTTTTCATTTCCTGAGAGGGGAGTGGTTTTTACCGATAGAGTTTTAAATTTCATAAAAGTTGCCGTCATAGCATGACAATTCCTGTAAACCCATTCATTACCCTAGTTCCAGCTCCCTAATTGCTTACACTTGTTCCCACTTGCTCTATCACTGACTCTCTTCATAAACACACAAGAGTGCAATGATATCAAGGTGTGTGTGTGTGTGATATTTCTTCTTTCTATAAGGAGTTACATTCACACAGTAGTATATTTTCTGAGCCACTAGAGAATATACTGAAGACCCCAACTATGTAGCTCTAAATCCTGGGAACAATGGCATTTATTTATTTATTTATTTATTTATTTATTTATTATTTATTTATTTATTTATTTATTTATTATTTTGAGGCAAGGTGTTACTGTGAACCTAAGCTGGGCTTGAACTCAAAATCCTCCTGTCTCTGCTTCTAGATTTCTGGGAATGCAGGTGTGTGTCACCACATCTGGCTCTAAACTTTCCATTCTTTCAGCACAGTCCATGATGAAAACTAAGAAATTAAACATTGATCAAAGAATCTTCTGTAGCCCATCCTCTGGGTTTGTTGATGGCTCCAGCCATGTCCTTCAGTAACTTCTTTCTCCATCTTCCTAGATCCAGTCAAGATCTCCAAAGATTCATGTGTCATGAATGATTTTTTTGCATTTGTTTTGCTGACTAACTGCTTAATTTCCCACTAAAATGCCACGTGTTATAGAAAGTACTCCCGTCAATGTCCAGTCTAATGAATTTTCACTAAGTTCATCTACTTGGTACTGATTTTAAATGGTGTTTATGTGTGAAGACAAGAAATAAATGCTGTGACTCTTAGAATAGCTGATTGTTGTGAGTGAGTCAAGAGCTGCTGGCATGCTTCAATGTTAGCAAGCTTCCCAGCATGTGTAAGGGCCAAGGTTCCATCACCAACATCACCCATATGATGGGTCTTCTTCAGTGTCAACGTGGCTGGGTTTAGAATTATTATGACATTAGAGAACACCCATCTCTGATTCCAGAGGATTAACTGAGAGGGAAAGACCCACCCCCACCCCCATCTCATGGGCTGGAAACACAGGTGGAATAAAGGAGAACAAGGGATAAGGGGACAAAGGCCGGTACCCACCCCCTCACCACTGCGTGCCTGCTTCCTGCTTCCTGGTTTGTCATGATGTGAGATGGTGTGTCTGCCATGCCTTTCCCAGTACAGCAGACTGACCCCTGTGAAACTGTGAGCCAAAATCAGTCCTTCCTTCCACAAGATGTTTCTCCAGGCATTTTGATCACAGTGATAATAAAAATAACCAATACAACTAAAAACTAAACAAACAAACAAAAACTGTGAATGAGCCTGCTGTGTGGATATACAGCCAGCCAGCCATGGCCTTGGGACCACACAATGGAAGAAGGCTATATATATAGCCCTCTGAGAGCATGTCAGAACTTACTTCTAAGGCTGACTGTTATCCCATTGTATGCATATATCACATTTTATTTGTGTGTTCTTCCATCCGTGGGCCCTGGACTTGCTTCCACTTCTTGGCTATTGTGCATAGTGATGCTATGAACAGGAGCTGGATTCCCACAGCAGCTTGCACCTATTTCTGACTATCCACTCTGAGTGTTTTGAATTTAGATTAAGCTGAGCATTAAAAACTGATTCCAAAGCTCAGCCTAGAACTTCAGCTCTAAGAGTCTTTCTACAGTATGTGTCAGCTTGATTCAGACAAAAGTCATCTGGCCACAGAAAATTTTCTCAGCTGAAGCAAAATGCTGTAAGTCAGAATAAAACAGGGGCTTCCCGCCCTTCTCCATAGACACAAGGAGAAAGGTATGGGGTTTAAGCTTGTCAGGTTTGTCATCCCTATCACATCAGATGGGCCCTCCTGGCATATCCCAGCCCAGCTGCTTGATCCCAGAAGGCCGGTTACACCAGAAAGATCCTGGCATGGTCACCTGGGGTGGTAATCCCTCACCGCTCTGCTGACTGTGAGCAGCTGGCCTTGCTTCACAGTCCTGGCTAGTTGATGCTCCAGTAAATAGAAGAGGTCAAGGTGTAGGAAAGCATTTTGTCCTCAGCATCTGAGTGTGTCCCACACAGAGATGACCTCATCCTGTGTGCAAAGAACCATTGAAAATGTGTGTGGGGGGAGGCTACTTCACACTTGGGATCCTCTAGAGCTTGGCATCAAGACTTGTGTTATTATGATTATTTCTACAAAAGTTAAGTCTCTACAGCATGGGTTTATAAACAAACATCTATTCAATAGCAACAGCAAACCCACAACAAAAATGGTCTTCTACTATGTTATGTTTTTGTTTTTTTTTTTAATTGCAGCTAAGCATGAGTAACATAAAATATATAACTTTAACCCCTTTAAAATGTCCGCATTGCTGGGCAGTGGTGGCCCACACCTTTAATCCCAGCACTCGGGAGGCAGAGCCAGGCGGATCTCTGTGAGTTCGAGGCCAGTCTGGTCTTAAAAAAAAAAAAAAAAAAAAAAAAAAAAAAAAGTCCACGTCTATGGCATTAAGTACATTTACATTATTGTGCAACCATCACCATCCTTCAGCTCCCAAATTCTTTTCATCTTGCAAAACTGGAACTATTCTCACCAAACTGCCCCTCCATTTCCCCTCATCTTGGTCACCAACATTCTCTGCTTCTGTGAATATGACCACTTTAGGTTCCTCCTGTAAGTGGGTTCATGATAGTTATCCTTCTCTGACTGGCTTCTTTCACTTAGCGTAATATCCTCAGGATCCGTCCAATGTTGTAGCCTGCATCAGAGTGTCCTTCCTTATTCAGGATGAGTAATAATACTCCATCATCACACTGTACTTACCCATTCATCTATGCATAGATAATTGCAGCATTTAAATCTTCTGATGGCCACAGACACTTCTACTATTCACTCTGCAGTCTACATCCCATTTTTTTTTTTTTTTAAAGAATGCTATGCAGTTCCCTTGCCCTGGATGGGAATAGTAAAACTCTGATTAAGGAAACCCACTCACTTACAAGAAGCATGAACCAGTATGTTGCAGTGAGCCTGTGTTGAATTCAATGGGACTGAAGTTGAATCTGAGTCCCTATTTTGAAATGAAAATCCCAGTGTTTGCTGGCTAGGAGAGGTGGACTACTAAGAAGTGTGCCATTGATTCAGGACGTAGTCTGAGATTCTAGAAACTTCCATATTGTTTTCCATGATGGCTATACTAAGCCATATTCCTGCAGGTGGTCAATACGAGTTGGTGTATTCTCCAGGTCCAGGACAGCTACCTTTGTTGTTTTGAGGGGAAGGGATGTTTTCCTTCTAGTGGCCATTCTGATTAGATAAAGTGAACTCATTTTGATTCTCATTTCCCTGAGGATTAATGATGTTAAACATCATTGTTTATATTGTTCTTATATGCCCATTGACCACTTGTATATTGTAGTTTAGAGGTATATCTATTTGGGTCCCCCTTGCTCATTTAAAAAAAAATGTTTTTTAGCTGTTGAGTTATTTGAGTTTCTTATATAGTCTGTGTATTAACCCTTTGCCATATTCAAAACTCAAATGCTTTCTCTTCTCATTTCCTTTGCTGTGCAGAGACTTTTAGTTTGAAGCAATCCTATTTTCTATTTCTTTTTTTTTGCCTTTGTTGTCTGTGTTTTTGAGATCTTGTCCAAAAATATGAGTGGCCTGAAAAATGTGATGGAGAAGTCTCCTATGCTATCATCTAGTAGCTTCATAGTTTTGTTTCTTACATTTAAGTCTTTAATCCATTTGAGGTCATTTTTACATATGGTTAGAGTTAGGGACCTAGTTTCATTCTTGAGCATGTAGATATCCAGTTTTCTCAGCACCACTCCTTAAAGACACCACCCTTTGCCACTCTGAAGGTCTGTCAGCATACTGGTCACAAATCTGTTTTCTGTAAGCATGAGGGTTTGTTTCTGTTCCCTCTATTTGGTTCTATTGGCCTATGTGACTTTTTTTTTTATGCTAGTGCCATATTGTTCTGATTTCTGTAGCTTTGTAGAATATTCTGAAGTTCTTTTGTTTGATGATTCCTGCTTTGTTCTTCTTGCTCAAGATTGCTTTGGTTATTCAGTGCATTCTGTTTTCAAATTAATTTTAGGATTTTTTTCTATTATTATGAAGAATGCCATTGGAATTTTAATACAGATTGCCTTGAATTGGTGGATTACTTTGGGTAGTGTAGATATTTTAATGATATAAATTTTACAATTCATACGTGTGAGTTAGCTTTTCATTTATTTGTATTTTTTTTCTTCCATCATTGTTATATGGTTTTCTCTGTAAATATCTCTCCTACTCTTGGGTATATATCCAAAAAAAATTACCTCAGTATGTCCAAGACTGTGTGTTCTCCCCGTTTGCTGCACCACTATCCATGATAGCCCATAGACTTAAGAACCAAACTATTGAATGGCAATAGGAAGGTAGATAAAGAAAAGCCAGTCAGCCGGGCGGTGGTGGCGCATGCCTTTAATCCCAGCACTTGGGAGGCAGAGCCAGGCGGATCTCTGTGAGTTCGAGGCCAGCCTGGGCTACTAAGTGAGTTCCAGGAAAGGCGCAAAGCTACACAGAGAAACCCTGTCTCGAAAAAAAAAAAAAAGAAAGAAAGAAAAAAAAAAGGAAAAGAAAAAAAGAAAAGCCAGTCTACAGTGAGTCCTCGTATCTGTGCATTACACATCTATGAATGCAACCAAACATAGCTGAAAACTATCAAGGGTAATGATTACATCTGTGCTGAGCATATATCGACTTTATCAACTTTCTTGCCATTATTTTTGAAATGACACACTATAAGAACAACTTACCCAGTGCTTACCCTGTATGGGGAATTCTAAGTGATCCAGGGTGACTTAAGATGCATAGGCAGATTGTGTAGGTAATGTGAACATTCTACACCATTTTATGAAGATAGATCTGAGCATCTGAGTACCTGGGGGGTCCTAACACCCATCTTGTCTAGAGGGTGGGCACAGGGAACTCAAGCAGGGGACCAGGAAGTGAGGCAAGGAGAGGCAGCCAGGACCAGGCTCATCCAGTCTCAGAAGTTCTGGGGGGCTGTGAGCTGCTGGGGAAGCTGAGTTGTTCCTGTACCAACCCCTAACTGTCCCAGCTGGGAGCTATCCTGGGCTATTGACTCTCCAATGTTTGAGGATTGTTCTGTACAGAGACTTCAGGTGCTTGCTGTAGAAAATTAGCAC
This sequence comes from Peromyscus maniculatus bairdii, assembly GCF_049852395.1. Classification (NCBI taxonomy): domain Eukaryota; kingdom Metazoa; phylum Chordata; class Mammalia; order Rodentia; family Cricetidae; genus Peromyscus; species Peromyscus maniculatus. Next base: position 123,945,342 of record NC_134855.1, read on the forward strand.
AGTAAGGGGACAATGACTTGTGGGGCCTGTGCAGGCACTGACAGTACCTGCTATGAAAGTCCTGTCTGAAGCAGCCTCCAGATGAGGAACAAGGCCTGTGTGTTGCACTAAGTTTCACATATCAGTGATTCATCCCCTGGGGCTGCTGATGGTCTGCCTGAAAATGAAAATAACCATGCTGCACATTTGCTTACAGTGCAAATTCCCTTTTCAACATCTCCCCACCTCACCCCTTCTCTTAAACTGAGAATATATGCTCAGAAGACATGATCATCCTGGGCTTACAGAAAGTACCTCTGTGTTGCAAAATTCTCATCCCGATTTTGCAAATTGCAGATTCATGCCTCCACTCCAGTTCTTCCCCTTTGAACATTTGGTCTATTCTTTTTATTACGATTATTATTAAAACCTGAACTACAAATACTGCAGTTAGCATCCCCGGGGGCACTGCTCTAAGTTCACATCTCACCATGCTGTTCTGGCAGACCACTCCCAGAAGATGATTGCCAACAGAGAGCCTATGGTCAGCAGGTCTGGTGGACCCGGCACACTCTGTTCCCTCCCTGGACGCATACTGCTCATGGGTTCACTGTGTGTCTACAAGGTTCTGTGGAGTCTGTGGCAGTTTTATGTAATCATGTTGAACAGGTTGTCATCATGGGTGCTCCCAGTGTCATTGAAGCAGTGACCTCTTTATTGAAGTTACCCCAGATCACATCCCATGTTACTCAGGCTGGGTTAGAAACATCTGAGGAAATGATACTTTGCTCATAAATAATGATGCTTAGTGAATTTGAAATTACAGGGATTTGGCGTGGGTTGGGTAGAACCAATAAGGCACAAGGAAAATTATAGAGTTTGCTTGTACTTTTTAACTAGGGAGAAAAAAAATATGTTCCACATAACTAGTGCTTGGGATACAGAATGTGACTCCATATTAAAGTCAAACCTGGTATGTAATTGAGATTCATGAAGGAAGAAAGGGAGGAAGAAGGAAGGAAGGAAGGGAGGAAGGAAGGAAGGAAGGGAGGGAGGAAGGAAGGAAGGAAGGAAGGAAGGAAGGAAGGAAGGAAGGAAGGAAGAAAAGAAGGAAGAAAAAAGGAAGAAGGAAGGGAGGAAAGACAGGACCTAAAGCTAGGTGTGGTGGTTGGTGTAGACCTGTGATCTCAGCACTCAGGATGCGGGGCTATAGGCATCCCACATTCCAGGGCAGCCTGGGCTGCATAGCAAGTCTGAATGAGCCTGGGTCGTATAATGAGACTGTGTGGAGGAGAGATAGGTGAGTACCGCAATGACTAGCAGCTAACTCCCTGGCTCCAGGAAAGAGAGGAAGATGACTCACTAGCTCCACCATGGCCACTGACAGAACATCCTAGAATCCTCAAGGCCTGCACCAGTAGAGGAACCTGGGGTTTCCATTTGCATAAAGCAGAATTAAGCCCCTGTCACCAAAGTACTAAATAGTAGAGACCAGGGGCTCTGAAAACAAGATGACTAGTTGATCTCTCCGCTGTGCAGGTCAGGCTTGCTGTGTCCCACCCACTGAATTAGTCATTTGCTAGTGAAGATACCTGTTTGTTGTTTGAGGAAAAAAAAGTGAATCAATTTAGAAACATTTACTGAAGTATAAGAAGGAAAAAGGCCACCACCTGTATTGTGTTGTGCCTACAGTTGCTCCAACAGAATGAGCCCAGAGAACAGTGAGTGTCCAGGTTTTTGCTTTGTTAATTTATAATTCTATGACGTCATTCCATACACAAATACATACATATATATTACCAAGTGGGCTCAGAGGACACATACTGTACTGCAGTATCCTTATCTTAGTAACACATACCAGATTCACCATTTGTTGGCTGCATAGTATTCCATTATGTTGCTGTACCACAGTGTTTACCCAGGTCCTCAGTTGCTAGACATCTAGTCCCTTTTCCATCACTCAGTGTTATAAATGCTGCTGCTGAGCACATTGTTTCATGTGTCTTTCTTTGGGTCAGTTCCTTGGGTCGGAAACATCAAATCCGATAGGTTTCATATTTAAAATGATGACCTATGTATTCAGACTGCCTTCCAGAAAGAGTGAGTCAGTCATTCCTTTTCCTCTGGTGCTTGGAGAAAGCCCACTCAAGACAGCTGCTCAGCAGGAAGTCAAAAAAAAAAGAGGAAGTGAGTGACAGCAAAGAGCTCAGGGAAGGCCCAGTGGGGCAGCTGGGGACACCAGATTTGAGTTAGAAAGAGCATCAGAATGCTGCTCAACTCCTTACTCTTTGTGGAAACTGAAGTCTCCAGATTTTAAGCAACCCCAACATCACGACCCAAGACCAAGTCTGCACTACTGATAAGCCTCAGAACAGATAACCCCAAACTTCAGGTCTAATTTCGGCTAAGTTGGGGGGGGGGGGAGTGGTGCTATGGTTGGACTGTGTCCCCCGTGGTTCATGCGTTGGAGATGTAATCCACATTGCAATGGTGCTGAAGTGGAGACCTTGAAGAGGTACTGAGGTCTCTGGGACCCTGTTCTGGAGAATGTATCCAGGCTGTTAGCTTGGTTATCTGAAGGGTAGGCTCTGGTGGAAGGATCGGTGTGACCTCCTTCCTCTCTCACACACATGCATGTCCTGTCTTTCCACCTTCTTCCATGGCCTGGCACAGCAATGCCTCTGCTCAGTGTGACTCCTGATTCTGGACTTCCTGCACTGCAGAACTGTACGAAATAAATCTCTGTTCTTTATAAATGACCCAACTATGGGTATTCTGTTATAATATAAATCAGTGTATAATAGATTGTTTTAATTCGTTGATGAAAAAATTATTTATTTTATGTGTGTGAGTGTTTTGCCTGCGTGAATGGCTTTGTACCATGTGTGTACAGTGCCTATGAAGGTCAGAAGAGGGCGTTGGATGCCTTGGAACTGGAGTTATGAATGGTGAGCCACTGTGCGGCTGCTAAAACCAGGTCCTCTGCAAAAGCAGTAAGTGCTGAGCCATTTCTCCAGTCCCAGATCAACAGCTTATAAAAGCTGTTTCCAGGTAGCAGAAACTATGAAATGAGGAGTCAGTGGGAGACCAGGATGGTGGGAGACTGAGGCAGTAAGATCTTGAGTTAGAGGCCAGCCTAGGCTATATACTGAGACCTTGTCTCAAAAACAAAGAAACAGGGGGCTGGAGAGATGGCTCTGTGGTTAAGAGCACTGGCTGTTCTTCCAGATTCTTCCAGAGGACCTGGGTTCAATTCCCAGTACCCACATGGCAGTTCACAACTGTTTGTGACTCCAAGATCTGACTGACACCTTCATACATACAGACAGACATGCAGGCAAAACACCAATGCACATAAAATAAAAATAAATTATGAACAAACAAACAAAACCAAGCACACAACACATATAAAAGGCAAACGTAGCCGGGCGGTGGTGGCGCACGCCTTTAATCCCAGCACTTGGGAGGCAGAGCCAGGCGGATCTCTGTGAGTTCGAGGCCAGCCTGGTCTACCAAGTGAGCTCCAGGAAAGGCGCAAAGCTACACAGAGAAACCCTGTCTCGAAAAACCAAAAAAAAAAAAAAAAAAAAAAAAAAAAAAAAAAAAAAAAGGCAAACGTATCAGTGTATGAAAAGACACTCCTTCCTTCCTTCCTCCCCCTCTTCCTCACCCTTGCCCCCCCCCCCCCCGCTTTGCCTCCTCCCTATTTCTGAACCCTTTTCCTCTCCTCTCTACTTCCCCCTCCCTCCATTCTTTTCTTTCCTTCCTTTCCTTCTTCCTTTCCTCTTTGAGATACTATATCCCAGGCTGGTCTTAAAATCAATCCCCCTGCCTCAACCTCCAGAGTGCTGGGATTACAGGCATACATCTCTGCACTGTTCCTAAGAACAGCATCTTCAACTAGATTTAACATCGTCTGTGAGTCAGTGTGTGTGTGTGTATACCAACCTTGATATTACCAATATTTAACAATTATTTGGCCCATAAACAGCACGACTCCATACAGCTCAATCTAATACAAAACTGCTTGAAGACATAAGAAAGGAGAAAACTAAAACTGTTGATGTTCTGTTTTCTACTAAATAAATATTTGGTATTTTTCTTTCCCAAGTTAGCGTTCGGTTTTATAGTCTGGGCCTTCATCTAAATAAGAGTCAAATGAATTGATATCCAAGATGTGATGAGCTTGACTTACTTGTTGGTACCCAAATGGCAACTTTGTCTATTACATTTTTGATTTATTTTATGTGTATGGTGTTTTGCCTACATGTATGTCTGCATGCCATTTGCATGCCCAGTGCCCACAGAGCCCAGAAGAGGGTACCACATCCCCTAGAACTGTTGGGAGTTGTTATATGGGTGCTGGGAATCAAACTCGAATCCTCTAAAGAAGTAGCCAGTGCTCTTAACCACCGAACTATGTCTCCAGTCCCAACCCACCCCTCAGTGCTAACTTTGACAGAAAACTTTTTTTTCTTCCAGTTTTGCGTTGTTCTCTTAGCTGTAGAAATGGGCTCCGAGGGCTGAACTGATGTGTGGATGAGAAACCTCGATGTTAACTCTGAAAATCCTCAAGCTGCCTTCTGACAGGGTTCATCTGAAGGCTGGAGAGCTGGCAGAGCCCCACTCGGTTTTCATTTTCATTTCCCAGGCTTTGTGTTTCCTCCAGGGCCTTGTACGCTATGCAGATATCTGCTTGCTCAGACTTCCAGCTCAGCCACAACAGGATGCCTCCACAAAGGCTTGGCCATGCCCACAGTAGCAAAAGCACTGGATTGGGAAACAGGGTGGCCACCCTGTCAGTCAGGGCCAGTTTTGTAACCCCAGGATGCTAGTACTGCAAACAGTGTGTCTGTTACTAACAAGGCAACCAAACAAGCCACTGGTACTTAACTCATTCAACCACAGGCCTCTTCATCCTAAGCTTCATAAGTCAGGCGTCCCAGGTCTGAGATTTGCAGAATTTCAGAGTTGCTCACTCTGAAATCCTATGTGGCTTGCACTCCATGGTATGTGCAATTCCTGGTGGTCTGCAACATAGAAGTGCATCTTATAATTGGAAATAAATTTGATGGAACATATGATGACTTATTGTTCTTCCTCCTTGTAACCTGGAACCTTAGGCCTTTTTATTCTTCTTTAAGATGGATCTCACTACATATACAATCCAGGCTGGCCTGGAACTCACTATGTGTCTAGTCTACTCTAGTCTCAAAGTCAAGTGCTGCCCATCTCTGCCTCCAGAGTGCTGCTGGCATTATAGGCATGGATCACTGTACCTGGAAATATAAAGCAAAAAATACAAAATCAAGCTTAAAATTCAATTGCTAAAGCAAATCAGTGCTGTAGAAAAGGTGAAAACACATAGAATTCTGTTCTTCAAAGTACTTCTGTTCTGTAGCATATCATTTAACCTGTAAACATAGCCACAGGCAAAAATGAGGACCGGGGCTCTAGCAGTGACACTGAGTTTGTGACACCCCCAATCATGATCCCCCTGGCCTCCATCACGTTGGTGAGCCATATCTGGCAACATGGAACCAATTTGGGTCTCTTTGACCTGTTGGCACATATGGCTTATAATATAAGTTATTGCGAGAAGCATGTTTTAAAGCAAATGGTACCGCATCTACTTTGTGATGGTGAAGAAGGGAACAGACATGAGCATAATGCTTGAAGAAAATTCTTTAAGTTAGCTTAAAAAATAATGGGTTGATTGTGGCATTAAATGCATATGCATATATTGTTGTATTTTTGTTCATGTTACCCTCCACTGTCCTCCCCTCCCCCTCCTGCTAGTCTCTTCCCTCAGTCCAGATAGTCCCCCTTCTGATTTCATGTTCCATATGTATGTGGGGTTTGGAGTAGGTAGGTAAGTAGATAGATAGATAGATAGATAGATAGATAGATAGATAGATAGATAGATAGATAGATAGATAGACAGATCTAGATTACATAGGCGAGAAGCCAGGTAATGTGTAGTGTTTCTGCCCTTCATTACCCTCTTATTCTCTCCTCCCTTTGGACCTCTTCCTGACTGTCATCTTTGCCTTTTTTACTTTCATGTTACACAAACACATATATGTGTGTATGATGTATGCATACACGCACATACGTGTATTTGTGTTGAAATCTATATTCCACATATAAAAATGAGGTAGTCATCCTTCTGAGTCTTCAGTCTAAGACCCTTTTCAGTAGATATCACAATTTCTCCTACTTCCCCATCCTGTCCAGCTGAGGATAAAGGACTGTTTGGAGCTCTAGCTCCTCGCTGTCCTGGTTTACCCCCTGTCTGGAAGGCAAGCAAACAGGGAAGTTACCAAGAGGAAGATGGGAGAAGGAAGAGCAGTCGGTTCACTCGTGGGGACAGCTCTGAGCTTGGAGAATACAGCGCTATACAAAAAGACGTGGGGAAGTTACATTCGATGGAGGACACTTACCTCAGGCAAGAAATTACCCCAGGCAAATCCAGCAGCGAGAATGGTCAAGGGGTGGGTCCAAGCAGGAAGGCCAGAGGGTTTCTTAGGATGTGTTCTTCGGAAACAAGTCCAGAGCTGAAGATTTTCATGGAAGTACCTTACCTAGAAATACTCCCACAGAACCCCATGAGGAGTCAGGGTTGAGTTGAGGGAAGGAGAAACCTCCCACGGGTCTCAGATACCAAGCAGTCCCTTAAGTGTGGCTTTGGGTCCATCTGAAAGAAGCATGAGGACATGATGTTGCTTCAGAGTAGTCCTGTAGGGGACGAGGGAGCTGGGTGGGCTAGTTATACTTCATCAGGAGCTGGTTGAAGACTGACCCTGCGGGTCCTTCTTGGTCTTTGTTTTAACAGACAAAACAGGTTCCAGCAGCAACATGTCTCCTATAACAAGACATGAGGGCTGGCTTCGAGGGCAAGGTCTTTTCCTGAGCATCCTCCCAAGGTGTGAGAGGTCCCAGTGATGGAAGGGCAGATCTTAAACAGAGCTACCAGCAGTCTGGTCTGTACAGGGATTTTCAGGTCTGAGGAAGATCTAGCATACTAAAGTAATGTCATCAATAGCTTGTGATGCCATCACATATAGGAGACACAGTCTCTTTAATTTTCTGGGCTTAATTTTGTGGGGACAAATGTAGTCATCTCAGGGTACAGGGCTTTGTGGTTTAGGGTTGTAGGTCTGACAATATTTTATTTGCTTTGTTAATTTTGGAGTGGCTTTATTTAGTTCCTTAAGACAGAGTCTTGCCCTATAGCCCAGACAAATTCCTGACTTTACATTACACACAAAATTAAATTCCAGAGGAATGAAAGAGTTACAAACAATGTATATAAATAAATAGACCTGTAGAAAAGTCCAAGTAGAAAATATGTGGACTCTATGGCTTCAAGATAAGCCATAACCATAACGAAAAGTTGGATGGTTTTTATTCTACTTTCTGGCCTGGTGGTATATCCCTGTGTGCCTCATTACTTGGAAGGCTGAGGCAGGACACTTGATAGTTCAAAGCTTGCCTGGGCAGCAGAGTGACAGGGCAACCTAGGCCATTTAGTAAGGCCTTGTCTTGAAGTTCTTTCTCTTCCTTCCTTCCTTCCTTCCTTCCTTCCTTCCTTCCTTCCTTCCTTCCTTCCTTCCTTCCTTCCTTCCTTTCCCCCCTCCCTCCCTCCCTCCCTCCCTCCCTCCCTCCCTCCCTCCTTCCTTCCTTTCTTTCTCCCTCTCTTTCTTTCTTGCTTTTTTCTTTCCTTCCTTTCTTTCCTCCTCTCCCTTCTTCCTCTTCCTCTTTCCTCTTCTTCCTTTTCCCCTTCCTCCTCCTCCTTCTACAAGTAAAAAGTACCCCCAAAAGGCTGGGTGTGGTGGCACACACCTTTAATACCAACACTTTGGAGCCAGAGTCAGGGAGATATCTATGAGTTAAAGGCAGCATACATATCAAATTCCAGGCTTGATTGGGCTTCATAGTGAGATCCTATCTAAAATAAGTAGATAGATAGATAGATAGATAGATAGATAGATAGATAGATAGATAGATAGATAGATAGATAGATAGATAGATAGATAGATAGAGACAGGCAGGCAGGCAGGCAGGCAGGCAGACAGACAGATAATATTAGGGATAGGATAGAGCTCAGTGGTAGTTTGGCTACCATGTACATTGCCCTCAGTTCAAGCACCATCATTAAATGTTTAAGAAAAACATTAATTCAAAATAGTCTGAAAGAAAGTATTTGAAATATATGGGACAAAGGCCACATCTTTGTACAACTTAACAAGAAAAGTAAAGAAACCCCCCAACTGAGAACAACAGATACATGAACAGTCAAAGAGAAATACACATAGATAACAAAAATATACTTGGAGCCAGCAAACCACAGCAAAAAAGGAAAAAGAATCACTTCATTAGAGTGAATGAAATTTAAAAATTAGATATTGGATATGTATGTGGTGGCACACCTTTAATCCTAGCCCTTAGGAAAAAGAGGCAGGCAGATCTCTGTGAGTTTGAGGACATCCTGAACCAGTCCCAGGCCAGCCTACATATCTAATTCCAGGTCAAGTGACTGAGTCCTGGTCTAAATAAAATATCAAAATTGGATATTGGGATAGGGAAGTGCTCCCCTCAATGTGTTTGATACCCAGCCCCAGAATGTTTTTGTTAAAATTAGGTAAGTGGCTAGGGAGATGGTTCAGTGGATAGAGCACTTATTATGCAAGCTTGAGTTACTAGTGTTCAGATTCCCCAGGACCCATGGAGAGTCCGGTGCAGTCACCTACACTTGCACTCCTAGTGTTCCTACTGTGAGATGTGAGGGGGAGACAAGAGAACCTCCACAAATTTGTGGCACAGCTAGCCTGGCATACCCAGCACTGAATAACTAGAGGCCCTGGCTAAGTAAGTTGAAAGCAAAGACCCATGCCCTAGATTGTTTTGTGACGTGCACATGCACGCACACACAGAGACTTTTAAAAGTAGTACATCAAAGCCGGACGGTGGTGGCGCACGCCTTTAATCCCAGCACTCGGGAGGCAGAGTCAGGCGGATCTCTGTGAGTTTGAGGCCAGCCTGGTCTACAGAGCGAGTTTCAGGACAGGTTCCAAAGCTACACAAAGAAACCCTGTCTCGAAAAACAAAAACGAACAAACAAACAAAAGAAAAGAAAAAGTAATACACCAATGAAGTTGGAGAAATCCTTCAGTGGTTAAGAACACTAGCTGCTCTTCCAGAGGACACAGGTTCAATTCCCAGTACCGGTACAGCAACTCAACCATCTATAACTCCAGTTCCAGGGCATCCACTGCCTTCTTTTGGCCCCTGAGGGAGTCAAGGCACAAATGTGTTGCACAGACATACATACAAGCATCATGCCCCCCCAACATTTTTTTTTTTTGAAAAATAGAATATCAAATTCAGACAAGTGCCATGGACACTTTCTTCTTTTGTTGTTTTGTTTTCTGAGACAGAGTTTCCCTGTGTAGCCTTGGCTGTCCTGGAAGACAGCCCCTGTAAACCAGGCTGGCTTTGCCCCTGTTTTTTACTGCCTCTGCCTCCCAAGTGCTGAGATTAACGGTGTGTGCCACCACTACCCGTGACACATTCAAATATGGCAGAGGCAGTAAATAGGGGGGAGCAGCAAAGCCACCTGTATAACTGTGACACCACTGATAGCCTGAATACATGGGTGCTGGTATTCCTCTGAGCCTGCACATGTTACCCAGGGAGAACTGGGACGTTTGGCCCAGCACTGCTCGTGATAGCAAAGCATTGAAGTTGACCCCGGGATCTATCAAAGTCGAGTGGAAGTGGGAGTCATGGTGCATGCCTGTAACCCAGCACTGGAGACACTGAGGCTAGGGGATTGCCACAGGTTCCACACCAGCTTGAGCCACACTGTGAATATTAGGCCAACTAGGGCTATAGCACGTCCCTTCTAAAAATAGAGAAATAAGCAAAGGAAATTATGATGGTGGTGCTTCCTTAGGTGATTCCTGCCAGATTCTATTTGATTGATCTCACAACGTTAACATTAGTAAGCCATGACGCACATCAGTTTGACTCATTCCTTTGGGTGAAAATACAGAGTACTAACATTCAAGAATGATCCGGCTGAGCGTCGTCACCAGCTTCTATAATCCCAGCACTTAGGAGGCTGAGGCAGGAGGATTGCCTCAAGTTTGAGGCCAGCCTGGGCTACATAGTCCCAGGCCAGGTTGGGATACAAGTGAGACCTTGTCCCAAACAAAACAAAACAAAAACAAAGAAAATAGCTGATCATAGCGGCACATGTTTATAATTCTGGTACTCAGGGGCGGGAAGATCAGAAGTTCAAGGCCAGCCTTGACTGCATAGTGAGTTTGAGGCCAGCATAGGCTATAGGAGATGTTGTTTCAAAACAACAATAATGACAAATACATCTCTACAAATGAAGATGGCAGCCCTAGGCTACATTTTACTCCCTGGTGAGAGTTCAGTAGCAAAGATTGTTGGCAAGTGTGGAAGAGGTCCAGCATTTTCAAAGTCGGCTTTGAAAAACCCCCGATGTGGGATGTACCCACCAGACCCAGGAAGCAACTCCAGGTCAACCAAATCAGACAGGGGAGGGAATTGTTTGGGTCATATGATTTCTCAGGTCCCAGAGTTAGTCCTTTCCCACACAGTTGATTCCCAGAATGCAGAAGCCCACCAGACTCCAAGGCCAAGCTGATGAATCGGGGTATAGAAGAGATTCTGAAACTGGCAGCCAAGTGCCTGACTTTTCCCACACCCTGGGTTTGCATCCTTCACCCTATCAGCTGCACATCCCTTCTCAGACGCTGATAACATTCCTGAGTGACACCAGGCATGTCCAGCCTTGCTCTCTAAGCACTTTCTTGTTTTATTTTTACTTGACCTTCAGGAGAATTATTCTTTTATCTAACCCCAAAAAAAGAAAAGATTTGGGGTCCCTCCCTTTTCCCTCCTCCCTCCTGTGTTTACAGGATTACATACAGTGGCTTTCCTTCCCATTAGAGGAAAATAGGTGCCGGGTAGATGAGAGACTTCTGGGCAGGGAGACAGAGATGCCCCTGCCCCAGGTCCGTGCTGCTGGTGATCAGGGCCTCTTCAGGACTGAGTGGTGAATGGGCCTCCCTTAATTGTTGTCTGGCATTAGCTCTCTGTAATCTTTACTGCCAGAAATAAAGAGGCAATATATATAGGAGGAGGGCAGAGAACACATAGGCATCCATGGCAGTATTTCGTCCCCCAGTACCATTCTCATAGCATCAATCCTCTGGAACCTTAAGGATAAGGCCAAGACACTTTGACTTGGGACTGGCCCAAGGTGACCTCACCCACAGAAGAAGAGGAGGTGAGATTTAAAGGCTGGCCCTCCTGAGTCCCCAGATGGTCCAGTTCCCACTGCTCTAAACTACCAAGCTGTAGACCTCCTCAGGCTGGAACTGCACAAGCTGATGCGGATGAGGTTCTGCCTGCAGGGAAACTGCAGGGTGATGAATGATTAGAGTGGTGTGAACTAGTGTGAACTCATGCACCACACCTGAGCGCACAGGTGAGATCTCAAAGGACTGGGGAAAAACTGCGTCCTCATCAGTTACTCTCCCACTCTGGGCAGGGATGTCATGTATGTGCCAAGTCACCCAGGTGAATACCCCATGGGGGCTAGGTTTCTGAGTCCTAGAATGGGGGAGGGGACCACAGACCCAAGCCCTGGCCTGCCTTCCTCTCTCCTCCTATGATCACCCTAGCCCGCCCCTCTGGCCTCCTGGTCCAAGTACCCAGTCATGCCAGCAACACTTGTTTTCCAAGTTTATTTAATTTGTAAGTTTGCACATGCTGAGGGGCAAACCCAGGGTCTCAGATGTGGCAGTGCCCCCCACTCCCCACATGGTGTCACGGTCCCAGCCACGCTCCCAGCTTCAGAGTAGATGTGTCTCACCACTTTGCCCTGAGCCTTGTGGCATAGCCCTGCAGGGAAAAGAAAACTAAGCTAGGCATGGTGGCACATGCCTTGAATCCCAGCACTTTCGAGGCAGAGGCAGGCCAGTCTGTGAGTTCAAGGCCAGCCTGGTCTACAGAGCAAATTCTAGGACAGCCAGGGCTATGCCGAGAAACCCTATGTCAAAAAACAAACAAACAAAAACATAAGAAAGAGAGAAAAAGAAAAGAACCCAATATTGTCCTATCTTTCACAGTGGAACTCTGCCATGCTCTACCTTGGAGGTGACCATCTGCTGGGCTCAAATCTTAGTTACTGTGTGCTGTTTTGGGGATGACAGCTATTCTTGGGTTTGTGGGTAAGAACCATTATCTCCCCATCTTTATGCTATGACAACCTGATGTCCCAACAGACCCTCTGACTGCACCAGGATAACAGCTACTGTTGCCCCCTTCCCTAGGGTCTGCAGGCTTCCTGTGTGACCAGAGTGGTATGAAGCCACACTCCAGGACAAGCTTTGCAGATGCTCTGGCATCCGGTCCTCTCAGGGCCATGGCCTCAGCATGGTAGAGCTTCAGCAGAGGTGGTCAGACTTCTAGACTGGCACTTGTGTTTGGGGTTGTGTAAGTTGTAGAAACTGGTTAATAGCACCAGGTTTATGCAGGAGCTCCTGGTGGCTTTCACATGGGTCCCTGCAGTCGGTTAATGAATTATCTCTGTCCTCAAAGGATGGATTTAGGAAGAACCAAATGTAAGAGATTAGAACGAAGGCTTTTAAGAATTAAAAGTAAACAAATAAATGCAAATTTATCAAAGAACAAGGTGGGTAACTCCCAAAGCCCAATCCATAGGACTTTAGAGAGGAAGGAATGACTTTCGGTGATACATTTGCTGGTGGAGGAACCTGTTGTGTATAAAAACATAACACTTAGAACAGGCCTGGCCCAGTTCTTGAGGGATTTCCTCTATGCTGTCAAGTGGGTACGTTGAAGAGGGATTAGATGGAGGAGGAGGAGGGTCGTACCCTTCTCTGGCAGGGAACCAGCCAGGAGCAACGTTTGCATTCATCCACTTCATACCTTCAGGTCACCGTGCAGAGAAATGATGTGCTGAGTGATTAGCCAGCTTGGTACCACGATAGGATCTTGTGCTTGACTAGGTCTAGAGAAGGGAGCAGAGACGAGGCCTCGGGGTGTGGTCAGAAGTGCAGCGGTGGGAGCATTGCCTGAAGGAGACAGCTTAGCTGGAAGGGTCGGTTGCTTCTTCTGGAGAAGGCCATTGGGGACCCAGGAATCGAACTCAGGTCTCCAGCCATCTCATCGGCCTGCCTTGGGGGAATTTTATGTTCAAATCAGTGTGGTGGTAAGAGAGTGGTGAGTGGGGAGGTGAATGGAGACATGGTGATCTGCTGGGGTGGGAATCTTCTCTGTGAGGTTTGCCTAAGGCTCTAACAAGTTGTCCTTTGGATGGGGCCCTCTGCTTCCCAGGGGGCTGTGGTACAGCTCTTCTGTCTAGACCATAGCCTCAGCAGAACCATTCATCTCGTTCCTCTGTTCTTCACATTTAAATCACACCTTCTCTTTCTATTCACATCGGCACTTTCTACATACATGTGTATAATGTATCTTGAGCATGTCCAATCCAGCTCCCCTTCCCTCTCCCTGGAATGTATCCCTTCTACCTTCATGTTCTCCCTCCTTCTATCTCTAGTATGCATGAGGCTCTGGGTTTAATTTTGAATATCAGCAAACAAAGCTTTTTTTGTGACAGGGTCTCACTAAGGCCCTCTGGCTGTCTAGGAACTCACTCTGTAGACCAGGCTGGCCTCGAACTCACAAAGATCCACCTGCCTCAATCTCCTGAGGGCTGGGATTCAAAGTGTGTGCCACCATGACCAGTCTACTTTTCTGTACACACACATATGTACATAATTTGTGTGTGTGTGCATGCACATATGTGTGCTCATGCCACATGCCTACCCATGGAGGCCAGAAAGAGGTGTTAGATCCCCTAGAGCTGTAGTTAGAGGCTTTCGCGAGTCACCCAGTGTGAGTGCTAGGATCTGAACCCTGGTCCTCGGATAGAGCCGTAGTAAGTGCTCTTAACTGTTGAGCCATCCTGCAGTCCTTTGTTTGTTTGAGTTTGAGGTGATCTCCTTATTCCAGGCTGTTCCCTGAACTTACTCTGTAGTTCAATGATCTTGAATTATTGATTCTCTTGCCTCTTTGCAAGCACCGGGGTTACAGGCATGCACCCTCTCACACCAGCAGCTTAATTTTTAATTCTTCTTTTCTATAATTGCATACACAACCATCAGTTCATAGCCATTTCTGGCAAATTATTCCTGGATCTTCCTCCTCCTGTTCTCACTGCTCCCAAGAGGGCCCAGATGGTCTCTTGTCCGGGCCAGGCAGTTGCCCCTCACTAGTTAACTTGTTCCTCCTCCAGCATCTACAAGCATCTACAGCCCAAAGAGATGTTCTTGTTTTTTTTTTTCCCCCTTGACAGTGCTGTAGATCAATCTCTGGACCTTGTGTTGGTTAGACAAATGTTACAGCTATTGAGATGCACCCCCAAATAGATAATCTCTGTAGATCATAAAACATAAGCCTCGTAATCTCCACAATTCAAAACTTCCAGTGCAGAGAGGGGTACTGGAGAGATGGCTCGGTGGTTAGGAGCACTTACTGCTCTTCCAGAGGACACAGATTTGATTCCCAGCATCTTCATGGTAGCTCACAACTGTCTCTAACTCCAGTACTAGAGGATTCAGACATACATGCAAGCAAAATACCCATACACATAAAATAATTTTTAAAAAACTTCCAGTGGCTTTTACTGTGCGAAACTCAAATTCATAAAGACTGTGATATTTGGCAAACATGACCTGGTACCTACCTGCTTCTTTTCCCAGGTTCTAGAACTTTCTGAATTATAGACTGTTCCTTTTGTCTTTTTATGTCATTCAGGGCTCTATTACCTGTGCAAACACCTGTCCGGATAGGCCACACTAGGTAGCAAAGCCCCTTAGCTGCCCCCTAAGCATCCCAATCTACCTTCATTCCAGAAAAGCTCAGCCTTCAATGCTAGAGTCCGTCTGTCCCACCAGAATGCTAGCCCAGTGAAAACGGAGACCTGCCAGCCTTCCTCTCCACCTCATACTTGGCATGATGTGGGTGCCTATAAAGGTTTGAAACTGAATGGATGGATAAATGAAGTTGAACTTTTCAAACAGCTTATCAATAGACACATTGAGGGTTAACATAAGCCACATGTATATGAAAAATAACTGCACTTTTGAACATCTGAAGCACAGTAGCAACCCTAAGCACATTCTATGCATTTACCATGGCTACTAAGTACCAGTAAAGCTGGCCTAGCATACACAGACCCTGAGCTCAATTCAGTACTGCCAGAAAAAGAGGGGAAGAAAGGAAAACCCAGGTGAATGGATGAGCTGGAGACTTACAGCCTTTGGAGTGAGATGAAGCCTCTTCATAGTAGGCGAGAGACGAGACAGCAAAAGCCTTGGCCAGAAGGGGCCATGTTTTTTCCCTAGATATCTCTGGGGCTTACCTACCCACCATTCACCCATTCCTTTCTCTCCTCTTACCCTCTCTTCTTGCTTTTATTTTTTAGTTTTTAGATTTTATATTCATTCATTTATTCATCTGGGAATAAGTTCTGCCCATGTTGTCCACTGTGGTCTCATTCTTCTGTGCTCAAATGACCCACCCGCCTTTACCTTCCATGTAGCCAGGAGTCCAAGTATGACCCACGGGTTCTCATTTATCAGTCTTAAAAAACTAAGCTACATGGCATAGTAGCACATGCCTATAATCCCAGTGCTCAGGAGGCTAAGGCAGGAGGGTTGCCTTGAGTTCTAGGACAGCTATGGTATACACAGTGAGTTCCAGGCCAGCCTGGACTACATAGCAAAATCCTTTCTCAGAATACCAAAACAAAAACTCCAGTGTGAGAGAGAAGCTGAAGCAGGAGGATCTCAAGTTCAAGGCCAAATTGCCATACATAGTGAGTTCAAGGCCAGCCTGAGCCCGGCTCTACTCAGTGGCTCATGAAACATCAGTCAATAAGTCAATGCTGGAGATGTCATTCTGGAAGAATATTTACTTAGTGTGTGTGAGGCCTGAGTCTGATCCCTCGAACCACACAGAAATTTAATCTGTAAGTAGTACATTCTTTACTCACTTGTTTGTTTTTGAACCAGTGTCTTACTATGTAGCTCAAATTCTTTATACTCTGTAGCAGGCTTTCTTGGACTACCAGCCCCCAAATCAAGTCACAGAGATTTATTATTAATTATTAATGCTCAGCCTTTTTTATGCTTGTCCCGCTAGCTCTTATAACTTATTTTAACCTATTTCTCTTCATCTACATTTTGCCTTGGGGTTTTTTACCTTTCTTTCCTTCTGTATGTCCTTTTATTCTGTACAGCTGG
The DNA here is from genome assembly GCF_049852395.1 of Peromyscus maniculatus bairdii. Taxonomy (NCBI): domain Eukaryota; kingdom Metazoa; phylum Chordata; class Mammalia; order Rodentia; family Cricetidae; genus Peromyscus; species Peromyscus maniculatus. The sequence continues at coordinate 123,961,694 of NC_134855.1, forward strand.
TGGCTGCCTGGCTGGCTGGTCCCAAGCATCTCCCTTTCTTTCTCCTTCGTTTCTTACTCTCCTCTCAAACCTAGATTCCTTCTCCTACTCATTCTCTCTGCCCACCAACCCCACCTATCCCCCCACTGCCTAGCTATTGCCCATTCAGCTCTTTATTAGACCAATCAGGTTCTTTAGGCAGGCAAAGCAACGCATCTTTACATTGTTAAACAAATGCGGCATAAACAAATGTAACACATCTTTACATAATTAAAGTAATATTCCACAACAGAAACAATTGTAACACATCTTTTTTTTTTTTTTTTTTTCTTTTGGTTTTTCGAGACAGGGTTTCTCTGTGTAGCTTTGCGCCTTTCCTGGAACTCGCTATGGAGACCAGACTGGCCTCGAACTCACAGAGATCCGCCTGCCTCTGCCTCCCGAGTGCTGGGATTAAAGGCGTGCGCCACCACCGCCCGGCGTAACACATCTTTAAATCATTAAATATTCTACAACAATACCCCTTTCAGCTTCTTGAGTATAAGGATTATAGTTGTGTACCACCATGCCTTGTAACATGTTTTTGTTTTCTGAAAGAGGATCTCACTCGGTAGCCCTGGCTGGTCTAGAACTCATTATGTAGACCAAGCTGGCTTCCAACTCACAGAGATCCTCCTGCCTCTGCCTCTGCATCCTGAGTGCTGGGACTAAAAGGAGTAGGCCACCACAACTGGCTATTTGGGTTTTTTGAGAAAGAGCCACATATAGCCCAGGCTGACCTCAAACTCACCATTTAGCCAAGGCTGGCCTTGACCTTCTGTTGAACCTCCTACTTCTGTCTCTAAAGTGTTTGGCTGACAGGCATGCACTATTGGCCTAGCTAGTGTATCTTTAAAATGAGTTTATTTACATAACATAACCCAAATACTGTTTGTCTCATACAGGATCTCATGTATCCCAGCTGGCTTTGAATCCCCTATGTATCTGACGATGAATTTCGCTCTTGATCTTTTAGCTCCTACTTCCTAAGTACTGGGATGCCTGTGTGCACCACCATGCCCAGTGTGTACAGTGCTGGGAGTCAAACCCAAGGCCCCATGCACGCACTTTGCCACTGAACTACCTCCTACCCTCTTTTGGACACTTCTGTGACAGGATCTCACTCTGTAGCCCTGGCTTGCCTGGAACTCACTAGTAGCCTAGGCTGGCCTCAAACCCAAAACAGTCCTTCTGCCTCTGCCTTCTGAATGTTGGAATTACAGATGTGTACCACCACTCCGAGGTCTTGATTACAAACATTTAATGCAGAGAATCCCTTGAAATATTTCTTTTGACAAAAATGAATTTGGAGACCTGGTTCAAGTAGCACTTATTTATTCTTCTATATTCATGTTGAGCAACCAAACCTGGGTGTCAGAACTTTTTCCTTATTACAATACTGAAACTCAAGCTCTTTCCCAATACCAAAACCCAAGTTCTTCCTCTTTTTAAAGGGGAGTCACTCCCTCCCCCTTTATGTTTTCCTCTGTTTAGAGGAAATTCACAGAGCCAAGATTTAAAACAGGGCTGGGGGGGGGGAGTTCATCTGTTGAGGGCAGGAGCTCCCTGGCTTTAGGAACATGGCCCGCCTCTTCACTTCCTGACGTCATGCTATTTTTGTCTTTGAATAGCTCATCGACACGATCGCCTCGGAGATCGGAGAACTGAAACGGGAGATGGTGCAGACAGATATCAGCCTGGGAAATGGCCTGGAACCTTCTGAAACCCACAGGTGATCAAAGGCGAAGTTAGGTGCTGGGTGCGAGTTGGGGGACTCCATGAATGAAGTTGGTGAATGAGGAGAGCTGACACTTGGTCACCCCTTCCAAGTTTGGGAACTGGAAGTGCGGTGACAATACCAGGTGGCATTCTCTGTAGGAGGTGGGAGTGGCCTAGAAGCTCCTTGTCTGCTTGTTTATTTTAATTGCTTTGAAGGCACTTGAACTTTATACCCTCTCGATTCCTCCTGGCACCAGAACCAGGAAACCTAGACTTGCCGGTGCCATGTCACAGTGATGGACAGAGTAACACAGCGGATCCTCCGTGCACGAAGTAGAATTCAGTATAGCCCTGTCAGTCTCCAGAAGGTTTAAAGGGGAGCAGCTAAAGAGGATGGACCCATTTTGCATTCTCAGGTCAGAAATTCCCCAGACCTACATAGCTATTAACCTGAAAAACCATCCGGGGGTTTGGAACTGAATGAGGCTATAAAGGCTCGAAACGGGAGGCAATAGCTTGTGCCAGTTTGACATGCTGCATACTCTTTGAATATGGAGAAGGGGCTGGTTTTGATCTGGAACATGGGGGTGCAGGGCTCAGAGGTGGGGTTGTAGGTTGAAGGTCAAGTCTTTTAGCTCTTTGATATAGCCTTTGCTGTTGACACAGAAAGCAGAACAACGTTGCCCCAAAATGACGCAGCAACTGTTGCCTCGGAAACAGATTCATCATCAGGTTTCCCCCCGCTTTTCCCTGGTTGAGGCTTCCTGGAGCAGAACAAAGTTTAAGATTTGTGGTGTGGGTTCTGCTTACAAGTTACTAGACACGCAGGCAAACTAGGTGCCGCTGGTTGCCCAAGCCAGTTTGAAACCAGCCTGACTTGTTCTCTGCCTAAGCTGAGGGAGAGAAAACCGCGTCCAGAGAGGCAGGTGCTAGGTTAGAGAGACAGTAGGGCTGCCATGCCATGCTTCTCAGGAGGAGCTGCATTTGCCTTAACGGGGCACGTTCTAGGTGCCCTCCACTTCCCGGCCTTCTCTGCAAAGCCATGGGGCTAGCCCAGGTGTTCCTCCGTGCTTCTTGGCTTTGGGGGCTTTTCTTTATACCCTAATGTGAAGGACTTTGATTAGTTAAATTGTTTTCACCCATAAACTTGGCACACATGCACAGTGCGTAGTGGTTTTCAGTTACAGATTTTTTTTTTTTCCCCATCTCATATCCGGAGTAGTTCAAAGGCTCTTCTTGAAACTTTAGCCCAGGGTTGACCATTACTCTTTGCACTGTTATGCTTAAGCAAAACTGGAGTCCAGCCGGGCGGTGGTGGTACACGCCTTTAATCCCAGCACTCGGGAGGCAGAGCCAGGCGGATCTCTGTGAGTTCGAGGCCAGCCTGGACTACCAAGTGAGTCCCAGGAAAGGCGCAAAGCTACACAGAGAAACCCTGTCTCGAAAAAACAAACAACAACAAAAAAAAACTGGAGTCCAGGCTGATAAGGAATAGGATTTAGTGACATCGGTTTCTTCCACGTCCAGGAAATCCAGTGCGGGAAGACAAACCCCCACGCTCTGCAGGTGACAGACACAGAGTGAAGGGAACCCCTCTGCTGAGTGGAAGGCATAGATAGGTTTGGGGATCTTGCTCGCTGACCTCAGCACCCCTGTCACCTTCCGCTGACATCCCTCTCCACAAGCCTGAGTCTGATGGGGCCTCTCCTGTCCCAGCCATAGCCATTGCAAAATGCCTGAACTTCCTCAGTTGATGGAACCTGCCGTTAAATACCAAGCTGGTTCCCTGGCAGCTTTACTCCCTGGCTTGTGTTAGCATTTGCTCACTCCATGGTTAACTCTGGAATGTACTTGCAATCTTAATGTTTTCTTATGCCCTGGACTCCTTTTCAGAATAACATTGTAAATGTATTAAACAAAGCCAATAGGATGTCATGGGGAAAACAACTGTGTTGAAACACAAGGGCAAAAGGTTTAAAAGGTAGGGTTCCATGGTGTAGACATTTCTTTACTAACGCGAGTGGGACCGGCAACCACTGTCATCTGAAGAGGGGAATAGAAGGGGGCTCTGTCCCTGGTGCTGCTGCAAGAGAAGTACCTCTGGGTTCTGTTGGCAGCACAGGCACAGGCCCTGGGCACACTCTTGCAGTCCTGTTAACCCCATTCCAGATGGAAGGAGGTTCGTGTGCTCACCCCACCCCCACCCTGACCCCCACCCCCATGTATGTGTGTGAGCAGGTGCAGAGGCACACCTGTAGAGGCCAGAAGCCAACTCTAGGGGTCTTCCTCCATTGCTCTCCACCTTTTTTTTTGGGGGGGGGGGAGCTGGCCTGATGAAGCTGAAGTTCATCGTTTCAGCTAGACTAGCCAGCCATTGAGCTCTCAGTACCTCTCCACCTCCTAGCACCAGGGAGACAGGTACAAGCCACCATGTCCAACTTTTACATAGGTTCTGGACATCCAAACCCAGGTCCTTGTATTTGCACAGCAAGAACTTTGCCCACGGAGCCATCTCTTCCACAGAAAGCTCATTTCAAAGTGAGATTAAAGAAGGCTGGGACGTATCGTAGCTGTGTTCCACCCCTACCACTGCGTATAACCTGCAAACACCCTTCTAGATACGTTAAATCATCTCTAAGCAGGATACGGGGGCACACGCCCTAACAGTGGCATTGGGAGGTGGAGGCAAGAGCATCAGAAGTTGGTGTCTGGACCTCACACCTACTGAGGCTCTCCCCTCCCCTCCCCTCCCCTGTAGCTGCTTCTTGCCTCTAGTCTGTGCTTTCTTGTTCCCTGACCCCCTTCACCTTGGAAAACCCAGAACTTTTGGACGTCTTCTCTTCATTTGCTCCTCTTTATCCAGTTGACCTTATTGAAGATATCTGGAAATGTCTGTACTCATCAGGGAATAATACTAGAGCAACTTCATAGCATTCTCATGTGGCCACTGGCCATAAAGGATTTAGCACAGTTCCTGACCTGGGCAGATACAATGTATGATATTTACAAAGGAAGACTCTAGAGTCTGAAGTCAACCCCATCTGCCCTTGTGACCTTGGATCCCTTGGCTGATCCTCTTTAGGAGTTCAGAGGTGTGCATCAAATTTATAGAGAACATGACTGAACCCGTGGGGTCCCTGGGCAAAGCCACTCTGGCCTAGTCCTGCTTTACCCCACTCACACAAGAACCTTCCTGCCATTCTTGAAGCCTCTCTCTCATAATCCCACTCCCATCCACTTTCAAATCCTAGCAGGTTCATAAAGGGACCACTTCTCACCAGCACCATTGGTACCCTGGCTGCCACTCTTTCCATTTTTCTGGGCTGTTACCTAAGCAGCAATCAATCTAATCCTAACTCACATCACTGCTGTGTTCAAAACTCTTCAGAGGATTTTCATCAGAAACTAAAATCCTGACCACAGCCTTCAAGACCCTGTGGGGTCTCTCTGCCTTCCCTGGCCCCTCTTACACCACCGTATCTTCAATCTCTCTCTCTCTCTCTCTCTCTCTCTCTCTCTCTCTCTCTCTCTCTCTCTCTCTCTCTCTCTCTCTCTCTCTCTCATTCGCTCACCCAGTGCGAGCCGCACTGACTTCTTCACGGGGTCTCCTAACCGGGCCTTGTCCTTGCTGTTCCTTTGCCTGGAATGTGCTTCTCCCAAAGCACTGTCGCCCCCCCAACCCTCCTTTCCTTCTGCCACCTTCCTTGGCTTGCTTAATTTTTTTTCAAAGAACTTGTAAGGATGGAGATAAGCAGCCTTCCAAACTGATGGGCTCTGCATCCATGGAGTCACACAACCACAGGCAGAAAATACTACCTAAAAACTGCATCTTTACTGAACATATTTTTTCTTGTCATTATTCCCTAAACAACTCAAAATAATAACTATTTACAGTGTGTTAGGTATTAGAAATAATCCAGAGATAGTTTTGTCTGTTTGTTTGTTTGGGCCAGTCTTGCTAGACAGCCTAAGTTAACCTCCAAACCCATGATCCCTCTGCCTCAGCCTCTCAAATGTTCAGATTATAGTGTACACTGCTGTGTCTCACTTATAGGAGATAAATGTATGTTATTAGCATTTATGATTCCAGTTTATATAAGAGATTTCCATATCCACAGATTTGGGTATTCTCAAGGGTCCTTGAACCAGGACTGAGGGATTTGTGTACCTTACTTAATCATCTTCTACCTCCAAACACTAGCAGGCCCAGCTCCATGAGAGCAGGGGTTTTACTCCTTATTTGGGGCCAAGAGTGGTGTCTGGCATGTGGCATATCATCCTTAACTGTGGGAGAATAGGTGTCCGACAGCCCTGTGAAGAGTCTCATTAGTTTGTCAGAAGCCAATCACAAGCATAAGATGCCCCCTGTACTAGTGCACAAAGAAAGGAAAGCTGTGCTGAGCACGGCAGTGAACACGTGTAATCCTAGCATTGCGGAGGCTGAGGCAGGAGTATTGCATGTCCCAGGCCAGCCTGGGCTATATAGTGAGTTCAAATAGTACTTAGATCGCTTAGTCAGGGCCTGTCTTGAAAGGAGGAAAGCAAGAAAGCAAGGAAGGAAGGAAAGACACAAGGGAGGATGGAAGGAAGGAAGGAAGGAAGGAAGGAAGGAAGGAAGGAAGGAAGGAAGGAAGGAAGGAAGGAAGCAAGCAAGCAAGCAAGGGGATAAAATTGAAATATGTGGTCAACCTTAGACTTCTTCCCTGACCACAAAAGGGGGCCTGAGTCCCTTCCCTTCTGTCTCTGTCTGTGCTTCCTCCATCAGTACTGAGGTCTGGATTGTTGGGATCCTTTGCTTTTAGATTAAGAGCGGATTGAATCTACTTCCACCCTCTACCAAAAAGAAACTGAACAACCAGGAAGAAGATGGCAGTCAGCCCTCTCTTTGTGGTATTTCTAGTTTCTTCTCTCTGTGTCTTTCTGAAGGCTAAGGGGCATGGGAACATAACAGCCTTTGCTCCACATCCCTCCTGGTGAAAGTTGTCTGTGTTGGGGAGCATCCTCCGGGACTGAAGTGGGCCCATCTCCATCCTCATCTTCCCTGGGCCATCATTGTGAGCTGACAGTCTATGTATTCCTCTGTCCGATGACAGAGAAGAGGGATCCAAAAATACAGCTACATAAATATTCTCTGGACTCAGACTGGACTTTCAGGAGTCCTGAGGATCCTGGCTGGACACAGTCATTGAGGGACATTGCTCCCGCTGCCATCTTGCTGGTGCCCTGTGGCTCAGGTGGAAGCCTGGGTGATGTCTGTAGTCCTAACAGCTCCTCTCTTCTCACCCTGCCCCCAGGTCAGACAGGAATTTAAAGCTTCCTTGGCCAGCTCTAGTTAGTACTGTTAGAATGTAGCAGTTGCCCTCTGCCGTTGGCCTGGCCTGGAAGTCGGGGCTTCACAGTAGCAGTGACATCAAAACCACCGCTCTCTTCCCTTGAAGCTCCAGAATGCAAGAGAGAAGTGTGGCTTCCATCAAGGGCAGTGCTTCTCAACCTTCCTATCACGACGATGATGACGACGACGACCCTTTAATACAGTTCTGCATGTTGTGGTGACCCCAAACCATGAAGTTCTTTTGGCTGCTACTCCTTAACTGTAATTTTGCTATTGTTATGAGTTGTAATGAAAATCTCTATATTTTTTGTTGGTCTTTGGGGATCACAACCCACAAGTTGAGAACTACAGATCTAGGGAAAAGGGAATTCTATCAGAACATGTCTCTAATGAGACAGCTGTGGCCATATCTACTGCTCTGTGCCCTTCGCAAAGAATTCCACCCCGTCTGGTACCACTTTTAAAACAATCCACCAGTTACGTTAAACACAATTCAGCAAAAGTGAGTACCTAAGTATATAGTTAAGGTGAGTTTTCACAGAGAGACCACACAGTCTGCACCTCGGTCCCAAAACAGCTTCTCAACCTGCCCCAAGAGTTTCCTAGTCACATCCACTTCATGCTGAGCCAGTGTCCTGACTGGCATTGAGCTAGACAGTTCTGATTGAAAGGTTTTTGATTGATTATTGTTTGTCTTTGTTTTGATGCTGGGAATTGAACCCAGTTTGTAGCACACATGTTCTATGTACCCTAGCTTTGCCCATTTCCCAACTCTATGTAATTGAAATCATAGCAGTATATGCTTCTAAAAGTGACTTCTTTTATTCAACTTTTAAAAATAATATTGCATCCTATAAACACACCAAAACATTAAATCCATTCTACTATTGGTAGATATTTGACATGGTTCCAGTTCAGAGTCGGATTTGTTGTTTTACATTTTTGTATTTTGAGACAGAGTCTCATGTAGCCCAGGCTGGTCTCCAGCTCACCATGTAGCTGAACATTTTGAACTCTTTTTGGGGGGGAGGGAAGGGGTCACCTCACTAAGTATCTCTGGCTGGCCTGGAACCTGCTATGTAGACCAGGCTGGCCTCTAACTCACAGAGATCTGCCTGACTCTGCCTCCAAAGTGCTGGGATTAAAGTCCTGGGCCTCTGTGCTGAGCCACCTTGAACTCTTGATCTTGCAGTCACTACCTCCTGACCAATGGGATTACAGGTATGCTTCAACACAAGGTCCATTTGTCTGAAGACATGTTCAGCATTTCCTGAACTAATTTGGTTCAGGCCACTAACAACATCATAACTGTAAATATTATACAGATATATTTATAGTTCTGCCTTAAGATTATTTTATCCAGTACAATTTCCCATATTTAAAAATCTTAGGTCCTCAATATTAGTAACTTCAAATACAGGATTCAAAGCCATCTCAGTTTATTCCTTCCCATTTTTTTTTCTTCAAGAGACAGATAACAAAGAGACTGAATTCTCTGATGCTCTTCTAAAGATTTTAGAGAATTCATTCATGATATCCCCGGAAAGGCAGTCAGGCCACTGGATGCAAAGTCATTGAGTATTTTGACTTCTTACACCATCTGTGTCATGTACAGTGTTAGCCAGTAAACAGTTTCTTCTCATATCACATCTGGAAACCTGTTTAAACCATAGGTCACTGTTGCTGTAGACTTGGGGCACATGCTGGAGCATCAGTGAAAAACTTGAGCCAAGCTCATCTTTAAAAGAAGGGTTGGCTTGGGAGCTGGGAGGTACAGCTCTGTGGTAGAACTCTTGACTGGCATTTGCAAAGCTCTGGGTTCCATTACCAGCATTGCAAAAATGGGGGGAAAGGCAAGTGGTTTTCTTCCTTTATTATGACTTCCGCTCTGGTTTCTGCAGAAAGTAGGAGGCTCGTAGGAGCCATGTGCTGCAGAGCACTATGCTTCTCTTGTAGTATCTTAGGCTCTTTGCAAAAAGTGTTTGATGTTCACAGTTTGTAGTTCCTACTTAGACCTTGTCTATTTGAAGAAGTAAACACATATCCCTCCCATGTCTTGGGCGTTCACATTTCCTCTCAAAGATATCAGAAAGAGAAGCTTTTCAAGTGGGTCAAGATTGAAAGGCAGCAGAAAACGGACTGTGTGGAGCTGGCTTATGAGGAGTGCTCACTCCTGTGGGCACATGCTCTATTCAACAGAACAAGTCTTTTGGAATTAAAAGTTTGGTGATGACATTTTCTGTTGTGCCTGTAGTGGGTATAAACATGCCAATCTGATCCATTTCTCTCCAGACATTCCCTTAGATGGCAGCTTATTTCAAGCCACTGAGTGTTCTCAATATGGCTTCCAAGAATTCTGTAAGGATTGTCTAACCCTCTGCTCATACTGTTGACAGCATGATGATTAAGTTCAGCCTAAGGGTAGTATTTACTAAGTGGGTACACTTTGTTATGGTTCCCCCAGTGGAGCCTGAAGATTTACATGACATAGAAAGGAGAGAATGGTAAATGAATGAGTGTCATATAATGGGAGGAATACAGATGGACACAGGAATGTGCCAGGTTCCAAATGAGGAGAGCAGGGGAATTCCAGGTCATTGGTGGTTTTAGGAAAAGTAAGACCTGACATCACTCCATTAAAGAATTAAACAGGTAAGAACAGACAAATGCCCCAAAGAGACATTTAGTCTGTCTCAATTTTTGGTATCCAGAATTTTTTTTTTTCAAAGAGAATTTAACTTTTCATTTTTCTTGATTACTAATGGTTGGTATGTATATTGTGAAGAAAACACACAGCAGGAAATGAACATAATTTGATGAACCTGGGAATGGTGGTGCATAGGTTCTTTCCATCCATCACTAGGGATGCTGAGACAGGAGGGTGGAGAAAGACCTATCTAAAAAACAAAACAAACAAAAACCCAACAGCTGGCTGTGGTACCACACGCCTATAATCCTAGCGCTTAGATATGGAGGCAGGAGGATCACAAGTTCAAGGTTATCCTTTGCTATAGAGTAAGTTGGTGGTCAGTCTGTGCTACAGAAGAGACCCTGTCTCAAAAAACCAAACCCAACCAAATACGAAACAAGCATGAGTTCACCCACTGAGGTAGGACTCGGGGCTGTTCTCTCTTTGCTGTTTTATCTCTTCAGTGAATAACCCTCCGCTTTTGTTTTACTTTGCTAAATATGCAAGTGGTAAGTCACGAATGAATATTTGCCAAATGACAAAGTTTTCTTTTGTTTGTTTGTTTGTTTTTAACATTCTGAGGCCTAGAAATTGGTTCTATTTTGGTTTTTGTTGTTGTTGTTGTTTTTGTTTTAGGGTGTTAGTGGGGTTTGTAATTTTCTTCCTTTGTTTTGTGACTGCTTTTTCATTTGTTTTCAATGTCTCTCTGTGTTGCTGGACTATTCCTGGATCCATATGCTGCAGTCATCCTCTTACTTCAGCTTCCCCAACATCTAGGACTCCAGGCCTGTGCCAGGGCAACTGTTGAGTTGGCATCCCTGTTTTGATCAGTGGCACCGTTCTGTTTCCTGGTTGGCATCTCTGTCAACAGTAGACTTTGGCCCTGTAGGTATAACATTGGCCATACTCTAGGGTTAGAGTCACCCTACACTTTAATTTTTTTATTTGTCTGATGTTAGGGATCAAGCACAGGGCCTCGTGCGTGCTATAGAGGTAGGTGCCAACTACGCAGCTGTACCCCAGCCTCCCCCCCCCCTTTTTTTTTTTAATCTGGCAGCTTTGCCTGCTGCTAGCTTGGCTCTGCCACAAGGTATCTGCTTAGTTAGAATTCTGCTAGTGAACTGGTCCAGCTAGGCAATAGCATCTCACAGCCAAAAGCACTTAAGTAGTAGAAACCATGAATGCAAAGAATGCATGCCTTCCCGTGAAGCTGCGGATTGGAGGGCCGCGGCAGACTGAGCCCGCCTGGCTCCTTCTTCTCTCTGTTCTCAGCTCCAAGGGCAACCAAGACAACAGGTTCTTTGTTCCCACTTCTTATTTTTACAGGAACAAATGAAAGCCTCTGCCAGCACTGACTCCATATCTGGCCTTTTCATCTCGAGCTGGAGAGGAAGCTCCAGGGTGAAATCACCCCCCCTCCCCACCGCTGCTGCCACCACTGTCCCCCACCCCCAGTCTTTCTTGTGTGCAAATGGCCGCCTTGGGTGACAGCCATCAGGTTTTGTCGCCATTTCTAAATACTTTCCTCCTGGGCCTCAGGAAATAGAAATTTAAAAAAATTAAATGAAAGCCCTAAAAAAAAAAATATGTGTTTCCCCCGCCTCATAAAATTCCTCCTGCTACATATCATTAGAAATCACTTTCAGGAAGTTGTGGCTTCCTCCTGCAAGAAGCAATAGCCCTCAGCCACTTGGAAACCTAATCCATAACCCAAAATATAGTAGAGTTTCGTTTTCCTTTTAGAGTTTGAAAGGATAAGAGGTCCCTGGGGAAATAAAGCATCAACTTCATGGCTGCTGGGAAACTTCCGAAGTTGGAAATGTGGAACTAGGACCTGTAATGCACTTGCCTAGAGTGTACAAGGCTCTGGCTTTGACCTCAGCACCACAAAAATCAACAAAATGGCAGCCACAACTCAGGAAACTGGACTTGTGTGGGTTCTGTTTGGGTTTTGTTTTGTTACATCATTTTCACCTCGAATAAGGAGTTAAGTTGGATGGCTTAACCATCCCTTCCATCTCAGCTAAACACGCAGAGATCTTACAAGAACGCGGTTCCCTAGTCCTCAGCCATCACCCTTCCTGTCTTGACCAGTGGGTAGAAGGTTCCTCAGGTCATCTGCCGACGTTTATGCTGGAAACAGAATTTGTGTTCTAGGGCCTTATGCCATCTGGAATGGATCTGGGCCTCCTTTCGTCTCCAGACCTTATGGTTACCCACAGGGGTTTGATTTAGCCTGGAGAGTCGGGACTGTTGCAGTGCCTGGAGGTATTAAGCAATCATCAAACATCAACCAACCACTAGGTGTTTTTGAAACGGAAGGTTTCTGGGAAGTTTTGTTTGCTTGGCATATGTGTGAGGTATTGTTATTTGTGCCGGAAATATTTCTATTAGGTGCATTTTTTTTTCTGTATAGGACCTTTATTTGTTTGTCTTCATAAGGAGCCTACATTTTCTGAAACACGATTGACCCTCAGCCCTGCCACCTGCTACCACCACCCCCAACTCTAAGAAACCCTGGACTCATTTCCCACGAAACATGGTATCTGATTGGCCACTGCCAGGCATTTTGCTACTGGTTCGAGGATTTGCTACTCCCAACAGCAAAATCATGATATACACAAGACTCCACCCTCTGTCTGGTCCTTACTTCTGAAGACAGCCCAAGAGCTAAAGTCTCAGAAGCAAGAAGCCTGGGCCCGGCAGTGAGGCATATTCGTATGTGCCAGGGACAGGTAGTTAGATTACAGATGAATAAGAACTCATGGGATGAATGCTAAAGCCCCTTTGGTATATGTCCCTCAGTGTTTCTTTCTTTCTTTCTTTCTTTCTTTCTTTCTTTCTTTCTTTCTTTCTTTCTTTCTTTCTTTCTTTCTTTCTTTCTTTCTCTCTCTCTCTCTCTCTCTCTCTCTCTCTTTCTTTCTTTCTTTCTTAAATTTACTTATTATGTACGCAGTATTCTTCCTGCATGTGTCCCTGCAGGCCAAAAGAGGGCACCAGATCTCATTACAGGTGGTTGTGAGCCACCATGTGGTTGCTGGGAGTTGAACTCAGGACCTTTGGAAGAGCAGCCAGTGCTCTTAACCTCTGAGCCATCTCTCCAGCCCCTCCCTCAGTGTTTCTACGAGCCTCCTGCAAGGCACCTACCTTAACTGAAGGGTAGGTCCACCAATACTACCTACTTTCTGGTTTCTCCCTTGGGCACCAAGCTCCTGCTGTTGGAATAATCTGCTCTAAGTACTGAAATAAGCACTCTAGATTCGGTACTCTTAGAATATTTGTCACCAGTGTTCTACTCTGTCCTTGTAAATCTAGGCTAAAGGTCATCATTGGCTTTTTACCCTAAGACTAGAAAGCCCATCTGTGAGAGGAATCCATGAGCAATGAGGAAAGAGCTGCTAAAACCTCAGACTGGTTAGTCTGCAAGGGAGGAAGCCACTTCCTTGCCCAAGGCTCCAAAATGGCCAAAAGCTTGATAGCTGTGGTGACTCTGGCCAACCATTTCCTGATAAACACACAAACAAAAACCCTTTGTCTCCTGAGGCTAGAACTAAGCAGCCAGAGTAGACTCCTCTGAGCCTGGCTGAGGGAAAGCCTGAGCCTAAGATTGAACATAGGGGCCTCAGAATGAAGCTCAGACCAAATGCTCCTGAGTGTCCCCGCTTCCTCAGGAGCAAGGGCTATCTGAATACCGTCTCCTACTCATGCCTGCTCTGGACTGAGTCTGAGCATGGTTCATGTGAGGTCAGCCTGTGAAGGAATTAATGCCTTGGAGATATGCAGATGGCAGTGAGGAGATCCAAGCCCTGGGTTCCTTGTAGCTGAAGGAGAGTGGGGAGGAGAGTTGGATTTGAGCTCAGTTTTGACAGTTTGGAGGAGTCTGATTGAGCATTTACTTAGACCTTTCCAATGTCTCCAAGTGACTAGATTTCCATGGCTCATCAGTAAATTTGTAAGTAGAAGCAAAACAAAAACCTTGATCAAGCATAAAGATGTCTTTGTCCATGAAGGTGGACCTTGAACACACCAGATTCCAAGGCAGATATGTGAACATTTGTGCTGGGTGGACACAGGCTCTCACACATAAGCACCGGGAAAGCAAGGGGCCAGTTGTTTTCAGTTAATTCCATTAAGGACTTGTCATTCCATTTTTTAAAAAGTTTATTTTGTGAGTGTGTGTGTGTGTATGTGTGTGTGTGTGTGTGCGCGCGCTCATGTGCATACATGTGGAGGTCAACGTTTCCGAGTCTTGCCTTCTATCTTATTTTTGCTGCTGTGCTGAGTACTCCGGGCTAGTTGGCCTTTGGCCTTTTGGGAAATTCTTCTGTTGGGAGAGCTTTCTGTCTTGGCCTCTCATTTCACCATAGGGATGCTAGGATTACTCTGTACTTTTTACCTGGGATGCAGGGACTCAGTGCAGGTTGTGAGGCTTGTGTGACCAGTGCTTTTACTAGCTGAGACATCTCCCTGGCCTGAAATGTTTAATTTAAAAACAAACAAACCTTTTAGTCTTAAAAGAAAAATGAGATACATACTATTTTAAATGACAAAAGGTGCCCAATTAATTCAATTAATTGAGTTATTTAACTCAATAGAGATGTTTCTTACACACAAAGAGAAGGTCTAGGGATCTTTTTGTTTTATTTGTTTATATAAGCTTACTGCACTTTGTTCAGACAAAGGGAAGACAAAATTAGAATTTAGTTTAAAGATCTTATCAATTGTAGGATGGAACAATGTATCATTCCGTAAATCAGAATGAGTGTAGTAAGGAGCCAAGGACAGAGGTTGTTGTATAGCCAGAAACCAGAAAGATTTCTAAAACTGGTTTGGTTGTTTCAAAGTTGCTTTCTCTGTAAGGTGGGAAGAGGAAGAGAGTAATAGAAGGAGATCTAAGGGAAGGTCTCCTGAGGGTGCCTAACCCTGGCATCCAGGAGGTGGGCTGTGAGGAATGGAGATAGGGGAATTACAAATTGAGCCAGCCTGGGCTACATAATAAAACCTTGTCTTAAACAAGGAGAGAGGGCCAGATGGTGGTGATGGCACTCGCCTTTAATCTCAGCTCTCAGGAGGAAGAGGCAGGCAGAGGCAGGCAGATCTCTGTGAGTTTGAGGCCAGCCTGGGCTACAGAGTGAGTTCCAGGACAGTCAAAGCTGTAATACAAAGAACCCCTGTACTGAAGAAACAAAAATAAAAACAAAAAAGAGAGAGGGCTTGGGTGTGGTGGTGGCGCACAACTTTAATCCCCGCACTCGGGAGGCAGAGGCAGGCGGATCTCTGTGAGTTTGAGGTCAGCTTGGTCTGTATATCAAGTCCTAGGACAGCCAGAGATACATAGAAAAACACTGTCTCAAAAACAAAACAAAACAAACAAGCAAAAAAACCACATAAGTAACTGGTTAGCATAGGGCTGCTTCCAGTTACCTTTTTACTTAATTAAGGCAGAGGGAATGTTAAGTCAATTGAAACCTTTTTGTTTGGGAATTGGCTGTTATCTCTCTCTCTCTCTTGATTCCATGTTGGGAATTGTCTATTCTTAGAATTCTTTGGAGGACAGATATCAACTTGACTTGGGTTTGGCCATGAGCAGCAGTGACTCCATTTTTATTTCAGGCTCCCCATTGAGGCCTGGGGCAGGAATTTAGTCTATAACAATGGAGTCCTATAATTTTTATTTGGCAGTACCTACACTCCAAGGCTGAAGGCTGAACCGTCCAGAGCACTGCACATCTGCTGAGACGTAACAGCCAGGTGGACACGGACTGTTCTTGATTGACAGTAAGAACTCGGCATTTTGCTCTTTTTTTTTTTTTTTTTTTATTGTTATTAACACCCGAACTAGGATTCTTACATCTGGAAAATTATGGACTGAATTTACTGTGCTAATATTTTTCCCATAGAAACAACCTCACATCAATTTTAATTAACTAATTAGTTAATTAATTAACATATCTATTTTGGGCTATGCTGGGAATCAAACCCAAGATTATGCCCATCCTCGACTATACCTCTAGGTTATACACCCCAACCTCTAATTTTTTATATATTTTTACTTTACTATCTCATGTTTGATTGAAAAAGACAAAAATTATAAAGTCAGAATAAACACTTTAGATATGTTGTTTTGGATGGTATATGGTAGAGAGAGCAGTGTAGTGGAATGTTCAAGAAAACCTCTGGATATACTGTGGACACTAGGACTGGCCATCAGGGGCTGCACTGTGGTCTCTTCTGACTCCCAGGGTCTGATCAGAAAGTGAAAGAACATCTGTCCTTTGGAATCTGCGGTTTCTCAGGACTGAACCTAATCCTGCTGATTCTAATAAAACTAAGTCAAGTGTCAGCCTGGCTGTTCCGCTGAGGGTTCACTTGATGTCCTCACTGACCCTTCCACCTCCTCCAGCTACTAATGTCTGGTACCTAGAAATGAAGAAAGTGGAAAGACCCCTTCATCCTATGCTCCAGAGCCTTAAATCACGTGTGACCCAGGGGCATCAGGTGCTAGAGAGCCCTAACTCAGAGTCATGATGCTGGGCTGTTGTTTCCACGACAACAGATGCAGGCTATGAGTTTCCCAGTGGGTGTTTATTCTCTTCCCTCCATCCTCTCCTCTGTCCTTATTTGATAAACCTCTCCTCCCTTCAGATATTCCCTTTTGCTTTCACATCATATATGTTCACTATTAATGTAGAGCCTGCATATTTTGACTCTCCCCTGTTCCTCTTTCTTATTCCCTTCTGTGTTTAAGCCCCTTCTTTGCCACCATGGTCCTTTGGTCTTTCCTTATGGTCTTTTATCAACTGGACTTAGCACAAGGTCACAATCCTTGCTTGCTCTCAGGCAAGTGAGCCTTAAGGCATAATCACCACCTGGTGTTGGAGGTACCATTTACAAACGAGAAAAATGAGGCTCAGAACTGGTCAAGGTCTCACATGCCTGGACCAATCAGAAGAGGGATACCATGCTTCCATCCTTGAGGCTGGCCCTGGGACACCTCACTGGGACCATGTCATTATTATAAATGCCTGGATTGTATCATGGGATGCCTTATTACCTTTCTAAGCCACTCAGCCTTTGCCAGCACTGATTTACATAGAGATAGCTGTCTGTCTTAGAAATCAATGGCTTCTGTTCCTCTCGGTGGCTCGGTCTTAGGTGGAGCTCCCTAGAAGCAGAGCCTGATGCACAAATTCCTGTGCAGATAGTTTCTAGAAGGAGGCACTCGGGAGCAGGGTGATAGACAGAAAGGGAAGCAAGGCAAAAATCTGGGCTCTGCCAAATCCCACTCTAAAATGCCCCACCTTGAGAGAAGGCCACTCCCTTCTCCAGCCACATCTGTATGTCGTGGGCAGTGGTTGTTTCCCAGGGGAAGAGCAGACATAACTTCCCAGGAATTTCCAGGAGAATGAAGAGGCTATCAGCTGTTGGTGGAAAGTGCCCCCAACAACTAGAGTGTGGACTCCTGTCCTGGAAAGGAGGCTCTGGAGGGGGTGAGAGCATCCACCTGACAGTCCATATGTCATCTGTCAGCTCTTTCCTGAAGATTATTCCTGATAAAAGCCACCACTTGGTCCTCTAATAATACACTATAAACCTCACGTGGCTGGCTGGATCAAGACTGTGCCAAAGACTAATTGCAAGGTCTAATTTATGGTTTCTTCTTTATGAGGCTCCATGAATCTTACTCACCATCTTCCTGTCTGGGCCCTGGCTGCTTAGGCTGAGGCCAATCATCAGAACAAAGAGCATTTTTAAAAACAACAACTTCAAACCAGGGAGGATTTGTGGGATGTGACCTTCTAAGAAGAAGTGAAATGCTTTCTTACTTGCTCAGAACACCTGGGAGGAACACCATTGTCAGATACTGTCAGATTTGGACTTGATAATATATGGCAGATTGGAGACGGTGGGGAAATGTGGCGCTATGGTTTTTCTGGTTTGGTTTGGTTTGGTTTGAAGTGCTGAGGAGCCAGCCTTGAAGATACTAGGCCAGCGCTATACTACCGTGTATCTGTGGCTCTAAAGTACCTGTTTTGAACTTTTGGCATTCCTTCAGTAGCGTGTCACCACTCCCCTCCTCCAGCCCTCGAAGAAAACCAGTTAACTGATCAGAATCCACAGTTCACATTCCCTACCTAGTTCGCCAGCCTCGCGTTCCTTACAGTGACATCCTCAAGTGGACTGGATCAGTGTTCCCCAGAGCATGAGGGAACCGGGTGGCTCTGACTCACCAGGACCCACAAAATCAGAATCTTGGGGGTCAAAACCAGGAGTCTGCAGCTTCACCAGTCCCCAGAGGATTCCTACACAGGCTCACAAATTTGGCAAGTTATAGTCTTCCAGTATGGTTTCCATTGTGATCCCCATACCCACATCCCACCTCAAAGTCTCATTGACTTTATCTGGTGTGCAGTCTCACCTCTGACCCTGTCTGAGTTTCTCGGATGACATTTGTAGATGGGTGGGGTGGAGAGGCAATGGTCTTCAGTTGGCTCACTTGTGTGATAGGAGTCTTCACCCCTGCTTCAAGAGTTTGCTCTTTGACCCCCATGAGGAGTCACTGTAGAACACCCAGAGGGACTGTGGTGGCTTTTGCAGAAGGGGCAGCACCTTCCCTTATTCTGACACAGACTCCTCTTTCTGAAAACTGACAACAAAATTAAAAGAAAACTTTCATGTATTTGAGCAAAAACAACACAAAAAGCAAGGCTTCTCTTTGATTTTGTGTGTGTGTGTGTGTGTGTGTGTGTGTGTGTGTGTGTGTGTGTGTGTGTGTGTGTGCTGGGACGACCTCACTGGCTTGCCAGAGCTGGCCTTGGTCTCCTGGGTTCAGGTGATCCTTCTGCCTAAGCTTCTTGTGTAGCTGGTGCTTGAGGTACGCATCTAGATGATAAATGAAACTTGAAGCTGTTTAGATCTGTATAAAACCAAGACACTGGGGAAAGGGGTGGGATGGGTTCCCTGGGGGTCCTAGTGTTCTCCTTTTGTTTCCATGACAGTGACAGAGATGGACAATCTCATGTTTCCTTTCAGCAGTCTTCCATTCTCCATCCTTCCCAGTCTTAGGGCTTTATCCAGGACACACACTGGGCATGTTTGATGACTGGATGTACCCCACACTAAGCCTGTGCCTTTGGACACAAGGATCAAGTGTGACATTCCTGCTGGCTACTCTGGGACCATGGTGGGGACCTGGTCCCTTAGAGCCAGGGAAGGTGTCAGTGCTGAGTGTGAGAGAGGAAGAGGGTCCCCAGAACCAAGCAATCTTGGACTAGAATTTCAATACTCTCCCTCTGAGCAAGGACATGCCCTCGATCAAGATCTGACTTCCTGATCCTTTCGTTTGTGATTTGTTTTGCTTTTTGTTTACTTTTGTTTTTGAAACAGGATCTCACCTGTAGCCTTGGCTGGCCTGGAACTCCCTATGTACATCAATCAGACTTCCAACTCAAAGAGATCCAACTGTCTCTGCTGGGATCAAAGGCCTGGACTCCACACCTGGCTACCTTGAAATCTTGATCCTTCTACCTCCATTTCCAAGTGCTAGAATTATACATGTAATACACATGTAATACACATGTGTACCTAGACCAACACTATAGTACTCACAGTGTAGTGCTTCAAGGAGTGCTTGTGAAGAAACCAGCAGCTCCATGCATCCTCAAGCCTCAGTTTTCTCATTTCTCACCTAGAGTTAGGTGTTGGTACCAAAGGAGGTCGATATGGCTTGTCTGTTGCTATGATCTACGGACCACAAAACCTCCCCATTTGAAAGACATGAGTCATTCAGGGGTTTTCAATGTATTCATGATGTTGTGCATTCCTTGCTGTTACCGTATACCACACTCCTGGAGTTACCTGGTACCTGTTTGTAGTCCCTGCTCATTTCTCCCTCCCCTTTATTCTCAGTCAACCACTAACCTACTTTCTCTCCCTGGGTCTCTTCCTACTCGGAACTTGTGTAATAGAGTCATACAATACCCAATACCATGACCTTAGCTCAGTGACCCCTTATCCCCCACCACAAAATGGGATGGACTTACTTACCTGGCTCTTCTCATTTAGCATGCTATTTTCCAGATTGACCCTGTGGGAGCATTTCATATTGTAGCTGAGTAATATAATGCACCCATTTGTTGTTTATTTGTGGGTCTGGGGTTGTTCGTTTGTTGTTCAAACAGGGTCTCACTATGTAGCCCTGACTGGCCTTGAATTCACAGAGATCTGCCTCCTGACTGCTGAGATAAAAGGCTTGTGCCACCACACCACACCCAACTATAAAAAGCTTTTAGGGCATACATTTGTTGGCTTTTATGAATAGCACAGCACCATTGAATTATGATATTTTTATTATTCCTAATGTTGGGGATAAAGAATGCTTAGGTTTGTAAGAAGAAAAGAAAACCAGTCATTTATATACAGAACAAATATCCCCAAGTGTGATTTGCCTATAAAGGGCAACAGTACTTGTGTTTGTGACAAATGTCTTTAAGCATTGAGACCTCAGGTTTATGGTGGTATTTTATTTGTACTGAAATGTGATTTTATTTGTATGTTAATAAATAAAGTTGCCTGGGGGTCAGAGCTATTAGCAAGCCATAGGAAAGCAGGGCAGTGGTGGTGTATGCTTGTAATCCCAGCACTTGGTAGGCAGAGCTAGGTAAGTCTCTGTGTTTACTTGGTTAGGTCTAAGCGGCTGTGGTACTAACGGGGTGACAAAGATTTGTCCTGACTGTGGGCAAGGCAGGAAAACTCTAGCTACAACTGTATCTGAAGTTTAGCAGTTTAAAGGTCTGTCCTCCAAGTAAGAAATACTTTATGCCCAAAGACAAACAAACCTAAGTCAAATAATAATAGTCTTTATAGTATTTAGAACCTTTTGAAAATAGGGGTAGAGGCAGAGGGCTGGGCCATTGCATACAAAGTGCTTCCTTTTATATTGGTGGATAAAACATGTTTGTCCTCAAGATCTTTAGATAGAAGGGTGATGTCCTTAGGATGCTACACATTCTATGACAGGTCTGCCCAGTATGTTCCTAGGGGTGGGATCAGTCCTTTGAGCCCTGTCCTTTTCTTTTTTCTAGCATGGTGAGACACAAGGATGATGGCTATTCTGAAGACAAGGATGGGAAGACGTGTCCCCGAGACTCTGGCTATGACAGCCTCTCCAATAGGCTCAGCATTCTGGACCGGCTCCTCCACACCCATCCCATATGGCTGCAGCTGAGTCTTAGTGAGGAGGAGGCAGCAGAGGTTCTGCAGAACCAGCCTCCAGGGGTAAGACCCAAGACTCGGGGGAGGTTGAGGCAGGCATGCTGCTACCTGACAGAGAAACACTTAGAGATAGTTCCAGAAAGTTCTTCCCGGCTTCTAGGTGGCTTCCAGTGTAGACCTCAAATACAATGCAGGGGAATTCTGGGGTCCACAAGGCAGTTTCTGAGAGCAGACCTTTTCCAGGTCTGTCTTCCTGTTTTCATCTGCTCAATGATCAGACTGTATGGCTCAGCAGGGGACCAGGGCATCAAAGGAAGGAAGAGCCCTGGCCAGAGGTCCTGGGCCTGACCTTCGGGGCCTGGTTCTGGCTCCCTGCCTGCCCTGATGCTCTCCCTTCATTCTGAGTCAGAGGACCCTATGGGGCCCAACCATACATCTGGGGCCATAACCTTAAGAAGTTGTGTGAGCCACAGACTTGTCTTCTCAGGCTACCAGTGTTGGGTTTTATAGTTGTTGTTTTGTTTGTTTGTTTTGTTTTTGGTCTTTCTCAGTCACTTTCCATGTGAATCTAAGTCAGATTCTGTTTCAGCAGCTACTACCTATCCAGGACCATTGGTTCCTCTTATTCAGCATGCTTACCCTACCAATAGCCACTGTAGCCCATGTCTGCAATCCTAACACTGGATGGCTGAGGCAGGAGGATCTGGGTTCAAGACCAGCCTGGGCTATGTAGAAAGACTCTCTTTGAAAAGAGAAAAAAGAAAGATGGAGAATGGCTGAGTAGATAATGCACTGGTCATACAAAGTATGAGGACTAAACTTCGGCTCCCCCAACCAATCTGTGAGCTCTGGATTCAATTGAGAGGCCTCAATAAATGAAGTATAGAGTAATTGACAAAGATACCTGATGTCAACTTTAGATATAAATACATACATACATACATACATACATACATACATACATACATACCATTCTACTGCTCTATAGACGTTCCTTAAAAACAAAACAAAACAAAAAAACCATTATTCCATGACTGGCATACCTGGTGCTGTCATTATGGTAGGGTCTCGCCTGCATAAAGCTATTTAGACTCTCTCACATTGGAGTGAATGAAATTAGCAACGTGGTTATTGAGTTTCACTAACTCCATTTTTTTGTACTTAGGACCTCCATGTTACTGCCATAGCGGGTGGCCCAGGATAGCAACTCTCTCCATCACTGTAGACCGTTCTGGTGGACAGCACTTTGTGCAATGTCCAAACAAAAGACAAACAGAGAAAATCACAGATAAAATAAGGCTTAAAGCGTATGCTAGATACAAAGTAACTAAGCCATACGTGTATAGTAAGGAGAAAATTCTGTCAATAGTCAGCTGAGGAATGCCATAGCAGCGTCAGAGTCCTGCAGCAGCCAGGGCCTATCTGTGCCATTATCTGTCCATACAAGTGAGTCTGTCTGTCTGTGAATCTGTCTGTCTTTGCTTCTTCTTTTCCTTCCTGAAAACAGAAACAGACAGGACTAAGAATTCCATTAGAACAAGCTCGGTGCCATGAGGCACAATATTTGATCATCTTTGGAGAGAATTCCTTGGCTAGCAGACTAGACTGTTGCCTCTAGCCTTGGTCTGTATGGTCAGAAACTTCTTCCTGTGAGGCTTTCCTGTCTACCAGTTGAATTACGTGCTTGTGCATTTCTGCCAAAAATTCTGAAGCCGGACATTGCCAGGCAGGTGTTCCCACCCTGCCCTGCTTCCCTCCTGGGGTGGAGCATAAGCCATTTCTGCTGAGACCTGCATGAGGAATAAGCTAGAAGAATAGTCTCTCTATCCACCTACCTGAACTCTTGACAGGGCCTATCCTGACAAGATGGGGCAGGCAGAGGACAGGCACCATGTGGACCAGAGAAGAGAATGAGGATGGAGGAAAAGCAAGTGGCTAGAAGCCTGGCCCTGGTGGCATGAATGTATTAAGGATGATATTGCATCCTTAATTAGGCAACTGCCCAAGACAGAGGTCTGTGGACTACTCTGGAAGGAACCAGAGTATAGATATTGTTGGGTTTTCTGGTCATACAGTATTTGCCACATCTACTCGGCACAGGCTCCGTCAGGCAAAGCAGCCACAGACAACATGTAAAGGAATGTGCTTCTGGGCATCAACACAGAGTTACTCACAGAAGCAGGCTCAGGATGGATGTGCTCTGTAGGCTTGACTTTGTCAGCCTCCCCAATAAGGCCACAATGTTTTAGGAATCAAGGCCCAGGGGTGCACTACTCATCCCTAATTGTTCCCCACTTCTTAAGGAAGCTGCCTCTCAGAGTTTGGGCCCTTTATCCCAAACACATGCACCCAGGATGCTATTTGGGAAGCATTTGCCTCAATTTTAATCTGTCCCAGAGCCTGAGTGCTCAGATGTGTGAACCAGATGAGTTCCATGGATGCCCCATGGGAACTATGGGAAAAATAAAGCTCAAGAGGCTTTTTCAGTCACTCCTTTCCCGATAAGCATCATGGGTACTGTAGGAAGAGAAAAGCAAAGATCAGCTGGAGTGGGGGTGTGAAATGCTGTAGCGAGAGAGAAGCAGAGAGTATAAGGTGTTCCAATCCAGAGGACAGAGAATTAAAGAACAGGACAGTGTAGCTCCTTAAAGAAGGGCCATTCACTATAGTAGGGGACCAGAACTTAACCAAGGCCACCCACAAACTACACACCCCATTTGATTTATAGGCCAGGTGGATGATGCTAGAGAGCTGTGAGCACTTGACCTACACAGCAGCACATGGCAGGCCTGCCTCTGCACCGACCGAGGCCCAGTGGCCTTGACATCATTCCTGGAAATTGGTTTGGTGTAAAACATGTATGTGAAGACAGTGTATGTATTTGGTGTAAAAAAAAAAAATGTATGTGAAACCTGGAGGAAGCAGCCTCAGTGTTGGCTGGGGTGAACCTCAGAGTATACCCACCCACCTCCCAAATGCAGCAGCCATTTTTTTTTCTCCTGAGGGTTTTTTCCATGTGTCTGACCTGACCCATTAAGTCATTTTTCAAAAGAAGTTAGAAAGTCATACTCAAAAGCAAAAACTAAAACTTCAAAACAACTGCTTTTTCACTCTTAACAAATTCAAGTTCCTCTCGTAAATATGCCATGAGTCACCTTAGCCAATGAAGTCCCAGCTTACCATCTACAGTTTGATTATGTGAACTTCTCTGTGATTTAAGTTCACCCACCAAGACACCTGTTTGAGACAGGGGCTAAGGCATATACTTACCACAGTGAAAGAGTCACCAGCCTGCCATTGCCTCTGCAGACAAGGGACATTTTGAGCTTTGTGGATAAAGTTGGGTCGGGTGGATGTAGGGTTCTTCTAAGCCCCTTTTGAAAGCAAGGGGGTCTTCAATAAGCTCTGAGCTTTCTCTGTGGAGTGTTGATGGGGGAATGTCTTTCTGTATGCTGTGAATATGTGTTTCTCTGATTGGTTGATAAATAAAGCCGTTTGGCCTATGGCAAGGCAGATTAGAGGCGGGTGGGAAATTCAAAGAGAGAGACAGGAAGAAGGCTGAGAGAGAAGCCAGTCAGCTGCCCAAGGAGCAACATGTAATGGGACCACAGGTAAAGCCACGGAACATGTGGCGATACAGAGATTAATAGTTATGGGCTGATATAAGACAAAAGTGCTAGCTAGCAAAAAGCTGGAGCCATGGCCATACAGTTATAACTAATATAAGCCTCTGTGTGTTTACTTGGGGGACGAAAGTGGGAGAGATTTGTCCCGACTGCTGGCAGGCCAGGACACAGGAAAACTTCAGCTACAGCGTGTTTTTCACCAAGCTGTATAGTTCTGTTGGGAAGGCTGTTCTATGCATGTGGTATCATATGTAAGGAAAATTATGTACCCAGGTTTTCATCTTCTTAACTTGAGTTTTCCTTCCTTCTACTAGATCTTTTTGGTTCGTAAATCCTCCAAAATGCAGAAGAAAGTCCTCTCCCTTCGCCTGCCCTGTGAATTTGGAGCACCGCTCAAGGAGTTTGCTATAAAGGAAAGCACATACAGTAAGTGTTTGTCAGCGAGCGAGGGCAGGCCTGATGGGAGGGAGCCCAGACTTTGATGCCCACAGACATCTAGTCCTGGCATTCGGCTTTGGCTTTCTCATCTGTACAGTGAGGTGGTGTTAGCCTCTGAGTAATTCAGAGGCCTGTTAAACAACCTGCGCATACTGTGTGCATCCTGGGGTTTGGCACATGAGAGGGGCTGAGTGTAGATTGTCTTTTCTTGCCCTGTCCCCAGTTAGGCCCAGTGTAGGTTTGGGGCCCTGGTTTGCTGATGACTAAGCCACAGAGAAGCTGTAGCAACACAGCCCTTTTACAAGATCTCATGCCAAAGCATGTGTCTACACATCTTCCTGAATAAATAAGCCTCAAGCACATGAGTTCCCTGCAGGTAGTCACTGTTCAGTCTTCCATGAAAGGCAGTTAATCCGAGATGAATCTAGCCCCGTGGGCAGATGACGAGCTGCAGATTTTCAGGGAGTTGAGGCTCAGCCATGTTGCTTTCCTTTTTGTTGTCTACTTTCTGGTCACTGAAAATGTGGAGTGTCAGTCGGGAGGCCAAGTTTTAAATAAAAGAGGGAACACACAGTTCTGAGGTACTGCCAGTCTCCAAGAAAAGATCAGGAAATGGATCTGCACAACAAAGTGGGGGGATCTGAAAATTCTAGGTTAGCAAGCTGAGGGGTGAAGGCCAGGAGAGTTGAGTTAGGAAGCCTGCAGGATGGAGCATGACTCAGTCCCTGCATCTGAAGGTACTGAGGTTAACTGAAGGACAGGCATGAGAGTCTCTCACCCTGGTGTCCAGTCTCCTTGAGCCAATGACCTTACATAGAATACAAGGAAGTGATATTTCTGGCACAGGAAAACCTTGCCTGCATCCATGATCTGCTTCCGGTTCAAGTGTAAACCTGGAATACACACGATCAAGGGTACCTGGGAAGCAGAAGCACCTGAGCAGGCTGATCTTGGAGAACAAGTAAATACAGTGAGAGATAACCTGAAGTCACGTTGTCAGAGCCACCGCCATTTTAAAGATAGTGAAGGTATAGTAAGTTAATAAATAATGAATTTATGTTAATTTGATTCCGTTATTCTGAGGTGGCTTTTGAAAGGCTGCTGGCCCAACCAGCACCGAGTTCTCCTGGCTTTTAAATCCCTCCCAGTTTCCAAAGTTCACCATGGCAAGGGAACCTCTTCCTTTCTTCCGGAGCACAGTCACTATCAGTGAGCCTAGGACCCCCCACACACACACTCCCTGCAACCACCACTACCATACACACCTGTTTATTGAGTTTCCTGAAGCCAGAAGGATTTTTTTCCCTCCATAAGATTCTAGGATTTCAACCACTCCCCCTAGTCCTACCTCAAGGGACTTCCAAGTCATTGAAAGAGCTAGTTTGTGCAAAGCCTTATCCTATCTATAATGACTTACTGCAGGCCGAGTACTACCATAATGATATCTACCCAGCAGGCTGGTCTTCTATACAGATATGGGTGGGAGAGGGCTTGCTACAATAGCAGATATTTTAGCATTATTTCTGGATGATGCAATAGACACCGCCATACCTTTGTATACACTTCTTTCACATAAGATAGTTCATTAAAAACAAATGATATTCTACTCCAATCCTCCTGGCAGGCAAGAAACTGTTATTGTCCATTTTCTGGGTGAGAGGAAGGTGGTTGGCCCATGAGGATTGGAAACCAAGACACTGCCTACCCCTACCATTTGGGAGCTGTACATGTGGCAACAGCTTCCTGTCTGACTGCGTCTTTCATTTGGAAGCTTGTGTGATGCGGCCAGGCAAGAAGACAGGATTTTAGAATCTTTATATGGAACATAACCCAGAACTGATTTCTAGAGCCCTTGAACTGACCTCTAGGTTCATTCATGTCCCTCTGCCCTATGCCTATATGAGAGGGCTCTGACTCATCAAAAGGGAGTATGGCCCTGACGGTCCATGATGTAGGAAGAAAGGGCCTGGGACAATGGGACCTTTGACCCATTGCATTGGTGCCGAGGGCTAGTGGCCTCTCGCTCCAGCCAGATGAGCCCTCTTGGCCCTGCCCTACTCTGTGCTCTGAACTTCAAAACAAACAGAGAGGTTGTTGTGTAAGTGTGTGTCTGTTTACTAAGTGTGGAGCGTGTGCTGAGAGTGAGTCAGGGAAGCCGCCCTTGCCTGGCTGGTTAAAGCTGTGTCTGGCTGGCAGACAGCCCCCTCACAGCTGGTTTGGATAAGCTACACAGTAGTCTGAGAGCGTGGAGATGGGGCCACATATCCTGTGTTAGAGACCGTTCCTTCCCAGACACTCAGGAAGACTCAGCCGCCTTCTGGAACCTCTCTCTCTCACTTTTTTTTTTTTTCTAGCCTTTTCCCTGGAAGGCTCAGGAATCAGCTTTGCAGATTTATTCCGGCTCATTGCTTTCTACTGCATCAGCAGGTAAGGATTCTGAACGTCTCATGACTTGAAGGACTGCTTGGTGTGTGTGATGATCTGGACTTCAGTCAGGAGAAGGGATCTGGAAGGCTGCTCACCTATGAGCTACCAGGGAAGGGTTTGCTACTTAAATAAGATGTTCACCCCCCATTCCATTATTAGGCTTAGGATGGAAACAGCTGTCTGGCCCTCCAGAAGCAAATTCTCATCAATATGGTTATTTCTTCAAGCTGGTCTCATGGTTCTTGATGGCTAGACCCATTGAACAGAAAACATATTCACATACATACATAAACACACA
The DNA here is from genome assembly GCF_049852395.1 of Peromyscus maniculatus bairdii. Lineage (NCBI taxonomy): Eukaryota > Metazoa > Chordata > Mammalia > Rodentia > Cricetidae > Peromyscus > Peromyscus maniculatus. The sequence goes on from NC_134855.1 coordinate 123,989,455, forward strand.
CCCACAAAGCAATATATCCACCTGTATAAACACATGCATGAGCATGCACACACATACAGAGACAGACAGACAGGCAGGCAGACTGACAGACAGAAGAAACTGATACTTAAACCTGTAACTTTTCAAGGTCCCTGACAATGTTGTTGAAAACTCCAGAGGACAGAGTCCATTCTCAAATGTGGATTCTTTAAGGCAACCTTAAATCCTGCACAGTTCTTCTTCTTCAGGCCAGCTGGGGCTTACATCCTCTCTCTAGGACTGAATTAATGGTTGAAATTAAGCCCCAGATCAGAATGTGAACCAGTGTGGAAAGGATGTGAGTTGTAGGTTTCTATTGTTATTCTTTTCTTTGCAGCAATAACAACTTTTCAAAGTCAATGTTCTTGTGCAAGGGGCTGTAGCTGCGTGGTAAAGCATTTGCTTACAAAGCATGAGGCACTCACTGGGTTTGATCCCCAGCATTGCCAACAAACAAAACAAAAACAGCCAAATGAAGCCAGCATTCTTGAAGTAATTAAGCAAAGAAATCTTGCTGCCTGTCGAGGTTGGCCTTGCCTGCTCTCTTTTCTTTCTTCCTTCTTTCTTCCCTCCCTCCCTTCCCTCCTTTCTTTCCTGTTTTTAGATTTTTTTTTCCGTTTTATTTTATGCATATGAGCATTTGCCTGAACGCATGCCTCTGTGCTGCCTGCACACCTGGTGCCCTCAGAAACAGAAGAGGAAGTCAGATTCCTCTGGAACTAGAGTTACAGATGGTTATGAACCACCATGTGGATGCTAGGAACCGAACCCAGGTCCTCTGCAGAGCAGTAAGTACTCAATGGTTGAGACAGCTCTCCTGCTTGGGCCTTGCCTATTCTAATCAGGCAGAGCCCAGCCTGGCTTCCTTGGCTTCTCTGTTTGCTCACTGCAGTAGCTACGAGAAATATCTTTTCAGTGATCACAGCTCACGGCGGTCTCACCGAGACTGGGGAGTCATTTGGGTTTGGCTCCGTTTATTTTAAGGATTAGATTGTTTAGCATTCATCATACCTGTTGACTTTCTCTGCCTGGCATGGCAACTAAGCTCTCAGGCTAGCTGACGCTGCGCAGTAACTGGCCTGAGGAAGAGGAGGCATCTACAGAGGAGACCCTAGCACTGTTCATCAGCAGGAAGAGAGAGCAGCTCCCAGAATGGACAGTGCCTGCCTGGTGACCCGACCCCTCCACCTGCCTGACAGGTTAGGGTCACAGTCCTTGGAGCCTGTGTGCTTCGCTTCTAAACATCTGAAGTACACATAGTTACAACACATCACTTTTTTTTTTCCAAGACAGGGTTTTGGTGCCTGTTCTGGATCCCACTCGGTAGACCAGGCTGGCCTGGAACTCACAGAGATCCGCCTGCCTCTGCCTCCCGAGTGCTGGGATTAAAGGAGTGCTGGGTTAAAGGCATGTGCCACCATCACCCGGCCATAACACATCATTTTAGATTAAGAGAATGAAGTCATTACTTACCTGACTATGATATCACTTCTCTTTCTTTGGCATTTTAAAATTTGGCTAAATATATTCCAATTTATCGCACACATATAATAACCCAAATGCAGGCAAAAGTCACACAAACCACTATGTGGAGCTACTTCACGCAAATATGACACTTTGGGGCTAAGGTTTAGATCGAAGTACAAATCTTTTTTTTTTTCCCATGTAATTATATTCTGACTATTCAGGATTATGTTGAAATTGTGCACAAAATACCTCTAAAAAAGACTTTAGGGATCCAAGATGATTCCATTCTGTGTGAGGCATTGTCTTGGGAAACGAGATTATCTAACTTCCCAGCACCGCATCACTAAATTCCAGTAGCTCCCGGATAAAATAAATGCCAGTAGCACCCCAAAAATATGACAAATTGCAATCCCCATCTTTAAAAGTTTAACAGAAATGTGTTGCCCGAAGACAGAAGATCTTTGTAGCCCCCAGGACACATCCCCGGAAGCGTCCACCCTTCCCTCAGCCCCCCTCCCCACCCAGGACACCACACCTGGTCTAGTCTAAAGCCAACCAGGTTAGAGATGATGTCAGGACTGACATGTCAGCTGGAGGTGAAGTTAGCTGACAGCTCACCTTCCCCCCACAAATACTTGGCAACTACACAGAGAAGATTCCATCTCTGTCCTCCACACTCTAAGCAGGCCAGGCTGGTGATTAAAGGTCATAAAGTAGATGAAGGCCATTGGCAAATTACTAAGCACAGCACTCGCTTGAGGTGCTTACAGGAAGAGCCCAGCATCATCATTTTTTTAAGTAAAGGGGCCTAAGAGTCTTTTTTTTTTTTTTCTTCAAAATGCCAAGGCACTTGACGGTTTGATTTCTTCTCTAACGCTCCTCATTGGCATTCGTGGTCATCAGTGGGTGACAGGAGCCTGTCTTACCAAAGTATTTCTGAAATCTTCTACCTGGTGGCTAGTAGAGAATTCATCACAGAGACTACGGTGGGTTCCCACACAGAACGTGTCAAGTATATATGGACAAGAGAATCCATAGTTAGCGGGCACCTGATTTGTCATGTTGGATCAGCTCAACGAAAAGCACAGTTGGGAATAGAAGTAGTGAGTGCCACTGGTCAGCAGCACCACAGAGCTCCCCGTTGCTTGGGTGTTGTCAAGACAGTATAGAGAACCAGCCGCCTTTCAAGCTCATTTGTGCCCCAGAATCACGTGTAATCCTGTTGAGAGGCAGAACTGAGTTCAGGGGATCTGGGCTGTGCCACATCCTGCATGCTCAACAAGCCCCCAGGTGATGGCGATACTGCTCCTGGGCTTGGACCACACTTTTTAATATTGAAACAGTAACTGGAGTCTTCCATATTTGTGACAGGCACATTATCCCTAGCCCTTCTGGCAGCCTTGTGAATTAGAAATACAGGAGTGAGGTGCTTGCTTACCACCATATAATCAAAAACCAGCAGTTATGGGGGGCTGGAGAAATCGCTCAGTAGGGAAGAACACTGGCTGTTCTTCTAGAGGACTGGGGTTCGAGTCTCAGCTCACAACTGTAACTCCAGTCCCAGGTGATCTGACATACTCTTCTGGGCTCTAAGGGGTACCAGGCATACATGTGGTATGAGACATACATGCAGGCAAAACATACATATAAGGAAAAGAAAGAAATCTAAAAAAACAAAGCTAGCAAGTATAGAACACACCTGTAGCCCCAGCAGTCAAGAAGCTAAAGAAGAAAGATTGAGAGTCCCAGGCCAGCCTGGGTCACAAAGACAACCCTGTCTTGAGAAACTAACTACACACACACACACACACACACACACACACACACACACACATACACACACACTCACTCACACACACACATACACACACTCACACACACACACACTCACACACACACACTCACACACACACACTCACACACACACACACACACACACACACAGGTGGGGGAGGGATGGGGAAAGGGAGAGACAGACACACAGAGAATTCGAATCCATTCTTACCTTGATGCCAAAGCCCATATTTCCCCCACTCTATTCCGCCAACTACACACACCTGAGTTTCAGCACAGCTGGTTCCAATCCCAGCTTTGCTGCCATGAGTTCTACGGGGTGCATCAAGGACTGCACCAGTCAGTGTGGTTGCATGATCCTGATGTCAAGAAATGAGGGACATGAGAGCTTCTTCCCAGCATGGTCAGCAGGCCCCACAGGGGTTCACATGCTTGCTGCATTGCAGCAGTAGCTGCTGAACAATGTTAGTCTCTCCCTCTTTAGAAACAGAACACACAGAGCAAAGATCAAGTAAATCTAGATCATGCATATACTGAAACCCTTGGGAGAAAGTTCTGTAGTAAGGTGTTGGCTCTATTTTGTTCATTATGTGCAAACTTTAACATCAGGGCTCTTTTTTTTTAATGTGGTATAGATAAGAAGGAAGTGTGTGTGTGTGTGTGTGTGTGTGTGTGTGTGTGTGTGTGTGTGTGTGTGTGTGAAGATGCTGGGTACTCCTGGCTGGCACAATGTGAGGCAGCTCATATACAACATCTAATTGTCTAAATAAGTCAAAACCTACAACCATCTATTAATGAATGTCAGGTATAGCTTCCTGTCCTATGTCATTAAGAACACCCAAGCCAGTCAGATGATATTTAAACTCTGGGTAGCATGCTGAGCTAGGTAAAAGCTTAAAATAAGCATAGGTTGGTTTTGTTATGTGTTACTTTTCTCCACATTGGATAAAGAAAGTAGATTTGAATGGACTGAGTGTGGTTTTACAAACGTGGGTTTGTGATACACTTTGATGTTATAGCATTCCATTCCCATTAGTCTCCACTTCAGATTAGAGTCAGGATCACAGCCCCTGCCAGGATACAGAAGGTGTTCACAGTCTTAGGTCAGGTCTGAAGGCCTCGTGGAAGCAGAAGTTGACCAGGGCTTGACTTCACATGAGAGCACGGTAGAGCTTTGGTGACACTATCAGGTGTTGGGACACCCATGCTTTGTTATTTTCATTGACTCTGCAGCTTTGTCATTGACTGTCAACAGCTTTAAGGGTTCCAAGATTCTCCAGTCATCCAGATTTGATCTAGTTCATTCCAGAATGTTGTCCAATCTTACCATAAACAACAGGATAATTTGGTATATGATTTTCTTCAACAGAAATTTTCAAGACATTTTTTGATGACAAAATACAGGCAGAAGCTTCCACGTGTGTCCTTCACCAACTCCACCCTAGCCACAATGACCCACTTTATGTTCTCCACATGTGCCAGACCCTCTCCATCCTAGGCCCTTTTCACATACCGCTCCCACACCTTGAAATTGTCTTCCCTGTGTGATTTACTCACTGGATACATCTTTTTCTATTTTTTTTTGTGTGTGTGTTTTACATGTATGTGGGTGGGGTGCACATGCATATATGTGCATGTGCACATGGAGGCCTGAGGTTGGTGTCAGGAATCACCCTCCATGGCACTTCCACCTATTCATTGAGGCAGGGTCTTTCGGTCAAACCCAGAGCTCACTGATAGGGCTATTCTCTAGTCAGCTTGCTCTAGGAATCCCTTATCTCTATCTTATGAGGCTGGTATTACAGGGGTCACCTCATCCACCTGGCATGTAGATGGGTTCTGAGGTTCCTCAGGCTTGTGAGGCAAGTGCTTTAACTACTGAGCCGTCTCCTGAGCCCCTAGACCATAGTTATAGCTGAATAACTATCAAGGAATCCTGGCCTAAGCCAATATCACCTTCAAGTACTCTTTGTTTGGCTTACATGGTTTTTATGTGTGTGTGTGTGTGTGCAAGTGCATGCATGTGTGTGTGTGTGTGTGTGTGTGTGTGTGTGTGTGTGTGTGTGTTATGTGACAGGGGGCACGCTGGTGTCATAGTGTGCTTGTGCATGCCAGAGGACAACCTCTGGAGTCAGCTCCCTCTTCACCTTTCCATGGGTTCCAGGAATCAAGCTCCAGCGGCCAGGTTTGCACAAGCACCTTTATTCACCGAGCCAACTCACTGCTGGCCCTCTTATTTTATTTTTTTCAGCCAGCTCTTCTGGAATTTGCTGTGTAGCCCCAGCTGGCCTGGACCTTCTAATCTCCTGCTTAAGCCTCCCTATCAGGGACAGTGCCAAGATTACAGGTGTGGACCGCCACACCTGCGGGCTTCCAAGAGTCTTTATTTCCTCCTCACACATGTTTCTCCACGGCTTGTGACCCTTCCCGTAAACTCTATCCATGGCTTACTTGTTTATATCCTGTTGATGTTCATTGGCATGATGCTCCTTTCTGAAGGAACTCAGGTTTTGTTCCTGGCCCAGAACAATGTCTGTTTATTGTAGATGATAGTAAACATTTGTGGAGGGAAGGAGTGGATAATTATCCCCCCCCCCCCAACGGCCAAAACCAATACCAAAAAAAAATTGACCACACCTTTTTGTTCAGGTTACCATTGTCATTGAATATGACATTCCCCTGGGCAGCGGTTTATGCTGAGCCCTGGGCTAATGTTCCGAGTTTTTAGAGCTTGGTTCTCAGCCTTGCATATGAAAATGAACCACTGTTTATTCCATCTGCCTCTACCCTTCCTAAGAAACACACCATGGCCCATGCATTTGCCCCAGAAGACTTTATGCCCTGATTGTGCTGGATCCTGATGTCAGCTTGGCACTTTCCTAGTAGGCTTGTTGCTCTCTGGAGCCCCTCTGCAAATGGCTTATCAGCACCTGGTACCACCCTCTTTAGCAGTTATTGGCATGGGACACCTGAAACTTGCCTTCAAAGATTGTTCCAGTGGCAAGTGGCATTCATGGCCTAAGAGCTCCATCCAGACCTCCTGAATCGAAGTATGCAGTGTGTAATATGAGATCTCCAGGGATCCCTGTGTACATCCAGGTTAGGTACACCAGTCCCAAAACACATAGAGACTTTCATCTCTAGCACACAGGGGCCACATGAGTGATCTCCACTTGGAAAATGGCACAATGAAACTGTATTTGAGACCAGCAGATACTTGCTGAGCACCGCTGTCTGTAAAATAGTGGGGATTAAGGACTGAACATTCCTGTCTAGAGAGTGAGGGCCCAACATTAAGATGGGCATCTAGCTAAGTGGGACATGCTGCTTTAGAGGGGTGATGGACCTACCAGCATAGTCAGACATCCTGATATGGACTCCACACACTCAATGCTACTCAGCAGGGAACCTTGACCCTTGGCACAGATTCAGTCAGGCAGCCTTGTGTCTTGGCTTGTCCCCAATGTTATAATTCAGATGAGAGTTGCCAGAAGAGAGAAGCTCTGGTTGGATGTGGTGTGGTGTCAACTTGCGATGTTGTAGACAGCTTAATATGAAACATCTCTAGAATGAAAATGAATGCATGAGAGAGTCACCAGCCATATAATTACAAACATTCTCTTTCTTTTTTCTTCATATTAGGGATGTTCTACCATTCACCTTGAAGTTGCCTTATGCTATTTCAACAGCCAAGACGGAGTCTCAGCTTGAAGAACTAGCCCAGCTGGGACTAAGTAAGTGGGTACCCCTGCCTGGGTCCATCTTAAAGTGAATCCAAGTAGTATCCCGGTGGGGCTGCCCACGGCTCCATTACTACATCAAACTCACTTGTAATAAAAAAGAATCCCACTTCCATGGCAAAATGCAGCTCTCAGAACCCTGAGGTCCCTGAATCACACTTTCTGGGGTTCTTTACCCAAGTCAAATAAATGTTCATCCCACTCTCAAATACTGGAGCTAAGTGTGCCTGGGTAAGCCATAAATCTCCTAGCTTGTCCCTTCAAACTATTAAGGCTCTCCAGATGTAGACAGCCCAGCACGAGACCTGCCAGGGTCTTGTCTTTCAGTGGCATCTTGCTGGGGAAAGGCGGCACTAACAAAAAGAGAGGTCCAGTGTTGTGCATCTCAGCATTCACATCCATGGCGTTTATCTTGAGTGGCACATAGACACTGGTGACACTCTGGTGCTGTGAGGAGTGATCAGGTCATCTCACTGACATCTGTCTCTTCCCTCTTACTCAGCTCCCACCCTGCTGCTGTGGGCCATGTCCCTCATCCTACCAAAGGTCCTCACTCTGGCAGCTGGCACCTACTTCCACAGTCTGCCTGTTTGCTGATTTTCCCCCAAAGCCCCACAGTCCTGCCGGAGTGTGTCTGACAGTGAACCAATACACACAGTTCACCTACTTTGACTTTATCCCAGTGCTCAGGCAGAATCAGCATGGGTTCAACTCCAGTGAAATATTTTCCTCCTAGATGGAAAAGGCAATTTCTTTTAAGATTTTAAGACTTCAGTCTTTGGATAGGTTGACAATCAGACCACACTCTTTGAATGGAAATTTGAGATTTTTAAAACCTCATACCTAGGTGTCTAGAACCTAGCAAACTCACACACACACACACACACACACACACACACACACACACACACACACACACTGCACCCCCACCCCATCCCACCCCTGCAAGGATGGGACCCTTGAATGCAGTTTTCCTCTGGGTTGGGTTTTAATGCTGAGTGTGTAAAACCTCAAGTAGATTGTGTAACATCCCCGAGGCCCAGCTGCTGGTCCTACCTCATAAAGGGGAACTTGGAGGCCAGATGAATTCCTTGGCTGGCAGCCGCCTCCTTGGAGAGGGCACCCGGGAGGAGTTGATTGGAAAGGGTGGTGGTGCTCTCTGGGCTGAGTGAGATTTTGAAAAGCAAGCTCAGTAGCCCTGTGCCCTTTACGAGCTTATCCTGGATCCATTCCAGTTCTCCTTGTCCTTACCTGTGTGAAGGGCTGGGCTGGAGCTGTCTGTTGGCTCGGCCAACCTTTCTCAAAGGCTTTGAAGGTGAGAGGGCCCTGGAGTTTTCCTGGGAGCCTATACCTGGGCCTGGCTGCCTTTCTGCCCTTTCCAGTAAGGGAACATAGTGAAAGGGGGTGGTTGGGGGCAGGGGAGTGTCCAAGAAAAAAAAGCAGACCCCAAGTTAAGCCTCTGTTGCCCTGCAGACTCGTGTGTGTGTGTGTGTGTGTGTGTGTGTGTGTGTGACTTGTAAAGGAATGGCCCAAGTACACTATATTTACATTCTTGTCTTCACTGATAATGACTTTCAGATTTTTGGAGCTCCTCAGCTGACAAGAAACCCCCAAACTCCCCACCTCCCCATAGGCCTCTCTCCTCAGCCGGCATCTGTCCTGCCTCCTTGCGTCAGCTCTGCCTTATAAATGGAGTGCATTCTATAAAAACCAGGACGCCTTCGGAGCTGGAGTGCAGCCAGACCAACGGAGCCTTGTGTTTTATTAATCCTCTTTTCTTGAAAGTGCACAGCCAGGACCTCAGCACAGGCCCAAAGCGGCCGAGCACAAGGACTCCCAACGCGAATGGCACCGAGAGGCCTCGGTCCCCCCCACCCAGGCCCCCGCCACCCGCTATTAATAGTCTGCACACAAGCCCTGGGCTATCCAGGACTGAACCCCAGACGAGCATGCCAGAAACAGTCAACCATAGCAAACATGGGAACGTAGCTCTGCTTGGAACAAAACCAACTCCCATCCCTCCACCCCGGCTGAAGAAGCAGGCTTCTTTTTTGGAAGCGGAAGGCAGCACTAAGACCTTGACCGCCTGCCGGCCCAGCCGGAGCCCGGAGTCAGAGCCGGAGCCGGAGGAGCCGGAGCTGGGCACAGCTGGGCACGCAGGTGGAGCCCCGCCTAGGGACGCCCCCGGGGATTGCACAAGGGCGCCGCCGCCCGACTCTGAATCACAGCCACCACCGTGCCATGGAGGCAGGCAGAGGCTGAGCGACATGAGCCTTTCCACTTCCTCCTCCGACTCGCTGGAGTTCGACCGGAGCATGCCCCTGTATGGCTACGAGGCTGACACCACCAGCAGTCTGGAGGACTACGAAGGGGAGAGTGACCAGGAGACCATGGCACCTCCCATCAAGTCCAAAAAGAAGAGGAACAGCTCCTTTGTGCTGCCCAAGCTCGTCAAGTCCCAGTTGCGAAAGATGAGCGGGGTATTCAGCTCCTTCATGACCCCTGAGAAGCGGATGGTCCGCAGGATCGCTGAGCTGTCCCGGGACAAATGCACCTATTTCGGGTGCCTGGTGCAAGACTACGTGAGCTTCCTGAAGGAGAACAAGGAATGCCATGTGTCCAGCACTGACATGCTGCAGACCATCCGACAGTTTATGACCCAGGTCAAGAACTATTTGTCTCAGAGCTCCGAACTGGACCCCCCTATTGAGTCGCTGATCCCTGAAGACCAAATTGGTAAGTGCCGTTCTCTCCACCCTCAAATGTAAGATCAGCTGTGCCCCTTGTCAGATGGTGCGTCCTGTTAGACGTTTTAAAGTTTACTCTGTAGTTACAAATGACACCATCTCCCACCCGAGGTGAATGGAAAGATCTCCCTTTTAAGGCAGATGCTACACAGCAAGCTACAAGTGTTTGTACCACTTTGCAGGGTCCCAGCTGCTGCCTGCTCTCGCCCTCTCTCTGTGTGTGACACATCTGTTGAGCATTTTCTGAGTGTGCATCTCTCTGTAAGCCGCGTGCTCATAGACAGTATTTTTTGCTGTCTTTTGCGAGGCTGTGGTGTTTTGTTTTGTAGCATGTGTTAGAAGCATGAAGACTAGGTGGGAAGAGCACACCTGTGTACAAGCCCCAGGCCAGAAGTCAGAGCACATACCAATACTTGGGACCCTGGGACCTTGTCTTGCCTCAAGAGTAACCTCAGTGCTGTCTTTCACCCTACAGAGTCTGTATCCGGCACAGTGTGGGAATAAACAAGAAATGGGAAAGACAAGTTTATTAGGTGTACCTTAACAATAAGGGGCATACTTTGGAGATCACATGAAAGGCATTCTGTCCAGAGTCAAGGGGAAATGCTTTCTCTGTGACCTCACAGAAGGGCTGAATTGTTAATAGTTACTTTGGTAAGCAGCTTGCCAAGGCAAAGTTGAATTTGGCAAGCAGTCTTTTTTTTTTCCAGGGCGAGAGTATCCAAGAGTTTTTTTTTTTTAATTGTTTTGTTTTGTGTTGATTTCAGAAGGTTGACTCTAAAAGGTTAATTTCAGAAGCTTCATTCAGTGGGTAGCAACAGCCAAGAGTTTGCAAACATTTCCGTGGTTTAGCTAAACTCAGATTTCTTCTTTCTGATTGGGTGTGTTTCTTGAAAGTAGTAAACAGTGTGTGGTGGAGCATGTCTCTCTCTCTCTCTCTCTCTCTCTCTCTCTCTCTCTCTCTCTCTCTCTCTCTCTCTCTCCTCTCTCTCCTCTCTCCCCTCTCTCCTCTCTCTCCTCTCTCCCCTCTCTCTTTCTCTCTCTCCTACTTTGAATTTGAGCAGCTCTTTGATTTGGTCACAAAAGACTCAAAGCCCTGTTTGTTTTCTTGTGGTGCTCTGACCTAGCCCAGGGTTGTTTGGGCGTGGCTAGAGGAGCTGGGGTGCCCCGAGAGAGTAGTTGAAAGGAATGTGTCTTTGTGATGTGTCTCAGAATTGAAAGCGCTTCGGGAGACTTACTCAGAATGCAAAATGTCCACAGAAGTTGCCCTTTTCCCCTAGAGTCTTCCCTCTCCTGAAGATCAGCTCCAAATTCATAGTCACAGAGACCCCCTACCTGGATGAGACACTTCCTCCCAGGACTAGGGGAAGCTCAGAGGCTGTCGGCAGGAATCAGCCACGTTTTCAGACAGTACCAGCAAGCCCACAGGGGAGGAGCTCCTTGGGGAACAGGGCCTCAGCCTGGGCTTCCCTGCTGATGTCTTAACACCAATACAAGGTCTTGGGAAGGTTACCTGTCAGAGGTGTGTGTGTGTGTGTGTGTGTGTGTGTGTGTGTGTGTGTGTGTGTGTGTGTGTGTGTTTAGAGCTCAAAGCTCATTGCCTCCAAAGGCATCCTGAAAGTTGCAATTCTTATTTTAAAATTGAAGTTCCTAACAAGAAGGGAAGCCCACATCTCTAGAGTCTCCCAGACAAGCTGGGCAGCCTGAACAAGCTACTTCAGTGAGTGCTCCCCACTCCCTCTCCACATACACCCCCCCTTCAAAATATATCCTATCCCTTGAGGGATGGAGGAAGGCAGGTGATATGTCAACCCACACCCCTAGTAGCTGGCAAGTTCAGAACTTGAACTGGTATGAAGCTGTCCTATGTGGCACAGAGCAGCCTTGAACCCTTTCAGTCCTCCTGCCTCAGCCTTCTTAGTGCTGGGATTGATGTAGGCATGAGCCACCATGTGTGGCAAGTCTCTGTTGTGCCAGCCTAACCCCTCAGCTACTGCTTGTGTTTCTGTTTTGTCGTAGAGGAATTGTGACAGTTTGCTGGCCATGTGCTGTGGCTAAGACCGACCTATAGAAATATCGTCTTGCTTTGTATTGGTTTTGCTGTTTGTTTGTTTGGTTGGTTGGTTGGTTTTGTTTATTTAAGTCAGAAGTCTGTCTAGCTAGACTGCTTAGTCTGTTTGTACAGTCTGGCTTCCAGCAGTCCTTCTACTCAGTTTCAGGAATAGCCGGGACTACAAGAGTGTGCTGCCATGCCCAGCCTGGTTTGGGGTGTTTTGTAATTTTTTTTGTATTTGCATTTGCCTGAAGGAAGGCAGCTTTTCCTGTTGCTTCATGAATGAAAAACATAGTGTTTTGAAAGGACATTGAAAAGTGCCAGACTTTGAAAGTAAGGGGAAGGCTACTGTAGCAGAGGTCAGCCTGCGAAACTGCATCAAGGGGAAGAAGCGATCCGAGTTATTAGAAAGCCAGTCCCCTTCGATGTGGACGTGACTAAATTACGACTCTGGTGAGAACATTGGTTTAACCCAGTTGTCAGTGTTTTACATTTCGCTGGGTGGCCTACTGAGGACTTGTTGGTACAGTGACACTTTTGAGACTCATAACTCCAGAACAAGTATATTTCTGCGTATATTATCCATCATTTGCCAGTTCAGAGAGAGGCCAAGTTATGGAGAGCTATGGGCAGAGGGTGAGCCTGAGCCTGTAGGGGAGTGGCATGCAGCCCAGAGCTCCTGATCTCTATTGTATGTGTGCTCATTCCCACATCTCCCTTCCCGGAAGGAATACTGGAATCTTCACTGCTCTGAAGCACTCATACTTTAATGCTATCTACAGAATCCCAAGCCTCGAGTTTGTTCTGAACAGGTGTCTGTGAGTGCTGGGAAGGCTTTTCAAGAATGCCATTTGGGTTTCTCTGCTTGAAAAGAATTTCATCCAGTCTTTCCCTCTGGAGGACTGAACTTAGGAGACAGGAATTTGAATTAAATCCCATACTTACAGAACATCCATTCGGAAGCCACGGAAGTGGGAGGAGACATTTCATGAGTTAACCCCAGTAGAATTAGAGAGGTCATTCACAGGTAAAAGTGACCTCATGAACAGGCACACAAGGATCTCTTCACTACATGTAGATGGTGATGCCATTATCTTCCAAGGATCTTAAGTTACACAGAGCAAAGGAGTTGGGTTGGGAGAAGAGTTCTTGCTCACGTGCTGACTCTGCTCTTCTTTCTAGTGCTTTCTAGTCAAGTGTAAATTGTATGTGGTGAGTCAGTCTCAAAATAAAAAGCTGCCACTGTTGATGGTCATGTCCTGCCATGGGGCATTTTCATCCTATTGAGACTGTCGCTCTGGAGAACTTCCATCCCAAAGTCCTGCCATTTAGAGGTTCTTGAATACATGGAGTTGCCTAGCATCAGCTTGGCCAGTCTATTGAACAATGAAGTCAGTGAGTCAGATAGGCCAGTTCCTTGTGAACCCCTCCCACTTTATTCCAGGCCCACCAATGGGCTTCCTTGCTGGACAGCTGTCACTCATCTTCACCTCTCCAAGGTGAAGAACAAGCCAGTGTTTGAACAGAACAGAACACACTTGGAGGCTTTCCGCAAAGCTCTGTAGTCAGTCCCTGGCTGGCAGAGTGAATTAGACTCTTAACTGTATCCCTTGATATGAAGTACCAGGACAGATGGGTGTGACAATACTTTAATCCCAACATTCATTCCTTGTTCACATCCTTGCTTTGGTCTCTGACAACCAATGAGATAGAGTCCAGATTTTCTTGTTTAAAAAATAAAAATCTCCACTTTGCCAAACTTGTTGCAGTATTCGATGTTTAATTTTAGTAGAACTCTTTTTCCCCTTTGATTTGATATCAGCCTTAGGAGATCCTCCTGTTTTCAAGTCTTGCTCTGAGAAAAGCAAAAATTCTCTAACTCTGAAAATGGTAGCAGCCCTCAGAGTCTCTATTTCATGTAAACTGTTCACCACAGATGACTAATAGTGGCAAAGCACCCAATTCCACATTCCTAGCAATTAGTAGTGAAAAATAAGACAATATTATTTTTTTCTGTAATTGCTATAAACCAAAACACGATTTCTTCCCAAGAGCATTTTAATTCTTTGAAGAAGCATCCTTAAATTCAATTCCCACATTTGTCAAAGAGCACATTAATTTATGTACTCAAGCTTTTTGGTTTTTTTTTTTTAATCTTTGTTGTTTCTTGTTTGTTTTACTGGAAAAATGGTACTAAAATGTGGTTGAATACCACAGAATAAAGCACTTATAAAAAAAGAGGACATTGAGAGCCTGGTGCAGGAGTGAATGACTACAGGCCCAGCTAGTCAAGAGGTTGAGGATAACTTGAGCCCAGGAGTCTGAGGCAACATAGTGAGAAACCCTACCTTTAAAAAAAGGTAAGGCCACATGTAATTTGTCCAAGTTAAACAATCACTGCTACTTTGGTTCAGGTTACAGTGAAGGTTTTTGGATTTGGGGGTTGTTTTATTTTTGTTTTTGAGTGAACTTGTTGAGTTTTCTCTTGTTTTTAATGGGTGTTTGTTTTGTTTTATATAGAGGTTCTTTTTTGTTGTTGATTTTGGGGCTTTTGGAGGGGGGAGGGTGATCTCCATTGGCCCGGAACTTGCTCTGTAGACCAGGCTGGAGCTCATTAGGTAGACAAGGCTGGAGCTCACTGTGTAGAAGAGGCTGGCCTCAAACTTGTGGCCTCTGCCTCTCAAGTGCTGCAGACTAAGTGTTGTTTTTAATGAGTGTCTAAGTCGGGCTCAAGCTCCAGGATCTGATAGCATTTGTATTAAATTCACAACGTGATTTAAGTCCTTAATTATTGGCTTTTTGAAAAGCCATTCTTAGGCATGTGGCCAGAGAGATGCTGGTGCCAAACTGAGATTGAAACCTGCATCTTTTGACTGCTAATCTAGGTCATGTGACTCTGCCACCCGAAAGGACTGGGTCTCCCAGTAGAGTTAAAGAGCTGATCATGGGAGAAAGAGTGGTCACTTCTAGAATGTGAAAAGAATGCCTATATTATTGTTGAAAATTAATTTAAATGCTAAATAATTTTTATTTTCCCCCTCTTAGTACTGAGGATTGAACCTAGAGCCTGGCACATAGTAGGCAAGCATGAACATACCCTTAGCCTTCATTTTTTTTTTCTGTTTCGAGACAAGGTCTTACTAAGTTGTCCAGATTGGTCTTGACTTATGACCCTCTTGTCTCAACTTCCCAAGTAGCTGGGATTACAGGCATCCACTACCAAGTCCGGCTTCATTCTTACTTCAGAATATCAAAATTGGGTCAGTTGTATTATATCAGCCACAAGAAGGTCCACCACCCTGTAGCTGAGAACCTCTGAGTCACTGACTCCATGATATTCCACCCAAGGAGCCGCCAGTCCTACCATTCCCAAAGCCCTATTCAGAGGTTGAAAGTGGAGATGGCATTACAAACAAGGGTGTCTATGCTAGGCTCTTTGCTGTGCTAGACGATTATTCCATGTCCTAGGCAGGAAATACCAGGGGAAAGAGAAGTTTATGCCCAAACTCAAGAGCGACTCATGGGGCCCCAAGGTTCACACTGATTGACTAGAAGAATGTGGGTGTCTCTAGGAGTCCAGCTCCAGCCTGCTTCTGCCTATCCAAGGGTTCTTGGGTGGAAGAGAGAGGAATGAGGAAAATTAGGTGGAAAGATAGACCTAGATGATGAAGAAAAAGACAGAGACACAGGATAGCTTCGGGAGGGCCCTGGGTCAATACCCAGCCACCCAGAGATTTATTCAAAAGGGCTTTTTATAATATGCCAAAGGAAGAGGCCAAAGACCTCCCCGTTGCAAGATGAAAGCATACCATACAGCCAAGTGTAGACCCTTCCAGACACCTGATAAACATGCCCATGGCCAAATCATCTCCTTATACAGCCCTGCTGGGTAAAGCAAGCTCAGATTCTCTGACTCTGAGTAAGGTCTTACTAGATAGCCTCTGTGGGCCAGCATAGAAGAATTAGTTTGCTTTCCTACTGCACTACTCCCAGAAGGAATTCCAGTTGAATGTCTAGACTAAGTGGGTAGTATATAGGATGAGATTTTAGTGGTCTACAGGTCTGACTTTCAGCCCAGGTCTATAAGCTCAATGTCTGAACAAAGGCCAAGCTCACTTCCTCTTCTTCCCTGCCTTAAAAAAAAAAAACAAAAAAAAACTGGTCTTTTACTGGAAGGCACTGAAATCAGCTGTAGAGATTCCTTGTGTAAGACAATACATGAATAAAGCCCATATGTTTTCATGATGGCCTTCCCTGAAACTCACCAAAATGAGCAAAACTGAAAGTGAGAGGCTGGAGAGAGCGGTTAAAAGCATGTGTTACTCCTTCAGTGGACCCAAGTTCAGTTCCCAGAACCCATCTTGGGTTGTTCACAACCTCCTGTAACTCTAGTCCAAGGCATCTGATGCCATCTTCTGGGCTCCTCAGGTACCCGTACTCATGTGCGTATACCCATACTCAGATATATATGCATACACATAATTAAAAATAAGAAATGTAAGTGATTCACAATGCCAGTGCTTGCCATCTGTATATTGATACTGGTATATTGGGCTGGTAATACCTTTCTTAAAATGATAAAGCATCATTGTTGATGAGCCAAAGTGTGTGTGGGTGACATGCCCCCAGCAAATGTATGTTCCAAGCCATCCCAGCAGAGCTTCAGCGGAGACAATCCCACACCTGGCCATGATGTCCTCACTAGTTAGGTGTCTGTGATCTGCACAGGTAAGGAAACACATCATCTTCATGCTGGTACCCAAAGGAAGGGTTTTCTGTTTAATGCTTGGGATATGTGCTACCTGGAAGATCTCTGCTGGAGTCTGGGTCAGTTCCGGGGATCTCCCCGAGGTGAGATTTTTCAGAAGACTTCCTGTTGAGGAAAAATATCTAATGTGCCCCGTGTCTTGGCAGTGGCAACAAAGAACACCAAAGTGTGAGGCTCTTACAGGGGAGGCAATGAAAGGTGGACCAATGGAAAGCTTCATTGGAATCATGTTAGAAAAAGCAGAGCAGACCCAGGAGGAGCTTGTGAGACGGCACAGAAGCATGGAGAGAGGTCCTGTCAGGTCCTAGAGTAGACAGAATGAAGTAGGCCAGTGATGTGATCTGGTCTTCTCCAATCAGCAGACCCAGACCTCCATTAAGGATAGCTTGAACCCACCCTTCATGCCACACTCAGCAGGAGGCCTGGGTATTCTCCTAGCCCCTGCCTACGCCATGTTTTCTCATCTGAAGTAGGGCTGGGGCTTTTTTCCTCTTGTAGTTCCTCTGCTGTGATGGCTACAGGACCACTCAAGATATCCAGCTCTCTGTGCTTTCTGGGCTCTTAGACAGGAATAGAACGAGGCTGTGTTGAAACTCTAGAGGAACTGAAGCATGGCTAGAAAGCCTTGGATCCTCAATCTTTGAACCAAAGGGAAGGAGCTGGCAGATGTGAGTACCCAAGCCAGGAAAGGTGACTGTCTGGAAACCAGAGGGCTCTGAATCTACCCATAATTCATACTGAAAAGCAAAACAAAGACCTTGACCTGGATCATTAAACCTGGGGTCTCTTTTCAGAGGCACCATCATTGGTTCTGAGGAGGGAAGCAGTAACTTCAGGGTTCTTAGTAGGTGTCAGGCGCACCCTGGGTACTCAGGGCAAGAGACCTCACCAAGTCCTCTCCTCAGGCCCTGAGTGAGGTTGGAGGCAGCTCTAGCGGATGAGGGAACTGAGCCAGGGGAAGGCCACCCCACATTTAAAAAGTGGTCATTTATTCTTTATGTCTGACTCTGGTACCCTCTGTAAACAGCATCCTGCTTCCCTCAGCTACCCACTCTGCTGAGAGAAACGTCTCTGCTGGGATGTGTCCCAGGAAGAGCCGAGGCTGGACCACTGAATATGAGGTCTCAGCTTGGCTGCTGATAACGTGTATGCACATGTATGTCAGTGCATGAAAAAAAAAAAAAAGAAGAAGTGTAAACTCACTGTCAACTTTTTACACAGTGGAAGGCCCAGGATTTCTCTAGCCCCGACTGTCCTGGAACTCTCTATGTAGACCAGACTAGCCTCAGAGTCACAGAGATCCACCAGTCTTTGCCTCCCAAGTACTGGGATTAGAGGCATGTACCACCAAGCCTGGCTGTTCTAGTATTTACTTGTTACCGGAAAAAATAGAAGGAAAATGTAATGAGCATCAGGAAGAGCAGTCACCTATCCTTGCCCATGAAGGGATATTTGCACTCTTCCGAGACATGTGTTCTCTGTTGACGGAGTGCAGCTGACTTCCTACCTAGAAGCCCTGAAGCAGGTGTTCGGGGTTAGCATCCCGGCTTCCTCTCTTGCTTGCTGCATGGCACGATTTCTTCCTGTGTGGAGTGATTGTGTCATAGTCCTCCTTGTATGGGGTTTGTTTAAGGATTTGAAGAGTTGGTGGACCCAAGATGGCTAGGATAGTGTTGCTATTCTTAGTTGAAAAGATTTGGGTTTCTTGCGTTGGAGTTAAAGCAACCAGATATGACGGAAAAGCAGCAGAAAGGAGCAAAATTGGTAATCTTCCAGAAGTGTGAGCACTGCTGCCATTTGGTTTTGGTTTTGGTCTGAGCTAGCCCTCATTCTGAAAGGTCCCATTTCTTATGTTCCTCAAACAATTTTTCTCTCTTTCTTAAGAGCAGAAGCTTGAGTTTCTTGTTGGAGAGAAGCAATGGGGGATCACTCAGTGGGGTCACTGGTCCTTCTTTTTATTTCAAACCTTCCCCCCATTCTTTATTGAGGATTTAATAGGGGTGGTCAGTAAGAGTACATGTCCAGAAAACAAACTGAAGAGACCAGTCCTAGTTTTAAAGCGTGGTCTTTAAAAAAGAATAAACAAACAAACAAAACCTGGATAAACTACCTAGCACTGTCCACAAACATCACCTGCTCTGCACACCACATGTGTGTCTGACGCCACTGTGCTTGGCACAAGAGTTTGCTCACTGGGTTGCCAAATATGAGGAGATGGAAAGTCCCAAGTCTCAAACCCACCTTGGGGAGGCTAGAAAGGGCTTGGGGGTATGTATGAATAGGGTGCTCTGAGCTGTCGGGAGAGGTGTTTACAGACAAGGAAAAGGAAGTCGTTGGTCACCTACACAGAAAACAGCAGCTGTGCTGAGAGCGAACGGTTCCCCCATCAAACACCTGGCATGCCCAGGTAATGAGTCACTGGTTTCAACCGATTTGAGCTGGACACAATTTGGACAAATTCCTAGACCAATTTCAGATTCCTGAAAACAAGGTCAAAAGTTGCACCCAAGTGACCGCACTTCTTCATGTTATCCATTGTGAAGCTACCAGAGGCCTTTTTCTCTACTACATAGCTGAGTGACTTCTTTTTTAATATAATCGTTTTATTAATTGTTAGAGAATTTTTGAGAATTTTCTCCAAGTCCTCTAAAAACCACCATTTCCTCCGTCATACTTACCTCTATTCTGTGTCTTTTTTTTTTTTTTTTTTTTTTTTTTTTTTTTTTTTTTAAGAAGACACTATCTCTAGGCAGATGCTCTGGT
The DNA here is from genome assembly GCF_049852395.1 of Peromyscus maniculatus bairdii. Lineage (NCBI taxonomy): Eukaryota > Metazoa > Chordata > Mammalia > Rodentia > Cricetidae > Peromyscus > Peromyscus maniculatus. The sequence continues at coordinate 124,008,805 of NC_134855.1, forward strand.
CTCTTACAAGCTTTATACCATTGAGTGACTTTTTTTTGTTTGTTTGTTTGGTTTTTTTTTTTGTTGTTGTTGTTGTTGTTGTTGTTCTTTTTAGACAGGGTTTCTCTGTATAGTTTTGCTGCCTGCCCTGGATCTTACACTGTGGAACCCCCAGAGATCCGCCTGACTCTGCCTCCTGAGTGCTGGGATTAAAGACGTGTGCCACCACCACCCAGCCTGCGTGACTTCTAAAATGAACAAGGAGTCAGCCAACCATAGAAGCTGAGGGAGGAAGATTGCTGTGAGTTTGGAGCAAGATTGGTCTACATAGTAACTCCCAGGACAGCCTGGGCTACTAGCTAGAATCAAGTGAAATTAGAGGGTTGATTCAAGTTTCCCCTCCATTTCAATACCAGAAATTATTTTTACTTTTGTGTTTTAAGAAAATGGGCTACTCCTAACAGACTGCCACAGTCTCACCACACCAAGGCCAGCACTGGTCCCTGGCCTTATAGATAGAAGAATGGAAGAGGGAACCTGCTCAATTTGCTGGGCATGAAACCCTCCATTATTCTTACCCTCTGTGAACAGCCCAGCACATTTTGGAGATGGTTTGTGTAACTCTTGGGTACAGAAGTGACTGGGCTCATTCTGAAGTTACACATTGTTCTGAGAATTCCAGGTAAAAGCCCCATGCTGGTCTTCAATTGTCTTTTGTCTACATGTGTTTTGGAGGGAGTTTCTGTACTACCAGCCAGCTCCCAAATAACAACACAGAGACTTATTATCAGCTATAAATGCTCTGCTGATAGCTTAAACTAGCTCTTATAACTTAAATTAATCCATTTCTACTAATTTACATGTTGCTACATGGCTCATGGCTTGTTACCTCATTTTTCACACATCCTGTTCCCTCTGCGTCTAGCTGGCAACTCCACTCTTCTTCTTCCCAGAGTTCTCTCAGTCTGACTCTCCCACCTAACCTCTTCCTGCCTAGCTATTGGCCAGCTGGCTATTTATTAAACCAAGGAGAACAATACATCTTCATAGTATACAAAAGGATTATTCCACAGCACTTGGGTATTTGCATACTTGGGTATTTGCATACATAAAGTGCATAAAGTCTTAAGCATTGAGTCTAATATATGGACACTCATATAGGACCACCTAAATCTGGAAGCAGAACTTCTTCATCCTCCTCACATACACCAAAGTGGCCCTGTGACCCTTGGTTCCTTCCCAAGGGCAACTGCCAACCTGTGTTAGACTTTATAGAGATGAAAGGCTGTGGGAGATTTGCGTATCATGCCTCTTTCACTCCCAGTGTGGCGTCTGGAGTTTCACACATACTGCACGTGGAACAGTGTGCTTCTTCACTGAATGAATGTGTCCCATTGTCTGAGACCCATTGTAGTACACTACAGTGTGAATATATCCCATGCAGCCATTATGTTGAAGTAGGTTTTGGATTCTCTCCAATTTGGAGCAATAATGAAAAGCACTGCTCCAAACATTTATATGCATTCCTAATTAATGATTGGCATGACCCATCCACTTCTTTGGAGACCTGTTCTACCAAGGTGCAGGTGAGTGATATTCATGAATGCCGCTTTCAGAACGCTTGAATGAGATAAACAAATTGGTTAGTGCTTACAAAGTGACTTGAAATTTAAAATCACTTACTTAGGGGCTGGTGGAGAGTGCCGCTCAGTGTTAGAAAACTTGTTCAATATGCTCAAGGCCCTGAGTTTGATCCCTAGCACACCAAAAAGGAGAGAAAGAAAAAAAATAGATGATTTACCTTGAAAAGCTGTCTAAGTGCTTGTTCCAAGTAGCCACGTCTCCTCAAGCAAGCCATTTATGTACTTCTGCTTCGTCATCTGTAAAATATGCATAGTATTAATGTTATGCAAAAGTAAGGAGCTGTTACAAGGATTAGATTATTATTAAGTGAAGTATCTGCATAGGGCTTAGCTCATCTAAGCACTCAGTTGCTGTTATTGATTTTTTTTATGGTAATGATCATGCAGGATAAAGTCAAAGAAGCTATGAAGTCACACAAGCTTATTAACACAAACCAAGTGACCTGTTTAATGTCTGACGTGAAGTGAGAGTGTTGTTCTGCTTTTTCTTCTTTCTATTAACCCCTTGAGCATCTATTTTAATCTTTAAAAAAAGATAGAGTGTGGAAGTGGAGGAACAAAGGAAACCAAGGCTGAGGAAATCTGGTCACTATGGGATCAACATTAACCTCTAGATTCAGTTCTGACTTGGAGGTACAGTCAAGTTGTTCGTGATTTGCACATCTGACTTAGATTATTCTCCACCCCCAGACTTCTAATAATAGACAGTAATCTGAATTCAATATGACCTAACCCAATATCAAGAATTTCAGAGGCCAGAGAAAGAACCCAACTCTTTCCAGTCTTAGAAATAAGTGGATCCGTGCACTTGCAAAATGGAACCATATTAGTGTCATATATCAGTTAGTCACCACAGTATGACTCAGGTGGAATTGATGAGAACTGCAGCATGTTAGATGAAAAAGCTGGCACTGAAAAAGCAGAGAATTTATCATTGGGCAAATTCTCTTCAGCCTGGAAACACAGATTTATATTACTGTCCATTTTAGTATCGGCAATGGAAACTGGGTGACCATTCAAAGAAGGAAAAAGTAACTCCACCCACACGTAAAGGTTTTCCTAACTCCATAGGAATGTAAATGTTTCAACTTTTCATTTTGAAATAGTATCAGACTTACAGGAAAATTGCACAAATAATACAAAGAAATGCCCCGCCTCCACCCAGATTCCCCAGTGTTAGCCCTTTGTCACAGTCCCTTTGTTCTTCTTTCTCATTGTACACACACACACACACACACACACACACACACACACACACACCTTCCTTGTTTCTGAATCATTATGGCCCCTTTGCCCCGATTTTCATTGTGTTTCCTAAAACCCAAGCAAACTATGGTATAGTTATCAAACTTGAAAAAACAATATTGAAGCTGTGTTTACACAGTTACCAAAGCTGCAGGCTGTATTCAGATCTCACCTAATACCCCACTGATGCCCCCTGTTGCAAATGAGATGAGGTGTTTGGTTCCAAATCCAATCCAAGATCACACCTTCAGTATTAGAACCCCTTTAGCTTGTAAACCAGCTAGCCTGACGTACACAGCAGTGGACCACAACAGAGAAGAGACCCTGCCTCAAATAAGGTATGAGATGAGACTAGATGCCTGCAGTAGTCCTCTGGCTGCCATGTTCTTGCCATAGCATATATCCACCCTCGCCCTCTCACACACACGCATTTTTTTAAAAGGAAGAAAATCCTATAAACTAACATAGTAACAGGAAGGGACAGTAGTACACCTGGATCAGAAGAAGGTCTTCTGAAATATTTACTTGTATGTAGGGAGATTAAAATAAGCCTGCTTGTTTTTTTTTTTTTTTTTTGGTTTTTCGAGACAGGGTTTCTCTGTGTAGCTTTGCGCCTTTCCTGGAACTCACTTGGTAGCCCAGGCTGGCCTCGAACTCACAGAGATCCGCCTGCCTCTGCCTCCCGAGTGCTGGGATTAAAGGCGTGCGCCACCACCGCCCGGCTAAGCCTGCTTGTTTTATTGATTGTGCGTAAGGAAGGTATGACCAGGGAAAGGTCACTTTTCCTGGCATGTGAGTCCTGGTGGTTCTGTGTGTAGTCTGTTGCATGTTAAATATCCTGATGACATGTTTGCCTTCTCCTCTGAAGGCACAGATGTGCATCCCGAGAGAGCGCCAGTTGCAATTCTCTCTTCAGACAATGGTCACAGTAGCTGCGTTTTCTTTGGCAGATGTGGTGTTGGAGAAGGCTATGCACAAATGCATCTTGAAGCCCCTCAAGGGCCACGTGGAGGCCATGCTGAAGGACTTCCACACAGCTGACGGCTCGTGGAAACAACTCAAGGAAAACCTGCAACTCGTGCGCCAGAGGAACCCACAGGAGCTGGGGGTCTTTGCCCCGACCCCTGACTTGGTGGACCTGGAGAAAATCAAAGTGAAATTCATGACCATGCAGAAGATGTATTCGCCAGAAAAGAAAGTCATGCTTCTGCTTCGGGTCTGCAAGCTCATCTACACTGTCATGGAGAACAACTCAGGTGAGGCAGCCTATCTGTCACTCTGTGTCCAGACTTCCAGTCGAGCCCCAGTGTCCCTTCCCTTCCGGCTCTCAGTTTCCTCTATCAGCCTATAGAAATGTAAGCGCTGCTGGTGGAATTTGTCAAATGAGCCTTGTGCAACAGAGTCATCTCAGTCAGTGGTCTCGGATAAGGACAAAGTAAGAGTTGCCTACAGTGCTGAGGTAAATAACAGCGTTAGTGCGATGGAGTGCTTATGACCACGTTGCCCTCCCACTGTGAAGGTGTTTCTTTACTGGGGTCTTCACCGCCTTAATCTTCTGCCCTGCAGTTTCCACATCTGTTTTTACATATGACCCTCTCCTTCATAACTGAGAATTATGTGAGACAACTCAATCTGAACCCCAAGTGCAATGAGAATATTAGTGAGAACCTCTACCACACACAGGCCCATGAGGGCTTATGCTGATAATCTACAGCACGTGTATGAGAAATCTGGAATGTTTGGTAAAAGTGAGGCTGCGTTAGTCAGTTCTTTAGTATGGGCTGAAGCATTGAGATCGGAACTCATCAAAGAATTACAAAGTAGGAAATAAGTCCTCAGATTTCCCCAGGCTCTTTCCTCAAGATGCAGAAGTACCCCATGATTCATGGTTAGTGACCAAATCCGCCCTGTTCTGGCCTTCAGAGAGCTTCCTGTAATACAGCGGTCAATTATCAACTTTTTCCTGACAGAAATTGCCTTAGTAGAGAAGCCATGGACTCTGTTACCCATTGCTAGATTAGATAAGAATGTATGTGCACTGCAGACTGCTGAGTGAGGACCTTAACCTCTGAGCTCTTGGGACCAGGGAGATGGTTCCCCAGGCAAAGCATTTGTCAGGCAAGCATAAGGACCAGAGTTCAGATTCCCAGCATCCACAGAAATGCTGGGTGGATGTGTGTAGTAGCCTACCCACAGTCCCACACCAGGAGACAGGGACAGGATCCCCGTGGTAAGGTGAATAGCTAGAATAGCCGAATAGGTGAACTCCAGGTTCAGGAGAGACTCTGCCTCAGTAAATACAGAAAAGAGCAAGTGAGGAAGATACCTAACTAATGTCAACCTCTGGCCCCTACATGCATGCACACACTTGTGCATGTACACACACACACACACACACACACACACACACACACACACACACACACCAGAGCCCATAAACTGTTGCCAGTCTGTGGCTAGACATGGCCTCTGAAATTTGAAGCACATATCTCTATAGTGCATGAGATCATTTATAAAATTTTCCAGAATAATACCTGCTCAGCATTGCATTGTTCTGCAGCACCGTCTCTCCACCTGCACACTAGCGACGGTTCAGTCATGACCGACTTCATTGTGCGGGCTGTCCTGCTCCCTGTGGGGAAGCCGAGCGGCCTCCTGGATACCGTTCCCACTCTCACCTTCCAGCTGTGATCTGAAAAATGTTTCCAGATACTGTACATGTTCTCTTGGTCAGCAAAGTAACCACAGTTAAGAACCACCATTGCAGGCCGGGTGGTGGTGGCACACGCCTTTAATCCCAGCACTTGGGAGACAGAGCCAGGTGGATCTCTGTGAGTTCGAGGCCAGCCTGGTCTATAGAACAAGATCCAGGACAGGCACCAAAGCTACAGAGAAACCCTGTCTCAAAAAACCAAAACCAACCAAACAAACAAACAAAGAGCCACCATCGCAAAGAACATGAGAAATAAGGACTGTTTTATTTGTTTGTTTGTTTACTATATATTGCTATTAATCAGGTGCTATCATCAACACACATTTAAATAAATTAAATTAAATGAACATTGAGCAGAGAGCAAAATCTTTTCCTGGTTTAAGTTTGATCTGTCATTGCATTTGTGATCAGTAAGTGAGCTAGAAAGAGTTAGCCCAAGGAAAGATTTTATTAAGGGTTTATATCATACCTTGCTAACAGTTTAAAACACAGGCACTTTGTTCTAGTGTATAAATCTTAAAAATGGGAAGAAAATCTGAACTGGGTTGACTGTCCCATAGGCATTCATTCTGAGACTGTGAGCAAGGGCTGGTCTCAGTAAACAGTAGAGGAAGAGTCTAGGGCCACGTAGGTAGAATTCCAGAAACTCCTACGCCTGTTTATAAGTAGCACATTTCCCCAGCATGACTCCTTGGTGGCTAATAATAGCAGCAAATAGGATGTGAAAAAAAAAGAGACATTGATAAAAATATCCTACTTTGCCCTCTCTTCCTGATCCTAGGGAGGATGTATGGTGCGGATGACTTCTTGCCTGTGCTGACCTATGTCATAGCCCAGTGTGACATGCTTGAATTGGACACTGAGATCGAGTACATGATGGAGCTCTTAGACCCGTCACTGCTGCATGGAGAAGGTAATGTACCCTGGTGTGTCAGAGGAACTAGGCAGCTAGGGGGCCAGTTAGCAGGGGTTACACATTTTAAAACTGACATGAGATTCATGGAATGTAAAATTAGCCATTTTGAAACTGGGCACGGTGGTCCACACCTGTCACCAGCATTTAGGAGGTAGAAGCAGCAAGGTTATAGGACCCAGACAGGCCTGAGCTACATAGCAAAGGCCTATCTCAGAAAGCACAATGAGAGTTGGGAAAAGAGCTCAGCCAGTGAAGTGCTTGTGGACCTGAGTTCAAGCCCCCAGCATGCACATCAAAAAGCTCGACATGGAGGTGTACATCAGCAATCCCAACAGTGGGGAAGCCCAGATGTAACACTGGAGACGGGTGGAATGCTAGGGCTGACTAGCCAGGCAGCCTGACAAATCAGTGAGCTCCAGGCCAATGAGAGATCCTTTCTCAAAAAACAAGGTGTATGGCATCTGAGGAATAACACCCAAGGTTGTCCTCTGGTGTCCACCTTCATGCACAAACACACACACACACACACACACACACACACACACACACACACACACGAATGCCCACATGCACAGAGAGCAGTCTAGCAATGGATAGTACATATTGGCTGTTGATGCCGGGTGGCAGTGGTGGCACACGCCTTTAATCCCAGCACTGGGGAGGCTGAACCAGGTGGATCTCTGTGAGTTCAAGGCCAGCCTGGTCTACAGAGCGAGATCCAGGACAGGCACCAAAACTACACAGAGAAACTCTGTCTCGAAAAACAAAAACAAGAAAACAAAACGTATAGTCTGTTGAACAACCACCACCTCTATCTAGCTCCAAAGCATCTTTATAACCCCAAATACAATCCTGTGGCTGGAAAACCAGTTATGGGGACAGGGGGAGTTGGTCCTTGTCATCTTACTGGTTAACCATAGGACTAATTGTTTTTTTAATTTAAAACTATGTACTTGTCTGGGTATTTTAGTGCATGCCTGTAATCCTAGCACTTGTGGGGAGGGGATCAGAAATTCAAGGTTATCCTTGATTAAATAGTGAGTTTGAGACAGCATGATATCTATTGAAACAAACAAAAATGTACTATACCAACTTTTTAAAATCACAGTAGTAATAGTATTTCATTGTAGAAAAATAAAAATTTAGAAAGGAGAAAATGCAACCAAGCCCGACAATAGAAATTTAATTTAGTAGAATTAAACATTTAATAGATTATCTTTTTCTTTTGGTATGTGTTTGTTTTTTTCAGTACTAAGAATTGACCCTAGGGCCTCATACATGCAAGGCAAGCAGCCGACCACTGAGTTATAGCCCCTGCCCTTTGAATGGTACATTTTTTAAAAAAGATATAGCTCCTTTTTTTATATATAGCTTCTTTTATTTAGGAAGCTACTGACTTTCTATTAAAGAATACTTATACTGCTAGAAAAATAACTTGCTATTGTTATCACTAAAAATTAATGAAAAGCTGCACCTTTTTAAAAAAGAATTGTTTTAAACATACAAACAGCATTGGTTTGCTTCCCGTTGACCTCGGTGTTCAGGTTCAGTCTTGTCCTGCCTGTGTCTTCGCAGAGGAAATTCTTTCTCCTTCTGCATCAGTTAGAGGTTGAATCATGAAAATCTTTTGGATGCTTGACTACATAGCTCACAACCTTGAAAGGCGGCAAGAAGTGGGACTCACCTGTGAACTGCTCCTTCTGCAAGGAGACAAATCAGGGCCTGTGTGCCCAGCTGTCAATCATTTTCAGAAATTCCTAGGACACCCAGACAGACTCTGAGGGTGCAGCTGTGTTTTTCCTGTTCCTGTCGAGTTTCGGTCTGGGCTTGAGTACAAAGGTCCACCTGCGCTTGGGATTCCCCAGGGCATTCATCACCTAGGCATCTCCCATGGAGGAAAGCAAATGCATTATCATCCCCAGAATGTCCTGGACTGTCCTCAGTCCTCTAATGTGAATCTGCTAGGCTTGGGTTTCCTATCAAAGACCTACTGGCCCTTGTCTCCAAGGCATGCCCTCCCTCTCCCTTTCTGGTCAGTGCCAACTTTGGATAAGTATCCTCCATCCTGTCTCCAACCAGAGGCAGATATGAACGAGCTCTTCCTGTCTTTATCTCCCTCTGGTTCATACCCTCTCAGTGGAATTCTCAGCCAGGGACTCATAGGCTCTATTAGGAGCCCATAAGACCCACTGTGTCTTTTCACTTTCCTGGAACTGGGCCGGAGAGAGAAAATGAATGTGGCTTTGTCCAGGCACCGAGGTAGATGTTTTAGGTCCAGTGGCAAGCCTTCCCTTTCCCCACCATGGGATTATTGTAGCTTAGGGTTTATTTTGGTGGTTTCTGGTAGCAAGAAGACCCCTTGAGGCTTTGAGGAAAAGAGGGTGCCAGTCTCCCTTAGAAAATCACCCTTCTCTTACTGACAGTATGTACTTAGGACAGACAGATGCTTACGTCTTGTGGTCTGAGGACAGAGACAACCATTTCCTGCCCCTTTTTCTGGCCCCGTGTTTCAAGCTTTTCTTCTTAAAGGAGAACATCATAAGTACTGTGGGTGACAGATGGGCAGGATTGTCTTCCCCTGCAGGAATCCCCGTGAGGGAAAACAAAAACAAAAACAAGGTCACACTGCACACTGACATAAGAACAGCCGGTGTGCTCCTCTGCATGAACTATGACACTGCTTACCTTCCTTCCTCAGGAGGGCATGGCCCAGGCAAGCTGGCCGTAGCTCTAGAGTAAACGGCAGGGCATTGAACTTCAGCTCCTCCAATCCAGATCTAGAGGAGCTGCGGTCATGTGTCACAGATCCTTGCTTTCTGTGGCCTGTCCAAAGCTCCCTTGGGTTGGCTTTACAGCAGTCACATGCTTTTTCTGCTGTGTAAGCAGGTATTCTCATTTACAGACCCAGCACCGTAGATGCCCTTGCAAGCTCAGAGCTCTCGCTTATGGTGGGATATAGTTTTGCTGAAACGTAAAACCTTCCTCTAATTGTATCCACATGTTTCAGAATATGGTCAAGTCTGTGTTTCCAGCATTTGAGGTTTTCTCCTTAGTGGCCTGAGCACATCAGGGCCATGGTATCAAATTGAAAGTCCAGGGAACCCTTCACCATCCCACAGGGATTGTAGCTCCCAGAGCCACAGTTAAATGCTGACATGCAGGACAGAGTCCGTTGAGATTCCTGAAGTCCTTATAGATTCCCTGAACTCCATTGTGTGGCGATTCACGCTTTATCTAGCATTTTACACTGAGTCATGTGTGATTTGCTCATGGGGCAAATACTAAGATCAATAATTTATAGCAGAGGTTGCCCTAGAGTTCTTAAATCATGGGTGGTAGGGTCAGGAAAACTCTAAACAAAAAGCCGTGGGCTGTCCTGGGTTGGGGGTGTGTTCACATGATAAAGCACTTGCCTGGTGTACATGAGGCCCAGCACCATAAAGCTCTGCTAAGAAAGCAAGAGAGAAATCTCCATTAGTGACTGTAAACAACAAAGCCTCTTTGCCAAGTTCAACCCAGCGCAGGCTCACAGGCCTGCTATCCATGCTCCTTGAGTGGTAAACCATTTAATTCCTGCACATTGATTAGAGAGGGTTCTGCAAGGCCCAGTGTGAGCAATTCATTGCTTTGGCCACGAAAGTGACACTTCGGGAAATAACTCGCTTAATTGCAATGAATGTCTGGTCCTATGCATTAATGAACCATCAGTGCCTATTTTCTTTAATATGTGTCTCCATGACGGGTGCTGGGGGTGCATGCCTTTAATCCCAGCACTTGAAAAGGCAAGCGGATCTCTGTGAGTTCAAGACCAGCCTGGTCTACAGAGCGAGTTCCAGGATAGCCTCCAAAAGCTACACAATGAAGCCCTGTCTCAAAAAAAGACCAATATATATGTGTGTGTGTGTGTGTGTGTGTGTGTGTGTGTGTGTGTGTGTGTGTGTACACTTCTGGGGAGCAGGGATTCTCCACTTCTGAGGAGCAGGGATGCAGGGATTTAGGTCCTTTTTCTTAAGCTCTCCCTCCCCCCAACTCTGTCTTGGACACATAATAGAACTTCAATTGATATTTTGACAAAGAATGCCTTTAATCATAAAATGTGCCATGAGAATTCTTGCTACACATTTAAGGTGCCCCCTAGTGTCACCCAAGCACATTTACACATTCTGCTGCAAACAACTAATTATTTTTAAGACAAACCTAGGAAAATACATAGGCACCTTACAATGTAGTATGCCTATTAGCACTCCCCACAAACACAAGAGATAATTTTAGGGTACTCCTAGAGGTACACCCCTCTCTTTAACATGTTAATCATTTTTCTTAAATGTGGAAACAGAAATGATCAGCTTTTCAGTGCTCCCTGGTCCCAGCACAGGCTTGGATAACTCCATGAATCTGGTTGAGATGAGGGCTTGAACAGAGGGATGAAGATGTGAGGGATGTGCTCTTTGATGTATGCCTCTGTGGAAGTGATGGGGAAATCACAATCTCCTTCCACATGCAAAGGTTCTGCGCCTATGGATTCAACCAACCATGGGCGGTAAATATTTAGGGAAAAAATGAAATGAACATATACAACTTTTTTCATTGTCCTTTTTCTTTCCGGAGCTGAGGACCAAACCCAGAGCCTTGCGCTGAGCTAACTCCCCAACCCCTTCTTCAGTTCTTGATGTAGTGTTTCTATTGTATGGGGTATAATAAGTCACCCAGCCATGATTTAAGATTTACAGGAGTAGCCGGGTGGTGGTAGCACATGCCTTTAATCCCAGTACTCGGGAGGCAGAGCCAGGCAGATCTCTGTGAGTTCGAGGCCAACCTGGTCTACAGAGCGAGATCCAGGACAAGCACCAAAACTACACAGAGAAACCCTGTCTCGAAAAACAAAACAAAAATAAATAAATAAATAAATAAATAAATAAAAGATTTACAGGAGTATTGTGTAGATTGTATGCAAATACTGTGCCATTGTATATGAATATTTAAGCATCCATAGATTTTAGTGCACAGGGGTCAGATCCTAGACTCCACCCCCTCCAAGGACACCCAAGGACAACTGTGTACAATATGCCCTTAACACTAGTGCACCTCCACTGTCCTCACCAGCGTGACACTCTTGAGGACCCACTTTCTCTGCCCTTCCAGGAGGCTATTACTTGACAAGCGCCTATGGAGCCCTGTCTCTGATAAAGAATTTCCAAGAAGAACAGGCTGCGAGGCTGCTCAGCTCAGAGGCCAGGGACACCCTGAGGCAGTGGCACAAGCGGAGAACCACCAACCGGACCATCCCCTCTGTAGATGACTTTCAGGTACGTCCCCCAGTCCCCTCCATATTTCCCTCTTCTAGGAAGGCGGGGCTGTCTCCTGCAGCACATGGGCTCAGGGCCTGAGTCCCAGCTCAGATGAATCATCTGGTGGAATAGAATAATGAAGCCATTCTCTGGCCCTGCTGTATCACTTCTGTTTCTTTCAACATGTACAGAGATGCACCGCAGCTTTCAACAGGCCATGTCCCCACTGACTACACTATAATAATAAAAAAGAAAAAAAATGCATTGACCGTGTCTAACCCATCAAATACCCTGACTCAGAAAAACAGAAGGATGATGGGGAGGACTTTTTGTGTCAAGATTGTGGTCTTGTGGCTGATTGGCTGTGCCAGCTCATTACTGCTGCCCAGCATCACAAGGAGGATGATATCGAATATAGCTAGCCTGGGGAAAAGTACAGATTCAAAACCCGGCTGGTAGTATAGTTCGGTGGTAGACTGAATGTACAAGGCCCTGGGGTTCCATCCCTAGCACTTACAGAAAATTTCGCAAGTCAAGGTACACTTTCTACTCAGTGTGAATCACTTTAGCACCAGCATAAGTATAAATATACAAACAGGCGTGGCCCACAGTTAGCTGCAGTTAGGACAACCAAGTCAAATTAGGGCAGGATTCCTCCTAAAACATTTGGCCTGCTGTTAAAGACCTAACCTGACAGGATGTCCGAAGGAGCAGCCCAGGCAAAGGCATCGGATATCCAGCTTCCTCAGAAAACAGTGGACATTTACCCTGCAGCCCACCTGGTCGCCCTTTGGGGAGGTACAACAGGGTATCTTTCCATCTCTCCTCCCCCCTTTCCTCCCTCACTTGCCAAACAGAATCCCCTGGTGTCTCAGCTCAGCACTTTGGGCAGCGACTGAGTTTGAGAGTGAACATTGCAACCAGGACCCACTTAGGTTTCCAGGCTGGGCTGCTGGGCATGTGTGCTTCCCGATGAGTTTATTCCCTGGAGGAGAACTAGGGCTACAGAAGCCTTTTCCTGACCCGGCAACTCCCGATTTACTTTTGCCCGGTGTCAGTGATAATGAACCAGTCTGCAACCATCTTTGGGTAGTCATCTGAAGGCTTCTGTGGAACTCTGAAACCTGGCTGTGCTTTATTTCTAAGTGACACACAGCAGTTCCCTAGCAGGAGCCTGGAAAGGCAGGATGAATTTGCCTCTGTGTCCGGATTCACCTCCCTTGCCTTTTCTCTCCCATTTCTTATTGCTTTGAAAATAACCTTTGGTTCAAAGTCAGCCCATACTTGAAAAGCAAGGTCAGCACGTTTTTCTCCAAGATTGCAATTTTCTCAGAAATTCCATCCAGATGCACAAACTACAAAGCAAGAACACATGCTGTGCCCTGTCCCCGCCCCACCCCCACACACCCCTGCTTGGGTTGTTCAAGAGCATCCACGTGGTAAGTTATTTAGCTCATGCAGACCACTGGACTACTGCCATATAGGCTATGCATGGAGAAGGTCCTGAGGGGCTGCACCCTCTGAGATCAGAGAAAATGAGAAAAGTACATTCTTCCTTCAGTAGGCATCTCTGCCTGCTTATGTTACCACCACTGACTACCAGAAGTTCCTAACCTAGAGACCCATGGTACCCAATCCCCACACACCACAGAGCCCTTCCTTTGGCACATGCTCTACCCGCTGACCTCACTCACTTTAAAGAGGCATGTCTTCCCACAGTACCACCCAAGAGAGAGATTTTTGAGCACCCAGATCATGGATGAAAACAAAAATACAGAAATGGAATGCCAGTACTGCAGGTCATCAATACAAACACCCCTAACGCTCCCTTTTACTGGAAGAAAAAGACTCCTTAGTAGCCAACACAGTGAAATGCTGACTGTGTCTCAGTTTCCTATGTAGGCTACTCTCTTCAGGAGTCCTTGAATAAGCAAAAAGTGTCGGCAGGGATGGGAGAAGAGAGGCATGGTCTGATGGCACGTGCTCTGAAGACAGATGTTCAAATCTGAGAGCATGGCACTCCAGCTGAGTGCCACTTGACCTGGCCTCTCCTCTGCAAAGTCACCAGGTTGGCCAATGTCCTCCCTACACATGACATGAAACATCCACAGTACACAAGAGCCCGCCTCGCCCCCCATTCCTGTATGCCTGCTAAGCCTTATGGCAGCCATAGGAGACAAAAGGCTGGGCCCTCTCAACCAGGGGCGCCAGAACTAAGAAGCAAAAATGTGTGCGTTCTCTGGATGCAGCTGGAATTTGACTAGGACTGCTCTGTTTTGTGTGTAACTGTTCTTATCGTTTTGATTGTGAGCCTAGCTTTTAATGGCTGAGCCATCTCGCCAGCCTGTGTATAACCATTCTTAAGGACCTGGAAATAATGGAGCTACAAGAATAACAAAATCTTGGCAACTGCCTGGGCTTGTGTTGTAGGAGTCGACAGGCTTACTTACAGCTTGCAGGGTGGCGAGCACCTACATGATTCCCAATGCCAAGCTTACAGCCATCTCCTTTGGCTTCCCGCAGCACCACGTTGTGTTTAGTCAGCTCCATCTCCAAAGTTTTCTTGCAGAATCAACATCTCCTCCCTCTGGTTCTCCCCACATCACACCCTGGGCTGCTGGGAGCCTTTTGTAAGGTTGCATCACATGAGATCGCCATCTGGGTAGAATGGTCAGACATCAGCAGTTTGCCCAGGCGTTAATGTCTTTGCTTAGGCTTCCTAGAAGAGCACAAAGTGAGCATCCTATGTGCTGGTGTGTCTCAGTGTTTTTAATCCCCTCCTGCTAACTCCTGGACCAGACCCTTCTGCTGTTTAGGGTTATTTTTCAAGCTGGGAAAACCCCCCAGCTTTGGATGTAGTTCATACTCTTACTCCGGATTTTTTTTCAGCAGCTGGTTTTATAGTGGACAAAGAAAGATGAAAACCAGGGCTCACGGGACTTCCTGTTGCTTCTCTTTGCAATGAGCTAAACATGGTAGCTCAGTCCTTGCCGAGTTCCAGTCAGAGTCTTCCCTGGCAGTCTGAGCTACGTGGCCTAGCTAGACGTCAGGAAAAACCCAAGCCTTGAAGTAGTTCTCAGCCTCTCAACTATGTTTGCTTTCTCGTCTGCCCTTGCCCCTGACATCTCTGTTTCCACTTGCAGAATTACCTCCGAGTTGCCTTTCAAGAGGTCAACAGCGGATGCACAGGGAAGACCCTCCTTGTGAGACCGTACATCACCACAGAGGATGTGTGTCAGCTCTGTGCGGAGAAGTTTAAGGTGGAGGACCCTGAGGAGTATAGCCTCTTTCTCTTCGTGGATGAAACATGGCAGCAGTTGGCAGAGGACACTTATCCTCAAAAGATCAAGGCTGAGCTTCACAGCCGGCCTCAACCCCATATATTCCACTTTGTCTACAAGCGAATCAAGAATGATCCTTACGGTGTGATTTTCCAGAATGGGGAAGACCTCACTCCCTCATAGAGGACACATGGGACTTCCCATTGATGCATCCAAAAGGGAGCTAGGAGTCAAGCCTTCTGGCTGCCACATGTTTGAGCTTGAAAGACAGTCACTTCCTCAAGGACCCCTCAGATCAGTGACTAAGCCATCCATCCATAGGCTGACTTAGCCAAGGGCAGCTTTTAGATACATTGCCCAAATGAGGTATCTGGGGTTCACAAAGTAGTAAGATTCTCCTCTAGAAATGGAGAATTGCATTTGATGGTTCAGGTGTCCAGAGATCACTGGCTGCTTAGCCTTGGCCAGCTTCTGGGCTGGCTTACATGTTTGTATATGTGCTGAGGAAACACTTAAGGTACAAGCTCTTCTCTTGGGTTCCATAGCAGGTGTTGACAAGACTGTCCGATGCAGTGCGTCAGGTACCTCTCAGCTCTGTGGACGGCTCCATCCTTCCCTCTTTCCCCTCTTTCCTCCTTCGTTCATTCTATACTTTTTTTTTTTTTTACAAAGAGCCTTTGTGTTTTTTTTATATTTCATAGAAAAATTTATAGCAGTTGCAGGTAAACTGTCAGGATTGGTTTTTAAGATATTTTTGTAACTTTAAAATATTCTATAAGTATGCATGTGATTTAACATTTAATATTTGAAGATAAATCTCTTGCTGGATCTGAGAGTATTGCGTTTTAGGGGTCTCTCTTCTGTAACTGGACGTTTCGGCAATTTTGTGGGGAGAGGCTGCTGGTTGTCGTAAAGCAATCCTTGACACTGGCCCCAGACCGCCTTGGAAGAATCTGATGTACTGTTTGTTGCCTTGCTCACTTTTAGTGCTGTCGTACTATTTGTTGTTTGCTTATATTTTTAAGCAATTGATGCTGAGGATTAGGAGAGACATGAATGTAGAGAGAGGTAGAGAGAGAAACACAGACTCTAAGGAGGGGTTGAGGAATGTAGTCTGCAGGTTCAGGCTTTGGAGGACATAGGAAAAGGAGTCGGTACTGTAAATACATGCTGCAGTGAGGTTTGACAAAGGTCTGTTCCATATGCTATCTGCTTTGGGAAACACTTTTAAAAATCCCTACAAGGGAAAGCAAATCAAGGATAACGCTCCCTGTGCCCATTTTGTAAGCCAAAAACTGATGGCATCCAACTATTTGGAGGCAGAAACCAAGTAATGTATAATATGGCTTTTGTTGAGGTCAGTAAGATGCTGGTGGGAAAAGAATGCACCAAAAAGACAAAAACAAAAACAAACCAAAAACTCCTCTTTATTGTAATAATGGACAGTGGCTGGGATGTGACTCTGGTAGAACTGGCATGCACCAACTAGCATACTGGGTTCCATCCTCAGCATGACAAACAAAACAAAGAGAAAACACACAAACAACATGGATATACGGTGAAGTTAGATAGATGTTGTATAAAACGAATTTCTGGGCACACATAGTAGAAGGGTCGTGTATCGGTGTAATACAGGTCATTGCAGAAACAAAAAACAAAAACATGTTACTGTACTGTGTAAGGACGCACAGGCATCTGGTTTGGGGAGGCCTTGTAACTGTATCCTTGGCTTTTGTTATACTAGAACCCTCAGCACATACTGTGTTGTTCTTTTTTGTAAATGATTTTCAATGGAATTTTGCACATAAATACATTGTAATACTGTACAATAATCCTGTGTAAAATAATTTTTTCAATATTCTTCAGTTGTGTTTTTTGTGGGGGATTTGTTTTAGAGTCAGAATATAATCAGGTACCCAAAGATGTTGGGTAAATGTACATGACAGTGGCTGGGCTTGGTGACCTGTGCCTTTCATCATAGCACTTGGGACACTTGGGAGGCAGAGGCAGAGGCAGGTGGATCTCTGTGAGTTTCAGGTTCACCTGGAATGAAGGTTCACCTAATGAGACCCTGTTTCAAATAACATACACACGCACGCACGCACGCACGCACGCACGCACGCACGCACAAACGCACATGCAAAGTACATGGCAATAAACTTCACATTGATCTGGTAGTTGTAAAGAGCAAACATAAAGACCTAGCTCAGAAGTTTATGGACTGATAGAACAAAAATTAAGAAGCAGGAAGAGAAAACAGATGGCCTGTGACCTGCAGGTGTTGGCAGGGTTAGCCAGCACAGTACTTGGCTCAGATGACTCTAGGGCAAATCACAGCTAATCTGAACCCAGAGCCAGTCAGGGCCCTGCAGACAACTCCTCCCTGTCCTTAGGCAACCCTGCTCTGTCCTGGCTGAGAGTTCAGGACTATTGCAAAATCCACAATCCAGGCCGGCTCTTCTGCAGACTAGTGAGTGTTGTGGTGATTGCAGCCATGCCTGACTGCTAAGGCAGCATTGCATTCCTGCTGACAGACAGAAGGGAGGGAGTTAAGAGGGCTTCTGAGACATCCATAGGATAGCTGCTTAGAGACCAGGAGAGCTGGATGAACTTGCTTTTGATGTTTGGAGTGAAGAGTTGCCCCCTCATCTCTACAGCTGCCCCCCCAGCTCCCTGCAAAGTTAGACCATTATGCTGTCCTTGTGCTGAGGAATTGGTACTCCTCTTAGATTGGAAGCAGGTCACAGCATCTGAATTAGGCAGTTTGAGCAGGCCCTGTGAGAGCAGAATCAGTCAAACTAGAGTGAGCAGAGGAAAACATCACAAGACTTTCCCTAGTTTGTCATTGGGCAATGCTTCCCTGGCAGAGTTTCAACACATGTGTCTTCATTTTTCCCCCCACGCAGGCATTTCTCACTTCTCAGTTTGCCAGGAAACAGACCCTGGTGGGGTTTGGATAGACAAAGAGCAGAGTAAAAATATACATGCCGGGTGGAGGGAGAGGAGAATGCACTTCCAGACCTAAAAATATCTTGAACACTAGCCAGAGGAAGGGATTTTGTTTTTGATGTTGGACCTCCTGCCAAATATGACCCCCTTAGGGACACAGGAAAAAAATGGAAATTGGTGAAGTTGTTTGTATCATGTGGAAGTTACTTTAGATCTACAAGCAAATGCAAAAGACAGGAAGCTGAGCCTGACTGCCTCCATTCACAAATGTGGTCTCTCCTCCCCAACAGCTCTGACTTTCATCTGCTGTAAGAAATATAAAATAAGCAAGGCCAGTGGTGTTTAATAGCCTAGTTATACCCCCAAATGTCTGTGAAAACTAACACAGGAAGGGCTCTATGTACATGGGACACGTGTTGTAATTGCCTGCAGACTCTGAGAACAAAATGCCAACTCTCCTTGATTTTTTTTTCCAGACCATTTTCATATGGGTGAATTTGAGACCCAAAATGTTATTTGCCATTCGGTGATCCTTAGTCAAGCTGGAAAAAGGACCTCCTCCCCAAATCATATTACAGGACAGAATCACAAGCAGATGATGCGAAGGAGAGAGAGGAAAGAGCTGGTGTGTTTCAGAAAGCAGGTTCTGTTTTAAAGAGTATGTCTTAGTGTCAAAGAGTGAGTGACAGCTGACCCACACTTGCCACATGAATATTGACTTTAGTGGAAAAGGAACCATGGGAATTGAAAGAAAGAAAGAAAGAGAGAGAGAGAGAGAGAGAGAGAGAGAGAGAGAGAGAGAGAGAGAGAGAAAGGAAAGAAAGAAAGAAAGAAAGAAAGAAAGAAAGAAAGAAAGAAAGAAAGAAAGAAGGAAGGAAGGAAGGAAGGAAGGAAGGAAGGAAGGAAGGAAGGAAGGAAGGAAGGAAGGAAGGAAAGAAAGAAAGAAAGAAAGAAAGAAAGAAAGAAAGAAAGAAAGAAAGAAAGAAAGAAAGAAAGAAAGAAAGAAAGAGGGAGGGAGGGAGGAAGGAAGGAAGAAAGAGAGAAAGAAAGGCGGTGGTGGCGCACACCTTTAATCCCAGCACTCGGGAGGCAGAGACAAGCGGAAAGGAAGGGAGAGAGAGAGATATAAACAGAGACAGAGAAAGAAGCATATTTGGAGGTAGGAGCATAGCTCTGTAATATAGTACTTTCCTAGCACACTCTTGGTCCTGTGTTTGATACCCAGCATGCAGTGCACACACACACTTACCCCTCCACCTCTCACCCCACCCATACCCACCCTTCCAGAAAGACAGATACACTCACAGACATCTGAAGGGTATCAATACTCTTCCTTCTACATTTTTTATTGCTGTGGTTTGATTTTTAAGACAAGTTTCACTATGTAGCTGAAAACTGGCCTTAAACTTGCCATGATCCTCCTGTCTCTGACTGCTGGGTCAATGGGTCAATACTCTAAGATTTTTTTTTTCCAGAGTAGGAGATAAAACACAGATGAGACCAGTGCTTTATTATTGAGCCACACCCCCAGTACTGGGTCAATACTTTCATTATTGTTGCTGTGAGACCGAGTCCTATGTAGCCCAGGCTGGTCTCAAGCTCCATGTAAAGCCAAGTATGATCTTGACCTCCTGATCCTGAGTGCTGGGTTTACATGCCTGTGACATCAAGTCCAGCCAGTGAGCCAATGCTCTTATTAGAGGGATAACCAAGGTCTGTTCAAAGGATTCTCCATGGAAAATCTCCAAGTGGGGTGAAGTGACTAGGGGGCTGGGAGAGCTTCTTTTCTTGATTCTAATAAGAACTTGCAGCCATGCGGTGGTGGTGCACACCTGTGGTGATATTTTGTTTGTGCTCTAACAAAGCTTGCCTCCAGAGTGCAGAGCTAACCACCAGCACCCAGCTGGTGGCATACACCTTTAACCCCAGCACTTGGGAGGAGGAAACAGGAAGTGATATGACTGGGCAGAGAGAGGAAGTGATAAGGCCGGGTGGAGACAGGCGCTCAGCCCTTTCAGTCTGAGGATTCAGTAGAGGTAAGAAGTCTCTCTAGTGGCTAGTTCCTTTGCTTCTCTGATCTTTCAGCTGTTACCCTATATCTGACTCCAGGCTTTTGTTATTAAGACCAATTAGAATTCGCCTTTAACCCCAGCACTCAGGAGGCAGAGGCAGGTAGATCTCTGTGAATTTCAGCCAGGGCTGTTACACAGAGAAACACTGTCTTCAAAAACCAAAATCCAGCCAGGCACACGCCTTTAATCCCAGCACTTGGGAGGCAGAGCCAGGCGAATCTCTGTGAGTTCGAGACCAGCCTGGTCTACAAAGTGAGTTTCAGGACAGGCCCCAAAGCTACACAGAGAAATCCTGTCTCAACGCTCCCCCCCCCCCAAAAAAAAAATCTAAAACGAAACAAAACAAAAGCAGAGTTTTCTAAAATTCATATTCTCTACATTAAAAGCACTTAGAATAGTGTTATATGAATGACTCAGTATTTCTTCTGACAGATATATTAGATATACACACTTATATCTAATATGTTAATATATAATATGTTAGAATTAATGTAGCGGAATCTTTCACAGCTTGCCATGTGAGGATGATGTCCACAGATAGCCAGGGAGGGCATTCAGCACACCCCTTACCCCTCTGTAAGCAACATTTAGGTTTCTAGGGCACATGTCGCTCACGCTGTAGGTGTTGTCACCTGCTCTTTCCTCTTCCCTTTAAGATGACCATCCTTCTAGTCTCATGCCCCCACAGGATCGGTAGGGCGTCTCTCTCTCACAAAAAGTCTTAAAATACTTCTACTCCAGTGCTCCCAATCAAAACACAGGCTCTGACACGCCTTGCCCTCTTTTGGCTCCCGCTGAAGACGAGAATGTGAATGGACTCCAGGACTCTTCACGCACCCACCCTCAGCTGTCACTGAGACTCGTGTCCACCGCTGCTGGGTTTTGGTTTTGGTTTTTGGTTTTTTTTGAGACTCGGTCCCTCTGTATAGCCCTGATGCCTGTCTTGGAACTGGCTTTGTAGACCAGGCTGGCCTTGAACTCACAGAGATCCACCTGCCTCTGCTTCCCTTGCAGCATCAGCAAGACACAGTTCTTAAAGTGACAATACACCTGGGAGTCAGCCTCTTGCTTGTCTGCTAACACCTGAATAGGGCAGATTCCTTATTTGGTTGGCAGAAGACCATAAAGAATTTTAACCTCTTGTATGGCTTTGTCTAACATAAACATAAAGCTGATTGTAAATTTTCTAGAAGCCACTTTTTTTTTTTTAAAAAAAAGGATTGATTTATTTATTATATATATAGTGTTCTGCCTGCATGTATGCCTGCAGGCCAGAAGAGGGAACCAGATCTCATTACAGATGGTTGTGAGCCGCTATATGGTTGATGGGAATTGAACTCAGAAGCTCTGGAAGAGTAGCCAGTGCTCTTAACTACTGAGCCATCTCTCCACTTTTTAACCCTGACAGTTCAAATTAACTTTAATTATATTTTTAACCCATGAGATTCCAAATATATTTCAATAATCTGAAACATTAAAGAGACATTTTACATTCTTTTTTAAATGCTAATTCTTCAAAATCTTAGCTATATTTTACACATTTTACACATCTAATTTCACATGGACTTCATCTCAAACAATCTATAAGCCCCTGTGCCTAGTGCTCACCAATCTGGATAATGAAGTTCTAATATATTAGCAGAAATGATTTTAAGTGTGTGTGTGTGTGTGTGTGTGTGTGTGTGTGTGTGTGTGTGTGTCTGTGTCTGTGTCTCTGAGTGTGTCTGTGTCTGTGTCTCTGAGTTTATGTCTAATTGGGTGTGGTAGGTCATTCCTACAATCTTAATACATGAAAGGCTGAGGCCCCAGGGTGATACGAGAGCTCACAGAGAATACAAAGCAAGATACATGGGCTGCTGATCCAGCTTCCTTCCATTCTCATGGCCAATGGGGACCAACTGCAAGTCTCTTTCTGCTGCCTGAACTGGTCTCCTCACCAGGGTTGCTGAAAATTCAAAGCAGCCTGATCTATGTGTACCAGGCCAGCCAGGTCTATATAGCAAGACATGGTCTCAAAAAGTGTAGATAAATAAATAACTTTGCATATATCAAATAGAGTTATATCCACAGATTAAATCTACAAAGAAAAGTGCATATTTATGTAGTTAAACAGCTGAGGATAAGACCAGCATCTTGTTGCATGCTATGGTTTAGATCTTAAATATCCCTCCAAAGGCTTGATCCCCAGGGAGGTGCTATAGGGAAATGTTGGGGTCTTTAACGGTTAGAGCCAAATAGGTTCAAGATCTTTAGGTTCTGGGGTGCGTGGGGTGAGGGTGTCTTTAAAAATTGTGGAACCTGGCTCCTTCCCCCTCCCTTCTTTTGCTTCCCAATTGTGAGTGGTTTTGCTATGCTATGTTCCCCCCACCATTGCTACCCGGCAACGCCCAGCAGAGGCCTAACAGCAATGGAATCCCTAAAACTGCAAAACAAAGCAACCATGTTTTCTTTAGAAGTTGATACTTTGGTATTTGCAGTGGTGACTGGAGGCTGATTAACACACCTCACCAGGGTGCAGAAGGCCAACATGAACCCATGCCGAGTGTTCAGAACAGCACCCAGCACTCCATTGCTAGGCTGCTGTATGGTGGCTCTTCTCATTACTAGGCGGTCTACTGCTTTGACATTTTCCCTCTGTGATTTTTTTTCTGTTTATCCATCCACATTATCACCAGCTAGTGAACTTCACATCAACTAGCAGAATGACGGTAGTGATGGGTATGGAATGTCAAAGAGAATGTACTGAAATGGGATGTATTTGCTGCTGCTGGTGGTGGTGAGTGTGTGTGTGTGTGTGTGTGTGTGTGTGTGTGTGTGTGTGTGTGTGTGTGAGAGAGAGAGAGAGACAGAGAGACAGAGAGACAGAGAGACAGAGAGACAGACACAGAGAGAGGCAGACAGACAGACAGACAGAGACAGAGAGATTGGGAGTAGCCCATTGTTCCCAGCATTTCCTACTAGCTAAGAGCTCTATCAGGAGCCTAGTTAGAGCTTTTTCCAGGAAAGGGAAAATAACTGGAGAAAGGAGGCTGCAAAGACAAGCCTTGCTGATTTCCCATTCACTGCCAAAATGAAATCCTGAGATGAGCCATCTCCGCCCCCACAGTGGTCTTACTAGAACTTCCGGAAAGGAATTACTGAGGAGCTAAAATTGCAGCCTTAATCAGTGATTATCCCAGCAACGTCCCCCCTTTTAATTTTATTTATTTATTATATTCATTTACTTATTTAGATATTAACATTTACATTTAAAAATCATCCAACAGTGCTATCTTTCTTTTTTTTTAATGTGCATTGGTGTTCTGCCTGCATGTATGTCTGTGTGAGGGTGAGAAGTCCCCTGGAACTGGAGTTACTGACAGCTGTGAGCTGCCATGTGGGTGCTGGGAATTGAACCCAGGCCCTCTGGAAGAGCAGTCAGTGCTCTTAACCATGAAGCCATCTCTCCAGCCCAGCAGTGCTGCTCTTAACTTACTTTGAAGAAAAGAAATACAGTGTGTGACGTGGTTCATTATTATTTCTTTTGTCCAGACTTCGTATTTGCTATGGCTGTGGTAGAATAGGCCTCTTTGACAGACTGCCATTTCAGTTCATTTTACTTTCACCTTCCTTGCTTGGCCATTTACGGATGCGTGGTTGCATGCAGAATGAACACATCAGTATGAACTGGAAAAAAAAATAAAACCTGGCATGAAGTTAAGCTGCTGACAGCTCTTTCACCAACCTGGAGTGATTAAGCTAACCATCGTCAACACAGAAAGAAGCCTTTTCCGTCCTAACAGACAGTAGAAGGCCTTGCAGCTGAACTATAGCACTGAAATACAGGGTCTTTCAAGCCGCTCTCAGACTTAATGAATTAGAATCTACTTTTGGAAATAGTGGTGTAGCATTTGCCTTCCATGTGCAAGGTCCTAGATCCAGTTCCCAGCACTGCATGAAAAGGGGAGAGGAAAAACCTAAACAAAGCCATCGAGAATGTGTGTCTCTGCAGTTTAACCCAACTCCTCACATGGCTTTATGTTCAATACACGATGGCTTGATTGCAAAGCACTGCCAAGTGTGTTTGAGACAGGATTGGGGCAGCTGATGTAAATAAACAAATACGATGCCATGCTATCCCTCAGAGAGGAGACTTGTGAGTAGGCAGCTTGTGATGCCTACTAGAAATAAGGCACCCAGTTTTGCTTAAAATCATCTATGTTTCCTACAAAAGGCTGAAAGTACATATGTCAAAAGCAAGTGTTTATCTCATGGTTAGCCATGATATTTTTCCTTTTTTAGGCTAAAGGGTCCTCTGGACCTGGATCAAAGATTCTAATAATGAGGAGGGGACAGTGGGGGCAGACATAATGACTTTGCTGGAGGCTGTGTGTCAGGAGGGCCAGTGTCTGGGGCTGTTTGCAGGCCTGTGTGTGTGTGTGTGTGTGTGTGTGTGTGTGTGTGTGTGTGTGTGTGTGTAGTATGATCATGTAGCCCTTCTAATTAACTAGTCACACCATCCGCATCTGATGTGAGAAGTTTATGAGCTTTTTGGTTTTTTTAGGAGACAGCGTTCCTTTAAAAACTCAATTACAGGACAGTCTTACTCATCAGTTTTGAAGAATGAAGAAGATATATTAAAATCAAATATATTTGCTAGCTAAAGAGTGAATAATGAGAATGAGAACATTTTGGAAACGCAAACTGTGAAAGGTGCTCCATCTTAACCTCCACTTCTCCAGAGAGCCAGCCTGGACAACCCTGAGCCATTATTTGCCAATGATATTTTTCATTCATAAGGTTTACCCTCTCTTTGGAGGGAGGGATTTCAAGATAAAAATAACTGCATGATTTAATAACTCAAACATTGGAAGACTTTAACAGAGAGTGATAGTTCCTTGCTCTCCACTCAAACTTATTTCCAGTGTCCCTTTCCAAAACACCTCTCTGAAGGGGTTAAACTCTCTCACCCTCACAATTGAATTTAGGTTTCAGTTCTCTGAGAAGGACAAAACAGGTGTGTCTCCCAACCAAGGCCCATTTATCCACAATGCCCTTACTTTCAGAGTCGAGGGAGAAGACAAACACAAGATCTAAGTCAGCCTCACAGTGTCCCAAGGACAAATCCAGCACGTCCTTCTGAGTCACGTCTGGACTTGCCCAAGCTTGTGCAAGTATGTTCAAAAATGATAAGACTAAACCTCAGCCAATTTTAAAATATACTAATATAACTGCTGCTTGTTCAACCAATCATTTGAGATGACCTCACTGTCCCTGAAACTCCCCTTAGCTGTACTTAAAAGGAGCCTACACACTCCTCTCAGGGTCGTCTCCATTTTGTACAGGTGAACAACCCCACGTGCATGCTGGAATATTAACAAACACTCTTTGCTCTTACATACTATTTGAGTCTGCGGTCTTCCTTCAGCATTTTCTCAGACCCTACACCTCCAGCTCTGACCCCATAATTAGCCTCCATGTTTCTAAAAACATGCTTACATTGTAGTTTATAATTACTTCCAGTGTTACTTTGGGGAGGAAGACCCTGTGGACAGAACACAGGGCGTGTACATGCTAGAAAAGCCTCTCCCATGAGTTAGGCTCTTGCTGTACGTTAGGTTTTATTTCATTATGGATGGTAAAGATGTAACTACCTCTTTGATGGTGCCCCCTCCATGTGCAACCTGTCATTTTATGGAGGCCTATAGAATGTGACTAGTTGTGAGACGTTTCTCTTGGGTCAAGCTGTTCCACTACTACCTCCAACAAAATTTTCCTATATCCTGCTGGGAGTGGACAGAGGGATCAGTCTAGCTGTCAGCATCCTGGGACGTCTGTCTTTCAGATACTCCACTTCCAAGAGAAGGTTGCTGCCTCTTTGTCCTTCATAGTATGTGTACTGAGTGGTGGTCGCAGTCAGAGAGGGTCAGGATATAGCTCCACATTTCCATCCATAGCAGCCTGAGAAGTTATTTCAGAAACCTCTACACCATAGACTAGAACCTGAGGACCAGCCAGTGTGAAGGAGGCCTTATTGAAGGTTTTAGGGGATGAAGAGCTAGCTCTACAGTTAAGAGCTTACTTACTGCTTACCTTACTGCTCTTGCAGAGGACCCAAGTTCTATTCTCAGAACCTGTTGCTCCAGTTCTAGGAGCTCCAATCCCTTTTTAACCAACTCGGGCACCTGCATGCATATGGTGCATACACTCATGCAGGCATGCATACATACATATAAATACATAAGAGTTTTTCCTGAAGGAGGGGCAGAAGCTGGAGAGATGGCTCCGTGGTTAAAAGCTCTGGCTGCTCTTCTAGATAACCCAGGTTCAATTCCTAGCACCCATATAGTAGCTCATGACCACCTGTAAATTCAGTCCCAGAGGATCTGGCACCCTTTATGGCCTCTGAGAACACTGCATGTGTGTGGTCTGTAGATATGCATGCAGGTAAAACACCCATATGCATAAAATAAAAGGTGAGGTGACATAGATTTAAGCACTGAGTTTAATAAGAAGACAAGTGCTCGGGGAAAGAGTAGTGAGCATCCAAGCATAGGTGTGGGGGTGGGTCTCCCAAAGAGTCCATTTTAAGTGCCTTGGCAGGAGCCACATTTGCTATTTTGGCAGCCTCTGAAGTTACATATCAAAGCATTTTTTAAAGGAACATCATTCCCCTCCCCCCTTTTATGAGGTTATAGGTGTTCCTTATTGCCCTGGGTAGGACTACAATCTGATACAATAAAACCATGACTCATAAAGGTTACACAAGGGGGTTAAGACATCTTTTGCTGTAAATGAAGTTTATGATCTTGCTTGTGAGATTACTAGAAAATTGCCCCTTTACAGTTGGAAAGAGAAAAGCTGTCCTTGGTCATATACGATTAGGTCTTGAGAATGACTCACTGCTATTTTAACATTCTTATTGAAGTGTCTCTGTATAAAGGCAGTATCGGCCTAGGCAACCTTCACAACACATTTTGTTAACTGTGCTGGACTTCTTAACTCCAAGCTAGTGAGAGACTTCCACCAGATTCCAAGGCAAGGAGGCTCCTTTCCATTCCACTCTCCCTTTATCTTCTTGTCCTTCCATTCTTCCTCCTGAGTACTTCGGCACAGCCTCCTGGTCTCCCTAGGGAGTCACATGTGCTGTGCCTATTCCCTGGGTCCTCCATATTTGGACAGGAAATGTGCCACTTTTCTTCTTGTTGGCTTTTTCTCCTGCACTTAACCATCGCTTTCTCCTGCCTGATAAATAAGTTTTCTGGAATCCAAAATTTTGTTGTCAGTTCCCATTAGCTCTTGGCTTCTCATCCAACCTCTTTGTCCAAAGGGGTTAGGATCTTTTAAATTTCATTCTATTTTAAAATTTTGTTACATTACTCTGTGTGTGTGTGTGTGTGTGTGTGTGTGTGTGTGTGTGTGTGTGTGTGTGTTTGTGTGTATGTGTATGAGTGTGTTCGTGTAAAAGTGTGTGGATAAGGCCAGGCATGATGACACATGCCTTTGATCCCGGCACTCAGTAGGCAGAGGCAGGCGGATCTCTGTGAGCTAGAGACCAGCCTCCTCTACATAGCAAGTTCCAGGACAGCCAGGGCTACATCACAGAGAGACCCTATCTCAAACAAACAAACAAAAAGTGTGTGGATTTCAGAGGGCAATTTGTAGGAGTTGGTTCTCTCTACCATGTGGGTCCCAGGGATCAAACTCAGGCAGTCAGGGTTGGAGGCATCACCTTGACTAGATAAACCACTTAGGATTTACTTATTTTTTGCTCCATTGAGGGATTAAACCTAGGAATTCCTGCATGCAGGCGCTCTACCACAATGTAACTACCACTAAGTTACATTGCCCAGTGGTTTTAGGCCCTTTAAAAAAAATGTTTTAAACAAAAAAACCAAGTAAGAAAACAAACAAGCAGCAACACTCCTCCATCTTTCCTGCCTCTGCATCACCTCTTCCTTCGTCTTAGTGACATTGGGAGTTGCAGTGTGTCATGCGGTATGCCCTTTGAACCAAAGAGTTTTACTTGCAAATGTTCGTTGTGTAGTGTAGTGTAGTGTGGTGTGGTGTGGTGTGGTGTGGTGTGGTGTGGTGTGTGTGGTGTGGTGTGGTGTGGTGTGGTGTGGTGTGGTGTGGTGTGGTGTGGTGTGGTGTTGGTTAGGTTCAAGGCCACTGGCTTCTCACCCCTCGGATACGCTGCTGTTGTCCCGATTCATGGAGATCCTGTCGCTATGTTTCTTCAGACCACTACAGCAGGTCATAGATGGGGTAGATGCTGGGGAGGACCAACTTGTTTGGGGTGTTTTGTTTGTTTGTTTTCTTTAATTAATACTCTTATTTGTATTTATTTTATTTTTATTATTTCTTTTTACGTTTTCCTTGTGGGGAGCACTACAAGGGAGAAAAGTGGATACAGAGGGACTGGGAGATGGGTGGGATTGGGATGTTTTAGCACTTTAAAAATCTGAAAAAAATCTGTTTTATTTTTATTTTTGTGTGAGAGAGTAGGGAACAGATATATCTGGTCTTCTTTGATTAATCGAAAGCCATGGTCAGGTTTAATTGCAGTGGCAAATGCCTTTATATATTCTAGTTAACAAAACAGAAGAGAGATAGTTAAATTAACAGACAGGGCCAATGCTTCCATCCTGTCCAGTCATTATTTGATTAAAAAAATTTTTTTAAGCAATGATACCTACCCAGGCAGGTTGTTTGTCAAGCCTGTTGCCTAGGACATATCAATATGTCTATTTACTTGTGTCCTCTTGCTTCCTCATAACCAGGAGAACAAGAAAGAGAGCAGTAACAGATGGATCATCAAGACATTGGCTTGTTTTAAATGTGGACGACTGCAACGATGGATGGGAATCTAGGTCAGCACTGTTTACGGAGAGCACATGGTGTTTTGTTTCAATGAGCAGGAAAATGTTTTGTGATTAAATGTGGTAAAAAAGCTGGTCATTTTTTCCAACTAAGCAGTAAAAGGAATTACTCACTGTAAAATGATAAATCAAAAGTCCTCCGAGTCATTGCTAAGGCAAGGAAAATGTGCAGCTGTGACAGAAACTGTGTTTTCCTGGGTGTTAAAAATAAAACCAAATGCACTGAACTGGAAATCAATAAAGCATGCCCTGGAACTGCAAACGATTCTGGGGTGCTCAGGGAGTTAAATGCAGTTTATGTGTTTCAGTAAATTCCTTCAAATGGCGGCACATGTCTTAAACTCGAGGCAACGTTTAGGCCCTCAGACTTCTTTGAGCATGGGAATCTCTTCAGCTTTATTTTATTTTGTTTGCTTTTGCTGGTTTGTTTGAGACAGGTCTGACTATGTAGCCCTAGTTGATCTAGAACTCACCTTGATCCACCTGCCTCTGCCTCCTGAGTGCTGGGATTAAAGGTGTGGGCCACCATGCCTGTTGAATTTGTTTTTTTGAAATATGGTCTCACATAGTCCAGGGTGGCCTCAAGCTCTTGAAGTGGCAGAGGGATGACCTTGAACTGGTTCTCCTGCTTCCACCTCCCAAGTGCTGGAACTGTAGGTATTCACTACCACACCCAACTTTCCTTCAGTTTTAATTTGCTTCTTTTTTTCTTATGATAAATTTAAGGACAATTAAAGTAACACAATTTATTTGATACTAACATATATAATCTAAAATAATAATGAATTGTCTTCTAAATAAATCCTTCTCTCACTACCCCTAAACTAGGTAGAGAGGTATCTAGTTATCTAGTTATGACTTATTTTTGGGTGGTAGAATTTTGAGTCATCGTTTCTTTCTTGTTTGTATATTTCCACAAGTCTATAATGTGTTAATGTGCACATAATCCTTTTATTAAAATAAGGCTGGCTTCGCTTGCCTAGCAAGCGCAAGGCCCTGGGTTCGGTCCTCAGCTCCGGAAAAAAAAAAAGAAAAGAAAAAAGAAAAAAAAAAGGCAGGCTTTAAAATTTAAACAAACCTTAGATATATTGGCTCGAAAAAGCCAAACAAAAACCCTGAAAACCAAAACCAAACAAAAAACAAACACAAACAAAGAAAACTAAAACTAAAAACAAGCATGTGGGCGTGTAGGCTGAGACTGCCTTCTGCTGTAGGCTGTTCACAAGGGGACAGAGGCATGCCGATGCCCCTGCAGTAAGTTTCCTATGGTGTCTGTGGTTGAGAGCATTCACAGTCTTAAATATGCGAAGTACTCCATTTCATTGGTTTTCCTTAACCAGCACTTCTATGGCTTGAAAAGGTGGCAGGTACCATTCTGCAGCCAGGCATGAGTCCTCCAAATAACCCACAGGAGGGGGAAAATTATGACCATGTTCCTTCCGTGAGCCCAGAGATTATTTGAAGATAAATGTCTGTAAATACCCTGTTGCACGAGATGGTAGCCTCTTCCCCCAGAACCTGTAGACCACCCTTCTTTCAGCTGTTCACCTGGCACTGTTGAACAGACCTGTACCAGCCCCTTTTCAGATAGTAACTGATTGAAGGTGTTCAGCCACAAAATTGGTCTGGGGGAGAGAAGGGATGTCTCTGTCTTTGCTATGCTTTTCTCTGTGTTACTGTGCCCTGTCATCTCTTTCTACTGCTCTGTAGCTACTGGGTAGTGCTTATTTGTGACTCAAGATGTCTCTGTGTTTTGTTTTTGTTTTGAGACAGAATCTCACTAAGTCCATGAGGCTGCCCTCCAGCTTGCAATCCTCCTGCCCCAGCCTTCCAAGAGCTGGGTTACATGTATCAGCCACCATGAGCCATCTCTCATCGGTTGCAAATTAAGTAGCCTATAGTAACTATTACCTGCGTGGGTCAAATGATGCCTCTGTGTTAAACTCACAATGTTTAAAAAAACTAAACTAAGCTACACTAAAATTTTATTCTACTTAAATACTTATAAACCTGATGGTTATAGTTCTTATAAATCAGAACTAGAAGAAAATTATGAATACCACCCAAACTTTATAATCAAATTCAAGTCAACATTAGTTCATGTCAGAAAACGGTTACAAAATATTCCGAAATGACCAATTTAAACAAAAAGAATACTGGACATTCTAAGTAGTGAACTCTTCTGATTTAATTTTTATTATCTCCCACTGGTTTTTACAACTCCGTGAGATGTAGCAAAGTGATAGTAATGAAAATGATTCTTGACCTTAAAAATATGAACGCACCATGTCCTGCGCAGTGGAGAAGGGATTACTGCCCTGTGGACACTGACTCACTTTATCCCTGTCTGCACATATATTTTATTAGTTTTGAGCACCTTGGCCATTTATTTACTCCTTTTTTATTTGTTGTTGTTTGAGACAGGGTCTTGCTATGTAACCCAGGCTGGCCTAGGAGTCAAGATTCTCCTTTAGCCCCCTAAGTCCTAGGATCACGTTCTAACATGCCTGGAGGCCCTGTGCATTTTACTTGTATTTTTTTCTTTGTATAATAATTTATCTATTTGTGAAAAAAAGCAATTTTACTTACATTCACAGACTTAAAACTTTTTTAGTTCTTGAGAATTTTATATACATATCCAGTGAAATATGATTATATATATATGTATATATATACATATATATTCATCTCCTCCCTTCAAATTCTCCCATATCTCCCCGAATGTTCCCCTCCAAATCAAATATACATTTAAATTTTTCCTTGAGTAGACTATCATATTTGTCTTACTGATTAGTTCAGACTCTCTCTCTCTGATTTCATCTGTTTTTCCATTTGTATAAGCATTGTAACATCAACTTTCCTCAAAAATGCCTTTTATCATTCATTTCATGGCATATTTTGCTGATAAGAAATTGTTTCAATGATTTCTTGTGTAAGTGAATGAAGGACAGAAGCTTAACTCCTGGTGTCAAATTCTACCTCTCTACTTTAGTGGTCGATAGACACTTGAGAGTGCCGGGACCTGTCACACCCTCCTTTACACTTGTTTATTGTATTATTTATCAGGTTTAGAAACAAAGCTTGAAGCCAACTTTTGGGGGCTACCTGCTTTTTCAAACATTTGCTTTCTTCCCTGCCACACCTGGTCCGCAGGCTTGGCCAAAGAGTTTCCAAGACACCCGTGGAGCAATTTGGGCCCCAGAGGAGTTAGGAATGTGAATCTGCTGGAATTTAGATGTCTTGATCGGTGGAACTGGTTTGAGCTCTGCATCGTGTTTCTCAAGACCACCCCAATAGCTGTTTAGTAAGGAGGTGAGGGGAACGCAGCTCCTCAATCTGACAGTGTATGCTCTCCTCACTCACTGGATCTACACTGTCTGCTATGGTAGCCACTACCCACTGGGATGCTCTTGTGCTTAAAAATGGAGAATGTAATTCCTAATGTTTAGTATTAACTAATTTAAATTTAGACGTGAAAATAATGTTTCATTTGGTTATTTTGAAACACATTTAGATTACTCGGATGACTCAATCATCTTTATTATTTATTTAAGACAGGGTCACACTCGGTACCCTTGGCTGGCCTGGAACTCACTGGTTTCCAGCTCATTTAGAGATCTGCTGGCTTCTGCCTCCCTAAAGCTGGGATTGAAGGCATGAGGCACCATTCTTTGCTTATCTGCTCTTTAATCACACAATTTAATAAAATCAGTATCAGAAACAAATATTTCCAGTCATTTCCCTCTCAGATTAAAATATTATGTAAATGAACACACCAGATTTCAAAGTCTTATTACCAAAAAAAGGTAACCTAATTTTTTTCTTTTTTGCTACAGATAACACATTGGAATGATATTTTAGATACAATAGGTATACACATTTTTCTTTTCTTTTCTTTTTTCCTTTTTTTGACTTTTTGAGACAGGGTTTCTTTATGTAGCCTTGGCTGTCCTGGAACTAGCTCTGTAGACCAGGCTGGCCTCTCCCTCACGAGTGCTGGGATTAAAGGTGTGCCCACCCCCCACTATTAATTTTTCTTTTTTTAGACAAAGTTTCTCTGTTTAGTCTTGGCTGTCTTGTAACTTGTTCTGTAGACCAGACTGGCCTTGAACTCAGAGATCCGCCTGTCTCTGCCTCCCGAGTGCTGGGATTAAAGACGAGAGCCACCACCACTCATTATACACCATTTTCATCTTTGTTTTTTATCATTTTAATGTGGTACCATAAAATTTAAGATCACATCCCTGGTTGATGCTGGTGGTTGAGAAATGAGGCCCTGAGCCATCCTTTTTGGGACTACTTCCTGGCTAATACTGTAAAGCATCTTCGTGGTTTTGAAGCTCGTTTTTTATGATTTGGCTTCCTGACCCCAGGTTCTTCCTCCTTGCTAGATGATTCTGCCTACTTTCTGGAAAAGGTCTGCAGGTTAGGAGCACCCAGGCAATTGCTGATTTCCGCCGCCAGAGAGAGCTGCGTCGCTATCCTTGTTGCCCGGCAACCTCTAGTCCGGAAGTACTTCTTTGTCCCGCCCCATGGCGGCCGCGCGCGCGAGCACTTCCGGCAGTGCGGGCGCGGGGTCGCGCTGAGCGGGCTTGGAAATCTGGCTGCGGCGCGATGACCACGCTCCGGGCCTTCACCTGCGACGACCTCTTCCGCTTCAACAACATGTGAGTGAGGCACAGGGCAGCCGCTCCCTTCGCAGCGCGGCCCGGGGTCAGCCCCGCGGGGCCGTGGGCCGGGTGGGCGCTGCGCGGGGGCGCTGGCCGGTGACCTTGGCCGAGGCTCGGCGTTCGGGGGGCGCCGGGGAGACGCCGAGCTGGGCTGGACACCCTGCGCCCGCTCCCCGACCCGGGCTCACAGCGGAGGGTGGGCCGGGAACCGGCGCCGTGCTGGTTAAATTGTATCCCAGTGAAGTAACCTTGCTGTGCTCCGGGCCCCTGCAGCAAGTTGTGGTTTGTGCTTGGTGGTTACTGTAGCTGAGCGCCCCAAAGCCGAGCGCTTTAAAATAATAATAATGATAAAAATAAAAAAAGGTGTCTCATTTTGTATTCCTGGCTTCCTGGAACTCACTGTTAGACCAGGCTGGCCTCGAACTCCCAGATCCTTCTGCCTCTGCCTTCCTAGTGCTGGGATTAGAGGAGTGTGCCACCACTATACTTGACTACATTTTTGTGTGTGTGTGTGTGGGGGGGGGGGGTCCACTGTGCCCAGGAAACCCCGGTGCTGTGGTCTCTATCAATCCAAGTTTAAAAGACATGTGATTTGCCGTTCTCCCTCTCTCGCTTTTTAAAAGAAAAAAATATATTAGTTTGGAAATTTATGTTCATTTAAAAAGCTAAACATTTCACCGTGACCTCCTGTGGACACATCACCTGCATTATTCGCTTGACGTAAGTTTCATCACTTATTGTATGTAGGACAGAGCAATGAGAACTACAGACCAGGTGGTTCAGGTTTCATTTGGGAAAGAACTCTGGGGTGAGATAACTGGATGAACCTTGATGAAGAAAATATGGTGAGGAGGAAGTTTGGGGGAAGGGCACAGGTGAGAAACCGGGAATGTAAAGCAAGGGTAGCAGGTGAAACTAGTTTTAGGTACCATGTTGAGAAGTTCAGATCCAGTCTTGTGCGATTTCTATTAGGCCCAGCCTGTGTTGAATCCTCATGGCATGTAACACCTCTGGCAAGCGCTCATGTAATAATAAGCCATTTAATCTTCACACATGCTGTCGTGTGCTGATGTCCTTCCTCAGTTTATGGGTAAAGGAAGGCATTGCACACGCACAGAGCCCTTACGAGGGAGTAGGTGGAGAAAGGAATCTTATCCTAGGAGATTCACCCTGGTGGTTGTTAAATTGGTCCCATGGAGCTAGAGAGAGATGGTTCCATAGTTAAAACACTGGCTGCTCTTTCAGAGGACAGGGGTTCACTGCACATGGAGGCTCACACCTGGCTGTAATACCCGTTCCAGAGCCTCTGATGTCCTTCCCTGGCTTCCATGGGCACCCCACACACATGTAGTGCACAGACACATATGCAGGCAAAATACCACACCTATTAGATGATGAAAACAGTTAATCCTGGCACTCAGGAGGCTAAGGCTGGAGGATCTCAAGTCTGAGGTTCTTTGGTATCTACGGGTGATTGCTTCTAGTTCCCACCAGACACCAAAATCCAGTGATGTGCACCCCCCTTATTACAGTGGTGTGGTATGCAAATAACCCAAGCACTTCCCATGTACTGTAAGTCACTATTAGGTTACTTATATAATGCAATGTACATGTTTTATAAATAGTCTCAATACTGTTGTTTAGGGAATATGATGGGGGGATCTATAAAGGTAGAGACACGTGGTGTTTAAGAATACTTCAATCTGAGTTCTGAGCCGGTGAGTACATGGTGATTGATTAGAGGAGGTAGAGCAGACAGGTAAGCCATTGAGGAGTCCTTGGCAGTGGCCTAGAAGGATGGGAGATGCTGTGTATATGATACAGTGCCTGAAGTATTCAGAATAGACAGGAGAATCAGTTTTGAATACTTAGGAGAAGACTGTGGTTTAATATGGGAATGGATAAAGTAGAAGAAAATGCACATGAACACTTTTTAAACATTAGATTTTAGCTCACCTGGCTTGGTAACGCCTCTTCTTGTTAATGCCAACAAAGGAGCCTACTTTTCTCATTTCTGATAATAGGCCGTGTTAGGAAACAGTGAGTCACGGGTTAGGTGGTGGAGAAGGGACTGAAAGAAGCAACCAGTGCAGATCATTTCACATATGTGCTGTTGCTGGAGACACAGCAGTGAGAAGAACAGAAATCACTTGGTGTCTATGGAATTTATATTTTAGAGAACAGGTAGCTGAATAATATATAACAATAGAGGTTTTATACACACACACACACACACACACACACACACATCTATATGTATGTATATATGCACACACAAGAAGCAGGGAATAGAAACTTTAGTGAGAAGGGATACAGCTTCTGGTATTGAAGGAAAAGGTCACTGAAAAGGGTGTCGGGGAATAAGATGGATCGTGGATACCTGGGCTGGGTATCTGTTTATCTGGGTAGGAGGTGGTAGCCTATGCAGCTGGAGTCTAGTCAGTGCTAAAGCCTAAGAGATAGGTCTGAGAGTGTAAAGGCCTGGATCTTGGAGTCTTCTCTGACAAGTGCACTGAGATGCTCAGTGGGTCAAAAGATTGGGTTTTAAGGATCAGCACTCTGAGGATAGTGACAGTTGGCCAGGAAGCTAGATGACAATGACATCAACGATGGAAGGAATGTTTTTAAAAAATGAAAACAAAACTCTACACTGTCCCCTCAGAGTGCCAAATGCTAGAGTAAGTGAGACTGATAGGCCAAACCAGGTGGGAGGAAATCTGGGGTGGGGTTCCAGAAGCCAGCTAACAAGAGGACTCCAAGTAGAGTGGTGGTGGCTGAGTGTGTGCCACATCTGTACATTCCTTTCAGGGAGAGGCAGACCTGCACATACAGGAGTAAGTGTGTGCCACATCTGTACACTCCTTTCAGGGAGAGGCAGACCTGCACATACAGGAGTGTGTGTGTGCCACATCTGTACACTCCTTTCAGAGAGAAGCAGACCTGCACATACAGGAGTGTGTGTGTGCCACATCTGTACACTCCTTTCAGGGAGAGGCAGACCTGCACATACAGGAGAGGAAGAGTTGAGGGAGGTGTCCTGAATGGTGAGGAGGGTGTGGTCAGTCACCTGTGTAATGGCAGAAGAGAAGCAGCATCGGGGTGCAGGTGCTTTTAGGTAGGTGGGTGAAGTCAGCCTTAGGCCTTTGGCAGTTTCCTTATGATTTATTGCATTTGTGTAGAAAGAGATGAGGAAGGGCAGCCTGTTGGAGAGTTGAGGTGAGCCAAAGATGTGAAGGAGTTAAGTGGAGGGTACCGACTCCACAGGGCAGGGCCACAGCACCCAGAGGTCCTCAGGATTAGTTCATGACTTCCGTCAAGTCAAAGCTGTTCTCTCTCACAGTGCTAAGAAGGAGGTTTTGTAGGCATCCAGTCTCTTCAATAGCAAGCATTACAAGCACTAGAGGAGTCAACTGTTTTTCTTTTCAGTCAGACACTGAAAAACTACAATGCCACTGTCACTTGTTTTTTGTTTACATCACTAGATTTCTTGGTAAAATTATTCATGTCAACATGTATTTACTTTTAAATGAAGAACTTAAAATTGGAAATATTTACATAGCCCGTATAGGTTAAGGTTTCTATTGCTGTAATAAACACAGACCACAGATATCCTGGGTCAGTCAACTGAGGGAAGCCGAGGCAGGAACCTGGAGGCAGGAAGTGAAGCAGAACCCATGTAGGAGTGCTGGTTGCCGCCACCTTCCCTGGCTTGCTCAGTTTGCTTTCTTAGACACACTAGAATGACCTGCCCAGGGATGGCACCACCCACAGTGGACTGGGCCCTCCCACATCAGCCATTCATTGGTCAAGAAAATGCCTCATAGACTTGTCTACAGACCAGTTTTGTGGAGGCACTTTCTCAAATGAGATTGCCTCTTCCCAGATGTCTAGGTTTAGATTGACAAAAAACCAACCAGTACACTTTATAAATAAATACACTATCTTTATAAATAAATTCACTCTGTCTTTATGGAACAGCACAGAAAACATCACATGGGGAAAGAGTGGGATACTTCACAGAAATCTGTAACAGATTTTACAAGGGATTCCATCTCTTGCTCCAACTGATCCTAACTGGCCAAGACAACAAACAGCATCACACATACCATTGTTTATCAGCCAATATCCAAACACTGTATTTGACCTTTGTGGAGGATATTCATTTTAGGGGACTGCTTCAACCTCTGTGTCTGCTGCTTCCTGCAAGTGATGCACATGCATTGTTCTCGGTCAGGGGCATGAAAGAGTATGTAACTTAAGGTTACAGCTATGTATTAGGTTCTAAAAATTGATTACATGGGTGATCCAAGGCAAGTAAGGTTGATTGTTACATTGTTCTTTTAAAGGCAGGTTAAACAAACAGGATGAGTATACATACAGTAGGCTAACAGTCAAGTGATTTCAAGTGTGTTAACAGCTCTGGCCCGGAGGTCTGGCAAAAGTTCCATTCTCTTAGGAAGTAAGAGATATTTTCATAATACTCCACTGGCACAGGTTTTGAAACCCAAAAGGTTGAGAATCGTTGGACTAGAGGAATGTCTACCTGATGTCCTTCAGAGTTCAAAGATTGACAAGAAAGGGAAATAGTTGAAATAGCTGCTTTTGAGCCTGGCAAAAGACTGACTAGGAAAGTGAAGGGTGAGAGATGGTTGGAGATGTTTTCAAGAATGCTCAGTTTGGGGTTGTGTGATGGGACATGTTGGGTAGTTGCCGCCAGCACCAGGGCTTGGTTAACAGGAGGAAGCAGGATGAAGTCCAGTGAAATTGGGTTGAAAGTGCACGGGGTCAGTGAGGATTTGTAGTAGTGGGGAAAAGTGAAGGTGGGAAGTACTCATTGAGAAGGGTAAAGTGTAAGGAAGGCCCAGAGGTAGGCGGGGTGGCGCAGTAGGGAGCAGGGGAGTTGACTGGCTGTACTAGGAGACACATGCCTAACTGGTCCTCATGTCTACAGAAGTACAAGAGTCGGTGGAGTTAGCTGTAATTCTGCTTGTAAAGAAGCAGTTCAATGAAAATGTACAGATCCCTTTATTGGGGCCACATGTGGCTACTGGGTCATTTAAATCATTTTCATTGGTTCTCAGGTTAGTTTCAGAGTTGTACAAGAAACACATTTTGTTTTTTGTTTGTTTGGGTTTTGAGACAGGGTGTAATCCTGGCTGTCCTGGAACTCTCTGTAGACCAGGCTGGCAGAGAGCCGCTTGTCTCTGTTCCCATGAGTGCTGGGGTTAAAGGTGTGTGCCACCACGCCCAGCCCATATTTTGTTTTGATTAACATAATCTCTGTAGTTTTCACAAGTTTACTTAAATTGAATTCAGGAATTCTTATTCTTGCCATTTCTTGTTTCTTTCAGTAACTTGGATCCACTTACAGAAACTGTATCCTTTTTTGAGAAAAAAGTAAAACTAAGGATTATTTATGAAGAAAAAGAAAATTGGAGAAACAGAAGGAAAAAACAGATGAGTACTGAAAAAGGTTGAAACATGTAGGTTTTGAACAGCATAAGCAACATTGGAAGTGATCACAAAAATGAGAGTGGAGTGGCCTTGGGCTTGCCCACACCCTGTTAACACAATGACTTTGTATGAATCAGGACTACCGTAGCTCTGCTGCTCCCCTTGGCCAGCCACAGTAAACCTGGCTGTACACAGCAGTAACACAACAGTGACTGGGGGCCTCCGTCTGCTGTGAACCAAGTCTAGAGGGGCGGGTAGCTCAGGTACACCTACTCCGTGATGTCTCCAGCAGCCATGCTCATGAGCACCTGGGTCTTTGAGTCTAGATAGCTTCCAGAACACACCTTTGTGTCTGTGTTTCTGGCTGTGCAGTCAGCAGAGGGGAGGTGATCTCTTTGGGAAGCACTACACAGCCTCTCTCACTGCCCAGTATCTGTCTCCTGATGTGTTGCTGAAGTGAATAAAGGATTCTGGTAATAGCAGTTTCTCTCATCTCAGTAGAAAATGAGCAAAAAGTGTGGTAAATAAATTAGGGTATTCTTGATTCCGCTGCAGTAAGATTGGTGGCTTACAACACAAACAGGATTTCTAGACCATGTTCCACTGACTACTGCTAGTAGGTTGGGGAATTAACTGGTAGCTTACAAGGGCAGAGGAGGCTAATGAAGATTTAACTCAGTCTCACCAGTCAAAAGACAAAGTACAATCATGTGAGCACCCAGTTTAATGTATCAGATCATCCAGAATTGTAAAAGGTTGTTTTTTTTTTTTTTTTTCCAAATGACCCAGGTGTCCCCTGGCAGAGGGAGGGGTATGTAAGCTGTGTTCCCATGCAAAGGAATGCTGTGCAGCAACACAGTTAACAAGTACAAGCACCAAGGGGCCACATCAGGAATGGTGTAGAAAAAGCAAAAAGGCTCAGAGTATTGAATGGTCTATCTAGGTTTTTGAAGAGTTGTATCACGAAAACTTCCATTGTATAGTAAAATAGGGGAAATAGTGGACTGCAAGTCAACTTACTTTGAACGTATAAGCCTTAGTGTTTATGTAGGGAGTGGGAATATTTATGGGAGATCTCTGGGTTTCTCCATCAAGCAGAAGAGAGATGGTTGTAGTGTCAGTTGCTGGATGGCAGGAAGACCAGCTGGCTTGCCCTGTTGAGTTCTGGAAGAAATGACTGCCCTTTAGAGGAGAGTTTGAAGACTAACCCTGAGGGGGTCTTTCTGGGAACTTCTTAGTAAAAGTGTATTATTAATAAGGTCGTCTTATTAATTGCACCAGGAAGCTGACACCAAGGTGAAGCAAACACAGTAGTGGATCATAGCAGTAAGGACCCCAGGTTGAAGAGTAACTATTCCCTTACCCTTGCCAAGCCATAGCGTCTCGCTCTGTCCCAGGCTGGCTTGAACTAGAGCTGCTTCTGCTGTCGTGCTGGGGTTACAGGCACAGGCCAGGCCAGTCAGGCATTTCCTTTCAACATAACTGATTCCTTAATACATTTAATAGTGGCACAGCAGCAGTCAAAGTAGAAACTAGCTATTGATTTTCCAGTGCAATCCA
Organism: Peromyscus maniculatus bairdii; assembly: GCF_049852395.1. Taxonomy (NCBI): domain Eukaryota; kingdom Metazoa; phylum Chordata; class Mammalia; order Rodentia; family Cricetidae; genus Peromyscus; species Peromyscus maniculatus. The sequence continues at coordinate 124,049,436 of NC_134855.1, forward strand.
GGAAATAAAAATGTGCTGAGCAGCTATGTGCCAAGTAGTTGAGAGAATCTGAGAGAAACTCAATTTCCAGTCACAGGGTGGGCGGATTAAGAAGTGATCTCAGATGGTGAATGGCATACATAGCCTTAGGTAACAATCTGATCAGCATGGAGGCATACTGCGTATTAGATTCTGCTTTTTACTAGATGGTACCATATCCATGCTGCATTTCCAGGCAGTTTTGCTAAAGATTAGTGTTAATGTAAATATTCCATTTCATAGTATATTTAGAGAAATTACAATGTTCTAAGCAGATGATAAAATGACAATGCTTTTTCATGTGTGTGTGGAGAGTGTATGTAGATGCTAGAGGTTGATGTCAGCTGTCTTTCTTAATCACTCTCTACTTTATTTACACACCCTCCCCGAGTGCTGGCATTCCAAGCAGGTAGCCATGCCCATCCAGCTTTTATGTGGGAGATAGGTATCTGAGCTCCAGTCCTCACAACTATGCAGCAAGCACTTGATCTACCAAGCCACCTCTTCATTTTTTGTTTTGTTCCTCTACAGAGCCCTGGCTGTCCTGGAACTCACTATATAGACCAGGCTGGCTTCAGACTCAGAGATCCTAATGCCTCTCTCTGCCTCCTGAGTGCTGGGATTAAAGGCACACACTACCGTACCTGGCTATCTGATAATATATATTTTAAATGAACCCCCTCCTACACACACCCCAAAATATCCTGTAATGAAGAACCTTTTGCTGCTTATTACGCCTCATATTCCTTAACAGGTCTAGTATGGGATTCCTTTTTACTTACAGTACCTTGCCCACTGGCCAGAGTATTTCATCGTTGCAGAGGCACCTGGCGGAGAACTAATGGGTTATAGTAAGTACAGAACCACTAGTACTTTTTTTTGGGTGAGTAGAGATTTTAATACAGGTTTCAGTCTGCTTTACTCTATAGAATTTGAAGCAAACCGTGAAGGATGGGATTTTATGTTCTGATCACTTACCAACACTTTACCACATCTCTGTGTCCAGCCTTGTGCTAGGCCAAGAGCTCCAGCAGTGAACCTAACAAACATGATTTAAGTCTTTTTGGATCTTTCATTCCATGTTAGATTCCTATAGTTTGCTTGGTATATAATGCAGCGATTAAAGCATATGCACTTAACTAATTTCTAAAGAAAACTTGAAAGCCGGGCGTGGTGGCGCACGCCTTTAATCCCAGCACTCGGGAGGCAGAGCCAGGCGGATCTCTGTGAGTTCGAGGCCAGCCTGGGCTACCAAGTGAGCTCCAGGAAAGGCGCAAAGCTACACAGAGGAACCCTGTCTCGAAAAAACCAAAAAAAAAAAAAAAAGAAAAGAAAACTTGAGCTATGAATTGCTATGATTATATATACATTGTGAATGTAACTTCAAATGTAGCTTATTCAGACAAAAAGTATCCTTAGTTGTCTTTCTTGGTTTTTAGTTTATCATTTTTAAATATTTGAAGTCTGACTTTAGAAGTAAGTATAGAATATTTGCAAGTGGAGTTTCAAATCAAAGTATTAAAACTTTGGTACATTCTTATTATAAAAGATGAATGACAAACTGTAATTCTACATTTATGTGCAAACTAGTGGATTAATTACTGATGCAATTCTCTGTTGGCAGTTATGGGCAAAGCAGAAGGCTCAGTAGCTAGGGAAGAGTGGCATGGACACGTCACAGCTCTGTCTGTCGCCCCTGAATTCCGCCGTCTTGGTTTGGCTGCTAAACTCATGGAGTTACTAGAGGAGATTTCAGAAAGGTGAGAGCCATTTTTCAAATACACCTAGTGATTTATGAACCCTGTTTTGCTGTTGAATATCTGAAGGGTGTTTTCATCTTGTGAGTGTGTGGAACTGACTTAGTAATTTCATTTTCAGCTTGTAGTAGTTCCTACAGTTCTGTTAGATTCATAGTGGTATCGTTGCTGCTCCTTTGCTGTTGAGGAAAACTAACACAGTGTGACCGGCTGTGGACCTCTGATCTAGCTGACGGGTTGGAATCAAACATGACCAACCTTTCAAGGAAGGTCTTTGGTGATCTTGACACTATGGGAGATGTCTCTAGGCATATAAAGTAGTTGAGTTTTAAGTTCGTTTCTGTTCTAACAGCTAGTAGCCATTTATAGAAAAAGAAATAAAATGCTAAGTCCTTTATTTTTAACTATGGCCATCCACTAATGAAGGAGAAGTATACTATTGAGCACTGAATGACTTCTTAAACCTTGAAACACATGCAACATAGCCCATTTCCACTGGTTTTCATGTAAGTACTAGTTTAATCATAGCAAGTGTTAGAAGCCCATTTCATAAAAATTCTGTCATCAAAAGGAAATGTAGCAGTAATGGGTGTGTAGAATTTTGATGTTTTCCCTCAACATCTAAAATAGCCTGTGGCCAGAGCTAAGCACACCTGGCAACAGAATAGTTTTGCTGAAAAAGAAGGTTTTTTTTTTTTTTTTTTTTTGGGGGGGGGGGGTTTGAGACAGGGTTTCTCTGTGTAGTTTTGGTGCCTGTCCTGGATCTCGCTCTGTAGACCAGACTGGCCTCGAACTCAGAGATCCACCTGGCTCTGCCTCCCGAGTGCTGGGATTAAAGGTGTGTGCCACCACTGCCCGGCTTTTTTTTTTTTTTTTTTAAAGAACATATGCAGTGTTCTGCCTGCAAGCCAGAAGAGGCCGCCAGTTCTCATTACAGATGGCTGTGAGCCACCATGTGGTTACTGGGAATTGAACTCAGGACCTCTGTAAGAACAGCCAGTGCTCTTAACCTCTGAGCCATCTCTCCAGCCTTTGTGATGTTCTGAAAGTTCTCCCTGGACTGAATATTAGGAGGAAGATGGAACACACACATTTATTAATGACATTACTATATGATAGACAGGCAAAGAGGAAATGGGTTCTGATGAGCTGTAACCTTAGCATATGTATTTATGGATTTTATTAATAGGTCTTATATTCTGTCTGTTTAGGTAAGAAAATTACTAATCTGTCTTCCTTTTCAATTTCTGAGACTTCATTATTTTGTGTGAAGTATACACACATAAGCATTATATTCATGTCTTTTTGGATGCATGTTAAATCGTGTAGAAAATAATACTCATATAGGAGTAAAGAATAAAAATCAAGTTAAAAGAGAAAGTAAGTAGCAATGAATGACTAATGACTGCAGTGCCATGGGCTACAGATGCAGCTCAGTAGTCAAGTACAAGACCCTGGGCTCCATCCCCAGCAGTACCAAAAAGAAAAATAATACATATTCCGTTTATAGGACATATATGTAAGATTATAAAGATTGAAAATAAAATATTAAATTATCTTACAAAGTATAGCCAAAAGGCAGCTGATTTTTTCATACTGTAAGGGGCCACTGCATACAGATAAAGGACTTAGCTGGGAATCTGGCATGATGCAAGCCTGAGGGCCAGAGTTCAGATCCCCAGAACCTATGTGAAAAGCTCAACATGGTAATATACCTCTTGGCTCAGTTGCTCATAAGGTAAGATAGAAGTTAGAGACAAGAATCCCCAGAAGCCCAGTTGATGTACACAGTGGAGAACAGGCGAAGCAGGAAGACAAATCCATGGTGGTTCTCTGTCTGCCACACGTGCACCATGGCATGCTCACACTCAAAAGATTTTTCAAAATTTTAATCCACCAAGTGTAACAATGTTATACATCCTGGAAACTACAAAAAAATGGATAAATTGTTACGGAGAGCCGAACCTGCCTCTCTGTAAAAACTGTCAGGTGGCAGGAAGTCAAGTAGGGTACAGAACATAGGTCAGCAAACCTTTTCCAGGGCAGAGGGGGCAGACTGCAGCCACACAGATCTGTTACATAAATTTGCTATCTAGGCAAACAGTTTAAAAGCCATTCTTAGCATGAGGGTGGTACAAAAGGAAATAGTTTGCAAGTCAACCCTATCTTAAGAGTAGCTAGACTTTTTCTACAACAAAAGCCATGTCAGATTTCCAGGCCAGGAATCCTATCACGCAGGAGGATTGCTGTGAATCCAAGGCCAGTTTGGGCTATCCACAGTAAAAAGACTGGACAAAGTGTGTGTGTGTGTGTGTGTGTGTGTGTAGGGAGTCACTTAAAGTAAGGTCAGTTTTAGAAAAGCAAAACCAGTCTTTAGGCTAAGATACCCTTGCCAATGTAAGGACAGAGATCTGAGGAAATGTCACCAGCGTGCACAAGCTGCAGAAAAACTGCTGGTAGATAGCTTCAGAGTCAAAAGAATACACCAGGAGCCAAGGTGTTTGATTATTCATTAGCTATAGTGTAGATAACTAACTAGAAAATAGGTGAGGAGAGTATCTTAACCTGAAAAAAGTTTGTACAAAACCTTGTAGAGTGTTTGATGACAGTCTGCAGCCAGGGACAAAGGTCAGTCAGCCCCTCTTCAAAATAGACTGGAAATCCACATAGCAAAGGAAAGTAAGAAAAAATGGAAAAGGACTGAGAGGCAAGCATTCTATCTGCGACAGCAGTTTTGTTAAGTACTTAGAATTAATTAAAAACAATAGATTTTAATATACCAACAGTAAAACCTAGAAAGAGGTGAGGTGTCATTAAAATTGGCATCAAAGCATTAATATGCTTGAGAAAAATCTAAGCAAAACCATGTGAGAGTACTCTTAACATTTATAGTAGTGGACCGAGATGGAAAGAAAGTACTGTGAGTTTTGGGACCAGCCTTAAGGCCAAAGTAATTATAGCCAGAATCCTACTGGGGGCGGGGGTGTTAAGATATAAACAGGGGAAAAAGAAACAGCAACAAGCCGGGCGTTGGTGGCGCACGCCTTTAATCCCAGCACTCGGGAGGCAGAGGCAGGCGGATCTTTGTGAGTTCGAGGCCAGCCTGGGCTACCAAGTGAGTTCCAGGAAAGGCGCAAAGCTACACAGAGAAACCCTGTCTCGAAAAAACCAAAAAAAAAAAAAAAAAAAAAAAAAGAAACAGCAACAAAAATATGACAAAATACTCTTGAACAGTGGGTAGATTTGCCCTATCAGGTCAGGTCGAATGTGTAGTGTAGATTTGGTGCTGGAGCAGCTATGAATAAAGAAAGCGAATCTTGGCATACCTGAGGCTGCATTGTAGATCAGAATGGAAAGGTAGATTTTTTTTGGTAAAGATGATGAGACAAGTGGATGGGCAAAATGTCTCCCTGGTTACTTCTTTATTACATACACATTCTAGATTTATTAAAAACATGGATGTGGAGAGGAACTGAGTATAACATGGAAAGTGTCTCTATGACCTCAGTGTAGAGAACTTAAGCAGGCTGTAACCAGTGCTAGCCATACAGGGAAGGCTCATTACTCCACATTTAACTAAGTGGAGTAGCTTCGCTCACCCAAAGATAACCAACCTGAAAGTTTGCAGAAAACCCAAAACATTGTAGAATATTCAGCACACAAGGGAATATAGTGACTAGGAAAAAACAGAAAGGTCACTAAGTGCTGTACAAAAGGAGACGACTTAAGTGGTCAATAGGCATAATCATCTCAGTAGTTAATGTCACACCAAGATACCATGTCTGGCCAGGCGGTGGTGGTGCACACCTTTAATCCCAGCATTTGGGAGGTAGAGGCAGGTGGATCTCTGTGAGTTCGAGGCCGTCCTGAGCTACCGAGTGAGTTCCAGGAAAGGCACAAAGCTACACAGAGAAACTCTGTCTTGAAAAACCAAAAAAAAAGAAAGAAAGAAAAGAAAAAGAAACCATGTCTCATGTACTAGGCATGTACTTGGTACAAACAGGTTAGAATCTAATCAAGCTTACAGTGTACATACACCAGTAAGACAGCAATGATATCCCTAATAAGACATTGTATCAGGAGATGTTCAACAAAAGTATATCCATAACTAATAGAACAGCTATACTTGGGTCATTTGTTATAAAAGATGTCAGCTGCAAGGTTATCACCATTAGTCAATAATGATAATAATTTGATGTCATTTTGTAGCCTAGGCTGGCCTTGAGCCCACAGTTCTCTCAGCTCAGTCCCAACTGCTAGGATTACAGGCATGAGCCCTAATGCCTGTCACAAGTATTTTTAAAGATCTATGCCAGTTACTGCCTAGAGTTCTCAACAGTTTTAACATTTTCTCTCTCTTTTTTTTTTTTTTTTTTAAAGAAAAGGTGGATTTTTTGTTGATCTCTTCGTAAGAGTGTCCAATCAAGTTGCAGTCAACATGTACAAGCAGCTGGGTTATAGTGTCTACAGGACAGTCATCGAGTACTACTCAGCCAGCAACGGGGAGCCTGACGAGGATGCCTATGGTAAGCAAGCTCCATGCCATGGCAGTAACTTTCCAAGAGAAAGTCAAAATAGTTATTTCCCTCACGGGCCTAAATACTCATTTTAATAAATCCAAAAGAATCACGTTTATGAACTTAGTAATAGTTAACCACTGGTTGGTTAGTCTAAATTAATTTATATAAATGATCATTTTGTGGTAAAGAACGTTTCTATTGGTTGACTCGGAGGTGGGGTTTGGTTAGTACCTGCATACTTGCAGTTGGGAGTCTCCTAAGTACATACCACTTAGGTAGGATTGCAAGGAGGGCACAAAACCTGATGGGAACCTAACCCATACACTCCAGTTGATTCTAAAAGTTCGGTATTGGTTGCTTACATTAACCTTTGCTTCCTAACAGATATGAGGAAAGCACTTTCCAGAGACACCGAGAAGAAATCCATCATACCGTTACCTCATCCTGTGAGGCCTGAGGACATTGAATAACCATAGGCAGTGGTTCTTAGGCAGGCGTTCCAGACAAGTTTGTGGACATAATTATTTTCATAGGATGATCTTGGAGCTCTATTAGGAGGAAACTGATCATTTAGGTCTTAAAGACTTTATGAAAATACAGGCTATAAACTTCAAATCTCATCGTTCCAATGAGCAATAGCATACATGTTCAAACTGTTTGCCATAGTAAAATTCAATCAAGGCAGCTAAGTCAGAAGGACACGTTCCTCTCTCATGGTTGACAGTATGCAACAAACAGTACATGCCAAGGAAAGACTCCCTCCATCCTCCTAACTCCAGTGCCTGAGAACCACTGCTGCACATATATAAATATATATATATATTTTATTTTGTATTGAACTGTTAATTGAAGCTTTAAAAGCATATATGAAATGTATAAATCTGAGATGTATAGTAAAATACATTGTTGACTATGAATGTTTTCTGAAGTTTGTTGTCTTTTAATCATGATTATGGAGGGTTATTGTTTAGGATATGGTGCCTCTCTCTGTTTTGACTTTTATATAAAACATTTTTTAATGCACATCTGAAATCATCCCTGTCTGGCATACTTAAGCTTCCTTCTTACTGTGTGAAAGTCTTCCCAAATAACACCTTTCCTACTGCTGGTCCCAGATCGTTTCTGCTAACACTGGTCAATCCTGTCTTTGAATGTGAGTCTATAAAGGGGAAACAATCTAACTCCTAAAAGCCATGTAATTAGATCACAGGCATGTATTGAATTATTCCCGCAGTAAAGAACAACAACAACAACAAAAAAAAACCCAAAACCAAATACCCCATGTGAAATGACCATTAAAATGCATGTGTGTTAGCATTCTTTTTTCTTTGAGATAAGGTCTTGTTTCTGTTGCCCAGGCTGGCCTTGAACTTGCCTCCAGTAATCTTCCATCTTGCCCTCAAGTGGTAGCACCTGATTTAAAAGCATTTTCTTTAGAAAGGTCTTATTTTGGGATATTAAAGTTGGGGAGAATGAATTTGTTCTCCTGAGAGGAATAGCACTGCCTTAAGCCTTTCATACTGGCGCACATTTGTTACCTGTGAACTTGAAGAGCAAAGTCACTAATTTTTGTCTTAATGTATAAACAACATAAGCAGAACAGCTCTAGGAAGACTTCGTTATGGAACTAGCATTCTGATCTGCTTTCACCTCCATCTTGAATCTGCACCACTCAAAGGATAGTCAATGACAGATTTCCTTCCTGACTAGCAGACTTCAACTGACACCTGAGCCTGGTGCTGGTCTGGTGGCTGGCTAGAAACATCTATCGTTTGTTTACTCAGTAGTACTGTTTTCTTCTAAAAATTATCTTGTTTTCAAGACCAAATTTAGTAATAATACTAAGTTGCTTTTTTAATAATAATCAGTTGTTTACTAATGGTTCTTATAGGTAAAAACCAGTTCTAGGAATTGGGTAGTGAGCAACACAAGAAAATATGGCTGTGAAGTACAGATAAAAAACAGTGCCTCCAAGACCAGGCAAATACTACGTCACAATGTGAGCTGCACCAACAAGTATGTTCCTGTGCTCTTTCAGCGTCCTCACTGAGCACACAGTCACTATGGGTCCTTTGGACATCTGCTGTTTATGACAACTGTTAAGCATCAGTTAGGAGCTCCCATGTTCTACAGCATGCTGGAAGATGCATTTTCTCAGGCAGACGGAAGTGTAGATTCATGAAGCCTGGGACACTGGCAGCAGTGCTGTGGTGAGTCATGCCCCAGCAGCATATGGAAGGCTCCAAGCACTCTCCAGAGACTCCATTAACAAAGACTAACAGAGACCTAGACTTCCCAAACTTATCTGAACACAGGACGCTGTGCCTGAGAGCATCTGCATAGACCAGGGTTTTCTAAACAAGCTACCACTTTTAGAAAGTGTAAGAGCAAAGCCGAAGCCAAACTAAAATGTTCCTGGCAAATAACATGGTCCAAAAACACAGTCATTACAAATTACCTCAAGATATTCAGAGGTTAAACTAGCCCAAGTCCATTTAATTCTGTAAGAAGTGGACACAATGCTAAAAAAGAAAAGAGGGTGGGAACAAGATTGACATCAGCACTTTCCTTTCATAATGGAATCACCAAAATGAGGTACCATGACACTACCCCGTGGTTGAGGAAACTGAAAGCAGACTAAGCTATCTATACAGCCACCACACAGAGGTGCCAAGACTGAACTCGGGGTGTGTGGTTTTAAAGACACAGAAGACAGTGACAGGCTTCACAGGAACATACCATAGAGACAGACCCGTGACTTCACAGTTTTCCTACAGAATGAACTGTGAACACTTTTAAGAGGCAAGGTACCTGCGCCTGGCATGGTGGCTCCAGTACTTAGGAGGCAGGCAGATCTGAGTTCAAGGCTAGCCTAGTCTACAGAGTGAGCTCCAGGACAGCCAAGACTATATACAGAGAAACCCTGTCTTGAAGAACAAAAACAAAACAAAAAAGTCTGCAGTTGCACCTAGAATAGGTGCTTAGCAAATTAATTTCATGTAATAGACAATATGGGCAAATAGTAGGAAAGTTAAGACTCAGGTAACAAAATTATTAGAAAAATTCCTTTACTTGCAATTTCCCATCCACATTTAACCCAAGAGTGTTTTAAAAAATAATTTGAAAGGTAGCTATCAAAGATGCCAAACAACTCCTTACTGGGTAAATATACAAAAACGTTCAGAAGTCAAAGTTCTAAACTATTAATTTATATAAAAAAAAATTACAACATTTTAAAAGATGAGGATTCACTCTCATCAATGTCCTTATCTGGATCCTGTTCGGCAGCTTCTTTTTCTTGTTGCTGTTTCTTCCAAAGCTTGGCCATTGCCAGAAGCTTGAGGTTAGGCTGGTTGGCAGCATCCTCTGGAAAGATGTAATCATAGTATTCTTCCCACCCGGCATCAGACTGTAAAATTAAATACATCAATTATAAGGTGAGCAGACAGCTGGAACAGGCTGTACTCAGAAGGGAGAGGGAAGAATTTGTCTGGGAAACCTGGAGTTCAAACCCAACTATGTTCACTGAACAAAGCAACATCAAATCCTGCTGAAGAAGGAAAAGGCTGGGTCCAAATGAGCGACTGAACATCTGCTCAAACCATGTTGTAGCTCACTGAAAATGACAGCCCAAGTGGAAGAGAGCTAAACTTGTAGGCACAGTTTTTCCCCAGGCAATCAAGACACTCAGCACCTCAACTCCACCCTGCAGTCATGTTTAAGGCTAAGGTTCTGAGTTTTATGGGCTAGAGAGATGGCTCAGCTGTTAAGAGCATTTGTTGCTCTTGCAGAGGACCCAGATTAGGTTCCCAGCACCCACATGGTAGCTCACAAACACCTGTAACTCCAGTTCCAGGGGATCCAATGCTGCCTTCTGACCTCCAAGGGCACCAGGCATGCACATGGTGCAATATACACACGCAGGCAAACCACTCTTAAAATAATCTTAAATTTGAGTCTTACTCAATTCTCAGTAGCAGAGAACACATGTGTGTATATTGGGACTCCTAGCTCTCATCTTTTCATTTCTAATTGATCATAGATTTAACTTGTAAATACTGTCCTGAAATTCAGGCTCTCCTCTCATCTCCCACCTTCTCCCCAGTTGCTAGACTTATGAAAACCATCCAATAGATGATCATCTTCAACCCAAGTCCCTCAAGTCCACAGGTATGAGATGCCAACAATCTAGCTAGTCATGTAAAAAAGTCTTCAATGGTTCCCAAACTTGCTCTACCCTACAAAGCCTTCTCAGGATTGGCTCTTCTCTAAAGGGTGAAGGGATGCCCCTGCTTCCCATGCTTACTGACTTTCCACTTGCCACTCTACAAATACCACACTTCATGTAACTCCTAGACTGCACCTTCACTAAGTAAGGTGTTTTTGCCAACCCCCACCCCCACCCCATTTTCCACTCCTGGCTGTGTTCCTAGTAGCCAGACTACAAATGGTCCTTACCCAGGCATCTACTTCTGCTTTTAAGAATGTTCAAATCCTCCTTCAAAGCACACATTTCAAAGTCACATGCATTTCTACTCCTTTGACATGAGATGAATAAGCTCTAGTGCTCAGCCCTTACCCCATCGTCGGCCTGGACCTTTCTTCTCTTCTTGACCTTTTCTGGCATGAGTTTGTCTACTCTTTCCTTGTCTGATAGTGTTCCAAATTCATCTTCAAAACCTCGCCAGGATTCCAGCAACATGAGTCTCTCTTCTTTTTCTTCACAGTTTCTCATGGTTTTATTAGCCTCTTCATAAATCTGTCTGCATTTAGTCACACTTCCTTCTTTCCCCGAGGATAACTCAAACTGAGCAAAACTGATCCATACCTTTAAAAAATTAACAGAACCAAATTAACCATATCACCCTGAAGATAGTAACATAATGGTTGTAAACCTAATTTCTCCAGTTCATGACATCTGATGATGGATCACTGACCGCATTCTAGACTAATACAGTGAACATATGTGAACATACATGGAACTTCACTGTCAGTACCAAAGCACTCTCCTGCTTTCAAGTGTCTGACAGTTTTAAAATCTTGAAACCTGTGATTCCAAGAGATTCATGTGCAGCATAAACAATGACCTGGTATGAACTTAATATTCTTAAGTCTTCTGAGAATGACAGAGTCTAAGAACAAGAAAGTCATTTAAAATAATTTGTCTAAAAAAACCAAAACTGCTGCACAAAATAAAATGAAAGATCATTGACAAAGTCAGGATACCTTGACATGCTGTGTTCTCTGAAGCAACTGTCGGTAAAGGTTTCGTGTTCTTTCCGTTTCTTCCTGCTCAATCTCAAAATCAATATATGATTTCCAAAGTACCTAAGAAAAACAACAGGTCAATCTTAGCACTAAGAAGCCACATTGTAGCATGAATCTTAAAAGTTCTTATTAATAAAATCAAACCTGAGGCCAGTTATTTGGGTCAATGCTGGTAGATCAGAGAGACAGAACAAGCCACAGCTATCTCACCTCGCCGGATCCTCAGCTGGTCTTGTCTCCTCAGACTGGAGGCCTCTGAGTCCTCATCCGGAATGGGTCTCAGCTGAATTAGTGCTCAAAAGCCTGAATGCTTAACCAGCCAAAATCTTAACCAGCCAAAAACTTCTAGTTTCTGGTCCTCATGCCTTAATATATCTTTCTGCTTTCTACCACCACTCTCTGGGATTAAAGGCTGGCTTTCTGGGATTAAAGGCATGTGTCACCATGCTTGGCTTTTTCCAATGTGGCCTTGAACTCACAGAGATCCAGAGGGATTTCTATCTCTGGAATGCTAGGATTAAAGGTGTGAGTGCCACCATTTTCTAGCCTTTGTATCTAGTGGTTGTCTGTTCTCTGACCCCAGATAAATTTATTAGAGTACACAATATTTTGGGGAACACAATACCACCATACCACATGCCCCTATGGTTCAACCATCCTGACCTACATCCAAGAACCTAAGACTTTCACTCAATAGTTAAGGCAGCATGTGGATGAAATAATACAGCATTTACAAGCTTGCCAAAATGTGATTAGAACTGAAGAGAAAAAAAGGCTTTGGATTTAGTTTTACATTTCTTTTAGAGTTATTCAAATGTTCAACACAACCAAAATTTGTCAAGAATTCCAGGTACTTTCCTGATCTTGTTACATGCAGTTCCCTTTTAGGGAGAAAATAAACCAGATTCCTAACCCCAGTGCCAATTTCTTGTTATTTGAGTTCAAAAACTATTAACTGCCCACCACAGACAGGGGCCCGGACACTGGAGCTGGCAGTCTACTGGAGGACGGAGGACAGGTGCTAGCAGCAGTCCAGGAAGCTCTGCCCTGACAGGGTCATGTTAGTACAAGACTGACCAGAGGCTCAGAGAGTTCTGTGGCTCCTGGGAGACTCCAATCAGTCCTAGCTATGGTTCAGTGCCACCTTGTGGCTTAACTACTAAAGGCGGGCCAGTACTTCACCCCCCATTTCCTGTGTTCCAGATTTTGGCGGGGGAGGCTGCAGCTGTTTCCTTACCCAGCCTTCTCCACCTCATCCCTTTAACCTGTCCTGTCAGCTGTGTGGGGGCTGCTGCTGACACTCCCCTAGCCCACTTTCCTATTCAACAAACAGAAGAATCCTAATTAGTGGAAAAGTCTATAGGTTAGTTGGGTCATAGGGGGAATACTTGATAAGTATTTAAAATATATCCAACTTGGGATCCTTACCTCTGGCATGTCTAAGCGTGGCTGGCTGATGGCTAATTCATAGATTGCCCGGGCTCTATCAATATCACCAAGGATTGTCTCTAATTCTGCAAACTTAATCCATGAGGTACAATTCTCAGGTCCAAATTCCAAGAACTTTTCATAAAGCTTCCGGCATCTGTCAAATTCTCGAAGCTGTAGTTCCAGTTCTATATAACCTTTGAATAACTTGTTCTTTGGACATTTGCCTATGGAAGTCCCCTGAAGAATAAAATGGCCAAGAGTATTGTTATACTTAGGGTTTAATTTTAGTCACTGTCAATCTGTCCTAGAAGCTACCTTCTGCTGGAGTCAAACATGACAGATGACATGGAGGCTGGTCAGCCACAGGCAATATTGCAGAATTACACAACCATTGGATTTTAGACCCTTCAGGATCCCCTAGAAAATATGGTGTTAAGCATACAAACTTCCTTTAAATAAAAAGGTAACCAAACCTGACATACTACCCACAGGAAGCAAATAGTTCATTTGAAGGAAAACTGTGTATACACAATTTTATCCTACTGAGACACTTTATGACAAATTATGAGGAAGGTATATTTCAAAAATTTTGCACAAGATCAGACTACTAATTCCAGACTCCTAATCTGGCAACTGGTAGCTATAGATATTTCCAGTGTTTAAGTAGAATGTTTACAATGAAAGCATTATTGTTTTTGTTTGTATCTCTTGACAGTTTCATACACATATACAATGTATCTTGATCATATCCACCTCCAATTCCCCTCGCCCACTCCCCTAGATGCTCTCCCCACCTTCCTGTTACACTGAGTCCAGTTAGTTTTGATGCATGAGCATGGGCAACCTTTCAGCGGCTACACCCTTGAAGAAAAATGACTGTTTCCCCTCAGCAGCCACCAGCTGCCAATGGCTCCCCAGCTGGAGGTGGAGTCTCGTGAGCCCCTCCCTCCTTCATGCTGGAGGGCTTCACCTGGAACAAATCCCCTGCAGGCCACTACTGCTGCTGTTGAGTTTGAGTGTAACAGCCAGGCAAGGTCCAGAAGACACTTCAGGACCCTCCTCCCCACCCTCCTGTTCCTATTCTTCCTCACCGGTCTCTGAGCCTTGCAGGGAGGGAGAAGGGTTACGTTTATGTCCCTCTTAGAAGAGCACTCAGTAGTCACTTACTCTCCAAGCACTATCTACCAGCTTTCTAACATGTCCCAGGCTATAAAAGATACATTTCTGTTGCCACCCACCCCTTATTATTTTTTTCAAGACAAGGTCTTGCTATGTAGCCCAAGCAAGGCTGGCCTTACTGGTACGTGCGGCTTTTTTCAATAGGAACCATTCCAATTGTAAGCATGAAGATCTTAACCTTCTCCTAAGACAGTGAACCTGCTGCTCCTTTACTTACCAAAGCTCTTCTGGCAAATGGCAGATTTTTCTGTCGTATTTCAAACTGTGCATAATATAACCACATTTTGGCAAACGTGAACTACAAAACAAAAGCACAAAAAGATCTGGCTTAAGATGCTCATTTAAATTAACCAAAGGCCACTGGTAAGATTTCAGGGTGAAGAGGGATGTATTTTGTTTGTCTGTAAGCAAAGAGGGCATTTACCAACAGTTAGAAATACACCAAGAGGCCGGAGAAAGGGCTCAGGGAATGATGGCACCAGCTGTCAGGCTAGACCCTGTGTTTAATCTCCAGGACACACACGGTGGACAGAACCAACTCCCCAAGCTGTCTTCTGACTTCACATGTGTGCTATGGCATATGTACTGCCCTCCCCCACAAATAAAAGTGTAATAAAATTTATACACACACACACACCCATGACCACCTAGACTGATACTGTATTATATATACTTCATGGCATGGCAGCCTCTACTTAGAATGTTTTGTGGGATGCTTGTAAATTGGCAGGGCATCCTATTTCTAAGAACAACTCACCACTTCTAAAGCAGAACTTTGTTTCTCTTGGTGGGAAATGTGGTAGAGCAACATTTTAACAGCTCCAAAGAAGCCACATGTTCAACCACACAAGCATGCTCCATTATCAAAAGGCCCATTTGGAGTTTCTTAAGCATGTGCTCTGTCTCCTTTCTTCCGGTCTGTCTCTGAATTCCTACACTGCATTCCTTACTTGTCACACTGCAGGCTGCTCTATGAACTCGACAGCAGGGCAAAGTTCCCTCAGGCAAAGACTGTACCTGTCTTGATTCTCATGGTGCCACTCACTTGAAAGTTTCCAATTGATACATACTATTTTACAAGTAATAAAAGAGGATTTTGATCCAGCAAGTGTACCTTTTTGTGAGGAATCAGTTCCAAAGACGCTTGATATACCTGTCTTGTCCTCTCAGGATCCTGTATTAAGATTAAAATAGTTTTTTAAAGATTATGTTAATACTTACTTTACTAGTTAACTTCATGACTACTAGTAGAAATAGACACTCCATTTCTCAAGAGCTATTTTTAAATATTGATTTCATTTATGATCAAAAATAGCAATTACTTTTTTTTGGGGGGGGGAGTGGGGGTGGTGGGGGTGGTGGTGGGGGGGGGTGGTGTCTGAGACAGGCTTTCTCTGTGTAGTTTTGGTGCCTGTCCTGGAGCTCGCTCGGTAGCCCAGGCTGGCCTTGAACTCACAGAGAACTCACAGTGATCCACCTGGCTCTGCCTCCCGAGTGCTGGGATTACAGGCGTGCACCACTGCTGCCTGGCATAATTACCTTTCATTATCAGACTTTGGTTTAAGAATAAAAATGTGGCCATCAAAGTCTGAATTCGTCCTTGTAGAAAGGCCTGACAGCAGAAAGAAAGACCTTACGGTCTCAGATCAACAGAGGGTAGTCTTTCTCTGTTAACTTACACATACATAACCCGGAAATGCCACTTGATTTTTATCAAAAGCAAAAATGTACAATCTGGCCATGATCCTTCTTTGTGACAAACACATTACTAGGCAACTGTGTGTAATTAAACTGCTTCATTAGTCATTGTTTCAAGTTTTAAATGCGATCTATCTAAGTGTACCTCAAGGTTTTAAAACAACACACCATGCCTCAACAGGCACACAGTTTCAACGATGGACATGGTGGACAGAGTCCTAAGAGAATTTAAACTAAGTCTGTCTCAAAGACTGAAACTATGAGTTACTATCCACCACCATGAGACTAGGGTTAAGAAAGCCATTCATGGCTGACCCACAGTCGAGCCTCTCACCTTGGCTTCCAGCTCTTCGTAGAGTGCATAGTTGATCCAGAGATAGATGTAGCGCTTCCAGTGCCTCTTCTCCTGGATGGGCGGCACGTTGGCAATGGCCCTCTCGTAGACTTCCCGCACAGTGTCAGCTTCGGCATCACTTTCCACCAAGCGCAAGTAATCAAACCATGCGTCGTAATTGTGTGGATTAGCCTAGAAAAAACAGCTTAATCTATCAAAACAGAACCAAGAGCTAGACTTGACAGGCTGTCAGAACTATAAGGAAACACTAAACTTGCTCTTTTTTAGCTTTTATTCCCTTAGTTTTTACCCATTATCTCATGTTTAGAACACCATCCCTGAGACTACAGGACTGTAAAAGGGCATTGGCTGGCACCTCGAAGCAAAGTCTCTTTCCTCTACTGCTTGGTAATGATATCTCATTTTTTTCTTTGTTTCTGAGACTAGGTCTCACCCCATAGCCTAGGCTGGCCTTGAACTCATAATTATCTTGCCTTAGCCAGTCCTGGGACTATAGGCTTGAGCCACTACACACAGCTTCCAGCTTCTATAAATGTATTTTTTACACGTGACTGTATACCATTATATTGATAATGAAATTACAATGGGTTTATATCCGACTCTAAATCAGGAAACACCTTTTCAAACAAACAGTAATTTATTATGAACACATCTTACCAACCTATCACTTCATTTAACACCAAACTTGGTTCTTTGTTAGGAGCTACCTCAACCTGACTAAGCAAAAGATAAAAGAACCATGAGAGAAAACACTGCTATCTAAACCTGAAATGGCCTATCTGATAAGAACAGAACTGTCTACCGTAGATCTCTTGCTCATGCAAAGCAGGTGTTTGGATCCATCTCTGACCTTTCCATCCTTTTCAAAAAATGAGCTCAAATAGATGTCACATATCTTTTGAGGCATGGACTTGATATACCTAGGCTGGCCTCAAACTAACAATTTTTCTGCCTCTATCTCCCAAATGCTGGGATTAAAGGTATGACCCATCCTGCCCAGTCCCACATTAGTTCAGCTTGCTGTCAATGAAAGGACTTCCCACAAAGGAATGGCATAGCAAATCCAAGTATGGCTTACTCTCTTTTTTTTACGCCACATTTTTTCCACCTTGCGTGAAAGAGTTGCCTAGTCTATCAGACACACCATCACGAGAGTAATCACTCGCCCCAACCCAGTCTTATTGGCGAGCTCTGACAACACTAGCCATTTTCAGTAGCACCCACCTTCACTTCTTCTTCATACTGGAATCTCCGTTTGCTCACGATGATGTCTTCAATACCCCTCCGGTCACCAAACTTCTTCTCAAAGATGGTATAGTTTTTAAAGAGTTCTTGGGCCTCTTGTTTTGAAATTCTGTCCAGGGCATATTTGTAGATAACTCGTACCCTTTCAAACTAAAAAGAGATAGGAAGATCATCATCTAAAACATAATCTCATTTTAGCCACACCTTGAGAATAACTATAACCTACTACTTGTAAATTAAAATTTGAGGCCTCGATCAGAAAGGACTAATGCTTAGTTTTAGTTCCACATTTAATACTGTCTCAAAACTGAGCTATTTTCTCCTCACCCATCTTGGGTCCTTCCCAGGCAGGCACCACCACCACGGCACACCTGCTCACACCCAAAGCCCCACAAGTCTGCCTTGGTTCCTCCTCTCCAGTTCTCCTTCCCTTTACTGATTCTTTCATCAAGTGCTGCTATTTTTATTTCTTCACTACTGCCTTTTCTCCTCTACCTTGTTGCTGACCCACCTCCTCCATTTCTAACTGAGAACATTCCAGAAACCTCCTTGTTGTACTCTCTGGTTTTATCACCTGCCTCCTTCTTACTGATGATCAAACCCAGAGCTTCACCCACGCTCGCAAGCACTCTCCAAATGAGCTTTATCCTCAGGCCTCCCCTGGTTCTACTCTTGCTGTGTCCTACCCTGCTCCACAATACCTCCATGAACTAGTCAGAAGATCAATAATTATAATCCAGTCACTGTCCCACTTAAAACCCTCTAACCCTTGCCTCTCAGAGGGAATCTGACCCCTCCAATTCTATTATTTTCTGTGTATACTAAGGAAGAAAGGAACTGGCTTATTTGTGGGGCAATCTGTGTTTCCACTCCACACTGTTTCCTCTGGTTGAGGGCACTGCTTCTTTGCCTCCCTAGCTTATTATCTATAAAGCCTTTGAACCAGTATACCAAAAGACTCATCAGTTTACACATGTACTTTTGTGTTTCTGAGATAAGGTGTATGTATTCTAAGCTGGCTCCAAACTAAGCTCCACCTGCCTCAGCCTTAGAGTCAATCCTCAATTTTCTGAGTGCTGGGATTATAGATGTGTGCCACAACACCTAACTCCAGGTATTCTTATTTAAAAGGCGTAATTTTCAAACACAGCAGAATGAAATCAAGACAGTTAGCATACATAACCACTCAGCTCCAATCTATAGCTCAGCAATACATGCACACTGTTCTGTATGAAATTATGTTTTTGAATACAGAAAACATTCTCTGTGGATAAAACAGAAATGAACTCATCATGCACTTACTTCTTTCTGATTTTCCTCAAATTTGGCAAAGGCCACATACAGGTGTTCATCCATATGCTCATCTCCAAAGAACTCCACTGCTCTCTCGTAGACTTTCCGTGCATGGGCAAAGTAAGCGTGCTTCTCCTCGAATCGGGCGTACTTGATCCAGTTCTTCACAGCAGGGTGCACGAGCACAAGTGCAGCCAGTGAGTCAAGGAAAGGGCTTGCAAGACAGCACAGCACAACCCACAGAGGCTGGGGGAGCTCGCGGGACAGCGCCTGCACAGCAGACAAAGGCTCCGTGCCCAAATGGGCCGGAACCCCACTAACCTCCCAAACCCCAACAATGCAAACCACAAGTGAGAGGCAACAAAGCACACACTGAGGAGTCTAACCACTAACCTGCAGCCTGAGGTCAGGGCCACGCTACCCACTCTGATCGGCCTCCAGTGCCAACTCCGCAGTGGGTACAGACGTCTGAAGCCAATGAAAACCCTCAACCTGGTTATCAGCCATGGGATCTCCAACAAGTCATCTGACTCAGTTTTTTAGGGTGTGAAAGGGGAAAATAGTGCCAACCTCACCCATCACTTAGCACTTTCTGGTCAAAGAACATGGTCAATAAAAAGCTCCTATTACATTAAAGGCTCAGTAACAGCAGCCTACCTACCCACAGTGAATGGAGTAATTTGCCACAAAGAAAGCAGCTAGCCAAAGCTAAAGAGAACACATTTTCACTTGCCATTTAATTAGCAGGGCACATCAACCTTCCTTGAGGAAGCTGAAACTTTGCAGTGATGAATCCAGTCAGCTGTACCAAAGATACTAAGAGAACTGATAGTTCAGAGGCTGACTTCCGGGTCAGACACACCTGCACCTCCACCTGGGACCCTAGTGACCTAGTCAGCTTACTTGTCAACGTGTCTCGGTTTCCCGGGCAATGGAGCAGTTGCTGCCCTGCAGGGTTTCCGAGTGCTGGCAGGCAGCATCAAGGGTTAGAATACCATCTGCTACAAACCAGGTGCTCCTCTAGCCTCTGGGAAACCACCAGCAAACAGATCTTCATGTTGCACAGTAAGGTTCTCATTGTTCTGTAGAGCCGGTAAGAACTCTCAATTACTGAATGTCAAACCACTGATCCTAGGAGGAACGTGGACATATATCTCTCCCACGGACCACAGTTTTAAATTCTAAAAACAGCACACCCTAGCTATTTTGTGTGTGTACATGTTCCTGTGTGTGCACACATGAAAATATGTGCATGGTGTAAGAGGCCAGAGGCTGAAATCATTCATCTTTTTTTTTTCCATCCGAGACAGGGTTTCTCTGTGTAACAGTCTTGACTATCCTAGAATTCACTGTGTGGACCAGGGTGGCCCGAACTCACAGAGATCCACCTGCCCCTGCCTCCCAAGTGCTGGGATTAAAGGCGTGCACCACCACCAGGCTGAAATCGTTTATCTTATTCAATTGCTCTCTACCTTATCTTTTGAGACAGGGCCTCTCACTGAATCTGGAGCTTACCTAGTCAACTCAACTGAGTGGCCTAACAATGCCATCAAACCTCCTGCCTCCATCTCCCCAGGACTGGGATTACAGATATAAAAGCTAGTGAGCCCAGTGTGGGGGCTAGGGGTTCGAACACAGGTCTTCACGCTTGTGCATCAAGCACTGGTGGTCAACTAAGCCATCTACTCAGATGGGCATCAAGCGACTAGCCTCAGGCTGCTCCACTACAGGTGTCAGAACCCTATGCTACTGGCTGCAGAGAGGCAGAAAGCTCCTTGTGGACACAGAATGGGCCCCTCCTGCCTTCATACTCGGGCATCACTACACACTACACACTACACACACACACACACACACACACACCTGAAATGGACTTCAGCTAGGAACTGCATGCTGAGGGACACAAAATGTTCACTGTTTTATACATGTTTACAAATGGCTGCTGAAGCATAGCAATTATCAATCTGGGAATTCCAAACACATTTTAACAAGTGTGGCGGTCTGCAAACAGGGTGCCTCTGGGTGATGAGGATCACAGGGCCGTCTCTAACAGTGCTTTCCCAAATCCCATCTTCTAGCTAGGGACATCAGCCTGTCACAGGTGGCTGCTCAATCTTCTACAGTGCAGAGGCCGAAACTCAAAATATGCCAGCAAGGGCCCTATCAGTGAGTACACACTTAGCTGCACCATGTTGAGTTTTCATTTTTCTGGTATAGAAAGGACACAAGGCTCAAGGGACTAAGTGACTCTGGAGTCACTTACTAGCGGGAGTCACAGCTAGTGCTAATGTTAAACACAGACCTCTGGTTCTGGCAGCCAGGATTTAGTGCAAAAAAACAAAAATGAACCCGTATCATTGAAAAGACTCAAATCACCTAGACCACAATTTTTTTATCTGAACAATTAATTTCTATCCCTATAAGAAATGTGAAAGTGAGCCGGGCGTTGGTGGCGCACGCCTTTAATCCCAGCACTCGGGAGGCAGAGCCAGGCGGATCTCTGTGAGTTCGAGGCCAGCCTGGGCTACCAAGTGAGCTCCAGGAAAGGCGCAAAGCTACACAGAGAAACCCTGTCTCGAAAAACCAAAAAAAAAAAAAAAAAAAAAAAAAAAAAAAAAGAAATGTGAAAGTGATGGAATCTGCCTTCCTGACCTTCAATGTCGCCGTAATAGCTACATGTCTTGACTGTGATATCTTTCTGGGAGGTAGACACCCACGACAACAACATACCACTTACACCTCATTCAAAGGATATAGCGTTCATAAATGGTACGGGCCCGCTCCACCTCTTTGTATCTCAGCTCGAAGTTGATGTAGGAGTGCCAGGCCTGCTCCTCAGGCTGCCATTCCATCCAGCGCTCAAACACCTGACGGGCACCGGCAACATTGCCCAACATCTCCTCCATGTATGTGTACTTGTACCTGATGATACAGAATCATCCAAAGATGCCTGCTGTGGTCAAAATGACTTCAACATTTCCAATGCTTTGTTACATTTAAGTTTTAATTACATAGCTACGGACCATTTAGGATTATGACTCACAGATTATGTGACATTAAAAAACTGTATTTTAAGGGAAAGTAGAATGTAAAGTTCAATATATAAAAGCATTATAACTGCAAATAAAACCAATACACAGCAAGTGGTACTTTCCTAATTCACGGAAGGAAGGCTGCTGTGTACAACCAGAGGCTTACCAGAACTGGTTGACTCGGGGCAGGGTTGTTATGGCTCGGTCCCAGATATTTCGGGCATGGTTGACCTGGCGGTTCTTCATTTCCATTTCCGCGTATTTCAGCCAGAGTGTAATATTCCGATAGTCTACATCTAAGGCACGCTCGTATATGGATCGAGCCCTTGACAAACAAGACATGGAGAACATCAAAAGCAGTACCTTTAAGATATGCAGTAGTCACTTCAAACTAGCTGCAATCCCCTACTGTTTGTTGGATATCTACCCTGAGTCAAGTTCTGGTCATAAAAAGAGAAGAACTAAGTTACTATATAATCTTAGAGAGAAGCACGCAATTATTTCATAATGTCACAAACATTATAGTCAAGGTCTGCACAGGAAGCAGAGAGAGAAATGGCAATGTTTGGAGGAAAGGCTAAGTAGGAGGAATTCCAAACTGAGAATATAAGAGAGAGTTCCAGTTTGTTCAAAGTCAAGGCTGGTGGAGAAGGGTGCTTTCGAGGGGTCAAGGCAGAGAGTAGACAAATGTCACAGTCAAGAGCAATGGTGTGCTTAGGAATTGGCAAGGACATGGTCACTGCAGAGCAGGGCTATGAGGGAGAGTGCAGAGAGGCTGGTCAAGAGGAAGTGAAGGCCACAATTTTTATCTTGACAACAGATTTCAGCGGAACCCTTTTATTTTTGAAATATGAACAGAGATAAAACACTGCTTCTTTAGTTACAGGAGTACTAGCGGCAATACCCACACACAGAACCTCCTGCAACAACACTCCATGACTGTGCTTCCGAGTGCCCTGAGGAGCCTCAGAAGAACCTTAAGATGCCATGGAGCAGAAGCTGGAAAGCACTAACACAGCACAGTCCTGTGCTTTACTTGTCCTAGTTTTCACATGACAGTTTATCGTATTTTTATATATAAATATTATACTTATGGCAATGTTACCTTTGAATTTCCTTTAGACTTTCTTCCCATTGTGCATACTTTATCCAGTTACTAATCACAGTCCTGTTTTTCCTTATGTTATCTTCAAAAGTCTGAAAGGCAAGGGAGGGTGGAGGTATATTAAAGAGAAACTGACTTTGCCTTTTGCCTTGTAATAAAAGTTACTCATTTCATTCTTTTTAAGAGACATTATGTCCTAGATGCTGAAAAACAGGAGGCTCTCTACAGGAGGTTACAATGACAAGTGTTTCTCTCGTTTACGAAGACAACAAAATACTGGAGACGTATGAACTACTGGAAGAATTATTGGTAATTTCTGCTGTTGCCCATAATGATAACTAGTACTTTAATACACTCTACTCTCATTCCTAATAAGAAAACAATTTTTAACATTACCTTCACGTGTTCTCAGTAATTCCCAGAATGTGACATGTAACTTCCACAGTATTGGTGGATTAAGTAATCCCAAATCTTAGCCTGAGGTCAAGTCACCTAGGTTCTCTCTGAGTTCTCTCCTGGCCCTAGCTCCTGCTGTGGGTAGGACATGGACAGGTGTGCACGGTGCACTTCAACACTCACCTTCCTCTTCCGCAGTTTGTAATCATTGAGCTCCTCTTCGTCTGTGATCTTCTGCTGAGGCGGGGGTGGAAGGAGCTCGAGCTCTCTCTCTTTAGCCTCTCTTAAGAGCTGCTCGGCAGTTATCTGTACCTCGGCTGGCGCTTTGTTTTTCACCTTTTAAGAAAAAAAGACATTTCTGTTTTGGGTAGTGTAGTGTTCTCCACACAAGATCTTAAAACCCATGAACATCTTCCAGGATGTGAACTTCGTAAGTATGAGGACAAGAGGACCTCTTTGAATGACATGTTCAATTCTCCATGAGACAGAATGGGGGTGGGGGTGGGGGTGGGGGGATGACCCTGCATTTTCTATCTAATACACGGCATCTACGATAATGGGAATGGGGGTGGGGGGACAACCCTGCATTTTCTATCTAATACACGGCATCTACGATAATGAGTCCATAGTGAAAATCTCAAGAGAAAAAGGTGACAAAATAACATCAATTTTTCCCTTTTAGGAGAGTAGACTAAGCACTACTTCCTGGCATTATAACTTGTTTACAGGATTCCTCTACTTATTTTAACCCACCTAGTGGGCAGGTTGGTTTTCCACGACATTTGAAGTCAACTGAAACTTACTAAGTTCTCATCATCAGCCTGGAAGCTGCTTGAGAACACACAGCTGTGTTGCTCAACACACTCAACACAGTAGCTCCAAGCCAAACGTGTTCTGAGTTAGATGGACCCTACGTGCAAGCACTGCTCTAATTTGCTTTTTCCTTTCTTTCTTTCTTTCTCTCTCTCTCTCTCTCTCTCTCTCTCTCTCTCTTTCTTTCTTTTTTGGTTTTTCGAGACAGGGTTTCTCTGTGTAGCTTTGTGCCTTTCCTGGTACTCGCTTTGTAGACAAGGCTGGCCTCGAACTCACAGAGATCTGCCTGGCTCTGCCTCCCCAGTGCTGGGATTAAAGGCGTATGCCACCACTGCCTGGCCTAATTTGCTTTTTTACTTCTGTGATCAAAGACTTAACGGCGCACGCCTTTAATCCCAGCACTCCAGAGGCAGAGCCAGGCAGATCTCTGTGAGTTCGAGGCCAGCCTGGTCTACAGAGAGAATTCCAGGACAGGCTCCAAAGCTACACAGAGAAACCCTGTCTCCAAAAACCAAAAACAACCAACCAAACAAAACCACCAACCAACCAACCAACCAAACAAACAAAAAAAACTCTAACAAAAGCAACTCAGGGAAGGAAGACTTGATTTGGCTTACACAACCGGGTCACAACCCATCATGAAGGGAAGTCGAGGCAGGAACTGATACAGAAGCCATGTAGGAGCACTGCCCACTGGACTGATTGCTCAGCCTGCTTTCTTATAGTACTGAGGACCACCTGCCCAGGTGTGACACTCCCTGAGAAGGCTGGGACATCCACATCTATCATTAGTCAAGAAAATGCCTTACAAGCGACCTGATGGAGGGATGTTATCAATTGATGTTCCTCTTCCCAGATAACTGTAGCTTATGTCAAGTGGATAAAACCTAGCCAGCACACACAGCCTGGCTTTTATGACTCGGTATAAAGGCTACCACATTAGACTTTTACAATAAATACACGTGGAAATGAGAACTTGTCTTAAAACAAAAATGCCACGTAGAAGAATCGGACCAGAGAAAGACTGCATGTAAAGACATGTCAGTTGTCCAGCACTGGTGACATATTAGCCACCGTTGGAAATATAACAATGCACTGTTTAATTTAAATTATGCCATTGCACAGAGCCCATTCCTCCCATCCCCTCCACTGTCTAACTTTCAGCCTGCAAGTTTTAGCTTCCTCCACCAAGTTTACCTTCAAGTTTACTGGCACCCCTCTGGTGCTTGACCATGGCATGGTCTACAGTGCCTGGGTACATCTATCAAGGTTGCCATTTCGCCCTTCTTGTTTTACTCCAGCAGTGCTACCCCGAGTGAACGTGTATGGGGGGGGGGGGGATACCGGGGGATCCCCAGAGTCTAGCAAAGCTAAGAGTTTGCTTAACCGAACTGATCACTCGCATTACAAAAACACCACCCTGGAACGAAGGCTGGGCAGCCGCGAGACAAGCTCGGAGGGACAAGACCCCGCACCACGCCACCGACTACCTGTCTTCTTGGACCTAGGGGCCGAGCTCGCTGTCCCAAGTCTCCGGTGCAAGACACCGCAGATGCTGAGCTGGGGCCCTTCGCGGTTGCCTACCTTGGCCACTTTGGGGATCCGCTGTTTCCCGGCCGCTGTAGATGCCGCCATGTCTGCAGCCGCTGAACCGGAGCAACCCCGACACACACCTGAACCTCAGAAGACCGGCTTCAAAAATGAGCTCACACCAGAGAGCCGGCCCACAACAAACTAGATCCCGGAACCGGAACCGGAACTCTCCAGGGCGACCTTTGACCGCCGCACGAATCGGGCGAAACGTCACGTCGTTTCCGTTAGCAACCGTTTGCGCGTCCTCTGTGTAGCGGGGCTGCGTGCAGGAGCTGCAGGTGAGGTGGGTATGGCGGGCGGCGCCGCTGGGACGCAGGACCCGGGAGGCGAGGGCGCAGTCAGGTGTGTCTTCGGGATGCGTGCAGCTGTGAGCAGTGGCACCTGCGAGGGACGTGGGAGCTCCTCTCGGATGTGGAAACTCGGTGGAGGAGGAAAGAGCGGCGAAGGAAACCACGACCCGGCTCGCAGCTGCTGACCCAGCGGTGCATGCTGGGCTTTATAGTCCCTGAGTTCACGCCCCCTCGTCTTGGGCTTCTCTCTGATTGGGCCAAGATAATGATCTCTGGAACGCGGACTTTTAAATAAACAGAGGTACTTTTGAAACAAGATGTTAAGGAAAGCTGGAAATAAGTCAGTAACAAAACACCTAACCCTATGGTCAGAAACTGATGTGTAAATTTGTAGTCTGTGAATTTGTTTTCATTATTTCAATTCTGTTATCTTTAATGCCCTTGACTATAAAAAGACAGAAATAACTATTAGTCCTTAAGATTGAAAAGTATATGTAAAGTGCTCACGCTGGGCGGTGGTGGCGCACACCTTTAATCCCAGCACTCCCGGAAGCAGAGCCAGGCGGATCTCTGTGAGTTCAAGGCCAGCCTGGGCTACAGTGAGTTCCAGGAAAGGCACAAAGCTACACAGAGAAACCCTGTCTCGAAAAACCAAAAAAAAAAAAAAGAAAAAGAAAGAAAGAAAGAAAGAAAGAAAGAAAGAAGGAAGGAAGGAAGGAAGGAAGGAAGGAAGAAAGAAAGAAGAGAAAGAAAAAGAAAGAAAGAGAAAAAGAAAAAGAAAGAAAGAAACCCAAAACAACAACAAAAAACAAAACCAAACCAAACAACAACAGCAAAAAACCCACAAAAATAAAGTGCATGTTGGTAAGTATAATACCTGACGTTACTTCAAAACAGAGTGACCGTATAATTAAGAGAATTCTTTTAATTAAAATAAAATTTTAAGAGAAGTTTGGGGTTGACAGTAAAATTTAGGGGAGGGTGAGATTCCCCTACTCCGTGCTTCCCCACCTCCAAAGGCCTCTCCACTATCCATTCCCCACCTGGTTCATTGTCAGCACTGGTATTGATGCATTATCAGTTAAAGGTGACTGTTTATGTAACATACAATTCACCCTTGTACAGTCTGCTGTTTAGGACAAAGGCAAAGCTGTCTGTATCTGCTGTTTCAATAATCTACAGAGTTCCAAGCCTCCAAAATCCACTGGGTACCACCTTTTCATCCTTCTCTCTTAAGCATCTGTCAGTACTCATCTTTGTTTGTTTGTTTGTTTTCTGAAAGACAGAGTTCCTCTGTGTAACAACTGTGTAGAACTTACTCTGTAGACCAAGCTGGCCTTGAACTCAGGATTTTCTGCCTCCCAGTGCTGGACATTTTTTTAACCGCTTTTTTATTATTCCTTTGAGAGTTTTGTACAATGTGTTTTTGTTTGTTTGTTTGTTTGTGTTTTTGGTTTTTGTTTTCTCGAGACAGGGTTTCTCTGTAGCTTTGCACCTTTCCTGGAACTCGCTCTGTAGACCAGTCTGGCCTCAAACTCACAGAGATCCGCCTGCCTCTGCCTCCTGAGTGCTGGGATTAAAGGCGTGCGCCGCCGCCGCCGCCGCCGCCGCCGCCGCCGCCGCCACGCAGCAGTGTGTTTTAACTATATTCACTCCCGCCAACTTTTCCCAGCTCCACCTCACTTCCCCATCCACCCAACTTTGTGTCTATTTTTTTTTTTTTAATCTTTTAGGACCTATTTGTGTTGCCCAAATATTCCTCACTGTGTGGTCTTCCACTAGAGTAGTCAGCTTACCAGGGACTACACTCTTAGAGAAAACTAATCCTTTCCAGCAGCTAATTGCTAATTTCTCCACTGTCAGGTATGGGGTTGTATGCCTCACTCTCCATTTGGGGATTTGGTCTGGCTTGAGTTTGCACAGGTTTTGTGCATGCTGTCCCAGATGTTCATATGTGCAGCTGTCCTGCTGTGTCCAGATGTTTTCTGTAGTCACCCACTGCCTCTGGCTCTTACACTCTTTGTGTCTCCTCTTCAATGATGATCCCTGAGCGTTGGGGTAGGGACTTGAGGCTAAGGCACTGGTATTTAAGCAGGTAGCAGGTATGGGTGCAATACTCATTTTTTCAAATATCTCTGTAGCTTTATTCTATGGTGATATTTTATTTGTGCTGAAATGTGATTTTATTTGTATGTTAATGAAGTTGCCTGGAGATCAGAAGTCACAGCGAGCCATAAGTGGGAGTCTGGCAGTGGTAGCACACGCCCTTAATCTGATCACATGGCAGGCAGAGTCTCTGTGGTCAAGGATACATCCAAAGCAAGGTGACCTGAACTTTTAATCCCAGTATCAACCATAGAGACCTGGAGGTCTGTAAAGACAGGCAGCGATGAGGAAGTCATGTGGTTGGGTTTACAGCCAATGAGAAGGCAGAATGGAAAGGCAATAAAAAGACAGTACACAGGAAGAAGGTCTCTCTTTAGGAGGAAGGATGGAGGCGAGTGGTAAGATAAGGAGTTCTTAGCTTTTGGCTACTGCTCTGATCTCTGGGCTTTTAGCTCTTTATTTGGCTCTGTGTTTCTTCTTTAATAAAACCGTTTCATCTACATTACTCTTTGTAGATGATTGGAGTCATGTCTTTTCAGATTGGTGCCTTTCATTTAGTAACATGAGTTTAAGTTTCTGTTTCACAAAACATTTCAAGATTGCTGTCTTCCAGGGTTTCAGGTTCCATATAGGTAAGCTCTTGTTTGGAATGTAGCCACAGCTGTAGCTGACACAGAGCCTTATTATTAATTATGAAAGTTTAGCCTTAGCTTAGGCTTTTCCTCCAACTAGCTCTTAAAACTCAAATCAACCTGTCTCTATTAGTCTACATTCTGCCCTGTGGCTCGGTTACCTCTCCTCTGTACAGTATGTCCAACTTGTCCCACATCTCAGTAGCATCTCTCTGCACCTAGATTCCTTCTCCTCTTCCTTTCTCTTCCTGGAAATCCCGCCTGTCCTCTCCTGCCCAGCTATTGGCCGTTCGTCTTTTTCTTACACCAAACACAGCAACATATCTTCACACAGTGAAATATTTCAAATATTCCACAACACACAGCTGTTGATATTTTCTTTATATTACGACTGTATGCCACCATTGTGGGTTGGGTCAGTCAATGAGCCCTTTCAATATCTAAAGCAGTTTTCAAATAGTTATGGAAAGTTCTAGACAGGCCAGTTCTCAGTTAATTTTCTAGAAGAGTGGTATCTTAGCAGGTTTGAAGTGACAATTGTTGAAGCCAACCACCTGGGAAAACGTGTCCCCTGAGTCCCCCTAGACGTGTTTACTCTGACCATAAGACATTAACTGCCCAGTGTTGTGTGTAATTGAACCCATCATCTCAGATTTATAATGGACTTTTCTCTCTCTTGGGGACAGGAGAAAAAATGTCTGTCCTCACTTCTCCCAGAGGGAAGGCTGAAGTGGTTCATTGCCGAAGAACAGAATCCCAGGATATCTTTTGTATCAAAAGCCTCATTAGAAAATTTACTCAGAAGCTGTTTGGGAGGCTCAATATCATCTATCTTCTGTAAGTACACAGCTGAGTGAGTTCGGCTTGGTTGGGCTGGAGAGATGCCTCAGCAGTAAGGGTCCCGAGTTCAATTCCTAGCAATTCCATGATGGTTCACAATCATCTGTGATGAGATCTGGTCCCCTCTTCTGGTGTGCAGGCATATATGCAGGCAGAATACTGTATACATAATAAATAAACCTTAAAAAAAAAAAAAGGAGTCCCATTGAAAAAAATAAATAATGCTTGGTAGTTTTACTACAGGGCTGGGGAATGGAGCTTAGAGACGGAGCTTTTGCCTAGCTTGCATAAGGCCCTGGGCCCAGCAAGAAAACAACCACCACTACCACCATTTTAAAACTTTATCAAAAAGGGTGCATTCATCTCATGGAACTTAGAGTGGGCAGTTCAGTGCACAGTTGAGAAATGTGTAGCAGGAAATCTAGGGGACAACCAACCTCTGTGTCCTCTAACAGTGTGTAAATTGAAGACTTCTCATGGGCTTTAGAGTCAAGCAAACTTGAATTGAAACCTCAAGTGTCCCACTCACTAGTACAACCTATTGGGGCACAATATTAACATGACCACATTTTGAGAACTTACTGCATATCGGGTGCTATGCCTCCCTCCTATCAGCATTGTGTTACTGAATCACTCCCCTACTTCTGTGAGGTTCCTGCTGTTGTTCCCATTTTATGGATGAGAGTGGAAAGTGGTACCCCTGTACCACCCCCTGTGATATCATCCTGCTGTTAATGTTCTCCTGTTGTCTCTTTTTACATGGAGTCAGGGACAGTTTGTGTGAGTCATAGAAAGCAGCCGAAGTGATACTTTGTGACTTCAAGTCTATGGTGCACAGAGGCTTGCAGCTTTTCCCAGGCTTCTTGTATTGCTCCCTCTCAGAACTCAGCTGCCATGCCGATCCAAGTTTGCGTCCCTTAGCTACAGGCCAGTGTTCAAAACAGCTTCAACCGAACTCTCGGCCGACGGCCACCATCTGCTGCCAGCCACGAGTGTCAGTCATTCCAGCCACAGAGTCTTCACAGCTTCCAGCCACAGCCACGTTTGACTCTTATCACAAAACCTGTTCATCTGAACTCAGTGAACTCACAGAATCACAGGCCCATCACAAGTCTTTACCTTAAGCCAGTAAGTTCTTTGAGGTGGTTTGTTACATGTGCAGAAGGTAAATGTTTTGTTTGAAATGCATAATTCATTCCTTTGGTTAGGATCATCATAAGAAGAATAGGCCTAGAGGTCTGTAGAGGAGAAAGTGGAATAGAATTTAAACCCCAGGTCTAAAAGAGGGCAAGTGTGGTCGTTCCTTTTCTTGTCTGTGTGACGAAATACCAGGCAGAAGAGACCTAAGAGAGATTTATCTGGGCTCAGTTCTAGAGGCACGTCTACCATGGCAGGAGGGGCGTGGAGTGAGAGCTTGAAGGATGACTTGTTCACATCTCAGCAGATCAGGAAGCAGACAACTCCGGCTGGACCCAATGGCAGAGAGAACCTCCAAGGCCTATGCCCAGCAACCCACTTCTCCTAGCTAAGCAAAATGTCTCAACGGTCCCACAGTCTCCCAGAAATGTAAACAGCTTCCCAAATTACCACACAGAGGCTTGTATTAATTACAAATGCTTGGCCAGTAGCTCAGAATTATTAGTAACTCTTGTACTTAACCCATAATTCTTATCTATGTTTAGCCACGTGGCTTGGTACCTTTTCTCAGTATGGCATTCTCATCTTGCTTCCTCTGCTGTCTGGTTGGTGACTCTGACTCCACCCTTCCTCTTCCCAGCATTTTTAGTTTGGTCGCCCCACCTATACTTCCTGCCTGGCCACTGGCCAATCAGCATTTTATTAAACCAATTTGAGGGACAAATCTTTACAGTGTACAAGAGGGTTATTTTATAGCCCAGAACGATACTACTAGCTGGTAGCGAGTGTTCAGAACAAGAGCCCCAGGGACTCTTATTCATTCAGACCACAACAAGAAAAGAAAAAAATAAAATGGAGGACGTATTAAAATCACATAAGATATAGCCAGGTGGCGGTAGCCGGGCGGCGGTGGCACACACCTTTAATCCCAGCACTTGGGAGGCAGATCTCTGTAAGTTCGAGGCCAGCCTGGTCTACAGAGCAAGATTCAGGACAGGCACCAAAACTACACAGAGAAACCCTGTCTCGAAAAACCAAAACAAACAAACAAGCAAACAAACAAACAAAAATCACATGAGAGGAAAATCTCCCCTATGTCAAAACTCAGAAGTAAATGTGGACACAACTCTTCACTACAAAAGTTAAGATGTGCATGTTGTTAAAAAAAAAATGATAGCACATAAAAGATTTAAAGTAAAAGTATTGGGGAAAAGAGATTTGCCATCCATAATCTCTTCCAAAACCTGTTAGAATCGTTATATTAATAGTAGACATTAATCTAGACATCACTACAAATTAAAAGCCACTGCATAGTTACAGAAGATTACATTCTTAAAGGTGCTGTGACAGCTGTAAACCTACGTGTTTCTAATGGAGTCCTTTTGTTGTTGTTGTTGTGTTTTTCTTTTTTGAGACAGCCTCTCATTATGTAGCCCTGGCCGGCATGGAACTTACTATGTAGACCAGGCTGGCCTCGAACTCACAGATAACTACCTGCCCTTCCCTCCTGAGTGCTGTGATTTCAGGTGTGCAGCACTATGCCTGGCTTTCTGTGTTTTCAGGGGCACCATCCCAAATTCTTTATAGCAAAAATCACCAGAACCAGAGGAAATCTAGTTATTCTGCTGGAGTATCTTGAAGAAACTACTTAGAGAGGCCCTATCACACGGGAGAAGGGGGTGGATCTGGAGGAAAATTAAGGAGCTAGCCTATGGCACAGTAGTCCTCAGGTTCTAGTAGACTTGGGTGCAAATGAGCCCACCGAGGCCTAAGACAGATAAGGGCTGGACAGATGCCCCAGCAGTTGAGAGTACTTGAAACACAGGCATGAAGATTGGTGTTGGATCTTAGCACACACATAAAACCTGGACCTGGTGTCATGAACCCCAACACTGAGAAGGTCCATGGGGCTTGCTGAGCTCCAGCTTTATCGAGGGACCCCTACCTCAAAGGAGCAAGGTGAGGAATGATAGTCACTAATGCCTTCTGGTTTCTGCATATGCACACATGCATACACCACACATACATGTTACAAACACACCCATAGTACATCATGATCAAGGTGAAGCAACTCCAGAACCCAAGGTTAGTTTATTATTAGAAAATGGATTAATTGGGGCTGGAGAGATGACTGAGTGACCAAAGTGCTGCCACACAAACGTGAAGTCCTGAGTTCCTATCTCCTCCCTCACATAAAAAAGCTGGGTGTGGTGGTTCGCCCATAGTGCCAGTACTGGGGAGGAGACGGGAGGACCCCTGGAGCTGCAAAGATGGCAAGCTCCAGGTTCAGTGAGAGGCCATGTCTCAAAAAGTAAGATGGAGCATGACTGAAGAAGACACCTGACATCAGCCTGTGGCGCGCGCACGCACACACACACACACACACACACATGCACACACACACACATACACACACACACACACACACACACACACACACACACACACACACGCACACACACACCATGAATCTTAAATGGTCTTATTATTAAAAACAAATCTGGAGCCAAGTATTGGGGTGAATGCTGAAAGATCAGAGAAACAGAACAAGCCACATCCAACCTCACCTCGCCAATTCCTCAGCTGATCTTGTTTCCTCAGACTGAAAGCCTCTAAATCCTCATCCGAATGGATCTGAGCTGAACTGCTGCTAAAAGCTAAAAGCTTAAAAAGGCTCTAGTTCCTGGTCTTATGCCGTATATACCTTTCTGCTTCCTGCCATAATTTCCTGGGATTAAAGGCATGTGGCTTTCCTAAGCAAGACATATGATCTCAAGTGC
This sequence comes from Peromyscus maniculatus bairdii, assembly GCF_049852395.1. Taxonomy (NCBI): domain Eukaryota; kingdom Metazoa; phylum Chordata; class Mammalia; order Rodentia; family Cricetidae; genus Peromyscus; species Peromyscus maniculatus. Next base: position 124,082,924 of record NC_134855.1, read on the forward strand.
TGGGATTAAAGGTGTGTGTCACCATGCCTGGTTGTTTCCAGTGTGGCTTTCAACTCAGAGATCCAGATGGATCTCTGCCTCCAGAAGGCTAGGATTAAAGGTGTGTGTGCCACCATTTTCTGGCCTCTATGTCTGTCTAGTGGCTGTTCTGTTCTCTGGCCCCAGATAAGTTTATTAGGGTGCACAATATATGGCGGACACTATCACCACACACACACACACACACACACACACACACGCACGCACGCACGCACGCACGCACGCACGCACGCACGCACTCACTCACTCACTCACTCTGGGGGGATACTATTAATTTACTACAGATTAAAGGAAGAAAACGTATAAAGTTATCTCAAAGAAACCAAAGCATCTGATAAAATTTAATGGTTAATCTTAGTTATAATGCAATATAAGAGAGCTCCTTTAACATGCTGTGGTGGTTTTAATAAAAATGGCTCCCGCCGGGCGTGGTGGCGCACGCCTTTAATCCCAGCACTCGGGAGGCAGAGGCAGGCGGATCTTTGTGAGTTCGAGGCCAGCCTGGGCTACCAAGTGAGCTCCAGGAAAGGCGCAAAGCTACACAGAGAAACCCTGTCTCGAAAAAACCAAAAAAAAAAAAAAAAAAAAAAAAAAAAAAAATGGCTCCCATAGGCACATCAGGTGTGTCAGTGTTAGGAGGTGTGGCCTTCTTGGAGTAGGAGTGGCTTTGTTGGAGAAAGCACATCGCTAGGAGGTGGGCCTTGAGGTCTCCAGTGCTTGTGGCAGTTTTATTCCCGTTGCCTGTGGGTCAAGATGGAGGACTCTCAGCTCCTTCTCCAGCACCATGTCTGCCTGCATGCCGCCATGGTCCCTGCCTTGATGACAATGGACTAACCTCTGAACTGTAAGCCAGCCCCTCCCCCCCATTAAATGTTTTCCTTTATGAGAGTTGCTGTGGTCATGGTGTCTTCTCACAGCAATAAAACCCTAACTAAGACACATGCTAAAGTTACAAAACTAATGTCATGATAATGATAAGATACTAGAAGAATTCCTTTTACTGTAATAAACAGGGTGAAGTTACCTATCACCATGGCTTCTATTTGACATTGAGCTGGACATCTTAACTATTGTAGTAAGAAATAAAATATGCCATGTGTGATGGTACACACCTGTAATCCCAGCACTTAGGAGACAAAGACAGAATTGTGAGCTCAAGGCCAGCCTGGGCTACATAATAAGACCTTTTCTCAAAACAACAAAAACTAAAGTAAAATAAAATGGTACCTGTTGCTGGTTGAAAGAACAAAATAGATTACTTACCAGCAAATGATTTATCCTTTGTTTTGTGTCAATATGTATTCTTTGACAATTTTGTACATGTATACAATATATCTTTGTCCTGTATACCCCCGCCTCCTCTTCCTCCTAGAACATCCCTTCCCACCTTCATGTCCCCCATTACCCTCTCCAGTTTTAACCCACTGAGTCCACTTACTCATGCCTGCTGGAATGTTGACTCATCTTGTTGACTTGACCCTGTATAGTTAATCATAGCTGCAGGAAGTTCATGAGTACAGTGGCATTGTCCAGTCTAAAAGACAGTATTTCTGAGAACCTCTCCCCATTCTGCGTACATTAAATTTTATTTTCTGTGTCTGAGCATTTTGTCTGGAACTGAGATCACAGAGGATTGTGAGCTTCCATGTGGGTGCTGGGAATTTAACTTGGGTCCTCTATAAGAGCAATGAGTGGTAACCATTGAGCCGTCTTTCCAGCCCTCATATTTTCCCACCCCTTCTTGCATGGTGTTCCTTGAGTCTGGGGTGATTTATTCATTCATTGTGTAGAGAATCTGTAGCTAGAGTTTTCCTGCCTGGCCCACAGTCAGGACAAATCTTTGTCACCTGCCAGTCCCACAGCCGCTCAGACCCAACCAAGTAAACACAGAGACTTATTTTGCTTACAAACTGTATGGCCATGGCAGGCTTCTTGCTAACTGTTCTTATAGCTTAAATTAATTCATTTCTACAAATCTATACTTTGCCACGTGGCTTGTGGCTTACCGACATTTTCACATGCTGCTTGTCCTGGCGGGTGGCTGGCAGTCTCCTTCTGCCTTCCTGTTCTTTTATTTCTCTCTGTTAGCCTGCCTATACTTCTTGCCTAGCCACGGGCCAATCAGGTTTTATTTATTAACCAATCAGAACAATTTGACATACAGACCATCCCCCAGCACAGCCAAGTGCAGACCATCTCAGACACCTGCACCCAGGCCCGTGGTCCTAATCATCCTCTATGCGGACCTGCTGGGTAAAGCCATGAGGAACCCAAGAACAGGCTTCCACAGGACATACAGAACATCCCACAGCAGAAGAATATGTAAAGAATCAGAAGGAATATGTAAAAATAATCATTAGACTTAATATGAAAATTTATAGTTGCCAACTACTAAGTCATTAAATTAAAGCAGAACTAGCTGTAGATAGTTTGGAAATGTTAGGAATTCACTCTTATGTCAAAGAACATAAAGTGCCTAGTCTGAAACTGACATAATCACACCAGTGCTCATGGGGGACATTGTTAATGTCTGAAAGCTGTGAAGGAAAAATTACATAAATCAAGAGGTAGAAGCCGGGCAGTGGTGGTGCACACCTTTAATCCCAGCACTCTGGAGGCAGAGCCAGGCAGATCTCTGTGAGTTCAAGGCCAGCCTGGTCTACAAAGTGAGTTCCAGGACAGGCCCCAAAGCTACACAGAGAAACCCTGTCTTGAAAAACCGGGGGATGGGGGTGGGGGGGGGAGATAGATCATCTTTTAGATGTGAAGATCTAAAATCATAAATGAGTAAAGCCAACCATCTCCCTAATCTCTCTCGAGATCATTTATTGAACTTGATAACACAAATCTAAATTCATGTGGGAAAGCAAAAGACCTAGACAATCTGGAAGAAGGAAAACACAATATAGAGACATGTTCAAATAAAGATTGCTGGGTATATTTTCACACAGTGTAAAGGAAATTCCACAACACCATTTCATAAGTGGTGCTGTGACCACTCTTCAAACCAGTACAGATAAGACAATAGATGTATATGGCAGCTTCTCATCTTATAAAGTCTCTAATTAGTTTTGAATGCATTTGTGGCTCCAATGTGGTTAGTATCTGACATTGATGACAGACCTGGAACCAAGTCCATTTATCTGTCTTCCTGGGGAACAGGACTCCTCCTTTTAGACTTAGTGTAACATTTGCCTGCTTTCATCTCCTTCTGCCTCAGTCATTCCAACAACTCCATCCTCCCCTCCAAACCTAGGTCCATCTTCACTCTGCCTCACTTCCTACAACTGCAGAGTTGGCTCCATCTGCCTGGAGTAGGTTGTGCAGAGAATGCAGCCGCCTCTTCCTTGGTCCTCAAGGGCAGGTTCATCGTGGGGTGTTCAGACAAGGACGGAAGAGGGGGTGTGTCTTACAATTGAGGCCCACCTACGGATTTTTCTTCTTCAAAAAGCTTCCACAAACCTATTATCTCAAATCCTGTGCTAATTAAGTCAATGTGCTAATTGCCTGAAGGCGTGACATCAGCGGCCAGTTAGTTCGGAAGGCAAGCTTGGGTCTTGGAGCAGTTTTGAAGGTAATTTTTACTCCCTTGGTTGGCAGGTAGGAAAGTACAGCTGTGCTATTTGGAAAAGGTAGTGAAAAGATAATTCTTTAAGTCAGGCAAGGTGGCACAATGCCTGTGATCCCAGTGTTTGGGAGACTGAGACAAGTGTACTGTGGAGTTCAAGGCCAGAACCAACAATTGTGTTAAAATGGGATCCTTATACACGGAGCCATTGTGACCAGCCTTAGAAATGAGTGGGGTTTTTTTTTTGTTTTGTTTTGTTTTGTTTTGTTTTGTTTTGAGACAGGGTTTCTCTGTGTAGCTTTGGAGCCTGTCCTGGAACTCACTCTGTAGCCCAGACTGGCCTCGAACTCACAGAGATCCGCCTGGCTCTGCCTCCAGAGTGCTGGGATTAAAGGCGCGCACCACAATTGCCGGAACTCCCTTTTGTTTTCCAGGCCAACTCCTGGCCCTTTGCCAGGCTGATCTAGGGCTTAATGACTGATTCTGTTTTGAAACATTCTAAAAATAGTGATTTCTTTCTTTCTTTCTTTTTTTTTTTTTTTTTCTCTTTACTAGATTGCTCATTCACAGAGATGCAGAAATGAGTAAAGCTGATCTCATTTAAAAACTGGTCGGTCGGGTGGTGGTGGCACACACCTTTAATCCCAGCACTCTGGAGGCAGAGCCAGGCAGATCTCTGTGAGTTCGAGGCTAGATCTACAAAGCGAGTTCCAGGAAGGGCGCAAAGCTACACAGAGAAACCCTGTCTTGAAAAACAAAAACAAAAACAACTGGTCGGGATAAAAATGAGCAAACCAGGCAAGATAAATAAGGGCAGAACTGAAGCTCCCATGCTGAGAGCAGGCGCCACATAGTAGCCAGGATGGACAGAGCCCTGCCCTGACTTTCCATCTGTGTGTGTGGTGAATTCAAGAGAACACTGAGGCCTCTCCAGCACTCATTTAAACAAAGCAGAAAGGATGCTGCCTCACCAAGATTCCCACCAAGTGCATTTGAAAAGATGTTTTGCCTACATTTGGAAAGTTCCTTAAACCAGTGGAACAAATGAGACATTTGTTACTCCAAAGAAAGGAGTTCTGGTTTCCATTGCTGGGCAAATATCTTTGAGCTTTAATGTAATTTGTGTGAAGTACATACAGTATTTGCATCTATCACGTATACATACACACAGACATGCTACGTACATGTATCTAAGGGCCCTACAGCTTGCGTTTGAATTTTTACAAAGAACAGCTTAAAATCCACCTTTTAAAAGCATGCCTTCTTCTACCTTTTTCCTCCCCACTCTGCCTTCCCAGAATGGGTTTTATCTGCCCTCCTTACCCCCCTTTGGGTCCCAGAATGGTTTTTATCTGCCCCTAGAAGGGCACAATGACTAAGGGGCAATAACAAATGGAAATTATGTACACAAAAGGATAATGCTGCAGAAGTCACTTTTTATTATAGCAGCTTTTGGGAAATTGTAGCACATTTTCCCCATTGAAACAAAGTTGTTCCTGGCTGGCTTCCCAGGCCAACCCATAAAAGCTTATTTAATCCATAATGTCTGTGCAGTATGGTACCGTGTTAATTGTGCCATAGAGCCCAGCCGCCACCCTAAGGTTCCCATGGATAAATGCATTTCAAGTTAAAATTGAGATTCCAGGAACACATTGTCCCTTGGTTCCCTGGGGCGATTGCAGCTCTCTGTCCCCAGTTCTTGCCCACCTCTTCCTTCCCACTCCTACTGTGATCCTCATAGCTGATGTGTGCGGGGTCTTGTGTGGTGGCTCTTTTCTCATGTATACTAGAGGGATGGTTCTCAGTCATAGGTTATGGCCTAGGGCAGAAAAGTCCAGAAGACAAGGAGAGAGAGAGAGACAGACAGACAGACACACACACACACACACACACACACACACACACACACACACACACACACACACACACACGGAGACAGACAGACAGACAGAGGTAGAGACAGAGAGACAGAGGCACAAAGTCTTTGCTGAATTGAGAAGCTGTGGGCCTTCATTTTCTTATCAGTGGATCCTTTGTGTGGATGCTATGTCCTAGAAGTCTACAGGGCCTTTCTTTCATTAGGCTTGGCTTGGGTAGAGCTTTTGGACCATGTGTGTCCTGGTTCATTTCCCAGTGGCTGAGGGGAAGGTCTGTGTTACTATCTGTAACTTCCCACGAGGAGGGACAGAAACTGTGGATGCCGAGATCAATATCCCAAGGACCATGTTTCCTAAAGATTTCCATGTACATAGTAGAATCCAAAGAGATTTTACCTGGTACACACTTAGGTAATTTTAGTTTGAAATGTCTTGTCTTTGTTTTTATAGTTACTCCTACTGATAACAGAGGAAACTGGTTTCTCATTTGTGATGTAAATTTCCTGCTAAAATATTCAAGTCCAATGTGAATTGATTTAGAGAAAGTTATGAAGCGAAAGTACAATGTGTGTGTGTGTGTGTGTGTGTGTGTGTGTGTGTGTGTGAAAGACTGCTGTTTGATGAACTGTTTCAGTCAAATGATTTGAGATCAAGTGGAAAAAGTAAGGCTACACTCCGAACATCCATTTCTTTTTCTTTTGTTTTTTTAAATTTATTTATTTTGTGTGTGTGAGTGTTTTTCCTACATGTATGTATGTGCACCACATGCATGCCTGTTCCCCTTAGATGTCAGAAGAGGGCATTGGATCGTCTGGCGCTGGAGTGAGTGTTGGTTGTAAACTACCATGGGGGCTGAAAACTGATCCTGGATCCTCTACAAGAGCAAAAGTGTTCTTAACTGCTGAGCATCTCTCCAGCCCCTGCATTTACATTTTAAAAACACACAAAGTACGCATTCCAATGTAAAATTACCCTCAACACAGAGAAGTCTGCCAAGGGTACTGAGGCACACTTGTTATCCCAGCACTGAGAAGCTAAGGCAAGAGGATGGTGAGCTTGAGGTCAACCTGGGCCAAATATGAGAATTTATCAGAGAAAGGGAGTACAAGATTGGGAAGGGAAATGTTGACAATTATCAGTTATCTGTGGGATGCAGTAACTCCTGACACCTGATTTTTAAAGTGTCTTTAAGATAATACTTAATTCTATTCAGCTAAGCAAGTGAAAATTGCCTTTCATTTATATGCAAATGTCCTTCATGTGATTAATTGTATACTGGCTCTGAGTCATATCTTTTGTTGTCTCGGGTGTTCCACAAGGTAGGCTGGCAGGTAGGTAGAATCGTTGAGATAGTCCCTTGGGGACAGCCAACCACAGGAAGAGCTGGAAGACTGCTGCTTCTCATCCTATGGTTGATGAACGTGCCAGGAAACTTTAGCTTCCACAAGACCCCTCTGGGTATCTGTAGCTGGAAGTTTCCCTGTGTCCCAGCTGACTGGCGGTCAGGACAAATCTCTCCACTCATGTCCCCCAAGTAAACACACAGAAGTGTGTTTTTAACTGCTTGGCCATTAGCTCAGGCTTATTACTGACTAACTCTTACACTTAAATTAACCCATAATTCTTATCTATGCTTAGCCACATGGCTTGGTACCTTTTCTCAGTTCTACCTTGTCATCTTGCTTTCCCTGTATTTGGCTGGCAACTCCTGACTCTGTCCTTCTCTTCCCAGCATTCTCCTCCTCTGCTTGCCTGCTTATACTTCCTGCCTGGCTACTGGCCTATCAGCATTTTATTTATCATCCAATCAGAGCAACACATATTCATAGCATACAGAATGACATTCCACAGCACTTCCCCTTTTCTGTCTAATCAAAAAGGAAGGTTTTAACTTTAACATAGTAAATAACATAGTAATAGAACAGTTATCAAGCAAGAATTACAGTTACAATATCTAGTCTATTTGTATTTGGTAAAATTAAAGAAAATATTCTATCCTATATTTGTGAGTCTAAAGTTTCATATCTAATTTATCTTTTATCATAACCAAGGAAAATTATAACTATCTAGTCTTCAACTACATCAAAGACCCCAGAAGGATATAATAATACTTAAGTAAACAGGAAGTACATTGTAAACAACTTCCAAAAGTCTACCTAGACAGTTACCAAAATTCCTACCAAAATTCCTCTGTAATGTTGAGGTATCCTTCTTTGGCCCATAGGCCTAGAGTCTCTCAGTCACTTCTCTGTGTCCTGTAGAATGTCTGGCAGTTTCTTCTGCAAAGCAGGAACCTGAAGGACCATCTCGCCTTGTAAAGTTCAGTGGTCACCTTCCTATGGGTCCTGCATGTACAGTTTATATAACATCCTGTCAAGCCATCCAGGCAAGAGCAGTTTCTTGCCCAAATGGTAATTTTGTGCCAAGAAGATGATAAACTCCATATATTGTATATAGTTATTGTACTTATTCTATATAGTTTTTCTTATGTTGGTTATAACTTTTTGAAAATTTTTATTAGACCAAAAAAAGGGGAAATGTGGTGATATTTTGTGTGCTAATAAATAAAGCTTGCCTGGAGATCAGAGGAAAAACCCAGCCATTAGAAGTAAACGCAAAAGTCATGCAATGTTAGCACATGTCTTTAATCCTATCACTTGGGAGGCAGGGATCTGTCTGGATCTATGGAGTTCAAGGCTACACTGGGAACAGAGCCAGGCATGCACGCCTTAAATTCCAACACTAGTTAACCACGCAGGTCTGGAGGTTTGTACAGACAGATAGGAAGTAACAGCTGGGCAGGAAGAGGAAGTGGTGTAGCTGTACAGAGAGAGCAAATCAGATGGCAGAACAGCAAGGCATACAAGCGTGGGTAGGCAGGACGTATCTCACCTTTTGGAAGCTGCAGAGTTGGTGAGGTGAGGTTAGCAAGTGGCTGTTCCTATTCCTCTGATCTCTCTCAGGTTTTCACCCCTATATCTGGCTCCATGTTTTCTATTAATAAGATCGTTTAGAAATTCATCTCCAGGTCTCTATGTCTGCAGCTATTTCAGGTGATGCTGCATGTGATGGCTGATCTTTGTTGTCAAGTTGATGCATCTGGAAGTTGAGGGACTGCCTCCCTCCAGCACCTTGGCCTGGGTGCATGTCTGTGGGCATTTTCTTGATTCCTAATTGATAAAGAAGAGTACACAACACTGAGTGGTGCCATTCATCCACAGGCGGGGCCCAGAATGAGAACGGTAGTTTGGGGCTGGAGAGATAGTTCATCAGTTAAGAGCACTTGTTGCTCTTCCAGAGACCCAGTTAAGTTCCTAGCACCTATATGAGGTGGTCCACAGCCATCTCTAACTCCATTTTCTGGGGATCCAACACCTCTGGTTTCCACACGCACACACATTATTCAAAACAAAACAAAACAATAAAAATAAACTTTAAACCAAAGGGAGGTAGCTGAGGGGGCTAGAGATATAGCTTGGTGATACAGTACTTGCCTAGCATTGCTGAGGCTCCAGAGTCAAAAGCTCCATCCCTAGGAAGAGAAAGGGGGTAGGGGAGAGGGGGGCTGGGAGAAGAGAGGAGAGAAAACTCAGGGTGCACCTGAGTTTAGGTGCATACTGGACGTGAGCCCGGCAGCATGCTAGTAAGTACCATTCCTCTGTGATTTCTCCTCTTGAGTTCCTGCTCTGACGTCCCTTATTGACGGTCTCTGACCTGGAAGTGTAAGATGAAATAAACCCTTCCGTCCCCAGGTTGCTTTTGGTCCTGGTGTTTATCACAGCCATAGAAAGCCAACTGGTGTCTCCAGGTGCTCAGACTCCATGTGACTCAGCATTGGGACCCGGGCTCAGGGTTTGGAAAGACTGCTTCAGAATGCCAGTAAGGCGGGAACTAAATGCAGCTTTGCCGCTGTGCACAGGAGACCAGCCCATCCAGTTTGCCCAGGATCTTGCTGGCTTTTAGCATGAAGTCTTAAGTCCCGAGTATCACCTCGGTCTCAAGCAAAGGACGGTTGGGCACTGTAACTGTGTGAGTGTAGATGTCACACGGTGGTATTGCTACCTTGGAGAAGGTGGAGGGAGTGTGCAGTAGGATGGTATTCTGCCCGGTGTGCAAAGGAAGGCTATACAGATATTTACAAACCTAACACTTGTAGTGGAAACGTATTTTAAATAACAGCTTGGTTGATGACTTCATATACCCTGAGCCAACACACCCAAACTTTGAGCGCCATCATTCTCGTGACTCCAGGTATCCTCAGAGCTCATGCAGCAGCTCCAGAGCTCCAGTAGCCCCAGGAATAAGAGGATGGCCTGCCATCGCCTCGCTTTGCTTGTCTCTACTCATGTGTGTATTTTCGTCATTTTCACAGAGAAAAGGCAAACCTTGCTGTTACCCTCTGCAATGACAAGGAGGAGATCATGGCCCATGCCATCTTCTTGGACTATCCCAACTGGAATGTTGCCAAGCAGGATGACTGGGTGTCATTGTTCCAGGAACTTGACAATGAAATCCCGTGCACAGTAAGAGAAGCACACGTCCTGTTTATTAGAACAACCCAACTGTGGAAGGGAGGGCCTGGCGTCAGACCGGTATCATCTGAGTTGCTGAGAAATCCAACACTCATACACAAAGCATCATAACAGTTAAAAGCAAAGTGATAGGATGTTGGAGGCAAGGGGGGCCAGAGTATATAGGATGGGTACATGGTGGCCCCATCAGCCAGCTGCCCCCAAGGCCCACCTTGTGCTCATAAATTAACAAGAGCTGCAAGCAAAGAATTGGTGTGTCAGATATGTATATCTAGATATCCCCAGGATGTCTGTGTGTCCTTGAGTGAGGTCTGTGATAGCCTCAGAAGGCCTCTGTCACCTAGCAGTTGCCCTAGGAATGATAACAGAGCCTCAGACTTAGTCATGTTTTACAATGTTTAAAGTGCCCTGGTGGAGTGTGGCGCCTTTGATATCAGGTAGCTATTATGGATTTGACGTTAGCTAGTCCAAATTGGGATGTGCTGTAAATAAAAAACATACACTAGATTTGAAGTACTTAGTAGGAAAAACTGTGTGAAGTATGCCATTAGTGATTTTTTTTAATATTAATAATCCAGGTAATAGTTGAAAGGCTGAAGCGGTAGGATTGCTGTGAGTTCAAATTAGTCGGTGTTATGTAGTGAGTAACTGACCAGCCAGGTCACTGTTACAAGACTTTGTTTCAAAGTAAATAAATAATCAAGTACAACAGTTCTCATATGTTAATTATATAATGAACATATTAGGTTAAATAAAACATTTAAAATTAACATACTCATCCTTATTTTGTGTGTATGTATGCTTATGGCTTTGCTGTAGATGTGGATGCTCATTCATATGTGTGAATGTGGGTGCACACATGCCGTAGCATGTCTGTGGAGGCCAGGCCATCTCAGGCGTCAGTCCTTGCCTCCCACCTTATTTGTGCCAGGGTCTTATTTTGTTATTTTTCTGCTGCATATGCCAAGCCCCTGGGCCTCAAGCTCCAGGAATTTGCCTTTCTCTACCTCTCATGCTCCTGTAGGAATGCCAGGATTATAGACAGCTGTGCTACATGTCTGGCTTTTTTCTGTGGGCTTTGGGGATTTGAACCCAGAGCCTCACACTTAACACAGCAGGCACTTTTGCCCACTGAACCTTCTCCCCAGCTCCAAGTCTATTCTTTTTAAACATAGTTGCCAGAAAGTGTAGAGTTACATTTTGGTTTGCATTTGTAAGTTACATTATTTTTCTGCTGAGCCACACTGATTAATCCTTAATTAGTCCTCAGTGTCTTTTCTATCCCATTAGCATTTGGAACTGAAGTAATGGTTTTTGTCTTAAAGATGTCTAGAGAGTAAGTCCTAAATTATCTAGATAAATCAAGCAAGTAGTAATTCACATGCTCCAAGGCCAGCCCTGTTCAGTGCAAAGCAGTTGCTGAGCTGAGAGAGGTTATGGATTAAAGCATCCATACATAGAAAGTGCTTAGGACCCTGTAGTCTGTTGTTATCTGGAGTTTGTGCTGTACGCTTTTTGATAATTGTTTGTTTGTTTGTTTGTTTTTGTTTTTCGAGACAGGGTTTCTCTGTGTAGCTTTGGAGCCTGTCCTGGAACTTACTCTGTAGCCCAGGCTGGCCTCGAACTCAAAGAGATCCACCTGCCTCTGCCTCCGAGTGCTGGGATTAAAGGCATGTGCCACCACCGCCCAACTAATTTTTGAGAATTTTCAAGGCCACTGGTCAAACTCATGATTCTTTTCTTGCCAGTTCCTGCTGAGTGTTTCCAAGTCACAGGCTAGCCAACAGAGGTGGAGATAGCACATGGCTTTGTAGTTAGTAACCCAAAGTTACCTAGAAAACTACAGTCCGCTCTCTCCATGTACAGGTTCCACACCATAAATTCAGCTGACTAACAGTGGAAAGCGTTTTAAAAATTGTACATGTGTTGAACACATGCCGAGCTTCTCCCTGTCATTCCCAAACAGCACAGTAGAACAACCCCTCAGGTCATGCGTACACTCTCTTAAACCCGAAAAGGAATGTACATGGGAGGGAGACATGTGTCGGCTGTACACAGATCCTACACCATTGGATACAGGGGCCAGAGTTGAGCATTCATCAGTTTTGGTATCCGCAGAGGTCCTGGAACCAACACCCCAAACTGACACTGAGGGAGGGGCAGCTTTATTAAGAAATCAAGGAATAGGAGGTTCCCACTTCCTAGTGGAAATGCATGTACTGGACTCACCACGCAGCTACATCTTCATTATTTCTAGAATGCTCATGAATACTGGGACTGAGAGATGGCTATACGGGAGGCTGCATGGTTATTATTTAGGTCAGTTAATCTCCAAAAATCAGAGGACAAAGTCCTTTAAAAACTTGGATGCCGAAAGCCACGTGAGAATCTTGCTTCTGTGCATTTTTAACGTCCAGGTTTTCTGGATCGCAGGGGTAATAATTAGATTTGGACTCTGGGAATGTTGAATAAAAAAGCCTTTGGATCCTAATGCAGCATCTGCCTTCCATCCTTCAATTTCATAAGAGAATCTCTCCCTCGTGTCCCACGAATAGAGCAGCAGCTGCTGGCCCAGGAGCCCCAGGGAAAGGGTGATTGTTTTTCACTTGGCGTAGACACCCCCAAAGGCAAGAATGGAGTCCATAATCGATTTCACTCCCCTGGAGGCTCTTCCCTACCCACAATTCATCCATGAGGGCAGGAGCCAGGGCTGGGCACTCTAGACTCGCAATCCTCATTTCCTTAAATAATTCCGAGCCAGTGAGACAGAAGGCAGTGGATGAAGTGACAAGAGAGCTGAAGCTGCTACCTGGGTGTCTTGTCACTTTGACATGAGCTGACTGTCACCCACAGGTGCCGGCCAGCGCTGCCCTGGGGCTGCCCTGAGCCCTGCTCTGCCTGGTCCGGTGTTTTACCCGTGTTCGCTTTTCTCCCACAGCCCCTGAATACACTGTTTATGCACTTCTTTGTGGCCGTGGACGAGTATTCCACCGGCTGCCTCAAAGAGATCATTCGGTGAGTAGACAGAGCCTTACAGACGGTGGTCATGAAAGATGCCTTATGGAATATTTTTCAAATGACATAAAGTTCTTTGGAGCCTTTAATTTGCTTATAGTTTATTGTAACATTAATCCTCTTTAATAGCAACAGTATTTCCGAAAGAAAATAATCTAATTCTTTAAATCCATTCTCCATTGAGCCCGTTTTTAACTATCATTTGAGGCCAACGGGTAGTGTACTAATTTAAAGAAATGGAACAGGGTGGTCGGGAAAGGGTAAAGACGCACAGACTTAAGTGTTTTCAATGTAATCTTTCCTCAGTCTTCTCTTTAGAAGTTCGTATTGACCTGACAGCCTGCAGAAGTATCCTGAATAATGGGGTGTGGGGAAGGATGATGAGCAGGGCCATTGAGTCGTGGCGATGCGTCTCTGACAGCCTGTACAGACCGTGGGGTGGGGGTGGGGGGCTCAGCTTTCAAGTCACTTTGTAATGTCACACCAGACCATCCAGATGCCAGGTCAAAGGTTAATGTCGGCAGAAATCTGGTGTGCTGCTTGCACATCATGCCCTTTATTCTCTCGACTTCCACCAGACAGACAGGAGGGGAGCTCTTTAGAATCGAAGGAAAAGTAGAGAGGAAGGAAATTGCCTAGGAGATGCTCTGGCCTGACAGGCAGGGAGCAACTGAGTCCATGTGACTTTCCAGACACCTCATTTCTCAGGGGCAGGGAATGCGATTATTTTGTTATTAACACTATCCCACCCTGTCTTTCCTCCCCAGGACTGTGTTCAAGGCAGTACCAGAACTGTACTTCATATTCCTTATAGTGCCAACATATGTGAGCCTAGGTAAGGTCCCCAACAGCCCAGGGTCCTCAGAAGCTGACAGGGAACTTAAGCTTAAAGGAGCACTCTTGGGAATGGGAAAGAAGATTGGTCACCAGACTTTAAGCATGTCAAGTTTGAACTTGATGACAGCCAGTAAGTCTCCAAGTGGACTGGGGACCATATTTTGTTCCTATTTTAATCCTAAGGTTATCCCTTGATTAAAGGATACCTTTCTTTCTGTGATTTAGGTTCAACTCTGATAACCGTATTTGACCAAGTGGGGAATATCCCGTGTTTAACCTATGACGAAGACTTTGCAGTGCACATATGTCACAGGCATGACCACTACCCTCAGCTGCACATTCGCAAAGCCAGGTACAGTTGGCACGGTGCCTGGGTGACGTAAACTCCACGGGATGATCTTGGCTTTTCCAGACAGGGTTTCTCTGTGTAGCCCTGGCTGTCCTGGAACTCACTCTGTAAACCAGGCAGGCTTCAAACTCACAGAGATCTGCTTGCCTCTGCCTCCCGAGTGCTGGGATTAAAGGCGTGCGCCACCACCGCCTGGCTATAAAAGACTTTTTAAGGGATCCTCAGTGAGTTAGACTAAACTTTTATGATACTCATAATGTTTGTTTGGAGATTCTGAGCATCCCCCTGGATGGCATAATTAGCAAGAGTATCTGGTGATTCTCATTGGGTTTCGTGTGGCCGGGGAGTTGTGCATTTACTACTAGGGCGTTCTAAAATAGACCCTAATTCTGCAGCAAGTAAGAAAACTTTCAAATAAAACAACTTGAAAATGAACCTGCCTATTTAGTTTTCCTTGTAAAACCCACCTGTGTTCTAACACTTACGAATAAGGATGTTGTTGACTCTAAAAGGAGTTTTCCGGTCTTTACCTTCAGTGTCCTCATGACATTCCCCAAGTGTAGCAGTTTAAGGGTATACCTGTGGCAAAATATGTTTTCCAAGATAGCCCTATACCACCTTTCACCATGCCTCCTCCCCTACGGTGTGATGTCACCAGTCCTCTGGTTAGCTGTTGAGCTGTGTGTGTCCTCTGTGTGACTCTGGGCAGTTGTGAACGCTCTCACTAGCACAGCTTGGTGGAAGGGCACACTAAGTCTTGGAAGCTTCTGTCTGGCTCTCTTGGGATGCTTGCTCTGAAGGTAGTCAGCTGTGCGCCTGAGATGGCTGTGATGGAGAGGCCTCATGTTGGTGTGGGTGTCATCCCCAACCCAGCTCAATGTGACCATCAGCACCACACAGCTATGTGTGTGAGCCATTGTGCACAGCCAGTGAGGGGGGCGGGGTCCCTTCAGGTGTAGGCAGGTGGGGAAATGACCGCAAAGAAGTGAAAATGAAAACATAGGGGAATCTGAGGTCAGGCAGTTTGTGGCTAGTATATTTAAACCCAGCATAATTTTGGGGAATGTTTCCAGGTGTAATACAATCCCTGGTGCCCAAGGAAACATACTTACATCGAAACTCAACTCAGGGTACATCATTTCCTCCAAGAAGATGGGTTCTGGAGATAGGCTACCTGCATTAGCTTAAGAGCCTAAGAAAGGATCTGGGCTGGTCTTGGTCATACAGATAGTGTAGAGGTCATTTGGGCTATTAGCCACCTCTGGTCCTGGTTGTAGGGTCTTAGAGGAGCCCCTGGTTATATAGATAATGTAAGGATCATTTAGACTATTAGACATCTCTGGTCCTGGTTGTGGGAGCTTAATATGGCCCGACCCAACAGAAAATGTAGATCACTGGGCTATGAATCACGTCCAATTCCCCGCTTTCTGAAAAAACAGTTGATACGTCTTTCCCTTTCTGGGTTCTTAACATCCCTGGTTTCCCTGGAATCTGTGGGCACAAGGACCTTTGTGCTTCCAACAAGCCAGCCTAAGGAAGGGGACACCTTACTACAGCATCCTGAGGCCCCAAGCAAGGATACTTGCCTGCCCCATTTGAGTTCTAACTTCAAAGTATGAGGACAAGATAGCCTGCTTTGAAATAAGAGTGTGTTGAGAAGTCATTTCACACAGATGATTGCTCCTTTGTGAAGAATAAATGGAACCCTCTTCAGCCCATTTCCATATTTGGTAAGTGTCTACTTTAGAAAAGTGTCACTTTTCGCCGTCTTTAAAAAGCAAGAGCATGTAGTATTACAACATAGTTTTTAAGAGTGTGTGACGATGTCATTCTAGATCTAGATTCTGATCTTGGCTCTGCCACTCACCAGATGAGTTAATTTGCAAAAACGAATTGATGCTTTGGGGGCCACATGTCTCTGTTAGCAGTGTAGTGTGTGGTTCATAGCACAGAACTCTTGGCAACAGTCTATTTGTAAGTCTGACACTTAGTGTACCTCTGATTGCACGTAACAATCCAAGAAGTACTAAATAGTATTTATTGCAGGGGCTGGGGGCTTGCCTACCTTGTGCAATTTCCTGTGGTTAATCCCAGCACCATATATATCACAAAGGTGCTGAGAGTTCAGTGAAGGCGTGGGTGTCTGCAATAAACTAAGGACATTAGTTTATAAGAGGGAAGGACACAGAGAAATAAATGCAGCCTCATGAACCCTCCCCCCTTAAGAATAGCCCTCTGAGTGTTTGCTCATACACACTGTGGTACATCCATACTGTGGATGATACTATCTCATTCAAGAGAATGAGCTGCTTCTGTAGCAGTCGATCTCAGAAGAGTCATGCTAAATTAAAGAAGGCAGATGGAGAAAAAAAAAATATACAGATTACCCCAGTTTTATAATGTATACAGCAGGTAAAGCCAACCTGTAGAAATCAGGTTGGTGGTACTGTGCTTAGAGGCGGAGTGAGGCTGGGAGGGACAAGAGAGAATTCTGCAGGGCACAGGTGGCAGTGCTGAATGCGTGATGGAAATGTGCAGTTGTCTGAGCTCATCAAACGCTAGCTGAAGATCACACACTTTCTTATATGTCAGGACACCTCCATGAAGAAATAAAAGCTTCCCAAAGTAGGTGGCCTCTTGAGTTTGGTCTTGGGGGATGAGTCATAATTTATCCAAAGAGGCAGAGTGGGCAAAGGTGCGGAGGCAGGAAGTCCCTGGAATGGCCATCACCAGGCAGACAGGCAAATGTGACTGTTCTTCCATGTGTGGAAGGGAAGGCAGCCCCCTGGGCAGGGACACCTGTAGCCGTTCAGGAAGTTACATTCTTTAAAGACATTTTTACTGACAATGTAGTTACAAGTTGGCAGTTTTGTTTTTTTATGGGAAATTTCCATAAATGAAAATCATAGGATATTTTAGGAAACCTAATAGTTATTATACCTTTAATCTTAATATTAAAATCTCTCAGGTTTTCCCTGCCATTTTTACTACCTATTTGAAGGATAGGTTCTCTTAGTAAATGAATCATATTTCCAGATCAGAAAACTATTAGGAATCAAAGTTATTTATAGATAGGTACACATGCAAGTACTGTTGACCCCCACAGAGCTGTTCTGCATCCAAGGATTCAATCAAAATACTTCCCCCACAAACAACAACAAAACACACTGACAGGCAGAATGCTTGCTTGGTGTGTGTAAGGTCCTGGGTTCAAGCCCTGGTTCTGCAAAGAACAACAAAAGCACTAAAATATTTTAGGAAAAAACTATACCTCTGAGCCTGGCATGTTGCCACATGCCTGTACTCTCGGCACTTGGGAAGCAGTAACCGAAGGACCCTAAGTCACACCCATCCTGAGCTACATGGAGAGACCCAGCCTCAAAAAACAAATATACTGGGGTTGGGATGGGGTGCGGGTGGGGGAACTGGAGACGTGCCTCAGCAGTTAAGACCACTTGCTGCTCTTGCAAAGGACCCAGGCTTAGTTCTTAGCACCTACATGACAGCTTATAACTGTATCTCCAGTTCCAGGGGATCTGATTCCTCCCTCTGGCCTCTGTGGGCACTGTATGTATGTGGGCACAGTATTGTGTTCATATGCTTTGTTAATTATGCACTTAATATAGCAGCTTGCTATCTGTATAGTAGCTGGAGGCGCGAGACTCCTGAGGCTCCACTTTCCCCAGGGATCTATAGGCAGGTAATGGTTACGGAGGGAGGGAGAGACATTTTCTTCCACTAGTAGATTGCCCGTGCTCCTATGGCTGTTCTCTTCCTCATGCTTCTGTAAACAACCCCAGTGAAAGTCACTGGGTCCTCAATTAAAAATAAAAAGGAAAAGGTGGAGGGTGGACTTAGTGGGGAACAGGAAGACAATGAGCAGGAGGAGTAGCATGGGGACGAGAGGAGGTAATAAGAATATGGGACACATAGGACCCACGTTCATCACATACATGTTTGAAAATGTCACATCCAATCATTGTCATCTATCACTTATGATAATAAAACCATTAAAAATGAATCTTGTTCTTTCTGATGACTGCCTCTTTCAAGATGGCCTGGCTGTTGTGTGACTATAATTCATTTAGTTGTTATTTATAGGAATATTGATGGTGGTTGGTCTTGATTCCTGCCTTGATCATGTTGATAAGTACATAGGAGACTGCATTTGTGAGCGAGTCTTCAGAGAGGATTAACTGAGGTGAAGACATCCTGAATTTGGGCAGCGCCAAGCTGTAGTCTGGATGCTTGATTGGAATAAAGGGAAAAGCAGGGAAAATCCAGAGAGCTCTTGCATTGTCTCTGCTTCCTGATGGACATGTTCCTGGTGGGCATGTTCCTGGTTGCCATGCTCCTGATGGGCATGCTCCTGGTGGTCATGTTCCTGAAGGTCACATTCCTGATGGTCACACTCCTGATGGTCATGTGTCTGATGGGTGTGTTCCTGATGGGCATGTTCTTGGTGGTCATGTCTGATGGGTGTGTTCCTTGTAGGCATGTTCCGATCAGCCCATCACAGCCTCCCCACCAAGACACACCGAAGCCCTTGCACCTGTGAGCCAGAATATAATTTGCCTGTCGGAAGTTGTTTTTTTCAGGTATTTCTCACAAGGACAGAACACACTGACTAACACAGAAATTTAGTTGTTTTCAAGTTTTTCTATAAAACAAACACCTTGGGAAAATATTAATCATGGTATTTTATTTTCAATAAGATAGGTACCTAAAAAGGAATTTTTGAATAATAAATACTGACTTAAGAATAGTTATCAAATTGTTCAGCCAAAATATGTCAGTTTATATTATAACCAATAGAACTCTGTTTCCTTAGACCTAGCGATTTTGTAGATTTTTAGATAAGATCCTTTTAATTTTTTTCAGAGCTAGACGATTGATGAACTATATATACCTCCAGACCCTGGACATTTTCAGTTACTAAAACGTTTTTAATCTGTTAGAGCAAAATTGTATTTAGTTGTTTTAAATTGCACTCAGTGTGTGGTGTGAGTGCCGTTTTACAAGTTCCATTTTAAATGAGTGAACTGCTTAAACTTAAAGGCGTTTTCAGCATAGAGATTATCCTGGTGGATGATTAAATGTATGGACAGTTCTCTAGTTAGGTTGAATGTGGGGGAACAAATTACCTATAAACAAAGGAGGTACATTTGCAAAAGTATTTTTTAAATGTTTTGTTATATTTATTTGTTTGTATGTATGTATGTATGCATGCATTAGTTCACATACTACATAGCACATGTGTGGAGGTCAGAAGACAGCTTGTGGGAGTCAGTTTTCTCCTTCCACCATGTGGATCCCAGGGATTGAAACCAGGTTGTCATGTTGGCAGCAAGGCTGTTACCCACAGAGCCATCTTACTGCCCACCCCCCCCCCCCGCAAGTTGTGTTTTTTTAAATTTTGTTTTAAATGTATAGTTAATACACCCACTTGTATCCTATGAATGATCATTTTCCAGAGGAATAGTAAGACTTAAATGCCTTCAACACGGACATTCTGCAAGACATTGTTGTATTAGAAAAATTGCTTATAAATGCAATGCTGAATGTGACATATGCAGAAGCAGCCCATCAAAAAACCATCTATTTACATTTTGTAAGATGATTCCTTTGTTAGCTTGCTCGCCGATGCCCTAACAGGAGAAAAGACAGAAGATGTGCTCAGTCCAGTACCTGGCTCCCAGGAAGCATTTGCTTACTGTGTTAGCTGCTTTCCTGTTGTGGTGGTAAAATGCCTGATGAAGCAGCTTAGGGGAGGAAGTTTATTCCGACTCATAGTTCCAGACTACAGCCCATCATGATGGAGAAGTAAGGCAGCAGGGCCTTGAAGCAGCGGTCACACCACATGTCATCTTCAGAAGAGAGCCATGGATGCTTGTTGCTGCTTGGCTCCCTCTCTCTAGGTTTATACAATCCAGGACCCCAAGCAGGGAATGGTGCCACCCACAGTGGGCAGATCTTCCCACCTCAAAAGACAAGATAACCCTCCACAGTTGTGTCCAGAGACTAACCGGCCTGGATCATCCCTCCCAGGTGTGCCCAGACTGCCTCCTTGTGATTCTAGGTCCTGTCAGGTTGACAACACTAACCCTCATGTACAGCACTTGATAGTTCTTATTCAGCCTCGGTTTCTTCTGTTCTCCCTCAGTTTCTCCTTTCTCACCCCTTCCTGTTGTTTTTCCTCTCTTAAGACTTAGTAGGATGGGCTATGGCCTTCCACTGATCGGGGTCCCACAAATAAACCCCTGGACAACTCAACCCAGGGGCTTGATCATGCAGCCTTCGATGGCTAACTGTTGTCTTTGCTCACACCACAGAAAATCCAAGGAACAAATACCAAGAGGGATGTTGTCCCAATGCCAAGAGATGAGGAAGGGGCATTTATGTTAAGGAGGGCATAATAGGGAATTCAGGTGGTGAGTGTGACATGAAATAATGTCTTTGCCGGAAGAAGATACAGAAGTGTAACATTTTAAAGCCTTTTATCCAAAATTGATACATTGGAGTTTTAGAACTTGGGGGTCTAAAATTGCCTGCATCTTGAAACTTGGGTGGACTTTCCTTAAGAGTGCTAGAAACACAAAGACACTGCATGGTCTCATGGAATAGGCGTGGCTGCAGGCCTCTTAGGCTGCCACTTTACACCTATTTCCCCCATTTGACATCTGTTCCATCAGTAGTTACTTGCATTGATAATTAATGGTGATGAACACAGCTCTTAAGACACTAAACCAGGGAAGGGTTGGGGATGTAATTATCCCCCAACTATTTAACTAGCAACATATTCAGAACCAAATGAATTAACACCATAATCCCTTCTCCCATTTCTTTCCTTTAGCCACGTGGAAAACGATGCTGTAATCTGCTCTTCTGCTCAGACACTAATTAACGAAGTTACTCTTCCCTGTCTTTCATTATGTCCGAAACAAAGCATAGCTGTTACTGGACACACCTTTAAAAAAAAAAAAACCACAGTGCGCTTAATTAATCTTCAGTGGAGGATGCGAGATGTTCATGGCTTAGAAACTATTGGCATGATCTGGGGTGGGTGAGGGCCTCTTTTCCAAGTTCTCATGGATGGAGGGAAGACTAAGCCAAGGGAAGGGTGATGTACTGTCCAATAGTGTTGTTACATAAGCCGAGTTCCCCTACATGGCATCCTGCCTATTTACAGGTGACTACAGTTAATCACGTTAGCTCAATTATTGTTTTTCAAAATAGATGAAAAATTTCTTTTGTTAGAAGAGAGGAAATCAGGAACTCCATAAATGTTTAAGGACATGGAAATGCTAATTGCTCAAATTTGATTGTTATAGCTTAATACTTGTATCAAGTCATCATGCATACCTCACGAATATGTACAATAAAGAATGCATTAATAAAGGATTTAAAACTTTAACCTTTAAAAAATGAAAAGAAAACTAGTATTTAAAACAAGGTCTTTGTAAAAACACCTACTTTTCGCAAGGCCAGCCTGGTCCACAAAGTGAGTTCCATGACAGGTGGGGCTGTCACACAGAGAAACCCTATCTCAAAAAACCCAAACCAGCCAAAACAAAAACAAACAACAACAACAAAAACCTGCCTTTTGGGGTTGGGGATTTAGCTCAGTGGTAGAGCACTTGCCTAGCAAGCGCAAGGCCCTGGGTTCAGTCCTCAGCTCTGAAAACAACAACAACAACAACAACAACCTGCCTTTCATTCTGTGAGGCAGTTACTTTTTAATATAATTCTAAATTTGTTTTTACTTATTTATGTGTATGGGTGTTTTGTTTGCATGTGTGTCTATGTACCACATGCGTACCTGGTACCAGAAGAAGGCATTGGATCCCCTGGAGCTGAAGTTACAGCCAGTTGTGAGCAGCAGTGTGAGTGTTTGGAATTGAACCCAGGTCCTCTGGAAGAACAGCCAATACTTTTAACCACTGAGCCATCTTTCCTGCCCCAGCAGTTAATTTTATGAGACATCTGATAGTTTCTTGCTCTTTTCAATTTGACTTCTAAGCAGTTCATAGGAATTACGAAGTTATGAAGATCCTGAAGCATTTAAAAAGGAGATATAGAACAATTACAGCATTTAGCTGGGGACTTTCTTTTCACCAAATTTG
Source organism: Peromyscus maniculatus bairdii (assembly GCF_049852395.1). NCBI lineage: Eukaryota > Metazoa > Chordata > Mammalia > Rodentia > Cricetidae > Peromyscus > Peromyscus maniculatus. Next base: position 124,105,264 of record NC_134855.1, read on the forward strand.
GAACATTTGTCACCAAAACCCCCACCAGAGATGTTTTGTTTGCCGATCCTCTGGGAGCAATGGATTACCATTGCCAAGATGGGCACATGGATCCAGTCCCAGCAGTATGGATGGTAGGGACTTACATGACCTGGTGAGTCATGTAATGCATAGAAGTCTTTCTAATGCATAGAAAAGTTGGGTTTAAGAATCCCCCGTAACTTTAAAAGTTACATTTCCCAGTGATTGTAAGTTAAATGGCTCTAAAGTTCTAGAAAGGAGCATTTAGAAAGGATGGATTTAATTTCATAAGGCAGACCACTAGAGGGCACAAGAGATCTTGGAAAGAAAAGGGTACTTCATTTTCGACAAGTGGATGAAAAGAAAAATCTAGTTGCCAACAACTCCGTGTTGGCCTGTCCTCTGTTGAGACAGTGTTCTTGATAAAAAGCATGATTTGACAAAGCAATCTGTGTTCTTTAGAACTAAATTTAATTCTCCATCATTTTTTTTAAATACACTACATAAAATGTACTTGTGATATTTAAAGTGACAACTTTTTAGTAGTATATTTTTAAGTCTAATTGGAGAAATGCAGAACCTTTAACTATGGAAGATGATTTGAGGCTAGCGAGGGGTCTGGGAAGTCTTCTGGATGTGCAGGCTGCCTCTGTGCAGTCTCGCTGTGCTGAGGTGACTTTCCCCACCCGAGGATTTGTACAGTCACTTTGCTAGCAGCACGTGACACACACATCTCTCTGACTCGAGGGAAGCCAGCCAGCCTGTGCTTTTCCCTCTAGGGTGGTGGTCATATAGAGCAGACAGGATGTTGCATCAGTGAGGCGATCTGACAAACTGTGTCACCTAGAGACTTGGCCAAGCTGCCGGGAAGAGTTCTGTGGGATCCGGGGCACCACCGTGCACCTCCTGGCTAAATGACATCTCTCCATCGTCCAGAAAGTCAGTTACAGCCACCACACAGGCCATCCTTAGTTTTTCCGTGCCCTAGGGTTAGAAGATACCCACTTCCCCAAGTGAGATATCCTCGACAGCCTGTGGGTTTTAGGGCTTGAATTCAACTCCATTTTTGTCGGGCATGGCTTCCAAAGTCTGATGGACATTTGAGTGCCAAAGAGAACAACAAATCTTTATGGATTGGACTTTCTGTTCTCCAAAGAAATTAAAATATTTTATAGTTGATAGCATCGACAAACACATGGCTTCTCCTTCCAAGCCACATTCTGAATGGAGATATAAAGGAACGCTACTTCTCGGAGAATTGTGTTTCTATTGTCCTTTCGGTGATGGACTTTGTAACCCCAGAGCGGTCACCACTGTGGGGATGCTCTATAGCCTGCAAATGGCAGGATGTGCCTGCTGAGTGTGCCTGCCACCCTTGAGCTGAGATGGCACTGTCGTCTCATCTGACCCTGATAAGGTGATGCTCACAGCTTCACAGAGGGAGGGAGGAGAGAGAGAGAGAGAGAGAGAGAGAGAGAGAGAGAGAGAGAGAGAGAGAGAGAGAGAGAGAGAGAGAGAGAGAGAGAGCGCTCTTAGACATTTTACTGCATGGTTGGCTCTCCTTAGCCAGAGGCATTCTTGCCATGAGGCTGGGCTTTGTCATATGCCATTTGAGACTTGGAGGCTGATGTCATCCGTTAGCATTAGCGCTTAGGGTGATGCAAGATCTTAAATTATCGATTACCCCAAGGAATGCATTTAGTGTGTTGAACAAGTTCCTCTCTATCCATTTTGGAGAAGGGCTTAAGGGACAGTGTTCAGAACTCCAAGGCTTGAATGTTTATTTCTTGTTTTTTCTCAGGAGAATTGTTATTGAGGTCTGATTTTGGACAACTTTGTTAATGGGCTGTGGCAGGTTCATGGCTAGGCTTAGGGCTCTGTGTCTCTCGAGATCTTTATTCCTGATTTCAATATCTAGAGTATTATTTTTTTTTAGTTTAAAATTATTACTATGTGTTTATTGTATGAAACATTTATGCACATATACATACACAGTCTCTCTCTCTCTCTCTCTCTCTCTCTCTCTCTCTCTCTCTCTCTCTCTCACACACACACACACACATACACACACACATTTACATACTCGTGAAAATTGGGGGCCACAATTTTATTAGGTGTTTATAAATATACAGCATATAATGATCAAATCTATGTACATTAATGTAGTTAACATTGCCATCTCAAACTATTTTTTTCTGTTTTATTTTGTTTTGTTTTTGAGACAGGGTCTTACTATATAGCCTTGGCTGGCCTGAAACTCACTATGTAGACCAGGTTGGCTTCATAAAGATCTGCCTGCTCCCCACCCAACCCCTTACCCTGTGCTTGGGTTAAAGTTATGTTCCACCATTTCCAGCCTTGAACTTTTAAACAATAGTATTTTCATTTACTCTTTGGGAATTTCATATGATCTGTTTGATCATGTTCATCCCCTCCTGCAGCGCCTCCCAGATTGCCCCTCTTGTTCTCAACTCCATGCTCTTTCCCTTCTTTAAAACCCATGTAGTCTAGTTTGTGTTGGCTGACTACCCTGGGGGGTGGGGGGGAGGCTTCCCTGAGTGTTACTCTAGTGAAGAGAACTGTCAGTCCCTCTCCCGGCTGCAGTGAAATGTGGACAGCTCCTGAGCTAAAGGTGGGACTCCATGTCTGCTTCCCCTCCTCCGTGCTGGGATTTTTGTCTGGCTTGCATTTGTGCAAGTCCTGTGCATACTGTCACAGTCTTCATGAGTTGATATGGACATCGGCCCTGTGTATGGAAAACTCTGCCCCCTTGAAGTCACCTACCATCTTCGGCTTCTACAATATTTCTGCCCCCTCTTCCATGTAGGTCCCTGAGCCTCTGGGGGAGGGATATGCTATAGACATCCTCTTTGGGGCTGACCATTCTGATGTCAGTCATCCTCTGTCCATTGACCAGTTGTGCATTTCTGTGTTAATTGCCATCTACTAAGAGACGCTTCAACCTGATGAGGGTTGAGCTGTGTGCTGACCTCAAGTTCTAGTTTGGACTCTGGGTTCAGACTCCTGGCCTAGAGTAATATTTTGTATTCATTGTATAAATAAAATTGAGTTTGGACTTACTTATATGAATCCTGTCTTAATCCATTTGTCTTAGGCATCGTTCTGTTGCTGTGAAGAGACATCATGACCATGGCAACTCTTATAAAGGAAAGCATTTAATTGGGGGTGGCTTACAGTTCCAGAGGCTTAGTCCATTATCATCATAGTGAGGAGGAGCATGGCAGCAGGCATGGCTGGCCTGGTGCTAGAGAGGAGCTGAGAGCTACATTCTGATCTGCAGGCAGATACAGAGAGCAATGCTGAGCATGGTGTGAGCTTTCTGAAACTTCAAACCTTGCCCCCAGTGACACACTACTCCAACAAGGCCACGCCTCCTAATCCCTCTCAAATAGTGCCACTCACTAGTGACTAAGCATGCAAATATATGAGCCTATGGGGGCCATTCTTATTCAAACCACCATACCACTTAGAAGTGATTAGAATACTAAATTATTTTTCTAATTGTGTGAAATAACATCTGTTAATGTGTATTGGTAAAACCTTAATTTTTGGTAAAAATGCTCAAAAATGGAATCACAGGCTGTTTTCTTTTAGAATGTTATTTCTCTGAACAGTGTTACCAAGGATTATTTTTACAGAGAAAAAAAAAAGCCTCTGTGGACAGGAGGTTAAGTGGAAGTTGAATAGAGTTCTAGGTTCTTTTTGCTGAGGGTGTGAGGCCTCACTCAGAGAGCAGACTCTTGCTGTGTGCAGGGGGTATGCTAAAGCACATGTTTGTGCCACCTCACTGCGTGTTTCCAGTATTCACACCCCACTCCTTTTGGAAATGAGAACACTAAGTCTTGTTGGTGAAGTACCTTTGCAGGCTTCTCAGTAGGGAGTGGCAGAAGGCTATGTAGAGGGTTATGGAGTGGCCAGTGTTGTACTGTGTCCAGATTTCCAGAGGCACCCCTTGGGATGGAGTAGTAGTCACTTCCCCTCAGAGCTGCCAGTGGGGGCCCTGGTCCTTACTGCCTCTCACTGCTGCACCACAGTTCAGAGCTGTTTCAGAACTTCTGTGTCCCCCAGAACCAATTACTTGGTTATTAAGATGCCACATCTTGCTTGAAATAAATCAATACTATAAATAGACACCGTATATCCAGTGATGATCCCAATGTTGAGGGTTTTTTTTTGGAAGAGAGGCTGGAAGGAAGTGTTAATGGAGGGCAGATGGTGGAGGTAGCCTTGAAAGATGCTGGAATTAGGAATAGGCAATTGGATCGGAGTGCTGAGTAGAAACAGAGGTAAGACGCATTCTATGAACAAGATATATATATATATATATATATATATATATATATATATATATATATATATAAGCTCACATATGGTTGGGATAAGGTTGACATGAGGAGGCAAGGGCCCTTGTACCCATCCAGAAACAGCAGAGAGCTCATAAATGTTTTCAGGTAAATAATTGAGTTGAGGAAGGCAGAGCTGTAAGATTACTGATGGTGGATGGAATAGCATTGGTTGTACCTGCCAATGGGATGTCAGGGTGGTGATTCAGCCTTCTGGAATAAAAAAAACCTCTGCTCTGCCTGCTGATTATGGATGTTCTCCAGTTCTTACTGGTTCTTCCCACTTAAGTAATAATTGTAGTCTGATTTATGATTACACATGTATCGTGACATGGCATAGTAGATGTAGTTCAGAGATAGACTATTTCATCTTTGGCAGTCACAAGTGGCAGATACTGGGTCCAGACCAAGGTGGGCTGGCTTTTCAGCTCAGGTTTTGGACACTATGCTGTATTTTTGTTTTTCTTCTAGTCTTTTCAAAAGAACACCTAACAAGCCTTTGATGGATTTATGGTGGAACTTCACTACACCTGGCCACAGATGACCACTGATAATTCTTAAAGTGATCGTATACACATGGAAGTACGTGGGCAAGTGTCAAGGGCAGCATCTGAAGTGCAGTTACTTCTATCATCTCCACCACCCCACTTTATCTTCTAGTGTGTTCTCTTTGGGCTAATACTAGCCCTGACATTATTCCAGCAGCGGTTGAGCCTGTGTCTCCAGAGGCAAAAGATTCATCCTGGTAGCCAGTGGAGATTTCCTCTAGACTCCAAAAGATCATTTAGTTGAAAACATTTAATTTGGGGAAGTCGTCTATGACAGACGGGGGGGGGGGGGGGGGGGGCAGGGGGGGGGTTGTTACAGCGGGGTTGGGAGGAGTTGTGACCCATCTAGTTGGATGATGAACTTTGGTCACCAAGCCAAGGACAGTTCTCTCAACTGTTTTTGCATCCTGCTACCGGATTTCAAAGAGTGCCATAAAGAATGCCATTTTGAAGGGCACTGTGAGCTTCTGGTCTGGTGAAGGCAAGGCCTTTGTCAATAGGCCTGAGCTCATCTCGAGGCTCTGCTGCAGCTCTGCATCTCAGGCAAGCCTTCTCCTAATCCCTGGGAGCATCCAAACAGTGCAAAGGGTACTGCCTGCCTTCCGGGATTGCTGTGAGAAGCACAGCAGCTGAGAAGATGGAAAAGCCTTGAGCCTTATACACATACGGATCCCTAAGCAGATGGGGCTAGTGGATGGACTATCTTTGTAGTATCAGGAACACAGTATTAGAAGTTCTTAGACAGGTAAAATACAACACTGAATGTTCTTGAAAGTATACTGAAATGAAAGGAATGGAATCCAAGAGCCATCATCAGCATGCGATAGTAAACCTAGTTCCAGCTTCCTTGAATAGGTGTCAGGAACGTTGTAAAGTGTCCCGAGAATGGGAGTCAAGGGGACTGTCCCCAGAATGGTGAACAGGGCTTCATTAGCTTCATAGCGCTTCTCCCTCCATAGCAAGTGTTCAGAAGAGAGACACATAAGGGTAAGTCGGGACAACAAGGTGGTTCTGCAGTTTAAGGCACACGCGTGTGCGTGCACACATATGCATGTGCGTGCACACGTATGCATGTGCACGCGCATACACACACACACACACACACTGTTTAAAAAATTTTAAAAGAAGCTGGGCGGTGGTGGCGCACGCCTTTAATCCCAGCACTCAGGAGGCAGAGGCAGGCGGATCTCTGTGAGTTCGAGGCCAGCCTGGGCTACCAAGTGAGTTCCAGGAAAGGCGCAAACCAGCACAGAGAAACCCTGTCTCGAAAAAAAACCAAAAAAAAAAAAAAAAAAAAAAATTTTAAAGGAGGAGAGGGGTTGTGGGATAATGTCATATGTAGAAGTGCTGATCCTTAGAACACATTTGGAAAGTACTGTCCTCAACTGTCCTTTGGTTCCCGACCAGTGCTGCCATACCTCCTGTTCTCCAGCAGTGCTGACCCCTCTGCCCACGTGACCCCCTCCCTCCCCTGGTTATCATTGTCACTCTTCATCTCAAGAGCCGTGGTGTCATTGGAAACATTTGACATTATTGAAGTGTATCACAGTTTTGCTTATGACGGTATCAATCCATTTCACAAGCGTGTTGCTGCATCCCTGACACTTAGAGCAGGGACGGAACACAGTAGGTGAAGGAAAGCAATGGGTGGAACAAACGCTAAACTAAAGGCTGTCTGTTCCACAGGGTAGAAGACCATGACGATCTCATGCCAATATTTATGCACTATGACAACACTCTGAGAGAAATCTATGGTGAATACTTCCTGGCTGAACTAATAGAGGCCCAAGACGAAGAGAATCATGCTGTGGTGTGTGAGGTTGGTGACTGATCCTCCCGGGGACCATGCTGCTGAGCACCCCTGGAACTGACATGCCCTTCCCTCCTACATGCCCTTCTAGGCGATGCCAGGCCAGCATCTGTACCCTTAGGTGACCAGACTGCTGTCTTTAGAAATAGGGACCAGAGAGTGGGAGAAAGGATAAGATGATTCCACAGGGTTGAATATAGGAGATTTCTGAACACCCCATGATGTTCTGCTGCCAGGAAGATTTCGTTTGACATGGAAAGTGATTATATTTGACTTTTTTGAAATAGTTTTGATACAATTTTACACTTATAGAAAACTTAGAGGTACAAATTCCTTAGATATCAGAATTTTTCCTTATTTATTTTATTCTCTTGATTGCGATCTCTATGTATGCATCTATCTATCTATCTATCTATCTATCTATCTATCTATCTATCTATCTATCTATCATCTGTCTATCTATCATCTCTCTCTCTTTCCTTCTTCTCTTTCTGTCTCCATCCATCCACCTGTCTATAGATTTATCTGAAATCATGTGAAAGTAAGTTGCAGGTATAATGCCCCACTTACGTCCATTTCCTAAAAACTAGAATATTTCCCCATATATCTTATAACTACAGTATGATGATCAAAGTCTCGCAATCCCACTTTCCCATATGTAGACCTTAATTAGATTTTATTGATAGTCACAACAGTGTCCTTTATGGAAAAGGAAGTGCAGGCCACTTATTATAGTGTCCTGTCTCTTTAGTCTTTTAAAATTAGAAATAGCTCCCTAACCCTTCATTTTTTTTTCAAAAGCAATGTTTTCAACCAATACAGGCCAGTTATTTTGTAGAGTGTCTCTCAATTTGTACTTGTTCAGTGTTCTCTCATGATTTGATCCATGTTATATATGATTAAATTTAGTTGAATTAGTGGGAAGTTTAAAAATTAGGAACATGTATATAACAATTGGAGTTTCTAGCTTTTTTAAGTAAATGAGAATAGTCCTGGTATTTGGGGACAAAAAGAGAGAGCCCATGTCTTTTGGTTTGACACTGGGGAACCTCAAAGACTACATTTTTTCAAGAGACAGAAGAGGGTGGTGATAAACCGGCTAGCCTTAATGTGATCAGCCCAACTGGGTCCCAGGTAGCTGGTGTCAGCACCCCCATGATCCCCTCCTCATTCTCTACTCACCTATGGAGACATTCATCAAGGGCACACCTCCCTTACCTGCACCCTTTGGCTACCTGCCGACCAGGGGAAAGCCCTCCCTGATCTGCCTGGTGGGATTCAGGTGGCTGGGACTAACTGCATAGAGGGATGTACATGGTGTCGAATCTGCCCAAACATGCCTTCCTGAAACATAGCAGAACCCCCTTCTGATTTGTGCCACTGCACGTGAAGCTTCGGGGTTCTTAAGAGTTGAAATTGCTGGAGTAGGATACTCACAGGGTCTGCTTGGTGGTAAGGAGAAACTGACTATAATTGGGACTTTGGTATATTAGAGACTATGTTGGTTTGGCTTTTGTCAACTGGACATAAACTGGAGCCACTTGGGAAGAAGGAACTAATTGAGGAGTTGCATTCATCTGATTGGCCCATGGATGTGTCTGTTGGGGCATTTTCTTGATTGGTGATTGATGTGAGAAGGCCCAACCGACTGTGGTGGTCCCACGCCTGGACAGGTGGTCCTGGGTTCTCTAAAAAGTAAGGTGAGGAGGATGTACCAGTAAGCACCATTTCTCCATGGTCTCTGCTTCAGTTCCTGCCTCAGCTTTACTCCATGATGAGCTGTAACCTGTCAATCATTTCTTCCCTTTCCTCCCCAAGTTGCTTTTGGTCACTGTTTTATCCCAGCAACAGAGAATAAACTAAGGATGGAGGCTACAAGGAGTGTATGATGACAGCATTGGGCCACAGGAGTGGGGTCATTTCATACATGTGCATGGCAATCTGAGGAAAGTGTCTGGAAGTGATAGTCTTCACACTTGAGCTGGCTGGGGAGTCATTCTCGGGCTAAGGAAGCCCAGGGGATTGCGCCTTACACAGGCATTTCTGATTTAGTAGTTCTAGCAGGGGGAGGGAGGTGGGAGTCGGTGTAGCTAGAGATTTCTTGCCTGGCCCACAGTCAGGACAAATCTGTCACCCACCAGCCGCATAGCCACTCAGACCCAACCAAGTAAACACAGAGACTTATATTGCTTACAAACTGTATGGCCATGGCAGGCTTCTTGCTAACTGTTCTTATAGCTTAAATTAATCCATTTCCATAAATCTATACCTTGCCATGTGGCTTGTGGCTTACTGGCATTTTCACATGCTTCTTGTCATGGTGGCAGCTAGCAGTGTCTCCCTTTTCCTTCCTGTTCCCTTAATTCTCTTCTCTGTTCCCTTAATTCTCTTCTCTGTTGGTCCTGCCTATACTTCCTGCGTAGCCACTGGCCAATCAGTGTTTTATTTATTGACCAATCAGAGTAAATTGACATACAGACCATCCCACAGCAAGTCGGGCCTGGGGAGAGGGTGATATTGTTGCTCAAAGGACTTGCATTTTATATTGAGAAACTGGAAAACCTTCCCGTTGGTTGGTCCTGGTGTAGTGTCCCCCACACCTAGAGTAGGTCTTGTATTAACTATAACTGCACAGCTCAACTTCCCAGTGAGAGATGGTTTGCCAGGGAAGAGAAATGATGGGGAAGAGCCTGAATAGATTTTAGGGTGTGTCTTCTGCACATGATATAACAAACATGGGCTGGTGAGAGGGCATGGAGGATTAGGGTACACACACACACACACAAACACACGCACACACACACACATGCACACACACGTACACACCCACCCATGAACACACATACATTATAGTAAATAAAAAATTTAAAACCTCTTTAAAAATAACAATTAACAAATGTGATTTGAATAGAGCCCTTGGATCCCCACCCATTCCGTTCATTAACAGAATCATAATCATGTTTTTCTTTGCAAATGGATATTTGACTTCCATTTTAAAAAGAGATTTCTATGCCAGATGATTGAAAAACATTAAAAGACTGGAATTTGCAGTTTTGTTTCTGTGGTGATATTTTTAGGGATTCATTCTTTATACACTCATTTCTCATTTGCTGAAACTGTGAGTTTTCTTAAAGAATATTTTCTTGAAACTTGAGAGCAAACATTCTCTGTAAATAAGATGAACAGTTTGAGGCTCGCTTCCACATCGGGCCTCACAGACTTGGTGACTATGAGACTCTTCTGGAAGGACATTCAGACTCTGTGCCAACTTCACGTCAGCATCATAATTCTTACAATAATAAATAGAGTCAAATGCTCCAAAATAGATGTGGGCACAGGATTTGATTGACACTCCCACTCCCCACCCCCAAAAGGATACAGAAATTGTCAGTGGCTCACAAAAAGAAGTCATTGGTATCATAAGATGTCAGCTTCATCAGTCATTTGGGAAAGGTAAGCCAGCTGTGTGGGTGCACATCTGGAATCCTGTACTCAGAAGTATGAGGCAGGAGGATCCCAAGTACAAAACCAATCTAGGCTACTCTATTTCAAAAACAAAACAGAACAAGAAAAGCTGCAGTGAGATCATTTTACTCCTAATAGGATGGTGGTAGCCATAGCAACATTAGCAACATTGATAATAATAATAATGATATAATAAATAGTAATAATAACAATAAATAGAGTAGTAATGAAAGTTTTGGTTTGGGATTCAAGGACATACAGAGGTGGATTGTCCTTTGTAATGGGATTTATTAGAAGAATTATTAATGTTATAGACAGAGACCGGTGGCAGCATGGTGGGGACTCTAAGGGGAGTTCTAGTCCATGGTGGAGTTTGAGGATCCATCCCTTCTTTTAGGTTTCTGAGTCGGGAGGAGTGGAAAGGGCATTGGGAAGTTTCTTTTACCTGAACTTGGCCATTTTGCTGGAGTAGCTGGGGCGTGTTTAAAGCTCTCCATGGGGGTGTGGTCCGGTTGATGGCTCTCTTCTCCCACTCAGTAGTGAATACTCTGGTGAAGGGTGGGACAAATTGACACAAATATGGATATGCATTTCTGAAGATGGGAGCTGGCCCTACAAAATAGAATATGAGAAATTACGCTGAAAAGATTCTAATTTATTTATTTGTTCAGATTTGGATTTTTGACCTGTCCCTCAAAGACTTGCTTTCACCTGTTCTCAGTCAGCCTTCAGCTCTAGGCTAACGAAAAACGGAAGGCTCAGGAAGCATTTGGGCCTAGGCAGCACCGTTTTGAAAAACAGGGCTTTTCCACAACTGCTGTGGGATGTTCTGTATGGCAAATGTGTTGCTCTGATTGGTCAATAAATAAAACACTGATTGGCCAGTGGCTAGGCAGGAAGTATAGGCGGAACTAATAGAGAGGAGAAAAGAAAGAACAGGAAGGCAGAAGGAGTCACTGCCAGCCACCACCAGGATAAGCAGCATGTAAAGACGCCAGTAAGCCACGAGCCACGTGGCAAGGTATAGATTTGTTGAAATGGGTTAATTTAAGATATAAGAACAGTTAGCAAAAAGCCTGCCACGGCCATACAGTTTATAAGCAATACAAGTCTCTGTGTTTACTTGGTTGGGTCTGAGTGGCTGTGGGACTGGCGGGTGACAAAGATTTGTCCTGACTGTGGGCCAGGCAGGAAAACTCTAGCTACACACAACCACTGAAAACCACAGGCAATGCAGAGCCTGAGTGAGGACTTCTGATCTTCCTGCCCAGTCTCTGTCCTATTTAGTCCAGCCTTTGTTTGAAGGAGTCTTTTAGTTTTCTGGTTTTATTTAGGGTGGTGGTGCCACCCCAAATCCCTTGAGGAAGTGATCTACCGCAGCTGTGGTGATCTCTGCCCTGTTTTTTTTTTTTTTCTTGGTCTATTTATTTCACTTTCCATGTGAACATCGAGGCAAAGAAAGCCAGAGGTTGGAAATGGCAGTGCCCACCCTGTGGGGTTGGTGTCCCCAGGAGGTGAAGGGGTCTAGCCTAATCTCCTCCAAAGACTGTGCTACCTCAGCAATCAGAAGATCTTAATCAAGGGCAAGGGTAGAGGCAGGGCCTGGGAACAGGAGCCGGGGAGATCACTGTGAGCAGTGCCACATCTTGTGTCTGAAGCTTTTCTGGGTTCGAACTAAATACTGGTCCTACCCTCCTACCACCACCCCCTACCTGTCACCCTGGACATGTTCCTACTCTGGGTAGAGGTATGTTGGAGCCAATCTGGTCTAGGTTGAAAGAGCTAGTTGTTAAATTCTCAGGAACTTTGTAAGCTATTTGCTGAACATAGCTGTCATTAAAACTTGTATAGGCTGAGGATGTAGCTCAGTGGGTAGAGTTCTTGCCATATAAACCCAGGTGGCACACACCTATAATCCTAGCACTTGGAAGGCAAAGACAGCAGGATCAAAAGTTCAAGGTCACCCACAGCTAAATAGCCAGTTCAAGGCCAGTCTAGACTACATAATGACCTTGTCTTCAAAAAACAAAAAAGGCCACTTGTATACACTTACAGTGTAAGAGAGTATAGTAAATAATGTTTAAAGAGTGTAATTTATTTCTTTCAATATTAAGTAGCTCTTGGGGATTTTGTCTGTGGTCTTATCCAGTGAACACAGTATTTAATAGCATGCCATCATATATCTCTTCCCTACTTCTTGACTCCATGTTGGATGACATCAGTTGGCAACTTGAAACTACCATGATGACAGTATCTTACCATTGGCAAGCACTAAACATCCGGGCATTTCTTCCCAGCACTGAATCTGCATTCGCCAACATCTCATGCACGGGGCAGCCACCCGTGACCGGAGGTAACAGGACAAAGCGCATCAAGTGTGCCTCTTTCCAGCCCAGTGCAGGACGGCTTCAGGTTATGCACGTAGAGCATTTGAGAGCTTGGCGTGAGTTAGGAGAAAAGCCATTGACTTGTGAAAGAATCGTTGGCTTCCTTTGTCCTGTTTGCTACGTTGGAGGAGCTTTGAGCTGCGACTTTGCTGCAGGTTCCTTGTCATAACTGTACCTTGACATCTGGTGTTTACTCCAAGCTGAGATTTCAAGGAAGGGCAGTTGGAGGCCAAGGCAGCTCCTAGAGACAGATGGGCAGAGTGTCTGTTTTGGCATCGTCCAGGACACGGGCAGCAGTGGTCCGAGAAAGCCCCACTGACCTGCAGGCGGGAGAGAGCCTGCCAGGTTAGCCATACACTTGGCATCCAGAGAAGGGGATCAAAGCCAGTAACGGTCACAGCGAGGACAAAAGCCCTCATTATGAAATACTGTCACCCAAAAGGGATGCTTGACAGTGGGGCTTTGGGGGTGGAGCTATGAATCTTAAAGCCCACGTGTGTCTGTGAGTTAGACCTGTTTGGGAAGACGAGGCATGCTTCCAGATGGGTTTCCAGTGACCTAAACCTTATCTGTGTCGTCATGTAGACTCTCACAGGACGGACAAGAAGAGCAAAACCTCCAGGGTTGTCTGCCAGTGTGAGAAGACTTGACGGCAGGAACCATCTCTGTCCACTGAACAATAACAGCAGCCAATGCCTTTGCACTGTGCTGCTGACCTGCACACCAACATACCCATGGCTAGTTCTACAAACTGATATTTCAGAACAGCATATCTCAAGGCTGTCATTTGAAAGAAGCCCAAAGAACAGAGCAGACATGTCCACCACCCGTCCTTGCTCTGCTGCTGTCTCTGATTGTGGGCTTTTGTAAGTTGTTACAATCCTAGCCGAGTGATGGGAATATAACAGGTTGTGGAATTGGAGAATGCTAAATCTTTGTTCCTAATGGCAAAACATGTTTTTCTCATTTTCATCAGAATGTGTGATCCATGCCATTTGAAATCAAATACCAAACACAATGAGCCATTAGTGTAATAGCTCATTACTAACAGCGGTCTTATAAATAATACATTCTTATCATGCACATGCAGCTCGCCATGAAGCCAGCAAAAGGTATTTCAGGCCATGGAAGTTTCGCTGCGCCAGCACGGCTGTAGATTAGAAGGACATCTCCATGTGAACCAAGATGGATGCCAATTTTCCCTGCCGGGAGTGAGGCTGGCCGTCTCTTTCTGCACATATGGTAGATGGATTGGTTAATCAGCGTCTGCTGAGTCTTGGGCTTGAAATTATAGAGAAGCCAGACAACTGCAGCTACACAGCCTTTGTTCGGGAGCGCAAACAAGACAAACAATTACTTGTTATTTGGGAAAAAAATTAAAATGTTTATTTTGGACTTTCATTAAAGTGTCAATGGCTTTATAAAACAGCTGTGTAAATCAGCCTTTTATAGCAAGTATCATTTGGGGAGGGGTCCTGTGAAGAAAGGAATATGCAAGGAAAATTCATTCTAAAAAAGACTCCTTAAAAATAAAGGGCATCTCACATTTGCTTTTCAAGCACACAAAGCTTTCAGAGAAATAGTTTGCTGTCTGTCTTTTCCTGTATCAGCAAACATCCTTGCCACTTGCCTCTCTGTTGTAGGATGTTGAAGCATCGTCCATTTGTGTGGAGATACTCCTTCTTGGGAAAGGGTGCTGCACAGTACTAGTGGGTCCACTTCCTGAATAGAAAGACTGTGTCACTTAGTCACTCACTCAGCTTCCTGGGAGTCTGTGTTCCTCATCAAAAAAATGAAAAAAAAATCATAGATTAAAATCATGACCACCGTTTCAAGAGCTTCAGTACCCATTGTCTTAGTGTGCGGAGGGTTGTTTGTTTGTAGATCAGTCCAGACTTCACTGAGCTGTTTCCCTCCAAACAACCTTTCTTCACTTCTCCTCCTCCACAACCAATCAAGTAATAAATAAGTGCATTCAAGAGATATAGAAGAGTTTCTCCCTATTAAGGAGCCCTGAATTGTAACTGTTCTCTAAGTTGGGGTTTATCAGACGGGTCAGGAGCAACCTGCTTTACTAAGAGCTGTGCATGATGTGTGGGGAAGGACAGGGTGGAGAAAAGTGTTAGGAGGTCGGGGCTTATGGATGAATAAAAAGAAAAGCAAACACACCCCTGCCCCCATCTCTCTCTCTCTCTCTCTCTCTCTCTCTCTCTCTCTCTCTCTCTCTCTCTCTCTCTCTCTCTCAAAGACCAAAATCTACCTCACTAGCTGGCAGCGGGAGTGGGATAGGCAAGGTGAGGGAGTGTCCAGGAAGAGGTCAGGTGTAGCATTCCAGTGTCTCCTCAAGAACACCCTGGCAACTTGCCTAAGTTCCTTCCCAACTGTGATGAGCATCCACAGTGGTCACTTGTTGGTTATGCTGTTGAGCATGTTCTATGCATTGTACCGGATGCAAGAGCTACTTGAAGACCCTTCCACCCTTAAATCACTCAGAGTGTCCCCCAAGCTACCCGTGGGCCACATGCCAAGAGCTCGTGGCAGATCCACAGCAACCACCGCCTTAAATCTGATAGATGACTGTATTCTGCCATTCCAGGTGGAAGGCAAGGCTGTTGGGTTCATGAGTGTGTGCTCCAGTGTGAACTTGACCCTGCTGCATGAATGCTTCGACTTGGGCCCTTTCCATGGATTCTGTGTCCCACATCCTGATGATCTTTTGGAACCATCAAAGGAATCAAGTATTCAAGGAAGCCAAGGTACAGTGACTCTCCCAGGACATACCAGAAAGTTCAGTCCATGTCTTACACACAGCTATTTGCTGAAAGGGCATCTTAAGTCTCTTCCAGTTCTGTTTATGGAGTAAATCCACACGATTAGTGACATGTTTGTGAAATCTGTGGGTCCAGGAACAAATCTGTACAGCTAGACATGGTTTAATTAAAGCTAAAGGTTCCCAAATCCAGGATGTTTGCTTGCAGAATGGTCAGTGAGATTTTTGTTTTCGTTACTGAGGATCGGGTTCAGAGCTTTATGCATGTTGGATAAGAGCTCTATCTCTGAGCTACATTCCCAGTGCCACTTTAGTCTCTCTCTCTCTCTCTCTCTCTCTCTCTCTCTCTCTCTCTCTCTCTCTCTCTCTCTCTCTCTCTCTCTCTCTCTCCCTCTCTCTCTCTCTCACACACACACACACACACACACACACACACACACACACTTACACACACACTCAGAGAGAGAGAGAGAGAGAGAGCAGAATTTAATAAATAACTTCAAGAATTCAGTGGACTAGTGAAATATCTTAGTGGCAGATCACTGGTCTAGTGTGGACTAGGTTTCCTAGTTAAGCACTGATCCAATTTTCAGTGCTTAAAATGTTTAAATGTTTAAAAAGCAATTAATTTTGAAGGCTCCGTATACTTTAAACTTTGATTTTTACAATCAGTACTTCTGTGTGTATGTCTTTGGCAAACTCTCTATAGTATGAGCCTATTGCAAGTTGATTCCTAGCTATATGAAATAACATGAATTTTCAATTTTTTATTTGTGTGTGTGTATGTATTGGGAAATAGTATTTTAAGGTGTGTTACTTTTGCTTATGTTGCATTTGTTTAATTCTGTGAAGCTGTGTCATTTTGCCTGTCTAGAACACTTGATGGTCTAATAAAGAGCCAAATGGCCAATAGTGAGGTAGGAGAAAGGATAGGTGGGGCTGGCAGGCAGAAGGAATTAATAGGAGAAATCTTGGAGACGAGATCTAGGAGCAAGAGAAGGAGGAGGACATCAGGGGCCAGCCACCCAGCTACACAATCAGCAACAGAGTAAGAAAGAAAGGTGTACAAAAATAGAGAACGGTAAAAGCCCAGAGGCAAAAGACAGACAGGCCAATTTAAAGTGAAGAAAAGCTGGCAAGAAACAAGCTAAGCTATGGCCGGGCATTCATAATTAAGAATAAGCCTCCATGTGTGATTTCTTTGGGAGCTGGGTGGTAGGCCCCCAAAGAGACAAAGAGTAAGAAAACAACCAACAGTATGTATGTCTGTATGGGTATATCCTGAGTGTGTGTGTGTGTGTGTGTGTGTGTGTGTGTGTGTGTGTGTGTACATGCAAATGTGTGCATGCCTGTGGAGGACTGAAGAGGGTGTCAGCATCCTTGGAGCTGGAAATACAGGTTGTGAGCTGCCATATGAATGCTAGGAACTGAATTCAGGTCCTCTGCAGGAGCAGTACAAGCCCTTAACCCTGAGCCATAAGATGAATTTTGAATATTGTCTGTGTCATTATTTCATGATGTAAGATGAGGTAGTCTCAAAGTTTGGTTATTAAGCACCATAGTAGCTTCATGGTTAAGTAGGTTCTTAAGGCAAATAGGCAAGTAAGCTTAGGTATGTCAATTCATGTAGCTGGAGAGTTTTCTCTCCAGGTCCCACCAAGCCCCCAGCAGTCTGACAGCCCATTTATAAAATAAACACACAAATGCTTGTATTACTTATAAACTGTATGGCCATGGCAGGCTTCTTGTTATCTACTTCTTCTATTATAAATTAACCCATTTCTATTAATCTATAAGTTGCCATGTGGCTCGTGGCTTACTGGTACCTTACATCTTGTTTGTCATGGCAGTGGCTGGCAGGTCTCCTGACTCAGCCTTCCTGTTCCCAGAATTCTCCTTTCTGCTTGTCCCGCCTATACTTTTTGCCTGGCTACTGGCCAGACAGCATTTTATTTATATGGCGCGATATCCACAGCACTTCCCCTTTTCTTTCAAAAAGGAAGGTTTTAAATTTTACATAGTAAAATTACATATAACAGCATGGAACTGTGCCTCACCTTTTCCAGGATCCTGTGACAATTCCTCTGTTCTATCTTGTGAGTTTTTCTTTCTTAATAAATCTCTTTGCCCTTTAAGCAGAATCCTTTGAACTACACCGCCTGTTACAATATCTAGTCTATGTATAATATCTAGACTATTTGTATTTGGCAAAATTAAAGAAGATATCCTATCTATCCTATATTTGTGAGCCTAAGGTTTTATATCTAACTTATCTTTTATCCTAACTAAGGAAAATTATAACTATCTAGTCTTCAACCACATCAAAGACCTCAGAAGGATATAATATTACCTGAGAAATGGGAGAAGGATGCAAGCAAATTTCTTGCAGGGTAGACAGAGACAGCTGGCAGCCTGGACAGTCATCCAAAGTTCCTCTGTAAAGTTGGGGCATCTGTCTTCAGCCCACAGGCTTAGAGTCTCTCAGTCATTTTTTCTCAGTGTCCTGTAGAATGTCTGGCAGTTTCCTCTGTGAAGCAGGAACCTGAAGGACCATTTTGCCAAGCAAAGTTCAGTGGTCATCTTTCTATGGGTCCTACATGTCCAGTCGATCAAGCAGTCCAGGCAAGAACAGTTTCTTGCCCAAATGGCTATTTTTGCTAAAGTGAAGATAAACTCCATATGGAGTGTCTTTGATGCCCATCCTCCTCTCTGAAGTAAATCAGTGCTGCCAGGAGCAGACATGTCTCACTGTCCAGAAAGTCTAAATTTTTAAAACTTTTTTTTTTTTTTTTTTTTTTTTTTTTTTGGTTTTTTGAGACAGGGTTTCTCTGTGTAGCTTTGCGCCTCTCCTGGAATTCACTTGGTAGCCCAGGCTGGCCTCGAACTCACAAAGATCCACCTGGCTCTGCCTCCCGATTGCTGGGGTTAAAGGTGTGCACCACCACTGTATGGCCATGGCAGGCTTCTTGTTATCTACTTCTTCTATTATAAATTAACCCATTTCTTTTAATCTATAAGTTGCCATGTGGCTCGTGGCTTACTGGTACCTTACATCTTGTTTGTCATGGCAGTGGCTGGCAGGTCTCCTGACTCAGCCTTCCTGTTCCCAGAATTCTCTTTTCTGCTTGTCCCGCCTATACTTTTTGCCTGGCTACTGGCTATTTATACAGAGCAATATCCACAGCAAATTCACTTCTCTTATCTGGATTCCCATGTGTAGGGTGAGGAAAATCTCCATCAGACAGGAGTTGTGAATATTTACTGAGATATGACATTTGAAACACTTTACTTGGTGTCCATGTCTTGAATGAATTTGGTAAATGTTGAAAGTAGTTAGTGACCATTATTTCTTTATGACTGGATGTACACTCACTCTTCAGGGGAAAAATCAGGATTTTTTTTTTTTAAATTTCACTTCTTTCTCTAACATGCTTTCTCTTTTAGTAAGGTTGTTCAAAAACAGGAAGAGGAGCAATATGGCTGGTGTACAGGACTTGGTATTCCAGTCAATTACAGGTGTCGTTTTAGCCAACCTTGTATCTCCAGTGGGAAAACCAAATACTAGACACACGGGTGCACAGACCGGTCCTGACTGTATGTACTCATCACACAGAACCGTGAGGCCCTCATGGAAAGGCTCTTCCCTCTTGTACCAATGGCAGCACCCTTCCTGAAAGTGAGACTTGAAGGTATTGCTGTTTCATGGCAAGCAGTGGCTTGCCCAGCCTCTCAGGGAAAGAATGTTCTGGAGGAACATTTAAATACCATGAGATAACCCTAAACTAGAAGTTGTCACAGTTGCTTTCCAGGGCTCGAATTCTTCTTTGAAGGTGGCACCAAACAGGAGCCTTGCTGTGGCTCAGTATTCTCATGTATAAAGGGGAGATAAAAATAATACCCAACCCAGGGAATGGTTAGGAAGAGTAAATATTAGAATTGTGATGCACTTCGCTCAGTGGCAAGTATGTAAATTTTAAAGTTTTTTTTTCTGTTTTCTGTGCTATCATTCTTTTAAAAAGACAAAAACGGAAACAAAACAAAAAAAAAAAAAAAAAAAAAAAAAGACCCTGAAAACCAGATTGGAAGGCTATAGACTCCTCCTGGGGCTGAGTCCTCCTGACACTACTGCAGTTCCTTATATAGAATATAGAAAAATTCCTGTCTCAGAAATTTTATTGAAGAGGAGGAGAGTCAACTTTAAGCAGAACTGTGGGCCTGAAATTACACACTATCTGTTATGTCTCTAGCTGGCAAAATTCTACGGAGATGGGAAAGGCAGGCAGCTGTCTTCTCATTACCCCCCTCAACCTATTTCTTAAACTCGTTTGCTCTAGGACAGGGTGGCAAGCAAAGGAAGCAGGGAGACTCGTCACCCATCACAGGGTGTTTATTTTTGAAAATTGGTTTTCTGTTCACTGACACAAAGATGATTCTTTATGAAATTGTTACCAGGGAGCTTCCATTGTAGACTTGAGATAACTCAGGGATGGAGTCATAGGTCCTCAGCAGCTCATTATAACCAAGCAGAGTCATCAACAAATTCCACAGCCGTCTTTTCATCACATCAACAGAAGAAGCTCCAGAGAAGACTGAAAATGAGCTGTGACCTGTTTGTTTTTTGTTACTCTGATGGAAGTCTCCAGTTAAAGGAAATAGAATTTCTTGAAAATATGATCTGAAATTTGTGTTTTAAATGAGCACACATCATTGCAGTTTGTATTTGATTATAA
Source organism: Peromyscus maniculatus bairdii (assembly GCF_049852395.1). NCBI lineage: Eukaryota > Metazoa > Chordata > Mammalia > Rodentia > Cricetidae > Peromyscus > Peromyscus maniculatus. The sequence goes on from NC_134855.1 coordinate 124,125,338, forward strand.
TTTCTATTTTGTATTTTGTTTGCTGATTGTTCTACTTACTCTTCTGATGCTGTGATAAAGCACTCTAACCAAAAGCAAGTTGGGAAGGAAAGGGTTGATTTGACTTACACTTCCAGGTCATGATCCAGTACTGAGGGAGGTCAGGGCAGGAGCCCAAGGCAGGAAGGAACTGAAGCAGAAACCATGAAGGAATGCTGCTTACCAGCTTGCTCTCTAGCTGATGCTCAGCTAGCTTTCTTATATAGCCAGGACTCACTTGCCTAGGGATGGTGCCCCCCATAGCGGGCTGGCCCCTCCCATATCAATCATCCATCAAGACAACCTCTTACAAACATGGCCACAGTCCAGTCTGATCTGGGCAGTTACTCAGTTGAGGTTCCCTCTTCCCAGGTGACTCTAGGTTGTGTCAAGTTGGCAGTAAAAACTATGAAGGACAGTGATTTTTTCATTTTAAAGGATGTTCATATGCCTTACCTCATCGTATCCTCATAGCTTGATGCTAGAGCGTTAGGGCAGGTGACACTCTCTCTATTTCATCTCTGCCCAAGTTTGTCCAAGGTTTATAAATTTCATCAGGAACTGTCTCAAAAGCCCAGTCCAGCCTCTTATCTAGCCTCTCTGCATCTGTACAAAGTGACAATCTGGGTGAGGTGACTCTCTTTTTATTTTGGGGGCTGGGTGCTCATGATCTTATACATGCCAGTCTACCACTGAGCTACACTCCCAGCCCAACTCCACCTGTTTCTTTAGTTACAGCTTCTTTAACTGTGGGTCACAACCCCAGTGGAGTCTGAGTGTAGGGGTTACGAAAAATTTGGCAACAATCAAAGGTTTTTTAGTGGTCAAAAATCAATTCAGAATCAATTGTGCAATGAATCCAAGGTGTTTCTGGTGATGCTCACCTGTGTCATATCATGTGACTTCACTGTAGCCTTGGTTCTGAACACACAGCATGTACTGACTGTTTACAGTGCTCAATCTGTCACATCATTTCATGCTAAGGAATGTTTCCTGAGAGGTTATGAATTGCAGTGTTTTTACTTTACATACAAAATTCTCTTCTCCTACAGAGTGGGGATTTTAATATTTTTAAGCTTTTAATATTTTTCTATCAAGATTCTTCAGTCTGTAAGTATCAAATTAATATATCTTTGGTTGGATTATGTTCAAACATTTGGTTTTAAAAATTGCTGTTTGAGTTGCTGGCTTGAATTTAATTAAAAAAAAATCATTAAACGATTCCTGTAACTCCAGAGTTGGTGGGGCAGAGGTAGACAGATCTCTGAAGCTCGTTGGCCAGAAAAATCTAGCCAAATCAATGAGCTTTAGGTTCATTCATAGAGAGACCTTGTTTCAAAAGAGTAAAGGTGGAGAGTGATCAAGGAAGGTAGCAGATGTCAACCTCTGGCTCCCCCTACCACCACCACATGCGCAGGTACCCACACTAACAAGTATATACACCACGCACAAAATCACAAAATGAATTTTGGCTTGAGACTAACATAGAATTTCCAACAATTTATAAAATTATCCCAGGCATACTGCTACCATTTTGTATTCCACACTTATGGGAAGCAGCATTCTCACCTTTTAATTGTACAACCAAAATGTTAGTGCAACCAAAACATGAGTCACCTCTGAAAATGTTGGGCATGTTCTACTGCTTCAGAGTTAAATATTTTGCCAAGACCTAATTCTTAATCTAAAAGTCAATCACATGTACCTAATTAGTATACAAGTTTGCTTTTCTCTTTAATAAATATTAACGTGGACTAGAGAATGGCTCGATCAGTAAAGTCTTGCCACAGAAGCATGAGGACCTGAATTTGATCCCAGCACCTTTAAAAAACCTGGCATGGTAATGTAGCAGGAATCTTAAAAGTTCTTATTAATAAAATCAAACTGGAGGCGAGTTATTGGGGTCCATGCTGATAGATCAGAGAGACAGAACAAGCCACAGCTATCTCACCTCACCGGATCCTCAGCTGGTCTTGTTTCCTCAGACTGGAAGCTTCTGTGTCATCCCAATGGCTCTCAGCTGAACTGCTGCTCAAAAGCCTGAATGCTTAACCAGCCAAAATGCTTAACCAGCCAAAATCTTCTAGTTTCTGGTCCTCACGCCTTATATATCTTTTTGCTTTCTACCACCACTCCTTGGGATTAAAGCCTTGCTTCCTGGGATTGAAGGCATGAGTCACCATGCCTGGCTGTTTCCAATGTGGCCTTGAACTCACAGAGATCCAGAGGGATTTCTATCTCTGGAATGCTAGGATTAAAGGTGTGGGTGCCACCATTTTCTAGCCTTTGTATCTAGTGGCTGTCTGTTCTCTGACCCCAGATAAATTTATTAGAGTACACAATATTTTGGGGAACACAATACCACCACATGGTAACATGCTCCTGTGATCCCAGTGCTGAGGAGGCAGAGACAGGATAGTCCCTAGGGGTGGCTGGCCAGGCAGTCCAGCTGAATCAGTGAGGAGCTCCAGGTACAGTGAGAGACCCTGTCTCAATAAGAAAAAACAAAGATGAAGAATTGAGAAAGACATCCAACATCTTCCTCTAGCATCCACAGTGCCTGTGTACATTCATGAACACCTCAAAGTGCATACACCCATGCTCCAAAATGGTAAAATGACAAGTTTACCCAAGAACTGGTTTCAAATGATTTTTTATGATTCATTATTGGTAAATGTTTAATTAACTTATATATTTTATATACCCATATACCCAGGGCATAAACATTTCTCAGGCACAAAAGAGACCTAGAGTAGATGTAGATTGAATACTTCCATGACAGGTATGTTTCACTAAAAACAGAATCAGGGTTTTTCATGTCAGTGAGCTGTTTAATGAGAGATTTCCTTAGTGATTTACCAGAGACCAACCCATATCCTCTGCATATGTTTGAAGACAACTTTCTCATGCTGGAACCTTCACCCCTGTATCTTCAGGCCTGTCTAGAGCTATGGAAGACAGCTGCCCTGTCAGGTTGCAAGCTAGAAGAGCTAGGGAATGACTACCGCATGTACTGATCATTCCTGGAATCCAGTCTCTGCCCTCTGCCCTCTTCTGTCCCTAAGGACTCCCACATAAATGACTGTCTTTCGATCTTTGACTCCAGATCTGCTTCT